>NC_091673.1:9147500-12121666 GCF_042453785.1 Malus domestica
AAAAACGGAAATAAGAGATAAAGAAGGTAAGACTTATGGCTCCTGTATAAAAGGGCAGCCCGTTGTATCTCGTCTTAATGAACAGCTTTCTTCACCAACTTGATGTGAAGGTGCAAGACTTTATGAGTAAAGAAGCGAGAATTAGGTATGTGCGCTACGCTGACGATATACTTTTTGCTATTAAGGAAGGAGCCAACTCAGAAACGGTAAGCCAAGGGTTCAAGCAATTCTTTAATGAGGTCTTGACTGAGCTCAAACTGGAAGCAACTAGTTTTGAGCTCGTTCGAGGAATAAGCAAGCCATGCTCTACCTTAGTTCTCGGAGTCCTAATATAAATTCGTCTGGACAGAAACTTGGAGTTAAGGGCAGCCATTAATAGGTTAAAAAACAAATTGTTTCAATCAATCGACAATGACATAAGGAAGATACAAGGCAAACGCGTAAAACACTTTGAGAGAGCGCTCCTTCCCCGAGTATTCCAGTATCTCGCTCTCTCAAAGTGTTGTTGCAATGCTAACGAGGTACTAGCTTTTCTACAGAATTCGTACATTCAAAAGTACAAGTTGTATCTTCAACTACATAAGAAGAAAAAGCCCAAGGGTAAAGGCGACATCGAAAACCTCCTCAACTTAAAAAGTATCAATACGCGTTTAAAGCATTTCCAACTATAATTGCGTAGGAAAGGAATTCATTGATTTCGAACAACAAAAAAAGGAGGTCCATGAGCACTAACTTTCTTCTCTTACCCTTTTTTTGGAAAGGAATGCTGTTATAAAGGAGGCGGAATTACAGTTCAGTTAAAGTATAATGGCAGGATAGCCGCCGCTAACTAAATTCACACAATTTTCGTATAGAAACAACAGCACTAGTACGGCTTTTAGAGGGCCCTCTCCTCTCTTCTATTACTTGTTTGAGTTCCCCCGTCTCCCATCCTCTTTTCAAGTCTCACTCTTTTCCCGGTTAACAACGGCGGACCCTCTTAGTTATGTTAAATGGAGTCCCATCTAAGGGAACATAACTTTTTAGTATTAAAAAGTGACATGGCAACCTATGCCCGAATCACATTCTTTTTTATTTAAGTTATCTTCTTTTATAGTCTTTTCTTTATTGGCTTCATCCCGTCCGTCCCATTACATCTAGTGCGTGTCATACTTTTTGGGTATAAGCCCTTAGCGCAAGCACTAAGCAAGTAAACTACCTTTTTCGCTAAACCAACAAGGCATTCCATTGAATGAAGCCCACTTCCCTCCTAGAATAGAAAGCCGCTTTCGGGGGAGAACTCTTGCTCACAGGCTCCCTGAAACCAAGAGACGAGACAGAAGATGCATAAGATGCAGAGGATACTATGGATTCAGAGTGAGCCTCTATCCTAGAGAAGAGAGCACCTTCAACCGACAAAGCACTTATTTCCCGCTCTTCCTGCTTGGCCAAGATGTGTTAAACAGAGCCTTCTTTAAAAATTTCTCTAAAGGTGGATAATGGGACTACAGGTCTGCTGCTTTGACTTTTTCTTTTTAGGAGAATCAAAAAATGTCGGCGAAAAGTAAAAGGCGGCAAATCGCGCAGAAGCTTTTTATTACATTTTGCTGCGCTTGAACTGCAAGAAGAATCCAGGGATATTGTGTACCTAAATTCCACTTAAGGACCAAGACAAGCGGAGCCCAGATCCTGTTGAGGCAGAGTAAGAGGTAGTTTAATTGCTCGACCATAGGGAGACGTAGTAAAATTGCTTACTTAGTGCTTGCACTAAGGAATGATTCGCGATTCCCAGATAGCAATAGCAATGCGGCTAAAGCGATGCTAAGCGCACAGACAGAGAATTCTTCCTACTGAACGGGAGCTACTAGATTTTTATTTGAATCTTCCTTACCAAGACCCCGAATGTGTCAATACCACGCTGCTTAGTAGTCCACCTGCTGAGCAGGATTCCGCTTTCCAGTCGTTTATGCGGCTAGAATTCTACGTATCCATCCCGGAAATGGTGATTTCTCTATTCAAAACCATTTTTTTCGGGCGGGATGACCCCCTTTTGTTTATTCCAGCGGAGGATCTGGATTTGCTACTTCGCGTAGCTCTCGAGAACGTGGAGTTCGACCAGAAAGCGCTTTCCGAGATTTTTGAAAGCCTTTGTAAGGACCGGCACGAATCGCCTTCCTACTCCAGCGTTATGGAATCAAAAGCCGATGCTTTTTCTCAGTTATTGGAACAACACCGAAACGACCAATTGGCTAAGCGTCCTCCTATGGTGAACAAAAAGATGAACCCTACAACAAATAACATGGGTGTTATGTATTGTATCGAGCCCCCCCTCCCACATGGTAGCGATCCAACTAAAGATTTTTATTCCAATGGGGACGGCTATGATCATGGTAGCTGCGGTAAAGTAGGCACGGGTATCAACGTCTAAGCCCACAGTAAACATATGATGAGCCCAAACAAGAAATCCAAGAACACCTGTACTGATCATGGCATAAACCATGCCTAGATACCCGAAGACCGGTTTTCCCGAAAAAGTCGAAACGATATGACTTATGATACCGGATCCAGGCAGAATGGGAATATACACTTCTGGATGACCAAAGAACCGAAAGAGATGCTGGTATAATATGGGGTCTCCCCCTCCAGCGGGATCAGAAAAGGTTGTATTAAAGTTTCGATCGGTTAATAACATGGTAATTGCCCCCGCCAATACCGGAAGTGATAATAAAAGTAGGAATGCTGTCACTAGAACGGACCACACAAATATGGGTGATCTATGCATAGTCATTCCAGGTCCACGCATGTTGGAGATAGTTATTATAAAATTGATAGAACCTAAAATGGATGAAACACCAGATAGATGAAGACTAGAAATTGCTAAATCAACAGCTCCTCCAGAATGGCTGGTAATACCACTTAAGGGCGGATAGACCGTCCACCCAGTGCCGCTACCCACTTCTACTAATGCTGAGCTTAATAGGAGCAAGAGACTAGGTGGCAACAACCAGAATGAAATATTATTTAATCGTGGAAATGCCATGTCAGGTGCACCTATCAGAATCGGAATAGACCAATTACCAGATCTGCCTATCATCGCTGGCATAACCATAAAAAAGATCATTAAAAAAGCGTGAGCCGTTATTAAAACATTATAATTTATTTTGATTCCATAACAAGTTGACACGATCATTAACGGATCGGGTCAATGTTTATTTACAAAATACAATAGTGATGTGTCATCTTTGTGAAATATATTTGTTGTTTTTAGCTTAAGCTTCTTTTTTTTTTCTTTTTTTTTTATCTATACCTTTTGATCAATTTCTCTTGGACATGTGTTACGTAGTGTATTATACATACATAAGTTGTTTTGGTATCATAAGAATCCTCATACTTGACATTATTCGGTTAGATTCTTTATGCTTTGGAGTTTTATTGTCGATATTGTGAGTTAGTTTGCAAATCTTTAGAAATGGAATGGACCCAATTATTATTGCCCCCATACATAAAGGGATGTGTTATCCACATACTGTTTTACTTCTCACACACTCCTTATTAATTTGTGTACTTTTGATTTTCTTTAATTCATTACAATTCATTTGATTCGACAGCTGAAAATTTGAGAATGATGTGTGAAAAGTAAAAAAGAGTGTGTGGACCACTAGCTCACTCGGTGGGCTAAACTTACTGGGTTAGCTAGCTCACCCAAATATCAAATTAAATGTGACCTACACACTCCTAAACTGCAAGTAAAACCTTTCCTAGTGTTTAGATACATAAAGTAATTGTTACAATAACATTGCCATTCAAATCCATTTTAAATTGGTGAGTAGATACTGAGACTCCACCAAAAAACGTTTACTCGACTAGTTCTCTTCTTCCATTGCAAAAAAAACCTTGAAACTTTTCTCATTCCGTTGCCAACTCCAAACCCATGGCAAGTTTTGGGGTCGGCAACAACCCGTTTTCCTTTGTTTTTTTTCTCCTTCATGCCTTATCCCTCGGCTCCCCCTTTAGCATCTTCTCACCTACTGTTTTGAAGCAACCCTGCATAGTTTAATGGAGCTCTATCCCGAACCCTCCTCTAAGCTGTCTTTTGAGTTTAGGTGCGTGTGATTTGGGGTGGTATTACGGTTGTGGTGGGTCCAAGCCACCTTCTCGGCTTAGTTGTAGATTGTGTTTGTTTGTGTTGCTAAAGGTTGTACGGTCCCACTTTCACAATGACTTTGTGTTCTTTGGTCTCGGATATATCACTGATGATTTATTATGGCAGATTTACATCATTGGTTCTTGTGCATTGTGTTGTTTAGGGTGTTCATTGTTTGTTGTGCTTTACTCTATCCAGATCAAGGATTTGGCACCCTTTTTGTAATCATATTTCAACTTTTAACAAAATATCACTATCGCTTCGTATAAAAAAACGTAGAGAGTAGATATTATAAATTGAGATGGATCGAACACGTTAAAATTGCAGTGGTTGTTATAAGAAAAGGTCTGATCATCTGCCAAATACAAGACACTGCCACTAGCAGTTGTTGGCTCTGTTGCGTGATCGACACTTGAAAGTAATGAAAGGAGGCCCCTTTCCACACTTGAAAGTTTGAAACCTCTCACCAAAAATTTCATGGTGGGATCACCATGCCGCTACCGCAGTCACGTTGTTTTAATGTTCCGTATTGGAACACATTTTTCTTTTGATATTAGTACTTGTCCTCACTGTCAGTCTAATTCTGGTGGATGTGTTCTAACAATACAAATATCTTAATCGAAATTGTTCATTTTTAAGGCTTTTTTTTTTCAAAATTGTTCACGAGTTGATATAATTTCTTACTTTGATTCATGGGATTTAAAATCGATAGAAATTGTCTCTAAGATTGTCTATCGTCAATCATTTTGGTCGTTCTATGAGAAATCTCGTTAAATTGAGGGTATTTTGTCAAATCAACTTCTCCCCTTGAACTGGTGGTTTCTTTAATTTAACGAAGATTTGTCACAGAAGGACCAGAGTGATTGACAATGGACAGTCTTTTTTTTTTTTTTTTTTTTAACAAATGATATTATCTACACTAAGGGAAAGGGGGTAGGCTAAGCCTCACAATGAGCTAACAATAATATGGTTCAAATTTACCTTTGGCGAAAATTGAACCTAAGACCTCTCACTTACGAGTGAAGTGTGAAGAGGAATACCACTGGACAATAGTACTCAGTGGCGACGGTGGACAGTCTTAAAGGATCACTTCTATAAATTTTAAATCTCATGGACTAAAGTGAAGAATTATGACAATTTCAAGGACTATTTTGACAACAACAACAAAAAAACACCTTGTTTTAATCGCATTTTTTGAAAGATAGTACTGAGTACTTGCTCTCTTGCATCCAAATTCGAATTATCTTCTATACATATTAGAATAGTTTAAATTCATAGTGATGGTGATGATCATAACAGTACCAAATCCTTCATTTGTTCCTTATATTTGAAGTATAAATGAACTCTAGTTTGATTGATTTTTTTAACAATGATTTTTTTTTATTTTTTATCAAACGATGGATTGTAGCAATGATGTTAAAAAAAATTAAAAAAAAAAGTTTCGCTTATAATATTTTCACTAAGTTAAAGTATGTTGTTCACAACATAACGAGCAAGTAAGCACATTCATAAATTAAGGCAAATAATAAGCACACTTTATTTCCTCTAACACCATTTGTTAATTCCATTTAATTTATCTAATCTGAATACAATAAATTAAAAAAGTTAAGGCGTGTGAACATATATTCCATAAAATAATTGCGAGAATTGTTGTTTTTCTTTAATTTTCAGAAAAATAAAATTACAAAAAGGAGAAGTAATTAGTCAAAATCAAATATCTCAAAACGACTTAAACACAATGACATGGAAAAAATGTTGATGTTGCCACCTACGAATCCGGATCCTCGCCGTATCCTTTTTGTAAGGATCTCAGGAATCTGTTAATCTTATTCGTTCATCGTACATCGTACGGTCAGAATTATTTTAAAGATTTTTATTTAAAATTAAACACAAATAGTATTTGACAAAAACTAACTGCATAATATCCGATAAACAAACACAATTTACAAATCTCCAAGATCTTCACTTAAAAAGTTCGAAGAGGATCCTGTTGACCACCTACATATCAAAAGGAAAATTCTCGGCGGTGGACGACAAGGCCGACGCGACGACTATTGCCGTCACGCTACCAAATTAAAAGAACGTGGCCTACAAAGTTGAACACGTGGCTGCAGCCTACAGAGGATTCCCGGGGATTTTAGTCACGTGATAATTGAATTTCGTTCATTGGCGACAGCTGCCCACCGCTCGCATAATATCCTGATTCCACCCCCAATTTCCCCTACAATCCTTTCTTTCACCAACTTTGATCTGAAAATTCAGCACCCCATTTTATTTTCTTTTACTTTTTTAATCCCGAAACTTCCTGTTATTTTTCAAATCGACAATGATATCAGAGTTCAAAAGTAATAAACTTTTCACGTCAACAAAAATAGGACAATGATTGTCTATCATTTCATTTTCGATGTTCTTCCGTGCTTTCATATTTTATATGGTCACGATTAAGTACATTAATATTTTATATTATTTTTTTATAAAGATAATAAGACAAAAATAAATAGTAATATAAAATATTGACATGATTTAACTGTGACCATACAAACAATAAGGTACGGAAAGACATCGTGAAGTAGGAGGGCAGAGAATCCTTGTCCACAAAAATAAGTTATGACAATAGAATTACCTAATATTTTGCACAGTCATTTCGAGAAAGCAGGTAAAAGTTTGTTGGCCACCCATAAAGTCAAACTTCTTATTAGTACTCGCTCAAGATTGTTGATAAACCAAATTTCGATTTGTACATGTGCCCTAAACATTATTCCTATCACCGTATGTCCTTAGGTTTAAGGACTTGGTGGATTCTGATGGGACGAAGATCCACTCTGTATAGTAAAGGACTTCTCGGAGCGTCAAAAAATTTTCTCACAATTGAGGACTATGTAGGGACTAAAAGGAGTGGAACCAAGATCGTTTTTTGAGTGGAATAGTCCCACAATGCAGAGCTGCACAATCCACGTTTTTTATACGCACAAATAACTCACAGTCGTCAGATAACTGCTAACTTAACGTTAGGCTCGGGTCCTGCAATCATTTGTTTTTTTTTTCAAATCAATAGTACAAATAACTGCACTGTTTAGATCAAAGATTGTTATGTTAACAATGATTTTTAAAAAAATCTTTGTGTCCCCAAATTAAAGATTATACTATAAGGACACTCCATTAGAGCTAATATTCTTATATTGACGGGTACCTCAACAAAAGCATAAACCTGACATACCTATTTTGTTGTTGAGGTTCTCACTAATAATGGTGATTATGTATTTATGTGGATGATACCTATTATTGAGGCACAATGTTACCAAAGGCTGCTAGAAATGCGTACTTATTTGACTGTACAAAATTAGGTTGTGAGAAATGCCTTTTTATATAAGTATCTTTTACTCGATATAAAAAAGGTCTTTCCAGTATTATAGTGTAAATGTGAAGCTATCATCATCTTTAGACCATGTATAACCCTTGGATTAAAATTTAAAAATTTTAACCAAGAAAATTTAGGTTTTTGTTGGAATTTATATATATTATAATATTAATAATTATAATATTTAATTCAAAATATTGAATGAAAAATGCATAACCGTTTGAAGGGGATCAAGGCAATCCTTGGTAAACGGTATCATCTAAAAGATGAATGTTTGTATCTCTTAACCAACCAGGATCTTAGGTTTTATATAAACTCACGTTAGTATAGTCGTGGGAGGATTTATTAGAAGAGTTTTTCTCTAAGGTCTTTTATTATTGGTTAGTCAAATTCCGAGTCGTGTCTTGAGAGTATGGAATATATGAAGTTCGCCAGAGTTCGATGATTGAAGTGCTTTAATTTCAAATTATAGATTGTTGAATCCTGGAAGACGGACGCCTACTGAACTACAAGCACAAGAGTAAGAGCGAAATTCTGTTTTTAGGACATTGCATTTATGCAAGCCTTAATCTCCAAGTTTGTTAGTTTTTCTAACTTTATCTCCAATTCTTTATGATTATTGTTATTTTTCCTATTTTCTAATATTGCTCCAACAATTTTTAACCCAGAAACAAATTTTCTCCTAGAAACAGTTTTAAAGTAACTTTAAAAAAAAATTATTATGTAGACTATCCTAATTTAATTTTATGAACATTTTAACCTAAAAATATTTAGATTCCGATAAATATTGAAAATCACTAAACTGGCACCATGAAACTCGTGGAATACTACGAAAGAATATAAAGCACATAAAATAATTTTTTTTTAATTACTTTAGCTGTTGGATTATAATTTGGACCATTAGATTTTTTTTTTTTACTATTGGATTTGATCAAATTAGATCTTAGCATTTGGATTAAATGATTTTATAAATATAAAATTAAAAAATACACATATATGGTGGGCCAACCCCACTAACCCAGGGGGAATCTTGGGCAAAATTTACGCCAAAAATGAGTTTTGGGTTTTAACTCATATTTGCACTCAGACCATCTCCAACCTTTGGGGATAAAGCTTAAAAATTTAAGCCATAAACTGTTTTTCTCCTCCAACCATTGTGGCTTAAAATTTTGGCCCATGATGATTAAATAATGATTTTAGCATAACTTTTTGTTTTCGTAACTTTTTTAAAAAAATAAAATTTATGTAGATTATATTAATTTATTTATATGAACATTTTAGTCTAAAAATATTTATAACCAATGAGTAATTAAAAATCATACAAATACATAGGTATTTATAAAGTTTTAAGTTAAATTTGATTTAAATAATTTTCTTAAATTATTTTAGACATTAGATTTAATTTTGAGCCATCAAATCTTTTTTTATACTATTAGATTTGATCTCATTTGATCATAATTGTTAGATTATAAGTAAATAAAAATTAAAAAAAGGTTTGAAATATGATAGTTTGGAGGGTCTAGAATAATTTAAGCCAAGTTTAAATCCTTTGAGGAATCTAACCCATAGATATATTTTCTCCCCATGCCTTATTTTAGCTCATGGTTGGAGATGGTTTGGGGGGTTTTAAAGCTTATATTTTAAGCTTTATCTCATGAGTTGAAGATGGTCTAAAGGTTGGAGCAAGTTGGATTAAATTTAGAACCTAAAATTTGAGTTTTATTCAAAGGATTAGAGTAGGTGTTAACTATATGTGTGTGTGTATATATATATATATATATATTGTTTATATTCCAATAGGGAGGAGGAAATGAGTTGTAAATATAACATTTGGAAAGAGTTGCTAAAAGAATGTAAAGCATTAGCATCTTGAAGTGGGGACTCTGCCATTTGAGAAAAAGAAACTCTTTGTATCATCATTTTTTCTATATTAAGGTGAATGTAGCTTCTTCTATTTGCATGCGATGCATAATTAATTACCTTTCATCATAAATGAAAAATCTTGCAAAAAGCACTTCAAGTATTTTTGAAACTCAACAATATTTTTTCTAAAATTAGTTATTTTAAAATTATTTTCAAACAAGCTCTTAACCTAATCCTAGTAGTACCTGTTAAAAAATAATTAAAAATAGAAAAAGAGGCCATTCCAAAGCATTAAAAAATAAATAAAAAGAATATTAAGGCTTTGGAAAAGTCATATTGCTGAAACCTGAACGCATCCAGAAAAGGAGAGAGAGCATGAGGTTTTACTCTATCAACTACCAAGTCTTAATACCTTGTGGGCTAATTCATTCCCAAAATAGGTGAAACATTCCAATAAATAAATTGACCACGATTTAATCCAAAACACACGGGTCAAGCCACTGACCAAGGGTTCTTCCAAATTGTTTCCAGAATGGTTACAAATGCTTTTGCATTGTTGCATTATAAAAGCACTTATAGAAATCACTTTTAGAAATCACTTAAGTTTGTAATAAAAATTTCAACGTATCTATAATGAAAGCAATCATTAGCGAACTCTAAAATAAAACGAGCACACTAAAGCAACAATATCACAAACTTATCACGTATTATCATATAGTTTAGTTTTCTTTACAAGATAGGGGCCAAAGTCATTGTGAACTAGTTAAAGGGAATGATGGAAATGATTATTTCGACTCAGCAAGGTGCTTTTGTTCCAGGTCAATTAATTTCATATAATTCTCTTGTTGCTTCTGAATTGGGTCATTACCTTCATAATCTTCGCAGGGGAAAACGAAGCTTTCTAGCCTTGAAGCTCGATATGAGCAAGGCATATGACTGTGTGGAATGGAGCTTTTTAAAGAAAATCATGTTGCATCTTGGTTTTGATCCTCGTTGGACATATATGATTATGAGTTGTGTTAGTTCTGTTTCATACTCCTTTCTGGTGAACGGTGATATTACAGGGTACATTGCTTTCACTCGTGGTCTCAGGTAAGGGGACCCCCTCTCTCCTTATTTATTTCTTCTACCAGCTTGATTGCTCGTTACGAACAACTCGGTTATATCCACTATGTGTCTATATGTCGTGGGGCGCCTAGTATATCTCACCTGTTGTTTGCTGACGATAGCTTCTTGTTTATGTGAGCTTCGTTCCAAGAGTGTTGGCATCTTAAACAAATATTACACTCTTATGAGTTGGCCTCTAGTCAGTGCATCAATTTCCAGAAGTGTGCGGTATCGTTTTCACCTAATATTAGGTGGGATAATCAAGATCATCTGGCTGCTTTCTTAGGTGTAACTAGTGTCGATGTGCAAGACCGTTATCTTGGTTTGCCTATTATGCTTGGACGTAATCGCTCTGAACGATTTTCTTATATTAAGGATTGTCTCTGGAAAAAACTGAAAGGTTGGAAAGAAAAGCTGCTAACCCCTGCGGGAAAGGAGATCCTTATAAATGTGGTTAGGCAGTCTCTACCCATTTATTCGATGAACTGTTTTCTCCTTCCGAAGACCTTTTGTGAGGATCTGCAGCGTATTCTTTGTTGTTTCTGGTGGGGTGATTGTGAAGGCCCCTGACGCATCCATTGGCTGTCATGGGAGAATATGTATCGTTCAAAAGACAATGGTGGTCTTGGTTTCGCTCTCTTTATGATTTTAATCTTGCGTTTCTTGCCAAACAAGGGTGGCGGCTGGTTCAGAATCCAGACTCCTTGGCGTCCCAATTATTAAAAGCAAAGTACTTCCCCCATAACTCATTATATCAGGCATCTTTAGGATCAGCTCCTTCAGTGTGTTGGCAAGGCATCTTGGTAGCTAGATCAATCCTTGAGAGAGGATCGCGCTGGCGGGTAGGGAATGGCAATTCGATAAGGATCTAGCATGATCGGTGGCTTGAGCGACCCCATCTTTTTTGCCCTCACATGCCTCATTCTCCGGTTAGTGGTGTGGAGTTTGTGGCGGATCTGATTGTTGCAAAATCTGCTTCATGGAATCACAATTTGGTTAAGGATTTATTTCTTCCGTGTGAGGCAGCTTTGATTCTTGCTACTCCTTTAAGCTACAGACTTCCTCCAGATAAATTGATGTGGCATTACGATTCGAAAGGTTTGTTCTAGGTAAAAAATGCTTATAAAGTTGCTTTCAATTTGCGATTTGAGGCTTCTTATTCGCAGTCGAGTTTGAGTGGGTTATGTATGTGGAAAACTCTTTGGAAGGCCAATGTCCCTGGTAAAGTGAAAATGTGTGTTTGGAGAGCTTGTCGTGATATCTTGCCTACCCGTGCCAATTTGGAGCTTAAGGGGGTAGCGGTGGACAATATTTGTCTTTTTTGTAGTTTCTCTTCAGAGTCAGCGCTATATATGTTCAGTGATTATCCATTTGCTCGTTCGGTGTTCGCCTCATCCCAATTAAATCTGGGTTTAAGGCCTCCGACTAAGGCTTCTATGAGTGACTAGATGTCATTATGTGTGGAGCAGTTATCCACAAACCAATTAGCTTCGCTGCTCATGATCATGCATGGTATTTGGCGTGCTAGGAACTCTCTGCTTTGGGAGGACAAAGTTGCAAATCCGGCTTTAGTTTGTCGTCTTTCTAAGTTGCAGCTTGCAGAATATGTTAAGGCCAAACTCGGGATAGCTTCCCGTCCATTGCAGGCGCCGTTTCGTTGGAGTCCCCCCCCCCTCCCCGGTTCTGGGTGGGTGAAAATTAATGTGGATGGTTCTTTCCTTGCTGGGTCGAATATGGGAGGTGTAGGTGCTGTATTTTGCGACGAAGTCGGTAGCTATGGTGGAGGTTTTGTTCTTCAAATATCCCCTGCATCGAATACCACCATGGTGGAGTTAATTGCTGTTCGTGAGGGTGTTCGTTGAGCCTTGCAACGAAATTTGGCTTGAATTATTGTGGAGAGTGATTCTTTGCAGGTTGTTCAAGCTATTAGTAGCCGAATCCAGAGGTCTTCACTTATAGATCTTTTAGTGGATGACATTCGTGTTAGCTTGCGGGGGTTTGTGGATTCGCAGGTTTGCTATGTGCGTCGCACTGCTAATGTTGCAACGCATTGTATGGCCAAGTTGGCTGTTTCTTCTTCCATTAAGGAGCCTACAGACTTGATTGTGGAGACCCTGTTTAATGTTGTTTGAGCAATATCTCAATAAAACACTATTGTTTCACTTCAAAAAAAAAAAAAAAATGTAATATTACATAATTGATTCGAAACCTGTCATCTCATTTCAATTTCACGGAAGTTTTTCTCATGACAACAAGCGTTTCCCTACTCTATAGCAGCATACAAGTGATGACGACCTACACCAGAAAACAATTTTCAATTTGTGAAATGGCCACTTGGACCTCCTTTACGAAGACAACTAGTATAGCAGCAGCAAGTCCAATTCATTTCATATTTTAATATTGACCCGGCTTCTCCGCCCTCCCAGTTCTTATACACTCTCATTCCCTCTTATTTTGTGTGATCACAGTTAAGCCACGTCAACATTTTATATTGTTTTTTTATATAGATAATAAGACAAAAAACAATAATGATATAAAATATTAACGTGACTTAACCGTGATCAAACCAATAATAGAAGATGAGAATGTATGGAAATTGAGAGGGCAGAGGCAGATGCTTTAATATTTGCATTTTCCATAACAAAAACAATATGACAGTGTATTAGTTGGACCAATTCTCTGAGAAGCCAGGTCCTTTAATATTTTGCATTTTCCATAACAAAAACAATGTGACAGTGTATTAGTTGGACCAATTCTCTCTCTCTCTCTCTCTCCCTCTCACACTTTCTTTTTATTGTTTGCACCTCGTGGAAGACGTGTGCTCATAAAGCATTCAGTGCAGCCTCTCTCTCTCTTAACTCACATTACATGAATCTCGTGCCCTTTAAATTCCCTCCTCTCTCTCCCGCCTTTGCCATTTAACAAGTCGGTCATCCAATCCAAACCTCCCCAACCCTTACACTCTTCCAGATTCCAAATTCCAAACCAAACTCTTTCAACCAATTCAACAAGCACCGTCTAAACATGTCCAGAGCCACCGTCGAGCTCGACTTCTTCGGCATGGATCAGCACCACCGGGAGGCCGCCTCCTACTCCTCCAAATCCCAATTCCAGAAATTCCTCCACCGACCCAGAAGCGTCCGAGGCATTCACACCGCCATGTCCAAGATCAACCCCGAGGTCTTCAAGTCCGTCATCGCTTCCGGCAATGCCAGTCCCAGCATTCCAAATCCGAGGAAATCGTTTTCGGTGCCGTCGAGCCCCAAGGTGGAGCAAGTCCTGTTTCCCTGTTTGCCACTCTACGTTACCACCGCCGTTTCCGATTCCTCTGTCGCGTCTGCAACTTCCGAGAGCCTCCAGGAAACAACGCCAATGACGATTTTCTACAACGGCACCGTCTCTGTTTTCAATGTCCCTCTCGACAAGGTTTGTTCTTCTTCTTCCCCATCTTACTTAATTAACAAAAAAAAAAAAAAAATTAATGAGTTGGTAGTTAGTTTCTAATTATGATTTATTGATGATTGGGTTTTGTTGTGCAGGCGGATAGCATATTGAAACTTGCTTTGGAAGGAAACTCCCGCAAAGCTGCCGAAGCAGCGTTACCCGTCGATCCAAAACTTGCTCTTCATCCAAGTGAGCAGCAGCAGCAACTTGTGGATCCTCTTAGCGAATGTTAGTCTTTACTTTCCCTAATAATATTTGATAATTCCAAAAAGAAATTTTCAGTTAACGAGTGGTAAAGTAAGTTGATATATTATATAGGATAATGTTTGTGTTTCTCCCATGGGGAATCTACTTGTACTCAATTTATAATTAACAATATCAAATTCATCATGCCATTTAGTATTACGGTCTAATGATATTTTTTTTTACTGGTAAATGAGAGGTCTTAGGTTCGATTCTCGTCAAAGGCGAATTTCACCCCTCCCCTTAGTGTAGATAATATCGATTGTTCAAAAAAAAAAAATCATCATTGAATATGTTTAAACTCTTTATCATCATCTAAATATCATATCTGTAAAAAATCGTTCAGTTTAAATATTGTTTAGCAATTCATATGCAACAAACAAATGGACGTTTTATCATGATAAAACTAATTGTTACCAAAATCGTGATACGTACGAATGGTTAAACTATTTTAAAATTAAATGATTTTTTTTTTCCGTAGAAATGATCTTTAGTTGATGATAAAAAGTATGAAATCCGTATAGTATTATTACCAAAATCTAATTATGAAATTCGTATAGTATTATTACTATTAATATCCTGCAATATTAATGCTCAAACACTAACAAGTTAATATTTTAAGTCATAGCGTCCTCACGTATTTTTATTTTTATAAATTGTGCAGATCTACCAATTACTCGTTCTAAGTCATTGCAGAGGTTTCTCGAGAAACGCAAAGAGAGGTAAATTGACACACGAATTTCTTGTTTCATCCGAAAATTTTGCTTTGCTCGATCTAAAAAGGAGAGTATGAAAATCACTTATGATAAACTTAAATAACAAGATTTTGATGATAAAAGAATTTTTCTTTAGTATTACATAATATTGAATGCTACCTGAATGGTATTTGAAATGAATGGCTAAGATCTAGTGATATTTCTCTTTACTTGTAAGTGAGAGGTCTTAGGTTCAAATATCGTGGATGATGAATTCGTTACCAAATTAGGTTGCTTATTATGTGGCTTGACCAAACTCTCCCTCCTCTTAGTGTAAAAATATCAATGTACAAAAAAAAAAAAACAGTTATAAAAATAAAATGTAATAGTTAAAACACACGCTACTTTGGATGATATGTAGTATTGAACCCATAATCGAAAAATAATAATAAAAACTAGTTATTTGAATTATTATGATTCTGTCTTGTCCTGATCATAAACTCACATAAATCATGTGACACTTAAATAATTTTAGTTGTGAACCATGCGGCACCAAAATTATTGTGCACCATACTTAGTCCATGATTAATCAAGTGTGATAAATAAATAGTAAATGTGAAAATAATAACGCGTTTTTTGTTTTGAATATGATTTACAGGTTGAATGCGGGTTCTCCATATGCTTACCAAACCTAATTAACGCGTTTAGACAACCAGCACAAGACAAAAGTAGAAGGAGAAGAGACCGTCGGAGAAGACTGATTCCAACTTCCTAGTCTAAGAAAGAAAAAGCACTTATTTTAGTAGAAAACGAAAGATGAGAGCGTATATTGTTTCCTTGTGCAGGAAGCCAAAGCACTTGTCGTAAAATCTCTTTGCACGTTTTAGTGATGGCCCTTGACTATTTGGGGCATTCATATCTATGTCCCCTTCCTGGAACTTTCATGTGGTCTTTCAAAGTGGAATATTTTGAGACCATTCTTTTATTTGTAAGCTTTCTTATATTGCTATTATTTAATATAATAATAATTATTATTGTTATTAGTCACATATTGTTGAATACTTTACTTTAAAAAAAAAATTGTTATTAACATTCTAAAAATTTTATTTGACACTCTAAATTTTTTATAATTAGAAAAAAAAAATACACTTGCGAAAAGTGTAGAATGAAAATTTTAAAATACTAATAACAGTTTCCTTTTTTTTATTTGCTATTTTAAAATGGTTTGAGTTGAATTTGGTGGAACCGTGTCTTTTGCTTTAGTATCTACTTTGGTTTCCTTTGGAATAATACATCTAGTTTGTATTGTGACTTGTACTATAAAGTAATAGAAAACGTGTTTGGCTGACGGTGGACCTTACTTTTCACGCACGGCTACCAAAATATGACCAAACTCACCGTTATTCATTGGAGAAATGTTATGAAAATTATCTTCAAAGTAAAATTTTTTATGAATTTTCTATCATTTTATGTTTTGATATAATATTTTATAATATTTGCATAATAATTAATATAAACTGTGAGGTGACAAAGAGTTTATGAAGAGTCTCAGTTTAAGAGAATTTCTTTAGCATGTCTCTATTCCTTTTTTTTTTTACTAGAAGCCATAGATGGTATTTCATTGGTCTCAGAAAAAAATACAAATACAAAAAATTGTTAATTGGGTACAATGTTCCGATGACCATAATTG
Organism: Malus domestica; assembly: GCF_042453785.1. Taxonomy (NCBI): domain Eukaryota; kingdom Viridiplantae; phylum Streptophyta; class Magnoliopsida; order Rosales; family Rosaceae; genus Malus; species Malus domestica. Next base: position 9,164,024 of record NC_091673.1, read on the forward strand.
ATGTGGAGTGAAATAGTCTAGACATACAAATTAGAGTAACCTCCTACATGGCTACCATAAATATGAACCTATGAACACAAACATACGAGCCGTCACTTGTGCAGACATGCCACTAATAACGATAGACGCATCAATAATATTTCAGCAACACACTAGTCATTACTAAATTACGAGGCAACATAAAATCATTGTACAAAAGCAAGACCACATAGAATTATTATTGAAAAACGAAACCACATAACTCAATTGCTCAATGAACTCACAAATCGGCTCGGCTCGGCTCTGTGGATGAACAAAGAGGCCACCAACTCACCATTATTCCTTACCTAGAATAAAAAGTATAAAAATTTGTACTTGGCTTTGGCACTTCTTCTGGTTGAGACCTGCATTGCCAAATTTATTTAACAGTATTTGAATTAGGTGAAGAGTATTTAAATTACTTTGACTGTTGACTTTCCCCATTTTTTGCAAAATAATTTTTGATACGTTTACTAGTTGTGGAATAAATAAAGGAAAACATAATTTACATTTTAAACTCCGGAATCCAATATCTTAAAAAGAAATCATAAATCAAGTAGTTGATCTAGTTCATATTCGTTCATTCCATTCTTGATTCATGATTTCCCTCATAATTGCCATAGTTATTATTGGAATAACTTTCCTACAACATGTTGTGTATTTCCATATATCCATGTAAAAGAGAGAGAGAAATGAAAGCATATGAATGTTTTTTAGATCATGGGGATGGTCAATGGTGCCATAACATTAAGAGGAAAACAAAACTCGTTATATTATTATGCGGTTTTCAAACGTGTTGCGCAAAGACTTCGAGAGACGGCATCCGTGACGATTAACAAACCTTCTCCTCGAGAAACAGAGGGTGTGGAAGTCCTGTCCAAATTGGTTAGGCCTTGGTTCGATTTCGATACATGCATCTGGTTGGGCATAAGTGGGAGTATATGTTTTAAATGTTTTTAGTATTTTAGGTTGGTAACGGTAAGACCAAGTGGTTATTAGTTTGACTGTGTGTAAGAGTTGACTAAACAACTGAGCTTCCTTAGTTCATGTCCTCTGTAATCTGTAACGATGGGCTTGCCAGCCCTTCCTAGGTCTTTATTTGGTAGTGTAAGGGGGTGATGTTTTTAGCATTAGATGTGGCGTTGAGGAATCATGTATCCCTTTACACTACTCAGTGTTTTATGTTTTAAATTGGTTGTTTGCCTCCTTGTAGGCTTTCTCTGTATCTTTTGGGCATTTTTTCCCTGGTAATGAAGTATCCAGTTCACCAAAAAAAAAAAAAAAACAACTGAGCTTCCACAATATTCTCTGAAATTGGACCTCCGAACAGATATGAAGTAAGGTGAATGAATTTAGAGATGGTGAGTGAAAGAATAAGGAGTGAAATATTTGTTATAGATATTTTCGTTGAAACCGCTACAGGAAAACTTTTCTCTCCTCTGTGAGAGTTCTCTTCTCCGCTGTGAGATCCCGCCGTAGTGCGTGGTTATTAGTTGTCAGGCTCAGGTTCGTTTTCAGCCTCGCTATCTTGGTGGATCAGGTCGATTTCTTTCCCCTTGGTTCTGTTGTATTTACTCTTGCACCTTCCGGTCTGCTTTTCCTTTCTCTGATCGGGTTGGGTCCTTTCTTGATGTGATTTGGGTTGGTGGTCAGTTAATTAGGGTGGTTGGGGTTTGTTTTCCGCTTATTTCTTAGTTATTTCTTGGCCCCTTTTTCTCCCCTTTCAAGCCCTATATAGATTTTGTCTGATTTGGGGGGAGGGTTTGGCCCTCTTTGGTACTTGTAGTAATGGGGAAGCTGAAGTCCCTAATCTCCGACATCAGGTGTAGGAAGGGGACTCTGACACAGAGGATTATGCCTGACTGCACGGAGACGACCTCCATAACTGCAAAAGGCTCCAGGTCATCAATTTCCACCGAATACAGGTTATTCCAACCACCATTATTTATTGCCATTCTCTTATATTTACTACAAACTCAAGAAATTGGTTGTGGGGTGAAGAAGCATTCTATTTACCCAGTTGTTCGCCTGGAAAAAGCCCCGCTTTTGGATTCGAGGTACTCTGCGGAACAATCGATTCAATCGGTGCTTCTTCATACGGATAATATGGCGCAGCAGGGTGTGGAGGAGCTTGTGGTTCAATTAGACAAAGCAATGGACTTGTCAACTGTGGAGACAGGTATTAAACTTGTGGGTTCGGTGCTAGCGGACAAACCTCTGAACAGATGGGGAGTTAGGAACATTCTTCGTGCGGCCTGGAAAAGTTATGGTGACATAGAGATTAAATGGGTAAAAGATAACACGTTTATCATCTCGGTCCCGGATGAACGTGTGGCAGGGAAGATTCTTGATCAGGTGCCGTGAGGGGTCATGAAAAAAAACTTTTTGGTCACTGTTTGGCCAGCGGCGCTTGCTCTGGAGGAAGTTGAAATAAAAAAAGTCCCGTTTTGGGTCCAAATACGAGGTGTTCCTCTTTGCCTCACCTCTCTAGAAAATGTTAAACGGTTGACTAGAGAGGTTGGGACTTATATGGCAATGGAAGATCCTATGAAAGCTCGTGGGTTTTTAAGGGTTAGACTATTGATTGATTCGACCAAACCTCTTGTGAGTGGATGCTGGTTGAGAAGAGAAGATAATAGAGATACATGGGTGGAATTCTGTTATGAGAGATTACAAGATTTCTGCTATAGATGCGGACGACTAAGACATGTTAATACAGATTGCACTTTTGAGGCAACCAAAGCTGGGGCAGCAGGGTTCGGAGAATGGTTGAAGGCACCTCCAGTCAGGGATGTGGAAGAGGGACCAAAAGTCATGATGACAGGGACGAGTGAAAGAAGGAGAGCTGTAGCAGCTAGGGTGCCTGCTACACATTTAAGGTCTTTGGGGATTACCGAACTGGAACATACAACGGAGTCTACTGCTGATAGTGAAAAGGAAAGGGGTAAGCTGCCGATTCAGGGGAAAGGAAGTGCTCACCAATTCTATGGGAGGAAAAAGTGGCAAAGGAGGCTTCGTGCTCACAGGTACACTGAAGAACCGGTGGGGACAACTAATCAGCTAAATTGGCTTGTTCCGCAAAGTTTACAACAGTCTATATGGGGCAGTGGATCTGGTTGCTATCCTTTTTTACAAAAGTTGAACATGCAGCAAACGGGGCCCGGTATGCAATCGGTTATTATACATGAGATCAACGAGAAGGCGACCACAGAGAAAATTGTGGCTGATGGGGGCAACGGAAATGAGCAGGATGAGGATGGATCTTTGGTTTTCCCACCCTACTCTCATTCGGGTAGGAATAAACAGAAAAGGGAAAAGGAACATCAAGAGATGGAAATATCACAATCTCCCCAAAAGAAAGGCAGGGTGTATGATGGTGCTTTTGCGGGAAAAGATGCGGGTATTTTGGCCCGGGGTGGTGGCGGCTGGCCCTTAACAGCCGCAGAATCCCCATGATTTTTCTATTCTGGAACTGCCGTGGTCTAGGGTCGAACACGGTAGTTCGGGCCCTTCATGGGCAGATAAGACATAATAGACCCTCTATGATCTTTCTTTCTGGAACAAAGATGAAAGATCATAGAATTAATGGAGTGCGCAGAAGGATGGGATTCACGAATGGGTTTAATGTTTCGCCCATGGGAAGGGCAGGCGGTCTAAGTTTATGGTGGGAGGATTCACTGGAGGTGAATATTATTTTTTCATCTAAGCATGTTATTGATGCTCAGGTGAAATCTGGTGCGTCGCAGCAATGGGTTCGTGTCACTGGGATCTACGGCACAACTTATAAAAGCGAAAAAGCGGAATTCTGGGGTTGGATGAAGAATCACTTTACCCCTTCGGATATGCCCTGGCTTTGTGGGGGGGGGGATTTCAACGAATTTATGTGGGATCATGAAAAATTGGGCGGGGCCCCGATGTTGTTCAATCGGCCTCGTTATCTGGAGGATTTTATCAACCATTCTAATCTGATGGATCTCGGTTTCAATGGGCCTCCCTATACATGGCGAGGGATGAGGAATGGTGATCTGGTAGAGGAACGCCTTGACCGGGGTCTGATCAACAAGAAATGGCAGGATATCTGGCCACTTTCCACTACTGTGCACGGGACGGTTCTGGGATCTGACCACTGCCCGGTTATCATTAAAACGGAGTTGAATGGGATGAAGGGAAGGAAACTTTTCCGGTTTGAAGCTTTCTGGGCGAAAGAAGAGGAATGCAGGAATTTGGTGGAAAATTGTTGGGCCCGTGCAAACGTTGGAGATGTTCAAAGGAGGTGGGTAAAGAAAATTGATGATTATAGATCTCTCCTGATCAAATGGAGTAGAAACAAATTTAACAACAGGAGAATACAGATTGAGGAGCTGCTCGGCCAATTGGGGGAACTTCAAATGAATTGGAGCAAAAATGTTTCTGAGATCAAATAAAAGTCCAGAATTATTGATACTCTCTGGGCTCAAGAGGAATGTTTCTGGCACCAGAGGTCTCGGGTAAAATGGTTACGAGAGGGTGATGCGAACACCAAATTTTTCCATTAGTCCACTCTTCAGAGACGCAAACGGAATATGATTATAAAGTTAAAGGATGGTGAAGATTGTTGGGTGGAGAATCCCAACCATATTAGGAAGCTGGTTGACGATCACTTTCTGAATGTTTTCAAATCGGGGGGACCTCGGGACTGGGGAAACTTGCTGGAAGGCATACATAGTAGTGTTACTGTTGATATGAATCTGGCTCTCATGGAGTCGGTTTCCATGGAGGAAATTAAAGAAGCTGCTCTCCAAATGGGGGGTTTCAAAGCGCCAGGTCCGGATGGCTTTCAGGGGATTTTCTACAGGTCTTTTTGGGACATTGTTGTGGAAGATGTCAACAATCTGGTGAGGTCTTTTCTGCGTGATGAGATCAGCCCGACGGAGATAAATAACACCCATATTGTGTTGCTCCCTAAGATTCCGAACCCTGAATCTGTGTCTCATTTCCGACCTATAAGCCTATGCAATTATTCTTACAAGGTGCTATCCAAGGTTCTGGCAATAAAATTAAAGATCCTTCTACCGCAGATTATTTCTCCTACTCAGAATGCTTTTGTGGCAGGAAGACAGATACAAGATAATATCGGGATCACTCATGATGTGTTTCATTATCTGAAAGGGCGCAAGTTAAAAAATAAGTTTGAGTTGGGTATTAAAGTTGACATGCAAAAAGCTTATGATAGAGTTGAATGGGACTTCCTCGAGGCGACTATGGAAAAAATGGGGTTCTGCAGCCAGTGGAGGAAACTTATCATGGGATGTGTGACTTCTGTCAAGTTTGCTGTCATTCTCAACGGGCATCCCGGCAACAAGTTTGCCCCTTCTCGAGGCCTTCGGCAGGGCGACCCTCTATCTCCGTATTTGTTCCTTCTAATTGGAGAAGTGTTATCCAGATTGATCCAAGCTGCGGTGGAAAAAAAGTCTTTGGACGGTATCAAGTTGGGAATCACAGGGCCGGTTCTTTCTCATATTTTCTTTGCTGATGATATGTTAATTTTTTTGAGGGCTAATGAGAAAAATTGCAGGAATCTTGTAAATCTCCTTAAGGCTTTCTGTGCTGCCTCGGTGCAGGAAGTTAACCTGCAAAAGTCCAGTGTTTTCTTTGGAGCGAATACTTCGGTGAGGGTTTCTGAGGAGCTGGGATCTATTCTGGGCATGCCGATTCTTGACAACCCGGGGTCATATTTGGGTGTCCCGGCCTGTTGGGGACGCTCAAAGAAGCAGGGTCTCGCTTATGTGAAGGGTCGTATTATTGAGAAACTTCAAGGGTGGAAGCAATGTACTCTGTCGAAGGCGGGCAAGGAGGTTCTCATCAAGGTGGTTGTCCAAGCTGTTCCTGCTTATCCAATGAATCTTTTCAAATTTCCGGCTGTGGTCTGTGATGAGCTGGACACTTTGGTTGCTAGGTTTTGGTGGGGGAACGGGGGGGGGGGGGGTGACAATAAAATTCACTGGGTGTCGAAGAAAGTTTTGGGCCTCCCTAAGAATCTTGGGGGATTGGGTTTCCGAAATTTCATGGAGTTCAACGATGCGCTGCTTGCAAAACAATGTTGGCGCCTGCTTTGTGACCCTTCCTCTCTATGGGCTAGAGTGATGAAGGCCCGTTACTTCCCCAATTGCTCCTTCTTGGAAGCCAAAAAAGGAGGCAGGGCCTCCTGGGCATGAAGTAGCCTTCTATCGGGTCGTGATCTACTTATTCAGGGAACTCACTGGCAAATTATGGTTGGTCAGGATGTGAGAGTTTGGGTTGACTGCTGGTTACCCTCCATTCCTTCGGGGCGCCCTTTTCCGCTGGGTGAGGTTGTGGTGACTAGAAACCTACGTGTTAGCTCTCTAATTTGTCCGCAATCTCGGGATTGGGATTTATCCTTTCTGATTCTCTTCCTTTCTGTGGCTGATCAAGGGGCAATTGAAGGTACGCCTATTGGAGATATTAGTAGAAGTGATAGATTGATTTGGGCTGCAACCAAAAATGGTAAGTACACGGTAAAATCTGGGTATAGATGGGTGCAATCTCGGTCTCTGAGTGCGAGAGATCATCGCCTACCTCATGTTCGATCCATCCCGGAGAAGTTGTGGAATTGTATATGGAAGATCGATGTTCAACCTAAGATACGCCATTTTTTATGGAACTCTCTGCACAATATTCTGGCTACTAATGCGAATCTGTACAGGAGGCGGTCTACCACTTCCCCCACCTGTCCTATCTGCTTGTGTGATGATGAATCTGTTGAGCATTTGTTCCTTCTCTGTCCATGGGTTCAAGCTGTATGGTTTGGTGGGGCTTTGAGTTATAGGATTAACAGGCTGGCTATTAACTCTTGGATTAGTTGGCTACATGCTATTGTTAATCCTGATATTGGTAATCGTTCTGAGTTGTTATGGACCCAAAGATTGGTGGCTTATACTTGTTGGCATATTTGGAAGGCCATGTGTGCTTTTGTGTTTAATAAGGTGCGTATCAACCTTGTAAATGTTGTTCTGGCCATTTCTAATTCTGTGGGGTCTTTCCTGGCTGTTTCCTGTGTCTCTGAAGTTGATCGGTTTTGGGAGAGTGTCGGCCAGGTTCCTGGCAGTGCTCCGTTGTGGTGTCCTCCTCCCCCCCTTTTACGAAAATAAATGTTGATGCCAGCTGGTTCAAGACGTCTTGCTCGGGTTTTGTGGGAGTGGTTTTACGCGACGCTGAGGCTCATTTCATTGCGGCTGCTCATTACCACATTCGGGCCCCCTGTGCTGCAGCTGCCGAAGCTATGGCTTTGCTGCGGGGCTATGAACTGGGTGCATCTTTGGGTCTATCTGAGGTTATTCTGGAATCTGACTCTTCCGAGATGATTTCTTGCCTTTCAAATTCTATAGAGAATGACAGTTGGGAGGCTATTCCTACTTTAGCAAGAGTAAAGCTCTTTGGGGAAACCTTCCAGAACTGTCGCTGGTCTTGTGTTCCAAGAACAGCCAATACGGCGGCAGATGCTCTTACGTCGCGTGATTGTGCGGAGCTGTGTGATGTTGTTTGGGTCGATAGGCCTCAATCTTCGCTTGTTTTCGTGTTAAATAATGATGGTCTTCCGTGTCCACATTAGCTGTTGGTGGTTGTGTGAGGAGTGACGCTTCAGCTTAGTTGTTGTGTCTCTGTTTGTAACTCCTTACGCTGCCTTCCTTCTTGAGCTTGTTGGCTGTTTGCCTCTTCGTAGGCTCTCTTGTTTTCTTCATTGGCCTCTGTGCCCTGGAATGAATCTTTCCTAGCTTTCAAAAAAAGAATAAGGAGTGAAAAAGGGAGGTTGGACAAGTGGGTTAATTGAGAACCCAATAGTGTGCAAGAGAAACGAAATTATTGGGCATTGCCCACAGGCCCAATATTTACAGAAATGACACTTGTTATATCCCACTTGTTACTTATATCCCATGAATCATCATCATTATATAGAGGAATACCTTAACGATGAAGAAAATTCATAGTCTAACACACAAACCGAAGCGGTATCTCAAACAAATAACAAAATAACGTGTGAAAAAGTAAAGACACATAGCGTTATGTTGTTAGCTGTTTCTAGCTTGGATATGACACCATTGCGGACAGATGGGCTCCCAACCAATGCTAAGAGGACCATCAATGTCCGCACAATAATCTATATGCGACATTTGTAAGAATCCTATGTGGACTCAACTAGTTAAAGATAAGGGAGAAATAATATGTTGATAATACAAATTAATAAGAGTTTGGATACGTGGAAAGCTAAATCCCATAATGAGGGGTATACTTTCATTGTGCATTTGAAAGGAAGCACTAATCACAACCACCTCTACACGATTGGGATTTGAAGCAACGGGAAAATAACCAACCCTCCACGATAGATGGGAGTTGGCTGTCATTGCTTTTATAAGTGCAAGAGTTCCCTGCTCACAGAGAAATACGTTCTGCAATTAGGGTTCTATTACCATTGGAATATAAGGTCTTGAGTGAGTAGAAGAATTCTTGAGCGTATTAACAGTAACCATGGCTGCACTAGGTAAGTCTTTCTTATATAATTTCAAATCGTGACCTAGTATGCATGCTAATAACTAAGGTTATTCCAACATTTGGTATCAGAGCCTAGTTAGCAAACCCTAGGTCCGATGAATTAATAAGAAATCCTAATGCTTTAAGAATGTATAAAATTTGTAAGGTGATTGCTACAGTTTATTTCTTTTTATCGTGGGCACTATAACTCTTCCACTAATATGTATTTCTCTTCTCTGTGTTTGTGTTGGTTTATGGATTTGGGGATTTTATGGAAATTTTGGTCTGGGAAAGGATGCATGGAGTGATTCAATTTCTAAGGTTTTTACTCTTGTTGACGATGAAACCAAGCGAAGATCGCAAAGCCTTAGGAAGATCTTACTGGCCTCGGTCTTGGCCATGGTGGCAGAGACGACATTTCTGGTAGACGTAACGAAGACGATGCTCCAACTGAACGGCGAGTCGTTGTCTTCTGGGTCAATCCATCATTCCTGACATTGGGAGAGATCGTGCGAGAGCAAGGTCCGCTGGTATTGTACAATGGCTTGTTGCTCAGAAAGATGAAGGTTTACTCAAAAGGAATAACCAATTTCCTATTTACATGCGTTGTGGTTCAAAAACCCATGAAATGTTCACATTCTTTTCCAAAGAGGAGAATGTATAAGTTGTTAGGTGTTTTTAATCAGTGTATAGTATCATATTGATCAGGCTACATTCTTGTCCAAAGACATGATATAATTGCATGATAAGATCCTGTAGTGATGGTTGTACAACAAAGGACAATGACAATTTATATCTCAAAGGTGTGATATAAACATGCATTTACAACCACTGACAATGTTAGGTTGGCTTCGTCAGGTATGTTTTCTAGCTCTATTTGTATCATTGTTATCTAAGGTTCATTGTAAAGATTAAGGTTTCATCAAACATACGCATGCACCTGAAGCAATGTGAGGCTTTTTGGTTTTCTGTTTCAATTACCAAAGTTTATATCTTTAGCTGGAATGAAATGTATGTGCTTTTGGGTATAACTGATTAGGTCGAATCAAGATTCAAGCAAGTTTTGACTTTGCCCAATTTTTTAATCTTTACTAATCACATAGGTTAGGTGATTTCTATTTACTTTAGTAGTCTAATCATTCAAGATTTATACTAGTGTATATGGAATTGGGTGTCTTTTTCTTTCTTTGAAGAATCTATTGAGCACTGGCTGTTTTGATCCCTTCAATATCAATGATCTGAAAGTTGATCTTGGGGCATTTTGTTCTTTATTCATTGGGTTTTATCGCGGCCGGCTATTGTCCAGTTTTTGAGAATATAATTTGTGTTTTGGGTGCGAAGGCAGGTGCCATCACATGTGATGATTGGGACTTTAGTTTCACTTATCCTTCTGTAAGCATCATGCTTTCCACTTCACTGGAGCTTTATAAGTTGGAGTGAGGGGAAATATTGGGTTTCTCTTATCAGTTTAATGCCCCCTGTGATAACTCTTTACATGCTTACTTTATTTGAATTTCATGGTACATGGACACAAGGAGCAAGATTTCACTGGTCTGACTCGGGTAGCTTCCTAATATTGTTTGGGTGGTATGCCGCTATACAATGCAAGCCATTATGTTCCATTGGTTTGGAAAGTCTATTTTTATATACATGGGGCAATTAATACTTCATATGGCTCTCTGTAAGGATAGTTATCAATTATTTGTAGTAGAGGTTCCAGAAATAGCTTGGTTTCTCCTTTCAAGTGTTTAAGCATCAACTAGTCTGGATGGTCTAGATGGCCTTAATCAGGATTGGCACAACTAATATGAAGGCACTCGTCCCCTGAATGTAGTCAGGGTGATGTCTAAAGAGTCTCCTACTTGGGTTATAAGCTTACTCTACTAAGCTCGATATAAATGTTGAAGTATGATAATTATGCCATAATTTGTTTTAATTTTTTTGACTGATTGCCTCAAAGTTTGGTTTTGTCTTTTCAGTATTAGTTTTGGTTGTGGGGAAAGAAAATACGAATACATAAACAATAAATGGCAGTTTGTGTTTCTTGCCCAAAGGTGTGACACGAACATGCATTTATGAACTTTGAATTTCTTCGGATATTGATAGTCTGTTGTCTCCTTAAATGAATTATCGTACCCTTTATAAAGTTGTTTTCTTAAATTGATCCTAGACTTGTAGTCTTGAATATTGATCACTATTCATGTGTGTAAAGTTTCTTAGACGCAGGTTGAAAGGCATAAGGATAAAAATAACTCAGCTCAAAGGTTAGTGAAACTAACAGTTTTTGTAGGAGCAATAACAATGATAAATCATTCTTGAACAAATGTTTATATAATTTTTCACCAAAGTGGGAATTATTAGGAAATTTTGTTCAAGGAGTTTCTTAAATGAAATTGTGACCAACAGTTTATTACATGAGACTAATCTTTCCAAACAAAGACATAATGAATAGTTCAAACTGTGATATACCGTACGGTATTTCATGAAATTATGAGACAACTTCATGTTCTAGTCCAATGACATAGGGTACTAGTGGGTGTCTGCAGTATAATTGTTTTTAGCAGAACAAATCTTGACTTTTACTTTAGTATTGGCCTTGAATAATACAGAGATTGGTGGGTCAAAGTGTGAAACCATATTTATAGGCAGGACTCTTGGTCGAGTAATTATTGGATGATGTTGTGCATACTTTTCATACTTAGTCAAACTAGTTTGAAAATTTTCAATTGGTATGTGAACTGGAACTTGCTGGAATAATTTGTTTCAATAAACTGCATTTTCCTTTGCCCATCTCTAGAAGTTAAATTTATCTCCATGTTGGTTGTTTTTTCCGGTTATTGGAACTTGATGACCAGTTTTAGTTTCCTTGAAACCTGTCTGCCTTTGGTTTGACCGTTCTTTTCTTAAATAGCTTTTATTCGATGGTTTTTTCTTATCCTGTGAAAATAGTTGAAGGCTATTTCTTTTAAGTATTTTATATGAGGATGCTGATTCCTTTCTCCCATCCGCACTCTGATTTGCACAAGAATTCTTGTTTGTTTGTATAGAAAAGAAAAACCAATTATGGTAAATCCTATCGCAATTGGGACTAACTCCTGGAATTTAGTTTTGGACTTCTAATCTATGTTGTTTAAAATTTTAAGCAACTATCATTCGTAGTTTTCGTGAAATAATAAATTAATGAGTGTTTTGCCCATGTGGGAGAATAAGTATAAGAAATTTTGGGCTTCACGCTCATTTACTTTTCCTACAGATATTGAGCTCTAAAAGATTGTGGGAGTTGTTCATGTATTGTTACAATCAACTTGAAAGAGTGAACTAAAGCTAAATTTTCCTTCTTTGATGAAATGTATAATATTTTGAAACTGGTTGCTGAAGATTTGAAGTTAAATCACGATCTTTAATATACAACATGATTACATTGCATGAATATATATACTGTCTATATGATGTATATGTGCATTGTCTATCTTCCCTTGTCTCATGCATATGGTTTCATTGGATGGGTTACATGTTGGTCTTTATAAAGAGTTTGAGGGCATTAAGAACTAATGTTAAATATCGGTCCGACTATGGTCTAATTGATTTGTACTACTTGATTGTCTTTGGTATGGTTTTGCGTATCCATCATACATGTTTAGATGAATGTTAAAGAAATATTATGAATGAAAGATTAGTTGTGATACTGTTGTGATTTTTCATTCATATTTATTCATGAGTGTTTGATTCTTGAAACAATTTTGTGAGACCAAAGCCTTTATTTAGTTGCATTTTGAGAGTGCTCATGTATGTATGATTATTAGCAGTACTTACAGCTAGGGTCAGCTTCATTTGACGCATTGAGCAATTTTGTTGGAAATTGATCATAAGACGAAGATGTTGGCAGACACATAAAGTACATCTTTATTTTCTACTTCATGTCATGATTATTTAGTGAATAACTAGTTCATCTGCATAAGGCAGAATTGAGGCTTTATTGAAATCATTTAGGCAAACTCATTGAAGTTTGATAAAGGACCGAAGATGATTGTAGCATTAGATACATGTTACAGGATGCATTCATCATTTTATTTGTCATATTTAAATAGCAAGTCGAAAATGGGAGTTCTTGACTATTTCGATTCTGCTGAAATGTGGGAGTAAAGGAAGCCACTACATGTTTTGCTGCATCTTCTATTTCAAGACTTTGGTTAATTTTCCTGCAAGCTAAGAATTGACAATGTCATATTAGTTTAATTTTGTTACATGCAATTAAACATTGCTCCAAAGAACATATTGATTTAGTTGTTATGTAGGAATATGAGAGGCTAATGTCCAGTGGTTAAGAATGAAGACTTGAAACTTGGATTATAAAGGTATACTGGGTTAAAATGTGGGAGGGTTTGGTTGTGATATGAGTAGTAAATTACTTGTATGAAATGTATATATACAGATATATCAATTGCATCATATGATATGGTTTTGAGGATTGTGATTCTAGGGTGCGTGCAGTATTAGTACATGCATTGTGTTTGTACCATACTTAGGGCCTCCGTATTTAGATCTCGTGTAAATACTCGGGGGACTCAAATGTAATTATGTAATAAATGAAGGGGCAAATATGTAATAAGTGAGGAGCCCTTATTCTATAAAAGGACTCCTCACTCTCCTCATTAGGGTAGGCCAATTCTTAGGCCATAGGAAATAGCTCTCTCACCCTCAGAAGCTCTCACCTTCTCATCCTCTCACAAACAGAGAAATACAATATCAGTGTGGACGTAACCCAAACATTGGGGTGAACCATGATACATCTTGTGTTATTTACTTTCTTACAGATTCACGGCCGGATTTACGTTGTTCCAAGACCTCCGGTTTTGTGCATCAACATTTGGTGCCGTCTGTGGGAATCGATATGAAAAGTTGTGTCGGTTTTCTTTCATTTTTTCACCTCCACCGTGAATCTGCAAAACCCAATCGATTAGCTACTGCTTCCACCATCCCACTCCATAAGATCTTCAGCTCCATTAAGAGATCCCAAGATCAAAGGCCAATCTGACCCCCATGGCTCAGACGACTCCAAATCACGCACAGACAGTTTCTGGGTGGGCAGCTCACAATTCCTCGGGCAAAATTACTTATTTCCTCTTCAAACGAAGAGAAAATGGGATCAACGATGTGACCATAAAGATCTTGTATTGTGGGCGGAAGTCTGGCCCACCATGCCTCGGAGATGTCACGGCTTCAATGGGGACATCACCATGTATCTAGGGCTCCTGATCCCGACCTCGCTCCCTCCAGTTAACTACCAGTCAAGTCACTGTTCCAGCTTTCCCACACCTCCCCCGCACTCAGATCCTCTCCGCTGGCCAATCGCAGACCCAAACTGCCGCACGATGGCAAAAAAGCTATTAGAACCCGAACATATTTCGCCATCGAATGCAGTCTTTCTCGGCACTCGAGCTCCCATCGTTAACGGTCCGACATGGACGACGCTGAGATTTGCGTTTGTGATGTTGGGTGTGTACCTAGCTGTGATGCTGGGTTCGACATTCTTTTCCAGTGACTTTTGATCCGATCCAATTCACCGATCCTCCACAAGTTCAAGTCCCCGGTCGACTCCAATCCCACTTCAAATTTTTTCGTCAAAAACTACGGAAGTCCACCCCTCGGCAACTGCTCTAAATATGCCGCAGATTTCACTGCCTCAAGTGGCGGTCGTGGGAAGCCAAAGCAGCGGGAAATCGAGCGTCCTCGAAGCCCTTGTTGACCACGACTTTCTACCCCGCGGCCCTGACATCTGCACTTAGGCTACAAATATACACCCATCTGATCTTTCTAGCCCCTTATCTGTCTCTTCACGTACTGGCGCCCAGTCAGCAAGTGGGCCCACAAGCACTGATGAACTAATGATAGCTAGAACTTCCAAACGTCCAACCAGTCCTGTTAACAAAATGGAGGCTCCAAAAGTAACAAATGCAGCTGGATTTGTTGCCCCAACTTCTATGGTTCCTTTTGTTGTTCCATAGGCTCGCAAAACATCATTGGTTCGGTTTTTGGAGAAGCGCAAGGAAAGGGTGATAAGTGTAGCACCATACAACTTCGACAAAGAATCACCAGAACAAGGCACTCCTGTATCCAGCGGGGGATGTCTGGAGATGGAGAAAAGCCGAGTGGGAAACAAAAGCAAAAGCAAAGCAGAAAAGAAAAGAGAAAAGAAGAAAAACAAAAGATAAGCTTCCTATTATTATGATTCCTTTTGTCTGCCAAGTGAAGAGACAGAGAGAGTGCAGTGGAAAGCAAAAGCAAAGCAAACAAAAGCAAAGCAAAAAAAAAACAAAAGCAAAGGCAGAAAGCAAAAGAAAAAAAAAAGCATACATAATTGCGGTGGTGATGGCATTATGGACGTGACCCATTGAGCAGAGGGTCGGATTTATTTTTGAATGATGTAATTTATTTTTCTTATCTTTCAGAGACATTTGTATAAACCCCATCAGAGGGTAATAAAAATAAATAAAAAAACGGCAAGCCCAAAGTAATGGGCCGGAATGTTATGTAAAGGGTGAAAGCCCATATGCCCAAAAGAGCTAGGCCCTCTATTATCACCAACCAGGTGATCAAAAGTACGCCCAGTACTACAAAAAATTATTCGGCAGCCTGCCACTATTACCACCAACCAGGTGATCAAAAGTACGTCCAATACTACAAAATTATTCGGCAGCCTACCGCTATTATCACCAACCAGGTGATCAAAAGTACGCCCAGTACTACAAAATAATTCGGCAACCTGCCGCTATTATCACCAACCAGGTGATCAAAAGTACGCTCAGTACTCCAAAATTATTTGGCAACCTGCCGCTATTATCACCAACTAGGTGATCAAAAGTACGTCCAGTACTCCAAAATTATACATGAACATCACTCATGTCAATCATACATAAACATTCATGACCATCATTCATGTCAACATTCATGAGCATCACTCATGTCAACATCCATGAGCATCACTCATGTCAATCAACATAAACATTCATGAGCATCACTCATGTCAATCAACATAAACATTCATGAGCATCACTCATGTCAATCAGCTTCGAAAGCTTCATTTACAGTGCTCCAGCTTCAAAAGCTTCATCAATGAAGGACAACTACAAATTCTCAAAAGTTTCACACTATCTTGATCAAGATAGTGTGAAGCAAAATCAATTCATGGTACCCAATAAAAGCTTCAACTCCAAAGTTTCACCTACAAAGCTTCAACTCCAAAGCTTCACCCACAATAGCTTCACCTACAAAAGCTTCACCCATAAAAGCTTCATCAACAAAAGCTTCACCCACAAAAGCTTCCCCCCACCACAAAAGCTTCACCTATAAAAGCTTCACCCATAAAAGCTTCACCAACCACCACAAAAGCTTCACCCACAAAAGCTTCCCCCACCACAAAAACTTCACCCACCATAAAAGCTTCACCTACAAAAGCTTCACCCATAAAAGCTTCACCAACAAAAGCTTCACCCACAAAAGCTTTCCCCACCACAAAAGCTTCACCCACAAAAGTTCCCCCCACCACAAAAGCTTCATCCACAAAAGCTTCACCCATAAAAGCTTCACCAACAAAAGCTTCACTCACCACAAAAGCTTCACCCACAAAAGCTTCACCTACAAAAACTTCACCTACAAAAACTTCACCTACGAAGCTTGAACACAAAAGCTTCACATATAAAAGCTTCACACTATCTTGATCAAGATAGTGTGAAGCAAAATCAATTCATGGTACCCAACAAAGCTTCAACCTCAAAACTTCACCTACAAAGCTTCACCTATAAAGCTTAATATATATATATATATATATATTTTTTTTTTTTTTGAAAATTTGAAAATTCAAAAATTCAAAAATTCAAAAATTCAGAAATTTGAAAATTTGAAAATTCAAAATTCAAAATTAAAAAAAAAAAAAAATTTGCCTAGGCCTCATCTTCTTTGGGCTTAACAACTTTCATAACAAATATATATGAAGGAGGAGTTTTGGGCTACCACTTAGAAAGGAAAATGGTGAAGTTTTGTTACTTTGGAAACTTGGCTACTAGCAAGACACCTCCTTCGTCAACTCCCTCGACCAGAAACTTGGGGGACTCCTACCATATGCTATTGCACCTTGATACTCGGAAGTCTCACGACCACTTAGTGACTTGAATTTTTTCAAGTCTCCAACCGAGAAGTTTTCCTCACTCGGGAAATTAAGGGAGCACTACCTCAACCTACATGCTTCACTCACAAAGCTTCAACATACAAGCTTCAACAAAAGGAAAAATTCAAAGAACTTAGTGAAGAAGGCCTTGGTGTATTTAACACAATACGTTCAAATGAAGCAAAGCTTGTTTATTGAAATCTCCGATAAGTTACAAATTTGTACATATACATGAATCAAAATAAATAAACAAGAGAGAGCCTTCATAAAGGTTGCTCAGGAGAAGTCTCAGCAGTCGGCAGAGCCCTAGAAAGAGGAGGCACCAGAGGCTGATTATTCGGAGCCTCAGTACTAGGCAGAACCCTAGAAGAAGGAGGCACCGAAGGTTGATCATTTGGAACATCAGATTCCTGCAGCTGGTCGAGCTTCTTCTTCATGTTTGTAGCATAGTCATGTGCGAGTCTGTGCAACTGTTTATTCTCATGCTTGAGCCCTATCATCTCCTGTTTGAGACTTATCACTTCAGCCGCCAATGATTCAACTTGGCGGGTTCGAGCAAATAGGCGTTGGGCCATATTAGACACAGAACCTGGACACTGAACATTGAGAGCCAGAGAATCCTTAACAGCCAACTCATCAGACCGTTTGGAAAGTAGTTTGTTATCTTTGGAAGTGAGAAGGTTCCTGGCCACCACCGCAGTGGTCATATCATTCTTCATCACAGAGTCCCCAACGGTAAGATGACCAGTAGGGGATAAGAAGGATGGGCGCCATATGTTATCTTGAGAAGGCATGGCTACTTTTTTTTACCAAAGTTCAAGTCAAAACAACGGTCGGATGGGCCAGACATTCTCAGAAATGATGAAGGAGAAATGATGTGCAATAAACCTCTGAAGTAAAGGGAAAATTCCTACAAGCAATAACTCTCTGAATGTACTTCTTGCACACAATTGGTGCCCTTATAAAAGAAAAGGCAACAGGGCCGTTGGTTCAAAAATTGAAAAGGCACCACTTTCCACACGCAACATCAGCTCCTCGAATACCATAGATAACTTTGCCAAAGGCCCCTGACAAAGTTTAGACACATAAATTTTGAAGATCCAGTTACCCTACTATTACCCACAAGGGTAAAGGAACAACACCACTACTTAATAACTAGAAAGTCCCTATGTGTGTTAACCTCCGTGCTCCGTGGCAAGGCAGCCTGGCAAAAATGCCCAACCTTTACTCACATTCGAGAAAACACTCCCAACAAGATTGCTTGCTTAAAAATCAAAGAGGCATTGCTATCCGAATCTCGAGAGCCAGACTCCCAACAGGATTACGTGCTCAAAAATCGAAGAGATACTGCTCTCCGAATCTTAAGAGTCAGACTCCCAACAGGATTACTTGCTCAAAAATCGAAGAGGCACATCTCTCCGAATCTCGAGAGCTAGACTCCCAACATGATTACTTGCTTAAAAATCGAAGAGGCACATCTCTCCGAATCTCGAGAGCCAGACTCCCAACAGGATTACTTGCTCAAAAATCGAAGAGGCACCGCTCCCCGAATCTCAAGAGCCAGACTCCCAATAGGATTGCTTTCTCAAAAATCGAAGAAGCACCGTTCTCAAAATCTCGAGAGCCAGATCCCCGACAGGATTGCTTGTTCGAAAATCGAAGAGGCACCGCTCTCTGAACTTCGAGAGCTAGATTTCTTTGGATAAAGCTTGTCTGCAATCTTCACATGCAACATCAGCTTTCTAGATACCACAGACCATTTTTTCAAAGTGCTCTGGCAAAGTTAAAACACGTGAATCTTGCAGCTTCCACTACATTGCTATGACCGAGAAGGATAAAGGAACAGCGTTACCACTCGCTGTTGGGACAGTTCCTATATATGTCAACCTTCATCCTCCATAGCCAGGCAGACATGCAAATAAAAAAAATGCTCAACTTTTCTTCACATCCGAGAGGGCACTCTTAACAAAGTCTCTCGAAATACTCAGCTTCTTTTCCCCCTGATAATACCTCTGCAAACAAGACACACCAGAGCAAGAGTATCTCATATCATCAGGGTTAAAAGCAAGAGTATCCCATATCATGTTTTTTCCCTATCTTTTCCTTTGGCCTTGTTCTTACCTGCAAGACAAAGAGAAAGAGAGCAATTAGTCAGCACTTGGAATCAAGCTTCCAGTCAGGAACTAACTGCCTGGAACCCCTTTCCTGATTACTTACTTGGCATTGCTCTCGAGTACTCATCTTCAACATTTTATGCTTCAAGAGAAGATACCACATCTGCCTGAGGAACAGATAGGGCAAGTGAGAAAGATACAAGAAAGCATGTGGAGACAAGCGTAACAAAACAAGTGCCGATACATCCCCTACTTTGTCAACAGTAAAAGTATCCTATATCATCAGGGTCGAACGTACTCTAGATTTGATGGACTTGTTTTAACCCTCAAATTCTTGAGTCGGCCTTATACTCTGGAGGAAACCAGAAAACCCTCCAGCCCAGTTCAAGAATAAGCCTGTGGAAAGTTACTTCTTCAAAAGCAAAAGTATCTCATATCATCTCTTCTCCATTTGCTTTTCCTTATCCTGGTTGTTGTTTACGACACAAGGAAAATGAGAACAATCAACTGGAAGCCGAAGTCGAACCTCCGATCCAGGTTGCTTGCTTGGAAGCCTAATTGCTTACCTTGTCTATTACCTTATTCGGCAGATCTCCTAGCTCAGTGACTTGGGGGACTCCTACTACATGGTTTGTATCGCGCTTGACCAAGCCTGAAACTACAAAGAAGCTTCAAGTCAAATTGATACATTACTTTATGCATCTCCACTGGTTAAAGATACCACCCCTGGATGGAGGAAAAGTATACAAGTTTCGTGATTACTCAACGGCTTGGATCTGGCAAGTCCCTAACCGAGGAGATTCCCTCACTCGAGAACTTAGGGGAGCACTGTTTGTACCATACTTGACCAATCCCGAAACTACTGAGCACCGGTGAACGTTATACCGTCAAGGATTCAGAAGAGTTTCCCTCTAACTAGGAGGCTAATCATAGCGCGACACGTGTCGACATCAGAAGCCAATCATAGTGCGACACATGTTAACATCAGAAGCCAATCACAACACAACACGTGTCGATGTCAAAACAAAGCTAGAAACTCTCTTCTATAAAAGGAGATCATTTTCCCACAATATTTCCTAATGTCATTTGTACTAAATCATTCACTTGTACTCACTAAAGGAGAGTTTGTACCTATGTACTTGTTTAAACCCTTTACAATTAATGAGAACTCTTTTACTCCGTGGACGTAGCCTATCTGGGTGAACCACGTACATCTTGAGTTTGCTTCCCTGTCCCTATCCATTTACATACTTATCCACACTAGTGACCAGAACAATCTAGTGAAGGTCACAAACTTAACACTTTCTGTTGTACCAAAGTCCTCACTGATTTTATGCATCAACACATTGCTTTCTAGGGTTCAAGTCTCAAACGAATATTGATGGATGTGTATATGATGATAGTTGCGATAAACTCAAAGATGATCACTAAGGAATAATTTGTCATGGACATATTATTTCAGACTATAACTAGTTAACGTCCATGTGGGAGAACGTAAGAATCCTATGTGGACTCAACTAGTTAAAGATAAAGGAGAAATAATATGTTGATAATACAAATTAATAAGAGTTTGGATACGTGGAAAGCTACATCATATAATGAGGGGTATACTTTCATCGTGCATTTGAAAGGAAGCACTAATCACAACCACCTCTACACGATTGGGATTTGAAGCAATGGGAAAATAACCAACCCTCCACGATAAATGGGAGTTGGCTGTCATTGCTTCTATAAGCGCAAGAGTTCCTTGCTCACAGAGAAATACGTTCTGTAATTAGGGTTCTATCACCATTGGAACATAAGGACTCGAGTGAGTAGAAGAATTCTTGAGTGTGTTAACAGTAACCATGGTTGCACCAGGTAAGTCTTTCTTTTCTAATTTCAAATCGTGACCTAGTATGCATGCTAATAACTAAGGTTATTCCAACAACATTAACTTTCACAATGCACAGAGATGAGATGCGCTCAGTTAACTTTCAAAATGTACAATCAGAGCATAGATTTCAATTTGGAGTCCCTTTGATGTACACGTATTCAATGTCAAGTTACTTGGTGAATTGACACCGTTCACTACTCAAATTTACAGGTAATGGAATGTTTGCTAGCTTTTTTCAATGATTCTAAGGGGTGGTTTGGGAGTGAGGTGCTTAAAAAAAAGCACCCATGAAAAAAAGCTGTGAGGGTTTTAGGTGTTTGGTAAACTGAAAAAAAATGGCTTATTTTGAAAGCTGCTGTGAGAATAAGCTGAAATCAAAGGAAAAAGCTGAAGCTGCTATTTGCAGCTTTGGAAAACTGGCTTTTTTTCAAAGTACACGGAGCTACAGTGCTCCTTTAATGAAAAGACTCACTATCAGACTGCTTTTTTTTTTCAAAAGCACTTTTACAAAAAAGTTTACCAAACACTCTGCTGATTTATTTCACAGCCGCTTATTCTCACAGTACAGCCGCTTATTTTCACAGCAGTTTTTTTTCAAAGCACAGCAGTACCAAACCAGCCCTAATTTCTATTGAATGTGGTACTATTTACAGATAGTTGAGCACTCGTTATTTGATTTGGGCACTAAATGATAATGACAAACAGTTGTCTAAGTTATATATGTGATAACTTGTCCTCCTTTGATGCTTACATTTTTTTTCACATTTCTATCACTTGTAAATTAATTATTACAAATTTTTATTGTAATTTGATATTTCTTAGAAAATACCAAAGCACATTAAGAATTCATAATAACTCATTTACAAGTGATAGAAATGTGATAAAAATATAAACGCTTGTGATTTCATCATTAACGCTTTGATCATGATTACATTGTTGTTTGGATTTTATGACCCTCGAAACTCTCGTGAGCAATGTTTTTAGGGGAGTAATTATTTAATAAAAAATCATAGTAATTAACGTAAAAGAGGGGACAATATAAAGAAATTATGGCAACATTCGGGATCGCATAATGTATGTACGATTTGACGAATGTTAGATCGTCATATGGATTTTTCAAACCCTCCAGGGCCTCATGAATAGTGTTTTTCCTATGACTTAAAAAAATAGAAAAAATTATAATAATAGATTTAACTTATAAAAAATATTTAAAAAATATGGTAGCCCTCTTAATAACAAGGCCTACAAATTTTGGGAATGAGTCAAATCCGAAATTGGACACCACAATCCATAAACCATAGTGACAAATTCTAACTGTTTAATTGTAGTTTATGTCTACGCTTTAATTTTTCATCATCGGAAACCATTTTTCGGAGTTTCTTTTTTGAAAACATGATCTTGTAGTGTATTGAAGAGAAAAAAAAGAACTGTTTAGATCATTGACATCACGTTTTGATTTTTAAGGTCAGCGCACATATTGTTCGACTTTCTTGACATTGTAGAACATTGAGCAATATTTGCACCAACCTTAAACAGAGCCCACCAGCTTTTCTTTTTTGTCAACAAATTAAGTCCATACGCTGAGGATGTGTAGCTGTGACAACCTGTCCCAAATTTTATTATTTTATAAATTTTAAAATGTGAAATTACGAGAATACCCTAGAGGCGAGGATATTGATGTCCGTTGATCACTAGTTCATGACGCGTATGAATTATTATTGCGATTATTTTAAGGGGTGGTTGGAAAAGAAAAGGAAAAAAAAAAGAATCGGGGAAGAAGAAGGAACAACGAAACAGAGGAAAAGGAGGGCTACTGCCCAATTAGAAAAGAGAAAAAGAAGGGGCTTTTGCCCAATCAGGAAGACGGAGGTGTGGAGATGACCAATGGGAGAGCAGGAAAAGAGGGGAAATGACCTAACCAACCAATTCGACCCGTACACCCATGACAACCCGGTTTTGAACCGGTGTGAAATTCCGGCCACTTCCACCATATTTTCAGGCGAAATTCACCCATCCATTACCTGTAACCTCTTTCATAACCTCCACTTTTCCATTTCCACCCAAAATTAGAAGGAATTTGGTTGAAGTTTGGTGGAAAAACCACCACGGGTGTTGCGGGAAAGGTTGCTCGAGATCCACCAAACCTGAAATAATTTCATTCAATTATCACCACCAATAGACTTCCCTTGAACTCCTAAACAAATCCCAATAGGTTTTAGGGGTGGCGGAACGTCAAGGAGGAAGAATCGAAGCACACTCTTTATAGGGTTTCCGTCGGACTTTCATGAAATTGAGGTGTTTCCCGACCAAATTGGCCTTGGACATAGGTATGAAAGTTGCTTTACTCATTGAGATCTTCATTTCTGTAAAATTTGGTAATTTTTAGAAATAGTTGGATTTTCCGGCGAGCCAGGCGGTCGACCGCCACCCACGGCGGCGCGTGGGCAGTGGGCCGATGGTGTCTTCCTAAGTTCAATTAGAGGCCCTAAATTCATAATTTATGTCCGTATTTCGTAATCTGATTATTTGAAGTTAGATTCATTACGATACGTTATTTGGTAAAAATATGAATTGATGATCCAACCGTTGGATCGTCACCAAATTTTGATATGTTATAATGCATAATATTTAAGGATCATAAGAACTTACGGATCGAGAATCCAACGTACGGATCTTCTCGAATTGGATTTGTAAATTTATAAAATAAATGTTAACCGCCACTTGGTTTTGGGCAATTGGCGGAGATCTGACCGTTGGATCGTAATGAAATTTTAGTATGTTATTCTAGAAGAATAATGTGTATCTTTGGAAGTTACGGATTAGAAATCTGATGTGCGGATCTTCCGGATAGAGTTATACAAGGTTGTGGATCCAACCGTCGATCTTTGATCAACGGTTGACTCTTGGTCAATGGGTCTCAAATTATTCTTGAAGGTCCTTGAAGATATGTTTTATGTAAATTATGTATTCTATCGGTAAGAACTCTGAGATGTGATTTGACACTTGGCCACATGCGACGATAGTTCGTAATGTCTCGATATTTGTGCGAGGGAGTCGTAGCGCGGACCTAAGGTGAGTATCGTGTGTGTGTGTGTGTGTGTGTATAGATATATATATGACTGACATCTCCTCAAACGTTTATAAATTGAATATTTCATATAATTATTGTCAATGCTTTGAAGTACTAATGCGAACTATGAATGACTTGATCCCTGTTTAGGGTACGTAGGCAGTCTAACAAGACGTTAGATGCAGCCATATAATAAATGAGACTAAATAATTCGGACAATAGTCTTGTTTGGGGAATTGAACAATGTGAGGGACATTGGTGGAAAATGTGAGACTTAGCCTTATGATTTGGTAGTTAATTGTTGTTCATAAATCAATGTGTGAAGAATCAAGGAATTGAAGTAAGAAAACGTAAGTAATGTTAGTTAATTAAACTAGTGTCTAATTAGGCTTATCATCGATAATTATTCCCGAAAATAAATAGTTTGGAAATGGAACGTTACAGATTATGCATTTCACGCCATGTTATATATATACTTGAAAATACTATGTTATAGTTGAGTTTTAGATTGCATCATGACATATTCATATGTGCATTACCTGAACCTAATTATTGTGAATGCTTCGAAGTGCTAAATGATGCTGCGGACGCCCAGGTAAGCTTCAGGTGAGTACATGTTGATGATAGTGATGGTAGTGAGTATGTTAATGAGATATTGATTGGCTAGCATGTTGATGAGATATTGATTCAGCCGTACAGGTCACGTGAGATGACTCCGGCTAGTATATTGATATGATATATGATGAGATATGGATAAGTCGTACAGGTCATTATAGGTGACTTCGACTTATATGCTAGCAATGATTGATGAGATATGTGATGAGATATGGATAAGTCGTACAGGTCACTATAGGTAACTCCGACTTATATGCTAGCCATGATTGATGAAATATGTGATGAGATATGGATAAGTCGTACAAGTCACTATAGGTGACTCCCACTTATATGCTAGTTATGATTGATGAAATATGTGATGAGATATGGATAAGTCGTACATGTCACTATAGGTGACTCCGACTTATATGCTAGCCATGATTGATGAAATATATGATGGGATATGGATAAGTCATACAGGTCACTATAGGTGACTTCGACTTATATGCTAGCCATAATTGATGAGATATGTGATGGGATATGGATAAGTCGTACAGGTCATTATAGATGACTCCGACTTATATGCTAGCAATGATTGATGAGATATGTGATGAGATATGGATAAGTCGTACAAGTCACTATAGGTGACTCCGACTTGCGTGCTAATATGGTTTATTAAGCACATGATTATTTATATTGCTAATGAGATGATGAGTAGTAGTATACTTCTGGGTTTACTATTGGTATACTTTGGATTTCATGCTTCTACGTAGTATGATTTGCTGGAAACTATACAGATTTTACGGCGAGGGGTTACTACCTTTGATAATGGAAATGACTTTGAAAATCTTTGTTTTGACCACTCATATTTTCTATTTATGCACCCCTCCAGGTTCTAGCAGCAAGGTTTCCGTATCGACAAGGATTCGTGGCACTTCCCAGTACATGTGGCTTCTTTTGATGGTATAGTCATTATCTTACCTTACTGTACTTTACTTATGCTCTGTATCATGCGTGAAATGGGTCCAGACCGGCTCACCGCGCACTCGTGTACTTAGGCACTTTTAGATTTTAATTTATTCATATTTTATACATTATCACATTTTATGGCTTCGTCACCTTCCAAGTGTCGGCCAGCACGGCTCGATTCGGGATCCTAGTGGACATTCCGGGTTGGGGTGTGTCGGTAGCCATTTAATTTATTTTAATTTCATAACAAGTTGACATGATCATTAATAGGCTAGGTCAATGTTTATTTATGAAATACAATAGTGATGTATTATCTTTGGAAAATATATTTGTCGTTTTTAGCTTACACTTAATTTTTTTTTATGTAAAACTTTTGATCAATTTCTTTTGGACAGTTGTTACGTAATGTATTTTAATGGGGTGTGCTATTCATATATTCATTTTTAATTTCCACACACTCCTCTCAATTTTTGGCCATCAGATCGAATGATTTGAAGAAGATCAAATGACCGAAATTAATAATGAGTGTGTGAATAGCATCCCCTTTTACATAAGTTTTTTTGGTATCTTAAGAATCTTCATACTTGACGTTATTTGGTTACATTCTTTATACTTTGGAGTTTTTTGTTGATATTGTGAGTTAGTTTAGATAAAATAATTTTACATATTTCTAACACGTTAAAACACGTCACGTTGCAATTCCTTAGGAATGAATGGACCCAATTATTATTGTCCCCATACATAAAATACAAGGAACAATATTTTTGCTTGGATCCGCGAGCTATACTCAGTGGGTTAGCTAGCTCATCATAAAATCAAATGACATGTGACCTACACACTCCTAAACTGCAATCTAAACCTTTTCTAATGGAATAATCACACTTCTGACGTTATTTTCTCCTTCCATGAGAGACCTTCTCTCCTTTGTGAGAGTTTTCTTCCCCCTTTGGTGAGGGTCTTCAGCTTGTCCACCTTCTTAGGCGCCGACTCCAGCCAACCTGGAGTCGGTTGCCATTTTTCCTTTTCTTCTTCTGTTTTCCCCTTCTCTACTCCGTTCTTCTCTTTTCCTTTTCTTCTTCTATTTTCTTCTCCTGATGTTTTTCATCCTCCTTCATCTTCCTTTTACCCCCACCCAGTGGCTTGTTTGCCACTCAAACCCCTTTGCATCTGCTATCTCTACTTTCAATCCCTTTTCCAATTTCTCCCTTTTATTCCTTTCTTCCACCTTTTTCTTTTGTTTCCTTTCATCTTCCTTCCACCTTTTATCCTTCTTTCCAACTTTTCCCCTTATTTTTTTTCCACCTTTTCCCCCTCTTTTCCCCCACGTTCCCCGATCCAGATCGGCTTCATCCTTCTCCGACTTCACAGTCCGACTTGGCTCCCACTTTTTTTCAACGTGATTTTTTGTGCTTCTCCCAGAAGGTGAGTAGAGCTTTTGCTCGGGTGTTCACACCACCTCCTTCCTATGGTTTGCCTTTGTTGGCACTATTGCTAGTGGGTTTTATCCTGCTAGCTTCCTTCGATTTATGGCAGCTATTACTATGGTGTGCTGTGGAGGAGTTTGGGGCTCTGTTTTGGGGTCTTGTTGTCACTCTGTTTTCATCCAGCTTTGGGGCTATAATTCTGTTGATTTCCGATGGTTGCAGGGGCTGTTCGTTTGGTAAGCAGGTTGATGATGGAGGTAGGAAGCTGCTAGGGTTTACTTTGGTGTTTTTCCTGTTCAGGCCTCAAAACTATGTTTTGGGTTGTTGGGTTACTATGGAGGTCCATCTTTTTGTTTGTGTGTTTCTTGTATTTGGGCCTTCTCTAATGTAATCTGTTATGTTATAAATAAAGTAAGCTGTTGTCCAAAACAAAAACAAAAAAAAAAAAACACCTTTTCTAGTGTTTAGAGCCATGGTAAACTTTGGGGTCGGCGACAACCCTCTTTCTTTCGGTTTTTTTCTCCTTCAGGCCTTAACTCGCACCTCTCCCTTCCAAAGCTCTTCACCCACTGTTTTGGAGCAACTCTCTATTGTTTAATGGACTTCGATCCGAAAGTCTCCTCTACGCTCTCTTTTGAGTTTAGATCCATGGGATTTTGGGTGGTATTACAGTTGTGGTGGGTCCAAATCACCTTCATGGCTTAGTTGTAGTTTGTGTTTGTTTGTGCCGTTAGAGGTTGTGGAGTCACTTTCGCGATGACTTTGTGTGTTCTTCGGTCTTGTATCTGCCATGCTGATCTATTGTAGCAGATTTGCACAGCTAGTTATTGTGTTTTGTGTTGTTTATGTTGTCCATGTAGGGTACTTATTATGATTATTTGTTGTGTTTCACTCTCTTCAGATCAAGGATTTGGTCACTGAAAAAATACGCTCATTTTGGCATTCTTTTTATAATCGTGTTTTAATTTTTAATGAAATATTGCTATTGCTTTGGATTAAAAAAAAAAAAAAATTAGTGAGCAGATACTATACATTGAGATGAATCAAACACGTTAAAATTTCAGTGGCTATTATAAGAAAAGGTCCCCAGTTGTTGGTTCTGCTGCGTGATCGATCGGTGACATATAAAAAGTAATGAAAGGAGGACCTTCCACACTTCAAAAACTCTCCATGTTGGAACACTTTCTTCTTTTGACGTAAGGGGTAATGTTCCATATTGGAACACTTTCTTCTTTTGACATAAGGGGTGAATTTAATGGGGATTTTAGTTGTAAGAGTGAATGTTCATAATCAATTGTATGTGATGTCAGTATGCTATTTTTAGCTAATAATACTTGTGCTCACTCAATTTCTTCACCTTACTGCTAATCTAATTGTGCTGGATGTGTTTTAACTGTACAAATGACGTAATCAAAGTTGTTTATTTTTTAATCACATGATTTGAAACATAGCAATGTATACTCGCACTTTTGCATCCAAGTTTAAATTATCTTCCATGTAGCTTAGAATAGTTTAAACTATCACTTTGTCAAATCTTTTAATCATCCCTATATCCCAAACAAATGAACAATTTGATCATGATAATCGTAGTTTGTAATACCTTGATTTATTCCATATATTTGTGTATGTGAACACTAATTTGATTGATTTTTCTTTGCAATGCTTTTATTTTTGTCAAACAATAGATTTTAGTAATTATCTTTCAATGTAGTTTAAAAAAAAGAATAGTTTCGCTTATAACATTTTCACTAAGTTGGATCCATAAGCTGCTTCTGCTGCTGCCCGCTTGGACGAGGAGTAAGTTGTGCGTCGACGGCTAATGCTGCTTCTACAGCTTTGCCGGAGTTTCGTTCTGAAGCAAATTTCAGTACGTTATCCGCCTGCACAACAAAGCTCAATCATTTAATAAATCACAATGAGAAACCAAGTACTGACTAATTAAACAAAAATTTAGCTAATAATTAAGAAGGGGAAGAAAAAAAAAACGCACCTTGTTCTCCTTAATCCTTCCTCTTGTATATGTTTTCTGTTGTATCTGGTTCCAATATGAAATATACACATAAAAAATTGGGTTAAACTCCGTTTACTATCTCATGTTTCGTGTTTTTCAACATTTGGTACATCAAGTTTTTTTCGTCCCAGAGTCATACCTAAAGTGTTAATTTTGGGACAGTCTCATACATCCGTTAGTCAAATTGTTAAGTCTCCTGTTAAATGATGATGTGGCGCCCATTCAGACAATGACTGAGCGCCACGTGTCATAGAAGGCCAACAAGGAGGCAAACAACCAAAGTAAAGCAAAAAACACAAACAACCAAAGTAAATAAAAAACACCAAGTAGTGTAAGGGAATACAAGAAACCTTGACGCCGCATCTGATGCTAACCAAACGTCACCCTTCACACTACCAAGAAAATGACCTAAGGAGGGCAGGGAAGCCCAACATTACAAAAGACAAATACAAGTTCATTACGAACAGAACAAGCACAAAACAACAGAAGGGACCCTTCAAACAAACAAACAAAAGTCTGGCCCAAAACAGAAATTGGAGCCCATAACAGAAAAAGCAAAATACAAAGAAACCTAGCAACTTCTTCAATCTTTCTGCATGCACCGCCTCCAGCACCTCAAGCACCAAAAAGGAGACAGAAGTCTTGACAGGTAAAAAAGAGATCGAAGCCTCGACATGAGATATGTAAAAGATGGAATTGTAGCAAGCTCCCGAAGCTAGCAGCATGCGTCATCTTCAAGCGATCAGAGGATGAGTCAAACATGACTCTCAAACTATCTGACCCACCACCGCAGACAAGAAATCCACAACTGTAGGAAGGACTGAAAGGAGCACCAACAACAAATGGATGCAAAAAGACATCAAAAGCAGTTAGTCCAAAAAATAGCCAATAAAACATTAATCCCCATTAATAAGAAGCAAATCAAACCAAAAAGCAAACCCAAACCAAAAATCAAATCTTAAAGTGCAACTGAAATTCCAGATCAGGCCTAAAACTTTAAGAACTAAGTTTGGTTAAGGGTGAGGGAAGATGGTGGAATGCTTTATGAGCGCACGTATTCTACGATGAGCTACCAATACAAAGAAAATGAATGAGACTGAGAAAGAGAAGTGGTCCAACAAATAACTGTGACATTGATTTTATAATGGAAAATGTAAATAATAAAATATGAATGATTGGACTTATTGCTTTTTAGTTGTCTTGGTAGAGGCCCTATTTTCATGTTGACTTCCAATTCATTCTCTCTCTCTCTCTCTCTAACTTTCACTCTCTTTGGCTTCAAGTCTGTTTTCCTACACCTCTCTCTCCTGCCCTTAGTGTAGGTCTTTAGACAGAAGTTTATCTCTATTGAAATTTTTATGTGTATATTTCATAATGGAACCAGATACAACAAAAAACATATATAGGAGGAAGGATTAGGGAGAACAACACTCAACCCGATAATCACTCCTAATCTATTTACAATATCAAGAAGAACAAGACTCCTTAATTTAAGGTTAATTACAACACAAGTAAACACATTGGACAAAAGACTAAACTCTAGCTTTGTTGCACTTTGAGTAAAACTCTAAACCCTAGTTGACAAAAGGATTAGACTTGTGTCAATGAGATTCCCGATATCCTCTAATCTTTCAATCTTCCAACATTGTGTCAATAGGATTCCCAATAGCCTCTAATCTGTCAATCTTCCAACACTCCCCCTCAAGCTTGAACGAGGGGATTCCTTGAGCCAAGCTTGTAAAGAATGCGCAGAAATTGAACAGTAGGGAGGGACTTGGTAAAAATGTCAGCCAGTTGATCACGACTGCGAGTGTAATGAGTGTTTATGATTTTGGATTGGACTTGTGCCTGAATAGTGATAATCCACTTCAATATGCTTCGTTCTCTCGTGGAAAACAGGATTAGAAGCAATATGCATAACAGTTTGATTGTCACAGAACATAGACATGGGTTCATTGCTATAAAACCCTAGACCAAACAGAAGACTTTTCAGCCAAATAAGCTCACAGGCAGTGGAAGCCATAGCTTAATACTCAGCCTCTGCGCTGGATCGAGCTACAACACTTTGTTTTTTGCTTCGCCATGTTACCAAATTGCCACCTACAAAGGTACAAAAACCTGTAGTTAACTTGCGATCAAGGGAGTTCACCGCCCAATTAGCACCTATGTAACCCATGATGGCAGTGTTATCATTCTTTTTCACTAAAAGCCCTCTACCAATAGACCTTTTGAGATAACGAAGAATTCTCTTCACAATTTGCATATGCATTAATGTAAGAGTATGCATAAATTGGCTCATGATACTCACAGCATAGGAGATATCAGGACGCGTGATTATGCGATAAATAAGCTTTTCTACCAACCTTTGATACTCAGTGACACTGGAAAGAGCTTCACTGTGATCATTGAGTTGTAGCTTACTATCCAGAGTAGTGCGTGCATGTTTGCAATCCATTAAGTTAGATTCCTTCAAGAGATTAAGGTTGTATTTCCTTTGATTAAGAAATAGGCTTTTCTGTGATATGGCAAGCTCAATACCCAGGAAATATTTGAGATTTCCTAAGTCCTTGAGTGCAAAGTTGCTTCAAAGAGCAAGCTTGAGAAAGTGAACTTCTTCAATGTTGTCACCCGTCACTATGAGATCATCAACATAGATTAAAATAATTAACTTCCCAACTGAACCAACATGAACAAAAAGTGAGGATCAACACTGCTTTTTTGAAAACCAAACTTTTCAAGAACTGAGCTCAGTTTTGCATACCATGCACGTGGAGATTGTTTCAATCCATAAATGGATTTGTGCAGTTTACAAACCATGTCAGGATCACGAGATTGAGGATGACTTAGTGGTAGTTTCATGCACACTTCCTCCTCTAATTCACCATGTAAAAAAAACGTTCTTCACATGGCTAAGATTGATTCACAACAACTGACAATAGAACTCTTACAATGTTCATTTTGGTGACTAGAGCAAAGGTTTCCTTGTAATCCAAGCCATAGGTCTGAGTAAAACCATGAGCCACCAAACGAGCCTTGTGTCTTTCAATAGTCCCATCTGTGTTGAACTTTGTTTTGTACACCCAACGACTACCCACTGCTTTATTCCCTTTGGGAAGTTTAACTACACTCCAGGTTCTATTGTCATGAAGGGCTTGCCGTTAGTTCATTTGCTTCTTGAAATGTTTATGGTTTATGAGTACTATCCTAAGTACTCAGGAAGTATGAGAGGGTGAAAACTGCTTATAAGAAACAAAATCTGTGAGAGAATACCAAGAAGTATAAGTGACATAATCATGTAGTCGAAGTGGGGTTTGTTGAACCTTAGAAGGGTTTCGTCGAATTAGAACTTGAGGTTCAGGATCTGTGGCTTGAGAAGATGATAACTCTGGAGGTAAGGTTGAAGTGCCATGTGATGTGGGACTTTCTTGGTAGTAAGGGACACTGAGCAAAGGAAACATGTCACTTAAAAACTCCCCCTAACCTTCATCACTCAGTTTCTTTGAGAAGTAAGGAATGTTTTCATCAAACCTAACATCCCTTGAGACCATAAGTTTTCTTGTGGTTGGATTGTAACACTTGTAACCTTTTTGGGTGGATGAATAACCCATAAAGACATATTTTGTTGCTCTGGGATCAAGCTTATCACCATGATAGAGAGATTGATTGTGAACAAAGCAAGTGGAACAAAAAACTCTCAAGTGTGAGAGGTCAACTTTGTTGTCTTTCAACACTTCATATGGAGACTTGAAACCTAATGCTTTACTAGGCAATCTATTGATAAGATAAGTGGCTGTAAGTACTCATTGTGACCAAAATTTCGTTGGCACATTCATATGAAACATGAATGATCTTGTCTTCTCAATAAGGTCTCTATTTTTTCTTTTGGCAATTCCATTTTGTTAAGGTGTGCCAACACATGTGGTTTGATGCAGAATGCCATGAATACTTAGATATTGAGACATGTTATGGGACATGTACTTAGTGCCGTTGTCGGATCTTAATATATGATTTTTTTAATGCAAGTTGAGCACTGTTTGTACCATATTTAGGGCCTCTGTATTTAGACCTCGTATAAATACTTGGGGGACTCAAATGTAATTATGTAATAAATGAAGGGGCAAATATGTAATAAGTGAGGAGCCCTTATTCTATAAAAGGACTCCCCACTCTCCTCATTGAAGGAGGTCAAGGTTTAGGCCATAGGAAGAGAGAAAACATCTCAGAGAGGGCAAACACAGAAAATAGTCTAGAGACCACACTGCCTCTAGCCTTCTTGTATATTCACCATTCAAAGTGAAACAATATCAACATCAGTGTGGACGTAGCCCAAACATTGGGGATGAACCACGATACATCTTGTGTTCTTTACTTTCTTGTAGATTCATGGTTGGATTTACGTTGTTCCAAGACCTTCCGATTTTGTGCATCAACATTTGGCGCCGTCTGTGGGAATCGACACCAAAAGCTATGTCGGTTCTCTTTCATTTTTTCATCTCACCACCATGAAACCTCACCACAATATCCACCGTGAAATCTGCAAAACCCAATAAACCAAACACCTACGGATGGACTGAAGAATCTGACTCTCTTTCTCTTTCATCACTCACTTTCTCTCTTATCGTCATGCAGACCCTCACTTCATCTCCACCACCTCCGCCAACTCTTCCTCTTCCTTACCACTTCTGTCTTCTTCTTCTCTTTACCAGACAACCTTCTTTGAGTTCTCTCAACTTCGTCGAGCTAGCCATGGCCAATACTAAACTCGTGGTGGAAGTTCACGACGCAAGCGACCTGATGCCCAAAGACGGCGACATGTTTGTGAGTCCCTTCGTTGAGGTCAACTTCAAGGGGCAGCGGAATCGGACTCAGACCAAGCCCAAAGACCTCAATCCTTACTGGAACGAAACATTGACGACCCATCTCACCTCTCCCACAAGACCGTCGACGTTGTCGTTTACAATGATAGAAAAATCGGACACCATAAGAATTTCCTTGGCCGTGTGCGAATCTTTGGTGACTCCATCCCTCTCTCTGAGTCTCAGGCCACCGTCCAACGCTACCTGCTTGATAAACGTGGCCACTTCTCCAATGTCAAAGTGGCGGTCATCATCGACCTGTTTTCACCCATGCTCTACGCGAGCATCGATGCGCCCAACTGGCTTTTCCTGCTTACCGAGTTCTGCCTCGGCGGTGACTTCCACGTTCTCCTCCAGCACCAATCGCTCAAACATTTCGAAGAACCTACCGTCGAATCCCAGTGGTCTGCTGGTGACTTGCTGGAGAAACCCGACCCGAAAAATGCTACTGCCACTGCTTGTTGGTTGGTCGCTCAGAATTCCTAGGGCGTCTTGAAATTCCAGTGGTCTGCTGTGGTTGAAATTCCAGTGGTCTTCTGAAACTTTCACTTTCTGTAAAAAGCTGATTTTGTTTTTCTTTAACTTGTTCATATAATCATTTTCCAATCCTCTTTTGAGAAATGGACAACTTTCAAGATTTCATCTTTTGCCACAGAAATAGAATTCTTTGCGTTTCCATCCTCATGTTCTTGGTTTCGAGCTCGACCCATTTGATATTCATAGCTGAAGGTGGTAGAACAGTTTTAGGCAAGCAAACTGAGGCTGCTCCGGCAAGAGTTCTAGAGGAAATTAGAGTAGGAGTGGCGGTCAATGCACGTCAAACAGGAGCAGAAAGCAAAAGTAGAAAGCCAATGAGCTGGAAATGCAAGTGTGGGAGATCATTGCAAACATCCAATGTAGTCTCCTCAGATTCCATGGGCATCGACCACCAGTAAAGCCAAAGAAGAAGCAAAAGCAGAAAGCAAAAGTAGAAAAAGGGAGGAAAATAATTAAAAAGGAAAAGATGTCTGGAGTTGGAGAAAAGCCGATGAGGAAGTGGAAAGCATGGCACACCCACACCCACTGTCATTGATGAATATTTTATTAAGTTGTCTTCTGCAAAATGGAGCAATTATTATATAGTTATACTGATGTATAAAGAAGGCAGCATGCCAAAAAAAAAGAAGGGCAAAATGTCGGCAAACCCAAAATAGTGAGCTAGAATGTTATGTGGAGGGCGAAGGCCCATATGCCCAAAAGAGCCAGGCCCTATGGCTTCAAACTCCAACTTTCATCCCTCCACTTAAAGTTCACCCTCTATTATCACCAAACAGGTGATCAAAAGTACGTCCAGTACTCCAAAATTATTCGGCAGCTTGCCGCTATTATCACCAACCAGGTGATCAAAAGTAAGTCCAGTACTCTAAAATTCTTCAGCAACCTGCCGTTATTATCACCAACTAGGTGATCAAAAGTACGTCCAGTACTCCAAAATTATACATGAGCATCACTCATGTCAATCATATATAAACATTCATGAGCATCACTCATGTCAATCATACATAAACATTCATGAGCATCACTCATGTCAACATTCATGAGCATCACTCATGTCAACATTCATGAGCATCACTCATGTCAACATCCATGAGCATCACTCATGTCAATCAGTTTCGAAAGCTTAATTTATAGAGCTCCAGCTTTGAAAGCTTCATTTACAAGAGCTCCAGCTTTGAAAGCTTCATTTACAAAGCTCCGACTTCAAAGCTTCATTTACAAAAGCTCCAAGCTTCAAAGCTTCACTTTCAAAGCCTCACCTATAAAACTTCACTTTCAAAGCTTCACCTACAAAGCTTCAGTGCATGGTATACAAAGACCGTCTCCGAACAACTGCCACTTCGGCCCATATATGGATTGAATTTGAAGTCTCCAGCCAACAAACTCTATTGACTGAAGACTTGGGGGACTACACTATGTACCATATTTGGGCTTCCGCAACTGGGCCTCATGAAAAATACTTGGGGCACTTAGCCCATTATTTATATACTGAGGAGCGAACCCTTATTCTATAAAAGGGACTCCCTCATTTTCATTAGAGAGCACCAATTATTCATGTATTGAGGAGCGAACCCTTATTTTATAAAAGTGACTCCCTCACCTTTATTAGAAAGAGACTCTTAGCCCATCACTTATGTATTGAGGAGCGAGCCCTTATTATATAAAAGGGACTCCTTCACCATCATTAGAGAGCATCGCCGCCAGCTGAGAAACCGCCTCGCCGCGAGCATCACTCCTAACTCATCACTTATGTATTGAGGAGTGAGCCCTTATTTTATAAAAGGGACTCCATCACCATCATTAGAGAGCATCGCCGCCTGCTGGGCAACCGCTTCGCCTAGAGCATCAACTCTAGCCCATCATTTATGTATTGAGGAGCGAGCCCTTATTCTATAAAAGAGACTCACTCACCATCATTAGAGAGCATCGCCGCCTGCTGAGCAACCGCCTCGCTGCGAGCATCAACTCTAGCCTATCATTTATGTATTGAGGAGTGAGCCTTTATTCTATAAAAGGGACTCCCTCACCTTCAACGCCACAAGCCAGGCCAACCAAGGCAACATAAGCCACAAGCTGAGCAGCCTCGCAACATGTGCTATTTCTAGTTGAACATCATTTCACATTGAGCACCGCCTCATATCGGGTATCAGTTCTAGACGACATCTAGTTACTTCGGCCTACACATGGAATGAATTTCAAGTCTCCAGCCAAAAGACTCTCTTGACTGAAGACTTGGGGGACTACTGTTTGTACCATATTTAGGGCCTCCGTATTTAGAACTCATATAAATACTCGGGGGACTCAAATGTAATTATGTAATAAATGAAGGGGAAAATATGTAATAAGTGAGGAGCCCTTATTTTATAAAAGGACTCCTCACTTTCCTCATTGAATGAGGTCAAGGTTTAGGCCATAGGAAGAGAGAAAACATCTCAGAGAGAGCAAACACAGAAAATAAGCTAGAGAGCATACTGCCTCTAGCCTTCTTGTATATTCACCATTCAGAGTGAAACAATATCAACATTAGTGTGGATGTAGCGCAAACATTGGGGTGAACCACGATACATCTTGTGTTCTTTACTTTCTTGCAGATTCACGGTCGGATTTACATTGTTCCAAGACTTTCCGGTTTTGTGCATCAACAAGTACCAACCAGTTTATGAAAATCTTGAAAAACATTTGGAAGTTCACTTTTAAATTTCAAAAGATACAACCAAGTTATCCTCGTAAATCATCAACAAAGGTTACAAAGTGCCTATATCCATAAAAAAACTTTAGTATTGGACCCCAAATGTCTGAGTGAATGATTTCAAAATGATGACTAGCTCTAGAAGTGGAAGAATCAAAAGGCAACCTGGCAAACTTAGATAAGTGACAAATATTACAATGTAACTTGTCTTTACATAGTCTTGGAAATAGAAAACACATCAATTTCTAAGAAGGATGTGCCAAACGGTGCCAAAGTTGTTGATCTTGAGAAACACTTGATTTGACTTGAAAAACCTTGGTATCCTTGGTGTCTTTAGCTAGGTTGTAGAGACCATTAAAAAAGAAACCTTCACCAATCATTCTCTTGGTGATGATGTCCTGAAAAATAACATTGTGAAGGGAGAAAATGGCTAGACAGTTTAGAGAATTAGTAATGGTTCCTACTGATAAAAGTTGAAAAGGAAAAGAAGGAATGTAAAGAGCTACAGACTATGTGTTTTGAAAGTAAGTTGATATTTCCCTTTCCTACAACTGAGGCATCTTTACCATTAGCTACTGACACTTGATAAGGTTTTGACAATTTTTTAAAATCATGCAAGTTAGTGCTTTAATTTGTCATGTGATCCGTGGCTCCTGAGTCTATGATCCAATAATCATACTTATTACTGGCATTTAGGGCAGTGAAGAAGGCACTTGAAATACTTAGGATATCTTTCTGCGAAACATGATCATGTTCAGCTAAGAAACCACAAATCTTTCAAGTAGAGCTGTGTGATTCTTCTCTTCAGCTACATGAGCTTCATCTTCATTGATATGCACCTGTTTGTTGTGGAGGTATGCTGCAAATTCATTTATTAGTATAGTCAGATTGGCAGTGAAGTTCACTATTCCTTCAGTCGAAAGAGGTAGCTGCATGATTGGCTTTGTAAGCATTGTTGTTCAGGTTTCTCTATGGACTCTTTGTCTCTTTTAAGAACTTGGGCTTCAACTCTAGATGAAGAGTCCAAAACTTGTCTCTTGTATGCCCAAGTGTGTCATAGTAGCTGCACTTCAAATCAGGTCTTTTCCCTTGTAAACTTTGCCCTTAAATCGATTGTTACTAAAGATATAAGCCCTAGTTTCAAGGATAATGGCTTTTATCTCTTGGCTCATGACTTCTTTACTTCTCCCCTTTAGATGATGACACAAACACTAGTGAAGGGGGGAAGCTCAGCATTCATTAAATCGTGGATTTTGAGAGCCTCAAATTCTAGACCTAAGCTTGCCAATAACTGAAAGATCTTGTCTTCTTCAGCTCTCTTGGTCAACACAGTGGCATCTGTGGTGTGAGGACGATAAATATCGAGCTCATTCCACATGCTTGTAAGGTTGCCAATGTGTTGAACAAAGCTTTTTCCCCCTTGTTGTAGGCTCGAGATTTCTTTTTTGAGCTAGAAGACACGTGCAACATTATTTTGATTTCCATACATCTCTTTAACTTGCTTCCAGAGATGCATATATGACTTAGAATAGTTAAAAATTTCATCAATCCTATACTCCGTGGAGTTGAGCAACCAAGACATGACCAACTAGTCTTTACATAGCCACGACTCATAGGCAGGAGAAGTCACTACAGGAACTTCGGTGGCACCATTTACATAGCCTAGCTTTGATCTCCCTCCACGTGCAAGAGAAATAGCACGAGTCCAGGGAAAGTAGTTAAATTCATTCAACAAGACAGAATTGAGATGTTGATTAGGGTTGATCTCAACGTGGGGTTGAAGTAGCCAGCGAGTTTTAAGCTTCAAAGGAGTTTTCTTCAGCCATCTTGGCTTAAAGCGAAAGGGACTCAGCAGAAACAAACAACAGAGACATGAATTTAGGGTTCCTGCTCTGATATCATATTGTATTTTTTAGGGTTAAACTCTGTTTACTACCCTCATGTTTCGTGGTTTTCAACATTTGGTACATCAAGTTTTTTTCATCCCAGAGTCATACTTAAATTGTTAATTTTGAGACAGTCTCATACATCTGTTAGTCAAACTGTTAAGTCCCTGTTAAATGATGATGTGGCGCTTATGTGGACAATGACTGGGCGCCACGTGTCATTAAGGGTCCACGTTGATTTTTTTCCTCTATCTTCTTCTTCTTCTTCTTCCTTTCTTCCTCCATTAACCCTCCCTTCCTTTTTCCCTGCAACCCGCACTCCCCCAGCTTTTTTTTTTCCTCTATCTTCTTCTTCTTCTTCTTCCTTTCTTCCTCCATTAACCCTCCCTTCCTTTTTCCCTGCAACCCGCACTCCCCCAGCTTTTTTTTTTTCCTCTATCTTCTTCTTCTTCTTCTTCTTCTTCCCCCAACCCTCCATTCCTTCTTCCCTGCAACCCGCAAAGTTCCCCAGCTTTGTTTTTTTCCTCTCTTTTTTTCTTCTTCTTTTTCTTCATTTCTTCTTCCCCCAACCCTCCCTTCCTTTTTGCCTACAACCCGCACCCTTCCCCAGCTTTTTTTTTCCTCTCTCTTTTCTTCTTCTCCTTCTTCCTTTCTTCCTCCCCCAACCCTCTCTTTCTTCTTTCTTACAACCCGCACCCTCCCCCAGCCTTCCTTCACCACCAGTCTCCCCCAACCTTCCTTTTTCCCTCTGTAATTTCTTCCCCATCCCTCTTTCTCTCTAAAATCGCTACAAGCCTAACCCATGTGGATATTTCTCCTCATTCCACAATTTCTTTCCCATTCCCTTCTTTAAAATCCCTTTCTGCAACCTGCAACCTGCAATTTG
This sequence comes from Malus domestica, assembly GCF_042453785.1. Lineage (NCBI taxonomy): Eukaryota > Viridiplantae > Streptophyta > Magnoliopsida > Rosales > Rosaceae > Malus > Malus domestica. The sequence goes on from NC_091673.1 coordinate 9,203,644, forward strand.
CCATCTCCGCCGCAATGATGACAATGACCAGCCATGGTTTTTTGGGTCCGAGTCCACAGCGTACCGATTGGAGAAGGTTTTTCCGGTTTATGCATTGGGGATTTTAAAGAGAGGGGGATGGGGAAGAAATTACAGAGGGAAGAAGGAAGGTGGGGAAAGGTTGGGGAGACTGGTGGTGAAGGAAGGTTGGGGGGAGGGTGCGGGTTGCAGGGAAGAAGGAAGGGAGGGTTGGGGGAGGAAGAAAGGAAGAAGAAGAAGAAGAAGATAGAGGGCGCTCAGTCATTGTCTGAATGGGCGCCACATCATCATTTAACAGGAGACTTAACAATTTGACTAACGGATGTATGAGACTGTCCTAAAATTAACACTTTAGGTATGACTCTGGGACGAAAAAAACTTGATGTACCAAATGTTGAAAAACACGAAACATGAGATAGTAAACGGAGTTTAACCCAATTTTTTATGTGTATATTTCATATTGGAACCAGATACAACAGAAAACATATACAAGAGGAAGGATTAAGGAGAACAAGGTGCGTTTTTTTTTTCTTCCCCTTCTTAATTATTAGCTAAATTTTTGTTTAATTAGTCAGTACTTGGTTTCTCATTGTGATTTATTAAATGATTGAGCTTTGTTGTGCAGGCGGATAACGTACTGAAATTTGCTTCAGAACGAAACTCCGGCAAAGCTGTAGAAGCAGCATTAGCCGTCGACGCACAACTTACTCCTCGTCCAAGCGGGCAGCAGCAGAAGCAGCTTATGGATCCATGTTAGTCTCACTTTCCCTAAACAAGTTAGTATTGTTTGAGAACAATTCAGAAATAAACAATATAACAGAAATAAACAGAACTTGAAATTCACAATTTTATTTCACAAAAAGTACTTGTTATACAGAATGAAAAGTATACAATAAATACAGAAATTAATATAAGAATATTAATAGTACTAACTTGATTACAGAAGGTAGAGGCTAGCGTAAAAGCTATGTCCTTCGAACAGTAATTCCGTCCCACTCTTGTGCTTGTGGTTCTATAACGTCTGCTCGACCAGGATACAACTACCTAATCTTACAACCCGCACTGGATTATAGAATTCTAGCGAATTGCTTTGTGTGTTTACTCTCTCTAGAAAGTTTGTACAGAAGAAAAGGAAGAAGAAAAGATGAAAGATGATGAACTGAGGACTCCAGTTATATATGCTCTTTCATACCTCTTCAAATACCTTTTGGATGTATCTGAAGCTTTACAACTCTCTACAAAAGGTTGTATCTTTAATCAAAACGTTTTTAATTAATTTAATTAAAAACTTAATTCGAAATTAAAACTAATTGATCAGATTAATTTTAATTCTTGATTAATTAATATTAATTAATATTAATATTATGGTATAATCATCAAGCCCAATCCACAGAAATGGTGGCCCAAGCCTCAATTCCCATTCCAAGTGGTCAAACACATAACTAATATTATAGAAGACAAAACATATATAAAGGTACTTTGGAATCTTGTTTTCACTAATGTGGGACAAGAGTCTCAAAACTTCCAACAATACCCCACATTTTGAGACGACTATTAAGTCCTAGATAAACTAAGATACGAGAGTAAACAATAGATGTGACAAACATCAGGAGAGGTGTCTTTTGGACTTGAACCTACCTTAGTATATACTTATCAGATTTACTAGATGACGCAGTGAATATAAAATCTTGAACTGTTCATCTCCGCAGTAAACCAAGACAATAAGCAAAACATATGCCACACCAACACATCGCAAATTCATACGTTTGTGTTCATTTTGGTCCTGAACAAATCCTGGACTCATGAGAGCTTTAGAGAATGTAGCCATATAATTCTCATAAATGCGACCCCACATTTTCTCTCATATAGGTGATATTGATTAAGAATAGGCTGCTACTATTCCACTTGACTTACAAGTATCAATATCATTAAATTAATGTATCTTATACTCATCAACAGTCACCACACTTCTTCCATCATAGGAATGGGTATGTAAGTGTGTTTCTTCTTGAATCTAGCCAAACCAGTTTGCCTATTGAACCTAGACCATGGGATCTCCAATCAACTAGGTTAGGTTTCCATTTGGCAGTTTCATTTTACTCTATTGGCTTTAAACCCATTCCCCTCGATGTATGCTTAACTTGCTCTCTAGATAAGCCTTTAGTAAGCGGATCTGCAATATTATCTTTTGACTTGACATAGTCAATAGAAATTACACCACTAAAGAGCCATTGCTTTATTGTATTATGCCTTCGTCTAATTTGTCTAGACTTCCCATTGTATACACTATTTTTAGCTCGATATTGTGCAGCTAAACTATCACAGTGTATACATATTGCCGTTACAGGTTTAGGCCAGATGGGAACATCTTCCAAAAAATCTCTTAGCCACTCAGCTTCTCCTCCAGCCATATCAAGAGCTATAAATTCCGATTCCATAGTTGATCGGGCTATGCATGTTTGTTCGGAAGATTTCCAAGATATTGCTGCTCCTCCCAAAGTAAATACATATCCACTTGTGGATTTCGTATCAGTACTATCCGATATCCAATTCGCATCTGTAAATCCTTCAAGCACGGGAGGATACCTCGTATAATGCAATCCATAATTCATTGTATGCTTTAAGTATCTCAAAACTCGAATTAAAGCTTCCCAATGATCATGCCCAGGATTGCATGTATATCTACTCAGTCTACTCACGGAGTATGCTATATCAGGCCTTGTACAGTTCATAATGTACATAAGGCTTCCAATAACTTGTGAGTATTCACGTTGAGATATAGCATCACCTTTATTTTTCTTAAGTTTGCTATTGGCATCAAAAGGAGTAATTGCATCTTTACTTTCCAAATGACCATATTTCCTAAGTGTAGCTTCTATATAATGGGACTGAGTAAGAATATATCCTTCTTGGTTTCTTTTTATTTTTACACCAAGAATCACATCAGCTAGTCCAAGATCTTTCATATCGAAATTTGATTTCAATATCTTCTTCGTCCAATTTATTATCTCTTTGTTAGTTCCCATTATAAGCATATTATCTACATATAAACACAACATAACGCAAGCATTATTTTGAGTTTTTGTGTAGACACACTTATCACACTCATTTATCTTAAAACCGTGTGTGATCATAACATGGTCAAATTTTTCATGCCATTGCATAGGAGCTTGTTTAAGCCCATATAGCGATTTCACAAGTTTACACACTTTGTGTTCTTTACCTTTAACTACAAACCCCTCGGGTTGTTCCATATATATTTCCTCATCTAAGTCTCCATTTAAGAATGCAGTCTTTACATCCATTTGATGTATTTCCATGTTATGGAGTGCAGCTATAGCAATCAATAGTCTTATTGAGGTAATTCTCGTTACAGGTGAGTATGTATCAAAGAAATCCAAACCATGTTTTTGACGGTATCTTTAACTACCAAACGAGCCTTATATTTGTCAATTGTACCATATGGTTTTAATTTCTTCTTAAAGATCCATTTGTACCCAATTGGCTTATTGCCAGGGGGCAAATCGACTAATTCCCATGTATGATTTTGCATAATGGAATCTATCTCATTGTTAACTGCATCCTTCCAAAATGGAGCTTCAGGAGTAGACATGGCCTCCTTGAATGATTGAGGTTCTGTCTCGGTTAATAAGGTCACAAAATCAGGCCCAAAGTCCTTTCGATTTTTTGACCTTTTACTTCTTCTAGGTTCAAGTTCTTCTTCTTCTTGAACTCTAGACGAGGTTGAACCATCATCATGTTCTCTAGGTTCGTTTGTAACCTCAGATGCATCATCATGTAATCTCTTTTTCAATAAATTAGACTTGCCTATTTTGTATGGAAAAATATCCTAAAAAAATATTGCATTTATAGATTCTATAATAGTATTGACATGTATATCACTTACTTCGGAATGAAAAACTAAGAATCTATAAGCTGAACTATTAGATGCAAAACCAATAAAAACACAATCTATAGTTTTAGGCCCTAATTTTGTTCTCTTTGGCAATGGAACTTGTACTTTTGCAAGGCAACTCCACACTTTAAGCAATTTAAACGTTGGAGTTCTTCCTTTCCATAATTCATATGGTGACTCCTTTCTCGTTTTAGGTGGAATTCGATTCAAAATTTTATTTGCAGTAAGTAAAGCTTCGCCCCACATATTGTATGGAAGCCCATAGCTATTCAACATGGAATTGATCATGTCTTTAAAAGTCCTATTTTTCCGTTCGGCAACACCGTTTTGTTGTGGTGTATAGGGGGCTGTTGTTTGATGAATTATGCCATGTGTGGCACAAAATTCAGCAAAGGCATGAGACTCATATTCTCCTCCCCTATCGGACCTTAAGACTTTAATCTTCTTGTTAAGTTGATTTTCAACTTCTGCCTTATATGTCTTAAACATATTCAAGGTCTCATCTTTACTATGAAGTAAATAAACATAACAATACTTACTGAAATCATCTATAAATGTTACATAATAGTTCTTTCCACCACGAGTTGGATATGATCTAAAATCACACAAGTCACTATGAATTAAATCTAACAAATCATTGGATTTTTCATGCACTGATTTAAAGCTTTGACTTGCAAATTTCAATTCTGTACAAGTTTCACATTTAACATTATCTAGATAATCAATTTTGGGTAGCAAACCTAAATTATGCATTCTAAAAAGAGAACGGAAATTTACATGTCCTAATCTAGAATGCCATAAATTAGAAGAATCAACAATATAAGCAGAAGCATTATTTATTTCGTTCATAGCATTAGCAAGTACATTGAGTTTGAATAATCCATCAGCAAGGTAGCCCTTTCCCACAAACATTCCCCCTTTAGTTAATACAAACTTATTGGACTCAAATACTAGTTTGAATCCCTTATTACTAAGGATAGGACCAGAAACAAGATTCTTCCTTATATCGGGGACAAGCAGCACATCAAGAAGGGTTAATTCCTTTCCAGAAGTGAATTTCAGAACACACTTCCCTATTCCAGCCACAACAGATGCAGATGCATTTCCCATAAACAGCTGCTCGTTTCCCTCGATTTTCTGGTACGAAGAGAACATATTTCTGTCACCACATACATGGCGAGTTGCACCAGTATCTATCCACCAATCAGCGTGGTCAGATACAAGGTTAATTTCAAAAATCATTGCAGCCAGTGCATCCACATTGTTTTCAATCAGGTTTGCGCGGTTGTTGTTGCCTTGATTTCCAGGACCTTGATCCCTTCGATGGCGACATTCTTGAGCCCTATGGCCTTGCTTTCCACAAACCCAGCAACTTCCCTTGATTTTCTTGAAGTCTTTGCCTTTCGCACCAGGGATAAAGTGGCTTTCCTTCTTCTTAGTTTTCTGGAATTTTGGCCTTTGCTTTGATGAACTTCCTTCAACAACATTCGCCTTGGCTTCCATACTCAAAACCAGGCCCTTCTCATTCTTTCTGTTATCTTTCTCAATTCTCAACCTTACAATGAGATCCTTAAGGGTCATCTCCTTTCGTTTGTGCTTGAGATAACTCTTGAACTCTTTCCAATAAGGTGGTAGTTTTTCTATAATGGACGCCACTTGGAAAGACTCATTGATTACCATCCCTTCAACATGAATGTCATGGATGATTTTCTGGAGATCTTCAGTTTGAGAGACAACAGACTTGGAATCCACCATTTTGTAATCCAAAAATTTGCCCACGACAAATTTCTTTGAACCAGCATCCTCGGTTTTATATTTTTTCTCAAGTGATTCCCAAAGTTCCTTGGCTGTTTTGCACACCACGTAGACATCATACAATGAATCATCTAATGCATTAAGAATATAGTTTCTGCAGAGGAAATCATTATGTTTCCAGGCATCTATAGCCGTCAAAGTTTCTGCAGAAAAAATATTTTCTCCATCTGCAGTAAGTTCAGTCTTGCGCAGAACATTAGCCAAATTCAAGGTTGTAAGATAAAACAGAATTTTCTGCTGCCATTGTTTGAAGTCTTCGCCCTTAAATTTCTCAGGCTTCTCAGAAAGAGGTTTAGTTCTTGATTGTTCCATACTGTTTGAAGATTGTTTGAGAACAATTCAGAAATAAACAATATATTAGAAATAAACAGAACTTGAAATTCACAATTTTATTTCATAAAAAGTACTTGCTATACAGAATGAAAAGTATACAATAAATACAGAAATTAATATAAGAATATTAACAGTACTAACTTGATTACAGAAGGTAGAGGCTAGCGTAAAAGCTATGTCCTTCGAACAGTAATTCCGTCCCACTCTTGTGCTTGTGGTTCTATAACGTCTGCTCGACCAGGATACAACTACCTAATCCTACAACCCGCACTGGATTATAGAATTCTAGCGAATTGCTTTATGTGTTTACTCTCTTTGGAAAGTTTGTACGGAAGAAAAGGAAGAAGAAAAGATGAAAGATGATGAACTGAGGACTCCAGTTATATAGGTATAATCATCAAGCCCAATCATCAAGCCCTTGTCTTGATTAATTAATATTAATTAATATTAATATTATGGTATAATCATCAAGCCCAATCCACAGAAATGGTGGCCCAAGCCTCAATTCCCATTCCAAGTGGTCCAACACATAACTAATATTGTAGAAGACAAAACATATATAAATGTACTTTGGAATCTTGTTTTCACCAATGTAGGACAAGAGTCTCAAAACTTCCAACAAGTATTTTAAGCAAGTGTCCTTACGTATTTTATTTTTATGAATAGTGCAGATCTGCCAATTTCTCGTTCTCTTTCATTGAAAAGGTTTCTCGAGAAACGCAAAGAGAGGTAAATCCACACACGAATTTCTTGTTTTGTATGTTTTAAACAAGTATAAGCACTTAGTAAATCTGAAAATAATAATCCATCTTTGGTTTTGGATATGATTTACAGGTTGAAGTAGAAGAAGGAGAGGAGACTGTGTGTCTCGTATGCTTGCCAAATATTATTCAATCAATTATTATTTTTAATTTATTAGGATTCTTTTACTTTGAAGTTCGTAGCTTTTGATGATCATATGGCAAAGTGGTCGAGGACGAAGAGCTTGGCAAGAAAGTTCATCTCCAAGGCGAAGCAACGCTCTTCAGTTTCTGGTTGACGCTAATATCAGCCCTAATCAGTTTAGTTTTATTATTAGTGATTTGCTTTTGTGTTACAGAAAATTACTTCTTGGTATTTTCTGTTTTATTTTTAGTGTCACTTACAACTTTATAAAGAAAACCGTTATATATGAGATGAGATATGTTACACGCATCTTGGTGATTTCTAAACGTATGTAGGTGATTTTAAACCATTGATGCATGTGAGATTGGATACAATTCATCTATACTCAAATTTCACTCAAGCATGTGCCTAATGCTGGCAATATTGGATTAGTTTAAGATCCCATTACTATTGCTCTAATGAATTTTACACATCAATAGTCAATCATATAACAAATGGAAAGTTTAAAACACGAAAAAAAAATTACTTGGAGATGAAAAGGCAAATTCAATCTATACTAAAACTCAAAATCAACTGTGTTACTGTTCATAAGCACAGTGTGCTTCTCATTTTGCCCCGGCCAATTTTATGTTACCACTTCTCTTGCCACTGCCTCATAAAATATATATACGCTTTATATTTTTTTCTTCCTCCTTCTCTCTTCCCTCTCTCCATTCTCCCCATTCTCCCCGTCTTCGACTAGCCTTCGAACGAAAAACCCAACTTTCACATGTTTTCTAGTGGCGGCTGGCCCGCAACCACAACTATTTAGTTCAGGACAGTCCTAACAACATCATTCGAGCTTTGCATGCTCAAACCTACCCATTGATTGAAGAGTTCCATAAGCACAGCTTGCGGTGTTTTTTCCGAAGAGAATCCGATTTTATTTTGGCCAATTTCAGGCCTTTCCGACCTTTTATGGGTCCGGTGAAGGTAATTACTCTACACCCTCGAATTAGCTAAGGTTGTGAGTCTCTATTTTCCAGCAAATACCCCTTTTTCGCAATTCTTTTCTTCATTTTTGCATACCCCTTTCTCAATTGAACTTTTTTGTTTGTTTTTGATGATTTTTTTTTTGTCAATGTTGATTTTGAAATTTCGTTTGAAGTTCAATTTTTTTTTTCTAGGTAATGTTTCCAATTATTTTTGTAATCTTTATATTTTTCAGTGTATTTTTTATGACTAAATTTTTTATCTTTTCGTTTTGCAGTGGGCACTGAAGTTGGGTGGATGAAATCCTTTTCCTCCTCAGATCACCACCACCCCATGTTAGGTTTTTGTTATTACAGGTATGCTATTGTTTTACAAATAATATATACTGATCTTTCTTATTTATTTCTTTTCTTTCTTCTTTGTTCTCTCTCTTCACTCTCGCTCTTCTCTCCGTGACTCTGCTAGCGACGACAGCGAGCTATTGCCATCCGAACGCCTGTGAATTGGACCTCATCGTTACCGCCAATTGTCTCCCGTTCATCTCAGGAACAAGAAACAATTGTTGCATGCCTCAAATTGTTACTGTTTCGATGAGGGTTAACTTAACCCCAATTGTATTTCGATCTCTCTCTTTCTACATTTTCGATAGGTTACAATTTTTTATGTTCTATTGAAAGCACATTGATTTTGTGTTAATTTGAGTCTTTGCGTTATGAATTCTGATGTTTTGCGTTCAATTTGGGTTTTTGGAATTTCGAATTTGTACCCTTTGCTCTAATTAATTTTGATTTCGTCTGTTATTGTTGGGTTGGATTAAATTTCGAACCTTTCGTTTTTGTTCTCAAAGTTTTTCAGTTCTATCTATTAAATGTTTTCGTTCTCAAAATTTTTGAGTTCTATCTATTAAATATCTGTTAAAAGACCCGCATGCATTTACAAAATTCCAATACAGTTATTATGTATTTCATTCTAATTTTTGTTTGATTTTTAACAGTGTTATTTCAAATATGCTATTAGCCAGGACAACATGATGGGACTAACATATTTCCGCTTCATTGATGCAGAGAGAAAATAGTGGAATGACATTGATGTTCAACATCTTCGTTTGGAAAACAAGATTTTTCCCAATTTGATGTGGAATTAATGGGAGTTGGAGAAGGCGAGTGAAGGTCAAACTCTCTAAATTCTTCTCTTTGTTTCTAATTCTTATGAAGGACTTTGATATTCTGCATTTGGAACTTAGAATCAAGGTTCTAAGTGGTTACCATATTTAAGCAGCCACTTTGCTCCAGATCTTTCCGATTGAAATTCCTCTCCTTCACCCTTTGCATGTTGAATTTCACGTCATCATCATCTCCCTGGAGTTTGGTTCATACTAAATTTAGGTGGTTTCACTTCATGAAAGCTAACTGTTAATTTTAGACCTGGAATATAATTTCTTGGAGAATGTACATTGTTGATGATAATTTTTCGAACAATACTGCCCCAAAAATTCTCCTCATGTTACCCTCAAGGTAGGCATCGTATAACCATCATTCGAACTTCTCAACCATTTAAAGGGCTCATTCCAACTAGTGCCATTTGGTTGTAGAACAGCTTTGCAACTTCTTTTTGATCTCTTATATTCTGGTTACCTTCAAGGTAGGCATCGTATAACCATCATTCGAACTTCTCAACCATTTAAAGGGCTCATTCCAACTAGTGCCATTTGGTTGTAGAACAGCTTTGCAACTTCTTTTTGATCTCTTATATTCTGATTACCATTTTACTCTCTCTCTCTCTTTCTCTCTCTCTCTCTTTCTCTCTCCCCTTTTTTTATGCATATGAATTGTGTTGATGCACAAAACCGGAAGGTCTTGGAACAACGTAAATCTGACCGTGAATCTGCAAGAAAGTAAAGAACACAAGATGTATCGTGGTTCACCCCAATGTTTGGGCTACGTCCACACTGATGTTGATATATTTCTTTATAACTGTATGTATGGATTACAAGCTCAAGGGGAGTCCCCCTGAGGAAGAGAGTGTTGTTGTGTTTGTGAGGGTATTGCCCTCTGTTGGGTTCACCGAGTCCGATTTGTGAGGGGGGAGGAGTCCCATTTTTATAGAATAAGGGGCTCCTCCTTTTACATAATTATGGGCTGGGTAATGAGGCCCAATGTGTCAAGGTCTGAGGCCCAATATTTGTGGTATCAACAGTAGTCCCCTAAGTCTTCAGTCAAAAGAGTCTTTTGGCTGGAGACTTGAAATTCAGTCCGTGTGTGGGCCGAAATAACTAGATTTCATCTAGAACTGATACTCGATATAAGGTGGTGCTCAATGTGAAATGATGCTCAACTAGAAGTAGCACATGTTGCGAGGCTGCTCGGCTTGTGGCTTATGTTGCCTTGGTTGGCTTGGCTTGCGGTGTTGAAGGTGAGGGAGTCCCTTTTATAGAATAAGGGCTCGCTCCTCAATACATAAATGATAGGCTAGAGTTGATGCTCGTGGCGAGGCGGTTGCTCAGCAGGCGGCGATGCTCTCTAATGATGGTGAGGGAGTCCATTTTATAGAATAAGGGCTCGTTCCTCAATACATAAGTGATGGGCTAGAGTTGATGCTCGAGGCGAGATGGTTGCTCAGCAGGCGGCGATGCTTTTTAATGATGGTGAGGGAGTCCCTTTTATATAATAAGGGTTCGCTCCTCAATACATGAATAATGGGTGCTCTCTAATGAAAGTGAAGGAGTCCCTTTTATAGAATAAGGGCTCGCTCATCAATACATAAGTGATGGGCTAGAGTTGATGCTCGAGGCGAGGCGGTTGCTCAGCAGGTGGCGATGCTCTCTAATGATGGTGAGGGAGTCTCTTTTATAAAATAAGGGTTCGCTCCTCAGTACATAAATAATGGGCTAAGTCCCCCAAGTATTTTTCATGAGGCCCAGTTGCGGAAGCCCAATATATGGTACATAGTGTAGTCCCCCAAGTCTTCAGTCAATATGGTATGTTGGCTGGAGACGTCAAATTCAATCCATGTATGGGCCGAAGTGGCGGTTGTTCGGAGGCGATCTTTGTATACCATGCACTGAAGCTTTGTAGGTGAAGCTTTGCAAGTGAAGCTTTGAAGCTGGAGTTTTTGTAAATGAAGCTTTTGAAGCTGGAGCTCTGTAAATGAAGCTTTCGAAAGCTGATTGACATGAGTGATGCTTATGAATGTTTATGTTGATTGACGTGAGTGATGCTCATGGATGTTGACATGAGTGATGCTCATGAATGTTGATATGAGTGATACTTATGAATGTTGACATGAGTGATGCTCATGAATGTTTATGTATGATTGACATGAGTGATGCTCATGTATAATTTTGGAGTAGTGGACGTACTTTTGATCACCTAGTTGGTGATAATAACGGCAGGCTATCGAATAATTTTGGAGTACTGGACGTACTTTTGATCACCTGGTTGGTGATAATAGTGGCAGGCTGCCGAATAGTTTTGGAGTACTAGACATACTTTTGATCACCTGGTTGGTGATAATAGCGGCGAGCTGCCGAATAATTTTTGGAGTACTAGACGTACTTTTGATCACCTGGTTGGTGATAATAGCGGCAGGTTGCCGAATAATTTTTGGAGTACTTGACGTACTTTTGAACACCTGGTTGGTGATAATAGCGGCAGGCTGCCGAATAATTTTTGGAGTACTGGACGTACTTTTGATCACCTGGTTGGTGATAATAGTGGCAGGCTGCTGAATAATTTTGAAGTACTGGATGTACTTTTTTATTTTTTTTACACATCAGTATAACTATACAATAATTGCTCCAGTTTGCAGAAGACAACTTAATAAAATATTCATCAATAACAGTGGGTATGGGTGTGCCATGCTTCCTCGGCTTTTCTCCATCTCCAGACATCTTTTTCTTTTTCATTATTTTCCTCCCTTTATTCCTTACTTTTGCTTTTTGCTTTTTCTTTTCCACCGCACCTTTCTCTGTCTCTCCCCCTGGCAGACAAAAGGAATCATGATAGAATTAATAATAGGAAGCTTATCTTTTGCTTTTCTTGATCTCCCTGCTCATTCTCTATCCACCCATGTTGCTTTGCAAGGTCATCATTTGCTTTTCTTGATCTCCCTGCTCATTCTCTATCCACCCATGTTGCTTTGCAAGGTCATCATTTGCTTTTCTTGATCTCCCCGCTCATTCTCTGCCCACCCCGCTCATTCTTTGCCTACCCATGTTGCTTTGCAAGGCCTAGTTGTGTCAATCTTTTCATCAGATTCCACTGCAGTGGCTTCAAATCCATCAACACCACCTTGGTAACTTATAATAGGCTCTCCTTCAATCGTCACAATGTAAACATCAGCTTTGCCAATAATTAAAAGGGAAAACAGTACAACAGCTGCGCACCCAAACTCGACGGCCACCATTTTTACCATTCAAGCATCCAACTTCAGTACTCCACAAGATTTGTAGAGATCCAAAGGGGCGAATCAGCAAAGGAGAGTGAGGGGACTGATGATAGTGAAGGCGATGGGCCTCGTAATCTTCCATAGCTTCTTTCAGAGGAGTCAAAGACAATCGATCGATTAAGAAGGGGATCGACTATGAAAAACCATGGATCCCGAGAGGGAATCTAAGAGCAAGCAAGCTTAAAACTGGGAGAAGATGCAACTGATTTCGATCTTTTGCACACCGAAGTAAGGCGGAAGAAGGCAGATGTTGGTAGTCTCGACAGCACCCTTTCGAGAAGGTCTTCATTAAGCTCATCTATACCAAATGTGCTTGACATACAATCATCTTGCTCTAGGGATTTTCTCTTCAGATTCATCATAAAAACTGGGCAAATGTTGTGCTCCATGGACTAGAAATTAGAAAGAACACAACTTTTCCTGCTGCGGTTGCATCAACAGTGGCGCTGCCATAAGGTCTGAGTAGAGGAGGATAGTGAGAGTGATGAAGTGAGGCTAGTGGGTCTTTGTCTCTATCTTTAAATTGGGCAGTTTTTGGGAGAAAAAGATTAAAGGAAAGAAAGGAAGGGAGAAAAAGAGCTATGGAGGAAGGACACGGCAGCTTGGTTACTTCCCATCCTGATGACGATGAGAAGATTCGAGAGAAAGAAAAATGGGTTTTGGAGGGTTTTTAAACTGCACAGAGTCTGCAAAAGTTTTTTGGAAAATCCCCAAAGAGGGAGGTTCTGGGTTCTTGGGTTGTGAAGATTTTGCAGATCCACGGCGGAGGTGAAAAAATGAAAGAGAACCGACACAGCTTTTCATGTCGTTTCCCACAGACGGGGCCAAATGTTGATGCACAAAACCGGAGGGTCTTGGAACAACGTAAATCCGACCGTGAATCTGCAAGAAAGTAAAGAACACAAGATGTATCGTGGTTCACCCCAATGTTTGGGCTACGTCCATACTGATGTTGATATATTTCTCTATAACTGTATGTATGGATTACAAGCTCAAGGGGAGTCCCCCTGAGGAAGATAGTGTTGTTGTGTTTGTGAGGGTATTGCCCTCTGTTGGGTTCACCGAGTCCGATTTGTGAGGGGGGGAAGAGTCCCATTTTTATAGAATAAGGGGCTCCTCCTTTTACATAATTATGGGCTGGGTAATGAGGCCCAAATGTTGAGGCCTAATGTGTCAAGGTCTGAGGCCCAATATATGTGGTATCAACAAATTGTTTCTTAAATATTTTTTTTATTAATCACTACAGAGCACTTCTTTTTGACATTAGGTAATAAAACTACACAAGTTCTACCGTGAACATTACCATCCCAACAATTCACAATTTTGGCTATGTAATACATTGTACAAACAAGTATCTTTTGTTCCTTATTGAATATAAAGATGTAAATAGACTTTATTCTATCCGATACGTTGAACACAGTTTTAAGATCCCGCGGCGTCGCCCGGGGGGGCTCAGTAGTAAAGGAGAAAAGTTATATATTGTTCTTTGGACAAGAAGTATAAAGGAAAACAAAACATAAAGTTGCTACTGAGATGGTTACTTTACCTTATTCGTCTTAAATCATAGCCTAGCATTCACTTCTGCGTCTGAGATCTGTAGTTCGATTTCCCACTCTTCCAATATCGCTACAGAAATTAAATAAAATTCATAACCTTGCATTTAGGAGCTGCTGATTTATCAGAGGTTTGATGTATTCAGGATAGCCATCAGTTACAACTGAGTCATTGAGCGGATCTTTCCAAGCCTCATCATACAGTTTTGGATACACATTCCCATCGTAGCATCCAAGAATTGAGCCAAGAAAATGGTCAGTGTAATTAAATGCATCAACAAGGGCAATAACATTTGGACGAACCTCGACATACAGAGCTCTAAGTTGATCATTGGCAAGTGAAGCTTGCTTGGGATTCAAGCTACCCGTGGAAATAAAATCCCCTGAATATTTGTGAATCAGATGCAAAGCATATATGTAGCAGAGGGTCTCCAATTGTTGTTTTACTCCGTTTCCTTCAATTTTCTGCTGCAATTTCTCAATGAATTTGGAGACAACGATCAACTGGCAGTGAGCAATTGCAGCCTCTACTAAATCTGGTGAGAGTTCAGAAAACCCTTCTGATGGATCTGCAAACTTGGCAAGATTTTGAGCACAAGCAACACACATTCTAATGGCCCTTGCTTCGAATACCTTGAGTATTACATCGGCTTTCAACCAGTCCTCAGCTTTTTCAACACTACAGCAATATTTGATCAAATAATGATCCATCAGAACCATATAAGCTATTGTTCCAGAAAGCTTATGAGTTTGATCAGAATGAAGAAGCTGAGAAATAGTCTTCATGAGGAACCTTGCAACCTGCAAAAGAAGAACAGTGTTGTCCCCTTCATACGTACATGCAGGTGCGAAAACAGCATATAACTCGGGAAGCCCGCTGCTATTTAGGTATCCATGGCCACCACATAGTTTCCGGCATTCGTCAATCCCATGAACAGCTGAAGATGTAGTCAAGGACTTCAAACCCGCCGTGCATGCATGAGCTTCAGCTAATGTTGAAAAATCATTCGCTTCCAGTTTTCGTGTCAAATCGGTATATAGGCTTTTCAGCCACTCACCAATGAATCTGAAAGCATAGGCAGAAGCTAACAGAGAAAAAAGTCTACTTTGCTGAGTCTTGTACTCAATCACTGGGGTCTCAACCGCAATACCATTAATCTCACGATTTTGTGAACCAAATTGTCGACGAACACTGCTATATCGAGCAGCTATACACACTGCTCTTGATAAAGCAATTGAAGAATCAACTACAATAGTTTTCCTCACATAAACCATAGTTCCATAAAGCAGCTGCCTAGGAACATTGGACAGCACATATTTTCCTTCTCTTGTGACATGTGCCACCCTCATCAGCATTTGATTTCTTGGTATTCGCACGTGATCAAATCTTAGAACACCATTGTCCACGGAATTGAAAGCTCCGCTTCCAAATTTTGTTCCTATATCACCAACTGTTATGCCCGGAAGAGGCAAGTGATCATCCAAACTCCGAATTTGGACAATGAAGCCATTGACGCCATGATCTTGGCCGTCGTGAGTAATAACCCGGGCATAGACAACAGCGTGAGTTGCAATCTTCCCCAATCCGCCAGACCACCATTTGCTCGAGGTGAGTGTAGGACTATGGATGATGAACTCGTCAGTCGTTGGATCAAATGTCGCGGTGGTCTCAATCCCTCGAACATTCGAGCCATGTCCGAGCTCAGTTTGTGCATAAGTACCAATTATGCGCATCGTGGTTGCCAACGGCAACCACTTGTTTTGCTGCTCCTCCGTGCCTGACCCTTTGATAGCGGGCACAAACATTCCCCAATGAATGTAAGCGAATGTCAGTTCGTCCACATAAAACCATAGCCATGAAGCCTCTTCATCTGAAAGCCCAAGCTCATTGATCCTTTTCCAGGCATGAGCTGCTTTTCTCAGAGCCTTTGTGAACAACTCCTTCCTACTTAGCACAGCTCTATTCTCCCGTCGAAAGCTCGGATCACTAGCCACGAGGTGAGCCATTCGATCAGAGACTCGAAACTCGTGGGAAGAACCCGCCCAGACGATCTTCATTGCCTCCACGTCAAACTTAGCCTTGCTCCTCTCATGCGCCAAATGATCTGAACAAATCATTTCATACAAACACAAAGTTGAACAGAATGCAGTGTATCCATATTATATATGTTAGCATAGAAATCACAAACACAAAGACCAAAACATGAACTACAACTTAGAGAAAAATAACCAGTTTATGTATATGAGAAAACCAGCAAGAAGAGCATACCTGCACCAGTTGCAGAACTCGAAGCCATGGCAGCAAGCTTTTAGTGTGCCTTCTCTTCTCTTGCAGATTATCAAGAGCTCGACTTACAAATAGGTTTAAGTCCAAATATGAGCGTGTGTTCTGTGAGAAGAGAGACCACTATATATATACATATAAACTTTACCATAACAAATTAGGATTCCCTATTAAAATCCATATAGGAAACAAATGCTTGTTTCCTTGTTCTAATCTTAATGCTATGTTGGATAGTGGCCAAATTAGTGGCCAAGTGAACAACAAGCCAAATGCCTTTTGGCTAGTAAACAAAGAAAAGTTTGGTGGACATCATCATGAGTAAAGACACAATGATGATGTTTGTTGAAAAGAAAAAGGAAGGTCATGATGATGTTTGTAAAGGAATGATTATTCCTTTACTTTGGATTTTTTATTGTATGCTTTTGTTTGGATAAAGGTTGCAGCTGAATGTGGGAGAGGTGGGGGAGCGGCATCAGATGAGAGCCATACCAGGGAGAACGGCTCTCCCATTTGAAACAATGCTGCTCCTTCCCATTTGTTTGAAATCCTTTTTTGTTAGTAATCCCTCAATCAAAGATGTTGCTGCTACATGTTGTGTAGCTTTTGGGAGAGATGGTATTTGATGTGTGTCCATCTTCTCCAATTGTTCTTTGTGAGAGTGGGAGCTATTGGGTGTATGTGGGATTTGGGTTTGAAAGTTAAAACTCTATTTGTAATCTCTTTTTGATATTAGTGGAATTTCCTCGTCGTCTTGGTACTGGACGTAGGCTTACGCCGAACCAGTATAAATCCTTGTGTCATTTGGATTATTTGCCTTATCATATTTTGCCGTTGTAGTTTATTGGTTTCATATTTGACGCTTCTGCACAACAAGCTATACAAAATCCCTCTTTGACAAGGATTAGCATTCCTTTTACCAACAAGACTTTTCTATCAAATTGAACACCTATAGCCGGTCCTATAACTTCTCTATCTCATACTCATATTCTTATAATATAATAATTCTAAATTCAATTGAATACACCTTAAGACCATCTCCAAAAGAGATGTCAAATTATAAGAGTCAAATTACAATCACAAGTAGAAAAAAAAAAAAAAACTATTTGCACGACAGAATTTTACGCGACGAAGCAAAATTCGTCGCTATAGGTAGTATAGCATAACGAAAAAGAGACATCGTCACGCAAAATTATCGAACATTGCGCAACGACAATTTTCATCGCAAAAATGATCTTTGCAAGACGAAAAAACAACGTCGTCACACAAACTATGGGAAAAAAACGCAGGTAAGTCCTTTTTTGGTGGCAAAAACAATGCACACGGAACATTTCCCACTGAAGTTTTTTACTCTAGACGGTCAATTATTTGAGTAAGAGGATTCAATGCCATTAAGTGAACTTCATACGTTATTTTCATGAATGCGAAAGCATGACTGCAGTCCAATTAATTCTTGAATTGTCCCATTTTTTTGGATAGTTTAAGAATGCATAGTTATGGGTCATAGTTTGCGGTTCACGAATTAGATTTCGATAAGGAGAAATTTGGTAGTATGTTTGTGCGTTCTTCGAGTGTTGCGTATGTATTTAATATATACGTGCTGCAATTGAAGAACTGTAGTGATATGCTACCAAATTTTTTCGACATTGAAATCTAATCTGATAGAGCCGTAAAATACGACATGTAGCTATACATTCCTGAATGGGATAGGACCCTTACCGGAGGCATAAGGTGGCATGTTATAATTGAAGTGTTAGTAACCATTGTGATTTTGTTTTGTTTGCAGGCGATATGGACAGACAGTGGATACACAATCCTAACAGAATTGCAGAAAAATATCTGGATGGAATAAATTAGTTTATTGATTTCGCAATGGCACACAACTAGTGTTCACCTATAATTCGATGTCCGTGTAGGAACTGTAATAATTCAATGGTTGAGAATTATGAAAATGTTCGATACCATTTAGTAAGACATGGTATGATGGAGACGTATACCACTTGGAATCATCATGGGGAACGATTAGTACATGCTTCATCTTCACATGTGAACCCATTAGTTGAGGCAATTGAATCTTATGTTGATCCAAATGAACAAATTATGGATATCCTAGAAGATGCTTTTCCAAACTCCTCGACCAATTTTGACTAGGAAGGGGGAGATGAAGTCCCTCGAAGCATGGATAGTGAAGCATTTAAAAATTATGAAAAACTATTAAAAAGTGCCAAACAAGAATTATATCCCGGTTGTGAGGATTTTTCGGTACTGACGGCTATTGTGGAGTTGATGCATGGAAAAATAAAATTTTGTATGTCCAACCAGTGCTTTGATTATTTTTTGGGCTTTTTCAAGAGGATGCTTCCAAAGGACAATTGTTTGCCTAAAGATCACAAAAATGCGAAGAAGGTGTTGAATGGTCTGGGATTGGGCTATGAAAAAATTCATGTGTGCAAAAAAAATTGTGTATTGTTCTATAAGGAGAATGAAGCGCTAGATAAATGCCCTATATGCAAAGAGTCAAAGTTTAAAATGATAGCTCAAAACAAAATGACAAAGATTCCATAAAAAATTATGCGTTACTTTCCAATAACGAAGAATTCTACCAAGAATGCTTAAAAATAGATATCTATTAAAAACTATTAAGCAAACAGACCCTTAATACAAACAGAAATCCGATATTGGTGTGGAAGCCATACTTATCCTATAGAGCTTAAGTTGGAGATTACAAAAATATGTATGCTTTAACTAATGGAAACACGCATGCAGAATCTTTTGGTTTAGGTTGACAATTAGATTATGCTAATCATTAATTGATTAAGTGGGGTTGACAATTAGATATGAATGGCCATGATTGCACTCAATTAAGTGGGGTTGAAGGATCATGTGAGCTTCTTTGGCTAACCGAAGACTGAAAGGGACTAACAATCATAGAGAGATGGAATAGCTTAGGGCATCTGTATCTCTGCCGTTGAGGACAATATGACTGATATGTGTGGGGTTACATGGAGAAAGAGAGATGGGGACTTGATGATCAAATCACACAGAAAACAGCCTCCTCATCCCTTTTCTTCTCATCCCTAAAACCCTATTTCCCTCTCTTTTCATCTTTTAGACTGCTCTTAGGGTGTCTTGATTTATGTTCTTACCTATTAAGATGTTTTAAACGTGTTTAAAAATAAAGAAAATAATATGGAATGAACAGCTGATTCAATTACATTATTGCTAGCCTATTGTGAGGTACTAATTAAACAAAAAGTACAAAAAAATAATTATTAAAAAAACAATATTAAAATGATTAAAATACCCCTACATTATTTGATGCATTATTTTGGGATGCCTTTGAAATTTTTTGTCTTGGGAACATTTTAGTCCAAATATTTTTGTTCAAGCTTGATGACACCAAAAAGGGCCACAAATAAACATCAATAGACTTACTCGGATCCTTGGTTATCAACATAGTCATCATCATATATTTTTTCTTCATGCATTTCCAAGGTGGCAAATTGTACAGAATTGTAAAGATTAATCAAGTGCTGTGATTTTGGTTTAATACCGAACGGAGAAGGACAAGTCAATGCAAGCCATTGGTTGCTAGTACAAAGTACGTTCTCTCTCTTTCCTTCACTGAGTGATGCAAATAAAGAAAAAAGGAAAGGTCCAGAGAGAGAGGGAGACAGAAAGACGTGACGAGGGATGCTTGATAAGAGACATTGATAGTGGCATATCCACCGGATTTCCATACAAAAACAATCAAAATATCTTGACTAATTTGCGGTGAAATAAAATGACTAATTATTATGTTTTTTTAATCGACTTATTGCCTAGCAATTAGCATATATATACTAGCTAGAAGACATTTTTTGAATTACAACATGTTACACGCGATTTACCGTTTTAAATGTATTTATATGCGTAAACTGACAAAAGGAAAGTCAAATATTTGAAATAAATGAATAATCTTAGATCATGCTAAAAACACCACCTCATAAACTAATTAAAGTAATTCAATCCACATAATAAAATTAGTCTCTATAGAATTTATATTAAGAATAGAGAAAATAATATTTAATAAACAACTGATTGAATCACATTATTGCTAGCCCATTGTGAGGCTAAGTCCATCCTCATTCCCCTTAGTGTAGATAATATCGTTTGTTAAAAACAATTCATTTGACAACTAATTTAATCACATTATTATCTGTGTGCGAAATATCTTTTTTATAACCGACATTACACACCTCTTAAGATGTTTTGAACGTGTTTTAAAATAGAGAAAATAATATGGAATGAACAGCTGATTGAATCACATTATTGCTAAACTATTGTGAGGTACTAATTAGAAAAAAAAATGTACAAAAAAATAATTATTAAAAAAGCACTATTAAAATGATGAAAATACCCCTACATTATTTGATGCATTATTTTGGAATACCTTTGAAATTTTTTGTCTTGGGGACATTTTTGTCCAAATATTTTTGTTGAAACTTGATGACACCAAAAAGGTTCTACATTATTTGATGAATGTTGTGAACATTCCAAGTTTAAGTATGATTGTGTAAATCCTAGATTAAATTTGATTCTAGTTATCCTTTCCTATTACAACTTGTATTACTTGGAGAAGAAGGAATATCTTCTCTCCCTTTACTACTATAAATAAAGGCACAATGTAGGAGGGATAACAACACACATTCCCCTACAATTCTACAAACACACATCTCTCTTCCCTCTCTCCTGTGCCGCCGGCCCCTCTCCCTTTTGTCAGATAAAAATAGACCACAAAACGTTATCAGCACTCTCTTACCGCTGCGCTTAGGAATCTAACGTTGGAGAATTTTTTTTCTTCATCAAACCAGTTCATCCATATCATCACGCAATCAGATTCTTTCAAAACAACGGCTTTTAACTCAATATTTTGCAAAGCCCTGATAGCATGAACATTCACCATGATGCATGACCCAACTTTACGTTTAACGTATTTTAGATTCTACATAAATTGTGTATGCCTCATAACCAAAATTGCTGCAATTATGTGAATTTGATATTTGCCATGAATTGAATCTTACATATGTACATGCATTGAAACTATTATTTTTGCATATGCATCAAAGTAAATATGTGATTCATTGAATTATATATGCATCCAATTGAATTAATGAAAAAAAGAGAAATTTTTTGCGGTTAGGACCTGGGGTTCTTTCGAACCCGTGACCACCATCCTGCAGATGGGGTCTCCACACCAAACCGAGAGCCTGCAGCTCTCATCTTCTCCAGAAAACCCACGGAGCAGAAGCTTCAAAACCCCAAACCTAGAAATCTGACACCTTTCATGGTGTCCCCGACCATGGCATGGCCTGCAGCCACAACCCTGAACCTTTGGTTCATATTCCCGACGACCTGAAGTCGTCCTATGTCGGCAATTGAACCGATATTCACCGGAATCTCGTCGAAATTTTCTCGAAAATTCGATTTCAATTTTTAGGGTTTTATAGTTGTTGAAATGTTGAGATTCTCTTATCTCCGTGATTGTCCATGACAACCATGACTCACTCCGAGCCCCAACAACCCCGACACGACCACCTGCAGTGGCGCCGTCGATCAAAACCAGTGTTCTTCCCCAGTGATACACACCCAGCACATGCTGGGGTGTTTTTTGGTTCAGACCCGAGCCCATTAGGGCTTAGATGGACACGGTCACAAACACCAGCCCTCCGGGCTTTGGTGTTCTGCTTGAAGCCTTACCATCTGGGCTCCCAGATTGTAGCCCATCCATTTGGCCCATTTTCTTGTCGGCCTGATGAAAAAAAAAACAATTTTTTTGTTTTTTCCGGGCTCGCCTGCAGCGGTCTAACTCGAAAAAAAAAAGGAAATTTTTTTTTTCTTGGACCTACCTAAAACAACCCGTGTGTGAAAAAAAAAACACAGAAATTTTTTTGCTGCCTACAGCAGCCCATTTCTCTTACCATGTCTCCCCGTGAGTCTGCAGCTCACCCATGAGCCACCCATGGGCTTTGCCCATACTTTAGGCCCCCGAGATTTTATTATTTAATATCTTTAAATAATTTGGGTTTTTATATTTTTTTACCCACATTTTTAATTTGGCCCAAAGTCCAAATAATTAATTCAATTATAATTATGCACCTAAAAGTTATATTTCTTGCATATACTTGTTGCATATTTGTTTGCATATATATTTGCGTTTGCCTGTAGGAATATATGAACCTGAAGTTCATAATTACTTTGAAACCTGAAGTTTCTTGTAAACATGCCTTGCTTGAAAACCTGAAGTTTTCACTTAAACATATCACCCATGAAAACCCAAAGTTTTTCATGCAAAAATTAAACCAATACATGTCTAATAGAACCTGTATGTTCTACTCCTATGTGAATGGATTGATTTTTCTCCATTACACTAACCACATCTTGTCCATCTATTTTGTGATAGGAACATGTCGAATTTGAACAAACTCGACTTCACCGCTTTAGAGGTCTCTGGAATGAACTACCTCAAGTGGGTTCAAGATGTGAAGTTCCACCTCACTGTAAAGAACTTGCGTCCTGCTATTGAAGAAGCAACAGATGAACATGTTGGCGAAGCTAAAAAAGCCACTGTTATGATCTTCATCCGAAGACATATCCATGACGCTCTGCAAACTGAGTACCTTGTTGAGGAGGATCCACGTGCATTATGGGTCGCTTTGGCTAATCGTTTCGATCACCAAAAGGACATATTCTTGCCTGAAGCAAGACACGACTGGCAGCACTTGTGCTTCCAAGACTTTAAGTATGTGAATGAAGATAATTCTAAAGTTTGTCGAATCCGATCACTTCTCAAGTTTTGCAATGAAACTTTGACTGAAGAGGATCTTCTGGAAAAGACTTACTCGACCTTCTCTGCTTCTAATATTGTCCTGCAGCAACAATATAGAGCTTAGAAGTTCACCAAGTTCTCGGATTTGATCTCTGTTTTACTTCTTGTTGAAAAGCAGAACCAGCTGTTGATGAAAAATCATCAAGCTCGTCCTACTGGGGCTACTGCTGTGCCTAAAGCACATTATAGCACTAATTAGCACCCAACACGCTAAAAGAGGCATGGTAGGGGCGGCCAAAAGCCATCCCACAAAGGTCAATAGAGCCAAGGCCCATCCAAAGGAGGAAACAAAGCCCAGAAGCTCCCAAACCTCGCTCTCAAACCTCGCTCCCAAGGCCCCAAACTTCAAAAATAAGGGTAAAGCACCCAAAACCATGGATGACAATATGTGTTATCGCTGTGGTTCAAAGGACCATTGGTCTCGTGTTTGCCGAGCTCCCAAGAAGGTTATAGATGAATATCATTCTCGTCGTAAGAAGTTTGAATCAAACTTCATGCAAGTGGACGAACTGGAGACTACAAAGATAAAGGTTTCTGACTTTTAGGAGGATACCACTTCTATGGAAGATTAGAATCTTAGACATAGACTTATTTTTTAGTTAAAATAAGACCATTGGGGCCGAATTCCACCTAGTGGCCGAACCCCCCTTGTTTTTTGGTTGATTTTGAACAATTTTCCTTTATGTTTTGGATTATTAGTTGGCGATTTGTTTTGGATATTAAGTTTTAATCCTTGAATAAATGAAATTATTTTGAATTGATATTTGTTTTTATAAACTTTTATGCATGTGACCGATTCAAATTAATTTTTCATTCTAGGTATGACTAGTGGGAAAGTTAGTTGTCTAGCAGATAATGCAACCACACACATTGTTTTGTGTGAACGCATCTATTTCACTAACTTCATACCTAAGAATGCACCTCTGACAACCCTCTCAGGCCCATCCAACCTGATAGTAGGATACGGTAAAGCACGTATAATGTTGTCCAATGGTACAATCTTGATCATTGCTAAGACACTCTATTCTCCATGTTCCGGAAGAACGTTACTCAGTTTCAAGGACATTAGAGATAACAAATATCACGCTGAAACCCACGTAGAAAACGGAGTTGAATTTATATTCATAACTTCCTACGAATATAGCCAGAAGCGTATTCTCAAGAAGATGAAGCGTATCCCGAGTGGTTTGTATACTACGACCATACGCCCCATAGAATGCCACTATGTGGCCGGCCCTACCACAGGGACCGCGCACGAAATTACACATTGGCATGATCGTTTGGGACATCATGGACGAATAACAATGCGCCGTATCCTCAAATCTTCACACGGGCATCCACTAACCCGAAGCTTAGGTTCGATCCATGAAATCACATGTCAAACATGTTTTATGGGAAAGCTTATTACTAAGCCTTCTTATGACAATATTCGTTTGAATCCTCCCATTTTTCTACAACAGATTCAGGGGGACATTTGTGGACCGATTCAACCTCCTTGCGGACCATTTAGATATTTTATGGTTTTGGTTGACACTTCCACACGTTGGTCACACGTGTGCTTGTTGTCCACAAGGAACGCTGCATTCTCCAAACTGTTGGCTCAAGTTATCAAGCTCAGGGCTCACCACCCTGATTATCTGATCAAATCTATTCAATTGGATAATGCTGAGAATTCACATCTAAAACTTTTGATGATTATTGCATGTCTGTTGGGTTGAAGTTAAACATCATGTACCCCATGTTCACACCCAGAACGGCCTGGCTGAGGCTTTCATTAAGCGTTTACAAATGATCGCTGCTCAGTGCCATGCAATATTGCACGCAGCAAAGTTGGTCCACTTGAGGCCTGTTGCGACACAACCATTTAGTGCCCTTCAGTTGGTTACCGGATGCGAACCCGACATATGGCATATGTGCATCTTTGGTTGTACAGTATATGTGCCGATCTTGCCGCCCTTACATACAAAAATGGGGCATCAGCGAAGGATAGGAATATATGTCAGATATGATTCTCATTCGATTATTCGTTACTTAGAACCTTTGACAGGCGATATGTTTACCGCTCGTTTCGTGGTTGTCACTTCTATGAGACAGTCTTCCCGTCGTTAGGGGGAGATAAGAACGTCAACGTTCCTAATGAACGACGTGAATTATCGTGGATGACTCCCACTTTGTCTCATTTAGATCTCACACCGCTCAATCCGAAGCTGAAGTGCGGCGTATATTAGATCTCCAGAGCATAGCTCAGAGCATGCCAGATGCTTTCATTGATCTAGCGCACGTGACAAGATCACATATTTCAGCTGTGAATACACCCGCAAAGACGGATGTACCAAATGTACGACGGTCTGCCATTCTGAAAGCCTGGGACACCAATTCCAGTGATCCATATACATTAGCGGCTAGCCAATCATCTGCCCCTACACAAAAGCGTGGCAGACCCCTTGGTTCAAAGGATTCACACCCTCGGAAGAGGAAAACCACGGTACAAGGTCCTAAATAGCCTACCGTGAATCCGACTATCACTTACTCATTCTACCCAACTCATGAGGAAATTTTAAATTACAGAAGCGTCCTTGAAGAGACAAATCCTCCTCCCGATAATCGTGAGATTTCAGTCTATTATGCTAGCTTAGATGATGTGTGGCGTAGAAATGAGATGATTGTCGACAATGTATTAGCATTTGTAGTAGCTACTGAGATCATGTTGAGCGATGACATTGAACTGTGTTCTGTTGATGAATGTCAACGTAGAGCTAATTGGTCAAACTAGAAACAAGCAATCCAAGTCGAACTCGATTCACTTGCGAAACGTAAGGTATTTAGACCTATAGTTCCTACTCCTCCACATGTGAAGCCCGTTGGCTAGAAGTGGGTTTTCGTTCGGAAGCGTAATGAGAAGAACGAGATTATGCGTTACAAAGCTCGTCTTGTAGCATAAGGTTTCTCGCAACGCCCCAGGATTGACTATGACGAAACTTATTCACCCGTTATGGATGTGATTACTTTTCGCTACCTTATCAGTTTGGTAGTTTCTGAAAAACTGGATATGCAGCTGATGGACGTAGTAACCGCGTATCTCTATGGGGATCTTGATACGGAAATTTATATGAAAGTTCCCGAATGACTTACATTGACTGGTTCAAATATTTCCAAACCCCGGAACACGCTCTCAATTCGGTTGAGGCGTTCACTCTACGGTTTGAAACAATTCGGAAGAATGTGGTATAATTGTCTGAGTGAGTATTTGACTAGTCAAGGATATGTAAACAACAAACTATGCCCTTGTGTGTTCATTAAGAAGTCACATTCCGGATTTGGGATTGTTGCAGCATATGTCGATGACATGAATTTCATCAGAACTCCTGAAGAGCTCGCAAGCTTCACACCTGAAGTCGGAATTTGAGATGAAAAATCTAGGTAAGACTCGATACTGTCTCGGTCTCGAGATAGAGCATTGTTCGGATGGAATCCTAGTACATCAATCGAACTACACCCAGAAGGTGTTGCGCCGTTTTAATGCGGATAAAGCGAAGTCTTTGAGTACTCTTATGGTCATTCGTACACTAGATGCAAAACGAGATCCCTTCCATCCGAAGAAGGATGATGAAGAGATTTTGGAGCCTGAAGTTCCTTATCTAAGTGCGATAGGCGCTTTGTTGTACTTAGCTCAATGCACTAGACCCGACATCTCATTCGCTGTTAATCTTTTGGCAAGATACAGCAATGCACCAACACGTAGACATTGGACTGGCGTGAAAGACATATTCCGTTACCTTAAGGGTACTACGGATTTGGGCTTGTTCTATCCTTACGAATCCTCGAGTGATGCCGCACCCTATGCTCATCAGGTTGATTCTCTCCTTGTTGGTTATGCCGACGTTGGATACTTATCCGATCCGCACAAGGCGCATTCTCAAACGGGCTATGTCTTTACCGTTGGAGGCACCGTAATCTCTTGGAGGTCAACTAAACAGACCTTAGTTGCCCCTTCGTCTAACCATGCTGAAATTCTCGCCTTACATGAAGCAACTCAGGAATGTTTTTGGTTGAGAGCAGTAGTGGGCCATATTCGAAGCTCCTGCGATCTTCATTCCGCCGTTAATGCCCCGACGATGATTTTTTAGGACAACGCAGCTTGCATCAAACAGCTCAAGAAGGGTTACATCAGAGGAGTATCAGAAGAGCATCAGAAGATTGAAGTCACGCAAATCCGTTCACAAGACAATTTGGCCGTTCTCTTCACCAAATCACTGCCGAATGCGACATTTCAGAAGCTTGTTCATGGAATTGGTATGCGTAAACTTTTTTAGTTGTAACTTTGCTATTTCTCTTTGGAATTATGTCAAACTCAGGGGGAGTATCCTGTAGATACTTGCTTGATCTTAATGTACTCTTTTTCCCTACGATTAGGAGCATTTTTCCCAATGGGTTTTTGCTACCTAACTAGGTTTTAACGAGGCACCCAACTTGGGCTGGTCATATCCTTAATAACGTCCTGTAGATGTTTCTTTTGACTTTGCATTTCTCATACATTTTTCCTTAGACTATGGATTTTGTCCGTACTCGAGTTTTTGCCATAGCCTTAGGATTTTTTAGTGAGACTTACTACTTATGCAAGTTCCTACCTTATTGAGAATAAGCGTTGTTCCTTGGAATCCATGCCGACGAGTCGACTTCCTCAACTTCTGCATGATGTTGAATCTACCTTGAGTATTTACACACTCAAGGGGGAGTGTTGTGAACATTCCTAGTTTAAGTATGATTGTGTAAATCCTAGATTAGATTTGATTCTAGTTATCATTTCCTATTACAACTTGTATTACTTGGAGAAGAAGGAATATCTTCTCTCCTTTTACTACTATAAATAAAGGCACAATGTAGAATGGATAACAACACACATTCCCCTACAATTCTACAAACACACATCTTTCTTCCCTCTCTCTTGTGTCGATGGCCCCTCTCCCTTTTGTCAAATAAAAATAGACCACAACAATGAAAATATTTTTGTTTAAAATGATGAAAATAACCCTACATAATTTGACACCAAAAAGGGCCACAAATAAACATCAATAGACTTACTCGGATCCTTGGTTATCAACATATCATCACATATTTTTTCTTCATGCAATTCCAAGGTGGCAAATTGTTCGGAATTGTAAAGATTAATCAAGTGCTGTTATTTTGGTTTAATACCGAATAGAGAAGGACAAGTCAGTGCAAGCCATTGGCTGCTAGTACAAAGTACATTCTCTCTCTTTCCTTCACTGACTGATGCAAATAAAGAAAAAAGGAAAGGTCCAGACATTGATAGTGGCATATCCACCGGATTTCCATACAAAAACAATCAAAATATCTTGATTAATTTGCGGTGAAATAAAATGACTAATTATTATATTTTTTTAATCGACTTATTGCATGAGCATATATATACTAGCTAGAAGACATTTTTTGAATTACAACATGCTACGCGTGATTTACACGTTTTAAATGTATTTACATGCGTAAATTGACAAAAGGAAAGTCAAATATTGAAGTAAATGAATAATGTTAGGTCATGCTAAAAAAAACACCTCATAAACTAATTAAAGCATTTGAATGCACATAATAAAATCAATCTCTATAAAATTTATATTAAGAATTGAGAAAATAATATTTAATAAACAACTGATTGAATCACATTATTGCTAGCCCATTGTGAGACTAAGCCCACCCTCATTCCCCTTAGTGTAGATAATATCGTTTGTTAAAAAAATCATTTGACAACTAATTTAATTTCATTATTATCCTCGTGCGGAATACCTTTTTTATAACCTGCATTACAATCCTCTTAAGATGTTTTGAATGTGTTTTAAAATAGAGAAAATAATATGGAATGAACAACTGATTGAATCACATTATTGCTAGCCTATTGTGAGGTACTAGTTAGAAAAAAAGTAAACAAAAATAATTATTAAAAAACCACTATTAAAATGATGAAAATACCCCTACATTATTTGAAGCATTATTTTGGGATGCCTTTGAAATTTTTTGTCTTGGGGACATTTTTGTCCAAATATTTTTGTTGAAGCTTGATGACACCAAAAAGGGCCACAAATAAACATCAATAGACTTACTCGGATCCTCAGTTATCAACATAGTCATCATCATATATTTTTTCTTCATGCATTTCCAAGGTGGCAAATTGTACGGAATTGTAAAGATTAATCAAGTGCTATGATTTTGGTTTAATATCAAACAGAGAAGGACAAGTCAGTGCAAGCCATTGGCTGCTAGTACATTGTACGTTCTCTCTCTTTCCTTCACTGAATGATGCAAATAAAGAAAAAAGGAAAGGTCCAGAGAGAGAGGGAGACAGAAAGAAGTGACGAGGGACGCTTGATAAGAGACATTGAAAGTGGCATATCCACGGGATTTCCATACAAAAACAATCAAAATCTCTTGATTAATTTGCGGTGAAATAAAATGACTAATTATTATGTTTTTTTAATTGACTTATTGCCTAGCAATGAGCATCATATATATACTAGCTAGAAGACATTTTTTGAATTACAACATGCTACGCGTTATTTACACATTTTAAATGTATTTATATGCGTAAATTGATAAAAGGAAAGTCAAATATTTGAAATAAATAAATAATCTTAGATCATGCTAAAAAAAACACCTCATAAACTAATTAAAGCATCTGAATCCATAGAATAAAATCGGTCTCTATAGAATTTATATTAAGAATAGAGAAAATAATATTTAATAAACAACTGATTGAATCACATTATTGCTAGCCCATTGTGAGGCTAAGTCCACCTTCATTCCCCTAAGTGTAGATAATATCGTTTGTTAAAAAAAAAATTCATTTGACAACTAATTTAATCACATTATTATCCGTGTGCGAAATACCTTTTTTATAACCGACATTACACGCCTCTTAAGATGTTTTGAACGTGTTGTAAAATAGAGCAAATAATATGGAATGAACAGCTGATTGAATCACATTATTGCTAAACTATTGTGATGTACTAATTAGAAAGAAAAAACAAGTACAAAAAAATAATTATTAAAAAAGCACTATTAAAATGATGAAAATACCCCTACATTATTTGATGCATTATTTTGGGATGCCTTTAAAAAAATTTGTCTTGGGGACATTTTTGTCCAAATATTTTTGTTGAAACTTGATGACACCAAAAAGGTCCACAAATAAACATCAATAAACTTACTCAGATCCTCGATTATTAACATAGTCATCATCATATATTTTTTTCTTCATGCATTTCCAAGGTGGCAAATTGTACGGAATTGTAAAGATTAATCAAGTGCTGTGATTTTTTGGTTTAATATCGAATGGAGAAGGACAAGTCAATGCAAACCATTGGCTGCTAGTACAAATTACGTTCTCTTTCTTTCCTTCACTGACTGATGCAAATAGAGAAAAAATGAAAGGTCCAGAGAGAGAGAGGGAGACAGAATGATGTGACGAGGGACACTTGATAAGAGACATTGATAGTGGCATATCCACCGGATTTCCATACAAAAACAATCAAAATATCTTGATTAATTTGCGGTGAAATAAAATGACTAATTATTATGTTCTTTTTATCGACCTATTGCCTAGCAATGAGCATATATATACTAGTTAGAAGAAATTTTTTGAATTACAACATGCTACGCGTTATTTACACATTTTAAATGTATTTATATGCGTAAATTGACCAAAGGAAAATCTGATATTTGAAGTAAATGAATAATCTTATATCACACTAAAAAAACACCTCATAAACTAATTAAAGCATCTGAATCCACATAATAAAATCGGTCTCTATAGAATTTATATTAAGAGTAGAGAAAATAATATTTAATAAACAACTGATTGAATCACATTATTGCTAGCCCATTGTGAGGCTAAGCTCACCCTCTTTCCCCTTAATGTAGATAATATCGTTTGTTAAAAAAAAATTGACAACTGATTTAATCATATTATTATCCGCGTGCGAAATACCTTTTTTATAACTGGCATTACACGCTTCTTAAGATGTTTTGAACGTGTTTTAAAATAGAGAAAATAATATGGAATGAATAACTGATTGAATCACATTATTGCTAAACTATTGTGAGGTACTAATTAGAAAGAAAAAAAAGTACAAAAAAATAATTATTAAAAAAGCACTATTAAAATGATGAAAATACTCCTACATTATATGATGCATTATTTTGGGATGCCTTTGAAATTTTTTGTCTTGGGGACATTTTTGTCCAAATATTTTAGTTGAAGCTTAGTGACAGCAAAAATACTATTCACCTTTTATGTTGGCTTTATATATAAGATTATTATTAGGGGTGTGATATCCACACACCCCATTTTACTTCTCACACACCTTTTTAATTTTCAGTCGTCAGATCGAATGAATTGAAGAAGATCAACGGATATAAATTATCAAGGGTTGTGTGAGAAATAAAATAAGGTGTGTGGATAGCACACCCCTATTATTAACTCTCTCTCTCTCTCTCTCTCTCTCTCTCTCTGTGGCATGACACACACACATAGTAGTACGGCCATAGTGGAGTGAGATGCTCCTTGTTCTCTACTTTCATAAAGCAAAATATAAATAACATATTGCATATTCAGTACGTACTAGAGGAAAAAGATTTGGGAGGTCAGTCTAACTATCAGTTGGATTTTCAATTTCCATACATGTTCACAAAGAAACGGGCTCTATTATGCACTCATCCTTTGTGAGAGTATTCTGACTACTATATATTTTCTCGTGATATACATAGGCATTAGGGTTGAGAAAAAGTACCAGCAAACTGAAGGATCAAATCGAATTTCTAGTTCTGTTCATTTTTTTTTATACAATTTGATCTATTTGGAGCTGAATGGAACCAAGTTAACCGGTGAAGTTATAGTATGTGTATGTGCATAATTTTCGCAAATATAAGTTTAACAAACTAACAAAGAAAAGCATAATACATGACGTGTAAAACAGAAAAAGAAAACATGATACATATATTTTACAATGGTTACAAATGTTGATCGGTGCGTGCACATGCTTCTCTAATATCTAGTTAGGCTGCTAACTTTGTACTGTGGGAACATGGACCAACCAGAGCAGCTAAAATATGATACCACATCCTCTCAAATCCCAACAATCCCCCATTCAAGATTGTCCAAAGCTATGGCCCCGTTTCTTTGGATAATGCTGGGGTTGGTAACAGTCAATTCTCATTTTCTGACCGACCCATTGATAATATGATTTTTTAAATATATATATATATATAGTCAATATAAAAGATGAATAGTATTTTTTGTGTCACCAAGCTTCAACAAATATATTTGGACACCCAAGACAAAAAATTTCACAGGCATCCCAAAATAATGTTGACACACCCTGATCCGGAGGATCCAGGTGTGCTGGCCGTCACGTGGGCGTGACGTAACCATAAGCACGACACGGAAGCGTAACAACAACATAAATCAACAGAAATTCAAACCAAACTCAACATAACCACATACGGACATAACCGGACGAGTTACAAGTAAACACATAAGTTCAGAGCATAGGTTAACTGCAGTCAAGTAGGACTAAAATAAGAATACATCACCCTCAGGTGAGTCCTACATGTCCCAAATCTGTCAGAAAGCCGGAAAGGACCTCGTGAGCCAACCACCGCTAAACTAGAACCTGGAGGGGCGCAAAACAAAATGAGTGGGTCAGTAAAACAAATTAGTTTTGCAAAACATTTCATTAAAACAGTTATATCCCCTCGCCGTAAAAACCTGTATACTTTCCCAGAAATGTATAACCATATAAAATCTCAACATTTAAATCTCAAATCTTTAACATTTTCAAGAAAACATGCCATGCCATAAATCAAAATATAAATCAGGTGAAATAAGGAATCAATCGGAGACCCTGCAGTTGGTCCTATACGATTAATTCAATAGCTCAAAATCCCACTAAGCCGGAGTCACCACAGTGACCTGTACGGCCCTACTCTGCACATCACTCGGAACTACGTAAGGTAGTCTATACGATGATAGGTGTAAAAATACGCTCTAGTGCTTCTCTCATCATATCATCAGCGCGCATATCTAAGGTCACCCACCAGTCGGAACCCCTCTAATGGTCTGTACGACTGGCATGTCGGAACCCTCACATGGTCTGTACGACATCCACCTACTTGGATCCAAGGCGAGCGTGCGGTGTGGTGAATAAAATAAGCACTAACACCTAGGGTGCAGGTCATGAGCTCAAAACATCTCAACAACAATTCAATGAATAAATGAACTCACCTGACTTACCTGTGCCTCCACAGCACCATGCAACATGTATGCATTATATATCAATCATATAACTCATATGAAATTCACATTTTCCAAATAATTCTATGCATGGCATTTTCAAAACATAATTTCTCATAAAAGCATTTTTCTGGGAAAAACAATAGTATATAGGTAATACGAAAACAAAACTGCCCACTCACTGATAAGTCGACGGGTCGTAACCCCCGTGGCGTCCCTGGATGCGGTCGTCCTCGTGATACGTCTCACCTATATGCGAAACAACTATAAAAACGTTAATTTTAAACACATCACCAATAATTCGAAATAACTTCTCATACGATGCTCAATTTTGGTATATGAATATACCACATCGACCTACTCGACGTCACGAGCGTCGGGATATTTTTAGAAAAATTTTTGGAAGCCCCACGCGCCCCCACGCGCCACACGTGGCACGGGTCTACGCGCTGGCCACGCGCAGCACGTGCAGTGCACGTGTCATCTTCCTCGCAGGGCCTCGCCGGACTGGTTCTCCGGTGGCCGGACTCCGGCCGAACTCCGGCCGATTTTCAAACTCACTGTTCTCCTTCGTTTTTCACCCATTTTCTTCGTATTTTATACCAAATTGAAGCCCTAAGAGTGCACTATCACGTTGGACTAGTTTTAGGGCCTAAAAACTACGAAATCTCACCTTGCAAAAACCAAGGGTTCGGCCAAACTTGAAACCTACGATCCCGGCGTCCAAAATTCTCCAACGAACGTCCCCGAGCTTCCTTAGGACCTCCTAAAGCTCACCACAAGCTTGAAATCTCCTGAAACACAACATTTTACGTTCGCATGAACAGTACCTCAAAAATGGAGGTTCGGGATCTACGTGAAATCGAAGGTTTCACTTCCTAAAACTAGTACCAATGAACTCAGGACGTCAAAACGATGAAGATACATACCTTATTTGCCCCGATCCGTCAAGTTTTGAAGGGTTTTGGTGGTGGTCCGTACGATATGGGTGTGTGAGGGTGTGAGTTCGTGAGGGAGAGACAGAGACAGGGAAAGCACGGGGAAAGGAGAGGGAGAGAGGAAGGTCATGTGTGGTCCAAATTAATCCACACCCTCCATTTCATCCTAACCAATTATACCAAAAATCAATTTCCAATAAAATCCCATCCAACCAATGCTATTTTCAAAATAACGTTACGTACCTACGTACCTTAATGTCCAATAAGGGCAATTCTGTCATTTCACATTCCCGTCAAAAGTACCTCCGGGACGGGCTGTGACAATCTCCCCTCCTTATAGAATTTCGTCCCCGAAATTCCCATAACCAAATAAATCAATTAATACTCGTAAAATAACCTTGGGTACACCTCTCTCATCCGGTCTTCCGTCTCCCAAGTAGCTTCCTCTGCAGAATGGTTCCTCCACAACACCTTGACTAAACTCACCGTCTTGTTCCTTAGAACTTTATCCTTCCAATCCAATATAGTGACCGGTTCCTCATCATAAGTCAAATCCGGATTAATCTCTAACGGTTGAGGAGGAATCACATGAGAAGGATCAGAAACATAATGCCGAAGCATAGAGACATGGAACACATTATGGACCTTAGATAACTCCGGAGGCAGTTCCAACCGGTAGGCAACTTCACCAACTCTTTCAATGATCACATAATGTCCAATATATCTCGGACTTAGCTTTCCTCTTTTCCCAAATCGTACCACACCTCTCCAAGGCGACAATTTCAAGAATACCCAATCACCCACATCATACACTCGATCAGTAGTATGCCGATCCGCTAAACTCTTCTGTCGATCCTGGGCTGCTTTCAGGTTTGACTTAATTACCTGAACATTTTGAGTCGTCTCATCTACGATCTCAGGGCCTTCTAATATCCGTTCGCCAACCTCAGACCAACATAATGGCGTTCGACACGCCCTACCATAAAGTGCCTCGAATGGGGACATACCAATGCTCGAGTGAAAACTATTATTATAAGCAAACTCCATTAAGTCCAGACGATCATGCCAAGAATCACCAAATTGCAGTACTGAAGATCTCAACATATCCTCCAACGTCTGAATGGTCCTCTCTGATTGCCCATCAGTTTAAGGATGATAAGCTGTGCTATACAATAATTGAGTACCCAGAGCTTCCTGAAAAGCCACCCAAAATTTAGAAGTAAACCTCGGGTCTCGATCAGAGATAATATTTACTGGGACTCCATGATACTTTACAATCTTCGAGATAAACAACTTAGCCAATTTATTTAGAGGGTATTTCTCCCTCACCAGAATAAAATGCGCCGACTTGGTGAGTCGATCCACAATCACCCAAATACCATCAAATCCATTTCGCGTACGAGGAAGTTTATACACGAAATCCATTGTTATATTTTCCCATTTCCACTGGGGAACGGGAAGTGGTTGCATTCGCCCAAAGGGCTTCTTCCTTTCTGCTTTCACTTGTTGGCAAATAATACACCTACTCACATATTCTGCAATTTCTCTTTTCATAACCGGCCAATAATAAAATGGTCGAATGGTATGGTACATTTTTGTTCCTCCCGGATGCATCGCATAAGCTGAACAATGTGCTTCGTCCAGAATTTCCTTTTTCAATTCCTCATTATTCGGAACATACATTCTGTCTTCTTGCATGAGCATACCATCTGATTCCCGAATTCTGAGGTCTTTCTTTTTCCCTTCACTTCTTAACTGAACCAACTCCTGAATTTCTTCATCCACCATTTGAGATGCAAGTATACGCTCCACCAAAATTGGCCTGACTTGAAAACTAGCAAGAAATGCTCCACCTTGATTCTCCCACTCCAATCTTACTCCAGTTGCCCTCAGTTCAGCAAGAAGAGGAACACGACTAGCATATAGGGCATTAAGTCTACCTTGTGGTTTCCTACTCAGTGCATCCGCTACTACATTAGCACGACCTGGATGGTATTCAATAGAACAATCATAATCACTTAGCAATTCCATCCACCTTCGCTGACGAAGATTAAGATCATGCTGGGTGAATAAGTACTGAAGACTCTTATGATCAGTGAAGATCTTACACTTCTCACCATACAAATAATGTCTCCAAATTTTCAAAGCAAAAACAATTGCTGCCAATTCAAGATCGTGAGTAGGATAATTCATTTCATGATTTTTCAACTGCCTAGAAGCATAGGCAATCACCTTATTATGCTGCATCAAAACACATCCCAAACCATTTAGTGAAGCATCACTATAGATCTCGAAATTACCGCTATCATCAGGAAGTACCAACACCGGTGCATGAGTGAGGCAATACTTTAATTGCTGAAAACTCCGCTCACAATTCTCATCCCACTCAAATTTAACATCCTTCCTGGTCAACTTTGTCAACGGTAAAGCAATCATAGAGAAATCCTGAACGAACCGTCGATAATAACCTGCTAAGCCAAGAAAACTTCGTACCTCCGTGACGGTTCGAGGTTGCTCCCAATTCTCCACTGCTGCAATCTTTTGAGGATCAACTTGAATACCTTGAGCTGATACAACATGCCCCAAAAATGCCACTTCAGTCAACCAAAACTGACATTTACTGAACTTGGCATACAACTGATGCTCCCTTAATTTCCTTAACACCAAATTAAGGTGTCGGATATGATCTGCTTGGGACTTAGAGTATACCAGAATATCGTCAATAAAAACAATAACGAATTTATCAAGATATTTCTGGAATACCTCATTCATTAATCTCATAAAAGCTGCAGGTGCATTAGTCAACCCAAATGGCATAACCAAAAATTCATAATGCCCGTACCGAGTCCGGAAAGCCGTCTTGGGTACATCATCTTCCTTAATCTTCAATTGATAATACCCAGATCTCAAATCAATCTTAGAAAATACACACGCACCTTTCAGCTGATCAAACAAATCATCAATGCGAGGCAATGGATAACGGTTTTTAATCGTTACCCGGTTCAATTGTCTATAATCAATACACAATCGAAGAGTTCCATCCTTCTTCTTCACAAATAATACTGGGGCACCCCAAGGTGAAGAACTAGGTTGAATAAAACCTTTATCAAGTAATTCTTGCAACTGGATTTTTAATTCTCTCAACTCAGCAGGAGCCATTCTATAAGGAGTCAGAGATATAGGGTCCGTACCTGGAAGCAAATCAATAGAGAATTCCACCTCTCTGTCTGGCGGCAATCCCGGCAAATCATCAGGGAAAACATCCGGATAATGTCTGACCACACCAACTTCTTCTATACTAGTAGGAGCAACATCATTTAATACCACATGTGCCAAATATCCCTGACAACCCTTCGATAATAATTTCCTCGCCCTCATGGCAGAAATAACTCCATGTCTCACCCCACTTCTCTCGCCCACAAAAGTAACCTCGGGTAATCCAGGACGATAAAAAGTAACTGATTTACCATAACAATCAATATGGGCACGATTATGGTGTAACCAATCGGCCCCTAAAATTACATCAAAATCCACAATATCTAACGGAATAAGATCAGCGGACATAATCACGCCCTCAACCATCACTGGACACCCCAGATACACACTATCCACATAACATTTATCTCCTCTAGGCATGGCAAACTCTAAATCAAATCCTAGAGGTGAAGGGTGAGGTTGGGTTATTTGAGCAAACGTATGAGAAATCACAGAGTGCGTAGCACCACAATCAATCAAAACCTTAGCAAAATGACCAAGAACATTTAACGTACCCATTATCAAGTCTGGATGGTTCTGAGCCTCCTGCAGAGAAATATGATTAACTCGCCCCTGAGCTTGCTGACGTCCACCTCGGCCTCTATTGCCCTGATTACCTCGTCCCTGAGGATTACGTCCCTGGCCTGGCTGACTAGGCTGCCTGGATGATCCTGCACCACCAGTAGCAATTTCCCCCTGACGGGGCTGACCTCCCTGATGCCACTGCGATCCACCAGTTGGCATAGAGGAATAAGATGAATAACCTCCAAAATCCTGAGAATACCCAGCCTGAGAGTGAGGCTCCTGGGAATACTGATAAGGTCCGAGAGCATACGGAGCAGCATCCCCCTGATAGTGGTAAGCACCACCACGACTCGGCTGGCCATAACCACCCGATCCAAAATTCTGCTGAACTGGTGCTGGAGGTGGCATATTAGTCTGATGCGGTCTCTGCTGACCCTGGGGGCACTGAGAAGCCCGATGTCCCATCTGCCCACACGTAAAACAAGCACCAGAACCTCTCCTACACTCACCATGGTGACGGGAGTTACAACGGCGGCACCATGGAGCGCCAGATCCACCAGCATCCCTCTGACCCTGAAATCTGGGCCCACCAGAAAATCTTCCACCACCTCTCCTCGGGCCAGTAAAACTATATCCCCCACTAGAAGAACTCGAACTCGCTCCACTCTTCTTAAAACTCTGTGTCTGTCGAGGTCCCAGAATAGAAATACCCTTACCTTTGTCATTCTTCTTCTGACCCTCATTCTTGTCCTCGTCATCCTCACTGTCAGGAAGATTATCAGAGTCCTCCATCCTAACCAGAATCTCGAAATACTCATGATAATCAGCGCAGGGAAGTGCATTGGCAAAGGTACGCCACTTCTTCTTAGATCCCAACTTGAAACGTCGAAGCATCTCTCCCTGATTACCAGCTGTATCAGTGTCATAACGAGACAAATCAGTGAACTTTCTATAATATTCATGTGCCGACATATTTCTCTATTTCAACCTGGTGAATTCCTGCTTCTTACGGTCAATATACTCAGGAGGAACGAATCTCTTCATAAAATGCTCTTTGAATACTTTCCAGTCGGCTGCCGTCTCAGGTGACATGTACCTAGCCTGATTTATCCACCATGCTGCTGGTTCACGACCCAAAAACCAAGTGGTGGTCTCCACCCACCTATTAGCAGGGAGATTCCCCTGACTCTGCATCACCTGGAAGGTTTTCTCAATATGATCTAGCCATTTCTCTGCCCCCTCATGACTTTCATTACCCATAAACCGATCTAACTTCAAGTTGTACATGGTCTCCAGAGGTGTCCTCGGAGGAGGGGGAGGACGAATCACATTCTGTAAAGCCTGGGCCATCGCTTCCCCTAACTGAGTAATATCCGAGAAATTAGGTTCAGAAGTACGGCGGGACTCCCTACGCTCTCTACGAGGCGGCATGATTCTGACAGAAAACATCAAAAGATCGTTAAGACATTAACAATTTACAGGACTGCAACCCAAGCTCTGATACCAAACTGACACACCCTGATCCGGAGGATCCAGGTGTGCTGGCCGTCACGTGGGCGTGACGTAACCATAAGCACGACACGGAAGCGTAACAACAACATAAATCAACAGAAATTCAAACCAAACTCAACATAACCACATACGGACATAACCGGACGAGTTACAAGTAAACACATAAGTTCAGAGCATAGGTTAACTGCAGTCAAGTAGGACTAAAATAAGAATACATCACCCTCAGGTGAGTCCTACATGTCCCAAATCTGTCAGAAAGCCGGAAAGGACCTCGTGAGCCAACCACCGCTAAACTAGAACCTGGAGGGGCGCAAAACAAAATGAGTGGGTCAGTAAAACAAATTAGTTTTGTAAAACATTTCATTAAAACAGTTATATCCCCTCGCCGTAAAAACCTGTATACTTTCCCAGAAATGTATAACCATATAAAATCTCAACATTTAAATCTCAAATTTTTAACATTTTCAAGAAAACATGCCATGCCATAAATCAAAATATAAATCAGGTGAAATAAGGAATCAATCGGAGACCCTGCAGTTGGTCCTATACGATTAATTCAATAGCTCAAAATCCCACTAAGCCGGAGTCACCACAGTGACCTGTACGGCCCTACTCTGCACATCACTCGGAACTACGTAAGGTTGTCTATACGATGATAGGTGTAAAAATACGCTCTAGTGCTTCTCTCATCATATCATCAGCGCGCATATCTAAGGTCACCCACCAGTCGGAACCCCTCTAATGGTCTGTACGACTGGCATGTCGGAACCCTCACATGGTCTGTACGACATCCACCTACTTGGATCCAAGGCGAGCGTGCGGTGTGGTGAATAAAATAAGCACTAACACCTAGGGTGCAGGTCATGAGCTCAAAACATCTCAACAACAATTCAATGAATAAATGAACTCACCTGACTTACCTGTGCCTCCACAGCACCATGCAACATGTATGCATTATATATCAATCATATAACTCATATGAAATTCACATTTTCCAAATAATTCTATGCATGGCATTTTCAAAACATAATTTCTCATAAAAGCATTTTTCTGGGAAAAACAATAGTATATAGGTAATACGAAAACAAAACTGCCCACTCACTGATAAGTCGACGGGTCGTAACCCCCGTGGCGTCCCTGGATGCGGTCGTCCTCGTGATACGTCTCACCTATATGCGAAACAACTATAAAAACGTTAATTTTAAACACATCACCAATAATTCGAAATAACTTCTCATACGATGCTCAATTTTGGTATATGAATATACCACATCGACCTACTCGACGTCACGAGCGTCGGGATATTTTTAGAAAAATTTTTGGAAGCCCCACGCGCCCCCACGCGCCACACGTGGCACGGGTCTACGCGCTGGCCACGCGCAGCACGTGCAGTGCACGTGTCATCTTCCTCGCAGGGCCTCGCCGGACTGGTTCTCCGGTGGCCGGACTCCGGCCGAACTCCGGCCGATTTTCAAACTCACTGTTCTCCTTCGTTTTTCACCCATTTTCTTCGTATTTTATACCAAATTGAAGCCCTAAGAGTGCACTATCACGTTGGACTAGTTTTAGGGCCTAAAAACTACGAAATCTCACCTTGCAAAAACCAAGGGTTCGGCCAAACTTGAAACCTACGATCCCGGCGTCCAAAATTCTCCAACGAACGTCCCCGAGCTTCCTTAGGACCTCCTAAAGCTCACCACAAGCTTGAAATCTCCTGAAACACAACATTTTACGTTCGCATGAACAGTACCTCAAAAATGGAGGTTCGGGATCTACGTGAAATCGAAGGTTTCACTTCCTAAAACTAGTACCAATGAACTCAGGACGTCAAAACGATGAAGATACATACCTTATTTGCCCCGATCCGTCAAGTTTTGAAGGGTTTTGGTGGTGGTCCGTACGATATGGGTGTGTGAGGGTGTGAGTTCGTGAGGGAGAGACAGAGACAGGGAAAGCACGGGGAAAGGAGAGGGAGAGAGGAAGGTCATGTGTGGTCCAAATTAATCCACACCCTCCATTTCATCCTAACCAATTATACCAAAAATCAATTTCCAATAAAATCCCATCCAACCAATGCTATTTTCAAAATAACGTTACGTACCTACGTACCTTAATGTCCAATAAGGGCAATTCTGTCATTT
Source organism: Malus domestica (assembly GCF_042453785.1). Lineage (NCBI taxonomy): Eukaryota > Viridiplantae > Streptophyta > Magnoliopsida > Rosales > Rosaceae > Malus > Malus domestica. The sequence goes on from NC_091673.1 coordinate 9,245,405, forward strand.
CACATTCCCGTCAAAAGTACCTCCGGGACGGGCTGTGACAAATGTAGGGGTATTTTCATCATTTTAATAGTGCTTTTTTAATAATTATTTTTTTGTATTTTTTTTAATTAGTACCTCACAATAGGCTAGTAATAATGTGATTCAATCAGCTGGTCATTCCATATTATTTTCTCTATTTTTAAACACGTTCAAAGTATCTTAAGAAGCATGTAATGCTGGTTATAAAAAAGGTATTTCGCACGCGGATAATAATGAGATTAAATTAGTTGTTAAATGATTTTTTTTTTAACAAACGATATTATCTACATTAAGGGGAATGAGGGTGGGCTTAGCCTCACAATGGGCTAGCAATAATGTGATTCAATCAGTTGTTTATTAAATATTATTTTCTCTATTTTTAATATAAATTCTATAGAGACCGATTTTATTATGTGGATTCAGATGCTTTAATTAGTTTATGAGGTGTTTTTTTAATATGATCTAAGATTATTCATTTACTTCAAATATTTGACTTTCCTTTTGTCAATTTACGCATATAAATACATTTAAAACGTGTAAATCACGCGTAGCATGTTGTAATTCAAAAAAATGTCTTCTAACTAGTATATATATGCTCATTGCTAGGCAATAAGTCGATTAAAAAAACATAATAATTAGTCATTTTATTTCACCGCAAATTAATCACGATATTGTGATTGTTTTTGTATGGAAATCCAGTGGATATGCCACTATCAATGTTTGTTATCAAGGGTCCCTCGTCACGTTTTTCTGTCTCTCTCTTCTCTCTCTGTGGACCTTTCCTTTTTTCTTTATTTGCATCAGTCAGTGAAGGAAAGAGAGAGAACGTACTTTGTAATAGCAGCCAATGGCTTGCACTGACTTGTCCTTCTCCACTCGATATTAAACCAAAATCACAGCACTAGATTAATCTTTACAATTCCGTACAATTTGCCACCTTAGAAATGCATGAAGAAAAAAATATATGATGATGACTATGTTGATAACCGAGGATTCGAGGATCCGAGTAAGTCTATTGATGTTTATTTGTGGCCCTTTTTGGTGTCACCAAGCTTCAACAAAAATATTTGGACAAAAATGTCCCCAAGACAAAAAAAAATTCAAAAGCATCCCAAAATAATGCATCAAATAATGTAAAGGTATTTTCGTCATTTTAACAGTACTTTTTTTAATAATTCTTTTTTTTTACTTTTTTTTAATTAGTACCTCACAATAGGATGGCAATAATGCGATTCACTCAATTGTTCATTCCATATTATTTTCTCTATTTTTAAACACGTTCAAAACATCTTAAGAGAAGTGTAATGCTGATTATAAAAAAAATGTATTTCACACACGGATAATAATGTGATTAAATTAGTTATCAAATGATTTTTTTTAACAAACGATATTATCTACACTAAGGGAAAGCGGGTGGGCTTAGCCTCACAATGGGCTAGCAATAATGTGATTCAATCAGTTGTTTATTAAATATTATTTTCTCTAACTTAATGTAAACTCTATAGACCGATTTTATTATGTGGATTCAGCTACTTTAATTGGTTTATGAGGGATTTCTTTTAGCATGATCTAAGATTATTCATTTACTTCAAATATTTGACTTTCCTTTTGTCAATTTATGCATATAAATGCATTTAAAATGTGTAAATCATGCGTAGCACGCTGTGATTAAAATATATTTTCTGCACATGTGTGAGCATGTGCATTAATATATATGTATATATATATACGCTCATTGCTAGGCCATATCTCGATTAAAAACATAATAATTAGTCATTTTATTTCACCGCAAATTAATCAAATATTTTGATTGTTTTTGTATGGAAATCCGGTGGATATGCCACTTTCAAAGTCTCTTATCAATGGTCCCTCATCACTCTGTCTTTCTGTCTCTCTCTCTCTCTCTTTGGACCTTTCCTTTTTCTTTATTTGCATCAGTCAGTGAAGGAAAGAAAGAGAACGTACTTTGTACTAGCAGTGAATGGCTTGCACTGACTTGTCCTTCTTCATACGGGTATTAAACAAAAACCACAGCACTTGGTCAATATTTACAATTTCGTACAATTTGCCACCTTGGAAATGCATGAAGAAATAATATATGATGATGACTATGTTGATAACCAAGGATCCGGGTAAGTCTATTGATGTTTATTTGTGGCCCTTTTTGGTATCACCAAGCTTCAACAAAAATATTTGGACAAAAATGTCCTCAAGACAACAAATTTCAAAGGCGTCCCAAAATAATGCATCAAATAATGTAGGGGTATTTTCTTCATTTTAACATTACTTTTTTAATAATTGTTTTTGTACTTTTTTTTAATTAGTACCTCATAATATGATAGCAATAATGTGATTCAATCAATTGTTCATTCCATATTATTTTCTCTATTTTTAAACACGTTTAAAACATTTTAAGAAGAGTGTAATGCCGGTTATAAAAAAGGTATTTCGCACGCAGATAATAATGTAACTAAATTAGTTGTCAAATGATTTTTTTTTAACAAACAATATTATCTACACTAAAGGGAAGAGGGGTGGGCCTAACCTCACAATGGGCTAGCAATAATGTGATTCAATCAGTTCTTTATTAAATATTATTTTCTCTATTCTTAATGTAAATTCTATAAAGACCGATTTTATTATGTGGATTCAGCTACTTTAATTGGTTTATGAGGGTTTCTTTTAGCATGATCTAAGATTATTCATTTACTTCAAATATTTGACTTTCCTTTTGTCAATTTACGCATATAAATACATTTAAAATATGTAAATCACGCGTAGCACGCTGTGATTCAAAACTCATTGCTAGGCAATATGTCGATTAAAAAACATAATAATTAGTCATTTTATTTCACCGCAAATTAATCAAAATATTTTGATTGTTTTTGTATGGAAATCCAGTGGATATGCCACTATCATAGTCTCTTAGAGCAACTCTAGTGGGAGCTGGAGCCCGATGGACCGGCGACTTTGATGACCCAATAGCCCCAGCTATCTTCTCCAGCCCATGCGGGCAATTGGGCAGGGAGCCCGAGTGAGAAGCCTGGCTCGAATTGGTGGCCCAAGAGCATGAGGCCATATGATGTATGGTTGATGTCAGCCACATTATAAAATTAATTAAAAATTGTAAAAAAAAATTTAAACAATTAATAAAAAATCTAAAAAAAATATTAAAAAATTAAAAAAAGATTTAATTTTTCTATAAATATCTTATCATTATTTTCCGTCTTACACCACAATTTTTTATATTTTTTCAAATACTTTGAGTTGTAATTTCTTATTTAATGAAACATGGTACAACGAGACCGATTAAAATCATATCCGAAATTACAAATAAAATTATTTTGTATTATTTTATAAAATAAAAAATACTAATATTTTATTGCTTATTGCCATGGCTATTCAGTTTAGTGGTGAAGATGCAAAAGGCAGTTACTGTTCACTGGGGGGGATTCAATAGTGAGTTGCCCTAGAAGGCCTTTGCAACGTTGGAGTTGCTTTTATCAAGGGTCCCTCGTCACTCTGTCTTTCTGTCTCTCTCTCTCTTTCTCTGAACCTTTCCTTTTTTATTTATTTGCATCAGTCGGTGAAGGAAATAGAGAGAATTTACTTTGTACTAGCAGCCAATGGCTTGCACTGACTTGTCTTTTTCCGTTCGGGTATTAAACCAAAACCACAGCACTTGGTCAATCTTTACAATTCCGTACAATTTGCCACCTTGGAAATACATGAAGAAAGAATATATGATGATGACTATGTTGATAACCAAGGATCCGGGTAAGTCTATTGATGTTTATTTGTGGCTGTTGGTTTATAAGCTGAAAGATTTATGGGAAAACGGAGTTCCGACATACGATAAATCAACTGGGCAGATGTTCACCTTGCAAGCAATAGTGATGTGGACTATAAATGGTTTTTCAACATATGCTATGATGTCCGGGTTGAGTACTAAGGGTTATTTTGCATGCCCAGTTTGCAAGGAGGACACAACGTCTTCTTGGCATGCCGGGAAGTTTGTTACCTAGGGCAACGTAGATGGTTGTCGTGGGACCACGAGTGGCGTCAAAACAAGACAACACTCTTCCACGGAACAGAGATTCGGCCAAGACATCAAGAATGGTCCGGAGAAAATATTTTAATGCACTTGAATTGTAACATCCCACATCGACCAACAGGGAGGGGGTGATATGCCCTATATGTACATGCCTACCTCCTATAGCACGAGGCCTTTTGGAAACTCATTGGCTTCGGATTCCATCGAAACTCTAAAGTTAAGCGAGTTTGGACGAGAGCAATCCCAAGATGGGTGACCCAATGGGAAGTTACTCGTGAGTTCCCATAAACAAAACCGTAAGGGAATGGGAAGCCTAAAGCGAACAATACCGTGCTACGACGGAGCCGAGACTGGGATGTCACATGAATCGTTTGGATTTTGGTCTGTTTGGCAAATTGGTTAATAAGATCAGACCAAACACCTATCTAAACTAAACACACAAAAGTATGTTGTTTGAGTTGCCGTACTGGTTGAAATTGAAACTGCGTCACAATCTCGATGTTATGCATGTTGAGAAGAACATGTTTGATACACTGGTTGGAACTATATTAGACATCGAGAGAAAAACGAAAGACATGATCAAAGCTCGCATCGATTTGGAGCGAATGGGAATAAGGCCACGTTTATGGATGACGAGGGAGGGTGAGATAGCCAGAAATGACCTAGCATCTTTCTTTTAGTAAAACTAGAGAAGAGGAAAGAGTTTTTAAAGTTTATATCCTCCGTAAAATTTTAAGATGGGTATGCTTCAAATATTGGGTGATGCATAAATGTAGATAGGGGCAAATTTTTTGGGCTTAAGAGCCACGATTGTCATGTCATACTGCGACGCCTGCTCCCAGTTGGTATTCGACACCTCTTGCCAGAAAATGTGGTAAAGCCGATTCTATTGTTGGTGAGTTTTTTTCACAATTATCTACTAGGATGTTGCGAAAGTCTAATGTACAATAGTTACTCACTAACATTGTCGAAGTCCTATGCAAATTTAAACAAATATTTCCTTCTTCTTTCTTCACAAGCATGATACAAGTGATGATTCACTTGTCATATGAGGCATTACTTGCCGGACCCGTCAACTATCGATGGATGTATCCAATTGAAAAGTATGAAGTCCTTAATCATGTATTATTTCGTGAGCAATTGATGATTTAACTTATTTGAATCATAACAATTTTTATTTTGCAAACTACTGGTGAGTTAAAGAAAAGGGTAAGGAACAGGGCGAAGCCCGAATGATCAATTGTGGAGGTTTGGGTGGCGTTTGAGATGAATATGTTTTGTGCTATATACTTACAACATGTTGAGACAGCATCAATCAACCACAACGTAATAATGACGGTGGTGTGAGAAGGCAAAAACTATATGTGTTTGCCCAAATCACACGACCATTTGGCAAACCAGTACGAGGTGATTTGTTCACGGAAAGGGACATGCAGGTAGCTCATTGGTTCGTACTTAATAATTATGACAAGATAATTAAGTACCTGGATGAGCATGAAAAGTTGATGAAGCAAAAATAACCTTCGCATTTATATGCCATGAAGCACAGTGACTTGTTTCCTCATTGGTTTTGCGAGCAAGTAAGTTGTTTAGGTTTTTTTGGATGGTTATTTTCCTAAATTGCCTATTAGTTGTCTTAAATTTTGGTAAAACCAACATGTCAAATTTTTGGTTTAAATTAGGTGAAAATAATGAAGGAAACCAACTCCCCCGCGTATACTGAAAAATTATACAATTTGGCTATCGGACCTTTAAGCACGGAGCTGTACTCAAGATGTCATGTGAACAACATAAAATTCTTGGGAGCTGAGCATGATGACAAGCTTTGTACTCAAAATAACGGGGTACATGTCACAGAAGCATGAGATATTGCAAACACTGATTTCTATGGCAAACTAACAAGTGTGGTCCAATTGCTTTACAAAGACCGTTGCCAAGTCATCCTTTTTAAGTGTCGTTGGTTTGATACAGACCCTAGTAGGAATGGGAGTGTTAAATGGGATGATGGTTTACTGTCGGTGAACACTAATCGATGTTGGTACAATGAAGCTCCGTACATTTTGGCAACTATGGCTAAGCAAATTTTCTAGATCGATGACCCAAAGACCGGGAGGGGATGGAAAGTTGTTCAGAGGATTGATCACAGAGGGGTGTATTATATTATGAACCAAGATCCTGATGACAAAGACGATGACGACAACTTTGTTGACCAACTCCATGAAACTTCGACACAAATTGGTGCAAAAACACTTCGCGAGACTAATATTGTCCAAGAACCATTTCAGGTAGCTGAAGGTCCTCAAATCGAAATTCCTATAGACTCAATTCCAATTGATTTCAAAAGTCTCCCAAGATACAATCCATCTGAGGGTGTGGATGATGTTTTTGATGTACCAACGGATGAGGATGAATGAGAGACTGAAAGTGATCAAAGTGAAGATAGTGATATTTATTGTACCGAGGATGAGGATTATGGACTTTTGACTTATATGCAATGCAATTAAGTGTATTTAATATTTTGTATATAAACAAATTTTTATTTTTATTAAATTTGTAATTGGATAATGAATTAAAAAAAAATAAAGTTAATTTTACCTGACGAACAAAAGAAAGTCGTTGCACATAACGTAAACGCGTGACGAAAATAAGAACATTCGTTGTGCAAGGTAGAAAAATTTAATATGAAATTTAAATTGAGTTTCCAGGGTTACGCGACAAATGGTACGCATTCATCGCATAATAGATGTTTGTGCGATGAAATCAGATACTTTCGTCACGCAAGGCCTTCAAAATTTCCCAAAGTTAAATATGGGTGCCTTTTTTTAAATGTTCATTAAATATTGAGCGACGAATGAGGATAATTCGTCATGCAATCAGTATTGTGCGACAAAGGTGCTAAATTCGTACCTAAAGGTCCTTCAAAATTTCCCAAATTAAAATGTAGGCGCCTTTTTTAAAAAATGTTCATTAAATATTGTGCGATGAAATGTGCTAGATCTGTCGCGCTTTTTCCTTATGGGGGACGAATTAGTTTCTTTTTGTCGCACATTGTTCTCAAAATTAACCAAAAATTGGACAGGTTTTTTTTTAAATTCATTAAAAGTGCTTGATGATCCTTCGCATTATTAGTTCCAGAGAGCTTTTCTTTCTCTCATTTTTCAAAACTTCTCTCTCACTTGAACTCTCTCTCCCTCGAACTATCTTTCTCTCTACAACTCTTTCTCTCTCTCCCTCGAGCTCTCTCTCTCCCTCAAGCTCTCTCTCTCTCAACTCTTAGGTAAATTTCTTTTCTTTTTTTCTTCATTTGTTAATTATTTTAGTTGTATGATATTTGTGGATTGATTATGTATTAGGGTATTAGGCATTAGGGGTTAGGGATTTAGGGATTTTGTCAATTTGGGGATTTAGGGTTTATCTCAATTTGGGGATTTAGGGATTTCGAAATTGGGGATTTAGGAATTTTTGAAATAGGGAATTTAGGAATTTGGCAATTTGGGGATTAGGGCTCGGGGTGGGCGTTGAGATGGGCGGTGGGGAATGGGGGTTGGATTGGGGTGGAGGTGTCGTGAGGTGAGGGTTGGGTAGGGGTGGAGGTGGTGCAGGGTGAAGGTTGGGTAGGGGTGGAGGTGGTGCAAGGTGGGGGTTGGGTAGGGTTTAATTAGTTTGTTATTTTCTTAATTTTTTGCAAATTTCATTTAAATTGGATTTATTCAATTTGTTAATATGTTAACATATTAAATTAGTTAAATTGATTAAGTTGTTAACTTGATAATTTTTTGTTTGGGTTTTGTAAGTTTAGGGTTTATTTGCTAATGTTAGGGATTATTTTACATTGTTACAATTGTATAACATTAGGGTTCAGGGTTTTTTTTTGGGGGGGGGGGGATTAAGTATTACTTAGTACGATTTATTTGTTAAATTAGTTTACGATTTTCATTTGTTAACTTTAAAATCATAGGTTTAGGATTTTAGTTTAATTTTTTAATTTTAGGATTAAGATTTTAGTTATAGGTATAATATTATTTGGATGAAGTATTATTTGTTGGGATTAAATTGTTAAATTAGTTAATTTCTAAATCCTAGGTTTACAATTTTAATTTAATTTATAAATTTAGGATTAATATTTAGGTTACAAGTATAAATTTTAAATTTTTTGTATTACTTTTTTAATTTTAGGGTTGCTTTTACAATTTCATAAATTTTGTGTTAATTGTATAATTATGTGTTAATTGTGTTAATTGTATAATTATGGGGTCCAATTGGATTTTGTAGATGTCGCAATTGATTAAGCAGCGTAGGTCAGTGAGTAGGTCCCTACCAACACCTCCACCACCTACGCCTACAGTCGCCACTGCTCCACTATCACTAGCCCCGACGTCGAAGGCTATCCTACATCCACCCCAAGCCCCGATGTCTATAGTGATTGAGTCATCTACTTCTCCGATGACTCATCCATTATTGAGCGCCCAACGGACTCATCGACAGGCCGAATTACCGACGAGGTAGAGGAGTCTGCATCGGCTTCCACCACATGTGGAGAGGGAGCTAATACAGGTTGTGAAAATTTCTAATTTAATATAGTATTATTCAGTTCCTTTATGTGTGAATTGTTGGGTACTTGTGTTGGTTGTGTTGTATATTTGTTTATAGGTTTTGGGAAATGTTGTATTTTAGGGGAAGTTCTGTCGAACTTTTCGTAGATTATTTAATTTTCTTTTACACTAAGTTATTTCATTTTTGCAACTCGTAAAAACACTAGGGGCCCAAGTAGACTCATGGGCACCTCACAACTCACCCGCACCACCCAGGAGCTTATGAATATTACATGGGATGCTCGACATCGGGCGACATCAACAAAGGAGCAGCACAACCATTTGGTCCACGACATTGGCTCTGTTGTGCATCACCACTGCCCCATGCAGTGGGAGTTTTGGAGACTTGTCCCACAGGAGACCAAGGATGCTGTTCTTCATGAGCTATCGGTTAGCAAAGTTTATTTTTCCATTATTTTTTAAGTAAATTGTGAAAATTAATAACTGTTAACTTTGATTAATTTTTATCTTATTCGCATCATCATTATGAGCTTGAGGACCTTGATGCCAATCAAACCAAATACATCCAAGAACTTTTCACCGGCCGGTTCACTCAATGGAAGAGTGACCTCCACAAGTATTTCTAGAAATTCAACGATCCGGCTGTCGCTATAGCACATGGGTGCCCCTTAGAGTTGGTGAAGTGCTCTGAAAATTGGGCTTGGCTCTGCACCCATTTTCAAGACGAAAAATACTTGGTAAGTGAATTATCTAAATTATTTTAGATTAATAATATTTTATTAACACTTTAATTCTGTTTATTAATTTACTTGAATACTTTATAATGAATATCGGCACTAATACGGTTCGTTTCTTTTTAACAGAAAAGAGCCAAGGCCAACACAATAAATAGGTCGAAAAAGAAGCTTATCCACCACTCCGGCTTCCGACGCTTCTCATATAGGATGGAGGAGCGACGTCGGGTAACCACATTTAAAAAAAAATATTACTCTTACTCTAAATTACACAACTAATAACTCGTGCCTTTATTAATTTTTAAGGCTGACGGGGTCAAAGTTTCCTAAGATTGACACATTCAATGAGGTGTACGTGCGGCCTGGTGATGAGTTGACGAATGAGATCCATGTAAGTTTTTGTAATTTTTAAATTTATAATTCTTATTCATTTTAAATAAATGTTATATAAATATTAATTAACTTGCTTTTATAATTATAGGCTACTATGGTCGAGATGAATCAGGTTGTCCTCGAGGAAGTGGCTTCCCAGCTTCCCCCTGACACCACAATGGAGAAGTTACCCCCTTCCTCGAGGATGCGGGTTTTCGTATCATGACAGACACCATCAACCAGAAACTCTGTCTTATGCAGGGGAAGGTGTATCAAGGCATGGGAAATCCCGCCATCATGAGATGGGGGCATCATCTTCCACCTCCACCTCGGGACAGGTCACATTATTGACGGAGCAAGTAGTGGAACTCCAATAGCAGGTGGCGGCCCAAAATCAGTACATTATGATGCAAACTACCCTCATCGCCACCCAGCATGCTCATATTGCTGCCCAAGAGTCTAGGATGGCCCAAATCATCACCGCGTTTATGAGGGGAGGCTTCGACATCCCCGCCACTACACCTCATACTACTACGCCTTCGACTTCCCAAGCCCTCGACCCAGCACAGCCAACTGCCGAAGCTAACTCTGATGACTTTTTATTTTAGTTTTTTTTAATTAAACCTTCGTACTTTTACAAAATCTGGGCTTACGAATCTGTTGAGCCTTTTCGGGTATATTGGTTACTTCAGTTTTCCGAAAGTAACACCATAGGGCCCATGAAAGCGGTGTCTTATGTGTCGATTATTTTTTAGGAAAATTATTTTACCATCTATTATATAACATTATTATACCTATAAAGAGAAGGAAAACTTGTGCTTGAAAGCATGAAAGGGGAAAAATTGCATTCCGACCGCGACAGGATGTCATTTTCTTCTTGGCACAAACGTTCTAACTTGATGTTTGCTTTATGTGTGTGTGTATATATATATATATCTTATACTCCTATTTTTTAGTGTAGTATAGCAATGATTTTAAATTTCAGGGATGAAATTCTTTAAGGTGAATAGATTGTGACAACCCGTCCCTAATTTTACGATTTTATAAATCTTAAAATGTGAATTCACGAGAATACCCTAGAGACGAGGGTATTGATTTTCTTTGATCGCTAGTTCATGATGCGTATGAACTATCACCTTATTGTATTTCAAAAGTACATGACGGTGCGAATACGTAAACGCATGTAAAATTGAATTCGAAACTATGACAGAGGTGTTACGGAACTATAAATTTGAAAGTACGTTGGTCAGGGTTGTTATTTATTACTCTATTCATTTCTTATAGTTATTGTTATTTTTATTATTTGAGGTGGTTAGAAAAATAAAAGAGGAAGGCTGCTTGATAGCAATGAAGGGAGAGGGAGAGAAAGAAGATAGGCATGCCCAATCAGGAAAGAAGGAGGGTGAGAGTGACGAATGGGAGAGAAGAACCAAGAGGGAAAGGAGGGAGGTGTGGAGCACCCAACCCAACTAACCTGTACACCCATAGCAAAACCAGTTTTGACCCGGTTCTAATTTCGACTAGGTTCCACCACCTTTTCTGACGAAAGTCACCCATTCTTCACCTAGAAAGCATCCCTTGACCTCCTCTCTTCCATTTCCACCCAAATTTGGAAGGGATTTGGGTGTAAATCATTGAATAAATCACGGGGGTGTCGTGAGACCCTTGCTCGAGATCCATCAATTGTGAAACCATCTCATTCAATTATCACCATTAGAACACTCCTCTAAAACCCAGGAACAAAGCCCAGACAATGGTTGAGGCGTTGGAATGAGTATGGAGGTCGAATTGAAGCACACCATTTTCTAGGGTTCCGACGGGTTTGAGCAAAATTGGAACTTTTCCTGGCCAAATTAGACTTGGCTGCAAGTATAAAGTTTACTCTACTCATTGAGATCTTCATTCCTATAAATTTTTGTAATTTTTGGAAATAGTTGGATTTTCCGGCGAATCGGGGCAGTCGACCGCCACCCGCAGCGGCGCGTGGCCAGGGGACCGTCGATGTCATTTTTAGGCTAAATTAGATGCCTTTAGCTTAATTTTAACAATTATATGAGATGGGGCTTAAATCACTCTAAAATGTTTTTAGGGAGTGCTTTACGTAAATTACATGATCTATTTATAAAAATTCTGAGATGTAGTTGTGCTAGGAGATTGTAGCACAGACTCCAGGTGAGTGGATCTTTCCCTTCTTATCATATATATATGATTGACAATCCCACAAACGTTTGTAAATTGATTATTGCATATAACTACTGTGAATACTTTGAAGTGCTTAAGCGAACTACGAATGGCTTGATCCTTGTTTAGGGTACGTAGGCAGTCTAACGAGACGTTAGATGCAGCCATACAATAAATTAGATTAAATAATTGAGACAATGGCCTTGTTTAGGGAATTGAGTAACGTGAGGGACATTGGTGGAAAATGTGAGATTTAACTTTATGATTTGGTAGTTAAATGTTGGTCATAAATCATGTGTAAAGAATCAAAAATTTGAAGTAAGGAAACATAAGTAATGATAATTAATTAAACTAGTGTCTAATTGGGCTTATCACCTATAATTATTCCCGAAAATGAATAATTCGGGAATAGGGTGTTACAGCTTATGCATTTTTATGCCACATTATATATATATATATATATATATATATATATATATATATATATATATATTGGAAATGCTATAATGTGGTTGAGTATCAGATTTCATCATGATTTATCTATATGTATATTACCTGCACACAATTATTATGAACGCTTTGAAGTGCAAAGGTGAGCGCAGGACACCTAGGTAAGTTCAAGTGAGTTTATGGTATTAGTTGAAATGACGGGTTATGGTATGACTACATGTAAGTTTAGGCAACTCCGACCTTGTCGTATAGGTTGCAATGATAGGCAACTCTGACACTGTCGTACAAGTTGCCCATGAATCATATATGTTACAATAGATACAGTTAGAGCTCATAAAGCTGCACCCCAGTGTTAGTTCTCCCGCATGTGGCCAAGGCATAGTCCTTCACGTGATGTTCACCTCCCGCACCTTATGCTCACCTTGGATCCAAGGTAAGTGCACAGTCCTGTCGTACAGACCACTGTAGGTGGTTCCGACTCGTAGATGACCCGCGATTATTCGCACAATCTTCACGTGATTGTAGCACTTGAGCGTACTTATTTACACCTGGTCCTGTCATACAGACCACTTTAGGTGGTTCCGACTCGTGTGCAGGTATACTTATTGAGCTATGGATAAGTTGTACAGGTCACTAGAGGTGACTCCGACTGATGAGCTAGCATATGTGATAAAATATGTGATGAGCTAGCATATGTGATGAAATATATGATGAGCTAGCATATGTGACGAAATATGTGATGAGCTAGCATAAAGATTTGGCGAAGTTCTTCCAAAAGTATGGCAACAAACAGCACATGTCCACGCTAAAATATCCTTAAGGCAATAGGCGGGCTGAAACATCCAACAAGATGATCCTCGACTGCGTCAAGAAATATCTCACCAACAAGAAGGGAAAATGGCCAGACGAACTCCCCAGATGCATATAGGCATATCGCACCACCAAAAGACGAACAACCGGTGAGACTCATTTCTCTTTGGCATTTGGCTCAGAATCAATCATTCATTCCAATGTCATCAAGCCAAGTATCACTGATCTACTACCAAGCATTGAGCAGAACAGTAAGGAGATGGCCACAAGCTTAGATCTGGTATAGGAGAAGCTCAAGCAGACCATCACCCGCATCCTAGCCTATTAGCAGCAGCTTATCTCTAGCTACAACAAAAGGGCCAAGATCTGGCTGTTCCAGCCTGAATATCTAGTCCTAAGAAAAGCCTTCATCACTGCCCACAGAGAAGGTTTCAAAAAGATTAATCCCATCTGGAAAGATTCGTACAAGATCAGCAGAGTAGGCGGCAAGAGTAATTACACCCTCGTTACCATGAAACGACAAAAAAGATCGAAAAGCAGTGGAACGCCTACAAACTGAGGAAGTACAATGTGTGACCTCCTACTACATCAAAGCCTGAAAATTCAAAGTAGCTCAACGGGCACCACCTCACAAGTTGAGGACTATCCAGTTGTTATGTAGTTCCTACCTTACAACTAAGTTCTCGTTTTTCAATGAGCAATTCATAAGTAATCACAACTTAGCTCGATTGCATGCTTACAACAACTAATCACTCATGCACTTCAAAAGAAGATCGTGCCCTTCTTAAGGACTCATCACAGGAATTGCACCCCCCCCCGATAGACCAACCATGCTCTCTAGTGTGAGAGGGTAAACTAATTGCTCTCCAGTGCAAGAGGGTAAACCAATTCCTCGACACCCACATAGGTCAACTCTCCAAAACGGAAGGATAAACTCTACACTCCGAATATCCAGACGTGGATGAGCCTGGCTGCCCTAGTATAACTAGATGCACGATGGCTTACGCCAGGATTCCTAGAAGTAGCCACAATGGTCCTTTTCAAGGCTTAGCTAATTGAAGGATTTTAGGTCTCTTAGCCTAATCCTGTTGGAAGTATGCCCACAAAGCCACTCATTTGATGTAATAGCTTTTTGGAATACTTATTATGTTAAACTTTTATATGTTTAATGGAGGGCAAATCTTATTGTTAATCACTGTTTATTGTATCATGTGTTTAAGCAATAAGTGAATCCAAGGAATGTATTTGTTCTAAGAGATAAGTGATCTAAGTGAGTTAGATTATCGAGACCTTTCTCTTATGTTCATTCCTAAAACGTTCCTAGCCATAGGATTGCCAATTGGGCATTGACAATCCGCTAAGGTTAGTATGTGTTATGTTGACTCAAGCGTGAGTATGACTAGTCTCAAGTGATTTGGTGTTGGACACTAAAACAGACACATAGGTGCTCGAAAGAGTAATCGAGTACACTGAACTACGATCAAATCAGAGTTCGAACATACATGTCATGTAAGAACTCTAAGGTTGCAATATGCAAAGTAGTCCTTTGACCTGAGGCATCATAGATGTCTAATGGTTAGGTCCTTGATCTTTGATCCTGTCAAGGGCATTCCCTCGGAGTGTCCACGGCATTGTTGGGGTCAAGCTATCTAGTCATGTAGGCATATGAATGTACAACAAGGGATCTCTAACCTTCCATGGTGGAGGGAGAATACTCTAAGATATGATTCTAAAGTCTTTGGCCAAAGCAAATGAATATGACTAAAGGAAGGATGTTCCAAATCATATTCAAGGGAATCATATAAGAAAGTATCACATTGGATAGTAGACATGAAACAAACTATCACTTAAACAATGTGATTAAGAGTATTGTATTAGAGAATGACCGTATTGCATTGTAGTTGTAACTGGATAGGTTCTCCAACCAATTCTACTTAGCTTGGGTAACCATGACATGCTGCTAGGCGTCAACCATGGTTTGTGGAAGCCCTAATGGTTAGCAAATACTAATCAATAAAAGGGAGAATTGAAATGTGGTTTCAATTCACAATCGATAGTTAAGAGTAACATCGCCCACTGCCTCGCTAATTAGAACCTAATAGATCGTACACCGAGTAAGGATGTATGTGAAGAAATCAAATGAAATGGATAAGCAATTAAATGGTTTAATTGAAGAATGGTCAAGATTAATTAATTAGTTAATTAATTATACGAAAGGTTCGTATTGGGCTTATATGTTGGTTTTGGGTTTCGGGGCCCAAAAGCGTTTTGGTCCAAAAGGCCCATTATGTTTAAGTTGTATGACAACTAAAACAAAATGGGAAAATAGCCCAATAACACCAAGGAGGCCGGCCATTAGGGTTGGATGGGCAAAGTTTGCTTAATTGCAAGTTTGCCACTCACCAAAGAAATGAAGTATAAATTCAACTTTATAGCTTCAAGGGTTTTCTAGTTGAAATTGGGTGAAAACATGTTCTCCATTTTCTTCCAAGAGGCCGGCCATTAAAGGAAGAAACATCTAGCAATCTCTTCTTCTTTTAATCATCCATATCATCTTCACAAGATACAACCTTGGTGAAGAGACTTAGAGACATCAAGCTTTTGGTGTTTTGGAGAACAAATCCTTTTTTCTCAAATCATCAAAGGAGCACTAAAGGGAGGAAAACACAAGAAGGATTCAAGGAGCTTGGAGGTGACTTGAAGGCCCTCCACTTGGGTGAATCCCTTGTGTAAACAAGGATGAGCTTCAAGGGTAAAGAATCACTAAATTCTTCTTTCTCTTTAATGTTGTTAAAGAGTTTATTTTGGTTCACCATATACTAGGCTTTGAAAGTCATGGGTTTTATTGAATTGTTTTTGGATGCATGCCTATATTAATGAGTTAATAGTATGCATATGTATTCAAATGTTCATACTTGTTCTTAGCTAGGACAAAATTTTTCCTTCAAATCCGCGGGGAACCGGGCCCTAGAGACGAAGAGGGCACATTACGCAGTACATCCGATGGACGGCTGCCCTGGAACCTTAAAGCTGCTACCGAGTGCACTAAGGTAGCCTACGGTTTCAGGAAGACTACCTACGGCTTACCCTTCGAGCAGTAAAACCACGCTAGACTTATACAGCCGAACATTATTGTGAAAGGTTAAACAAGCTAGCGTGCATATACGAAGTTTTATCCACTGTCGACATGCTACGTGGTCGATAAACTTCACCTATACCAAACGCGGAACAACCTACACCAAGTCCTAAAGTGTTGTGATACTTGCTAGCAACCTACGGAATTGGAGAAAGCCAAGGTTAACAGCCTAGTGGTTATGGGGACTTGTCTGCTTCTATAAGTGAGGCATCTGGCTGCCAACCCTATGGCTAACAACTTTGTAAAGCTCTACACCAACAGCTACGGCTGCATAGGCTACGAGGGTCTGTCTGCTTATAGAAAAGTAGCACACCTACCACTGGTCTATAAAGTTTAAAGGTTAGGGCATGAACAAAAGAAGCGAAGATGAAGAAAAGCGAATGAAGCATGTTTATAAACAATTAGCAAAGGTCGAAGAAGTTCAAGCAAAACAAGAGCTACAAGGAAAAACAAAGAAAATCTTAAAGGCTACCTAGAATACTACACTTTAACATCTTGAACATCCCACAACTATTTGGTCACCGCACCTTCAACAGCCGCGACGCTCTTAGCAGTGGCATCATCCAGCTCTTCACCCCCGGCTGCCCCAGCCTGGGCACCAACTTCTCCAACTACTTCACCAATGGAAACCTCAAAAGTAAAAGTAAGCAAGTCTTCTGAAGAAATAGAGAAGGTCTTGAAACCTCGAGCCCATCCTTTTGACCTTTCAGCTGCTTATTCTCTTCAAGCAGACCAACACGGATGCGCTGCAGTTCATCCACTTCCTTCTTCAGACTTTCGTTAATCTTCAATACACTTTGAAGTTCCAACATTTGGGGTTCAAGCCTATCGACGATTCTCTTGAAGTGAATCACTTGATTATAAGCAGCAATCAACTCTTCATCCTTTGCATAAGCAGCGAAACGAAGCTCAGAAACTGCAAACTCAAGATCTTAAATCTGAGGTATGTAACATTCAATCTCCTTCTTTGCACTTTCATACTTAACTTGGATCGCGTCAAGCATAGTCTTCAAGTCAACGATCTCTTGACGAGTGGTCTCAAGCTGCAGAGAAGTGGGGGCAGAAATATTAGACCCCTTCAAAGCAACGGGCTCAGAATCCAACCTCTTAATCTCCTCAGCCAAAGAATAAGCTTCAGCTGCCATAATCTTCGCCACCTCCTTGGCAGCCTTGCTATATCTGCATCATAGCAAGCATAGCAGTCATTCTATATTGGGTCGTATGTTTCGCAAAGGAACTTGGGCAAACAACCTTTCTAACGTCATCAACAAACTTGGCATAAGTGTTCATGTCTAGTCTTAAAAGCACATGGATCTCAGCAACCTTGCCAGAAGCAAGCTTAGTGGATTTCTCACAGCTGCCCATGCGAGCAATCTCCTTTTTCCCAGCAGACGAGTCAATCTCTGCAGCAGACGTTTCGATCTTTTTGTCGTTTCATGATGACGATGGTGTAATTACTCTTGCCGCCTACTCTGTTAATCTTGTACGGATCTTCCCAGATGGGATCCATCTTTTTGAAACCTTTTCTGTGGGTAGTGATGAAGGTTTTTCTTAGGACTAGATCTTCAGGCTAGAACTGCCGGATCTTGGCCCTTTTGTTGTAGTTGGAGATAAGTTGTTGTTGGTAGGCTGCAATGCAAGTGATGGTCTGCTCACGCTTCTCCTCTACCAGATCTAAACTTGTGGCCATCTCCTTACTATTCTGCTCAATGCTTGGTAGTAAAACAGTGATACTTAGCTTTATGACATTGGAATGAATGAAAAAAGGAAGATCCAGCAGGCTTTACTAATCTCACAAGTCCAAGCAGTGGATACCCAACCTAGACCCATTATTGGTTTCACTGAGCTGGATGTAGAAGGGTTCGATTTCCCACACGACGATGCGCTAGTAGTATCTATCCAACTAGCCCATGATGGTTGACAATGGAAGTGCAGTCAACCTACTTCAACTCCCAGTTATTCAGAAGATGGGTCTGGAAAGCACAATCATACGCCGAGCAGAAGTACTTACTGAATTCAACAGACACATCTCAACGGCCATAGACCACATCACACTTGACGTGAAAACACCGCCAATCGTCTCAAAGAAAACGTTCATGATCGTAAGCGATCCATTTCCCTACAATAGGATTCTTGGAAGATCTTGGTTGATCAAACTGGATGCCGTCACTTCTGTCAAGTATCAAAAAATCTAACCAGGCCTCATCCCGAGAGGAGGATGAAGAGAGATCAAGTCTGACCAGGCCTCATCCCGACAATCCTCCATAGAGACTATCAAAGTCCAAAAGGACAAAGAGGTTACCAAATATCAATTACAGCAGGTGGATCGAGAAGATAGCGCCCAAGCAGACGAGATAGGATGGAAACCCCAAATAAGACATGGAAAACATCATTCTTGATCCCCAGCAGCAGGAAAAGACAGTTAGAATTGGCTCACAACTAAGCCCAGCCGAAAAGGAAGAACTCACGATTTTCCTTAGAGAAAACCGAGATGTCTTCACATAGTCACCATCCGACATGCCTGGCATTGACCCTGAGGTGGCCTTCCATAAGCTGCACATCGACCCCACTGCCAAACCAGTGATCCAAAAGAGAAGACGTTTCGTACTCGAATAAGTAGCAATCATTGAGGTAAAAATTGACAAGCTATTAGAGGCCGGATTCATAGAAGAGGTAGCACACTTAGCATGGCTTGCCAATGTCGTACTAGTCATGAAGAAAGAGAAGGGCAAATTGAGAGTTTGCGTAGACTACATCGACCTTAACAAAGCATGCCCAAAAGATCTTATTCATGTCTCTCCGATCGATCTATTAGTAGATTCAACTTCTGGGAACCAGCTGCTTAGCTTCTTAGACGCATATTCTGGCTACAACCAAATAGCCATGTACGAGCTCGGCAAAGGGAAAACCGCGTTCATGATCGAGCAGGGCACCTATTGCTACAAAGGCATGCCCTTTGGCCCCAATAACGCAGGAGCCACTTACCAAAGGTTTGTAAGTATGATGTTTAAGAAACAAATTGGGGTAATCATGGAGGTCTATGTTGACGATATCATGGTAAATGGCAAGCAGCGATCAGACCACATTCGCAACTTGGCAGAAACTTTCGACATCCTTAGAAAGTACAAGATGAAACTCAACCCTACCAAATGCACATTTGGAGTATCTTTGGGCTGATTCCTAGGGTACTTAGTAACCCAACAAGGAATTAAAGCACATCCCAAGCAGATTTGAGTGATCTTGGAGATGAATTCTCCAACTATTTTGAAGGAGATCCAAAGCTTAACTGGACGAGCAGCTACCCTTAACCGTTTCCTTTCGCGGTCCACCGATCGATGCAAGCATTTTTTCAAAGCTATCAAGAGGGCACAACAAGACAAATGGGATGAAGAATACGAAAAAGCCTTCCAAGACCTGAAGAAGTATCTCACATCACCTCCCTTACTATCCAAACCGGAAGCAGCGGAGGATTTATACATCTACCTGGCAATATCTAAAGCAGCAATAAGCTCTACCATCATACGAGAAAAATTGGGGGGGGGCCAACTACCTGTATTCCACAATTTAAAAGCTCTCATCGATGTTATCAGAAATTCAAAAGCTAACTTTGGCGATAGTTGTTGCAATCCGAAAGCTCAAGTTTTACTCTCAAACACACACAGTCATCTTCATGACGCACTATTCTGCCTAATCCAAACGCGCGACGGTAAAGGCGTAGACCCTGGCAGATGCAAAGTTTTCTGACAAACGCAACAACTCGGCCTAAAAGACACGCCAAAGGCAGACGAACACTGGAATGACACATTCAAAAGCAAGTTTTATCCTCATTGCCCTAAAAGATTTTACATAGGAGCAACATGTACCGGCAGTTGAGCACCACCTCTGGCTGCATGTTTCACGACCCTAACCGACCCTTGCTCCATAATTCAACTATAGAGCAGCTTGACATTGGCAGTTGAGTATCTCCTACTACATTTAACACTGCCCCAACTCCATGGCTCCCTACCTCGCCTTGACGTCTAGCATAAGCGACGCAACAAAGTGGCCCAACGACGCCTCGAAGATAGCCAAGCACGCCCTAGCCATACCTGCTCCACTTGATGGAGACTTCTAGCATTTACATGTCGACGATGCATCCAACTACAAAAGCTCGGAAGCAGGCGTGGTCCATGCCACCCCAGAGGGCTCAATGCTCGAGCAGGCGATCACTCTAGGCTTCAAAGCATCCAACAACAAAATAGAGTATGAAGCCCTACTAGCAGGCCTCCGAATGGTAAAAGACTTGGCGGTGAAGAAGCTTGCAATTCATTTCGATTCTCAGCTAATTACCAGCCAGATAAGGAATGCACGACAAAACATCTAAGGACGGCACAATACCTATAGAAGGTACACAAGAAACTTGAGGCATTTCAGATTTACACCCTTACTTATGTTTCACGGTAGACAACACCTATGTGGGCACACTAGCCGGCCTAAGCTATGCCGTCAAGCACCAACTCAAACGATTTATCCCTATGGAATATCTAGACAAGCCAAGTATAGAGGCGAAGCCAGCAGCCGAAGTGTCACAGGTTAGTATAACTCCCAAATGGCAAAGTTCTATTATAAACTACATGGTCAACGACACATTTCCCTTGGAAAGGTTGAAGTCTAGAAAGCTCCAAATCAAGGCAGCACGCAACTACTTGTGGAATGACATTCTCATCCGAAGATCTTACACCAGACCATATCTTCGTTGCCTAGCGCATCCCGATAACTTGAAGGTTCTAAGCTCAATCCACGAAGGTGTTTGAGGAAATTACTCCGGAGGCTGATCCTTAGCACAAAAAGCTCTTAATGTGGGCTACTATTAGCCTACCATGCACCAAGATGCTAAAGGAGTTAATACAAAAATGCAATCGCTGTCAATGCTACAAGCCGATACCAGCACTGTCTGTCAGCGAACTACACTTGCAGACGAGTTTATGGTCGTTCATGCAGTGGGTAATCGACTTGGTAGAACCTATACCGCATGTTACAGGGGGCAGAGGCATGATAATCGTGGCAACCGACTACTTCACCAAATGGGTAAAAGTAGAGCCCATGATGACCACGACTCAGACGGACATAGAGCGCTCTATATGGAATAACATCATTTGCTGATTTGACATCCTTCAATCCATCGTCACAGACAATGACCCGCAATTTGTGGGCAAAGATTTGGCGAACCTCTTCCAAAAATATGGCGTCAAGCAGCACATGTTCATGCCAAGATATCCTCAAGACAATAGGTGGGCCGAAGGATCCAACAAGATGGTCTTGGATTTCCTCAAGAAATCCCTCACCAACAAGAAAGGAAAATGGCCAGACGAACTCCCCGGATGTCTATGGGCATATCGCACCACCAAAAGACGAGCAACTGAACAGTAAGGAGATGGCCACAAGCTTAGATTTAGCAGATGAGAAACCCGGGCAGACCATCACCCGCATCGTAGCCTACCAGCAGCAGTTCCTCTCCAGCTATAACAAAAGGGCCAAGATCCGATAGTTCCAACCCGAAGATCTGGTCTTAAGAAAAACCTTCATCAATGCCCACAGAGAACTCTAAAAAGATGGATCCCATCTGGGAAGGTCCGTACAAGATCAGTAGAGTATGCGGTAAGAATAATTACACCCTCGCCACCAAGAAACGACAAAAAATTGAAAAACAGTGAAGTGCCTACAATCTAAGTAAGTACCATATGTGACCTCCCACTACATCAAAACTCGAATACTCAAGCAGCTCGATGGGCACCACCTCACAAGTCGAGGACTATCCAGTTGTTATACAGTTTCTACCTTACAGTTAAGTTTTCATTCATTTCACTCATTTTTCAATAAAGAATTCATAAGTAATCTTAACTTGGCTTGGCTACATGCTTATAACAATTGATCACTCCTGCACTTTAAAAGAAGACCGCACCCTTCTTAGATACTCATCGCAGGAATTGCGCCCCGCTCGAGGGACCAACCATGCTCTCCAGTACGAGAGGTTAAACCAATTCCCCGACACCCATATAGGTCAGCTTTCCAAGACGGGAAGATAAATTATACACTCCAAATATCCAGATGTGGATAAGCCTAGCTGCCCTAGTATAACTAGATGCACGATGGCTTACGTTGGAATTCCTAGAAGTAGCCACAATGGTCTTTTTCAAGGCTTAGCTAACTGAAGGATTTTGGGTCTCTTGGCTTAATCCGAGGGGAACCGGGCCCTAGAGACGGAGGGGGCACATTACGCAGTACGCTCTACAGACGGCTGCCATGTAACCTTAAAGCTGCCACCGAGTGCACTAAGGTAGCCTATAGTTTCCGAAAGACTGCCTACGGCTTGCCCTTCGAGCAGTAAAACCACACTCGACTTATACAACCGCACATTCTTATGAAAGGTTAAACAAGCTAGCGTGCATATACGAAGCTTTATCCACTGCCGACATGCTACGCAGTCGATAAGCTTCACCTCTGCCAAGCGCGGAACAACTTACACCAAGCTCTAAAGTGTTGTGATACTTGCTACGCAACCTACAGAATTGGAGAAAGTTAAGGTTAACAGCCAAATGGTTACACTGACTTTTCTACTTATGTAAGTAAGGCATTCGGCTGCCAACCCACCAATTTGTGGATGCAAATTTCTTCCTCCTTCTTGGACAAAATTGCACCTACAAAACAATTAACACCTTAGGGTCAAAGCCAAGAGCCTCACGTGCCCATGATGAATGGGGGGGCTTTGGCCGAAGAACCTCCGATGCCAAATTTAGAATTTAGAGAGAAAAGTGTTTAGAGAGTTTTTGGAATTTTGCAAGAGTGTGGACTTAGGTTTTTAGAGAAAAATGGGTAGTATTTATAGGGCATGGCCGATCCCCTTTGGAGAAAAGGTGGTCGACCTTTGGGATGCTTTTTGTGTGCATTTTGTGGTTTAATGTGTGAGTTATTTGGCAATCAATAGATTAATTAGTCAATTAACACATTTTTGGAATGAATATTTTGGAGGTTATGTAATGATAGCTAATTGATTAGCTAAAAGAGGGAAAAAGAGGTAAAAAATATATGGAATGAAATAGGTTTTGGGAGTTGCCTTGTAAGAGGGATTTGATGAGATGGTTTTTGAATTGTTACCTTTTTTGGGCATTTTTGACTTGGTTGAGGGATGACTACTCGATGCTCGCGCATAAGAATACCGTTGTACCTCAAGGGTACTTTTGTCCTTTTTTGTCTAGAAATCCACGTGTCGCCTTGTGATTATTTTTTGCTCCACAAATGCCCCCACACATGTTGGGCTGCTCGCAGAAAAGGGCAACAGGTGTAGAGATTTTCTTGCACTAGGAAACTTTAAATTGTGTCCTATTTTGATGTTGATTCTCTCTTTTAATAGGAAATTAGATCCTTCTAGAAAAGGGAAATAAATTTCTCTCAAAGCCTATTTAAGTCCACCTTAAGTGGGTTATTAAATCAACTTTGGAGAGCAATTTATTCTACCCTACAAGAGAGAGAGAGAGCTTAGAGGATATTTATTCCTCCTCCTCTAGCAATCTTTTACATCTTGCCCGTGCAAAGGATTGTTTTTCATTGCTTTCTTCGTCTTATGGGTTATTAAATCAACTTTGGAGAGAAATTTATTCTACCCTACAAGAGAGAGAGAGATAGAGCTTAGAGGATATTTGTTCCCCCCTCCTCTAGCAATCTTCTACATCTTGCCCATGCAAATGATCGTCTTTCGTTGCTTTCTTCGTCTTCTCCGTGCCGCACCTAGGTAAGAAAAAATTAATTTTCCTTGTCTTCTTCTTGGATAATGCTGCCACGGGGTAACCATCGGGATGGTACGGCATGTCGGTTGGCAAGGGCGAGGAGTCAATTCGGTATGTTCGGTATGGGCCGAAGAGGTGTTGTGGTAGGGGCAACTTCTTGGGCTGCTCGACTTGGCTAAAGCCAAGGGCAGCTTGCTCGGCTAGGGCCGTGGATTGAGGCGTTGGGGCGCAGTGATAGGCGAGCCGCATGGCTTATGTCCTTCGAGTTCTTGGACCTGACAGGCGCCAAGCTGGTGATTGAGAGAGATGTGGAGGCCGCGGGCCTTATAGGCTGCTGGAATGCTGGGTATGCAGGCCTTTCTGCCTTCTGGATCGAGAGAAAAATGAGGGAAATACCGGTATAGGTTGAGCTCCCCTGTTGAGTACTATGAATGACGTTGGAAAGAAAAGATCCTCTTTATCGCCTTGATCCTCTTTACCTCCTCTCTCAGAAGTTTCCTGAGATTGACACGTTCAATGAGGTGTACGTGCGGCCTGGTGATGAGTTGACGGAGGAGCTCCATGTAAGTTTTTGTAATTTTTAAATTTATAATTCTTATTCATTTTAAATAAATGTTATATAAATAGTAATTAACTTGCTTTTATAATTATAGGCTACTATGGTTTAGAGGAATCAAGTGTTCCTCGAGGAAGTGGCTTCCCAGCTTCCCCCTAACCCCACGATGGAGGAGTTGCCCCCTTCCCCGAGGATGCGGGTCTTCGTATCATGACAGACACCATCGACTAAAAACTCAGTCTTAGGTGGGGGAAAGTGTATTGGGGCATGGGAAATGTCTGCCATCATGAGATGGGGGCCTCATCTTCCACCTCCACCTCGGGATAGGTCGCATCATTGAAGGAGCAAGTAGTGGAACTTCAATAGCAGGTGGCGGCCCAAAATCAGCACATTGTGACGCAGACTGCCCACATCGCCACCCAGCATGCTCATATTGCTGCCCAAGAGTCTAGCATGGCCCAGATCATCGCCGTGCTTGTGAGGGGAGGCTTTGACATCCCTGCCACTACACCTCATACTACTACGCCTTTGACTTCCCAGGCCCCCGACCCAGCACAGCCAACTGCCGAAGCTAACTCTGATGACTTTTTATTGTAGTTGTTTTTAATTAAACACTCATACTTTTACAAAATTTCCCGGCTTGTACGTACATTTTCATATTTATTTTTAATTAATATTCTTCTTTATCAATTACTGTTCCTAATTCAATTTAACCAAACAAAATTATTTTGTTTAAAATTTAGTTTATAAATATTTAAAAAAATTAACAATGGTTTGACCGACGAAATAATTCGTTGTCCTATTAACAAACACAACAACAGAGTACAATATTGCGATAAGGAGAGTTTCGTCCCATAAAACTATAGGTGACGAAAGACACCTTCGTTAGTCTTTCTTGGGCCACGAACATCTTTATCCCTTTAAACTTCGTGCGACGAGTTTTATTTCATCACACCTATAGGTATGTGCGACGATTGGACTTTGTCTGTGACAACCCGTCCCTAATTTTACGATTTTATAAATCTTAAAATGGAATTCATGAGAATACCCTAGAGACGAGGGTATTGATTTTCGTTGATCGCTAGTTCATGATGCGTATGAACTATCACCTTACTGTATTTCAAAAGTACTTGGCGGTGCGAATACGTAGACGCATGAAAAATTGAATTCGAAACTATAAATTTGAAAGTACGTTGGTAAGGGTTGTTATTTATTACTCTATTCATTTCTTATAGTTATTGTTATTTTTATTATTTGAGGTGGTTAGAAAAATTAAGAAAAATAAAAGAGGAAAAAAAGATAAAGAAGAGAAGAAAAAAAATAAAAACAAAAAGGAAGGCTGCCGATGGCAGTGAAGGGAGAGTTAGAGAAAGAAGATGGGCACTGCCCAATCAGGAAAGAAAGAGGGTGAGAGTGACGAATGGGAGAGAAGAACCAGGAGGGAAATGAAGGAGGTGTGGAGCACCCAACCCAGCTAACCCGTACACCTATAGCAAAACCGATTTCGACCCGATTCTAATTCCGGCTAGGTTCCACCACCTTTTCCAACGAAAGTCACCCATTATTCACCTGGAAATCATCCCTTGACCTCCTCTCTTCCATTTCCACCCAAATTTGGAAGGGATTTGGGTGTAAATCATCGAATAAAGGGGAAACTTGATATAACTCCAATTTTTTTAGCCAATAGTAGGAATAGTCCAGTTTATTAGAATATGTCCAATTTTTTAAATTTAATTATTTTATTATCAATAATTATCTCTTAAATGAAAAAATTTATTGTAAAAATCAAATTTCTTCCTAATTATCTCTTTGATTATTTCTTTTTATTTATTTATTTGTTATTTCTTGTTCTTCCTCGTGCTTTAACCCATTTATAGATTTTATTTTAATTTTTATAATCAACCTATATCACAGGTTAATTGTATTTATCTACCTATATGATAGATTCTTTTTCATAGTCAACCTATCACATATTAATGTGTCTTGCTTGTAGGTATATTATGTTTTTTCTACCTTTTAGTTAGGTTTCATATCTCACTTATAGGTATAATATACATTCATATATTTGCTACTTGAGTTAGGGTAGAATGTTTTTCATATAGATTTATGTTAGTATATTAATTTTTTTGTTATAAGATATTAATTAGATATTTTGGAGTTGAAAAATGCATAATATTAAAAGATTTTAATTGATTTTTCATATTTTTAGAAAATATAAAATGAGTATAAAAGAAATAAAAACATATAATTAGATAACTGGACTCACTCCTAAAAACTCTCTAAGTTTTTGGAC
Source organism: Malus domestica (assembly GCF_042453785.1). Taxonomy (NCBI): domain Eukaryota; kingdom Viridiplantae; phylum Streptophyta; class Magnoliopsida; order Rosales; family Rosaceae; genus Malus; species Malus domestica. The sequence continues at coordinate 9,272,325 of NC_091673.1, forward strand.
TTGGATCTAAAAGCCCCTTGAATAAATAATGGGGGTGCCGTGAGACCCTTGATCGAGATCCATCAATTGTGAAACCATCTCCTTCGATTACCACCATTAGAACACTCCTCTAGAACCCAGGAACAAAGCCCAGGCAATGGTCGAGGCGTCAAAGTGAGTATGGAAGTCGAATTGAAGCACACCATTTTCTAGGGTTCTGGCAGGTTTGAGAAAAATTAGAGCTTTTCCCACCCAAATTATACTTGGTCGCAAGTATAAAGTTTACTCTACTCATTGAGATCTTCATTCCTGTAAATTTTGGTAATTTTTTGGAATAGTTGGATTTTCCAGCGAATAGGGGCGGCCGACCGCCACCCATGGCGGCGCGTGGCTAGGGGACCGTCGATGTTATTTTAGGCTAAATTAGATGCCTTGAGCTCAATTTTAGTAATTATATGATGTAGGTTGATTGTCGGAACCTAAATTCTCTATGTTATGTTAATAGGTCATTATATGAATCGACGATCCGACCGTTGGATCGTCACCAAACTTTAATAGGTTATAGTACGTAATATTTGAGGACCATAGGAACTTACGGATTGGGAATCCGATATACGGACCTTTCCAAATTGGATTTGTAAGTTCATAAAATAAAATGTTGACCGCCGCTTGGTTTGACAATTGGCGGAGATTCGACCGTTAGATCATAATGAAATTTTAGGATGATGTTTTAGAAGCATAATGTGGATCTTTGGGAGTTACTGATCAAAAATCCGAGGAGCGGATCTTTCGGATTGAATTACGTAGGGTTGTAGACCCTATTGTCGATCATTGACCGACGATCGACTTTTGGTCAATGGGGCTTAAATCACTCTAAAACATTTTTAGGGATGTGTTTTACATAAATTACATGATCTATTGATAAGAATTCTGAGATGTGGTTTGATAATTGTCCTAGGCACCGATCGTTCGGGACGCCTCGATGGTTGTGCTAGGAAATTGTAGCACAGACTTCAGGTGAGTGGATTTTTCCCCTCTTATCATATATATATATATATATGATTGACAAATCCACAAACGTTTGTAAATTGATTATTGCATAAAACTACTATGAATACTTTGAAGTGCTTAAGCGAACTACGAATGGCTTAATTCCTGTTTAGGGTACGTAGGCAGTCTAACGAGATGTTAGATGCAGCCATACAATAAATGAGATTAAATAATTGAGACAATGGCCTTGTTTAGGGAATTGAGTAATGTGAGGAACATTGGTGGAAAATGTGAGATTTAACTTTATGATTTGGTAGTTAAATGTTGGTCATAAATCATGTGTAAAGAATCAAGAATTTGAAGTAAGGAAACGTAAGTAATGATAATTAATTAAACTAGTGTCTAATTGGGCTTGTCACCTATAATTATTCCCGAAAATGAATAATTCGGGAATAGGGCGTTACAGCTTATGCATTTTTATGCCACATTATATATATATATATATATATATATAATTGGAAATGCTATAATGTGGTTGAGTATAGGATTTCATCATGATTTATCTATATGTATATTACCTGCACACAATTATTATGAACGCTTTGAAGTGCAAAGGTGAGCGCAGGACACCTAGGTAAGTTCAAGTGAGTTTATGTTATTAGTTGAAATGACGGGTTATGGTATGACTACATGTATGTTTAGGCAACTCCGACCTTGTCGTATAGGTTGCAATGATAGGCAACTCTAACACTGTCGTACAGGTTGCCCATGAGTCATATATGTTACAATAGATACAGTTATAGCTCATAAACCTGCACCCCGGTGTTAGTGCTCCCGTCCATGGCCAAGGCACAGTCCTTCACGTGATGTTCACCTCCCGCACCTTACGCTCACCTTGGATCCAAGGTAGGTGCACAGTCCTGTTATACAGACCATTATAGGTGGTTCCAACTCGTAGGTGACCCGCGATTATTCGCACAGTCTTCACGTGATCGTAGCACTTGAGCGTATTTATTTACACCCAGTCCTATCGTACAGACCACTTTAGGTGGTTCCGACTCGTGTGCAGGTATACTTATTGAGCTATGGATAAGTCGTACAGGTCACTAGAGGTGACTCTGACTTATGAGCTAGCATATGTGATGAAACATGTGATGAGCTAGCATATGTGATGAGATATGGGTGTAGTCGTACAGGTCACCATAGGTAAATCCGACTTACGTGCTAGTATGGGTTATTAATCACATGATTATTGATATTGCTGATAAGATGATGTGTTGTGGTATATTTATGATTTTTTTGGAAACTATACAGGTGTTGTAACGAAGGGTTATAATGTTTTATATGATTTCTATTAAAATTTTATTTCCAGGGCCAATCACCCTTATTTTGTCTTCACCCTCCAGGTTTTATTAGCTGAGCTTTCTTATTGTTGAACATACGTGGTGATTCTTAGTATTGGAGATTATTTCGAGGGTATGATTCCTAATTCACTCTACTGTACTTGCTTATGCTCTAATGTCACGTGTAAAGTGGGTTCATTCCTGCTCACCAGCGCATTCTGGTATTTAGGCACTCTTTGGTTTAAATTTATTCACATTTTTCCACTTCGTCATACTTTATGGCTTCATCAGGTGTCGACCAGCATAGCTCGATTCGGAATCCTAGTGGACATCCTAGGTCGGGGTGTATCATCGTCCCTATACATTTTATGCGACGAACTCAGATTTCGTCGCGCACAAACAATTTTGCGAGACGTCGTTTTTTTATTCGTCGTGTAATACCTTTCTTTACGAGCCTTGTGCGACGAACACAGCTTGACAGAGTTTTCGTCATTTATTATTTTACGGGGTGAAATTCTGCTTTACGTGACGATTTCTATTTTGTCGCCAAAACTACTTTATGTAGTAGTGAATTGATGACCGATGTGGCAATCTGAAACCTTATGTCAAATTTTGTACTTCTTCAACCGAATTGTCAAATGTTATTTTATTATTTAAATAGAGCTTTAAATGGTTGTAATTATTAAAAAAATGTTGAAATAAAATTTTATTAGTTGAAATGTTAGTAGAATAGGTGACCCACCATTAAAATGAATTAAAAATAAATTTGACAATAATGTCAAATTTGACTCCAAATCACAAAACCTTCAAATCCAGTCAACAAATAATACTTTGGTTGGAAAGACTTTTGATGTCAAATATAGCTCCAGATCTGTTGTGCCCTTTTGTGTGTCTCCTTTGTATCTCATTGCTAATATTTTGACACACATCTTCTAGCTTAACTTAGTTTCTAACTCTATTAACTTCGTATTTAACATTTAAAAGTAAAAAAAAAAATCCAAAATAATATGACTGTTGGGTTATCGAGGTCTGCAAATCCAAAATAGAATTCTTTATGTGGCTGTTGGGTTACCAACGTGAGCAAACTTCTTCCCAATTTTTCTCCATCGTTGTACTGCTTCTTCACTTCTTTCCAAGCCAGCTCTGGTTGAACTTGGATTATGTCCAGTTGAACTTGAAAACAAAACTCCGCCTATGTAAGTTTATCTTACATGGCCGGTCCCAAGCCCGGGTAAAGGAGGAGGGGGAGGGCGTCAGGTAGTCGACAGCCGGCACTCCACAGTCACGTCGAATCCTTATGAAAATGAATTCAGAACAAAATCGCGCTAAAGCTAGGGCGTCACCCGTAAGTGGCGCGCTGTGTGGCCCGAGCACAGTGATAAGTGAGCAAGGGTCGCTGTATTTCCATAGGCACCCGGATGCAGTGTTAAATGAGCAAGGGGGCCATAGAAACTTCTTTTCGAACGACTCCACTCAAAGTTGTTTGGGAGCATATGCACCTATCAACTTTACACGGGACACACAAAAGAAGTACTTTGATTCCATTAGACGGGGGAGGGTGAAAAAGCTAGGACATAAGGGTAGAGTTTAGGAGAGTAGAATGTGTTTAGGAACGTGGAATATAGGAACCTTAACGGGAAAATCTATGGAAGTAGTGGAAGTTATGGTGAGGAGAAAGATAAATATTATGTGCCTACAAGAAACTAAGTGGGTTGGTCTTAAGGCAAAGGATCTAGAAAACTCAGGGTTTAAACTTTGGTACTCGGGCACAAATAGAACGAGAAACGGTGTTGGCATCATCGTGGACAAGACCTTGACACAAGATGTTGTAGATGTCAAGAGGGTTAAAAGCAAGCTATACTAGAGCAAGAATATCTCATATCATCAGGGTTAAAAGCAAGAGTATCCCATATCATGTTTTTTCCCTGTCTTTTCCTTTGGCCTTGTTCTTACCTACAAGACAAGGAGAAAGAGAGCAATCAGTCAGCACTTGGAATCAAGCTTCCAGTCAGGAACTGACTGCCTGGAACCCCTTACTTGATTACTTACCTGGAATTGCTCTCGAGTACTCATCTTCAACATCTTATGCTTCCAGGGAAGATACCGCATCTGCCTGAGGAACATATAGGGCAAGTGAGAAGGATACAAGGAAGCATGTGGAGACAAGCGTAACAGCACACGTGCCGATACATCCACTACTCTGTCAAAAGCAAAAGTATCCCATATCAGCAGGGTCGAACGTACTATAGATTTGATGGACTTGTTTTGACCCTTAAATTCTTCAGTCGGCCTTATACTCTGGAGGAAACCAGAAAACCCTCCAACCCAGTTCAAGAATAAGCCTGTGGAAAGTTACTTCTTCAAAAGCAAAAGTATCACATATCATCTCTTCTCATTTTTCTTCTCTTTATCCTTCATGCTGCCTGCAAGATAGGGAGAATGTGAACAATCAGCCGGAACTCGAAATCAAAGTTCTGATCTGGGACTGATTGCTTGGAGCTCTGATTGCTTACCTTGTCTATCACCTCTTTCAGCAGATCGCCTAGCTCGGCGACTTGGAGGACTCCTACTACATGGTTTGTATCGCGCTTGACCAAGCCTGAAACTACAAGTAAGCTTCAAGTGAAATTGATACATTACCTTGTGCATCTCCACCAGTTAAAGATATCATCCCTGATGGAGGAAGAGTACTTCCAGAGAAGATGCCACATCTACCTACGAGACAGATAAGGCAAGTCAAGACGATACCACACTCCGGAACTTAGAAGTTTCGTGATTACGAGATCATTCTCCCACAATATTTCCTAATGTCATTTGTACTAAATCATTCACTTGTACTCACTAAAAGAGAGCTTGAACCTATGTACTTGTGTAAACCCTTCACAATTAATGAGAACTCCTCTATTTCATGGACGTAGCCAATATGGGTGAACCACGTACATCTGGTGTTTGCTTTCCTATCTCTATCCATTTATATACTTATCCACACTAATGACCGGAGCAATCTAGCGACGATCACAAAAAGCGACCGTTTTCGCTACCTAGGATCTATCTTGCAAGAGAACGGAGAATTAGATGGAGATCTCAACCATAGAATACAAGCTGGATGGATGAAGTGTAAGAGTGCATCCGGCGTGTTGTGTGATCGTCGTAGGTCACTGAAGCTCAAGGGAAAATTTTATAGGACAGCAATAAGGCCAGCGATGTTGTATGGCACAAAATGTTGGGCGGTGAAGCATCAACACGTACACAAAATGGGTGTAGCGGAGATAAGGATGCTTCGTGGGATGTTTCGTGGGATGTGTGGGCACACGAGAAAGGAGAAGATTGTGAATGAGGATATCCGAGGTAAAGTAGGAGTAGCCGAAATTGAAGGAAAGATGAGAGAAAATCGGTTACGGTGGTTTGGACATGTGCAAAGAAGGCCTACTGACGCTCCGGTTCGAAGATGTGACTACGGAACAGAGGTTCGGGGCCGAAGGGGTAGAGGAAGACTTGGGAAAACTTTGGAAGAGACCCTAAGAAAAGACTTAGAGTACTTGGATCTAACGGAGGACATGACACAAAACCGAGCGCAATGGCGTTCTAGGATTCATATAGCGACCCCACTTAGTGGGAAAAGGCTTTGTTGTTGTTGTTGTTGTTGTTGTTGTTGTTGTTGAACTTGAAAACAAGCTTACCATGAGACTCCATATCCTGCCAACATTTCTAACATATGCCGAAAGCTGTTGGCTGAAGTCAAAGAGAAGATCACGAAATATGGATTTGCTAAGAAGTGGTAGAGTGAGAGATTTTTCAGGTGTGAAATCCCATTGTATTCTAGGGATCAAGGATTTTCTGGGAATTCTGGATCGAAGAAGAGGTAGAAATTGTTTAGTGAAGATGGAAACGATTCAAAACAGTGGGACAAGCTTACTGGGTGAAAAGTTGAATAAGCGAACGGAGGGCTTTATTAATTATCAATTGTGTGTATGTTGTTGTTGTTGTTATTGTCGTGCAGAAAATCTCAGTTTGAGGTGACTAAGATTACAACAAATATGAAATCATCCTTCACAGTTGTACTGCTCTGTATGTCCTTTAAATGCAAGAACTGATTTATGATTCGAAGAAAGCTCTTGCAGGGGTTCATTTGCTTGGTGTCAAATGAATTTCACTCTAAAAACAAAATAAAATTCTTTCTTCTCAATCAAACTATTTTATGAGTCATCAGAAAATCACAAGAATTGATACTCGCTACTACTTTCCAAACAAGAAACCAAATAAAATTATTTTTTAATAAAAAGTATTAACAGAAACTTTAGTCCTAAAACAGAGTAAATTCCTTGAGCATTTTTCTCATAGCATCTTGCACATTCGTATCATTATCATGAGTCTTTGTGGTGGTTGTCATTTGAGAGCTGATCAAAGCCTAAATCCTTCTTTGGTACTTTTCATATGCTTTAGTTCAATTGGCTTCACAAGGATTATTTTCTCCGTCCATGTCCTTGAGGAAAAATGAAAAATACAATATGAGAGTCAAATTTATATATGGATAAGAAGCAAGAAAACTATAAATGATTAATATATATATATATATATATATATATATATATATATATATCCTATACCTGATTCGTTGGTTAACTTCTCAAGGATAATCTATAGAGAAAACGCAGTACAACCATGGAGAAAACGAACTCCTATAAGAGCTTTCTTCTAGTACATATGTGTATGACGGACTGTATTCGGTAGAGAAATGTTGGCACTTGGCAAGATATGGGTCTCATGGTAAGCTAAGTTTCAACTGGACAGAATCCAAGTTCAACAAGAGCTGGCTTGGAAAGAAGTGAAGAAGCAGTACAACGATGGTGAAAAATTGGGAAGAAGTTTGCTTACGTTGGTAACCCAACAGCCACAGGAAGAATTCTATTTTGGATTTGCAGACCTCGTTAACCCAACAATCAGATTATTTAGGATTTTTTTTTACTTTTAAATGTTAAATAAAAAGTTAACAGAGTTTAAGATTAAATTAAGTTAGAGAACATATGTCAAAATATTAGTAATGAAATACAAACGAGGCATACAAAAAAGGATAACAAATCTGAAGTCGTCAAATATGTATAACATATTCTACCTAAGATTTTAATATTTCTTTTAAAGATGCTCTAAGCGAGGCACAACATGCTTGATACTTTTCAAACTTCCCATGGGAGCTGCAATTACTCGTAAAAATTATTTTCCCGGTTCCCAAGGAAGATTCAACTCTCTTTACATGGCTTTCAAACTTCCCATGGAAGCTGCAATTACTCATAAAAATCATTTTCCTTTTTTAACCCTAATACCATGCCGCACGTACGACGTGTTCCAAAGTTCCCATGCAACCTGCAATTACTCATAAAAATTATTTTCCTTTTTTAACTTTGTCTTCTGTTATATTTTTACTTGTGCTTTTTCCTTCACATTCCACCGTTCATCTTCCTAACCGTCCCGTTAATAACCATTATCCCATACATTATGTTGGAGAAGACCAATCGTGTTGGACAACAATTTAACGCTAGCTAGTGGAAGGTTTGTGAAGTATTGTAGGGTTCCAAAACTTGTAGGACTTGGAAAATTGAGGGAGTGCATAAGTTTCTGCAGAACGATAAAAACCAAAAACTGAATAGAATCCAAAGACTGAAGAGAGAGAGAGAGAGAGAGAGAGAGAGAGAGAGAGAGAGAGAGAGAGAGAGAGAAACTTAATAAAGCTCTTAACACAAACAATTAATACATGAAAATTAGTCAATATTTGCCTAGTAGCTAAAATAGGCACGGAAAAAGAAACATATAGTTTCGTGCGCATTAGGTCCTTTCCAGCCAAGAGCTATTGGTCACATTTAGTTCTAACGGCACGTTCAAGTAAGGGTAATCAAAATCAAACAGCGAAATTGAATTCCGATTGCAAAATACTCCGATATTTACTAAATAATGCGAAATCAAAGATTTGGTGAGATCCGCACAAATTTTGAAATCCAACTCCGTGGTGGTATTTGTATTCCGAGTTGTTGGGTTAATCATAATCGACTTTTCCTCCTTATTATAAACTCATTTATATCTAAAGCTCTAAAATTGCCTTTCATATTAAAAGCAATTTGAGTTTGTGAGGACCCGTATTTAAGAAAATATCATATTAAAATCTTTTATTTTATGTTTGTTAATTTTCCATGTAATTTTACTAATTTATACATATGTATGCATGTGTGTGTGTGTGTTTTAAACCCTAGTGCTAGATATCTTTTCGTTTCGTGCATTGCATAAGATTAGGACACCTCCTGCAAAAAAAAATTATCCCTATATTTATATTTACTATATTTTTAATTGGTCTGTAAGTCTAGCAGCCGACTAGAAATAGAGACATGCCTTCTTTATTTTCAAACATTGCCCTAGGGCTGTGCAAAGTGTATGTGTAAGTAGTTTATGTAATGTGCTATCACTATTAGAAAATAGGGCTTGTCTTACAAAAGTTTGCCCGACGGAATAGTTTTCGTCGGTTTAAAAGCCGTTTACTCAACGAAATATTCAATTCGTACACCCATTTTACCTATAACGTACCTTGTTTATTTTTTGTTGTTGATATTTTTTTAATTTATTAATCTGACAGTCGAACACACACTTTTGTTAATTTTTTACCATTGATCTTCTTCAACTCATTCGATCTGACGACTAAAAATTAAGAACGGTATGTGAGAAGTAAAAATAAGTATGTAAATAATCATTCCCATGAGATAAAAGTGAATGATTTTAGAGATGTGAGTGAAAAAAAAAAAAAAAAAAAAAAAAAGAGGAGTGACATGGGGAGGTTGGACAAATAGGTTAAAGTGAGAGCACAACAGTGTGCTAGAAAAACGAAGTTATTGGGCATTGCCCACGGGCCCAAGATTAACAGACGGTACTCCATCCATTTGATTTATCCATGAATTATTTTACGTGGGAATGCCTGGAATGCCTTGCCCTACGATTGAAGGGAATTCACGGGTCAAACACAAGCGGGAGCGGTATCTCAAACAAATCACAAAATGACGTGTGAAGAAGTAAAATCATATGATATTGTGTTATTAGTGGTTCTAAGAAGCTCAAGGGAGTGTAGGTAAGTGTTCGTCCTCTAATTGATCTTTCCAAATTTTATGCGTTATTGGATTACAAATTCTAAATTTTAATGTGAGAATCATTTCATGTAAATAAACATGTCATCAAGAGTTCAATACAATTTTTTTTATTTTTATGAGGATTATAAAAAAATTAGAAAAAAAAAAAAGTGAGTCTCATGACCAATGCCAAATGGCAAAGAGAGTGAAACTGCTCCACAAGGAGCTCACTGTCGACGGATGAGCTCCCAACCAATGCTGGGAGGACCATCAGCATCACAATAATCAACATGCGACATTAACTTCGAAATGTACAAGCATCAGATAGCTCAATTTAGTTAGGATCAGATCAATGTTTCCCCGTCAGAAATTTATAAATTATAACAAGGGATTGATTATTTACTTCGAAAGCTCTTACATATTGTTCCTGGTTAACTTTTTGGAGTAAAATTCTTGATCCAGAAGGGAATACAAATTTAGGGCAGTAACCTGAATTATAGAGTAAATGAAAACACATGTAAAACCTTGATACTGCCCCATATAATATTATCACATATTGGCCGGGTGAAATTGAGCTCTCGTATCAAAAACAAGAACCCATTTGAAACGGCCGAAGGAATTTTCGGCCTTGCTCCGGAGTATTCTACTTTTTCTAAGTTTTTACTCGTTAAATCATTTGTCAAAAGAGAAAACGCCGAAAAATAATGTATTAAACCTTCCTTCAACGCAAGAGGAGATGCAAACATCTTCTCACTCAAGGGCAGGCCTTACTTTTTGGGGTTTTTATATGCCCGCAACGGAACTCGAGTGCCATGACAATTAAGTTCGCTTGGATCTCTCATAGGCAATTTTAGACCTCTAATCAGTTTCAATTAATCAAACACAAACCCTAATCAGATTTAAACCACTCCTTAATCAAACAAATTAAAGTATTAGAACCACAACAAGACCAATAAACCAAGTTAAATATTGTAAGAAAAGAGAGAGAGAGGAGTTGAAGGAGCATCAGTTTTAAACCACTCCTAATACCTTGCCGCACGTACGACGTGTTTCAAAGTTCCCATGCAACCTGCAATTACTCGTAAAAATTATTTTCCTTTTTTAACCTTTGTCTTCTGTTATTTTTTTACTTATGCTTTTTCTTTCACATTCCACCGTTCATCTTCCTCACCGTCCCATTAATGGCCATTATCCCATACATTATGTTGGAGAAGACCAATCGTGTTGGACCACAATTTAACGCTAGCTAGTGGAGGGTTTATGAAGTATTGTAGGGTTCCAAAACTTGTATGACTTGGAAATTTGAGGGAATGCCATAAGTTTCTGCAGAACAATAAAAACCAAGAACTGAACAGAATTCAAAGACTTAAGAGAGAGAGAGAGAGAGAGAGAGAGAACAACTTATTAAAGCTCTTAACACAAACAATTAAATACATGAAGATTAGTCAATATTTGCCTAGTAGCTAGTATAGGCACGGAAAAAGAAACATATAGTTTCGTGCGCATTAGGTCATCTTCAGCCAAGAACTATGGGTCACATTCAGTCCTAATGGCACATTCAAGTAAGGGTAATTGGAATCAAAAAGCGAAATTGAATTTCGATTACAGAATACTCTGATGTTTACTAAATATTAAGGAATCAAACATTTGATGAAATCTACGCAAATTTTGAAATCCAACTCCATGATAATATTTGTATTCCGAATTGTTGGGTTAATCAAAATAGACTTTTCCTCCTTATTATACACTCATTTATTTCTAGAATTCTAACAAAAATACATATTAAAAATCTTTTGTTTTCATGTATATCATGATGACACTTGTATACCAAGTGTCGAACCCTAATACATACATTAGCCATGCGCAATTCCATTAGTGTTCAACATGATTTATTTATCCCATTTGGATAGTTTTAAAGTTAACATAGGGGATATTTATATTTTACTATATGTTTACTTGGTCTGTAAATCTAGCAGCCGACTTTTCTATTATAAATAGAGCCATGCCTTCTTTGTTTTCAAACATTGTCGTAGTGGCTGTGCAAAGTGGATGTATGAGTACTTTATGTAATGTGCTATCACTAACAGAAAATAGGGCTTTTTTTACAAAAGTTGGCCCGACGGAACAGTTTTTGTCGGTTAAAAAACCGTTTTCCCGACAAAATGGTCAATTCGTTCATCCTTTTTGCTCTATCATATCATATTAATTTTTTGTCATTGATCTTCTTCAAGTCCCTCGATCTGACTGCCGAACACACACCCTTCTTGTTTTTTTACAATTGATCTCCTTCAACTCCTTCGATCTGACGGTCGAAAATTAAAAAAAAAAATGTGTGAAAAATAAAAATAAATGTATAACTCTACCTATTATAGGTGTAAAAGCAAATGAATTTAGAATGGTGAGTGAACAAAAAAATGAGTGACAAGGGGAGGTTGGACAAATAGGTAAAGTGAGAGCCCAACAGTGTGCTAGAGAAACGAAGTTATTGGGCAATGCCCACAGGCCCAAGATTAACAGATGGTTCTCCATCCATTTGTTGTATCCATGAATCATTAGATATAGGAATGCCTTGCCTTACTATTGAAGGGAATTTCATGGACCAAAACATATAGAAGCAGTATCTCAAACAAAACATACAATCATTTGTAAGCAAGTAATAACACATGACATGTGTTATTTGTGGTTCTAAGAGGTCCAAGAGTTCATCCTCCAATTGATCTTTCCAAGTTTTATGTGTTATAAGATTACAAATTTTGAATTTTAAAGTGCAAGCATTTCACATAAGTAAGCATGTCATCAAGAGTTCAAATCCAATCATTACTATTTTTTATGAGGATTGCAAAAGACTTAGTGACACGTTAACATCACAATAATTCATATGTGACATTAACTTTCACAAATTAATTTGTAACAAGGGATTGATTGTTTACTTCGAAAGCTCTAACATATGAGAAATTATTAGGTAGTACCGCATCAGCACATGGTAAGGTTTACCAACAATACAATGGAACGATATCAAATTAAATCAAGTCCATTAACTGCCTTTTTCAATACAAAGTTTAAGGACGCGTTTACTAATCCGTAATCAGATTGAGATGAATTGAATTGAGGTGGAATCAGAATCAGATTCCTTTTGAAGTTGTTTACTAAAACTGTCTGGAATCGGAATAAGAATGACATTGATCTATATAAACTATTTACTAATTCACATGAATCGGAATGAAAACTATTGTGATTACCAAAATACCCCTAGTTTAATTAATGTATTTTATATGTTAATTATTTTTAGTAAATCTTTTATTTTTTCATTTTTTGTTTTAGAAGAGAGAACAATTATTATTTTTTATTTTTTAGTAAAACTTTTATGCTTTTATTTTTGGATTTTTTAATGGGATTCTTGTGCTTATCTACTAACCCATCCAAATTGGCATTCTGGAACCCACGGCTCATATCCTCATCCTGGCAGACAGTTTTTTTCTTTTTTTTCGCCGTTCCTGCCGCTTCTTCTTCGGCGATGTAGGGGCGTCGAAGCCTGTGCCTCGGTGCGGGACTCCACAAACCCGAGCGCCACTTCAGGTCTTTCTCAGGTCTCTCTCACCTGAACCCGCTCCTCTCCCTCGACCTCTCTGGTACCGCTTTCTTCTCCGTCACTTCCATTTCCTTTTGTTGCTGAATTTTCTGTTATTATCAATGGTGGCAATTGGGTTCGGATTTTCTAAATATTTGAGTTTTGCTTTGGGTATGCTTGCCATTTTTGGGTTGATTTTGTTGTGCTGAATCCTATGGAGGAGGACGTGGAGGATTTTGAGGTGGTGGAGTGAGAGGAGGTGGCGGATGAGCAAAGAGCTGCTGGAGAGGATGGCGGAGGACAACAAGAAGATGGAGAGGAGTACTGAAGGTGCAGGGCATTTTGGGAAGAAAAATCTGATTCCGGATGGAGCCTTCTCCCCGAAATCCAAATACTACCTCCTTCTAGGTAATCCAATTCCGACAATATCAGGAATTGAATTCCTGATTTTACGTGGAACCCACGAAACTGTTCATTCCGCTTAAGTTGGTAAACAGATGAATAATCAGGAATGGGGAATGATTCCCATTCCACCATATCCTTCCCCGGTATGTAAACACGCCATAAGTGTTTGAGAAAATTGCAAATTCTAATCCATGAGATAATCTAGATGGTTGCCAACTCTGACTGTATTTTTTCAGCATCTTACGGGTTGCCGCCGGTTGGGTGCTTGAGAAAATTGCAGAGATGCACCGCGATTTCATTTTTTAAATTTATTCTAAAGTTATTGAATTCCAGCTGTATAAGGATTATAACAATAGGCGAAATTTGAATCAAAGTATAACATTCCCACCTAATAATTTCAAGTGCACTTTTGCTCATCATCATTTTGTATTAGATGAATTTGAATTTTAAAATTTGTTCCTATCTATTACACGAATCTCAAAATTCGGTGAGTATACACTAAGCAAAAATACTCCCAATAATTTCACCTCACACTTACATATTGTTCCTGGTTAAAACTTTTAGGGGTAAAATTCTCGATCCGAAAGAAATACAAATTTAGGGTAGTAACCTGAATTACAAGGTGAATAAAAACACATGTAAAACCTTGATACTGCCCCATATAATAATATCACATATTGGCCGGGTGAAATTGAGATCTCGTATCAAAAATCGAGAACCCATTTGAAACGGCCCAAGAAATTTTCTTTTATGCTCCGGAGTTTTCTATTTTTTTCCAAGTTTTTACTCGTTAAATCATTTGTCAAAAGGAAAAATGACCGAAAAATAATGTATAAAACCTTCCTTCAACGCAAGAGAAGAATGCAAACACCTTCTCACTCAAAGGCAGGCCTTACTTTTTGGGGTTTTTATATGCCCGCAACGGAACTCGAGCGCCATGACAATTAAGTTCGCTCGGATCTCTCATAGGCAATTTTGGACCTCTAATCCGATTCAATCAATCAAACACAAACCCTAATCAGATTTAAGAACAAACTCGATAAAAGAAGCTAAATATTGTAAGAGAAACGAGAGAGAGAGAGGAGTTGAAGGAGCATCAGTTTTAAAAAGCTCGAATTTTGGAAGCTTCATGGCTTTCGCCAATCAGTTTTCAATTCCAAATGTTTCTCATCATTTGCTCTCACCAACACTTCAATGTAAAACATAAATACCAAAATTTCGAAAGAACAAAAAAAAAACGAAAAATACAATAATTGGGAGAAAAGGAGTGCATGTTCTCTCACCATTGATTGCCGTTAGATGTGTTTACCGGCAGTCAAATTCATCTAACTGCGGCGACAAACGATGAATTTGAGCCGCACATTGTGCACTCCAGAGCGGCCGCAGGAGGAGGAAGATAACACAGAAGCATCTCTAGAACGCATTATATATAGGGAGGGAGGAGCTAAATCGAACCCCGAAACCCTAATTCCTTTGCCGACAACCACAACGACGCCGTTTCGTCTTGGTTATAATGATGAAAGGACGATAATGCCCCGTGTTGGGGTGAAGGCGGAGATCTAAGTTTGTGTTGGATCCGACGGCCCACATCGCTCAGACACTCGTTTATATTCATAGCCCTATGAACCCTAAAATCTTCTCGGTCGCTCCCTCTCTCGCACTCCAGCTCTCCAGGGGTTTCTTGCGGCTCTTTGGTTTTTTTGGGTTTGCAACGATCTGCATTGATCAACATGGTTAGAACCCAACGTTTAAATCTGTTGTTTTTCATATTTTATCAACCAATTGTTCTGATATGAGTCGTTATTTTCATTAGGCTCACAGATTTATCCCCATTTTTGCAAATCGCCTGTTTAAAGTGTAGATTATATTTGAATGCCACTGAATGGGTTATTTTTTTACGTGGGTCGTTCTGTTTTTGTGATATTAATTGGGAAATGTATTGGATTTGTGAGAAAATGGATCGCTTAGTGGTAGATTTTGATGGCTTGTTGTAAACAGGTGCTTCAGAACGATATCGATTTGCTTCACCCGCCAGCTGAGCTCGAGAAGAGGAAGCACAAGCTCAAGAGGCTTGTGCAGACTCCCAACTCTTTTTTCATGGTAATTATTAGTAATTATTTGATTACGAAGGTTTTTTCAACGTTTGCGTGTTCGTATAATTGTTGGTTTTTTGGGTAAAGATTGTTGATTTTGATTGTTTTTAATGTGGCAGGATGTTAAGTGCCAAGGATGCTTCAGCATGTAAGTAATGCTGCTCATTTTGATATTTTCTCGTTGACTTTGTGATGATTATATATATGTTTTCTGTATATGGTTTAAATTTGAATGAAAGTATAACGAAAGGAAAATCATTTGTGCAGAACCACCGTGTTCAGTCACTCACAAACAGTTGTGGTGTGCGGTAACTGCCAGACGGTGTTGTGCCAGCCTACTGGAGGACGTGCCAGGCTCACCGAAGGTTGCTCCTTCAGAAGAAAGGGAGACTGATGCTCTTGCTTTCATCGCATTTACATTTATTTCGGAATTGCAGAAGAGCTTTTTGGGGTTGATTTCAAGGTTGAAATATGGTTTATCCTCGTTTTAACCTTTGCCTTTTTAGTGTTTTGAGTATGTAATTTGTTAGGGCAGCGTTCTGGACCTTACCATGGGAGTGTTATGTTATGAATGTTTAGTTAATTTTGGTGGTTAACATTATCTTTTGCACTTCATATGAAGCATTGTTTTAAGTGCTCATGTGTCTACCCTTTTAAGTTTCATTGACGGATTATCAGTGATCAATTTCTCTGTCATGGAAATGTTATAGCTGCTACTTTTGTCCTTTGATGCGCAAATTTGTATTCAACGAATTTTGGGTGTTGATATTCAAATGATTTTGAACTGATTTGTTCTCGAATGTCGGGTTGTAGTTTGTTTTATTTAGGAGGGACGAATATTGAATCGCTGATTCAGCTTATGCTTTGTTTTTCTATGTTATGTTTAGTGTATACAGTGAACTTTTCTGAAGTGCAATCTGGAATCGCACTTGCATAGCGATAACCCTTTGGTACTATGAGAAAGTACTCTGATGCTTAGAATTGGATCATGTCTTGTAGTTGGGTGCATGAGAAATATTACATATTCGACACTGAATCAAGGGGTGGGTGTTACAAACAACTCCTTTTATGATTTTAGGCATTTGAGTAGTGGGGAATTTGTAGATTTCATCTTGTCTGCACAACGGTGTCTTTGGCTGCTTCAGACTTTGTGTTTCGTGCTGCATAACGCTGTGTTATCATTTTCGACTATCCTTGAATACTGCATTAGCGATCCTTGTTACTGGAGCAAGTATTGATATAAACCTTGCAACCTTTATGTTGGAATGTTTCTCTAATTGCATTGGATATGCATCTTGTTCTTGATGAATTCAGTATTCTGTAAGTGATTTGATATGAACGGTTTGTTTGCAGATTTTATGTTTTTGTTGATAAACGCCAGAACATGTCCATGTTACTAATCGTTGCAACACAATCCTGGATGTAACTTATCATTTGCCGGAATACGTAAAACCAGATTTGTTAGGATATCATTGTATCCAGAACGAAATGTCCTTCAATACAACCGATCTCTTTGTTTCAATTTATGCAGAACGAAATGCCTAATTCTAATCTAAAAAATCTAAAGTGTACGGAGTGAATTGTTTCGCTAGACGAAACTCCCGCCGGCTTTTACCTTTTATGGTTGATGCTAAATCTTTCAATTATTGTTTATTCATCACGATCTAGTGCTGGATTGTCGTAAAATGTTATTGGCACTTCGAAAAGATTATTTTACATATGGGTGAAGTGCCGAATTAGTCATTGAACTATCATTTTAGTGAAAATTAGGTCGCGGAAATATTTTTTCGATAGAATAGTCTTTAAATTCATTAAAAATTGCTAACTTCATTCTTACTATTATATTTAAAATTATTTTATTCAATTTTTCATTAACTTAAGTTATTTGACATACTTAGAGTGTAATACCGTCATTTTCTCACTTATAAGCCCTTAACATTTCATATACGTTACGAATCTAACATCTAATTTGTCACGTCCCGATCCCGACATACGTCCAGGATCGACATGTGACATCACCAAGTACTCGTATATCTAACATACCCTGCATCCGGGATATGGACAAAGCACAACTCAAGATTCGGATTGCGTAGTAATTTTTCATATACTTTGTTGATGCACAAAACCGGAAGGGTCTTGAAACAACGTAAATCCGGCCGTGAATCTACAAGAAAGTAAAGAACACAAGATGTATCGTGGTTCACCCCAATGATTGGGCTACGTCCACACTTATATTGTATTTCTCCAAGATGATTGTGAGGGAGAGAGCCTCTGTAATGTGAGAGAGAGGCTTTGAAAGGGTGAGAGGGCTTGCTCTGAATATGAGCTTTGAGAGGGTGAAGGGGCTTCTCTCATGGCCTAGGAATTGGCCTCCCTTAATGAGGAGAGTGAGGAGTCCTTTTATAGAATAAGGGATCCTCACTTATTACATATTTGTTCCTTCCTTTATTACATAATTACATTTGAGTCCCCCTGAGTATTTATACGAGATCTAAATACGGATGCCCTAAGTATGGTACAAACAGTAGTCCCCCAAGTCTTCAGTCAAGATAGTCTTTTGGCTGGAAACTTGAAATTCAGTCCATGTGTGGGCCGAAGTAACTAGATGTCGTCTTGAACTGATACTTGATATGAGGCGGTGTTCAAAGTGAAATGATGCTCAACTAGAAGTAGCACATATTGCGGGGTTGCTCGGCTTGTGGCTTATGTTGCCTTGGTTGGCTCGGCTTATGGCGTTGAAAGTGAGGGAGTCATTTTTATAGAATAAAGGCTCGCTCCTCAATACATAAGTGATGGGTTAAGAGTGATGCACACGGCGAGGCGGTTGCTTAGCTGGCGGCGATGTTCTCTAATGAAGGTGAGTGAGTCCCTTTTATAAAATAAGGGCTCGTTCCTCAATACATGAATACTGGGTTAGAAGTAATGTTCGCGGCGAGGCGGTTGCTCAGCTGGCGGCGATGCTCTCTAATGAAGGTGAAGGAGTCCCTTTTATAAAATAAGGGTTTGCTCCTCAGTACATGAATAATGGGTGCTCTCTAATGAAAGTGCGGGAGTCCCTTTTATAGAATAAGGGTTCGATCATTAATACATAAATAATGGGTTATGAATGATGTTCGCAGTAAAGCAGTTGCTCAACTGGCGGCGATGCTCTCTAATGAAGGTGAAGGAGTCCCTTTTATAAAATAAGGGCTCGCTCCTCAGTACATGAATAATGGGTGCTTTCTAATGAAAGTGAAGGAGTCCCTTTTATAGAATAAGGGATCGCTCCTCAATACATAAATAATGGGCTAAGTCCTCTAAGTTTTTTTTCATGAGGCCCAATATATGGTACATAATGTAGTCCTCCAAGTTTTCAGTCAATAAAGTATGTTGGATGAAAACTTCAAATTGAATCCATGTATGGGCCGAAGTGGCGGTTGTTTGGATGTGGTATTTGTATACCCTACACTGAGGCTTTGTAGGTGAAGCTTTGCAAGTGAAGCTTTTGAAGCTGGAGCTTTGTAAATGAAGCTTTTAAAGCTAGAGCTCTCGAAGCTGGAGCTCTGTAAATGAAGTTTTCGAAGCTGATTGACATGAGTGATGCTCATGAATGTTTATGTTGATTGAAATGAGTGATGCTCATGGATGTTGACATGAGTGATACTCATGAATGTTGACATGAGTGATGCTCATGAATGTTGACATGAATGATGGTCATGAATGTTTATGTATGATTGACATGAGTGATGCTCATGTATAATTTTGGAGTACTGAACGTACTTTTGATCACCTGGTTGGTGATAATAGCGACAGGCTGTCGAATAATTTTGGAGTATTGGGCGTACTTTTGATCACATGGTTGGTAATAATAGCGGCAGGATGCAGAATAATTTTGGAGTACTAGGCGTACTTTTGATCACCTGGTTAGTGATAATAGTGGCAGGCTGCCGAATAATTTTGGAATACTAGGCGTACTTTTGATCACCTGGTTAGTGATAATAGCGGCAGGATGCCGAATAATTTTGGACCCATAGAGCCTGGCTCTTTTGGGCATATGGGCCTTTACCCTCTACATAACATTCCAGCCCATTATTTTGGGTTTGCCCTTTTTTTATTTTTTTTATTACCCTCTGATGGGGTTATACAGATTGTCTCCGAAAGATAAGAAAAATAAATTACATGTTTTCAGCATGTTGATGGGCATCTTCTGGTCCAACAGAAAGTGGAGACGGGGAACCTTGGTGGGCATCTTCTTATCTTTAATCAAGTTATCCCGTGGGATAGTGGAATCGTGGAATAGTGGAGCATCTTCTTTTCGGCTTTTCCTTTTCTGCTTTCTTTTGCTTTTACTTTCTTTTTTCTGCTTTTGTTTCATTTCCTGTAGCTTTACTGGTGGTCTCCCTTTTCTTTTTCTTTTTCTTTTGCTTTTTCTTTTGCTTTCTCCAGACATCCCTTGCCTTTTCTTTTCATTTCCTGAAAAGATGACCTATAGCACATGATTATCATTCAACTGTATAAATATGGAGTTCTAAGTGTAAAACTTGCCGGCTTAACTCAGTGTCTCCGCTTCATAATTCGTCCAAGTTGTTTGAATCGACTCAGCTATGCCATCGGATCTGGTCGGATCATGTCAAAAGCAGCTGCGATGTGCGGCTCCGAGTTCGACTTGCCGAGTTCAAAGATCGGGAAAATAGAGAAATGACCAGAAAATGACCAACCAAATTGTGTCCATTCTGTCACTTTGTAACCCAAAATTCATTGTGAATCGTAACCCGCCTCCGCTAATAGTCTGCGATGGCACGATAACTGAGCGAGCATCAGACATGCACACCGCAGTTGCTGCTTGAGACTAACACGTGAACCCCCTCAACGTCATCTTTTTCTTCATCTCAGGCCCAATCGAACATTTGGCGCCACTGATCGAGCTTGTAAGAGCAACATACATCTTTTCTCTCTTCCTTGCTCCCTCATTTTTCTTCCAATTTCTGACATTTTCCCAGAAAATAGGGAAGAAGAAAGGTCCGAGAGAAACCCAGCAGCTCCGAACAATCGGTTCTTCGATTTTTAGGATCGATTGGGGATTTTGATCAGTAGGTAAACCCAAACTCTTGATGTCCGGATAACCCTTACATCCCCTGCACCTGGCCCACGAGCTTGGATTTCGGGTCAGGCGTTTCAGTTAGCACTGACAAATGTGCTTGGGGGAGTCCCCCACGAGCTTATGGATAAGAACGAAGATTCCGATCGAGTGCACAACCTCAGCGGCAACGAAGAGATTGTCATGATCATAGAAGATGAATCAGAGCAGAAACAGCGTCGTCATGCCCGAAACGATGGCCAGAAAGACCTGAACTATGGACGGCTGGCGTCACGCCCATGTCCATACGGTGTGGATCGAAGTCGGGGGATAAACCCTGAGCCGGCAAGCCAAGAGCAAGGCCAATACTGGTGACAGTAGGGTGGAGCTCGTTCAGAGCGAGGTGGCCATCTCTGTCCTTAGTCGGAACCATCAGCGTTGGAAGCTGGTGCCACTGTTTCGCTACTGGTGCCACCTGCCACTATTTCTGCTACTGGTGCACATTCATGTGGCCAGTTATCAAGTTCAAGCTATTGATGATTTGGTTAAGTTCACCAAAAGTTCTTTTATGACCTTTTTTCAAAATGTTTAAGAACCAGAGTTAAAAGATTCAAGAGATATGCTTTTCACCAAGAATCAAGCTCCAGGTCCTGACGAATCAACTAAACATAGTAAGGCTTCCTTGGTTGGCAGTGTCTTCAATATTCAGCCAGATCCACAAGCAAAAAAAAGTCTTTCTCTCTCTAGCTTTGGTTCGACTTGGATTTTCTTCTCCCTCCTCATCTTCCTTGTATCTCCTTATTTCTCAGTTAGGTTTTCTTTTTCTGGCCCGTGATGATGTTGTGATGGACGGTAGAGATTGAAGTAGCAAAGAAGCTCATTGTGAAATAAACAACGATGAGTTGAGGTTTTCTTAAGTTGTATTGATTGGTGTTTGGAGATTTGAAACGGATTTTGCAGATTCACGGTGGAGGTGAAAAAATGAAAAAGAACCGACACAACTTTTCGTATCGTTTCCCATAGACGGCGCCAAATGTTAATGCACAAAACCGAAGGGGTCTTGGAACAACGTAAATCTGATCATGAATCTTCAAGAAAGTAAAAAACACAAGATGTATCGTGGTTCACCCCAATGTTTGGGCTACGTCCACACTGATATTGTATTTCTCTGAGATGATTGTGAGGGAGAGAGCCTCTGTAATGTGAGAGTGAGGCTTTGAGAGGGTGAGAGGGCTTGCTCTGAATATGAGAGCTTTGAGAGGGTGAAGGGGCTTCTCTCATGGACTAGGAATTAGCCTCCCTTAATGAAGAGAGTGATAAGTCCTTTTATAGAATAAGGGCTTCTCACTTATTACATATTTACCCATTCCTTTATTACATAATTACATTTGAGTCCCTCCAAGTATTTATACGAGATCTAAATACAGAGACCCTAAGTATAGTACAAACATACCTTATTGCTGCATCTAACCTCATTGTTAGACTACCTACGTACCTTAAATAGGGATCAAGTTATTCGTAGTTCACCATTTGTTAAGCTCTGAACTTTCCGTAAAACACTTTCTAGCACAAAACATAAAGTACCACACTACACATCAACCATAAGCTAAACAAGAGTTGTTATCATGCCATTCACAAACACATATGCTTTCTAACACCATTCAACAATCACATCAATGAATAACACATACAATGCAGGGCTAGAGTGACACAGTTCGGCCGAAACCTACATCTCTAAAGAATGTGATTTCAACCACTCAACGAAATCCAACAACATTGAGTTTCGGACCACTAAATAGAACCAAAATTCCAAGCGGAATTTCCAACCACTCAACATAATCCAAACCAGGATACAATTCCGAACCACTCCACGGAATCACGGAGTAGAAGGGATTCCGGACTTCTCAACAGAAACCTAGTGGATACGATTCTAGACCACTCAACGGAATTACAGAGTACAATGGATATCGAACCACTGAACGAAATCCAAGGCAGGATACGATTCTGGATCACTCAACGAAATCACGGAGCACGAGGGATTCCGAACCACTCAACGAAATCCTAAGGAGCAGGGAACCGGACCACTCAACAGAACCTCAGCAAAACCCAGTTCTGGATAACTCAATGGAACTGAGCAGAAGTCCAATGAACATAACAACGGCTCGAAGAAACAAGACATGAATCAAGTTACTCAATTCATAAAGGCTTAATGAAATGAAACAAGCACAAATACTAAATTTAGAACGGGTCAACGAAGCGAGAAATGAAACAATATCTAAGCAACAAATCCCCATCACAATGGGTTAACAATCCACTTCTAGCCTTCACATTTCATAAACAATTCAACATGCATTTCAAATCACATTTCACAAACATTTCTAATACACAAGTCAAATCACATTTCATAATGATAGATCAATGGCTAAACATTTAACAATCACATTTTAATAGAAATTACATTTATCAAAACCAAGTCATATCGACAAAGGATACTAAATACGAAATCAGGGTAAGAATCATGTCACATATCTTAAAGTCACTCACTAACCAATGTAGACCCACTAGACTTCACTTAGTCTCTAGTAGTACTAATTTTAGTATTTAAAACAATTCGAGACATGTTGACCAAAAGTCACCTCTCAATTAACAGTGGGGTCCACAACCCTACATAATTTGATCCGGAATATCTGCCAACGGACTACCGATCCGTAATTTCCCAAGAGTCTCATTAGTCTTCTAGAACAATATCCTAAATTTTTTGAAATGATCCAACGGTCGAATCTCCGCCAATCGCTAAAATTAAGTGACGGTCAACGTTTGGTTTTACAAACTTAAAAATTCCATACATCGGCTTCCCAATCTGTCAATTTCTAATGTCCTTAAATATTACTTGCTATAATGCATTAAAGTTTGGTGACGATCCAACGGTCAGATTGTCGATGGTTATAATGAACAAGAGGCGAACCTTAACGAAACTATGTTCGAACGATGGGATTTCATCCATCGGATGTCACATGTGGAATCAGGGTATCAAATTTAGCCTAGAAGGGTCAAGTGGGTCCTCAAGCCACGCGCCACCGCATGTGGCAACCGACCACCTCGACTCGCCAGAAAGTTCACCTAACTCCCAAAATTACCAAATTTTGTAAGAATGTAGAGCACAACAAGGGGAAAAACTTTCATACCCGGGCCAAAATCTAATTCGGCCATGAAATACCTAAAATTACCCATGATCCATCGAAACCCTAGAAATGGATGTTCTCGATTCGACCTTTAAACGAACTTCAACGCCTCAACCACTGCTTGGGCTTTGTTCCTAAGGTTAGGGGAAGTGGATTGGTGGTGGTAATCAATGGACTTAACTTCGAGATTGACGGATCACCGTCGTGGAACCACCATACCCACCAGTGCGGTTCTTCATGAATCTGAGCCCAATTTTATCGACTTTGGGATGAAATTAGTAAAGGAAGGGTCATGGACTATTTCCCAAGTGCTGTCTCGGTGTAATTCGCCAAATTTTGGCAGAAGAAAACATCGGATTCCATGGTTCCCGCCGGGTCAAGTCGCAAAAGGAAACAGGTTGAGGAATCCCATGCTTCTCTCTCTCCCTTCCATTCCTTTCTTTCTTTTCTGATTGGGCATCATCCCCTTCTTTCTCTCCCTTCTCTCTTACTTCTCCAATCACAGCCACACACGTGGCACATCATATTTGATAAGCCTTCTAGATTTATGGTCAAATGGCCATTTTGCCCTCAACTTCGTTCGTTTATAACTTTTTCGTTATAACTCCAAATTAGATTTTATTTACGCCCACGCGTCCGTATGGAGACATACTATCCGAATATGTAAAGAAATCTAAAAAAATCATGAAAGAATCAAATACGTTCACGAAGAATCCCGTTTAATACAATAAGGGCAATTTCATCCTGTTACTTATTGAAAAAAAAAATTACACACCGCAAATACAAATGCGTCGAAACTAAGAATACAAAATATGTAATTTTAAATAGTGATATCCGAGGACGGGATTTCACATAATTTATTTATGAAAACTACCAATCTACCCTCCAATGTGTATCATATGCAATTAACATGACTTAAATTGACATACAATAGCTTCGAATATAATATTATGAATGTAATTGACAGGTTTTATAATTCAATTGACTGGATTTTCTATAAAAAAAAAGTTTAAAAAACTAATTTTTACTTAAGGGACAATTCAGAAACTAACTTAGCAATTCACCATTTACTTATAAACATAAATCCCAAAAAGATCATTCTGCACTCTCTTTAATTTTTTTTTTAAATTAAAGAATTACAATGACTTTCACATTTAGAGAGTGTCGACAATAGTCATCGGTATAAATAGCACCACTGCTTGATAACTAGAAAGTCCTAATGTGTGTCAACCTCCGTACTCCGTGGTAAGGCAGACTAGCAAAAATGCCCAACATTTACTCACATTCGAGAAAACATTCCCAACAAGATTGCTTGCTCAAAAATAGAAGAGGCACCGCCCTCCGAATCTCGAAAGCCAGACTCCCAACAGGATTACTTTCTCAAAAATCAAAGAGACACTGCTCTCCGAATCTCAAGAGTCAGACTCCCAACAGGATTGCTTTCTCAAAAATCGAAGAGGCACCGCTCTCCGAATCTCAAGAGCCAGACTCCCAACATGATTGCTTTCTCAAAAATCGAAGAGGTACCGCTCTCCGAATCTCGAGAGCCAGACTCTCAACAGGATTACGTGCTCAAAACTCGAAGAGGCACCGCCCTCCGAATCTCGAAAGCCAGACTCCCAACAGGATTACTTTCTCAAAAATCGAAGAGACACTGCTCTCCGAATCTCAAGAGTCAGACTCCCAACATGATTGCTTTCTCAAAAATCGAAGAGGCACCGTTCTCTGAAACTCGAGAGCTAGATCCCCGACAGGATTGCTTGTTCGAAAACCGAATAAGCACCGTTTTCCGAACTTCAAGAGCCAGATTTCCCTGGATAAAACTTGTCTGCAATCTTCACACGCAACATCAGCTTTCCAGATACCAGATACCATATACCACTTTTTCAAAGTGCTCTGACAAAGTTAAAACACATGAAGCTTGCAGCTCCCACTACATTGCTATGACCAAAAAGGGTAAAAGAATAGCACTACTACTTGTTGTTAGGGAAACTCCTATATATGTCGACTTCCATCCTCCACAGCCAGGCAGACCTGTAAATAAATAAATAAATGCTCAACTTTTCTTCATATCTGAGAGGGCACTCTCAGCAGAGTCTCTCGAAATACTCAGCTTATTTTCCTCCCGATAATACCTCTGCAAATAAGCCACACCAGAGCAAGAGTATCTCATATCATCAGGGTTAAAAGCAAGAGTATCCCATATCATGCTTTTTCCCTGTCTTTTCCTTTGGCCTTATTCTTACTTGCAAGACAATAAGAAAGAGAGCAATCAGTCAGCACTTGGAATCAAGCTTCCAGTCAGGAACTGACTGCTTGGAACCTCTTGCCTGATTACTTACCTGGCATTACTCTCGAGTACTTATCTTCAACATCTTATGCTTCCAGAGAAGATACCACATCTGTCTGAGGAACAGATAGGGCAACTGAGAAGGATACAAGGAAGCATGTGGAGACAAGCGTAACAGAACACGTGCCGATACATCCACTACTTTGTCAACAGCAAAAGTATCTCATATCATCAGGGTCGAACGTACTCTAGATTTGATAGATTTGTTTTGACCCTCAAATTCTTGAGTCGGCCTTATACTCTGGAGGAAACCAGAAAACCTACAGCCTAGTTCAAGAATAAGCCTGTGGAAAGTTACTTATTCAAAAGCAAAAGTAGCTCATATCATCTCTTCTCCATTTGCTTCTCCTTATCCTTGTTGCTGTTTATGACACAAGGAGAATGAGAACAATCAACCGGAAGCCGAAGCCTCCAATCCAGGTTGCTTGCTTGGAAATCTAATTGCTTACCTTGTCTGTTACCTTATTCGGCAAATCTCCTAGCTCGGCGACTTGGGGAACTCCTACTATAGGGTTTGTATCGCACTTGACCAAGCCCGAAACTACAAGTTAGCTTCAAGTGAAATTGATACATTACCTTGTGCATCTTCATCGGTTAAAGATACCACCCCTGGATGGAGGAAAAGTACTTCCAAAGAAGATGCCACATCTACATATGAGACAGATAAGGCAAGTGAAAATGATACCACACTTCGGTAGTTAGAAGTTTCGTGATTACTCAATAGCTTGGATCTTGCAAGTCCCCTGTAATACCCTGAAAATTTAAATATATGAATTATATATTCATAATTATGCATATGTGGAGAAAATCGAAAATAAATCGATTTATGATTATGAAGAATTTAATCGAGAAATTTTAAAGTTTTGTTTCCGGAAATTATAATAATCAACGTATTTGTATTATTGAGCTTTTATATGATTTTTCAAGAATTTATAATAATTTGTGTAAGTTTAGTTTTAAATTAAACTAGTTACGAGGTTTAAAGTTTGGACCTTAATTATTTAAAATACATAGACCTTTTGAGGTCAAAATTTATATTTTTGAATAGAGCTCGACCTCACGAACGTGTAGGTGCAAACCGTTCGTGAAACGGAGTTAGAACGAAGAAGTTATTAACGTTTAAAGTCGGGGATAAAATTGTAAATTTATCAATTCTAGAATGCTCCAGATTTTTGGAGCCAAAACCGAAAGGCCACATGTGTGGCCCAGATTAAAAGTAAGAAAAGTTAGGCGGTGGAGATGGAAGATAAAGGAGAGAAATGAGGGAGAGAGGAGCGAATCAGAAAAGGGGTAATGAGAGAGTGACTAATGAGAGAAGAGAGAAAGGAGGGGAAATGAGAGGAAGGAAGTGCACCGGATCCTTCAACCCGGTTATACTTACTACCCGACCCAGTCGAATCTTTTGATTTCGGTCACCTTAAACGACGGGAAGGGTGCCAAATTGATCCTTACTTCAAACCCAATCATTCGATCTTCCTATTACATCCCAAAAACCCTGTAATTTGGCCTTTAATTTGGTAAAACCGCACCGATGGGTGCGATGAACCCGTGCCTTTGTTTCCCCAATTCTGAAACGATTCCATCAAATTAGTACCACCATTAGACTCCCCTTGAGGTCTGGAACAAAGCTCATTCATTGGTTGGGCCGTCGGAGTTGTTTTGGAGATGAATCAAGAACACCCAAAAATAAGAGTTTCCGACGATTCGTGGCCATTTTGAGGTGTTTCCCAGCCAAATTAGCCTTGGTCTCAGGTATAAAAGTTGCTCTAATCATTGAGATCTTCATTTCTGTATTTTTTGAGAATTTTTAGAAATAATTGAATTTTTCGGCGAGTCGAGGCGGTCGACCGCCATCTGCGGCGGCGCACGGCCAGGGAGCCAACAATTGTTCTTTATGGAAATGTCGTTATCTTAATTATGTTTTTTTTATCAAATTGTTGTGGTTTGAATATTAATACGATTTTGGTATATGTTGGATTAACGAAATATATTCAGATTTTGTTTAATTTTGGGATATGTGAACTAAGAGAGGCTTGATCCCGCTCAAGGGTACGTAGGCAATCTAACAGTGTTAGATGTAGCCTTAAATAATCGAGAATTTCACTTTAATTGAAAATTGTTCTTATTTTGAGAGCATTGGTCAATTGGAAGAAAATGGAAATATTTATAAAGTATAGGAAATAAATTTCAGTACATAAATTTGGTAAGGTAACTATACGTTTTTAATATTTATTAATATTGATGGTTTCGTAGGTGAAGGAGTTATTTAAATAAAGATTTGTGATTTAAAATTTGCTAAATAAAGTGGATTTTAGTTTGGGCCTATCAATAATAATAATATTATTTTTGGAATTAAAGAATTAATTCAGGGCAGGGCGTTACATCCCCAACCGAGGAGCTTCCCTCACTCGGGAACTTAGGGGAGCACTGTTTGTACCATACTTGACCAATTCTGAAACTACTGAGCACCAATCAACGTTATACCGTCAAGGACCCAGAAAAGTTTCCCTCCAACCAAGAGGCCAATCACAACGCGACATGTGTCGACATCAGAAGCCAATCATAGCGCGACACGTGCTAACATCAAAAGCCAATCACAACACGACACATGTCAATGTCAGAATGAAACTAGAAACTCTCTTCTATAAATAGAGATCATTCTCTCACAATATTTCCTAATGTCATTTGTACTAAATCATTCAATTGTACTCACTAAAGGAGAGCTTGAACCTATGTACTTATGTAAACCCTTCACAATTAATGAGAACTCCTCTACTCCGTGGACGTAGCCAATCTGGGTGAACCACGTGTTAGGAATGTCGGTACTACAAGATAGAGAATGCTCAAGGTAAAGTAGAAAATTGACACCAAGAATTTATGTGGTTCGGCAATTTATGCCTACGTCCACAAAACAAGGATCAATCTTCACTATATGAAAAAGATGAGTACAACAAGAGTAGTCTTACCAAGCCAAAGACAAGGCTTGATGGATACAAGAAAGTATGACACACACTTTCTATCACTCTAAACTTCACTCACAATATGTAGTGGAACACTGTCACTCTCACTCTTGGAGTGGAACTCTAGCTTTGGACTTGATCCTTTGCTACTCACACTTGGTTCTTAATTGGTTACTTCACTACAACATCACACCCATTTTTATAGGTGAGGGTTTGGCATTCTACTAATTTCTAGTGTATTCTTCAAACCTCTAGCATGGAGAGTTCTAGACTAGCCACAAAAATTGTAGCTTCTAGATCTTTCCATTTGCAACCAAGGAAGCTAGTACTCTCTAGCTTCTTCCATCAACTTAATAACATGCTAGAATTGTCTAGCATGCTCCAGCCACCTCACTTGCTTACTAGAATAATCTAGAACATTGATCATGGGCTGGACCATATATACCAACAATCTCCCCCTCCAGTCCATGGGGGAGGAATTCCGATCATGACTTCAAGTTACCTGGAATCCATCCCAGCAGCCTTAATGCAGAAGAATTATTATCGATAGCGTCTCTAATCCAGTGATAACGAATATCAATGTGCTTAGTGCGTGAATGATATGTAGTGTTCTTGCTCAAATCCAGAGCACTCTGACTATCACAATAAACGCCATAATCACTTTGCTTCAAACCCAACTCTTGTAGAAACTGCTTCAGCCACAATAACTCCTTGCATGCTTCTGTAGCGGCTATGTATTCAGCCTCGGTTGTGGAAAAAGCAACACACTTTTGCAACTTGGATTGCCAAGACACGGCTCCCCCTGCAAAAGTAAACAAGTACCCAGACGTAGATTTTCTACCATCCAGGTCACTTCCCATGTCAGCATCTGTAAATCCTTCCAAGATTGGTTTGGAACCACCAAAGCACAAGCACATCTTAAAAGTCCCCTTCAAATATCTGAGAATCCACTTAACAGCTTCCCAATGGTCTTTCCCTGGATTAGAGAGAAACTTGCTCACCACACCTACTGCATGAGCAATATCTGGCCGTGTACACACCATTGCATACATGATACTTCTTCATATGTTTTTGGACACGACTCTTTGCTCAACTTGATATGATTGGCTAAAGGTGAGCTTACCGATTTGGCTGCTTTCATGTTGAACCTTTCAAGCACTCATTCAACATACTTTTCTTGTGACAGCCACAACTTCTTGGATTTTCTGTCACAAATTATCTCCATGCCCAAAATCTGCTTGGCTGGCCCTAAGTCCTTCATGTCAAATAACTTAGATAACTCTTCTTTGAGCTTTTTAATCATAGAAGCATCTTGACCGACAATTAACATGTCATCAACATAAAGCAATAAAATGATGAATTTACCTCTAGAAAATTGTTTGATATAGACACAAGAGTCAGCATGAGTTCTCTTGTACCCATTACTCACCATGAATGAGTTGAACTTCTTATTCCACTATCTCGGAGCCTGCTTAAAACCATATAAGCTTTTCTTGAGCTTGCATACCAAATTTTCATTACCTTTGACTTCAAAGCATTTGGGTTGCTCCATGTATATCTCATCTTCTAAGTTGCCGTGGAGAAATGCAGTTTTAACGTCTAACTGCTCGAGCTCAAGATCCATGATTGCTGTCATACCAAGGATAACTCAAATGGAAGTCATCTTCACCACCGGTGAGAAAATCTCATCAAAGTTAACTCATTTCTTTTGACCAAAACCTTTGACAACCAAATGAGCCTTGTACCTTGTCATGTTGTCGTCCCTTTTCAATTTGAACACCCATTTGTTTTTCAACGCTTTTCTGCCCTTTGGAAGCTCCACCAGCTCATAGGTATCATTCTTTAATAAGGAATCCATCTCTGACTTCATTGCCTTCATCCATTTATCACTGTCGTTATGAACTCTGGCCTCCTCATAAGTTTCGGGCTCTCCATAATTAGTCAACATGATATACTCTGATAAAGAATACTTGGTAGACGGTCTTCGACTTCTGCTGGATCTTCTGACCTGGTTTTCATTCTCTTACGGAACTGGAGGCTCTCCCTGATTAGGTTCCTCTTGAATCTGCTCTTCAGGCTCCCCCTGATCAGCAATTCCATAGTCTGGTTCATCTTGATCAGGCTCCCCCTGATCAGCATTATCTAGTTCTGCAAGCACTTCATTGGCAGCTGCTTCAGGGATGTCATCGTGACTTTCTTCATCTGAAGCTAATGGATCAACTCCTCTGACTACGCCATCTGGTTGTGCCTATTTATCCAAATCCCCAATTGTTTGATCTTTATAAAAGACCACGTCTCTACTTCGGATAAACTTCTTCTGGTATGGGTCCCATAATCTATAACCAAAATCTTCACCGCCATAACCAAGAAAGATGCACGGTGTAGCTTTGTAGTCTAACTTCGATCTCTACTCTTTGGGCACATGCACAAAGGCTTTGCAACCAAACACCTTCAGATAAGAATAAGACACATCATTACCAGTCCATACTCTCTCCGGAACATCAAGACCTAATGGTACTAATGGAGATCGGTTGATCAAATAACAAGTTGTCCTTACAGCTTCACCCCAGAACTGCTTAGATAACTTTGCAGTCTTCAGCATACATCTGACTTTCTCCATGATGGTTCGGTTCATTCTTCAGCAACACTGTTATATTGTGGAGTTCTAGGAACTATCTTCTCATGACGTATGCCATGTTTCACACAATACTCTCTAAACTGGTGAGATGTGTACTCGCTGTCGTTGTCGCTACGAAGGCACTTAAGAGGTTTCCCAGTTTCCCTCTCCAACATGGCATGGAACTCCTGGAATGTCTGAAACACCTGGTCTTTGGATTTCAACAAATACACCCAGACCTTTCGTGAAGCATCATCAATATAAGTAACAAAATATTTATTTCTTCCAAGTGACTTGACTTCCATAGGACCACACACATCTGAATAAACAAGATCTAACAAATTTCCTTTCTTTGTAGATGGAACAGAAAAACTAATTCTTCTTTGTTTTTCGAATAAACAATGCTCACAAGAGTTTAATGACGTACCTTTGGCAAAGGGAATGTGAGACTTCTTTGCCAAAACTTGTAGGCCTTTCTCACTCATGTGGCCTAGCCTCTTATGCCATAAGTCTAGAGATGAGTCCTCCACAGCATTCAACTTACCTTTCAAAACCTTGGCATTTGACCGGTACAACGTACAACAAAGTCGTGCTCTTGCTATCACCATTAAGCCTTTAGTAAGCTTCAATTTTCCTTCGCCCATATGGTGATAATATCCTTGTCGATCAAGGGTACCGATGGATATCAGATTGAGACGTATATCAGGAATATGTCTCACATCTTTCAACATCAATTGGCAGCCAAGATTAGTTCTTAGGCAGATATCACCAATTCCAAGAATTTTGGAATAGCTTTCATTCCCCATCTTCACTATGCCAAAGTCACTTTCTTTGTATGTATTGAAGAACTCCCATTTGGACGTAGCATGGAAGGAAGCTCCATTGTCAAAGATCCATTTAATGTCTCTGTCAGAGTTGCCCATATGCAGACATTCACCAACAGATAATATTTCTGGTACATCACCAAATATGATAGCAGTGGTATTACCAGTATCATCTTTCTTCTGATTGTCTCTTTCCATTTGCTCTCTCTTCCAAACTCGACAATTTTTCTTCATATGGCCTTCTTTGCCACAATGGTGGCATGCACCCCTGAACCTTGACTTGGATCGGCTAGGACTCCTTCCATAACCTCTAGGCTCTCTACTCTTGCTTTTTCTGCGGTTCTCTGTGACAAATACTTGGCTGTTATCTGTGCCAGAAGTCTTTCTCCTTGTTTCTTCATTGAGCATGTTATTTTTAACATTATCAAGGGTAAGAACACTATTAGAAGCAGAGTTACTTATACTCACCACAAAGGTCTCCCAATTGTCTGGCAAGTATCCAAGTAGCAATAGCACTTACAGCTCGTCCTCAATCGTCATTTTCATAGTAGCCAACTGGTTGATGATATTTTGGAAATTGTTCAAGTGTTCTGCTACACTTAAACCATCATTGTACTTCACATTGATAAGCTCTTTGATCAAGAAGGCTTTCTTGGCTGGGGTCTTCTTCTCGAACAAGGACTCAAGCTTCATCCAAAACTCGCGAGCATTGGTTTCATTAGACACATGGTGAAAAACATTGTCGTCCACCCATTGTCTAATTGTGCCAATAGCCTTGCGATTCATCTTCTTCCACTCGGCATCGGACATGCTTTCGGGCTTAGCGGCATCTCCTTCAATTGGCTTATGCAGATCCTTGCAATAGAGAATGTCCTCCATCCTTGGCTTCCATGTTACCCAATTGGAGTTGGTGAGTTTGATCATAGTGCCACTTCCTTCCATCTCGTAGTACGAGCCAACCAGGCTCTGATACCACTTGTTAGGAATGTCGGTACTACAACATAGAGAATGTTCAAGGTAAAGTAGAAAATTGACACCAAGAATTTATATGGTTCGGCAATTTATACCTACGTCCATGAAACAATTATCAATCTTCACTATATGAAAAAGATGAGTACAACAAGAGTAGTCTTACCAAGCCAAAGACAAGGCTTGATGGATACAAGAAAGTATGACACACACTTTCTATCACTCTAAACTTCACTCACAATATGTAGTGGAACACTCTCACTCTCACTTTTGGAGTGGAACTCTAGCTTTGGACTTGATCCTTTACTACTCACACTTGGTTCTTAATTGGTTACTTCACTACAACATCACACCCATATTTATAGGTAAGGGTTTGACATTCTACTAGTTTTTAGTGTATTCTTCAAATCTCTAGCGTAGAGAGTTCTAGACTAGCCACAAAATTGTAGCTTCTAGATCTTTTTATTTGCAACCAAGGAAGCTAGTACTCTCTAGCTTCTTCCATCAACTTAATAACATGTTAGAATTGTCTAGCATTCTCCAGCCACCTCACTTGCTTACTAGAATAATCTAGAACATTGATCATGGGCTGGATCATATATACCAACACCACGTACATCTTGTGTTTGCTTCCCCGTCTCTATCCATTTGCATACTTATCAACACTAGTGACCGGAGCAATCTAACGAAGGTCACGAACTTAACACTTTCTGTTCAAAAATAATTTAGGATGAGTGGGTTTGGGGCTACAAGAACTTATTGGTGCAATGGTGGGTATGTTGAGGTCTGTGTATTGGGTCTTTGAATTTTGACGTAGTCAAGCGGTTGATGCCGCGAAGGTGACTAGCCTTCCCGCTGAAACGTAGTGCCCTCCTTCAAACTCTCAACGGAGAGTACAGTTTCTTACAGGAAGCCAAAGTTCACAACTCTACATATTTCTTCGTTTTCGATCTCGGTGGCATGCTTAGATTGCTTTCCCAGAGAACGTTGCACTCTGGAAATCTCGCTTCTCACTCCAAAACCACCGCCCTGACAACCTTTTCACGATGTGGGTTCGCAGCCCAAGCCGCCCAACTGCCCCCACCAAACTTCACCACCCACCCAAAGCTTCCCAGCTCAGAGTTCGACTCTCACGCATACGGCGTCGTGCTCCAGCACTGCATCCGAAACGGCGACGCCAGGTCCGCAATGGGTCTTCATTGCGAGATTCTGAAGAAAGGCGGCTGCTTGGACTTGTTTGCTGACAACATTCTTCTCAATATGTATGTGAAGGCGGGTATGCTCGTTGATGCCGCTAACCTGTTTGATGAAATGTCCGAGAGAAATGTTATTTCGTTCGTTACATTGATCCAGGGGTTTTCGGATTACGGGCGTTTTGTTGATGCTGTAGAATTGTTTAGTGGGCTGCATAGAGAAGGCCATGAGCTTAACCAATTTGTTTTTACTACGATTTTGAAGTTGCTTGTGAGGACGGGGTGGGCTGAGCTGGTTTGGACTGTTCATGCTTGTATTCATAAGCTTGCGCATGGGTCTAGTGCCTTCGTTGGGACTGCTCTCATTGATGCCTACTCTGTTTGCGGGTACGTTAATGTTGCTAGGGATGTTTTTGATGAGGTTGTTTGTAAAGATATGGTAGCTTGGACTGGGATGGTAGCATGTTATGCTGAGAATGGTTGTTCTGAAGAAGCACTCGAACTCTTCTCTCAAATGAGGGTGATTGGGTTCAGGCCTAATAATTATACTTTTACAGGTGCGCTTAAGGCTTGTGCGGGATTAGAGGCCTTAAATGGAGGGAAGAGTGTCCATGGGTGTGTAATAAAATCATGTTATGAAGGGGATCTGTATGTGGGTACGGCATTACTTGATTTGTACACCAAGTTTGGAGATATTGAGGAGGCTCGGCAAGTATTTCAAGAGATGCCCAAAAATGATGTGGTTCCTTGGAGCCTCATGGTTTCACGGTATGCTCAGAGTGACCGGTGTGAAGAGGCTCTGGACTTGTTTTGTCGGATGAGGCAAGCATTTGTTGTTCCAAACCAGTTTACATATGCTAGCACGCTGCAAGCTTGTGCAACTATGGAGCATTTAGATTTTGGGATGCAAATCCATTGCCATGTAACCAAGGTTGGTATTGATTCAGATGTCTATGTTTCAAATGC
This sequence comes from Malus domestica, assembly GCF_042453785.1. Taxonomy (NCBI): domain Eukaryota; kingdom Viridiplantae; phylum Streptophyta; class Magnoliopsida; order Rosales; family Rosaceae; genus Malus; species Malus domestica. The sequence goes on from NC_091673.1 coordinate 9,307,923, forward strand.
CCTCATGGGTGTCTATGCTAAATGTGGAAAGATAGATGACTCTATGGACTTATTTGTGGAATCACCAAATAGAAATGATGTATCTTGGAACACAATGATTGTTGGGTACGCCCAGTTAGGTGATGGAGAGAAGGCGTTGATGTTGTTTTCAGGTATGATTAGATGCCAAGTCGAGGCAACAGAAGTGACGTACTCTAGTGCTCTCCATGCTTCTTCTGGCCTAGCAGCGTTGGAATCAGGAGTTCAGATACATTCTGTAACAGTCAAAACCATATATGACAAGGATACTGTAGTGGGTAATTCTTTAATAGATATGTATGCCAAATGTGGGAACATTAAAGATGCTCGCCTGGTGTTTGATAAGTTGAAGCAACGAGATGAGGTCTCATGGAATACCATGATCTCAGGGTATTCTATGCATGGCCTTGCCCTTGAGGCTCTAAAAGTTTTTGAAATGATGCAGGAAACAAATTGCAAACCAAACAAGTTAACTTTTGTTGGTGTCCTGTCAGCATGCAGCAATGCAGGACTTCTAGATCAAGGACAAGCTTATTTTGATTCTATGGTACAAGACTATGATGTTGAACCATGCATAGAGCACTACACTTGTATGGTCTGGCTTTTAGGGCGATCAGGCCATCTTGATAAGGCCGTGAAGTTGATTAATGAAATCCCATTTGAACCTAGTATTATGGTGTGGCGTGCTTTGCTCGGAGCTTGTGTTATCCATAATGATGTCGAACTTGGAAGGACGGCTGCCAAGCATGTTCTTGAAATGGATCCTCAGGATGAGGCGACCCATGTGTTATTGTCAAACATATATGCCACCGCGAAGAGATGGGATAATGTAGCTTATGTTAGAAAAAACATGAAAAGGAAAGGAGTAAAGAAGGAACCCGGCTTAAGTTGGATTGAGAACCAGGGCACAGTTCATTATTTCGCTGTGGGCGATACTTCACATCCTGATATGAAACTGATCAATGGCATGCTGGAATGGTTGAAATTGAGAACCTTGAAGGCAGGACATGTTCCCAATTGTAATGCCATTTTGCTTGATGTGGCAGAGGATGAAAAGGAGCGTCTCTTGTGGGTACACAGTGAAAGATTAGCTCTAGCATTTGGGCTGGTTAGAGCACCATCTGGGAGCCCCATTCGTATCATTAAAAATCTTCGGATATGTATGGATTGCCATGCCACAGTGAAGTTAATATCAAAGATTGTGCAGCGAGATATTATTGTTAGAGATCTCAATCGATTCCATCACTTTCAGGATGGAGTTTGCTCTTGTGGTGATTACTGGTGATTGATCTGCTTTATTCGGATCTATGGTTCCTCGAGGGTTTAACTGAAGTGTCCTTGTCCTCAAGGGTTCACTCCCTTCCAGGTAATTCCATATCCGTGACCAAGTACATGAAATTTACCAAGTTTTCGCTTTGCTTCACATCTTGTATGTTTTATCTGCTAATTTATTCCATTGCAGTTCTTAATGGCTAGAAATTGACTATTAAAACCTTATGCTGATTTCATTACTTGTGCACAAAGGTATCACCCACTTGTTTATTGTCTGTTTTTTCTTGATCTTCAAGTAATTCTAGACCAAGAAGAAAAAGTTGTGTCAAGTTTAGACCATTGGCTGTATCTTCAACATCTATCAATCCAAACGAATGCAGTACTCATTCATTGATCATTTCTCTCAAAACGTTTGCAGCCTTTTAGTAGGGATTAACTTTCTAGTTTGGCCTTTGTGATAATCATCATAAAGAAGTTTACATTTCTTTTGCTGATTGGAAAGTTGCAGCATTTTCCTCATTAAAAGACTCGTACAATTGTCTAAATGTAACATCCCACATCGCCCAGGGGAGTGGATCATGTAAGTCTTATATGTATATTCTCATCTCTACCTAGCACGAGGCATCGGAACTCTGAAGTTAAGCCAGTTCGTGCGAGAGCATTCCCAGGATGGGTGACCCACTCGGAAGTTCTTGTGTGAGTTCCCAGAAACAAAACCGTGAGGGCGTGGTCGGGGTCTAAAGCGGACAATATCGTGCTACGGTAGAGTCGAGCCGGGGATGTGGTGGGGGCCCGGGCCGGGATGTGACACTAAATGTGAACTGCAACTCCCACTGAACTTGTTAATTGCTTTCTCATTGATACTCGGGAATATTTTTTTCCTTTTTCATTGTTCTTTTTTTACTCTAGAAACTTTCTTGTTCCTATTGTATTGTTTTTTTACTTCCATTTTCTAGTTTCAGAACAATTAACTGAAAGAAAATTTTCAATCTCACTATAATTTAGCCTACCATTTGATGTAATGATTTTGTCCATTAAAATCTGAGTTCATGCACCCATGTGTATCTAGTATTTTACCAAATTATAGTTTATACATATGTTTGTATATTTATGACCTTAATCCATATTCAAATTTAATGGTATAGCATCAGAGAGGTTATTATATTGTGGGCTTGCGGGTTCTTTGTGGAAGGTGTTTGAGTATAAACTTATTGTTCTTTTCAATATAAGATTTACATATGTGGTGATGCTTTTCCGATTTCCATTTTCCATGCTCTCAGACAGATTGGATTTTCTGTTCCAATTTATAGGTTAGCGTTCAGGCTTTTAATGATGAAGATCCTCAAGGACGTCGCACACTTGGTATTGTTCCAGGCTAAATGATATATTACCTTGGAAACATGTTTTTTTGCTTTCCTGATTTTTATTTCAAATTTGTTGCTTAAGCTGAATGCATATCATATATTTGTTATTCAGGATTATTTATTCACCGACGTAAGGCAGAGATTACTGATTCGTTTAGAAAGGTTAGTCAGCCTTCCCTTGATTGTTTGAGAGCATGATGCATTTTTCATTTATTTAGTTTTAATCTAAGCGTGTATAATCTTATGTTCATGGTGATATGCGGTATCCATCAAATATCTTCTATATGTTGCGTGTCATATCAAACTTCCTAGTCATTTGTGGAATTAGACATCGTGTCACATTTTAAAATATTCTGTATTAGCACTTCAACTTTTGAATCGTCTAACATTGCGATTCTGAATCATGACTTTTTTGACTTTGATTCTCATCTTGTCGATAGCATTTTAGGTGGTAGTGGATTCGTAAATCTCATTATGAATTAGGTAAGCATATCTGTAATTGCTACGTGGAAAGATCAACGGGAAAAAAGGCATATTTCCCTATCTTCGAATCATCATAAACTGCAAGTGGTTTTTCAAGCTAGGGTGAAAGTCTAGCCTTTGGATCTTCACTTTAGAAAATCATTTGTGACGGCATCACCAACTACTTAGGCTACTATTGCTATGATCACTACAATAGTTGCATAACCATGTCTAAGCCTGGGATAGTATGAAATATCCTTCCATTTATTTGCTGCACGGATCTTAATTGCTCACTTTATGGGACTCATCATCAGGGATATGACTAAATTAGCGGAACTTGGGGCTAGTGTGAGTTTAAACATATTAGGATATGACTATACAAACAGAGCTTGGGGCGGCAACTGTGAGTATAAAACAGGAATGCACTGTATTACCCGAGCTACTGACTCATCAGGTGTATGATAAGAAATCAACTGATGAAGAAATATTTTGAGAATTGGTCTAGAGATCGTTTCTTTGTGCTTACAAACCTCAACTATGTGTCAGTTTTTTTTTTCCCTTTTTTGCAGGAAACACAGTACATCTTAACCTGGAAACATATTGCATCTTAGCTGCAGTTTTTTTCATTTCCTTGGATCACATTGTCAATTGTCTTTGTGCTTCCCTGGGAGAAAATTTATCTATAATTTTCTAGAACTATTTACATTCCATTTGAGGGATTTTAGCTCAGAGAAAGCAACAGTTCATCTTACTGAAAAACAATATAGTTTATTAGTAAGGCTTTGCTTCAAAAGAGAACTGACCATCCAACTACTTATTTCCTACTATCCCTAGGAGTATCTTGTCTTGTTCCAATTTCCCGGTTGGTCGAATTACTCTTTGACCGTTTTCATTTTTCCTCTGAGACCTTTTTTTATCTCTTCCTTCAGATGGTGCACCAAAGGTTGGACATTGTTTTTCTTTTTTGTCTACCACTTTGAAAGAGATTTAATGCCTAACATTCCTAAACGAATCAGTTGTGTGTGATTGCGTACATGTCAGGTTGTCTTATAATATACTCGTGTGCGTTTATAGGGAACTTGGCAAAAGTAGGAGCTCTTGTCAATGGCTCAACTTGCTTTTGGCATCAGCGAGGACAAGCTAATGTCTAAGATTAATATTTTCCAAATTTTAATTTTGGACACTTTATGTCACCGAATCTATAAAATAACAGGGTACATAGCTATAAACTTGTATATTTTAATCTCACGTCTTTACTGTAGCAAAAGCTAGAGTTTTTAACTGGTCGTCCAATTTCTATAGCATCTCGCTGCAAGCAGAAACTGATTTTACATTCATCTTCTTTTCCAAATTATTTGTGTGCATAATTACTGTTTCCATCTTTTTTACTTTATGCTTTCATTGTTCATGTTGCTAGCCGACATTCACTTCTCCCAGACCCTGCGTAAAGCGGGAGCCTTGTGCACTGGGTACGACCTTTTTTTTCATTGTTCATGTTGCTGATGCTAACTATTATTGAATCTTGTTTTGTGCTCGACTTAGATGTCTATCTAAAATTTATAGAAGACGTGGAGCTTGATATGTCGGCAGTAGTTTGTAAGCTAGCGCTACACAGTGTGCTCCATTGTCGAAGCAAGAGAATACAAGCGGCCTCTGTTTGACAGTGATACTTAAGACCACTCTGATTCTGAGAATGTAGGTGAGGAAGGTGACTTTAGAAGTCTAAAGAAACTCCCTTTTCAGAGATTGCTTACATCAATTTTTTGATCAGGTTAGAAAGTTGCTTTTGAGTTTGTCAAAATCCTGTCTTGCCAATTATTCGGAACCATATTTTTTCTGTATGAGAATACTTAGATACAGTTTTACGAGCAGTTCAAGGTACAGATATATAAATCTTGAATGTGTGACTATTACTTATACTGGTCTGAATTCAAACTTCTTGTACCCTCCTTAAATTCAGTTGTGATTATGTGGCGCCTACGTTTCCTGCTCATGGTTACGTCGTGCTGCATCACGTAGGAGAATCGTGTTCTTCTCAGAGATTTGAATGTACGCTGTAACTTGTAAGTGGCATTTCTATGTTTCCATTTTTGGTGGTTAAAAGTGAATTTCCTAACAGAACATGAGAAGATGATACAAATTGTCCTCAACTTCCATAATATATGTATGATTCATGAGAAAGCATTTGTTCACGGTTCCCCTTGTACAAAATTCCTTGGGCCATGTCTTCAGTTGTACGCGAGCCCATCTGATCAGTCATTGCTTTAAATTAACTAAACATTTGCAAAAGCAGAACCTAAAAGTAGAAAATGCACTACCACAAATTAATTTAAAATGAGACTATAATCCATTCAATCAAAATTGGCTTCTTAGCTAAATTGGTGTTTGAGATTGGCATAACTCCTCACTTTGGTCCTTGACAATGAAAATCGATAGGAATGGTCCCTGAGTTGGTCTTACCGCAAATCATTTTGGTCATTCTATGAAAAATTTGCGAATATTCTCGTTAAGTGGAGTTGATTTAACAAAAATACCCTTTAAAAGGTGGTCACGCAATCGTTCATGTAACAATTTAACGAGCATATTGACATATTTTTTACGGAATGACTAAAATGATTTAGGTTGGACAAACTCAAAGACCATTTCTATTGATTTTCAAAACCCTAAAAATAATTAACAAAAAAATAAGAGGGAAAATTATGTCATACAACAATGTATGTTATACATAAACTCTTTCAACCGTTAAATGTTACAGTTTCACAGTATCTCCTAAGAGTATGGAATGATAACTATCGTGGGAGTGTACTGTTTACGTACAAAAATTCATTCACAAGGGGAGAAATTAAGGCACGGGGTGTGTCTCGTGGATAAGAAACATGCAGCCGCAAGGGCCACAACGTTGGAAGTCTATGAAACCTACCAAACACAGAATCGTCGCGACGAAATTGGAACGCTCGCATCCCATCCGGTCCTGCTGAGGAAGAATATATTTTTCCTACGTTTGAAGTTTCAAAGCACTCGACCAATGAAACGACCCCACAGAAAAAAGAAACAGATCAGAGAAACATTAAAGTCAAGCTTTAATCTTGACAAGATTATATTTGAAAAATCATTTAACTAGATGCATATGAGTGATCGTAGTTGTGACCTTAATAACTCATCGACCGTCGTATTAGCTTCTCAATAACTATGACTTTCAAGATTAGTAGGCTTTACGGAATTGCTTGGATAAGAACTTCTAATCCTCCTTCGATATTTATTAAAGTTAACAAAACGCATTCGTATTGTTCAGTGTAAAATATCTCAAAGAGCAATAATTTTTACCCAATGACACAAAAGTGTAACCAACGAAGAACGAACCTGCTATAATATAAAATTGTATTATTTAAAATACATGATATGGTTGAAAATTCATTTTTAGCGCACTTGGTCTATTTGTGTAGGTGAATAATTGCGGACAAAATTGCTAGGTAAAGCCATAAGATCGACGATAAATTTTTTAGTGTACTGGAAATACGACACGATACACCAAGTATCATAAAATAAATAGTTACAGTTTTTTTCTTCTAGCATCTAATCATTTGTTTTACGACACTTGTTATATCAGACCATATTTTTTACACACTGAAAAATCTCTCTCGATCGACATGCATAAACACAATACATCATGGATGAAGTGTGGTGAATTAACATATAATATGTTGATGTGAAGAGTCACCTTTCCTACAAAACTAAATAAATAACAATTAATCTGCATAACATAATTAAACATCATAAACTTATAATTTACTTTTTCAAAAACTATAATCCGATGAGGAATTTGAACACGATGAGCTTGTCTTATTTGACACTTGACAATTGACATGTGCACTCATCACTTCTCTTCCACTTTGTTTGTTTGTACACGTACACCTAGCAAACTAGAGCTAGCCTAGCCTAGTACCCACACCAACACTTTTTTCTTTTATTGTTCATGTACGTAATACAAAACCTTTTTGTTTTGAAACCTGCAAATCTGCAATGCACACCCCTGCAAAACAAAATGTACGTTTACATGGTGAACAGAAGAAATATACAATTCAAATTCGTTCGACCCAAATCAACTGTAGCTAGAAAGTTAGGGTTTATAGCTGCGAGCTCAACCTCTTGGAAAGAAAAAAAAAGAAAAGAAAAGGTGTTTATTATGTGATTAATCTATATATGTCTGAGCCAGTTGACCATGTAGATATATAAAGGTGGATGAATGATGATGAGGCATATGAGCCATCTTGTCAAGATCTTAGTAGTGGAATTACAAGACGAATGATCGATGTAAGAAAAGCTAAGAGAATAGGACTCTCTTAAAAGTGAGATTTATTGTTACTTTATGTATTTTTGTATAATGATGTATAATATTGACATAAAAATTAACGTTAAATTGTTAGATAGTAGAGATATCATAAAGAATCTCATTTTGAGATAATCTCCTTAGTATTTCTAAAAGGTAATTATTGTTCTCTCTCACTTTTTCCTCTCTCCATTGTAGGTGCGGAGGCATTGAATCATCGATCATCAGGTAGCAAGAAGACTCAATTTCCCATTACAAAGTAACTGTTTCAGTACTTTTCATCAATAATCAAACGTCCACGTGACCCAACCACGACAATGCAACCCATCCCCAAAAGAAATTTCATTGTTATGATAGCCGGTTGTAAAATAATACAGTAATTAGAGAACAATCAAACGGGGATTAGTTTAATGAAATATTTAACTAGTCAGGCCAAATGTGGATTAGTAAAAGAAGGTGGTGGTGATGATGGCGGTAATAGAAATATGAGAAGAGAGAATACATGTTGAGGGTTTTCCAGGGGCCCACAGGAGAGCCCCCCACGAAGTCCGGCTTTGCACGCGCAGTCAGGAGGTGGGGACCCAGGAACAGGCCCACACCTCAGTCCATGCAAAAGGGAGAACAAAAAAAATCAGAAAAGAGAGAGAGAGAGCGAGCGTGGAATTTTATGGCCCAGGCAGCCCTTGTCTTGTCGGGAATTTCGAAGGGCTATCGCTGTTATCGTGAACCTGCACGCACCCCATACCATAATAAATAGAAAGCGCTCTCTCTCTCTCTCTCTCTCTCTCTCTCTCTCTCTCTCTCTACACACATAGATAGAGGTATCATGCATGCGCATGCATGGCGTTGGCTGCCAATTGATTATGAATTATCATGCTTCTTCTTCTCCTCTCAGCTTTCTTGCCCTTCCAAGTTTATTAACCAACCTACCTTACAAGTTACAAGATAGCTCAACTTTAACCCTAAACAACATATATTTATATATAGAGAGAGACAGAGAGACAGAGACAGAGACAGAGACGGGTACTACGCTATGCTGCCAAGGGAATCTGCTGCATAGAATAGGTTAGCTTTAAGCATGCTAACGACTCCATGCCTTGCTTCACATATGTTACTCCTTACGAGTTAACAGCAATTGGCCATTGATTTCCAACTTACTTTCTTTTCCATCTGAATATCGATACATACCACCCAAAAACAATAAAAAGAAGGGAACTTTAAAGAAAAAACTTCTGGTACTGTTCACTTTAATGAAAAATCATATTTTTAAACCAAAAAGTCAATCCCAATACTATTCACTTTACTTTTTATTTTGTCTTTATCGTTAAAACTCAAAGTTTTAAAGCTATTTTCATTAGTTTTCCTAACCTAAAAAATTGCAAGGAATCATATATATATATATATATATATATATATATCAGTAACACACACACACACATATATAACTTCTTCCAATTGAAAAAAGGAGAGATTTTATTCAATAGCATTGTACTTTATATTCCAAGTATTGAAATATTAATATATATATATACATACATGATATATACTAATCTAAGGGACAATTTTTGCTAAAAAGTCTGCAAGTTATTGTTCTTTCTTAATATATGGTATATGCTTGTGTAAAAATTGAAATAATTTTTTGGTATACCAGTATCCTTATCCTTTCTAAAGTATTATTGTATGTTTAATATCAATGAACAAAGGGTATCTAAAACTAACAATAAAATATAAATTGTGATTACAAAATGCATAATTTGAGTAAATAATTACAAAAAAACAGAACTTTTGGAAAAAAAATTCGAAACACCTCAGAAAAATATGGATCATAAATTTGGAATTATCGGAAAATGCATTCCAGTTTTTCGAAAAATATTCTGATTTTGAAGTTTTACTTTCGGAAGATAGAAGATGGAGAAGTCATGAAGAAACTTCTCTCTCTCAATCCTACCGTTTTTATATAGATTAGGAGGGATACATTTTTTTCATAATTTATCCATTTTCTACTTTCATTTAGAAAAAAAATATGCAAGTTCATATCCAGATTTACATTCAACATTCAATTTAATGAATTGTCCAAACCAAGTCAATCCTAAACATCAAACGATATGGTGAGGGAGAAAATATGGGCCCTCTCTCTTAATGTTACATGAAAGCAACAAAGCAAGACTTAGTTCAGGTACATATACAAATATTTTTTATGGTATTCTGGAGTATGAGATACTTGAATCTTTTAACTGTTAAATTTTTGTTTAAAATTTTAAAATTTAAGGATTAAAACACCCGAAGAAAATGCCTTGATGTTTTAAGGAAACCAGTAATTAGCATGCAAGTTGTTAACCATATATAATAAAGTTGGAGCTATGCATGTAAATCATCATCATTGGAGCTATATTAAAATTTGGTGGTGGTGGAATTGGAGTGTCCAAGAATTGTTAAATTGTTTTGGTTTTTGGAAATTTTTTTGTCCACAGTTTGTATTTTGCGGATGTATTAATGAAATTCTGTTTCAATACGTTACGTTGTCTTCGCAAAAGATGAGCTGGCTAGCAGCCATGAAAGGTACCATCATCAAATATGAGTGAGAGAAAATGAAAGCGAAAAAAGGTTTGATTGCCTTCCAAGGTCATCAATTGGCATGCAAAAGTGGTAAACAATTAAAAGTTCATAGTTTTTTAATAGGGATACTTTGGATACGGTTCCTAATTTTTAACATTCTTTGGCTAAAACCTTACTGGTATTCAAAGTTTGATCAAAGTCCCTTGACTTTGTACATCTCATTATATTACAATTAATATTTATAGTTTTATAGTTTTGACATTAATTGTTTGATATTTTATGAGATTTATAATCCTATAAATTTAAAATCCCTAATTATAATACTATTAGAAACAGTTACAATAAAAAAATTCAAACATTCTGATTGAATAAATGGATAAAAACTATGTAAAAATAAGAAATAATAAATGGCAAAAGAATGTATCCATAGTGTTAAAAAAATTGGTATATTTTACAAAACAAATTGGTACATTTCACATATAACAAAGTGGTACATTAATAAAGAAGAATGGGTACATTATAAATAAATTATGGTACAGATAAAAGATTAAAAAATTATGAGTACAAATTAATTTTTTAAAAATATAGGCACTAAAAGAAATTAATACATGGGTACAAAATAAAACTAAAAATAAAATACTACAAATTTAAAAAAATGTTGCAAATTAAAAGTGGGTACAAACTAAAAATATAAATATATGATACAAAGTTTTGGCATAAAACATAAATATACCATATGTAATTTTTCTATCATTGATTAAATATACAATGTCACGTGACAGTATACACATGGGTACAAACACAAATAAAACTTTAAAAAATATGGGCACAAAAAGAAACTAATATATGGGTACAAATTAAAAATAGGTACAAACTAAAAATGAAAATATATGATAAAAAAATTTAGCCATAAATATAAATAGGCTTTTTTTATTAGCACACCCACATATTGTTGAATGCACCCCACAAAAAATGCAATATTAAATTACTTATTTATTCTACTATGCAATGACAATTTCGACCTTATTAAGTTTTTAAAAAAATAAGAAATTTCCAAATACACCCCACATCACTTTTAATATATTATTTATCTTCTTCAATTATCAAAACCATCACACCCTCCATTGTTGAACCAAATCCTAACTAATAATGAAATTACAAACACATATAAAGATAATTTTTAATTGAAAAAGTAAATGTGGGGTGTATTAAGTATGTGGGGTTTATTCAACAATTTGTGGGGTGTTAATATAATAAGACTATAAATATACTAATTGTAACATTTTTAACACTAAAGGAATATATTTAAAAATAAAAATATTTGATTATTCAAATAATTAATGATGTTACTAATATCCAATGACCTTTATCAAAAATTGAAAATGAATAGGATTTTAATCAATGAAGTAGCAAAAAGAAAGATATGAACCTAATTTCTCATTTTTAGTATTACACGCAAAGGTGGCAAAAAGTTTAAATGTTCATAATTTTTATATATTACATGCAAGAGTGTCCATTCATGTATATAGTACCTATACCTTAATTACCATAAAAACGCTTATATTGCATGAACCCTACGTTTTAAGTTAGAATCTAAAGCAATCAACATAATTAAAATTCACAATACAACATTTACATTGTCGCAAAGTAATATGTTCTCAACCGGAAAATATAATTTTTTTGGAGTCGCTAACACACCTCGACTTGGGAAGGTCGAAGCATGTTGACCGTCACCATGAGGTGACGTAACCATAAGGGTAAGTGATGTAAAAAGTGAGTAAATTTAAAACTAATTAGAACTAATTATACTAAATAGTGAAAGAGTGCGCAATCGTGGGGAGAACCCACTACAATTATTCAGATCGTAATAGATAGTGAGACTACAGAAGAGTAGGCAAAGTAACTAAAGTACACTTATTACATAACAGTGATCAGTTCGTACGTCTAAACATAAGAGAATGTCAGAATTGCTGGGATTCCTCGAGTGCCACAAAGAGTATAGCTATCTAGGTCCTGGAGGAGCGAAAAACAAAGTTGAGTGGGTCAACAAAACAATGCTTATATGAAATCCTTTATTTTCGAATATACTAACCCCTCACCGTAAAACAAGTATAGTTTCCTTAAAACATACTACGTAGGTACGTAAACTATAAATCAACAATATTATAACTGTATTATAACCAGAAATATGCCAAGTCATGATCTATCAAATGCTACCATAATATAATCATGTGATAATCAAGTATAGCTAAGTGCTCATCCATCTAAGCTGACACACGAGTTCGAACAAATAATTTCTAACACGAACAGGACTGGGTGTAATCAATATGCTCTAGTACTAGGATCACGTGAAGGCTGGTGCAGAAGCACGATCACATACAAGTTGGATTGCCTATCTACCCGATAGGATTGGCACCTAACTTGGATCTAAGGAGAGTGAACAATGTGATGTGAACATACACGTGAAGGACTGGCCATGTTGGCCCTGTTGGCCCTGGGGCGAGTACTAACACCAACGCAGCAAGATGAGCATGTACAAATATATATTAATGTCATGACAGTAATATCCTAACCATATAGCATCATTTATCACAATTATATAGCAGTTCTCAATTATTTGGTAATATATACGTAAAGTGATGTATTTATGCAATTTTGGAAACTATAAATACGTATAGATATAAAATAAATTGCCCACTCACAAGTACGTCGCTGGGTCGTAGCCCCCGAGCCTAGCTTGTCCTCAAACGTCATTGGGATACGTTCCCCCTATATGTGAAATAACTAATTTCGAATTAATTAAAGCACATATACATAAACCTAAATAAAATCTTCATAGTTTGCTCAAACCTAGGGTTTAAATATACCATCGTAACCTATTCAACGTCACAAACATCCCCAAATTTTTAAAATATTTTTTGGACGGCTCACGTGCCCCCACGCGCAGGCCAGTGCCGCCAGCTAGCTTGACGCCGTCAGGAATATTCCGTCTCCTTCTCAGGTTGTCCTCGTCGTCGTTGTTGTCCGCTGCCGTCTGCAACTTGACTTTTCGCTAGTTTTCTGGAAAATTTTCAAACTCACTATTCTTTTTCATTTCTCAACCATTTTTGACGTACTTCATATGGATTTGAAGCTAGTGAAGTGTAGAATCGCGTTATACCTGTTTGGAGTCCAAAAAGTGGACGAAGGTCGCCAGAAAACGCCTCGAAAGTTCCAGCCAAAAGTGAGCTCCTCGAAACTCGATTGTTTCGATGTCCAAGCTTCTTAAAAAATATCCTAGAGGCCTCGGGGAGTTGTGGGAAGGTCTCCTCTACCTTTAAAACTCCTTAACTTGGCCTGAAATCCGATGAACTCAGGTCACTGAGTTCGAATCTCACGAGTTCGACGTTGAAAACTCGTCCATTCCGGGGTTCAAGGACATGGTTGTGATCGTGAAGATGAGAGGAGTACAATGGGGTAGTTTTTGGGTTCAATCTGAGAGGTTTAGGGTTCGTTCAAGGGATTTGCAGAGAGAGAGAGTATACCGGAGAGAGAGAGAAGGAAGAGAGAGAGTCCCTTTTCTCTTTTTTCTAATTGGTTGATAGAAATGAGGGAATGGATGGGATTGGTGGAGTGCACGGGATGGTCTAAATAGAAGGCTAGGGATAGAGTTTTGATTTTGTACATAAAATGGTATTGAAAATCTATCCGAAATAGTGTTTTCACACTGATAAAAATTTACATGCACTCGTAACAACGTGTACAATTTAAATGCAATAGCAAGAAATAAAATAAAAGCGATATGAATATGTCCACTTCACTTGCCAATAAGGACATAATAGTCAATACACATACTCGGGAAGAAATTACATAGGAAAATTAGGGACGGGTCGTCACAGTCTGTGTGCCATATGTAGCTTTTGTGACTACTAGTGATATCAAAGACAGAATCATAATTTTAAAGTGGAATCCGTTGAATTACTCTTTTTCTTTCTCATGGACAAAAAAATATACGGTCATACAAAATATTCTTCCTCATAAACAACACCAAGATAAGTGTCAATTTTGAAAAGAGAAGTGAAAACTTAAGATGGCAAATGTAATTTAGCTTTTTGCATACATTCTTATCTTGTTCTTTTATACCCATCTCTTCTGATAAAGTAGTTGTCCATTTTTATAAAAAATAATTGGAGATGACCTAATAGTTGGGTAAATTTCTTGGATGTAGTTGAATAAAAATGTACATTTTGAAGGGAAAAGCATACTAAATTGTAATATAATCCACTAACTAATTAACATGTTTTAAGAAGAGGTTAACAAGCTAGCTAACCTGACTCAGACCCATTTGGAAAGTTACAAAAAAAAGGGGAAAAGGAAGTGAGAAACAAAAAGCACAAAAGGTGATCTCCAAGTCAATTTGAGAGTAATTGCAAGTACCCTTTTGGTAGTAAAACTAATAATCGCACAGACGGAAGTAAAACAATGATAAAAGGGAAGAAAGTTGGTAGGTTTGTAAAGAAAGCTTTATCTCTGAAAACCAGCAAGCCAAGAAAATGTATAAAAATCAAGGACTACGAAAAAGAGTTGGAAAATGATGAGGTTTGTAGTAATCATGGTAAGTGGGAAGCAGTGAAGAAGAAAAAAGGAATAGAAAAGAATGGAATATTTAGGGTTTGGTGACATGCATAGAGCTGGCGCATTTCGTTGCTTCTGTCAATCTTTGGTTTATAATTACTTACTGCTAAGTACTCTCTTTTCATTCGTAATTTCCCATGCATATATGCTTTTGATCAAATTGCTAAGCGTGCCTGCTGCGCTCGCTGCTCTCATGTATGAAAAAACAAGACCTCTGTTTCTTGAGCTACTCAGCCTGCAGCCCCAGCAATCCTTTACCGATTTCACTTAAATAGTACTACACCATATATACGTAGTACTACTACTGCCCCATCATTTTAAATTTAGCTCATAATTATTATCTTTAGGATTTAGGGTTTAAGCACGGTGAACACTTACATGTGAATCAAGAAATTTATTAAACCGAGTAAAATTCATTGGAGTAGATTAACTTCTTGATTAACAAGTGATTATGCATAGATTAGTCCATAAAGTGGGGAACGGATTATATTTATTCAAATTAATTAAAAGGGTGCGCCCCATTTACCAAAAAATGGGGTGGGCAGATAACGGTTTTTATATATTCAAAGATATTAATGTTCTGTAGACGCGAGCGAGAAGCTTTTCTTGCACTTAAAGGCTGCGTTTGGTACGTGGGACGGGACGGGACGGGACAAAACGGGATGAGGCGTTCCGTTCTGCGTTTGGTATGTCAAAAATAGGTGGAACACGCTGTTTCACGGGACAGAAATTGGGTGTTTTTGAGTCCCGCCTCCCCCCTGGAACGAGTTGTTCCACATATGTGGAACACAAAAATTCCACTTGTCTACCCTCCCTCTCTCTCCCGTAGCTTCGTTACCCTCCCTCTCTCCTGTAGCCTCCTCCTCCACCACAAACCCAGCAACCCAAATGCTTCGTTACCCAAACGTAGCTTCGTTACCCAGCAACCCAGATGAATTCGAGCTCGATTTCGGGCTTTCCAGGCTGAGTCGGAGACGAAACCCTCGAAATACTAGCGAAACAGACCGAAATGCACTTCCTTCTAGGGAAAAACTTGGCGTTTGCGCTGGCCGGAACGACGCGGCGTTTGCGAAGTGCAGGGAAATCATAGTTTGTGTAGCTCAGTCCACACTCGCCTCCCTTAGCCATTTCATATCATTGGTTTTAAATTGGGGAAAAATAATTTGATTTACTGGCATTGAAGAGAAAGATAATGAAATGAAGAGAAAGTATGGGTTTGATTTTTACTGGGAGATCTGAGCATGCGGGAGAGAGAGAGAGAGTCAAATGGAAGAAGAGAAAGCAGAGAAACGGGAGAGAGAGAGAGTCAAATAAAAAGGGTAAGTTAGTCATTTAATCTAGTTTCGTTCTGTTCCATCTTGTCAGTACCAAACATGACATGAATCTTTGTTCCGTTCCGTCCTGTCCCGTCTCGTCCCGTCCCCTCTGCATACCAAACGCTACCAAGGGGAACATGCAATGCAAAGTGGTAACCCAAGACGAAGGAATTTATAGAAAGTTGTCCCCCTTTTCACTTTGAAGAAATGCTAAGGAGAATTTCTCAAAGTGAGATTTTTTATGAATTTTCTGACATCTTACAGTTTTATAGTAATTCTCGTGCTAACATTACGTTATACAAAAAAATATGAAGTGACAAAAAATTTATAGGAAGTCCCACTTTTAAGTGAATCTTCTTAGCATTTCTCCACTAGATCACCCCCACAGGCCACTATGTGAGAGAGATCGAGGCGCCTAAGCCAAGACAAAAGCTATCCAACAAGTCTACAAAAGACATCTCTCCTTGATCGCTCACATATATAATATCTTTTTTCTATTTTTATTTTCCACCAACAAAGTAGACAAACCCAAACCCTACGTTCCTTTTCTCTCTAAGAACAGTCCCTGTTACAAGATTGTAAAAGAAATAAAGTATGTCATATGCTATATTGTTCATTCCCTTCTTTGTGTGATGAGTTTTATGGGGAGAGACAGAGATCACTCTACCTATTGTCACACTATGACCTAATATTAAAAGGTTGCCCAATACTTGGAGAACTGAATTGCCCACCAAGCAAGCAATACACGGAGGGAAGGACAGAAATTTGATCTACTGCTACATAATTGTTTCATGAGAACCTTAGAGCAATATTCTTTGGACAATCAAGTTGGTTCTTACTTTACGTTTGATATCCTAATTACTTTACATTTGACATCCTAATTAATCAACTCTTAACTTCTGACCCCGACCCCCCACAAAAAAAATCAACTCTTAACTTGATTATTTGTACGGTCATCACCAGTCGGGAGTACTATTATACATGGTGTCATCTCCATCAATGAACGTGTATGAATGATGGCTCGTATATATCGGGTGATAGAGTACAGTACAAAAATCCAAACTAAAGTCTTCACTCCTCATGATCAATGTTCTGTTTTGGGTTAGCTCCAATATACAGTCCATGAAGGGTTTATATAGCTCCTGTGGAGGATAAATTTTTGTACGTATACAAAACTGTTAGATAATGAATCTCGTAAAGCCTCAACTTTCTTTATGGTATCAAAGCCAGGTTATCCTGTGTGTGAAGTTCAATAATCACACGTGCTCCACGGCACGCTGTTTTGTTGTTCACATGTTAGACTTAAAAATGTGAGAGAGCATGTTGAGAATGAATCTTACCGATGAAAGGAGAAACCTTACATAGTCTTATAATTAAGTTTGGTTGCTCTTTATATTGTCAATTTACTTTACGACATATGATAAATTTCAATTTGTATTCCCATTAAGGTTGTTCACCAAACAATATGGAATCAAAATAAGAATCCTACTGATTCCATGTAGGAGAAAGGAATTCAGAATTCCTTATCTTTACCCGTTAAATAATAAAAATTGTCTGTAGAAATTAAAGATTTTATTTATTTTAGAAACAATGGCCTTCCATAGCATATTTAAAACATATATGTTGATTTTAAAAGCTGATTTATTTAAAAGTGGAATTGAACTCTAATAAATATTTGTCTTTACACTTGAAGTTCTGTGTTTGACAAACGTTTCCCCCTCCCCCATTATAGAATGTTAAAAAAAAAAGCTTATCTAGAAACCACAACAATCTCAAACTAGGCCTTAGTAAATAACTTATACGGATTTTATATTAATCTTACTTCGATTTTATAAATATTTTTGTATGCATTTCAACTCGATTTTAATTTTGACTCTTCCTCATTTCAAATTCTTCTCAATTCAATTTCAATTTACAAATTAATAAACGACAAATTCTTCCTTGTCGTATTAGCTCCTCCAATTGCATTTAAAAAAAAATTATGCATGTCATAAATGCAGTTGAAGATCTTGCCAAGCCCCATCACCCCAAAAATAAAAGACATAACTTTGGCCCAATTGACTTGAGAGTTGAGATCACAGACTTAATCAATTGTTTAATTATATATGATTAATGTTTTGCAAGAAAAAAAAGGTATATGGTTAGGAATGTGCTATCCGTATATCCGTTTTTATTTTTCACACTCTTTTAATTTGCGATCATCGGATCAAATAAATTAAAAAGATCAAACGACAGAAATTAAATATAAAAAATGTCCACACACCCCTGTAGCTATGGCAGGCGGATGAGGAATCTGTTGACTAAACTAGACCGGGCTCTGAATTTAATTAGTAGAAGATATCATATATAGGATGGGAAGGAAGGACTTCTCACATCAAATGCATTCAAACCCAAAAGTAAAAACTAAAGCGAGGTGACTCAGAGGAAGCAGTTTGTGCCGTGCTATAAAATACCTGACAAACCCCCATATACGCCATGCACTCTTTTCTCTCTCGGTTTCATCAAACTTGAATTATCCATTCCCTTGCTCTCACAATCACATGCATGCACAGATGGGCTGACATCCAGCACTCATTACACCACATGCACATGCAGACAGACACAACCAAACATTTAGTTTAAACAAGAACCCTAGCTAGTAAAATTATTGACCAATAAAAAGTAGAAAGAACCCTAAAGTATTTATTTTATAGAAAAACAAAGGAAAGAACAGAAAGAAAACCCATCATGCATGGGTGAATTAGGAGCATTCTGATGATGGCATTGATGATGCCATGATGACGAGATTAAAGCCTACCAAGTTTTTTTTTTTCCTCCCAATTTTTCAAGTAGAAACATCCAACAATTCCCAAACAATTAGTGGGGAATTGGGAAGGGAATTGAGAACGCAAAACAAAACCCAGTTCTCGCAATGGGAACAAGCACATTAGAAAGCCATCATTATTTGGTCCCCAGCCTCTTAGTACGGTATTTAATCAAAACCAATGGACTCTAATGCATGAAATGATCACATCTCTCTCTGAAGTCAGAATTGCAGAGCATCCCATGCATGATTATTACGTATTCCTCGTGCTTAATTTCTTTCATATTTCTCCACCCTTCGAAAGGCAAAAGCGATGTCTTTCAGATATTTTTCCAACTGTTTTGCCCAATAAAGTCCTGGTTCTTTCAGTACTACAAGAAAGCTTGATGTACATTATGGATACTGTCTATGTGAAATGTATATATAATTAGCAATATTATTGATTTCACACACAATTTGAGCTATAATAACAAAATCTTTAGTCCAACCCAATTGGGCAAAATTATGGATAACTCATATAAGTTGACCAAAAACAAAAACAATAGATAACTGATCTGCTATAGATTAAATCAACACTTACACATACTTAAGCAATTGATGAAATTTGTTGTGACCACTAAAACTTGTTTGAAAGTATTTTTAAAATAATCAAAACTGCTTTTAGTTCATCAAAATTGTTAATTTTGGGTTTAAAAAAGAACTCGAAGGATATATAAAGATTATGATATTTTGGTATTTTATGTTTTAAGGTTTTCTTGTAGGATAAGGATCATGGTTTCTTTTCTACTTTTTTATTAGAGTTTAAGATTCATGTCCTGTTTGTTTCAGGATTAGTTCTTTGTAAATTCACCTCTTGTTAACTTTGTAGGAAATAAGTAATGCAAGTTGTGTAGTCTTTTTGGGTTATGTAGCATTCTTGATAATTTTGTAGTGCTCTTTATTTTTCCATGGAATAAGATTCAAAGTTTGCAATTCCTAATTTGTCCTTTTCTCGTCTTTTGTTTTGTTTAACGCTTTAATTTCAGCAAGCACTTGCACTTACACTAAAATTTCGGTGTGCTTGTAATAGAAGCGTGTTTATTGAAATTGCTCCTAAGCATAAATGCTTCTACGGATCTTAAGGTTCAAATTAAGTAATAAACCAGAACATTAGGGGACCAGGGTTCGAATTGAAATTGCAGTCTTCTGCGAGGACTTCCATATACAGCAAGTTGAACAATATTCGAGCTAGCTTAGTGACGATGAAGGTATACCTTAATTAGAGACCATAGCCATGGTTTTGCATGCTTTATTTTATTCCGGTTTAAGATACTTTATAAATTTAACTCTCAACATTTTTGTCCATATGTCATATAATCGATCGTCCAAATTAATAAAAATAGAGGAGTCGGCGTGACGTAGGGCCGTTGAGTGCACTAGCTAGGCAATATCTTGCGGATGAATTTTGGGTAGAAAAATGTCTCTGTCAATGGCCTTTCAAGTTTCACCTTTGCTTTGCTTTCCATTCTTTTATTCGAAGCTTAAGTCATTCCATGGCCATGCACTGTCACCAGCCAGGCATGCCATCTCACCACTGCTCCCCTTTTATATATATAACCCCATAAATCAGAACCAGGATCCTCTCCTGAGCAATTCTTAGGGATCTTAGGGATCCTGCAATTATGTCCGTTCATCGTATATCGGGCGGTCAGAAATCATTTTAAATTTAAATTTTAAAATTCAAATATAAATAGTACCTAACAAAAACTGACCGTACGATATAAAATGAACGGATAAGATTACGGGATTCCTAAGAAATTGCTCAGGAGAGGATCCTGATTCCATAAATCAAAGCGCATCATCACACTAGCTACTTGCCCTCTCTCTCTCTCCCTCTCTCTCTCTCTCTCTCTCTCTACACTACTCTATATCTACCTATGTACATGCACGACAACAACTTTTTCAATTGTACAATAGTAAATTGACAAAAGTTAAGGTTTTATCGTAAATTTAATTTAAAAGATGAGAAATAGTCCAACTATAACATAATCAAAGTTTTTCTTTTTTCCGATGTGGCATTTATATTTTAGACACATATGCGTCTTCGCATGTGTTGAATTTTCAAGTTTCTTACGTGTGGTGAATTTTCAAGCCTAACACGTGGATAACACAAATTGAATGACGTCGAGCACATGTATCCGTTAGGCTTTACACAAGGCACAACTTGCTCTAATATCAGGAAAAAAGTTGAGGTTTCATCTTAAAACCAATTGACAAAATAAAAAGTAGCCCAATTTACTTATAAGTATATACAACATTCTATCTTAATTAATACTGTCAACATAAACAGCACAAAAGGATTATTAATTATGAAATTATAACAACATTGCATCGCCATTGGAGAAACAGAGAAGGAAAATATCAAACAATTACAATGGGCCACGAGGGTGTAACTCTTAGTTCTTTAATGCACCGGAGATTTAGTACTTAAAATCTTGTATTTGGTTTCAAATATGCGGCAAAACATTTTCGATGTACTGAAAACATAAAACCCAGATTTTAGTCCATGGTAAAACCCTTATTAACATTTGAATTTTGTTTCCAACAATCCTCAATGCCAATATCAAAATTTTGACTCTAATATTTTCTTCTCCATTGAAAGATTCAAATCTTAAAAATCAAACCACAACAATACAAATCTAAGAATATATATACATAATTCTTGGCATTGAAGTAGAAAATCAAAAAGCTCGGTGGCAGTGGCACCACCTTTTTAAGACTCAAATATAAGTCTTGCATTAATTAGAGATGCTCTAGGCATCGAGTAAAGTTTTGAGGCAAATGTATCATTTGATTTGATTATGCATGTATCACTTAAAGATGGCCCAAAGATTTGTTGGATACATATTTCAGTTTTTTAAAGTTTTAATATTTTGTTAAAATATAGGGAAATACAAGGGAGAAAAGAGAGATGAACAAAAGTGGATGAACTTAAGAGTTTGTTTGACAAATATTTCCGTTTTAATGTTTAGTTGTCAATTTTTTGAGAAAGAAGATGTCTAAAAACTAAACACCAAACACTTCTTAATAGGTTTTTTATCATTCTAGTTTTTCTTTCCTACATTCCCTTCATTTTTCTCTCCACTCTTCATTATTATTCTTCATTCTTCGAATTCCTATGTCTCTATCAAGACAAAATTAAAAATAAAATGATGATCAAACCGCCTTAAATTACTCTGCCCACAATTACAATTACAATTACAATTACTTCATTTGAATTTTCTTTGTTCTTTTATTCATTGGTGGGGTCTTTGATTATTGGGTAGAATACAGTCTTCATGAAGATTGATATGCAAGGATTGGATGGGTATAGAGTAGTCTCATCAGCTATAGTACTAGTAGTGCGCCATGAGCCATATCCATATATAATGATGAAAAATATATGTAGGGCGCTGGCGCTCAATTTTAATTTAAATTGCATGTTCCTTGGCATGCCATATATTTCTCTTCCCAGGGTTCAAGAGAATTCGCTGATTGACGCGTCTTTGAAAAGTCCCCTTTGTGTCAAAAACAACAGACATATACAAAAGGGTTTCTTTGAGAGAGAGAGCATGTTGAATGGCTGGAAAGAAAACTGGTCAGCTTTTCAGAAACGATCAGGCAGCCAAGCCAACAACCACACCATATATGTGTCTAATTAAAATGTCAGTGTCTTGAAGTTTGGATCAGGATTCTCTGAGCAAATGAAGAGGATACTTCTGATCAGATCCATCTGTCCATTCAAATTTTATTCAACGGTTATAATTATTATAATTTTTAAATAATTCTCCTGTTTGTAATCGTTGGATAAAATTTGAACGGCTCAATGAACTTGGTCAGGAGGATCCTCTCCATTTGCTCAGGAGAGGATCCTGATCCTTGAAGTTTAACCAATTAGCACTAAGCATCCTGCAAATAGAATTTGGAAAATAAATTAACTAAACCTAATTAGATGAGTTGAGAGAGAGAGAGAGAGAGAGAGAGAGAGTTACATTTGACAAATCAGTGGCCGTACAGGAGAACCGGAGAGAGGGTGGGAAGCACATGGGTTTTGGAGGGATTACATATTCTAAATTTCCTAGTTCCTACAGTTGAAGCCCACGTCGCAGTGTTTCGATTCTTGGGTTGTGGGGAAGCAAAACACCATCATAGATGCATGCCCAAGTCCCCAATGTTTATTTGTTTATAGATAATTACCTCTTACCTCTAAATATAAAACTCAGTCCAATGTGCTCTCTGTGTATTAATATCTTAATTAGGCTTGTTCAGACACAGACAGGTAATGTCATTATGCCCTGCCACTCCCCTCTTTTTCTCAATTTCAGCCATTTACTTAATTAATTAAGCTTTCAAAAGTACGTACCCACCAAAACTGCATTCTAACCCTTGACTAGAACAAGCTGAGTTTGAGAAAAATTTATGTGTATCTAAAATATTTATTTTATTTTAGTTTTATAATATAAGTAGACAATAAGATTGATACATGTTATTTATGTAAATAAAGTAAATATATGTATTATAATTGAATAAAACTATATGATAATGCTAGAGAGATTAAATTTGGAGACAAAGTTTTGAAAACTAAAAGATATGAAAGTTGGTGATTGATTAATTACTTAAACGTTGATAAACGTGTTTATTTCTATTAGTGACACATCATTTAGTTTACAAATTTAGTTTTTCTAGTATTACTCTAAAACTATAACACCAAGTAACGGTGTTCCGAATACATCAAAAGTCCCTCGAGTCTGAGCTGAGTCTTCGAGAGCTAGTAATGATGAATTAGTATAACATTTATTGGGATTACTCTTTAAGTAATTGGAAATATAGACGATCGAGAAACAAAACTTTGATCAACTAAATAACTGAATAAGGCCGGTGGTGTCGCTTTATTAACATTCCCCAGGACATATTGATGATCGATCAGAATATTGTGATGATCGAGTTCGTGGATATTTTCAAAATAATGATTCTCAAAAGCATAATTGATATGTCTTATATATGATTATGATAAGAGTACCAAATTGAAAAGCAAATGTATAATTTATGGGGCCTAATATATGCAGCAGTGATGGCTTTAGCACATAAATCCACCATTGCTATGTAAGCCTAGAAAGGGATCTTTTAGAGATATCTCAAAAGGAGAGAGCCGTTATGTCATTTTATCTTTGGAACATATGGCAATTCTTTGATGCACACACAACATTTGCAATTAGAGATGCACAAACATTAATTTAGCTTGTTACTTTTTACTTTTCCGATCGATAAAGATACTTATACTTTACATGTAATTATTATTATTATCATGGGTTCAATGGGTGTTATCTCGAATTTGTGAAATAAAAAGTAGAAATACTATTGTAACTTTCATGATCAATGATAAATAGTAACTTAAATATACAATATTCAAGTCATTTAAAATAATGATTTAGTGATACTTCTCTCTTATTATAAGGTTTGATTTTTATGGATAACTAGTTCAATACTAATTTTTACTAATTTTTATGGATAACTAGTTCAATACTAATTTTCATAGTCAGCAAAGAGTATGATTAACCTTAATCTCAATTTTACAGTCTCTTAATATAAATATAGAATAGTGCTATCCATACATTCATTTTTACTTCTCACACACTCTTCACAATTTTGAGCCGTCATATTAAATGAATTGCAGAAGATCAATGGTTGAAAACTAACAAGGGTGCGTAGGAGGTAAAACTGAGTGTGTAAATAACACTATCCTAAATATATCGTTCTATTACAAAACAACATATATATATATATATATATATGTATGTATGTATATACAGTAGTTAGTGTTGCAAAACTTAGCATAAGAATGAACTATGTTACCTGTATAGGTACATATATGTTACACATGAATATTGATATTTCCTACACGAATAATTTATTAGAAAACAGGTGAATGTGTATTTTTCTTAATAAAGTAAAAAAATAAGAAACGAAAAAAAAAAGGAACAGTTCGACCTCTAGCTCCTTCAGCATATGTAGAATATATAGAAGAACAAATATACATATATAATATACCTGACTGACCACCATCTCTGCTCTCTTTTTTCTATTCCATCTCTCTCTCTCTCTCTCTCTGCGCAACTGTTTCATATGTCCACAAGCTTCCAAAGAAATAGAATTAATGGAAAGTGAGATTTGCAGGGTTTATTCTCTTCTAGGATGAAACAGCAGCAAACACAAACCCACATGGTCAGCTGCAGGACGTTCATGGGTGTCTCTCTCACAATCACTACTTCAAAACATTCCCATGGCACATAAACACCAGATTCAGGAATCATTTTCTTTATTACTAATATTCCATGGCTCAAGTCTTTGAGACCACCAAGCAATATTCCTGCAATCTCAAGAACAATCCAAACTTCTATTATTTGGGGTCGGTCAACAGTCCGAAATGACCATGGTTCCTCCTGCTGCTCATCATCAAAACATACCCAACCAACAACAACAACACAATCTCTACGGCGGTTATGGTGGTTGTGGTTCCAATTACACGGCGGAGATCAGCAATTTCGGTCTTATGAATACTAGTCAAGTTGTAGAAGAAGGTTATGAGTATAACAATTATTGCAATAATATTGTTATTGAATCTGATCATCATCATCATCATCAGCAGCAGCTAGCGGGAATTGATTCAATGGCCGAGGATGAGTCGAGAACTAACAGCGTAAACGAAGCAGGTTCGAGTTCTAAAGATGCTCCGGAAGATAACAAAACATGGCTCCAATTGACTATAGGCGGCGGCTCTAACAACCACCCACCTGCGACTACAGAACATCCAACCCTCAGAAGCTTACGAAGTAGTACTACTCCTTCCCGTCCCGGATTGGTTGAACTTGATCTTGATCTATTACCACCAGGCCATGATCAAGGTGGTTTTTCGTCATTACGGCAAGTGAGGTCCATGCCACATATGCCTCCAATCTTTCATGTTTCTCAACACGAAAATATTTTCCGTGCTTCTCCTTCGAATCCGTCTTTCAGGCCTCCGTTTAATTCGAGTAACGCTACGGCTTTATACTTCCAGCAACCGGGGCCGGGAATGAGTAGCTCCTCGTCGGGTTTATTTCCTCACCAGGACGTTAACTGGGCATTTAGGCCAGCAATCCCTCATAATAATATAGGGATGATGGCTTCTACTTCATCTTCTTCTGCTTCCTCTTTTATACAACTGGGTTCATCCTATTTTGCACGCCCGTTCCACCATCCTCTTCATGAATTTAATGTCGCCGGACCGAGCTTAGATTTCAGAGTTGTTGATCCTCCGAGAAGGCCCCAATCTGGCATTTGGTTTACGCTCCAAGCATCCCAAAATCAGTAAGTATTATTGCATAAAACTCCCCCTGAGTAGGTGTAATTTTCTTTGTTGAATTTATAAAACTCCCCCTCCTGCAGACATCGAGGTTTGCTAGAAAAAAAAAGTTTATTAGTACTAGAACTCATTTTCTTCCCTTTTTGTTTCTTCGTTAATCCATTTGGAAAATATTGATGATGAAACTGCATTTTCAATTAATCGGTTTGTCAATGCAGAGCAAAAGAACCATTCTTGCCCCAGATACCCAAAAGCTACTTAAGAATCAAGTAACATCTTCTATCTTTCCATCTCCTACCAGTTCTTTTTTCATTTTCTCAGCTTCAATTAATTACTATTTTCCTTTACTTAGTTCGATTTTTATTAATTTCTTGTGTGTGGAAACTTTAGGGATGGAAGAATGACAGTTCGGTTGATAAAGAAGTATCTGGTTAACAAGCTGAGATTGGATAGCGAATCAGAGGTATGTATATCATCATACACACTTCAATATAAATTGAATCGAAAAGTATTAAATTATAGAAAATTTTAGTTAATTTTTGTTAGTGCCTTGCAATATTCAAGTTGCTTACGAACTTAATTAACACCATGAAGAAGCAAATATGATGACAAACATTAATAAAGAACATACAGAAAACTGACCTTTTGTTTTTATCAATTAACTAGGTATAAGCAGTAAGCACATGGTGTTAGAGACATGATAGGAACAGCAGAACTAAAATGGGGTTCTGTAGTGCTATTTGTTTCTTATGCTCATAGAACCATATTTAGGTAGTAAGTAGATTTAGGTCTTCCCTTTTTTTGTTCATAATCATCTATTTCTCTATTAAAGGGAAAAACTAAAATGGGTCATCTGCTTGTGTTTAGTTAGTTACGGAGTGTTTAATTGGTGATGGAAATTAACATACTTACTGGCCAAGAGGTACTTTACCTACCACCGCTTTTGCTCAAACCTCAAAATTAATGGTTCGATAAAGAGGTTTTCTCTTTCATATCTAAAAATAATGAAAATAACATTTCATCGAAATGGCAATACTCCTGCATGGAAAGCAGAATAAAGCAACCAATATTCAAAAAACATAAAGAAAAAATGTATATTATCAATACCAAAGATAGAAACACCACTATTAAGAAAGACGGTAACAAAGAAATAATGGATTGACAAAAAAGATGAGCAAACAATATATAGATGTAAGCCCTTCCTTGCCACACTTAAAACAACTCTTTCTTATCCACACACTAAGACAGTGATTGAGCCTGCAGTGGAGTTGTTACACTTAAACCCTATATGAGAAATGGTTTTTAGTTGTTACTTGAGGACTGGTTTAACAAGTCGCTGCAAATCAAAACCAGTGCTTTCCCCAATATTATAACTAATATATATTTTTTTCTTTTGTTATATCATAACTAATATATACGTGTACATGCATATTGAGCATAGACGTTCACTTGGAGTTTTTTCACTTCTAATAGATGGAATGAGTATCGGTGTCCTGGATTGATGTGTAAACTATTTTTTGGATATATTAAATATACTGAAATTTAATAAAAATTTCACAGTAAGTTTTTGTAATATCTATTACTGAAAGTCATAAAATAAGATGCAGTACTTGAACACTTTGAGCTTAAATCCAGACCCCAAAAAAAATTTAGCCTATATATATATATGCCAGTACCCCTTCACTATTTGTTCCCTACTAGCGACTCCCTCTATTTTTTTCCGCATGCAAAAAGTATTAATGTTTTTGTTAAGAGAAACCATGACTGGTATTAAACAGGTATAGAAAAATTAGGTTTAACCGTAGTAGTATGCAGAAAGCATTATATAGGTGAATGAGATGCAATGCAATGCACATCATGAAATGATAATTTGTATATGATGTGCACATTATTGCGGCACATAATTTTACAAAACTCTTTTAACACACGTTTCATCATGAAGTACCCATATATGTTTCCTAATAATTATGCTCAAGTTAAAATTCCTTCCGTATCTTAAAAATATGTGTATGCAATTCATGTTATAACGTATACCAATATAAGCAGGCTTAAGCTTTGCACTAGTGAAGTCATGGCCTGACTATTAGCAAGGCAGGTTTCTTAAAATTATTGAATCTTTATGCAATGAGCAAAGTTTAATTTAATTCATTGATCATGGATCGTAGGAAAAAAATCTTGACCAAAAAGAAAATTAATGATGAAATTTAGATTAACAGCTTAAAGAGTAAGACATAATTGTAGATAAAATTAAGATGAAGCCTCAGTTGTATTCAATACTAAATGTTACGCGGAGGCCTAAATGATTCTAAAGCCAGCTTATATATCTATTATTTGAAACTCGAGGCATAATTCATGAAAAAAAAAATCGAGGCATAATGCATATGCATGTAGATATATATATATATATGTTTATGATATATTTAAATTCCGTGCATGCAAGTTTAAGCTATAAGCGATTGTTTTAAGTTATAATTAATATCTAGTTGTCCTCATTGATCTAAGAAACATACGTCTCTTCTTATTAAAGAAAAGACACATAAATAAAAAAAAGTATGATCCTTAGTTT
The DNA here is from genome assembly GCF_042453785.1 of Malus domestica. Classification (NCBI taxonomy): domain Eukaryota; kingdom Viridiplantae; phylum Streptophyta; class Magnoliopsida; order Rosales; family Rosaceae; genus Malus; species Malus domestica. The sequence goes on from NC_091673.1 coordinate 9,336,581, forward strand.
AGCAAATTGTGTTTCTCAATATAAATGGCTTAATGGGTCGTTGTTTACAATTTTCTGCTAAGTTATTTGCGGTTCTTCAGTAAGTATGTATATTCAAATTAAAACAACTGAGTGGATCATCGAGTGAATCAATAAAAAAGAAGTTGCCTGGAAGAATAAAATTGGTTTGTAAGTAATATACGTCAACAACATAAAAATAATTAAGAAAAATAAATTATAGACTTATACAGGGATGCCAGTTTGCTTTTAGGTATACGAAGAGTGTTGGAATGGAAAAATAAAATGTCGAAGGTCCTAGCAAAAACGGTTTTAAGTTATTACCCACGTATTGATCGTATATTAGGTACTTGAATTTAGGTTTTAAACCGAATGTATGAATAACATAAGAATGATCTAAAAATTAGAGATTCATTAAAAAAAAAATTATGCGGTTCAAGTTATTGAAATACATTATGTGGTAGGCCTAAGAACACTCATTATTATTTTTTAAATAAAATAAAGAGAGACTTTGGATCCTTGGCTATCAATGTTCTATGACTGAATCTTATTGGTTTTCTGCATATCGAAGTTCCTGACATTAATATGATAATGTATTTCTATGCAGGTTACTATATTTTTTAAACCAAAAATTAAAATTTGTAATTGTTTACATTAATGAGATTTAAAAAAAAACCTATAATTTGTGCGATTAAAAATATTAAAATATAAATTACACTCTACAATATATTGTATGTACATAAACATGGGTGCACTCATCAAAATCAACAAAAAAATTATTGTACCAAAACATGGGTACATTCTTCAAAAGCACACACACACAAAAAAAAAAGATATTAGGTTTAATAACATTAGTAAATTTCTTAAATTAAACTTGACATGAATACATTCTCCAATCAATGAATTGAAAATTGAATTAATTTTATATAAAAAAAAGGTACATTTTACATGCAGCAAATTGATATATTTAAGAACGGGTACATTTAAGATTACAAAATTTGAATATCTTTTTATAAAAACTAATGGGTTACAAACTTGTTCTAATTTTATTTTTTTTATTTTGGATTTTGTTTAATTGAAAATTAATTAGGAGTTTAATGAAGGTGTGAGTATTAAAACCTATATTAATTTCTATTTTTATTTCAAAAAATTAAGTAACTAACATGTAAATTCATTATTACATTAATGCTAGGGACTTCGATTAAAATCTAAATACTAATAAGGTTCCAGTCAATGAACATTAGTAACTATGGACCAAATACTAATTTTTCCTAAAATAAATGTATATAATAAAAGAACTTAGTTCATTTCAAACTCGAGACGCATATGTAGAACCCAACACCCTATCCACCAGGATTAAACTATATACATTTCAAAGATACATTTATATACCATGTACTTACGATAATTTCATAATATGTGTGAAGCAAGACAAAAAAAATGATATTACCTTCATATATATGACACCAGTTCTGCTCTCCTAATAAAGATTCTCGTTTGAGTACCTGTGAAGACCAAAGCATATTAGCCATAAAATTATATTAGTTTAGATCATAGGCTTAAAATATTTGACAACTTAATAAAGCAAAAAAAAAAAAAAAAAAAAAAAGAGTTTGTCATGGTTCGTGAATTTTAAATTGGTTTTTAGTGTATAGGATCTCTTCATTAAGAAACTAAGAATACAAAACGAAATCATAACTGAAGGAATATAATTTAATAACGAAAACCACGTAGTGGTGTAGTTGAATTTGTCTTCTCTTGACCTAAATTATATATCATCTGCATCTTTAAATATAAAAAAACTATATATTATGGGGTGTGATATTCACACACCCCTTTTTACTTCTCCCACACCTTTTTAGTTTTCGGCCGTCGGATCGGATGAATTGAAGAAGATCAACGGACATAAATTAACAAGGGTGTGTGAGAAGTAAAAAGGGGTGTGTGGATAGCACACCCCTATATTATATGCATATACGATGTCTAGTTACCTTGTTAAATTTTTTAGTAATGATATATAGATAGGGATACATGTTTGATCTGTATACTCTACATGCCAATTTTCTTATAAATAAGTTTTGCAATTCAAGTTCGATCGGTATGTTTTTTGTTAAAATTCATACAAATTAGTTGTTGACTCCACACCTTTAACAGTTTTAAGTTAAACGAAAATATAAAATAGTTGAAAGAATGATAAACCAACAACACGTATATGAATCTTACTGGTCAATATTTTACGATGATTTGATACGTTACTTAATTATTTCTTTGTACAACATGCCCCTAAGTTAGGAGATAAGATGGAGACACTATCTTATAATAATAATAATCAATCCTCACAAAACAGCTAATCTGTGTGCAAACGACCAACAATCAAATTTTGCAGATAGTGTTTTCATGCACCCATATATTTCCAAATTAATTCTATACCATATTAATAAAATATAGCAATTATTTAGGATGTGTAACACACTAAACATGCTCTCCTTGCTTTTATTTATTAATATAAGTTGGTTAGTTCTCGTACTTTGTTATATATAAGTCAATCACACACCATTGAATTGGCAATTTCTTTGTTCATTAGGATCCACCGCCCAGAGTGGTGTGAATCCCTTGCTGCATACTTTTAGTAGGGAGAAATTTAATAGGAAAACTAATGAAAAGGGCTTGAAAACCTTGAGTTTTAACGATAAAGATAAAATAAAGGGTAAAGTGAATAGTATCAGGTTTGACTTTTTAATGTAAAAATGTTGTTTTTCGTTAAAATTAACAGTACTACGACCTTTTCGTTAAAACTCTCAAATTTAATTAAATTCTATGCCGTACCTGGAAAGCCAACTCGTACCCTTCACACCTGGCATGCAACTAAATACCCAATGATTAGGTTTATAATTGGAGGGTGTGAAAGATGAACTCCATTTAACTTATTACATAAAAATAAACTTCATGTATAAAATTTTTAAAAAAAATATAACCTCTAATGATTCTTGCGTAAACTAGGATTGTTTCTATGATATGATTCTCAGATGATCAAGATATGATCTTTTGTGTTCTTTGGTTTGTTTTCACACTAGCTAGCTAGGCATGCATCATATATATCTCTAATATATTTTGTGATGATTAGCCACAATCCATTTGCATGATAAATTATTTTTTATGGACATGAATATTTAACATCTAGTGCAATAATCAGAGGTGGGATTTTTTCCAACCTTTTCTTTTTTGTAATTCCTTCATTGACTTTAAGCTCTTGCAAATCAAACATCTTCGATCATCTTGGATTATCGTGCCCACTTGACACTTATTACCATACGAAAAAGTGTCGATAATAACACATATTGGTCGGTCTAAATTATATCGTAGGGTTTCAAAAAACACACGTGGACCCTGTCATTCTCGAAACCCATTGCATGCTCTCTCTCTCTCTCTCTCTCTCTCTCTCTCTCTCTCTCTCTCTCTCGTTTTCCTTTCGTCACGCTTTCGTTTCTTTGAACTCATCTATCATCTTTTCCATTCGAAAGCTAATATTGTAGGGCCTTCTAATTTGCATTCTTTTCCTAAATTTGCACTGTTTGTGCTAAAAAAAGGTCCTCCAAAACCTTAAGTGCTGCACTTAGTTGCATGGAATTTAAAAGACACCCCATCATCATCATCCACAAACCAAACTTGAATAGATAGACCCAAAATATTAATTTATATATAGTAGTATAAGAGTTAATGAGTAAATCTGCAACTGAACAATTCCAATCAAGTTGTTCATATAAGAACAAAAATAAAATCACGAGAGACAGATAAGAACCATGAAGTTTAATGAATACTTTACAGTTTGTGAATGCGATGCATGCACACTAAAGAAATACAAGGATAATCCCTGTTAGCTAATATAAAAACGACACTTTAACAACTTGGTTTTGCCAGAATTTAAGCAGTGTATTAGAGATTATAATATTAAGTTAAAAAACGTCTATTTTATTAGCCAAAGAAGAACATACGGTGGAAGCTACTTCATGAAGGAATATTGACCTTTCGTATTAGGGTTTTCAGAAGCAACGTGAAAGAGACGTGCATGAAGATGAAATTGGATTGGAAAGTTGGAATAGTTAGGCTTTGGGCCCTTTCGAAAATATAAAAAGATAGGTAGTGCCTATTCGTCGCCGTGCTTTTTGGATCCATTACGTGATTTTTTGGATTTATTTTTAATCATTTATATTATTTGATGTATCTTATTAGTATAATATTAAAGTCCAAAGCGTCATTATTTTGGCTTACCAGCAAAGTCTGAGTAGGTCCTGTAATCATTAAATCCGGGAAGTCTAAGATGGTGGGATGGCGGGCAGCTCCTCATACAGTCGATTTTCATGGCGGGCAACCCCTCATACTGCCCGTGATACTTTGGTTTTTCACATATCATTATTTTCCTTTATATTTTTTGGAATGAAGATATATCAACGGGGACTGTGGGTGTGGGGTACGAAGAATCTGTTGGAGTAGAGATAAAAAGTTGAGAGAGATTTATGGGTAAAGTAGACGTTACAAAGATTTGTATGGAGCATAGCATGGAATAGACGTAAGCTAGTGACAAAGCATGACTTCAACACTACATAATATTCAGGGATTTTGTCTTCTTTATTTTTAATACATAACTCATATAATTTTCAATAAATATAGTTTCAAGTGAAATATACATAGTTATCCGACGTGATAAGATAAATCGATAAACAAATCTAAAACGTTATATAATCAATTACAATGTAGAGTCTTTTGTGTTTTGTGTGGCAGGGGCGTATTGCACCTAATTTCTAGGGTTTATTATATGCTCGATTAAAATCTGCATGGCTATCAATTACACTTAGCTAAAGAAAAGAAAAAAAGCGAGTTGCACCATAATGTTGTCCTTGCATGCACAATAATTATGCACGTATGATATGATTGCAAGTACGAACTTCACTTTTTCATGCATGTGAAATCCCATCGTTACTAATAATTAGTTTTGTTTCTTCTTTACTTGTTTGTTTCTGTTAATTATCATTATTAATTCATGTAATTAGTTCTTCAATAATAAATTTACGTGTATATGCGCAAGTGTCTGTACATGTATGTATGTGGGTGTATATACATATATATGATTGGGATTGATATGAACGTTAGCAGGTAGAGATAACATGTAGAGGACAGGAGCTTCTACCTTTCTTGACGTTGCAGCATGTAAGAGACAACATCTGGAGTCTAAGGGACGCACTCACTTTGCTTCCAGACTCCTCAACCACTGATCATGTCATGGTGCTGAACTATGCTAGGACCACGACGATGACGAAGACGACGACTACTACAACCGCTTGATTAAAGCTACTCCTCGATTGAGAGTTTTTCCCCATAATTTGATCGATCGTTCGGGTCCCATGTTCTTGTATCATTGTTTATTTAATTATGCAAAACCCCTTGGCCCTTTCCTCGTTTTGGCATTCTTTTACTCTTTCCCCCCCCCTTAATTTATAATGGTTTTTTCTTTTTCTCTTCACTTCTCACTTCTCTAATTGTTGGAGAACAATACCCCAAAATCAGTATTTATTATACGGTTTCGGGGCTAATGACCTTAATTAATCCAACTGTATCTCTAAGCTACGACGGGATTATTGATATTTATTCTCATTATTTATGTTAACTAGTACAAGCTCCAGAGGGACTATGTACTATTTTTTTATTTTAACAAATGATATTATTTACATTAAGATGAAGATGATGGGCTTAGCCTCATCATGGACTAGCAATATTATGGTTTAAATTCGTCTTTGGCGAAAATCGAACCTAAGACCTCTTACTTACAAGTGAAGAGGAATATCACTATATCGTAATATTAAGTGACATTTACTATTTTGTTAAGAACCCATCTTATTTGAATCACATCCTAAACCACATGATGTAGTAGATGACATTTATATATTATGTCATTTCATATAATTAAATGTATTTTCATCTTTTAATCTCCTCATACGCTGCCGTCTTCTCCCCAGATCGTTGATCAACCCTTCTCTCTCTAGGAAAGTCAACCTTTAACAAGGATACTGATAGAACCCAAATCTCATCACACAATCAATTCCCAGGGGAAACAATGAAAGAAAAAAAAAGTGCATTTTTCTCCCTAGACTCAAGTGATGGTAATGCTTATCACATATCTATCTATTTATCATCACTGAACGAGTTTAAATTTTAAAATTTGTGAATATCTATCACACATATCTTTATTAAACTCATCAAACGGTGATAAATAGTTTTGTAAGCATCATCAACACTTAAAAGATGGTGAGAAAAAAATATTCCAAAAAAACACTTCAATTCCCCAAAAGATCTCAGTAAATCCCAACATCCATTGACGTGAAACCAAGATTGTCTTATTTCTCATTCCAATATCCTTAGCGTCCATTGAAAGGAGAGATGACAGAAGGAGTTTTAGAGTCTGAGGGTCTCCGCAACACCGGCGGCGGTGCAAAAGGCGTGGGTGGTGGTTTGTCGAGGAGCTATAGGTTCCCAAACTTAACTGCTTACCTTGGTAATTGGGTTTTTTTTAATTTTAATTTTATTTTTTATTACTCTCTAAACAAACAATAGTATCTATATTAAGGGGGTGGAAGAGTGACCTAAAACCTCTCACTTATAAGTGAAGAAAAATATCATTAAATCGTAATACTAAGGGACTATTGGTAATTGGTTTTAATTGATTATGTTGATAAAAGTTTAAAATACATGTAGATTGCTTCAAATGATTTGGAAATTCAACATCACATGCCCCATAAGGTGGTTTAGAGATGTGGTTCAAATAAGGTGGTTTGCTTAGTATTTTCATTTTTTGTTTTTTAAGTTTTAGTTTTCATTTTCATGTCATAGAAAGAGAAAAAAGTATGTGAGAAAAATAAGAAGGGATGTGATATCCACATACTCCTTTTTACTTCTTCCATACCTTTTTTTATTTTCGACCGTCGGATCGGATGAATTGAAGAAGATCAATGGACATAAATTAACAAGGAGTGTGTGAGAAGTAAAAAATGGTGTGTGGATAGCACATCCCAAATAAGAAATGCAGAAGAAATGTACATGAACTAACAAACAAAACGAAAACTAAAACAATTTTGAGCTATTTTCAATCTCCATTTTTTATATACATATAATATAATTTCCATCACTTCTCCCACCACCTTCCTTTATCTTTATCATTCTCCATTATCCACTACTAACAAAAAATAAACTAAAAACCAAATACATAATAGTTTAAAGAGAACTTTAATGAAAAGCTCTCGGTACTGTTCACTCTAACAAAAAACCTCATTTTTACACTAAAGATTCAATCATAATACTGTTCACTTTACCCTTTATTTTATCCTAATCATTAAAACTCCAAGTTTTCAAGCTATTTTCATTAGTTTTCTTTAGTTTAAACTCAAAGAATATGCATCTTTTACTTTTTTCAATTTGGTTTATCTTTTGTTAATGATCAAACCAAACCATGGGAAATAAAGTAGTATGTGACGTAATCACCAATGCACTTGGACTTGGATTGCTTTGTTTGGGCTTCAAGATCCAAGACAAGCCCACAACATAGATGAATTTGAGGCTCCAATCCTTTTGTTTTAGCTGGATTAATTCAGAATATGATGCCAGCATTTTCTCGTGAATCTGCTGCAAGTACATCTTCTGCAAAACTCTCAAAAAGGCAAGACTTACTGCCACCGGTGTACCGCCTCAAGGTATCCAACAAAGATAGTTGTGCGTTACTAACCAAAAATTGAAGCCGACGAAAGATAGTTAGGACATTCACTGGATTTTCAACTTCGTGAACGCAGGCAATGACTTCTGCCCCGCTTACCAACAAAGTGAATGTGCTTGTGAACCGGCTTTGGACTTAAGGATTCATAGATATCGAGAGACCTGGGCATTGCTTGAAGTTGATGATGACCGATGACGACTTTCGAAGAAATTGCCGTGGCCTCAAAGCACACAGCCCAGATGAGTTCATACAGTTTTCCTCCTAAAGAAAGAAAGTTAGCTTGAGAATCATAAGAGATGTAGACCGAAGCTGAACCTACGAAGACTGAGAGTATGACAGAGCTACGTACGAAATGCTAAAGGAAAACAAGGTGACAAGATTAACGAGGCCAAACCATAAGAAATACGAGCATCCAGATCATATTATGGCACAATGAACTTTAAAAAGGTCAAGTTGTATGAAACATTCCAGCAGAGACCAATTACAACTGTTGGGCCAAGGAGGAAAAACATCCTAAAACCTATTACGGATTAGGAAAAGCTTTAGGGAAAAATCCAGTAGAAATAGTACAAGAATAACTGACAAGGCAAAATGCGTTACACCAAATATTTTACCACAAGTGCACTGTCTGTAGGTTAACAACACCACTGTTTCTCAAATACTCAAATTTCACCACCTCCACAAGCATTAAAAGAAACAACTCCTACATCATCAATTATGCAGCCAAGGAACATGCGATTTCTGTGTAGACTGCATGACCACCCAACTATCTATCAAAGATTTTTTGCACACATTAGCGTAGCTCGTAAAACTATGATTCTTTTGCTGTTGTTCCTAGACCATGTACTCAAACACAACAAAAAACAAATTCACAATCAGTTGTTATGCCTGCGCTGTACTGGGGTCGGGTTAAGGTACTAGATTCAGTTCTTGCCAGACAAGAAATACCACACACGGCATTGCTTTAGAGTTTTGGGATCAAATCCACCGCAGCATCCTCCTTGACAAGTGATAAATAACCCCTTTTAATGCTTAGAAACAAGTGAACCATCAATATTCATTTCTTATAACCGCTACCAAATGGTTCCTACCCTGTCCTCCCATCGCCCAAACTATATTGTATGAAGTATGTCATCACACTAAGCATTGAAGCCAACACTATCGGTTACCAGTTTACAGACGGTAGTATGGAGAACAAAGCTTTCCCGACATAAACGAAGGAACCTCAAAAGAATATCAATATCAATACAACGATCCTATCATCCAACCCAAACAAGAATACAATCCTATCATCCGAGCTACGTATCATTTCAACCGACAACAACATAACTGCCACGCTAGTTTAATTCGCAACATGCGGCTAGAAACCTACGAACGTGCAATAAACGCGAGAAGCAAAGGGCATCACAAAAGGAAGGATGAAACGAAAACCGGTTCCAAACTACTCATTTAACATAAACTTTATTCGAATCAAAATATGGTAGTGTTACATCAACAAACTATAAGTCGAAACTCTAGCTCAAAAACTACAGAAAACTCCCATTGCGTTGATGGGAAAACAACAATTAAAGTAGAAAAAGATGAACAAATAGGTAATGTTACAACACAAACTATGATTATCATTCTTGTGATTATGTTATTGTAAGAACAAAAGGATTACACTATTCTACTAAACCAAAAAAACAAGAAAAAAGAACAAGGAAAGCCAGACTCACGAGAACCCCTTCCGGAGCTTCTGGATGGCGGCGTACATTTTCCGCCGTGAACCGACGGCGTTAATACCCATATCCTTAAGATCCTCCAACGTCAGCATCGGCAGCACCTCGTCGTCCACCTCGTGTATCTCGAACACCGGCGTGTACCGGCTCAGCCCCAATTCTATCAGCCACGACCTCACTCCACTCCAATTCGACTCCGGCATGTTATCCGCCTCAACGGCATCGTTCTCCCTGCTCACCGACGCCCTAGCCCAATTTCCTGCCATCCTCCTCTGCCCATCCCACATATCCTCCCCCGCGTCGTCCCCCGAGTTCACCGGAGTGCTGCCCCTCACCGGACTATCCTGATCGGGATCCGCGCTGAACCACTCGCCTCCCTCCTCTCTGCTATCGCCGTCGTCGAGCTTCGAATTGGAAGCCCAATTCGATCGGATCCTCTTGGTCCCCGTGGCTCGCTTCGCCTTGACTCTCCGGCTCCCGAACTCGAACCCTCCGTCGCCATTTTGGTTCCTCTCATCGGGCGGCGTCATTTCGTTGGACTCGTTGCCGTTGACGAGGTTGATGATTGACCGGGCCTTGACCGATTTGGAGTCCTTGGGGAGCCTCCAGCCGGGCCTGGCTCGTCGCATATGTGATTCAAATGCGCCAGTAGCGGCAGGCTGGTCGCCGATCTCGCCTAATCGGACGCTGGGGCGTCGCTGCCGTTTGGGGCCCAATTGGCCGTGGTTCTCCGCGGCGTGTACGGCCGTTGTGGTTGCTATTGCCGTTATGGCAGTTAAGGATGTTTCTGTATTTATCAGCTGTGTCGTTGTGGTGGCTGGAATTGTCGGGCCGGCGGTGATTGGAGCTTCCGGTGGCTGTAGCTCAGCTGCCATGAGAGTGAAGTGGGAAAAGGGTTCAGAGAGTGCGCGTAGGATAAGGGATCTGCTAGTTCTAGATAAGCATCCATGTCTCAATGTCCACCGTTGGATCAGGATCATTGGTTGATAATCCAACGGCGGCGGTAAGGGCGATGGGATTTTTTAAATACTTGGGCCTGGAGTGCTCCGTCGCTCTGCCTTATGGACTCGTATGTAGAACCGTCCTTCTACCCAAATGGGTTGGACATAGCCGACCTGAATAATAGTACGGATGCCCTTGCATAACTTCTTGAGATATTTTATTGTTTTACATACAATCGGTTTTTTTTTTTTCTCGAATTTTATTCTTAGCAACTCCTATATTCGAACAAAGTATTTTCTAATTAAATTACAAATTACAAATGTTTAGAAAAGGCTCTATTATTATTTCGTGAGACAATCTACATTGATATAATAAAAGTTAAGAACCTACGACAATCACAGATCACCCGGCCACATCTCAAATTCATTCTTCCCATCACTCCTTTCAATCTCATACCACCACCGTGAACTGGAAGCCTCGAAGCCACCACCACAAATTCCAGTCAATTTCCTTTCTCCACGGACGGAGGAGGAAAAACTTTGAACTCACTACTTGTTACAATGCTGGAAAGACCGAATGATAAATCACTAGATTAAGCGCTAATTAGTAGCCAATTTTGAACTTGAAGATCAGATACCAACTAAAAATTTGAACAAAATTTGTAGCCGATCGAAGATGGCATAAACATTAACGAAGTAGGCAGTTGCAAACAATCACACGTAAAGTCATGCAGCTTCCATTCAAACAATTTTGGCACCACCATGTTGCGCATCCAGAAGCACCAAATCTGAAACTGTAGGCGCCAATTAACCTTGCTTGAGTACCGAACTAAAGCGTCTATTTTTTCTTGTTTTTTCCTGGAATGAATTAGATCAAAATTATACGTATTATAAAAGAAAAAACTGGATTGCAAAATGAAATACCAGGAGAGTCTTGGGCAGAATGCGATCTCCGCTGTCGTGATTGGAATTTCGCGACTTCAGAACTAAAAACAAATTGAGAAAAATATTAGAGCTTATACAAGAAAGCAAGAAACAAATAAAGTATTTTTACACCACAAAGAAGCTAAAAACACAATTTGTATCAGTTGCAGCTTATACCGCTGTGCAATATAAGAGAGATGTTCCTTTTAATTGCTTCTTTCTAGCTGCTCAAAGAAGGGTAGTACTATATTACCAACAATTTCCTTATCTGGTATGCTTAGGTTACAATTATTGAAATTTAGCGAAACACAGTGAACCAAGAATTAGAACAAGCAGTATATAACAAAAGGCAGGTCGGACTGTGAGAGTAGGAGCATGAACATGAAGTAGAAAAACAGCAAAGAACAGAGAACCAACAATGGAGAATAACAGTGAAAATTTAAAGAAGATCAAAATAAATTTTAGAAAAAAGGTAATATGAAGCTGCTGAAATAAACAACACAAATGAAATCCGTCTGCGGATCCTCGCTGTAATTTTACTTGTTTAAAAGAAAACACAACACAAATGAAGTAACCGCGAGATTTTCAAATTCAAGAAGTACCTGTCCACCATGTTGGCAAATACAACGGAAGGCACGAGTTGGACTTTATCGAAATCCTCTCCTCCTACCTGAAGCCTGTTACGAAATGTCGTAGACATCCTTACGAAGCTCAACTCCCTGAGCGTAGTAAGATACCTCAGCCCGTTTGGAACTTCGGTCAATCTGTAGCAAGCTTGTATGAACAATCGGCGGAGGCTCGGCATGGCTCCTCTTTCCACCTTCAAGTCCTTTAACTCATACATAGAAATAAGGGAAAGACATTCAAGACGACGAAAGCCTTCGTTGGAGAAAACCAGTGTGTCCGAAATTGAACTCTCAAAAGTTTCTTCCATTAGGCATAGGATTTTCAAATTTGGCAACTTCGCTAGTACCGCCATTTGGTTGTCGTTGAGATCACACCGGCACAGAGATAACTTAGTGAAGTTTGGAAAGTGCTGAAGGTCTCCAGGTAACTCTACTGTTCGACCATTCAATTTCAGCTTGTACACATGACGACAACTGAATACTATTTGTGTTACCTCCGTGCCACTGTCAGTTCCAAGTAAGTTGTGCACATATAGAGATCGAATGCCATTGAGTGTGTTGCTTATACCTTTCAAGGTTTCCTCCAAATTTTTCAAGGGGCTTGCCAATTGTATGGCCAGTTTTCTGAGACTGGTTAATCCAGCAAGATCATTCAACTCACAACAGCGACTCGAAACATAATTTAAAGTCTGCAAATTGTGAAGAGTAGATAGGTGTAGTCTATTACCACGTGCGGTGTAATACATGTGTAATTACAAATGCCTCAGTTGCACCATCTTCCAAAATACATTTGGTAACATATCCGACCTATTACGAAAGCGAAGATTCAGAGTTTGCAAAAGTATCAAATTGCCCAGGGAAGATGGCAACCGTTTTATCAACTTTCATAACTTGATGGAACTAATTTATCAACATTTTCATCCAAGCAGATGGCAAGTCTTCGAATCTTACCCGTTGGTATTGCCTTGGCTATCATCAGAGAAGGAGGAGAATACATAGTCTCACTTCTGTGCAGTGATTTGACATTTCGGAGAAAGCCCTCCTCTTCTGACTTTATCAAACACAAGTCCCGCATAAGATCGTGAAGACGACAAGACTTGATCTTTCTAACAGAACCCTGTTCCCCAATTTGAACCACACACCTGTCCACCAGTTCATTTAAGTAGTTGTATGCTATGTCCTCCATTGTTTCTACTAAACCTTGTGTTTGTTGTAGTGGCATAGATATAAAAACTTCTGCCATCCACAGTGGAGTCAATCTTTTCACTGGTATCTCAAAATCTTCCGGGAAAATGCCTAAATACAAAAAGCATGATTTTAAGTGATAGGGTAAGTTATCATAACTCAATGACAACACCCACAATGTACTCATGCATTCTTGTTCATGGCCTTTGCCTCTTCTTATGTATGCATAAACATTGTTAAGCACTGTATCCCACTCTTCAATTGTATCCTTTCTAGCAAGGAGTCCTGCAATCACAATGACAGCTGATGGCAACCCGGCACAATGTTGAAGCATCTTCTTTCCTATTTCTTTCATCCTTCCGAAAACTTCCGAGGCTGATAAATAATGAAACACCACATTAATTATTTGTCATATTAACAACTGCATTGTCTAATGGAGAGTTAAAGAAATGAATTTATCAAATACATACAATATAAGTTAATGGTTTTAGTAAACGGATGCTAGATATCTCACCAAATACACACACACACACATATAGTTCTAGATAACTGAAAAAACAATATAATTTATGTTAGATACTATCTTTTTATCTATATATACCAGGGTAAATGGTGAATTACTCTAGTGGTTAGGATCTTCCTCTTAAACCTATTGCGTCATGCATTCAAACCTTTTTCTCTTCCCTTGCTGTAGAATATCGAACATCAATTTGGTACAAAACGTAGCCTTCCAACTAGGTTTAGTCTCCCATATATCGTTGAGCAATGTAATTGAAATAACTAGATGTACTTATACATGTGAAATTGTTTTGAAATATCTACGTGCAACGGTGCAAGAAATTGTTTGAAACCCATTTGTTTTCTTCATGTCCTCCTTGTTCGAATCTTTAGCATACACGGAGGTTTGAAAACGTATTTCTTTTTAATTTGTGTCAAATGGAATATGAAATCAATTGAAATAAGAAATTAAAGTAATCCAGGAGAATAGAATGGGGTGAGAAATTACTTATTTCTTCTCTTCCGAAGATTCTGTTCTCTGATTTAATGGAAATGCAGCTTTCAAAGACTCCCATGTCTCGATGCTCCAAATATCATCGATGACAACCAAACATCTATGTTCTTGCTGTAGAAGATAAATTCTCTTGGCTATTTCATCATCTTTCATTTTTGCAATTTCTTCTCTTTGCACGGTGGTAGCAGAAAGAAGTTTAATTAAAAGTTCTTCCCAAACATTGTTGAGAGATACATACCCAAACAAAGCTGCCAAAATGGCGTCTAACTTCATTGTGGCGATAAATCTGTTTTGCAAGAGTTGTCTTTCCCAAACCCCCCCATTCCCCAGATAGAAACAACTTGGTGTCTGGGCTCTTTCTTCACCAAATGCATAACCAATTTTCGTATGTCAGCTTCTAACCCGACAACATCACCATCAATAATATGAGAATAGCTTCTTCTTAGTTGTTGCTGCCTCTCATACAAAGAAGTGGCTCCTCTAGAGTCCCTTATTTCCATGATGTTATGCATTTGCAAGCTTGACCTGAAATTGGAAATCTGGGTGGTAATTTTCTCAATTTCTGAGCCAATTTTGTGAAGATCAACTCCTTCCTTCAGCACACAACCAAACCTTTTCAGAACGTTCTTAATACCTCCTTCCCTCTTCGAGGCCACTTGGAGGACAAAAATTTCTATGACATCCTCCAAATCATAAGCAGCATTTCTAATTTTCGCGACCAGAATATGTACCGTTTCATCATCTCCTTGCCTTACATGTGCATCTTTCAGAAAACCCTGCACTAATTGTAGCTCAATTTGTGCAGCCTCAACTTGATAGCTGACTCCATGCAAGAACTTCGATTCTTGAATGATTAAGTCTCCAAGCTTTGCAACCACAAACCACTGCCTCAGCAATATCGGTCGCGCGCACAAGGAAAACAACTTATAGACTTTAAGTTTCAAAGTATTTCTATTTCATAGAGTTCTGAATGAACAAGAAAATATACGTAGGCAAACAAGTAAATGGTTACAGGCAACCAAAACTTCACTCCTCGAAACAGTGTGTTTTCGAGGTTGTTTCTTCTTCAAACTTGTCCTATGAGCCTTGGGGAGTTGTAAGGAAGCTCCTACAACCTTCAAAACGTCGTGACTCGGCCGGGATCATGTCGGAATAAACTTGTCCGAGTCGGACCTTCCGAGTTGACGAGTCAAAACTCGTCCGTTTCACGATCTGGTTGTATGGTTGGGTTCGTGGAGACGAGGGGAGTACGATGGTGGAGTTTTTAAACTCGATATGTGAAGATTTGGTGAAGGTCCTTCTAGTTGCAGAGGTGAAGATGCTCGGGTGAGGATAGAGGGGGAAAAGATGGCAGATGGGGAAAGTGAGTTCTGATTGGTGGAAAAGGAAGAGGGACAAGGATTGTCTGCCCTTTACTTCCGGTGCCCTCCCCGTGCCCTCCTGTTTGTGTGATCACGGTTAAGCCACGTCAACATTTTATATTACTATTCATTTTTGTCTTATTATATCCATTAAAAAACAATATAAAATGTTGACGTAGCTTAACCGTGACCACACAAAATAGGAGGGCACCAGGAGGGCACCGAAAGTGGAGGGTAGACAATCCTTGTCCCTCCTCCTTTTCCACCAATCAGAACTCATTTTCCCCATCTGCCATCTTTTCCCCATCTCTCCTCACCCAAGCGTCTTCACCTCTGCAACTACAAGGACCTTCACCAAATCTTCACAGATCGAGTTTAAAAACTCCACCATCGTACTCCCCTCGTCTCCACGAACCCAACCATACAACCAGATCGTGAAACAGACGAGTTTTGACTCGTCAACTCAGAAGGTCCGACTCTGACAAGTTTATTCCGACGTGATCCCGGCCGAGTCACGACATTTTGAAGGTTGTAGGAGCTTCCTTACAACTCCCCGAGGCTCCTAGGACAAGTTTGAAGAAGAAACAACCTCGAAAACACACGATTTCGAGGAGTGAAGTTTTGGTTGCCTGTAACCATTTACTTGTTTGCCTACGTACATTGTCTTGTTTATTCAGAACTCTATGAAATAGAAATACTTTGAAACTTAAAGTCTATAAGTTGTTTTCCTAGTGCGCGCGACCGATATGGCTGAGGCAGTGGTTTCCGTTGTGGTTGCAAGGCTTGGAGACTTAATCATTCAAGAATCGAAGTTCTTGCATGAAGTCAGCGATCAAGTTGAGGCTGCACGAACTGAGCTACAATTAGTGCAGGGTTTTCTGAAAGATGCAGATGTAAGGCAACGAGATGATGAAACGGTACATATTCTGGTCGCAAAAATTAGAAATGCTGCTTATGATTTGGAGGATGTCATACTAATTTGGTTTATCTGTTGTTAATGATCAAACCAAACCATGGGAAATAAAGTAGTATGTGACGTAATCACCAATGCACTTAGGACTTGGATTGCTTTGTTGGGCTTCAAGATCCAAGACAAGCCCACAACATAGATGAATTTGAGGCTCCAATCCTTTTGTTTTAGCTGGATTAATTCAGAATATGATGCCAGCATTTTCTCGTGAATCTGCTGCAAGTACATCTTCCTTAAAACTCTCAAAAAGGCAAGACTAACTGCCACCGGTGTACCGGCTCAAGGTATACAACAAAGATAGTTGTGCGTTACTAACCGAAAATTGAAGCCGACGAAAGAAAGTTAGGACATTCACTGGATTTTCAACTTCGTGAACGCAGGCAATGACTTCTGCCCCGATTACCAACAAAGTGAATGTGCTTGTGAACCGGCTTTGCACGTAAGGATTCATAGATATCGAGAGACCTTGGCATTGCTTGAAGTTGACGATGACCGATGATGACTTTCGAAGAAATTGCCATGGCCTCAAAGCACACAGCCCAGATGAGTGCATACAGTTTTCCTCCTAAAGAAAGAAAGTTAGCTTGAGAATCATAAGAGATGTAGACCGAAGCTGAACCTACGAAGACTGAGAGTATGACAGAGCTACGTACAAAATGCTAAAGGAAAACAAGGTGACAAGATTAACAAGGCCAAACCATAAGAAATACGAACATCCAGATCATATTATGGCACAACGAACTTTAAAAAGGTCAAGTATTATGAAACATTGCAGCAGAGACCAATTACAACTGTTGGGCCAAAGAGAAAAAACATCCTAAAACATATTACGGATTAGGAAAAGCTTTAGGGCAAAATCCAGTAGAAATAGTACAAGACTAACTGACAAGGCAAAATACGCTACACCAAATATGTTACCGCAAGTGCACTGTCTGTAGGTTAACAACACCCCTGTTTCTCAAATACTCAAATACTCAAATTTCACCACCTCCACAATCATTTAAAAGAAACAACTCCTACATCATCAATTATGCAGCCAAGGAACATGCGATTTCTGTGTAGACTGCATGACCACCCAACTATCTATCAAAGATTATTTGCACACATTAGCGTAGCTCGCAAAACTATGATTCTTTTGCTGTTGGTCCTAGACCATGTACTCAAACACAACAAAAACCAAATTCACAATCAGTTGTTATGTTTGCGCTGTACTGGGGTCGGGTTAAGGTACTAGATTCAGTTCTTGCCAGACAAGCAATACCACACAAGGCATTACTTTTGAGTTTTCGGATCAAATCCACCACAGCATCCTTCTTAACAAATGATTAATAACCCCTTTTAATGCTTAGAAACAAGTGAACCATCAATATTCATTTCTTATAACCCCTACCAAATGGTTCCTACCCTGTCCTCCCATCACCCAAACTATATTGTATGAAGTATGTCATCACACTGAGCATTGAAGCCAACACTATCAGTTACCAGGTTACAGACAGTAGTATGGAGACCAAAGCTTTCCTGACATAAACGAAAGAACCTCAAAAGAATACCAATATAACGATCCTATCATCCAACCCAAACAAGAATACAATCCTGTCATCCGAGCTATGTATCATTTCAACCGACAACAACATAACTGCCACGCTAGTTTAATTTGCAACATGCTGCTAGAAACCTACGAACATGCAATAAATGCAAGAACCAAAGGGCATCACAAAAGGAAGGGTGAAATGAAGGCCGGTTCCAAATTACTCGTTTAACATAAACTTTATTCGAATCAAAATATGGTAGCGTTACATCAACAAACTACAAGTCGAAACTCTAGCTCAAAAACTAAAGAAAAGTCCCATTGCGTTGATGGGAAAACAACAATTAAAGTACAAAAAGATGAGCAAATAGGTAATGTTACAACACAAACTATGATTATCATTCTTGTGATTATGTTATTGTAAGAACAAAAGGATTACACTATTCTACTAAACCAAAAAGACAAGAAAAAAGAACAAGGAAAGCAAGACTCACGAGAACCCCTTCCGGAGCTTCTGGATGGCGGCGTACATTTTCCGCCGTGAACCGACGGCGTTGATGATACCCATATCCTTAAGTTCCTCCAACGTGCATCGGCAGCACCTCGTCGTCCACCTCGCGTATCTCGAACACCGGTGTGTACCGGCTCAGCCCCAATTCTATCAGCCACGACCTCACTCCACTCCAATTCAACTCCGGCATGCTATCCGCCTCAACGGCATCGTTCTCCCTGCTCACCGACGCCCTAGCCCAATTTCCCGCCGTCCTCCTCTGCCCATCCCACATATCCTCCCCCGCGTCGTCCCCCGAGTTCACCGGAGTGCTGCCCCTCACCGGACTATCCTGATCGGGATCCGCGCTGAACCACTCGCCTCCCTCCTCTCTGCTACCGCCATTGTCGAGCTTCGAATTGGAAGCCCAATTCGATCGGATCCTCTTGGTCCCCGTGGCTCGCTTCGCCTTGACTCTCCGGCTACCGAACTCGAACCCTCCGTCACCGTTTTGGTTCCTCTCATCGGGCGGCGTCATTTCGTTGGACTCGTTGCCGTTGACGAGGTTGGTGATTGACCGGGCCTTGACCGATTTGGAGTCCTTGGGGAGCCTCCAGCCGGGTCTGGCTCGTCGCATATGTGATTCAAATGAGCCAGTAGCGGAGGGCTGGTCGCCGATCTCGCCTAATCGGACATTGGGGGTCGCTGCCGTTTGGGGCCCAATTGGGGGCCGTGGTTCTCCGCGGCGTGTACGGCCGTTGTGGTTGCTATTGCCGTTGTGGCAGTTAAGGATGTTCCTGTATTTATCAGCTGTGTCGTTGTGGTGGTTGGAATTGTCGGGCCGGCGGTGATTGGAGCTTCCGGTGCTTGTAGCTCAGCTGCCATGAGAGTGAAGTGGGAAAAGGGTACAGAGAGTGCGCGTAGGATAAGGGATCTGCTAGTTCTAGATAAGCATCCATGTCTCAATGTCCACCGTTGGATCAGGATTATTGGTTGATAATCCAACGGCGGAGGTAGGGGCGATGGGACTTTTTAAATATTTGGGCCTGGAGCGCGCCGTTGCTTTGCCTTATGGACTCATATGTAGAACCGTCCTTCTACTAAAATGGGTTGGAAATAGCCTACCTGAATAATAATATAGGATGTCCTTGCATAACTTCTTGAGATATTTTACATGCAATCGGTTTTTTTTTCTTGAATTGTATTCTTAGCAACTCCTATATTCGAATAATGTATTGTCTAATTAAATCAGTAATTACAAATGTCTAGAAAAGGTCTATTGCTGTTTTGCGAGGCAATCTACATTGATATAATAAAAGTTGGGAACCTACAACAATCAGTGAATGTCCGAATTGTCTTTTTCTTACCACACCTCAAATTCATTCTTCCCATCAAACCTTTCAATCTCATACCACTACCGTGAACTTGAAGCCTCGAAGCCACGACCACAAATTCCAGTCAACTTTGTTTCTACGGATGGAGGAAAACTTTGAACTCACTACTTGTTCCAATGCTGGAAAAATCGAAAGAAATATCACTAGATTAAGAGTTAATTAGTAGCCAATTTTGAACAAAACTTGTAGCCGAAAGATCGCATAAACATTAACAAAGTAAGCAGTTACCAACAATCACAAAGACAGACGATCGCTGATGGCAAAAGAAGATGATCACAATTTTGAAATGGAAGTAGTCTCAATCAATCACACGTAAAAGTCATCCAGGTTGTATTCAAACAATTATGGCACCACCATGTTGCGCATCCAGAAGCACCAGATCTGAAACTGGAGGCGCCGACGGAGGAGGAGTATTTGCCTCTCGCTCAAACATCCCGATTTGAGAATTCTCGTCACACTTGATTATTCATACTCACAATTGAATCTATGGAAGCCTTGGTATCCAATCAACCCCAACAAGTTTTTCCTGGAATGAATTAGATCAAAATAGCAAAACAACATACCAAGAATAGTCAGTACACTGGGATAGAAATTATACGTGTTTTAAAAGAAAGAACTGGATTGCAAAATGAAAACCCCTATACTGAAATACCTGGCCAGTCTTGGGCAGAAGGCCATCTACGCGGCGGCCGTGATTGGAGTTTCGCGACTTCAGAACTAATAACAAATTGAGAAAATATTAGAGCTTATACAAGAAAGCAAGAAACAAATAAAGTATTTTCACACCACAAAGTAGCTAATAACACAATTTGGATCAGTTGCAGCTTGTACTGCTGTGCATTGTAGGAGAGATGTTCCTTTTAATTGCTTCTTTCTAGCCGCTCAAAGAACGGTAGTACTATATTACCAACAATTTCCCTATCTGGTATGCTTAGGTTACAATTATTGAAAATTTAGCGAAACACAGTGAATCGGAAATTAGAACAAGCAGTACATAAGAAGGGGCAGGTCAGACTGTCGGAGTAGGAGCATGAACATGAAGTAGAAGAACAGCAAAAAACAGAGAACCAACAATGGAGAATAACAGTAAAAATTTAAAGAAGATCAATAAATTTTAGAAAAAAAGGTAATATGAAGCTGCTGAAATAAACAACACAAATGAAATCCGTCTGCGGATCCTCGCTGTAATTTTACTTGTTTAAAAGAAAACACAACACAAATGAAGTAACCTCGAGATTTTCAAATTCAGAAGTACCTGTCCCCCATGTTGGCAAATACAACGGAACGCACGTGTTGGACTTCATCAAAATTCTCTCCTCCTACCTGGAGCCTGTTACGAAATGTCGTAGACATCCTTACGAAGCTTAACTCCCTGAGCGTAGTAAGATACCTCAGCCCGTTTGGAACTTCGGTCAATCTGTAGCAATCTTGTATGAACAATCGGCGGAGGCTCGGCATGGCTCCTCTTTCCACCTTCAAATCCTTTAACTCATACATGCAAACAAGGGAAAGACATTCAAGATGACGAAAGCCTTCGTTGGAGAAAACCAGTGTGTCTGAAAATAAACAGTTTAGATCTTTGACTGGGCCCAATTGTATCATCTGATGTGACAAGCTATGAATACAATCAACATTCAATAAAATAAATTTATTAATTGACGTAGCATGTAAAAATCACTTGTCACATTAAGTCACACACCAATTTGGTATTGCTATTTTTTTCACTAAAAAGCTACTTCACTTTGAAATTAAGCAATAAAAAAATATTTAGTAATAAAATATCCTAGTTTTAAAATCATGCTTTCATTCAAACTAGAGCTAGGCCGCTAATGAATATGTACGTTCAATAGTTTGTACAAATGACATTATTTACTTTTACACATGTATTTCCTCTGTTGAAAAAAAAGTAAAAATAAAAAAATAAAAAAGAAGAAAGAAAGATAAAAAGTAACAACTATCACCTATCACTTCAACAACCATGGTTGCCACTGTTGTAGTCACCACCATCCCATTACTATGTCTATTTTTATCATTACACACAACTGTATTATTTTTTAGTAAATTTTACCAAACGCGAATAATTTATTTTATGATTAATTATTCTTAAAGCATACAAGAATCTATCTCTTAAAAAAGCACAAAATCTTAAACTGGCCCTAACAGGTTAATCCTTGAGTGTTCCAATATATACGAACCTTTCTTTACGATCTCGTTCGACTATAGCAAATATATATGTAAATAACGAACAAAGCATTAATGAAATTTACAAAAAAAAAAAAAAGGGACCGATAACATTGAGTACATATAGAAGTGCTGATGGGGCGGGTTTGGATCGAAGGTGAAAATACCATCTCTGTCCCGCCCCAAACACCTTGATAAAAAATTTCTCAAACCCGTTTACATTCTCCATTTTCCTATTCTTCATGCACAATCCATTAGGAGAGAAATTTTTAGTTATGACGGAAAAATTGATGGTACATTACGTATTTTTATATAAGTAATGAGAAATTTTATTTTTTATGTTATTAAATTTTTAATACACATATCGTATCATTTATATAACAACTTATGATATACCATTTTATATGACGATAATATTGAAAAATCTCTTCCATTTGAGGCAAAACCCCACGACGAAGACCCGTACTATGGAAAAAAAATTATCATCTTTAAGCTTTGCTAGCTCAAAGATCTAGGTTCCATGAACCTAGTCAAGATCCACATGAATTGACGTTACTTATCTGAGTAAACCGTGTCACTCAAATAGGTGGTGTGGTTGCAGCTGTCAATTAGTGAGACCCCTTAGACGTACACCAATCTCCAGCTCAGACTTTCCTCCATCTTTTTAAAAGCAGGTCTTGCCCTTCATATGACCACACAACTCAGAGCGCGAGAGAGATGGGTGGTTTGGGTGGTTTGATATTAATGTGCTTTGAAAAAAAATAGTTTTTATTGTGCTGTAAGAATAAATGGTTGTGAAATAAATCTGTAGAGTGTTTGGTAAATTTTTTTGTAAAAATGTTTTTGTAAAAAAAAAAGTAGTATTATATTGTTTGGTAAACTTTTATGTAAAACAGATGTGAAAAAAAATCGATTTTTCAAAGCTGAGTTTTGCATCTTCTTATTTTTGGCTTTTTTTTTATCCAAAACCGTGAAAAAAAAATTGAAGCTGAATATTTACCAAACACAAAAAAACTCCCAACTTTTTTTTATAACAATTTTTTTTTTAATCACCTCAATCCCAAACTGCACCGAGTGTGAGAGTTTTCGAGAGAAAACAGTTTGCATGGGGAGCGTTACAAGTTCATATATTTTTTCGGAAAATTAATTAAGAACAAAAAATGTTCGATGTTTTCAAGAACAAGTTTACAGCTGCAGCTAACTTTAATTCGACCAAAAGAAGCAGATATGGCGGGCGTATGCGTAGACGAAAGCAGTATCAAATGAACCCTGAGGATGACCAGCTGGTTCAACAACCAGCTTCTCACGAATCGCTCACCAGCTGGTTCAACAACCAGCTTCTCACGAATCGCCTGTCTCGATTGATCCTCCTCTGTCTCTACGTCAGGTAAGGTCGAATAGGTTTTTTCAAATACATATTAATTTGTGGGTTTTTCTCAAAGAAATTTTTTTTAGATATTGCCCTCTTTCACATTTTTTTCTTTTCACTAAACATTAATGCCTTTTGCAAAAAAAAAATTTAAACAATGACGTATTATATATAGTAAGGGGCTAAAAAAATAAACTGAAAATATGATTTTAGCTCTTCAAACTCAATTTTCTTCGTATAAAACCCTACATATTTTTTTTACTCATCCACATAAGCAAATTCATTAATTTCATATTAGTTCACACATTTTACATTTTTCACATGCCTAAAATACCCCTATTACATATTTGATGTAGACAATTAATTGTAAGAAGAGAGTAAATGATTTTGCAATAATAAAAAACAAGACATTAATGTTAAAAATTTATTGCATAATATTTTTTTAGAAAGGCTTTGAATTTTCATAAAACTATTCAATTTAGTTTTTTCACCCTACTCTTGAATACTTTTGAATTTATCATTTTTTTATTAATATATTAGAACACTATATTTCATTATCTGCATGCACATTAATTTACCTACAACAATTATACCATGGGTGTAATATAATATCTCTATTTTACAATGATGCAAAATACTGTGCCTAACATGTGTACTAATACATGGAAAATAATTTACCTATATTAAAAAGAAATGTAGTTCGATATGTTACACCCATGTTTATACAACAATAAAACGTGCCTAACATATTTAACAATACAAGGAAAATAATTTATCTACAAGTTAGAGAAATGTTATTTGGTTGGGTGTGGTATAAATTTTTTTAGTAATTGGAAAAATTAAATATAACTAGGTGTAGTGTAATTTCTTTTAATATAATTAGAACAAATTAATTTACCTACCTACTATTTGAAATGTTCATTTCCAATGATGCAAAATGTTCATTACCTAACTACAAATTAATTTCCAATAATTTACCTACAACAATTATACCATGGGTGTAATGTAATATCTTTCTTTACAATGATACAAAATATTGTATGTACCAACAACAAAACGTGCCTAACATAAGTACTTGTACATGAAAAATAATTTACCTATAACAAAAAAAAATGCAGTTTGATGTATAAAATCAACAATATTATGTTCCACTTATGTTTATACAACAACAAAACGTGTTTAACATATATAATAATACATAGAAAACAATTTACCTACAAGTTTGAGGAATGTTATTTGATTCAAAATATATAATATAGGTGTAGTATATTTTTTAAATAATTGGAACAAACTAATTTACCAACCAATTAATATAGATAAAATTGCTACAAAATATATCACGAAAAAAAAAACTACTTTTATAGTTTGACATGGATACAATTTGTACATTTTATTTCACTTTTTCTACTACTTTTAATTTGGCATAAATTTAGGAATTTGAAAAAGAGATCATAAAGTATGAGTGGCGTGGGTGTAAATAAATTGTATTAATAAGTTAATAGTGTTCCCATATGTTTGCAAATTTTAAATTTGGGATTAAACTGGATCTTTAAAGATAGATGAGTTTTTATCTAGAAATAATGAGTTGCAAGGGTCAAAATCTAAAGCACCCAAAAATAAACTGCTATCGATCCCTTTCAAACTTTGAGTAAGGAGCTTTGATACCGTAATTGTTTTTCTATTTACTCAATTTAAATGTCGTTGTTTTAATTTTTCTATATATTGATTTCCACATTTATCCCTTTACTTGTTGGAGGTTTTCATTTTTGGCATGTTATTTATGCCTTTTTCTAAGTATAATATTAATTTTCTTGTTTTGAATATTTCTTAGAGAGAAGCAGAATTCCATTACCATATCCCAGAAGTAAAGGATGGAGGAGTATGGCTCCACTTACAATTGGACGACATGGATTATTTACGACGTTGGACTCTCCGAGCTAGAAGGGATGCTATGCGACAATTAACTTATCCAACAACGCACAACCGGTTGCCCCCAAGATTACCTTATGATCCTTTGCACGATTTTGGGATCGACTTGTTTGTTGTACCGCGAGTTTTAGAGTATAATTAGCAAACAACAGAGAACATTGCGGTCAACATTTGCGTTATGGATGCAAGTCCTAGCACCAACAATCAAGAAGGTGTCCAAACCGAAGAGGATCATCAAACAACTGTGCACGAGAACAACAATGTTGATGTGCCAGTGGCTCCAGTTGAAGAAGATCATCAAACTACGGTGAATGAGAAAAACAATGTTGGTATGGCCGTAATTATGGAAGATCATCAAGCAATGATGATAAATGCAAACAACAACGTTAGAGATAACGTAAATGTTGCAAATGAGATGATTTTTCCTAGTTTAGATGATCATACTGCGTTTAAATTGTCTTCGCTTCACCATTGTGTGGAAGTGATATTTCTGGATCCTCTTATGAGTTTGGCTATCCAAGTGACGACTTCTGGGACATTGGTATGGATCATATGGAATTTGACTTCATCACTTCTCGTTGTCCAAATGAAATTTTTATGCATGGAACTGCGTAACAAAGAGACAAGAGACTTGATGCAAGTCGATAAGTGTATTTTTCTTAATTATTCTTCATTTGTAAATGAAATGTATGAGTAATGTTACGTAGATCAATTTTTTTGACCAAATTTATAAACAATGTGATGTGTCACTAACAGGAAATAAGCATGTTAATTAATTGTAGTTTATTATAGTTGGACCTTATTGTATTACAACTTAGGGTAATGCTAAGGAAACTAAATGTGTAGACTAATTTTTGTAAACTAAATGATATGGAAGTTGATAATTGGATTATTATTTAAGTGTTGATTAATGTACTTATTTCTTACTGGTGACGCATCATTTAATTTGCAATTTTAGTCTATTTAGTATTACTCTACAATTTATTGTTCAAATCAAATGGTAATGATACCTTATTCTTTAAGGTAACGCTATCCACACACATCTATGTACCTTTCGCATGCTCCTCTTTAGGGTTGGTCATGAGATTTTGGAGGTCATGAGTAAGACTCAAACGGAGGCCCTTACATGGTTTAAAAAGTTTTGGTTGTTATATTTTCTTTTATATTTTTTATTGTATATAAATAGATATAATGCCTAAATAAATAAATAAAGAAAATAAAGAAAAATGAAGCATAATGTGGTGGTCATGTACCTATTTGTGTTCTCTATATTTTTTATTCAAATCTTCTTACTTTTTAAATTCAAAAGTATGGTGTGATGACTATGTACCTATCATATCACCATACAAATACAAATACCATGATCAGAACCATTAATGCTCTTATTATCATCTAGAGTTTATTTCGAGAAAAATTTATGTGCTAAACTAATAACTAGTTATGATATTAGTAGCATCTTATAATGAACCTTTTTTATTGCATTTTTCCTCACACCCTAGAGTGAGGATGATACTTTTCCCCCTCTCCTGTTGATTGTCGAGTTAGTTAAAATTTCAACAATTAAACCAAATTAATCTAACAGTAGGTGTAGTTGTACTATAATTTTCTTTTTGAAATGGATGACTAAATAGTCTTCAAATGGAATGAAAAATAGATGATTTTTAAACGATGGCAAAAAGAATAAACAATTCTGGTTATGACATGTATTCTATTAAATGATATCATATAAGAAAGGGGGGCTTTTTAAAAATTATATTGGACTTTTAAGAATTTTAATTTATTATGATATTCCTAACTACAAATTTATTAGCAAAAGTTATCTTTTATAATGAATGAAATTAAACTAAAAATATTTAAAAATATAAATAAAATAGAAAACAGTGTAGCTCAAAAAGGCCCCAAATAGTTACCCCGCACATGGCCAAAGGCCAATATGAAAGAAGAGTAAACTGTCATTTAACCCCCTGAACTATCACGTGAGTTTCAATTTCCTCCTTGAACTATTTTTTTAGCCAATTGACCCCCTAAACTATGTTAAAGTGGCCAATTAACCCCCTACCGTTAAGTATCTTTAACTCCATCCAATTTTCTGTTAGAAAGTGTCATGTGCTTGGCACATGACCACCTTTTTACATTTTATGTCTAAATCTTTACAAAGAAAACATATATAACAAATATTAAAAAAAAAAAAACTTACAAACCCTAAACTTAATCATTTAAAATAATAGAAAAGGTAAGACTTTTTATATTAACACCCCACAAAATGTTGAATGCACCCCATATTAAAATTTAATATTAAATGACTTATTTACTCCACTATGCAATGACAATTTTGACCTTATTAGGTTTTAAAAAAAAATATTATAAATACACCCTAAATCACTTTTAGCGTATTATTTATCTTCTTAACTATCAAAACCCTCTCATCCTCCATTGTTGAACAAAATTCTAACCAATGAAACTACAAATATGTTGATTGAGAAAAATTGTTTTTGACGAATGAAACACGAAATCGATGTTTCTGAAGCTTCACATGAGATAAGACTTCACATTTTTCATTGTTTTAGTGATTTCGATGACATCGATAATTATTTAATCTTGCGTTTGCTGCATTATTTTTCAATATGAACCCTAAAAGATGAATATGAATATGAATATATAAGTTTAAATAATGCAGCAAACGCAAGATTAAATAATTATCGATGTCATCGAAATCACTAAAACAATGAAAAATGTGAAGTCTTACCTCATGTGAAGCTTCAAAAACATCGATTTCGTGTTTCATTCGTCAAAAACAATTTTTCTCAATCAACGTGTTTGTAATTTCATTGGTTAGAGTTATTTTCAACAATGTAGGATGAGAGGGTTTTGATAGTTGAGAAGATAAATAATACGCTAAAAGTGATTTGGGGTGTATTTATAATTTTTTTTTAAACCTAATAAGGTCAAAATTGTCATTACATAAATAAGTCATTTAATATTAAATTTTAATATGGGGTGCATTCAACATTTTATGGGGTGTTAATATAAAAAGCCTTACCTTTTCTATTATTTTGAATGATTAAGTTTAGGGTTTGTATGTTTTTTTTTTTTAATATTTGTTTTATATGTTTTCTTTGTAAAGATTTAGACATAAAATGTAAAAAGGTGGTCATGTGCCAAGCACATGACACTTTCTAACAGAAAATTGGATGGAGTTAAAGATACTTAACGGTAAGGGGTTAATTGGCCACTTTAACATAGTTTAGGGGGTCAATTGGCTGAAAAAATAGTTCAGGGGGAAATTGAAACTCACGTGATAGTTCAGGGGGTTAAATGACAGTTTACTCTATGAAAGAAACATGGTTGAAAAAAAAAATCAAAAATAACAAATACAAAAAAGTTGGTAGTCGAACCCGTACACGGCCACAAACCCTGTCTTCATAACCCTCATTAATCAGCCATTTCAGTTCCCAACTTGAAAGCCTCTTCGACTCCTTCTCCTTCTTTCCCAAGTCCCAAGTCCAAGATATTAACAATATCGTAGATCCGCCACCTCTCAACACCTGCAAGTCGAGAAACCATTAGATCCGACGAACTAAATAGAAAGAAAGTGCAAAGGAGTTAAATATTTGGAAAAGGTGGAAACCTGTCATCGCATCATTAAGCGGCGGCATTGAGATCAATTAAAGTTGCAAACAGAGAGATGACTGAAGTTGCAGACAGAGAGACGATTGAAGTTGAAGACATCGGCAGTGGTAGAGGCACAAGTGATGCAACCATCGGGAAATGGTGATTTCTTCAGTTTTTCATTTGGGAAAGGGGAAGAGGAGAGAAAGAGATAGAGAGAGAATGGAGATGATGTGAAGATGATAAAGAAAAAAGACACTAGCAGTATGCCCAAAATCGGAAAGAAAAAAAAAGTAATTAGACCCGTGGACCCATCCTGAACTAGTCCGTTTCAAACGGGCCAGATTAGGTCCGATTCTCAAACTCAAAATCCCTCTATCTGGCCCGGCCTGTTACATTATAAAACGGGTAGATCCTATTCCTCCAAATTTGGGTTGGCCCTGCCCAGCCTGTGCCCAGCCCTATATAGAATATTAAGATGGTTTTTAGAAT
This sequence comes from Malus domestica, assembly GCF_042453785.1. Lineage (NCBI taxonomy): Eukaryota > Viridiplantae > Streptophyta > Magnoliopsida > Rosales > Rosaceae > Malus > Malus domestica. The sequence goes on from NC_091673.1 coordinate 9,366,066, forward strand.
TCGGTAGACCCATAAAAAAAAAAATCAATAAAAAACTTAAATAATAATAAAAAAGGGTCGTCTTCTTCCCTCGCTTGGCAGAAGGTGATGAGTGCCAAGAAGGTGGTGCATAAAAATCACGTTTCTACTGGTTTGCACCATTAATTGTATTGATGTCCTCCTAATGAGAACTAGAACAACACCTGTTGCCCACTTTATTTTCTTCCCAACTTTTTCCTCCCATGTCAATACAATTTTCTCATCCCTCCAACACTCTGTCCGTTTCTACACAGCATCATCTAGTACTACCCCTTTGATTATATCCCAGGAACTTCATCACACTTAATTATATGTACATAAAATGATGAAACAAAACCCAAAAAACAAACAAACAAACAAACAAACAAAAAAGAAGAAACTAAATAATTAATGCAAACGGCAGCTTGCTAGCTCAGAGAGCTGGATTCCATGAACCATATCAACAAACGTTACTTACATATAATAATCTTATTAAGAGAGAGATTGATTAAAGTGAAATGAGAGTGGTGACGAAAAGACCCCGAGTTTATCTATCTGAGTAAATGGTGTCACTCAAATAGTTGGTGTGGTTGACGGGCGTCAGTGAGCGAGACCTCCAGGCGTACACTGATCCGCCAATTCCTAGAAACTGACAATTCCAGCGAAGAGTCTAACACCTTCCTCCCTCTCTTTATAACGCCCAGGCCTTGCCTTCATATGACCATACAGCTTAGAGAGTGAGAGTTTTAGAGAGAAAGCAGTTTAGCGTGGGGAGGCGTTACTAACTTACTAGTTCATATCATTCTTTGAAAATTTATTAAAAACCAAAAATGGCCGGTGTTCACGAGAAAAACAATGTTGCAGCATCTGCTGCTGAAGATAATCTGGCCGGAAGCAGTAGAAGTGGCGGGCCTCTACGTAGCGAGAACTCGTACCGATGGAACCCTAGGGATGAGCCGCTGGTTCACGAACCAGTTGCTCGCCAACCCCCTGTCTTAACTTATCCCCCTCCGACTCCAGATCCCCGTGTAAGCTAATTACTTGCCTTGTGATGTCCTTGTAGCTTTTTCACCGTACATAATGATATTTGGGTTCTCTCAAGAAATGCTTTTTCTTACATAGCTGACTTTATGTTTCTCATGACTAATATATACATGTCATGCCTTGATCTGATATGAATTACCTAACCTCTTAATCTTAAGTTTCTCATATACGAATCACTGAGTTCCTTTTCTTTTCTGATCTGAAATTACACATGAACTGTGATGAATAAGAAAATTTCTAATAATTGAAATATAATGTAAATTTATAATACTTTCACAAACATTTGCGCTTACAAAAGCACGACATCTACATATTTCAATTTAGATAATAGTGTCGCTTTTAGAGTAGTTTCGCGCCTAAATTTTTAAAAGTGTTATGTCGCGTGTCAATTATAAAAAGGTAAGTAGGCATAATAGTGATTATTTAAGAAACGTTTGGTGCGTATATGACTTTTAAACGTTCATCAAGTATTTTGTGTTGTGTCTCAATTTTATAAAAGATAAATTTGATGGTAGCGTTGACCTTAGATCAATTTGGCGAGTATATTGTTTTCAGAGTGTTTGTAACAGTTTTGTGTCGTGAATCGTCAATTGTATGATATATAGTTAAGTTAGATAACATCATTGATTTTGGTTCATGTATCTCGTAGTGTCCGGAAATTGTTTTGTGTCACGTGCCAATTATATGATAAGTTGCAGATCGATGATATAACTTAACTTATTGTATCATATAATTGACACATGAAACAAAATAATTTGCAAATATCTTGAAAACAAAACACAGGCCAAACCGGTACAAAATCAACGATATTACCTAACTGACCTCATCATATAATTGATACACGGCATAAACAATTTGTAAACGCTCTAAAATTATATACAAGCCAAATCGGTCTAAAATCAATGGTATTACTTAACTTGCCTTATATATCATACGATAGATGGCAAGTGGCACAATACAATTTACGAACTCTTTAAGAACAACACTAAATCAGTCTAAAATCAACGGTATTACCTAACTGAGTTGAAGTATACATACTTATATGCACACATATTTAAATGAGTTGAAGTGTAATTTTGCTTATTATTTGTCTACATTCACAAATGATTACTTATTGGTAGATCCTTCTGCATTATTTTCAGCTATTCAATCCACAACAGATGAGGTTTTTGTTCCAGAAAAAATTACAGAATAGCGATGTCAAGGCAAATGGTCGCATTGTAGTACCAAAGGTTAGAACAAAATAATGTACATATGATCAGAACCATGTATTAAATTTCAGTTCTGATATCATACGTACGTATATAATAGGAATGTGCTTCTGCTTGAGTTGTATCATGACCATATATGTATTGCTTCAGCGAGAAGCCGAAAGCCATTTCCCTGTCCTCGTATCAAAGGAAAGAGGACTGTGGCTGCACTTGGACGATATGGATTATATGCAAGTTTGGACTGTCAGGTTCAGGTTAATATCAAGCCAACTCCCTATTAACCTTCTTTTTTCTTTTTCTTTTTTGCTTTAAATAAATTCTAAAATGTTATCGAATCTTTTTGCAGGTTTTGGCCCAACGAAAGGAGCAGGATGTATATACTTGATCATACAAGTGAACCTAAGCTCTAACTCAACTACACAATTCATCATATCATCACATCCTCAGACCACGTTTTTTTCTTAACAGAGCTGATTTTCACGCACCACCTCTCCTTAGCATAGTTATGATGGCTAGATTTGTTTTGAGGATATTCTGATCATTATAATTTTTTCAGGGAGCTTCATTCAGACGCATGGCTTGGACGCCGGGGATACGATAACATTGTTTAAAGATGATCGTCTTGGATCCTACGTGAGTGATTCATGTACATTCTTATAATATGTACAACCACATCAAGGTAATTCATTGACTTAATTGCTTGTTGGTTTAACACTTTTGCAGCTTATCCGAGCTAGAAGGGATGCTATGCGACTTTTAGCTCATCCTACGACACACAACCCCGTTCAGTTACCCCAAAGATTACCTTGTGACCCGTTGCAGGATTTTGGGGTCAACTTATTTGTTGTACCGCGAGTTTTGGAGTATAATCATCAAACGATAGAGAACATTGCGGTCAACATCGGGGTTACGGATGCGAGTCCTAGCACCAACAATCAAGTCAGTGTCCAAGCTGAAGAGGATCAGCGCACGACTGTGCATGAGCACAACAACGTTGAGGTGGCAGTGGCTCCGGTTGTAGAAGATCGTCAAACTACGGTGAATGAGAACAATGATGTTGGTACAGCTGAAGTTACGGACGATCATCAAACAATGATGATAAATGCGAACAATTACGTTAGTGATAACGTAAATGTTGCAAACGAGATGGTTTTTCCTAGTTTGGATGACCATAGTTCGTTTAAATTGCCGTCACTATCACCGTTATTTGGCAGTGATATTTCTAGATCCTCATATGAACTTGGCAATCCAATAGACGACTTCTGGAACGTTGGTATGGGTCAAATGGATTTTGACTTCAACTTCTCGTCACCCAAATAAAATTTTCATGCTTGCAATGGCACAACGAAAAGAGACGAGAGGCTTGATGTAAGTCGATAAGTGTATCTATGGATGTATTCTTTGCTGATTTTTTGTTTTGACGTATCTGTGGAACTATATCTTTCTGATGTATAACTTATTTTTACATCGATAAAAGGTTTGTATAGGAACAAGTCAACAAGCCCGTCTAGCTCAGTTGGTAGAGCGCAAGGCTCTTAACCTTGTGGTCGTGGGTTCGAGCCCCACGGTGGGCGCCAAAATATTTTTAGCATTATTTTTTGTTTCATAAACAATGGGCCAAAATTACAAAAATACATAGCATTATGGGGGCTTCGGTAGTTAGGTCACTTTGAACTATGTGGCCTCCCTCCTCATGTGAGAAATTTTTTTACCATTTACAAAAAATGGGAAAATTGCAGAGCTTCTTCATGAACCAGTCACCATACAATTACCAAATCTGCTGGCAACAATTGGGCAGCGTCTCAGCCAAAGGAAATCTGCTGGCAACAAATCATATTCTACTGGAAACTCGTTCGGTTGGTTTTAAGAAGAAGAACCTTGAAATTGTAGTTGACTTGATACATATATCAAATTCAAAACAAAGGTTGATGGTTGGTAACTAAAGCTGTTTTTCTTCGTCGCTTCGCTGCACTAAGTGCGAATAGTTGTAGCGTGTGTGCATTTGCAGCTCTTCACCGAAAAAAGTCGAGGTGATGGACTAGATAGACTATACGATGAAAGTCGAGGGAAGACAACATTCTCTCCGATGCAATACAGCAGGATAGTGATACTCCCCTCATTGATTTCTACCAGAATCGGCAGAGGGCACACTGCCCAGTTAAACTTAACGCAGTTACTTTACAGCTCCTACATATTTCACAAAGTTCGTGCTTTTAACCACAAATAGTAAACTAATCGAGTCTCTTTCCCATCTCGCTATTTTCTTTCTTTTCCCAGGTTGCCTGCAATTAAAAGCATTCAAAACATGACGTAAGAAATATACAGAGGACCTTTTTCTTATTTGGTTTTCTAATCAATGGAACTGGGCATTTAAGAGCTTAACCGATTTCATAGAGGACCTTTTTCGAATTTTTAACAAGGTTATAGAGGGTGCAGGAGTTGACTAATCCTGCATCCTCGAAGTAATTTTCTGTTCCTGATCAAGTGTCACTACCTGACGGATTAAGCTGGCTTTCTGTGTTCCTCTGTAAGTAATATGGAAGCGGAAGTCGGTGTAGCGTCCGCCAGAGACCCGAACTGGGTAGAGCTAGGCTCTAGCGCAGACGAAAATTGAGGTTCCAAGCAACATGGTCTCTGAGGTATATTATTATGTATATGATGTAGGAATTAGGACAGTTCAGAAGATTCAAAATGTAGTTTAACAACATAATGATTAATGATAAATAATCTTCCAGCTTAGTACCTCGGAAGCAGATGGATTTGCACTTTGGTTCAGCTCGCAGATGTACAGCATGAGATCCACCGAAGCAAGCTGCGCAGAGAGGCACTGCGCAAGGAAAAACAAGACCTGGACTGTTTTAGTGATCGTATATATACCAGGTTTTTCCTTTTAATTCAAGCAATATTCTAATTAATCTAATCGAAAATACGGGAGATTAAGCAAGCTTCTTCTAGCAATTAAAGGTGGAAGTAAATAGTAATTTATTACCTCGACTTGATTCTGCAGTAACTGGACGTATTTGATGATCTCGTCCAATATCTGAGCCTTGCCAGTTATCTTTAATTGTCATGCATATAAAATGAAAGATTTTAACTCTCAACTACTAATTTTCTCTGAGAAAATCGTGTGAAAAATACCCAAAACTTGAATATAAGTCCGTACCTGATCACAACCAGGAACAAGGGACTGCAAAAGTTTCATTCTCGTACTGATTTTCTCCCTTCTTGCCTGGAAAATCAAACTTTAAATTTACGTAAATTTCAAGTTATTTCGTAAAAAAATATGGGAGAGTCGTGCCTCTGCGTAGCCAAGTTGACTAGATTAGAACATCGCTCTAGCAGTTTAGATTCGATAGAATATCGCTCGAAGTCAAAACAAAACAGGAAGAACTTGTAAATAAAATACCCTTTCAGCAAGGCTGTGACTATTAGTTGCTTGACCCCTTCTTGCTTTCACACGAACCCCATCTCTTTGGAATTGGACCTCTTTATCTGCAGCAGCAACTTTGCTCTGTTTATTTGCTCTGTTTTTGCTCATCTGTTTGGCGAGCTTCTCTTCTTCCTAACCAAGATTAACCACAAAAAATTAATTAAGTGTTAATTGCATCATTTCACACAAGAAAATAAAACCCAATTCCCAAATCACCACCCCAACCATTCTAATTGTGAACAAGACCCTGACCCAACGACGAATCTTCTGCTGCTTAAGGAAGAAAAAAAATCCCAAACCACCCAAAAAACAAAACCCAATTCCCAAACTTTCAAGAAAATGAAAACCCAACTCCCCAAATGCAGCGTGAAATGCTACCTGCGAAACCATTTTCTTCCTCTGTTTTCTCCACTAGGGTTTTTGAGTCATGAGCACCACGACATGTATGTTTCAAGTAGTTCAACTTTCAATGCATGTAGCACTGAAAGGGACTAATCCAATATGCCCCATGAGCCAGCTTTCGAGTATCGAGAAGCTCATCAATTTATAAGGTTTCATGGATTTGGACACGCAGGGGAATCTCCTGAGGTTTTTCTCCCATCTGAGTTAGTATAATTGGAGAGAAACAGGCGGTGATAGGGATCGGTTGCTTTGTTTCCCGAAATGGGGTAGACAGTTTCTTGGCTCTTGGGGCACGAAATACGAGCGGAGAGAGCTATCTGGGTGGGGGAGGTAATGGGGAAAAAGGCCAAAGGCTGCAAAATTATGAGTAGCTTGGGTGTTGAACTGTAAAGTTCGATGGGTCTGGTTCTTCATGATACATGTGATAGATACGTTGGCTGATGAGACTGAGAGGGAGAGTGGGCCTTTTGTTTGAGAATCAGAGAGACTCAGAGGAAAGCACCACATCATGTGAAGTTTTATTCTTTTATGTATCAACGCATGCATGTAATTGTTTCAAATTTAAAAGTTTGTGATGTTTCGCTTATTTCTTTTCAGTTGTGAACGAGAGGTTTTGCATTTAAATATTGTGAAAACGAATTCGATACTAATATATTCTGAAAGAGGATCTTCTTCAGATCATTAAATTTCATCCGTTCATCGTATATTGTGCGGTCATAAATTCTTGTAAATTTTTTTTATTCAAAATTGAATATAAACAGTAGCTGATGAAAATTGATCACACGATGAACAATAAACGAACACGATTAGAGGATCCGGAGAAGATCCTCGTACATATATTCTCTCATATATGATTGTAAATATATCGTTTGTGTCAAGAAAAATAAAACAAAAAAGTCTTTTATGTTAGCAGTATTTTCATATGTACCTTTTATATTTTTCTTTTCGTTTACTTATGCAATCTTGCAACGTTTTAATAATTAAACCTTATATTTTCTCTGTCACCCGTTAAAGATCAATGATGTGAAAGATTAACTAAAAGTCATAAATCGTTTAGTAGTTTGACTAATTTATAAAATTTCAATGTTTAATTGAAAAGTGTGGTCTATTTTTTTTTTTTTTCATATAACAATTCGACAATTAAACAATTTCAAATTTAATTAATTTTTAAAAATAATTGGTAATCATAAACTTAAAAAAAGTCAATTATGATCATTAAACAACATTATCTATACTACTAAGAAAATGCTAAACCTCTTTCAAAAAATTGTGAGGCATATGTCCCTAGCACTTACTGTATTAACAATTTTAATTATCAATGATATTCATTTAAAACTGCAAATGAATTATTAAAATATAAAACAATCTCCAATTCTCATTTTTTCCTCACATGTTTTCTTTGCAATAACTCCCCTCAAATGCTCTATACACGCATAGCATGTGGGCAATTGCTAATAAAATCATAAAAGAAATCAGAAGATAGAACGAGAAAAATGCTAACATTTATGTTAAATAAATTTATATAAAACTATCATATATGACACTTTAAAAGATCACACAATGCAATGTAAGCAATACAATACAATGTCGAATTTTTAGTAACCGAATTTCCAATATAAACCTTTTTATTTCTTATATTATATTATTACTAGAATATGGGCACACACAAAGCGTGTAAGAAATTTTTTTATTTTTTATTTTTTGAAATAGAAGGAGAGAGGGAGAGAATGATAGAGAATGTGGGAGTGAGAAGTTTTTTTTTTTTTTTTTAATTAGAGATATATTATGATTATATGTATGTGAGACTTTGAAAAAAAAACAACAAAATTTGGTTGTGTGAAATTACATTTCTATCCCATATTTCTTATTCATGTTCTGTTTTAATTGAAATGATAAACTGATAATTTCATAAAATTTTGGTTGACAATGAGTGTTTTATTAATTAGTAGAGATTAGTTTATTTTATTTTATTTTTGTATTTGAGATGAATTTTGCTTAGGGACCTCATAATTCAAACTCAAACAACCCAGTAATAATCGGTCCAATAAGGAGAGATTAAATCGTCTCAGCTGGAGCCCCATTTGTTCATTTCATCATAACTATGGGCTCAAACATCTCTTCTCCATCTACTACGAGCTTGAATTCTCTGCTTTCATTTATGTCCCCTTCCGTCCTCCCTTTTTAATTTAGAGCATTTAAAATAAATCTGACCGTTTGAAATTTTACCGCATATTTAAAGAGCCTCATCAAATATGCGGCACAATTCCATGCCATCAGATTTATTTTGAACAATCTAGATTAAAAAAAGAGGGTAAGCGAGAATAAAAATAGGAAGGGAGATAATTCTCCTCCATCTACTACATTGGTTTTCTTCGGTCTGAACACTGAAGTGGTTGTGTGTACTTTGTGGGAGTGTACCATGTTCAAGTGTTGGCTGTGTTGTCCTCAAAGTGGTAGTGATGTGGTTGGAGCCGGGGAGTGTAATGTACAACGACACCCAGCTTACCACTAGAGGAAGCAATGCTTACTTGTCCAATGACATTAGCACATGCATTTTCCTAAGAATTTGTAACTCACATCAGATTTCGAGTTATTTATTTTTACAACTAATTAGAAGCGTTACAAATTTGAATTTTCTTCCATCGGTAAAAAAAAATCAAATTTTCTTCAATAGTTCGGACTTCTCAATAATACGAAAATGAACCGTCATGATTAAATTGAGAAAATATTGTTTTTGCTTACTTGTTAGTCTTATGAATATGCTATTGAAGACTTATCCCAAAAAGATTATATGAAGTTGGTGTACTTTTGTTTTCCATGTTGCCTTTGAAATTCAAGTTGTTCAACTTTGAGTTGGCTACATATCATAAAGCTTTGTGACAGATATATATTTGCACCCACAATAGTTGGCTAGACCAAGTGCGTTCAATACTACAAATAGTTAATCACATTTGCTGCAAAATAAAAACCGGGAAAATGTTGGTGCCGAAAAAGCAAAACACCAAAAACAATGGAAAAAACCGACTACTTAGGTACCATTTGGTACGTGGGACGGGAAGGAACGGAGTCGGACGAGGCGTTCCGTTCTATGTTTGGTGCGCCTAAAACGGGTGGAACGCGATGTTCCACAAGACGAATTTTGAGTGAATTTTCGTTCCGCCTCACGGAACACAAAATTATAATCTCTCCGTCTCCTTCTTCTTCCTTTGTTTTCATCTGAGGGTATATTTGTTCCCTCTCCGTTCCGTTCCGTCCTGTCTTGTCCTGTCCCGTCTGCATACCAAACGATACCTTAATGAACACAAAGATCACTAATAGCAAGAAAATACGAATCACAAACAGCAACAACATTTTATGTGTAAAACTTTATAATAGAACTTGTAATAGAACTTGGTTAAGTGTAAAACTTGTAATGGAACTTGGTTCGATTAAGTTTGGTTTTCAAATTATTAAAACTTATGGTGAACTACTAAAATGTATATTAAGCTCACTAACATAGAGTTTAACTAATTACAAGTTTTGAAAATTCATCAAGGCTGATCATTTTCATTAAAAAGAACGAGAGTTGAAATATCCGAAATAACTTTAAAATCTCTAAAATAATCTTGGAAGTGACCAGAATGAAAAGTTGAAATGTTTGAAATAATCTTGAAAATAAGTCATCTACCTTGCACATGATTTATTTTAATTTTTAGATAGAAAACTTAATACAGATAGGATCCGATGACCAATTAATAATTTTTGAAACTTAATACGATAAATCGCTTAAAATTTTAATTTATACGATAAATTAAAAATATGAATACAAGTTTATATGATATTTCAAAAGTTTACTCTTAATTTTATTACATCAATTTTAATAATTTTTTATGAATTGATGTGACGGCAAAAGAGGCGAAAAAGAAAATGGAATAGTGTTTGGGCGGCGATCCATCCAAGCGTCCAGGTCATAACCCACAACTAGTCAAATGAGGAAAGGATCTTTTTCGGATTTCTTCATTCTAATTCATTAAATTCGAAAATTAAGATCGTTAAAATTTGATCTAACAGGTACAAATTAAGATTACAAATTAGATTAAATTTCAACGATTCGGATATTCAGATTTGATAGATTTAAAAGAATGGATCCGGAAAGAATCCAAAATGAAACAAACTCCCACCGAGACAAAATTACCAATTTATTCCTAATGGAGCCAATTTGCTTTTGTCATTTAAATCCCTCACCTGGATCACCTAGCTTTTTACGACCAAAAAGAAAAAAGGATCACCTAGCTTTTCCGGATTGATAACGTGGACGGTCCAGATTTAAACTCATTGCGTGTACTAGATTCCCTCGTCCTTATAAACTCTCTCCCCTTCGCCTCTTCTGCTCTTTAATCTCTCATCTCTCATCTCTCATCTCGTCCTTTTCTCTTATTTTTCTGTAATATTTTTTTCCTCTCCCGATCGGAAAGCGTAAATAATCCCAAAGATCGGGATCTCAAAACTCCGCCAAACAGATCTGAAAACCCAGAAATTTCTACGAAAGATTCAGATTCTTTTCATTTCTTGAATCCGATCGTAATTTACGGCGTTAAATTTCCATATTCTGGAAAAAAAAAATATAAAAAGAGGAAAAATTAAACCCTAAAAGTCAATTTTGTGTAAGCGAAAGATATTATGTAATTTGTCTGTGGAAATTATTTTGGTGGTGGGAAAATTTGGATAATTTTTTAGCGATTTATGGTCGCTGGTGGATTTGGGTGGAACAATTTCATAGAAATCGAGGAAATTTTAGGGGGTGGTGTGATGGGGAAAGACGATGAAAGTGCGAAAGTGGTTGAAGATGTAGAAGAAGGGGAAATTTCGGATTCGACTTCGGTGGAGGAGATCAGTGAGGAAGATTTTGTCAAGCAGGAGAAGCAGCAGGAAGTTAAGGTGGTGGTTCCGCTGCCGCCGCCACCCAAGGATCAGTCTAAATCCAACGGCGGAGATGATGCTAGGGTTTGGACGATGCGCGACATCTACAACTACCCGGGATTTCGGGGGTACAGGTCCGGCTTGGTTAACCTCGCTTGGGCTCAGGCCGTACAGAATAAGCCGCTCAATCAGCTTCTGCAGGTGAATGACCCCGACGAGAAATTGAAGCGATCGTCGTCGTCGCCGTCGTTGATTTCGTCCGAAAGGAGCAACGCGAAGGAAGTGGATGGAGTGGTGATTGTTGATAGTGGTGATGAAATGGATGCTGAGAAGGAGGAAGGGGAGTTGGAGGAGGGCGAGATTGATTTGGATTCGGAGCCTGCCGATGGCGAAAACACGGCGGCAGCTGAGGAGGCTAGAGATGGTGTTTTGGTTTGTGATGATATGGATGTTGATAATTCCGAGACTGGTTTGAAGAAGCGAGTGAGCTCGATTCGGGAGGCTTTGGAAAGCGTTACTGTAAATGAAGCAGAGAAGTAAGTGAACTGATTGCTGTCGAAATCCGATTGATTGGTGAATTGTGGGAGTGAAATGATGATTGCCCAGTTTGAGTAATTTGCTCTGTAGCTGTTAGACAATGTTTTCTTACAGTTTGGTTTATGTTTTGTAGATCATTTGGGGATGTTTGTCTCCAGTTACTCAACACTTTGGAGAGCTTGCGCGGAGTGCTTTCGGAAACTAATGTTTCCACAAAGGAAGCTCTTGTTCAACCGTCCTTCACTGCAGTACAAGCTATCAGCTCTGTAAGCCACTAAGAATTGCTCACATTGATGTTGTTCTGTCCCGATATTTCCAGATTCTGGTTATTGAAGTTGTAGAGGTTTGATTGCTGTTTGTTGCAGGTGTTCTGCTCAATGAGACCTGACCAAAAGGAACAAAACAAAGATATTATATCAAGGTTCTTATGAGTCCGATGCTCTTTTTTTTGTTATTAGAGTTTCTATTCCCGTCGATAGTGGAGTTATTTCCTTTGTTTTGTTTTTGGTAACAGGGTACTTTCTTCTGTGAAGAATGATCCTCCTCTTCTTGCCCCTGAGCAGATAAAAGAGGTGCATTTTTTGCTGTCCTAAGTGTAATCAGTTTAGTATACTTAGTTGATGTTATAAAGTATTGACACGGTTTCTAATTTCTCCCAGATAGGGGTCATGATATCCTCTGTGGATTCCCCTGATGTTTTCCTCCAAACTAGAGCAGCCATTACAGATAATGAGATACAGGTTATTGGTGGGGTTAATAATAAGAATTCTGAAGCTGTACATGCTGGTTCTTCAGCTAATTTTGCTTCAGACACTGTTGTATCTGGGGTTTATAGCAATCCATTTGTGTTGTCCGAAGTACCAAGACCAGGAGTATCTATTTTGAAGGGTAGGAGGGTCGTGCTTCCCCTGTTAGACACTCACAAGGATCATGATGCAGATAGCCTTCCTTCTCCAACACGAGAATCCCCATCATGTTTTCCTGTTCAGAACACATTGGTTGTTACTGATAGGATGGTAAAACCACAGCCTGATACCTCTAGGGTGACGCCAAATGCTGGAGGTTCTGGATTGCATCCTTATGATACTGATGCTCTTAAAGCTGTATCCACTTATCAACAAATTAATCGGACTTCTTTTTTCATGAGCGAAAGACTTCCAAGTCCAACCCCATCAGAAGACGGCGATAATGGGGATGATGATACTGTTGGAGAGATTTCTAGTTCTTGTGCTAGTAATTTAAGAACAGGTCCTCCTATTTCGGGACAGCAAGTTGTTTCTCCCTTCCCTATTCCTGTGGGTAGCTCCAGCATGCAAGAACGATTTACAGGTAAAAGTGCTGCCCCTGCAAGTTCTGGATCTAATATCACCATAAAAGCTCCAACTAGGAATAGAGATCCTAGGCTTCGGTTGTCCAATTCTGATATGGGTGCCTTGAATCTCAACCCACAGCCCTTGACAGTGCATAGTGCACCTAAAGTAGATTCAGTTATAACGTTAAGCTCGAGAAAGCAAAAACCCCTTGAGGATTCTAAATTTGATGGTCCTGCATTAAAGAGGCAAAGGAATACATTGGATAACTCAGGTTTTGTTAAAGATCCAAAAACTGCTTCTGGAAGTGGTGGCTGGTTGGAGGACATTGGTGGTGTTGGACCTCATTTAATTAGCAAGAATCAGACAGTGGAGAACACACAGTCTGATCCCAGACAGGTGGTTAATGATGTAAGTAGTTCTAGTACTGCTGATGGAAACTCCAATGGCCCAAACAGTTCAAATGAGCCTTTGTCGGTGATGGATTTAAGCACGGCTTCCCTGCCTGCGTTAGTTAAGGACATTGCTGTGAATTCTGCAATATTTAAAGATATTGCTGTGAATCCAACCATGCTGTTAAACATACTTAAGCTGGGACAGCAGCAAAGGTTAGCTGCAGAAGCCCAGCAGAAGGCTGCTGATCCTGAAAAAAGCATGACAAATCCTATAAGCTCAAGTTCAATACTAAGATCAAATGCATCGGTGAGTGTTCCTTCAAAGACCACAGCCATGTTGCAGACACTAGCAGGAACACTTCCCGTTAGTTCACAAAAAGCTCCGACGGTTAGTGCTTGTGTACTTATATCCTTTTCCTAACTGTTGTTTTAGAATGGACTAAAGCATGTGTTTTTTGCAATTTCTTCCTATTCTGTATGATTGCCCCGATATATTTCAGTTTTCCTAATTATTGATTTAGTTTAATTTTTTATCTTCTCTTTTTTAATGTTCTGTTTTTAACGGATGGGTTGTTGGATAACCTTTTGTACTATTTAGATCCATAAGTCATGTTACAAGTTATAAAAACTCTTAGCGTTGCAAATTTTGCAGGATGAGTCAGGGAAAGTCCGCATGAAACCCCGTGACCCTCGCCGTGTTCTCCATGCTAATGCACTTCAAAAGAATGGGAGTCTGGGACAAGAGCAGTTCAGAAATATTGTAACCCCGCTGTCAAGCAGCCAGGGGAATAAGGATAATCTTAATGGCCAAGAGCACGATGGTCAGGCGGATATGAAGCTAGTCACTTCTCAATCAGTAGAGGCCCCTGACATTGCTCGCCAATTCACAAAGAATCTGAAAAATATTGCTGATATCATGTCTGTTTCTAATGGATCAACGAGTCCAGCAATCGCTTCTCAGAGTGTTTCTTCCCAACCAGTTCCAATCAAGAATGAGAGAATAGATCCAAAGACTGAGGAGCAGGGTACTGGAAGTATTTCTGCTTCTGAAGCAGCTGCAGCATGTCCCTCTCCTTCTGCCCCCATGTGGGGAGATGTTGAACATCTGTTTGAAGGATATGATGACCAGCAAAAAGCCGCTATCCAGAGAGAGAGAGCAAGGAGGATAGAAGAACAGAAGAAAATGTTTGCAGCTCGCAAGCTTTGCCTCGTCTTGGATCTAGATCACACACTTCTTAATTCAGCTAAGGTAGGATTTGGTCCTTGTGACCAGTGATTATAAGGGACCGTTTCCTCTGTAAATTTGTTCTAACTTATATTATCCTTTTCAGTTTATTGAAGTAGACCCAGTGCATGATGAGATTTTGAGAAAGAAAGAGGAACAGGATCGTGAAAAACCACAGCGACATCTCTTTCGATTCCATCACATGGGAATGTGGACCAAATTACGTCCTGGGGTTTGGAATTTTTTGGAGAGGGTAATTTTGTATATAAAATTTATTTTGGCATAAATTCTCATTTTGTGGTTTATTTGAAAGTGGAGAATTCATTGCATTGCCTCTTTGGACATCAGGCTAGTCAACTTTTTGAGTTGCATCTTTACACAATGGGGAACAAGCTATATGCAACGGAAATGGCAAAGGTGCTAGATCCAACAGGGGTACTTTTTGCTGGACGAGTTATTTCTAGAGGCGACGATGGAGATCCTGATGATGGTGATGCTCCGAAGAGTAAGGATCTGGAAGGAGTTTTGGGTATGGAATCAGCTGTTGTGATTATAGATGATTCTGTGAGGGTCTGGCCGCATAACAAAATGAACTTGATAGTTGTGGAACGGTAACCATGCTTCAATTTAAGATATAATAATCCTTACTGTCTCTGTACTTTGATGGGCTTGCTTGCCTTGTTACCTAATGCTTATGTATGAATGCTTTTGCAGGTATACGTACTTTCCTTGTAGCAGACGACAATTTGGACTTTTAGGTCCCTCTCTGCTCGAGATTGACCATGATGAGAGACAAGAAGATGGGACTTTGGCATCCTCATTGTCGGTGAGGATGCCGCTCAACTTTCTAAGACTGCAGATAATTTTGCATGTTTCTGTTTGATTATCTGTTCATTTGCTTCTCTGGTTCATTGAGAGTAATCAATAATCTGTTATTTTGTCTGTACAGGTTATTGAGAAGATGCATCAGATCTTTTTCTCCCATCCCTCCCTAGATGAAGCAGATGTTAGAAATATTCTAGCCTCTGAGCAGCGGAAGATTTTGAACGGTTGTCGTATAGTATTTAGCAGGGTATTTCCAGTTGGTGAGGTCAATCCTCACCTACATCCGCTGTGGCAGACAGCTGAACAGTTTGGTGCTGTGTGCACCAACTATATAGATGACCAGGTCACCCATGTAGTTGCCAATTCCCTCGGGACTGACAAGGTATTGTTTCTCCCATAATCTATGCCATGAGAACGAATTACTAAGACTTGATATCATTTAGAAATATGATTTTCGGGCCTTCCCAGCTACTCTTGATTACCTGAAAAAGAAAAAAAGAAAGAAAGAAACAAAGAGAGAGAACAACCCAAAACTCTGACGCCTCTGCCAGAAAAGCCTTGAAAAAACCGAAAAAAAAATTAACTTTTAGAAATCTTACTTCAGTGTTTTTCTCAGCTTTCCTTTCTGCTACGTTCTTTTGCGTTGAGGCATGACATTAATTGTTTGAGCAGGTGAATTGGGCTATTTCTTCGGGGAAATTTGTTGTCCATCCTGGCTGGTGAGAAATTATATCTTGTTTGTTCATATGTTTTCTTCGTCTTTGTTAATTTCTTTGGATTTTGAGTTCGACATGGTTTTCCCTCTCCTAATTAACCAGGGTGGAAGCATCAGCTTTGCTTTACAGGAGGGCAAATGAGCAGGATTTTGCCATTAAACCATAAACAATCAGCACCCTAACCCTTCTGATAACTAAAACTGATTAACATAGGATCAGGTGTCGCATTGGAGTCGGGATGGAAACCTTAGATCATGCTGGGAGCAGCTAAGCCCTAGGCCTGACACTGGTCGGCGTCGTTTTGATTCGTGTTTTCCACCCCCCAAGGTTTTGCTTTCATGGTCGGTTTCATTGTGAGAAGAGGAATGAGGTGGTAAACTCTGGTCGAGCTTTAGTGGCTCTGTTTGGGCTCGATGGTTCTGGTTGGGTGTTGAGGATTGCCTGTCTCACATTTTGTTCCTGATCAAGTAAGAGATTGGTTGCCAGACATGGTCGCTTCGGGGACAAGGATTGCAAATGCCAAGTTTTCTAGATCCAAAACGTAAAATAAGAGATTGAAACCTAGTGATGGAGCAAATTGGCTGTGCTAGGAGGTAAATTTCGGTAAAGGATGATGAGCGTATGAAGGGAAAGGTGGCGGTGGGGGGTTGTCGGGGATACAAAACTGTATATATGGGGTACGAAAGACCAAGTCTGGCAAGGGAGAAAGTGGTCATCCAAAGCTTGAGGCAAGCATTTGGATATTGGTACGGTGGGAAAAATGGCTGGGCTGGTTGTGATGGTGCCTGATTATAGTTAATCCTTGTCCCTAATCAGCTAACTTATGATTTAGCTATCGCATTCACCTCCTAATTAAAATTGGTTTTCCAAGAAAGAAAACATCGAGGATAAGCGAGTTAACGGATTTTCATGCACACGAAGTATGTTGCAGAAGATTTTTCTGCCTGAATTCACCTTTTATATTTTTCTAACTTTTAACATATAGTTCGATACTAAATCCCGTTCTTTGTATCTTTCTTCTCACGTGACATACACACTAACGGTACTGAACCCTTAACATATGGAATTTGGTAAACCTAAGGAGGACAACTACTATCTGTATTCTGCAGGGAGGAATGTCCGCTAATTCAGAAATCTTTTTTGGTTGAGGGGTTGCTGGTGCATTAAAGTTTAGGAGGCTATTTCGAGTAGTTGTCAAGAATTCAATGAGATTACATTTTTTAGCACTTCTGCATGGTTATGTAGGGAATGTGGACGTGAGCTTTATTATTTAGCAAACGCGATGGTTGCCTATACTTTAAAGCAACATTATTTGATGCAAAAGCAATGGTCCAAATCCATATTTTTATGACAAGTGGTTATATTTAAAAAAAAAAGATGTTGAACTGCAAGTGGTAAATTGAACTGGTGATCATGGTCTTCTTATTTAACTTACTATGTTTTGGGTTTGAATCTTCCTCCTCTTAATTTTTAACACAATACTTCTAATAAACGAAAAAAATTGTGAGGATTGGGGAGAGGGTCGAATATGCGTGTAAAAGACGGATGCATTGTCCCTATCAATTGGTTTAACCCACCTTTTTATGAAGGATGTTTTTTGAGGTAGAGTCTCTTTGTTGGCTTGATCTTTTTTATTTATTTATTTTAGTACATAGATATTTTTAGATTAGAGGAAGGGGGAATTCGGTTAAGCCACACATTGGGCAACCTAATTTAGTATCGAATTCTCCATCTACGAAATTTGAACATTAAGATTTCTCATTTTTAAGCGAAAAGAAATACAACTAGGTCGTAGTACTGAGTGAAAATTAAATATAATAAATTTGCAGTGACTATTTAAGGGATTCATATTTAAATCGATAGATTGACTTCCCAAATTAACAAGATTTCTCTCGACTCTTTCAATTTCGGTCAATTTCACATTAATCATCCCAAATTAATTACATTATCGAATTTGATATTGAAAAAATAAATAATAATATAATATATTATAGACATTAAATAAGAACCTTTGATTCAATAATTATTTTGAAACTACGGTTTTGATTCTATCACATTCAACCTAATACCGTAATTTCCTTTTTTGAACAAAAAATATTTATTTACTCTAACGGAATGGGATGAGTTTTGCTTCACGATGAACTATTAATAATGTGGTTCAAATTCGCCTCTGATGATAATCGATTAAAAAACCTCTAACTTACAGTGAGGAGGAATAACGTAGTAAAAATATAAGATTTTTTATTTTTTTTTAAAATGCATGGCGAATATTTTAAAGGTCACAAAATCATATAATTTCAAACTTAAACTTTATTAAGAGTTAAGATGCGTCACATTCTCGAAAATATTTTATTTTAAAGTCCTTAAAATCAGGAGGGATACTGACAAAGCGTGTAAAAGAGGGAGGAGGGTTTCTGGCTTCATAGCTTCAATCAACAGTGCCAGCATATAGCGGTGGAGAAGACGATGGGTTCGATTTCAGAAGAGATGGTGAAGAAGCAGGAAGACCAGGCTGCCTCCTTTTCATGGTGGTGGGATAGCCATAATCGTCCCAATCAATCTCAGTGGCTTGAAGCTACTCTCTCAGGTTTAGTAATACAACTACTTCATGTCATCTTCCTGATCTAGGGTTTTGAGTATGACCAACCCAGTTAATAGTAAATCAGCTTTTGCGTGGTATATCACCATACTATTGCATAATTACTCCTTTCGTTGCTGGATTAGGGTTTAGGGTTAAGGGTTTAGAGAGTACGGTTGTTGGCATTCTAAAATTGTCGTCGTGCACTCCCTTTAATCTAGAAATTAATAAGAAAAAATGCATGATAACATTTTGAATCTAGGTTTTGTATCTTTTGGTACTCTTTCTCAGCACAAAATTTTTCACAATTTAAATCCCTAAATATATATATATGGATTCAGTATCCGTACTAATATTATTTTTTGGGATCACAAGAAAATATGAAAAGAAAAGTAGTACATGAGTTGAATTATTCACTTCCAACAAAGGACTGGTTTTTTAACCAAAGATGTGCTATTATTGTTGCAGAGTTGAACCAGAAGACCAAACTAATGCTAAATATAATAGAAGAAGATGGAGATTCATTTGCAAAGAGGGCTGAAATGTTATTCAAAAGAAAACCTAAAGCTCATAAAGATGTTAGAGGACTTTTACAAGTCGTACCGTTCGCTCGCCGAGAAGTATGATCAGCTTAGATCTGAACTGATTCAAGTCTCTCATCTGAGATCATTTTCTTCGTTAAACTCCTTGAAAGTCCAAACCATCCAGAAATGTGAAGAAGAAATTTCAACTTACTTGAAAGCCAAGTCTTTGAAGGCACAGGTTGAGACAGACCGAGAATCCTTCGAAGAACACATATGGAAAAGGAGAATATTGAGCAGGGTGTAGAATCTGATGGTAATGTGGGTGGAAAAGATAAAATGTTGGACGAAAAGAGCTCGGAATTCATTGACGAAAATATGCAGCAGCGGGCTGAGTTGATAAGGAGAAACAAGGAGAAGAGTGAAACAATTGAGCGGCTTTTGTCCCAGGTGCATAGGCTAACGGATGAGAACAGAATTTTAAGGAGTCATCTGGGCAGCCATAAGGATGCTAATGATCATACAATTACAAGGCAAAACAAGCCTCAGTTTTCAAGGTCTAAATCCAAGGGGCCATCTTTCCTTGGTAGGCTCACTGGATGCACTGGAACTTGATCTTAATTAGTTACTTTTCAACTTAATTAAGTAGCGTTTTAAGTTTTCAAATGTATCTATTTATATGTTTTCATAATACATATGAATATTCCGAGTAAATTATGACAATTGTTTTGATTTTGGCACCTTATAAAGAATTTGTTAATATTTTGATTTAGAGGGCTGGAATGTTTACTTGTTTCATTTTATGAGAAAAATGTGGTAACAGTAACACCTTCATGTGGTGTACTTTTTCACGCCAGTTATAACATGTGGTATTGTATACTGCTAAATACTAATAAATATGAGCGTCGGTTTGATAAGACTTTTTCCACCGTAGCTAGAAACCCTAAATTTAAATATGATAGCTTGGAGTCGAAGTTTACTTGGAGTAGTCTAGTGGAACTTACCTTGTCAATGTTGGAAAAGGTCTCAAGTTAGAATTTTTCCTCCCCGTCCTGAAAAGGCTAAGATATTTCAGATTTGCTAAGGTATGAAGTTTAGTTACCCGAAAAAGAGTTATAGACCCAAATAGGCTAAGTCATCCCGTACCTGCTGAGATCCAAAGGATCCTAGTTCTATAAGGGTTATTGGATCTCTCTTTATATAAAGGCCTCATGGCCGAGGGGGTCAATTAATTCTAAGCACTCGAGCTCTCTTATACACTTTGTCTCAAAATACTTGATTGATTTAGGGTTTAGGGCTTTGGAGGACAATCTCGAGAGGTCATCCCGCTGCTGAGACCATGGACCGTAAGGCTCTCAAGACATGGTTTGAGACAGACTAAGAATTCCACGAAGTATCTTATGCTAATGTTGGTGAGACAAAATTTGTGGAACGAAAAGATGTTGGAGCTCATCGACGAAACTATGCAGACCCATGCTGAGTTGATCAAGAGAAACATGGATAAGAGTAAAATAATTGAGCGGCTTTCGTCCAAGGTACATAGGCTAAGGAATGATAACAGAATTTTGAAGAGTCATCTGGCAAGCCGTAACGCCGATCATGCAAGATCTGATATGTTGTCAAGGTCAAAATCTATGGGGGGGCATCGATCCTTGGAATGTTCATTGGATGGACTACTGGTTACTGATCTTGATTAACCGGTTTTTCAACTTAACTAAGTAGCGTTTAAGAAAATTTCAAATGTATTAATGTATCTGTTAACTTATCATTATACACATGAAGTTGTTAACGAATTGGTTTTAGAGATCAAAATAATTTACTTATTTTTGTTCGGGGTGAATTTTAACCCTAGAAAAGTTGTTCATGGTTAGAAAATTTCACCATCCAAACAAAAAAAAAATTGCAAATTTTCCACCAAACTCATGTTTTAGTGTACCCACCTCTATTAATTTTGTCAAATTTTGGTCAAAATGTATTTTTTTTTTAAAATCACGTGAGCCCATTTTTCAAGTTTATGGCTTGGGGTAAAAATTCAGTGGACTAAAGTTTTTTAGTGTGCCAAGAACACAGTTCGATATATAAGTATTCAACTACTTGTGTTATAACACTTGGTATATTAGATCATATTTTTGACACATTAAAAAATCTCTTCTCAAATGAGCAGCATATGATTTGTTTTGATAGAATTTTTAACAAAGAGGGGTAAAGTGGAATTAAGATAGTAAATTGGCAAGACATTTTGTTTAGGGTAGTTCTATTTACGTATTTATTTTTACCTTCTATACACTATTGTTAATTTTTATTTATTGATATCTTTAAATTTTTCGATTAGACATTTAAAAAGTAAAAATAATATGTAAAAAGTAAAAATAGATGTGTATATATCATCATCTTTTGTTTAAGTGACATTTTGTTTATCTTTTACCAAAATTATCACTCTACTTTTACAGAGTACACGTGACGTAATGCAACGTCCGACTAACGTATGGTATGGTAGATTTTACAGACAGCGGTCTCCAATCCAAAGACCCAAATATCTCCCACCCCACTCTCTTCAGTCTTCAGCTGAAAAAAGCTCCGACCTTGGAGCCTTCGTGTCAACTCCACCCCTACCTCCCGCACGACGATCTAGGCCTCCCATTGCCCCTAACTAACTGACTGACTAACTACCGCTCCATGGACCGGAGGCGAACCGACAGCCCGGTCTACGCCCGCCAGTGGACGAGCGAGTCCGCCACCACTGTCGGCGGAGCTACATCTCCGGCAATGTCGCCGGTTCGTGGCCACCACGCGCGGTCCTCCTCCGCCAGCGGAGTTTCCAACATCAAACGCACTCAGAACTTTGCCGCCAAGGCCGCGGCCCAGCGCCTCGCTCAGGTCATGGCCTCTCAGACCGCCGACGACGACGACGACGAAGATGATGATCTAGGATTCCGGTACAGTGCTCCCCCACCGCTCTCTCTTTCCAGGAATGCTAACAGTCCCGGTGCTAAGCCTGCGGCTCCGTCTTTGAGGGCCACTACTAGATCGCCTTCGCCCGCGGTAAATCTCTGAGCTTTCCCAATTGAAAAATTTTATTGAGATTTTGGAATTTGAAATTTGCCGGTTGTGAGTGCTGAGTGGTTGAATGAATTCGTCGAAATGCAATCAGATCGTGCTTGAATTTGAGAGGAAGGGAACTGAACTTGGATTTAGTTGCTCGTTGTATTTGAATTCTGGTTGCACATTGCTCTGTGTACTCTAATTTACTATGAATTTTGTGAAATTCTGCCGTCTTCTGTTTGAAAAAGGCTGCCTTTTGTGGGGATTTAGACCAGTGAGTGGAAAGTTTGATTGACTGTGAGTGAGTTGACCAGAAACTAAGACGTCTAGATTTGTTCATACACAGCTTAGATTAGTAGAAATTTACTTTTTTGTATTTAGCAAGGAATGTGTGTGTGTGTGTCTATGAATGGTATTGTGAATGGATGGGGAGGTTCAGGCTTCAATGCAGATGGCTAATTGAATTTTTGGATGTTTTGATTAGTTAGCTCGGACCTCTTTGGACGAAACTCCACAGGTTCGCTCAACATCAACGGGAAGGCCAGCAATGTCTCTTCGTGCAGCACCTCCATTGGTACCACCCAATAGAACAACACCGAGGACAGCAACTTCCATGCCACCACTGGACCCTCCCATCACTAATAGCAAAAAAGAGAATCGGTAAAAAAATCTTCTCTCTGCTGTCATTTATATAGTTGAACTCTGTGTTTCAGAGGTTTAGGAATACAGTAAAGGGATAATTTTTTTGAATTCTATCAATGCCTTGCTCATATCATAGTTTACCTTGGTTTTGACTATCATTCTCTTTTGGGATTTCAAATGTATACATACTATGTAAGGAATCCGATTAATATCTTGCTAACAATGTCATTTTTATGGTTGATATAACCCTAAACAAGGATGGAAAACTGAACTTCCTATGGGCTTTTGCGATTGTGGCCTCATTACACGTGAACAAGCTTTCTAAAAAATTAATACTTTATGCATATATGCCAATCTTTGCAACTTATTTCGTACTTTAAATAGATTTATGTGTTCACTTCTATGACTGTGGGACAGTCAATTTGATTGAATAATACAACAAGTGAAGCTAATGGATGTGCACGAATTGCAGATTCTTATCAGAAATAGGAAATTACAAATCAAAAGATCCAGGAGATCAACGTGATGCTTCTGCACTCCGTGATGAAGTATGCCAATGAATTGCATCTATTTCAGTTTATTTGCCCCTAACATCTGAATATGTGCCATTTTTATACTACTTTAGATAAATATGGTATTATTTTCTATTTCCTATTGGTATTTATTTACTTTTTAAAATGCAGCTTGAAATGCTACAAGAAGAGAATGAGAATATTCTTGATAAGGTACCATAAGTCATCCTTTCCTTTTCTTAATTAAGTAATTAGTTTAACCGACCTTATCTGTGACTGATTCCACTGTGAAATTTATCTTACAGCTTAGACATGAAGAAGAGAAATGCGATGAGACAGAGGCTAGAATTAGAGAACTTGAAAAACAGGTAAGTTCTATAATACAATAATCAGCTGCATAATGTCTGAGAGTGTGCTTTTATTAAATACAAAGTTGCCTATATGTTTGTGAGTCTTCAGGTTGCTGCATTTGGAGAAGGCATGTCTTTGGATGCTAAATTCTTGAGCAGGTGTACTAAAGTTCACATAACCTTCTCGCCTGCCTTTTTCATTCTCATTTTCCTTTAATGACATTTTTTCTCATTGTTGTGCAGAAAGGAAGCTGCCTTGCGGCAAAAAGAGGTAATTAGGAAACTTGAATGTTTTATGTTTGCTCCACGTAATTACAAGTCAAACCTACTTAAAATTTGTTCATAGGTGACTCTCTTGGTTGAAATTTTTTGTTTTTATCTGACTTTAATCTGGAGTTTGCTAAACCAGAATTCACATGAATTGTTTTAGAGAAAACAAAACAAATAAAGCTAAAGAGACTTTTTATTGTTATAGGTTGCACTAAAAGATGCAAAACAATCAAAAGATGGGGCCGAAAAGGAGGTTGCATCCCTTCGGTCGGAAGTTGAGGTAAGCATGCTACCATTAGGTCATTGTCAGTCTGCCAAAAAGAGTTTCTAAATTCAAGTCTGAAGCATAACAAAATTTTAAATATATAGATTCAATATACAAATATATAACTTTAGGAAACAGTACTCGGGAAAGTGCTTTGATTAGTATTTTGAGAGTATGATTTATTGCACATTGGATCTTTGAGGAATTTTCTGTTGCTACTACTGCAACATCTTTTAATTTTTGTCTTTAACTTAATTGCTTGGATCAGAAAGCAAAAGAAGCGAGTGCAGTTGTTATGAGACAACTCCATGGAGCTGAATCTGAAGTGAAATCTCTACGGTCAATGACACAAAGAATGATATTGACTCAGGAAGAAATGGTATGTATACACATACTATAAGCACTTGATAGAGCATATTAGTAGCCATCTGGGGACTCTGATTATTTAGCATATCCATATTTCAGGAAGAAGTAGTCCTCAAGAGGTGTTGGCTTGCACGCAATTGGGGTTTAGCTGCAAAGCTTGGTATTCTACATGATATGCTATGTCGTAATTTCTAGCATTTGGCAAGGAACTCATTATACATTTATATGTTTTTATTTTCTTTTTACGTTAATTCTGACAATTAATTTCCCATTGATATCTGCTTTTGTTTGCCTTTGCTTGCATTTTATGTTATAGAAAATAAACTAAATTCGGTAATGAAAATGAAAACTTGTACAAGATAATAAAAAGAGGGCAATCTCTTAAGTAGTCAGAGCTGTTACCAGCATAATAGGATTTCATGATGCCCACCCTTCGTATGACTCAATTTTACTCAATCTCTGTTGTGCCTTGTAGGTATATGTGCAGATATTGCAGTTGCTAAGTACGAATACTGGTCATCATTAGCTCCTCTCCCATTTGAGGTCGTCATTTCTGCAGGACAAAGGGCTAAGGAGGAACTTTGGGAAAAAGCTAGTAATCATCACTGCAGAGTTTTTTGTTTAGTATATATTTTTGTATTGTTCGGTTCCGTGACAAGAGTAGTTCGTTGTAGTTATGGCATGCTTCTAATTCGTTTTATATTGAACAGGTAATGGTGGTCTTGAGAAGAGAAACAAACTGGTGCAAGACTTGAATGATCTTACTGGAGAAGGAAACATTGAGAGTATGCTTGCAGTTGAAATGGGATTGAAGGAACTTTCTTCCTTGAAGGTGCACTTTTGATGCATTGCCGTCTTATTTTGTTCTCATACTTTTTATTTTCTTTTGTTATTCTCCGACTCAGACTCACCATGTTAGATTAGCATTTGTCTCTTTTTTACAGTCTTTATTAGGTTGCTTCAGTGTTTTGTTTGCGGTAATCTGCTGTTTTTTCTTTTTCTCACTAATATACGATGTTTTGTTCAACGAAGGTTGAGAATGAAATTGTGCTTGCATTGGCTCAACAACGGCGTCCAAACTCTGTTCGATTATCATTCTCGGGTATGCATTGTGTTTTTATATCATGTTGGCTTGGCTGGTTGGCTTTTCTTCTGGTAGTTGTTATCATCTAAAGTTCCTACTGTCTTTTGACACATACGGGTATTTTCAGATATCAAATCACCTGCTGATCCAAAGTTTACGGAGGCTATTGGTATGCATTTTTCTTATATATCAAGTCTTTGGGTGATCCATAGTTTGCCATATTTGAAAATAAACAAATAAAATTTGGTACTGTTACTAACTTAATGGTTTCTTGCAGAATTGAGTCCCGAGGAGTCAGAGGATGTTCTTTTTAAAGAGGTCTGAAATTTCCTTTCTTTTTACGTATTTGTGTCCCATTCATACAAAATCATTCTTTCCATATACGCATTTACGTAATTACATGTACACTTCAATTGCTGAAATTCTATTTAACGGATACTATGTTGACCTACCTTTGTGGCTAAATATTCAACGTAATAATATGGTTTCTATCCATAAAAATATACCAGCTTGTTAATCAACTGCCACATACATTTGATTTATAGCAACTCAATAAAAAAAGTTCAGGTAATTACTTGTCATAATCTTCAAACTTATTAGTCGTTTCATTTTTGGTCTAATAAACATACTTGTCTATGCGTTTCTTTGTTACAAATCATTTTTCACAAGGACATGATATTAATTATTGTTAGTGTAATGATATCAAACATATTCAACCGTCACAGGCATGGCTTACTTATTTTTGGAGAAGAGCCAAAGTTCTTGGTATAGAGGAGGACATTGCCAAGGAAAGAGTTCAGTTTTGGATTAACCGAAGTGGGCATGCACCGTCTTCACATGATGCTGTCGATGGTAAGTTTTATTTATTTTTTCCTCAAAACTTTACGTTTCACTCGGTCCTTGCACACAAAACTATTGCATTCTTTTTGAGATTCAGTATTACAGCGTTATGGGGTTTTTTTTATGCCCGTGTTTTTGATCAGTTGAGGAAGGGTTGATGGAACTCAGGAAGTTGGGAATTGAGAGCCGGCTGTGGGAAGAATCCCGCAAAGCAATTGATCAAGACTCTTCCGTGTCTGTTGCACAGAAATCTGCTCCACGGTGAAAAACCTGTGCTTGAAACTCTGGAAGTAAAGATCTCTTTGATGTATAACCTATTGCAAGAGATTTTACGTTTACTTCATTTATTTGTGTTAACTGGTTTTGTTGTAGCAATTTCCATCTGAGCTTCTGCTTAATACACATGAGAAGTGAGTTCCTCCCTTGTAATACGTCTATATGGTCACGAATCACGATCAAAGAGTTCCTTTTTTGTACAAATCGAAATTCAAATACGCTATTTACGTTTCTTTTAAAGAAAAACTAATGAAAATGACTTGAAAACTTTGAGTTTTAAAGATAAGGACAAAATAAAGGGTAAAGTGAATAATACTATAATTGATTTTTTAGTGTAAAAATATGGTTTTTCGTTAAAGTGAACAGTACTGTGAGCTTTTCGTTGAAGTTCTTTTCTTTTAATTCTACCCAATTAAGTTCCTACTCTGAATTCTGAACGCATCGGAGCTGATCGGAGCATCACCATCTACTGTTGTTGGTTCCTACCTTCCGGCATTCAGTTGTCCACCAACAATTTTCATGCCAGTATTTGATAGGTATAACAATGATTCCTATCGTCCGTTCCGATGCTTCTGTGTATGTTTGTGTATGTAGTTTTGAAGCAATACAGAAAAGTCCACTCTATCTTTCAACGGCTCTTTCTGCTGACTATGGTTATCTTTTTCCCACAACCACCCACAACCACCCCTTCTCAGAATTATGAGATGAAACTTGGACCAAGTAATAATGGTAATATGTGTGAATTTTGTCAGGTAGGCCAAGTGCTGCAGTGTCTTTCATTTTGTACAACAAAGTTTGAATCTCTCATCTTGCAATTTAAAAATAATTTATTGTAATTATTCTATTGTTTGTCAAAATAATGTTTGTGAATAGTGAAATGTGCAAACAACTTATATTGACAATTATGTAATCAAGGTCGATAATATGACAATACGCTTGTTGATATTAAGTGGTTAAACATGTCACGTGATTAGGCAATCTGGACTAAAAAAATTTAACTTTGTGAATTATATTTTCCACACAAGACCTGCAATGGTCATAGTGAAATACCTGTTTACATGATTGATGATTCACTTCATTTTTGGGTCTTGAGAAAGAATAACAATAGGAAAATGGTTTTGTCCTCTCACAGATGGAACGTTGTAAAATGGCCGTTGAAGGATAATAAATATTCCTAATCTCTCTCTCACTCACTGGAGTCTCTGTCACGCGGTCCATGGCACTTAGCACGCTCTGCAAGTTTTGCTGAAGCCACTGGCCACTGTCCACTGTAACTAAAATATTACAAGCGTCCACCGGGGGGGCCATAACATAAGCTTACCACAAGAGAGTATGGGCAACTGATCAACCAACTGGGACCAAATTAACAAAGGAGAGAGAGAGAGAGAGAGAGATGTCTACAATTTGTATTGTATTGTGGAGGATTGGATGGCACTTAGCAGGATAGGCAGCATGTGCACTTGAATATGATAGTAAGTAGTGCCCCCCATTGGGGCCATGGCCTTCTTGGTGGACTCCCCATTGCCTACCCCCACCCCAGTAAAAAAAAAAGAAAAAAAACAAAGCATTCTTTTGGTGAAAAGGTGCGCATACATACGAAAGAAAGAGTAAAGACACTGGAATTCTAAAGGTAATTTTGACCCAATTCCCCTACCCTATCGGTTTTTCCCTTTCCCATTTTGTGCAATGGGTCCCTTATCTGCTAATTTAGGATTATTATAAACCCTAATCTATGAACCCTACACACATTACACACACAACCCTACATGTTTTACATCATTTAGAATCTTCCTCTTTTATAATTAAAGTTTATGGTGATTAATTACATTTGCATATCTGTGATTTATAGTATGTAACAATGCATTGTTGTGCGGAAGCGGCGTACGACTGTAAGTGAATAGTAAAACAGAACAGAATAAAACCAACACCAACAAGAACACCAAGATTTATACTGGTTCGGCAATGCCTACATCCAGTTTGGAGACGACGGAGTATTCCACTATAATCAATGAGAACATACAATAGTGTTTATCACTCAATTTCCCAAAGACCCAAATAACCCCAAGCTCTCACACTTACAATAGGAAGAGAAAACCAAAAATACAAAACAAGACAATTTGAGAAAATTCTTCTCTATGCCAAATGGCTTCTTGCTATTTTTCTCTCTTCCTTGTTCTTCTCTACTTCTCCATGCTTATGAGCTACACCTTGCTCTCCTTTTATAGCTAAAGAAAAGCTTCTCAAAGACATCAATGGCCAAAGGCCTAACATCAAGTCAAAAAGAATTAGGCATAAGTGCATCCAATTTTGGTTTCCCACATGTAGCATGCCATCCAACAATTTTGACCACAAAAGTAGCCCAAAGATTTGGACTTTGACTACATGTTTGAGTCAATAATCAACAATCTCCACCTTGACTCAAACCCTCTAAGTAGAACTCCAAATAGTCGTCTCCCAATCCCCCATGGGGCAATCAACAAATTTTACAAACGCCAATCAAGTCTAAGCAGTGCTTAAACTTGTGCAACGAAACTGGCTTCGTTAACATATCCGCAGGATTGTCAGCGGTCCCCATCTTCTGAAGAAGAATATCTCCCTCGTCAATAATCTCACGAACAAAATGGAACCTCACGTCAATGTGTTTCGTACGTGCATGATGAACTTGATTCTTTGCTAAATGTATAGCACTCTGACTGTCGCAATAAACATCCACATGGTCTTGTTGAACCCCTAAGTCATCAAGCAACCCTTGAAGCCAGATGGCTTCCTTTATAGCTTCTGTCACAGCCATGTATTCTGCCTCAGTAGTCGACAAAGCAACTGTAGATTGCAGAATCGACCTCCAACTTACTGGACCTCCAGCAATAGAGAATACAAAACCAGTAGTGGACCTACGCTTGTCCAAATCACCTGCGTAATCAGAATCCACATATCCAACAACACATTTACCAGTAACTTTATCCTGCTGGAACAATAAACCAACATCCACAGTACCCAGAATATACCGTAGAATCCATTTCACAGCTTGCCAATGCCCTTTTCCTGGATTATGCATATATCTACTGACAATGCTAACAGCTTGTGAAATATCAGGCCTAGTACACACCATAGCATACATCAAACTACCAACAACATTTGCATAAGGAATTTGAGCCATGTACTGACTCTCTTTAACAGTTTTAGGAGACATAGAAGCGCTAAGTTTGAAATGAGAGGCAAGAGGTGTACTAACCGGTTTTGAATTTTCATTCATCCTGAAACGTTGTAGTACCTTCTTCAAATACTGCTTCTGACACAGACTAATCTTGCCCTTCGCTCTATCTCTTTCAATTTCCATACCTAGTATCTTCCGAGCTTCTCCCAAGTCCTTCATCTCAAATTCATTACTTAGTTGAGTCTTCAACCTTGTAATCTCCACTTTGCTCTTACATGCTATAAGCATATCATCAACATATAAAAGCAGATAAATGAAGGTTCCATCTTGTAGTTTGCGAAAGTATACACAATGGTCATAGTGACTTCTTGTGTACTTCTGCCCGATCATAAATCTATCAAATCGCTTGTACCATTGTCTTGGAGACTGCTTCAAGCCATACAATGATTTTTCCAATTTGCAAACCCAATTTTCCTTTCCAGCAACCTTAAAACCTTCTGGCTGAGACATATAAATCTCTTCCTCCAAATCACCATGTAAGAACGCAGTCTTGACATCAAGTTGGGCCAACTCAAGGTCAAACTGCACAACTAAAGCCAACAGAATACGAATAGAAGAATGTTTTACTACAGGAGAAAATACCTCATTGTAGTCAATGCCTTCCTTCTGAGCATAGCCTTTAGCTACCAATCTGGCTTTGAATCTTACATTGTCTTTTCCCAAAGATTCCATCTTTTTGGCATACACCCATTTACAACCAATTGCTTTCTTCCCCTTTGGTAACTGAACCAGCTTCCAAGTCTCATTTTTATGAAGAGATTTCATCTCCTCATCCATAGATTTCTTCCACAACTCGCACTCTGAACTCATGACAGCTTCTTTGTAGGCGGATGGAATATCATCTTCAATAACGGGAAGTGCATATGCCACAATATCAGTAAATCGAGCAGGCTTTCGGATTTCCCTTCTCGATCTTCTGGTTGCAATATAGTCTTGTTGCTGTGGAGGCTCTTGGGTAGGTGCCTCCTCTTCATCATCCTCGTCCTCATCATCAGAATTAACTGTAGGACTAGTGTTTGAAACATCAGACCTTACTGGAACAACTGGAGTCTTCAGTAACTCCACC
This sequence comes from Malus domestica, assembly GCF_042453785.1. NCBI lineage: Eukaryota > Viridiplantae > Streptophyta > Magnoliopsida > Rosales > Rosaceae > Malus > Malus domestica. Next base: position 9,397,083 of record NC_091673.1, read on the forward strand.
TGCTTTGAGCTCCTCATGGTTTTGGTCGCTTCAGTTTCACCTTCATGCTTGTTCTGATTAACCATAGCAGCCTCATCAAAAGTCACATCTCTGCTTACAACAAATTTCTTCTCATCTGGACACCAGAGTCGGTATCCCTTCACGCCAATGCTAAAGCCCATAAATAGAGCTTTCTTTGCTCTTGGATCCAACTTGCTTTCTCTGACATGATAGTAAGCAGAACAACCAAATATGTGTAAAAACTTGTAATCAGTACAAGGTTTACTAGACCATACCTCCATGGGCGTTTTGCCCTCATTCGCAGCAGCTGGCAATCGATTAATGAGATGGCTTGCATAAGTGAGTGCCTCAGCCCAAAACGCCTTGCCTAATCCAGCATTAGACAACATACACCGAACTTTCTCAAGCAAAGTACGGTTCATGCGCTCCGCCACCCCATTCTGTTGCGGTGTCTCCCTAACCGTGAAGTGCCTCACAATACCCTCATCTTGACAAACTTTCAAGAAAGGATCAGACTTATATTCACCCCCATTGTCTGATCTGAGAGTCTTGATCTTTCGACCGCTTTGCGTTTCAATCATCTTTTTCCACTTCAGGAATATCTTCAAGACTTCATCTTTACGCTTCATGGTGTACACCCATATTCTTCTAGAGAAGTCATCAACAAAGGAGACAAAATAATGGCTACCTCCCCAAGATGCATTCTTGGAAGGTCCCCAAACATCAGTGTGAACATAATCAAGAATGCCCTTAGTGTGGTGAATAGCAGTGCCAAATTTTACTCTAGTTTGCTTACCCAACACACAATGCTCACAGAATTCCAATTTGCATGCCTTTGCACCTTTCAATAAGCCTTGCTTCACCAATCCTTGCAACGCTTTTTCACCAGCATGCCCAAGACGCATATGCCATAACCTCGTGGTGTCTGTGCTATCTGCGTCAGCAGCTTCGGTGACAGCTGCTCCACCAATAACTGTATTCCCCTGCAAGAAATACAAGTTATTTCGTCTTGTACCTTTCATCACCACCAGTGCCCCGTACACAGCTTTAAGAACTCCACCCTCCATGGTGATCTTGAGACCCTTGGATTCCAATGCACCCAGTGAGATAAGATTTTTCTTCATATCCGGTACATACCGAACATCACTTAATTCTCTGACTGTTCCATCATGCATCTTCAAACAGATTTTGCCTATCCCTTGTGTTTTGCAGGCATTATTATTACCCATCAAAACAACTCCACCATCCAGCTCCTCGAAATTAGAAAACCATTCCCGAATGGGACACATATGATAGGTGCAACCTGAATCCAAAATCCACTCATTTGAGTGACCATCAGCATATGAACTAGCCAAAGCAAATTCGAAATCATCATCTTCAGATTTTGCAATATTTGCTTCAGAACCCGCTTTCTCCTTCTCTTTGTTCTTCAATTTGGGGCAGTCTTTCTTCCAATGCCCCTTTTGGCGACAAAAAGCACATTCATCTTTAGCAGGAAACTTCCCTCGTGACTTTGAACGAGATTTTCCCCACTTCCCAGATTTTCTTTCCTCTATTCGACCCCTTGCAACAAATGCCTCGATTTGTGAATTGTGAGTCTTCAGTTCCTTCTTACGACACTCATGATTCACCAATGCCGCAGACACCTCATCAAGTTTCACCTCGGATTTTCCATACAACAGAGTAGTTGTCAAATGATCATAATCATCAGGCAATGAATTTAACAAACATAGTGCCTTGTCCTCGTCAGGAATTTTCACATCAAGGTTTGCTAAATCAGCAAGTATTTTATTATAATCATTGAGGTGTTCGTGCATAAAGATACCTGGACGATACTGAAATCGGAAGAGTCGCTTCTTCAAGAAGAGACGATTTTCTGCGCTCTTGGTCATATACTTATCCTCCAATTTCGTCCATAACTCCTTAGCTGAAGTTTCCTTCATATACGGGTATTTCAACTCCTTATCAAGGAACGATCGAATAGCAGCACAAGCATGAAGATTAATTCGCGTCCACTGCTTGTCATCAATATCTTCTGGTTTATCTTCCAGAACCATATCCAACTCTTGTTGATACAACACATCCATAACTTCACATTGCCACATACCAAAATTATTAGAGCCATTGAATTTATCAACCTCTAACCTTGTAGTAGTGGTTGGATGTCTATTGGATGTAGACGAAGACGATGTTGACCCCTTCTTTACAGATTCGTCTTTATCTCCAGCCATCTACTCGGCACTGTTCACAAATACGGCACTGTTCACAGGTACTGTAGCAGTTCACTGTTCACAGAACTGTAGCACCAACACTATTCACAGAACTGGGCTCTGATACCACTTGTTGTGCGGAAGCGGCGTACGACTGTAAGTGAATAGTAAAACAGAACAGAATAAAACCAACACCAACAAGAACACCAAGATTTATACTGGTTCGGCAATGCCTACATCCAGTTTGGAGACGACGGAGTATTCCACTATAATCAATGAGAACATACAATAGTGTTTATCACTCAATTTCCCAAAGACCCAAATAACCCCAAGCTCTCACACTTACAATAGGAAGAGAAAACCAAAAATACAAAACAAGACAATTTGAGAAAATTCTTCTCTATGCCAAATGGCTTCTTGCTATTTTTCTCTCTTCCTTGTTCTTCTCTACTTCTCCATGCTTATGAGCTACACCTTGCTCTCCTTTTATAGCTAAAGAAAAGCTTCTCAAAGACATCAATGGCCAAAGGCCTAACATCAAGTCAAAAAGAATTAGGCATAAGTGCATCCAATTTTGGTTTCCCACATGTAGCATGCCATCCAACAATTTTGACCACAAAAGTAGCCCAAAGATTTGGACTTTGACTACATGTTTGAGTCAATAATCAACATGCATTGCCTTACAAAAATTAGCAAAAAAACAACCCTAAAATTACAAATTGATCTACCTTGGGCTATCAATCTGTCAAACTGTTAAGTCGATACTTTTTTGAGCATTTAATCGACTTAATATTAACTTACATGGACGCCAAATTAATGTCACACAAGTCAATGTCCATTACGTTATATCTATAAAGTTAATTCTTTCTTTGGAAAGGCTCTTATTTTCTTGCTCATAAAGATTTCTATTAGTCTACATATTATCTTTGACATCCGTACAAGGAAAAAATGGTCCATATATAATTTATGGAATTTGTTTTGTTAGCTGGAGTTTTATATTAGGTCATGTTTTTGCTTGTTTGAATTAAAAGTTTAATTGATAAACATGTTTATAGCAAATATTGAAAATGCATGGAAAGTTTTGAAAAATGGAACCGATTGTTTATTTGACCACAATCCTTGTATTTTGTACAAAAAGTATTGAGCTATAATTTGCTTATCTGAATCCTTTTTCTTATCATCCGGTTGCTTAAATGGATCATATTGCTAGTGTAGATATGCAAGTTTCGTTTCATCACATATCATATCATTGACTGGGTTTAGATCAAAAAGCATCCTTGAACAATATGATCACAATTGTCATTGATCCAAAACTAGAAGGATAAAGTGTAAACTCACCTTGAAATTTAAAGATTAGCCTACAAATGGACATATCTATCATGGTTTTCCTCATAATTATTACACTGAAATCATTACACTGGATTAGATTATGCTTGGTTAAGAGGCTTGGAGTTGGAACTCTCATACTTTTCTCTCCACAATTGCTTTGGAAGGTAGTTGAGCTTGAGATGGGACCGCAATAAAAGAAAAGGCAAACATGGTGGGTGGGGGGAGGAGGTTTCCAAGATGAAAATGTAGAGACATACTGTGGGCGGCAAGGCAGGAGAAGAGATCCTCTCCGGATCTCTTCCACCAAGGTTACTGGATCAAATGATTCGGATCTTTGAAATTTCACCAAACGGCCTACCTATTTTAACTTTTTAAAAGCTATAATAATTTTTTACCGTAGGATGAAATTTCAAAGGCTCGGATCACTTGATCCGGTAATCTTAGTGGAAGAGATCCAGAGAGGATCTCTTCTCGCAAGGTAGTGGCTTTTGGTAGGGTTTGCCTTTTGTGTCTACAAAACGGGTGGTCTAGGGTTGGTAAAAAAAAAAAATTAAGAATAATGCTAAGGAGATCAAACTTGGAAACTAAATTTACAAATTAAATGATGTGTCACCAATAATAATAAGCACGTTTATCGACGTGTAAGTAATAAATCAATCATCAACTTCTACGTCCTTTAGTTTTTAAAACTTTGTCTATAAATTTAATCTTCCTACCATTATTCAAAAATTAAAGAGGTCTTTTGATATGGGTCTAAAGTAACTAAAAATTAGATCTATTTCAAATTTTCCCAAAATTAAATGTGACATTACATAGCATGTTTTGCCTGAAGGCATGTCAACCGCAAATATTTTCTCCAACGTGCTCGAGTGAAAATCATTCCCTCTTGACCCCATCATCACCACACAAACACTCATGATAGAGAGAGATTTTCAGTGTATAGATCTTTCTTTTTTTTATAGTTTTCACCTGTGTCAATAATTCATCCATTTTGTCAAGTTAAAAGCTGGTCTGACTTTTACAAAGTTAACAAATTTTGCTTTAGGGTTTCACAATTTCTTCTGGAATTCTGACTTGTATACATATTTTTGCTGAGACAAACCAACTAACTACGACTTGTGTACATCTATAAAGTAGCTTTCCAAGTATTAGAATGAATGAATATAAACTGAAACTTTGAATGGGTTTAAATAAATAAAAATAAATGGAGTAAAGAGGCCAAAATCTCAATCCATTGTCATTCACTTATCCACACACAGAAAACCAATTCAAATGTGAAAACCAGCATTTATGGGTTCTAACATGTGTGTCTAGGCCAAATATTGGAGTATTAACTAAATAAACTACAACATATAAACTGATTCAACTTTTAATAATACCGATGTTTTTAATGATAAAATCTAACACCTATTGATTGCACAAATAAAGGTTGAGTTGTTGGATACAAGATCCTTGTAATAGGCTTAAGTTTAGGACAATATGTACAATATCAGTATAATAAGTAGTAGGTTACTTGCTAGATAAGAAATTGTCATAATAGGCTTTAGGAATTCTCTACTTGTAATACACGTATTGCTGAGACAAACTAACTACCAACGACTTGTATACATCTATAAACTACATTTTCTAAGTATTAGAATAATGTAAATTGAAATTTTGAAGGGTTTCAAATAAGAAATGAAAAACTCAATCCATTGTCATTTACTTGTCCACACACAGAAACCCTAATCGAATATGAAACCAAAATTTATGGGTTCTAACCATGCTTGTCTAGCCTCTAGGCCAATCTAAGAAACAAAAAATAGATAATATCGACCCAGAAAGTTGGCTAGCTTTTCCACCTGTAAACAACTAAAATATAATCAAAAGAAAGAAACCCATCAAGGTAAACCTTTGCTTCCATTTGAAGACTCACAGAATGCTCATTGCTCCACTTCCATTTTTAGGCACATTTCCCAACCAAAGTTGAGCACTGGCACATGCACTTTTCATTGAAACCCTATTTTCTTTTTCTTCAAAAGTGACCTAAATATTGCAGAGATGCTAGCTGCTGCGACAGCCAACAAGTAAGCATATTTTGTTTGGCGACGATAAAAACAAAAATTTGCATGCGGATTAACTAGGGTTTAATTTGTGTGGAAAAATAAAATGGATGATAAGTTGGACCAGTTTCCAAGTTGTCACGAGCAAAGATTGAGACCTTACCTTAAGTCGAGCTCGATGGCTAAGAAGAAGCAAACAAGACATGGAGTATGTTTTGTCCGATGTCACACAGAACCATCAACCGTGGAAAAAAGGAGCTTAGCCAGCAGCGGCTGAGTGCTGTACGGCCCACGCGCAAATACAATCTTATATCATTTATTAGGATAACTAATTGAATAAGTTATTGCTGAAAAACTGCATGTTGTACTAAGATCAGTCGTTTATACGTGTGTATGTTTTTAGAGAATTGGTTAAATATAGATTGGATTACGTTAAAAATCTTCAATGCAGTCAAATATAGATTGGAGTATGATTTATGTTAAGATCGTCAATGCACAATGCATTTTTTTTTTATTGTAGCTCATGAATCACGATGCGATAAGTCTTTACTATTGGCATTGACCCCTTACTATTGGCATTGACCACCTAAATCATCACTCATTTCAACCCTCACTATTTCTTAGAAGTTTAGAAAGTTGTAGTGCATTTCCGTAGAGACAAAATTATCAATTACTCTGGTTGGTTGTCACCTTCAACTCTTGAGTGATGCCATGCTTATGGCTCCTTTTCCTTTCCATATAGAAAAGATTTATTTAATTCAATTTTGGATTCACTGCACTTTCCATTACAAGGTTTAAGAGTTATTTGGAAAATGAGCTATGAGATTTAATTTTTGCATTTCACACTACTTGGTTTTTGAATTGCACCAATTTAACTTTTCCGTCAATTTCATCGACTAAATACTAAATCACATTTCATGTTGACAGTCAATTTTATAAAATAATTAAACGTATAAAGATGTAAAGTACTAAATATTGAAATTGACGGATGATGCGGTACACCAGTCGGACCAAAGAATTTCTCTTGTGAGTTGTGAGGACCCCAAAGTGACCAATTCGGTGAATTCACACCAAGAGTCTCCTCCTCACATTGTAGACATCGAAATTTCGGTAAATAAATGTTGACCGATAAATTAAAGTGTCAACGCTCATGTATTACATAAATTTTACACGTAGCGTGCGACTCAACGAAAATTGAAATAAGTTGGAAAAGTCATCAAATAGGACACGTGTCAACACCTGGCAGAAACAACTTATTTTATCTGGAATATTATATTCAAAATTAGGCCTTGGAAATCTCTATAAATACAAGCCTATTTCATTCATTCAAGGGAAACCAAAAATCATTAGGCAAAACTCTTGAAGCTCTGAAGCTCTGAAACTCCGAAGCTCTCAAGCATCCAGGTTCCCGAAGAATCAAGAAAGCGTTCTTCGTTCATCGTTCTTCCAAGATCAAGCCCGACGGCTCTTGGATCAACAATCATCCACCTTTAAGCCCAAGCCTCAACGGCCCCTTGAAGAAAGCGTTCATCGTTCATCATCCGTTCATCCAAGATCAAGCCCCGACGGCCCTTGGATCAACAAACATCAACAAATCCACACATCCAACCGTTCTTCAAGATCAAGCCCAAAAGCCCTTGGAGATCCGTTCATCACTGTTCTTCAAAGATCAAGCCCAAAAGCCCCTTTGAAGATCCGTTCAAATCCACCTTCAAGATCAAGTCTACGGCCCTTGAAGAACGTTCATCCTTAGATCAAGCCCAACAGCCCTTTGGATCAATCGCACATCCACAAATACACACCTTACGGAGATCGAATCAGAGGATCAAAATAAAGAGAGATTGTAACCCAAAATCAAAAAAATACAAATATTTGTTTGTGCACGTTTGTTCTTGTCTCTTTCGTTTCAGGAATTTTCCGTGTTCACAAATTGGCACGCCCAGTGGGACAATCTCTGCCTCTCATCTCTTTCTCCGTTCAAGAAATTCAAGCGCGCTTCCAAAATTAATGGCATCAAGGAAGGCTCAAACTGTTCCCGCAACCGGCGCAAAGAACAAAAGCGTCCTCGTCGCAACTGGTGTCACTTTGGGCATCACGACTCGAAGCATGGCAAGAGCTACTTCTGCCGCCTCTTTCACCTCTGCATCAACTCTGCCAAGGGAACAAAAACACCCAAGGCACGAGCCTTTGATCACCTTAGCCTCACTAAGGGCACCAAGGGGGGAAAGCCCAAGGAAATACTCCGAATCCATGCTCTCCGATGCCGATTCAAGCGACAGTTCAGCCATGCAAGTTATGACCATTGGAGCAACTTCAATCGATGAGCAGCTGGCTCAAATGAATGAAGCAATCGCAAGGCTAACCCGAACTGTGGAAGAAAAAGACTTGCAAATTGCAGCACTAGTCAACCGATTGGAGGCACAAGACGGCGATAAACCCGACCCAGAGGATGATCCACTAAAGGGAGGAGCTGGCGGAGACGAAGAACCCCCGGTGAAGAAAATCGATGGGAAGCCGGAGCCAGACCAAGCAGCGGCACTCATGGGATCTCTTTCTATCCAGCAGCTGCAGGAGATGATCACCAACACCATCTAGGCACAATACGAAGGGAGCTCACATACCTCCTTGTTCTACTCGAAGCCCTATTCCAAGAAGATTGATGCCCTAAAGATGCCAAGGGGTTATCAACCACCAAAGTTCATGCAATTTGATGGAAAGGGAAACCCGAAACAGCACGTTGCCCACTTCGTTGAAACTTGCAACAACGCAGGAACCGAAGGGGACTACCTCGCCAAGCAGTTTGTGCGCTCGCTGAAAGGAAATGCCTTTGAGTGGTACACGGACCTAGAGCCTGAGTCCATCAACAGTTGGGAGCAATTAGAGCGGGAATTCCTTAACCGTTTCTACAGCACCCGCCGCACTGTGAGCATGCTAGAGCTAACGAGCACAAAGCAGTGGAAGGACGAGCCAGTCATTGACTACATCAACAGGTGGCGCACTCTAAGCCTCGACTGTAAAGACAGGCTCTCGGAAACCTCTTCAATCGAGATGTGCATCCAAGGCATGCAATGGGGTTTGCAATACATCCTTCAAGGCATTAAACCACGGACCTTCGAGGAGTTGGCCACTCGCGCCCATGACATGGAGTTGAGCATCGCCCATCATGGGAAGAAAGAACCGATCGCCGACTACAAGAACGACAAAGCTCTTGGGACAAAGGTGGAAAAGGCTGCATGGAAACCCACCAAGGAAGCGATGACGGTCAACACATCTCCCGTCAAAATATCCACACGAGGCATGACTGATGATATGGTTGCCATGCTAGATGACCTGTTGGACCAGAAGGTGATCAGTTTGCCTGAGTGCAGACGGCCGGAAGAGATGAATCGTACTGACAGTCCAAGATACTGTAAATTCCATCGCTTCATCAGTCATCCGACAGAAAAGTGTTTCGTGCTGAAAGATCTCATCATGAAGTTGGCTCAGAAAGGAATCATCGAGCTAGATCTTGACGAAGTGGCGAAGTCAAACTATACCACCTTCACTTCTGGCTCTTCCGACTCAAAGTTTTCACCTCAACCGCTGGGGGCATCGTCCAAGACAAGCAAAATTGAAGGATGGACTCAAGTCACTCCTAAGAAATTGCACAAGAAGCATACGTCTCCTCCACAAGTCCGCCAATCGGAAAGGGGGCAAAGCAGCTCTTGTCAACCTTCAAAGCAACGTGAAAGTGTTGAGGATGATGAAATTACGACACAAAGATCGTCTGTTGCCATCACAATGCGCGATTTCTTTCCCGAAGACTTCTTCAATCACGCGGTCAAAGCTCCTTGCTATGAAGATTGTGAGGAACGCCTCTCCCGGATTGCTTGACAAAATTCACAAATGCTCTTTGTTCGCACGAGCCTAAACTGCATGGCACAATGCTCATAGTCTGCACGAGCATAAAAGGCAACACCAACGCTCCTGGTCTGCACGAGCATAAAAGGCGACAACTCAAAGCTCCTTGCCTGCACGAGCTGAAACTGCAACACGGCACCAAACGCTCCTTGCCTGTATGAGCTGAAACTGCAAACGGCGCTAAAAAAAAAAAAAAAATGTATGCATTTGAACTACGTTATGACTTGATCTCTTTTTTTTTTTTTTGGAAGAGTACGTAGGCAACTTGAAACCTCAAAACTTCAAGTACAGTCACATCAAAATAAAAAAAAAAATAATAATAATAATAAGGGTTGTATTAAATGTTTGACTGATGAAAGTCAATTTTTATTACAAACATTATTAAAAAATAAAAAAAAAACAAAAAAAAAAACAAAAAAAAAAACAAAAACAAAAAACAGCCCAAACTCCAGGCCCAGGCCCGGCTGTCAAAGCCGAAATCTCTCGCAGCTCTTTCTCCCTAGCAAGCCCACCTACAAATCAGGGCCCAGCTCCAGTTCACTCGACTCCAAGCCGGTCCAAATTCACTCCAACCCTTTCATTGCTTGGACCGCGACGCCAGAACCACCACCAAGGCGGAGGCCTCGCCAGATCTCCGTCTATGCTGCAGAGGCTCAAATCCATCAACCTCTACCAGTACAGATCCCCGGAGCCACTTCACTCTCTATCTCCACAAGGGTGCTGTTCTCCTCGCTTCCCAAGACATTAATGAAAATGGCATGTGCTCAAAGCCCTCCCATCTTACGGTTGAGGAAGAAACACGGCAGCTGGAAGGTACACCAGTCTCATATGGGGAACAAATCTCACTGATGTCGTTGTTACAGGTGACAATGGCACAATTGATGGGCAGGGCGAGTTCTGGTGGCAACAGTTCCACAAGAAGAAGCTAAAATACACCCGCCCTTACCTGATCGAAATCATGTTCTCAACCGATGTCCAAATTTTCAAACCCTCACTCTCTTTCTCTCTCTCCACTCCACTACGCCACGTCGTGCCATCTCCACAGCCATCTTCTTCTCCATCGTCATGTTCTCCATCCAAACTTCATGGCCGTGCCCTCCGTTGCTGAAGCTCCATTGCTTTCGAACCTGCTCAGGCATCTCAACTCTGCATCATCCGCCTGACTGCTGTCAAAACAACTAGCCGGTCTTGGCACTCCGCCTTACCAAGTGCACCTTCATCACTGCAGGATCGTCCCCAAGCAGAAGCTGGCCCCGGTGAGGTCTCGCAGATGACGGCAAGCAGCCCTGAAGAGATTCCGCCGCTGCTGGTCTCGGGTTTGGTCGACCCAACGCTCTCCAACATGAGATCTAAAAGGAGCCCGTCATGGTCCTCCAATCCTCTGCCGACGCCATTAATATCCCAAACCATCGTCTCCCTCGGTGTCCGCTCCGGCTTTCTTTCCTCTCTCAAGTTGCAGCAAGTCGGATCCAAATCAAGACCACCCGCCACAGCGCCTGTCCACCATAAGAGCCAGCGACAGCGACGGATCTCTCGGGAAGACCCGGCTCAGCAGCGCCGAGTGCGAGGACGCCGTCACAGCAGGAAACGCGCCCCAAGCAACGTGACACCAGGATCTCCACCAAGCTCCTCAACGCCACCTTTTCTGCTCTACAGGTAGCGGTCGTGGTCCCTGGACGACGAAGCGTGGAACCACCGCGAGAGAATCAATGGCAGATCGGACCTCCTCCTCACCATCACCATCTTCAAACTTCAGTTTCACACCTGCAATCCCCGATTGCTCTCCACCGTCAGATCGTTGGTTGTCTCACGATACAACACCGTGTCGAGCGAGTGTGCTCCTCCTTCTTCCTCCACTTGCAGAAACCGGAACATTTGGACCTGTCCCCCAGCAACTTCTCCATTGCTCGGCTTTGGACCACCTTGACATCTCCAATATCGTCGCTCCCTCCCTCTCCAACTACGACAAGCTCATGGCGGTCAACGACCGCGGGATGGCGGCATGAGAGGGAACATCATGTGCACGGTGAGCGTGGCATCGAGTGTTGGGGCGGGGCGTTCTTCACGGAGCTGCACCAACAGGGCCTCGCTCTTCCATGGCCGCCCACGCAATCCTCCGCAGCCACAAAGCCACCATCTTCATCCACCAGGCTCCTCCCTGCCTTCTCTCCATCCTATCCCGCATCCTATATATATATATATATGTATGTATATGTATGTACGTATGTATGTATATGTGCATATAAAAAATTACAATAAAAAAAAAAAGGGAAAATAAGAGACATGGTGCACCAGGCACCGAAAGCAAAGAAAAAATATAAAAAAAAAATAATAAAAAAATAAAAAAAAAGGGGAAAAGCAAAGGTGGTGCCGGCACCATGAAAGAAAAAATAATGAAAAGATATAGAATGGTGCAGGCAAAAGAAAGTGGTTGTGGCTAGCACCGAAAGTAAAAAAAAAAAAAAAGGGTCATGATGGTGCGGTGTGTGCATATATATATATAATGTAATATGTATAAAAATTATATATATAATAATTGCATTGAGAGAATTTTTATTTATTTCTCTAGAAAGATTACATAAAATTGCATTCTGCATACAAAAAAAAAAAAAAAATTTACAAATGTGCAAACAAACGGGAAGGAGTCTTCATTGCTCAGGTGGTGTCTCAGTACTCGGCGGAGCTCTAGGAAAAAGAGACGTCGGAGGTTGACTGTTTGAAGTCACACCACTCGGCGGAACTCCAGGAAGAAGAGGCATCGAAGGTTGATCATTTGAGGCTTCATTACGCGGCACAGCCCCAGAAGACGAAGGCAAATGCTGCTGGAACAAACCCACAAAGCTCTGATGATCAAGTAAAATCTGACCATCAGATTCCTGCATCTGGTCAATCTTCCTCTTCATGTTTGTCACATAGCTATGGGCGAGCTTATGCAACTGTTTATTCTCCTGCTTGAGCCCTCTAATCTCCTGTTTGAGACTCATCACTTCAGCCGCCAACGATTCAACTTGACGGGTTCGAGCAAATAGGCGTTGGGCCATGTTGGACACAGAACCCGCACACTGCACACTAAGGGCCAGAGATTCCTTGACAGCCAGTTCATCAGACCGCTTGGAAAGTAGTCTGTTATCTCTGGGAGTGACAAGGTTCCGGGCCACCACCGCAGCGGTCATATCATTCTTCACCACTGAATCCCCAACGGTAAGAGGACCCGTGGGGGATATGAAGGATGGGCGCCATATGTTGTCTGGAGAAGAAGGGACTGCCTCTTCACCAAGATTCAAGTCAAAACGACGGTCGGAGGGTCCAGACATTTTCAAAGTACTGAAGGAAGAAGAGATCGGACAAATCGAGATCTTAGAAGTGCAAGAAGGTACAAGCAAAAATTCAAGTGTGCTTTGAAATGAACTGCTTGCCTCTATAAAAAAATCAGCACTCGACGGGATTTCAGAGATCGAAGAGGCGAGCTCAGAATTCGAAGAGGCCATTCAAAAATCGAAGAGGCAAGCTCAGAAATCGGAGAAGCATCTTGCTTTTCCAGACGTGTCGGCACCCGTCACACGTAAACTCAGCTTTACGGAAATCACGGGTAATTTGTCGAAGCGCTGATCCCAGATATCGAAGTGGCGCCAGTCTTTTTCAGCCGCGTCATCACCTGTCATATGCACACTCAACTTTGCGCAAATCACGGGCAATTTGTCGAAGATTTTCGGTGAAGGAGAAAGCACGTGAAGTTTACTGTTCAATCACGCATTAGTTGCCGACACGAGTGAAAGAATAGTACCTCTACAGGTATTAAGGGATCTCCTATAACTGTCCACCTTCACCTTCCATAGCAAGGCAGACATACAGAGCCTTTCTTCATCTCCAAAAATGCTTTCCCAACGAAACCTCTCGAGTCATTCAGTGTTCCTTATTCCTTGGGGTACCTCTGTAAGCCAATAACTTCAAAGCAAAAGTATCTCATATCACCAGGGTAGAAAGCAAGAGTATCTCATATCATGCGTTCTCCCTGTCGTTTCCTTTGTCCTTGCTCCTACCTACAAAGACAAGGATAAAGAAAACAATATGCCGGAACTTCCACTCAAACTCGGGTAAGGAACCGACTGCTTGGAACCCTTCCCTGATTGCCTGCCTAGCACTGCTCTCGAGTACTCGTCTCCCACTGCTGCTGTACTTCCATAGAAGCTGTCACATCTGTCTGGAGAACAGATAAGGCAAGTGAAAAATGATACCTTGCAGCATGTGGAGACAACGTGCTGAAGAAACAAGCAGAGAAGAATGCGGCCTGCACAGTCAACTCAGCAGAAGGAGTCCGAACTGAGGAACTCGAGAAGCTGCCACATCTGCCTAAAGAAACAAGCAGAGAAGAATGCAGCATGCACAGTCAACTCAGCAGAAAGAGTCTGAGATGAAGAACTCGAGAAGATGCTGCATCTGCCTGAGGACGGTGAACTTGTTTTGACCCTCAAATTCTTGGGTCGGCTTACTAGGCGTTATGAGCTACACATGCCGATTCACCACCCTTAAATCGAATCCTTAAAGATCAAGTCACCAACTGGAAGAAGAGTTCATCAATCTTGAAGATCATACCGTTGACCAAACTGCTCAGGTGTGAATTAGAAAGATTGAACAAAGAAACAGGTTGTCACATTTACCTCGTGCCTGCTTGCCATGTGTTCGAGTCAACCTTCAAGAATCAAGCCTCAACGGCCCTTGAAGAAGTTTCCAGCCAACTTCAAGATCAAGCCTCGACGGCCCTTGAGGAAATCACAAGTCCGATTCAAGATCAAGTGTCCACCACTCTTGAATCAAAAACCTAGTTCAAGAATAAGCTGTGGAAAATCAACAATTGGAGGAATCCAGAAAATCCTTCAACCCAGTTCAAGATCAAAGCTGTGGAAAGTCAACAAGCGCAACAAAACACGTGCCGATTCACCCACTACCAAAGCCAAAGATCATCTACCACATGAAGCTCCTTGTGGTCCAATTTCAACCTTCAAGATCAAGCCTTGACGGCACTTGAAGAAATTTCAAATAAAAGTTCAAGAACAAGCCTCGACGGCCCTTGAAGAAATCTCCAGCCGAATTCAAGATCAAGCCTCGACGGCCCTTGGATCGACATCTACAGTAAGGGACTTCAAAACGCATCTCCTACACGTGACAAGCACATGTATACGACGTGCCTTGAAGTGGGGGCATTTGTAGACATCGAAATTTCGGTAAATAAATGTTGACCGATAAATTAAAGTGTCAACGCTCATGTATTACATAAATTTTACACGTAGCGTGCGACTCAACGAAAATTGAAATAAGTTGGAAAAGTCATTAAATAGGACACGTGTCAACACCTGGCAGAAACAACTTATTTTATCTGGAATATTATATTCAAAATTAGGCCTTGGAAATCTCTATAAATACAAGCCTATTTCATTCATTCAAGGGAAACCAAAAATCATTAGGCAAAACTCTTGAAGCTCTGAAGCTCTGAAACTCCGAAGCTCTCAAGCATCCAGGTTCCCGAAGAATCAAGAAAGCATTCTTCGTTCATCGTTCTTCCAAGATCAAGCCCGACGGCTCTTGGATCAACAATCATCCACCTTCAAGCCCAAGCCTCAACGGCCCCTTGAAGAAAGCGTTCATCGTTCATCATCCGTTCATCCAAGATCAAGCCCCGACGGCCCTTGGATCAACAAACATCAACAAATCCACACATCCAACCGTTCTTCAAGATCAAGCCCAAAAGCCCTTGGAGATCCGTTCATCACTGTTCTTCAAAGATCAAGCCCAAAAGCCCCTTTGAAGATCCGTTCAAATCCACCTTCAAGATCAAGTCTACGGCCCTTGAAGAACGTTCATCCTTAGATCAAGCCCAACGGCCCTTTGGATCAATCGCACATCCACAAATACACACCTTACGGAGATCGAATCAGAGGATCAAAATAGAGAGAGATTGTAACCCAAAATCAAAAAAATACAAATATTTGTTTGTGCACGTTTGTTCTTGTCTCTTTCGTTTCAGGAATTTTCCGTGTTCACACACATGATCACACACATCTCTGTTTCAGGCCCAGAGTCTTTGAAGGGACAAAAGTTCAAATAATAATAATTACAAAAACAAGAGAGAGCTGCTAAGCCTATTTCGTTGTCTTATTTCCCCACCTACGTTATATCTACACCTACTATAAAAAGTTAAAAAATTAAAATGTTATTTTTCCACTCACTATTATTCATATAATAACCATATATATAATTAGAGATAAATTTCTCTTAAAAAAAGAATATAACCAAACCTTCTAAAAACCGAAAAAAAAAGAATATAACCAAACCTTCTAAAAACCGGAAAAAAGAAAAGAAAAAAAAACCATGTTTCCTTTCCAAATTCCAATTTGAGCGTCCTTTTTGAGATGCATAGCAATTCGCATTGTCATTGACGTATAATATTGTTTAGCTACTCAGCATCAATTAATTTATCTGTCCGCTATTTTCAACTTTAATCATGTGGATGTTGTATGCTTCTAATAGATGTGGGCATGGATGCTGTCAATGAAAGAATAGCTGCATTGAAGCCTGCTAACCTACGTGCCGCCACTCGGATACAGCAGCAGCAGAACCACCCCGCCGAGAAATGGTGAGCTGTCAGCAAAAAAGAATAGCAGCAGCGAGAGACGAATCGCGATCGTCGCTGCAATGCAGCAGCGCTAGCAAGATTGTGACGTCGTTGGTGGAATGATGAGTTAGGGTTTAAGGGAGATAAATTTTCTAAACATAGTGTGATAGTTATCACTCCTAAACTATTTTTTTCTTTTTTATAAAAAAAAAGAAGAAGAAAGTAATACAAAAGGGGGTAACTAAGTCATTTTACAAATGGATAAATTTGTAATTAAAAAATTCATAAAAAGATGGGTGGGAAGATAAGATATTGGAGTGAGAATAACACTTCTCAAACAAGATATCCCCTCTCTTTTAATCTTTATATAGTGCCCCCACTCCGGCCAACATTTCAGCCCAGCTGACCTCCATTCACTCTTCCTTTCCTTCCTTCTCTCTGGGCTCTTTGCTCTCTCCTCCCACTCAACCCATGATTTCCCTACCATGGAAAACCATTGTACTCACTCTAATTCTCTTCCACGTAACTTCTTCCTCCATTGAAGCAGAAGCTTCTCCTTCTCTGCTCGACAGAATTACCGGGTTGCCGGGTCAGCCCCCGGTCGGGTTCCAGCATTATTCTGGCTATGTGACCGTTGATGCGAAAAAACAGAGAGCTCTGTTTTACTATTTTGCTGAAGCAGAAATAGATCCAGCTTCCAAGCCTCTTGTCCTCTGGCTCAATGGAGGTCCCCATTTCTTACCCACCATTAAATTTTCCATCTTTTTATTTTTTACCACCTGGGTTTTAAAAAAAAAAGAGGTTTTACTTCTTGGTTTTTGATGGGTTGTGATTTTTCCAGGTCCTGGTTGTTCATCTCTTGGAGTCGGAGCATTTTCTGAGAACGGACCGTTTAGGCCTAAAGGAGAAGTCTTGGTTCGAAATGAGCATAGCTGGAATAGAGGTGAGATCTTTTTTGATCAATGCGGTTTTGCGAAACAATCCAACGGTGCAGATTGCTGACATGCTCACTCATTTGCAGAAGCAAACATGCTGTACTTGGAGACACCAATTGGAGTGGGGTTCTCTTACTCAACGGATACTTCTTCCTATGAGGCTGTAACCGATCACATCACAGGCATGACTCACCATCACCAATTTCACATTTGATTTTCTATTTTTCGGTCAAATAATAAAAACTAAAATCGAAATGGTTATAAGACGGATCCTAAATCTTTATCTACCTTCCGTCCTCCAAATTTCTTCCAAATTTTCTCAGCAAGCAGAAAATATTGCTAAGCAAAAAACAAAAAATAAAATAAAATCGTCTGCACCCAACATTCAAGTCAACTTGTCTTCCTATCATCTTCCTTTGTTCATTTCCCAAAGACGAACAAAGTATTCTTTTTATTTCTTCAAAAGTTCCACATGAAATCTTTTAATTTCCTTTGATCACCAAATATTCAAAAGAATATTTCATGACAGGGTTTGCACTAATTTCATTTTTTGTTTAATTTCGAAAAATTCACTTTACAGATATGCCTTGTGTGATGGTGTTTTGTAACTATCCTTGTGGTTGACAAAAAGTTCACCTTTACTCCTTACAGGCTATGTGTGAATTCTGAATTTTGTCCTTGTTATCTACAGCCAGGGACAATCTTCTGTTCTTGCAAAAGTGGTTTGAAAAATTCCCACAATACAGAAATAGAAGCTTGTATATTACTGGAGAAAGCTATGCTGGTATATCATCATGTCACTTTTGATTATTTCTCGATGTTGATTGACTCGATCCTAATGTTGAAAATATTTTCGACTTCAAACGAAATACCCCAATAAGAAATGGAGGTACTGATTTTATCTATTTATTTGTAGGTCACTATGTTCCTCAGCTAGCAGAACTCATGCTCCAGTTCAAGGAACATCACTTCAATTTGAAAGGAATTGCTGTGAGTTATAAAATCTCAAATTACCAGCTTTTCGTCGTCTAGATTGTGGTCTAAATTTTTCGTTTTCATTGCAGTTGGGTAATCCAGTCCTGGAATATGCAACTGACTTCAATTCAAGAGCTGAGTTCTTCTGGTCTCATGGATTGATATCGGATTCAACTTACAAAATGTTCAGTTCCGTTTGCAACTACTCGCGGTTTGTGAGTGAATATTACAGAGGCTCAGTTTCGCCTATTTGTTCGAGGGTGATGAGCCAAGTGAGCAGAGAAACCAGTAAATTTGTTGACAAGTATGATGTCACCCTTGATGTTTGTATATCATCTGTGTTTTCCCAATCCAAAGCCCTCCTTCCTCAGGTGAATACCCTCTATTGCTCCATTGCAGCATGAAATTTTGGTTTGGTTTCACAAAGTTCGTGTCCATCTTCTAATTGATTGAACTTCGTTTTTGCAGCAAGTTGCTGATTCAATAGATGTATGTGTTGAGGATGAAGTAGTTAATTATCTGAACAGGCCAGACGTGCAGAAGGCGCTTCATGCTCGTCTTGTTGGAGTTCGGCATTGGGCAGTTTGCAGCAAGTAATTCTCTTCTGAAGATGTACATTTAAAAAAATTCGAATGCGCCTCAAAGTAGTATTCATGTCAACAGTTTTGCTTATGAAAATATCTTCTGTGTTATGGCAGCATACTGGGTTATCAGGTGCTGGATGTGGAGATACCAACGATCACAATCGTAGGCAAACTTATCAAAGCAGGAATACCGGTCTTAGTTTACAGGTAGAAGAATTTTAGACAGCATCAAAACATCGTGTTTCATCTTAAATGTTATTGCAGTGGACTAAACTTTCAAGTTTTAAACTCAGTGGCGACCAAGATTCTGTTATCCCGTTGACTGGAAGTCGAACATTAATTCATGGACTTGCAGAGCAGTTAAGACTAAACACCACTGTGCCTTATAGAGTCTGGTTTGAAGGACAACAGGTGAATTAACTACAAGATTACTAAAATCTAAGAATTTTTGGTTGCTTCTGTTATAAATTGTAACGCGATGAATGCATGTTTCATGTTTTTATCACCTGCAGGTTGGTGGATGGACTCAAGTTTACGGTAATATGCTTTCTTTTGCCACCATTAGAGGAGCATCACACGAAGCGCCGTTCTCGCAGCCTGAGAGATCACTCGTGCTATTCAAGTCGTTTTTGGAGGGCCGGCCTCTGCCAGAAGTGTTCTGATCTACTGATCAGTTAGATAGCGACCAGATTGAGATTGTAAGAAGTTTGGTTGCAAAGGTTTAATCATCTGAGCATGAAAAAAATTGCATTTGTTTGTTATTTGTAACAGGTTACATGGGTTTGTCCATGCTGTGGAAAGTAGAAGAATTTTGTAAACATCTCAAGAAAAAAATGAAAGAAAGAAAGTGCTTTTGTAAAATCCCAAGTTTCCATTTTATTTAATTCATTTTTTTATAATAGTTTCAAATAATTGATCTGTTTGATATTAAAAAAAAAAAATTACAGCACTCCAAAAGATAAAAGTTGGAATATTATATAACTCAACACAAGAACACAAGATCAAGAGGTTGCTAAAGAGTTCCTGCAGTTGGAAACTACAACTGGAGCTTCAACCTGCATTTTCATACAACTGAACTCCAATGCCAATACAGGCTTTGATAACATCACAGCTTCACAGAGGTTCTTGCCATTATCCCCGAGTTCTTCAGTTGCGTGGTTCTTTGTACTGCTAGTATGGATTTCTGATGATTGTCTTGTCTCGGTCTTTGGCATCGGAGATGGTCCTGATACTTTTGCTGGATGCACTGCTCGTACCCTATCAGAAATCGATCAGGTAGCACACTAACAATTAACACTTGAGTTAGGTGGAGAACGATGGAAGCATGCGAGTTTAACATTTATGAAGCTTGATGAACATAAAAAGCAACTGAAACAAAGAAAACCTGCACTCAATCCGGCAAGAGTACTTGAGAAGGTTGGGATAATATTCTGTGCCACCGCTACAATTTCACAACAGAAGGAAGTAAATAAGGGAAAAAGATACACTAATAGCATAGATAATTATGTGCACAAAACACAAACGGAGAAACCTTACCTAAAACTTGGAAGTGACAATTTGATCGCCGGCCCCCTCCACCCACCATTCGATTCAGGCACTGCCATCGTCAAACTCGTAATTAGGAATATCGATGGTTGAATCACGCCAAAGGATGAAATCAGGAGAAAAACATCCAACGTATACTAGTGACAGGAGATATTTGGATTAACCAACTTACCGAAAGTAGTAAGGTTGAAATTAAAGGAATCTTTAACCGATGAAGCCTTGATTTCGGTCACTTGAACTTCCATACAATCTTTTGGATCACAGAAAGCAGCACTGCTACCAATTACACTAAGAAATCCAATGTTTTTGCTCTTTGGTTGCCTTGAAACTGCTGTAATCCTCTGTTTTGTAGAGAAAAATGAATTTCGTAAGCTGTAGCCCACCTTAGGATGAATAGTTCACCATATGCAAGCTGCAAAAAAATGTCTATAATTCAAATGCAAATCATACCTTCGAAAACCTCGCAACTTGACTTGGAAGGCCTACTTCCTGCAAGAGGGGACTGCAACCAGCATGAGAATTACATACGAAAAATAAGAAACTGTGACAAGCTCTGCGGCAGAGTGCCTTATGCAGCCTCACACCTTTCGTCCATGGTCACAAGCTTCATCACTATTCACAAGCACCTTAGCTGCCCAGCTGTTTGACAAAAAAAGAAGTAAAAATGCTTATGATTTAGGGTTTAGGGTCTAGAACAAGTCTCTCTCCCAAAGATTACATGCTCTTCGGCTTATTACGAACAAAGAAAGGATTGAGGAAACATACGCGCAAGATGTTGGTGGGCTCCAAACAAGTCCAGCGATCACAACGAGCTGAGAGGGAGAACATAAAGAGTCTTGTTAGTGAGTGGTTGAAGAAACTTCAGAAGAATTCCTATCTATATTTTGCTAAAGCAAACATGGATTACTCCTGCGATAAACAAAAGTAGTGAACAAAAACTTGTTCATTAGCTTTCTGGATCGAGGCCCGAAAAAGTATGACTTTGTAAAGTGATGATTATGCAGAAGATATGAACCTCATCAAAGATTCCAACTGGACTGTCATCATACTTGGCAAGAAAGAAGCCACCAAGAGTGTACCTGTAAAGTGTAATCCAACACATATTTGGTGATCGGATTCTTTGACCATCCCGAATCCTATCAACCTTATTCTCCTTTGTCGCTCAATCATTTAAGGCTTTTTATCAAAGGTGGTCTCCAAGATTCGTATAACTCCTCACTTTGGTCCCGACAATAAAAATCGATAAAAGTGATCTCTGAGTTTGTCTACTGTAATCACAAAAAATTTGTCAATATCCTTGTTAAATTGTCACACGAAACCAACCCAACCACTTAACAATGATATTGACAGTTTTTTCACGGAATGACCAAAATGACTTAGGGTCAACAAACGCGGGACAACTTCCATCGATTTTCATTTGCAGGGACCAAAGAGAGGAGATGTATTCATTTGAGGACCATTTTGCCGAAAAAGCCATCCTTTAAACAACAATTAATAGTACATTTACCCAAATGCTTCAACTAGTCTGAACTCTTTCGGGATGCATGCTCGAACAGTTGCTGCTTTGACAAGATGGAGCTGATACAACGCGCTGATCAGAAAAACCGGGCAATCAGCAGAGTCATTTGTCATGATTGAGAACAGAGAGCAAAAAAAAAAAAAAAACTAGAGTTGTTGGACACTAACCTGCCTCTGAATATCCATGGAGGCTTTCCATAGGAACATTTTGTTTCTCCAACATCCATGAACTTGAATGACTTCAAGAAAGTGCTTTTACCAGAATCAAATTTGAAGATGCCAAAATCAAGTAATTCAAGCTGTGTCCAGGAAGTCCCTAAACAAAAAGTGCATCATTTATCAGAAGCAAAGTCCCTAATCAACTCATGGTGGTGGTGCCACCCCATGCAATCACAAATTACAATGATCTCTTGCCCTGTTTTGTTAAATACTAGCAAACACAATCTTGAATTGTAGAAAGAAGAACTTCCATGCACCTGGGATGCCAACGTATTCTGAGTCAATCACATGAAGCGAGAAAAAGTCACGGCAATACATGATTGGCCGCCACCATGACATCTCAGGTGTCGGTAAGTTTCTCTCGAACTGTAAGGGTGGCGGACATTAAATAATTACTTGATGTTTTATACTTACTAGGAACAATTGTGAGATTGGATATCAGGCATCGTCAAAAGAGAAATGATTTCCACACGCCGGGTCTCTCCTTGTGCACAATATTCAATACATTAATACATGCATTGTGAAGATCAAGAGCACAGCTAAGTTGGAAAAAAAAGGAACGCAACAAGCAAAGCTCACCTGAAAGAAACGAAACCAATCAAGGAAAGCTGCACACAACAAAACTCAGCTCCTAAAGTTCACTGCCCGAGAAAAAAAAAGAGAGGTAGAAACCCAGAAGAAAAAAATGATGAGAGAGAGAGAGAGAGAGAGGAGGAAGAATTCAAGGAGGTGAGAGAAACAAACCAAAACGGATAGAAAGACAGGGATTGGCTGGCTGTGCTGAGACATAAATAGCCGTAGTAGGACTCTAGGAATGGGAGAGGAGTGGATGTGGATAGGACTAGGAGTACTTTATCCAAACCCACCACAGGTTTTATTTGGCGCCAACTGAAAATAAATAACTACGACCCTCCCTTTTACCAATACCAATAACATGGCCAATACCAGTACCAATACCATCAACATTCAGCGACATGGAACCTGCAACTTGCCAATACCAAAACTGATGAGATGAGTTTTGTTTTTTCTACTAATTAATTCTTTAGGTTGGTCTCTAAGCAGATATCCTGGATCCCAACATCACTATATATTTATTCTTAGTCTCAAAGTATCATTTTTAATTTCTTTTATATATTAAGCTAGATCGTATCCAACAAACTTTATCTCGTACTCTAAAGCATCTCCGAGAGAGATGATGTAAAACAACCAAAACTATAGTCTTTTTAAATTTGCAGAGTCATTGTCATCCGTTAAATAATTAAAAATAATAATAAAATTCAAGGATGGACTAATGAGCAAGGAGAAAAGGGATAGAGGAGGTTAGAGGATCTTTTTCCTAGGGATCCCATGATCTCATCCGTTCATTGTATATCGTGTAGTCAGTTTTCGTTATGTACTATTTATATTTAATTTTAAATATTGAAATAATTTCTGACCGCACGATATACAATGAACGACTGAGATCACAGGATCCCTAGGAAAAGATCCAACAAGGATCCTTTCCCTTGAAAATGAGCATGTTGAGTTTAAATTGTTAATAATAAAATATTCAAGTTTGTTAAAATAGAGTGTGTTGGTGGGGATTTTAAACTGAATAGCTAAAATAGGTTTTTGATACTGTTTACTTTGTAGTTTACCAAAAATTTAAAAATTTCTCTTGAAAATGTTTTAATACTTTGGCAGGTTAAACTCCTCTAAACATGAAAGAACAAACAGTTTTCTATAATCTTGATAAGAGTAGCCAATAACATGTCAATAGTAAAATGCTTAGACATTTTAACAATTTTAACATAGGATAATATTGAAGAAACAAAATTTATAAACTAAATGATGTATCACCAATATAAATGAACACATTTATCAATCTTTATCAACTATCCTTTACTTTGACGGTTAAAAAAAGTCAAAAATGACTTTCCGTCAAGAAATGGCTTTCTAGACGGCTTTTACCGTCAAGTAAAGGCTTTTATTCTTATATTATTTCAACAAATAATGGATATCATGCAAACAAAAACTTCTGTTGAATTGTTACAGAAATTTTAAACTTGCAAAAATAGGAGAATAAAGAGAAAAGAATAGCTTTTACGCTTTATTTTTGTGTTTTAATTTTCTTTAATTCATTCAATTCAACAATAAAAAAATTTAAAAAATGTGTAAAAAATAAAAAAAGGTATGTGAATAATATTAATAATGACGATGATTTTGAACCACTAAAAAGCCAGAAAAATGTTGAGATTCTCATTCAAAGACGTGTCAACTAACTGAACACACACAAAGGAAAGACAAGAAGGTGAGTTCTGAGTCGCACTTACTACCGATATCAGTGATCCTCCGTACTATTCAATTGACAAGGTGACTAGTGCTTCCGTCTTGATGCAGCAATCTTCAAGAGACACGTAATCCATCCTTCATGTGTGCACTAACATGCAAATCACACACTACGGCTGCATTTTTTTTTGGGAACTTTAACGAAAGCATTCACTTTAACGAAAAACCATATTTTTACACTAAAAAGTCAATTATGGTACTATTCACTTTACCCTTTATTTTGTCATTATCATTAAAACTCAAAGTTTTCAAGCCCCTTTCATTAGTTTTTTTTTTTTTTAAATTGCATTCGTTCATTTCACATTGCATGATATGTGCACTAACTTGCAAGGGTATCACATACTAAAGTTGCATCTGTTTTTTTAAAAGGAAAACTAATGAAAATAATTTGAAAGCTTTGAGTTTTAATGATAAAGATAAAATAAAGTGTAAAGTAAATAGTACCAGAATTAACTTTTTAGTGTAAAAATATGATTTTTCGTTAAAGTGAACAATACCGGATGCTTTTTGTTAAAGTTCCTTTTTAAAATTGCAATCGTTTATTTCACATATTGAATTCAACATGTACTATCAACATAATATTGTAGATCAAATCGTGAACATAAAGATGTTTATTAAAATTTCTATCATACATCAATGGCGTGTTCAACATGAATTTCAATAGAAGTACAAAAGTATCAATTTGATAGGGCAAAACTAAAGTGGGAACAACCCACAAAAACAACTTAAAAACTTGCATCACCAACCCGTTTCTAAGTCTATACATCCAAAAGTTTAAATTAAAATATAAGATCAAAACTAAACTACCATCAGAAATCACATCATGAATCATATTGCTTTTGTATCAAATTTTAAATGAATGCACCCCATTAGACACACGAATGTATGACAAGATATGTGGCCTGCCCGAAACCCTGGGAATGACTTACCTATGTGATGATGCTGCTGTTTAACTTTCTCACTTGATCATGTTGTTTAACTTGATATGTCGTTACAGTGACATTCCGGGCGTAGTTATGTTTCTCTCGGATATCAACTAGTAACCATGAGGTTGCTCTTTCAAACCATCCATCCAAAATGTGTCATGCCCAAATCTACATTTGAAATTTGCTTAGGTTACCAATAATCTCTGCAAGAACACTCCCCAAACTCGAAGTGATGGAATCTGTTGGAATCTCTCACAACAATTGCACGCCCCGTTACCACAGAAACATGTTTTGCAAACTCATGGCAATCTTTGCACGCCCTGATGTTCTTAAAAACCACAATAGGAGCATCACCTGGTATGGAAATAACCCCAAATGCTATAGCAAGTCTCTCACTGTGGTCAAGAAGCTGTTCTTTCCTTTCGGGAAAACCGCTCAATACGTCCTCCTCGGTAAGAAGCGAATCTTCAGCATCCCTGAAAGAAATGCTCAGCTCCTTCAGTTTCGTGTATATCTGTTCTATCTGAGAATGGTGTTGATCACCCACTACAAACCGATGCTTTTCACCCTTGACGGTTATCCAGCTGCATCCGATTTCTTTCCTCAAGTTCCTTTCAGCCATCATTCTTCTATAAACTGCAGCTTCTTCCCACTTCCCGGATGATGCATACAAATTAAACATGATAATGTAACTAGCAGTGTCCTCTGGGTCCAATTGGAGGAGGTTCTCAGCTGCTAACTTTCCGAGCTCAAGATTTCGATGTATCCAGCATCCACCCAATAAACTTTTCCAGCTCATTGCATCGGGTTCAAACGGCATGCTCTTTATCAGATCAAGTGCCTCTTGTAGTTGCCCAGCACGGGAGTATATGTCAATCATACAATCGTAATGATCAATGGTTGGTTCTACATGATATACACTACTCATTGATTCCAAAAACTGCTTTCCGTCAGTCACCAAACCTGAATGGCTGCAGGCAGTTAAAACTGCTATAAATGTAACTGAGTTTGGCTTTACGCCGGAATCCTGCATTCTATTGAAAAGTGTAAGAGCTTCGGAGGCATTGCCGTGATAAGCATAACCACATATTATTGCAGTCCAGGCCACAGCATCAGGTTTATCTATTGATTCAAATGCTCGATAGGCACAATCCAATCTGCCACATTTTGAGTACATCGTAATCAATGCACTTGTTCCATGCAAGAATGCAATGAGCCCTCTTTTTATTGCATCAGCATGAACTTGAGTCCCCAAATTTATATCCACGATTGCAGAACAGGCTTGAAAAATGCTTGTATATACAAACGAATTTAAGGTAACATCTTTAGTAATTAAAGATTGAAAAATCTTGACACACTCCTCAAATTTCCCACATTGGCAATAGCCAGAGATTATAGCACTCCATGAAACATCATTTGGTTCATGTATCCTTTCGAATGCTCTGCAAGCAGACTCAAATTTTGCACATTTGGCATAGAAGTCCACTAGAGGAGTTCCTACAGAAACATCAGAATCCAACCCAAGTTTAACACTGTAGCCATGAATTTGCCTTCCCATATTCAAGTCCTGCAAACCAGCACATGCCTTGAGAACTATCGAAAATACAAAATCATCCACCTCTACACTTTTCCTAACCATCTCAGCAAACAATTCCAAAATCTCCTCCGGTTTCTCATCTTCAGTATAGCCTACCATCAACCCAGTCCAAACCACAGCATTCCTTTCTTCCATCCTATCGAAAACAAGCCTAGCACCCTCTAACCACCCACACTTCACATACATGTTTGCAATCCCGGTTTCAACCGAAACATTACTACTCATTTCACTTCTTATCACATAAGAATGTATCTGTTTCCCAAGCTCCAAAAGCGAATCCTCAGTCAAGGAACTTAAAACGCTTGTAAAAATCGATGCATTCGGTCTAATCCCAGACTCCAGCATTTTTGAAAACATCGAAATAGCTCTTTTCAGAATACCCTTCTGCGCATATGCCGATATAATTATAACCCAAGAAACCAAATTCCTCTCAGGCATCTCATCAAACACCTTCTGTGCATCCGATAAACTTCCGCATTCGCAATACATCTGCAGAGCGTCGTTCTCAAGAAACTCAGGTGGGTTCTTCACTGTCCTTCTTAACCATCTGTGCACAGATTTTCCATCTAACAACGAACCCTTTAATCCACACATTTCAAATAAACATTTATACGATTGAGGACTCACGGATACACCGGCTTCGTTCATCTGCTCGAGAAATTGGCGCGCTTCTCTGAGCTTCCCTTGCTTGGAGAGAGAAACCAAGTGCACATTTTCGACCTGGCCCAGTTCTGTTTGGCGGGTTTCGATCGACGGACCGGTGGATTTAAGAGAGACCCACGATGGAATTTGAGCAAAGTTGGAAGCTTTTGCGAACGGAGTCTGATCGGGATGGTGTAAAGCACGGGAAGGTAGCAGAGAACATTGGACTGCGAAGGAAGACGACATTCGAATTTAAGCTTTTGATTCCCAAAAATCTTTACAGTTTACGCGCATGGGATTTCGCAGGAAAAGAAGAAAAAATGCCAGGAAAATTTTAATTTCTATAAAAAAAAGTCGGCAGAAAACCGTATCCTAAATAAAATATTCACTCCCGCTTTTTGTTTGGTTGCAGAGAAATTCAGGAAACGAATGAAAATTCAGCAAAATCGAAATTCTTACATTATGTTGGGATGAAGAAATTTAAAATTATTAAGAAATTTTAAAATGATGGTAATTGAAATGACATAATTTTATTTTCTAGAATTTATGAATTTTTTTATTTGGTTAATTTAAAAGAACAATGAAATTTTAATACGAAATTTGTTATTTTTAAACTCTCACTTTAGAAATGATACATTTTACGTTGATTTTAATCTTGAAAATTAAAGGCTTCAGATTTTTTCTAAGTAAAATTTTAAATTTCTATATTTATAAATTCAAATTAAAAAAATTAATGCATATTAATTTATAAATTTTGACTTTTGTTAAAATTCTAAGTTATTTCCCACGTGCAAAGATTGTGTAAAAGTTTGATAATTCGTCCAACGACTTGCAAGCAGAAATGGGGGCTTCATTGCATTTCCGCGGGGTAGAATCCCCAGCTACTCGCGAAGTCCAAAACTCTCGCACTTGTCACAGCCGTTCTCCGCGGATGTGCCGTCGCGATCGTTCTACGCGGCGGTCGAAAATGCATGCAGAAGCAGTAGGCCGAGAGCGAAGAGCGAGAAGAAAAGAATCGAAGCTGTGCGTGGAGAAGAAGGGGAAGAGAATGCGACAAGAGAGCCGCGGCTCCGATGCGGTGCCGTTTACGTGCGTGATGAAGTTCGGAGGATCGGCACTGGTGTCGGCAGAGAGGATGAGAGAGGTTGCTCAGCTCGTTGTCAGTTTTCCCGATGAAAATCCTGTCGTTGTGCACTTGTGCTCCATGGGGAATGTTGGATTTGTGACCAAGTGGACAACAAGCCAAAATACCTTTCGGCTAATAAAATAGAATAAGGAAAAGGGGGACATCATTATGATGTCTAGCCCTTGATTTGTGGCTTTTACAAAGGCAAAGAATATGTGGCAATTATGGTTTTGTTCCTTTTGTTTATTATATGTTTTTGGTTATGCCTTTGGTGAAGTGGGAGCGGCAGTAGAGGAGAAAAAAGGGAGTTGTCTGTTGACAGCTCTAATCAGTGAGCAGAGAAGAGAGCATTCGGCTCTCCCATTTTAAATAGAGTTGATGCCTTCCCCCTTTGTTAGTAATCACTCAATCAAAGATATTTGTGCTACATGTTGTGGCTTTTGGGAGAGAAGGAATTTGGTATATGTTTCCATTTTCTCCATTTGTTCTTTGTTTTAGTGAGAGCTATTGGGTGTATGTGGGATTTGGGTTTGAGAGTTAAAACTCTATTTGTAATCTCCTTGTGATATTAGTGGAATTTCCTTGCCGTCTCGGAACTGGATGTAGGCTTACGCCGAACCAGTATAAATCCTTGTGTCTTTTGGATTATTTGTTTTGTCATATTTTGCCGTTGTAGTTTATTAGTTTCATATTTGACGCTTCCGCACAACAAGTGGTATCAGAGCTCTGAGTTTCGACTTGGGGCTTTGTACTAATATGTCTATGAAACCTTCGAATATGTCGGTGAAATATGATATTGAAAAATTCAATGGGAGGAATGATTTTAGCCTGTGGAGGGTTAAGATGCGAGCTGTGCTAGTTCAACAAGGGTTGCTTAAGGCGCTACAGGGTGTGGAAGCCTTGCCACAAGATTGGTCTGCTAAAGAAAAAGAAGACGCTTTGAATCGAGCACATAGTGCAATTATGTTATCACTATCTGATGAAGTTCTTCGTGAGATGGAAAATGAAACTACTGCAGCTGGTTTGTGGCTTAAGTTGGAGAGTATATACATGACCAAATCCCTCACCAATCGTTTGTATTTGAAGCAACGTTTGTACAGTCTCCGTATGACTGAAGGTACACCTATTCAAAACCATCTTGATGAGTTTAATAAGGTTATTATGGATTTAAAAAGTATGGATAATAAAATTGATGATGAGGATCAATCTTTGATTTTGTTGTGTTCTTTACCTCCTTCGTATGCGAATTTTGTTGAAACTTTGTTATATGGGAGAGATTCTATTTGTATGGAAAATGTAAAAGCCGCTTTGAATTCAAGAGAGTTAAAGAACAAAGTATTTGGAAATTTGAATGATTCTCATTCTGAGGCTTTGATAACAAGAGGCAGAGATAGGGAATATGGTTCAGGTAGTAATAAAGGAAATTTGAGATCGAAGTCTAAGACCAGAAACAACACATGCAACTATTGTCGCAAGGAAGGGCATTGGAAAGTTGATTGCCCAAAACTGAAAGATAATGCTGGTGCGAGTGCGAATGTCGTCGATGACGACTTCGACTTTGTTCTATGATGACAGTTGGCTACACCAGATCTGAAATATTAAAAAAAAAAAAAAAAAAAAAAGGAATCTGGTGTTGTGGGTACTCTTGAATCTCTTCGCTACATATGGAGATTTAAGAGTTTGTAAGGATTCTTTTGTTATGTTGTGCTTGTGTTTTGTCAGTTGCCTCTTCATTGTTTTTTGTTTGTTCTGGATATTGGTATGGTTTTGCCTTTTGGTAAAATTGTATTCAGTGAGGACCAATTTGTTGAGTTCTGCAAGGTTTTGATAGTGAGACACCTAATGCGGAACATTTGTGTGGAACCCTCTTGTAGAAGGCAAGTCATATGCTTTCTAACTTTGGTCTATGGACATTTGGTTGGATTTGTTTGCCACTGCTATTTGGTTTGTTGGTCTCCATCATCTGCAATTAGCTTTTTTTTAAGACTCCAGTTGAGGTATGGTTTTGGATCTCCGGCTGATTATTTGAATTTAAAATTTGGTTGTCCTGTTGGTGCTCATGTGATGATGGTAAACTTGAGTGAAGGGCATATTTTTGTATGTGGTATGTGAGACCTTGTTGCCAAATTTGTAATCAGTTTTGACTTGGAGAATGTGCCATGCTATGTGAATGAGTCTATTGGTGCAGTTTAAGACCATGGTGTTTGTGAGCAGGTGGAGTTCGTTGTGTGTCCAACTTTGGTATGGTGTGCTTGATCTTTTGTCGGTGATATTGAAGAATTTCAGTTCTTCGTTTGAATCACTTTTGTTTTTTAATCAAGGCACTTATGGTTTGCAAATTTGGAGAAGACAGTAGAGAAATGTTCACTTTCGTTGGCTTTGGTACAGTTTGAGTCGAGGTGGAAATTGTTATGAGCACTGTTAAGTTTGGGGAATTTGATTTAGTTTCCGTTGTCTTTAGTTTGTACTTTTGGTGCTTATGGTGATTGTTGATTCGATTCTCTGTGATGCTTTCGGAACTTGGTCAAGGTGGAGATTGTTGGATTTGTGACCAAGTGGACAACAAGCCAAAATACCTTTCGGCTAATAAAATAGAATAAGGAAAAGGGGGACATCATTATGATGTCTAGCCCTTGATTTGTGGCTTTTACAAAGGCAAAGAATATGTGGCAATTATGGTTTTGTTCCTTTTGTTTATTATATGTTTTTGGTTATGCCTTTGGTGAAGTGGGAGCGGCAGTAGAGGAGAAAAAAGGGAGTTGTCTGTTGACAGCTCTAATCAGTGAGCAGAGGAGAGAGCATTCGGCTCTCCCATTTTAAATAGAGTTGATGCCTTCCCCCTTTGTTAGTAATCACTCAATCAAAGATATTTGTGCTACATGTTGTGGCTTTTGGGAGAGAAGGAATTTGGTATATGTTTCCATTTTCTCCATTTGATCTTTGTTTTAGTGAGAGCTATTGGGTGTATGTGGGATTTGGGTTTGAGAGTTAAAACTCTATTTGTAATCTCCTTGTGATATTAGTGGAATTTCCTTGCCGTCTCGGAACTGGATGTAGGCTTACGCCGAACCAGTATAAATCCTTGTGTCTTTTGGATTATTTGTTTTGTCATATTTTGCCGTTGTAGTTTATTAGTTTCATATTTGACGCTTCCGCACAACAGGGAAGACCACTAATAACCTCTTACTTGTAATGCACTTTTCATAATTGTCTAATTAGTTTCTTTAATTGTCTGATTTAATTGGTTAAGAATGATGAGATTGAATGACTGTGATTTGTGTATAATGTATGCATTTAGGCTGGGGAGAAGGCCGTCGGCTGCGGGGTTTCGAATGCATTAGAAATCGAAGAATTGAGCTTTATAAAACAACGGCATCTCCGGTTAGCTCATAGCGCCAATAAGCAGGAAAACAGCTTTAAGACTTTTCCAGTAGCCCTTAGCCAAGGAGAAAATCTCAAATTCCTCACATTTGTAGGTTTGGTGACAATTCTCAGGACCTTAGTCATTCGTCCGACAGTCAGCTAACGAAATAAGTTTTTCCATTCCCTTCCTCTATAATTGGCGGCAAAGGCAAATTCACATACTTTCTAATTGAAGGATTTCAACTTAATGGGGCGGCGCGTGTGGCCGTGCCATTCATGTACCTGCCGTATTCAGGACCAAGGCATGTAAGCCCGTTACAAGTTTCGACCATTTTCAAATCCCCAAGGCGATTACTTCATCCAAAATTGGTGGCTTCAGAAGCTCGGTACAGTACTCAACATAATACGACGTGTGATGTGTATATATATATTCACCTTTTTCACTCTCCTGTAGTAGAAATAGCTGACGACCATCGTTTCTGTTGTAGTGGGCGGATTCAATTAATAAGAAGCGGACCAGATGAGTATCAATGAAGGGACAACTTTTGATCAGAGTGCTCCACGTACGACTTGCATGCTCTTCTACATTTGATTAAAGATTTGACGGGCAACCTCAGCAAGATTTCTGCTATGATTTCTTCAGCAAGGTAGTCGATTGACATTGCATTTTTAGTTTTTACTTGATCAATTTTCCAAGCCTTTTTCTGTTGGAAGGCGAAGAGAGAAATTATGACAATTTAGAAGCTTTCTTGATCGTGGTCAAAAGTGCATCTTTGTAGCTATAGCGAAGATTCAGACTACTTGAAGAAGAAGTGTGTGTGGAATAACTTGTTCCCTGGTATAAAGAGATTTAAAGATGGCATTGTATAGCCTAAATCACACATGTGTTTTCCTTGTAAGACCACGAGCTTGGAATTCTTGCGTTACAAGTTACAACCATCTTCAATAAAATGGCTTTATGTGCAGTGGCGAGACTAAGCATTCCTAATATAGTAGGGGACAACGCTCCACTGCCTCAGGGATTACTCGATGTGCTACTTCGATCAAGACCAAGCGAAGCCTATTAGGTGAGCCTATTCAAGTTTCGAGTTGCAAACGATTGGGGTGAAAGAAGACGATATGATCGATCAACAAAGAAAGACAAACATGAAAATTTCTTCCTACCTCCAAAACAAGAATAGAAAAAAGTTGAGATAAGCCCGATGGCTTCCACTTACCAATAAATCAGACACCTACTCACATGTTCAGCAACGTCCCATATATACAATACCAGTAATGTAATGACCCGTCCCCAATTATTACGGTTTTATAATATTAAATGTGAAAATACGAAAATGCCCTTCAAGGCAAATACGTTGACTTGTGTTGACCACCTTGTCGTGTCACGTAAGATCCGTTTTCTTAATGTATCATCGTAGTACTTATCACAACTAACGCGTGGGTGCAAACGGAATCGAAATTGGAGTTATAACGAATGAGTTATAAACGATTGAAGTTGAGGGTAAAATGGTCATTTGACCATAATCTGGAAGGCTCCAAACTTTGCTGGAGCAATGTGATGGTGCCACATGTGTGGTCAGATTGAGGGCAATGTGAGATGGACGGAAGAGAAATGAGAGAAATGAGGAGTGCTGGCCAATCGGGAAAGAGGAGGAGAGAGAGTGACCAATGGGAGAGGAGAGAAATGAGGGAAATGAGAGAAAGAGAGGAACGTCCGGATCCCTTCGACCCATTTCCAGGCATGACCCGACCCGGTTTTCTTCTAAGAATTTTGACGATTTTCATGAATTTTTCCGACAAATTGCAGCAATCCATCACTACCACATGACTCACCAACCACCCCTCTACATATTTCACCTTGGTTCGATGAGATTTCATCCCTGTTTCATGAGGAATGGCGATGTCGAGTTCGAAGGTGCCAAGGCGGTGATCTGCCATTTTTTTAAGGTGATTCCTTTGACCACCACCACCATTAGCCTTCTCATGAGCCTAGGAATAAACCCCAAACAATTTTGGAGGCGAGAGAGTAACAGAGAAAACAAATCGAAGTGCACCTATTTCTAGGGTTCTGGCGGATCGAGGGTGAATTGGGTTATTTCCTGACCGAATTGGACTTCGGCCTGGGTATGAAAGTTGTTCCCCTCACTAAGATCTTCATTTCTGTAAAATTTGGAAATTTTTAGAATTGTTGAATTTTCCAACTAGTCGAGGCAGTTAGCCGCCGAGTGCGGCGGCTCGTGTGGTGGCGCGTGAGGGGAAACCTAGGTCCCTCCTTAGGTTGTTCGACGTGCCGGATCCGAATTTGCTGTTTGTTTTTCAAACTTCCATCGTTTTAATACAGTTTTATTAAATGGTCTTCATTTGCATTTAGGTGCGTCGGTTGGAATGTGACACCATCCTCCCTCGTTCGAGCGGCTCTCGGGCAATAAAATCTGTGAGTGGATCCCTTCTTAACTTATATGTTATTATAAAATATTAGTCTAGCATGCATTTTATATCTCATGATTTGAATATGTTTTATAATATGCTTTATAGAATTCTATATTTCATGGTTTATGAAATATTTATAATTTATCGAAATTATGTTTTACGAACGGATATGAATTATTGGGAATTGCATATATGAATTTCTATGGTTTTTTAATATGATTTATATTACGGTTTTACGAACATGAATTATTTTATGGATTTCATGAATACGATTTATCTTGGATTTATGATTATGGTTTGTCATGGATTTATGAGACAAGGTTTGAGCTTTTGAGCTCCAATGTTGATACGAGATTTTGAGATATGTTTTTGGTACTTACCTAGTGGGTTATCATACAGCACATCCGCACACCACTGGTATAGATGTCTATGGCCATAGGACACAGATGAAGGAGGAGTGAGATATGATATATTATATACCCTCAGCTTCACTGTCGGAAGCAGTGTCAGACAGCTTCACTAACCACGGCTAGTGTTGTAAGATCTCACATCGCCTAGGGGAATGAGCGGGCCCGGGGTGTGGTGGACCCCAAGTCGGGATGTGACAAGTGTCGGTGTGGATGTTATGCTATTTTATACAGCTTCACCCTCGGGTGATGGACAGGTTATACAGCTTCACATTCGGGTGATGGACAGGTTATTCAGCTTCACCTTCGGGTGATGGATAGGTACTGCCTTTGAGCGACTATGATACCCCTAGTTAAGTACATCACAAATACGATTTACAGATGTTTTACGAATGTTTTGCATGACATGCTAGGGATTTTATAAAACCTATACATAGTATTATATATATGTTTTCAAAACATGGGGTTAGTATGTTCTAAAATAAACTGGTTTTCGTACTATTAGCATTATTATAAATTATGGTCCACTCACATTTTCTATTTTTGCGCCCCCTCAGGAGTTAGGATCAAGGCACATGATCCCGGCGTTAGGACATTACGGCATAGGTATCCTCGAGTCTTCTTAGTGTAGGTATCATTCCCTTGTTCGTATCTTTTTATAGTAATTCTTCCATATTACTCTTAGTTAGTTGTATACTCTGAACACGTTCCTCCTTTGGTATAATCATTCTAATTGCATATATTTTAGTTATATGCGTGTTTTAAAATGGCTTCGTCACCCTCAGGTGTCGGCCAGCACGTGCATACCCTAGTTTGTGGGGATATCGGGGTTGGGGCGTGTCAAGTAATAAAGCGGACAAAAATAGTGGTACAATTTAGGACGAGAAGGCTGAAATACCTCTGTGAGTATTCCCAGCCCCCGGAAGGACCAAAAGGGGTGGATAATCGTGGCTTACCACCAATTATCTTCCTTTTTAAGAAATAAGAAGGAGAAAAATTATTTTTGGGTTAAAACCTAAATTTTCTAGGTTAAAAATTTTAAATTTAACCCAAGGGTTGTAGATTGTCTTAGGCCCATTACATTTGTAATACCATTTGGCTCATTTACATCTCAAAACGTATCCTTGGATGTATTTGAACCTCTTTTATAATGTAGAGAGACTATGAATGAAAGGATATGAATTTACTTTGATTACTTTTCCATTTTCTCCATTTGCTTTCTTACAATTTCTCATTTATTATGTCTGATCCTATCATAAACACCACGGTCTGTCCTAATGTGTTTAATAGGAAGTTGTCAGCATTGGGTATGTTTGAGCCCACTATTTATAAAGCAATAAGCCACATTTGGAGCTCATGTGAATGAAGAAAGCTCGCCTTCAATAATTGAGAGCGGACTTCGGAGCTCATGTGAATGAAGAACATATTTGATGAATCTAAGGACTTGAGCATGACAACTGCACAGAAGCTGCTCGCTGGGATCCCTCCAAAATTATTAGTGGCGCATTTATAAACTTAAGCAAGCTTTGTTTCATTCAGTTTAACACATTTGGCATTTAATTATCAAACAGATAGGTGATATGCAAACAACAAATGATTCAACGTAATACATTGCAAATCTTGGATAATGCATTACTGCACTACGAAAACAATAATGTATATATGAAATTCAATACGAGTATATCTCATTTAAGTTGGAAGAAGAAAACAAACATAGAAATTAATCACGAAACTTTTTGTTAGATATTGTTATTCTATCTTACTAAACTCCAGAAACTGTTTATGTAATTGTCTAATAAGAAGCAATAAGTTTTCCAAATAGATATGCATTAGGCTATATATCCAAGTAACTAGTAGGAAAGTGCATTGGGATGGTTAAGTAAGACAAGGCTCTCTACAAAAGGATCCATTGATGACGAGTAGCAATGTTCTTGACAAGTTGCAGTTTCTTTAGCCATATCCACCACTACCGCGGTTTGTTGCCTATTGCAATCGAACATTGTGATCACCAGCTCATCACGGCTTTTGAAACATAGAGGCCTAGGACGATCAATCCCTTGCAAGCCTACACTATCTAATTTTATCCACGATTTCACGTCACCGTATTCTTTCATGACCCACAAATGAAGCTGATGGACAAAATGTCTTTCGTTGTCGAGGAATGTAGACTCAATCTCAATCAAGGCAAGGGACTCCCCACGTCTTAAAACATAGCAGTTGGAACCTTTTTTTCTTAAAGCTTCAGGCATCGTGATCTTGTGAAATAATTCAGTGCCCAAATCAAAGGACACAATTAGATATTCATCAAGGTTTCTGTCACGGGGTAGAATCCAATGCAGAGCACCATTCACAAACACATTTTCGAAAACATGCACAGCCATAAAATAAGCAGGAAAACTAGACCTAGGGCTTTTCCAATAGCCCTTGGCCAAGGAGTAAACCTCAATCTTAACGTGTCTAAAGATGCTCACAATTCTCAAGACCTTATAGTCATTGGTCTAACAATCATAGCCAAAGAAGTAAGTCTGTTCGGGCAAATTCTCTGCCCTGATGGAAGAGATGTTAATAGAAGGCCTAGGCAAAATCACATACTTTCTAGCTGAAGGGTTCCAAATTATGGGGGTGGGATCGGTGGCATGAGCGTACCCGCAAGAAGCAACCAATATGAGCCCGTTACAAGTTCCAACCATTCGCAAAATCTCATACCGACGATTTATGTCATCCAAAGTTGGTGGTTTGAGAAGCTCGGTGAACTTAGCACCACCAAATCTAGGGTTAGGGTTATCTTTATAATAGGACAACGCCGAAGAGTAATACATACCCCCAATCTGCTTTAGTAGAAAGAGCTGACGACCGTCGTTTTTGGTGTAGTGGTCGGATTGGATTAATAAGGAGCGGCTGAGATAATTGTCAGCGAAGGTGCAACTTTTGATCAGAGAGTTCCAAGACTTGCACACTCTTGTAAATTTGATTACAGATTTGACGGGCAGCCTCGGCAAGATTTCGGCTAAGATTTCTTCATGAAAGTGATCAACCGACGTTGCTTTTTTACTTCGACTTCCCAAGTCTACGTTCCCATCCATTATTTACAAGAGATGCCGCGATGAAAGAGTTGGTGATCAAGGGAGAAAATTTTGGTGATTTATAGGATAGGGCAGGTAAAGTTACAGGGCTTTCATGAATAACAAGGAATTG
Organism: Malus domestica; assembly: GCF_042453785.1. Lineage (NCBI taxonomy): Eukaryota > Viridiplantae > Streptophyta > Magnoliopsida > Rosales > Rosaceae > Malus > Malus domestica. The sequence continues at coordinate 9,434,964 of NC_091673.1, forward strand.
GGCTGGGGTGGTGACTCTATTTTCGCTATTTTTTAGGAAGAATTTATCCCTCTTAAACTCTAGCAAAACTCAGGAATTCTCTATCCTAAACCCTAAACTCTAAATTTTTGTAGAGATTAATTAGAAGGGATAAATTTTCTCCTATATCAATTCGAGATAACACCAACACATAAATATATACATGATGAGACAATTACAAACACAATCCCTTAATTATCTACATATTATTTCCTCTTCTTTTAGAAGGAATTTGATGGACTATTTTTCTCACAGGTGTGTCAATAAACTGGCATGGACATGCAAATAACAAATATTCAACATTACACATTTTTTTTTAGTAAACCAACAAAATGAATTGAGAGTAGTGGAGATGTAAGGAATCGAATAGCTTAGGAATGGGAAAAAGTATATTCGAGCATGCCAAATGTAAGTTGGGAAGAAAAGCATAAAAACTAGAAAACAAAAGGAGAAAGAAAAATTGTGTAACCCATTGTTCTTTGCATAAAGGTGAGTTTTTGCACAACAGAAAGATTGCACTTTCGTGACCGCAAGTTTGAGCTGTGCAAACAATCTTTTTGCAAAGTAAGGGTAAAACTGCATACGATATACGTTTCCCCGACTCTCGTAAAGGAATGAGCCTTAATGGTTTGGGGTTGCCCTTTATTGTTCTTTGCCTGCTGATACTTTAGAAAGTAGGGATCCATGCAGTTAGCCAATTGATTAGTAGGAAACAACATTGGGCTGGCTAAGTAAGATGAGACTCTCTATAAAAGGATTCATTGATGGGTAGCCATCTAGAGCAGTTGCAGCCATTTCTTTTTCAGTCTTGAAATCCACCACTATTTCCCGCCAATCTTCATTCAACAATCTTGTCATCACCAATTCATCACAGCTATTGAAACCAAGAGGGATAGGACATTATCTTTTGAAGAATACACTATTGTTATCTATATTTGTTAGGTACTCAAGCCCAAGGGAAGAGTCCAACCCAAAAACTAGCCTGATAGGTGGGAGGACCCCAAGGACTTAAGTACTACTACACCATTTCTGGTGTAGCCGATGTGGGATCATAACATCACATCCCCCTTCGGAAGACCCAACGCCCATGGCAGCCCTTACTCTGGTGGCTTTCACTCTTAACGGCGGCGCACCCTCTAGTCGTCCCGTTAAGGTAGCCCTTTCCAGGTCGCCCCCTCCACAGGGTCGGGACTCGACGCCCATGGTGGCCCTTACTCTTGTGACTTTCACTCTTAACGGCGGCGCACCCTTTAGTCATCCCATTAAGGTAGCCATTTCCAGGTCGCCCCCTCCGTAGTATCAGGAACCTAGGCTCTGATACCAATGTTAGGTACTCAAGTTTAAGGAAAGAGCCCAACCCAAAAGACTAGCCTGATAGGTGAGAGGACCCCAAGGACTTAAGTACCACTACACCATTTCTAATGTAGCCGATGTGGGATCATAACAAGATTGGTCCACGATTTCACCGCACTATATTCTTTCATGACCCATAAATGAAGCCTAAAGACAAAATATTCTCTGTTGTCAATCTGAAACAAGGCAACAGAGACTCTCTCCATATCTTAAAACGAAACATGGGCAACCTGTTTTTCCAAAATCTTCAGGCATCGCGATCTCGTGGAATAATTCAATGCTGAAATCAAACGACACCATGAGATGCTCGGGATCTCTATCACGAGGTAGAATCCAATGCATAGCATCAATAAAAAAAATTAATCAAGAACGACGCTCACAAATAAGCAGGAAAAACAGAAGTTGCAGCAGCACTAACACATGTCCAACGTCCCTTGGCCAAGGAGTAAACCTCGACGCCCAACAAAGAATTCCTCACAGTAGCAATTCTCAAGACCTTGTAGTCATTGGTCAGAGAATCACAGCCAAAGAAATAGGTTTGTGCACCCTCAAAATTGTTCTTAATATTAGGACTAGGCAAAATCACATACATTCTGACTAAAGGGTTCCAAATTATTGTGGGGCATCTTTGTCCTGAAAGCCTGCTTTGTCCTGAAAGTCTTAGTTGTCAGCAACGCATATAAGCCCATTACGAGTTCCGACCATTGACAAATACCTAAAATAACGTTTTGATTTCATCCAAAATTGGTGGTTTGATAGGCTCGGTGTAACCAGATGCATGGCTAAAGATGTTCCCATTGTACGAGTAAAAACTATTAACATACTGCAGTCCATTCTTCTTTAGTAGAAGGAGTTGGCGTCGACCATCCTTGTTGTTTTCGTGTTTGGATTGTGTTAATAAGCGCCTGAGATAGGCGTCAATGAAGGTGCGACTTTTGATCAGAGAGTTCCACGACTTGCACACTCTTGTAAATTTGACTATAGATTTGACGGGCAGCCCCATCAAGATATCTGCTACGATTTCGTCAGGAAAATGGTCAACTGATATTGCTTTTTTACATGGACTTCTCAAGTCTACGTTCCGATCCATTGTTTACAAGAGATGCTGCCGTGAAAGAGAGTTGGTGATTAAGGGAGGAATTGGCAATTTATAGGTTAGGGTAGGTAAAGTTATAGGTAGGGATGGACAAATACCCATCGGTTAACCGCGGTTACCCGCCTATTTAAATTTTACGGTTACGGTTATAAGTAACCGTTTACCCGTGAAATTTAAACGGGCGGTTATGGGTATTAACCGCGGTTATAAACGGGTAACCGTTTACCCATTTATTTTATATATGTAAAATTAACACAAACCATGTTCCCTAACGAACAAAACTTTGATCAATGCTATTGACTATAGTGCATGATTTCTGTAGCTAATATAATATAGTTTTCCTTAACCACTTTAAATTTCATGGTTCATTATATATATCATGTTAATATTTTACATTCCGAGTTAAATAATCCAAGAATACTGTTTTTTAACAATTTTCGTAACCCAAGAATACTTAGCAAATTTTATATTACCTTCATTGTTAACAGCTAAAAATATCATCCGTAAACTATTATTTCAATTATTGGAATGGTATAAGGACTTAAAAAATTAAAATGCGGAAATGTATGATGAATGTACCTATAACGGTGTTTAATTGTTAGAAAAAGAAAATTATGACAAATTTTTCTTTTTAAATTTTCACGTTGTTAAAAATATACGTAGACGGATGAAAAAGGAGTAAATGGTAAAAAAGAAAGGATAAACGGGTTAAAAAATGATAAATGGGTAAACGGGTACTAAACGGTTATGGTTAAATGGGTACACGGTTATGGGTATGGTTAACCATTTATAAACGGTTATGGGTATGGGTATAGCCATTTAGGCAATTATCCAATGGGTAAACGGTTATAGGGGTATGAGAATAAACGGTTATGGATAAATAACCGCGGTTACCCATCCGCCATAACCACTGCCCATCCTTAGTTATAGGGCTTTCGTGAATAACAAGGAATAGGGCTGGATTGGTATCCTAAACTCTAGCTAAACCCAGGAAAATACCCTCTAAACCCTAAACTCTAATGTTGATGAGATAATAACACATAATATATATATATATATATATGTATATGTATATGCGCGCGCGTGTGTGTGTGATGAGATAATTACAAACATAATTCCTTAATTAACAACATATTATTTTCCACTTCTTTCTTATCTCATATAATGGACTATTTTTCTCACAGGCATTCCATGTTCTTCAAACCGATCAAGTAATGTTCAAATGATTTTGCAAGGGGCATTCCAAGCGCTCTTCGTCATGACTCATAAGATATCACTCGTTTTTTCTTTTTTCTTTTTTGGTATTTGTCTAATTTTTTTAATACAAGTGATATTTTACACTAATTTATACTGGAAAAATGGTGGAAAGTTCGAACCTACAACACAATGGGTTGTATAGTTCAATAATTTATTTATTATAAATCAGGTAAACATCTCATCGAGAGTTAATGATAATGAGGCTACAAAATGCGTCAAGGCCCTTCACCGTGCCTGCTTTTAGAGCAATTCCACCGGAGGACTTTTTGCCCAGCACCCAGCCAAATAAATAGGCCAGCACACAGGGAATCCCATCCAGCCGACCCAATTGCCCAGCACCCAGCCCAAGCCGGTCTCTAGCCCAGTCCAAAATTGACTGAGGCGTGGCCCGGTCCATCTAGCCGACAGGTGGGGTCCGCGGCGCAGGCCCACTCAGTTCTCAAAGGAGAGGCGACGTGTCACGCTATATGCCATTGGATTTCCAACGGCTAGTTTTTCTAGACCGTTGGATTTCTAATGGTAAAAAAATTTTAAATTTGACTTTTAAACTGGACCGTCTGATCACAGATCAACGGTCCTCGTTAATTAACTAAATTAAAAATTATTAAAAAATACATAAAATTAAAAAAATATATATTTTTTTATTTATAAATACCTAACCCTCATCTTCCACCTTACACCACATTTCAATATTTCTACACTTTCTACCAAAGCTTTCATATACTTTTTGTGTGAAAAAAAATACCAAAAAGCTTGTGGTTGAAGAATAAAGTGTATTTGATGAGTTTATGTAATTTCATTTTAGTGTGTTTTTTTTTATAGTTTATTTGATGAGTTTATGTAATTTTATTTTAGTGTGTTTTTTTTAAGTTTATTTGAAATTTTATCTGAAATTGGTTAAAAATTCTTATTCGAAATAAACTTAAAAAAAAAAACACACCAAATAAATGCGCTGGGTGCCAGCGCATTTTTTTAGGGGTGGAGATGCCTTGGCCTATTACTGTTCACTCCAGTCTATTACTGTTCACTTGAGTGGATAAATGCGCTGGGTGCTGGCACAAAGTCCTTAGGGGTGGACTTGCTCTTAGAGTAGTGACTGGTCGAGGCTAGTATCAGAATGTGGATTTGGAAATGAGTTGGCCTCGTCAAATATCACTAGTACAAAAAAAAAAAGAGACAAAAACAGTTATAAGTGTCACCAAACTTTAATTTAATTATTATAGTGCAACCGCTTCAAAATTTTAACTTATTCACGATAGTGCCAACCTCATATCTTTATGAAAGACGGTTCATTATGTGTTTCTGATAAAAAAAATTTTTAAAAAAAGATTGTAAGACCTTTTTCATTAATTTTGAATATCATTCCTGCACCACCTAAAACAGGATGTCTAATTACTCTTCAAGCCCATCTTTGGAAACAAAGAATGTGTAGCAGATCTCCGGCGTGGTTCTCATGGTTTCCATTGGACAAACTGGCTGGTTTGGTATTGCTGTGCTTTGAAAAAAAACTGCTGTGAGAATAAACGGCTGTGCTGTGAGAATAAACGGCTGTGAAATAAATCAGCAGAGTGTTTGGTAAACTTTTTTGTAAAAGTGCTTTTGAAAAAAAAAGCAGTCTGATAGTGAATCTTTTCATTAAAGGAGCATTGTAGTTCTGTGTGCTTTGAAAAAAAACCAGTTTTCCAAAGCTACAAATTGCAGCTTCAGCTTTTTCCTTTGATTTCAGCTTATTCTCACAGCAGCTTCCAAAATAAGTCCTTTTTTTTAAGTTTACCAAACACCAAAAATACTCCCAACCTTTTTTCATAAGGAAAACTAATGAAAAGGGCTTGAAAACTTTGAGTTTTAATGATAAGGACAAAATAAAGGGTAAAGTGAATAGTACCAGGATTGACTTTTTAGTATAAAAATGTGGTTTTTCGTTAAAGTGAACAGTACCGGGTGCTTTTCGTTAAAGTTCCCTTTTTCATAAGAGCTTTTTTTTAAATCACCTCAACCCCAAACTGGGGCTAAGAAGGGCACATTATACGCTAGGCCCGTAAAAAACGAATTAGGCCCGCGTATTCTGATTTGAAGCAAGTAAGAGTACAAAATCTTCATCAGACGGCTGACAATGTAAAGCTTCAGCAGCTCAACCATGGTGCAGAGATTTTTCTCGGTTGGGCAAATGGACCTCCAACAAAACCATCACTCCCACCCTATTCTGCTTCTCTCCGGCCCTCCTTCCTGGTATTACTCACAATTCCAACTCTCTGTCTCTCTCTCTCTCTCTGATTGCTTTCTGGGGTATCCTTTTTTGCAGCGGAAAGACCTCCTTATTATTCCAGTTTGCATTCAACTCCGCAATGGAGGCCGCCCGCGATTGCAAAAATGGTCAAGTGGTCTTCATCTGCAACCGACGCAGATTAGAGGCCAAACCCCCTTATCTTTCCCAGGTAGCTTTCCACTTCCTATGTTACCTGTATTTTTTAATCTGAGAAGCATTATATTTTGGGCCACTTCCCGCCAATTGGTTTTGGGGTGAAACCTCTACTTACGTGATTAGTAATTGCGTTAAAACTGCTCAGGGCGTTGATTCATCCTCTGAAGCATTTCAACGAATACAAATGAAGTAAGTCAAGAGACCCTTTAGAGAATGAACAATGGTGATGCAAAAAAATGGGATTTTTGAGAGAAGAAGTGATTTGTGTAGGTATGTGGACGATGAGGAAGGAATTAAGAAGTATTTTGCTGCATTTCATCTGCACGATACATTTCCGGTCGCAGTTGTCATCGATGATTTTGGAGCTTTCTTTGATGAAAGGTGCTTCCTTTCTTCTTTGCTCATGGACTTTCAAATTTTTACAAAGATTAATTCTTTTGTGCTTGCAATTGATTTGAAGGAGCTGCCAAGAAAGATATGGAAACCCACGAGGAAGAGACTTGGCAATGGTTCGGACACTGGCTTTGTGTCACAATGCCATGATCCATGCCAAGTGAGTGACTATGTGATTACAGTTGGCGACTTTATTCTCTCTGTTAGTAACATTTTGATACGATTTGATTTGGTATGGCAGTGAAACAAGGCCTTGCAAGCTTGTGTTATCAGATACACACCGCGGAGACTCCCCGCGGTTGCTCTTCATCTACAAAAGATGGGTTTCGACCATTTTTACAATTCAAGGTTGGTTTAGTTTAGCAGAAGGGGTGGTTATACATTATAAATTCATGTAGAACATATTGCCTATTATAAGCAGGGTTTTTCGTTTTTTCTTTTGGTATGTTGAAGGCGATGGCTCAGGATCGTTCATTGTAAAAGACTATAGCAATTCAGGGGGAAGGACTGCTAAGTACTCGTTAGCTCTCCAGAATCTTTTGCTAGTGGAGATCACTGAAGCAAGTGAATCGTAGGTGTATCGAATTTAGGCTCAAAATTGGTCCAGGATCCATTACTTTCGATCCGTGCATTATGTCAGAGTTAATATCTACTTCACCTTCATTAGTTTTGCTCAGTGTAAGTTCTGTAAAAATCCTTTGGGCTCTGTGATGTGCATTCACTGAAACACGATTTGATCTGTATTTTGATTTTCGAGTTTCCAGAAGCAAATTAGGTACATCTTTTGTTAGTTCAAATATATGGAGAACATACTGATTCATCAATTTATACGGTTTCAGAGAGTTTTAATAGTTTGTAACTAGAATCTTCCCACTGGGTTTAATACAGTTTCATGTACATAATTATTCACAGAATATTACAGTGAGCAGGAAAAACTGAGAAGAGACGAGAAAACATCCCATGGAGGAGCCTAGTTCTGTTAGAGTTCTATGGAATTGCAGAGCACAAAACCAAGAAGAAATCAATAAGATTTTGATTTCAATCAAGAACTCAAACGAAAATGGAGATGCGGAGAAGATGAAGAGCTCTGTGTATTTTCTGATTTCATTCAGCTATGACTGAAATGATTAATTGGCTACAAAACATAGAGTGGGGAAGTTATAGCCGTTTGAAGGCGCACTCCCACACCCATTACACAAACTCACGTGTATTTCACATGCTCACATATGAGTGAGATGTTATACTATGAGACACACATATGTTTAGCCTATTAGCTTTGATTTAATCTCAGCCTTACATTTCAAAACTAAGAGAAAAAAAAGGAGACATTGAATTACAATGAAACAGAACACAACAAAATACAAGGCAGCTGCAAGGCTTAAACATCAACACTCTCCTCTAAGCTGGCAGCTGACTTTACTCCTAGCATTTCTCTGAAATAGTTGAACTTCTCCTTTGGTAGTGCCTTTGTCAGGATATCTGCCATTTGTTCTTCAGATTTGCAATAAACAAGTTCAATCTCATTCTCTTGTATTGCATCTCTGATGAAATGAAATTTCCTGCTAATGTGTCTTGTTTTCTGATGAAACACAGGATTCTTGGCAATAGCTATTGCTGAAGTGTTATCACACATTAGCACAGTAGGTTCAACTTGTTCTTCCCCGAAGTCTTCCAACACAAATCTTAACCATTTGGCCTGAGATGTTGCTTCAGCAGCACTTACATATTCTGCTTCTGCAGTGGATAATGCCACTGTGTTTTGTTTAACTGATGCCCAAGAGAACACACCTGAGCCAAGATTGAAAGCATACCCTGATGTACTTTTCATGTCATCTATACTCCCAGCCCAGTCACTGTCACAATATCCAATAAGAACTGCTGACTTTCCTTTTACATATTCAATGCCAAAATCCATAGTACCTTGAATGTATCTCAGTACCCTTCTTGCTGTTCCCATATGTTTCTTAGTTGGTCCATGCATGAATCTTGCCAAGAGACTAGTACCAAACATTATATCTGGTCTAGTGGCAGTAAGATACAGAAGACTTCCCACCAATTTCCTGTATTCAGACTCATCTGCAGCTTCACTCCCATCATTCTTGCATAACCTTTCATTTGCTGCCAGTGGTGTTACCATAGACTTACAACCTTGTAGTCCAAATTTCTCCAGCAGTTTCATTGCATATTTCTTCTGATGTATGAAGATGCTTTTCTTGGTTTGAACAATTCCCATACCAAGAAAATGATGTAGCAATCCCAAATCAGTCATCTCATAATGCTGCATCATGTCGTTTTTAAATCTGTCAAGCATTGTGTCACTACTTCCAGTGTACACAATATCATCAACATAGACAGAAACTATGAGAATCCCTGACTTTTCAACCTTAGTGTATAAAGTGGCTTCATTAGGACTTCTTTTAAAACCTGCCTTGGTGAAGTAAGAATCAATTTCATCATACCAAGCTCTTGGAGCTTGTTTAAGGCCATATAATGCCTTACTCAACTTATACACTTTATCTTCCTTGCCTTGTATGACAAATCCTTGAGGCTGATCAACATAAACTTCCTCTTTGAGTACACCATTAAGGAATGCAGATTTTACATCTAACTGGAATAGTTGCCATTCTTTTTGAGCTGCAAGTGCAATCAAAGTCCTTATGGTGTCAAGCCTAGCAACTGGTGCAAAGGTTTCATTAAAGTCAATGCCTGGCTTCTGTGAATAACCTTTTGCAACCAGTCTAGCTTTGTTTTTCTGAATGCTTCCATCAAGGTTCAGTTTTGTTTTGTATACCCACTTCACACCTATCACAGGTTTGCTAGATGGTCTATCTACCAGCATCCATGTATTATTCTTCTCAATCATGTCTAGCTCAGCTTGCATAGCTTTCATCCAAGACAAATCTAGGGCAGCCTCTTCATAATTCTCGGGTTCCATAATGCATACATTACACTGTGCTATGACTTCATTTAAGGATCTCCATTTCTTTGGAGTAGAGTCATAGATCTGTGATAGATCAATGTTTGAGCTTGGATCATCAGCATTAGTATTCAAATCATCTAGTGAAGTATCAGAAATAACCTCAGGGAATACACTGCCATCTTGAACATTTGACTCTTGAGTTAGATCAGATTCTGCCATATCAGTAGTGATCGATACACTGGACTGTTTTCCAGAGCTGTCATCCCAATCCCATCTAGCACTCTCATCAAATACTACATCTCTAGACAATATAATCTTACTAGTGATAGGATCAAATAATCTGTATCCTTTCTCACTGGTTCCATAACCCACAAACACACATTTGTGACTGTTGCACTCAAGTTTGTGTCTTAAATTCTTGGGAACATGAACATAGCATACTGACCCAAAAATCTTCAAGTGAGCAATTCCAGGTTTTCTTCCACTATAGGATTCAAAAGGAGTCTTTTTATCCAAAGCCTTAGTGGGACATCTATTGAGGAGATACACTGCAGTGTGCACAGCTTCTGCCCAAAACTGGTATGGCATGCCCTTTTCATGTAACATAGATTTTGCCATCTCCACCACAGTTCTATTCTTTCTTTCTGACACACCGTTCTGTTGTGGTGTGTATGACATGGTTAGTTGCCTTTGAATCCCAGAAACATTGCAATAGTTACTGAATTCAGAAGACAAGAACTCACCACCTCTATCACTTCTTAGATACTTGATTTTGTACCCACACTGCAATTCTGTCATTGCTTTGAACCTTTTGAAATACTCCAATGCCTCAGATTTGTACCTCAGAAAGTAGACCCATGTCATTCTCGTACAATCATCAGTGAACAGAATGAAGTACTTGTTTCCAGCATTTGAGGCAATTTGCATTGGACCACAGATATCAGTATGTATCAATTCAAGTGGGAATTTAGCTCTCCAAGCAGATTCTCTTGGAAACTCATCTCTATGTTGCTTGCCAAGCATACATCCTTCACAGATATTCTTGGAATTTTCCAAGTGAGGTAGCCCATGAACCATTTCTTGCTCCCTGAGTTGCAGCACACTCCTTGTGTTTAAGTGCCCTAACCTCTTGTGCCAAATCTGAATGCAATGAGATACACTAGCTTTTAATGCTAGTGGTGTGGCAGGCATCATTGTTAAAGGAAAGCATCTGTTGCTAGTCATTTGAACCTTAGCAACCAGTCCATTCAAGTTCCAGCTATCAAAAATACAAACTGCATTACCACCAAATAGCAGATAGTAACCATGTTCCAACATTTGTCCCACACTTAGAAGATTTTCGTCCAAACCAGGCACTAGCATTACTTCTTGTATGTGCTTTCTTCCCATCTTGGTTTCAATGACTAGTGTGCCTATTCCTGCTACACTCACAACTTCACCAGTTCCCATTTTTACTTTTGCATTCAGATTTCTACTCACATTCACCAGCAAGCTTTCATTTCCTGTCATGTGGTTGCTACAACCACTGTCAATATACCAAGTGTTATTGACCTTCACCTGAGACACAGAGTTGCAAGCAAAAAATAATGTTCCCATATCATCAACCTGATTTGCATAGTTAGCCTTCTGCACCATTTTGTTCCCATTACAGTTTCTGACTTCATGACCAAATTTATTGCAATTTGTGCATTTAGATTTTCCTTCAAACCAGCACTTTCCATAGTGCAGTTTATCACAATGTTTGCAAGCTGTTTTGTTCGAATCGTGAGGATTATTCTGCTTAGAGATAAAATTAGGCTTAGTATCCCATTTTTTTTCTTTGTTCTTCCAACTTTTCCCTGATTTCTGTGTACCAGAGAACCCACTGGGTTTTTGAAACTTAGACCCAACATTTAGACTAGCAAATGCCTTTTCAGTAGAGTGATCAGTATGCATATCAAGTCTTTGTTCATAACCCTTCAGAGAAGCAACCACTTCTTGGATTTCAAGTGTTTCAATATCCTTTGAGTGTTCAATCACAGCACAGATAGAGTCATAACTTCTAGGCAAGCTTATAAGTAATTTTTGAACAACCCTCTCCCTAGATAGTTCTTCACCATAACTCCTCATTTGATTCATGATGTCAAACAGTTTAGTAAGATATGCAGATAATGATTCATCATCTCTCATCCTAGTATACTCAAACTCTCTGCGTAAACCTTGTAATTTCACATTTCTAACCTGTTTATCACCTCTGAATTCTTGCTGTAGGATATCCCAAGCTCCTTTGGAGGTTTCTTCATTAGAAATCCTTGGAAAAATCTGATCAGACACAGCTCCTTGAATCAACCCAAGGGCCTTAGCATCCTTCATTATGATCTCCGCAACGTTTGTTGACATTTGAGTAGCTGCATCCTTCTCCTTCTTTTCATCAGCTATCTCAGCCACAGTAGATGACTCTGGGATAGTAAACCCAGTCTCTACAAGATCCCAAAGTCCATGAGACCTGAGAATGGTTCGCATTCTGATATTCCAGAATTCATAGTTCTCGCCATTGAAAATGGGAGTACGAAGTTCAGAACTCATTGATCCAGCCATGTTAGACACAGATCTTCGATTTGAAGATTTAAGAAACTCGATTCTTCAGCGATTCACTGAAGAACCCAGAAAACACAGATTCACGCCCAGATTAAAACAATGAACCTGGCTCTGAGGCCATGTTAGAGTTCTATGGAATTGCAGAGCACAAAACCAAGAAGAAATCAATAAGATTTTGATTTCAATCAAGAACTCAAACGAAAATGGAGATGCGGAGAAGATGAAGAGCTCTGTGTATTTTCTGATTTCATTCAGCTATGACTGAAATGATTAATTGGCTACAAAACATAGAGTGGGGAAGTTATAGCCGTTTGAAGGCGCACTCCCACACCCATTACACAAACTCACGTGTATTTCACATGCTCACATATGAGTGAGATGTTATACTATGAGACACACATATGTTTAGCCTATTAGCTTTGATTTAATCTCAGCCTTACATTTCAAAACTAAGAGAAAAAAAAGGAGACATTGAATTACAATGAAACAGAACACAACAAAATACAAGGCAGCTGCAAGGCTTAAACATCAACAAGTTCACCCCCCTCTGATACTCTGGCTCACAAAATTCTCCTCCCAGATCATCACAAGCCTCCCTAGGAAAGACCCTGCAGCAATCATCAAGGCAATTAATCAGTTAATCATAACACGAAAACTAGAGATCTTAAACCATTTGAAGCTGAGTTTTACGAAAATCGATCGATCTTACGTCTTGGGACTGTCATACTCTAGATAATCTCTATCCAGCTGCTCAGAACTAGTCCTGGCTGTGCTGCTCCTGCCCTCTTCCGTTTGAGCTTCACTTCAGGATACATTTCGGCATCACAAGCTTCTCCTCCGACTGTTTCACAAGCCTCTGCTGGAAAAACACTGCACATTCCACAGTCAACGATTGAAACAATCAATCGGAAGATTAAGTCCAAGACGGATTAAAAAAAAAAACGAATTGACTTACGAAGTGATGGAGCTGTAATCGACAGATGAAGGGTAGTCTGTCACCTAAGTTGCCCTGAGGGGAGGGCACCTTGAGGGTTGTAGTGGCCTCGGAAGGGAGCTGCATGGCAAGGCCAGGGACTTGGTGGTTGCAAAAGCAAAAGATGACACTGATGAAATTGGTGAGAGATGTAGAGTGGCCTGCATTTTGATGGCTTGTAATTTAGAAGTTGGTTTTAATTTGCTGAGTCTAACGAGGGGCAAGGTTTCAACCAAACTATATGGCATCAGCTTTGGGAAATGACTTGGATGGATATTGGATACGGTGGGCATATACATATTTTGGGACAAGAAATTTATTGGTGAACTATAAAACGTTGAGAGACACCCATGAACTTGGACTTTTCTCCCTCCTATTCTCCATATCTTCCCCTTTGTTTCTTGGATAATTTATGCACGTTTCTTTTCCTTACCATGCTTGTTTTTGTCACTTGATACTTCTTTAATTTATGCAATTCAAAGACAAAAACTATGCAGGAAACAAAATGAGTGTGAAAATTGTCTCACTTTTTTTTTGGGTGTTTATATAGAATGCACAAAAGGAATGTACCGCCTTAAAGATGACAAAACGCTCCATGGGTTTGGATATTCGTGGATACCCAACCTAATGGTGCGGTTATGAAGGACAACAAACAGATATGGGTGGGTTTGGGGATTCTTTTAAATATCTAAGTCTGATGTGCAGGGCTAGCCTTGAGGGGATGCAAGTGGTGCCACCGCACATGGCCCCTGATTGATTTTTCAATTTTGCATGTATATACGTATATATAGTATTATGTGTAGAATATTGCAAACTTAAGTCTTTGTGCAAGTGGTATCATTGTTTCTTTACATTGGCCTAGAGAATGGGTTTCGAAACTCGTCTCCATCATTTTTTAAGTTTATTTTTATTTTATTTTTTTGAGAAAGTTAAGTTTATTTTTATTAAATGCATAAGCTTTCACAAAATAATATAAAATTTCCACACAATAACATGAAAATTCGAGCCACGAAAACTAGAGATCTTAAACCATTTGGATTAATTTATGCATGTTTCTTTTCCTTCTCCGCACACCATGCTTATTTTTGTCACTTGATACTTTTTTAATTTATTTAATTCAAAGACAAAAACTATGTAGGAAATGAAATGAGTGAAAATCGTCTCACTTTTTTTAAGGCGTTTATATAGAATGCACAAAAGGAAGGTACCGTCTTAAAGATGACAAAATGCTCCACGGGTTTGGATATTCATGGATACCCAACCTAATAGTGCGGTTATGAAGGACAACAAACAGGTATGGGTGGGTTTGGGGATTCTTTTAAATATCCGAATCTGATATGGAGTGGTGATGGTTTGTCATCCCCCAATCCGAACCCGACCCAATAAATTATTAATATAATTTTTACTGTTTCGAATTTTCTTTGTTCAACAAGTCTTTCGACGTGGAATGATCATTCAACGAATTGAAAGTTGCTAATTACAATTGTGTGAATTTGTTTATATGTTATTTACCTTTTTTATTAATTTTAATAGGCTACATACTTACCTAGTGTTTTATTGATTAACTTATGTTGCATAATCAGAGTCTGGAGATAAAAAAGTTATGACAGGCAGGTTGGCGGGTGTGGATTTAGAGGTATGTATCTTCCCCTGGGGATGGGAATTCACGTTTGAAATAATGGTTATGGATGCAGTTATGGGGAATAAATTCACCGACGGAGTCGGGGGATGAAGGTGGCTAACCACCAGCTGCATCCCAAGTCAAAAGGATGAATCACTTTGTTGCACATTCTTCTTCTCTTGCTAATATTCGACAAGGCGATTGTCGTTTCAATGTCTATCAAAGCAAGAGCTTCCCCATATTTGAAAATCACACAGTTCAAAATTCTTCAGGCATCATTATCTTGCCAAATAATTCAGTGCTCAAATCAAAGGAGAAAATGAAAAATTCTTCGCAGAGTTTTGTCAGTTTTCCGACATGAAATTCTTGTATTTTCCAAGTTCAACGTGCCCTCTTACACGCCTGGAACCACCACACATGCGTGCAATCAAATCGGCATCAATTATTCAAATGCAGATGTAAGCTAAGATAGTTAAGACTGTAATTCAGGCAAGGGAAGGTAAAGATCCAATTTGACCTTAGTCAATCAACCCGCTCTTATTGCATGTCAAGATTTCAAGGGTATGCGGCCCACTACTGATCACATCAATATTGTCGTCAACTTACATCTTATCACCTACTATCACAACAGACGTTAGCAATTTTATCTCAAAAGACTTCAATAATGTAACTAGCTCGTAGTGATTTTGTCGATTTTCTTATGTCAAATCTAGTATTCTTTTTCTGGATTTTTATGTTTATTCCTGTAATATAATTTTGTCCCCGAATTTATATATATATATATAAATACACACACACACACACACATATATATATATATATATAAATACACACACACACACATATATATACATACATACATATATATATATATATATTCTTTTGTATGTATTCATTGCACTTTAAGGTGTAACCGTGTAACACTAAATATGCATGTGTTTGTTTCATTCACATTAACACGTTTTTGAATTGTAAAACAGATGTATCAATAAACTGGCATGAATACGCAGTTAACAGATTATTCAACAAAATATACATGCCTGAAACTTAGAAGTGAGAAAAAGAGGAGGCATGAGGCAGTTACATAGCAAACACCTAGGAGGATTTTGGGCAGTGAAATAATACCGCATAATTAATGAAGGATTTAATTTGACTACTACAAAGATATAAGTTTCCAGAAATCTAACAAGCTTTGCAATTAATTTCAAATAAAATTTGAAGGAAGAAGAACGCATAAATAGTGTAAGTGCTAAAATCCATAAGTCGCACCTATTGCTGTTGTATCTTGCTTGCTCCTTAATTAGTAGGAAACTGCTTTAACGTGGTCAAGTAACACCAGACTTTCTACAAACGGAAGGCACTTTAACTGGTAGTTGTTGCCAAAAATTGCGATGTGATTAGCTTCGTCGGTCTTCAAATCCACAACTGCAATGGTTCCCAGCTTACTAGAGTCAACAAACACCAGTTCATCCTGACTTTTAAAACCAAGAAGCATCCAAATCCAACCCTCCCTTTCAAAATTTGGCATATAATACTTTTGCAGTTTTACACTGACATTCAATTCAGTCCACGACTCCGCCACACCATACTTTTTCATGACCCACCCTTGAAGCCTACACATTCCCGCATCGTTAGTTTGCTCTATCTCAATATCAATCAAGGCAAGAGACTCTCCGTATTTCAAATAGACACAGGTATTCGAACCTATTTTTCTCAAAGCTTCAGGCATCATAATCTCGCCAAATAATTCAGTGTTCAAATCAAAAGACACAATATTGATATGTTCTTGCCCTTTTTTGCCACGGAGTTGAACCCAATGCAGAGTACCATTTACAAAAACACTTTTGGAAAGCTTCCCATACGCAGGAAGAGCTGCAGCACTAAGGGTTTTCCAATAGCCCCGGGGCAAAGAGTAAACCTTAACTGCAAATCGGGTGTGCCTAGAAAAATTATTCACAATTCTCAATACCTAGTCATTAGTCCGAGAATCATAGCCAAAGTAATGAGTTTCTTTATCCCCTACGGTCGCAGTGGTCCTAGGCCAAGGCAAAACCACATACTTTCTAACTGAAGGGTTCAAAATTATTGTGCGGCCACCAGGGTACCAAAAACAATGTTTTAAAAGGCTCGCCTCAGGGCGCGCCTAGACGGCCTCTGAGGCTAGACGTGAGGGTTGCCGCCTTGGTTTTGAGGGAGTAGGTGGAAGGGTGGGAGGAAGGCGTTGCTGGAGCCGCGCCTCAAGGCGTCCAGGCGTCTCTATTTGGCTGCTTTTTTTCTTTTTTATATACTCCCAAACCCAAAATTTGGGTAAGGTTTTAACTGCCACCTCTGTGTGCATTGTTATATATGTGCTTATTGTGTTTTTCATCCTCTATTATATATATATATATAATATATATGTATATATATTTATAATATATGTGTGCTCAGGATGATTTTTTATTAATAATATTCTTCTTTTTAATATAATATATGTGTACGCTCAGTGTATATATTAAAAAATTTAGGTCAGTATTTAGGTCAGTTTCACGCCACATGCCTAGGCAAGGCTATCCCTCGAACGCCTAGGCCGGGCTATCCCTCGGAAGCCTAGGCCGGGCCTTGTAATACACTGACCAAGAAAGGCATGTAAGCCCATTACAACTTCCGACCATTTGCGCAGGAGCTCTGAGTTTCATAACTAGTGGTGCATTAAGGTACCATTTGGTACGTGGGATTTGACGGAATTGAGTGGGACGAGACGTTCCGTCCTATGTTTGGTGCGCCTAAAACGGGTGGAACGTGCTGTTCCACGGTACGAATTTTGGGTGAATTTTCATTCCGTCTCACCCCCTTACAACGACTCTTTCCACATCCGTGGAACACAAAATTATAACTCTCCGTCTCCTTCTTCTTCCTCGTTTCCATCCAATGGCATCTTTACTCCCTCTCCGTTCCGTCCCGTCCTATCCCGTCCCATTCCATTCCGTCCTGTCCCGTCTGCATACTAAACGATACCTAAGCACAGTGCACTGAACTGCAGGTTTAGGGTTAGGGTTATCCCCAAAATACAAAGAGTAGAAGGCATGGCCCCGGTTTATAAGAAGGAGCTGATCAAAACCATCGTTTTGGTTTTTGTGGTTGGACTGGATTAGTGATGAGCGGCTGAGATGGATGGCAATGAAGGCAGTGCTTTTGATCAGAGAGCGCCATGACTTGCAGACGGCGCAGCATGTGATTAAATATTTTGAGGGCAGTCTCGGGAGGATTTCGGATAAGATCTCTACAGGAAAGTAGTCGTTGCAGTAGTACTCGACTGACGTTGCATTTTTGCTGCTATTTCTCAAGTCCCCATGTTTCTCTTCTAACTTAACAGTTACTGAGTGGTTTGGGAGCTTTTCCGGAATTCATGTTTCCGATTTGCTGGCGGCGTTGGTGATTGTGGTTAGTGAGAGATAGATGACAATTTATAGGTAAGGGGTAGCTGATTATATTAATACTAAAAATAAAAGCAAAGCCCGAGAATATTGTTCTTTAAAATATCGACATATGTAGGCCAAGGCCCAAGAAGCTCCCATTGAGTTTCATTTGGCTCTTTAAAAGCCTGTTTCGTATCCGATTAAAAAAAATTATCAATTTCAAAAAAAAAAAAAAAAAAAACCATTTCTTAAGAACAATTTTGTATAAGACCCAAAAATTTATTTGATATGAAATTTAAAAAGGAGGGAGAACGGTGAGAGAGACAGAAAGCTGAGGGAAATGATTGGAAGAGAGAGAGACAAAGGAAGAGGAGATAGGAGAGATAAAAATCATAACAGATGTTCTCAAAAAAAAAAAATCATAACAGATTGGAAGAGAGAGAGAGGAGAGAAGAAAATGATTAATGAGTGAGGGGAGAAAAGAAAATGAGAGAAAAATGAAGAAATAGGAGAGAAAAAAAATTAGGAGAGAAAAATAGGAGAGATAAATGAGTTTAAAATTTACTGTTTTTTGTTTTTCATAAATAAGCTATTTTTCAAGTTGATTGAATTCAATTTTTAAAATATTTTGACCAAACAAGAATTATTGACTTAAGACTTAAAAACTATTTTTATGTTAAAAAAAATTATTTCAAATTACATATCAAACATGCGCTTAATTTTACAGTTATATTATGTCTGGTCATTCCAAATACTTAAAAAGCCAACGCGCAACTACACCAGCAAGCAACCCTCAACCACAGTGGTGGACATGAATGTTGCCCTTGCACCACGGGGTGTTTGAATCATGCCGGCTCTCTAATCTGACAAATCTATCGTTTGACAAAAAAAGAAGAAAAAATAAAAGGTAAGTACACCACCAAATTCCAATACATGGGACTACGACATCGACATTGGAATTATACGAGTCGCTGGCAATCTCAGATGGGTAAAGAGGTAGAACGATCTTTCCCGTGATTTTGAAAACACCCAGCAAAGCCCTACAATCATTAGGAGGTGAAAAACAAAAATAATTGATGTGTGCCCCCACATTGTTAATCTCCTCACTTTTACTCCAAAAGTTCGAAACTTCCTTGACTTCCAGCTTCTTCGCCACAGTGAATATCCACAGATTTAAACAGTGAAAGTATACAATTCTAAGAGAAATGTGCAGATTGCAGAAGCAAATACTTCTGAAGTCTAAGTTCCCCAAAATCTACAGAAATAGGAGCTTCAAAAACATACTTACATCTGATTCAAAAACTGTTCAGTTGGGTTAGCATGTGAACAAGTTCATCGCTTGAGGGTCTCTCTGCGGGCAGATCGGATAGGCATACCACTGCGATTCGCACTGCCATCAACATCTCATCATCTTCCTCCCCTTCTTCCCCTATTATACTCTTATCTAATGCTTCCCGTGCCTCGCCTGCTTGCTGCAAGTGCCGCAACCAGCGCCCTAAACTTCCACCACTAGCTGCTTCCCCAAAGAAGGGATCGGTTGGATCTCTTCCGGTTAACAAAACGCCCAATATCATCCCAAAGCTGAAAATGTCGCTCTTATCGGTGTACCTGGTGAAATTGAATGTGTTGCCTTTAGCAAAAGAGCGTATATGTTTTCAAAGGAAAAAAAATAAAAAAATCTCCTGTTCAAGTTGTTCTTTCCATTCACCTATTCACAGCCAAAGCTTTCTTCCTAAAGGGAGTTTCTCTTTCCGTTTTCAATACTACAAAGCTAATAATTCGGTACAAACAACGCAACTGTAACATACAAAACCCCACAGCTTAAATTCTAAGGCAAACATCAATAAACCATTCATATAGCCTTGAATCTTAACTAACAAGCATTTCACTGTTAACTATCAATAAACCATCGCGAGGTAATTTCGGAGTTCTATGCCTTGTCAAAGAGGGATGATTATCAGAATCCTAAGTCATTGAGTAGAAGAGTATTGGGAGGGAGCATTTCTCCCTCCAGCGCAGGGAAACAAAAAGCGCGAAAAACTGGAGACGGATTGCAATCCCAACCACAACAGTCACACATCCCAGGATGAGGAGATGTCCATGGCCTTGTGCAGGAGAGAAAGCCATTTGACAGAGCAGAAGCTAAATGGCTAATACAAAATAAAAGCTAGCAAACCTAATTCAATCGAAACTACAAACGTGTACCAACATTTTGGGATGTGGAATACCGAACTCCTGATAAGTATTCTAAAAGCAAAGGAAATTAGTAGGAGCTATGGGGAAATATCATAAAACACAATTACCATTTCCGCATTTACACATACACCTACATAGCTCCGTCAATAGAATTGCAAAGTAATTGTATAAAACGAAACATTTACGAATTTCGAATATCATCCAAGATTGATATGTGTACCTGCCATTCTGGAAACACTCTGGAGCACTGTAGCCAGATGTTGCTCCAGTCAAATAAGGCGCAAGCTTGGCCAACCCGTAATCTCCCAACCTCGGCTCAAACTCCGAATCCAACATAACATTTGTAGGCTTTAAATTGTAATGCATAATCTGAGGAACATACGAATGCAGATACTGAAGCCCCTTAATCACCCCGACAGCAATCCGAAGCCGAACTTCCCAACTGAGCTGCAACTGGGTTTCTCTAACTCTATTCATAGCATCCTCCAAGCTCCCATTAGGCACAAAATCATAAACCAAAGAGAACCTATCGTGTTCGCGAACATAAGCCCGCAGGCTCATCAAATGCCTGTGTCTCAGGCCAGCAAGCACTTCAAGCTCCTGCTGTATCCGCCGCTTCGCTGCCTTGCTCTGAGCCTCCGGCGAGCCACACTCTGAAAAGGGTCCGAGCTGCTTGACTGCAATAATCAGCCCGGTGTCCAGAACAGTCCTGCAGTACTTCCCATTGGGGCTAGAACCCAGCAACCGGTTTTCACTAGCTAGTGCTAATTGGAGCGTTTTGGGGTCGATTTTCGGGGAGAATATGACGGGGCCTTTGAGAATTGGGGTTCTGCTGATGTAGCGGACAAAGCACCGGACTAAGAGTGCAGTGAGGAGGGCACAAATTAGTCCGGTCAGGACTCCCAACACGATGCTCAGAATGATTCTTTGGAGCTCGTTCTTCGAGTGGGGATGCTTCGCCGGTGACGGAGGTTCGGTTTCTTGGGACTGCACAGCCCCTTGCCGGCAGCAGAAAATCAATAGCAAAAGGAGAAGCCTTGCGATTGGATTGTTCATTTCCGAGGTGCTTCTTCTTCTTCTTCTTCTATCCATTCCAGTAGAAATCCAAAAAAAATCCAAGGCAAAAATCAACTGAAAACCAGTAAAACCCAGATGAAAATTAGCAAAGCCAACATCAAAGCTGCAATCTTTCTTCAGAATCCGACCAAAAATACTCAGAGCAACAGCTGCTTTGGCATCAAAGGCTCAAATTTTTGTTCTATTTTTCTCAGGGCTTCAGCCACCGTGCAACATGGAGGCGCAGAAAATGCAACGCCGCCTAGAAACGCTTGGAGCTCTGCGGGAAAGTGAGAAAACCCCATCAAGGAGAAAGGTTCAAGGAGTCATGAAGGAGGGGAGAGGGATAGAGAGGGAGAATATCAGATAAAATTCGAATTTTTTTATGGGAAAATCTTCAGAGAAAAGACGCAACGAATCGTTTCGTCACCGATTCGCATATTTTTTTCACTTCAAATCAAAACACTCTTTGTTTTTTTGTACTCTTTTAAGTTTAAACCCACTACTGAAACTACTGAGTGAAAATGCTTGCAAAAAATGGCGACCGAAAATAAAAAAACAAAGCAAGTCCCAAAACTTGCTATTTCACACAGAAAGCGAGTCCCTTCTCTTCACAAACTGAAACTACCCAACTGCACAAAATCCCTCTCTGGGTTTTGGAGGAGAGAGAGACACACTTTCTGTAGCTGTTTGCCTTTCTTTTCTCTTTTTCTCTCTCATGCTGCGGAAGACAAAACTGGGGGCTTCCCGCCTTTCGAATCCCCGTAAGCGGTGGGGTCCACGGAGACACGTTGGCACTGTGTCGCTATCACGAGAGGCCCGAAAGCGAAACATCGAACTGCGTGAGACAAGGCCAGGACAACGCTAAACACGTCTCCGCCGCTGGTTGGTGAGGGGAGGAGATTCTGGCCGTCTACAGGAACCAACAGCGGGAATTTATTTCGATTAGAATAATACTAAGGAGACTATCTATTACCGTAGTATGCCGCTATTTGTCTTCGCGTAATGCTAGGAAGTGATTCTCTACATCCATTTCACTTTTTTTTTTTTTTTAATCATTGAATTGAATAATCAAATAGAATCAGCAGACGAAGTAAACATTTCGTGCGGGTAAAAAGTTACATGATAAGGAATTTCACTACCTTAAGACCATTATAGTTACGGTTGTTCACCGGAGCTTCGATCGCCACCTCTTTTGTCATCAGGTCACCAACTTCCATGACCTTGCAACACTAGACAAGCATCAGTCCGCAAAATACAGTTTTTCTGTAATAGATGAACGATCAAAAGAGAACGTGTGATATCACTTCTTGTACTAAAATGATGCATACAAAAATCTCTTCACATGGTACTATTTTTTAGACTGAACATTCAATTACTGTAAACCCGGTTCATACAAGTTTATTTTTAATATATCATATTTATATGAAATTCGAAAACTATAAAATAAGAGTATATCTCAAATAAGTCAATGCGTCGTGCTGTATTTTACTTTTTAACCAAACGTCTCGTAATTAATTAGTTTGCAACACCTCATGACAGTCTCCATCTCATAGGAGAGTCTCTTTCGGGGATTACAGGTTAAACGAATGGTGATTAGTAAAGTGATTATCTCTTTTGCCTTTTGGGTTTGTTATTGAAACAATAATTAATAATTTGTGTGGGAATGAAAGCCGAAGGGAATAATCTTTGTTTCATGGTTGGCTCGGTTTTCGCTTTCCAGTGTCTCGGGACGGGTGAAAGGCCAACACGCGTGCACCTGTGGGCCTCTTCCTTTTCAGGCCCAACACGAGCATCAAGGGCAAGGGCTTTTCTTTTTCGCATCCAATTTCAGAAATAAAAATAAATTAAAAATTAAAAATTAAAAAAATATAAACTTTTTTTAAGGCTTATTATATTAACACCCCACAAATTGTTGAATAAACCCCACATACTTAATACACCCCACATTTATTTTTTCACTTAAAAATTATCTTAATACACCCCACATAATTTCCCATAATACCCCCACACCCCACATTCTCAATATACACCTTATATTTTGTACATACACCCCACATCTTCTATACACCCCACATTTCTCAATATATACTCCATATATTTCGGGTAGTTTGATTAGCACAAAGCTCCACAATGAAGCTGCTATAGTAAACCGCAATGATTCAATTATTTTTTTTTCTTTGATTTGGTCTTAAAACAGAGCTCCGCAATGAAGCTGCTATAGTAAACCGCAATGATTCAATTATTATTTTTTCTTTGATTTGGTATTAAAAAAAAAAAAAGAGCTCCGGCAATGAATTTGAATGTAATTTTTCTTACACAACCTCCATTAAAAAGTAAACATTGTTTTTACAAATGTACTCTCGCTTTGCAATCAATATATTTCAATTCAGTTTGTAAAACATAAATCAGTCACAATCAAGACATATCGTTTCGGTGGTGGCTACACTATTTAGACCTGGTAATAGCTTAAATTGTTCCACACGATCTTGGTAGTTGGCGTAAAGGTGTCGAGCGTTATTTACTGCAAGAGTATGCCAATTTTGTGCAACCGGTGGCATGGGATGTCTTGGTGCCAAACGTAGCTGTACAAAATAAAGGGAATCAATTAGCTTTAAAAAACAATGTTCAATGTTGCAAAAAAAGTAAGTCAACTCTTAGTACCTGTATAAAGTGATTGTCATTGACTAAACCAATTGCAATCTCAGGAAGATTAGTGGGCTCATCATCTCCTAATACATATAAAGGTAGGAATGTGAGGCATTGCAAACGGGATAAAAAAATCACTACTACACGATAACATGAAGCTATAAGATGGCCCATATCTGGCATGCTCATCCAGTAGAGTTCCGGTGCATATGAATCTTCAAAATAGTCAAGTGCTTGGTCAATCTCAATACGCCTCTCTTTCCAACCAAAAGCTTGCTCATATAGGAATGGGCAACCACGTACTTCCGTCAATAGGTCCTTACGTACCCTTGGCCATGAATCTTGGCCAAATCCCATTGCCTCAGCTATGACTCTATATCCACAATTACCATCTCCAAGGACATCAATTGCAATAGTAATGTATTGCTTTATTGCCTCAGGGAACTGTCCTGTATATTGATGCGTAGGGGTGGCCGGATTGTGTAAAATTGAGCTATAAGTCTGTATAGTAATCAAGGGTTACTTAGTGAATTTACAATTAGTATATCAAACATCACAACTAAAGATAAGTGCATACCTTCAATTTGCGTGGTCTTCCCCTTGGCTTCTTTTTAGAGGGTTGTGGTTGGCTATCATGACCTGAAAGAGCTTCTGCAATCTCAAAGGCCGATGGCAAACGACGAGTAGAAGTGTCAACTTTACGTGGACGTCCTTTGGTTTTAATTTTTTTAACTGGTTCTGTAAGTGTCGTAGAACTTGGGTTCATCAACTCCTCTATTTTAATGCATAGTTGTCGTCTAGATTCATTAGTTTGACCCTCAAACCAATTGACAAACCGTTCAATGAGTGCTCTTATTGGAAGAATTGGGGGACTAAAAGCCGAAGGTTCAATGATCATGTCCAACTTTCTCCAACGAGGATGTATACAATCAATTGGAATTGGTTGACTACTACTCCTATACTTTGCAATTTCATGAGCACATGGGAGTTGGTGTGTACAGCGAAGAGTACAACCACATGATACAACATCATCACCAACTGAGTCGATTCTGTTCAAAAAAATAAAAATAAAAATAAATTATATGTGTAACTAACACCATAAAGAAACATCAAATCCTCAATTTACCTTTTTGCTTCACACACAATTATGTTTAATGCTTCAATGGATACAAAACCTCTTAACTCTCTCAACTCTTCATGCTTCAAACCATGGTAGACAAAACATCGACTCTTCTCAAATGAGGCCTTTAGTTCAGTGTGTTGCAACTCCAATAACGCGTGAATATTATTCCACAATATATCAAAGCTAAGCTGGCTAGAGCTAATCATCCGTTTTAGCTTTGAATGTGCACTTTCCGCCCTGATCATTAGTAAAAATTAGTAGACATAATAAAAGCATGGCTATATATTGAGTAAAACAAGGATAAAATTACCTGTTACTTGTTTTTGTACCAAAATGCATACAAGTGTCAGTCCATGCAGCCACAAACTTTTCCTTGTGCTCATTCAGCCATGTAGTTTTCAAGTAATCAATACCTTCATGAAATGAACTAAATTTGGATTCAAAGGCATGCCAATTATGTAAGTACTCCTCTTCTGTTGATGAACTTACCAAGGTTTGCCAATCATTAAAAAACATATTCCAAACCTCCTCTAATGTGAAGAGTTTCTTGCAATTGGTTGCAACTGCTTGATTTATATGCCATCTACACAATAAATGTCGAGTACTAGGAAAAACATTACGAATGGCATTCATCAGTGCTAAATCTCGATCAGTGACAATCACACCAGGAATACAATCATCATTCATTAGAGTCTTCAATCTTGTCAATGCCCATGTGTAATTGTCTTCCTTCTCATGGTCAATGAAAGCAAATGCAACCGAAAATGTAATATTAGTTGAAGTTACCCCTACAATCTCCAGGAGTGGAAAACGATGCCTATTAGTCTTGTACGTGCAATCCATGATAAGTACATGTGGGAAACAATGTAAGATATCGACATTTATTGGGTGAGTCCAAAACAAGTCACTAACAACATTATCAACACCAATACTTCGATGATGCTCAATATAGTTGTACTCAGCCAACTTACATAACAACTGTTGCATTTCTGATCTCCCTGCTTTTTCTTTTGTCCGATGATAGTGTCTTGCATTGTATATTGTCCTCATCGTTGTTACATTAAGTGGATCTTTTTTCTTTATGGTGTTCAAAATAACTTTGGGTCTCACTAAACTTGTAGACATGTCAACTAAAAGTTCATTTTGCTCTTTAGTTAATCGTCCAACAAAAGAATGCCCTTCAAGATATTGTGAATAAGTATGGTTATGCACCCCACACTCAACCTCCAATTTCCACTCATCTCCTTCTCCAACGTTGACTCCTTGCAACATAAATGGACATCCGCATTTTTTGGTACCAGTATTCCTGGGTTCTTTCTTCTTCTTATTATTTGCATCAGAATTTTGGTCATTAATATCAGACTTCCTCAATATGGATCGATATTTGCCATGTCTCTCACAAGCAAATGTTATTCGAGCTCTCTTCCTCCTTCGGTCAACCCCTCCCGCGTCAGACCTCTTAATGACAATAACCATATTATTCTTTTTTCCTTGGGTGCGAGTCCAATCAAGCAAATCATTTTTACTTTTGAACACCTGTACATACAAGATTATTGCCATTTGCCACTAACAAAATGTTTGTAGACATGCTAAGATTCCAACCCATATGTTTTTCCCTATTATGAACCTAATGCACTATGCTGCATAAAAGAATGCAAGAGTTTCCATGAAATTCACAGATGCACATTCAATATGCTAAAAATAGTTACCTCATCAGTTTTAAATGCGTTTGTGTAATCAACGACGCTCGTTGTTGCAACCTCAGTGTCCCCTATAGAGGTATTGCCTTGTATGCTATCCTATTTAAATACACCAAAAATTATTATCAAATCCTCATTTATTTACTAAGAATCATACACCTCAATTATTTGTTAAGAACCATACAACTCAATATCAATAGGCAGAGTGACTTTCTTTTTGGTAAAGGAAAAAAATAGGAGAGCTAGATAATAACCCAAATTCTCATGCATAAAAACAAAGAATACGAAATCAATTAGACAGTTTGGCCTGTTGCGTACATCCACCCTCAGTTTCCTGGGAATTTATATATCCTCCAAATTCAAAAGTGGATTATGGTAACTCCGAAAACCTTACACACCACTATTAGACAAAAATTTCACCCAAAATCTTAGGGACTCAAGACTAGAAATACACAGCACAATCTAGACACTTCTCTGCGGTGATTGTCACTGGGGAGATTCAAAGGTTTACAAATAAATGCAATGGTATAGATCATATTAGTGAAGTGACCAACACTCTCATTGTTCTATATCTTCCTCTCTGTGAACTGAACTCAACCAAGAGGAGAAGGTAAATAGATTTGGTCTCTAGGTATTCTATCTCAAATCTAGAAGGAATGAAGAGGAGTAAACAGATGAATAACAAGAAACACTGTTTATAACATATTTTATCGAAGGCGCAATCTACTATGAAAAGATGCGAAACTTCAACCCCAGAAAGTGTCGTCAACTCCACAGAGCAAAGAGTAGACCGGGGGGTTAAAGAAATAAAATGGTTTTGGATTCTGCCAGGAACAATGAACAAGGGACTACATGTCACTCAACGGACTGGATATAGAAGTTTAAACATCGCAACGAACTCAAGATTAAATTATTATCGATGTCATCGAAATCACTAAAATAATGAAAAATATGAAGTCTTACCTCATGTGAAGCTTCCGAAATATTGATTTCGTGTTCCATTCGTCAAAAGCAATTTTTCCTCAATCAACATGTTTGTAGTTTCATTGGTTAGAGTTTTATTCAACAATAGAGGGTGGGAGAGTTTTGATAGTTGAGAAGATAAATTAGGGTTAGGGTTTAGTGTTTGGGGTGTATTTAGAGATTTTTATTTTATTTTTTTTAAACCTAATAAGGTCAAAATTGTCATTGCATAATGGGGTAAATAAGTCATTTAATATTAAATTTTAATGTGGGGTGCATTCAACATTTTGTGGGGTGCTAATAAAAAAAGCCTTTTTTTAATTGGAATTATGCTTCCTTATCATGTTTTGTGTCATAAATCAACAAAGTATTACACTATTATTACTCATGAGTCATGGCAGTTGAGTTATGAGTTAGCACCATCAGTCGCTGGATAAAGAATCCACTAGGCCAGCTTGTCAACTGGACAACTTTTAGAATAACGAGTATGTGGTTACTTTGATGGTATGTATCGATGCGTGAGTCTCTCATTTTATCATTAGTATAAAACACACGGTGGTGTGTATGTATTGTCATAGACGAAAGTTCTTGTTGCTGCTCATACTATCGTGGGCTCGTGTGAACTGCAATCGTACGTAGATGGAGTGGAATGATACTCATAAAGTCAAGCTCATTTCTTTGTGAGAGTGTCTGACTATTGCATTTTGTCATACTGTCATATCCAAAATTGCAAGAAAAGTTATAATTTTATTCGCTATAGTTTGAGTAGTTTTGTTATAGCCTTCGTATTTTGAATTGTCGCGGTTTTTACATATCTAGGTTACTAATTGTTGCAATTCAAAAAAAATCATAATTAGCTAACGAGTAACATAAATGGCCTATTTGAGTCTAATCTTTTATTTGTTATGTCAAAATGTGAGATAAATAGAACTAAATTAGACATGATAAGTTATGAATCCACAACAGAGTAAATTATTTAACTTATTCTTACATATAAATTATAAATCATGTCTTACTAGTCTCATCTTCTCATAGGGCGCAATTTCTTCCAACTTAACAAACGAACTCATAGGGCTTATTGGTTTAGTTGCTACATTTGACTTGGAGGGAAACCCCATACAAGGCTGTCTGGTACGTGATGGGGTTGGGTTGGCCTACTTGCTACATTTGACTCTCCAAGAGCTAGCGTAACATCATCATCCCTGACCTTCAGAAAAAGTCAGTGCCACTGCAACACATTTGACACTTCATTTCACAAACTTTGTATTTTACTCTGACATGGATGAAATTTGGTGATCCAAAAATCTGTATATTTGATTGCCTTGTCCCCTTAGCAAATTATGTTTACATTTACTGGTCCAGTCCACGACAATGACATACACGATTGAAGGACGGAAAACGGACAGTTTTCACTCACGGAAAAGGCATTAGAATTCATAAGCCAATCAATTGAATGAGCTCAAAACTCCATATTCTCGATGGCAAGTGCTGCTTAGTGGCTTTGTCCAAATGTGTAAAATGCTTGAAAATGCTCTCGAAAGCTAGGGGTGTCGGATCTTAGCTCGTCTGATTATGCGATGGTGGAATCTACGCTGTACAATATGAAGGTGGATCAAATGCTTCTAAAAAGACAAGAATCGATGCAATCAAGTAGCTAAGTCTAGTTAAACATGAGTGGTTAAAATGTTATGCAAGATCAGTTGAAAAAAAATATTCTAAATTATTTTGATTTACGAGAAAATCGAAATTTCAAACTCGCGTGCAAAGTTTCGATTACACTTGGTGCAAAGTGTAGCATTCTAATTACACCGTCCAAATCAACTAGCTTAATTCATATCTGCTATTTGTAATCAACTCTTTAACACAATTGAAAGACGAATAAGAAGAAATATAGCATAAATTCTTTTTGTTTGTATTACCTTCATATTTTCTATTGCGGCTTCGGAAACCCTAAACCTAGAACAACATAAGGTCGAAGTTTTGAGCTTCATAGAGTTATTACAGCCACCAAAAGCTTTCACCAAAAGAAATAATGTACAAATACACAATGGCCTACACTAAATCCTCACAGGAACACATTACAGAGCCCTTGGCTGAAAGCTACCGCATGCTTTCGGCTTAGACCACCGGAGCCATTTTAGATTACAGCACCGGCGGACATTTTTCGACAATGCACCCCATCGGCATCCTACCACTCTCAAAACCACAAAACACCTGCTGATATTTCGTTCAAAGGATAACAATCTCTCAAATTTACGGACTATAATTATACAAATGTGGTACCTTTGTTTCTTTTGATAATGATCATCCCAGCACTCATGAATTTGGCCTCGGATAGTTTCGTTACAAATACGAGAGTTTCACCCATTGGAGTCTGATAACATAGCAAGGACTTCACTATCATCAAAGTTCGACTCCACTGCTAGTTCGAGGGGGCTTTTTCCTTCCCCATTTAA
Organism: Malus domestica; assembly: GCF_042453785.1. NCBI lineage: Eukaryota > Viridiplantae > Streptophyta > Magnoliopsida > Rosales > Rosaceae > Malus > Malus domestica. The sequence continues at coordinate 9,465,135 of NC_091673.1, forward strand.
TGCCCGTGGATCAGCTCCCCTGCAGATGCAATAGAACCCTTTCAGTTGCAAATCACAAAAAAAAAGGCGGAAACACAGCATTTTAAAGAAACTGAGAGTTCGTTCAATACGCACAGAATAGGCAAATGTAATAAATGGGTTTTAAAAACCGCAAATCCAACCATGAGATAAATTATCACCTTGTAAGAAGCAATTTTGCGAATGTGTTTTTGCCTCTGAGAATACAACGGTCGAGTGGTGTTTGACCTCTTGAATCAGTCACATTTATATTCACTCCATACTGTAAGAGGAGTTCAAGCATACCAATGTCTGCGGTTTCACAAGCCAGGTGAAGCAGAGTGCAACCATCTAGATCCTCCACCTGCTGGCCTTCACTTGTACCACTCAAGTTTGAAGAGCTAGGAGACGACTTGTCCAACGAATCCCCAGCTATGCAGCTTGAGCTTTGGTCATGGCTAGTCTGCTCATGCATCAGCATTACTTTGGCAAGGGTTAATGAAGAGTTACAAGCTGCTTGCTCATACAACACATTCAAATCTGGCTCAGAATTAACAATGTGACGATATACAGCTTTCTTGTCATTAGCGCGAACACCCTCCCAAATCTGTTGTGCTACCAAATGAGTATATTGTGCATCTTTTGGTTTCCGGACAAAAAGCTTTTCTGCGTACTGTGATTAACAAAAGAATACACATTAACTTCCACATTTCTGAAGCAGTCTGTAGATTTTCAACTAGTAGCGAGTATAGTCAGGAGATCAGTTCGCTATATAATACATGATTTTCAAGAATGCTCATGTATCATAAGTTGACAAAAGTTAGTCCAGAAATCATTAGTCTTTTAAAAACTAAGATGAATTCAAGCAAGGCTTATCCATGTCATAGACGAACAATAATGTTATGCCATTATACACTATGTACAGCCGTTCTTGCAAGATCCCTAAGCCATGATCACCAAAAAGCAGTAAAAGAGAGGACAACAAGTATCCCAACGAGCCAAAAAAGGTTCAGTCTCAAACTAAAGTCTAGACAAAATTGTTTTTTGTCTTTAGTATTACAAAATATGTGTTTTTCAGATTGGCTGATGTTCTGAAACAATTGCTTCCCTATGAACTTAGCATTTAATACTACAATCTTAGCAATTAGATCATAAATTGAAATGCTTTCAAGTTATCCAACTAGTAACTACGAGGCATGAAAAGAGATACCTTTGCATGAATGAATTTCTCCTTTACAGGTATAGAATCACTCTGACCAGGTTTGCTGATAAAAACTAGTTGTTTTTTATCGGACCTGTATGACCTTCACCAGAAGAATACAAGTGAATACTCACAACAGTCCAGTAGAGAAGAAACAGATACAATACTCGAAAGAGTTGTAACAGAGAATCCCTACCCTGTGGATATAAGATCAACCTGAAAGGCACTTCTTGATTGCAAAAGTTCCTCCCAGACAGAGTTGGCAAAGGCATTACCCAAAGACTGAAACAAATTTATAACGGAAGGCTCCCACACTTTGACATCCAGTGTAAGAGACCTTACCTGCAGTAAGACAGCAAGAAGAAAATTTGCAGAAATTCAGTAACTGGTACAGATATCCAATTTTTGATAGGATAAGTACATTATAAACAAAAATAATTACCAGGACGAAGTTACTGTCCATATACAAATATACAAACCAAAACAAATTTTGGTAATTTCCAGCATATTAACTACTTTACCAAGTTATCATTTGTATAATTCTTGGTTCTCCTGTAATTGCACTCACAATTCATTGCCAAAGAAAAGAAAATCTTGGAAAAAGATTTAACATACCATTGGCAGTTTACACATCTCAAAACTTTCTTATTGCCATTTCGAAAAGTAAACCACATACTAGTAGGAATCATATGAGTAAGGTTCTTTAGACTCCTACTCAATAAATATTTGAGATTGTATGTGTAAAAACAGTAGAGGAATCAAGAACATGAAAAAATAATAGTTATCCCTACACAACACTAGTTAAACAGTGCATGGCTCACAGATATAACATGTAAAAAGGCCAAGTGAGAAAAATATTGTTATTAACCTTTGAGATATGTACACCAAGATTACGATGAACACCAGAGCACTCAATGCAAACGAGAACACCAAGATTTAATGATGCCCAATCTGGCTCTGGGGCACCACAATCAGCACACTTATCATTCCCACATACTCGTCGTAGCATATCAATAGTCTTTTCGGTTTTTAACGAAGATCTTTGGTGTTGTGAGCTTCTCAACGGGCGCTCAGAATTTGCAGAAGTAAGGCTCCTCTCAGATACAAGTTCTTCAACTCCAGTGTGATCAAAATCAGAACTCTCAAATGAACTACTCTCACTGGCAGAACGACGATGACTTCCCATGGGACTAGCAGGCAAAAACTGAAATATAATTGAACCAAACCCATCAATGATACTATGAAAATCAATGGCCACATAATCATGTAAAACTTCAAAACAATTACCCTCTCAGGAGCTTGAGAGCTAAGTAATGAAGCAATAACCCCTGTTATCTTTTCAATCCAATCCATTTGATCAAGTGCACTCTCTGCCTGCACTGACAAGTATAAATCAATATCATTGCAGGAACCACTAGATAAAAATAACCATAAAAGACTCGCCATATTGGCAGGTTGAAAAACCAGATAAATACATAGCAAGCCTAAGCTCACAAGGGCCAGCTACACTGAATCGAACCTGCAAAGTATAATTCTTTGTCGGTGAAATGATTCTGAAACAAAACCTCAGATCTGACTGGTCAGCATCAACTTTGATAGTTGATGTAAGCAGATTCACTGTGTGATGAGCAACAGATTTCTCATCATGCACTCCACCATGATAATGAGAAGAAAGCCACCGACTCAGCAGTCCAGAACCAAGCTCAGAACTATTCCTCTGACCAGAAAGTTGACTACCAGAACCCTAAAATTTGTAGACAAAACAAAACAACAAAATTTGATATTAATATAATAACCCAGGACAAACTTCTAGCCTCCTGCATCCAGACTCTAAACTTCTTTCTTGAAAAGAGTACTTACGGATGGTTTGCTGCATTGTTTCCGATAGTAATAGAGCATTCCTCGGCTATCAAGAACAAAAAACCTTCTCTTCCAGTCACCTCTCAAGTTTGAGGAACGTTTTGAGAGGTAACCTTGCCTAATGGTTTGAACCTGATTATTGCTTACTGTTAAACTTGTCTATAGTACTAAACGTAGAGATGAAATAAAAACAATTGCACCATGAAAATGCATAAAGAAGTTGAGCATACGTCCCATCAATAAATTAAAGGCAAATATGAAGCTTCATCAAACCTTTCCCTTTGCAGCAGACTGCATAACGGCCTCTATCATTTTATGTGAACTTCTACCAATGGCTTGTATCCCATCTCCATTAGGAGATCCATTAGAACCATTAGAAGACCACCTACTCTCTCGATCAACCTGTCGTTGGTAATCTTGCATCCTTTCATGAAGAGCAGCCTGTTCATAGTTGGATCTCTCTCTTGATTGTTGAGCATATGTCAAGACCTAGGAAATAACAACAGGTCCAATTTAAAATGATTCTTATTACAAACATATGAAAAAAGTCCAGAACATGTAACAAACCTGATTAATATATGGCTCCATTTGATGCAACAACTCATAACCCTACACATGACAACAGTTTAAGGTCAGCATGCTAACGATAAAGCAAGCAAAACATAGAGCAAGCCTGACTTTCAATCTACCTGTTTGAAGTAACGAAGATGTGCATCCATTGTTCCACTGACCGCTTCCAGAAATTGAAACCTCTTTTTCGCTTCAACATTAGAAAGAGCAGTCACCTGCGAATAGAAAGGTCCAAATCATAAATCCAAGGCCTCAATGGCGTGAACTCATTGATTTCGGGAAGAACAAGACTGAGAAAGTTACCAGACTAAAACGAGCTTGCTCAAATGTAGTTCTTGCATTATGAAGTTCCTGCAGTATCTCTTATAGCGTATTAGAACGTAAAGAATGGATAGTTTCCAATAATATAGATAAGAGCCCAGGTTTATAAAATAAAATGAAAACAAGAAATTAGCACCACAAATTACCTCCTCAAGAAGGGTAACCACATCACTCTTTGTGCCTTTTCTCAGAGAGAGAAATTTCTCACGAGCCTGCATATAGTATCAAAGTATCAAACCAAGTGTCCAAAACCAAAACTACTTCAAATTGTTTTGATAATCTCAATATAGCTGGAAGATCTATCAAATTAATTAAGGATATCAAGCACACACCTGGTCATAAATAAGGCTAGCCTTGTCAAAACGTTTCCGTGCTTCCTGCACAAGGACAGTACTCAATTGGATGCTAATGATATTGAAAACAAACTAAGTGATAACCTAAATTATCTAACGAACAAATCTTTCACAATACCTTGACTTCATGCAAATCAACATTCACAAATTGCAACAGTCTGTCATTTAGCATATGCTCAACCTGTAGGGGGAAGGGAAAAACAGGTTAAACAAGATAACAACTCTACATTATCCATGATAAAGAATAAACTAATCATCCAACAGGCAACAAACACAGAGCTTGAAAATGAAGAGCATGAAAGACATTTGATATATGTAAGGACTAGAGAAGCTAATGCACCAAAAACTTCTTGTGACTGCATAAGCCGCAGTGTATTACAGTTAGCCATGACATGTACAAAGTTGAGTTCCTTCTGTTCAAGTAAAACTACTTTCTAACGCAAGAGTTAAAAAATGGAAATAACATCAAGCTTCAAAAGGAATCCATCGCAAGCCAAAATTATGGGGAAAACCTTTCAAGTTTCAACTAATAACTATATTTCTCAAATAGTATATTGAATTGTAAAATCATAATGAAGCCAATTAGCTTCCAGCAATAGATTTGACATGTAGATTACAAACAAAACAAAGTTACTACCTGGGATCGAAGAACTTCCTTGTATGTCCCAATTTCTCTCAATGCGATTGTAAATTTAGTCATAACAGGACCTGGTGAAGAAGACATGAGTTCAATTATTGATTTGAAAATCATCAATGCGCAATTTGGTACTCTTTATGCTGACAATTTGGCATACCTCCAAAAGCCACACTAATTGGATCATTATGCCCCCCGCCAAAAGTTTCTAGGGCGCTAGCAAAAGCAATGTCCCCATCATATGCTTCCCCAAGCCCTTCCCTGCAAGCAAGACAAAAAAAGAAAAGGCCTTTAAGTAATTCCCAGACAAAATTTCACATCCAAGTCTAGTGCGGGTTGATTTCCATCCAGAAAAAAGGCGAGGAAGGAAGATCCAGAACCACTTCATCACATCTATATTAGTCTCGAAGTTCAAATGCTCTCCATATTTGAGAGCTATAAAAGTGCAAACAGCTAAAGTTACTAAGTGGCCAAGTTTGTTATGGTGCCAAATTTACATTTTACATTATCAGAAATGTAAATGAATTTGCAAATGCAAAGCTAAAATGCATCCAAAAAGTAGGCATACGTGTATTTTCGGAAATGTAAATGGTGCCAAATTTACATTTTACATTATCAGAAATGTAAATGAATTTGCAAATGCAAAGCTAAAATGCATCCAAAAAGTAGGCATACGTGTATTTTCGGCATCCTTTGTAAAATCTCAAACTTCTCTCCCTCAACGTTTCCGCATTTTCCTCCATGGATAGTATCTGCACCAACAAAACTAACATAAGTTACTGCATACCCCAGCCAAGCTTATGACTAGAAATTATGTCATAACATACACAAGTATGAACAGCATCTGTGATATCTGTTAGTGAAAGTTCAATGCCCCTGAAGAATGGATATAACCAGAATGCAATGACAGGAATCCTTGCATTCAGAAGTTGACCATGACAGTATTATTTCATCACATACATCACAAAGAAAATATAATAAGAAGGGGAACGGTGAGCTATTTAACATTCACTACACTTGTTACTAGGAGAGACTGAGTAATCTAAAGCCCGAGCAGAGCATTAGCAGATTTAACATGCATCTTTGCAACGTTAGTATCTTCGATCCTAAGCAGAGAACACAACTGCAATATAACCTTCTGTTTTTCTATGGAATCCGAAATGATTGAAAGTTACAGACAAACAATACTACGGAAACAAAAATGCAAGCAATTAGCAATCGGAAGATAATAAATCTATCCATAACAAAGTTGGGTCTGCCTTGGAACTCAGAAATCACCACCCACCAACTCCCCAAATGAGATTCAAGTTCCAAACTTTCTTTTCACTTCCGGATTTTCTCAGCAGCCAATCACGGCATTTGGAAGAAAGAACAAAAAGCTCTCACAAAAACCATGCAACCAAACAACCCAGAAACAGAAACAGAGAGAGAGAGGAACCTGCTTGCGGAACATAGGAGAGTCATCGAGCTTAGTGAAATGCATTTTTGAGCTTTGATTTCCCTTCCAACTCTTTCTTAAAAAATATCAATCAGTACAACAACAACTCCTCTGCTTCATCTTCTCCGGCGAGTCCAAGCAGTCAATCTCGCCCACCAAGATCTTTGCACATTTTAGATTCAGGTCCAATAAAAACCCAGAATTAAGGAAAAACCCAAGTCCAAATCACAATCTATATCTGCCAAATCAGCTCCAACTTGCATAAATTTAGACACTCTGAGGAGCTACACACCTCCACCAACCCAAAAACCCTCTTTTAGTTTTAGTTTCCTTTATTTCACTGTTTTAAAGTTGAGCTTCAAAACCCTAGAAGTAGTAGCAGTACGGCCCACCCCAAAAGAAGAGAGAGAGAGGGAGAGAGAAGGAACCCTACGAAGAAAGAAAGAGGCAAGAAAACATCATCGCACGAAGGTTTGAGTGTTTGTTAAGCTTAAGCCGCATATAGATACACGCCTATAATTACAGAATATGGGGAGTCTTGGGAATTGAGAGCGATTGTTTTTGTGATGTTTGGATTGCGATTAGGCCATTTTTCAATGAAAAATGGTGAGGGAACTTTTTTTAAGTATGATTTTTTATGAATTTCTCGTCTACTTATATTTTTAGCATAATGTTTATAATATTAGTATATAAATTATTGCAAAAAATTGACAAATAATTCATACTGGGTTCTATTTTTGCAAGAATCTTCTTATTATTAATCTGAAAACGTCGAAAGGGAGTGCTACAGAAAATTGACAAATAATTTGACTTACTTCCAGGATTTGACTTACTTGTTACTTGTTACTTGTTGAAGACTGGAGAGTTTCCGGGATTTGACTTACGTGTTACTTGTTGAATGATAAACTTTGTTTATGCACAAAATTAGAGAGATTTTAGAACTATGTAAATGTCAAGTTTATGATCTTTATAAGGTTGTTGCAGTCATCTAATGAGGATAGGAAAGCAAACAGAAGACATACGAGGTTCACTTTAAGTTGAGTTACGTCCACGAAGATAGAGTAGTTCTTAATAATGGTGAAGAGTTCACACAATACATAGGTTCAAGCATAATCAACTAGTGAGTTCTAATGACAAGTTTATGTACAATAATGGCATTAGGGACTAATTGTAGGAGAAATGTTTACTTTTATTGTCAAGGAGAGTCTCTGGCTTCCATCTGCAGTCAATGTGGACTCTATGAGCTTTATTCTGATGTTAAAACGTGTCGCATTGTGATTGCCTCATGGTTGGAAAGAAACTCTTGTGCATCGGCAGTGGTGCCTTAACACAAATCTTTCAAGTATGTCCTTGAAAATATGAAGTTGATCGGTACTCGGCAGTTTCAGAATTGGTGAAGTATGATACAAATAAACTTAGTAAAGTGTGATAAACACATTTAACTAACATGGACTCGATCTCAACAAAATACTACAATTTAAGCAGATTTAAATTAGAATAGTTCAGGATGTGTTACATCTTCAAAAATCTTGTGTCAAATCTATGTAGAATGAATCGTTCCTTGTAAATGACAATGTAACGCATAGCTCTTCAACATTATTAAGATAACAAGTGATTTTTTCTTTATATAAATTACAATCTGATCATACATTTAAAAACTCATTAAAAGTATAAAGATAACGGGATCTAGCTGAACTGATTATTTTACTATTACTATTGTTGAACTCTTAAAATCGAATATCAACAATTCATCCATCAGTATTAATGGTCTACTAAAAATTGATTATTTTAGGGATTGAAATCTAATTTTTCAAATATTTTGGCAAATTTTACATAAAAATTGTGGGCGGCAGCTCATTGAGACTACGTCGTTTGGGCAATTACAAGGTGAAATCATGGAGTCTTCCTTGTTTCTGTCAGTTAACTTTACAGGGTACGAGAAACGAGGACGACAGGTCGCACCAATGCCCCTCCACGGTGCGTGGATTGAATCCCACAAGAAACGAGGACGACAAGATCGCTTGTCGTTGGATGATTGGATCCGACGGCTGCAACGAATCCTGTTGTTGAAACGCGCCAAGCGGCCAGTTGAGAAGCGTGGGAGTGAAAGAGATGCTTCTGTCACGCACAAAATGGCCACTTCATCAAGGTGGGGCCCGGCGTAAATTTCCCTCCACATCCACGCCCGACAAAAAACTCTGGAGTTTCGAACAGCAGAGGAAACCCAACAACATTTATAAGGAAAGGTATCCTCCCTTCCACTAAGTCCTCCTCATCAATTAATCTAAATTCTTGAAATTTGATCAAACGATTACAAATAAAAATTCACTTTAAAAGTTATAATAACTTTAATCGTTTCATCAAATTTTAAGAGTCCGAATTATTTGATGCAAAAGATTTGGTGGAAGGAATATGAAGATGATCTATTTCCCATTTAAAATAGCAATAAGAGTGTAATGCAATTTACCAATAATAAATTAAAACACAAAGAAATCACTCATTTTACTCAAATCTGAAAATTAGGGGGTGGGGGAAATGAGAAATTGACCAGCTGGGCCATGGAACACTTAGACTAGCAGGTATTTTAAACAAGTGACGAGCGATAAATGGTGGATTGTCTTGATAATTATGATCTTTTTCTTTAGTGCATTGCTTTCAAGATCCAAACCTGGATTGTCGTGGTGACAAGTGACAAGTAATGTCGCTTCTACTAAAAATATAAACAAGTGGCAATCGTTTTGTTGAATGGTGATATTGTTGGTGCTAAAATTTGACTACATGTGAGAATCTCTTATGACGAGTCGTATTTTTCTTGTAGTCTGTTATTGGCCATAGTTTCGCATACTGTATATGGTACAAGCAAGTCTTAGCTGAAAAAAAAAGTCTCAAATCTGACTCAGACGAAGAAAAACACGTACTTTTAATTGAGATCAAACCTGAAAAAACGCAAGGCAAGATTTTTCCTTTTATTTATCGTTAATTAGTTTAATATCTTTTAAGAAAACAAAAATCTTTGTTCATCATCAATTAAAATGGGAGTCTCGCATTGGAATTACAAAGTGTAATATGAATTTCATATTTGTGTTCACACGTGACATTATGCACAATGGATTCTGAAGGAATATCCGAATATGGTTCAATTTTTTTTCGGGGTAGTTCTTCCTTTATCAGTTAGCATGGTTTTTTCCTTGGATGCTCCGGCAAAAAATTAGGTGTAAAGATCAATCATAATTAGACAATAATTGTCACCTATTAGACTTGAGTACAAGGAATTTTTTTTGAAATAATGTTTACACGATCAAGTAGCGTTACTAATATACATATTATATAGTATAATTATAGACAACTAACAAACAAATACAAGTTATAAAATAAAGATATTAACAACATTAACAACACTAAGTGACAATGTACACATAAGGCTCGAAACTGTTCAAGCTTGCACCAGGTTCGATTCATGTTTGGCTCGTTGAAGCTCAGCTCGTGAAAGAATCAAGCCAAGCGTAGTTTGGCTCGATGAAAAAGTAAACCAAGCTTGAGTATTGGTATGTTCAGCTAGTAAAGCTTGTGAGTAGTTTGAATTTTTTTACGAGACAACTCGAGATAGACTTGAGCTCAGCTTGGTAGTTCAAACTTAAACAAGCAAAACTAGAGCACAATGATATTCGGTTCAGCTTGCCTAGTGTACACAGAATCAAAATGTTTATCGATAATTACACTGTAGCCATAGTATATTATCTAAGCAGCCATGAAAATTGTCTCGATGTGGAGAAGGAAGCACTTGCCGAAAATGGTGAAGTATTTTGCTTTTGCCACAGCAGCGGATGCCATTTTCTTCGTAAAAAGGAGGAAAGTAAACTAGTATCCGTCCTATATCTTGTTCACTTTTTGACCATTTGCATTTATTTTTTGAATTTTTATTACAAAATTAATTTTATAGGAACCTAGAGCCTTTACTTTCTGGATAAAATTATCGTCCTCTCCAAGGGACAAGGATCTTCTCCTGAGCAATTATCTAGGGATCTTAGGGATCCCGCAATCTTATCCGTTCATCGTATATCGTGTCGTCATAAATTATTTAAATTTTAAATTTTAAAATTCAAATATAAATAATATATAACGAAAACTAATCGTACGATATAAAATGAACGGACAAAATTGCAGGATTCCTATGATCCTTAGGAAATTGCTCAGGAGAGGATCCTGGTGCTCTCCAAGGGGAGCTCTGCAGCTTCTAGTACGACTTTATCATCTAGCATTGCAAAGATTCCTAATAATATTGTTCCCTCTGCAGTTTGATTAATTTACCAATTAACTGGGTGAATAATTGTTAAATAAATTTACCACTTTGTACGGCTCGGACACAAACACTTGAAATTTAACGAAACCATGTGCAGTATGACACAAGCAAGCAAGCAAGCTAGGGTAGAGGAATCTTTAATTCGTACCATGCGAAGTTGCATACACAGGCAGAAAGTTGCCGATGAGGAACAAGTGTCCTAGACTTGCAGGCATGTACTGGACTGATATATACAAACAAAATGTCATTAATGAATCACATCTCGGAAAAATAAAAAATTTTGCTTGTATTTATAAGATGTTTCGTTACTTTTTATATATCATTGATTTTATTGCGGATATTCAACTTCTTTCATCATGGTATCAAAACATGCCGCCTCTTTTGTAAAGCTCAATAGTCACACATACGTCACTTCATATGTTCTTAAAATTCATCGATTAATTCTAATTAATTTAGTTGTAGACACCTAGTATTTTAATCCATGAAATAAGCTTTAGCTAATTTAAGTTGTCCATCATTCAATCCAGTTTTCCCATTTTCACTATTTATGGTTAATACAAACAACATTTGACAGAAAAAATTCGACCGAAACCCTATAGATATAGGAATATATATACATATTGCAATGATCGATCAACTACGTTGTTTTGGTTGGGACTTTGAAACAAGAGATTTTTCGATGTGTCTAGAACACAAAGGTACGCCATATATGATTATATAAGTGGAGAAATTTTTTGTTCTTATTTCTTCACATGCAATTGTACAATGACATATAACACATCACTCCGTGTTTCGAATAACTTAAAAATCTCTCGAGGATGATACATAATTTAAATTTAAACACGTGTGATGCATTATGTGACAACCAAGATCGCCAAGGAACTTACACTGAAAAGGCAAGGTATCGATGCATCATCATAAGTTGGAATAAGAAAGAAAAGAAAGGAGAAGGGAAGAGAAAAATAAGGTAAAGAAAAAGCAAAGGGTTTAGCTAAAGCACCGACAGATAAGGACATGCCATATGAACGAAGAACTAAAGTGAAACATTGTGTTGCTTTTCTTCTCTTATATATGAAAAGAATATGATCAACAAGTTGCTTTCAATCCTTAAACTATTAATCCCCGCTTAATCAGGCTGTAATATTTCGATTTGCTGCTGCCTCTATCTAGTTGCATATCTTTTTTGAGATGATGATATTTTGATTACTGGCTCGTTCCGAAAGTATTTTTAAAATGCTAAAAACATTTTTTTGTGAAAAATGATTTTATAATCAATCTTTAGTAAAAATGCAAGTGAATTTTGAAAAAACACTTAAATGTTTCCTGCAATAAGCACCAGTTATGTGCTTCTTGTATGAAGGAACCACTTCAAAATCTTTTACAACCCAAAAATATTTTCTCTAAAAATGGTTTTAATCATTTTAAAAGTACACCTCCAAATGAACCCTAAATATATTTTTGGTTTTACCTACCTTAAACAAGTTACAAAACACCAATCACCAAATGAATGCATCTTGTTATTGAAGGATCAGTTAGTATGTTAAAACCAACTAGTTCTTAGTGGTACTTCTCTAAAGAAAGTAAATATATCTAGTTGTCACAAAATTACTAAAATACTCTATGCAGGATGAATGTGGTATCGATAATGTCTAACGTCTATATCGATAACAATATTGAAACATTACACCATTAAAATGTTATCTACTGATATTATCAATGGTTTAACGACCCCATATCAATCCGTCATTTAGTAACAGAAAATGATTGGTAATTACAACATCCATTTAGCTAATGGTATAAAAAGAAAAATACATTTTTTGTCTAAAATGAAGTGGTGTGGCTTCAACGCTACAAGTGTTTTAACCGTAAGATTTTATGTTTACAACTATTTCGATTCTCTATTCCCAGTCTCGTTTATTCCCGTATCATTCAATACTTCGCAATATAGAAGAAATTTCCTTAAAGAAGAAGAAGAAATGGGCAAATGAACTTTGTTTGAGCCCCTTTAATATTGACCCTAGTCGCTATCGGCTCCTAAAGAATCCCAAAACTTGTCGTTCATGGACAATAGTTTGAGCAAGAGCTAGGCCCATCTGAAGTCAATTTCAAATCTCAGCAAGGAAAAAACGACGGCCCACCTTTTTGTTCTCAGACGATTTGAGAGGCCGAACCAATGAAGTCTCATTGTCGTTATTCAATTTTCCCACAAGTCTCTTTGCATAACTCCAAAACCAAAACCCTATTGCGGTTTGGTAAAGGTGTTGGAGGTCGTATTCCCTCCTCCCACATTTCTTAAGAGTTTCCAAATTTTGTCAACATTTGTGCACCAAAAAGTTCCCCCTAAACCAATAATTGTGCATAAAATAATCGCATTTTACATGATTTGTGTAAAATTAATGTGCATGATATGCCGGTTTCTAACTTTTATTGAGTTGACATTCTTGTTGCTAGTTGACACGTTCCTTTCCGAGCATTGTTTCGCTCATTCATTGTAAGGTATTTTGGTGTTACAAAAATTTGAGTTTGATGCTTATAAATCGGGTAGGATGGAAAATTTGAACTAATAGGGGTGAGTACTATTGTTTTCTTTTTTGTCAAACGATATATTTTGTTAGATTAGTTACCGATGGGGTGCGAACTCGTGCCGTCATACAAGAGCTCAACTCATTTCCATCACTGTGGTAAGGTAAATGACCACTTGCGAGTGAGTACTATTGTTGAGTGTCGCATACAAGTCTTCCTATAGAAAAATAGGCCCGAGAGAAAATAGAAAATAAATGTACTATGATAAGGTACCAAAGTTATTAAAAATAAATGCATCAATACCACGACAATAATGTTGTAGTAATCAAACTCAAACATTGTTTAAATAAATAAATCTAATAGAATTATAAGTTTTGTATCTTCCTTACTCCTAGTTAAATTTGGACTTTAAATTTCTTGGGCCTAATAGGTTATGAGTTTTGGGCTGCAGTGGAACGAGGCCCAGTCTACCTTCCCATTATGCTACAATGTTTGGGAATTCCACACCAATTAGGATTAGGACTGCAATAATCTGCAACCGATAAAATGTCCCACCCTGCCCGTATACCTTAGCAATTCGCAGAGACCAGACGATTCAGCTCTTCTCTCTTCCCATGCAAGCAAACATGAAGGGCACTGCTGTAATAATCATCTTGCTCCTTTTATCCTTCTTCAACTTCATGCATGCAAAGGAAGTAGACGAATCACGTACCGGCAAACAGGCAGGTTCGGCTATAACCTTCTCCGACGAGGACTTAATACGACCCATGGAAGTCCCCCACAACGACGAACTTGTCGTCCAGATGTTGGTGGCAACCACCAGAGTGGATAAGATACTGATCGACACCGGCGCTTCAGTCAACATTATTTTCCTTTCCGTTCTAAAGCGGATGGGGCTCAGCGAGAGAGACACTGTTCAATGCCGCCGAGCAGACAATATCGTGGCCGCGTTCGGGGAAAATGCCAGATCTATGGGGATCATAACTCTCCCGGTCACTGCTGGGATTGCGCCCAAATCCAGCACTGTGATGGTGGATTTTTCCGTGCTGGATGATTCTTTGGGTTTAGGTTACAACATCATATTTGGAATTCCGGGGTTAAACGCCCTAAGGGCAGTGCCCTCAACTTACCACCTCCTCCTCCGCTTCCCAACGGAAGCCGGAATAGGGCAAGTCAGAGGGGATCAGCTGCAAGCTAGAGAGTACTGTAAGCCCCGGCGCCAGCTGGAGCAAGTGAGGAGGCGGAAGACTCAGAAGGATGCACGGGCGTGTGTAATTCTTTTAGGTTTGATTATTTTACTATCAATTTTGCTGCGGTTTTGAAGAAAGTTGCAACAGGGACTCCTATCTCCAAGGAACCAACAATTTTCTAACGACTATTTGGTCTAGTAATGTATGGTTTTCCACTTATATGTGTTGACTCGCTCAATTTGTATGAACAAGACTAGACGAATTTTTTTTATTAAACGCTCATTTCCTTCAAAAATTCATTAATTGTACAGTAACTGTGTTTCCAATGACCTTCTTTCAAGATCCATAAGATGTGTGAATTTTTTTCTGGTTATATAGCCAACAACAATTGGAAAGCTGCTAATATTCAAAGAATAATACTTGCATCCCTCATTTAAGAGAACAACTTACATGACATGTGTTCAACGCTACAGTGACGTCCCATATCAATGAAATAAAGACATATGAACAAAAACTTTCACATGTTTTCAATTCATTGACACGCGACACCGTCGTGAGGGTGAACTTGTGCCATGTAATTCCTTATCCTCACGAAGATGAGCTGATTCCTTTTGACATGGACCAATACTCTCTTGGCACATGTTCACGCTCAAACTCCTAATTGGGATATATTTATTTATTCTTATTAAAATGATGAACATATGTCAAGAGATGATTGATCTCTATGAAATAGGAGAATGAGCTCATCTCTCCAAGTGGTGAGATTGTTCTATGTTCCCGGAATATAGGTCGACCACTTATATTATAACACGTGATGCACCGATCCGTGTTTCAAATGCACATAAAAATCTCTCGTCTAAATGAGGGATACAATTATTATTCATGTTCAACTTCTTAGTTCCTTTAAAATGTGTACATATCTACAACAAATATTGTGCACAACTTTGTAACATAACAAAACACAAAAAGCCCGGTAGGAAATAAATCGAAGGAACAAGGCCTAGGGGCTGTTTTGACAAATTTTAAAATTACCAGAACCGGTAAGGAAATATATGAATAAAATTTAGGGAACTTTAACGAAAAACTTCCGGTATTATTCACTTTAACGAAAACTCATATTTTTACATTAAAAAGTCAATTATGATACTATTCGCTACCCCTTATTTTGTCATTATCGTTAAAACTCAAAAATTTCAAATCATTTTTATTAGTTTTCTTTAAAATTTATTCCCGAAGGCGGTTCTTTGCTTTATCCTGCCTGTATCAAAACGCCCTGTACGGATGCGCGGTGCGGCGTCGTTCTGTCGGATTTCTATCATGAACCGGAGCCCTACACACGGCTGGCCCGTGCCAAATTTAGGGCTTCCTCGCGTTGTGAGTCATTTATAAAGCACACTAAATGGGAGATAGGCTGCCACTTGCCAGAGGAACCCTGACAGCCAAATTTTCCTCCATTCTTCAACACAGCAGTCTTGACGAGGGGTATGAAAAAAGCCTTCGACTTTCCTTCGACTTTATGCTAATTTTTCTCATGGAAGAATGCATATATTTCACTTATTTCGCATGACGTATATATTAAGATAGAGATAGAGTTTAATTGTGAGAGATAAATGTTCAACATTTTGTCCTTAAGTCAAGTTTAAACCTCATTATGGTGCTCATGATTGATTAGCTTGTCTCTCTTTTAGGATACAACGATCATATTGTTGTAATAGTAGCACCAAATCACAAGGTTTTGTTGGATACTCTCTAGGTGGACTCAACGAGACATTATAATATCTAGTGTACTCTATGTATGATTATGTAAATATGAAAAGTCAATATGACTACTTGGGGACTTGACTATTTATAGAAGTAGAGAAGTCTATTAAGAAAGCATGTGACTAATAATGAAAAGTCAAAACTGTAACTCTTCATTTGAATTTCATGTTTAGAGGGACGCATCTTTCCATCAAAATACACCACTACTAATTTTCATTCAATTAATAAATCTAATTTTATAAGAACCCCAATAATAAATATCAACATATATCACGCCTCTTTTTGTGATTCAATTATGGCTCTGTCCCTGAAAGGAAAGATTCAAGGTTAGACGTCTTTTATCGTTGTCAAAAGAAATACCTGGTTCATGGCTCTGTCATTAATTTGATTTATTTCTATTTGATTAAGTTTTCCTTTTCCTCTAGACATATGGTTTCTTTTTTGTTTGTTAAATCTTTGGTGTTTTTCATTTCAAGAAGCAGGTGATCATTTCGAACTCTAAGCGTTCTGGAGAAAGAGATGGCATATCCCATTCCGATGAGGATCTAAAGGGACTTGAAGTCCCCCATAACGATCCACTCGTTGTTCCCATGACGGTGGCAAACTCTAAACTGGACAAGATCTTTGTCACCAGTGGCTTTAAGGTGGCGTTTGGTACGTGGGACGGGACGGAACGGAGTGAAACGAGGCGTTCCGTCCCACGTTTGGTGCGCCTAAAATGAGTGGAACGCGCTGTTCCACGTGACGAATTTTGGGTGAATTTTCGTTCCGCCTCATCCCTTTGGAACGACTCATTCTACATCCATGGAACACAAAATTATAACCTCTCCGTCTCCTTCTTCTTCCTCCTTGTTTCCATCTGAGGGCATCATTACTCCCTCTCTATTCCGTTCGGTCCTATCCCGTCCCGTCCCGTCCCATTCCGTTCTGTTCCGTTCCGTCTGCATACCAAACGATACCTAGCTCAATCTTCTCTACATTTCCACTCTGGAGCAGAAGTTGGGGCTCACCCGGAACGATGTTCACCTGTCTAAACAAGCTTATGCCGGCAACTATGGCGAAAAGCTTGAACCTATTGGGACAATCAGCTTGAACCTATTGGGACAATCACCCTCCCTGTCACAGCTGGTGACAGCCCCAGAGACCGCTCGGTCATGGTTGAATTTATGGTGATGGACAATCTTTATGCGTACGACACATCATCTTTGGATGCGGAGGGTTGGCTGCGCTGCAAGCGGTAGCTTCAACATATCATCAAGTCATGCGCTTCCCTACTAAAGCCGGAATTGGAGAGTGCAAAAGAGACCAGAAGAAAGCTCGAGAGTGTGGGAAAGCTCTCCTGGAACTGCCGCTGCGCAGGGCCTAGAACCGCTCAAACCAAGTGAAGGCTAGCTAGTCACTCTAAGGTTGCTTGGGTAGAAAGAAACTAGCTAGCTTATTTTGAAAGACCGTTCGAAATTCGGATCTTCTGTTATGTGTTCAGCTTTGTTGAATGGATGTTATGGTATACTGTGAACCCCTAAACTAGTTTTCTGTGCTGGCCTTCTGTGCCCACATGATGTTCTGTGAACCCTAATTTAGTGTCTATATGGCATGATGCGATCCATGCATTTAACCTCGTTTTCTTTGAATCGCTTTGGTATTGCCACCCTCAACATCGATGGATATAGTAATGCTTCATCTTCATTTCTTCATCATCATGAAGCATTTCTACTGCCCATACTCGTTTCCTAGAGCATAAATTAGTTCCTCAAAAAATAACATGTGAGTACGAGTACGCGATAGTTTCATTTGGCTTTTTATGTATGTTTTCACATTTGAACTTTTGAATTCTTAGGAATGGATTTTGAAATTCTCAAAAAGATTTGTAATGAAATTGGAAAAGATAATTTCATTATGCAATTTTTTATATTGAAAATAGAATATTGATTTCGATCTAATCCGAAAATCAAGCATTCTCATAGAAAGTAATTTTATGAATAGTTTTACCGTCACCATAGTGTTTCGATCCAATAATGAGTTGAACGCTACGCAACGTGGCAATGAACCTGCTCGATGTATCAACTATCCTATTGGGACCCACTAACTGTACGTGTATCAATTTTAAACCTTGGGCCCATTAGACGGACTAGATGTCCCATATATCTGGCCCAAATCAAAACAGATTAGAAAACTTAAAAAATAAAAAATAAAATCACAAGGCGGTGCTTTGCCTATTTGATATCGGTAAGTTGGTAAGTGTGGCTTTTGCATAAACGCCTCTCAAATCAGTGAAATTCTTACACAGCAGCACACACGCAATCGAATCCTTAGACAACAATCGATGGGCGACAGCTTCAGAGTTCGCGCGGACAAGGTTTTTGGATCGATCCCTTCGTCGACCTCGTCGTTCCCGAAAGTACAGCAATCCTCGCCCTGGTCCGTTACCGGAGAAGCGGTCGAGCGCAGAGAATGGAAGCGGGGCAAGGACGCCGGTACCTCCTCCAACAGAGACCAAACGCCGTGCTCGTCGTCGTTTCTGGAGGACGAATGGGGGATCAAAGCGTCGATCGGCAAGGACCCCACTCTGGATTTCGAGGTAAATATTTTTATTTTCCAAAATTATTTGATAATTCGTTAGAAATTAAGCTAGAAGAAGAAGAAGAAGAAGTAATTGTCACACATTTACACGCATTGTTCATGTGAATTGATAACCCCAATTGAATTCATAGGAATTTTAGTAATTATTGTGTTCTAATTAGAATTATAAGCTGAAATTTTAGTACTTTTTTTTTACTGATTTGAAGAAGAATTAATGTTTGATTACAAATACTCGATCTTGGTCCCAATTGGCACAATAAGTCGAAATTTTAGTACTTTTTCGGCTAATTGATTCAAGAAACTATCCAATTTATGTTCTTTAGTTGTAAAGTTAACTTGTTGCTGTTGGTGATAGTAAAGACTGAATCGTTGATATTAATTATTATGGTCATCTAATTTGTTTCCCATTGGGTGCAGGAAGAGGAAGATGAATATGACAAAGTGGCGGCGGGAACAGAAGGCATAAGCGACCGTTTGTACATGGATGAGATTGCCAATCATGGGCCCTTTTTAAATTCTCAAAATGTGCTTCATGGTAGCAACAAAGATCCGCGTGCCAATTTCCTGGCTGCTAAACTTCGGCTGAAAGAAGATGATGCTGAAGCTCGAAAGTCGAATTCTACCCTGGCTGCTGCTTTACCAGTCAAGAAACAGACTGTAGAATCACCTGAAGACGGTGGCCGGCCAAAGTCTATATTGAAAAGGAAAGGCTATGCCTCAGATACGAAGGTGCAGAAACGTGTCAGGTTTGATCCTGCTTTTGTAGCTCATAGTCATTCTAAAGAAGCAGAAGTTCGGTCTGATGTGAATGGAATGGTTTCAGGTCCAAGCCCTTTCTCTATTAAAGCAAAAAGCAAGCTCGCAAAATACCGTCAGGTACCTGATTATTTGGTGAATCCTTCAAAGTATACATATTATAGCTTCGATACAACAGCCAAAGTCGATGAAGTTGCCAACGCCCAGGCTTGTACAGAGTACCTTACTCCGGATGAGAGTTCAAATTCAGAGTCAAGGTCAGAGACAGAGGATTCTTCACCTAAACTTCCTGTGTCTGTGACCTTTGTTTCAAAGAAGAAGAGAGGGGATGACAATGCAGTTAATGATAGCAAAAAAATGAAGTTAGACAAGGAAGATGACAAAACGGAGTCCTTAAAACAAGCAGGCATCCCTGTTGGCATTGCAGCCGTTGAAGTCCAAAGTGATGTTCGTGCGGTCGAGGAAGAAGGTTCGCAACCAAGTGCACCAGTTGCAAGTGTTTGTGTACAGAAATCTGGACGGAAGTATCGGAAAAAAACAGTATCTGATGAGTCTGATTCTTGATGCGCTGGATTTTTCGTCCTCTCATACTTGAAACCACGCAATCATGTCGCCTCACGACTTAAGCTCCGCGGAATGATGGGTTATCCGACGAGTGTTATGAATGTGTAAGAATTTGCTTTGTTTGATGTTTTTTCATATTTTTTTTTCAAGTATAAATGTCACTGCGTTGGTGTCTGTTGTGTGACCCTTGCGGTAACTTCGTCACTGATTTCAGTTCAAATCAAACCTTACATCCAAATTCTGTAAGATTTTTTTCGTGTGCTGTTTGCATATGCAAGTGATGTGCATATTGGTATGAAGTGGAGGAAATTTGGATGAAAAATTCATCTCGTATTGAGATTGGTAACGGGCGGAATATGACCACAAGGCATTATTGAGAGTTTATTCCTTTGACAGGAAAATATCATAAGAGCTGGACATTTATATGAAAGAAAAACATTAAACCTTAAACATTGTGCTAACTCCTTTGAAATTTCTAAACCCTTGTGTGTATGGACCCTATGAAATATAAATGGGGAAAATATGCCACAAAGTGACACACCAAAAATAAAAATAGGAGAAAATTAAAAGAAAATGTAGAATGACAGGTGTAAATGCTCTACTGGACGCCGCCATCCCACCATATAAATTTTAATCCACCAATTTCTCAGCCTCCGCTAACATCTATGGGGGTTTCTTGAAGAGGACTTCTCTCTATATACACTGATTTCTGCGCTACAATTTCTCGGCGATTCGCATGAATGCATCTGCAAGCTTGTTAAGAACAGCAACCACGTTATCGGAATGCTCTTTCCTCTGCTCCCGGTCGAGTTGAGAATGGGAATTCTGAGCGTGAAGGTAGTCAGCCAGCACTTTGCTATTCCTTTCCATGACATCAACCAACTGATTCTGCAGATCGGATGCTTCCTCGTCTCCTTCCGTTGCACAACGCTTCCGCTTCCGGTCTTGAGAGGTAGATCCAAACTCTGGGATTGAAGCTGGGTGTTTTGGGTCTGCTGCACCTGTAAGACAATAGAAATCAGTGACCACATATACAGAGTTACTGCCTACAAATCGTCCAACTCAAACATTAGGCAAAAATTTTGATCTTGCTTAAACTTTGATCTGTTCCCGCTTAAAAATGCATTAACCTAAGTTCGGCAGACATATTTACCAATGTTAATTAAACCAAGTCCTCGTTCAACCAATCGTCTCAACTAAATTCAAAAGGGGCGATAAACTGTATCCCTGGCACAATAAACTAACAGGTTCTCGATGGTAAGCTTAAACGAGAAGATATACAACAGAAAGTAAAAGAAACGCTACAAAGCAGATGGAGACAGAATTTGTTCAACTATGCATTTTACCCTTCAAGTTTGAAGAATCTTGTACAGCATGTTCACCACACAAACAAGAAATTGTGATGGGCCAAGTTGACAGAGCAAATCAGCAAAACATCAAATCCGCAGTACATGTACATTACATCTCGGATTTAATCCATAGAGGATGTTTATGCAGTCATTCACAACGGGTAAATATGAAGAAGCTAACGAAATTTCTTAAGTAGTTTTTGGTCAGATGAGAAAATTCTTTCATTTTCAACCTGGCAAGTTTCATTTAGTTGCGTTAGAACATGTTGATAAAATTAACTCCCGACACGAATTTTTGTTTGCAGCTCAAGTATTAGTTTCTTTTTCATGGTAACAAAGAGTAGTACAAGAAAGGGTTGAGGCAAACAGAATTACCTTGTCCTTGATGTCCTTGTGGCATTGGTTTGTACACCTTCTCTGTTAACAATAACCCACCAACAAAACAACATTTGAAATATCAGTAACGCTGTCTGCCTAATACCCCAAGTAAACATTCATAAAAAGACAATCTCTTTGAATTTTTTTCACCCCACCCCACCACAAATTATATCCAACTTTTAAGCATATCAGACATAATGGCCATGCTTCACCACTAAAATATCCATTTTTTTCTTCAACCCAAGATATAAAGAGGCAGTGAATGAGTCCAGAAAACAAAAACTGTTTCTTGATTCGTCTTTGATATCAATCTAACGGCTAGAAAACACGAAACGGGTGAATGGGAGAAAGAGAGAGTTCGAAAATGCAACAAAAACCCAAAGACATTAATCAAAACCCAACAAAAACGCAGCCAAAGGTACCAAATTTTGAAGCTTCCACCCCAAAAATCAAATCTTTTTATCCAAAAATAGTCAAATTATATTTGAATATACCTGATATTGGCAAGGGAGCTGAAATCACCGGACCCTCCTTGAACCGGACTTCCTTTTCGGGGCTCCGACCAGACTCGTCATCCAAAAATAACCCGTCCTCAGTCGGTCTCTGTATGCTATCGAACAAGTTCTCAGCCTCCTCCGCCATCCCCTCCTCCTTCAACTCCTCGGACTCCACCCGGTTCGGACCCGGTAACGCCAGCGTACTCGGAGTACCTGGAACCGCCTCCATTATATCGTAGACCTCCTTATCGAAAAACCCCGGCAGCTTCCTCTCTCTCCTCAGGTCGTTCCTCATCACCCAAAAGGACTCCGTTTCGTCCTTCCTCTGCGCCTCCCACTCCCTGATCTTCTTGAAGTCCCCCGCCAAATTGCTCCACCGCTTCCTGCACTGGACCGGCTCCCGGTTCACCCCGTGCTTCTTGCAGTAGTTCGACACCGCCGCCCATTTAGGCTCCGACTGACCCGACCCGAAGTCCGACCTCGGAGTCCGGCCCCCGCCCCGGCTCTCCGCGTACCGCTTACCGTTTATCAGCACGAGAATCTCCTGGCGCGTCCAGCGTGGCAGCCTCGGCGCCTTGCTGGAGTCGTCACCGGACGTGGGGTGGCGGGCGTCAGCGCCGTTAGCGTCGCCGTCAACGGGGCTCAGGACCACCTGCTGCTCCAAGGCCATGACCATAAATAACAAAAACGGAAGAAAAATAAGAGAGAATATTTGAAACGCACGTGACTTGATGGCGCTTTACGTTGAAAGTAAACGGCGTTTTTGGAAGGCAAAAGGTCCCCCCCAAACGGCGTTTAGAAGAGAGGAGAGGGGTGTTAAGCTTGCTCTTACCTCTCTCTACCTAAAACAATTAGGGGAGGAGAGGAGAGAGAGAGAGAGGGGGTTTGAGGGCTTTTTGGGTGGGTTATTATGGAGAGTGGTGGGGTTTATTATCTGATTATCTCTGTGTTTTTACTGCTTAATTATGCAGATTAATTTGATCCTTAGTCCCTTATTAAGGTTGTTTTTTGCTATAATTATCCATAAATGGGGATTTTTTTTCTTCTTTAGTTTGTTACCATAACAAGTGTTAATTAACTTTTAATTTCCTGTCTTGGAATCTCTAAGGGCACTCACTCTAGGCATTAGAACCACTCTAATAATCTAATCTAATCTAATCTCATTTGCATTAGGTCATTTTCTTTTGTATAATATGGTATGAAACGCGTTTTGGGGCCACCTTTTATCCTTTTTAGTTTTGTTTTATTGCGCTTTTTTTTTTGTTTAATTTGTCTAAGTATTGAATATCTTTAGATATATTTCTTAAACTTTTGGTCAAAGTTTTTAATATAAAACAAAAATCATGGGAATTTCATCTGGAGGAGGTTGAATATGAAGGCATGATAAACGCACATTTTTTTCTTCTCTTACCACAGATTCTGCTTAATTTTATTTGTTGTTTTTGTTTGAATTGTTAAATTTGAATGTTATAAATAAAGGGCGTGTGAAAAACTTTAAAAAAATGTAAAAATCGCACCCTATTTGTTAATTTGATTGGCACTTTGACACCCTCTACAGTTTGTCTTATTTTCACAAATTCTATCATATGTAAATATCTATATTTTTTTTTGGTCAAATGATAAATTTGTTAAATTAGATGTTAGATTAGAAAGCCAACAAGGGTTGAATTCATGACGGGGTGCAAAGGCACACTTCTCTCCATTACTTTGGTAGACGACCACTTGCATATGTAAATATCTATATATAAAAATATGTATTTTGGGTTACAATTATAAACTACCACACATTCTGGTTAATTTTATTTGTTATTTTCGTTTGAAATATTAAATTTGAATGTCATAAATAAAGAGTGTGTTGAAGATTTCAAAAAGTGTGAAAATTTCAAAAAGTGTGAAAATCAACACATGTTTTTGGTACTGATAATGCTAGAGAAACTAAATTTTTTTATACCAAATGATGTGTCATCAATAATAAACTAGTACGTTAATCGATACTTAAGTAATAATCCAATAATCTACAACTACATCATTTTATTCAAAAAATTTGTTTTCTCTAGCGTTACCCTTTTGGTACAATGTTTTATATTATTGACATGAAAATTAACATTAAACTGTGAGGTGACATAGAGTTCATGAAGAGTTCTATTTTGAAAGTCTCCTTAACATTTCTTATTTTCATTGACACTCTATACATTTTATCGTATTTACACAATATGTATATATATATATATATTTATTTATTTATAAGAAATATGTATTTTGGGTCACAATTATAAAGAAAGTGGCTAATGACAAATCCATGGTGTGGAATATAGAGGCTAAGAAGGTGATAAGGGCATCCTACCCTACCACTTAAGTAAAATTTTCTCCACCTCTCCTTTCGTTCTCAACCTCTCTTAGCGTCTTATCCCGTTGAATCATTTGCCCTAATCTTTACTTAGTCGCTAATGCTTATGATAATGGACGGCCCCTCCAACAATAAAGCCACTTTTTTTTTGTTATATGAAGTTTGGACAAAAAAATTATTGAGGGTAGGTCACTAATCACTGCCCCCTCCTACTACTAAAACATGCGTCACTTTCCCAAATCACGCCTCTCTCTCTAATCAGGTCATTTTATCTAATAATAATAATAATCTAGGATTAGTAATAATCATATTTGTGAGTAGAGAGGGTTAGGACTTAGGAGGGTCATATTCTGCCTGTGATGTAGTGGGGACAAACTACAAAGGATGATCCCTATATGCCAAGGCCTGCCAATTTGTGGTACTATTCTTGTTGCACGCCTAGGGCTGCACTTGCATGGACTCATTCCCAGTTACTACAGGGTCACTCTCACGATAAATTTCCATCACAATCTATGATATTCTATTCTCTTCTTTGGTGTCACTTAGTATTTAGAAATTCTAAAAAGTGATTGGAACACATTTACATATGTTATAATATGAATAAAAGTTGAAAACCTTAGCCGTTCTTTCCTCTCCCTCTTTAGTCATTCCTCTTGCCAAACTGGAAATTTACAAACTCTATAGCTACCGGCTCCTTGCTCCGGCTAAGGGCAGTGGCAATCCCTCTCCCCATTTTTCTAGCCTTTCTTCTTTATCTTCTCATGGATTGTTGTAGATCTATCATTGTATCTTCGTATTTCGTCAATAAGTGCTTCATTGGTGATGTTCTTTCTTTCTTCATTAGTATTTTAATCATGTGTTGTGTGTTATCAGCTCCTTCTAGGTACTTTGTTGGAATTGGTTATTCGTTGATGGTGTTGTGCAAAAATTCATGTTGGTATGAACACTAGTTGGTTTGTTGTTAGTTCATATCTGGAGTTGGTGCTACTTGTTGTCAAAGATTGTGCTCATGTCGTTATATTCAAGGTTTTGTGTAGAAATTCTCAGATGTTAATTCCCGAAGGGCTTGACCTTTTCATAAAGAATTGGGTTTCTCTAGCTTTGGTGTGTAACCTCAGTCCTCTGAGTTTGAGTGTGGTTGATTTTAAGACTTTGATGCGTTCATTTGCTTATTCTTGGACCTGCCTCGCCTTCAAATCCACTGGATGATAATTAGTTTTGTCAAATTGGCCTTTTATGTCTTGTTAGAGTTTCTTTGGATTGAGGACGTCTTTGATGTTATCTCGAATGTCTTCTTTGATTGTATCACTTCTTAGTATTAAATAAAACGTATCGTCTCAAAAGAAATGAATATTAAATTTCAGCTATACTAAAAAAAGATACTTTTATATCGTGAGTGAATTGTAACATTATGTAACCATATATATGACTGTAACACCAAAAAATTTAAGAAAAAGACTTCAAAATTTTAAATTTTAACAAAAAACATTATAATACCTTTATTTAATGATAAGGATATAAAAAATCAAATGCTATATTCCACGCACCACGCGCCACATGCCACACACATACTCACGTGCGGGCCCATGTGGTCTATTCGTCCGCGTCTCTCACGTGGGCCTGTGATTTTTTTTTTTCATTCCTTCATCTCTCATTCTCTTTTTTCTTTATTTATTTCCTTCTCATATTCCACTCAGCGTGGGTTTTCTCTTTCCTCTTATCTTTCTCTTTCTTTCTCCAGACAAAGTTGGATAAGACTTGTGGGTCCATCATTTTAACTCTCTCACATTGTAAAAATTAAAATTACTATTCTCAAATGAAAATAAGCATTGACTTTAAAACAAAAAGAAAAGTTTTTCTTCATTTTTGGATTGTTATATTATTACATAGTTTGTATTATTTAACTCAGATGGCTTGCCACAAACTCAAAAAATTTGTTCAAACTAACGTTAAAATCTTCAAATTAAAATAAGCATTGTTTCTAAAACTAAAAAATAGAAGAACTTTTTCATTTTTTAATTGTAATATTATTATTTGGTTTGTCCAAATGATGCATAGTTGTATTAATTATACTATTTTTCTTTTTAAATTATCTCCTCACTGCCATCTCACCATTCCCAACCCTCTCTCTATATATATAATTTAAATTATTTTTCATGAAATATACTTCATTGTTTATTAATTTTTTTTTAAAAAGCTTAATTTTGTCAATTATTTTTATTAAAATAGTGTCATTATTTTTAGAAATAGTGATTGTCTAGAAACGGTGACCATTATTTTTAAAAAAAGTATCATGGTTTCTACAAATAGTGTCACTGTCTAAAAATAGTTACCACTGTTTTGGAATATGGTCACCACTGATTTAGAAATTTATTATTTTTAAGTAAAAATAACTCTTAGTAATAAAATTTTGTTAAGTGTTTTTATTAAAGATTTGTTGATAATAATTTGTTAAATTTTGGTATGTAATAAATAATTCATACTATTATGTCTTAAAAATATGACTAATTTTGAAGTTATACACAACAATAAAAATAAAAATAGGGGTGTGCTATCCACACACCCCAAATTACTTCTCACACACCCCTTGTTAATTTCTGTCCGTTGATCTTCTTTAATTCATCTGATCCGACGGTCGAAAATTAAAAGGGTGTGTGAGAAGTAAAATGGGGTGTGTGGATATCACACCCCTAAAAATAAAGGGAGGGGAGGAAGGAGTGATGTGAGAGAGAGAAGAGAGAGATGCTATAGATGGATGCAAAAGGAGAGAGATTATGGTAACTAGTGAAAGAGGAGAGAGATAACGGTGATGGGAGAAGAAAAAGAGGGGGACGGTGAGGGGGTGGGGGGAGAGAGAAGGGTGTGGACATATGAGACCTACATCCACACACCCCTAAAAATAAAGGGAGGGGAGGAAGGAGTGATGTGAGAGAGAGAAGAGAGAGATGCTATAGATGGATGCAAAAGGAGAGAGATTATGGTAACTAGTGAAAGAGGAGAGAGATAATGGTGATGGGAGAAGAAAAAGAGGGGGACGGTGAGGGGGTGGGGGGAGAGAGAAGGGTGTGGACATATGAGACCTACCCGTTGGTCTTTTTTGTCCTTATTATATTAAATTTTTGTCTTTTTCATTAAATTTTAAGCTTTATTTATTAAAACGCTCCCAAAAATGTATCCTTATCTTCATTATTTTAGGGTAACTAATTAGAAATAATAATGACTTTCAATACATCTCACACAAAAATAGTAATTACTATGGGCTCTTATTTGATACAAAATTGGAAAATAAACAAACTACACTAGGGCAACTTGATTTCAACACGCCAAGCAAGCTTACTTATGTTTTTTGTTTTTTAACAAATGATATTATTTACAGCAAGGTGTGGGGGTAGGTTAAGGCTCACAATGAGCTAACAATAATGTTGTTCAAATTCGTCTTTGACGAGAATCGAACATATGACCTCTCACTTACAAGTGAAGAAAAATACCAATTAGACCATAGTACTAAGTGACAGCTTACTTATGTTTTGATTTCTTCTTTCTTCCATTTTTGTTTTCTGAGGGTTGGTTCGAAGGAACTGCAGGTTCGTTGTGACCTAGGACATTAAGAATATCATCAAAACGCGTGGCTGTGTGTTTTAGCCTCTAGACAGTGGGAAATTAGTGGCTTCCATTCCACATCAGAGCAAATAATTATAATTAGTGCATGCACTTACGGTAATTACAAGAATTAACTGGTCTTTTGAACACGTCAAAAGAAAAGGGCATATATGGCAATCTAGGCTATTAAGTTTTAACAGTTAAATGACCTTTTAAGGCACCATATACGTGCATGCATGGCAAATAAGTACGTAGTGCGAGATTGCATCATTTACATCACCCCGAATGAATAAAATACTTCCTTGAGTGACAGTTGCAACGGATGAGACTAATCACTAGATAATATGGAAATTACCCTAATTAAACTCTACAATTTGGGAGTCATATGGTAGTATAATTCCGTTTTGTGACCTAAACCAAATGTTCTGAAAGATAATTAATATCAAAATATTTTGTTTGTTAATGAGATTCGAACTTGTAACATCTTTTTCTACATTACAAAATATATATAATTAATTAGCTTAAAAGCTACCCAATCGACACATGTGCCATATCACATACTTCTCGCGAAGATCAAATTTACTTACATTGATGATCAGAAAAACAATTGGTGAGAGATGCAACCAATAATGTCACCAGATATTACAAAGCTGCTACTATATCATATATGGCATGAGAGAAACTTTACAATATATCGCCCAACATTGTTATTAGAAATAATAGTGGAGTGATATTATTATTATTGTCATCTTTGACTCAATTATTGTATATCAAATATAATATATGATTCAACCTTCGTAAAAATCACCTGATATTTTTAAATTATCTTATCATAAAAAGTTATAAAACCATACCTATATACAAATTAGGATTAAATACAAAAAAAAAAAACTATTTTTTATTTTGGAGTGATTCTAAATTAGTCTCAACCTTTTAAAACATAACTTAATTGGATAAATAGTTCCCGTGGTGACAGGGTAATTGGAAGATAGCTCTTGAGGTAAAAAAAAAAAATATTAGGATTTAAGCCCATGTGGGGAAGTTTGTTAGGATTTATACCCAAAATTAAAAATTCTGTAAACTTTCAGTTAATTATTAGCACATGAGCCAGCTATGAAGATGGCTGCAAAAATGCAGAAAACCAAACACACAGAGAGAGAGAGAGAGAGAGAAAGAGAGAGAGAGAAATTTGTAGCTGAAAATGTTTTCTTGATTGATACACAATGGATTATAATGATCACCTACATATGCTCTTTCAATACTTGCAGTGCAAGTTACTAACCTCCTTCTTATTTCAACTAACTACATTTCTAACAAATCTTATCACAAAAAGATTCCAACTAACTATATATAACAACCTATTTAATCTCTTGACAAGTGGCATTGATTTTGACCATTGATTACCTTTTCACTTGGATCACAGTTTTGCATTTCATTCTTCTTACATCCCTCTTACATCCCTCTCAATCTGATGCTCGAGGGAACTGAGCATGAGATTGCTACAATGTTGTTGGAACAATGGTGCATATAAGCCCTTTGTAAGAATGTCTGCTGATTGATCTGCAGAGGATACATGTTGAACTTGAAGATCTCCTCGAGTGACTCTATCACGTCTATTTCAATATGTTTTGATTTAGCATGAAACACAGGGTTTATGGAAAGTGCAATGGCTAAAACATTATCACAATATATCATTGGAAATAAATATAAAGGGATATGAACATCACAGAAGAGTTGTCGAATCTAGGCAAGTTCAGCAGCAGTGATTGTTAGAGCCCTATACTCAGCTTCTATGGAAGATCGAGAAATTGTATGTTGTTTCTTAGATGCCCAAGAATAGGATTTGAACCAATAAACACTATAAAGCCCGAAGTTGATCTCCTATCATTTGGATCACCTGTCCAACGTGCATCGCTATAAGATTGCAGATACATTAGTTTTGGTTTGAAATGAATACCATAGGTAGATGTACATTTGAGATATCGAATGATTCTTTTGACTGCAATCACATGAGAAAACATGAGATTGTGCATGAATTGACAAGCTGAAAAAGCTATGTTAGGTCTTGTAAAAGTGAGGTATTGAAGTGCCCCACCAACATTTCTATATTGTTTAGGACTGTCTTAAGGTTTCCCATCATTTTTAAGTAGCCTATGATAAAGTAGACATGGTGTAGCACATGGTTTAGAGTTCTGCAAATCCACTTTATCAATCAACTCATTGATATATTTTGTTTGTGACACAAACAATCCTTCTGAGGTATAGCTAATCTACAATCCCAGAAAATAGTGCAATATACCTAAATCTTTCATTTCAAACTCTGTAGTGAAAGATATGATAACTTGGTTGATTAATTGAGAGTTGTTGCTTATGAGAATTACATCATCAACATCATACAAAAGCAATAGAACAGTTCATTTTGAAGATTGTTGCACAAATAAAGAAAGATCAGCCTGTGAAACTTGGAACCCCAAACTTGGTAAGAAACTTGTAAACTTTCATTCCAAGCTCTGGGAGCTTGTTTTAGACCATATAATGACTTCTGGAGCTTGCAAACATAATTTGATTTATGTTGAACTTTCAAACCCTGGAAGTTGTGCCATATAGACTTCTTCTTGAAGTATGCCATATAGAAAGACATTTTGACATCTAATTGCCTAAGAGACCATTTGAACTGAGCAGCTAATGCAAATATCAACCTTATTGTTGTAGGTTTTACCACATGATTGAATGTTTCCAAGTAACCTACTCTTGGTTATATCCTTGTGCCACAAGTCTTGCCTTATATCTTGCCACAGACCCATCTGCATTTGTCTTTATTTTATATATCCATTTGCATCTAACCAGGTTCTTATCAGGTGGTAATCAGACTAAAAACCATGTCTTCTGGGAATGAAAAGCAGCTATTTCCTTTTCTATTGCATTCTGCCATTCTGAGACTTTTGATGCAGCTTTGAATCTCTTGGGTTCTAAAGTGGCAGTTGTAGAGAAAGCTTTCTTTTTTAACACCTTATTCTTAGCTCTTGTTTGCATGGGATGTACATTCATTGGGATTGGCAAGACTACACATAATTGCTCATGTTGGAAATTAGGATCCACATGGATGAGATACTGTGTACTATAGCTAGTTGGTGACAACTGATGTGATTGAAGTTCACATGGTATGTATGATGTTGTGTTATCATATGCAGGTGAATGAACAAACCTTAGAGCACTAGATGCAACTGTTTCCAAGAAATTTGAGGCTCTGGATGTAGACAAAGATTTTGAGACACTAGATGAATGCATATTCAAGGACTCTGTGGTTTGAGATGTGAGTGAATGAGATGAGGGTAAAAATGCTTGATTTGTTAATGTGATGATTGGAGCTAAATGAGTTGGTGAATGTTCGAAAGTGCTTGATGAGTGAAATTGTGATGATGCGAATCACATTGTTGAGTTTTGAGACATGCTAGAATTAGAGTATAGAAAACTAGTTCCATTAAACAAAACATGTCTAGATACATGAAGTTTACTAGTAGCAACATCTAAACATATATAACCCTTTGCATATCCTAGAAACACACAAGTTGCTATTTTGGGTTGAAGTTTAGATGTGTTGTAAGGTTTTAATAGAGGAAAACATGCACAGCCAAAGACCCTTAAATGTTTAATCCCATGAATTGTATTATATAACTTTTGAAATGGTGACTACATATGTAAAGTAGCACAAGGCATCATATTTATCAGATAAGATGCAGTAACATAGGCATGAAACCAGAATTGATTAGGCAATTTTGCAGTTTGGAGAAGTGTAATTGTTGTTTCAACAAGGTGCCTGTGTTTTCTTTCTGCCAAGTCATTCTGTTCAGGTGTATATGGACATGATTTGTCATGTAAAATACCATGTTTTGACAAGAATTGTTGAAACTTAGTGCTTGTGTATTCACTTCCACCATTGCTTTGAAATATCTTAACTTTAGCAAAAAATTGTGTACACATATAAGCATGAAAGTGAACAAATGTTGCAAATACTTTTGATTTATTTTGTAATAAAAAAATCCATATATATCGAGTACAATCATATATGAAGGTTACATAATACCTAAATCCTTCATATGATAGTAAAAGGGCAGGTCCCTACACATCACTATGTATTTTCTCTAAAGGTTGTACATATTTTGTTACAAGAAAAGTAAAGGGTAACTTGGTGAACTTTCTCTTTAAACACAGTATACATATTGATGAGCATGTATCTAGTGATGCAGGAACTTGAGATTGATATATAATTGCAGAAGTAATTGCATTTGATGTGTGTCCTAGCCTTTTGTGCCATATGCTTGATTGAACTGGTTTTACAAGAAAACATGAATGGGATGTAGGTAATGTAGATGACACCTTATATGGAATGTTGAATGGTATAGGATAGTAACCAGCTCTACACACCCCCTTGAGCATTATTTTCCATGTGGATTTGTCCTGAACCTAAAAAGAAACATCGTCACTTATGAATATGTATATCTATTGTCTTTGCAAAGTTGATAAATAGATAACAGGTGCTGAGAAAACTTTGGAACGTGTAACAAATTCTTGAGAGTGAGTGAATGATTTGGAACTACCAATTGAGAAGTACCAATATTGGAAATATGCAAATCTGCACCACTTGCAGTGGTAATTATGTAATAGAAAGATCCAGATTTGCTAACTCAGATGTCATGTGTGAAGTGGCACCAGTATTTACAATCCAAAAATGGTTAGATAGTGCAGAGGGTTGATGATTGTCATGCATAGCAGTGAGATTGACAGTGGGAGGCTTTCCTTGATAAGAAAAGTTGCTTCTGTGATAGCATTGTAAAGTTGAGTGTCCAAACTTCAAATAGATTTGGCACTGAATGAGAGAGCTAGAAGATATGTTGCCGTGTCTTTGAAAACAATCTGCTACAACATGACTCTTTTTATTGTATTTTTTACATATGGGAATCTCATAATGATTATTTGGACAGTGAGATTGATATGGCTTTGGTGTGCCAAGGATGCCAGGATTACTATTTGAAAACCTTAGACCAAAATTGTATTGAAATCTTCATCTGCCTTTGCCTCGAAAATTGTTACCCTTATAGCTATCATAGTTGTGATAACCCCCATTGAAATTGTTATTCGAACTATTGCCATGATTATAACCGGAGGAACTTGATCCTTTATTGGACTTGAAAGATTGACTGGAAGAAGACCCTGATTGATCTTGATCAAGAACAAGAGCTTTCCCTTTTTCAGATTGAACCTCAGCAACCATAACATTTCTAAAAAACAAAGCATATGACTTCTCAAAGGATTGAGCAATAATAACCTCTTTTGCCGGCAATTAAGACCTGAAGTATTTGAGAGAGATTCCATTTTCCCTTCCTCATATCACACATTGAAAAATGTTGAATTCTGCAGGCAGGCCTTTTAAAGCTAGTATGATAATGTCATCATCTTCAAAGATTACTCATGTTGCAACAAGATGATGTCTTACATCTTTGATTTTCTGAGGATAAACAGAAACCGATTCAGACCATTTCTTGAAATTTTGAAGTTATGTCTTCATCTGGAAGATTGTTGCTTTTGTAATTGAAGAGAATCTCTCAATGAGATTTAGCCACATCTTAAATGAATTCTTGCTTCCAATGATGCAAGAAATGGCAGTCGCAGACAATGTTGCAATAAGCAACTGCATAAGTGCACGATCGTGCATTTTTCAAACCAAGTAGTCATCATTTTCAACCCCTTTAGAGGTAGAATCATTGGCAAATCTTGAGGGACATTTTCTTGAACCATCAATAAACCTCATAATTACATGGCTTTCCAAAAGTAATCTGAATTGAAAACTCCAAGTGAGATAGTTGGAATCGTCGAGTTTCACTGTAACAGAAGTGGAGACTGTAGAGAGAAGATTGGTGATTGGCGATTGAATAATCTGCAGCTGAGCAGTCGTGCGTGACCATTGTGCAGAATTTGTGAAGAAATCTTTCACTGAAGCTTTTGATCGAACAGTTGGTGGGTAGGCAAGAAGAAACCAACTTTCTAAGCAATCAAATATGTTTTCCGATGCCAATATCACAGAGAGATACAAATCATAGGGTATAGAAGAGAAATGAAAGCTTGAAGATTGAGCAGAAGTATCAGACCGTCCGTCGACGATACCATATGAAGATGGCTGCAGAAATGTAGAAAACCAGATAGAGAGAATAAGAGATAAAGAGAAATTTGTAGCTGAAAATGTTTTCTTGATTGATACACAATGGATTACAATGATCACCTATATATGTGTTGCTATTTGAATACTTGCAGTGCAAGTTACTAACCTTCTTCTTACATATAACATTGCTAACAAATCGTATCACAAACAGATTCCCACTAACTACATATAACAATCTATTTAATCTTCTTGACAAGTGGCATTGATCTTGACCATTGATTACCTTCTCACTTGGATCACAGTTTTGCATTTCATTCTTCTTACACCAGCTCCATGTACTAACAATTAACAAAGAGTTCCGTTTTAGCCTATTATGTGTACGAATACCATTTTAGCCTAATATGTATGGCTCACGTACTAATGATTAACATAAAGTTGACGAAATTTTCAATTTTGGGCATAAGTCCTAACAAACTTCACCACATGGACTTAAATCCTAGTTTTTTTACCACATGGGCTATCTTCCAACTACCCTGTCACTACAGGGACTAATAATCCAATTAGGCCTTTAAAACATTCTAAATAACTTCCTAACGTTTTCAAAATTAGACATATGGTAGGTAACCGGGAACTTTACCAACATTAGGTGATAACAATATAGCACTAAATGATGAGGTGGATAAATACTAAAGTTTGTTTTCGCTAATTGACGTCTTTGGAGTTCTAATCCCCCAAATTGACCCATATTAGCCAAGTTAAACCATGAATTTGCTTAGCCACATGACATCAATTTTAATTAGGAGATTCTAAATTCTGTAGTTGACTTGAAAGTTAAATCACGATTAATATTTGTCCATGTCATGACTGAACAATAATGAACCTAATAGATGTCAATTTAAAAAAAAATCTATTTAGAATGTTTTAAAATGTTATAACTAATTTGAATTCACTTCTGAAAATTAAGTAGTTATCTAAACTTAACCTTAAAAATTATAATTAAACTACAAATTTTAATTTAAAAAAATTAAAATAGTATTTTGAGTCTTTAGTTCACGTACCTTTCATCTCCAGTGATGGCTATGTACTTTTAATTATGGAATTATTTTATTTATTTGAATTTCTTAAAACTCTATTTACAATATACAAATAGCCAACTGGCAACAAAAAAACGTGGCAAAAATGTTTATAAACCTGGAAGCATGTAAGAATTTGGTAACATGTCAAACCTCACTAGGATTCCATGAAAGTCATCTGATCCCTTTCAACGAGAGATTTTTCAGTATGACCGGTATACGGGGTGGTACACCACGTGTTATTAAAAAAATAGTAGGATATGTGTGCTAAAAAGTTAATAACTTAAAAAATAAAATTTCCTACAATTCCTATTAAAACACGTGGTGTACCACTTGTATTCCTGTCACAACTAAAATTTTCTTCCTTTCAACAATTTAATTCGTACATATTTGGTGGGTAATTGGACGTAATAAGGACACTTGTCGATTTCCTACTCGCAGTTCACTATTTAATTATGAAAATACTTGTTTGTAGAGCTGTTTAGCATTTCTTGAAGGGACCCATTAAAGAAATATATACTCGAAGCAACTAATTTTTTTTAAATAAACGATATTATTTACACTAAGACCTACTACAATCATTGAAATAAAATTTAAATTTTAGGTTCCAAACTTATCCAAATTTGGTCAAATCCTTAGGCCAAATATGAAATTTAACCCAAAACTCTTTTTGAGGCAAATTTAGATCAGAATTCCCCCTTGGGTTAATACTTTGACCCATTATATATGTATATTTGTTTAGTTTTATATTTATAAATTCATTAAATTCAACCACTAAGATCTAATATGATCAAATCTAATGGTAAAAAAAATAATATATATATATATATACACACATATAAAGGTCCAAATTTAAATCCAACGGAGAAAATAATTTAAAATTTTCTTTTCATGTGTTTCATATTCTTTTATAATGTTCCACGAGTTTCATTGTGACAACCCGTCCCTAATTTTTCGATTTTATAAATTTTAAAAGAGTGATGTGAATGTCCCTAGTGGCAAGATCGTTGACTATCATTTTGTGACGCGTATGGGTTATTATTTTATCGTATTCTCGAAGTACTCGACAGTACAAACGACTAAGCACAAGCAGAACTGAATTTGGAGTTACGACGAAGATTTTACAAACTACGGAGAATGATGATCGTTTTGGTAAATTCACGTTACAGGAGATATTTTTCTGTATTTTCATTGGTGACTTTGAACTATGTGTCACGTGGGGCCCACACCCCACTATTTCCCTCTCTCTTGTGTCTTCCAATCCCCATAAATCCCTTTTTTTTTATCAACTCTCCATTCATTTGATGCCACATCATCTCTTCTTCCCTCATTTCACTCTCTCTTATCTCTCAACTCTGTCTTCTCCCTTTCTCTCTGCAAGTGTAGAGAAACCGAACCATACCATTCTCTCCATTCCGGCGAACACCACCACCACGAACCTAGGCTAGTCACGAACAACCGCCGACTACAATGATTTTCCTCTCCCTCATCTCTGCAGTTATGCAGATGCTACCGTGATGGAGCATCGCTATCTTCCTTCGAAACCAGACCACTAGTCTCGAAGAGATATCACTATTGTCGTCATCCAATCAATTCAGTGCACACTGGTTCGAAATATGGCTGCATAGTGGCTCTGCCCACTGTTCATCGTCTAATCCGGCAAGACTTCACTATTTTCCTACCAAGGTAGGCCTCGGGAACCCTCTCTCTCGTCATTTTCATCAGTTGTGAAAGATTTTAAGGTTTTTAGGCCTTTGTTGTAGGGTTTGGGGACATAAACCACTCGGGGAAACACTCATCAGATTTCCGGCAAGAAAACCCAGCCTTGCAGTCTTTTTTCGCCCTATCCCGACCTCGGCTCAACCTCACTTTGGTATATTTCGATTCTTTAACTCCTTAGCTTTACTTTGGCTTTTGAATTTTTGAATTTGGTTTAGCATTGAAACTGTTATAGCCTTCTAAAGTTTTCCTGCCATCCTCACTGCGATTCTGGTGTTCTCATTTGCAGAAAACCGACCAACCCAATGCAGGAATGAAAAAAAAAGGCCCAAACCTACCTCAAATCTTTGGCCCAAGCCTAGCCCAAACCTTTGGGCCATTATTCCAGCCAGCCCAGTTCTGAAACGGGCTTAGAATATTGGGTTGACTTTTTCGGAATTTTCTTGGAAACCCTCCTAGGCTAATTTCGACGTCCCGAGTTCGTTTTTGACATCCATTTAGTGAAATTTCAAAGGTTTAATGTGGTTTACCACTGGGGCGTCTTGGTTGACTTTTGGGGTTGAACGTTGATTTTTTCGTTGACTTTTTATAAAATTTTCTCTGGACCCCTCTTAGGGTAATTCGATGCACTGATTCCAAATCCGCACTCCGTTTTTTTAAATTTAATTGTCTTAGTGGAGTTTTACTAATAGGTCCCAATATTATGCTTAGGTGCAATTACTATCGGAAACTTCGGCTATCCTAGTTCGAACGGCTGCGACCTAACAAGTATCTATGAGTGAGTCTTTTCTTTTATATAGTATATATATAATTGTTAATTTCCTTTTATACATTGCATAAAGAGCTTTCTACAATACGACAAGACTAGCGTGACATTTATAAAATTTAGCGCATTGATAGAAATTATGAGGTTATGCTACGTCCTACGAGATGCACATGTATGCGTATTATTGATGCCTTAATTATATTTATGGCCATGAATAGTATTCTGTCGATGTAAGATTATTAATTTACCATTGCATGATTTTATGTACATTATCTGCTCATCGTTGTTGCATCGATGTTAATACTCGTTCGGGCCAAGGCCAGTCTTTCACGTGTATGTGCACATTGCACTGTATGCTCCCTTTTGATCCATTGTAGGTGCCAATCCTTTTCTAGATTGCTATAGGCAATTAGGACTCGTATGTGATGCGCATAGCGCCAGTCTTCACGTGATTGTAGCACTAAAGCGTATATCATTGTTACACCCCAGTCCTGTTCATGTCAGAATATCTCTGCATGAACTCATGTGTCAGCATGTGTTGATGAGCACTCGATATGATATGTTTGCTTAGCAAGATTATGTGATTACGGACGTCATGTACTTATTTACGAAATATTGTGCCGTATTGAATTCTTGAGATTTTTCAGGCTACGGTAAGTATTTTCTTACTATACATAATATGTATATTTTGGAAACTATACTTGTTTTACGACGATGGGTTATTATGTTTTCGAAAATGTTTTTACAAAGCATTGTTTTTAGGCCTACTCACCATTGTTTTTCGCCCCTCTAGGATGGTATAATTCTTATCCTACCTTACTGTACTTTACTTATGGTATGTCATCACATATGAAATGGGTTCATTCCCGCTCATAAGTGCACTCTTATATTTAGACACTTTTAGGTTTAAATTTATTCACATTTTCCACATCACTACGCTTTATGACTTCGTCACCCTTCTAGTGTTGGCCATCACAGCTCGATTCGGAATCCAGATGGACATTCCGGGTTGGGGTGTGTCATTCATGGTGTCAGTTAGTGATTTTTCAATATTTATCAAAATCTAAATATTTTTAGATTTAAATGTTCATAAAATTAGGATAGCCTACATAATTTTTTTTTAAAGTTACTTTAAGAAAAAAATTATCCTAAATTCATTTTTTAATAATCTCGAGCTAAAAATTTAACTCAGAAAGGTTGAAGCAAAAAAACTGTTTCTGGATTAAAAAATTTAGGCTTTCTCCCAAGGGTTGGAGATGGTCTAAGGGGGTGGGAGAGTGGGTTTAGCCTCACAATAGACTAGCAATAATATAGTTTAAATTCGCCTTTGGCGAGAATTGAACTTAAGATCTCTCATTTATAAGTGAAAAGGAATGTTACTAGACCATAGTATTAAATGGCTACTCGAAGCAATTAATTAAAATACGGATATTATATCATAAAAATGGACCAACATTCCTTCTTTCTTGAGGTT
Source organism: Malus domestica (assembly GCF_042453785.1). Lineage (NCBI taxonomy): Eukaryota > Viridiplantae > Streptophyta > Magnoliopsida > Rosales > Rosaceae > Malus > Malus domestica. Next base: position 9,504,543 of record NC_091673.1, read on the forward strand.
GAAGATTGGATAACCGAGACTGACCGAGAAGAATGGTAAACTTTACTCTGGGAATGTGTGTAACCTTGACTGGACACCACTCACTTCATCGCCGAATGTCAGGTTGGCAAGTGAAAAGATGCTAGTAGTAAGCTAGTCTACATAGGTGGCGCAATAAATGCCCAGTGGAAAGGACCCAAGGCACGATGTTTCCCTTAGGGCCTATATAAATGGGTGAAACCCCCAATACCGGGGTTGAAGAACAAAAGAGAGAGAGATTATATGTATTAGCCGATCACTATTTTAGTCTTGCAATCAATAGAATTTGTGCAACACAGTGGATGTAGCCCAATTTTGAGGGGTGAACCACTTACATCTTTGTGTCCATTTCATTTCAGTTTGTATCCCAAGCCCACCAAGGGTTTAAGATATTTGTTTGTTAAGCTTATAATTTGTGAGTGTCCACCCAGACTTGTTTAGGTTTGACTTGCAAATTTTGAGTGTTAACAATAATAACATTTATTAAAGTAGCAATATTGGTCATTTGATTTGGTTGGGGATTTTGTGGAGTCCCCCAGCCCCAGGTTAGAGTCGTAAGTCAAAATGGGTTGTGTTTGCGTATGACTCCTAATAGAAAAAAAAAATTGAATAAAAGAACCCACATAATTGAATTTGGTCCATGAATCTAAGAAATAGTGAGAATTCCAGATCTCTCACAATTCAAAAATCCAGGATAGGTTCTGAAAGAAAGGCACTAAAAGTGTGCGGCTGCCTCAAAAACTTTATCCTTGTAGCCACCATTTTACTAGATAAACGTCTTTAAATCGGAAGAGAAATTTCAAGAAATGACAGATCTATTCACTCTACAAATAATCGAGCTGGATTTGGTGTATCCTAAGGATTTGCCTTTTTTATTGGATTGGATAAAAAACAATTCTTGAATGAGATATTCAACTCCAGGGATGAATAAAAAAATAAATCACTATAGTCGTAATAGCAAAAGTGCCTTTTTTATTTCATTTTACACTGACTCCATTACTGCATTCATTAATATATGGAATCACTAATACCCTTACATTTCTATTTGAAACGTAATGGTAATATACAAGAAACTTGTAACTCAAATTATTAAGATTGTTTATGTACATTCGATTTATCTCTTCCTCAATATATCTTGTATAAACTACAAGAAATAAAATAATAATAATACTATTCTATTGTGAAATAGTAACATATCATATTACTTGCACATATGGAAAATGGAACATCATAACATGGTTACCAATAAACTGGCAAAGCTGAGCTGCATATTTGATTTGGAATATACTGTTATTGATTCCCCTAATGCGTTGTCATGTGAAAACAAACTTACACATTAATGTATTATTGAACTGAGACTACACATGGCAGTCAAGCCATTTCATGTAATTATCACTCATTTGTAGGCGCTAAATAACAATTTGCGTAAGAAAAGGACACCTTAGCTATTGCAATCTCGATCAAAGGGCATCGATCCTTAAAATTGGACAAGGTCATTATCCCGCACAACAGAGATTAACACGTTGTTCAGACCATACTTAATTAAATTACTAATCAGACAATAATCCTTTCATTAACAAAATATTCATCATATGATAATCCTTTCGCTTTCAGTTAATCCTTACCATAAACATTTCTGTTCAGCACTCCCCAGGGACGTAATATATACCCCCCCCTATATAACAAAAAAAATTGGAAATACAACAAAAATGCAGACATTGCCAAACCATTTGACCCTTTACTTTTGCTTCCTTAAGGTGGGGAGGGGGAACCCTACAGAAGGTCAAAGAACATTTACATTTGTTTCAGGTGGCCTTCCGGGGGTGCATGTAAGTCCTTCTCCTAGTACAAACGCTTCCGACAGCCAACTGCACCGCAATGGCAGGCTAACTGCTTAATTTTTCCATCAAGACCGACCACGCTATCAAGTTCATAACCATAGTCATATGAAAGTTCCTGCACACGCAAACATTGAATCAACTCGTTATTCAACCATTCAAGAGCCAAGCAATGTTGGATACCTGAGTTAAAGGGGAAGAAGAATTTTTACCTGCAATGGAGGTATATTATCCGCGGCGAACAACACAATTCTAGCGAGTCTAACATCATGATGAGAGCTCAAAACACATTGTACGAAGAGGTTAGGCTCACAACTATGATTGATATATCTAGTAACGTTGCCATGAGAAGCGGCATCTATGCAAAACTCAGGCTCACTTTCTGATAGCTTGCTGAATCCTGACTCTGCATCACCATTTGGAATAGTCACATCGCACATTCGCTTCTGCAATGTGTATAGATACTTTAGAGGAATGTATAGATCAACACATAAAAAATCCAAAAATTGTAAGAGCATTGCGAGTTCAATTCTTCCATATCAAACAGCTGGAATTGTACCTCTCTTGACCCAATCCCATGCATTGTATGCCAGCAATCAATTTCAAATATATATTCGTTCCCCAAGAGACTGTCAACTTCATCAGTCTTCCTAAGAACTCCAATGTATTCACATACTGGTGCACCAGAAGGAATAAAGTCCCACGACCTAACACCCCAGCCTTTGTAATCCGTACGAAATACCTGTCCAATAAAATTACAGAATTAAATTTTGTAAAGTACTGCGTATTATAAAAGAAGCATTGGCAGTTGTAGCATTCAGACCTCAAGTCGATGCTTCATTCCCCGCTGAGATGAACGGTTAACACAACCAGGTCCACAGCCGCAATTTGGACCACACTCAAACACAACAGCCTTTGCCTCAATTAATCTAACAGATAGAGAGAAACAGAGAGTTTCGCCAACACAACCTTTATACAAAAAAAAAAAAGGACTGGTGGATCTCAACCAAGATAGTCTTACAACAGCACTTATGCCATATTTCAAACCTTACCTTCCACCATCTTTACTAACGTAAGGAAAATCGCCGCCATTCAGTTGAGCACAAGAGCAAGTCAGTGGATTAGTACAGTTTCCTTTGCAACTGCACCCGGGAGCGTTCGGTGGAATGTTCACATCTTTTTCAACTATAATAGAGTTAATATATTTAAGGCCTGCAAGATTGATAATTTTACCATGTCATTAGTAGTAGTGGCACGGATAATGCCCTACTGAACAGTACAAATGATCTGCTAAAAGTTGAGAAGTGTAGCTGACCTTCAGGCGCTATAGGAGGTTTATCAATGACGTTCGTAGCTGGAATGCAAATATTTTCTAGACCGTTGCAAATGTCCTTGCACACCAACCTAAAAGTAACACGGTTCCTTGGGTTTACAATCAAAGGAACACAACTGGGTTAAAACAGAACATTGAGGAAACAGCTTACTGATTTCATACCCAGGTAATTCAGCGTGAACTTTAGACCCTCGCGCACGAACAAAATTTACCTGAAAAACTAGTCACTTAAGCATCTCTAAACACCTTCAGATGATAACTTGTAATTGAACATATGAAAAGCCAATAGTATGGTCCCAAGCCTTGAGAGAATTATATATGAAAAGCTCAACAAAAATTTCCCACAGTTTGTTCCCTCATCACTAAATTGTATTTAGATATTGAAAAGAAATGAAAACCTGTTTACTACGCAAACTATCTTGCCCTGGAAGTCGCTTTAAACGATACTTAAACACGGTAAATCCAGCAACACCCTTTTCTGCCCAATAATTGTTAACCTGCCATAGAAAGAAAATAAGGAAAATATATTTTGGTTCGATTAGATGTGTTCCTATTTCCACTTTTAACTATGTGTTACTTTATGCATATATATACCATTAACCATAAAGAAAAATACACATGAAAATGGCCAACCTTGTATAGGCCATCATACGTATAAACTTTACTAGTATAACTATTGACGCAGTCATGTCCACGGACAACTCTAACAGGAATGCCCTGGTCCATATTATTCTGCAAGAAAATAAAACACAAACAACAAGTAAACAACATGTAGGAGAATGTCACACATTCAAGGAGTCGGTATGTGAAATAAATCATTCCTTGGATCCACGGCATCATATGCCGTCAGACAATTTTGTAAACTTCAACAAAAACTGTGCGTATTGCATGAACCTTAAGAGCCAAATTATCAACAGATGCAGCACAAATATCAGTTTCAAGATGACGCACCTTAAGAGCCAAATTACCCCGTTTCATAACTTGATCTGCAATTTGTTGTTTATTACCAAGCAAATCATTTCCACCTTGACCAGTATAAACAATCTCTTCTGCGTTATCAACATCATCTTCATATTGGCCAGAAACCACAATTGTTAAGGCAAATGGAAGCTTATAGCCTCTGAATTTCTCCTGCAATATCCAAGAGGCTAATAAGATTACAACCTTTGGTTCAAATACCCCAGAGGCTAATGTTTGAATTTCTCTGGCGAACGGTAAGGAATAGCATTTGATTCAAAACAACTATCTTCACATAGTTAACTAGAGCTCAAACTCAAGTATTAATAACTAACAAGAACAACAATTTAAGAGAAAGAAACAATAATCAGAACTTAAAGAGTACTCCACACCGTCGCACCCTATGGGAGTTGTTTATTTGTGAACGCTTTTATTTAGGGAACCGAATTTATACATTAGTTTCCTCTGTTAACTGTGTATAATTGCTTCAATCTTTCAATGAAAGTAGACTTACCACCTTGCCTTTAGATTCTCCTACAAAATCAATTCCATTTAACCAGTGTGAATGGAACCTTAAAGCCACCATTTCAGCCCGGGAGTAAAATTGATGCCCAACAGCAATACCTGCATCATTTATATTTACACTGAGCAAAGTATCTTTTGAAAAATGGTCCTCCTAATGATCAAGCATAAGATACAAGCCAACGTTCTCTCAGTGTACCCAGCTAAAACCAGATAACACTAAAAAGGTTAACATGTGATTCCACTAGCAAAGCAATAACAACGAACCCGGAAGATGACCAATTTGCTTTTCAGGGAATAAAATTTGATTCTCCTTGAGCATCTGTAACGAATAAAAAATGACAAACACAAAAAAGCACAAAAAAACGTCACAGTTAGCATAAAAACAGAAGGGTTAAAAACTTAAAAGACCAGGTTAGTATACGTTTCTGAAAGGATATAACGCCTGGTTACTACAAAAAATATACTAGTTCAACTATATCACTAAGTTTACTAGCCCACAAAATCAAAAGGCAGAAAACCAGACATTATGATAATTCTGATGCTTATGAGGATTTACACAACGAAGAAAAACGGATGTAGCTGTTTGCATGAATGCCAGAAGAAAAAAGGTTTCCTTCCAACTGTAAAACTAAATATGAAAAGGAATTATTACTACTCTCTACAATAATGAATTACCAATGCTTTATCGCTAATGACAGAAAAAAAGTTTCCTTCCAATTGTTAAACTTCCTAGAAAATATTACGTGCATCAGATCTACATGGAGCACAGAACTTACCTCGGAAAGTGCCTTCAGATCAGGTCTCTTGGACTGCTTCTTAGGTTCATCATCATTCTGAACAGATTTTTAAATATGATAGTGTGATCAGTGGTGTCTAACTCAGGTACTACACTTAATAGATAATCATGTGCCGAATCCACATATATGACCTAAATTAACTCTTAAGGTACCTTCTTATCAGTTTTCTTGGAAGGACTCATCGAAGGCCCTTTGGGAGGTTTTTTGGAAGGACTCTTGATAGGACTCCCATTCTGCAAATGATTGTCAATCTAAAGTAAATGATAATCACAAATGCCAAGATCTCTAACTATACCTGTTTTTGCCTTTTTACAAAATGATAATGAAAAATTGAAAGGAACATTCTTCCTGCAGATAAGAAACATTGAAGCATCCAATAGACATGCCATAAGGTTCATACAGCTTATTTCCTCTTGACCCTCGCTATCATTACCAGTTACATGCATAAGTTATTCCTTCACTCTGCAATGTAATATGGAAAAAAAAAACTAACCTCAGGCTTACAACATCTTTTCTCCTCTTCCTGCAGAAAAGCAACAAACTTTGTAAGTTAAGAATCTTACTTGTGGAAGTACTTGAAGCGAACTTGCATTTGTCAATTTTCGAAAAATAACCCAAATAAAATTCACTCATAAAAAGTAGACAATGAGTCCACCTTTTAAATTGCATATAATCATCAAGTCAAAATCCATTACAATACAACATCAACATTTTAGAGGCCCTTTAAACAGGGCACCCCCCCCCCCCCCTAAAACAGAGCTCAAAAGATATCTTCTTGAACTTAATCCATATAGTATCAAACTTCTAAAATGTTGTTTAACAGTAAATAGGAAATGCGGATTAGGCCAATTAAGGCCGTGTGCCGGCCCCCTTGTACCCAAGTTCGAATCCCCAGTCCAGTGAATCGACTAGTTCAGAATATCATCGTTAAAAAACTAAATAAGGCTCAATAATCAAATGACATTGATCACATTTTATGAAGTTCATACCTGAACATGGTGAAGGTAATGCAAATTGAAAGCTCGGAGTGTCTCCCTCACGCGAGCAGTGTAGCTCACACCGTTCTCATCAGTCAAAGGCAAATCAGCAGCTGTATACCAACTCCAATCCACACAATCCTTGCTCTCGCCACTCTCCAGTGTCACTTTGCTCTCGCTGCTCTCCATTGTCACTTCTCCCTTGCTCGGTTCAGCTTCAGGCTTAGAACTCTGCACCGGCGGTTTAGGGGGTTTCGCAACCTTGGTCTTCTTGGTCCTGATGACGCCGTCCTTGGTCTCATCAGCCATCCGCTTCGGACTCCCGTAAAAAGGCCGTTTCTCCGCCGGAACGTTCTGCAGCCGGGGGCTAACCCTGCGATGAGCGGCGGAATCGTTCAGTTCACCCATCGATTTGCTATTTCCACCCCAAAAACCTGCAACAAAAATACAGAAAATAGTGATTAAAAATTAGGAATCAAGATTTCGGGACGAGAGGAGAGTGAGCTCGACGGCGAGAATCGTACCGATCGGACGACGGAGCGATTTGGAGTGGAACGATAAACTCGGGGAAGACAGAGAGTTCGGAGGGAAGGAGAATACTCGGGGCTCGAGACGTCGTCGCTAGGGTTTTGAAAAGAAAGACGTTGTGGGAGTGCACAGACCGATAGTGGGAAGTTTAAAAAACGATACAGGCGGGAAACTGAAAGGTTAACAGTCATTATGACGTTTGTTTGGTGATGATTACAGGCTCGTTTGATAACATTTGATTTTTTTGTGTCTACTTCAAACGGTCGGGGGAGGGTCTAAAAATTTGAAATGCAGTGGGTTGATAATATATATTTTAACCAATATGATAGTCTACCACTTGCACGTTTATTACATATTATGTATTCATTATTTTTGAAACCGACACTAATGAAATTTATTAAGCCACTATCACCACTACCAATACCATTATTGCAAATGCCACAATCACAACTGCCCAATACCCACGAGAAATTTTTATGTATGTTGAGCATCAAATGTCTTTTTCAGTGAAAACTTCAAAAAAATAATTTCCAACTAATTGCATTCTGACACTAAGTGTCCTTTTCAGTATCCACTATCACCACCTTATTAGTGGTGGTGTCCAAATTAAATAGGTGTCGTGGGTACATGTTTGCTAAATTTAACCCCTAAAGAAAATAACCCCCATAAGCATATTCTATTAAATTAATTGTTTTTACAATACAATGTGTATCATTTAAACTTCACAAGTTTGTGCTAATGACCATTTAATTATGAATTGTAGGCATTTAATTGTACTTTTGTGGAGGAAAATTTGAATTGAAGTTTATAAATAATTATCTTTCATGTCGACACGACACTTCATGTACACGCATTCGGTTAGCAATGCTGGTATGAGCTACATCACAAACAAGTTATTTATTACATTCAACATATCGACACAATAAACCTATTTATTTCCGTTGCCACCAAAATTAGCACCCTTAATTAATGGTTTTCCGTATTAACAACTAAACCAACTAGCATCAACTTTGATAGGGATTTATCTTTGATGGTCAAAGTCACCAAGTAGTCCGATTATTTTTTTTTAAATCTTCACCGTTTAATTTCTTAAAGTTAATCTTCATTGTTTATTTTTTGAACTACTCAGTAGTCGCGGACTATAAAACAAAGATTGCTTAGATAGAATAACAAAGCGTACAAACCAATCTTAATTGCAATAATCCACTCTTTAATACTGCTTCTGTCCCAATAGATTAGTGTGTGCTTAATTAAGCTATGCATACAGATTTGCAGATTGCAGATTAGTGTGTTCTTCTGTCCCACAAGACTCTCTGAGCAGTCAAAATCTATGATTGCACCCGCATCCTGATGTCTTTCATTAATCATTCTTTCTAGTTTATGCTTTCTTTTTCTTAATCTTAAGATTTGTTTGATCACTTAATTAATTGTTTAATCCCATGCTTCCGGCGGACAGTTTATGTTCCTTAATTGTAGTCTAATCTCCAGACAAAGCATATCGCATTCTTGCTGTCCCGGTTTAAGTAGTGATGCAATTGCAAGTAGGCCGATCATCTTAGGAATAGAGATAACATGCCTGCCCTGCTGTACGCCGATAGACTACGTTGAATATATATACTTTATCCCTTTATTATCTATATATAGTTTTCAAGTGAATAATAAAGAAATAATTTGTAGTGTGATTAAATATATACATGGGTTTTTTTTTTTACAATCTATAGGATAATTTACACTGAATTGTAACCAACTGAATTTGAGTACGAAATTTTAAGTGCAACGGCAAATGCTCTTAACCAACTGAATTGTAAGTCACTTGCATACATATGATATTTTCAAAAGTCGGCTTATTGCAGTACTTTATTTGAAATATGTGAACATAAAACTAAAGAATGGCTATAAGGCACAGAATGGTGACATGTTCAATTTAAAGTGTAGCTCAATTTAATGAATTTGTGAAAGCAAAAAATGTAGGTAGCTCATTTTAGAAGAGAAATTTCAATAAGGTTGTCATATTACGGCAACTTCCCATCATGTCAGAGTTGGACCAAATTACAAGGGTCCTCGTACTTTTGTGAAATATGTTATAAATGACGTGATAAGATATCTCTTCGTAGGTAAAACTTTAATTCCAAATGTTAGAATCATTATTCAATAATCCAATTAAAATGAGAAGTGACACATACATCCCAAAAATAGTACTAGTACATGCAATGACGGATTTAGGAATTTTCCTTCGGAGGTGATGGTGATACTTCTAAAATAAACTGTAAATGATACTCCATAACCCCACCATTTGCTTAAGGAAAAAGTTCATCATTGTTGTTTAGCTTTTTCATCGATCGCACTACTCATTGACATGTTAATTTGGAAAAAAAAATAAAAAATCAGTTACAATGTAATACAAACTTTATGAGTTTTCATTGTGTGTGTTTTTCCTTACATATATATTTCTTCTACGTCTCCCCCATTGATATACTCTTCTAAATCTATTTCTCTCTTAGACTTCCCCTATAATTCTAATACAAAATGTAAAACAAAAAACAAAATAGACATGTCAAACAAGTTTTTTTTTTACTGTAAAAAAAGGAAACCCTAGCCGCCTCCTTTTCTCTCTCTCGTAGAGATCCCCCAAATTCCTCATCTCTTCGCCGCCGACTCCTTCCTTTGGTTGGGGTCAGCAGGCAGTCCTCTTTTCTCTTCTTCATTTTCCTTCTCTTCTCCTTTCATTATGCCTGTGACCTGCCCTTCCGCTGTCTATGGCTGTCGGATTGTGAGGTCAAGACTCTTTTTCCAGTGTCCTTCGCCGTTTACCAACTCTTATTTCTTTTCATCCTACATCTTGCCCTCTTTTCAAACCCAAATTTCAAATCTTCAGTCATTTTCTCTCACATCAATTTCTTCGATTTCCCTTTCCTTCCTTTGGCACCTCCACCTTCAACCTCTCCATCACTTCCCCTTTATTCCTACCAAAAATCAGATCTTCGAGTTTTGGACTCGATTTGGGATGTAGATCTCTACCTCACTGTCCCTTGTTTTACCGGCATGCCGGAAAATTTGGGCGAAGTGTTCTGCGGCCTCCGTCGTAGTAAGGGTGTTTTACACATCCCCTTGGCCCTTCTCCCCCACGTATTGTGTCTACTTGGTTCTCTTCTTGCAGGTGTGGTGGTTGGTGGTACAGATCTACATGGCTCGGTCGGTTACGGTACTCTGAGATTTGATTTTTGTTATGGAATTTGTCTTTCTTTATGGGTTACTTTGGTTGTGCTGGACTATTTGCAGATCCACCTTTTGTTTGGTTCCTACATGGTGGTCACTCCGATGGTTGCTGGCGAGAGTATGGCGGCGGCGAGCTGCTACTCCTAGATGGAGATTAGGTTTTCTTTTTGTCGTTTGTTCTCTGTTCTAGGCTTTTGTCGGTGTGGGTTGGGCCTCCCATTGTTTTTATCTTGGGTCGTTGGTTGGCTTTGTAAACTGTATTATCTTTAATGAATTATGAGTCTCTGACTCTTTTCCTTCATTTCTCTCATATGAGCCTGTGAACACGGAAAATTCCTGAAACGAAAGAGACAAGAACAACGTGCACAAACAAATATTTGTATTTGATGATTTTGGGTTACAATCTCTCTCTATTTTGATCCTCTGATTCGATCTCCGTAAGGTGTTGATTTGTGGATGTTTCGTTGATCCAAGGACCGTCGAGGCTTGATTTTGGATGAACTGTTGGAAGTTTCTTCAAGGAGCCGTTGGGGCTTGATCTTGAGGATGAGTGTTTCTTCAAGGGCCGTTGAGGCTTGATCTTGAAGAACAGTGATGAACGGATCTTCAAGGGCTTTTAGGCTTGATCCTGAAGAACGGTTGGATGTATGGATTTGTCGACGTTTGTTGATCCAAAGGGCCGTTGGGGCTTGATCTTAGGATGAACGGATGATGAACGATGGTGCTTTCTTCAAGGGCCGTCGGGGCTTGATCTTGAATTGGTGGATGATTGTTGATCCAAATGGTCGTTTGGGCTTGATCTTAGGATGAACGATGAACGAATAACGAATAACGAAGAGAGCTTTCTTGATTCTTCGGGAACCTGGATGCTTGAGAGCTTCGGAGTTTCAGAGCTTCAGAGCTTCAAGAATTTTGCCTAATGATTTTGGTTCCCCCTAAATGAATGAATTAGCCTTCTATTTATAGAATTTTCCAAGGCCTAATTTTGAATATAATATTCCAGATGAAATAAGTCGTTTCTGCCAGATGTTGACACGTGTCATGTTTGATGACTTTTCCAACTTATTTCGATTTTTTGTTTAGACACACGCTACGTGTAAAATTTATGTAATACATGAGCGTTGAAACTTTGATTTATCGGTCAACATTTATTTACCAAAATTTCGATGTCTACAAATGCTCCCACTTCAATGCGTGTCGTATACATGTGCTTGTCACGTGTAGGAGATGTGTTTTGAAGTCCCTTACTGTAGATGTCAATCCAAGGGCCATCGATGCTTGATCTTGAATTGGGCTGGAGATTTCTTCAAGGGCCGTTGAGGCTTGTTCTTGGACTTTGTTTGAGATTTCTTCAAGGGCCGTTTGAGGCTTGTTCTTGAACTTTTGTTTGAAATTTCTTCAAGGGCCGTCGAGGCTTGATCTTGAAGGTTGAAATTGGACCACAAGGAGTTTCATGTGGTAGATGATCTTTGGCTTTGATAGTGGATGAATCGGCACGTATTTGTTTTTGCGCTTTGTTGACTTTCCACAGCTTTGATCTTGAACTGGGTTGGAGGATTTTCTGGATTCCTCCAATTGTTGATTTTCCACAGCTTATTCTTGAACTAGGTTTTTATTCAAGAGTGGTAGACACTTGATCTTGAATCGGACTTGTGATTTCCTCAAAGGCCGTCGAGGCTTGATCTTGAATTTGGCTGGAAACTTTTTCAAAGGCCGTTGAGGCTTGATTCTTGAAGGTTGACTCGAACACATGACAAGCAGGCACAAGGTGAAGGTGACGACTTGTTGCTCTGTTCAATCTTTCTAATTCACACCTGAGCAGTTTGGTCAACGGTATGATCTTCAAGATTGATGGGCTCTTCTTCCAGTTGGTGACTTGATCTTTAAGGATTTGATTCAAGGGTGGTGAAACGGCACATGCAGTCCACAACGCCTAGTAAGTCGACCAAAAAATTTGAGGGTCAAAACGAGTTCACCGTCCAGAGTGATTGCAACCTTGATGATATGAGATACTTTTGATTTTGAAGAAGTAGCGGATGAATCAGCACGTGCTTTGTTGCACTTGTCTCCACATGCTTCAAGGTATCATTTTCATTTCCTTTATCTGTTCCTCAGGCAGATGTGGCATCTTCTCGAGTTCCTCATCTCAGACTCCTTCTGCTGAGTTGACTGTGCAGGCTGCATTCTTCTCTGCTTGTTTCTTCTGCACGTTGTCTCCACATGCTGCAAGGTATCATTTTCACTTGCCTTATCTGTTCTTCAGGCAGATGTGGCAGCTTCTTTGGAAGTACAGCAGCAGTGGGAGACGAGTACTCGAGAGCAGTGCTAAGTAGGCAATCAGGGAAGGGTTCCAAGCAGTCGGTTCCTTACCCGAGTTTGAGTGGAGGTTCCGGCATATTGTTTTCTTTATCCTTGTCTTTGCAGGTAAGAACAAGGACAAAGGAAAAGATGGGGAGAAAGCATGATATGAGATACTCTTGCTTTCTACCCTGTTGATATGAGATACTTTTGCTTTGGTGTCATTTGTTTGCAGAGGTACCCCAAGGAATAAGAAACACTAAGTAACTCGAGAGGCTTCGTTGGGAAGGCATTCTCGGAGATGAAGAAAGGTTCTGTATGTCTGCCTTGCTATGGAAGGTGAAGGTGGACAGTTATAGGAAGTCTCTTTAATACCTGTAGATGTACTATTCTTTCACTCGTGTCGGCAACTATTGAGTGATTGATCAGTATGGCTTCACGTGTTTTCTTCTTCATCAGAAATCTTCGACAAATTGTCCGTAATTTCTGCCAAGCTGAGTGTGCATATGACAGGTGTTGACGAGGCTGAAAAAGACTGGCACCTCTTCGATATCTGGGATCGGCGCTTCGACAAATTACCCGTGATTTCCACAAAGCTGAGTTTACGCGTGACGGGTGCTGACGAGGCTGAAAAAGACTGGCGCCTCTTCGATATCTGGGATTGGCGCTTTAACAAATTGCCCGTGATTTCCGCAAAGCTGAGTTTGCGTGTGACGGGTGCTAACGCGTCTGGAAAAGCAAGATGCTTCTCCGATTTCTGAGCTTGCCTCCTCGATTTTTGAATTGGCCTCTTCGAATTCTGAGCTCGCTTCTTCAATCTCTGAAATCCCGTTGCGTGTTGATTTTTATAGAGGCACGCAGTTCGTTTCAAAGCACACTTGAATTTTTTTTTGCTTGTAGAAAACTCCCTTCGTGCACTTCTAAGATCTTGATTTTGTCCGACTTCTTATTTCTTCAACACCTTTGAAAATGTCTGGACCCTCCGACCGTCGTTTTGATTTGAACCTTGGTGAAGAGGCAGCCCCGCCTTCTCCAGATAACATATGGCGCCCATCCTTCATATCCCCTACTGGTCCTCTTACCGTTGGGGATTCGATAATGAAGAATGATATGACCGCTGCGGTGGTGGCCCGGAACCTTGTCACTCCCAAAGATAACAGGCTACTTTCCAAGCGGTCTGATGAGTTGGCTGTTAAGGATTCTCTGGCTCTCAGTGTGCAGTGTGCAGGTTCTGTGTCTAATATGGCCCAACGCCTATTTGCTCGAACCCGTCAAGTTGAATCATTGGCGGCTGAGGTGATGAGTCTCAAACAGGAGATTAGAGGGCTTAAGCATGAGAATAAACAATTGCACAGGCTTGCACATAACTATGCTACAAACATGAAGAGGAAGATTAACCAGATGCAGGAATCTGATGGTCAGATTTTACTTGATCATCAAAGGTTTGTGGGTTTGTTCCAACAGCATTTGCCTTCGTCTTCTGGGGCTGTACCGCGTAATGAAGCTCCAAATGTTCAACCTCTGGTGCCTCATCCTCCTGGGGTTCTGCCGACTGCTGAAACTTCTCCTAAGCAACCTTTGTGAAGGCTCCCTCCTGTAAATTTGATTTGACCTCTTTTTTTTTTTTTTTTTTAGGTATGTATAATGCAAATTTATGAAAAATTTCCAGAAAAAATAAATAAAATGAATTTTATTTCTCTTAATGCATTTGTTTTTTTTTTGTATGCATACATATATTATGCGCGCACACACACACATATGTATATATATATATATATATATATATATATAATTATTTTTCACGTGGACTGATCCATCATTCCAAATCCCTTTCCCTTTTTTTTTTTGCATGGTGCTGGCCACCAAGAATCTACTTTCTCCATTTATTTTATTTTTATTTATTTTTTCGTCTTCTTTCGGTGCCACTACCTTTCTTTACAATTTTTTTTTTCTTTCTGCACACAGTGCCCATGCACCACCAAAAACTTTTGATCTACCATGGGGCTGTTCCCCATCTTTGATCCACCATCCCTTTTTTTTATTATATATTTTTTTTATATAAATTTGGATGATGGGTGAGGAATTTGCAGGGAAGGACGAAGACGGACGGGAAGCAAGGAGGCCGAGAAGATGGTGCTTCGAGCTTCATGACCGGCTAGTCGTTTGACGGCGGTCGTTGAAGTTCTTTGCTATCATGGTGACCATAGTGACGAGCTCGAGAGAGGCCAGGCGCTGCGTGGAAGATGGGCAGAGAGGGCAGATAATCCAAGAAATGAGCAGTGCAGTCTTGGAGGAGCTATGGTGTTTTGAATGCTGAAAAACCAATTTCTATGTTTTGGCGACCTTGTGTTTAATGGCAGATTCCATTCCATGCCTCAAGTCATGCGAAGACCTCCTTCCTATGGCAGAAGACCTCAAAATCGTACAGAAATGCGTCGATGTGGCCACTTCCAAGGTACTTAACTGTTAATCACGCAGTTTTACGGTCTAATTATATTATTTCGCTAGTAATTTTGTGATTAATTGTTGATTACAGATCTCAATCGAAGTAAAATTTCTAAGTCGATCGCCGACTAATTGATGGACAGAGGAATTGTCGATTTTGGACATTGAGTTCTTCGGCAGAGTTATCTCCGCGATGAAGCTGCACTGCAGGAAATCATTGACCGTTTTCCAGCGCTATCATAACTTATGCTGAGAAATGGCTCCGAGATATCGTCCGAGACCGCTCTGGACCAGCTGCAAAATTGGCCGCTTCAGACGACTCCGATCTGCGACTCCAACAACGGGAGCTTCTGGAATCGATCGTCGTTATCTTACCGGCTGAGAAAGCTACTATACCGATCAACTTCCTCTGCTGCATTCTCAGATCTGCTACTTTCGTCAAGGCGTCGAGCACGTACAAGACCGAGCTCGAGAGGCGGATCTTGTCGGTCCTGGAGCACGTGACCGTCGACGACCTCCTGGTGCTGTCG
This sequence comes from Malus domestica, assembly GCF_042453785.1. Taxonomy (NCBI): domain Eukaryota; kingdom Viridiplantae; phylum Streptophyta; class Magnoliopsida; order Rosales; family Rosaceae; genus Malus; species Malus domestica. The sequence goes on from NC_091673.1 coordinate 9,520,005, forward strand.
TTCACCTACGACGGCGGGAGGCTGTTCGATCTCAAGAGCGTGAGGAGGATTATTTCCGGGTTCTTGGAGAATGAGAAGAGCGTCGCGGTCTTCAACGCCGGTGATTTCAGGGAGGTTTGCTCTGGACCTATCCGGAGAGATCCAACGGGTTGTAGTGGATTGTGTCAGAGAGCTGAGAAATCCCATCTTCCTGAGCCGACCCCATTATCATTTCGAGCTGCTCGAGTTTCTTCGCCACGTCGACCATATCGTCGAACCGAACCTTGTACCCCAAAACGGCAAGCAGCTCATCCGTGTCGATTTTGGACATTGGGCGAGGGAAGGTCATTGACGGAATTCGATTTGGAGAAGAAGGATGGGAATAACCGAGCTTGAGGCAGAGATGGCGGAGGTGAACTGGTGGTGGAGGCCACCTTGCTCCGGGTGTGCGCACCATGTGCAGCAAATGGGGTTTGGTGGAGTGAGGCAGCAGAGCTGGTGCTGCGGAGGGAGTGGGGACGAGGATCTGGGAGATCTTGTGGTGTTTCTAGGCTGCCATCGGCGGAAGCGCTTGAGGCTGCGAGTCAAGTACAGGTCGAATTGTGGTGCACGCAAGAGGTCTCGGGACATGTTCTGGCTCAGCCTCTGCAGCTTCTTCTACATCCCCAACAGTCCTCCGCATACAGCAGAACACTTACTTATCTTTCCAAACTTCTTTTCTTATGCGAGCTTCATCGCTTTTGCCTGCCTTCGAGGTCCAGGAACTTCCCAGTCGCCATTCTCCTGCTCGAGATCCCCATTGCTGTCGCTTCCGTGCTTTGGTAGTTGAAGATTCTGGAATCATTCGAACTGAGATTTGAGGAATTCGTTCTGCAATTTAAGCTCCACGACTGTCTGGATGAGCTGATTGTGAGTGTCGCCTGAGTTAATCAAATCGTCGCTGCCCTTGATGAAGAGAAAGAGACAGAGATGATGACAGTGAGAAATTTGGCGAAGTGCTGCTACGGGAGTGGAATTGATGACGACACTGGGCTGGCCCGTGGCATGTGGTGAGTTGCAAGTTGAAGGGACGAATGAAGGAGAAAAAGCCAATTGGGCTTTGAGAGCCGGGCCTGGGCCTGAAGGGAAAAGACCTAACAAGATTATCTTGGAGCTGATGATGTTGTTGGTGATGGAGATTTGCAGACTCCATAATTTATTTATTTATTTTTTTTGAAGAAATTGTAAAATTAATTTTTTTTATTTTTTTATTTATTTTTTCGAGAAACTGTAAAAAAAAATTATACAAAGAAAATTGTAATTTTTTTATTTTACATGTGCTCCATGCATTCATGGATTTCCTTGTTGTTTTGATGGATTATGCATGTTCACAATTGGTGGCAGCTTCTTGTGAATTTACAATTAAAGATGAAGTGGGCAGGATGTAGGTGTAACTGTCCAAAAGACTGCAGCGGGGATTTGCTATGTAGTGCCTTTGATCACAATTTTCCTCGACGGTGACATTGCTGTGCACATTGACCTTGCTGCTTGCCGTTGCTGCTTAGAGCTGATGGGCAGAAGGGGAGAGCTGCATAAATGGCGGAGTCGCTGGAGCTTAAGGCAGAATGTAAGGCGTCGAGCTTCATGATCGACTAGTCGTTTAACGTCGGTTATTGAAGTTCTTCGTCGATTTTGATCATGGTGGCCAGAATGCACTGCCGTTGCTGCTTGGAGCTCGTTCCAGTATGTCACTTTTACCGTGTGGGGTTTTGCAAAAGACTGCAGCGAGTTTATGCTGTGTAGTGCCTTTTGTTACAACTTTCCTCGGAGGTGACGTCACCGTGCACACCGACCATGCCGCCTGCCAACTCATTCATTCGGTTGAGGAGGGATCAAGTCATGACGTAGTTCAAATGAACGATGGATTGCTTTTGGCGGTGATTTTGATGATGATTTTACCGTACACAATTTATGCTCTTGGGGCCAAGAGCGTTGGTGTTGCCTTTTATGCTCGTGCAGACCAGGAGCGTTGTGCCATGCAGTTTAGGCTCGTGCAGGCAATGAGTTTTGTGTCTTGCAGTTTAGGCTCTTGCAGACAAGGAGCTTTGGTTCGTGCAGTTTAGGCTCGTGTGAACAAGGAGCATTGGTTCGTGCAGTTTTAGGCTCGTGCTAACAAGGAGCATTGGTTCGTGCAGTTTAGGCTCGTGCGAACAAGGAGCATTGGTGAATTTGTCAAGCAATTTTGGAGAGGCGTTCCTCACAATCTTCATAGCAAGGAGCCTTGACCGAGTGATTGAAGAAGTCTTCGGGCAAGAAATCCCGCATTGTGATGGGGACGGACGATCTTCGTGTCGAAGTTTCATCATCTTCAACACGTTCACGTTGTTTTGAAGGTTGACAAGAGCTGTTTTGCCCCCTTTCCGATTGGCGGACTTGTGGAGAAGACGTATGCTTCTTGTGCAATTGTTTAGGAGTGACCTGAGTCCATCCTTTAACTTTGCTTGTCTTGGAGGATGCCCCCAGCGGTTGAGGTAAAAACCTTGAGTTGGAATAGCCAAAAGTGATGGTGGTATAGTTTGACTTCACAACATCGTCAAGATCTAGCTCGATGATTCCTTTCTGAGCCAACTTCATGATGAGATCTTTCAGCACGAAGCATTTTTCTATCGGATGACTGATAAAGCGGTGGAATTTACAGTATCTTGGACTGTCGGTACGATTCATCTTTTCCGGTCGTCTGCACTCAGGCAAACCGATCACCTTCTTGTCCAACAGGTCATCCAGCATGGCAACCACATCAGAGTCGGGGAATGGATAAGTCTTCTCCTCAAGCTCCTTCAAAATGCGTCTATGCATCTCTTGATCACGAAAAGCTTCGGTTTGAATCGCATTGCCTCGTGTAGGGATTTTGACGGGAGTTGTGTTGACCGTCATTGCTTCCTTGGTGGATTTCCACGCAGCCTTCTCCACCTTTGTCTCAAGAACTTTGTCAATCTTGTAGTCAGAGATTGGTTCTTTCTTCCCATGATGGGCGATGCTTAACTCCATGTCATGGGCGCGATTGGCCAATTCCTCGAAGGTCCGTGGTTTAATGCCTTGAATGATGTATTGCAAACCCCATTGCATGCCTTGGATGCACATCTCGATTGAAGAGGTTTCCGAGAGCCTGTTTTTACAGTCGAGGCTTAGAGTGCGCCATCTATTGATGTAGTCAATGATTGGCTCGTCCTTCCACTGCTTTGTGCTCGTTAGCTCTAGCATGCTCACAGTGCGGCGGGTGCTATAGAAGCGGTTGAGGAATTCCCGCTCTAATTGCTCCCACAGCTGTTGATGGACTCAGGCTCTAGGTCCGTGTACCACTCAAAGGCGTTTCCTTTCAGCGAGCGCACAAACTGCTTGACGAGGTAGTCCCCTTCGGTCCCTGCGTTGTTGCAAGTTTCAACAAAGTGGGCAACGTGTTGTTTCGGGTTTCCTTTTCCATCAAATTAAATGAACTTTGGCGGTTGATAACCCATCGGCATCTTTAAGGCGTCGATCTTCTTTGAATACGACTTCGAGTACAACCCGGAGGTATTTGAGCTCCCTTCGTACTGTGCCTTGATGGTGTTGGTGATCATCTCTTGCAGCTGCTGGATAGAAAGAGATCCCATGAGTGCCGCTGCTTGGTCTGGCTCCGGCTTCGCATCGATTTTCTCCACCGTAGGCTCATCTTCTGGGTTAGGGTTCTCGCCGTCCTGTGGCTCCAGTCGGCTGACAAGTGCAGCGATTTACAAGTCTTTTTCTTCCACAGTTCGGGTTAACCTTGCGATTGCTTCATTCATTTGAGCCAGCTGCTCATCGATTGAAGTTGCTCCAATGGTCATAACTTGCATGGCTGAACTGCCGCTAGAATCGGCATCGGAGAGCATAGATTCGGAGTATTTCCTTGGACTTTCGCCCCTTGGTGCCCTTGGTGAGGCTAAGGTGATCAAAGGCTCGTGCCTTGGGTGCTCTTGTTCCCTTGGCAGAGTTGATGCAGAGGTGAAAGAGGCGGCAGAAGTAGCTCTTGCCTTGCTTCGAGTCGTGATGCCTAAAGTGCACCACTTGCGACGAGGACGCTCTTGTTCTTTGCGCCAGTTGCGGGAACAGTTTGAGCCTTCCTAGATGCCATTAATTTTGGAAGTGTGCTCGAATTTCTTGAACGGAGAAAGAGATGAAAGGTAGAGATTGTCCCACTGGGCGTGCCAATTTGTGAACACGGAAAATTCCTGAAACGAAAGAGACAAGAACAACGTGCACAAACAAATATTTGTATTTGATGATTTTGGGTTACAATCTCTCTCTATTTTGATCCTCTGATTCGATCTCCGTAAGGTGTTGATTTGTGGATGTTTCGTTGATCCAAGGACCGTCGAGGCTTGATTTTGGATGAACTGTTGGAAGTTTCTTCAAGGAGTCGTTGGGGCCTGATCTTGAGGATGAGTGTTTCTTCAAGGGCCGTTGAGGCTTGATCTTGAAGAACAGTGATGAACGGATCTTCAAGGGCTTTTAGGCTTGATCCTGAAGAACGGTTGGATGTATGGATTTGTCGACATTTGTTGATCCAAATGGTCGTTGGGGCTTGATCTTAGGATGAACAGATGATGAACGATGGTGCTTTCTTCAAGTGCCGTCGGGGCTTGATCTTGAATTGGTGGAAGTTCTTCAAGGGCCTTTGGGGCTTGATCTTGAATTGGTGGATTGTTGATCCAAGGGCCGTCGGGGCTTGATCTTGGAAGAACGATAAACGAAGAACGAAGAACACTTTCTTCAAGGGCCGTCGGGGCTTGATCTTGAATTGGTGGATGATTGTTGATCCAAAGGGCCGTTTGGACTTGATCTTAGGATGAACGATGAACGAATAACGAATAACGAAGAGAGCTTTTTTGATTCTTCGGGAACCTGGATGCTTGAGAGCTTCGGAGTTTCAGAGCTTCAGAGCTTCAAAAATTTTGCCTAATGATTTTGGTTCCCCCCAAATGAATGAATTAGCCTTCTATTTATAGAATTTTCCAAGGCCTAATTTTGAATATAATATTCCAGATAAAATAAGTCGTTTCTGCCATGTGTTGACACGTGTCCTGTTTGATGACTTTTCCAACTTATTTCGATTTTTTGTTTAGACACACGCTACGTGTAAAATTTATGTAATACATGAGCGTTGAAATTTTGATTTATCGGTCAACATTTATTTACCGAAATTTCGATGTCTACAGAGCCATAATGTAAACACGTGCTGTACAAAAATATTTGTTGAAAACAGTTATAAGAAATAAAATACTAAGCATTACATTGCACATGATTAAAACATTAATACTTAAGATAAAAAAAATAACATAAAAGAGCGACAATATCCTTGTCGTTATTTGATATGTAACTTGGTAAATCATCTATTCGGTGTTTGAAAATTACAAGCCAAACAATGAAAAGCAAGAACTATTTTTCGCATCATATTGTCCTTCAAAGACCCCTAAAACCATCTTGTCCTTCAAAGACCCCTAAAACAAGCATTATTTATCAAGGAACTATATGAAGTGGATGGTTCTAGAATGACGGTTTTGGTCCACCGTTTATTTTAAAAAATAACGTTTTAAAGACTTTCACTTCATGCATTAAAAGATCCTAATAATATGAGTATTTATAGACAATTACAAATAAATTAGATTTTGATATGCCTTTCCGTCGGTTTTAGTTTTCAACGAGAAAAAATGCTACATTTAGAGGGCTTAGAAAGGCAAGATGAAGCAAAAAAATGGTTCTAGATTTCATTGCATGATGTGCAATTCTCAAACATCGAACCGATAATTTATCAAGTTACATACTAAAAATCGACAACGCAAAAACCTTCGCCGCCGCAAGGGAGCATGCACGACGTCTGCCATTTGAGGTGCAAGAGAAGGACTGGAGACTATTTTGACTAGGGAGAAATGCTGCAAAAGCGAGAGGCATATATCGCCCTCATATTTCTCTGACGGTGATAGCTTTTGAGTTTTGACTGGTGTGAGGAATGTGATAGAGCGAGAGTGGGCTTTTATACCCAATGACATGGCTTTGATATGGAAATTATTTGGTATGATTTTTTTAAATTCTTTGAATTTTCCCCACCTTTTCATTTGGTACTCCATAGATGGTTTAAGCTCATATGGAAATGCCACGTTCCGAATCTTTATTTCACCAACCAAAAATGGAGAGATAAGGATGAGGAAGAAATTTACAAGCGTTTTTCCTTTTGGTTTGTTTGGGTATACGGGTGGTAGAAAGCTACTCCTAGTTTAATTTGAAGCTTGGTATATTTTATTATAAACTAGTTTATTTGTATAAGTTTGATACATTTGTTGTTAATAAACCGCTTGGTCGGCCCTATAGGCGGTGGTAGCGCTTATAAAAAAACTGCAAACCATACGTTTGCGCCATAAGATCTCTTTAATGAGAATCGAACCTAAGATCTTTTTACAAGTGAAGAATAATACTACTAGGCCTAATACTAAGTGACGATGTGATATACACTTTTGATTATATGGAAAGTTAATAACACTTGCCTTCGTAATATTAACAAAATAAAGAAAGAAAGAAAAAGAATGTAATCTATGAATTTATGTAGAAAAAGAAAGTAATAAAGAAAGAATGTGAAAGTAATTTACGGATTTATGTTGAAAATGAAAGAAATCTACGAATTTATGTAAAAAGGAAAAGTAACGATGAAAGAAAGGAAAGTAATCCACATATTTATGTGAAAAGGGTTACTGTCCACGAATTTATATGTGAAAAGCAAAAAAACAATCCAATGACATTCAAAATATGTATTGGTCACTACACACAAAAATAAAAAAATAAAAAAAAATAAAAATACAAAATTCAAATCTCCATCTCCAACCCATTTTATGAAACATCATACGATATCTCTACGTAGGCGCTTTCTTTGCTGCAGAATGTATGATCTGATATGAAACTTATTCAACATTTGGGCATTCGTACAAAGGAAATCAAGACTACTGCTTAAGAATTTAACAACAGAATTTGCATATATATAATGAATTCTTCATCCATATTGCTTTTAAGTTTCAACCATGCTCTTCATCCACCGTCTTAGACTAAGATTGTATAAACACCGAACGTAACAATATGATGTAAAACCATTTTGTGAATGACGATAAATTATGCCGAGAATAATTGAGGGAATATTGACTTGGCAATCAAGTTAATGAAATCTCTAGGACTCTCGGTACCTTAAGGAAATAAACATATTGGAGTCTTAATTACATGCGATCAATTATGGACCTTTATTAAGTAAATACAAGGAATAATAGTCATGATGGGATTCTAATTGATTAGATCTGATTTGGGTTGATATCCTTTCCGATAATAGGGAGGAATTGGTTGAAACCCTAGCTATATTACCAAGGAACAGTCCCTGCTTCCATACCAATTGAAACTCACGAAAACTACAAGCCTATTTCGATAGTAGAGTTCATTGAGAGGTACGGGAAGTAGAAGACTACTTTTGTACAGTCAACCTACCCTTCTCATGACACCGAAAAATGTAACTCATGAGTTTTTAAAAAACTTCAATAAGGCTATCATATCATAACAACTATCATATCGTGTGGGACTAGTATAGAGTTCGGTTGGACAAAATTATGTGACATAGTTAACTATCCATATCTAAGTTTTTGTAAAGTGTTTGAAATTGTCATCCCAATAATCTAATGTAGAAATATGACTCATTAAATTAATAATGTACACTGGCTACAATATATTTAGGCTTTGACAAAATCAATATGTGGAAGGAATTCTAAATTAAATACAAATAGATTAGTACATTCTATAAATATGAGAGAATTCCGATTTAATTAATTCTACTCTAACATCCAATTAAGATGACAAATGACACATATATCCCAAAAATAGTACGTTCGATATATCCTCTAAAACCTAACTAGGTTTTGCTTCATAGTACTCTTAAGAGCGGAATGAAAAAACAACATATTTGAATGCAGCCTTTGTGTAGCACTAGTACGTGAGTGCATTTGGGTAATTATAAGGATGATGACAATTTTATTCACATGGAAAGCCAAGGAGTGACTGGAACTGTTGAGAAGTGTCCTTATCCTTTCCTGCTTAATTAAAAGTCATGAATTGTGTGCAGCTGCACGCGTACGTATGTTAACCCCCCCCAGCAGCCACCTGCTACCCAAGAAATCAAGAAAGAAAGATCGAGTTACAACAAACTCACATGCATGAATATATTGCAATTAAGCTGTCAATAAATTATATATGTGTAGCGGGACAGCAAACTAAGCTCATCTGAGATAGCTAGCTTTGTAGATGCTGGCCACTGCACCAGCAAGAAAGGAACTGCTGTCGTGTTTATTTGGTACTGACTTGGTACCTTTTTTTACTTTGGAGAGAGAGAGACCCGAAGCCGATACACCATTTCATGGTTTAGGGTTGCTTTTGCTAGTTACATATAGCAGTTAGAGGCGATGAATTAGTTGTGTAGCGGTATTGGGTGCAGTGTGCTCAGAGATTAGGGTTTGTACCCTTCAGATTGTTTTAGTTTAATTTTATGCCTAATTCGCTTGTAGTACTAGTACGTGAGTGCTTTTGGCTAATTATAAGGACGATGACAATTTTATGCACATGGAAAGCCAAGGAGTGACCGGAACTGTTGAGCAATGCAGTGTTGGTATATGGTCCAGCCCATGATCAATGTTCTAGATTATTCTAGTAAGCAAGAGAGATGGCTGGAGCATGCTAGACAATTCTAGCATGTTATTAAGTTGATGGAAGAAGCTAGAGAGTACTAGCTTCCTTGGTTGCAAATGGAAAGATCTAGAAGCCACACTTTTGTGGCTAGTCTAGATCTTTCTATGCTAGAGGTTTGAAGAATACACTAGAAACTAGTAGAATGCCAAACCCTCACCTATAAATATGGGTGTGATGTTGTAGTGAACCAACAAATCAAGAGAAAGAGTGAGTAGCAAAGGATCAAGTCCAAAGCTAGAGTTCCACTCCAAGAGTGAGAGTGAGAGTGTTCCACTACACATTGTGTGAGTGAAGTTTAGAGTGATAGAAAGTGTGTGTTATACTTTCTTGTATCCATCAAGCCTTGTCTTTGGCTTGGTAAGACTACTCTTGTTGTATTCATCTTTTTCATATAGTGAAGATTCCTTGTTTGGTGGACGTAGGCATAAATTGCCGAACCACATAAATTCTTGGCGTCCATTTTCTACTTTACCTTGTGCATTCTCTATCTTGTAGTACCGACATTCCTAACATGCAGTGTCCTTCATCAAACGTGGTTGCCCTTGCCCTTTCCTGCTTGAAAGTCATGACTTGTGTGCAGCTTCATGCGTACGCACGTTAACCCGCCAGCAGCCACCTGCTACCCCAAAAAACCAAGAAAAGGAAAGATTGAGTTACAACTTACATGCTTGAATATATTGCAGTTAAGCTGTCAATATATTATATATGTGTAATGGACAGCAAATTAAGATCACGAAACTTATATACCACGACCTAGCTCATCTGAGAACTGCTGTCGTGTTTATCAGGTACTGACTTGGTACCTTTTAATTTACTATGGAGAAAGAGACCCTAAGCCGGTACACCATTTCATGGTGTAGGGTTGCTTTTGGATAGTTACATTATATAGCAGTTAGAGGCGATGAATTTCAAGTTGTGTAGCGGCATGTGCTCAGAGAGTAGGGTTTGAAGCCTAGTTCGCCTGTAAATTAGAGTTAAATGTGTGTAGTGAGTTCCATTTGACTCAATGTATACCGCTACACTTTTCTGTCACTTGTTGTTGCTCTTTGATGTATTTCAGAATCAGAGTGTGACAGATATATATATAAACAAGTGGAATTTCATCATTTGTGCTCACAACTACGGGGAGCAACAAGTATATATAGGTGCACCACCTTGCACCATGCAATTGCAAACCATAAAAAATCCAGAACCGTGGTGAGCTGACCCCCGAACTCAGTGACTGTTCAGGGATAACTTGAGTGTTGATCTTCCAAACTTTGGTGAATGTCCATAAATGACTTGGGTGCTGCCCCTTTAAAGGTTGGAGTTGCCCTTCAATTGTTTGATAAAATTCATTAGAGAGGTGTTGCCCCTTTACAGTATAGTTCTAATATTATTTACCTCTGGCTTGTTTGTTAATTGTGGTTACAATTGTAGGTAGAAAAAAAGAACCAAGTAAAAAATTATCCAAAAATGCAAAGTAAATGAAATGGTGATCTTAGAGAATAACAAAGTTAGAGTGTTCAAGATAAGTGTGTTTTTTTGTTAAGCATTCATATAGGAGCAGCCTTGGAACATATTAGTTACCCACGCAAGTGAGGCGTTAATAGGTGTGCAGTATGTCTTTCCGAATGATTTCAGACCCACCAAGACTCTATGAAATAACGATATGCATGCTATTTCTGTTAAAAAAAAATTGCGCGATACGCACATTATTTTTATTGATCCCCTTAATATTATTTCCTGATCCTCCATTGACACATGCATCTGAGTAGTGAGCTGTAACGGCTGATCAAGTCTATGACCGGGTCAAGAGGACCACATACATACAAATGAGGAAGTACTCATGCTGATCTCGTGTAGCAAAGTTGTGGTCGTCAATGTACCTACAACTGTACATATCCATTTACAAGACAACATCACTATCGTAATATACAAAAATTACGATTTGAGATACTATCGTAATTTACAAAAATGAGAATTTAAATGGGAATTACAACGTAAAGAGGAAACTATACTTCTTTGGTCCACTGACCCAACTTAGAACAACCGACTCTCTATGTACTTTATACAATCAAAAGAATTTACCAACTCACAAATATGTATTCATCTAAAAAAAAAAAAATCTTGCGCTTTTCCGACGAGCATGAAAGGTTCTTGGTTTTTGTTTATGATTTTTAAATATAGTTTATAATTTGATGCCTTTTGTTAAACGGGACATTCCACTTTACTTTGGAATTAACTAATAATTAAAGAAAATATATTTTGGTACCAATTTTAGAGTTAGATATTGTTCATTCTTTTAACTGCTCCTAATTCGTATTTTAATTTTTTTCTTCAACCTCCATCACAAGTTTAACTGTGTTAAACTAATCTATGTTGTAAGTGCTGTATATATCAGTACTGTATATATATTAGTATGAATTTATATATCACTAATTCAATCAAAGTACCCATTAATATATCACTAATTGAAGAAGTCACGATAACTACATGGCATGCTAATGTTAGATGAAGTCAACAGTTGGATACCACCAACGTTTCTTGAGGAGTTGTGCTGTGCTTAGAAGTCTTATCTCCTTGTTTGTAGGACTTCATTTTGAATTATTATTGTAACTAAAGCTGCGTGTAATCTCTGTAGATTTCAGTTTTGTATTTTTTGAATTGTAAACTTCCTTTTAAGTAGGGTTTTCAAACCCTGTTTGTAATCTGAAAGAGATTATAAATGTATGCACCCCACGATTGAATGGTTATGCAATTGAAGTAACACTACCTGTGTCTCCTAGTTTTACAGCTAATCCCACATAGACGGCCCTGCTTGATCATGAGAGTGCCACTGCAACTGAAGATTTTCTCTCTCTGGAATGCTAATCCCACGGTAAAAGTCCTTCCGATCCTACATTGAAGACGTCACGATAACTACATCGCATGCTAATCATACTTTCTTCGGGAGCTCTTTAGTAATTTCCCATCAACGAAATGATAGGCAAACGCATATATGGACACGCGTCCATCGGAGCAGAGGGGTGACGTTTTCTGTTTGTACTATAATGGCCACTTAACTGCCAATGCCATTATGCCTGCCGCCATTTTATCAGGTAAAGCGAATCCTGATTGCATTTTGCGAAAAGAAAACAACTGATGATATTTTTCTTTATTTGAAAGTGAGAGGTATTAAGTTTGAATCTTGTGAATAGCGAATTCGATACCGATTTAAGCTGCTCATAAATTAGTTGAACTCCTCCTCGTCCTCTTAGTGTAAAAATATCAATGTACTGAAAAATGTACAGCCAGTAGTAGCTGGACGCGTGTCTGTTAAATCGTAAAGTACCTTTCTCGTCCACAAAACCGGAAATAACAGCGTGTTTAATGTTGTAGGAGACCAGTTTTTCCCCATGACGGTCACGGTTTAAACCGCGCACGCATCTCCAGGCGAGGGAAGGAGCGTTTCCCGTTTCCGTTTGCTACCAAACGCAACCAGAAGTGGATGCAATGGACCACATTGGATACACCTATTTATATTTGTGACGGTTTTCTTTCGATTATGAGTAGATCAATACTTATGATAATATAAAATTAATAGAGATAAATTTTGAATGGTTCTTTAAACTTACATAACGGGCATTATTGTTTTAGGTTAACGTTAACTTTTGACAAAGATTATGTTAGTATGATATATTATATATCACATGTGAGTTTTTCATATCCAGTTTTAAATATGTGTTCAATTGCCAAAGCAAAATTTAGAAGGGTGTATTCAATTTCAATTTTGAGGGATTTTAATTCTTTTAATGAATCTAAGGGTATTGAATTAGGATTTTAAGTGATTCTCTAAAATTCAAAGTGTATTATTGACCAAAAAAAAATAAAAAATTCAAAGTGTATTTAATTAGAGTTTGAAGATAGTATTCACTTATGATTGTAAAAGAAGTTTATAACATTTCAAGTGTATTCAATTAGAAATTGATTTTAAAGAATTTGAGAAAGTTGAGGAATTAGAGGGAATTAGAGATATTTCATAGTGTATTTTAAGCATCCATAAATCTCACATTTTTGTAATATATTTTAAGCATCCATAAATATCATATCTTCCCATGAGATTTCGAGGGAATTGAATCAAAATTTTATATGGAATTTCTACAAATTAACTAAACTTCATAAAAATCCATTAAAGTCTCTCAAATTCTCAATTGAAGACACCCCCTTAGTAATTGTGAATTTTGTTAGAAGTCATGTTATTTCATGTAATCGAGTTACGAATCCTGAGTCCATTGACCAAATCAAATTTAATGAACTAATTCTGAAATTTACTCACATCACTAACACAAAAAAGGATAACTCGTACTATTTATTGGGAGATTCAAACCTTAACCATCCTAGTCTGAACCCATCGCCTTACTCTCCATTACCACTCAGAGCAAGTCCACCCCTAAGGACTTTGCGCCAGCACCTAGCGCATTTATCCACTTAAATGAACAGTAATAAACTGGAGTGAACAGCAATAGGCCAAGGCATCTTCACCCCTAAAAAAATGCGCTGGCACCCAACGCATTTATTTGGTGTGTTTTTTTTTTTAAGTTTATTTCGGATAAGATTTTTAACCAATTTCAGATAAAATTTCAAATAAACTTAAAAAAAAATACACACTAAAATAAAATTACATACTCATCAAATAAACTTAAAAAAAACACACTAAAATAAAATTACATAAACTCATCAAATAAACTATAAAAAAAAAACACACTAAAATGAAATTACATAAACTCATCAAATACACTTTGTTCTTCAACCACAAGCTTTTTGGTATTTTTTTTTTCACACAAAAAGTATATGAAAGCTTTGGTAGAAAGTGTAGAAAATATTGAAATGTGGTGTAAGGTGGAAGATGAGAGTTAGGTATTTATAGAATTTTTTTTTTAAATTTTCTGTATTTTTTAATATTTTTAATAAATTTTAATTTAGTTAATTAACGTGGACCGTTGATCTGTGATCGGACGGTCTATTTTAAAAGTAAAATTTAATTTTTTTTTACCGTTGGAAATCCAACGGTCTAGAAAAACTAGCCGTTGGAAATCCAACGGCTATGAGCGTGCCGCGTCACTCATGAAATCTGGCGCACAAGTGGGCTGACAGCCCTCTGCATTCTTGTCGGCTACTCGCCCTGGGCGCGAGTGTTGTGCACGCGCCAGCCAAATAGGCCAGCTCTTGGGTCAGTCAAAATTGGGCTGGTCTGTTGCCTGGCATGGGCTGGGTGCCAGGCAACTTTATGGGCTGGAGCAATTTGACTGAGGGCCAGGTTGTTTTTTGTGCTGAGGGCTGGGCAAAGCAAGCCCCAGTGGACTTGCTCTCAATTAGTTGAAAAGTATTAAACATGTTATAATAGTAGCAGGGCCATAATGCGAACTTCACAACCATATGTATATTTGTTTGTGTATTTGTGTTTATCCTTATAAACAATTAGGGCAAATTTAATAGGGTAAAAATAAACTGAATTAGAACGTCTTCCTCCTCCTTACTCATCTATTTTCTTATATCATTCATTTGTCTTCGCTTTCTCTTTTGTGTGTGACTTTATTGTGCGACCAAGAGCTTGATGAGATGCCTTTGCTGAAAGCTTTGTTAGTGTTCAATAATACTTGACATTTTCCTGCCGTTATCCTCAATAAGCCTCTAAAAGTCACAATAATAGTCGACATCTATTGGAATGTGCCCACCAGATGCTCAATGAAAGATTCTCAATGGAGTTTATTTAGTATACACCAAATGTTATATTCATTAAGTTTTGATGTGTCATAGTATTTCGATGTGTCATGGTTTAGAAAAAGATTGGCATGTAACATTTATATTATCATTGTAGTGTTTTTAACTAATAATACAATGCTATGACACATAATCAATGTCATAATTAATTCCCCTGCTAAATTGCTCACCCCGAATAAAAAGTCTGGAGTCTGGCCGGATCACGTGTCCTTGCAGAACTTAGAGACAAAATCCCTTAGCCAGTTTGTCCCTCTCAACAAATTACCTGAAAAGTAATAGCCGTTTCAACAAAACCAATCTCAAAACAGATTAGCATTTCATCATTTTAGACATCTCTAAAGGAGATATCAAATATAAAACATCAAAATGATATTTAATAATTTATATGGCAATTTGACAGTGTGTACAATTTGTTGCTCCCACCAAATATGCTAAATAAGAATGTCATTTTGTAATTTTTTTCATCTCTTCGTGAGGTCTAATTATTAAAACAATTAATCAAATACTTCATACACACAACAACGCTTATTATGAATTGCATCAAACCTATTAACAAAATCATTAAATCATTTTGACAGTAGTGTAAAAAATGACGCCAAAGAACTTTACCTTCAATTGATTCAGCTCTACACTTGGTTACAAAAACCTTTACTGTCATTTTTTATTGTTATATATCTATACAACAGTTTTGACATCTCTTTTGTAGATGTTCACACAAAATACCGGCTCAACATATGCTCAAAGGCATCAATCTCTCTCCCCACTTTGCCAGCGTGGCATCGACAGAGAGAGAGTTGCAAACCAGCAAGGCCCTCCTTTACTGATACCACACAACGGATTGGGGTATAACGCCGTTAAACAGTTTTAACGGCCACGTCCCCCTCGTTTCTCTCTCGTGTTTTTAGGAGCCTGGTCCAAGTCTGTCCGGTTTTCTATTTCTCTTCCGTTCGCCCTGAAGAAAACAGAAGAATCCACTAAACCCAAAAAAAAAAAAAAAAAAAAAAAAAACCCCAAAATCCTTCTCTTTCGCTTTCTCTCTGGCGAGAGGGCTCCGCATCTCGCCGGAGAATTCCATAGATTCCGATGACCGGCGGAGCTGAAAGAGCAGGAGAGGGAGGAGAAAACGTGCAGCAAAGAGAATGAACAAGGCATAAAGACAAGAAGAGAAAAAAAAAAAGGTTAACGTGCAATGCAGGGAAAAAGAGCATCAAAGAAGCTTAAGAGGATCTTACACGGCACAGATGCCTAGATGATCCCTTCTCCAATCCCCTTGCCTTATGCCGTAATTTATTCCTTTTTTTATATCCTCCTCGTCTCTCCCTCCACCTCCTCTGCATCCTCGTTTTAAATTCCCCTCTCGTTCTCTCCTCCTTCCATCTCTGGCTTTCTCTCTCTTTGTTCCTCTGTCTGGTCCGGACTCCAATTGCGATTTCAACGTCCGAGTTTGGCTGTTCGTCGTTTGATTGGCGTTTTCGGCAGCTGAGCAGCTCGGACTTCGATTTTGCAATCTGCAACTTCACAGGTGAGCTGAATTCCTCCTTCAATTTTCGCCTGAGTGATTTAAATTTCCTTTTTTTGTTGTTGTTGTTTAATTATTGTTGTTCGTGATCTCGCTGATCTTCGTGTGAATTGCTTGCGGATTTGGTACTAAATGAATTGCGTGATTGTTTTGGATTCGGTATTTACGATTGAATTGCATTTCTATCTTTCTTTTTATTAAATGCGGTTTGAATTTCTCTGAATTCGTCATAATTGAGCTGCATTTGTTCGAGATCTTGAGCTCATTCCACTTGTAGACTGTTTTCCCCTTGAATTCCAGCTCATAAATTCACCCAAACTCGTACTTCGGAGAAGCGTAATCGAAATTGTCAAAGTGTGTTGTGATTTTTGGCGTGCCATAATTTTTTTTAAATGCTGGAAGGAGAATTCTGAATAGGTATCTAGACGTGGCTGCTGGAGATGCAGCTTCTTTTTATTTTTATTTTTTTGAAATATTTTTGGTTTGTGCAGTATAATTTTCGTCATGCCATCTGAGATAATGGACCTCAAGGGTTTGTCCTCCTCGTCGTTCTTCTCCGATGAAGTAAGGAATCAACAATTGTGCATCCTTCTGTTCCTATCTGCAGTAAAATTGAGTGAATTCGCAGTTTTATCATATTAACGAGGTTTTATTAATTCGTTTTTACTGTTTAGTTCTAGTCTTATTTATTCTATGTATTGAAAACTTTGGCAGAGGCAGGGTGGGTTTTGGAAGTCAGATCACTTGCCTGATAATCATGGTCAGTACCATCAATCTATAACTGCTGCCTTACCATTTTGGCCCACAACTTGCATACTTTTGCAGTCTTGCCCTTTAATTCTTATCAAACTTGTTGCTAAACCATTCACTAGAAACCCTTCGGTTAGAGGCTGTTAATGATTAATTGTGAGAAATATTTTGTTTTTGGTGACCACTAACTACCATATATTGTTGAACTAAGAGTCTAAGATGTCATCGCAATTAATCCATAGCTGTGACAAATTACCTGACAGTTATAACCTGTCAAGAAGTTTCCGTTACTGCTTTATATTACCATTTCAGTACAGAATTTTCCACTTGTGTTCATACTGAAAGTAATTTTGTGCCATCAGCTCTAGTAATCATCTTAGGTACCTATCCAGTAACTGGATCTACCTTGAGTTTTTCAGAAGTTATTCTTACCTTCCCTGAAAAGAGATGGAGGATATGGATATGTGGTGTTGAGAGGGATTTTAATGTGAGGGTATGTTTTATTGTTAAGTGAAATAGTTCCGAATTTCGAGTAGGCGATAGGAGGAGCACGACCTGATGGTGTCGATCCACATGATGAAATGTATGATTGCAGTGATATATATAAGGAGTGGAGGAATAAATGAGAGGATGATTGCAGTGATATATATAAGGAGTGGAGGAATAAATGAGAGGATGATTGCAGTAACAATTTGCTATTGAGCTAGTTAGTTGAAGATCTACAATGTTGATTGAATTCCATCTGAGATTCTTGGTGTGGATAATATTAATTTCATAACCTTTTGCCTCTTCGGAAACATCTTTCTCCCATGAATCTAATATTATGGATTAGAAGAGTCCATGTTTTCACTCTTGCTAACGCATTTAAAATTTTTCATGTTCATGCCTAATAGCCTATAATTAAATAGGGTGTCACATAGTGCGCCCTCAATGCTAAGTTCGGTCACAACTAATAACTCAAGTTCTATTGGGATAATTCATGAGTAATTATATAGTAATTCCTGAATTAATAACAACTGTATGAATTAGAGCTGTCAGCCCCCTTTTGTACCTGGAAAAAAGAAGTGTATTTGTTATGCCCTTTCATTCTGACAATTGAGTTTTGCTTCTAATCTTCTGAACAGCCAGCAAGAAGTCACTTGCTTCATCATCTCTGGAGACGTGTCAGACAGTGAATTCTCTGGACCATCCCGAATTTTTCATAATGCAAGACCAGAAAGTGCATCCCGGCTTCAATAAACAGGCAGTGGGAGCAGAGAGAGCCTTAAGTCATTCCTTGAATTTGTCGAGAACCATGAACCATGATTCAGGAGCAAGATCTAATGTAAATGTTGAGACAGCATCTTATTTTGGAGAAGGTGGTAAAGTCAATATGATGGGAGCTCAGTATGAGAGTAGCCTTTTTTCAAGTTCATTGTCGGAGCTATTTAGTAGGAAGTGTAAGCCCTCTGACTTCAGTATTCCTTGCGTGCAGTTCTGTTTCCAATGCCAGCTAATGTGCTTGAACCTTAAATGAAGTCTTATTCAAATTTCTTAGTGACTAATGTGTTCTATGCTGTAGTTGTTTTGGTAGCTTCAGTTTCATTGCACATTTGCTACATGATTTTTGTTGAATTTCAGATGCAGTGAGATTATTATCAAACAATATGGCCATTCTGCTGATATCCACTCTGTTCTAGGCTGTAGTTTCTTTGATTGATTCAGTTTTGTTGCTTATTTTCTATGTGATTTTTGTTGAAAATGAAAATCTTCTGATGCAGTAAGATTATCGTCGAACAATACACTGTATGGCCATTCTGTTGATACTGTTGCCCCCCACTATGATGAAGAGGAAGCTTTTGAATCCCTTGAAGAAATTGAGGCCCAAACCATCGGAAATCTTCTCCCAAATGATGACGAGTTGCTTTCTGGAGTTACCGATGGGCTTGACTATTCAGTCCAACTGAGTGCTAGGGATAATATGGAGGAGTTGGACCTTTTTAGCAGTGTTGGAGGGATGGATTTGGGAGATGACGGTTTGGCAACTGGATTAAGGGACTCTGTGTATGCTGTAGAAGTTTCTAATGGTCTGTCGTGCAATGGTTCAGTAGTGGGAGAACACCCTTATGGTGAACACCCTTCCCGGACTTTGTTTGTGAGAAATATAAACAGTAACATTGAAGATTCTGAGTTGAGAACCCTGTTTGAGGTATGCTAGACGTCTTAGTTGTGGGATTCGTATTCATTTTCAGCATTACATGTTCTTTGGGCCATTGAGTACTGAAATTTTGATAACTCGAATATGCAGCAATATGGAGATATTCGCACTCTTTATACAGCCTGCAAGCATCGCGGTTTTGTTATGATATCCTATTATGACATTAGAGCAGCTCGTAATGCGATGAAATCACTGCAGAATAAACCATTGAGGCGCCGCAAGCTTGACATACATTACTCAATTCCAAAGGTGAGTACCCACGATGTTATCCCTCTAGATATCGATATAACTTTGTTATTTTACCGGGCATGTGGTTGCTTTGAGAGGGTCAGTATTTTTCGTGATTATTGTTATACAGTTGGATTTACATTGATAGTCTATACATCGCTTTATTTGGGTTATCTCTTGTCAGGACAACCCTTCTGAGAAAGATGTTAATCAGGGAACTCTTGTTGTATTCAACCTGGATTCTTCTGTTTCAAATGATGAATTACGCCAGGTTTTTGGTGTCTATGGAGAAATCAAAGAGGTGAGTATTTCATGCCGTTTCTTGTAGTTGTGCATGGCAAAAGCATAAGCTCTAATGTGTTGTCATTCTTGAACCTGGATTGCAGATCCGTGAAACCCCAAATAGAAGTCATAACAAATTTATTGAATTTTATGACATTAGAGCTGCAGACGCTGCTCTTAATGCCTTAAACAAGAGTGATATTGCCGGGAAGCAAATTAAGCTTGAGCCAAGCCGTCCTGGAGGTGCAAGACGGAGGTATTGTCCCAGAACAATTACTTTGCCTTCATTGCTTGAATTTATTTTCCGCGTTTTTTTTTACTCAAGCTGTGTTTGAAAATTACTAATCTCTTATAATCTGGTAATTATTTTTTTCACTGCAGCTTGGAGCTACAGTTATCTTCAGATTTTTTAGAGCAAGATGAATGTGGCCTATATCTGCAGCAGACTAGCCCTTCTGACTCTATCACTGGATTTTCTGGTAAAGTATTTGTCTAAAAAACCCTCGTTGAATCTAGTTTAGAAGCACAGATTCTCTTTATTAGGTCTCATAAAGAGTCGTTAACAGGACCAGTTCCACATGGATCAGTTACGTCCAGTTGCACAGATAATGGAACTATCATGGCTGTACACGCTGCAGCACAAGCTGCGTCCCTTGAAAATGCATTCCACTATGGGGTCTCTTCTAGTGTTCCTAACAGCTTACCTTCTGTTCTGAGAGCTGAATCTGTTGGGAATCAGTCTGGCTTTGTTGAGTCTGTCCATTCAGCAGGCTCGCTGAAATTTGACATCCATGGCTTGCCAGCTTCCCATCCTCATTCACTTCCAGAGTATCATGATGGTTTAACTAATTCAGTCAACTGCAGTTCACCGGGCAATGTATCTATCAATGCCAGACCAACAGAAAGAATTGATAACAGGCACTTCCCCAGAGTAAGCTCCAATGGGCACTCATATGAACTAAATGAAGGTGGTAAGTGAACGATTAACAAACTATGCACTTCTTTAATTTTCTCCAGTTTGATATCTTTTCTTATCTTGATCCTCTGGTTTTGCTCTCTTCCTCAGTTTTTGGCTCTGCCGGCAATGTTAACTGCCCTATTCCTGGACATCATTACGCATGGAACAACTCCTATCACCCTCAGCCTCCTGGAATGATATGGCCAAACTCACCATCATTTGTCAATGGACTTTCTTCAGCTCATCCCTTTTCTGCAGTCCATCCCCCAACGCGGGTTCATGGACTTCCTAGAGCACCATCTCATATGTTAAACCCAGGTTTGCCCATGCATAACCATCATGTGGGGTCAGCACCAGTGGTCAATCCTTCTCTGTGGGACAGACGACAATCATATGGAGGGGAATCCCCCGAGGCATCTGGGTTTCATCCAGGCTCTCTTGGAAATATGAGAATCTCAAATAACTCACCACATTCAATGGAATTTGTTTCTCATAACATGTTTCCTCAGGTTGGTGGAAACAGCATGGACCTGCCAATTGCTCACAAAAATGCAGGACTGCAGCAAGCCCATCATCAGAGGTGCATGATGTTTCCTGGAAGAGGCCAGATGATTCCCATCATGAGTGCATTTGATCTGCCTGCTGAGCGTACAAGAAGTCGTAGAAATGAAGGCATGGTTAATCAGGGAGACAATAAGAAACAGTATGAACTGGATGTTGACCGCATTATGCAAGGAGAAGACAACCGAACAACACTTATGATAAAGAACATTCCCAACAAGTAAGTAATTCTGAATAGAAAGAAAGTTCATTGTTAATGGCTCCTTTTATTACTTTCTTGGCTCTTAAATAATTCTCGGATCAATGTGTTTGAATGATGATAGGTATACTTCAAAGATGCTATTGGCTGCGATTGATGAACGCCATCGAGGAACTTACGATTTCATTTATCTGCCAATTGATTTTAAGGCAAGTGACGTTCTGTGTGGATTATTTCCTGTGATATTGTGGCAGATATATAATCTCACACTTGTAGCTGTATGATGAACATGGTCTTCATATCTGTTGCAGAACAAATGCAATGTGGGCTATGCGTTCATCAATATGACTGATCCTCGAATGATCGTTCCATTTTATCAGGTTTGTTTTCTGTAAAGCTTTAAAATGATAAAACGCATATGCAAATTGAAGCTAAAAAGAATGTCCAATTGTTGCAGTCATTCAACGGGAAGAAATGGGAGAAGTTCAACAGTGAGAAGGTGGCATCACTCGCATATGCTCGAATTCAAGGAAAAGCTGCTCTGATTGCACATTTCCAGAATTCAAGCTTGATGAATGAGGATAAGCGATGCCGTCCCATTCTCTTCAACACTGATGGCCCAAATGCCGGTGATCAGGTACGCGGATGGTGAAATTTAAAATGGAAATGCAAAATTTTAAAAGATATCCAAATAAGAATAAGCGGATAACAGTTATTAACGCAAGATGGAGAGATTACATGCTGACAGTTCCTGACCAACAGGTGCCCTTCCCAATGGGGGTTAATGTTCGCACAAGACCGGGAAAAATTCGAGCAGTCACCCATGAGGAGAGCTATGTAGGGAGTCCACCAAGTTTTGGAGACGAAGAGCATTCTTGCAATGGAGAGACATCTGCAGGTTCCCGTTCTGCTAAGGAGTCAGACTAAGCGCCACATATTTTCCCGGGCACTAACCTTACAGTACAGAAGATTCTAATTTCCTTCCACCCGAATCTTCGGTGATGCATATTTAGGGTGGCTAAAGAGAGGGCCAAGGAAAGATCTTGCGGTGTTTCTTACAAGCCCGTTTAAACCTTAGAGGACAAATGCTTAGCTAATGCTAAGCGATTTTCCAGGTTTTTTTCACCTTTTTTCTTTAAATTCCGAAACAGTTAGCACAAAAGACGAAAAGAAGGAGCATCGGCTGGAGCTTCGAAATTTTGGATGATCTAAAGAGTAATTACTTGAAGAGAAACAAAAATATAATTTATGTACAGGAGTTTCTGAGCAGGAAGAAGAGACTGTAAACTGCGGTTCGATGAGGTTAATAACTGCTCCATTTTGTAATTTTTTTTCTTCTGGTTTATGTTTTATTTAGTTCTTTGGGGGAACGCATTTGTAACTATTAAGACATAAGAGCGTTAATTTTTTTTTTTTTTTTTTTGAATAATTAAACTCATTGTTGTATGGATTCTGTGTTCAAATAATGTGTGGCTGGATTCCATGGGATGCATAGCTTCATGTAATTGATCGGAAACCGCCAATCACTCATCGACAGCCACCCGCTCGTACATTATGGTAATGGGTTGTGGCTCGATATGAACTTTCTACATTAACGAGCCGAAGTACTCAGATTGTGTGGGATTGAGTACTTCGGCTTGTAAATCTCTCCGGAACACTTAATCGTCTACTTTCACTTCTTATTTATTTTCAAAATATTTTCGTCGCAAGAAATTGACTTGGATACAGCATATACCGTAAAACTTGACCAAAAACTAAGACCTTGAATTAAATTTATAGGACATAAAGTTGACTTAATGACCCTAAGCATGCGCATGAATGAAGTAACAACCATTACAGAAATCAAAGCAACAGTTCCTTTTCAAATTGCAAACATCCATTACAGAAGCAACAGCCACTTTTTAAATTGCAATTTCTTATCGATGGCACAGTCCTAAACCGATTTCCCTTTTTTTTTCAGGCAATGTTGTGTTCCTGGTCTCACTCACTTTGAACAGTTCAGAGCAAAGTTACATTCTCCAACTAAATGAGAGCCCTTGAACATATGCAAGATGTACTTACAGGAACAGGTGAGAGCATCACTTCGGGTAGAGAAGATCGTAGTGGCCTGGGCGATATAGCAAGGTAATATAGGGAGTCACTTTCTCAGAGCCCTCACTAGCTTTTGGAGCATCGCTTCCAGCAGGAACGAAATCATGATGATTCACGCTAACACCACCATTATCACATGAGCTACGGTCTAGGTACACCACACGGATTGGCACGCCAAGTGCATCTGACAGGGCAGTGATGTGCACATGGTCACTTTCTTCACCCATTGGCTCCACGGATGACTTGCAAAACTAGTAAGAAAAATCACATATGAGAAACACATCACTATATCTTACATAATATATGATTTAATCATTTTCATATTCTTTCTCAAGACACTTTGCGCAGTACCTTGAATTGAATAATTTGGTCAACCACTAAAGAACAAATAAAATCATTGGTTGAAAAGTTTTCATTGAACAAACCTGCTCTACAGTTGCATTGGTCAATCCGAATATAAAAGGTTCAAAAAACTCTGAGCGTTTCCGTATTTCGCCAGAGGTAACAAATCTGAAAAACATCACAACTAACCAACCAAATGTGTCAGGTAATTGTAGCGGGATAAAACAGCACACTAAGAACTGTTTCATTTATAGCCACTCACCATAGTCAGATACTGACTGATCTCGGCTCCTACGTATGAGCTCATCATGACTGTAAGAAATAACAAATCATGCTGATTACAGTTAGGCACACAACTCAAAACTAGCATCAAACTACTTTCAATATTTAATAGTCAACAAAAAGCCACGTAAAGGAACTATCCACACCTTATGGATTCTTCATTTCCTTGAAGAACACTGTCCAGCTGCTCAAGGAATAACTGAAATGTTTCCAGGAATTTGAGATCATAGTTTTTTTTGTTTTTTTACAAGTGGATATTCATGATATTATAAATTCAGGCCAAGTTTATGGACAGGAAAAAGATCGGAAGGAAACTAACTGGAACAATATGGTGACTGACATACTAACTGGAACAAATCCTTATTTCCTGAAATTGACATGAAGTCCCCCTCGTCGACCAAATAACTATATGTAAGAAAGTGAATATCTCATTTTCTTTAAAAGCATAGATGTATCATCATTCTTGAATCTTGCCTGACCAACTTACACATGACAGGACGACACCAGATTCTAGATGGTTTTATCACCCCTCAATGGATGAAATTCTTTGGTAGCTTTCGTATATTTTGAGCATCAAACCATAGAACCATGGGCCTATGAGTTAGCTATGCATGGTTGTCCAACTTGATTCTATGTGATCAGATTTATGTGAATGCCGAGGCCTTTAAAATTCTATTATATTTGGGCTACAATTGCTCTGGAAAATCGGGTAGTAAAATATGTGATTCCCTGCTGATATTCTCTAAATGCATGAAATATATGGTGCATATATATCAGCTATCATGTGACTTCCAATAGTTGATCATACAAAAAACTTATTCATCTGCAAAGCGTCAAGCCATGTTCAAATCCAAAAGGCTTACACATAAAACCAGTGGCTTTACTGAATATCACATATGCATTCGGAATAGAAGAAGAGAAATCAATAAACCAACAATACAGTGTAAAAGTGAAAGTAGGAAGTTACCGCAAAAAAATCCTCAAAAGTAAAGTCTGTGTAACCCAAGCTTTGAAGTGTTTTTCTGCACTGTTCAACATTGGCCTTGATACGGTCAACTTCACTTTGATCTTGTGATTCCAAAATATGCTCCTATTTGGACAGCTCAAAAATTTATTAACAGCTAAGAGACCAGAATACATACTTGCGTCATGCTTACAGGTACACCCTACATATAAAAAAATGAATGCAGTTCCAAGGGACATACAAGGTAAGAAAACATAAAGCTTCGGAAGAAGCAGTTCCCATCTCCTCTTGTTCGCCGAATAGCAGCATATTGTTCACCGAGAACCTGCATAAAGGGTAGTTACAATTTGTTCCATAAGAACCTAATATCATAAAGAATGGAAGGACAAACTAGAGAGCAGACGACAATTAGCAAACCTTTATTTTCTCCAACAAGATAGCGCTGCCTGATTGATATTCAGATGCCAGCGATGAGAGTGGTTCCTGCACAACAAAAGGTTCAAAACCCGGTTGCATAACATTGAATGTTAACAAAGTCTAGACTTTTGAGTATTGCCTTGTCCCCAAGAAAGGGAATTTTCTCAGCCTCCTCTGCTCGAATCGCCGAGTGCTGCTGCATGATATCTTGGTCCCCAAAATTTACCCACTCATCAAACTCGGGTGTTGCAACCGATGCTGCAGACTCCACTTCCCCATCCACTTGGACCCCATCATGATTCTGCATTCTCTATTCACACACAAAAACAAGCAACAAACAACACTCACATTCAAACAAATCCGTAACCTAATTCCTCCATCACTTCCTTTATCCAAAATTCAACATAATTGAACACCCAATACTATCAAGATTCCAATACCAACCAAAAGTTCCAATTTTTTTTCAGAATACTGAAAATTTGTTAGTCCAAATCAATTGATCAAAAACAAGAATTAAAGAAAGAAACCGGGTTCTCATGATTTGTGGCTACAACCCAATAAAACCCAAGAATCTACTGGCGGACAGCAATTGAAATTTGCGGTAAAGAAGTAAAATTGAGGTGAATACAAAGAAGCTGACATGTCAGAGTGTAGGGGCATACCTAGGGGGTGAAACGGCTTCGTGAAGCCTGGGTGTGTGATCGAATTGGAAAATGGGAGTAGAGTGGCAGCCGTCTGCTTCTTCTCTGGCTTACCTTGAAGATTGAAGAAGCAAAAGGGAATTGGAAAAACGCTTCGCGGTGGAGTCCAGCAAGCGTGTTCGGTTGATTGACGTTTTCTTTCTGTTTGGATGTCAGTTTTTGTACTTGCGACCTGTTTTTCCCTGTTTTTACTCTTTTTTTTTCACTCATTCACTTCACCACATCAAATTTGCATGCTTCAATTTCATTTCCAACTCATCCAATTCACGCATGAAATAAACAAATATCGTTATAAAGTAAAATTTGTTGTGAAATCGATGAAATTCGCAGTTAGGTATAAGGTAAATAAGACATAGTATTTACAAAAGTTTGATAATTGTGTCTACGTCTTCAGGGCTGCAATAATATTTTTTTAATTATCTAAAATAATACAAGTACAAAATAACTCTCAGTATTTTCTCTCATCCTCTCTAATCTTGGTATAGCTAACTTGTATTTTTTTTCTTCTCAATTCCCTTCTGTTTTTCTCTCCTCTTCTCTTGCCGTGTATATCTCCTCTCTTGCTTGAATGATTGTTTTATAGGCAAAATGTATTTCAACCTAACAAACTTACCAAACCATTTTATTTGACAATTTTATAAAGATATGGATCATTCTTTTAGACCAAATAATAGAT
Organism: Malus domestica; assembly: GCF_042453785.1. Classification (NCBI taxonomy): domain Eukaryota; kingdom Viridiplantae; phylum Streptophyta; class Magnoliopsida; order Rosales; family Rosaceae; genus Malus; species Malus domestica. The sequence continues at coordinate 9,546,656 of NC_091673.1, forward strand.
AAAAGACACAAGAGTATTCATATTTACAACAAAATCGTACTCCCCTTAACTAAAGTACCAAAAATTTTCTTCGCCCAAAAGGTCACAATTGGTAGGATATACGGTTATTGTCACTTCAACCTTCAGGTACTGTAGTTTAAATATTGTTAAATTTATTTGCATGGTTTTATTGGAGGCAAATTGTCTGCTCTCCTTTTCCCATACCCTTCCTATACTCTTCTATTTGTGCGGTCACGGTTAAGACACGTCAATATTTTATATTCCTATTACTTTTTGTTTTATTATCTCTATTAAAAATTTAATATAAAATGTTAGCGTGGCTTAACTGTGATCGCACAAATAAGAGGGGATGGAAATGGCATAGGAAAGGGAGGGCAGACAATCTGCCTCCGGTTTTATTAGTACTAGTTTTGCTCAAATGTGCAAGTAAGGGTGGGCACCGTGCGGTTCCATCCCTAAACTGGAACCAGAACTGGAAAATATCAACGGTTTGGTTCGGTTTGGTGTGGTTGTGCTTAAATTTATTACTAGAATCGTATGGTTCGGTCTACTCCGGTTCCGGTTCGATTCTTGCCGGTTTACGGTTCCGAATACTAAGCGTAAATGAAGACAATATAACATTTGATAGTAGCCTTGCTCAATTATTGAAATTGAGTTGGAAGACAGATACCAAAGAACAAATATACAGTAAAACTGATTAAGTGGGAACATACAACTAGCAAAACCAAAAGATGTAAAAAATCTCAAGTATAAAAGTAAGGAGCACACCAATAAAACATAAAAACCCAGGGCATACACATGGAAGAAGCATTGCACCTCATTTCAACAATTATTTGTATCAATAAGCCCAAATGATATAAGCTAAGGAGCATGCCAACTACAAATTAAAAAAAGGAAATTTTATTTAAACTCATCTAACTTATTTTTACACCCAACTTACTTTTTGCACCCATTTAATTTTTAACTAAACTATTAATATCTTTTTAAACCCAAATTTAATACCCAATATACTCCTATAAACCCAATTCAATATGTGGATTTATTTTTACACCCATTTGATTTTTAGAAGTTTGGAGAAGAAAGAAACCACCCTGAGGACGAGGACGTTGTTCTTGTTTGTGAGCTTCCTTTTGCAGTTCAGAGGAGTGATTGGGTGGTGACAGTACGCCATCACGAGGACAATGCAAGTGGAGGTGCGGAGGAAGTCTCTATGGAGATAGAAGCTTGGAAGTCTCTGTGGTGACAATACACCATCTGTCAGGGTTCCAGACCCCAGAGCTGCAGAATTACATGACAAGGGAAGAGATCGATCGTTTGCCAAAGTACAAGTTCCGCAAGATACCTGATTTTGACAAAGTTAATGGTGAGATCCAAGAATCTTTTGGAGGAGTAATGACTGAATGCGACACTACTACACCTACTGAACATGTTCTCTCCCTAGAGGATGCTGTAAGTTCCATGATACATTCTTGATATCTTTTTACTAGAAAGTCCCATAAAATAGTTAATTGTTTTTAATGGCATGCTGAAATAGGTTTTTGTATTACCAACTGGAATTCATACATGTACTTGTTCAGCAATTGAGCCTTTCAAGTCATGTGTATGAAGATCCGGGGCACCAGATCCGGGGTTTCAGTTTCTCATTGCCAAATTAACCCTACACCAAATCACTAAGTGTGCTTATTACGTGAGTTGTGTTAATCTTAGGAATGTTGCATCTGCCTTTGTGCCTACGAAGATGGAACTGAACTGCGTGAACTTCCTTGATGTCACCACTTCCACTGCACCTGCATATATGATGGTGATTTTTAACACTTGTAAAACAAAGGGTTAAACCATAGAAAATTCTTGCAAGAGAACAAGTGTTGTAGTATAGAATGGCTCAAGCAAGGTCGATCTCCTCAGGGACTGATATAAACAATTTATGAGCTTTTGTGTATTTAACTTAGTTAACTCTAAGAACTACACTAATTCAACGAAACTAAATACTACTGTACGTGACTTAAACAAACATCTAAAAAGGGAAATGGCTTATAGAAATAATGATTTAACTAAACAAAACAAGTAAATGAGGAAATTCAAGATAAAATAAATGATTGAAGAAAAATAGATTGACAATATGCTAGAGTTCAACCTTTACCAACAACACTCCTACGAAGATCTTCCAATTGCTTAAGTAATCGAAAACATATATGCTTCGAAGGTTGGGTTTTCCTTGTGTATGTTTTACTTGTGACATTCAAGTTAAAACGCATACCACTACATGCAATTTATCCATGACATTTGGATTAAATATAAACATGATTGATTCATTAATCTTGATGAAAATCCTTTTGTTAAACCAGGTAATCCCTAAGAGTATGATATTTACCTTAGGAGAAATTACAATCCTCAATCACAAGAAGTATAACCAATTTTAACGTGACATTCGTTCAAAATTGCATCCAATGACTTTTCTAAGCATCCTAATGGTGATCAATCATCAAGACACATAGATAGTTTAATTTAGAGATTGAAAATATCAAAGCAAGCATGTAACAACACTTAAGCAATTGAAAGAGAAATCTACGTAATCATGTTGCGGCTCATGGCCTCACTCTAGCAAAAGGAAATTAGTTATACATAATTATTTGAATACATAAGAAATTATCCATGAAGAATCAAAGAAAGAGACAACCCTTTTTTTTACAAGGAAGTTATCTCCTGAGCTCTCTGATCCTCTTGGAGCTGCGGCATCCCTTCTGCTTTCTGCTATGTTGCTCGCTACAACTCTATCCGTTCTCCTCTTCTTCTCTGCCCTCCCTCATTTTACTCTCTGCCGTGTGTTGCCTTAAACAAAAGGCAATGATTTTTCAAAGCACCAAGGCCACAAATGGAAGGCCATCATTGTTGTCCCCCTTCTTTACCTTATTTTATTAGACAAAGGAATAAATAGCCGTGTGTTCCACTTTCCTCCTCCAAAAGCTTCTGTTTTTCTGATGCTACAAAGGCCAAATGAGTGGGATTGAAAACCCCATTGTCTGCCGAGTGATGATGACAAAGTAAAGCACAAAACAAGTGCCTTTACTTTTTTATTTTTATTAGCCAAATGGAGTGGGCAAATTTGGCCATAACGTTTAGTAGACCAAAAGTCCTTAGATTTCAATGAATGAGATGTCCTTAGAAAGCTTGAAAGGTCAGCTTCAAAAGCTAAGAAGGAAGTTTCCTCAATTTAGGCTTTAATTATGTACTTATCTCTTGTCCAACCTTCAGAGGTCCAAACTGCCTTGTCAGCACGCTGACCTGTCTTCATTCTTAAGCTGGGAACAATTGGCTGGGAATTTTGAGCTGAAAATTTGATATGATCATCTTTGATCTCTTGTGAATCAGCTCCAACTAGAATCACTAAAAAAATCCAACGTTTGCATACTTTTCCACCAAACTCAATCTTGCTGCTCCTAGAAACATAAAATGGCAAAACTCATAAATACTCAAAACTTCCAACTAAACTAGACAAGAAAAGAAATATAAAAAGGGGAAAATATATAGTATAAATATTGGTTCATCAAAATACCCCCAAACTTACATTTTTGCTAGTCTTCCAGCAAAACAAAACACAAAACAAAACAAAACTACTCAACTAAGACTTGACTCAACAACTTAGCAGCTAACTTCTCAATTCGATTTTATATATAAGTTCCAACCATGCAATACACTGCCAAGAAGTAAATAACAAGTGCTCAATACATCATCCAATAGTTAACTAGATTTCCTTCAATCAAAACTTGAAATGTCATGTGTGAGCTAGTCTAGTCAATGCAATTCTGAGCTCCCTTAAATCATCATATGCAAACATGTAAGCTTCTCACAAGACATAAGCTCATTCACTCATATGTTTCAGTTAATGTGTTTCACTCAAGTGATCTCATTGTACATGCCGCCATATGCTTGCTTATCCACCTAACTCGCTATCAATATTTAAGTAATACCTTAGATCAATAGGACTTTATTACGGTTGTAATGGGGCTAAAGGTGATAGGCTAATGAAAGAAAGGATATGGAAATCAAAAATTTTGAGAAAGTACACTTTGGTAGTTTTCCAACACCTCAATATCACACCACCTCAAATTGAAAGCAAAATAATAAAACCTCGAGCACCTGTTACTCCTCAAATTCAACTTCAAAAGGAAATTTATACTCTGCATACACATTTTCAACAAATCAACACTCTCCAAATTTTTTTTTAATTTTTTTTAATTTTAATTTTTTAGTTTAATTTAACAAAACTTGCTCCATCCATCTTTCTACATAAATGAAACCCCCAAGAGCACAACCCATGTAATACTTTCTCAAAACAATAAGGAATCGCTTTCTGTGTATAGGCTCAACTCCAATATCGGAGCAAGGTAAAGAGATGTGTCTAACAAAGAAATAGCTTAGTTAAAGGCTCAACGGGCTACTACGGATAAACATAGTATATAAGGTAGGCACGAAAGGCTCAAACGATCCAAAGATGGCCTATATCACTTCCAAGTTATTACATGAATTGATTAATGAATCGAGAAGTATAAAGCAAGTTCTAGAGATACATGTACAGTGAGATCATACGCATAAGAAGGAATGAGATTGATGCATAATTGTTCAATCATGTAAAGGCTCAAAAGCTCACAAGGTTTACAAATCTCACATGATTCACATATGAAACGTTAAATCATGCTCAAGTTTCACATTGACAAGACTAGGCATATTTATTTTTCAAGGATGCTTGCTGGAAAGTATAGTTAACACAAAGACAATGAAAAGAACTTAGACTTCTTGAAAGTAAGAAGGAAATTAAGATCAAATCTCATCATTGAATTGAAAAGTAGCTACAAACAAGAACAAAAATGCAAAAACTTTTATTTTATTTTTATTTTTTTAAACAAGAAGTAAACTAACGAAATATATTTCCACCCCCAAACTTAATTATAGCATTGTCCCCAATGATAATGAAAGGAATTTTGAACAATAAGACATAAAAATGGAAGGAAAGAAATACAAAATGAAATAAAGACACATAAAGAAAAGGAAAGAACACACCAATTTGTGTATGCGAGGAGAGCAGCAGTAAAAATGCATTTTTTTTTTCATGGTAGAATTCCAAATCATCCCCAAACTTGTTTCAACACGTCCCATTATGCATAACAAATGTGTGAGTAACCCGTGGGATTAAGAAACTTTGCAAGAAGTTGTGGTAGAGACTGCAAAAGCATTACCTGCATAAGGAGATCAAAAGTAGGGCTTGAACACACAAAACCAGAAATCAAGGGAAAAAACAGAACAAGAACATTTAAAATTATTCAAAATAAAGATGAAAGATAGAAAGCTTGGGTTGCCTCCCAAGAAGCGCTTTAGTTACTGTCTAAAGCTAGACATTCTGTTGGCAATTTGATCCAAATAATAGGTTCCTTCAAAGTGATGGAATCCTTAGCAAGATCATATGGAGACTCCTTGTATAACTTCAAGCGATGCCCATTAACTTTGAAGACAAAACCAGTTTGCATGTTTTGGATATCCACAGCCCCATGAAGATAAACCTGTACAACACGATATGGACCATTCCAACGTGATTTGAGCTTTCCTAGGAATAGTTTCAGTCTCGAATTAAAAAGCAAAACCTTCTGACCCGGTTGAAACTCTTTACGAATGATGTGAGCATCATGAAATTTCTTGGTCTTATCCTTGTAATTCTTTGCATTCCCATAAGCATCATTCCTTATTTCTTCCAATTCATTCAACTGCAGCTTCCGTTTCTTTCCCGCTGCTTGGTAGTCAAAATTGAGGTGCTTAATAGCCCAATATGCCTTGTGCTCAAGTTCCATAGGTAGATGGCAAGCTTTCCCATACACCAAACGAAAATGAGACATCCCAATTGGTGTCTTATAAGTTGTCCTATAAGCCCACAAAGCAGCAGTAAGCTTTAAACTCCAATCCTTTCGAGATGAACTGACAGTTTTCTCAAGAATCCTCTTGAGCTCACGATTAGATACTTCAACTTGTCCAGATGTCTGTGGATGGTATGGGGTGGCTATGCGATGGTGAATATGATACTTGGCACAAAGGGCAGCCATGGTGCGGTTTAAGAAATGCGTACCTTCGTCACTGATGATAGCATGAGGTACTCCAAATCGGGGAAAAATAGTATTTTGCAAGAAACCTAACACCACGAAACTTTTGCATGTTGGAGAAGCTATTGTCTCCACCCACTTAGAGACATAATCAACTGCTACCAAGATGTAAAGATTGCCATGTGAAGAAGGGAAAGGTCCCATGAAGTCTATACCCCAAACATCAAATAGTTCAATCACCAAAATACTTTGTTGGGGCATCTCTTTTCTATGAGAAAGATTTCCAACTCTTTGACACTTATCACAAGCCTGACATCATATGTATGCATCTTTGAATAAAGATGGCCAAAAGAAACCACTATGTAAGATCTTGGTCGTTGTCCTTCTTGGTCCAAAATGACCACCACATGCATAGTGGTGAGCAAACTTCAAAATGCTTTCTTGTTCTTCTAAGGGGACACACCGACGAATGATTTGATCTTGGCAATGCTTGAAAAGGTATGGCTCATCCCAAAAGTAGTGTTTTACAGTGGAGAGGAACTTCTTCCTTTGTTGGTAACTGAACTCTGATGGTATTTCTCCAGATGCCAAATAATTTGTGATGTTAGCATACCATGGTACTTGATGAGTAACCGCTAGAAGTTGCTCGTCTAGAAAGCTCTCTTGCAGGGGCAATGAATCTACCTCATCAGTGCTTGCATTTACTAATCTTGAGAGATGATTCGCCACAACATTCTCACGTCCATTTTTATCTAGGATCTCCAAATCAAACTCTTGCAAGAGAATGACTCATCGAATCAATCGTGGTTTGGCCTCTTTTTTAGACAATAAGTACTTGAGAGCAGAATGATCAGAATACACAATGACTTTAGCACCAATTAAGTACAATCGAAACTTTTCAAGAGCAAATACCACTGCAAGTAATTCTTTTTCTGTAGTGGCATAATTCAGCTGAGCATCATTCAAAGTGCGGCTGGCATAATATATAACGTGGGGGAGCTTGTCACGTCGCTAACCAATGACAACACCCACAACGTAATCGGAAGCATCGCACATGAGCTCAAAAGGAAGGGTCCAATCTGGAGCTGTTATAATTGGTGCTGATGTGAGAAGATCCTTCAATTTGTTGAAAGCATCATGACAATCTGCATCAAAATCAAAAGTAGCATCTTTAGCAAGTAAATTACAAAGAGGATGACTAATTTTGGAAAAATCCTTGATGAATCTTCGATAGAAACCTGCATGTCCCAAGAAAGATCTCACACTCTTCACAGAAGTGGGTGGTGGCAGATTGGATTGGCTATCACATCAATCTTGGCCTTGTCAACTTCTATTCCTTTGCTTGAAATTAGATGTCCTAGCACAATGCCATGTTGAACCATAAAATGACATTTCTCCTAATTTAACACAAGATTAGTCTCCCTGCACCTTTCCAAAACCAAAGACAAGTTATCCAAACATATATCAAAAGAATCACCTAAGACAGAAAAATCATCCGTAAAAACCTCAACAATATTTTCAACCATTCTAGAAAAAATACTCATCATGCATCGTTGGAAAGTGGCAAGGGCATTGCACAATCCAAATGGCATTCGCCTGTATGCAAATGTACTAAAGGGGCATGTAAATGTTGTCTTATCTTGATCCTCAGGGGCAATGGGAATTTGGTTGTACCCTGAATAACCATCTAAGAAACAATAGAAAGGATGACCGGCTAGTCTTTCGAGCATCTGATCAATGAATGGCAACAGAAAATGATCATTTCTAGTGCTGTTATTGGGCTTTCTATAGTCAACACACAATTCCCATCCGGTGGTCATCCTTGTAGGCACAAGCTCGTTGTTATCATTCTTCACCACAGTAATACCAGTTTTCTTTGGAACCACTTGAGTCAGGCTCACCCATTTGCTATCCGAGATTGGATAAATGATACCTGCATCTAGCAACATCATCACCTCAACTCTTACAACTTCATTCGTGATCGGATTTAGCCGTCTTTGAGCTTCAACAATTGGTTTAGTCCCAGCTTCCATAAAAATTCTATGCATGCACAAAGCTGGACTAATGCCCTTTATGTCAGCAAGTGTCCACCCCAGAGCATCTTGATACTTGCGAAGAACTCTTAGTAATTTGTCTTCCTCTGTGTCATTAAGATCAACAGCAATAATAACAGGTAAGGTCTCATTCACCCCTAGATGAGCATACTTGAGGTGGCTCGGCAGTAGCTTAAGCTCTAACTTTGGAGCTTGATCACTTGAAGGAAGAAGGGGCTGCTTAGGCACTCCAAGGCTTTCATAAACATGTCGCCACTTTGGATTATGAATTGGTGCACTATCCAAAGCAGCAATGACGTCCACCATATTTTCTTCCATAGATAAAGTAGCATCATGGTTGGTGAGGCAAGTTAACAGCTCATCATTAGATGATCGTGAGGCAAAGTTTGCATGCACAATCCCATCCAAAACATCAACACGAAAACACTCTTCAAGTTTGAGAGGATGCTTGATAGCTTCAAAGAGTTTGAATACAACTAACTCTCCTTGCACTCTTAAGGTTAAAGTACCTACTTCCACATCAATAAGTGTCTGGGCGGTAGCCATGAACAGTCGGCCTAAAATGAGAGGCACTTCCTTGTCTCCTCCATGTCACGTACAATGAAATCAGCTGGGAGATAGAATTTATCCACTTTAATAATCACATCTTCCAGAATACCCAAAGGATAGATCATGGACCTATCTGCCAATTGAAGACTCATAGATGTGGGCTTGAGTTCTCCTTCACCTAATTTTTGAAAAACAGAATAAGGCATAAGGTTAACACTTGCTCCTAAATCAATCAATACTTTATGAAAATCAAGGGGTAAATTACATAGTAGCCCCTTAGGTTTGAGGTCTATTACAATCTCATACAACGTCTTTAAAACATTTCACTTTCATACATCATGTACCATTTTATTTCAAAATATTACATCCGTTAGATTTTCCGTCCATTAATCTGTTAAATGCTGACGTGGCTGCCACATTTGTGCTGATGTGGCTGCCAAATGTGTGCCACATGGCAAAAATAATAATTTTTTATTTTTTAAAAAAAACCTAAATCTTCTAAATTTAAAAAAAAATAAAAAATAAAAAATAAAAACCCAAAAGCTGAACAAAACCCCACCCCCGTGAACCCCCCTCAGCCTTCTTCTTCCTCGCTCCCATCTTCCCCCACCCCATACCTGCACCTTTGAAGGAAAAAAAAAAAAACCAGAGAACAACCCAGATCCCATACCCCCGCGAAACCCATACCCCATACGACCACCCCCCAACTCAGTTCGTCTTCCCCTTCCTCCTCCCGTCTCTTCTCCCCCATCTTCATCTTCATCCCCCGACTCCCCTACCTGTAACCACCATACCTTGAAACCTTTCCTCTGGAATTGAATGTTCACCAAATGAGGCTGCGCATCATCGGATCTGCAAACCAAGAACAAACAAACAAAATTAAAATTCAAAGATTTCAATATTTTGAGGGATTAAAGCAGGGAAAGGGGAATTGGAGTAGAGACTGCCAGTAGGTGTCGAGATTGTCGTCACGGAAAGACGGGACGCCATTGCCGGCCTTGCAGGAGTTGACGCTCCAAGCAGCCTTCTTGCCCATTTCTCTGAGATCGTCGTCGACTACCAGCAGCTGGTTCCCTCCCGTCAACTTCGCATCCTCTTCTCCCTTCGATGACTTTGTCGCCATTGCCTCCTCTTCTATGATTGATTCTTTGAACAAGAATTAGAAGAAAAATAACTCTAATTTGATTGAGTTCCTAAAACCCAAAAAAGCCTAACTAGATAGCAGAAACCAATCAAATCAAAACCCTAAATCCAAAATCCGTAAAAGTGAAGTGATTGCCTCGGTGAGGAATTTGAATTGTTTCAGGGGTATGAATGAAACAAAGGAGAAGTTTTAGTGGCGCTGGTTAAATTGGCCGTTTTAATGGGAAGAAAATTGACGGCTCTGCGGGAGCTTGTCGGAGGTGGCTCTGCGGGCAGGTCGTGCGGGGAGGGTATGGGTATGCCGCGAGAGGGGGGACAAGGTTTCTGGGTGGGGGGAGGTGTTGGGAAGAGCTCGGGGGGACGGTCTGGGAAGGTGGGGAAGGGAGGTGTTGGGATGCGGGTGCGGGGGCGGGGGCGGGGGCGTGGGGGTAGGGAAAGGAAGTGAGTTTGCTGGGTTGAAGGTTTCTGCATTTGTTTTGGTTTTTTTTTAATAGAAGATTTAGGTTTTAAAAAAATAATAAAAAATTATTTTTTTTGCCACGTGGCACACATTTGGCAGCCACGTGGCATAAATGTGGCAGTCACGTCAGCGTTTAACGGATCAATGGATGGAAAATGTAACGGTTGTATTATTTTGAAATAAAATAGTACTTGAGGTATGAAAGTGAAATGTTTTAAAGATGTTGTATGGAGTTGTAATAGACCTCAAACATGAGGGGTTACTATGTAATTTACCCAAAATCAAGACTACCGATAGTACAAGAGATAGTGAAACTCCCCGGATCTTTCTTCTTGGGTGGCAGCTTATGTAAGAGGACAACAATGCATTGCTCAGTTAAAATCACCTTCTCGTATTCCAAGAACTTTTTCTTTTTAGAACATAGCTTCTTCAGAAATTTGGCATATGATGGGATCTATTTAATAGCATATAATAGAGGCAAATTAATTTGAACCTTAGCCAACGTCTTCATGAATTCAATGCATTGTTCATCCTTGGAACGTTGTTGCTGTCGTTGTGGAAATGGCAAAGGTGGCTTGTATAGTGGCTTGTCAGAAGGTGCAAATAAACTACCGAGGCCTTTTTCCTTGTTTGCATCAAAGTTGGGTCGAGATTGCACTTTGTCACTTGCACTAGGATCTGGAATACCTGCTGCACAAATAGCCTTTGACCGAGACTTTGCAGCTAATGGTGCACTTTCAGTAAGCTCTTCTTCTTCCACTTCGGCTTCATGGTGCACCACTTCTCTGTTGTCATAGCTTTTGCCACTTCTCAATGTCCGTATTACTTTACAATGCTCCATCCCTCTTGGATTTTGCTCAGATTGGCTCGGGAACTTTCCTTTCTCTCTTTCATTGAACATGGTAGCAAGCTGTCCAACTTGAGTCTCCAAATTCCCCACTGATGTCGTGAGATTCTGAATGCTAGTTTGCGTGGATTGGACAAAATTGTTGGTGCTATTAGAGATAGCAAACATATGTTGAGCTAGCTGTGACATTTGGTCTTCAAGAGATGGTTTCTTAGTCTCACAAGTTGATTGGTAAGACTGTTGGTATTGACGTGGCTGTTGGTTGCCACCCCAACTAAGATTGGGATGGTTCTTCCACTCAGGATTATATGTATTGGAATAAGGGTCACTTCTAGGTCTAATGAAATTATTCACCATATTCACATGCTCTTGTACAAGCTCAGGGTAGCTATCCTTGTTGGGGCATTGAGTGATGTCATGAGTTGTCTCACTACAAATGATGCAAACTTTTTGGGCATTGGGCATGGAAGAGACCTGCATTAAGGCAGCAAACTTGGCATTAAAATTCTTCTCCATTTTAGCAATTTGAGCAGAAACATTAGGAGAACTCTGAGAAATCTCAAAAACTCCCCTCTTTTGTGTTTGTTCTTCTGTCCATTGTTGGGATTCAGAAGCCATCATATCAAATAACTCAAATGCTTCCCTTGCTGATTTTGACATTAGTGACCCTCCAGCAGATGCATTCACTTGACTCTTGGCGGTGGCATTAAGACCATCATAAAATATGTTCATTTGAAGGTTAGAATCAAACTCAGCATGAGGACATTTTGTGTACATCTCATTATACCATTCCCAAGCTTCATGGAAAGACTCGTTTGGCTTTTGAGCAAAAGCCCATATCTCTTTCTTGAGTGCAAGAGTCTTGGAAGAAGGAAAAAACTTATTAAGAAATTTTTCTTGCAATTCTGTCCATGTTGTAATGCTATTGGCAGGCAGAGAATGCAGCCACCCCTTGGCTTTATCCTTCAAAGAGAACGGGAACAAGCTTAACTTGATAGCTTCAGAAGAGAAACCTCTAATTATGGTGTTGTCACATGCCTCAATAAAATCAGCCAAATGCATGTTAGGATCACTGTTTGGCAACCCATGAAAGGATGGCAATATGTTGAAGATGTGAGGTTTGATTTCAAAGGTTGTCCCATCTTCCACATCTGGATATATAATGCACCTTGGCACTGCATTGAATCTTGCTGCCAATGAATTCCTTAAAGGTTGACCTGCTGCAGGTAAGGTTAGGGCCATGTGTGCAACTGGTGCCAAAGGTTAGAAAATAGATGTGCTGCTCTCAAGATCACGGAACAAATCCTTAAGAAAAGTATCACCAAGGTTGGAATCTTGTGCTAAATATTTTTCTCTAGCTAACTTCCTTGCACTTCTCTTTGGTTCAGGGTCGTAAGGAGTAAGCACTTGATTCTTGGACCTTGTTCCAACCACCATATACTACACATGAACAAACAACAGAAATATTAAGCCACAATAAAAATAAAAGTAAAATAAAATAAAACTTAACAGAAACTAACTAAACAACAAAAAGGAAAAGAAAGTAAGTAAACCTAGATGAATCAAAAACATAGTTTATGCAAATTGGCAACCACTAGTTGGTTAAACAAAGACAAAAAGCTCACACCACACATCCACTGCACTTAATCAAAGATCGAAACTCAACTAAATTAATTGCTGGTTTTTTTTTAATGATTAATAAAAATAAGACATAAACATAAGCATAAGAAAAATAAACACAAAAGCTCGGGAACTGTTGGCACAGTCCTCGGCAACGGCGCCAATTTCTTGATGGTGATTTTTACCACTTGTAAAACAAAGGGTTAAACCATAGAATTTTTTTGCAAGAGAACAAGTGTTGTAGTATAGAATGGCTCAAGCAAGGTCGATCTCCTCAGGGACTGGTATAAACAATTTATGAGCTTTTGTATATTTAACTTAGTTAACTCTAAGAACTACATTAATTCAACGAAACTAAATACTACTGTATGTGACTTAAACAAACATCTAAAAAGGGAAATGGCTTATAGAAATAATGATTCAACTAAATAAAACAGGTAAATGAGGAAATTCAAGATAAAATAAATGATTGAAGAAAAATAGATTGACAATATGCTAGAGTTCAACCTTTATCAACAACACTCCTACGAAGCTCTTCCAATTGCTTAAGTAATCGAAAACACATATGCTTCGAAGGTTGGGTTTTCCTTGTGTATGTTTTACTTGTGACATTCAAGTTAAAACGCATACCACTACATGCAATTTATCCATGACATTTGGATTAAATATAAACATGAATGATTCATTAATCTTGATGAAATGATTCATTAATCTTGATGAAAATCCTTTTGTTAAACCAGGTAATCCTTAAGAGTATGATATTTACCTTAGGAGAAATTACAATCCTCAATCACAAGAAGCATAACCAATTTTAATGTGACATTCGTTCAAAATTGCATCCAATGACTTTTCTAAGCATCCTAATGGTGATCAATCATCAAGACACATATATAGTTTAATTTAGAGATTGAAAATATCAAAGCAAGCATGTAACAACACTTAAGCAATTGAAAGAGAAATCTACGTAATCATGTTGCGGCTCATGGCCTCACTCTAGCAAAAGGAAATTAGTTATACATAATTATTTGAATACATAAGAAATTATCCATGAAGAATCAAAGAAAGAGACAATCCTTTTTTTTACAAGGAAGCTATCTCCTGAGCTCTCCGATTCTCTTGGAGCTGCGACATCCCTTCTACTTTCTGCTATGTTGCTCACTGCAACTCTATCCGTTCTCCTCTTCTTCTCTGGCCTCCCTCCTTTTACTCTTTGCCGTGTGTTTCCTTAAACAAAAGGCAATGATTTTTCAAAGCACCTAGGCCACAAGTGGAAGGCCATCATTGTTGTCCCCCTTCTTTACCTTATTTTATTAGACAAAGGAATAAACAGCCGTGTGTTCCACTTTCCTCCTCCAAAAGCTTCTATTTTTCTAATGCTACAAAGGCCAAATGAGTGGGATTGAAAACCCCATTGTCTGCCGAGTGATGATGACAAAGTAAAGCACAAAACGAGTGCCTTTACTTTTTTATTTTTATTAGCCAAATGGAGTGGGCAAATTTGGCCATAACGTTTAGTAGACCAAAAGTCCTTAGATTTCAATGAATGAGATGTCCTTAGAAAGCTTGAAAGGTCAGCTTAAAAAGCTAAGAAGGAAGTTTCCTCAATTTATGCTTTAATTATGTACTTATCTCTTGTGCAACCTTTAGAGGTCTAAACTGCCTTGTCAGCACGCTGACCTGTCTTCATTCTTAAGCTGGGAACAATTGGCTGGGAATTTTGAGCTGAAAATTTGATATGATCATCTTCGATCTCTTGTGAATCATCTCCAATTGGAATCACTAAAAAATTCCAAAGTTTGCATACTTTTCCACCAAACTCAATCTTGCTGCTCCTAGAAACACAAAATGGCAAAACTCATAAATACTCAAAACTTCCAACTAAACTAGACAAGAAAAGAAATATAAAAAGGGGAAAATATATAGTATAAATATTGGTTCATCAATAGACAAATGGTTACAGATCAATGCCACCTGCCGACTCTGCAAGTTCAACATTTTGAAGTCTGTTAGCCAAAGCAATAGCGAAAAAAAGTCTTTTCTCTGGCACAAAACGTGCAAGCACTGGGGAAGAGAAGAAACACTGGCTTCACCTTCTTCGGTTTTCTAGGGTTTTAGCCAGTAGGGTTTAATTATAATGTTTGGGTTTATAGATAAATTTAAGTTTTATTATTAATTTCATTTTGTACTTAATAGTAATTATGCAATAAGGTAAAATAGACAATTAACATTCAAAATTTTAAGTTGGGTGTAAAAAGAGATTGCATGGGTTTAAATAAAATTACCCATTAAAAAAACCACATAAGCTATTAAATACCTGCCCATTTATTTGGAATGGCAGAGAACTTCCAAACTCCTCATTTAATAGGTTATTCCCTGAAGTTTGTTGTTCAAGGGGAACTCCAGCATAACTAACTTGGTGAAACTAATTTTTCAACCTATTATACCATGTCATGTGTGTGTGTGTGTGTGTGTGTATAATTATTTTATTTATTATTAATAAAACAGTTCAGTTCGGTTACGGCCGGTTCTTGGTCATTTGAAATAGGAATTGAAACCGGTTTGAACCGTCCGGTTTGGTTGTTGACTCAAAGTTGACTTTTTCGGTTCTTTTCGATTTTTTTTCATACGGTTCGATGTGGTTTGGCGGTTTTTATGCCCACCCCAATGTGCAAGTGCATAATTTTTGTAAAAGTGACTTTCGAACCTCATTTTTTCTGTTTTTCTAGCGTTTATTAAGTACAACAACATAGTTAATTAATACACGTCCCTGATAGGAGCATATTTATGCGACTTAGTTGGCTTGTTCTTGTGCATTTATGTCGTGTTTCCTTAGTTATTTTAATGTTTAAAGTCATTTTCGTGTGTTTTCAGATTTTATGGACAAAGTAGGCAAGAAGATGCATTTTGGAGCATTTTGGAGCAAAATGGGGCTTGGAATGGATAGCAAATGCATGGGCCAAAGTGGATGGACGAATTTGAGAACTAAAGAGGCCAAGAATATGAAGAATTATGGTCCAAAAGATGAAGAAAACAGCCCAAAAATCTGTCACCCCAACTTGCATTCCTTGCCATGCAAACCACATAGAATTCCCTTTGGATTCCATGCCATGCTTGATCACTCTTGTCCCCTACATAATTTCTAATTTCATGCTTCAATTCATTTAATTATTACACTTAATTGCTTGATACCTCTTGTTCCCTTCACTCATTAGATTTTAGACAACATTTACATCCATTACATGCACCAATTGATGCTCCATCATTCACATTTGGAATCCAATGCCATGTGCAACACATGTTGTTGCACCTTTGACCCATTTGTTGACACATTTCACCTCCTTTTCCATCTCTATGCAATGTACACAATCATTCATGCTCCCTAGCTACAACACCACTCCATTTTACCCTTCACACTTTGCATAATTACTTCATTTTCACCCTTGGACCATTGCACACCACACACACAAATTGCCATGCATTTCATCCTTAACCTAACCTGATTTTCTAAGGTTTTTGGGGCCTATAAATACATGTTTACACCCCTTGGCCAAAGGACAATCCCCCATATTCATCATTTTATCACAAAAATTCGTCCATACACACCCTAGGAAGCAAAACACCCCAAAAACACCATTCTAGTGCCTAGAAAACATAACAGCCACTCCACCTTCTTCCACCCTCTTTGCCTAGTTCTCCACCACCCTCCAACCATCAAACACTCCTCCACACTCACCCTAAACCCTTCCATACCATTCCCCATCCATTCTACATCATAAAACTACCCAAAATCTGTCCATAACCTAATCTGCCGCAAGCAAGGGAAAGGAGGAATCTTGGATGCACTTGCTACCAAGTTGGAGCATTTTAGGTGTTTTCTTTCCTTTGATTTTAATGTCTAATTTTATGTATCTTTGCTTTGTGAGTATGAGGAACTAAACCCCTCTTAGTTAGGGGGTGATTCGAAACTATGTTCATACTTGCAATATGATTTGATTACATCCAGTTGTGATTCATAAGTTGTGAATTCAATTTACTTATCCGTTCATATAAAAACTAATTTGTGTATGTTGGTTAAGAGTGCACGCTTAATTTTCATGCATGAATTTGACGCTAGAATATAAGGGAGTTTCACCTAATCGTTATAAACTTATATTCACAAGTAGTGAAGGTTGCTAGTCACAATCACGTTAAGTAAACTCTTGGCATAAGTTTCATGCAAATCATAGTAACGAGTGCCTCGTCAATGCTTATGTTTTTCATAGAACTTAATGATTCTTGCTTGTATCTCTATTATGCAATTCATGTAGGGAACTTGTAGGGAATGTTTTGGGTTGTCGTATGCAATCATCCAACCTAATAACTTGTGGAAAAAACTGAGGGTTAATTAGTGCAATTCACGGTTAATTTGGGGCGTTGAGTATTCATAGCTTATCGAAAAGCAACTGGAAATCGTTTTGTATGCAAGTGTGACATATGTGGAGAAGAACCTCCTAGCTAATCTTCCATCCATAAGTTTCATTCAAATTCACTTACAATCTGTTTTGTTTTACAAAGTTGTTTTGTTTTCAAATTCATTAAAAACAAAATCCCCCTTTTACTTTATTGTTTCAAAGTGTTTAATTTCTGTTTTGGTTGTGTGTTAGAGTGTTTTGATTCACCCAAATTTGTCTAAGAATTTGTTTACTTTGTTCTTGTCTTAATTTAATTATTTTCGTCGAAAATCAACCCCATCTTATTTCTTTGAGTCATATTAATTAGAACTTGTCTTAGATTATGTTTTTAAGTGTTTTAGTTCATTAGAAAACCAAAATTTGTCCAAGTTTGTGTGAGAGTCCCAAAATTGCCCAGATTGTGTTTTTAAGGTAGTTTTGAGTGTTTAGGGGCTGTTTTGAGTCTTTTGGTTTGTTTTAGTGTTTTAAAGTATAGTTTTGCATTCTTTGAGTCTAGTTAGTGTTTTAAACTTTGTTTTTACGTTTTCAAGTCAGTTTCCAAGTGATTTAGCAATCCCTCCTAATCCCCGGCCTAGAACGATCCCTACTTACATACTTTACTACAATTGATAAAAAGAGGGTTTAATTTGTGTGTTTAGTTATTTTACGCATCAGTCCCTACATATATTTTAAAAATACTCTCGATGAGCCATCCATTTGGGTGTCAAAATGTTATATTAAGTGTGTTGTCGAATCTAAATTTTTATACTTATAAATAAAAAAGATACCCGAAACTACTAAGCACCGGTCAACATTATATCGCCAAAGACCCACAAGAGTCTCCCTCCAACCAGGAGACCAATCACAACGCGACACATGTCAACATTAGAGGTTAATCATAACGCGACACGTGTCGACATTAGAGGCCAATCACAGCACGACACGTGTCAATGTCAGAATGAAACTAGAAACTCTCTTCTATAAATAGAGATCATTCTCTCACAATATTTCCTAATGTCATTTGTACTAAATCAATCACTAGTACTCACTAAAGGAGAGCTTGAACCTATGTACTTGTGTAAACCCTTCACAATTAATGAGAACTCTTTTACTCCGTGGACGTAGCCAATCTGGGTGAACCAAGTACATCTTGTGTTTGCTTCCCTGTCCCTATCCATTTACATATTTATCCACACTAGTGACGGGAGCAATCTAGCGAAGGTCACAAACTTAACACTTTATGTTGTACCAAAGTCCTCACTGATTTTGTGCATCAACATTTGGCGCCGTCTGTGGGAACGACACTTATTCCCACTATCTTCAGCTTTGTCAAGCTGGTTTCCACCATTCGTACACTCTCTTTTAACCAGGTATCTTTCTCCAACATAGGGAGCGAAGGAAGCCACAACACACAGAATGACACCCCTCTTGCACCTAGTGCGAAGCAATGAAAAAAGGAAGGAAAGAGGGTTGCTCTTCAAGCTAAAGTCGATGAGCTAGAAGCTCAGAACAATAAGATAGCAATGAAGAATGAGGTCCTCCAGGAGCAGCATGAGAAGCTCTTTGAGACGCTCCACGAAACTAGGCGTACTCAAACACACGAGCTCGTTGTCCCTGTGGACATTAACCATCATCTGGGTGCCCTCAACACGGAGGGACACCTTCCTTCAACATGGGTATCCCTGATGATGAGCGAGCTAATCATCAAAACATTGATCAACATGAGACTTCTCTCAACCCAGTTGCTTCGACCCAAAGCAGGAGCAGTGGAGGAAGACACCTCTTTGCATAAGGGTTGGAAGGATCGAAAGCCGTTTATCGTGACTGCCGAGACTTCTTAAAGCAACGTCGAGAGAATCCCCTTCACATATGCTCAAAGATCAATGACCCAAGGGTTTCTGAAATACTTGGTCCCCTCCCACGACCCAGGCCAGTTGCCAATCTAGGGAAGGAATGACAGGTCCCAGAAGAACATGAAGGTACATGGGACTCTGAGGTATTCCGACAGACTCGCCCTAGAAGTTAGTATGGCGAGTCCAAGGAAAAATCACACGCCCTTACTCAAACTTTCCTACTTCCAAGAGGCGATGGAGACTTATGAAAAAAAATCCCAATGGTACATGACTTCACTCAGGACCCCATTGTCCTACGGCTCCTTGAGGAAGTAAATAAGTTGAAGGCCGAACGTCAGGTCGAGATACCTAACTGGAACCAACCTAGGCTTGGCCCTCTCACAATGAGGATTCTTGACACCCTCATTCAAGCAAAGACAAAACAAAAGCTTGGTTTACAACTCTATACTGGAAGGGAAGACCCAATTGAACACCTTAATCTCTTTGAGTCCACCATGGCATATCGGATGCACGCCGACGAAGAGCGATGTCTTCTCTTCCCCTCCACCCTCTCTGACGGAACTCTAAATTGGTATTGCCGTCTTCCACCTGAGACAGTAGACTCATTTAAGGAACTAAGGAAACTGTTTGTCTCTCAACACATCTTATAGACCGATCGCTTGCATTCTGCAGATGACTTGTACACTATTCACCAGAAGTCGGACGAGTCACTACGAGAGTATGCCGGTCATTTCAGCCATGAGTATTCTCACTGTGCTGAGGCAGATGACAAGACCGCCCTCAAGGCCTTCACGGCAGGCCTATGTGATTGTTTCTTCAAGCACACGATCAATGCCAACACTTGGAAGATTTACTCTGAGATGATGGCACATGCTTATAACCATGCCTCCGCCGAGGCAATGACATATTAAAGGAAACCCCCCACAGCCACCCCTTATCAGCAAGTAAGGAGTGAAAGCCAGATCCAACCAAATGAGAAAACCTCGACCTTCCAAACGGTAGCGGTGCCTCTCCCTGCCTTACTTAATACTTTGCCAAGTCAACAGACATATCAATCTCAGGGCAAAAGGAAAGATTTTCATCCTCACCAGTCTCATTTTAGTAAAAGGAGTAAGGGATGCGGTACAGACATATCAATCTCAGGGCAAAAGGAAAGATTTTCATCCTCACCAGTCTCATTTTAGTAAAATGAGTAAAAGACACTACCGCGATAACCAAGAGTATCGCCATGATAATCCTCGACCTCAGGGAGTCAACACAATGGGTCAAACACGTGTCAAGACAGCCCCTACCTCGAGGTATGAGGCATACACACCTTTGAATGCCATATGCGTGGCCATTTACCCCAGCATAGCATACCTGATACCGAAGCCAAAATCGAGGCACCCGGATTACAAGCCCATGAAGAACACAGGCACGTTTTGCTGCTACCACGAGCATAATGGCCATGACGACGAGAAGTGTATCACCCTTCGTGATCATATTGAAGTTTTGGCACGTGAAGGAAAAATTGATCAATTCCTCCTTCACCCTCCAAGGGGTAACCGTAACCAACGCCAGGTGAATGTGATATATTCCATAAGTGGTGGCACACCCATATTTAAATCTTCCAACATGGCCATGAAAAATAGTGAACGAGTTTTAAGGTCTGGCCACCAAGTGTTTCACGTGGAAGACATCAGGGGAGGTAAGTATCAAAAGCCTAATTGGGATCCAATATGCTTCTACCCTGAGGAAGAAAGAGGTATCATCTACCCTCACGACGACCCACTGATTGTGGAAGCTCACATAGCCAACTTTGAAGTACGACGAATCCTAGTAGACACGGAGGCTTCGGTCAATATCATGTTTGCTGAAGCTTTTAGGGCACTTAATGTAGCTGAACACTTGCTCGATCGCTCGATTTCCCCTCTAATAAGCTTCTCTGGTGATATCGTGCAACCTTTGGGGAGCATACACTTACTTTTCACCATTGGTACAGGTCCTTACACAGCTACCATTACCACTAACTTCTTAGTGGTTGATTGCCCAACGGCATATAATGTCATCTTCGGACGCACAGGTATCAATGATCTCAAGGCCATGGTATCCACACATATGTTGTTGATGAAATTTGCAACCTCTTATGGCAATGGTTACATCAGAGGAGATTAACTTAGTGCACGATCATGTTACAACACATCGGTCAAGCAACAACACCTGTCTGTGCCCAAGGAAACCCTTTCTATACATGACCGAGTCATAAAGACCAGCCCAAACGAAGCCAACTTGGATCTTCACGATGCCAACAGTCAACCCGACGATCATCGAGATGACTCTTTCACCTAGCATGCACAACCCACTGAAGAGTTTGAGAAGGTCTATGTCTCAAAAGATTATCCAGATCGCATGGTGAAGATTGACACCTTCTTGTCACCACCCATTCGGTTGGCATTGATCTCCTTTTTGCAAGAGAACACTGAGGTATTCGCCTGGTCATACGAGGACATGTCAGGCATCTCTCCCGATATCATTTGTCATCGCTTAAGTATAAGACCAAGCTAGTGAGACATAAGCGAAGATCTTATGACGCTGAACGGTACGAGGCAGTGAAGGCAGAAGTTGAAAAACTCAAAGGCATAGGCTTCGTCCGTGAAGTCAATTATCCAACGTGGGTAGCAAATGTTGTCCTTGTTAAGAAGAATCCGACCAAGGAAAGTTTCATGCTCCAAAAGGTCTTGTGGAGAATGTGTGTCAATTACACCGACCTAAACAAAGGATGCTTGAATGATAGCTTTCCTCTTCTTTTCATAGACAGACTTATAGACTCTACGGCAGGGTGTGAACTTTTGAGCTTCATGGATGCTAACTCATGATACAATCAAATCTTCATGAACCCTCTGGACCAAGAACACACAGCCTTCACTACTGACACGGGACTATATTGCTATAAAGTCATGCCTTTTGGCCTAAAGAATGCAAGAGCAACTTATCAGAGACTGGTCAATTCAATGTTCGCCGAACAGATTAGGAAGAGCATGGAAGTTTACGTTGATGATATGTTAGTCAAGAGCAAACATGATGACCAACACATCACTAACCTATTTGAAACTGTCATCATTCTGAAAAGGTATCGAATGAGGTTGAACCCTAACAAATGTGCCTTCCGCGTAAGCTCTGGCAAATTCTTAGGCTTCATGATAAGCTAACGAGGCATTGAGGCTAATCCCAAGAAGATCAAATCTATCCTCGACATGAAGGAACCGGTAACTTCAAAAGACATCCAGAGCCTTACTGGTAAGGTGGCAGCCTTAACTAGGTTCATATCTAAGGCCACAGACAGATGTGCTCATTTCTTCAAAGCATTTAAGGGAAGTAAGAAGTACATTACATGGACTGATGAATGTGCTGAGGCACTCAAGAACCTTAAAGACTACATGAGTAAAACCCTTCTGCTCTCCAAACCTGAGGTTGGTGACACTCTCATTATCTATCTATCGGTATCAGCTTCAGCAGTAAGTTCCGTTCTCATTCGAAATGATGGTAATGTCGAACGGCCTATCTACTACACTAGCAAGGCCTTATAAGATGCAGAGACACGATACTTCAACATTTAGAAATTGGCTCTAGCATTGGTCATGTCTGCTCGAAAACTTCGCCCTTACTTCCTAGCACACTTCATTACCGTGCTTACCAATCATCATCTTCAACATATACTCCAAAGTCCTGACACTTCCGGGCTAATGATCAAATGGGTGATAGCATTGGGTGAGTTTGACATCTCCTACCAACCAAAGCCAGCTGAGAAGGGC
Organism: Malus domestica; assembly: GCF_042453785.1. Classification (NCBI taxonomy): domain Eukaryota; kingdom Viridiplantae; phylum Streptophyta; class Magnoliopsida; order Rosales; family Rosaceae; genus Malus; species Malus domestica. The sequence continues at coordinate 9,569,489 of NC_091673.1, forward strand.
CAAGCAGTGGCAGACTTCATCGCCGACTTCACATATCTTATTGACATTGTTTCTACGCCTGAAGAAGTGGTTTCATTACCCTTGGAAGCTCAAAAAATAGAACCAACAGCCCTAACATGGAGTCTATATGTTGATGGCTCGTCCAACCAATAGGGTTGTGGAGCAGGACTAGTCCTTACGACCCATGACAAAGTGGCGATGGAGTATGCTCTTCGTTTCAAATTCAAGGCGTCGAACAATGAGGCCGAATATGAAGCCTTCCTAGCAGGCTTACGTTTGGCCAAACACCTTGGGGTTAAACGAATTGATATCTTTAATGACTCCCAATTGGTGGTTAACCAGGTCACCAACAACTTTGACGCTAAGGATAGCTCCATGGCAGCATATCTGGCACAAACACAATTATTGCTCCAACACTTCCACTACCAGATCACCTAAATTCCTTGAATGGCAAACAGTCTTGCAGATGCTTTGGCTCGCCTCGCCTCAGCAGTGGAAGACAAGATTAGGAGAAAAATTCAGGTCGAATTGTTGGCAGTTCCAAGCACCATGGCTGCGGAAGTGTGGAACTTAAAATAGGGGGATAGTTGGATTACCCCGATTTATAGATTTCTTGCTCATGGCACCCTTCCAAAGGACAAAGTCCAAGCTAAGCAGATTCGATACAAGGCTACCCGTTACTTGATCATTAATGACCAACTCTACAAACGAGGTTTTAACCTACCATACTTAAGATGTCTTACGCCCGCAGAGGCGGAAACGGTCCTTTGGGAAATACATGAAGGAGTCTGTGGAGATCATGCTAGATCTCGATCCTTATCACACAAGGCTTTTCGTCAAGGATATTACTGGCCAACACTCCACCAAGATGCCATCAAAATATCCCACTCATGTGATAAGTGTCAACGCTACACAACTATTCGTGACTCTCCTTCTGAGCTGCTAACTCCTATGATCAGCCCTTGACCATTCGCCCAATGGGGACTTGATTTGATCGGCCCAATGCCTGCAGGGAAGGGAAAGGTCCGCTATGCAATCGTTGCAATTGATTACTTCACAAAGTGGGCCGAAGTAGAACCCTTGGCAACTATTACTGAGGGAAAAATAGAAGACTTTGTATGGAAGAACATCCTTTGCAGATTCGGCATTCCCAATGCAATAGTCACTGATAACGGGTGACAGTTCGACAACAATAAGTTCGGGATGTTCTGCTCTATGTTCAACATCAACTTATGTTGACTCCTCAGCTCATCCCCAGTCTAATGGACAAGTTGAAGCCATCAACAAAATAATCAAGCGAACTTTGAAAACTAGCTTAGACAAGGCTAAAGGTTGTTGGCTAGAATTTGTACCCCAAGTTCTTTGGTTATACAACACTTCGTATCAGACATTAACAGGAGAAACTCCATTCTCACTTGCCATTGGTACAGAGGTAGTTGTCCCAGTTGAGCTTGAGCAAGCAACGTTCCGAGTCCAGAACTACGTGCAAAGCAAAAATGACAAACAACTTACCCTCAACTTAGATCTAGTCGAGGAACACAGAAACCAGGCTCACTTTAGGAATGTCGTCTACAAGCAGCGCATCTCCAACTACTATGACTCAAGGGTCAAACCTCGTTCTTTCAAAGTGGGGGACTGGGTATTGAAGAAAAGATTACTCTGCGACAGAGTCCCGAGTGAAAGATCACTTAGTCCAAACTGAGATGGACCGTTTAAAGTTGTTGGCATAAGTCGCCCTGGCTCCTACAAGCTTAGAAGCTCTGATGGCAAGACCCTTGGCCATCCATGGAACGCTGATCACTTGAAGTACTATTACAAGTAAACTCACATTGTACAAATGTTAAGCTTCAGCCGTTCGGCATCCTATGTAACAAAGAATATTTGACATGAATTCAATAAAGAGGTGATTTAGACAACTCGATCATAATCCTCTTACATTCCTAGCAATGAAACACTCGGGTTCAAAGCTTTAACATGAATGCTTCCAACATGAAACAAAGTCTAAGTATATGTCAACAAGACTATACAAATAAACGAACAGCTTCACAGTATATTCGTTCAATCATACATTCCAACACATTCATACATAAGCCAACTGTGCTTTGAAAGAAACATATTTTATGTCATTCGACACTTGCTACAATGTGCCTAGACACTTTGCCCTTATTTTCACTAACCAGGTGATGAAATGTGAAGAAGAAACTCATCGTCATGCCACCAACCAGGTGATGAAATGTACAACCCGTACTCTAGTATCATTTGCCAACTTGCCATTCATGTCACCAACCAGGTGATGAAATGTACAACCTGTACTCTCCTTCATGCCACCAATCAGGTGATAAAATGTACAACCCATACTCTAATATCATTTGGCAAATTGCCACTCATGCCACCAACCAGGTGAGGAAGGAACTCATCTTTATGCCACCAACCAGGTGATGAAATGTACAACCCGTACTCTAATATCATTTGGCAACTTGCCATTCATGCCACCAACCAGGTGAAAAAGGAACTCATCTTCGTGCCACCAACCAGGTGATGAAATTTGATGAAAGGTGATGAAAGAAGTCACATTCGTACCACCAACCAAGTGATGAAAGCAACTCACCATTCATTCCACCTACCAAAAGACGAATGGTACAACTTGTACATGTGAACTCCTAGGATTCACAAATAATAAAAAACCCTCAAGCTTGACAACTCAACTAGGGAAGCACTTCTGCCTAACAAGAGCTTCATCAAAGGAGTATAACCACAATTCTCAAAAGCTTCACACACTCTTGATCAAGACAGTGTGAAGCAAAACCAATTTATGGTGCTAACAAGAGCTTCATCAATAGAGGTCAACCACAATTCTCAAAAGCTTCACACACTATTGATCAAGATAGTGTGAAGCAAAACCAATTTATGGTGTCAATAAGAGCTTCATCAAAGGAGTTCAACCAATTTTCTCAAAAGCTTCACACACTCTTGATCAAGACAATGTGAAGCAAAACCAAGTTATGGTACCAACAAGAGCTTCATCAGTGGAGGGCAACCACAATTCTCAAAAGCTTCACACACTTTTAATCAAGACAGTGTGAAGCAAAACCAATTTATGGTGCCAACAAAAGTTTCATCAAAGGAGTTCAACCACAATTCTCAAAAGCTTCACACACTCTTGATCAAGACAGTGTGAAGCAAAACCAATTTATGGTGCCAACAAAAGCTTCATCAAAGGAGTTCAACCACAATTCTCAAAAGCTTCACACACTCTTGATCAAGACAGTGTGAAGCAAAACCAATTTATGGTGCCAACAAAAGTTTCATCAAAGGAGTTCAACCACAATTCTCAAAAGCTTCACACACTCTTGATCAAGACAGTGTGAAGCAAAACTAATTTATGGTGCCAACAAAAGCTTCATCAAAGGAGTTCAACCACAATTCTCAAAAGCTTCACACACTCTTGATCAAGACAGTGTGAAGCAAAACCAATTTATGGTGCCAACAAGAGCTTCATCAATGGAGGGCAACCACAATTCTCAAAAGCTTCACACACTCTTGATCAAGACAGTGTGAAGCAAAACCAATTTATGGTGCCAACAAGAGCTTCATCAATGGAAGGCAACCACAATTCTCAAAAGCTTCACACACTCTTGATCAAGACAGTGTGAAGCAAAACCAATTTATGGTGCCAACAAAAGCTTCATCAAAGGAGTTCAACCATAATTCTCAAAAGCTTCACACACTCTTGATCAAGACAATGTGAAGCAAAACCAATTTATGGTACCAATAAGAGCTTCATCAATGGAGGGCAACCACAATTCTCAAAAACTTCACACACTCTTGATCAAGACAGTGTGAAACAAAACCAATTTATGGTGCCAACAAAAGCTTCATTAATGGAAGGCAACTACAATTCTCAAACCTTCGAAGCAAATTCAAGATTGTTCGAAGCAAATTCACTTTATATGGTTCATCCAAACATTCGACTACTACAAAGTGTGGCTTGCATCACAATCTCTTGCTCAATAGTGTGGAAGCAAAATTTGTATATGTTGTCTCTCCCACATTTTCAAATTTCTAGTTTCCCAAAAAAAAAAAAAGGAAATTCAACAAAGCTTCATAAATGGAGGACAACTACAAATTCTCAAAAGCTTCACACTATCTTGATCAAGATAGTGTGAAGCAAAATTAAGTCGTGGTACCCAACAAAGCTTCACCACAAAAATTTCACCAACAAAAGCTTTATCAATGGAAGACAACTACAAATTCTCAAAAGCTTTACACTATCTTGATCAAGATAGTGTGAAGCAAAATCAATTCACGGTACCCAACAAAAGCTTCAACTTCAAAGCTTCACCTACAAAAACTTCACCCACAATAGCTTCACTTACAAAAGCTTCACCCATAAAAGCTTCACCAACAAAAGCTTCACCCATAAAAGCTTCACCAACAAAAGCTTCATCAACAAAAGCTTCACCCACAAAAGCTTCAACTCCAAAACTTCACCTAAAAAAGCTTCACCCACAATAACTTCACCTACAAAAGCTTCACCAACAAAAGCTTCACCCATAAAAGCTTCACCAACAAAAGCTTCACCCACAAAAGCTTCCCCCACCACAAAAGCTTCACCTACAAAGCTTCAACACAAAAGCTTCACCTACAAAAGCTTCACACTATCTTAATCAAGATAGTGTGAAGCAAAATCAATTCATGATACCCAACAAAACTTCAACCTCAAAGCTTCCCCTACAAAGCTTCACCTATAAAACTTAAAATATATATATATTTTTTTTCTGAAATTCGAAAATTCGAAAATTCGAAAAAAAAATCAAAAATTCAAAAAAATTGCTAGACCTCATCTTTTTTGGGCCTAACAACTTTCATAACAAATATATATGAAGGAGGAGTTTTGGGCTACTACTTAGAAAGGAAAATGGTGAAGTTTTGTTACTTTGGAAATTTGGCTACTAGCAAGACACATCATTCGTCAACTCATTTGACCGGAGACTTGGGGAACTCCTACCATATGCTATTGCACCTTGATACTCGGAAGTCTCACGACCACTCAGTGACTTGGATTTTTTCAAGTCTCTAACCGAGAAGTTTTCCTCACTCAGGAAATTAAGGGAGCACTACCTCAACCTACATGCTTCACTCACAAAGCTTCAACATACAAGTTTCAACAAAAGGAAAAATTCAAAGAACTTAGTGAAGAAGGCCTTGGTGTATTTAACACAATACGTTGAAATGAAGCAAAACTTGTTTATTGATATCTCTGATAAGTTACAAATATGTACATATACATGAATCAAAATAAACAAACAAAAGGGAGCCTTTACAAAGGTTGCTCAGGAGAAGTCTCAGCAGTCGGCAAAGCCCCAGAAAGAGGAGGCACCAGAGGGTGATTATTCAGAGCCTCAGTACTAGGCAGAACCCCAGAAGGAGGAGGCACCGAAGGTTGATCATTTGGAGCTTCATGACGCGGTACAACCCTAGAAGACAAAGGCAATAAATGTCTTTGGAACAAACCTACAAACCTCTGATGATCAAGTAAAATCTGACCATCAGATTCCTGTAGCTGGTCGAGCTTCCTCTTCATGTTTATAGCATAGTCATGTGTGAGCCTGTGCAACTGTTTATTCTCAGGCTTGAGCCCTCTGATCTCCTGTTTGAGACTTATCACTTCAGCCGCCAATGATTCAACTTGGCAGGTTCGAGCAAATAGGCGTTAGGCCATATTAGACACATAACCTGCACACTAAACACTAAAAGCCAGAGAATCCTTAACAGCCAACTCATCAGACCGTTTGGAAAGTAGTCTGTTATCTTTGGAAGTGAGAAGGTTATTGGCCATCACCGCAACGGTCATATCATTCTTCATCATAAAGTCCCCAACGGTAAAAGGACCAGTAGGGGATAAGAAGGATGGGCGTCATATGTTGTCTTGAGAAGGCATGGCTGCCTCTTCACCAAAGTTCAAGTCAAAACGACGATTGGATGAGCCAGACATTCTCAGAAATGATGAATGAGAAATGAGGTGCAATAAATCTCTGAAGTAAGGGGAAAATTCCTATAAGCAATAACTCTCTAAATGTACTTCTTGCACACAATTAGTGCCTTTATAAAAGAAAGGGCAACATGGTCATTGGTTCAAAAATCGAAGAGGCACCACTTTCCACAAGCAACATCAGCTCATCGGGTACCACTGATAACTTTGCCAAAGATCTTTGACAAAGTTTAGACACATAAATTTTGAAAGTCCAGCTACCCTACTATTACCCACAAGGGTAAAGGAACAGTACCACTGCTTGATAACTAGAAAGTCCATATGTGTGTCAACCTCCGTGCTCCGTGGTAAGGCAAACTGGCAAAAATGCCCAACCTTTACTCACATTCGAGAAAACACTCCCAACAAGATTGCTTGGTCAAAAATTGAAGATGCACTGCTCTCCGAATCTCGAGAGCCAAACTCCCAACAGGATTACTTGCTCAAAAATCGAAGAGGCACCGCCCTCTGAATCTCGAGAGCCAGACTCCCAACATGATTGCTTTCTCAAAAATCGAAGAGGCACCGTTCTCTGAATCTCGAGAGCCAGATCCCCGATAGGATTGCTTGTTCGAAAATCGAAGAGGCACCGCTCTCCGAACTTTGAGAGCTAGATTTCCTTAGATAAAGCTTGTCTGCAATCTTCGTAAACCACATCAGCTTTCCAGATACCACAGACAACTTTTTCAAAGTGCTCTGACAAAGTTAAAACACGTGAATCTTGCAGCTCCCACTACATTGCTATGACCGAGAAGGGTAAAGGAACAGCGTTACCACTCGTTGTTGGGATAATTCTTATATATGTCGACCTTCATCCTCCACAACCAGGCAGCCCTGCAAATAAAAAAAATGCTCAACTTTTCTTCACATCCGAGATGGCACTCTCAGCAGAGTCTTTCGAAATACTCAGCTTCTTTTCCCCCGGATAATACCTCTGCAAACAAGCCACACCAGAGCAAGAGTATCTCGTATCATCAGGGTTAAGAACAAGAGTATCTCATATCATGCTTTTTCCTTGTCTTTTCATTTGGCCTTGTTCTTACCTGCAAGACAATGAGAAAGAGAGCTATCAGTCAACACTTGGAATCGAGCTTCCAGTCAGGAACTGACTGCCTGGAACCCCTTGCCTAATTACTTACTTGGCATTGCTCTCAAGTACTCATCTTCAACGTCTTATGCTTCTAGAGCAGATACCACATCTGCCTGAGGAACAGATGAGGCAAGTGAGAAGGATACAATGAAGCATGTGGAGACAATCGTAACAGAACATGTGCCGATGCATCCACTACTTTGTCAACAACAAAAGTATCACATATCATTAGGGTCGAACGTACTCTAGATTTGATGGACTTGTTTTGACTCTCAAATTCTTGAGTCGGCCTTATACTCTGGAGGAAACCAGAAAACCCTTCAACCCAGTTCAAGAATAAGTCTGTGGAAAGTTACTTCTTCAAAAGCAAAAGTATCTCATATCAACTCTTCTCCATTTGCTTCTCTTTATCCTTGTTGCTGTTTACGACACAAGGAGAAAGAGAACAATCAACCGGAAGCCGAAGTCGACCTCCGATCCAGGTTGCTTGCTTAGAAGTCTGATTGTTTACCTTGTCTGTTACCTCATTTAGCAAATCTCCTAGCTCGGCGACTTGGGGGACTCTTACTATAGGGTTTGTATCGCACTTGACCAAGCTCGAAACTACAAGTAAGCTTCAAGTGAAATTGATACATTACCTTGTGCATCTTCATCGGTTAAAGATACCACCCCTGGATGAAGGAAAAGTACTTTCAGAGAAGATGCCACATCTACATATGAGGTAGATAAGACAAGTGAAAATGATATCATACTTCGGTACTTAGAAGTTTCGTGATTACTCAATGGCTTGGATCTTGCAAGTCCCCAATCGATGAGCTTCCCTCACTCGGGAACTTAGGGGAGCACTGTTTGTACCATACTTGACCAACCACAAGAGTCTCCCTCCAACTAGGAGGCCAATCACAACACGACACATGTCAACATCAGAAGCCAATCATACACGACACGTGTCGACATCAGAGGCCAATCACAGCACGACACGTGTCAATGTCAGAATGAAACTAGAAAATCTCTTCTATAAATAGAGATCATTCTCTCACAATATTTCCTAATGTTATTTGTACTAAATCATTCACTAGTACTCACTAAAGGAGAGCTTGAACCTATGTACTTGTGTAAATCCTTCACAATTAATGAGAACTCCTCTACTCTGTGGACGTAGCCAATCTGGGTGAACCACGTACATTTTGTATTTGCTTCCCTGTCCCTATCCATTTACATATTTATTCACACTAGTGACCAGAGCAATCTAGCGAATGTCACAAACTTAACACTTTCTGTTGTACTAAAGTCCTCATTGATTTTGTGCATCAACACCATTAAATTATAGTATTAATAACCTTGTGAGTAAAATAAATAGCACTAAATTGTAGTATCAATGATCATAGTTTGTAAAATAACAGTTACAGAAAAACACAAAGAACCAATGGTGCCGTTTAGTAGAAAAGCAAATCCTGATTAAGAAAACAAGATGAAATAAGAAAAAGAAAAGCAAATATTATCACGTTTGGGCGTAACAAAGTAGCTGAAGCCCAAAGATCAAAGCCCAAAACCCAAAGCCCAAACATAATTAAGGCAAGTTCTTAATGGGCCTAAAAACGCCACCTGAGGACTGCAGCCCACTTGGATAGCAAGCGTTATCACATTTTCCTGCCAAACGTATTGTACCGCCAACTCCAAGTCTCCAAGCTCCCCTCCCACTGCAACAAGCACCAGTCAAGTTAAGAGTAATTAAGGAGTTGATGCCATGGGAGATATTGGACAAGTTGGATTCTTTCCTGTAAAAATTGGGTCTCTTGAGTTGTAGTTATTGAAATTTGAAATGTCTGAACTCTGTAGGAATATTAAGGAAATTTATCGAATTCGAAAACATTTTGCCCGTGTATAAACAATCATCTTAGCAAGTAGGGGATTACGGTGATGTGTTTAAGATGAATGTGATGATCAGTGTTTAGGAATCGCATTGTTATGTAATCTTTCCATAACAATTAATTACAATGCAAGAATTACGCAACTTTTAGCTTTAACAGCGTATCCATGGCAAAGAAAAGAGGGAAGGCGTCCTTAAAGGGAAAAGATGTAGCTGTGAATCACAATGAACAGGAAGAAGAGGATAGAGAAGAAATTTACAAAGAAAATGAAGAAATCTAAGAAGATAAGTGCATCTTCAGTACCTACGCCGGCTCCTGTGCCTAACAGAGCGGCCCTTCTACTTGAGAGGTTGCTCATGCAACTTCGTCTAGCCACGTAAATCCTACTGGTAGAAAAAAGGTTCGGCCAACAAAGAATGAGAAGGATAGTGGGCACTCTCATTCTGGTTTTATATTTATGTGTAGTGGGAAAACGAAACCCGAGTGTTATCGCTTAGCAAAGGTAGATGTTGCGAAGAAAATTAGACCGGGTGCAAAGCTATTTCTACACGATTTTGACTTGAAGCTCCTTTACGGCACGTACAAGGCAACTTCAAATGGAGGATTGGATTTGGAACCAATTGCGTTTAAGGGGAAATTCCCTGCACAGGTAACAATGCTCTATATGATTTCCTAGAAAATAAGACCAGAAAATGTAAACCCCTGACTTTGTCCATGTCTGATTTAAGGGCTTATTGCTATTGTTAAACTAGCTACCTAACTTAGTTACTTATTTGATCAGTATTTTGGGTGTGTTTATATATGAGTATACATATTTTCCAAACAGGTGTCGATCATTACTATAAAAACTTTCTGGAAACAAACCAGATGAGCCCTAAAATTATAATTAAAGTTGTAGTTATGGAGAAGACGTTGTGACAAGTGGATGGTGGAGGTTAGAATGGTATATTGAACATGATTATTGTTCAAGCGGAGATGCAGCTGGTTACAGCTTAAAAAGTGAAAGCACATTATTAACGATGGTAGTGGTGGGTTTTGACAATTGTGTCTTTGTGGTAGTGGTGGCTACAATGATGGTGCACTATTATTAATAATGGGACATAGGAGGTTTCTCAGGTTGTAGTTTCTTTTTTAAGGTTTCTGGGGTTGTAGCTGTATGTAAGTGTCACTGGGAGCAAGGGCTAATGGCAGTTATGGCATGACAACAGAAGTTGTGGTGTAAAAAGTGGTAGTGTGGTAGAAGGTGCCTTCCACTGAGAAGTTTTAAGAGGTGGATCCAAATTGATAGCACAAAGTTTGGAACTTGACAATATATTGTCCTTTCCTTGTTTTACTGTTCGGAACTTCTTGTTTGTTCTTACTAGAATCTTCAGATGTTCGGAACTTGTAGCCTTCTGCAGTTTGCTTAATTTATGTATTTTTTTTCTTTCATTTTTTGGCAATATGTTATTGTATTCAGATCAGATTTAAGATTTTCAAGGATTGTTTACCTCTTCTAATAGAACCCTTGTTCTAACCTTGTACCAGTATGCTAGTGTCTCTCTTGTATTACTTCAACAACTTCTTTTACAAATCATAACCTTGCATTTGCACAAATATCCAATATTATACCAGATTGCAAGCTAAGGCAGTTACACGATATTTTTCCCAACTAATCACCAACTAACAACCACAACATTCAACCAATGATTCTAAGACACTTGTCGACTAACAATATCATCATATCCCAACCCTGGACAATTATCACCAACAATATACAAACATCACCAACAGTATCCTATCATTACCCCACTCTTCAAACGAACCTTGTCCTCAAGGTTGGAATGTAGGAAATCTCTGTTTGAAAGCCACAAAGTCTTCCCAAGTGGCATCCTCCTTGGAATGATGCTTCCACTGCACCAAAACCTGAGTTGAAGATGGATTGCCATTGCTTATCACTCGATGTTGTAAAATTTCCATAGGATAGTCTTCCACTATGCCATCCTCTGTCACCACCGGTAATGGAGTTGCAAGTACAATACCAGTGCCCAATTGCTTTTTTAAGCAAGAAACATGAAAAACTGGATGAAGTTTTGAAGTTGCAAGCAAATCGATCTTGTAAGCAACTGAGCCCACCTTTTGTAATACATGGACCATAAAACCTCGGTTGTAGTTTGTGAAAAGGATGTTTAGCAAGAGATTGATGATGATAAGGTACCAATCGGAGAAACACCATATCACCCACTTCAAAAGATCTCTCACTGCGATGCTTGTCAGCTTGCTGCTTCATGCGTACTTGGGCAACAACAAGATTGGTTTTGAGTTGGGATAAGATCCTGTTTCTTTCTTGTAAACTCTGATCAACCAAATCAATTTTTGTTGCTCCTGATTCATAAGTAGGCATAGTAGGAGGAGGTTGACCATAAAAAACCTCATAAGGTGTAAGCTTCGAATAGGTATGGAAAGTAGTATTGTAGTGCCATTCTGCCCAAGGAAGGGATGGAACCCATTTTTTTGGTTGATGACTGCAAAAACATCTCAAATATGTTTCCAACCCTCTATTAGTAACCTCAGTTTGATCATCTGTTTGAGGATGGTAGCCTGAGCTCATACACAATTGAGATCCTTGTAGTGTAAAGAATTCCTTCCAAAAAGAGCTCAGAAAAATAGGATCTCTATCACTTACAATTGTTGAGGGCATTCCATGAAGTTTGAAAATGTGGTCAACAAATAACTGAGCTACTGAATGAGCAGTGTAAGGATGAGACATCAGCAAGAAATGAGCATACTTCGAAAGTATATCGACCACCACAAAGATAATAGATTTACCCTTACAAGGAGGAAGACCCACGATAAAATCAATAGCGATATTTGTCTAGACAGTAGAAGGAATAGGGAGAAGATTGAGTAGGCTCGGAGAAGCAATGGTCTCATTCTTATTTTGTTGACATACTTGACATGCTGCCACCCATTGCATAATGTCGGATTTCATTCCCTGCCAATAAAACGATCTGGAAATTCGTTTGTAAGTCTCAAGAAAACCAGAATGTCCGGCCACCGGAGTGCAATGATGTTCATAGAAGACCTTATCCCTCCAACAACTAGACAAGCCCAAAATAATTCGTCCCTTGTATCTGAGAAAGCCATTATCAAATTGGTACTTAGCTATGGAAGTTGAAGCACCACGTGAAGATAATTCCTTAATCTTGGAGACAATCCAAGGATCTTGTTCCACATATCTTCGCATATCATCTAACCAGCCCATATAAGGATAGGAAATGGCATTTAATTCTACCTCCAAATGCATCCGAGAAAGAGCACCAGCAACCACATTGTCACAACCTTGTTTATATTGTATTTCGTAATCGAAACCAAGAAGTTTAGAGATCCACTTCTGCTGAAAATGGGTGTGCGCTCTATTCTGTAAAAAGAACTTCAAACTGTGATGATCAGTTTTGATAATAAAGTGTTTGCCCTGAATATAAGACTGTCATTTCTTGATTGCATGTACTATAGCTAGCATTTCCCTTTCGTATGTAGACATGGCTTGAGCTCGAGGACCTAAAGCCTTGCTTGTAAAGGCTATAGGTTTACCATTTTAATGTAAAACAGCACCAATACCAGTGTTGGAAGCATCTGTTTCAATGGTAAAAACCTTGGAAAAATCTGGCAAGGCAAGCACCTGAGGAGAAACCATAACATCCTTGAGAGCTTGGAAAGCAACATCGGCCTCATTAGTCCACTTGAAGGCATCATTCTTTGTAAGCACAGTTAGAGGTCCACAAATTTTCCCATAATTAGGAATAAACTTCCTATAATATCCGGTAAGGCCGAGAAATCCTCTTAAAGCCTTCACCGATTTAGGAATGGGCCACTCTTGTATGAACTGAAGTTTAGCTGGATTTGCAGCGACACCTTCCCTGGAAACCACATGGCCTAAGTATTCAATTTGGGATTTACCAAAATCACATTTGGTCTTCTTCACAAATAGTTGGTGGGACTGAAGAATCCTTAAAACCAAGGATAAATGGTGTAGATGAGCTGCCCAAGAAGGACTATAGACTAAAATATCATCGAAGAAAACTAATACGAATTTCCTCAAGTAAGGCCTAAAAATCTCATCAAACTCTGGAAAGTAGCCGGAGCATTTGTAAGTCCAAATGGCATGACGAGAAATTCGTGATAACCATCATGGGTACGGAAAGCTGTCTTTTCAATGTCATTTGGGTGGACTTTAATCTAATGGTACCCGGCTCTTAAATCCAATTTCGAAAAAAATTGAGCGCCAAATAATTCATCTAACAAATCATCAATCAATGGGATAGGGTACTTATCTTTGATTGTCAACGAATTGAGGGCCCTGTAATCCATGCACATCCGCCAACTATTGTCCTTCTTCTTGACTAGCAAAACAGGTGAAGAAAAATGACTGTTGCTAGCTCGAATAAAACCAGAATCGAGCAAGTCTTGTACACATTTTTCAATCTCCAATTTTTGAAAGGGACCATATCTATAAGGCCTTGCACTTGTAGGCTTTTCGTAATGACCATCATGGGTACGGAAAGCTGTCTTTTCAATGTCATTTGGGTGGACTTTAATCTGATGGTACCCGGCTCTTAAATCCAATTTGGAAAAAAATTGAGCGCCAAATAATTCATCTAACAACTCATCAATCAATGGGATAGGGTACTTATCTTTGATTGTCAACAAATTGAGGGCCCTGTAATCTATGCACATCCGCCAACTATTGTCCTTCTTCTTGACTAGCAAAACAGGTGAAGAAAAAGGACTGTTGCTAGCTCAAATAAAACCAGAATCGAGCAAGTCTTGTACATATTTTTCAATCTCCAATTTTTTGAAAGGAACCATATCTATAAGGCCTTGCACATGTAGGCTTGCTGCCCTCTAACAATGGAATTTGGTGGTCATGAGATTGTGAAGGAGGTAGAGTGGTAGGTGTTGGAATACAGCAGCAAATTGAGACAGTAAGGCATCTATTCAACTTGTTGAAGGTCAGAAAGATTCCCCACAACCGCCACTTGTGTCTTAGGTTCTACAAAAAACAGAATCATACCAAAAAGTCCCCGAGAAAGCAATCTTTCCACTTGACATGCTGAAACTGTCATAAGCAAATGAGGAGGATAACTGGAAATACAATAATGCTTCTGCCCCAAACTGAACTCCATTTTCAATTTGTCAAAGTCCCAAAGAATATGAACTAGAGTTCGAAGCCATTGTGCTCCAAGAACAACATCGTAGCCACCTAATTGTAACACATAAGAATCAGCAGTATACTCATATTGTTGAATCTGTAATTTGACATGTGAACAACAACCTTTACTATAAACAGTACCGCCATTTGCTATCATGACCTCAAAGGATTTATTGGCATCAACACTACAGCCTAATTTCTTTGCAACAGATAGACTAATAAAATTGTGGGAACTTCCAGAATCAAGCAAGACAATCACAGGACAATTTTAATTAAACCAATAACTTTCATGGTTTGGATATGTTGAGGGGCCGAAATACCATAGACTGCACAAGCTGTGATTTCCACATGTTGATCTTCTTGATCCTCACAATCAGTGACTTCCATATCGATGACTTCCATATCGACAGATCGGTCAACCAATACATCTAATAACAGCAATTGTTGATTTGCACAAACATGACCCCTAACCCATTTTTTTGGACAAGAATAGCACATACCCTTCTTACGACGATATTGAAGTTCTTCAAAATACATTTTCCTCACATTACTAGCCTTAGAATTTGTACTAGAAGAAGTTCTATGACTAACTAATAGAGGTGAAGATTTATGATTGGGAAAATTGCTGGAAAAAGAATTTGAGTTCTTGGAAAAATTTCGAACGTTAGAGTCGGCCAATTTGGCATCCACTTGAAAAGCCAATGCAATTGCTTCATGAACATCGGATGGACGAAATAATTTGACGTCGTGGCGCACTTCGGACTTCAAGCCCCCAATGAAATAGCTTTTTAGCATAACCGGATTGATCTCCTTAGTGCGATTCGCCAATCGTCAGAACTCCAAAACATAATCCTTGAGAGAACCCAGTTGCTTCAATTGAACTAAGGTTTCAGTGAAATCCTCAAACCCTGATGGTCCAAATTCCTTACAGAAAATCTGAACAAACTTCTCCCATTTTGGGTAATTCTTAATACAATTTCTCCATTGAAACCACTGCAAAGCTTCATTATCCATGTGGAACAAAGCCATTCTCACCTTATGCGAATCATCAATGGCGAAATAGTCGAAATAGTGCTCTGCACGATAGACCCATGCTAAAGCATCATCGCCATCCGAGAACCTCGGGAATTCAAGCTTCACCGATGGTGGTCTGGGTTGCAAAAATGATTCTTGGCGATGAAAACGCTGACCCATATGAATCCTTTGATCGGACAAGGTATCTTCAGATCCCCCAATTGGATTGGAAGAATCGCCACGGTCGAATTGCTCACGCCGAGTGCGATCAACACCATTGAAGTGAGTCTCCATAGATGCGAATCGGGACTCTATAGAAGCAATCGCGGTGGACAGATTTTGCATCGTTGAACTGATTGTCGCGACGGACGATTAGATTTCCAAGACGGAGCCTTCAAGAACCGTTACCCATGCATCCATGGTGTTAGCACACGTAGAAGCTCGCGTCATACAAGAAGGGAAACGTGGAGATCTGTTACTGGCTGATACCAATAATAGAACCCTTGTTCTAACCTTGCACCTGTATGCTATTATTTCTCTTGTATTACTTCAACAAGTTCTTTTACAAATCATAACCTTACATTTGCACAAATATCCAATATTATACCAGATTGCAAGCTAAGGCAGTTACACGATATTTTTCCCAACTAATCACCAACTAACAACCACAACATTCAACCAATGATTCTAAGACACTTGTCAACTAACAATATCATCATATCCCAACCCTGGACAATTATCACTAACAATATACAAACATCACCAACAGTATCCTATCATCTTCCTGTAATGCTTTTAAAGCAGCTACCAGAGACAACTACCAGGGAGGTTCTAAGTTTAAACAAGAGGTCAATAGCTAACAGGTAAGTAACATCATTTGCATCTTTTAGCGCCTTTTTTAAAAATTTATTTGAAACTAGTTGCCTGTCACTTGAAATTATTTTTGAAGGAAAAATTCTTACGCATTTTGGTTTGATGAAGGTGCATGCTTTAATCTCATTGTTCTGCCCTATCACCGAGTCAGTGCCTACTACTGCTCCCCCTCTCCGAGATGTGGCAAGACCAGGCTCATTTCCATCTCCTATTAAAGAAGAAGGTTTCATCCAACAGCTAGGCTGTCCCATCAAGAGGGCTCTTATTCATATGATGTGCAAGTTCTCATGTGTTAGGACCCTTTGGGCCACCATAGGTTACTAGTATTTATTAGGTCCATTGCTAATGTTAAGCCCACTAAGACCACTAAACCCTAGCTATCCTTTTGTGTATTTAAACTACTATGTTCATCTAAATTGGGCATGAATGAAGATATGAATTTCCTTTGATTTCCTTTCCATTTCTGCATTTACTTTCTTGCAGTTTCCCTTTTATCATGTCTGATCCTATCATCATGCATTGCCGCTTGATAAGCAATCCAGGCAGGCAATCCCGTATCCACTGTATGATCAATATGAGGTCAAAACACATGTGGAACGTTCGCGGCGTCACTTGGAGCCTCAACATGTTCAGCATGCTTCTCTTCCACATCATGCCGATTCATATTATTTAGCAGCAGCACATGAGCCGTACTTGCCTGAAAACCTTTACCATCATGACGGATATAGAAGGAACATTCATTTGTTGCATTCTTTGTCCAATTATTTCAGCTGTTATTATGTGGCGTTTTTCACATTTAGCTTTTATTGATTAGGGCATAATTCTCATATGGTAGATAACATTCTCATGCATTTTCACAGGCATAGGGTGACACTTGCAGAGGAGATGGTTCCCAGGGATCAAGTTGTTTTGTATGGAAGCGAGCATGACATGCCCCAGTTGTCGAAGGAGAGAGAAAGTGATATTGCTCTGCGTTCCAATTATGTGGCCGAATCTTATAGTCGAGAGTTGCCCACCGCTGCAGCCTCACATGTTATGCTGCAGCCACATTCTTTAGCACCATCTTATGAACGAACATTAACGTACCAACGGTACTATCCAGTAACAACCCATCAGGATCAGAGCTTGATGTATGCTGATCCTCTTCAAAGACCATTGCATGGTACCTCTTACTCAGCTGAGGCAGATGTTCCAATCTCTACACATTATTGGTACGCTAGAGCTCCCAGTTACAGATGAACGAAACTTGGATGTGTAGATTCATTCAAGACATGCTGGTACTGTGTTGCTTCGTTGTCAAATACTGGTCGAAACTTTATTCAATCATCTCCGAGTCTCACTGGTAAACTGTCTGTTCCGTTTTCAATAGTGTCATCCTTCTCAAAGTGTAGATCATTTTTAGAAATCTGAGGCATAATCTAGCGCGCAAAGCAACCAAGTAAATTTTATCAGTCGGCCTTTGTTAGCTTATGGCCTCGATTTCTAGTTTCTATGCAGAATACAGACTGTTGCATTGTGGCAAACTTTGTGAAAGATGTGAACCGGTTCTGAGACGGGCCTTCAGCTTCATAACTTGTGTAGAACTATTCACCTCTGTCTTTGTTAATTTGAGAATCGAGTGTAAAGGAACAGTTAGTGTCATGTCCAGAAACCCACCTCTTTACCCCCCACACGATATTCTCAACTTTCGGCGGTTGAATCTAATGAATTGAAGAAGATCAAGAGCCAGAAATTAATAGGGTTGTGTGAGATGTAAAAAATGATGTGTAAGTAGCAAACCGTCAAATGGGTTTCTCTCTTCGACAAACATAGTGGATTCGCTTATAACGGATGGTGTGTAGCATCAATATCAGGTCTTTGTAGGAAGTCGAGTTCTACCACGAAGAAAATTGAAATTCTAAGTTCTAACCCCAAAATCAATCCATTAGTAACTGCAAAGTAGATTAACTTCTTATAAAATTATGTATTATTGCTTAAGTTTTTTATGTGGAACAACCCTTCACGTCCTTAAAGTCATATGCAAGTAAGACACTCGTTTCACTAAAAATGATTGTGACATGTAGGATACTATGATGTATTACTCAAAAGGGAAAACCACCCCACCCCCCACCACCACCACCTAAATTTTACTAGATTGCGCATGCAGTTTGGCCCACAAAATCTCGCCTCTGGCGTCATGAATCATGATGATCCACCCAAACCGTCGTTGCCTGCTATAGTGCTATGCTGGTTTAGGTTTAGGTTTAGGCTGGTCCCGCCGGCCAAAACACTTTTTTGAATTTTTGCAGTCGCCCGTGACCGACCCAGTTGATAGTTAAACGCTTCAACTGGCAGTGGCAAGCTTACCGAACTTACCCTTTTTTTTTTGTTGGTATTTCTCCATCTCTTTCCACTCATTTTCTTGGTGGTTGAAATTTGCATGCCTAAACCTAGTAAGCTGTTGCTATTTTACAGCTTCCTCTTAAGGCATCTCACGGCTTAAACCATTTTATATTGTATTATATTAATGGATGGATTACATGGACCAATAAGTCCCAGCGGGAGGCCGGTTTCAAAGGTCACACGCTTACCAACTTTGCTCTACAAATTAATACAGATGTTGTGATATTTATGTACAAATTGTAACAAAACTTTCGGCCTAAATCAATTTGTTTGACTAAATTATATAGTGTAAGGGCTGTCACGTTTAAGCCTTGACAAGTGATAGCATGGCAGGCTGAGGCGCACTCGTACATGTGCCTGCGGCCTCATCTACAATAGTATTACATACACAAGCAAAGAAACATGCACACGATAAAATAATAAGTTGTGCTACAGTCAGTTGGACACACGTGAGTAAGTTTGATGATTAATTCATCAGAAAATTTTGAAATTTTGCCCAATTATGTTGGTGTATTTTAGTGAAAACCCAAAAGTTATATATTTTCAATTAAAGCATTTGATCAGCTTTCTATGTCAGCAAACTTACCATAATGATCAGTGGCAAAGCCATAAATCGAGGCTCGGAAAAGCCTATAAGCCATATGCAAAAATTTTGACCAAAAAAAAAAAATATATATATATATATATATAACTAATAGGAGAAAATTTGAAGGTTTTATTTTTTTGTATTTGAATGAAATTTTTTAATCAAAAGACGGTAATGGAGTGGAGTCACCAAAAAAAAAAATTAACGTGGAGATAGTTATATCATAAGCATCAAACTTCTTTATAAGTTCCTACATTGAAGTTAAACAAAAAATTAATAATTATGGCTCTAAACTGCAGTTATGAAAATTTTCTTTCAAGATAAATTCTTCCTCTATTCCATATAGCATGGTTTCAATGTAAACAACATTATGTCATGCAAAATGGTGAATAAGTAAGGAAGGCTGGTTGATATAAGGTTTTCGTTTCATAACAATACTACTGTAAAACACATTTTTTTTGTTAATTAGAAGAAAACATAATAAAGATAAATAGGAGCAAAAGCACGAAAGTCGAAAAATGTACAGTCTTCACCAAGAGCACACAAACATAAACTACAAAGTGAAGAAAGTTCAGAATAGGCTCAGGATAGTGAATATGTTTAAGTAAGACGATATTTATAGTTCCATGTTTTTAATCTATTCCTCCTTTTCTTCAACCCTCTCTCTCCCCCTATCCTTTTTCTTCTTCTTCGTTCTGCTTCTCCCCTTCCACTCCTTTTTCCTTTTTCTTCGTGGTTCTGCTTCTCTTATTCTTCATGTTTTTTTTCTTGTAAATGTGACATGGGTTTATGTGTATTTACAAAAAAAAAAAAATTTGTATCTTGGTTCGAGTTAATGAGGCTTATCTTCTAACAATATATATGTCAAGCATTCGTCTTATATTTTTATCTAGTGCAACCTATGTGGTAGGTACTTAATTCTTCTTCATAATTATGTTTCCGTTACAGGTAAATAGTAGCGGTGTCAATCTTCTTCATGGGTAAGTAATAGTTTATATATGTTAGCATTGGTAGATTATAAATAGTAGTAGTTGCTATTGTTGTTGTTGTTATTGGTTTTTTTTTTTTTTTTTTTTTTTTTGGGTAAGAAAAAAAAAATGTTATGGTTGTAGATTGAGTGAGATCAACCTCTTCAATTTGGTATTTCATGACTACATCTGTTGGAGGTTTTCTACCATTTCATTAGGAGGTTCAATTTTCTGTAAAATCATAGGGAGGTCCAGTGTCACAATTTCAAGCTTGGTTCGAATGTAGGTGCATCATGGCATTTAGCAACACAATATCCAAATTGCATATATCAAAATAAGAAGTTAAGGATGCATATAAATACTAATTGGGGATTTCAAATTTATTTTCTTCATTTAATTTAATGGCAAAATGGGAATAAAATTTTGAAATAAATGATTACGGTCTAAGATAACAAAGTTAATGGACAAAATAAAAAATGTGAGTTTTTTCCATAACTCGACTGGATCAAAATCAAAAGACCCCTTTATCTATACATATTTAATTCACAATTTGTTCAACGGTCAAAAATCATCACGATCGCTGAATCTAAATTAAAAGGCCCCTTAATTTGTATATGATATATAATTCACAATTTGTTCAACGGTCAGAAATCATCACAATCACTAAGGCTGAGAATAGCAAAACCTAAAATGAGATCATTATCAAGTGGACACAGTAAGTTTAAGAACAGGGTTCCTAATCGACTCGTGGCAAGAATGACATCGACAAGACTTTGGTACCAATCGACCTCAAAGTCTAGAACATGTTGGCATCAGGCATGCATGCTCATTGTTTTTTTATGGCTTATTGTATTTGGGTGGGGGGTGTTCTCTTTATTCTTTTTTATTTTTAAGTTATTTGGTGGTACTGTGTTAGGTTAGGGACTTTGGAGAGAGAATACATATATCTGTGTACTGTGTTAGGTTAGGGAGAGAAACTAGCATGTGCGAGCGTGGAGAGGTGACAAGGATCTGATCACGATATCAAATCAGTGAGTTATATATATATATACACAGACATCACATAATATGAATACATGCATGCATGTCTCTTGACATGGTTACTAGCAAGAACAGGTAGTAGAGCTATAATCTTTAGTCCCTTTCATATTGGTGGAAGCATTGGTTGAGGAGGAGGGTCTTACCCTCAGCTGGAAAATGACAGTGATGTGGACGGTTGAATTATTGAATTTTCATGCATGCATGTACATGAATATTAGGGCCTTTTATATAGGGATGTGATATCCACACATCCGTTTTTACTTCTCTCACACTTTTTTATTTTCGGCCGTCGGATCGGATGAATTGAAGAAGATCAATGGACAGAAATTAACAAGGGGTGTGTGAGAAGTAAAAAGAGGTGTGTGGATAGCACACCCCTTTATATACGTATAAATATATATATATATATAGGCTATTTATGCAAAGGAATTTTCATTTTTTGAAAAAAATGAGGATTAGGTGTATGGTTCATTCCACATCGAATTTCAACGATCTGAACTGTCTATTTTGTAAGTCTTGATTCATAGATTATTCTTGCAAAAATTCAATTCAGTCTGAAACCATTTGCCTATTTACTTATTAAGATCAAATTTTATTGTTTTTTATATAACAAAGTGTTCGTTCATTTATTTGAACCCAATTAGACGTCATAAACATTTTCGATTTGGCTAATATTTTTCAAGGATGATCTATGAGGTACAACTTAAAAAATAGACGGTTCAGATCATTAAAGTTCGATATGATGTAAATCCTACAACTAATCTTCATTTTTATAAAAAAAAATAGAGATCCATTTTCTTAAGGACTTCCTCTGTATATATATAACTTGAAGAAGTTGAAGATAAAACTGCTGAACTGGAGGGAACGAAGGGCTATCTTTGTAAGCGTGAGAGATGAGAATACACGCGGAAATTGTCCGTATTTGAACCTACATGTGCAGTTATCTTTCCCATCTGCTCTCGAGCTTCATAAAATTTAAAATAAAAGTGGTATTATATGTCTCTACACATAGTTGGAGAATAGGATTTCACATCGACCAAATGATAAGATATGTATAATTAATGTATGAGACTCGTTACCTTTGATATCACAAAAGCCTTGTGATAAAAACTACCTTTAATATCACAAAAGCCTTGTGATAAAAACTAACACCTAGTAATAGGTAGCTAAGTTAGAAAGATGTTAGTGATGGTGGCGAACTGTGCATGGACCTATAAATTTTATCATAGTATCATAGCATGCTATATTCTTTTGACGTATCGTGGGCCCAATTTAATGGTCTCGAATTTGTCTTCTTAAGTTGGACTTTCAAAAAGTTGCTCTAGCTCCAGATTAAGGATATTGATGATTGGACCTTGAAAAAATTGCATTGGCTCTAGTCACTTAGTGATGGCTCTAGTTTTGGATACACTAAGGGATCAAAAATTGTATCAACTTTGGTATAATGGCTTGACTAGTTTTCGATATAGAAATTAGTTTTCTCTACACGCATCTCGATGGGGCCACTCGTTAGGAGGCGTGTTGGAGAATAATATTTCACATTGGTCGTATGACAAAATAATATACAATTAATACATGAGAGTTTACACCTTTCATATTATAAAGACATTTTGTGATAAAACTTAGGGGTGGGAAATTTTGCCAACCGAACCATACCGGTCGGCTCATAATGGTATGGTATAGTTTTGGCATTTTTTCATAATTGGTTGGCATTTTACCGAACCGACAATTAATGGCATGGCTTTGGTAATTGATTTTGTATGCCGGCGGTATGCCATACCTACCAATATATATATATATATATATATATATTTTTTCTATTTAGATATTTTAGGTATTTTTTTCATGCTTGACTCCTCAGTTTTAGGGTTTAGAAAATAAATAACTCCTTAGTTTTAGGGTTTAAAAAATACGTGCTTGACTTCTCCCTACTGCTATAAATCAAAATCTGATTGTCCATACTCTATGCCACAAGCCAATTGGAATTGGGGTGCAGCGAAATTGATGGCATGGAATGCATGTGAGACTCACTAATATACTAAATAACCACAAGGATCCCAAACTCCCATACGCGAAGCGACTTGTCATCGCTGGAAGTAACAAACCTACGGTTATTGTCCACAAATGTAATTGTATTCACATCACCCAAATGCTGATCATACTCTTGCAAACCTTCAGTTATTATCCACACTTTACTTATTTGCAAACCACCAGTTTGTGCCATTTACCAATCGAACCAGCCAATAATTTTGGCTGAACCAATTTTTGGCAACCGCAAGAAGACGATTGGCAAGCGGTAATTGATTTTTGGTAATTATGTATATATGGCTGGCAGATGGTTCAAGAAATTTGGCACGGTTTGCCAACCAAACCCAACCCTAATAAATCTTAACAACTAGTAATAAGTAATTAAAATGGAATAATATCAATAATATTCTTGAGGGACCATGCAATGCATGGACCTACAAAGTTTGTATTTACATGAACATGTGGGTGTGGTTGTCCGGTTGTCCCCATCTGCCTATGAAAGGTGCACGGTGCACCTTTCTATCTAAATAATTAATTTGTAATCACAAATCAAATCTTGTTATTAGTTATATATATAGCATCCACCAGCAGTTTAATTTGATATTCACCTGAAAGCTCTGTCATGGGAAAAAATTGATTGTCCTTAAATCTTAACCTACAGAAGAAACCAAATCAAATCCCAAAGTATCTCGACGGTGAAAAAAATTATTTTTGTCACTTAATATTACAGTTTAGTAGTATTCATCTTTACTGATAAGTGAAAAATCTTAAGTTTGATTCTCTAAAGATGAATTTGAACTACATAGCTAGCCCATTGTGAAGTTTAGCTCACTCTCATTCCCTTAGTGTAGATAATATTGTTTGTTAAAAAAAACTATTTTTTAAAAATAATTATGTACATATGTATGTCATGCATGATCACATCAAAGGTCAACACATGTGCAATTAATTGACAAGTAGACACTACCCATGTGAGAGCATATATACGGCTGGGAAGATCTTTCATGTCCAGATATACATCTCGTTCTCCTATGGATGAAAATAAAAGATTTAGGGTAAATTTAAAGTTGTCTAATAATCTCATAAACTCAAATATAATTGTAATTATTCTTTTTTCATACCGAGGTATATATAGGAATACAATAATAGAAAATAAATCAAAATAGAAACCTTCATGATCGAAAACAGATGCCTACCGTGACATAAAAATAAATAAAAACCCTCTTTTATCTCTTTTCTCCTTTTTTTTTTCTTCCAACTTTTTTCCTTGATCTTTTTCTACAGCAATGAAAACCAAGCTTCTTCTTCTTTTTTCTTTTTTTTTTAAAAAAAAAATTATCAATAATCTTCATCTTCAGGTTCATAACATGTGGGTGCATGAAGAAAATTAGCTTTGTACACCCACATTGAATCGTGCACAACAAAGTTCAACCAAGAATCTAACTTGCTCTAATACTAAGTTGAAAATAAAGGGTCTAGGAAAAATTCAGAAATGTCTAATAATCTCACAAACTCAAACACACAATTTTGATATTTTATATTCTTCTTCATAAGAAAGTATTTATAATAATAAAACAGAGCAATGATAGGAAATAAACCAAATCAAATTCCTAATTAAATCAAATCTCTAAAATACGGTTTTTCTTAATTATGTTGTTGAACATTTATAATACTCACTACATGATTAACATACAATGAGATATATACAAAGATGTCCAAATGCAATATACACAAAGATGTCCAAATGCAAAATATTGAGGCCTAACGTGAAAACGTAATGGCTTTTTTTTAATAAACTAGTAAAGTTAAAAAAAAATCAATCCAATCTACCAACCATCTTCACAAAGTAATTAAGAAGTCGAGGCACATCATACTAGATTTATGAGAGTAAGAGAATTTTTTTTTATTTTTATGTGGAGAATACGATGAATGAGAAACTTTTTAAGATGTATGTAAAAAATAGTATGAAAAATATGAAGTTGATTTAAAGTAAGACTCAAAACACATGTCTTGTTGGTCTTGCTAAGACAACCAAAATTCTCCTTAAATAGCTGGCCGGGGAAATCATCAAAATATTCCTTCCTATATATTCAACGAGATCAAAGTAAACGTGAAAGACACAACCATATATGACAGTATATGACAGTGACACACCCCCATGTGAATTAAGTTGAAAATCTCTACTAGATAAAAAATGGGAGCATTTTTGCTCACCACCATAAACTATGGTGTATGCTCACCATACACCTAATCAATTGATACGTGTCATTTCACTTAACTCTAGTTAACTTTCACATTAAATGTTAGTTTTTGAATTTTGAAAAAAATTAACCAAGATTAAGTGAAATGACACGTGTCAATTGAGTAGGTGTATAGTGAGCATACATCATAGTTTATGATGGTGAACAAAAATGCTCCCATAAAAAAGGCCAAACAAAAATTGAGATGATTATATGGAGAAAAACTCGCTCTCAATATAAAGAAAATGACAAAATTGAGATGGGAGTCGTACGATCTACTCCACCTCTTCAGCTTCATATAATTAATTTTTTAATTAATTACACCAAAATGATTCCATAGGTTGATCAATTGTCCATCCATCTCAATTTGGTATCACTTGTAATTGATTTTTGACCTTTATTCTGGGAGATGAGGGTTAGTTAACTGCAAATCTAGTACGTTGTGGTTGCCATGACATCCTTTCCTCTTTATGGGACCGATCCATCGTCTCGTGACGTTTTGATTCAATAATACATTATTATGTAAAGAAAAACTTGTACATAGCAATGCATTATTAAGTAAAAAACACTTCATGACGATAAACATGTTCTATGTAAGTCATTCCTCTCCCTCCCCCAACCTTTTATTGATCACCTAATTATTTAAACTAGCTCGTCACTATCACTATTACATATTATATATTATTAACGTGTAAGAGTCAAAGTGATGAAAATAATTAACGTGTTAATGACAGTTATGTATATACCTCTTCAAACCATGAAGATAACTAATTGGAAGAAAGCAAAAACTTAACCAATTAAAAACAATTGTTCACATCCTCCTCTTACAATAGCTTAAAGATTATATGCTTAGGACAATGAACATTTCTACTACCATCCAACAATAGCTCAAAAGTACTTCGATTTATGTTAACGATAAAATAACAAAAGGGAGACTTTGGATGCGGTCTTTAACTATGAATATTCTTTGATTGAAACCTTGTTGGTTTTCAATTTTTGATTGAAGTCCCTGAATTAATGTGATAATTTATTTCTATGTACGTTACTATATTTTTTAAATTAAAAATTAAAATTTTTAGTTGGTTATATAAATGAGATTTTAAATAAAAAACCATAATTTGTGGGATTAAAAATATTAAAATATAAATATACTACTGTGTGTGTGTGTATAAACATGGGTACATTCATCAAAATTAACCAAAAAATTATTGTATCAAAACATGGGTACATTCTTCAAAATCACCAAAAAAAAAGAAGAAGATATTAAGCTTAATAACATTAGTAAATTTCTTCAATTAAACTTGACATGGATACATTTTAAAATCAAATAAAAAAGAATGTACCCATATAAGTTTAAAAATGGATTAGAAAAAAAAATTGAATAGATTTTATATAAAAAAAGGGTACATTTTACATATAACAAATTGGTATATTTTAAAATGAGTACATTTTAAGATTAAAATTTTGAAAAAAATTACATGAATGGGTACATATAATTAGCATGGGCACATTTGGTAAAATTAAAAATGGGTACAAATACAAATAAAACTTTAAAAAATATGGGCACAAAAAGAAATTAATATATGAGTACAAATTAAAACTGAAAAGAAAATTAGTACAAATTAAAAATGGGTTGCAAATTAAAAATGGGTACAAACTAAAACTAAAAATATATGATAAAAAATTTAGTCATAAATATAAATATACTAATTGTAACATTTTTAACATTAAATGAATATATTTAGAAATAAAAATATTTTATTATTGAAATAATTAATGATGTTATTAATACCCAAGGACCTTGATAAAAAATTGAAAATGAATAAGATTAGCAAAATGAATGATGACAACCTAATGTCTCCATAACAAAAATTAAAGGAGGAGAGAGGAGGAGAGAGATTAGCAAGATGAAGAAAACACAAAATTGAAAACTATTTAGAGTTGTTACTAGTTTCTAATTTTAAAATTATTTCATACTTAAAAAATACATAAGAATATAAACGTATCAGACAGATACAACTAATTTTCACTATAAACTAGTAATAGCATCAAAATACCCCCACAAATAACAATCAAAAGAGACTTAGGTACTCACTAGTGAGTATATGCACTCGCCTTTTGATTTGGTCCATTTAAAAAATGTCACGTCTTTCTTGTTTTTTAAAGACCAAAAAAAAATTGATGACACGTTCTTTATTTTTTAAAACAACAAAACATGTATTAGTTTATAATTAAACAAAATTAAAGAGTGAGTACTCGTTAGTGAGACCCAAGTATTGTCGAACACACAAGACGATAAACTCGTTATCCTGACCAATAAAACCTTCTTTTCTAACCCTATTTTTCTTTCTAGTGCATATCTTCACTACCGCACAACACAGGCTCCTTTCTCTCTCTCTCTCTCTCTCTCTCTCGCATCTGATCGATCTATGTCTTGAATCTTGATGTCCTAATCTTAAGACAAACGAAGAAATTTACAGAGGCCTCTAGCTGGCTACAAGCTAAGATATCACAACAAGTTGGAGCTCAGGATTAAAGGTGGATCGGAGGCATGGAAAACGCCCGCTTCCTTCAGAAGCATCAGAGGAGAAAGAGAGGGAGGATCCTCCCCACCACCACCATGATTTCTCTTCTAACTACGAATCTTCCTGGACGGAAGCTGACATGTCAGCCATGGTTTCTGCTCTCACTCAAGTTATTGGAACCACCGAAGGGCATGCTGCCGTGCAACCAAACCCTACATCCATCTCAGACTCATCACTCCTAGTCAAACAAGAACCCGACCGCTCTGAACCGGTTCAAGATCAAGGTATATATATGATTTCTATTTTTGCTTCTTTTTTTTTTATTTTCATTTTTGGTCCCCCGACCTTTTTTTTCTTGGGATTGTTTTAAGTTGTTTTTTTTTAATATACCAGAAATATTTTAAACTAAATTTATCTAAGGAATTCATCTAGGCTATGAGGATTGAAATTCGAACTTAAATGTAGAACAAAAAACGCACTGTTTTAACTAACTTGGCAAAGCCCAGATCTGAATAATCGTTTTAGCTAATGATATTGACATGTGCTAAGCTAGCGGTATTGGGGTTGGCTATGTGTATGCATATGCTTTCACAGTATTGTTGTGATTTTGATCTATCTTTTGTTTGTTTCCACAGCACTTGCATTCTCCAAAGTTGTCGTCATCCATACATGTCCATCTCTAAATCCGTATAAATTGGACAAGATACTAATCGAATTAATTGAGTAGCTAGCGAGGTTAGCTAGATAATAGATTGCTCTTCCTTCTCCTAACCCTATTTTTGTTATTCTCCACTATGAATATCCCAGCTGTGTGTTTCTTGCCTAAATCACATTTGACCAAAGACTTTTTAGGTATCCAGTTCCAATGTAGGGTCATAGACAATTTCAATATTTTTGTATCCTAATCCTACCTACCTTCCGTGAAGAACCCTCTTTCCATCTCTCCAATTGTCAACAAGCTAAAAATAATTCTTGTTCCATCTGAGACATTCTTGTCATGTTTTTCTCTATTTTCACAAACAGACTATTACTAATTGAAAAGTCATCTAAACTTAAAATACAATTTAGAGACGTTTGGTTTTATCTTTTTTCTGATTTTCGAGGGAGTTCTAGTCTATCTTGCCTCAGCATTATCCGATCTTTGATAAGGACGTCTTAAATTTTATAGCTATTCACTTTCTTTGTTTGGTTGGTGCAATTTCCACTTAAGTTGAAGTTTACTGGAAGATTTGCTAACTTCAAAATAGTTTACTGAAAAGGAGGGGAATGCTTTGAATTCCAGTCTCTATCTTTGTCCTGCTTTCGTATGTAAGACCTTTACTTTTAAGAAGGAATTAAAGCTCTTTTGAATATAAACATGTAATACTTTAGCACAATAGGGGGCACACTTGCGCTGATTACACTCCTCTTCTAGTTAGATTCCTTCCACATTGATAGTGCATGGCGACTCAAGACGTGTCATTGAATCAACTAGCTAGGATATAGTAGCATGGTTTATAGTAACATAAATATATATACATATATGCATAGAAGTTAGTCTTATATATCACCAAAACTATTATTTTCAAGATTAATTCTAGAATTTTTTGTGATGTTTCTTGTAATGATATATGTTTAAAACGATATCATTATGTAACATACTATATTGATACATAAAAGTGTAATTTATAATGTCTGTCTCATAATACATTGTTGTACCAAACTATATGGATTGGATACATAGAAGTGTACTTTCTTATCTCTTTGTCTCATAATACATTAAACTTTGTATATATTGTTATTCCATTACGTGCATGTTTGTGAATAAAGAGACCGTAAGGAGGCGACACTATAGAGGAGTGAGACAAAGACCTTGGGGCAAATGGGCAGCTGAAATACGTGACCCAAAGAAAGCAGCCAGAGTTTGGCTTGGGACTTTTGAGACCGCCGAAGATGCTGCCATTGCCTACGATAACGCAGCTCTCAGGTTCAAAGGCACAAAAGCCAAGCTCAACTTCCCCGAACGAGTTCAAGGCAAGACCGATTTTGGCATCCTAATGGGCAGTTCTGGTACTACAACAAACAGTAGCAGTGGTGCTGCCTCTACTCAACGAACACAAAATCTCATGAGACCAGCTGGCCAGACAGCTCCTGCTCCATTAATCACGTCGCAGCAGCCGGAAACTTTCCCTGATCTTTATCAGTACGCGCAGCTTCTTTCCAGCAATGATGCTGATTTCTGCAATTATTCTTTTTATCCATTTAATCAAGATCCAAGATTTACTTCACAATTTTCTCCATCATCGACGAATTTGTCATCTTCCACTGCATCACAAGATTCACAACCATCGCAACCAAGACGACAAGATCATGAGGAGGATGCGGGGAATAAGGACTGGAATTCGAGTAATCCAAGGGAGTAGCACTATTGTATGCGTTATTTAATTTTGATGCGGTTCAATTTTACGTATTATATCGAGGAAGTTTAATATTTTGAGAGCATTTGTTTGTTCAATTAGTAATAGTTAGCTAGGATTATCATTTCAGGTTTTTATTTTATTTTTCCTTTTTATGGATATATATGTATTACCTGGGTTTTTTAACGTATTTTTGCAGCCATACCCTGATCGAATCACAACCCTAATACATCATGCATCACTGGTTCATTTTAAGACTTTTCATGATCAGTTCAGTGTACTAGTACTATATATCAAGCATGCATAATTTACTTTCAAGTATCAAGTAGAATGTAGACGTGATGTGGAGGAATTTTCAGGATGGCAGTGTTATATATTGTGGTGTTGCAACGACTTGTACTGTAATTCCTGATTTATATATTAGTATGGATGGTGCTTGTGTTCCCTCTATAGGGAAACTTGAGTTCATTATTTATCATCATCTAAAGATCATATTTGCTAAAAAACACATCATTAATTCGGATGTCTCCCAGTCATCCATGTGTGTCAAATGAATTAACGGTTTTAGTCATAAGTATCATCTTCATGATGAACCGTTTATTTGTTTGATGTATATGAATGACTAAAAGTTCTCCAAATTGAAAGATTTTTTGCAGATATGATATTTAGATTAATGATAAAGAAAATTAACAGTTCCAATTATAAAGTTCTATGATAAAGATACGTAAATCATAAATAGAGAGACAAATAGGCTCTCCCATAGAAGAACACAAGCATTACCCTATTAGTATTTATATCTTATTGTAAATTCAAGGTCTATTTTTATTGTAACACATGACCAAGTTCTATATGTATATGTGATGTTGTACTGGTCACAATCAAAATATTTTTGTATAAAAGAGTGATAATTCAGATTTCCAAGAGCTTAAAATTTTACTAAGCAAATGGTGTAGATGTAAAGTGGCAATTTTTTTTTTCTCTTGCAAAACGAGAGAAAGAACATTATCTTCTTTTTATTCAACCATCATGAGTTTAAATCAAATTATAGGCATCCGATATATAATAAACACTTTTAATTATTTAAAAAATGAACTGTTTCCATCCAACTTGATTGAATGTCATATTCAGATATTGTTATCAAAACAAAAAAATCACATCCGAATATTTGTCTCAACTTAATGCAAAATCAATATACAGTCTACATACATATGCAAAGAAGTGCCGTCACTTCGAGAATTAAAGGTGGAATATTATTTCCAATCGCCTGATGGGAATTCAATCACCTGAAATATAATTAATTTGGTTTCAACTTGCTACGAAGATAAATTAAACCAATGTACCAAAAACCAACATGACTTGGTCTGTTGAAGCAAAAGAAACACTTATTACAATACTATACTCACATATAAACTTAATTAACAAAACATGTTGACAAATAATTTAACGGAAAATTGGAAAATGGAAAGTGAAATATCCTAATAATTTATAGTATAGCTTTTTGGAGCACTTTTTTAATGCATGCTAACTTTTTTAGATGCACGAACCAGGCCCGGCTTCTCGGCAAGAGCCATCATCAGTTATCCGGTAGCAAATAGATCTCCACACGTTAACAATCCCAAAACCTTGATTAGTAACCCCCACCGGCACACCATATTAATGCGATTTGTAACACAAGCTTTGAAGAAAGATATAAACGTGCTGAGAAGCTTTTGATCAGCAGGGCTCCACTACCTTTCTTTTTCTTTGATGTAAGAATATTCTGACTAAAGAGACGTGGTTCTAATTAAACCAGTTTAGTTTATGAAGAAGGGCATTCGAACTTTGGTGCAAGATAGCTGGCAAGTTGGTCTAACTTAAAACTGCACAATAAGAGTTGTCAACAATAATTTCATTTTTGGTTTTTTAGATTTTATGAAGCAGGTTTGCAGATTTTTCTATATAACCATCACACTGCTACTTGTTATCAAAATAAAAAACTCACATTATTTTTACACTAACAAGTGAATAATTTGAACCAACATACACGACGAACCAACCATAATAAAGCACTCACATTATAAACACGTATATTAATTTATCAACACTGATCCGTCTGTTCATAAACTATAAACAATGTCATTCGTTGATATTATACCGTCTGAATTTTTAATACACTACTTTGGACGTGTTATAGGATACAAGTTAAGCCTTTATTCTCCCACTTGTTTTGAGCTTTGGGATAACATTGTTAACAATAAGTTATTATCAAACCTAATTAAGCTAACAAGGTCTTTACCTTTTTTGTCGTAACGACTAGTACAAAGCACAAAGTACAGATCCCTCAACGGCTGAAACCATGCGCATGCCAAAGCGCCTCCAGTGGGCCTCCAACCCACTTGCCCCCACATACGCCAAAAGCTCCAGTGGACCAGCCTCAAATCCTCCAAAGCCCATAAAAGGTCGATCTGCTTAACAAAGGAACCACAAAACGACAAAAATTAAAAGCAAACAAAGGAGATGAGAAGAAGCTTCCTCCTTTTCTTTTTGAGATATGCTAGCTATCTATACAATTATTTTTATTTCTTACATATATTTCTTTAATTTATATTCATTGATCTTCCTCATTTTATCCGATCTAATGATTGAAAATTAAAAAAATATGTAAGAAGTAAAAAATAATTTGTATATATCACACCCCTTCTTTTTTCTTCCCTTTTTTGGATAAGGATCCTCTCCTGAGCAGATGGAGAGAAACCTAAGAACCCCTTTAAAAATTATAATAATTATAACCGTTGGATAAAAAATAAACGGTCCGATGGGCCTGGTTAGAGGATCCTCTCCATCTGCTCAGGAGAGGATCCTTATCCCGTTTTTTTACTTATTTTTCACGCTTGTCAGAGGCGCATGAACATTGGTGACGTGTGCTCGGTTATCAAGGCAAGGCATGGGATTTGGGCAAAATCCAATCAGGGAAGGATAGATGTGAGGATGGTGGGTCCCACGTCTGATTTGGACAAGTGGCACACACAAAGGCTGTGGATTTCTTTGCTTTCGGTCTCTTCTTACCTCCAATGTCAAATTTTGCGGCGACTGTCGGGTTTTCCCTCCTTTTGTCTGGTTCTTATATCACGCCATGCTTCCAAGGTGAAACTCTGCGAGCCGCATCCACATTTCTATCCTCCCTCTCCAGCTACAACTCAATTTTTAAATTAATCGTCTAACAGAAATTATTTGTCTCAAAAGAGTACGCATAATTTAAAAGTTACAAATTTTAACATATAATATTTCAGTTCGGCTCTGATTTAAGTTAAATTTAAAGATTCGTATTTGTTAAACTAAGTTAAATTTAAAGATTCGTATTTGTTAAACTGTCACGTGCAACATTCTTTCCAATATCATGCATGTACACTTGATTTGTTTACGTCTCTTCTCGTATTACGATGATCAAAAGAGTATAGTTGTTGGCTTCGTAAAAAAAATTATGGTATGAAGATTTTTTCTTTCTTTCTAAATTTTAAGTAGGACGATGATGTTGCATTATGAAAGCTTTTATTGGTAAAAAAAAGTCATCATAAACACGAAGATTCTTTCACCAAGGATGATGATCTTTTGTAATATTAATAATAGCTTTATAGAGAAAAGTGGTTAGTGAAATTATACTTTAATATCTTTTATCACGCATGAGTTTTTGTCATGTCTTGGTACAAAATCTTCCACTCGTGCTAAGCTTGTTTATTGATCAAGTTCATTGCACCAAATGACAACTGCAAAACATTATCATCACGAGCATTAGTCGGGCACTCTAATATTTGTTTAGGGCCAGTTGATAATTATTTCTCTTCAATTTGAAATGCCAAAACTGAAATCTTATTTGGTAACTACTCTTAGTTTAAAAAAAAATAAAAATAAAAACTGAAAATTATTTTCTTGAGTTTTCAAAATTTGGCCTGGAATTTTCAGTTTTTTGTTTTGAGTTTTCATTTTTTTTGAAAACCAAAAATGATTATCAAACAAAATTTAAGTTTTCAAAAAAGAGAAAACTGAAAACGAAATGTTTATTAAATGACCCATTTAAGTAATGCATTGTGCATATTATGGTTTAGCATTGTACTAGTATATTGATCAAATGAAGTGAAATTAGGTCCATCGAGCACAAAGTGGAGACTGAGTACCGCTATATTTTTCTATGTGCAAGTTCACATCTATTGTGGAGTTGAATGAATGAGATTATAAGAATACACAAGAAATTAGCATTAAGGAACGAATGACCTGTCACTTGAGCCAATCCAATTCTCAAAGTTTCATTAACTTGTAGCCGATCCGGCCCGTGTGTGCCCATGTTAAGCGTTATTTGGGCCACACAATACAGCAAAATACTGTGGGCCTGTTAAAGTCCAAAAGTCAAAAGCCAAAAAATGGTGAAAAAAAAAAACTGAAATGTTGACAGTGGGATTTGAACCCACGCCCTTTCGGACCAGAACCTTAATCTGGCGCCTTAGACCAACTCGGCCATATCAACATGTTGGTAGGTTGGTCTTGTTTTAACAATTAATTGGCTCTAACCAGTAAAGCCTTCATCATCTGCATCTGTGAGAGCCACACATCTGAAGATTGTGAACAGAGCAAATGGGATTTTTATGCATCAAGTAATCAAATAACTGAAATTTGCAAACCCGTTCCATTAATTTGCCCAAAAATGGGTTCCAGAATGCTGTGTCTGTCTGCAGCCATAGTCCCTCCTCCTGCGCCTGCTCCTGCTGTAAAGCTTACCACATCAAATAATATGTCCAAGATTTTTCGTTCCTCTTCTGCAGATAAAGCTTCGGCTCGGCTTCAATCTTTCAGGTGCAGAGCTGTCGGAGAAAGCTCTCAGCCGCAGACCTCGTTGGCTGAAACCGTATATCAGGGAGTTTACGGTCCTTGGTCCGTCGACTCTACCGACGTCAGAGAGGTAATCAGCCACTTGGAGTTGGAGCCCATTTTTAAGTGCTTCTGTAAAAAACACTCCAGCTTGTGAGTGCTTTTGTTTAAAGCAGTGCCTGCAATTAGTTCCCATTTCGGTCAAACCCAGAATTTTATTTCAACCCGTTTTTTTGTTTTGGGTGTTTATCATGGTAGTTCCACGATGAAATTGACGTTCCACCGTAAAATCAATTGGCAATACGGGAACTAGCTTAAGGTCATATAAGCACATAGTAAATCTTGTGATGTTGGGACAACTCTCAACACGGTCGGTCTAGTGGCCCAATACTAATCAACATCTAGATTATTTCTAGCATAATCTTGATGCGTCAATACAATACAAGTAGTATTGTAACCATTCAATATAAGTTGTATTTGATTCGGTCAAAGTTTCGGACTGTAGGATTTTCACATTCTTCAACATTTATTGGTGTGGCAGGTTATTTTGTACAGGTCGGGACTAGTGACTGCAGCTTCATCATTTGTAGTTGCAGCTTCTGCTGCATTTTTGCCTGATAGTTTCTTCTTAACTGACATTGTCAAACACAATCTCGATTTTGTCTACGCGATCGGAGCTGGTGGATTGGGGTTGTCCCTTTTTCTGATTCACATCTATGTGACTGAAATTAAGCGCACTCTGCAAGCATTTTGGGGGCTTGGTGTTGCCGGGTCTTTCGCAACATATGCATGCTTGGCTAGACCAGCTGGAGAGGGTTTGGTGCAATATGTTGTGGATAACCCGGTTGCTATCTGGTTTGTTGGTCCTCTCTTTGCTTCTCTCACAGGACTAGTCTTCAAGGAAGGTAAGATACGATAAATTATTTGCGCAGGACACTCGTCTTTTGTTAAAGGAGCGATTTTGTGTCGATAATGTATAACATTTTGTTAACGACTAATTGGCACTGTAATCCGTCCCTTGATAAATAACAAACGTCATGTCTAGAGAAGTGATATGCTTTGTATTGCCTTCTTGCTCGCTTGTATTCGAGTCTTGGCAAAGTAATATTAAAACTAAGTACTTGTTACAGGTCTCTGCTATGGAAAGTTGGAAGCTGGAATTCTCACATTCATCATACCTACCGTTCTTCTCGGGCACTTGGTATATCTTGTTCAAACCGATCCCTTTACCCTTTTCAAATTGATCCCTTGCATTGTCTCCTCCCCTGTACTTTGCAAACTGCTCCAGTCTGAATTTGACGGATTTCATGCAAGAAATAAACAGAAGTTGACGGATCTTTGTTGATTGGAACAATGTGCAAACTACAGAGGAACGAAAGTGGAACTTTGTGAAAACTGTAGGACTAAAACTGTGTGCTAGACGTTCTTAAACTTCCGTTAGTGAACTATTCGCAGCTTTTGTAACCTGTGTTGTCTAGGAACTAATGGAGTTCATGTTAAACACAGAGTGGACTGATGGACGATGGAGCAAAACTTTCTTTGCTCGGTTTGTGGATGGCCCTGTTTGTAATTTTTGCCGGAAGGAAGTTCACTCAACCGATCAAGGTAATTTTCCAGTTGACTTAATTGTATAAAAATGAAAAATTCCCCTGATTTCAGTTATCGTTCGAGCTTATGCTCATTGCATTTGGTAACAAACTGTTTTTCACCTTCAAGGATGACATTGGCGACAAGTCCGTCTTTACATTCAATTCTCTACCTGAAGACGAGAAGATGGCCTTGATTCAGAAGCTTGAGCAACAAAAGTTAAGTCAGGATGTCGATTAGAGAAATACGAGCCACAGTGGCAGTTTAGTTTAGTCTAGTCTATAGAAAGGAACTTCTTTCTCTTACGAGTTGGGTTTAGGTTTCTTTCTACTGCAGCTGCTTGCAGTTCGTTATTGTTTGTCTGAGAAGCCTTCTCCTTGAGATTATCCATGACACACTTTAGTTCTCGGTTAACCTGCTCCTCGTGAAACAGGTAGCGTTAGGATTTTATGCATTCACTTCGTTAAGGAGAACCAAAACAAATGTGCAGCGCAAAGTGCACCTCCGACAAGGGAAAGCTAGAAACATCTTCCGCTTCCTCTTGGCCTTCAAAGGGCTCTAAAATTATCAACATGTTTTTCTCAATGAAAACCGAATACTAAGGCAAAACATGTCTTGTTTAGAATTGTGAACAAAAACTTAAGTCTTGGGGTTTTTAAATAGGTGAAGTGGAAGACTCCCGGTTTCGAAAATAAACCGTGACCAAATCTGTGTGCAGGATTCGGTTTCCATTGGAATGCGGTTTTGAAAACTATTGTGGACCAAATGCCTTATCTATTTTCCTCTTCCTCCACACTTATTTGGCAAGTATATCTTGGTCGTTAACGGGATGCACTTAAACATTATCATATGCTTTCCTCATCATTATCTATATATTACCTCAAACTTGAAAGAAATGTGCCCCATTGTCACGCTCCGGATTTGTCCAAAACTAAATCGAGCATATGACACATCACGTTACTTTTAAGAGCAAAAAGTAACTACTTCCAAAAGCAAGTTATTTGGATGATTGCTTTTGAAGTTATTTGGAATTCTGTTGGCGGCACGTCCCGTATTTGGCCCAAACTAAATCGAGCATATGACACTTCACGTTACTTTTAAGAGTAAAAAGTAACTACTTTCAAACGCAAGTTATTTGGATGATTGCTTTTGAAGTTGTTTGGAATTTTGTTGGTTTTCAATGTGGAGTTCCCAGTTACCGAAATATTACTTACGTCTAATACACTATTCTATTAGTTTAAACCACAAAGTTCAGAAGTCCAAATGTAAGCCGAAATTACTTGAAGTTCGTAGCTTTTGACGATCATATGGCAATGTGGTTGAGGACAAAGAGCTGGGCAAGAAAGTTCAGCTCCAAGGCGCAATAACACGCTTTAGCTTCTGGTGACGCTAAGATCGTGGACAAGGAACTGACGCTCACCTGCTCAGGTTTAGTTTGTGACAAATCCGGGACGCGACACTATGCATGTGGAGGAACTTAAAGAATCGAATTGAGAAGTTAGAAAGTAATAGAAAATGAGGTGATTTGCAAGTAAAATTATGAGGATTATATCCGAAATATATTATAATTTATCAAACACTATCTATTGTCAAACTACAACAGGAGCAGTTTCTATAAAAAGCTCTAGCAATAACAAACCAGTCATAAAACATTCCATTTATATGTGTGAGAAAATGCAATAGACCATTTGACCATATTTTGTCAGGGTTACCAAGTTAATAGTTTAGTAATGTTACATATGGGCATTATTGTCACTAAAATACTAGATTTTGTTGTCAATTTCCGAATTTGAAGTGTAGACGGTGTAAATAGGACTTTTCACGAAACGACATCGTTTCTTGACCGTCCCTTAAAACCCTAACCAGAACAAGTGGTTTAGTTTCCACTACCAGAAGTGGCCAAAATTCGCATGCGTAAATTCTCCGCTTTCATCACCTCATCAGCTTCTTCTGGTCACTATTTCTGCTCCAATCGCTTCACTCCTCTCCTCCACTCGCCCCCGCCTCCCTCCTTCATCCGCCACTTCACGCCGCCGATGGCCGCCCCGGAAGACTCGCTCCGCAAGGCCCTCGCCGACAAGCTGTCGGAGGTCGAGAATCAGGGGAACCAAGTGCGGGCTCTTAAAGCCGGCAAAGCCAACAAGTCGGAAATCGACGCCGCCATTGAGGCACTGAACGCGCTCAAGCTGGAGAAGGCTTCGATCGAGAAGGACCTCCAGGCAACATTGAGCAGCAGCGAAGGGTCCGGTAACAGGGAGGCGTTTCGTCAGGCGGTGTCGAATACGCTTGAACGGCGTCTCTTCTACATCAAGTCTTTTAACATCTACGGTGGCGTTGCGGGGCTGTATGACTACGGCCCGCCCGGCTGCGCCGTCAAGTCCAACGTACTTGCTTTTTGGCGGCAGGTTCGACTAACTTCATTTCTCTACTTAAATTATTTCCTGCTGTATTTGTTAAATTCCTTGACGTGCATGAACTTAAATTATCAGTATATAATTTTAAGTATGAATGATTATTGTTAATTTCATAATCTGTTCATGGGATTCTGATGGATTTTTAATCTATGGGCAATTTACTTTCGCAAATTACGTATTAAGATTGGTAACGAGTTTTTGGGTTCTGAAGAACATTACGAATGAGGGGAAGGAATGGGTAATCATTCTTTTTTTTTTTTTTTTTAATAATTTGATTTGCAGCATTTTGTTCTTGAGGAGAACATGCTGGAAGTTGACTGTCCCTGTGTCACACCTGAGGTGGTTCTCAAGGCATCTGGGCATGTTGACAAATTCACTGATCTTATGGTGAAGGACGAGAAAACTGGGACTTGCTACCGAGCGGATCACTTGCTGAAAGATTTTTGTAACGATAAGCTTCAGAAGGATCTCAACATTACTGCAGAGAAGGCCAAGGAGCTTAAGCATATACTTGCGGTGCTAGATGACCTCTCGCCTGAAGATCTAGGTGCAAAGATTAAGGAGTTTGGTATTACTGCCCCTGATACGAAGAATCCTCTATCTGATCCTTATCCTTTCAACCTGATGTTTCAAACTTCAATTGGTCCATCTGGCTTGATTCCTGGGTGAGCATATAGACACAGAAACGACATTTTTTATGTTTCAATAATGTTAGAATCAGTAGATATGGATTGTGAGAGATTTTTCCCTTTAATTCTTCTTGTTTCATGTGTTACTTTGTTGTACTGCAGGTATTTGCGTCCAGAAACTGCACAAGGCATATTTGTGAATTTTAAGGATCTGTATTATTACAATGGCAACAAGCTACCATTTGCTGCAGCTCAAATTGGGCAGGCTTTTAGAAACGAGGTTATAATTCCTTGCCTCATGATTTTAGACTGAGATCATGCCTGATTTTGCCAGGCCTTCGGATAAATGATTACGTCTATAAATGGTTTTGGTACTGAGAATTTTGTGCAACACTTTTCACTCTTTATTTTTGCTATGTTAAAAGTCAATTCCTAAACAAGTTAATGTATGTTCAGATATCTCCTCGCCAAGGCCTTCTGAGAGTTCGGGAATTCACACTGGCTGAGATTGAGCATTTTGTAGATCCCGAAGACAAATCTCACCCAAAGTTCGCAGAGGTTGCAGAGTTAGAGTTTTTGATGTTCCCTAGGGAATTACAAATGTCAGGGGAATCTGCAAAGACAATCCGTTTGGGTGAAGCAGTTGCTAAGGTTGGGTTCCATCAGATATTTTTACCTTTTATTTATTTTTTTATATCGTAGTTTAACGTTGCTGCAATTCCACTTGATTTAGGGAATTGTCAACAATGAAACGTTGGGCTACTTCATTGGAAGAGTATATCTTTTCCTTACCGGTTTAGGTATTGACAATAAACGGTTAAGGTTCCGTCAGCACCTTGCAAATGAAATGGCTCACTATGCTGCTGATTGCTGGGATGCTGAGATTGAGTGTTCCTATGGCTGGATTGAGTGTGTTGGTATAGCTGATAGATCTGCATATGACTTGCGTGCTCATACGGTAAGGATTTATTAGATCTCTTTTAAGAAACTCTTAACTGCAGACTACTTTTCATTAATCAATATGCTGAGATAGTATGATTGTAAAAATATGTTGACTGAGTTTTGATTTCATTTGTAGTGTTTTGCTCCAGTTTTATTTAGTTCTGAATTTTAAAACTTTGGGTTTTATCTATGAAACTGTTATGCCGACATGAGAGAAGCCTTACAACATAATGTGATGCTAAGGCTTTACACTACTTAGATATGGAAAGCTATGTGTTCATGGAGTATTGTTTTTCCTTTTCTTTTTCTTTTATGACAGGAGAAAAGTGGTGAAGCTCTTGTGGCTCATGAAAAATATCCAGAACCAAGAGAAGTAGAGGTAATGTTTTATGCAGATCATGTACACCATTGTTGTTATTGGTAGACTTGATTTCCTGATTTCACCTGTAAGAAAAACAGTATCATTTTTTACTTGTTATGTAATTTCAGGTATTGGTTATAGCTCCAGTAAAGAAAGAGATCGGCCTTGCATTCAAAGGGAACCAAAAGAATGTAATTGAAGCTTTGGAGGTGAATACAGAATACTCTCTTCTGATTCTTCATCTCGTAATTCTGTTAAATATAGATTTTGTGTTAATGTATTAAGTTACTCATTTCAGGCCATGAAAGAACAAGAAGCTATGGCATTGAAGGCTGATTTAGAGTCTAAAGAGGAGGTGGAGTTTTACGTCTGCACGCTGGGGAAGAATGTAACCATTAAGAAGAGTATGGTAAAAATTTCAAAGGAGAAAAAGAAAGAACACCAGAGAGTATTCACGCCTTCTGTAATTGAACCATCTTTTGGTATTGGCCGAATTATATATTGCCTCTTTGAGCACACATACTACACGAGGCCTAGTAAAGCTGCTGATCAACAGTTGAATGTTTTTGGTTTCCCCCCACTTGTGGCACCCATTAAGTGCACAGTTTTTCCTCTGGTTCAGAACCATCAGTATGAGGATGTTGCTAAAGAAATTTCCAAGTCATTGACCGCTGCTGGAATCTCGCATAAAATTGACATTACAGGTATGGAACTACGACAATCATCTCTGTTTGTATTTTTTTTTTGGCATGTAGGGTTGCTGTCAATACATTAGAGGTCGCACTTGGTGCGATGGCAAGTGCCTTCGCCCATGAGTGGTAGGTCTCGGGTTCGAGACTTGGGAGCAGCCTCTCCATAAATGGGGGTAAGGTTAGCCGACATTCACCTCTCCCAGACCTTGTGTAAAGCGGGAGCCTTGTGCACTGGGTACGATCTTTTTTAGGGTTGCTGTATTGAATTGCTAAGTAAAATATTGAATATAAGTTGTAGCACATGTTTATCCATCCATACTTTCTCAATGGGATGTTCCCGGACATAATAGTTAGATAGTCGGTTTATGGTAGACTGGTAGTAGGGTTAAGTAGCAAGTCACTTATTCTGCACAGACATGTTCATATATGCGTATTTTTTGAAAACTCGTACGCCCTATATGCCAGAGTTGCATTATCGTATGGGAGAAAGGCAAGAGGAGCACCCAAGATTTGTATCTTCATTCCTCGTTGTAGTTGAAGCCTAACCTGTTATTGTTAAAAGTAGATTAGCAATCAGTTTCGAGTTTTTAACTGTTTTGAATTTTTATTTGATAAGGTACCTCGATTGGAAAAAGATATGCTCGAACTGATGAGCTGGGTGTACCTTTTGCAATCACGGTGGATTCAACATCATCGGTGACGCTCAGAGAGAGGGACAGCAAGGATCAAATCCGTGTTGATGTGAAAGAGGCGGCATCTGTCGTGAAAGATGTAGCCGAGGGAGTGAGGAGTTGGGCTGATGTGTGGGAGACATTCCCCCATCATTCTTCTGCATCTGCAGATGAGTAGGTTTCGGGTGGATTTAACGCTACGAGGATCTAAACATACAGTAGGATTTGTGGAGTTGGAAATGTTATTACTATACAAAGCCGACGAGGTTGTTGAAGCACAACCAAGAGATGCTTCTTAAAGTGTGTGGCAGCTTTCTGTTTCTGTTTCATGAAACCTGAATTTGACATGCTACAAGTTTTACATTTCTGTATTTTCCCGATCAACTGATAGATCTTACAACTTAGATCTACATTAGGGCAACTCGTGTCGGATTGAAGAATCGAGAGCCATCAGTGAATAATTTCGTGAAAACGCCAAAAACCTAAGCAATGAGAAATAATTTTTGCACGCGTGTTCTTGTAATTTTATAAAAATATTGACTGGTATTTTTGTTTTTTGATTTTTTTTTATTTTCCTCAGTACGAAAGAAACATAAACAAAAATAAAATTATTATTAGCATTTCAAAAATTTTATTTTACATTTTTTATATATATATTTTTCTAATTATAAAAAAAATTAAAGTGTAAAATTCCCAAGGAAAGGAAAATAAAAGTGCACGGGAAAAATCACTTTCTAAACAAATTGTCTTTGGGTTCGTTTGGATGTGTTTTTAAAATGATTGAAAATATTTTTGGGTTTCAAAGCCACTTAAAAGTGTTTTTTTTTAAGAAGCAC
This sequence comes from Malus domestica, assembly GCF_042453785.1. NCBI lineage: Eukaryota > Viridiplantae > Streptophyta > Magnoliopsida > Rosales > Rosaceae > Malus > Malus domestica. The sequence continues at coordinate 9,612,696 of NC_091673.1, forward strand.
ATAACTGATGCTTCTTGCAAAAAGCATTTAAAGTGCATTTTCAGGATTTACTTGCATATTTACTAAAGATTAGTTCTAAAAATATTTTCATCAAAAATGCTTTTGGTCATTTTAAAACACATCCAAACAAGCTCTTTATATAATAATAATGTTTTATTACGCCGTCGTTTAAGGGACGACGACGTTTTGGCCCACATAATGCTCGACTTGGACTTTGGTTTAGGGTCAAATAAGGCCTTTTCTTGGCAAAACCCAAAAAGAAGGAAAAGAGCATTTGATTTGTTGGTGGCTTCGAGACTGGAGAAGCTGAAGCCATTGCTACCTAGCGATTACAGAAGAAGAGGAAAATGCTGAGAGTCGCGGGAAGAAGGCTGTCATCTTCTGCTGCGGCGTGGCGGTCGTCGTCGCAGACCGCCCCCGCCTTCGTCTCCCGAGGATCTCATCTGCTTTTCATTACCAACAACAGTGACGACGACTCTTCCTCCGATTTCGCTTCCAGATCCCCCGCTCCCTTTTTCCTCAATTCCAAAATTCCATCTCTCGTCAGAGGTCGGAGCCCCGCCTTCTTCCTCTTCAGATGCATTTAGGGTTTGATTCTGTTCAATCGGTTGTGTTAATGTTTGTTCTGTACAATCACGGCTCTAATTTTGTAGATTTGGAAATCGAAATTGGTTCATAAATGTTAGGTTATTTTCATTTTTCTAATTATTTGATATATTAATTCATTTCATTTTCAATCTAATAATCTGTTCTAATTTTGGTTTTCGATCCATTTGTTTTCAAAGTACGATCTTTGATTAAATCGAATTGGGTAACATTTCTAATTGGGTACGTGGGATTTTTATCCATTGGTTAGCCCATAGCATTTGTGCTCGCTCTGAATTGATGTTTTGCAATTTGATTTTGGTGCATTTCAAAACTTGATTGGGGATTGTATTGCTGAATACATTGGTGTGTTTCATTTAACAGAATATGCATTAATTGTTGTTTGAATCTCTTCTTTGTAATGCTGCGCTTTCTTTATTGAGAGATTGAAAGGAGTCTGCGTTCCCTTTGCTTGCTTATATGCGTTGTCTGATACCCAGTTATGGTTCTGGAAAATAACCTGTTGGAAACTTTTAGTTTTAGTGAATGCCATTTCTTTACGGATTATGGTGTGCACAAGTTCAGTTGATACCATTATGTCGAGACTTGAGCTTTGTCTAGACTGCATTGAATTGTTAGTGTCTGGATATGTGGATAGGTAGGTCGATATTTGGGATTGCTGCTGTAACCAGGGGTTGAATGATGAACCATGTGTCTTCTTTTCAGAGTCATTAACTTGCATTCAATCTCTGTACTATACAGATATTACGTATTCTTTGTACTCACTCTCTCTGGCTGGGGCTGGAAGGTCGTTTTGTTTTGTTATAATCTAGCTATAGTAGTTTTTTGCTAAATGCCTTTAGTCAGTAATTTGATTGGAAAGTGCCTTGCTGTATGCTGATGCGCATTTATCCTTAGGTGTAGATTGGGAAATGTGATGTTTCTGAATGAGATTCAATAGTGTATGGAACTTGTTTGCTGAATGGTTGGTTCTTCATTTCAGGATTTTCCTCTGAAGCCCTCGCTCCCGGAAATGATATTGGTATTTTCTCAGACGTCCCAGCTACTGTGGCAGCTGTGAAGAATCCTTCTTCAAAAATTGTGTACGATGAGTACAACCATGAAAGGTATCCACCCGGTGACCCCAGCAAGCGTGCATTTGCTTATTTCATCTTGACAGGAGGCAGATTCGTGTATGCCTCCTTGATCCGGCTTCTCATCCTCAAGTTTGTACTGAGCATGTCTGCCAGTAAAGATGTTCTTGCCCTTGCTTCCCTTGAGGTTGACCTGTCCAGCATTGAGCCTGGTACTACTGTTACTGTGAAGTGGAGAGGGAAGCCTGTTTTCATTAGGCGTAGAACTGAAGATGACATCAAGTTGGCTAACAGTGTAGATGTTCAGTCCCTTCGTGATCCCCAACAGGATGCAGAGAGGGTTACAAATCCAGAATGGCTTATTGTTGTCGGAGTCTGCACTCACTTAGGGTGCATCCCCTTGCCGAATGCTGGTGATTTTGGTGGTTGGTTCTGCCCATGCCATGGTTCGCACTACGACATTTCTGGCAGGATCCGCAAGGGGCCAGCACCATTCAATCTAGAGGTACCCACTTACAGTTTTTTGGCCGAGAACAAGCTACTCATCGGATGAGAATTGCCCTGGCAGTCTTTTTTTTTTTATTCCTTTCTGGTGCATCATTTTGCATGAGGTTTCATAATTCATAGCTTCCTCTACATCAGGGAAATTGATGTTTGAAAACTTAATACGTTCTTTTAGTCATGATTTACACATTTGGATTTTGTATCACTGCCGGTTCTTGATGGAGTTCCGATGTCTGAATAATACAGTTAAATTTTGTTCACCATGTGTAGTTTTCATGGTACTTGGGTTGATTCAATCGAATAATTGAAGCTTGAGCACGCTTGCTTTCTGATGGTTGACTAGGATTGCACAATGAAATTGTATCGTAGACAGATCCATACTTACCATCGTTGTAAGTTAGTCAGACACATGCAAAAGTAACTCATCAAACTCACAACGCAATTGGCCGATAAATAAATGGGAATGAATGCCGACTTTGATAGTTATTGTAATCTCTAATTTTGGCTTACAAGTAGTATAAAATAAAAGGGCAACGGCAACTTCTCATGAACAATTTTGCAGAGTCTTCGCTTCGGTTCAGATAGGAACTAATACGAGTTTACGTCCATATGTTTCGAAGAGCTGCTTTTGAGTAATCAAAATATCACTCAGCCGGTCCTCTAGTTAAAGAAAGGAAGCTAGCAGTTCTGGATGGGAACTAATGGCAGTCTGCCTCCATATGCATCTGGGAGCTGGCTCTCGTCGATATCTTTCAGCAGGGTTGAGTTCAGTTTTTTGTTTTCAACAAAAAGGATCTGCAATGTTTACCATGATTTGGTTATAAACTAATGTTGAACAAACAAAAAGGATCTGCAATGTTTACCATGTTTTAACTACATTAACAATGTTAGCATCATCTTAGTCTAGTGGTACTTCTCTTCCCAACGTTGGAAGAGGTCTTCATTTCGTATCCCGACTCCCCCATTGACCGCAAGTTAAAGAAAGATGATGGCAGGGGCTGCAAAGTAGTTTACCTTCTTTTTGGTTTTGTTGTCAATAAATGGGTAAACCATCTTCCAAGCAGTCATGAATACATAGGGCACATGGACAAGAAATAACTTGCCAAGCCTCTCCGGGTAGCAGTCCTGCCCAAGACAACAAAGTGCAGACGCAAAGGCTAAATCACACAACTGAACAGAACGGACACGCATGCTCTGATTGCATTCGTTCACCTAATTGATAAACAAAAACTATTTAAAATCTCGTTTGATGCAACGGATCGAGGAATTTGAACCTGTAAGATCGTCAGCGCTGCTATGTATCCACGAACATCGCTATTGGTATAGCCCCATCCTTCAAGATCTGCAATGGATACAAACTTTTCCTTTCCTGCTGGCATTCTGAAAAGATAAATATAACATATTACGTATGAGTCTATGACATTGCAGATTTGCAGTTCACATCTCAACTCTTACGACGTTAACTTCACAATACAATCGTTCTGCGCTCATTCAAAGATATCGATAATCCATCAAAACCATCATACTAAAATGATTGAACCACCAAAAATCCCTTGTCATAACATAGTGTGAGTTACCTGGAACATATTTTATCAAGAGTGTATACTACAAAACCTGCAAAAGGAAATGTCGAAAACTTGAACTGAATCCATACCTCAGAATCTCATATCAAATCCAAAACATATGCAGGTCTCATAACTTATCAGAGTCCCCAAAAAAGTAGTACGTACGTTTGAGCTCTTCAGGTGTGGTCTGCTTATGCCGCCCACCATACACAACGATAATGGGGCGTCCAGTCTTGTCCACGCCTTGCATGAACAGCTTGTTCTGAGCAAGTTGGCTTGGAATCTCTGACTCCGAGATGGAGCCATTCGGCACAAATGACTTCTTCCAACTCAGATACTTGAGGAACATGTTAGTAGCCTTCTCAATATCCAGATCACGCGCCCGAAGAAATCTCCGGATCATGAAATCATCCACATCCTGCATGCCAGCACACAAGCATTATGCAAATGTGAGAAGAATATGAACAATGTGGGCGATCTAAATACACAGAAACCAAAAGCTTCAAATTAAACACTAATTTGAGAAGGGACTCGCATAAAGTAAAAAGTTGAACTTTCATTGAGTAACCAACACTAGAGGTACTTGTTAGAATTAGTGAATGACCAAATTTAGAATCATTACAAATAGCTTGACATGAGTTCGGTCAGTTAGTCAGACTAATATGCCTACTCTTACAGCCAAATTTTAATCTTCGTCCTCGTAATTAGAGTATATTAAAATATCTCATAAAAAATTAAAAATAAAAATCATGAAAAAAAAGTTTCACTAAAAGAATTATAAACAAAAAAGAAAGGAGAAAAAAGCAAAAAAAGGCAAGGAAGAGAGAGTGGAAGGAGCGATCCAATTCCAAATCCAAATCCCAACCTTGGAGGAGGGATCTTCTCTTTCCACAAGTGCTCTCATGATTCCCACTTTGTTTCTCTCTATCTCATCGCTCTCAAAGTTTGCTTCTCCTTCCACTTCCTCATATGCCTCTGCCATGCCTTTCCCATTCCCGCTCGATGATTCCATTCTCTCTCTCTCTCTCTCTCTCTCTCTCTCCCTCCTTTCAGCTAAATTATCTATCCAGTTAAGTCCAATCACCTCCTCTCTTGTTCTTCCCACGCCCTACCACAAACGCAGCTTTCCAAATTCTAAATAAATATCTAGAGAGAGAGAGAGAGAGAGAGAGAGAGTGAGAGAGAGTAAGCGAGAGAAAGTGTGTGAGAGGGAGAGAGATGGAAGAGGACTTGCATCCAGGCAGTTGAGAAATGTCAATAGATGGCCGAGCAGCTTGTCTGCATGCCGACTTTCAAATTTGACCGACTCGTGAGCTTCCGTCGAATTCAATTTTTTATTTTTTATTTTTTTGGAGTCGAGCGAAAATGTTGGATTAGTTATGAACGGAGTTTGAACACCTTTCTGCCATGGTAGTAAATGGTCACTTGCTAGTGTTACAACACCTTTCAACAATTTTTTTTTTTTTTTTGAGTTTTTATCTTAAATGGTTCCCAAGATTGATCAAACTCATCATTTTGGTCTCTTACTTTCATTAACCAATGTTGTCTCTGACAGTCACTACACCATATCAATTTGGTCTTTCCATCAACTATTCTATTAGTTTGTATGTGGGACCCACAAATCCAATGGAATTGTGACACGTGGATTGCACAAAATAAGAGTTTTTATCGCAAATGATTCCTGAATTGATCTAACTCCTCATTTTGGTCCTTGAGTTTCAAAAATTGATAAATTTAGTCCCTGACTTTTAATACCGCACATCAATTTAATCATTCCGTTAAAGTTTCATCAATATTTTTTGTCCCACTAATCCAATCATATAGCGCCACATGGATTAACTATAAAAAAAAGTACTTGGCCTCCTAAACTCACTCATCATTCTCTCTAGTCGGTTATAGTCCTATCAAATTTGAATTGAATTTGGATTCGATTTTATCGAATTTAGATTGAATTTTTTCCAATTGGGGTTGTGGGATGTTAGAAAAATGTCAACGCAAAATACTAGTCTGTTGGTTCACTCTTAAAAGAAAATAGTTTCTTCTAGTTAATCCACGTGAAGTCATATGATTGAATTGGTGGGACCACATAAACACACGAACGAAAAATAGTGATGAAATTTTAATGGAAGGACTACATTGATGTACGGTAGTGAAAATCAGGGACCAAATTTATTGATTTTTGAAACTCAATGATCAAAACGAAGAATTGGATCAATATCAGGGACCATTTGCAATAAATACCCTTATTTTGTGTAATCCACATGTCACCATTTCATTGGATTTGTGGGTCTCACATACAAACTAACTGAATAGTTGACGGAATCTTAACAGAAGTACCAAATTAACGTGGGGTAGTGAATGTTAGAGACGACATTGATTGATATTGAAAGTGAATGACCAAAATGATGAATTTGATCAATCTCATGGACCATTTGTGATATAAACACTTTTTATTTTGAACAATTGATATTATCCACACTAGGGGAGGGGTGGGCTTAGCCTCACAATGGACTAGTAATAATATAGTTCAAATTCCCCTTTAGCAAAATTTGAACCTAAGACCTCTCACTTACAAATGAAGAGGAATACCACTAAATCGTAGTACTAAGTGGCTAACACCTTTCAACTTTTAAAATGTTTTGCAACTCTCCATTGTTTCTTGTTTTGTGTCTGTTGACCAACATCCGTTACGGTTTGCCCGTTATTTTATCTTTAATATTAGAAAACCAGAAGAATATTATTATGATTGGGCTTTATTTCCGAGTTAGGCCAACTAACATAACTGTATGACTTCTCATTGTCATGATAAGGGCCTGGTTGGTCCGTTCATTTCATTTGGTTAACAAACTTTAATTGAAAATTTTGGCCTTTTCAACACTACCTTTCAGGAAAAGCTGTTTCTGTGCCAATTTCTTTTTAAAGCAACTCATACTATTTCCATTCTTGTGAGAGACTTTTTCAATTGGCGAGTGTTGTTTTATATATGTTATACAAGTGCAAAAAATAAGATATATTGTTTCGTGTTCTTTTACTTATTGTGTTCTTTTATTTATTGTATAGCACATAGAGTATTGGCTTGAATACTGCACTTTGAAAAAACTATCCCTTATAGATTGGAACATGATTTTCTCTCAACAATACCATACAAGACTTTTAATTTGAGTCAATGAAATTAATCTGACGTGCAAAGTTTAAAGCCATTAAATTTTGTTGGACGGTTCAGATTATAAGTCTGGTATAGTCTTGTTGGTAAGAAATTTGACAGAGGATTACACATCCCTTTGCTAAGTTGGTCAAAGAATTTACCATATGTTAACATGACACAAAATGCGTAAATAATTTGTAATTAATGTTTGCCTTGGTTTTCCATTGCAAGGAAAATGATAACATTTACAGAATGACCTTCGGTTGCATTAGTTGTACTACTAATCAAACTATTAATGTGAGATTTAAGGAGTGAAAGATGAAAATATCTGTCTTACGTAGTGTTATTCCGAAAACATTGTGAAAACAACGTGTTTAAATTAAAGAAAACTAATGAAAAATGTTTGAAAACTTTGAGTTTTAATCAAAATGACAAAAAAATGTTGTAAGTGAATAGTATCACGAGTGACTTTTTAGAGTACAAATATCATTTTCGTTAAAAGTAAACAGTACCAAGAGTGTTTCGTTAAAACACTCAAATTAATTAAGCAGCTAAAGTTGCTGGTCCATGACACTAGAATGTCTTTGATATTGCCAAACAAACAAACGTGAAAACGCAACTGCTTCTAGCCCTAGCCCATCTGGTAACCCTAGATCTCTCAGCATTTCACAACAACTAATGATCAGTTACCGAAGATTAGGGTTTGTTTTTTTTTTTTTTTTTTTTTTTCCTTTCTTTCTTTCCAGTAGCCCTACTGGCAGACAAGTGAGGCCCTTCAGTCATTGATAGAACATAACATCAACTTCTGGCTCAGAGATGGAAAATCATGAGTGGGAGCATTTCTCAGTTCAACTCTTCGAGGCATGCATGGAAACTCCGCAACTACTTAGAGCTCGGCAATCAATAATCTTTAAGTTTTTTCAATGCTGGAACGGTCGAAGCCAAAGCCGCCCTCATTGTTAACATGGTTATAGCCATAAAACTCAGCTCCCACACAATTAAGCTTAGGCATATATATCCTGAAACACAACATGTCTGAGATGATCGTAAATGGCCAAGCACTGGAACTTCCTCAGGTTCCCATAATGCTAATTTAGCACCATTATAGCCAGATATACATACATACATACATACGTACATATTTGATTTCTTTGTCTATCACATATTCCAACGACCTAATAATTAGTTGACATTTCAATTGGTTTAAGCCACACAGCTCGTGAATTCTATGACTCCTCCGCCTATCCAGATTAAAGGAAGGTAATTTTCCCACACATGAGTCAATCGTCTCATCCCAAATGGAACTTCCATATACTCATCAAAATAAACATGACTCAAGCTGATCAAATTATATAATTCGTTTTCGAAACGTTTTAATTAAGGTTGCGTGTATCACACATTCTTCAAGTCTGTAGGTTTGCCAACAGACCTGGGGAGTGCTTTGATCTTTGTTTCTGAAACGTCTAGATAGTAGATACCTCTGTTGGAAAATTAGTTTTAATATTATTGTTTTTTTTATTGGGTTTTCTTGTGGGTCAAAGATTAAGATTTTTTGTCAGTTAAGTTTATGATTTCTTACCCTTTAGAGATTAAGTTTGCTTTAGTTTTCTTTATAATAGGATGTTTTGCAACTCATAGAATAACAGGTTAATTAGTCAAGTTGTATTTTCTTCAAATTTTGTAACCTTTTTGACAATTTTGTAGTATTTCTTCGTTTTAAATTAATAGAATTTTATTTACTCGAGTGTTTCAACTCGCCATTTGAGCTTGGTAATTCCTAGCCTTGTACAAATTCAACACCCGTAAAGCCTTAAAGCTCGATACAAGAAGGTAAGCCCTTCACCGTTTGTAAATAGCGAGCGTACTTTCCCAACATTTCTTTCTGATGAAATTCCATGTGGATTGTAGGTGTTTGTGCCTTGTGTTGAAAGGAAAGGTTATCTCCTATATCGGATTGTGACACTAGTTCTGCACATAAGATCGTGCATATCTTGCATTTGGTAATAATGCTATATCCATATCCTTTGTAACATCTTAAAAAAAAAAAAAAAAAAAAGAGTTTCCAAATAGAACATTCATTACCCATATCCTCCAATTCTAAAGTATTTGAAAATTGGAGCAATCCTTCAGCCATCCAGAGTTGGATCGAGCTATCCTTTTCAATCTCAAAATCTTTAAAGAATATTGAGCAATATGCAAAACATATATTGTTTCAAGGATGGTGATTTCAAATTATCAAAAGTTAACTTAAAACAGCCATGATTTTGTCATCTCCTTCTCGTAATTCTCATATTCTACTTTTTTGAACTGAGAATTCATCTGTAGTATTTCTTAAACGCATCATGCTTCCCAAAACCTATTAGACATTAAAAAAAATTCATTTTAAATAATTACTAACGTGGAATTATTAATAAAAGCCAGAATCCACTGTTGATGCAGAACATATAGAAATAGAACTTAAGAACGTAAAATCAACAACAAAGTTCAAATATTGTAGATTTGAGCTCTTATTTCCAAGTAGAATTTTTTAAGACAAATTTTGTGGGTATAAAATATCTTTTATGTGGAGTTAGTGTTATTTCTTTCATGCTATTCAATTATCATTTGGATGAAGTCCCTTTTTTTTTTTTTTTTATAACGATATATTTTACATTATAAAGTTTAGTTTTATAATCTTAAAGTTACGGTTTGATTTCCTTCATAATATTATTGTCACGCCTCGAGCAATCAGCTAAGTAAAATTCGTGTAAAGGGAGAGCACGGAGACTTGCAATCTATAGTGGGTTATAATCGTATTTTTCTGCGTTTTTGGTTGACAAAGAATCTTCTCTTAATAAATACATGTTTTTTTTTTTTGGTTAAATAAATAGATAGTATTAGACAATATAAAATAGCAGAGCTTTGGCGCGTTATTGCTTGTGAAATGGACTTGCCATCAAATCGGCAAAAAAAATACAGCTTTCACTAACCACATGGATTTGAACATCTTGTTTGCTGCAAATTCAGAAAATGTATGTCAATATCTTCACTGTTTCTTCAAGCAATTCCTCCCTGCATTTCCCTATCAATGCTTACCCGCCATTTCTTATTCAATTAACCTAGACTCTAAGAAAGCTCCCCAACTACTACCACACGACTTCCCACCCATCATGTGCTCTTCATATACACTGCATTGCAGCATCTTCGACACGAAAACCCATTTCGATTTCCGGTCGAATTGGGGGTTAAAGGTTCAGTCTTGACTTTGAGCTTTCAGTTGGGTAAAAAAAGGAGAACTCAAATGTGGGTTTTTGCCGTTCTTGTTGTTTGTGGTTTGGCTTGTGGAATCGGAGCTGATCAGAATGTACGAACGGAGCGGATTTCGGGTATGTTTTTCTCGTTGTTTACTTCGAATTAGCTGCAAAGCTGCTCTCTTTTTGCTACATTTGCACGTAGAAGGTGTCATTGGTTGTTCTAGGCTCTCATGGCTTGACGAAATGCCTTTTCGTTTTTTTCTACTTGGTGCGATGGCAAGTGCCTTCGCCCATGAGCGGTAGGTCTCGGGTTCGAGACTTGGGAGCAGCCTCTCCATAAAATGGGGGTAAGGCTAGCCGACATTCACCTCTCCCAGACCCTGCGTAAAGCGGGAGCCTTGTGCACTGGGTACGACCGACCTTAGTCACAGTTCATAATAAGTGTAGAAACTGAGTGATTCTGCAGTTTTGCTTTGTCTGATAGGCCAAGTCCGTTCAGTAATTTTGCCATTTCTCTTAATGGATTTACTTATTCGACTAAATTGTACTTTAAATTAATCTAAACTGCGGGATGGGAAATTCAAAGACGGTGCATAGGGGATAAAAATGTGCTAGGAAATGTGGGTAGGCCCAAGTTGATTAGGAGTTGCAATTGAATTTTATACAGGTTTCATACTGTAACTTGTATAAAGACTAATAATGTGATTGTTATTACATCAAAGATTAACAATTTATGCATGGAAATTGGAAAAGAGCAGAACCCAGTTAGGTTCTTGGAAAGATGAGCTGTAAGAAAAAGGATTCTTGAGAATGGCTTTAAATTTATGTTCCATAAGTATATTTTATTCTGTTTCTGTTTGATACCTTTTTCTGTTATTGTTTCCGATTGACTTAATGGAAGAATGATGCAGGAAGCGCTGGTGATGTCTTGGAGGATAATCCAGTTGGAAGGTTGAAGGTTTATGTGTATGAGCTGCCTAGCAAATACAACAAGAAAATCCTTCAGAAAGACCCGAGATGTCTCAACCATATGTTCGCTGCTGAGATCTACATGCATCGGTTCCTCTTATCCAGCCCGGTTAGAACCCTTAATCCGGAGGAAGCAGATTGGTTTTATACTCCTATCTACCCTACTTGTGACCTTACCCCCACTGGCTTGCCATTGCCCTTCAAGTCACCGCGGATGATGAGAAGTGCAATACAGCTCATTTCTACAAACTGGCCTTATTGGAATCGAACAGAAGGAGCTAATCACTTCTTTGTAGTTCCCCATGACTTTGGAGCCTGCTTTCATTACCAGGTAAGACCCTTCAAATTCGTATCTAACCATGATTTCTTGCGGGTAAACCATTGAAGAAAGTAATTTGTGTTGGAACATGATAAGTTTAAGTTTGTATGAATTTGTAGTTCGGTCAACAGAACCTCAATAAAAGATTCATCCATTGCATTCAGATCATTATTTGCAGAAGTAACAGAATGCTACTTGTACGAGCCGTCACTAATATGTGGTCTAAATATGTTGGCATTCTATAGGAAGAGAAAGCCATTGAACGGGGGATTCTTCCATTACTCCAGCGTGCCACCTTGGTTCAGACGTTTGGACAACGGAACCACGTATGCTTGAAGGACGGTTCAATCACAATTCCTCCATATGCTCCACCACAGAAGATGCAGGCACACCTGATTCCCAAACAAACTCCCCGGTCCATCTTTGTCTACTTCCGCGGTCTATTTTATGACATTAATAATGACCCTGAAGGTGGTTACTATGCAAGGTATGTCTGGAAAGTGTTTTATCCATTTGAAATTATGAAACATGTTTTCATGTCAAGTTAGACTTGAGACTTACGTCCGTCTTATTAACCCTTTTAATTGATTAACAGAGGTGCAAGGGCAGCTGTTTGGGAAAATTTCAAGAACAATCCACTCTTTGACATCTCCACGGACCATCCAACTACATATTACGAAGACATGCAACGATCTATATTCTGTTTATGTCCTCTTGGTTGGGCCCCTTGGAGTCCAAGGCTAGTTGAAGCAGTGGTATTTGGCTGCATCCCTGTTATTATAGCCGACGACATTGTTCTACCCTTTGCTGATGCTATCCCATGGGAAGAAATCGGCGTTTTTGTAGCTGAGGAAGATGTCCCTGACCTGGACACAATCCTCACTTCTATTCCACCGGAAGTAGTCCTAAGGAAACAAAGATTGCTCGCGAATCCTTCGATGAAATGGGCAATGATGTTCCCACAACCTGAGCAACCAGGGGATGCATTCCATCAGATACTAAACGGGCTGGCACGCAAACTGCCCCATGATCAAAGTGTTTACATGAAGGCTGATGAAAAGGTTTTGAACTGGACAGCAGGTCCAGTGGGAGACCTGAAACCTTGGTAATGGAAGTGCTACCATTCTTCTTCTCCCTTCCGGAATGCAGTTGAATTTTGTACTGGTATTGGCATTGAGCAGATCCTTTCGCAACGCGAATATAGTTGAGTTGCTGATGCATCGGATTGCTTTGTGCCTTTTGTCCTGTGTTTTGTCCAGTTCCACTGTAACAGATTGAGAATGTGCTGCTAAAAAATGTAAACTAGTTTCTTGTTAAATGAATTTTGTATAGGTGCTGTGCTGCTGGCATTAAGCAGATTCTCTATGGATATGCTTTTGTGCTGCTCTACTCAAAATCTACAACTTTAGTTGACAAATCGGTCCTTCTGTTGATTCATCACACGAAAACTTATTTTTAATAATCTTCTTATTCGAGTGTCAGCAGAGATCAAGAGGTTACTTACGCGTAAAAATGCTGAAACGAGCCACTTAGTATTATAGTCCAGTGATATTCCTCTTCACTGTAAGTGAGATGTATTAGATTTGATTCTTGCCAAAGGTGAATTTGAATCACATTATTGCTAATCTATTGTGAGTCTAAGTCCACTCCCTCCCTCTTATGATAAACAATCTAGTTTAATCCACGTTTTTTTTGTAAAAAAATGCAAATTTTTTATTTTCTCGAAATATTTTCCGTGAGTGTTAAGGAAATCTTTATAATGTATTTGGATGCGAATTTACAGTTTACTGAGCAACAAGTGTATATTTAGTAGAATATTTAAGCCCATAAGTAATAAATAAGTGAAAATATAGAGATGTTAAAAGGCATACTTAGTGTATATTTTTGTTAATTTTTCTTTTATTTCTCTTACCACTACCACAAACTATCTTATTCATGTTCTTCAAAATATATTTTTCCGTGCAAAGAGCCCAAACTCGTTTTCTAAGCACCCAAGAGTTTGCCTCATTCTACATGTCATGTGTTCGCATCGTTTTGCATGCCAGAAGTCCATCTTTTTTGCGTCTACTACGAGAGCCTGCGTCGTTTTGATGTGTACAGAGTCAGCCTCGTTTTCCGTGCCAACCTCGATTTGTGCATTATATCCCGCCTCGTTTTCGGTGCACAAAGCATGCCTCGTTTTACGTTGCAAAAACTGACACCTTTTTTGTAAGCCAAGCTCGTCTTGTTTTACGTGCCATGGTTCTCCTCGTTTTGAGTGAGTTGAGTCTGGCCTGTTTTGCGTGCGCCGAGCTCGCTAAACACCTATGTTTGTGGACAAAAATACAAATTTGTTATTTTCGTAAAATATTTTTCATGAGCATTAACTTAAACTTTTTTAAGAAATTTGGAAACAGTTTTACGGTTTATTGAGCAACAAATGTATATTTAGTAGAATATTTAAGCTGAAAACTAAAAAAATAAGTGAAAAATATAGTAGTGAGACCCATAACATTGTCAAACGGGGTTCTACACTCAAAGAATCTCAACGGGAAGTTTCACCTTAATTTTCAAAACTTGATAGTGAGGCGAAGGTGAAAATAAAAGGATTGAACGGTGATTATGTACAAGTTTGCAAAACCGATTGAAAATCGTGAGTGTTAATACATGTTTTTTTTTTTTTTTTTTGTAAAAAATGCAAATTTTTAATTTTCTCGAAATATTTTTCATGAGCATTAAAGAAATATTTATAATGTATTTGGAAGCGGATTTACAATTTATTGAGCAACAAATGTATATTTAGTAGAATATTTAAGGCCAAAAGTAATAAAATAAGTGAAAAATATAGAGATGTTAAAATGTGTGTATACACACACACACACGCACACACACACACACACACACACACATATATATATTAAATTAAAAGTTAAAATCACCTGTAGGTGAGGCTTAAACAAAAAAATAGCAAAATTTTGTTTGTTAAATAGTCTTTCCCCCTATTTGGGTGGACAAAGACGGATCTATTAATATGTAGTTCAGATGTAGATAAAAGAAAAATTACCAAAAAGAAAAAAGGTTTAAATATCTTTAAATTTAGGTTTTAAATCTATGATTACATGTGTTTAAATATAAATTATAATAGATTTTACACGGGAAAATATATTTTGAAGAACATGAATATAATAGTTAGTTGTAGTGATAAGACAAATAAAAGAAAAATTAACAAAAATGATTCAAATTCCGAGGTACCAGAAAGTCACGCGAAATTTGAATAATTTTTGTACCTTTTTGTTAATTTTTCCTTTATTTCTCTTACCACGACAACAAACTATCGTATTCATGTTCTTCAAAATATATTTTTCCATGCATGGAGCCCAACTCGTTTTCTAAGCACCCGAGAGTTCACCTCCTTCTGCTTGCGCAGAGCCCGTTTCGTTATGCATGTGAGGTGTTCGCATCATTTTTCGTGCCAGATGCCTGCTCTTTTTGCGTCCACGGAGCCTGTATCGTTTTGACGTGCACAAAGCCAGCCTCATTTTCAATGCCCACCTCAATTTGTGCACCGTATCCCATCTCATTTTCGGTGCGCGGAGCTCGCCTCGTTTTGCGTTGCAGAAGCTCGCCCCTTTTGTAAGCTGAGCTCGCCTTGTTTTGCGTGCCATGGTTCACATCGTTCTACATGAGCTGAGTCCGTCCTGTTTTGCATGCACCAAGCCCACCTAACACATGTGTTTCTTGACAAAAATGCAAATTTGTTATTTTCGCAAAATATTTTTCTTGAGCATTAACTTAAAATTTTTAAGGAAATTGGAAGCAGTTTTACGGTTTATTGAGCAACAAATGTATACTTAGTAGAATATTTAAGCCGAAAACTAAAAAAATAAGTGAAAAATATAGTAGTGAGGCCTGGAATATTGTCAAATGAGGTTCTACACTCAAGAATCTCAACAGAAAGTCTCACCTTAATTTTCAAAACTTTACAATGAGACGAAGGTGAAAATAAAAAGATTAAATGGTGATTATGTACAAGTTTGCAAAACCGACTGAAAACTGTGAGTGTTAATCCACGTTTTTTTGTAAAAAATGCAAATTTTTTATTTTCTCGAAATATTTTCCGTGAGCATTAAAAAAATCTTTATAAAATGTATTTGGAAGCGGATTTATGATTTATGATTTATTGAGCAACAAATGTATATTTAGTAGAATATTTAAGGTCAAAAGTAATCAAATAAGTGAAAAATATAGAGATGTTAAAATGTATATTTAGTGTATATTTTTAATTTTTTTTTCAAGTTATAAATGTGAAAATCACATGTAGGTGAGGCCTAAACAAAAAAAAAATAGCAAAATTTTGTTTTGTTAAATAGTCTTTCCTCCAATTTGGGTTGACAAAGATAATTCTATTAATATGTATTTCAGATGTAGATGAAACAAAAATTAACAACAAGAAAAAAGGTTCAAATATCTTTAAATTTATGTTTTAAATCGTTGATTACAAGTGTTTAACTATGAATTATAATAGATTTTGCACGAAAAAGTATATTTTGAAGAACATGAATATGGTAATTTGTTGTAGTGGTAAGACAAATAAAAGAAAAATTAACAAAAAAAATTCAAATTCCGGGGTGCCAGAAAGTCAAGGAATTTCAATCATTTTTGTACCTTTTTGTTAATTTTTCTTTTATTTCTCTTACCATTACAACAAACTATCGTATTCATGTTCTTCAAAATATATTTTTTCGTGCATAGAGCCCGACCTGCATCGTTTTGGCTTGCACGGAGCCAATCTTGTTTTCCCTACACACCTTGATTTGGGCGTCGTATCCGATCTCGTTTTTCGGAGCTCACCTCGTTTTGCATGCCAGAAGCCTGCCCAATTTTCTGTGAGACGAGCCTACCTTGTTTTGCATGTCATGGTTCGTCTCGTTTTGCGTTAGCTAAGTCCGCCTTGTTTTGTGTGCGTTGAGCCCGCTCGCAAAATATTTTTCCTATGCGTTAAGTTGAACTTTTTAAGGAATTTGGAAGCAGTTTTACTGTTTATTGAGCAGTAAATGTATATTTAGTAGAGTATTTAAGTCAAAAACTAAAAAAATAAGTGAAAATATAGTAGTGAGACTCAAAACATTGTCAAATAGGGTTCTACCCTCAAAAATCTCAATGGAAAGTCTCTCAAAATCTACAATTTTATTTGACAAATCGGTCCTTCTTTTGATTCATGACACAAAAACTTATTTTTAATAATCCTCTTATTCAAGTGTCATCAGAGATCAAGACTTACTTACGCATAAAGATGCTGAGACAAATAATTTAGTACTACAGTTCAGTTGTATTCTTCGTTACTGGAACTGAGAGGTCTTATATTTGATTATTGACAAAAGCGAATTTGAACCACATTATTGCTAGTTTATTATAAGACTAAGTTCACCCTTTCCTTTTATGGTAAACAATCTCGTTTGTTTAAAAAATTAAATATATAAAAACTAAAATGACAGTATTTCAAATAAATATTGCAGTGCTAGGTGTTGAACTTGCAAACCATAACAAAGAAGTTCAGCCCTTGAGCTATCCTAAAAGTCGGGGATTTGATGGGGTCAAGCAACTAATTAAAGTAAAATATTTGATAAATTAATATAATTCGAGAAGTCAATTTAAAGCAATTTAAAGCCATTTCCTCATTTATTTTGGCCCTACGACTAATTGTAATTAAAATATAATTATGTCCAACCTTCAAAGTTCTATTTTACCTACCACATGGCTTCTATTGTGCGTGTGACAATATTTTAAACCAGGTATGTATCTGTTTATAAACGTAATCTCTCTCCCCAAGTTGCCATTAGAATAATAATGTACTAAAATCTGAGAAAAGTAAATATTGTAGTAGCAAAGCAGAAGAAAAAAAAAATCATTTTGGTATATTTTTTATTTTTTAATTATTACAAAAGATATTACTTATTAAAAAAATCGAAATATTTAAATTCTAGAAGTCGTGTGTTAGAAAAAAATTTCAATAAACATGCGAGGGCCAACTGGTTTTTTATTTCTTTGTCAAATAATAAATTTATTAGATTAAAGGTTAGATTACAAAGTTGACGAGGTTCGAACTCATACCGTGATGCAACAACAACACTGTTTTCCATCACTGTGATATATAGCCACTTGCGCGGACCGGTTTTTGATTGAATTGCTGCAAAATTGACCTCTAGCTTGGATATATGTTACGTCTATTAGCAATTAATGTACCTAAGTTAGCTTGTATACAATTATTATGGATTGGATGGTCATATATACCTGAAAGTCCAGCTTCAGTTTTAACTGCTTGTCAAATATTAGTGGGGTTCTAAATTCTGGAGAGCCCTCATTTGAATTTTTCAGCTCACAATCACAAGCTAACAGTTGAATAATGACATATGGATTCACAAGTGCTGATATATATTAAAGGTTGCAGAATATGATGCAAAATTGGCTGCTTCTTCTTCTTCTACTTGTACAGTTATATACTTGCACGCAACATGTACATGGTTGATCACGTATTTAGAGTTTGATTCTTTTTCTTTTAAATTATTCTCTCCTTCAGTTATCTCATATTTGATCGGTCACGATTAAATCACGTCAATATCTTGTATTGACTTTTTATAGAAAAAAAAGAGAAAAAACAAAGAGGAAAGTGAGAGGGAAGGAAGAGAATCCTACTTCCATGTATCTATAAAAAAATAAAAAATAATAATAAAAAAAAAACTTTTAATTGAATTGGTTGCAATTATTTGCTTTTATACTCGACATTTTATGCTCAAATCTTTCCTTGTGAGTTTTGACCAAATCCAATTCACTTTTCAAGGTTTGAATATTAAAAAATTGTGCAATAATACTATTCACACCATGTTTTTGTACCACATTTTCATAACATCTTATGTGACATTTGATGTGAACAGCCACATCATTTGAAGTAATCAGATTTTTAAATTTAGTTCATTATTTAATAAACTAATAATTAAAAAAACTAGTTAATTAAATGATGATTGTGGTATACAAGAAGTCTTTCTCCTTTCTTTCATTGGGTTTTGCAAATTTTTCAAATGATGTGGTTATCCACATCAAATGCCACCTAATATGGTATTGTATAAAAAGATTGTATGAATATCATTACTCTTATAATTAAACTTCTCGCATTTCAAGTGGTATTTTTAGTAAATTGAATTTAGATCATAAAAGTTAATATTTATATGATCCAAAATTAAATGTGTGCCAAACTTCGTGACCTATTTTCTCTTATAAGATTGGACCACATTCTTCAACAACATCAATATAGTATCCAAATGCAAATTGCAAACCATGTAACATACGTTATTCATGTAAACCGTGCATCATATGTAAACCATGCATCACTCTTCAAATTAAGGAAACATTCCATTTCAGCCTCTCTTGGCTATAAGTCTAGCTTCCACACTTGTAGCGAATTTCGAACTCAAGACCTCCAGTTTTTAATTTGGAGAAAGCCTTGCAATTCCTCTTTTACTATTGGGCCACTAGCTCGTGGTTAAAATATTATGTATTTCTTCCGTTATAATTTTATAAAAGTATAATGAACACGATGAATTTTTTTAGAGTACTAATAATAATTGTTGGAAAATAAAAAGTATTAATAATAATTCACTACAACTGTTACAATAATTTCGTACAATCCTTTTGAATGCTTTTTTATTTTTTTTCAAACAATGGTTCTGTATTCATTCTTCAATTTTATTCACGACCTAACAATTTCGAGTTTTAATCATTTTTGTCTAGAGATAAATTTTCTTTAAAAATATTTGAAAATAGAAAAATGACGTCATGATTGAGTAAGCGTTGGCACCTGCAAAGTGAGCGGCAAGTCCCTACCAACTGTTCCATCGGCGCGATTGAGTGCTTGTCTTCAACCTACCGTTTCGAGTCTGCCGAAAATCATCCAAAAATATTTAACCCCAAAAAAAGAAAAAGAAAAAAAATTTCATCGTTGGTATCGTAAATAAATGTAAAAGCCCCTTCCTTCAGTAATCAATCAGTCTTCGCGTCTTCACCAACCCCCCCCCCCCCCCCTCTCCCCCACCTTCTCTGTGATCCAGCAATGGCTTCCATTTCCAAGCTCTCCAATCCCACCCCCGCTTCCTCCTTGTCCTCCACCTTCAGCCCCAGAACGCCGCAGCCCAAGTGTTTGGTCCGCCTCCTCGCCACCCCCGCCGCCACCTTCAACTCCAAACTCTCCTCCAAGCTCTCCGTACGAACCAAGCCCTCTCTCCGGGGCTCTCTGGTGTAAGTCTTCCCCTTTTTCCGATTGCATATTATCTTTGTTTGATTTTTTTTTTTTTGGATCAGAAGCTGGATTCGAGCTTTGTTTCTTTTGCTTGATTTCGTTTTTTTTTCTGATGAAACTTGAAAGTTGTGTAATTTAGTATTCTGGGTTGCTGATTTGATTGCAAATGGAAAAGGTTTGCTCATTTGGGTTGACGGAAGTTTGCTTCTTTTGCAGGGTGAGGTGTTCTCAGAGTGATGGGAATGGAAATCCGGTGAAGAGAACTTATCTCCATGATCTGTATGAGAAGGAGGGACAGAGTCCGTGGTATGATAACCTCTGCCGGCCTGTGACGGATCTGCTTCCGCTTATCGCAAGCGGGGTTCGAGGTGTAACCAGTAACCCAGCGGTAATTACTCATTTATCTTATGTTTTTTGAACTTTGCTTATTGGTTTAAGATCAAATGAGAAATGGGTTGGAAGTGAAACTGTCAATATGTTCGTTGAATATCGTTTATTTTACCATGCCTTTTTCAGTTTTCGTGTTTTATGTGCAATCCGATCTAACTAGCTCTATATAATGCGGGATTGCAGATTTTCCAGAAAGCAATCTCAACTTCAAATGCTTACAATGACCAATTCAGGTATTTTCAATGATTATCTTGGTTGGTCAGAAGGGGCTGTGGTTGCGGTATTTTTTATTTGAATCGCATGTATATCTGGAATGATTGCGTGTGGAACTCTGTTGAGTTTCTGGTTGTAAGCTCTTGGCATCTGGGATGGGAAAGTTGGATTTGTTGTCCCTCTTTCTGAGTTTAAATTTTTTAACCGGCATACCCCTTGCTACACAGTGTTCATATGTCAATAACATATTCTAATGGAATTTGCAGGGAACTTGTACAGTCAGGAAAAGACATTGAAAGTGCATATTGGGAACTTGTGGTGAAGGACATTCAAGATGCTTGCAAACTTTTTGAGGCTATCTATGATCAAACAGATGCTGGTGATGGCTACGTTTCTGTTGAAGTTTCTCCCCGACTTGCTGATGACACCCAAGGGACTGTGGATGCTGCAAAATGGCTTCATAAAGTAGTTGCCCGTCCTAATGTCTACATAAAAATTCCTGCCACTGCTCCATGCGTTCCTTCAATTAAGGAAGTTATAGCAAATGGCATAAGTGTCAATGTGACTGTAAGTTCAATTCTACTATACTAATTATTTTTTTCCTCTTTATGGGGTGAAATTTTGAATCTTTGCTTCACCAAGAATAGATGGCCAACAAAGTCGTACGAAAGTGCATCTGAATGGAATTTTAAGTTTGTGTGGTGGTATGGTTGGGCTTTTCATAGGTGATTATTTTGACAGCGTAGATGAAATCTACACTATGTGCTATAGTTGTCATAAGTTCTTGAGTTCAGAGTGATCATTGTTCTTGTTAGGCCTTTTTAATGAGAAGAAGTTTTTGGGGCTGTGGCATCATCTCTCATTCGACCGAACTATTTAGTATATAATAGAATTGCAATTCCCTAATTGTAGAAGTGTTAACTCATACTTTCTCTTAATGTCTGTGCACAGCTTATATTCTCGCTCAGTAGATATGAGGAGGTGATTGATGCTTACTTGGACGGCCTTGAGGCTTCTGGACTAAGCGACCTCTCCAGAGTCACAAGTGTTGCTTCCTTCTTTGTCAGTAGGGTGGACACCCTCATTGACAAGTTGCTTGAAAAGATTGGAAATCCAGAGGCCCTTGACCTTCGAGGAAAGGTATATCAAAATCAGATGTTCAACTCTCTTTTTTTTAATCAAAATCAGATGTTCAACTCTCTTTTTTTTAATCACGAACATAAACCTTGAATGTGAGATTTGCTAACGTGATGAGTTAACTATGTCAGGCTGCAGTAGCTCAAGCTGCTTTGGCATACCAACTCTACCAAAAGAAATTCTCTGGCCCTAGATGGGAGGCTTTGGTGAAAAAAGGTGCTAAGAAGCAGAGGCTGCTTTGGGCCTCAACCAGCGTCAAGAATCCTGCCTACCCCGATACTTTATATGTTGCTCCTCTCATAGGCCCCGACACGGTGAGCCATCCCATTGTCCAACCTGATCTCTGATGCTTGATGGTTATTATTACTATGATTTTACATCTGTGATGATACATTACTTGCTTAAATAGACTTCATAATTGGAATATTTACTCTGTCAATGTTGATTTGTTGATTCATATTGCTTAATGTTTAATGCCGACTTTCCTTTTGCAGGTTTCAACCATGCCAGACCAAGCTCTTCAAGCATTTGTCGACCATGGCACAGTTTCAAGGACAATTGATTCCAATGTATCCGAAGCTGAAGGCATTTACAGTGCACTGGAGAAGTTAGGAATCGACTGGAGCTACGTTGGGAATCAACTCGAACTTGAGGGAGTGGATTCTTTCAAGAAGAGTTTCGACAGCCTGCTAGACACCCTGCAAGAGAAGGCCAACTCTCTTAAATTGGTTAGTCTGTAAGATGTAAGATGTCGGAACTATTTGTGTGAGTTGAATAAAGCTGGTGGGGGTTGTCGTCCTGTAAATTTAGCCTGGTGCTTTGTAAGACGTTGATTACGTTTGACGAGTTCTTTCCAGCAACAGGTTGAGTGGGATATTACAATTTGCTGTTGCACTTATGTTTGGCATTGTTTTCTTTCCTTCCCCCACTCTATGAAGGTGAAGCTAGTAGCCAGTTACCTTCAGAAATGTACGTTTCATTTGGATTTGAGAATTATGGGCCGTCAAGTAGATGATGCTCAATGTTATTCTCTGCAAGATTTTCCATTTCAGCTCGCAAATTGAATCATGAAGCTCAAAATTCTTGAATCCGACGGCCGAATTTTAAGTTACCTTCATACTACTGATGGAAAGTTTATGGATTTTCATGTTTTTTCATGGAAAGAAAATGCCCTCGTGTTGTTCTAGACTGTTAATTTTACTGACAATATTATTCAATTGACGGAAAGAAAATTCGAACTTAGTACAAGCACATTGATCTGACCATCTGGTATTATAACTTGGTAAATGTTTGTTTTATTCGTTACACATTCGAAATAAAATTAAATAGTACTAGAGAATTGAGGTTAGCTCATACAATAAGCGAGTCATAATAATTTGATATCGAGCTCATGTTAATAAGAAAAGAATAAGGAAAGGAATGGTAAAATAGAGGGGTTGGGCCAGACAAGTTGAGGCCGTCATCTTCCCGCCAAACACATTCCCTGGTTCAGTGGTTCCCCAATCACCACTTCACGGCTCAGACTCCAGTAGTCCACCCTTTTCTCTCCCTTGTCAAGTAGCACCACATCTACCATGTCTTCAATCTCAGCCGTCCGATCTCCACCACGACCGCCGTCCGATCTCCTGTTTTAGCCTCCTGCAATCCTCTGTGAGTGCCGAAACATCGTAGATTATTCAAGTTTGGAGTGCAGATGGTTAAAAATAGGAAGTCCCAAAATCGCCATCCTTCAATAACCCTGCTCATTAGTCGTAGTCATGTACATTTGTGTACTAGATTTTACCGTTTGTATATTTTATTTTGTTGTTCATACTCTCCTCATGTGACATATCATGTGATGTGAGAGACAGACAAGTGTGTCACTCGATGTGAGAGATGGGCACAAGAGATGCACCGCGTTTTTCCCTCACATTCTTTTGTTGCATTGTGATTGTTTTGGAACTACTTTTAGTGCCAGCACTTCGGGGGAAGGACTATGGCAAGTCGAAAATGAGTTATCCGGACTATACAGAAACTGAATCAGGTCTTCAGTACAAGGTTAACCATTGGAACACACAAAATTTTAGCCTCCTTGTTTTTATGAAGTTTCAAGCTCTCCAAAGTTTGATTTAGTTATTTCATCGAATGATTTATCTAAGAAGAAATGCAGGACTTGCGAGTAGGAGATGGCCCCAAACCGAAGGTAGGAGAGACCGTTGTGGTAAGCCACTCATTCTCCGAGTGCACGCTTTCAAGCTTTCACATGTTGATAGGGTTGTTTGGGATTGAGCCAATTTTGCTAGATAAATTTGTCTGTCGTATCCCCCTACGTGTTTTGTTGAGTCATTGTTGCAGGTTATGATCGTTGGATGGATTTCAGGTTGATTGGGATGGGTACACCACAGGATCGTAGTGCCCCCAGAATTGGGATATCCTGAGAATGACTACAACAAGAGTGCCCCAAGGCCGACAACATTTTCGGTAAATCTTTTGTCGTTCTGGCGATTCATGTAATCCATTTCTGCTTCTCCTTACAAGGTGCAATGTCGATGTGTAACGTGTTACAGGGACAACGAGCATTGGATTTCGTGCTGCGGAACCAAGGGTTGATAGACAAGACTCTTCTGTTCGATATTGAGCTCATCAAGATCATACCGAACTGATGAGCTCAATAGGAAATCGGTTGGCTGGCGAAAGAATGCGGCTTACTTGTCGTAGAGAATCTTATTCCGGATGCCAGAATATCGATTAGATGAGGTAGCAAATTTATAACAACAAACACCATCAAATCCTTGTGCACTAATTACTTCTGTACCTGAACCTTTTTTTTTTTTTTTTCTTTTTTTTTCTGAGAAGAGAACAATGAACGACTGCAGGTAGCCCGATAATTGAAATAAAAGTTATATTAAAAGAAAAACTAATGAAAAAGGCTTGAAAACTTTGAGTTTTAACGATAAGGACAAAATAAAAGGTAAAGTGATTAGTACCAGGATTGACTTTTTAGTGTAAAAATATGATTTTTCGTTAAAGTGACTAGTACCGGGAGCTTTTCGTTAAAGTTTCTATTATTAAAAGCTATGATCGTCAGCATAAATTAATGACACTAAACAAGATCCATAATCTGATAGAAGTGCAAATCATCAACAGTTAACTGCAAAACGAGAAGAAAATCAACACATACAAGGACCGAAAACATCTTAAGAGCAAATAATTCAAACCTGCTGAACATTCAAAAAGTCCTTGCCTTTATTCAACAGAAAGCTCCCTTCGCTTGTACCGCACCATCACCTTTCCTTTCACACCCACAACCATGGCATTCCAATCAATCTCGGGAAACGGTGATACCAGCTCCAGTTCAAAATTTCTCAGCAGGTGGCTCCATATAGCCTTTATCTGTAGGTATGCAAATGGCTCACCAAGGCATCCATGCCTGCCACCTCCAAACGAGATATACGAGAATGCCCCTGCAGATTTGTCTTCTTCTCTACCCACAGCAAATCTATCAGGATCGTACGTGTCTGGCTCCTTATAAATATGAGGAAGCCGGTTGGCAAAATATGGTGATGTGGCAACTATGTGCCCTTTCGGGACATCATACTCTTTGCCCTCGCGGGTTTGTACACTGAAATCACTATGCGAGCTTCGCAGCAGCATGATCAGTGGAGGGTGCAATCTGAGAGCTTCCTTGATGCAACGATACAGGACATCCATCTCTGCCAATATATCATGATCAACCTTCTTTCCGTGCTTTTTCATTAGGTTTTTCTGCTCCTCTGACACAGCAGACAAGAAGTCCTTGTGACGGAGGAGATAGGCCCCAGTCCAAGTGGAAGTGATGGAACTGGTGTGCTGCCCAGCAAAGAGAGCAGCAATGAGCAAGCCAGTGACCTCAGATTCAGTTGTTGGCCGGCCATTTTTGTACTTTGAGTCAATGAAACATTGCAACATGTCATTCTCAGACTGTGCAGCACGCTTACGGGAGTTTATGATCCTTGCAAAAATATCTGAAAGCTTCTTGCGTGCCTGGTCACGGCGACGGTGAGCTGGGATGGGCAGGTATGGAAAGATGACACTGATTGGAAGCATTCCATTGTCAAGGTCATGGAACAATGCTGAAACATCATCAAAGAGCTTATCACGAACTTCACGACCCAAGAGGCATCTGCTGGCTGTCAAGATAATCAGATGCTCAAGCTCATACTTTAAGTCCACCTCGCCACTGTCTCCCCACTTGGAAAAGTAATCCTGCACAGTAAAATTGGAAGACAAGAATTAACATCATGGAAGACCCTATGTATTAGTTTTCTAGAATAAATGAAATGATGAAATCTTCAGTCGTGCCTTGCATCTAATTGAGGTTTTGGGGTGATTTATTCTCGTTCTGATTCAGAGAAATATAACCACGCCCTTTGCAATACATATTTTGTATAAGAATTTAAAGAACCCTCATTCCAATCAATGTTCCTTGCGAAACTGCTACTTTTGTATCAAGAATAAAATTTATAGTTCAGGAAGGCGAAACACGTCTGGTTTAAAGGACCCTCATTCCAATTAATGTTCCTTGCAAAACTTGCAAGTCCTGGGATACAACTGGGGCAAGTGGTAGAGAAGTGAGCCTTAGATTACATCTCATATTGCTACTTTTTCATGAATCTAGAGGATCTTCTCTAAAGCAAATGTAAACAAATTACTAAACAAGTTGAAGGCTGAAGCAATCAGATAAACAACAAAACCAGCAAAATTCCAAATCAAATAATGATATTCAACCGAAACACTTACCTCTGCTTCAGTAACCATCTGATCCACATATCCCTTAAGTTTATTTACCCTGAGAGCCTCCGTGAAGAATCGGAACTGCTCCTGCCTCACCGTGTAATCCACATCGAACACAACTCCAGGGCCGAAAGTGGGCACATTGAACTGGTATACCTCCTGCTGGCTAAGATCAGCCTCCGGGGCCTTGAAGAAGTGGGCAGAAACCTCAGGACCAATCAAGAAAGTGATCTTCTTGTTAAGCAGATTCAATGTGAACACACTCCCGAGCTTCGGGTACTCTTCACGAAGCAAGATAATGGGGCCTTTCAAGAATCGGAGCAGTCCTCCGAGCACAGGCCACGTCTGCACCACCGGAGGAAGACGCTTTCCAGATCGAGACATAATTAGCGCTGAGATCAGCTTGGCCACCACCAGAGTGGCCAAAATCATCAGCCCCACACTGAAAAGCTTGTTATCCATATCCATTGTCACCATAATTTGGTCCAATTACAGGGACCTAGCAGAAAAATCCACACACAAATACAGAAAATTAGCAGCTTTCAATGAACAATACCACTCACCGCCAATTCTAACGAAAACCCAACAAAAATTTCACGACTTTTAACAGTAGATTTCGATTAGATCTAACTTTCAGCACAAAATAAACGAATTTATACAAATGCTTCGTCCGGCTGCAGGAAAATTGAATCGGAGCTTCGATTTTCTCGGCAATCAAACAATCAAGGAGTGAAAAGGGAACTAGAATCTGGTGAAAATTTCATCAGATTAACGAAAAGTTGAAGCAGAAGGACAATGCATGAGAGAAGATAAAGGCGAAGGATTGGGGATAAGAAAGAAGGAATTAGGGTTTCGTACCTGATTGCAGATTGGAGCGCAGAAAAGATGGGAGGAGAAGGACAGTAGAGACCCAAAACTCTAGTCGGGTAGTGACACAGTGTGAGTAAGCGAAGCCCTGAGTCGTGTGTATATACAACTCTGGATATTCAAATATTTTATTTAATAAATAAGTATTTTTCTTTAATTCACTCAAATTAGCCAAAACAATATATTTTGTTCTCTAGAGTTTGAATTTTCTTTTTCATAATTCAAATAAAATTAGTGTAATTATCTTTTCGTTTGTGTTAAAATTAGTGGAAAGTTGTTTTAATTTCTTACATCACTACTTAGAGTATTAAAATTTTTAACAGTTCAACTCGCTCTTATGTCAGGTCAATATTGGGCGAGAAGAAAAGTTAGTCCAAATGTAATTTGATTGCCTTCTAAATTTCGGTTTTCACACATATTATGTAAATAGTTAAAAGAGGCATACACAATTATACACACGAGTTATTTGAATCGTTAATTGTCTAATGGTTTTTTAATATATACAATATTATATATACTAAAATGTGTGAAAATGAGCTGACGATAATAATTTAAAATTTGTTTTTAGTGAAAATTGAATTCAAACCCTCTTATTTACAAAGGGTTTAATGTTTTAAATAGAAATTGTATGTTCCATTTTCAATATGTCCACAGGTAATTAGTATTCCTTTTTTGTATCAAAGTAACATTTTTCATAAAATAATTAGCTCTTTTCTATTTGTATGTTTGGAAATTGGAATTTATTTTCAAATATCCTTTTTTTTTTGGGGTCTGAATTTTCCAAGTATCCGTAAGAATCTCCTATTCATTCATTTGTTAATCATCATGTTCGAAAACGGTACGAGTGTAAAGCTGCGCTCGTTGGATCTGGAAAACAGTGGGTCTATGAAAAGGTGGTTTGACGTACACGTGTATTATTTTAATTGGTGGGGGGGGAGATTTACATCAATTAATCACTGAAAAGATCCTCTTCGGATTCTTTTCCTGAGATCCTAGAGATTCAATGATCGTAACCGTTTATCGTATATCGTACTGTTAGTTTTTGTTAATTACTATTTATATTTAATTTTAAATTTTAAAATAATTTCTAACTGCACAATGTTCGATGAACGATCACGATCATAAAATCTTTAAGATTCCCAATAACAGAACCCATCCAGGATCCCTTTCCATTAATCACCCGCCTGGTACCCAGTTGGGTAAAAAAGAAAAACGACAAAAGCAAGCACACCAAAGCGGCAAGGGGTGTGCATTGCTAGACGAGCCCGGAGGGTTTTCTATCAGCTTGTCAGGAACAAGTGGACGGATACTCCATGGTCCATGGGTGAAGGATATTCTTACCTTGCATTGCTACATTTGAGTATCGGCCCTCAACTCACAAACTCAATCATGAAATTGCCCTAAACTGTGAATTACATCAGTCGATCATAGTAAAATGTCCTTCCTCATTACAGGTTAAGAAGGTGGTAGTGGCGGTGATGGCAATGCTGGTGGGTCTACCTGTTGGGTACACAACGAGTACTGCCACATTTGATTAAAAAAATATAAAGTTGGGATAGTAGTCGATATTTTGTGCAACTTTGTTACTGACAATTCAAAAAAGTTTTTAACGAACGTTTTCCAATCAATAAAATAAACCAGGAATAATGCATGATGACTCTTTTAAGTGCTAATAGCATTTTTGAAGAGTGGTTAAGATAGAAGCACCCGGCATTACAACCACCTCACAACATTTCCACACTACTAAACTGGTTAATGGGCACCTGTTGAATCTGGTACAGGCCCAAGACTATTGCACCCAAAAAAACCACCTGCTTCTGTTGCAGCCTCAAGAACAAGCAAGGCATAACGTCGCCGGCAACAGAACTGCAATCTTGTGAAAAATGCAGATTACACTTCTGAGTTCTGACCAGGTTTAGATGCACTAGCTTAGCTACATGAGTGCCAATTGATAAAGAAATTTGAAATTAGGCTTCAAGAATCAAATAGAGATTGAACTACAAACTATATATAACAAGAAGCCTGGGCAGCACAAAAATTGAAGCAAACTTTGTAATACTGCTTCAAGTGTCCGCCCAAACCCGAGAACAACACAGAGTACTGAATACATCATCCTCCACCAAGACCCCTTTTCGCGCAATCTACTTAGAAGAAATAAAACCTTACTGATGGGGAGGTCAATTCTCTCATCTTCAATTTTCTTGATTTACTTCAATGACCTTGTCCTGAGGAATTAACTGCTATATCACCTTGTCCTCAGTCGGTGACTCCACTACGCCGTCCTGAATTTTGGCCGGAGTGGTTCATGGACCTAGTAGGTTCAGGTGCACGCCTTTTCTTTCGAAGCTGTGATGGCTCTCCAACACCAGATATGGAGCTTATTTGTCTGCTGCTATGAGTGGGGGTTGGGAGCCCCCATACTGTCCGTGACATTGTCGGCATAGAACTTCGTGTAGGAGTTGCAAAACTATGGGGAGAACGGGACATTCCAGCTGATATCTGCTGAATTTTCTTCAACTGTTTGGACTTTAGTTTTTCTTCAAGTTCACTGGGCTCCGGGTAAAACACAAGAGAAACATTCCGTGAAATCTTCCCAGCTGCCAAATAATAAACAAATTCAATATATGATAGTAACGGAGAGCAAAGGCCATTGCAGTAAAGACAGCAGAACAACAGCAACAATTGTAACGATAACAAAAAAATTTATCAAGATATTGTCACCAAAGAAAACTGTTTGCCATCTCAACCCAACATGACTAAAATACCATACAGCAACAGAACTTAATGTGATTACATAAAAAGGGAAGGTACTGATCACCTGTACTGGTTAAGAAAACAAGATATATGCAGAACCTAATCACGAACATATTCAGCTAGCATACGAGCCAACTGTAAAGATTTTAGGAACAAATGGGACATGAATGATGTATGTAAAGTAGCCAGCTCAACAAATTCAAGTTGGTTAAATTTTGACGGAACATCGAACTGTAAAGCCAAGGATCCGTCCCAATTTCTAAACATTAAGAAACTGAAGTTAAGCATAAGAACCAAAACTCAGACCATTATGTCTCATGTAGATTCTTAATATGAAGGGTCTCAAACGTACCAACTTTTGTGCCTGACGCAGAAGATACAAAAACTGTAGCATCTGGCTTTTGAGCTGTACTTTGCAAATCATATTCTTTGCCTACCAACATTAAAAACATAATATCAGCACTCGTTATTAAAAAATAAATATGCATTGCAGAGTCATACCCAAATGAGGTTCCTTGGCTATTGAAATTAGATGGATAAAAGAACTGCGTCTCAATAACTCTAACATGCCTCTTCTATCACTAAAGTTTATGTATAATTACCAGATGGGCCGACAAAACTGCCCAACTCTCCATCAGTGCCAAGCTTGAGCGAAACTTCTTGGCAAAAATCTGGATTCTGCACCCCGCATAAAATAACCCATAAAAATCGATCACCCGCAATGATCACATTAACAAACAACAACATGACTGATTCTAATGAAACTATCATTTATCTTGCCATCGTAAGGACCACGAGGCCATCGAAGTCAATCCCTAACAGCTACGAAAGGTTTCAGTTGTTCAGGACCATCAAACAGGTTGATAACTAGTTGGTAAAAGTACTTACAACTTCGGCATTGCTTTTTATACGGGAAAATTAAAACATGGGTCTTGAATAAAAGTACTAGAAAAGAACCCGGAAACCGAAAAGCAACGTACTTGATCTTTCGGCCAAGAAATGAGCCAAAGCTCTGTGGAGCCGTTCATATTGATATCCACAAGTGGTTCTTTAGCAACTTGGGAAAATTCTGGTGGAGGTTTGTAGCCTTCGCCTTCACCAACTTTACCCGAGCTTCCTGCCTCCATCTATCTCCCACCTCAGTTCACAAACTTACGCAGCGCCTTCGTAAAAAAAAAAAAAAAATTAAACAAAAAAAAACCAAAGAGATAAATAATAATCAAATGAATCCCAGTTCAGACACTTCGTCGAACACCAAGACAAGTTATAATTTTTGGATTGAAGAAGCTTAAACCTAGAAGTATGGGATTTGGGGAAATTGAAATTTTTTGGATTAAAGGGTACCTATGTAACAAATTGTAACGAAAAGCAGGAGAACCTCTAATGCAGCGGTCTGCGTTTATTTCTTCCTTTGTCACCCGCCCTACGCCCCATGTCTGTTTTGATGAAATACAAATACAAACAAATTTGGGTGGGTTGTAATGGGCTGAGTTTGGATTGACAACTCAACCTGAACCCGATCCAATAATTTTTTTTTATTATTATTATTTTGATCAGTGATATTTTGCACTAATCTATGCAGAAAATAAAATGAGTTTGAACATGACGTAATGGGTTGAAGATAAAGTTCCTAACCACCAAAACAATTTATCATTTACTAATTTAAAATTAATAGGACATGGTACCCCGACAAAAATCGTGTGTACTTCTCACAAGTTCAATTTATCTCAAAGTTCAAGGTTTATTTGGTATCATTCTTCAATCCAATTTTATATTTTAAATAATGATGATTATAGGTAAATTACTTAATACTTATTAGTTTCGAAAACAAATAATTGGATCTAAGAATAATACTAAACATGCCCTCAATTCTTCTTCTCTTTTTTCTTTCGAGGAGTGTATGAGGAGTTTTATTGGAATGTTAACATTTTGCTTTGTAAACTCCATCCCACATGAATGGAGTTTGCCCATTTGACATAGGATATATATTTTTGGGTAAATTACACAAAACTACATCAACTATGGATTGAACGACACTTTCATACCTCTTTTTTTTTTTAAATGACAATATCATACCTCATCTTAAGAATTTGTGACAATGTCAAACCTCCGTCAGTTTTTCTGTTAATTTCTCTGTTAAATGCTGACGTGGCCAGAGACAGGACACACTCACTAATCCAACTGGATTAAAAATTAATTAAATATATTTATAATAATTAAATATTCAAACAAAAATTAAGAATAAAAAAAAATTAAAATGGCCTAGGGGTACGGGCCTCCCCTTTCCTCCACCTGCACCAACCTTCTTCTTCTCTTCGATAGCCACCAAACTCTTCCCCATCCCCCCAACCCAACCCACCCCACCCCACCCCAATCCCCCACTTCTTCCCATCCTTTTCGAACCCAAACTCTAACCCTAATTCCCCATTTTCAAATAGAAAACCGTAACCTTCCTCACCTATCCCCCCAACCTTCCCTACCTGTCCACTCTTCCCTATCTTTCCCCCCAATCTTCCTCCACCACCATTTCTCCTTCCTCTCTCTCTCTCTCTCTCTCTCTCTCATATTTCTCTCTTTGGGCTACCTGCAGCTTTTCCCCCATCCCTCTCCCTACAACCTGCAATTCTCTCTGACACCCTCCTCCTTCATATTCAACAAGATCGGTGACGTCTCGACCAATCTAGTGTCACCCACCACTCACCGGATCGAGTTTCCCAGCGGCGAGCTTGGTATCGATGACGGAATTCTACTCAGGTCAAGGGCCGATTTCGGCTCCAGTGTCATCCTCGTGTATCCTCCGAGAGAGAGAGAGGGTGGTACATGAAGGTTGGGGGGGACGGGTGGAAAGGTTTCTGGGTTTTGGGGATGCATGTGTCTAGAGAGAGAGAAAAGAGAGAAGAGAGAAAGGCGATAGAGAGATGAGAAGGTGGTGGAGGAAGGTTGGGGGTGGGAAGGGTTTCTGGGTTTTGGGGATGCAGATGTCCAGAGAGAGAGAAGAGAGAAAGGCGAGAAATAGATGAGAGAAAAAGGAAAAGGGTTAGTACTGCGGGTATAAGGGAAGGCCGGATCCCTTAGGCCTTTTTTTAGTTTTTTAATTTTTAATTTTTTT
This sequence comes from Malus domestica, assembly GCF_042453785.1. Lineage (NCBI taxonomy): Eukaryota > Viridiplantae > Streptophyta > Magnoliopsida > Rosales > Rosaceae > Malus > Malus domestica. The sequence goes on from NC_091673.1 coordinate 9,645,601, forward strand.
AATTTTTGAATATTTAATTATTAAAAATATATTTATTATTTTTTAATCCAGTTGGATTAGTGAGTGGGTCATGTCTCTGACCATGTCAACATTTAACAGAGAAATTAACAGAAAAACTGACGGAGGTGTGACATTGTTACAAATTAGTAAGATGAGGTATGCCATTGTCATTTTAAAAAGACGAGGTATGAAAGTGTCGTTCGACCTATAGTTGAGTTAGTTTTGTGTAATTTACCCTATATTTTTTTGTAGAGATCTTTGTTTTTTGTTTTTTTGTTTTGAAAAATAATAAATACACAATAGTTACCTCTTCTTACACCATTATGTTTAATTTTGCTTGTTGTTTCTGTTTAACTTATTGTTAGTTGTCATGCTTTGATGTGGCTTCATTTACTACTTAAGTGGCACGTTGTGTGTATCTTCCCTTTGATGGCCTTTGGAGCCTATGTAATTGCTCCAGGTTACTTTAGAGCAACTCCACCCATAAATTTCCTTAGGCTATAGGCAACCCAATCCCCCAAGTGAGCAGTAACTATTTTTAGTGAACAGTAATTGCCCAACTACATCTTCATCCATAAATTGAATCGCTCAGACAATTTGTATTAAAATATTATTATTTTTTAATTTATAAAATAATAAAGATAATTTTATTTTTAATTTTAATTTTGTATAGGAATTTTAATCAATCTCGTCACCAATGGCGGAGCTATAATTTTTTTTTTATGGGTGGGCTAGCTAAAAAAATTACCCTAAAATCAAATGATAATTTTTTTTTGCTACATACATATTGTATGCAAAAATTTAAGTTTAACTTTTGTATTTGTATACTTAAAATTTACTTGGCATAAACTCAACAAGCTTCGCATTTGCAAACTGCAACAATTACAATGACTCATCAAATTTACATATATTTAGATGCAAACACAATAAGAAGATAGAAAACTTGACATCTCAATTACAATCACACAACTAGCACAAATCAAAACAATGAAAGTAGATGTAAAGGCAATCTTAAAAAAATTGATTGAAACTAATATAGAACCTGCTGAATCAAAGAAAAATAATATTGAACAAAATGACATCACCATTTCCATGATAAGTTTTATATTTCTAGTTGTGCTATATACTCGCCGGGCTAGTTTCATTAAAAAATAATTCTTCTTGCAGGTTTTTTTGTCTATTATATTAGACTATGCACTAAAATATATATACATATGCCACAAACTCTCTCTGTGCTACAACCCACCGTAGCCTTTGGTGTGGCTACGCCATTGCTCATCACTGTTATTATCCGAAAATACAATTTTTGTAGATAGATTTTTTAGTAGATTTTTAAAACAAATCTTGTAGCACCACGTGTCATGATTATGTAAGGTGGAAGAACATGGTTAGAGCAGTTCCAAGGTTGCTAGGCCCTTAGGCAACTCAATCCCCTTAAATGAACAACAACTGCCAGTGCACCCCTAAACTGAATATGCCATACAATTTGTATTAAAATATTAGTATTTTTATAATAAAAAATAATTTTATTCTTAATCTCCGATAACAATAAAAAAATTGGTTGAAAATATTAAAATGTAGTGTAAGCACGGTAAGGTGGAATAACATGGTTAAATATTTACAGAAAATTAAATTATAATTATTTTATATATTTTATATTTTTAATTAATATTTTATATTTTTTATTAACGGCTGACATCATCATGACATCAACCTTGCGTCACTGCTCCGGGGAGCTCGACTGGAGCCCAACTCTTTGGGCTGGAGTGAATTGCTTGGGGGAGAGGGGGAGGCAGGCTTTGCAATCCCACTGCCACTGCAATTAAGAAATACTAGTTGATGTCACATCGAATTATCACAGCTCAGTTATAATTAAAAAAAACTAGAGTTAATTGAAAAAACACATAACTAGATATATGATGAACATACATCATAATTATGATGGTGAGTAAAAATGCTGTTATTGTTATTGTTATTGTCATACTTTGATGTGGCTTCATTTACGAGAAAGGATCCTCGTTGGATTTTTTTTGTGAGGATTTTGGAGATCCTCTAATCACATTCGTTTATCGTATACCGTGTGGTCAGTTTTCGTCAAGTACTGTTTAAATTTAATTTTAAATAACAAAATTTATAATAATTTTTAATCACACGATATACAATAAATAAATATGATTAAAGAATCTTCAAAATCTTCGCAAAGAATCCGTAAAAAATCCTCGATCAATTCCTGCTTGAGTGGCAGGTTGCTTTATAGCTTGGCCTCGTCCAAATATAGCTTGGCTTTATAGCTTTATAGCTGCCCTTTGATGGCCGTTGGAGCCTATGTATTTGGTCCACGTTGCTTTATAGCTTGGCTTCGTCTATATATCACGTACCCAAAAAACACATTCTCCCCAAAATATCTACGTAGTCATGATTTTAATAGTTACCACAAAATGTTTTTTTAAAGAGATTCTACTGTATAATCGAATCTTTTTTTTTTTTTTAATAGTTACCACAAAATGTTGCCTTATTATAGAGTTATGTTCATTTTTATTGTTACAATTAAAAAATATTAAACGTTATTTGTATGCCTCTAATCGTAATTTAATTTTTTAATCGCTATCATTACATATAAGAAAAATTAATTGATGTCACATCAAATTATCACAAGTCAATTTTATATATTATTATTGGTTGCTTCCAAAATCAATGAATCATCGCTCACACATTTTTTCTTCTTTTTGTTAATAGACCACACTTGTTAGGGCAAGAAGCACATCAATCTTTCAAACCCATCGTCCAATTTCCATCCTCCGCTATTTGTTCTTTTTTTCCGTAATGTCATTATCGACAAACTTAGTCAAAATGAGTTGACATTTACCCAACACACCTAGACAGTCTTAAATCCGCTTGATCCCACTAAAACATACGAGAATAACTTACCTAGAACGATAAAACTACAGTGGCAATAGGAAGTTGTAAAAAAAAACACAAAAGCGTGTGGCAGATTTAAACACCGACACTATCATCTTGGTGTCTCTGTACGGAACAAAGCACAGCATACGGCATTCGACCATTTAACATACGAAGCTCAGAAGGACATCAATTCCCACCCATATTTTCATGCTCAAAGTTATGGGGTGTGTTGATCAGATTCCGAAAAATTCAACTGTACGGTGGCGTTTGATCATTGAGCAGCAAGTATTGGTCATTCTGCACACCCAACTTCCAACACGGTTGGCCATTTAATGACCGCCTCTGTATTTTTTTTATGAGGGGGTTAGTTTTTCTTTGTACCATTTATTGCCGTTGGATCCACTTCTATGAATCTTCCAGTGCTGGTTGGATCTCCTTTAAATTGTCTTAGAAATCCTATCAGTCGCTAACCAACCTCTCAAAAGATTAATTTTTTTCCTACTCGGTTTAAAGATGTTCTTCATGTCTGCATAAATTCTGTTCATCTCTCCACTTGGCAATTTAACGGTGAGGATTAAACTCAGCTAATTATGTTTATGATTCTTATTAGTATGTAGGAGTGTGTTCTTTCTTTGTTTTAAAATTTTTTTAATTCTATATAGGTTGTGCATCAAATTGGTGTGATTAACTTAAGAGGCACTTTGTGTGTGATTCTTTTGGACAGCAAGTTTGTTTGTTCCTTTTGTTTCAATTGTTTGTTGTATTTGTTCTTTTGGAGATGATATACCGTCACATATTCACATGTCATCGCCTCTATACGTAGAAAATCTGTCATATCACCAGTTGTATATAATCATGTGTGCATTTTTGAATTACGTGACGAGAGAGACAAACATAGTTGTACACAACATGCGACACCCAAGAATATCCGCTTATTTGACGATATGATCCACTCCACTAGAAATTTAGTATTTAGGTTTGAAGAAATTGTCATTTTTTTCAATATTAATTTTCTACTCACTGTATGTATAGCATACAAAAATAAAACTCTTGTAGTTTTTGGAGATTTCTGCAGGGAGTTAACCAATGGCAACTGGAGAAATCAAGTCCCCTGAAGGAGGGACAATGACACCTGTTAGTTTAGATGGAAATCCAGACTCAATGGAGAGAAAGAAACTTGGGCTTTACTTCATCGAATCCGATGACAGGCGGACGGCTTTTGGACAGGGTTATGCTGGAGGAACCACACCAGTTGACATCCATGGAAAACCTATTGCTGATCTTTCGAAAACCGGCGGTTGGTTTGCTGCCTTCTTCATATTCGGTAAACTTTGTATTTTGTAATGTATTTTCACATTTGGTTTCTATGCAGCTCTTCATATAACGAAATGCGTTTAGATTAGTAGTATACTTGTAATTTGTCCAGGAAATGAAATGGCGGAGAGAATGGCGTATTTCGGTCTCTCGGTTAACATGGTGGCCTTCATGTTTTACGTTATGCATAGACCCTTCAGCAGTTCATCAAATGCAGTTAACAATTTTCTCGGGATTTCGCAAGCTTCCTCTGTGCTTGGCGGTTTTCTGGCTGATGCGTATCTTGGTCGATATTGGACAATAGCGATCTTCACAACTATCTATCTTCTGGTAGGTATATCCATACACGAACATACGAAATGTTAACCAAAAACTAATTAGTTTACTAATCATACGCGTATAGATGAGCTGATAACTTCCACATTTTTTTCTCTATTTACTTTCATGGAGGGTTTGACAGGAATAACCTTATGTGCAACGGTGCACGCTTTGGTGCCAAACCAAGATCAATGCTCCGAGTTAGCCCTCCTTGTGGGCAATTGTGAGCCTGCAAAGCCGTGGCAGATGATTTACCTCTACACGGTTCTGTACATAACTGGATTCGGAGCTGCTGGCATAAGGCCGTGCGTTTCTTCTTTCGGGGCTGACCAGTTCGACGAAAGAAGTAGCGATTACAAGTCTCACCTGGATAGGTTTTTCAACTTCTTTTATCTCTCTGTCACCATCGGGGCGATCATCGCCTTCACTGCAGTAGTCTATGTCCAGATGAAACTTGGTTGGGGATTCGCGTTCGGGTCACTGGCATTGGCTATGGGCATATCAAATATGGTCTTCTTTCTCGGTACCCCTCTATACCGCCATAGACTTCCCGGAGGGAGCCCTTTAACGCGTGTTGCTCAAGTTTTGGTTGCTGCTTACAAGAAGAGGAATGCCGAATTTTCCAGAAGTGAGTTGATAGGCTTGTATGAGGTTCCTGGAAAACAGTCTGCTGTGAAGGGTAGTGGAAAGATAGCTCACACCGACGACTTTAGGTATCTTTTCGTCTACTTGTTTCTCCGTTCTAATCCTGTTTTTCGTTCTTTCTCTTCGATTGTAGAACATCTGATGTCTTTCGTGTTACAGATGTTTGGACAAAGCAGCTCTGCAGTTAAAGGAAGACAGCGCAGACCCCAGTCCCTGGAGGCTATGCACTGTGACACAAGTAGAGGAAGTGAAGATCTTGTTGAAACTTATTCCAATCCCGGCGTGCACAATAATGCTCAGTGTACTTTTGACAGAATATCTCACTCTCTCAGTGCAGCAGGCATACACTTTAAACACCCATATGGGTAAACTGAAACTCCCTGTAACCTGCATGCCAGTGTTTCCTGGCCTCAGTATCTTTCTCATACTGTCCCTCTACTACTCTACATTTGTCCCGCTGTCCAGGTGCATCACCGGCCATCCCCACGGTGCTTCTCAGCTTCAGAGAGTGGGGATAGGCCTGGCGGTTTCAATCCTATCTGTGGCGTGGGCGGCAATTTTCGAAAGGTACCGAAGGAATTATGCGATACAGCAGGGATACGAGACTAGTTTCTTGAGTGCAATGCCCAACCTAAGTGCATACTGGTTGTTGATCCAGTACTGCCTCATTGGGATAGCTGAGGTGTTTTGCATGGTGGGATTACTAGAATTTCTGTACGAAGAAGCTCCAGATGCAATGAAGAGTATTGGATCTGCTTACGCTGCTCTTGCCGGCGGTTTAGGTTGCTTTGCAGCCAGTATATTGAACAGCATCATCAAATCTATCACCGGAAGCGCAGAGAAGCCGTCTTGGCTGTCCCAGAATATCAACACAGGAAGATTTGATTATTTCTACTGGCTGCTGACTGTTTTGAGCGTGATCAATTTCGGCGTTTTTCTGTATTGTGCTCATCGGTACGAGTACAGGACGGAGCAGGGCGTCCAGATGGAGAAGCAGGCTCTACCCAACATAAAGGAACAACCCCTCAGTGGATAGCATGAAATGCTATTCTCTTATGATATTCCAACCTTTTGATTTTACATTTTGGTAGAAGAGAGGACTAACTCAAATTTACTTGTAAGCAAGCGTCAAGCGAAAAAGAGTTGTAGTTTGTGTTCAGCAATGTAAAACTTGCCTTGAAATTATTTTCGGCATGAGATCTTTCTATCAGAAGCGGTACAAACAAGAGAGAATAGGATGGTGTTGCGCCATTTCAGAACGTTTTCATAACAATTATTTTTACAAACATGTTTCCACACTGATCTGTGAAGATCTATACAAGAAGTAAGATTAAGTAATCAAACACAAAGCATCGAGAAACACGAAGTACTACAACTAGTGACACAAAATGAACAATTGCTTCCCTCTCTGCAACCCTTTAGAAACAAGACTAACTTTTACTTACAGAAACTCGTAGCCGCTCCATATATATATTTGTTATATTGCCTTGCAATCAGACAGAAAAGTTAAGGGCTTTCACAGAACTCCATCTCCTGAAATTCCAGAAACTAACAGTTAAAGTATGAACTACTCGGTAAGTTTACTCTTAATTTAGATAATGTGAGAACTGCTGCAAAACAACACCATGCAAAATTCCAAGGCCAGGGAAACTAGTAAGCGATACAATTTTGATCTACAAAATAAATTTCATGGTCCAGCTTACCTTGCCACAAATTGGACAGCTTTCGCTTCTTTCCAACCATTCATAAATACAGCCAAGGTGAAAATGATGGGAACATCTCGTTATGATTTTTGGATTTTCTGAAGTGTATTCTGCAAAAAAAAAAAATATATCAACTAAGCACACAGCAAAGAACCATAGAAGAAAGACGCTAGTTTGCAACACCAATGCATTATCACCGGACAAGTAATATCTTAATCCATATTCTAGCGATGCCCATTGGTTGTTAGCTACACTGACAATTGCACATTTAACTTACCATCCAGACATGTAGGGCAGACATCTTCATCTTCAGAAGATGGTTGCACATAAGTTAGTCCATATGCGAGTTTTGTTGCCGAAGCCTTTTCCAAGGTCTCAGATTGGCCAAACGTACAATCTTCTTCTGTATCATCTCCATTCCATTTCTTCCCAAAGCCCAGGGATTCGGTGCCAGAACTGCCCCTTCTCAGTTGTTGTGCATCTTCTTGCAAATGAGTCATTGACTTCTCGCGCCTTGAGACCAAGCCATCACGCTGCAAACGCGAGTATCTCTGATCAGCATCGAAGGGGGTTGGCCTGGAAACTGAGAGCTGAGTATCATTCAAGGGATTATTCTGTAGTGTTGTGCCTACTCCGGATGATGCCAAAGTAGCCCCTTGAATAGGTAATGAAGGTGCTCGTCCATCAAGCCTTTGAAATGGCGCATTATACTGCATGAGCATGGGGACATGCATACAAATAAGAATTATAAATACTAAAGTGAATCAAACCCATGGATCTTATTGGGATTATCTTCATAAAAGCTAAGCATTTTGGAAAGAACATTTTCATTTAACAATAACTTTAAAAATCTCTTTCTTTTCAAGTATGTTGGCCCAAAATTAAAAGTGATACATGATTTCGACAGTTTACTTTGTAGCCATCATTAACATTACAAGTTTTAGAAGTAATTTAGACGGATTTGTTTAGTTGCATCAGGCTCCTCAGTTTCCAATTGACATGCCAATTTAAGGTCCACTGGCCTTTCTTTTCAAACAATAAATCCAAAACATTGATAAAACCAAATGCATCCAGTGATAGAAAACTACGTAAAATTCCTAGCTTTAGACTTAAGAGAGCTACCGAATGGAGGGACTGACAAAAAGTATTGAGCTGATCATGGCTTTTATACCTACCCCAGTGAATAGCTGGTGGAAGAAGTATCTCAGGCATGAGCAATGCCTATAAATTGAATTGCTCGGCAGCGCATACTCTTCGAATTCCTCGCCGCAAGGACAGCAGCAAAGAGCACCCATCTCTGCATTTCCAACAATATATACCAAAGAGTCAAAATTTGAGTTCCTGAAGACAGAAATCGATACTTTATGTTGCTGAGAGCTCAATCTAGACACTCCCAGAAGAACCCATATGCATATGCAGAGACCCCAATGTCAATTACATAACACAAAAGACAAAAGCATCGATTTTTGACAATTACCATGACCAAGACTTACACTTTCAGCTGAACAACGAATTTATATATTTACATAACTAACGTTGTGCAAAGGATTTGAAGAATTACAGTGAAATCCCATAAATTTCTAGGGTTCTCCAATTGGGAAAATCAAGTAAGGGTTGAAAATTTAGAGGTGGAATTTGGAGTGTAGATTCTGACATACCTCTCGCGCTGCGTTTGTGGATGAGAATTGAAATTGCGATGACGATCGTGTGATGATAAGGGGGAAGGAAGGAAGGGGTTGAGGAAGACGGAGACTTGAGGGGAGTCGAGTCCACGGAGGGGTTTCCTGGTTTTGGGAAGGGAAGTTCGAGGAGCGTGGTGGGCTCAGAGCTTGAAGGGATCACAGAGGTATGGAAGCTCTTTCTTTGCTCTTTAGCATTATTCTATTCTGTACACACATCAATTATAGAGGAGATTTTGAATTTTAGGGAATAAAATAGAACTAAAATCGAGTTACGTAAAGTGTGAAAGTATTTTTAAAATGATTGCAGACCTTTTTAGTGAGATTAATTATGGGTTACAATAGGACTTTAATTAGTTTTAAAAATATTTTCATCAAAAATATTTTTAGTTATTTTAAAAGTATTTTCATATAGTCACTCAGTGTCACATCCCGGTCCGGGACGGATCACTTTTCGAGCATGCTCCACCACCGTAACACGATATTATCCGTTTTGGGCTTACCATTCCCTTATGTTTTTGTTTTTGGGAATTCACGATCAACTTCCCAATGAGTCACCCATCATGGGAGTGACCTAGCCTCCTTCTCGCTTAACTTCGGAGTTCCTACGGAACCCGAAGCCAGTGAGCTTCCGAAAGGCCTCGTGCTAAGTAGGGATGAGAATATATATTTAAGGATCACTCCCCTGGCGATGTGGGATGTTACAATCCACTCTTTTTAGGGGCCCGACGTCCTTGTCGGCACATTTCCGGCCAGGGATTGGCTCCGATACCATTTTGTCACATCCCGGCCTGGGACGGATCACTTCCCGGACCCGCTCCACCACTGTAGCACGATATTGTCCGCTTTAGACTTACCATTCTCTTACGTTTTTGTTTTTGGGAATTCACGAGCAACTTCCCAATGGGTCACCCATCATGGGAGTCTCTGGCCTCCTTCTCGCTTAACTTCGAAGTTCCTAAGGAACTTGAAGCCAATGAGCTTCCAAAAGGCCTCGTGCTAGGTAGGGATGCGAATATACATTTAAGGATCACTCCCCTGGGCGATGTAGAATGTTACACTCAGTACTATGGTCTGGTGGTATTCTTCTTCACTTAAAAGTGACATGTCTTAGGTTCGAATATTGTAAATGACGAATTTGATGCCAAATTAGGCTATTTATTGTGTGATTTAGCCGAACTTTTTATTCCCTTAATGTAAAAATATCGATGTATTTAAAATAAAAATAAAAATAAACACTTCCATATAAAGTCTTAAGTCTATGATGTATCTTTTAATTTTTTAAATATTTTTCTATCAAGTGTTATTAGTGGTGTGTCAAAAATATTTAAAAATAAATAAAAAGGTATGAGAGAAGTAATTTGGAGTGTGTGAATATAATCTCTCAAAACAAATAAGTGCATGATAACTTATTTAGAATGCTAATAGCAATTCAATATTTTTATAATCTAACTATGAATATCTGCACACAAGTTTGAAATTCAAATCTTCCTCCTCGTAATTTCAAAATTTAGTTTAACTACCATATCCTTGTAAGAAAAAGCCAACTAATTATACACAAAAATAACAAAACAATAATTGGATAAAAAAAAATGCTCGGGAGATTATGTTTTAAGACCCTATTTTGAAGACCATATAACGTGTCAGTTGATAGTTGGATATCTGCTTGTTAAGGAGACTTCCTCAAAAGTAGGACTCTTTATGGACTTTTAGCCATCTCATTTTTTTGATACAATTCTCGTGCCAATATTACAAAACAATGTACTAAAATAATGAGATAATGAAAGAGTTTATAAAGAGTCATACTTTGAAAAAATCTTCTTAGCATTTCTCATAATTTAACCAAGAAATTCATTTATAATAGACAAAAATAACCGACATAGAGAGAGCATGGAAAAGAATGTGGCTCTGAAAAAACCTCGTCCCGGGTAAACCACATGGGAAAAACCTGAGGGAGGAAAGAGAGCCACCCATGACAGTAACAAAACACATCATGTTCTAATATAATCATTTGACAAACAACTCATTAACTATGAAGGGATCTACGTCGTCTCAAAAAGATATATCTCGATGATAAAACTGTTGAATTAACTATCTTGAGTTTGAAGATTATCAATGTTGTTTAGAGAGGGAAAGATTGTAGACACATAATGTAGAAAAAGAGAGATCAAAGAGAATTATAGAGAAATACACTGTTTGTTATATTGCTTTTACTTTCTTACAGAATGAATACAAAAGGTTCCTATTTATACACTTTTCACTACTTGTACAGCAAGTAACAAATCCTTAACAACCTAACAACCATATCACTTAATCTCTTGACAGATGGCATCTTCTTGGCCATTGGATTGATCTTCCTTATCTATATCTTTACATCCCCCCCCCCAATCACATGGGTGGAGGAACCAAGCATGAGATTGGCACAATGATGACGAAACAAAGATATAGACAGACCCTTGGTAAGGATATCAGCAAATTGTTCCTTGGAAGACACATGATGAACAGCCAAGTCTCCTCGAACTACTCTTTCGCGAACAAAATGATAATCAATCTCAATATGTTTCACCCGAGAGTGAAAAATTGGATTAGAAGACAGTGCTATGGCAGAAATATTATCACAATACAATGTTGGATGAGCATATAAAGGAACCTGTAAATCACATAGAAGCTGTCGGATCCAAGCCATTTCAGCAGCAGTTATGGCTAAAGCTCGATATTCTGCCTCAGTAGATGACCGAGAAACAGTGTGTTGTTTCTTGGATGCCCAAGAAATCAGACTTGTACCAAGGTAGACAATATAACCAGAAGTCGAACGACGGTCATTTGGATCCCCAGCCCAATCAGCATCACTATATGCTTGTAAAAACAATGATCCAGGTTTAAAATGTATGCCATAGGTCATTGTACCACTGAGATATCTAAGAATCCGTTTGACTGCAACTACATGAGAATCCATAGGACGATGCATAAACTGACAACATTGATTTACAGCAAAGGCAATGTCGGGACTGGTGAATGTCAGATATTGCAATGCACCAACGACACTACGATACTGTTCAGGATTATGATAAGGCTGCCCTTCTTTCTTAATAAGCCTGTGAGAAGGAAGACAGGGAGTATCACAGGCTTTGGCATTTTGTATATCAACCTTGTGCAAGAGATCCTTGATATATTTAGATTGGGAGACAAATAAACCATCGGACTGATACTGTATTTGTAAGCCAAGAAAATAATTAAGCTGTCCCAAGTCCTTTATATCAAATTGTTGAGTAAGAGCCAAGATCATCGTGGAAATATCACTTGAACTACTACCAGTGATAATGATATCATCAACATATAGTAATAACACAACAATGCTAAGCTCAATACGTTTCACAAAGAGAGAAGGATCTGCAAGAGAAGGTTGAAAACCCAAACCTGGAAGAAAGCTTGTAAACTTCTCATTCCAAGCGCGAGGAGCATGTTTTAGGCCGTATAGTGATTTCTTGAGCTTGCAAACATAGTGAGATGGATGATCAGTACTGAAAAACCCAAGAGGTTGAGCCATATATACCTCTTCATGTAAGTCACCATGCAAAAACACATTTTTGACATCTAATTGGCCCAAATCCCAATGAAACTGAGCAGTAAGAGCCAGAATTAATCGGACGGTAGTTGGTTTGACCACGGGACTGAATGTCTCACTATAGTCAATCCCCTATTTTTGACTATAACCCTTGGCAACTAATCGTGCCTTGTACCTGGAAATGGACCCATCAGGATGCTTTTTAAGGCGATAAACCCACTTGCAGCCAACAAAATTTTTGCCACTTGGAAGGGGAACAAGATCCCAGGTTTGTTACAAATGTAGAGCTGTGATCTCATCTAGCATAGCTGCTTGCCATTCTGGGATTTTAGTAGCAGCTTTATAATTGGTAGGCTCAACAATAGAAATCTCGGATGAAGGAACAGTTGCAGAGTATGCTTTCCGTTTAACAATCCCACTTGTAGACCGAGTTTGCATGGGATGAAGATTGACTGAAGGAACTGGAAGCACAACAGTAAGATTTTCAGATTGAAAATCAGGATCATCAGGGATTGGGGACTGTGTAGCTGTGATAGAGGCTGAAGAGAATAAGGTGGAAGCTTGAGGATAAGGTAGTGGGTGCAGGTATAGTAGTGAACAACTCTGAAGCTGAAGAGGGTACATTCAAAGATTCTGAAGCACTAGGAGGTTCAATGAATGACTCTGAAGCTCGAGGTGGAAAGGATGTAGATGATGCAGGTGATGATGATGAATGACTGGTGTGTGATAGTGATGGTGGACTAGAAATCACTGTGTTATTTTTTGTGAGAAGTGGAATAAGTGAGGAAGAAGTACAGTTTGAAACACACTCCAAAGGATGAGATTTAGATGCCAAAGTTGTGTAAGGAAAAGTATATTCATCAAACAAGACATGCCTAGACACATACAATTTTCCTGTACTTGGTTGAAAACAAATGTAGCCCTTGTACTGCCCTGCATAACCCAGAAACACACATTGGGTTGAAGTTTAGTAGTATTGTAAGGTCGCAGTAAAGGAAAACAACTACAGCCAAAAGTTTTCAAATGGGTTAAGATTGGAGAAGTACCAAACAGACAAAAATAGGGAGATTTCATAGACAAAGTATGACATGGCATTCTGTTTATCAAATAAACTGCCGTAGCACAAGCATGGAACCAAAACTGGGAAGGTAATTTAGAGGTATACATAAGAGTGAGGGCAGTTTCAACAATGTGCCTATGCTTTCTCTTAGCAAGGCCATTTTGTTCAGGTGTATATGGGCAGGATTTTTGATGTATTATGCCTTTGTCAAGTAAAAACTGTTTAAACTTGTTACTGGAAAATTCACCACCACCATCACTTTGAAAGATTTTAAGTGCACTAGAAAACTGAGTAGACAGAAAAGCATGAAACTGCACAAACGTTTGAAACACCACACTTTTATTCATTAATGGAAATATCTAGGTAAACCTGGTACATTCATCAACAAAAGTAACATAAAATCGGAAGCCTTCTATTGACAATGTAGGAGATGACCCCCAAACATCACTATGGATGACTTCTAAAGGTTGTACAGTTTTATTTGCAGGAAAAGGGAAAAGCAATTTAGTTATTTTGCCCTCTAAACAAGAGATACACACATGCCTAGATTGGTCTAATGCAAAAGGAACCTGAGATTGGTCCAACATTTTTGCAGTAACAAGATTGGAAGGGTGACCTAATCTATTGTGCCAAAGAGATGTGTTGACTTGACGACCAATGAGACGGTGTTGTTGTTTAGGGAAGTGAGATGCTTGATATGCTTGCTTGAGTATGAATGGAGGTATATGAAAAGGAATCGGGTACAATCCAGCTCTACACAGCCTCTAAAGAAGGATTCTCCCTGTGATATTGTCCTGTATCCAGAAACAAAACTCATCACATATAAACCGACAGTGATTATCTTTACAGAGCTGATATACGGACAATAGATGTTGTGACAGTTTTGGAACATGTAAAATTTCTTTCAACTGAAAAGCATATTTAGGAGCTCTTAAAGTTGAAGAACCAGTATGAGATATTTCCAAACCTGAGCCATTAGCTGTGGTGATAGTATCAGTCCCTGTGAAAGGAGTGGCAAGATTAAGGTTTGCCAATTCAGAGGTCATATGAGATGTAGCTCCAGTGTCAGCCACCCAAAACTGTTCTTGTGGGGCAGACGGTGGATAAATGACATTCATGGCAGTGAGATTTGGTGATGGTGACCTCCCTTGATAAGAAAAGTTAGCCCTGTGGTAGCATTGGAGTACAGAGTGTCCAAATTTCCAGCAAATTTGGCACTGGATAGGAGAAGACAAAACTGGTGTAGAAGAGTGCCTTTGAAAACAATCAGAGGCGATGTGACCTCTTTTGGTACAAATCTGACAAGTAGGCACATCATTGCCATGCTCAGGACAAGTAGAAACATAAGGTCTTGCAGGGCCAAGAATCCCAGGACCAGTATTGTAATTGCTACCAGAAAATCGTGGATTCCCAAAATGATTTCGACCCCTAGATCAGCCTCTGAAGTTAGAGCCTCGAAATCCTCCAGAATTGTAAGTATTGCCACCATTAGTATAGCCTCCAGAATTATAGTTGGGACCACCATTATGTGAATAAGAAGAACTTCAAGTTTGATATTATGACGACTGAGTGCCATTTGAAGGAGAAGAATCACCGGCAAGTAGTAATCCTTTCCCTTTAGAGTCATGGCCTTGAGCTAGCATCGCAGGAACAAAAGAGCTAGACAGTGAAGAGTTTTCAAGAACAGATTCCTCAGCAAGTAACTGAGCTCGAAAGTCTTTTAGAGAAATAACATTGTCTCTCCCTCGAATCACAGTTCTAAAGGTATTGTACTCAGAAGGTAACCCTTTGAAAGCAATGATAACAATATCGTCATCATCAAATGATACTCCAGCAGCAGCCAAATGATCACGGGCATCCTTTACCCTTTGTAGATACTGAGAAACTAACCCAGTTCCCTTCTTAATATTTTGAAGCTCAGTTTTCAATTGAAATATACTAGATTTGGTGACCGTGGAAAACCTATCACGAAGACTCATCCACATTTCACGTGCATTGGTACAACCAATTATACAAGACATGCCAGTAACAGATAAAGTTGCAATGATCAACAGCATTAAAGCACAATCATGCATCTTCCATATCTGATATGCTTCAGTTTCAACACCTTCAAGATTAGGATTATCAACGAACCAAGTAGGACACTGACGAGAACCATCCACAAAGCCAAGAATCCCATGACTTTCAAGCAGCAATTGCATCTGATAATGCCAGACTAGGTAATTTGTATCATCCAACTTCACAGTCACAGAGGTGGACACAGTAGGAATTAAATTCGTAATTGGAGATTGCACAATTTGTAGCTGTGCAGCAGTCACCATATTTTCACAGATCGTATAAGCAAACAGAATTTCTTGCAAGAACTGAAAGTTTGAAAACCGTTCTTGAACAATCTTGAGACGAAAATCAACTTCAATTATACAAAGAAGAGTATCACAGAGAAAATTTCACAGACACATTTCATCAAACACCTGATGTGCAATAATCAAGCTTCGAAATCAAGAGGAGAAGGCACATATACTATAGCACTCCAGAAGAAGAATTGCATACCAGAAATTCACACAAATGAATGCAAATTCGGAAATCTCAGAGATGAATGCGGAAGCAGAAAGAAGATCAGGATCGGAGAGACGCCACCACCGGCGATGATACCATGTTGAATTAACTATCTTGAGTTTGAAGATTATCAATGTTGTTTAAAGAGGGAAAGATTATAGACACAGAATGTAGAAAGAGAGAGATCAAAGAGAATTAGAGAGAAATACATTGTTTGTTATATTGCTTTTACTTTCTTACAGAATGAATACAAAAGGTTCCTATTTATACACTTTTCACTACTTATACAGCAAGTAACAAATCCTTAACAACCTAACAACCATATCACTTAATCTCTTGACAGATGGCATCTTCTTGGCCATTATCTTCTTGACCATTGGATTGATCTTCCTTATCTATATCTTTACAAAAACTATAGAAAGCCGCTCGATGCGCCATCGCGCTTAACAACCACCTGGTGAGAACGAAGAAAACAACTAACAACATTCACAAAATCTCCTTCCGTTGCAAAACAAACATCTCCCCCGTCACCATCTGAGCATCATTGGAAGAGCCCGACTTTAATGTTAACGGCAACCAACCAGCACCCACTGCACACTCCAAGCCCACATTCATTGCGTACAAAAAAACACACCATATTCCCATAACCATCCCTCACCACCGTACCCACACCACGACAACCACTGCGCATATCAAGAGCACCATCCACATTGAGTTTGAATCCACCTATCCCTGGAGGGGACCAACGCAATATGGGCGTTGGAGAAGAAGACCTCCTACGAGGTTGATCAAGAGCTTCTTGTTGCATACCCTTTTTTATCTGTCGATGTTAAATTCTCCCTTCCTAGTCCGCAACCTCGAGCAGACCCAATTGTGTATTAGAGAGGAAAGAGGGGAAATTCGGTTACCCAAACCGCGTCATCACTACTCGTGCAACGGTTAAATCAAGACTCGCATAGCCCCCATGGAGTCGACGAGTTGATGGTTAAGTTTAAACTTTATTCCAAAGCCGTTATTCTACGAACCAAACTCCACTAACTCCCTGATTCGAACTTGGGTAGCTGCTATTATTGAATACACCGGAAAGATATAAACTTAAGAGATTATAGGGACGTTAATTCTTTACTTGGATTGGATTAATTAACTAACTCTAAGATCATTTATTCTTTTTTATAAAATTGTGTATTAGAGAGGAAAAAAGGGAAATTCGGTTACACAAACCGCGTCATCACTACTCATGCAACGGTTAAATCAAGACTCACATAGCACCCATGGAGTCGACGAGTTGATGGTTAAGTTTAAACTTTATTCCACAGCCGTTATTCTACGAACCAAACTCCACTAACGCCCTGATTCGAACTTGGGTAGCTGCTATTATTGAATACATCGGAAAGATATAAACCTAAGAGATTATAGGGACGTTAATTCTTTACTTGGATTAATTAAATAACTCAAAGATCATTTATTCTTTTTTATAAAATTTGAGTACAAGAAAGGGAAAGAAAAAAAGTAGAGAACATCACGACAAATTGAATCCTAAAAGATTTGAATTTCTCATAGATCTCCAATCTATAGAAGCACCAGTGATGGAAAACTCAGCTTCTGCTTCTGCTTCTGCTTCTGGGACTAGAGTATCAGTTTTCTTCTTATCAAAGCAGTACACAGGGGCTTGCCATTTTGCATCCTCAAGCGCTGCCCCAACCTCAAACGTCATCACATGTGCCTCCCTCCCTGCACCACATTATTCATTTCTCATAATCCACACAATTAAAATTCGAGATGTTATCGAGAATTCAAAATAGTCAGCATGCATCGTACCGAAGAAAATGATAAAAGGGTTAAGTGTTCGATGACTATTTTAGCGGAATGAAGATAACGGAATACTTGGCGCAAAACCGAACGTAGTAGGATTCTACGATTCATATATCCCACTTAATAGATAAGGCTTAATGGTTGTAATCACAATTCCCAATCAAAATCTGTTCTGAGGCACTTCTAAGAGCACAAAGCCAAACAAATTGATACCCAAATATTGAAACCCAAGTGATTTTTGTACTCTTTTCTCTTGCATTATTCTTTTGTAGTCATTAAATTAAATAAATTTAAAAAAAAAATTATGAGATAAAATTATTAAATAATTGCAGAACATGATAAAAGTAGTTGAATAAGAAAATAAATAATTAATTAATAAATCAGTTAGTGAGTACCTGTGTAGAAAATCCAATGGACAGGCCGCTTCGTATCGACGTCCTCATAATACGTAATGAAGTCGGCCTTCTCCCAAACATTGCACAAGAAACCACCGTCCACGTGTCGCCGACCCAGATACTTGGCTCCGTCGAGCCAATCGGGTCGGAGAATACCCACTTCGACTTGGACGGTTCTGCACTCTCGGGCGGAGTCCAATGTGTAGAAGAAGGAGGTGCCGTTGTTCCACTCCAGGTCGTAGGCGACCGAGCCCAGCTGGTGCCGTATAATGTTGAAGTTCCGGCCGTTGGGCCAGTCGTACCAGAGGTCGATGAGCTGGAGGGTTCCGGTGTAGTTCATTACCAGGATGGAGTGGAATTGGTGGGGCCATGGGGCGGGAACTGGGTCCTCTGATGACGGCAGTGCGCGGCAGAGAGAGGCGGCGAGGAGGATGAGGATGGGGACGGCGGTGATGGGTTTGGGCAGTGAAGCCATTGTCGTTGGTAGCTGGATTTTTGCGGTGAGAGCTTAAAAAGTGGACGCGTGCTGGTGGTGGTAAGGCGAGGCCACGTGGCTATTACTTACACCAGTGATGGCCAAAGTGAGCATGCACTCTAAAGCCCATTGGGCCTGAGAAGTTTCAGTCTCACAACTGGTGCATAAGCAATTACGTAAATTCTCTCCCGCACATTTTTTTTTTTATGAGTAAACGGTTGTGCGGGTGTGCAAACTTAGCGATTAAAATGGGATAATACTTAGCTCCCTGTATGTAAGGAGCTATTCTTTCAATCATCTTTACATAACTATGTGTTGTTATTTAATTGTACAGACGTTACAAGTTAAATCATTTATTATTTTTATCTAATCTTTTTACATGACGATATGAAGTTATTTTAACGTACAAGTATTATTAATTGAATTGTTCACTTTATTATCATCTAGAGAACATCTTTAAAATGTTCATCTAAAACCTTGTGTGATAGAACACTTTGAGTAGTTAATCAAAGATTTTGCCACTTAGAAAAACATTCTTGGTTTGGTCCTAGAAGTCAAAGGAGCCCTCAAAAACCCTTTTGTATAATGAAAATCTTCAAGAGAATTACCATGCATGATCAAACATCATGAGATTATAAAGAAATTAGTCAAATATTATATGTATATCTAAGGAGTTGTTATCGACAATACTCTAAAAAGTCGTATTGTACACCTTCGTGTGTAATTTTCTTTGATTTTTTTTATATTAATAAAGTACAAAATGATCATTTTGAAGAATCAATAATAGTTTCGTAAATATACGTAATCATTCATATTTCGTAGAAATTCTTTGAATGCATGATTGATCGTTTCACACTTTTAGTTTCATGTCAAAAAAACAAGGACTAGTATGTGTAGGTGTTCTCAAATCCAAATAATTCGAAATGATTCTCTTCAAGGAAGAAAACGACACTACATACTTGCAAAAGTTTTGTAAGCAAAGTTGTCAAACAATTCAGCAGCTCCTCTCTTCGGCAATTACCCCTTAAATTAGATCATATTTACCCCCAATGGAATATTACTTTTTTTTTTTTGGAAGACATGGAATATTACTTTAGATGACACTAGAGACACATAGATTGATTTTAATTAAGGTGGTGCTATTCATATATTCTGATTTTTATATCTCACACACATCTTTAAATTTTTAACCGTCGGATCTAATGAATTAAAAAAGTTCAATGGATGGACAAAAATTAACAAGGGCGTTTGAGAGATAAAAAGAGGTGTGTCTATAGCATTGCCTTTTAATTATATGAGAGATAAAAAGAAGTGTGTTAATAGCGCTGCCCTTTGATTATATGTGTATCAGTGTGTGATGATATTAAACTCAATTATTAATGCAGGCTATATTGATCCTACTTATTTTAAAAGTGTGTTAGTTTTATGTGTTTAAATAGTTTTATACTCATATCTTTCCGAACAAGCAATGTCAGAAGAGAACAAAACTCAGAACCTTAGAATACAAAAAGGAAATGCTTTTAACCAACTTAGATACTATTTACGGAGGTAAATAGACCAAAAAGGTTGTGTCTCGAGTTAAAAGGTTTTTTGTTTTTCGTTTCCTTTGGACTCTATGCCGTGTTTTTAAAAAAAAATTCCTTTTTCAGGTTCGAGAGTAGCTCAAGGGACGGGTGTACCAACTTGTTAATTGGAATATTATTGATGCATATATATTGGAGTATGGAATATAAAACTCAAATTATAAATTCGACTCTCGGTTTGAATGTGTATTAGTCTAGTGATAAACCAAATTTGGAAAGGAAATCTATTTTCTTTGGTATTTTTTTTCCGCCACTAAAGAAGAGTGCAAATCGACATTTTACAGTGCCAATAACAGCGTTTGGACTCAAGGGCACACGTAACTTGTAAAACAGGTTAAGAGTTCTTGATGTTATCTCAGTCTTTGATTAATGAAATTTAGGAATTTTTATTGCCTATATTTTGCTTTCTATTTTTTTTTCCGAGCACTCTTTTCTTTAACAACCAGACACACTTCTATTCAGTTTGCTCACTTTCTGCTCGAAATGGCGGAGGCAAGCGAAGGCAGGGGTTCTCAGTCCAACACATCCGCCATGTCAAGAACAGAAACCATGTCATTTCCACCAATTTCTGAGATACCCTGGGCTAACCCCTTGGTTCGGTCTTCGACGGTGGATGGAGTAACGATGCAGGCCAAGGACTAAAGGCGTTGTTATTACATAAAATTACTGGCTGCTGGAATTTAAGTTTTATAATATAATACATGTATTTTTTTAGAGTTATAATGCATGTATCTAGCTTTAAATTTGTGGCTTATGAAATTCCTATGTTAATGACATTTTATGAAATCATTTAGTTTTTTAGGAGTTATATTGTAAGCCTTTATTTTTTTTGTCTTTTCATATTTTTCACTTTAAGTTGTAGGCCTATAAATACTTGTATTTGCAAAGAAGAAGGGAAGAAGTTGTTTGAATTATCATATTGATATTTGAGTTGTAAACTCGTTTTTATACATCTTTCTCTTGTTTAAGAGTTTGTTGTTTTGTTCTTTCTAGTGTTTACGTTGTATGCTGGTACTAAAACAAAAGTTTATAGGGTTTTCAGGCCTTTCCTCGCACTAGGAGATAATGGACCCTACCTGTCTATCATATCTATTATTTTATTTCATTTCTATCTCTTGCGTCCTGCATCAAGTAACAACTTGGGAAGCATCCCAAACGACGCAACAGAGGGCGGATTCAGTTGGCAAGGTCTAAGCTCTGTTCCGGCAAAGACAGGGCAGTGGGTTATCGGGGATCAAGGGTAGGGATGGGCAAATACCCATTGGTTATGGGTAACCGTTTACCCATTTATTTTATATATGTAAAACTAACACAAACCATGTTCTCGATCCAATAATACTTAGCACCCAATAAATTAGCAAGGAATTCATTGGTCATTCTCTCAATAACACTGCTACAGAAATGATGATTCTCATCATCAAGGAACTGACCAAATTAATTTAAATTTCTTGCTGGTAACCGTGAAATTGACAGAAATGCTTGACAAAAATGTCTTCTAAACAATTTTTGTAACCCAATAATACTTAGCAAATATTATATTTACCTTCATTGGTAACAGTTAAAAATATTGTCCGTGAACTATTATTTCAATTATTGGAATGGTATATGACTTAAAAAATTAAAATATGAAAATGTATGATGAATGTATCTACAACAGTATTTAATTGTAAAAAAAAGAAAAGAAAATTATGACAATTTTTTTTTTAATTTTCAAGTTGTTAAAAAACATGTAGACAGGTGAAAAAGGAGTAATGGTAAAAAAAAGAAAAAAAGATACACGAGTTAAAAAAGATAAATGGATAAACGGGGATTAAATGATTACAGTTAAATGGGTATGCGGTTATAGATATGGTTAAACGTTTATAAACGGTTATGGATATGGGTATAACCGTTTAAGCAATTACTTAACAAGTAAACGGTTATGCGAGTATGAGCATAAACGATTATGAGTAAATAATCGCAATTATCCGCCAACCATAACCGTTGCCCATCCCTAATCAAGGGTAGAGAGGCCAGTTCGGTTTGAGATTCTAAAACCCTTTTGAAAAAATCATGGTTCAATCTGAAAACAGATTTGTGTCTGAAATTCCATAGAAATTTGAAGACTTGTATGGTACTAAACATTTTCTCATTCAAGGCGCCCCTTGGGTTCGAAAAACTTAGAAAACATATAAGCTTGAATTTAGCGGGTTACCCATTCTCGTCTCATACGGAAAGCCAAAAGAGGTCATAGATTTTACAACATAATATTAATCTTAAGCCTACAAAAATGTGAAACAGTTCACCAGCATTGACAGATCTCTAACTACTCAAATGTAAAAAATTGCACGGTATCATATAACAAGTTCTTACTACTGGAGACGACAGCAGTGCACAATATCACAGTTTACTCAAGCAGGCAATTTGGGGCAAATATCCCCCCAGTCATTTTATCATTCTAAATGCCATCAACTTGCTCAGAAGGTTATCTTGCATACTCAAAAGGTCTTTGCTGTAATGACTTGTCGTGATGATTCAAAAGGCGGTCGACATTTCAAGCATTTCAGGGCATGCAAAAGCTCAAAGGAAAAGTACAAACAAGTGAGAGAAATGAGAAACAAACCTGAATTTCACTCCTGACCTGAAAATTGCTGAAACATATTGTACACAAGTATGTGTTCGTCTAAATATACCTCAACCCTGAGATGTACTGTTGTCTAGATAATAGGTACTGGGCCAGGGAATAAATGATTCCTAAGAGCCCTAATATCCTAATCTTCAGCACGTCTGTTATTATGATCGATGGCAGATTAAGGGGCATAGTTATCAATGGCATTGAGTCCGCCTGTTTTGTGAAACTCCACATAAACCTGTTGAAAAGGATATGGCTCGGGAATGTAAGAACAAGGAGAGCCAAATTCTTCACCACAAAGAACCAATCTGGACCGCCAATTTCCAAACCCCAACCTGCATTCCCATGCCAGACATCTTCCCATATGCTGTAGAGGCCAGTCAGGACTAGGTAGGCCGATATCACTACTGTGACAGGGAAATACCTTTGCTTGTCACCAAATCCGGCAATAAAATCAGAGTCCTGGTTGAGCAGTAGCAAAATTGGTGCCAGGAAGAATATCGCACCATTTGAGCCGCCTGTGAGATTGACATTCAAGATGAGGCATATAGCAAAGCACATCACAGTGGCAACGTTACCGACTGCTGGCATCCAGGCTCCCTCAGCAGCCATTTTCGTAATTGTGAATGATGAGACACTTGCAGCTCGGCGCTGTTGCATAAATCTCATTCTCGAAGCAAAGCTAGTAGAGGTGCTTTGACCAGATTGACTATGCCTGATTCCAGGCCTTTCAGTAGCCTTTTCCCTCATCAATGACGCAATTTCAAACTTTATCTCCAGAGCTATTAGCATAAATATTGCTGCATAAAGACCGAGAAGAGATGTCCTTGCCCCCTCAACAGCAAATAGAGTTGTGAGCTTCTTCTCTTCTTCACCCAAATCTCCAAATTCGCTATCTCCAAGGATGTTTTTAACCCTCACCTGGCCCTCCAAAAGATATGTCACAGGAAAGAGAGCTACGAGTAAAGCAAATACCCAAGGAAGCAGCTTCGTACTCGAGGCAGATGGAAAATGGGTGAAAACCACAAACACCGAGGCAGAGACCATGGTTACAACAATAAGGATATGTAAGAAAGCTGTCTGAAGGAAGTATTCGGTAGATATGTAGACACCTAGAGCAATACCCATAGCTATGGAGTAAAATACTCTCAACTCAACCATGTATTTAATAGGTATGACAGATGTAACAGCTGCTAGAGTCAGTAGGATTGCCATAAGAAGAAGCCATGATGGCCACAAAGGTTTTTGCGCCACAAAGCCATATATGGTGATGTCATCAGCAGTCTGCCGAGCAGCTTTAATTAGGTCAGACCGGTATGTCCATGATACTGGAATAGGTGGTTGCATAAGGATAAACAACAATCCAGTTGCCACCACCAGCACTAGGCATCTCTTGGCAGACTGCACAAAAATGTAAAAAATGATCAGTTAGCATGACGAACACAATTGATTAGATAATGCTACATAGAAAAATTCATGAACTTAGGCAAGTTTGAAAAAATGATTGAGTTCTCTTCATAAAGTGCTTTATAGTTCTTGAACAGCTTAGTATCAGTCTCAGATAATGGTATCAGTTCACCTAATTAACATCGCAACTGATTAAGAAAACTGTACTACTCAGTTCAGTTTAAAATTCTGGATTTCTACAGTCAGTAGTACCATGAGAAGATATGCAGAATCAATACGAATGATTAATGTGATAAATCACACATTAAAGGCTTATACATAAATTCTGAACGGGGAATGAAAACTACATAGCTGCCCAAAACTTTAGGTAGAATATCAATTTATGTGCTTTTTCTTTGATTTCCATATCTATGCGAACAGGTTATGTGCAAAAGATACTGGGAGAAAAGTCAAGAAATAAAGTATGGTATACCAAGACATGAGAGAAGTGGAGAGCCACAATGGGTACACAAGCCAAGCCCATCAAAACAATACAGAAACCCAAGAGTAAGCCATCAGATGGGGGTCTTCCATTCCACCACTGGAGGGCTTCAAAGATTGTTTCACGGCAAAACCAGACTGATAAGGAAACCACACCTGCATGTGCATATCCTTGCCAAGCTTTCATCTTTGAGGCTGTTCTTGACTTATCCCTAGAAATCACAGCAAGCAAAGAATTAGTAAGGTAGATGCTTTACATATAAAGACTTATGAAAAACAAAACATCAAGCAAAATAGAGTTAGTACTTGTAAAGTAGCAATGGTGGTGTTACAGCCAATAATAGAATAGCTGACACCCATACGACAGACTTTGATGACATAAGCAACATAGCCAGCTTAGCTGAATACAAGCACGTCAAAATCCAAACAGCCTTTCCACCAATACGACGATCAACAGACAGTCTTTTCACCACAGCTAAACCCACAAATGTTGTCACAATAACCATGTAGCTTGGGTACATTACATCTTCCTCAAACCCATAATAGTATATGCCAGAGTAATTAAAAAATCGATTCTCAATGTGGCAAACGAGAATTGCATGGCCGATTAATCCAATCTCTATCAAAAAGTGAAGCTTTGAAGGAAGTAGAACTAGACCAGGAATAGACATAGCCAAGACAACATTCACAATTACGAGTTTGCAGAAGGATTTCAGGGACATTCCTGCCATCCAAATATTTAGATCCCAGAAATTCTGTATCACAAACCATGTCATCATCAAGCTTCCAAGAACAACAAAAGCAAAGTATGATGAAACACTCTTCTTTGTGAAAAATCGAGCCAAATAGAAACCAGCAACTGAAGGCAGCGGAATGAACTGCAACACAAAGGATAACCAATGATCATTGCTAGTTCAACATTCAAATTAGAGTTCAGAGGCACATCATAATGCAATACACTCATTTATTCAACATTCCAATTACAAGCCTAATACACGTTCAAATTGGAGAATTTTGCCTTCAACACATTACCATCCTTGAATTGGTAAGATTATACCACCAGAAAAGGTAACCGGCATTTTGACATAGTAATGAAACACTCTAGCCAGCACTTCATTTTCAGTAATGTTCAAAGATTGAATAAGAAGAGATTATATTGATGCACTACTGGTGGTTTCAGCTCTAACCAACCATGAAGCACAAGCACAACGTAAGCTCATAAAATCTAAAAGCAGAAAGAAGTATGATCGACAAATTTTAAAGTAGAGTGGAAGTGTTAATCAATAGCAACAGTCTTATCTAGCCATAGATGCTGCAGACTAATTTTCAATAGGGTAGACACCATTTAGATTTTGCTAAAAAAATCCGTGTGTAGATAAAAGACATGGATAAAAAAAATGTTAGGAAGTAGAATTGCATACCAATACAGGAAACCCGACAACGATAGCTCCCGCAGCACTAACCACAACAGCCAAAGCAGTGAAAGCCACGGAGCTGAAGGCATCAGATATCATACTCAACGCATAAGCACTCGCTCCAGATGCACCTCCGAGCATTGCAGTGGTCACCAAAAGGTAATTCAACGGCGGAGGCACCTGAATGTACCGCCCAAACGAATGGAAAACGACTCTAATCTCCAAACATATCACCACAACAACCAATGCAACAGCGCCATTCATCACCTGGATGCCGCGCAATTGGTTTGGATTCTTCGTGACCCACCAAAGCGCGCCCCGGGTTGAGGCATAGAGCTGGAAGAGAAATGGAATGAAGAAGAGGAGAAATAGATCGGAAACTGCGGCTGGGGAAGCGAAAATGACGTTGTAGTGAGAGGCAATGTGGAAGAGGAGAGGGAAGAAGAGGAGATAGAGAGTGTGGATGCATCCCTCCAATGGCGTGAGGATGAGGTTGTCATCGGGGACCTCCCCGCCGTGGTACTTGGAGTCCTGCTTGGTTTTGAAAGAGGAAATGCGAGGAATGCAGTAGAGGTAATAGAAGAGGCAGGAGAAGGACATGAGGTAGTACGAAGCGTTGGTCATACCTACGGCGGAGATGGTGGCCCAGGTGAAGAGGGAGGAGCCGGCGAACGGGAGACAGGCGAAGAGGAGGCGCTCGAGCGCGAGAACGATTGAGGGGTTCTCGATTTGAATCCACTTGAATTGGAGAGAAACCCAGACGCCGATGAGGAAATTGGTCTCGGCGCAGAGGAAGGCGGCGAGGGCGGCGAGGGGGAAGGAGGTGAAGGTGGAGAGGAGGGAGGAGCTGAAGAAGAAGGCGATCTGGGAAAAGACGAGGGTGAGCCAGACGCCGACGAAGGCACCGGACTTCAAGTTGAGGGCGTCGACGATGTAGGAGACCATGAGGCCTAAGGTTAGGGTTGCGATCACCGGAGTGCCGCCGAGGTCGAGGAGGAATGCGGCGCAGGGGACGAGTGCGACGGCGATTCGGGCGTTGTGGGCGAAGGAGGAGGGGGAGAATCGTGAGTTCTTGAGAGATCTAGAAGCACCGCCACCATTATTGAAGATTGAGTCGTTG
Source organism: Malus domestica (assembly GCF_042453785.1). Classification (NCBI taxonomy): domain Eukaryota; kingdom Viridiplantae; phylum Streptophyta; class Magnoliopsida; order Rosales; family Rosaceae; genus Malus; species Malus domestica. The sequence continues at coordinate 9,672,640 of NC_091673.1, forward strand.
GGGCTGGAGCTAGGGTTTGTGGAGCCGTTGCCGAAGGAGGAAGTGCTCGCCGAAGCGGTGATGTACGGACGGAAGAACCGCGGTTGAAGCTCCGGCGGCATCATCGTGTCCCGGCCTTTTCAGCTTCCTTCACTCTCTCTCTCTCTCTCTATCTAATCCTACCTGTCTATTCCGGATTGTTGTCCCGCTCAGGACTGGACTATTGTCCGATCTTTACTGAGCTGCTCTGCTTGTACAGTTCTGAAAGTGTGTGAGAGACAAATCCGGCGGTTTCCGAGTCTCGGTTCCTTTCTTCTTCGATTCGTTTCTTTCTTTTTGGTTAGGTTTAAGGAGTTTTTGGAAATGGAAGTCGTGACATGTATCTGGGGATCGTGACCGTTGGATGAGGATCAGGCGGCCTCTGTGCCTGAGAGTGCAGGCTACGATTGGTGAGTCCCTCCGTGGCTGAGTCGCCAGGATGTTAAGTGGGCTTTGGGAGCGCGCCATGAGTTAGTTGGGTGGTAGTTAGGACTCGGTCCTTCTCGGTTTTGACTTTATTTTATTTGGGCCAATTTCACTCCCACCGCTTGTTTCCGCGGGCTTACTTTGGACCCAAATAACGCGCCAATACTTAGTCCATTGTGATAGTGAAATCGACATTGAATTCGTGATCAAGGTGAGGCTTACTTATAACTGTTTGGGATAATATTTGAATATTAAACTTTAATGAAGGAAAATTCAAAGATGTCAATTAAAAAAGGAGACTTTCCCAAAGCCCAGCATCGAGCTCATAAGCAAATTGAAGCCTTTGTCAGCCAAGATACAAGCCACCTATCTGTGAGGGAGACTAACCTACTACCAGCCAAAGAACACTTTCCAGTGGCATTGTTAGTAAAAAGTTGATGATTCACTACCCTCCAAGTGCTTTTGGGCAAGAGCAAAAGCTACAATAGTTGGGCCAGATTGTCTATAAAAGGAAAGACAGGTCCCAGAGACAAGAACACTCAACCAATTAAACAAACAAACATACAAACTCTACTCTCAAGCCATATGTGCATCCAAAAGCTGAAATCAACCCATATTCAGTATTTTTTAGCAATAATTCTTTGAGAAAGCTATCTCTCGTCTAGTATAAAAGCTCTGCTACCTCCCTTAGAGTTGTAGTATCGATTCCCTCGTGTAAACTTATTTACCACCCATCCCTTTTTAGCATATAAACCCTGTAAATTCAAAGATAAGTGACTGCAAGAAGTTCAACCTTGCCAGACAAGGTGAAATCTTGCCCGAAGCTCTTTGTTTGCTTTCTAAATTAGTAGATCTATTGCTTAATGCATTATCCAACATGTATTCAAGTTATTTCCACCTGTTTTTCTATTGTAAGAGTCTCATTTGCATCTGGATATGGTTAGCTTAATGGATATGTTTTCATTAAGATCATTTTAGGATCAAACAAATAACTTGAGGGGCATTGGACTCCCTTCATTTGAACATATAAGACTATGAACTAAAAGTCCTTGTTTACACGGCAAGAAAAAATAACTTAATGTGGACTTAACTCATCCACGAAAATTCTTTGATAACAAGAAGTTTGAGTAACTTAGGGCGCAAGTAATCAACTTAAAACACATTTGTTCTACATCTGCTATGATGAGATAGCAATGGCACGCCTAGCACTTAGTTTTGATTGCAAGCATCAAGGCCTACACCTAAGGCCCCACAAAGGCACATTTCAAAACTAACTTTGTTCTCTTCTTGTAGCACTTCAACAAGTAAGAGGCCGACTACACATCCAAAGTGCCAATCCCTTGGAAAGCTGTGCTGAGGTCCAAGGAGCCTTCTTCAAAGAAATGTTTGCCCGAACAATAACCAATACTTATACTACTGCACCAAGTACTTATAACACCTTCTTTTTCCCCTACTGCTAGTGAACCCCCCCCCCCTCCCAAAAAACAAACCTCTAAAGGGCCGCCAACTTTTGGCTGATATACAACTTTGCGATTTGATTACTTTGTTTCTTGTTTGGATTGAGGGAATGGAGTGGGAGATAAAGAGATTAAGGAAATAATATGTGGATTTTCACATTTTAATATCATTTGTTGCTGAAGATCTGCCTTTGAGTTTAGTGTTTTACTATATTATTCATCGTTTTATTTTCTTTCATGGCTTCTTTAATATGTTTATTACTGATTTTGTTGATTGATCACATAATTTTAGTTATATAATCTTTTAATTATGATACTAATACATGATAATTTTTTAATGTTTTATTACAATTTTGGTGAGCTTATGTAATAAGGTACAAGAGCAAAATGACCAATTTTAATTTCTGCACAGACCTCCGAAGTCTCATAAACGACCCTGCAGATACTTGGGGTTCACCTCAATGAAACTTCTACGCCAAATACAGGATGTAAAATTATTGTGACCTAACAATCTCCATAAGCAATGACAACAAATTATGAGTCTCCCCATTCCATCTAGTCAAAACTAAACACTGTGCTTAATATGTTACTCCCACTATAATTTATGTGGCCTATAAATATCGACATCGGAATGGATCGAAGTGGCGAAACCCCATCCTTATTATATATCACATATAAGTCATCCAAAAACCACAGGCAATATATATGGAGAAAGCACGAAGGACCCATGCCGAATGTTGTTTCGTTTTCTGAGCATGGCAGAACGACATGACCTTATCCCAAAGAGAGAGAGGAACCAGGAAAAGTCCCAGTCCCAGTTCTATTTCCATGGCTTGCAAATTATAAAGTGGGGCTATAAAAAGGACGTACAACGTCCTTCCAGGGATTAGAGTCAAAAGAGACAGCCACAGAAGCTTGTCTTCTTTCTCTCTCTCTCCATATTTCCATTCCAACATGCATGCATGCATGTCGACCCCCCTCAGCACAGCACACGTGTGCCTATCTGATCTTCCTTTCTGTATGTTCTTGATACACAGCTGAGACAGTGAGAGGTTGAGAGTGAGGGATTAGGATTCTCTCCCCCTCCTCTTTTCATCTCTTTTCCTTTCTTCTTTTTACATTTTTTATTTTGTTTTTTTTTTCTATATAAAATTAAGGAAAAATTAGTATCCGGTCCCTAATTCTTACTGTTCATTGACTAAGACCTTATTAGTTCTCAAATTTTGATTCAAGTCCCTAGCATTAATGTGATAATGAATTTACATGTTTATTATATAATTTTTTAATATAAAAATTAGTAATTAATTTAGGGTTTAATACTCACACCTCTATTAAACTTCTAATTAATTTTCAATTCAAACATTTCCAAAATAATACTAAATTAAATTAAATTAAGTTTGTACCTATTAGTTTTTTTTTAAATATATATAAAAAGATTCTCAATTTTTTAATCTTAAATGTACCCATTCATATAATTTTTCAATTTTTTTAATCTTAAATGTACCCATTCTCAAATATATCAATTTGTTATATTTAAAATGTACCCTTTTTTTTAATATAAAATCCTTTCAAATTTTTTAATCCATGTTTAAACTTATATGGATACATTCCTTTTCGTTGATTTGAGAATGTATCCATGTTTTGGTACAATAACTTTTTTTTGTTAATTTTGGTTAATGTACCCATACATATATGTACACACACACACACAATATAATAGAGAGTATAATTTATATTTTATTATTTTTAATCCCATAAATTATGGGTTTTATTTAAAATCTCATTAATATAAACAATTACAAATTTCAATTTTTTATTTTTAATTTAAAAAATATAGTAACTTACATTATTACATTAATATCAGGGACCTCAATAAAAAACTAAAAACTAACAAGGTTTCAATCAAAGAATATTGATAGTTAGGGACCGCATCCAAAGTGTCCCTAAAATTAATATAAGATGTTGACATAATTTAATCATGATCGTTCAAATAGGAAGGAAGGGAAATGAAGGAGAAAAAAGAGGGAGAGAATCCTATTCCAAGAGTGAGAGCTACCTCTTTCTTTTTCTTTACTAATATATTGCCAAATGCCAACCGCATTTCACAGATGTGTACGTATATGTGACATCCATCTTATTCAGCTCTAGACATTAACCGATAATAATGCATCATATTCTACTGTTTGTTGGTCCTCCCTTTTAAAGTGTATAGTATTGAGAGTGAAAGATGTTAACTTTTACATACTTACGGTTAAGTTTAGGGTTTTGGAAGAAGAAGAAGTTCTACTCATGGGTTTAACGTGGTATTAGAGACGTAACTCATAAATGAGTTAGACCAGCACTTCTAAATTTCTAACCCTCCGCGAAATGGGAATGCTGAGAGTGACTTCAGTCCTGATACTAAGGAGGAGTGTCAAGGTAGTTTAATATTATAATATGTATGACAGGTATACTTATCATGAATGAGTATGTATAGTATATTAAAAATTATTTTGATTGCTAATATATCATGCGTTTACTAACATATAAGGGAATCAAAAAGTGAGTTGAAAAAATAAGTTATTTCATATATGAGATACCTTGTATTAGATCACCCAACAAGAGTATGTTTATTTCATATCTGAATAATTACATGTGATTACATTCATGACTGCTTCTATGATTTAAAGTAAGTACGGATTTGTTTGTTAACGGTTTGCAAAATAGTTTTTCTCTTTTTAGATACGAAAATAGGTGAAAAATGCGTTTAGCAGACCGTTTTGTAAAAATAACTCAAGAAATGAAAAAAATGCAAAACAATATTTAGCATAAGTTCTATAGGACATCAAATTGATATGTTTTCTCTTCTTTTTTTTTTTTTGTTTTTTTAATAAAAAATATTTTTCAAAATAAAAGAAATTATAAAACAAAGTTAGAGTTTTAATAAAATAAATAAATAAATCATGTATGCCACCACTACCATCACCAATGCCGCCGCCACCACATTTTCCATTGTCTCACCATCACCATGACCACGACCACATCTTTGACATTACCACCTCCCACCACCCATTGTCTCCACTACCATATCCTCCACCGCCATCACCTTTGCCACCATAGCGACCACCACCACCTCCACCATCTCATCATCGCCACAACTGACATTACCTTCATTGTCTCACCATGGCCACCACCACCTGTACCTCCACCGCCACCATTAACAACACCACCACCTCTACCATCTCTACCACTATCATCCCAACCTCTCAACCACCATTTTCACAACCATCCCTCATAACCATTGTTAACACAATCATCTTCTACCACCATTGCCACAGTCGTCGCCGCCGCCACATCACTCCCTCCACCATTGCCCTCTACCCCGCTATTGCCACCACCTGAATACCACCACTATTAACATCTTCATTCTCACCACTACTACCACTACTCCAACCACCATTGCTACAACACGACTCTCGTCTCAACCACACCATCAATCCTATCACCACCACAATTACTACCAACATAAATTTTTTTGACATTTGGTACCACATGCCTTTTTAATATTTTCATTCTCTAAAATTATTCTTGGACTAAAATATCAGACGCAGTCTCAAATAAAAAAAAATGCAAAATCCAATTCGTCGTTTTCGTTTTACAAAACAGGTTTTCAAAAATAATTTTGTAAAATTTTACCTAAAAGACCCTAGTAATAGCCTTTTGTTTGCATATCAATATTACAAAGATAAGTTCTACCATGAGTTTAATAATCCCCTTTAGAGGCGGCATGCAAAAGCAATTACGTACTGTAAGCATTATTCCTTTCTATTTCAAACATCGACTCAAACAAACTAAACAAACGTATTGTTGTTCTTGTTTCTATTAATTCCAAACTCTCAAACATAATTTTAGACACGTCTATTCAACGTCGACCAAAAAATAAATAAAAATAGAGACATGCGTATTCAACAAATCGCCATATTAGCATATAGTTTAAGCTAAATTTGAGTAGGCAGGATATTGGCTTACACATATATAGGTTGTCCTTCAGGTCAGCTTGTTCTCCATTGTTCTCCATGCATGCATAAAGACCGACGCCTAAAATGCCAGTTTAGAAAATAGCAATGGTCCAGACCAATAAGGAAAAAACAAAAAAAATTAGTACTGGCCAAGTAAGTTAAATTTCCATTTATGCCTAAAAAATAGTACAGACAGATTGCATTATAATTCATTTATGTGTCTTCTCCGTTGTCCTCGAGAATAAGAGGAACAATATTTAACAAAAAAATAAAAAATAATAAGAGGAACAAGAAAGGCTACGTAGCATTAAGTGGTTTAGGGTTTTGAACTCGCTAATCTTTTAAAACATGTCACTTCATCAAATATGTCACAGTATCTGTTAGTTTTCCACTAGCATATCTCTGACATGGACGAAAATGACCCTCGATTGCCGGAAAGTTTAATTATACGAAGTATGTACATCCGTCCATTTCAAAAATCATGTGACTCAAATTCTAATTGAAATTTCATGGAATAATAAGAAGGTCATCATACTATATTCCAAGGTAATTTTCATCATATTTTTGTCGATAGTGAGCGATATCAATATTTATATTGGAATATTCATCGTAAACTATGCTATTGATATTTTTGCAAAAACCGATAATTTCAAAATCCTAGAGTACATAGCAAAAAATTTCGAAAGAGAAAGGAAACAAGGAAGAATGATTGATTTGAATAAAAATGTATGAGTTTGATTCATCATGAGAACCAAAAGGAGAGGTGGTATGTGTGAGATGAAATGAGATAGAGCCGAGGTCAGCCTCCTCTTCCACCTCCTCCTCTATGCAGCTATATGGGGTAGAGCTGGTGGTGGTCAAGACCACATGTTCCCATAAATGCATGAACAAAATGCCAAAGTGCTAGACTTATATATACACAGTACAGACTAATATTATTTATGCCCGGCCCCCTTTTGCTTGTACAGTTTCTGTGTCTCCTTGAGTTGCTCTCACTGTCCCCCTTACCTATCTCCATGGTCGTTTTGCCTAATTTCCCACAGGCGTGGCTACATCTTGGCCTTATTTTGCCTCCCCTCACCACTGGAAAATAGGGCTTCCATTTCATTTTTCTAACTTAGCAGGACGTGGATGTCAGTCTCATTGAATTGTCGTATACATTGGTGCCCTTTTGTTGTGGAGAAAACTTATTTTACCAACGGTTGTATACAATCATACGTCCTTCTCTTATCATGTATTTCATCACATAACTTAATGAGAGAGATACAATGATTGTATCTGATTGATGATACCCTAGAATCTCTCATTCTTTTAGCACCTAGTAGAATGTGTATCTTGAAGTAGGCTTGTGCAAGTCCATGGGATATATGTATATTGGGTTCTTCTCTATGGATGTCTTTTTGCCTTTTCACCATGAAATTGAGTTGGATGAAGGGAAGTTATTTCACTCTTTTTTATCTCCTTTGGTACTCCTCTTAATGTTTCATCAAATCTTTCATAACACAACATGATAAGAGAAATACATAATAGTATACGACTAAGACATCCCAAAACCTCTCATTCTTTTGGTAATTGGTAGTAAAGTAGGCTTAGGTAAGTCCACTGGATTTTTTGAATTTCATTCTTGGGAGGGTGCAATTTTCATTCTTATTTTCTCCTTCTGCGCTCCTCTCATTATTTCTAACCTTAGATTTGAATAATTTAAAGCTGAATCAAGAAACATAAACCATAGTAAACAAGAGGGACAAATTTGTGGTTTGAAGAAGAGAGAAGAACAACCTTTCTAATAGGTACTCTAAATTTTAATCCAAGTCCAACATACACAATGGAGGGAAAGCACAGAATATAAGACAATAACTTTTGCAAATCAAATCATAAAATTGGGTTCTCAGTAAACATTTCCAGGGAAATTAATCAAATCCTGAAGTGGCCCCACATGCCAACTTTCCCCATGTTTTTGTTTATGTCAGTCTATTATTTAGTCTCCATCCTAAAAGGCTCCCAGAGTGGAGTTGATTTACTGAAGAATCTTCCCACCACCCTAGAATCCAAAATCCTAATGGCCTCCTCTGACTGGATGCACCTGGGAGTTTTGTACTGGTTCACAGAGGATCCCTGGGAGACGGAGAAATCCATGAGTGCATCAAAAGTCCCTTGCTTCACAATTCGGATCTCCAGTGGTCCTATGGAATTGTCCTTCCTCCTGCACCTTCGGTACACCGAGTCCAGGGACTGTTCCACTGTGGAGCAGCATTGCTCCATAATGCTGGTCTCCAGTTCTATCATGTCATTGTTTTCTTTGGTCTTGAGCTCCCAGAAGAGCACATAGTGGCCTGGGATTGAGGAGGTGTCGGCGTAGCTGGTGTACTCAATGAGGAGGAAGCCGAGGGGCTCGAGGAGGAGCTTCGCTTGCGTGACAGCGTTTAGAAGGTCTTCTTCATTGGTTTTGTCCGTGTCGATGCTCAGAACCACATTTCGCCTGTGCATGAATCTGAACTGAGGAGCTTTGTTGTGGAAGCCAGTCACCATTAGAATGTCACCAACTCTGTACCTGTATAGCCCTATGTACAAACAAAAAATAAATGATAAATAATTTACTATGATGAGGTCAATTAGATCGAAAATTCACAGTTGGGTCATGAGTTAGAGAAGAAAATATGCTCTATCACCGGTTATGTACAATCATGTGTTTGTCTCTCTCATCTCATGATTAATCATGTGATGAGAGAGATAGACATATAGTTGTATACAATTGGTGACGTACAAGAATCTCTCGAATTAGTGAGCAAGATGCTCTAAAATGAATGCAGCATTTTATAGTTGCGAGGTAAATAAATTTCCTGTGCATGTTTAAGAGATGAAAAATAAAATACATGAAGCATGTGGGTCAGATCTAAAAATATGAAGTAAGAGTACCTGTAAAAGTTGTGACAACAAGTTCATAATAGTGACCAAGCTTAACATCCATTAGATCAACCGTTTCCAAAGTTTCCTCCTCATCGGCCTTTGGGCATTCTTGACCAGAAACACCTTCGCGCGAGGCTACCTCTTCGTGGCGTTTCTCCACGGGTAGGAACTCGAAGTAGGCCATGTTCGGAAGGAGGGTGTAAGCAACATCATGCGGCTTGCTTAGCGGGTTGAAATTGATTCCGAAATAGCATTCAGAAGAAGCATACATTGTTGAAATCAAAGGCAGTCCACCAGAATAGAATTCAAGAGTTGGGATATACTGAGCCATGGAACCCGTGACTATAACCTCGATGTACTTTGTTCTTGGCCAAAGCCTCTTAACTATCCCTTCCAATGACTTGTTACTAAATTCGTGCCTGATCAAATCGGCCAACTCTGGATTCGGTTTGCTAAGGACTAAAGACACAGCAGTTCGGCAACTGGAGTCAGTGATCCAGTCACTGACAAGACCTGAGCCTATGTTTGAGCACAACTCCTCCCAGTGGTCCTCTAAGAATTTGATGGCCCGGAGAAAAGCGGACGCAAAAACTGCACCAACCCTGAGGACCTCATCCCTTTGTACTAAACCACATAGTAACTGGCAGTACATACTCTGCTTGCTGTCTGAGCACAAGATGGTCGCATCCGGGCTTGTGTAGATGTTAAACCGATTGAAAGGGCGGTTGCGAAAGTTACTGCTCTTGTAGTAGCTGGTCAGGACAGGCCTTGCCACCATTCCTGAAGGAGTACTAATTTCCGGTTTGATAAACAAGAGGTACATTCCTTTCCCTTGGTCCAAGCCATCCACATACCTGAATTTGGAACAATGAGAATTTCTCAATTGCCTTGTTTTTTCACTGTTACATCGATTTAGAACGATGGAAAAATTTAATATAAAACACAAAAGGAGTAAAAAAGGTAGCTTCTCACTTGTTCATCACCGGCACAAGGAGATTATAAAAGAATGTCTTCCTGTCCAAGTCTTCAACAGTCGAAGGCATCATCTTCGGCTGTCCTCCTGAAGTTCCTGAGCTGTGAAAGACATAACTATTAGAACAAAAAATATTCATGAAAAATAAAATTAAAAAATTATCCTTGTATCCAAATATTCATACCTGGTGAGGAGCTCAGTGATTTTTTGAGCCGAGATGATCTCAGACGGCTCTCCATTGGCAATTCGCTCGATGTAAGGCTTGACATCTTCGTAGTTCACAACAGGAACTTTCTTCTTGAAATCTATCTTGTCATGGTGGCCATTGAGAAACCCCTTCAGATATTCGGTCTGCGCATTTTTCGATAGTATCTCTTCCAACACCTGCTGCTGTACTTCATACGCATTTGTTGTCAGGTCCTCCAGAAGCTTCAAACCATACTCACTGTCATTTGGATTAAAGCTGGGAATCATCCTTGCCAACATTAGGAGGGAAAACTAAAAAGCAAATTTCGGTTCAAAGCTCGCTCTACGACATGTAATTTACTGTGTCAGAAGCAATGAATCGAAAAAGTAATCGGAGTTTCGGTCTGATTTGATCAAGTAGGACTTGAAACTTTTAGAAAAAGCAGATTTCCTCTTCCTTTTTTAACTGAATTTTGTAATATGGAAAGGTGCCTTGCAGGAGAAAGAAAGTGCAAGAGGAGTGAAAATGCTTAACGAGCAAAGGAAGAGAAAGTGCAACATATTTGTATGAGCCATTTGTCTTGCAATTGAAGGCTTCTCAACGTGGTTTCTGTGTAGCAGCTGAGAAGAAAGGGTGGAGGGAAATGATTAAATACCAGATTCTGGAGGGGATTTTGGGAAATGATGTTATTCAAAACAATAAAAGATAAATAAAAAGAAGGTAATGTGAGGGAAGTTGAGGAGGCTATGGAGGTCCTACGCACGTGCCCTTGTCTGGTAAGCTGTGAATAATATTTTAAAAAATGATGGGTCAAATTCAAAGGCTTTTTAGCTAAAACAATCTTTAAAATTTTCATAGCTTCTTATTTTAGTCATTGACATTAAAAAATGATAGAAATGGTCTATAAGTTTGTTCGCCGTTAATCATTTTGGTCATTCTTTGAAAAATCTCCGTTAAATGGAAAAGCAAATAGAGATGATGATTGGACAAAAATACTCTCAATTTAACGAGAATTTTTCACAGAATGACCCAAATGATTGACGGTAGACAAATTCAGAGATGGCTTATATTTTGATTTTTAATGTCAAAGATCAAAGTGATGAATTATACCAATATGAGAGATCATTTTAGCTAAAAAGCCAACTCAAAACTACCTTCAATTTTACCTTCTTTTCCTGCAGAACAAACTATATGATACAATTTTTTTTTATATAATTTCAAACTCAAAGCAACAGATAAGCTTGGTCTGCATTTTAGCATTCAGCCATAACTGCCAGTAGTGCTGCCAAAAACAATACTCTGTCTAATTAGCCAGATGGAATGAGAAATCACAAATAAACAAAAAAGCAAACAACAAAAGACTTAGATGAAAACAATAACTAACTAAAATACCGCATATGTAGCTTAGATCCGTTGACCAGAACGTCGTTTACTGGTCTCTTGCACTCGAGTTTTACTCCCTCAGTAAAAGTCCCTGCAAGATGTCCAATTGCTTTTTATTTTATTTTATTTAAACTTTTTTTTATGAAAGAATCAGACAAAGCCATCAAAATATAGCAATCGTGGACAAGCTCTGGCTTCTGATAGAAACAGAGATTTTTACAGGAAACATCTTTTTAAGAAGGGGGCTGATAGATTTATTCATGGTTTTCCTGATTTCAGCAGACATTTTGTCAAACAGTTGATTAAACTTAATTAAGACAGAAATAATTATGCTCCAAAGGCCAAAACCAGTTAGGAGGATCCTCATCGGATCTTTTTTGTAGGATTCTCCAATTACATCTATTCATCGTATATCTTGCGGTAAAAAATCATTATAAATTTTTTTATTTAAAATTGAATATAAATAGTATCTGACAAAAACTGACCACACGATATACGATAAACAGATGTGATTGGAGGATTTCGGAAATCCACAAAAAAAAGAATCCGGTAAGGATCCTCCATCCAAAACCAAAACTAATCGGGGTTTATTTGGCTGCTAATTGGACTGATTTGAAGCAGACAAAACCTGCCCACAAGGTGATTTGGGAGCTTCCACCACCAAGCATTGCACTAGACCCACGTAAAAGACTTTTGTGGCCCTAAAATAAAATGAAATCTTTTCAGGCTAATGATTTGTTTCCTCATTGTTTAAGATCTAATGAAGCTCTCAAATCAATATCCCACTCCTAATATAATACTAGGATGTGTCTAAAGTAGACCTGACAGTTTATGACACGACACGAAAATAACGAGTTTCGAGTCAACATGATAACTTATCGGGTCATTATCGAGTGACCCGTTAAGAATCTACGTGTAACACGTGAGTAATCCGTTTTGACCCGTTAAGAAAAAATTATTTTGATAATTTTAAAGTTTAATTACTAAAAAATTTATTATAAAATACAATAGCCATATTAATATATACAATATATTCTATATTAAATATATAGTTTTGTATTATTATTCTATATAAGTTTTAAAAAAAAGTTTTAGTCATTATTTATTTTTATTATGAGAGTTCCTTATTATCATTAGTAGGATCAATTTTACTTAATGTAGTTGTCCAAAATTAAAATAAACTAATATAGTATTTGTATAGGCAAAAACTAAGAAGACATACATACAAGTATGAAAAATGTGAAAGAATATATAAACACTCGTGATTTATCATTATTCCTCCACGAGTACAAAATGGTTACACTTACATTATTGTTTAGATTTTTAAAATCCTCCAAACCTTCATGAATAATGTTTTTTATTTGATGGCAAAATTAATAATAATAAGGGAGTTTTAACGAAAAGCCCACGGTAATGTTTACTTTAACGAAAAACCACATTTTGACACTAAAAACTCAAACTGGTACTATTCATTTTACCCTTTATTTTGTCCTTATAATTAAAACTCAAAGTTTTCAAGCCATTTTCATTAATTTTCCTTAATAATTATCGTAGAAGTGTAAAAAATGTAAAAAAAATATACAATCACTCATAGTGACAAACTTTACAACTTTCACGAAAGGGTCAGCTTCGAAATCCAACACTATAATTCATAAACCTTAAATTTATATTTAACCGTCGATTGCTATTTACGCTTTATTCTTCTTATTGAATTTCATTTTTAAAATTTTCTTTTTTTTTAAAACATGATCATCTGGTGGATATAAGAAGATGAACGGTTCAGATCTTTGATATCATGTTTCAATATTTACTGTTAACTAAAATATGAGTCGATGTCATATAGTTTGTAGAAACTTTATAAACATCAAGCAATATTTTCACTAACCGTAAAACTCTGAATATAATATCAACGATCCAAACCGTCATCTTCCTGCATCCTCTAATAGATCAAGTTTTCAAAAAAAAAAAATCTGAAAAAACAAAATTTTGATGAGAACAATGAAGCGTAAATGTAAACAACAATCAACGGTTAAATTTTGATTTATGATTTATATGATTATAGTGGCGAATTTCGAAATTAAGCTCTTCATGAAAGTTGTAAAGCTTGTCATTATGAGCGTTTATATATATTTTTCTATATTTTTTTACACTTCTACATTAATTAAAAAACTATTAAAGACTTTAGGTAAGTGAAAATATACTTAAAAGAAAAAATACATTTTTATGTTTTGGATGTGACAATATGATATGTATATACTTATTTAGTATTATGTTTTTCATTTGATTATTTATTGGTTTAAAATATATTTTCCTTAACCGGTAACGGGACGGGTCATATTACCTGTTAATATTATCGGGTCGATTTTGAGTTGGGTCATTTTACCCGTTTATTTTAACGGGTGTTACACGACTCGACCCGTTAAGATATCAGGTATGACACGAACACGGAAAACACGACATGAATGCCAGGTCTAGTCTGAAGTCACCATATTTGAGATATTACAGCTGGGTAAGAATATGTAATCTTGATCAAAATCTTAACATCCATGCACCAAATCTCATCATTTAATTGCTTGCAATTAGATGCAGAGTCATGACGAGGCCAGGATGGTCCCATGCCTATCTTGATATTTTTTTCACACATTAAAGTTTAGTATTATGCTTATGATTTTCAAGATTTCCCCGTAAGCTCAAGGCCCTAATCCAACGTTTTTACTTTAATTTCGTTTATCGAGTTTGATTTGAGGTTGGTGGCTCCTATGGAGTTGAGGCCGTTTGTTGCTTGTGAGTTTTAAGGAGGACTCTGGTCTAGGAATTAGTGGAAGGAGAGGAAGAAAGTCAGAGAGGCTTGAGGTTTATGTTCAACAAAGAGGATGATGAGAACAATACCGTAACAGATCCAAACGATGTAGTCAGTTGCACACCACACGATAGAGTAATTTTTGTAAGATTAGGAAAACATTTTAGATTGAGACTTTTGGGCCCTTCTAAGCTAAAATATTGGCTCTGCCATTGCTTGCACCAAGATGTCATAGTAGCAACACCTCAAGTTAATAACCCATTACCATGAGGGAAAGTTAAATCACATTACCGTACGTGACTAATTTAAAAAACACTAATGTGGCATCTCATCTCATGTAAGTTTCTGCTCTCAAAAAGACATGCTAAGAGTCACATGGATCACATTTATCTTTATTCAGGTTTAGGCATTAACACAAGCATATGAGGTGCATTATGAATGATCCAGTCCTAGTAAAACAGCAATAACAACAATCGAGCTTTATCCCATCAAGTTGGAGTCGGCTGTATGAATTCTAGAACTGTCATTACTTTCGGTTTTGTGCCAAATCTTCTGTTAACTTTAATTACTTCATATATTTTCTAAATGATTCAATCGTGGTGAGAAAATGAAAAATAGTCTAATTACCACAATCCACTGATGATCACCCATGCGTTACTGCAGAGAAAAACTTATATACAGAAAAAAAATGTTTGTCATGGTGGTAAGTAGTCAATCGTATGTCATTTCGAGGACCCTATTCTGGAAATTGGAATCACCAAATTTATGATTAGACAAAACGAATGGAACAATATTTATCGGGATCAAACAAGTAAAGCCCCCCATGTTGGATTATAAATTTCTGGACTAAATAGTCCAACACTCAAGAAAGTGTTGGCTTGCAATCTGTCCCATCTGGTAACTGTAGGATTTGAGGACAAAGAGGGTACTATTTTTGGGTAAATAATTGTCCAACTAATACACAAACCCCAGCATACCGCTAAAAGTTCCTATTTTTCATAGGCTCCACTCATGTCCCAAGAAAAAAATATCCATTTCCCTTTCAAAGTATAGAACTTGGCTGCTGAAAGAATCAGCAACATCCATGCTGATTATCAATCACAGTTGGAAATGTATTCAAGTTGTGATTAAAAAATAAAATATTTAAACACGTGTCTAATCGTGATTGGTGATCAGTAAGGAGTGTTATTGATTCTTCAGCAGCCAAGTCTTGTTCCCTTTCAAAACCAATACTTGATGAACAATACTTACATGAATATATTACACACAAAAATCTATAACAATTCGCAGCATTAAATATCCTGTAATTTAAAACTCTTCTAATCTAACTGTTGTCTTAAGTCGCAGGTCATATTCAACACTCCAGCACATTATAAAAATTTATAATACTTTGCAGTATTGAATATTCAGCAATTTAAAACGCTTCCAATCTAACGGTTGTCCTGAGTGGTAGATCATATTCAATACTCCAGCGTATTGTAGCCTCACCCAATAAGGATGTATGAGAGATAAAAATAATGTGTGAATAACATTATCCTTCTATAATTTATGAACTGCCCGACTTCATAAAGTTGTAGACTTGGAGGAGAGAGTAAGCTACTTCATAAGTTGGCTAGAAATGGAAAAAGAAAGGCTTCTTTCTGGTCTTAAAACATCCACGAATTCACATAACAAAATGGCCCTATCAGAACTAATATTGTACGGCCTCAACAAAATGAACTGGTTTGAGGCTTTTAGGCTTTCAGCATGGGTCTCTCCAGCACTAATCGTGTATTTTTCTCTCATGTAGCATGTCATGACAGGGGTCTCAAAACTGTTGGGAGAGGTTGCTTGCTTGAGAACAGAAAAAAATATACATGGTAGCATACAACTATCATACACAACATAAATACCATGGAATAAGGTTTGATCCTATTTATGGGGATTTTGTAAAAATTCCAAGTATTGTATACGTCCTTAGTCCGATCCTTTGTAGGAACTACCCGTATTGACGAACTTGCAAAATGATTCTCTTTATGATAAAGATTGTTAGTGGCAGATTCATAATTTTTATTCTCAAAAGCAAGACGAAGCTCGCACGTTGCTTTCTCTAGCTGCCTTGGTTCCCTACCCTAGCTTGGCTTCTATAAGACATTTTGTCGAACATCTTAACCCCATGAGGACCATTCTCCATAGAAAGTGTCATAACTAGTTTAGCAAAAGAACATTACTATACAACATTCTATCCTAAAATGGTCCAGTAACATGCATTTGACGAGTTGAATTTGAGAGAAGAGTTGCATACCCCAAATCTTGAATATAACCAATGATTTATCACTTTCTATGTCTCGCATCACGTCGTGTCACGATGAATCCCTCCAGTTGTAGGCAAGTTCTTTTATTCATGGTGGCTCATTGGGATGTGTTAAAATTTGGCTAGCTGTTTTGGGAGTGTGTAACTATAAAGGGAGTTGAAGGAGGTTGCTTCAGGTAAAATAGTAGGCCGTCAAGTAAACGCATTGAGGGAAGCAATTGAATAATACAAAACCGTTGTTCGGTAAACAGATTGGAGAGGAAGAGAAATACTATAATAATGATTAATCAGTAATATTAAGACATATTGATCGGGATTTGCTAGATTTGGTTTCATTTAGGTCTTCATGTTTAAGATAAAACAAAGTAGGTGTCTTCTTGGGGGACACACTGCCCTTAAAATGAGCATGGGCAGAGGAGCAAACTAAGGGTGGGGAGGGAAGGGTGAGATCGCTCTCCACTTTCTCCCATCATATATTATCATTTGTTTGACCAAATAAAAGCTCCACCGTCAACCCTCCAGTTGTTCTTCAAATTAATGACCAAGTCAAAGAGAAAGAGAGAAATGTGGGCTTATATCATATGATTCACCACATGCTTAACATGCAGAACAAAAACGTCCCCAGCACTATTTTTTAGTGGTAATGGGAGGTTTATGGTTCGACCACATGAATGTCGAGTTTGGTACCTAATTATATTTGACCTATTATGTAGCTTACAATTTCAATTTTAAGGTTTTAGTTTCATAATGGTTAATTACTTGAAGTTTTAAGGATTATAATAAAAATCTCTCGCAAAACGCTCTCACTTTCCACATTTAGCAGGCAAGAGTTTCGATGGAATCTCTGGTGCCTGGAGGCTGACTTTGGTCCAACCCATCCTCCTTCTCATCATCGTGTTCTTCCTTCGTATGGCTCCTATTTGGGCAGGATGGTGGTTTGGCTCAATATGGACGACGGCGACACTATGACAATAGAGGATGGGGTTTGTATATCCATGCAAATCTAGAGGAGTGTGAGGTTTATGATTTTTAGGTCTTAGTATGTTTTATATTTAAGAAATGGCATATTACTAAGTTTGAGTTTGTTGTGTATTATGAGTGTTTTAGTTTTCTTTTACTATGGAACTGGAACTTCATGTCGTTATGCAATTGATCCGTGTCTCTGAGTAAGTGTGGTTTTGGTGATTGAATTCCAAATTTTATCATTTGTTGGTTTGCATGTAATTCTCTCTAGATCACTTCAACTTTGTCGTTGAACTCGTTGCAAAGATGATATTGAAATTGTGAATAGATTGAAATTGTGAATAGATGACTTTACTCATAGTCAGTGTCATATTTGGTCCCGATATTCAATGCTATATTTACAGAATGCATGATTTAAACCCTACGTAGCTAAATTCAACCTAAATATATATTGTATAAGAGGAAAGTTTTCTTTAGTTGAATTTTGTTTGACATTACAACTCACAGTACATCGATCTCTGAACTCTTCTTCTTCCTTCCAAAGCAAAGGGTTTGTGACATATCTAGCATACCACTGCATGTGATTCCAAAAGTAAACACGATTTCTAAGTTTTTAATATAACCCTAAAGCCATTACCTTTCCACCAGAAAGATTAATGTGTTCTTTAAAGTAGGCTATACTTTGTTTTAAGTGTTGCTTAAGCACTAATAATAACATGTTTGTCGGCTGTTTACTGTAGCGATTACACCCATTGGCCATAACTAACCGAAAAAAAACCTTATCAATTAGCAATTGGGGGACTAAATTAATAAGCAAGAACATGTTGCATAATCCTCGTTTAACTTAATTAATCACAATAATTATATGGAATTACTACAAAAACCTTGGCATACGCCTGAAGGCAAAAGAGCCGGCCTCAAGTCCATCCTACGCTACAACATTGTTTTTCAATTTTTGCGTCAACGAGTGGTTTGACAGAGAATTTTACTTTGAATATCTTAAGCACAACACATTAACCCAAAAGCCCCAGATCCAAGACCAAGTAGAGCTCCCAATTGGTGATTACTTCATATTAATTAATTTATGCACATTATTTATATAGCTTGTCACGTTTTCTTATTCACATGGTAAGTATAGATTTATGATTGCACTCACTCTTGAACTTAATATCAAAATTTGAGATTAAAATATTAAAAACACACACACACACACACACACACACACACACACACATATATATATATATATATATATATATATATATATATATATTTTTTTTTTTAATGAACAATATTATCCACACTAAAGGGAGGGGTTGTGTTTAGCCTCACAACTGGCTAGTAATAATGTGGTTCAAATTTGCATTTGGCGTGAATCAAACCTAAGATGTGACATCTCGTCCCAAAATTTTAAGTTTTATAAATTTTAAAGTAGTGATTTTACAAAAATACCCTTAGAGGCGAGGATGTTTGACTTTCGTTGACCGTTCGAAGTCACAATTAATGTTTCCAAATAGATCTTGAAGCTACAAACGTGTAGGCAAAAACCGTTTGTAAGTCCGGATTATAATGGTATAGTTACAAACGTTTGAAGTTGATTATTTAAAGTTAGTTAAATAATTTGAGCTCCCATTTTGTGGGAAGGAAGCCAATCAGCTTTTTGCAAGGGATTAAAGGACCAATCAATTTAAATGGAACCAAGGACCAATTAGAAAGGAAGGGGAAAAGAAAAAAAATGAGGAAAGCTTTTAGCTTTCCCCCGACCCGTACAATCCTCACACCCAACCTAACCAATTCCAACAAATTTCGCCATTTCTTCCATCGAATCATGACCATACAACACCTATAACCTCTTATACAACCTTCCCTCTTCCATCTTCACCCAAATTCGTGGGTTTTTAAGTCCAAAATCACCAAGAACAGTGCCGGAGCACCAGAGGTGTTCGAAGTTGATTTCACCGTTCTGGTGAGTTTCACTACCCACCACCACCCTCAATCAACTCCCTTTGGACCCAGGAACATGAACCAACCAGTGGTAGAGACACTGGAACACTGAGTTAGGAGAATTGAAGTTCACCCATTTTAGGGTTTCAATGGGTTTGAGTGAAATTGGAGCCTTTCCTGGCTAAATTGGACTTGGTCACAGGTATAAAACTTGCACTACTCTTTGAGATCTTCATTTTAGTAAAATTTGATAATTTGTTGAGATAGTTAAATTTTCCGGCGAATCGGGGCAGCCGATCGCCGTGTACGGCGAAGTGTAAGCCGAGTCATCCCCTGACCTTTCTAAGCTAAGTTTGACAGCCCAATTCCATAGGTGAAGTCCGATTGATGAAATCTCATCGTTTGAACATAGTTTTGATAAAGACTGCTACTTGAACATTATGTGAATTGACGATCCGACCGTTGGATCATCACAAAACTTTAATACAATATAGTATGTAATATTTGAGGATATTAGAAACTTACGGATTGGAAATCTAACATACAGATCTTCCTGAATTAGATTTGTAAGTTCGTAAAATAAAACGTTGACCGCCACTTGAATTGGCAATTGGCGGAGATCTAACTGTTGGATCGTAATGAAACTTTAGTATGATGTTTTAGAAACACACGTGGATCTTTGGAAGTTACAGAACGGAAATCCGAGATGTTGATCTTCCAGATTGAGTTATGTAAGGTTGTGGACCCTACTGTTGATCTTGATCGACGATTGACTTTTGGTCAATGGGTCTCAAATCATTCTAGAATGTCCTTGGGATGTGATTTATGTCAGTTATGTGTTCTATTGATAAGAGTTCTGAGACGTGACTGAATGATTGTTCTAGGTGAGGATTGTTCGTGATGTCTCGATATTCGTGTTAGGGAGTCGTATCGTGGACCTCAGGTGAGTGGGTCTTTTCCTTTTTATCGTATATATATGATTGATAATTCCATAAACACTTTTAAATTGATTTATGCACTTTATGCCATGTCATATATATATTTATATAATCTAAAATACTATGATATGATTGAGTTTTAAATTATGGCATATCCATATGCATATTACCTATATATAATTGTTGTGAATGCTTTGAAGTGCTAAGGTGAACGCGGGACGCGCAGGTAAGTTCAGGTGAGTTTATGGTGTTATTATAAATGATTGAGTGATGGCATAACTATATTTGTGTTTTATGCAACTCCGACACTGTCGTACATGTTGCAATAGGCAACTCCGACATTGTCGTACAGGTTGCAATGATAGGCAACTCCAACATTGTCATACAGGTTGCAATAAGCAACTTCGACACTGTCGTACAGGTTGCAATGATAGGCAACTCCGACATTGTCGTACATGTTACAATGATTGGCAACTCCAACATTGTCATACAGGTTGCAATAGGCAACTCCGACACTGTCGTACATGTTGCGATGATAGGCAACTCCGACATTATTGTACAGGTTGCAATGGTCAACTCCGACATTGTCGTACAGGTTGCCTATGAGTCATACATGTTGCATTAGGCAACTCCGACTCATGTGTTATCATAAATTGATTTATGACTCGTACAGGTTGCGTTAGGCAACTCCGACTCGTGGGTTATCATAGATTGATGAGCACCTGATTTTATTATGTTGTTGTCGATATGTAGTGATTTTGGATTATTCTTGGATTTAATGTTGATTTACATTTGTCTTCATACTTATATGTAGTATGATTTCCTGAAAACTATACTGGTACTACAACGAGGGGTTATATCGTTTAGAAGGTATTTAATAAAGCTTTATATTCAGGCCCACTCACTTTTGTTTTTTTATCCCTCCAGGTTTTAGTAGTAGAGTTTTTGTATTGACGAGGATTCGTGGCAAGTCTTGGTATTGAAGATTACCTTCGACGGTATGATTTTCAATCCACTCTACTGTACTTTACTTATGTTCTGACGTCACGTGTGAAATGGGTTCATTCTCGTTCAAAGCGCACTCTCGTGTTTAGGCACTTTTAAGTTTAAATTTATTTACATATTCCACATCACCACACTTTATAGCTTCATCACCTTCCAGGTGTCGGTCAACACAACTCGATTTGGAGTCATAATGGACAATTCAGGTCGGGATGTGTCAATTTGGTATCAGAGCATAAATTGGGCAATATTGCATTCATCATATGCGTGATGTAAGCATTATTGATTCTTGAACCTAATTTCCGAATCTTGCCATCTCATCGAATACGAAAAATGTGTTAGTTTTCCTAAGTTTGGGCAGTTTTGTCGACTTGTCGACGTTTTAGAAGATCATTTCGGTGAATGCCTCTAAATTATAAGGGAAAAATTTCCCTTCCAAGGAAAAATGTAGATTTGGGATAAGTTGGTGGCCCTAAAGCAGGGCTACTATATTGATAATGGTGTATCTCAAGGGGAGAATTTCCTATCAATTTCATTACTATCTAGTCATTTCTTCCAATCTTTTCGAGTTAGGAAACCATTGATAGTCTTGATTCCTTGGCAGTACTCGTTAATGTTTTACTTACCAGAATCTTTATGAAGTTTTAGTTTGTCAAAATTTTCAGAAATGTCTCGAGTGACAATGTAGTGCTATAGGGGTAACACTCGACGAAAGAGTATCTTGGGATAATCACTTTTGGTCCCTGATAGCACAAATTTTTTTCAAACACGCTAGTGATCATTCCGGATCTTCAGGGGGAAGATCGACTTTCGTTTAGGTCTATTCTAAAGTAGATTACTAGAAAATTCTTATTTTTTCTTCCGATTTTAAAACACTCCAACCAATACTAATTTCCCACATTACTTTTGGTGCTATACCTGTCATTTTGATAAGCATTGGCACGGAAGTAAGAATTGTTATATCTATGGTCAATGGAAGTCCCCGAAGCAGTAAGTTTTTTTTTCCTAGAATTATGGCACCAGTTCCTAGTACTAGTTCTTTACCAAAAGACTGACTAACAGTTATTGCTGGAGCCTAAGAAACTAAATCTCGGGAAGTTAGGGGCAAACTCTGTTTTAAGACAGTAAGCTCACGGTTATGTTAACCATATTACCCATTTAGGTAATCAAAACTTCTTTGGCTAGCCCTTCTTGATTACTTCCACAAATAGATAATAGAATCGAAATAAAAGATGATGTCTCACTGTTAGAGTGATTTGAGTGTCGAGAAAGCTGTGAAGACCTTTTTAGTTCATGTCGTAAAGTGGTTGGTAGTATAGTACGTTTTGAGGATGTATACCTTTGGTGTCATTTCTCAAAAAATTTTACTTGGGATGCCATCGAATGCGAGAAGTAGAATACACCATTGATCCACCTTGTTAACCTCACATTTATTCTCCCTATTTCTTATCAAACAACTCCTGTATCAGTTTTCCTTATGACTTTTCGAACAAGTCCTACTTTATTGGAAGAACTTAGTTATTAAACATTTTATCTTGGAAATCTCAAACCTATCTGCGAAGGTGAAAGACTGAGCTTCAGGATTGTACCTAGATTTTGGCAACCTCCTCAGATAACGATTAAAAACCACTATCCTTGACTCTAAATTGATGGTCTAATCGACCAACCTTTGTAACTCGAGTTTCCTTCTGTAGTTTGACGAATTCATAAATAGTCTTGTAGACAACTATTTCACCTATTCTAGTAACGAGATTAAATTCTCCAATTATCAACAGTCAGCTTTACATCAAATTCCTTAAATATTACCTTTATGTAAATGATACTTCTCCTGGGAGATGTGATTTCGTAAATGATATTCTTTTATTTTCTCCAAAAAGGTAGTAGCGGAAGAAAGTTGGAATTCTCACAAAATGTTATGAAATTCAAGACAATTTTTGGTCTTGTCGACCTTATTGACAAATGGTTATCGATTTTTTTGACTATAGTGTTTTTCTTCACTTGTCGACCAAGGAAAATTAGTTTGGTTTGGGATGTTAATTATGAATAAAGTTTTGACAAATGAACTGTTGCTTCACTTTACCTTTTCTTTACACCTTTCGATGACATTGATCATTTGGAAATCCATAATGACGTGTTCTCAATGTTTCGACTGAGTTGGGTCAGCATGATGGAGAATTGCTTATACTCCTATTCATGACTCGAGTCAAGTGTTATTATCTTCTTTTGAAACATCAGATGACACTTCTCAGTGAGAACGTGTCTAGAACCTTTACTAACCTTAGCTTTCTCAAATACATCTTCATTTGAGATAAGCTAAGATTTCTGATAGTGATGATGGAAGAACTAAATTAACTTCTACGATTGCACTATCGTGTATTATCCCGATTATGAAAATGTAATTACTATTTAATGCAACAAAAGACATATGTATACTTGAACACTTTCGGCCTGTCATATTCCGCCTTATAGGTATTGTTTTGATGTTACTTGCAAGATGTCAAGAAATGGTTTAAATAGTTGTAATCACTTCTTGTATATGAAGGGAGTTGGGAAGTATCATCATACACTTTCAATACGAGGTATCTTGTACATGGATAGACTTGACTAGTCAATCTATTTTTTTTATTGGTCCAAATGGACTACATTTTAGACCACTTGGTAAAATTTCTCATTCATGAGATTATCAGATTTCTCGGACGTTTAGACTAGCGTCTATTCTAATGGGGATTCCATATTCATCTATTTGTGCTGGAAGGTATTTTATAAATTTTGGGTCCATATCTACCCTACTACACTTTGTATTATTTTTGAAACAAGCAAATCGTCTAAAGGAGTTGCTAGGACATACATTTAGTCGTGAACATTAAATTCTCAATCACCCAACAAATACTCTGCTAAACGAATCTTAACCGTTGGTGATTGAATGTTCTAGAAACTACCATTGTAGGGAGATGTCATACATTAATTTAAATTTCCTTATATTCTAGATTTGTTGGACTTGTTTGACTTTCAAATTCTTGATTGTTTTTATTGATGTAGTTTTGCTAACTCGAGGGAAAATTCAATATGAACTTGCTCACTATGGTGTTATAAACTGCATTACTGGGTTATGTGGTGTGTATGTTGCTACTATATATCACCGCGACACATGTTTCATTTCTGAATCTTGGGAAGCTTTCTTGAAGGTCGTATGCGTTAAGCTTTGTTGCATATCGCATTTCACCCTCAGGCAAATGGTTAGTTTGAATGAACTATCCAGACATTAAAGGACATATTGCTTTTGAATATTTTACAGTTTTAGCCAGTCATGGTAAGCACTTACCTTGGTTAGAGTTATTTGTAGCTACGGCTACATTTCTGGTTTGGCTATGGTATTGTCTGAACCTTGGTATAAAGATTTTACGCACTGAGCATGTTTGAAAAAATGAGTATTGCGAACATGTATTTGGATGATCGAGATTATGATATAGAAAAATTACGATTATTGTTAATGTTACCCGTGAGGGTAGTGCGTGAGCATGATTGAGACTTAGATCAACGATGTATGCATGTTTCCCAATGAGGAGCAAGATGGTAATATTGCACCCTCGGGAATTTGTTACTTGTTTATTTTAACAACAATAAGTTGTTTGTATTGTGGACTGCAGACCGTTATATCAATAACTTATTCATTGGGTTCATTAAGCAAATAGACAAGTAGGTCATTCTATGTTAGCATTTGTATTTACTTATTTAGTTAGTTATTCATTGTCTAGGCTCAACCCAAAGATACTACATGTTCATCTTCGGGGTATGTAATGTAACGAGTGAGTAGGTGAAAAATAGTTTATCTTTAGTTTTAATTTTAGTACTGTTTGTACCATATTTAGGGCCTGCGTATTTAGACCTAGTATAAATACTCGGGGGACTCAAATGTAATTATGTAATAAATGAAGAGGCAAATATGTAATAAGTGATGAGCCCTTATTCTATAAAAGGACTCCTCACTCTCCTTATTAGGGGAGGTTAAGGTTTAGGCCATGGGAAGAGAGAAAACATCTCAGAGAGGGCAAACACAGAAAATAGGCTAGAGAGTACACTGCCTCTAGCCTTCTTGTATATTCACCATTTAGAGTGAAACAATATCAACATCAGTGTGGACGTAGCCCAAACATTGGGGTGAACCATGATACATTTTGTGTTCTTTACTTTCTTGCAGATTCACGGTCGGATTTATATTGTTCCAAGATCCCTCCGGTTTTGTGCATCAACATTTGGCGCCGTCTGTGGGAAACGACACGAAAAGCTATGTCGGTTCTCTTCCATATTTTCATCTCACCACCGTGAAACCTCACCACAATATCCACCGTGAATTTGCAGAAACCCAAGAACTAAACACCTGCAGAGTCACTGCATAACTCTACGCTGTTATCGCCATCCTAGTCTTCTGCCTCCTCGTAGCCACCCTTCTCATCTTCCTCTGCCTCCGCATAACTCGAGTCTCCCGAAAACGCAAGATACGCGTGAAACACAACTCGGGCTCAATCCCCCTAGTATCCAAAAAGATCGTCGAGATTAAGGAACCGAGTCCACACGCCGCCGACAATGGCGAGAGAAAATGTTGCTGTTGGAGAAGGAAGTTCATGCACTTGGAGGAGTACGGGAAATAGTTGGCTGACGCCTCCATGAGCTGAGAAGTAGCAGCAAGTCTATGCTGCTGAGCGGTTTTAGATCTAAGAAGTGATTCATGGTCCATCATCTCAAGCTTGCTCGGTGACCCAACAACCACCTATCCACCGCCGTCAATGACGGCGTCTCCAAGCCCGTCGCCGTGCAAGAATCTGCAGCTGGCTACGTTCTTGCAGTAGCCTCTGGTGAAATACAAGCAGGGTTTCCATTTTCTCTCTACCATTTCAAAAGTTGTAACTTGGAAAAACCCTTTTTCCTTCGCAAGTTAGCGACTTTTACCCCGATACCCTCTACCGCACTCTGAAATTTCGGTTAGGGTTTGGGTTCCGCCTATCCCAGCATCCATGGCTTCCTCAGTAGTCATCTCCCAACCACGCTCCAAGATCGAGTCTTATGTCGATAACAAGTGCAAGGAGGGCATTCGCCAGGTGAACATCACCGCCTCTCGCGCAATCACCGATGTCGCCCGAACCAACCTGGGACCCAAGGGTATGGATAAGATGATCTTCACCACCAACAGTGAGGTTATCATCACCAACAATGGCACCACGATTCTTAACAAGATGAAGGTCCTCCAACCGGTCGCCAAGATGCTTGTCGAGCTTTCTAAGTCCCAGGACGCAGCCGCTGGCGACGGCACCACTACTGTCGTCGTCATTGCCGGTGCTCTCCTGAAACAATGCTAAGTCCTTCTGTCCCACGACATTCACCCGACTATGATCTCTGACTCTCTTTACAAGGCATCCACCAAAACCGTTAACGTCTTGACCGCCATGACCGTCCCCGTCGAGCTCACGGATTGTGATTCGCTTGTCAAGTCTGCAAGCACATCACTCAACAGCAAGGTGGTGAACCAGTACTTGACTCTGTTCGCGCTGATGGCCATGGACGCTGTGCTCTCTGTGGTGGACCCCGCGAAGCCAGAGGTGGTGGACCTAAGAGATATCAGGATCACGAAGAAACTTAGAGGAACCGTGGATGATACTGAGACGGTGAAGGGACTTGTTTTCGATAAGAAGGCGAGCTACGCTGCTGGTGGGCCGACGAGGATGAAGAACGCCAAGATTGCTGTGATTCAGTTCCAGACTATGACGAGCAAGAAGAAGACTAAGTACGTGGTGGTGGAAGACGATGACAATGACATGGCAAATAAAGAACTACTGTCGGTGGAGAAGTTGTTCGGGAATCAATCATGCAAGAAGCTTTATCAAAAGCTACAGACCACCAAATTCAAAAGAAAGGTAAGATGCCTTTGCTTTTGCTTTTGGTTGAACAGTCAAGGATAGAATGTGTAGGAAGCTTTATCAAAAGCTATAGACCACCAAATTTAAAAAAAATATAAGTTTTTATTCCGTCAGCCATCTGCCATCTGCCAAAAGGAAAAAGAAAAAGCAAAACAGAAGAGAGGGATCCATTAGTCCACTCCCTGAAAAACCCACGTTCTGATATCATCCCACTGACCTGACAAAAAGATAAGATGCTCTCATTTAATATCCCATCATGTTACCTGCCATTTTAAAAAAAATGTCTGCCATGTGTGTGTGTGTGTGTGTGTGTGTGTATATTATATGCTTAATATATTATTAATTTATACAACATATGATTTATCACACAAACTGAATAAATCATTTATTCATAGAAGGCACATAATACAATATTTTGCCTTGACAAACTTTGTCATATATATAGGCTCCTAGGATTGTACTATCAAAGTATGAGAGACCATGCCTGCTGACCAAACCTACCTCCACGTGAAGGTTTTCTCCAACAACTGGACCGCTGAGGTTGATGTGAAGGGAGAAATCTCGCTGTTGCCAAGTCCCAATAGCTTTTTTGAATGATGTGATTTACTTTTCTTATCTTTTGGAGATATCTGTATAACTCCACCAGATGGTAATCATAAATAAAGAAAGAAGGCAACATGCTAAAAAAAAAAAGAAAAAAAAAAGGCAAAATGTCGGCAAGCCCAAAATAATGGGCTGGAATGTTATGTGGAGGGTGAATGCCCATATGCCTAAAAGAGCCAGGCCTTATGGCTTCAAACTCTAACCTTCATCCCTCTATTTAAGGTTCATCCTCTATTATCACCAACTAGGTGATCAAAAGTACGTCCAATACTCCAAAA
Organism: Malus domestica; assembly: GCF_042453785.1. Classification (NCBI taxonomy): domain Eukaryota; kingdom Viridiplantae; phylum Streptophyta; class Magnoliopsida; order Rosales; family Rosaceae; genus Malus; species Malus domestica. The sequence continues at coordinate 9,700,722 of NC_091673.1, forward strand.
TTATTCAGCAGCAGTTGGTGATCAAAAGTACGTCCAGTACTCCAAAATTATTCAGCAGCCTGCCATTATTATCACCAACCAGGTGATCAAAAGTACAACCCGTCCTCTAAAAAATCATACATGAGCATCACTCATGACAATCACCATCATACATGAGCATCACTCATGTCAATTATACATAAACATTCATGAGCATCACTCATGTCAACATTCATGAGCATCACTCATGTCAACATTCATGAGCATCACTCATGTCAACATCCATGAGCATCACTTATGTCAATCAACATAAACATTTATAAGCATCACTCATGTCAATCAGCTTCGAAAGCTTCATTTACAGAGCTCTAGCTTCGAAAGCTTCATTTACATAACTCCAGCTTCGAAAGCTTCATTTACAGAGCTTCAGCTTCGAAAGCTTCATTTACATAGCTCCAGCTTCGAAAGCTTCATTTACATAGCTTTAGCTTCGAAAGCTTCATTTATAGAGCTCCAGCTTTGAAAGCTTCATTTTCAGAGCTCCAGCTTCGAAAGCTTCATTTACAAGAGCTCTAGCTTTGAAAACTTCATTTACAAAAGCTCCAGCTTCGAAAGCTTCATTTACAAAGCTCCAACTTCAAAGCTTCACTTTCAAAGCCTCACCTATAAAAATTTACTTTCAAAGCTTCACCTACAAAGCTTCAGTGCATGGTATACATAGACCGCATCCGAACAACCGCCACTTCGGCCCATACATGGATTGAATTTGAAGTCTCTAGCCAACAGACTCTATTGACTGAAGACTTGAGGGACTACACTATGTACCATATATTGGGCTTCCGCAACTGGGCCTCATGAAAAATACTTAGGGGACTTAGCCCATTATTTATGTACTGAGGAGTGAACCTTTATTCTATAAAAATGACTCTCTCACTTTCATTAGAGAGCACCCATTATTCATGTATTGAGGAGCGAACCCTTATTTTATAAAAGGGACTCCCTCACCTTCATTAGAGATGGACTTTTAACCCTTCACTTATGTATTGAGGAGCAAACCCTTATTCTATAAAAGGGACTCCCTCACTTTCATTAGAGAGCATAGCCGCCAGCTGAGCAACCGCCTCGCTGCGAGCATCACTCATAACCCATCACTTATATATTGAGAAACGAGCCCTTATTCTATAAAAGGGACTCTCTCACCATCATTAGAGAACATCACCGCCTGCTGAGCAACTGCCTCACCGCGAGCATCAATTCTAGCCCATCATTTATGTATTGAAGAGCGAGCCCTTATTCTATTAAAGGGATTCTCTCACCTTCAACGCCATAAGCCGAGCAGCCTCGCAACATGTGTTACTTCTAGTTGAGCATCATTTCACATTGAGCACTGCCTCTTATCAAGTATTAGTTCTAGACGACGTCTAGTTACTTCGGCTCACACATGGACTGAATTTCAAGTCTCCAGCCAAAATACTTTCTTGATTGAAAACTTGGGGGACTGCTGTTTGTACCATATTTAGGGCCTGCGTATTTAGACCTCGTATAAATACTCGGGGGACTCAAATGTAATTATGTAATAAATGAAAGGGTAAATATGTAATAAGTGAGTGACCTTTATTCTATAAAAGGACTTCTCACTCTCTTCATTAGGGGAGGTCAAGGTTTAGGCCATGGGAATAGAGAAAATATCTCAGAGAGGGCAAACACATAAAATAGGCTAGAGAGCACACTGCCTCTAGCCTTCTTGTATATTCACCATTCAGAGTGAAACAATATCAACATCAGTGTGGACGTAGCCCAAACATTGGGGTGAACCGCGATACATCTTGTGTTCTTTACTTTCTTGTAGATTCACGGTCGGATTTATGTTGTTCCAAGAACCCTTCGGTTTTGTGCATCAACTAGTGCAATAACTATTATACATATATATAAATAATTTTGACTGTATGTTTTATAAAAGTAGTATAGTATAATATTGTGCTAAAGGAGAAGGAAAGTACGAGTTTGGAGGCATGAAAGAGGAATCACTGCACTCCGATCATGACATAATGGTATTCTCTTTTATGCAACCATTTTAACTTGATATCTTCCTTACATATCTATTTCTCTGCTGTCTTTTCACTACTTTTGTATAACTAATGATTTTAAATTTCAGGGACGAAATTTTTTTAAGGTGGGTAGATCGTGACATCTCGTCCCAAAATTTTAAGTTTTATAAATTGCAAAGTAGTGATATTACGAAAATGCCCTTAGAGGCGAGGATGTTTGACTTTTGTTGACCGTTCGAAGTCACAATTAATGTTTCCAAATAGATCTTGAAGCTACGAACGTGTAGGCAAAAACCGTTTGTGAGTCCGGATTATAACGGTATAGTTACAAACGTTTGAAGTTGATTATTTAAAGTTAGTTAAATAATTTGAGCTCCCATTTTGTGGGAAAGAAGCCAATAAGCTTTTAGCAAGGGATTAAAGGACCAATCAATTTAAATGGAACTAAGGACCAATTAGAAAGGAGGAGGAAAAGAAAAAAAAAGAAAAAAAAAGAAAAAAAAAAAAGGAGGAAAACTTTCAGCTGTCCCCTGACCAGTACAACCCGCACACCCAACCCAACAAATTCTGGCGAATTTCGCCATTTCTTCTATCGAATCATGACCATACAACATCTGTAACCTCTTATACAACCTTCCCTCTTCCATCTTCGCCCAAATTCGTGGGTTTTTAAGTCCAAAACCACCAAGAACAGTGCCGGAGCATCAAAGGTGTTCAATGTCGATTTCACCTTTCCGATGAGTTTCACTACCCACCACCACCCTCAATCAACTCCCTTCGGATCCAGAAACATGACCCAACCAGTGGTAGAGACATTGGAACACCGAGGTAGGAGAATCGAAGTTCACCAATTTTAGGGTTCTGGCGAGTTTGAGTGAAATTGGAGCATTTTCCGGCCAAATTGGACTTGGCCACAGGTATAAAACTTGCTCTAATCTTTGAGATCTTCATTTTTGTAAAATTTGAGAATTTTTGGAGATAGTTGAATTTTCCGGCGAATCGGGACGGCCGACCGCCGTGTGCAGCGGAGTGTAAGCCGAGTCATCTCCTGACCTTTCTAAGCTAAGTTTGACACCCCAATTCTATAGGTGAAGTCTGATTGATGAAATCTCATCGTTTGAACATAGTTTTGATAAAGACCGCTACTTGAACATTATGTTCATTGACGATTCGACCATTGGATCGTCACCAAACTTTAATACAATATAGTATGTCATATTTGAGGATATTAGAAACTTATGGATTGAAAATCTAACATACGGATCTTCCCGAATTAGATTTGTAAGTTCGTAAAATAAAACGTTGACCGCCATTTGAATTGGCAATTGGCGGAGATCCAACTGTTGGATTATAATGAAACTTTAGTATGATGTTTAAGAAGCACAATGTGGATCTTTGGAAGTTACGTAGGGTTGTTGACCCTACCGTTGATCATGACCAACGGTTAACTTTTGGTCAATGAGTCTCAAATCATTCTAGAACGTCATTGGGATGTGTTTTATGTAAGTTACATGTTCTATTGATAAGAGTTTTGAGACGTAACTGAATAATTGTTCCAGGTGAGGATCGTTCGTGATGTCTCGATATTCGTGCTAGGGACTCGTAGCGCGGACCTCAGGTGAGTGGGTTTTTTCCTTTTTATCGTATATATATGATTGATAATTCCACAAACACTTTTAAATTGATTTATGCATTTTATGCCATGTCATATATATTTATATAATCTAAAATACTATGATATGATTGAGTTTTAGATTGCATTATGGCATATCCATATGCATATTACCTACATATAATTGTTGTGAATGCTTTGAAGTGCTAAGGTCAATGCGGGACGTGCAGGTAAGTTCAGGTGAATTTATGGTGTTATTAGAAATGATTGAGTGATGACATGACTATATTTGTGTTTTATGTAACTCCGACACTGTCGTACAGGTTGCAATAGGCAACTCCAACATTGTCGTACAAGTTGCAATGATAGGCAACTCCAACATTGTTGTATAGGTGCCAATAGGCAACTCCGACATTGTCGTACATGTTGCAATGATAGGAAACTCCGACATTGTTGTACAGGTTGCAATGATAGGCAACTTCGACATTGTCGTACAGGTTGCAATAGGCAACTCCGACATTGTCGTACATGTTGCAATTATAGGCAACTCTGACATTGTCGTACAAGTTGCAATGGGCAACTCCGACACTATCGTACAGGTTGCAATGATAGGCAACTTCGACATTGTCATACATGTTGCAATGGGCAACTCTAACACTGTCGTACAGGTTGCATCAGGCAACTTCGACTCATGTGTTATCATAGATTGATTTATGAGTCGTACAAGTTGCATTAGGCAACTCCGACTCGTGGGTTATCATAGATTGATGAGCACTTGATTTTATTATACTGTTGCCGATATGTAGTGATTTTGGATTATTCTTGGATTTAATGTTGATTTACATTTGACTTCGTACTTATATGTAGTATGATTTCCTGACAACTATACAGGTAGTACAACGAGGGGTTATATCATTTAGAAGGTCTTTATTAAAGCTTTATATTCAGGCCCACATTTTTTTGTTTTTTTATCCCTCTAGGTTCTAGTAGCAGAGTTTTCGTATCGACGAGGATTCGTGGCAAGTCTTGGTATTGAAGATTACCTTCGACGGTATGATTTTCAATCCACTCTACTGTACTTTACTTATGCTCTGACGTCACGTGTGAAATGAGTTCATTCCCGTTCACAGCGCACTCTCGTGTTTAGACAATTTTTTGGTTTAAATTTATTCACGTATTCCACATCACCACACTTTATGGCTTCATCACCTTCCAGGTGTCGATCAACACAACTCGATTCGGAGTCCTAGTGGACAATCCGGGTTGGGATGTATCATAAGACCTCTCATTTACAAGTTAAGAGGAATACCATTAGACCGTAGTACTAAGTGTCATAAAAAAAAACACATTTGTTTATTCTTTATATTTAATATCAAATTCAAAGGTCAATGTTCATGCATTCATTCATTGTCAAGTAACTAAGAGAACATTTTTAATATAATAATATACAATTTATATAACATGTTGCATTTTTATTTATGGGGGCGATCTATGACACTACTTGTTTTACATAATTTTTTACACTCATTTTTGTAGGATTGACTCCGTAATGTATTTCAACAATCTCAACCATCTATCTTTTAGGTTTTCCCTCAAAGATCAGTACCAAAAGTCATCCAAATCCAAAACCATCTGATTGTTCGATTAAATTTAGTTGTTTATTTGTAGAACATTATTCTTCCATTTCCTTCACTACAAATTAATGGTTTTGGATTTGTCTAATTTTTTGCAAGGATGATATGTGAATGATGTTTTAAAATATAGACTGTTCAAATCGTTGAAGTACATTACAAAATAGATCCTATAACATATGTAAAAAATTATATAAGAAAAATGATGACACAAAGTCCCTTTTGTCTATTTATATTTTTGGGCTAGAACATGAGTAGTTAAAGAATCAATCGATGAAAAAGGGTTACATGAGGTTAGGGAGGCCCATCACATATATTAATGGGCGGGTCGGTGATGGTCAATTTGATTTCCTTGTGAGGGTTGACATCGAACATTGTGGAATCTACAACTCTTATCATCAATGAAAATAAAATCAATATTTTTGAAACATCATAATTAAAGATAGAATTATAAAAGGTGGTAGATGGAATTTATAAATGGTGATACAATCATTCATAGGATTTAGGGTTATATAATTTGTGGATGATCATGTCAAAATTGGTGGTTTGGTCAATGTTGATTTTAATTTAGTGGCTTCCCAAATGAGACATTATCTTAGGGCACATGCAGATTTGTTCAAAGTACATGAGACTATAATTGTTTTTAATTTTTATATACAAATGATAGCAAAGAAGGAAAAATCAAACACATGATCTCAAGTAAATGATATTAGTCTACATGAAATCGGATTAAATAATTTTTATAAGTGAGAGTGGAGGTCATGTGGCTATGGGGTTGAAACCCTTTCACTAGGATGTGGGGTTGAAACCCTTTCATTAGGATGAAAGGGTCACCAAAAAAATTAAGTACTAGCTAGTTTTTTATTTTTAAAAAGGATATTAGCTTATGATTTTGCCATGATAGCCTACTTTTTTGGAGACCCTGAAAATTCACAGATGCATTTCAACCTTTCTGTGACCACTATTGTATAATTTACCAGCGCTAGAAGTCGAACTGAAAACGTTTCTACTTCCATGGTTTATGGGATTGAAATATGGTATAGAAGATTTGCTTTGAGACTGGTAATTTAAACTAAAATAACGCTGGCTTGGTTCTTTGAGATTACACTTAATGCTAAAAAATTCTTAAAAAAAAAACGATGGACTTGAGACATTTGCACATTAATTATAAAGCCCTTTTCCCACCATGTATCGTGATTTCCATTGCAAGGGATAAAATGCACACTCGATCTGCAAATCAAAGAGCGACCAAAGCGTTTGCATGCAGCTTTATTTCCTTGTCGAAAACACGTAATTAGCGGACAAGCTTCGTTTTATTTGACGTACATAGCCTTTAACGACGGTCAGTAACGCATCGCAACAAAGTGGTGTCGTAAATGTTTGATCAATTATATGCGATGCTTTGAATGCATTGCAAATACTATTTACTATGGGTTTGCGATAGTAGGTTATTCGTCGCAAATAAGTGGCCTCAAATTAAAAAATAATAATAATTGGGCGTCAAATGGGATGCCACTACGACATTATTTTTAATAGCTTCACCAAAATTATTTCATGTGAAATTTACTGTATATAGGTTCCAAACTAAAATTACAATCCAACCTCACTGATACTATTCATAATTCATAAATCAAAAACCATTTATTTGCTTTCTTTGAGAATGAAGAATGCATTTCACTTTTAGTATTTAAACGTATATACATTATCCTAAACGTTTATACCATCTATAATCCAAGAGGAATTATGTCACTCCATATTGGCTTGTTAGTTCGACAACTAACTTCCTCCCCTTGACCCTGCGAGTAATTATGTCACTCCTTGCAGCAGCTCTACTCTTAGTCCTCTGCATAGAGGCTCAAATTAAAACAGAGGTATGTCCACCTACTGACTGGGAATTAAAAGTATCTAATTCAATGAAACTCTTACTAGTAACACATTAATGATTCAGAGTCGTCTTCTTTCCCTTTGCTAGTGTAGGTTCTGTGAAGATCTCCATTGTCACCCTTATTCTCCGCATCAAATTCAGACATCAAAGCCTCAGCAACAAGTGCAAGAAATAAAATTATTACAAACACAAGGTCGGCAAATAATTTGGGAAACAAAAAGAAAAAACTGCAGCTCTGCTTACCAATGGGAGGTACAGTGTTATTGAAATACAATTGAATATGAAAGTTAACAAGTTGAACCCCAATAAACTTGGCAAGCACTCTGAGAGGCATATCACTGCGAACAAGGAATCTGCAGTCAGAAGCACATGATAAGCGATAAAACTATGAGAAAACACTTTCATATAAGACAAGCTATTAACAAAAAAGAGAGTTTCCCTTTGCAATAACAAGTGTGTCCTTTTTCTATGCAAATCTTAAATAATGACACGGTATGTGAAAATTATTTGGTACGTAGGCTTCACAATTAGGACCAATCTTAGAAATTCACGAGCAATCCCCCCCTCCGTGTACTTTTTATTTTGGTAAATATACGTATTCGATACAGTGAAATTCTTACAGGTAAAAACAGCAATCATATTTCATTGTAGTGATACAAATCAAGATAATTAAAGCACAAAGGAAATGGTAACTAATTAACTACTTGTGTGCATAATGGTTCCAGGGGGTCTAACAAACCATTGAACTTGAAAGCTGAATCATTCTGATTTTCCTACATGATAGTGTTTGGTTTCTGGGTTAGTTTCAATGGAAGTTCAAAGGTTAGTGAAATACACCGAAGAAGAAGGAGAGAAAATGTATTCAAAAGATTGTGTCGATTCTATTCACTTCACTTACATACTGAAAACCTCTTCAGCATATATGACAGTTAGAGGAGTGAAAGACAATTCCACAACTCTATTACAAAGCATTCACAACCATTCATTCTTAAGTCATCATGTAAGATGCTTACAATTGTCATGAGTTATGACTCATTACAATCTAATCTAAATGCCATATGGAATATGATCCAAAGGCTCACATTTGAACACAACTTGCTTAAAACAAAACTATCACAGCAAATACATTTACATATCAATACTCCCTTCTAAATGTTTTGCTGGTTTCACTCCAAGTGCAGTCCTCAAATACTCAAATCGATCCTTGGGAAGAGCCTTGGTAAAAATATCTGCCAATTGCTCTTCTGTACTGCAATAACTCAGTTCAATTGTCCCATCTTGAATTGCATCCCTTATGAAGTGATACCTCATGTTGATGTGTCTTGTTTTCTGGTGGAATACTGGATTCTTGGACATGGCTATAGCAGAGGTGTTATCACATAGCAAAGGTGTAGCTTCCACTTGTTCTTCTCCAAAGTCAGATAGTACAAACCTCAGCCACATTGCTTGTGTTGTAGCTTCTGCAGCACTCACATATTCAGCTTCTACAGTGGATAAAGCCACACTGCATTGCTTGACAGAAGCCCATGAGAATATCCCTGAACCAAAACTAAATCCATAGCCCGAGGTACTCTTCATGTCATCCAAACTTCCTGCCCAGTCACTATCACAGTAGCCTATCCACACAACAGCTTTACCTTCACATACTCAATCCCAAAATCCAGTGTCCCTTGTACATATCTCAGAACCCTTTTAGCTGTCCTCATATGCTTCCTGGTAGGTTTCTGCATAAACCGAGCCAACAAGCATGATGCATACATTAAATCTGGTCTAGTAGCTGTCAGATATAACAGACTACCAATCATTTTCCTGTACAAACTTTGATCAGCATCCTCACTTCCATCTTCTTTAGATAACTTGTCAGTGATTGCAAGTGGAGTTTTCACAGCTTTACAGTTTTTTAAGCCAAATTTCTCAAGTAAGGACTTGGCATATTTCTTCTGATGAATAAATATGCCCTTCTCAGTTTGAATTATGCCCAAACCAAGGAAATGATGCAGCAATCCCAAATCTGACATTTCATATTGTTTCATCATATCCTTCTTAAACTCTTAGATCATTTCATCAGAACTCCCTGTATAGATAATATCATCTAAATCAGAGATACAATAAGCACACCTGCATCACTAAATTTAGTATACAAGCTAGCTTCACTTTGACTTTTCTTAAATCCAGACCTGTTGAAGTATGTATCTATCTTATCATACCAAGCTCTGAGAGCTTGTTTTAGACCATATAAGGCCTTTTTCAACTTGTAGACCTTGTCTTCTTGCCCTTTTACTTCGAATCCCTGTGGTTGATCCACATATACTTCCTCATGCAATGTACCATTTAGGAATGCAGATTTGACATCTAATTGGAACAATTTCCATTCCTTTTGAGCTGCCAATGCAATTAGAGTCCTAATGGTATCAAGCCTTGCCACTGGTGCAAATGTTTCATTGAAATCAACCCCAGGTTTCTGAAAGTAGCCCTTAGCCACTAATCGTGCCTTGTTCTTCTGCATTGAGCCATCCAGATTAAGTTTTGTCTTGTAAGCCCATTTTACACCAATTACAGGTTTGTCACTTAGCCTATTTACCAACTCTCATGTATCATTCTTTTCAATCATTTCAATCTTCGTGGACATAGCTTTTCTCCAAGCCTCATCCTTTGATGCTTCTTCAAAACACTCAGGTTCCATTACACAGAAATTGCATCTCTCATAAGCTTCATTCAAGCTCCTGAATCTGAGAGCGTATAATCATACTCTTGTGAATTAGTGTGATCCACTTGCTCTTCTTGACTTGAAGAAGAAGCAATAGTTTGATCATGTTGTTCCTGTAATGGTTCTGTGTACTCCACATTTCCTTCATACTCTTCATTCTCAACATTGCTCCATTCATTTCCATTAGCAACTGAAATAGACAGGTTCTTCTTAGCACAAGATTTCCAGTCATAGCAAGTATTCTCATATAAAATCACATCCCTAGAAATAACAATTTTCTTGCTTTCAGGATTGTACAACCTGTACCCCCTTTCACAGGTTCCATAACCAAGAAAAATGCATTTAACACTTGTTGCATCAAGTTTCTGTCTTATCTGTGATGGAACTTGTGCATAGCATAAAGATCCAAATACCCTTAAGTGTTTCACTCCAGGTTTCCTTCCACTATAGGCTTCAAATGGAGTCTTCTTGTTCAGAGCTTTGGTAGGACATCTATTGAGAATATAGACTGCAGTATTAACTGCTTCTGCCCAAAACTCAACGGAATGCCCTTCTCCAACAGCATGCATTTAGCCATTTCTACAATGGTCCTATTTCTCCTCTCTGCTACACCATTTGGTTGAGGGGAATAAGCCACTGTGAGTTGTCTTTCTAGACCAAGATCAGCACAAAATTGAGAAAATTCCTAAGAAGCATGCTCTTCTCACCTGTCACTTCTTAATTTTTTCAGTTTGAACCCATTTTGTAGTTCAACAGTTGCTTTAAACATTTTGAACACACTAAATGCCTCAGATTTGTTCCTGAGAAAATACACCCATCCCATTCTGGTACAATCATCAGTGAATGTGATAAAATACTTATTTCCTGCTTTGGTAGGTGTTTGCATTGGTCCACATATATCAGTGTGGATCAACTCCAATGGTAAAACAACTCTCCACTTGGTTTATTTGGGAAATGCATCTCTGGAATGCTTGCCAAGGGCATACCTTTCACATACTATAGTGTTCACTTTCAGCTCAGATAAGCCATTGACCATATCAAGTTCTTGCAGCTGCATTAGAGCATTTATATTCAAATGCCCTAGCCTTCGATGCCATATCTCAGCAGGTTGCCCAACACTAGCTCTCATGACAATTTGTATTCCTGGTTGCAACTTCAAAGGAAAACTTCGATTCCCTTTCATTGGGATCTTGACAACTAGATTAGAACATGTGAGATCATCATAGATTTTGACTTCAGCACCTCTAAATACCAGATAGTAACCATGCTCCATCATCTGTCCTACACTTAACAGATTCTCTTTTAAACCAGATACTAACATAATCTCCTTTATGTACCTTTTTCCAAGCTTAGTGTCAACCAATAACTCTCTTTTTCCAACCACATTGACCAATTGTCCTGTACCCATCTCAACTTTAGCAGTAACACTCCTATCTATGTTCACCAGTAGATCTTCTTTTCTTGTCATGTGATTACTGTAGCCACTATCAACATACCAAATATCTTCATTCTTTTTCACTGCAACAGACATACACACATAGAACATCGTTGGATTGTTCTCCACTTGTTTGACATAATTGGCCTGTTCAGTAACCTTCTTTGACCTGCAATCCTTGGCAAAATGCCCTGGCTTATCACAGTTATGACACTTTGGTTTCCCTTTGAACCAACACTCCCCAAAATGTAATTTATCACAATATCTGCAAGGATTCTTGGCTCCATAAGAGGATCCAGTGAATTTCCCTTGCTGATGTACATGTTTGTTATTCCACTTCTTTCCCTTGGTCTTCTAATTCTTGGTGGGTTTAAAATGTTGATTTGCATTATATATAGACTTCCTAGGAGTTATACTCAAACTGGAAAATGCTTTTCAGTATCATTTTCAGAATGTCTCTCCATCCGTTGTTCATACCCCTTTAGAGTAACAACAACATCCTACACATCAACAATTTCCAAATCCCTAGTATTCTTTATCACAACAACAATACTATCATAGGATTTTGGAAGACTTATCAATAATTTTTGCACAATTCTTTGATTTCCAATATCTTCACCATAACTTTTCATGTGTGTAATAAGATCAAATAATCGCACAAGGTACACAAAAAATGCTTCATGCTCTTCCATTCGAGTATATTCAAAATCACGCCTTAAACTTTGAAATTTTACAGATCTCACCTATTTGTCTCTAATAAACTCTTGCTTCAGTATATCCCAGGCCTCCTTTGCCGTCTTCAGGATGGCGATCCTTGGGAAAATCTCATCTGACACAGCTCCTTGAATAATCCCAAAAGCCTTAGCATCCTTGACTATGTTCTCCTTCAGATTTTTATGCTCAGCTGCAGTGATCTCTTCTTCTCTCTTAGCCGGAGGACTGTACCTTTTCTCAATCATCTCCCATAGATCGTGAGATCTGAAAATGGTTTTCATCTTGATCTGCCAGAAATCAAAATTTTCTCCATTGAAAATTGGTGCGCGGAGATCCGCACCACTCGATCCAGCCATATTAGACTTGTTATCGAATTACCCAGAAATTTTCAGAACTTTCTTCAGTCACAGCAGAACCCAATTCTTGGTCGAGTTCCTTTGCTGCCAACCACGTCACAGTTTCACGCCCAGCTCGAGATCGAACCTGGCTTTGAGGCCATGATAGTGTTTGGTTTCTGGGTTAGTTTCAATGGAAGTTCAAAGGTTAACGAAATACAACGAAGAAGAAGGAGAGAAAATGTATCCAAAAGATTGTGTCGATTCTATTCACTTCACTTACATACTGAAAACCTCTTCAGCATATATGATAGTTAGAGGAGTGAAAGACAATTCCACTCACCCTATTACAAAGCAATCACAACCATTCATTCTTAAGTCATCATGTAAGATGCTTACACTTGTCATGAGTTATGACTCATTACAATCTAATCTAAATGCCATATGGAATATGATCCAAAGGCTCACATTTGAACACAACTTGCTTAAAACAAAACTATCACAGCAAATACATTTACATATCAATAACAAGCATAAATGAAAGGGAACCATTTTTTCCCATTGCAACAGCAAATTAAGACATTAAGACAACTAATTTTTTTTTCCTACGAGCATAATTCAGTGGAACTTTTACGTGTAACCGATTAAATCAAATAAATTCTACCAACCAACCGAGATGATCTTCACATTCCACGGTTTCACAATCTTTGCTTATTCCACACTATCATCTTCGAATCGCATGAAAAACCCCATAACTACATTATAAGACAACATACACAAACAACACAATCCATATCAGCTAGAATGCGCTTTCAAAAACATAAAACAAATTCAGAAAGCTACAATCTCAATGACCAAGATAACAATTTCTTAGTGCAATTAAAACCTTAGAACTGAAAGTTCCACTTACTCTTATTGAAAATCTTAGTAAGACGAAAACCACCACAACTTAGTCCCAATCCTTCGCCTTCAATGTCGAGGGTTTATCCCTAACCTCATAAGCAGTCACCACTGGATCCCTATCGTTGCTAAACTTCTCCTGCACTGTCACACAGTCCGACTTCACCCTCTTCATCTGCTTCACCTTCACATCAGTCGGTATATAAACCCCATCTTCCAAAAACTCCTTCACACTGTAAATCATAATCAGCGTCTGAAACGCACTGGGCACCAAAAAGAGCAATCAAACACTTCATTTACAAAGAGAACTGAAAGACCATTCCGTAAGTATGAAACACTGAGTGAGTGTGTGTGTGTGATGCTTTGTCATTGGGGGATCAATGTTTGCATAAAGAAAATGGTTTCATCAAACGGAGAAAGAAAAGGTCATGCAGATAATATTGATTGATCATTAGCCAAAAGCTTTGGGACATGCAAAGTTAATGATTGAGTTTTGCAAGTAATCTTTCCATGAGTTGGTCATATATATAGATAAATGGTCCTCATGATGATAGGGTCTTTGAAGGGTAGCTCGTGAGATAAAAAAAATTCAGAATTAAACCCATAAGATGAAGTTTGTTAAGAATTAAGCCCAAAATCAAAATTCTCGTTAGTTTCTCCATTAAGCTTTTTTTTTATTTCATTTTCTTTTTGTGTTTAAGTAAAGAGATTAGAATCATAAGAATAGTGTAACTGTAAAGGTGTAAAGACTCAAGATCAAAATGAAGCTTCAGATGGTGACACTTGTCAAGGGATTAAGGAATGTAATAGTTAGTCTGTTAGATTACTTAATGTGTAAGAAAATAGAATTGTATAAATACCAACTTGTACTGTTAAATTGAGTTAGTTAACAAAAGTCAATGCAAAAGCATTTCTTGTTGTAAAATCGACGGTGTGTGCAGTGGAATAAATAAACAAGACACAAGATTTACGAGGTTCCTCTATAGTCAGTGTGACTGGAGTACGTCCTCGAGGCAGCATTGGTGCTTTATTAATAATCTGGAATAATAATAGTACAAAGATAACTTTCTCTATTATCTCCTCTCCCCTTCTTCTCTTTTCTCTCTTCCTCTTCCTTCCTCTCTTTTCTTTTTTTCTTTTCCTTCCTCTCTCTCCCGTGAGCCTCTCACATTAATCTACTATCCTTTTGTTGTGTTCTATAAGACTTGCTTTTATAGAAGCAAATCACAAGCAGTATAGTAAAAGGCAAATGAGTAGGTTAGCGGCCAGCCATCCATTCACCTTTACAACATTTCTCAGTTTCTCTCTCTAAAAGTTCTTCAACTTCTCTCCCTTTTCTTCTTCTGATTCTATCTTACAGTAACCTCTTTAACATTTCTCATCAATGTTGTTCCAGAAATTTACTAGCTCAATCTAACCAAGAACAAGCTTGAATTCTAATAATCCTATTCGAGAGCAACAGTGAATCAAATTCTTCGAGCACTTTTTTGATAAATTTGTCATTTTTCTCTATTAAACAAAACTTGATTTTATAAATAGATGAATTGAATCCAAATTTTACTTGTTAGATTAGAACCTAAACAATCTTTGGCTCGAAAATTCATATAGCTGCTTGATTATACCATATTTAGGGCATCCGTATTTAGATCTCGTACAAATACTCGGAGGACTTAAATGTAATTATGTAATAAAGGAATGGGCAAATATGTAATAAGTGAGGAGCCCTTATTCTATAAAAGGACTCATCACCCTCACAATAGGGGGATGCCAATTCTTAGGCCATGGAAGGGCTCTCTCCCCCTCATAAGCTCTCTCCATCTCTCTCCCTCACAAACTTAGAAATACAATATCAGTGTGAACGTAGCCCAAACCTTGGGGTGAACCACGATACATCTTGTGTTATTTACATTTCTTGCATATTCACGGTCGAATTTACGTTGTTCCAAGACCTCCGGTTTTGTGTATCAACATTTAGCGCCGTCTGTGGGAATCGACACAAAAAGCTACGTCGGTTCTCTTTCATTTTTTTCATCTCACCACCATGAGACCTCACCACACTCCACCGTGAATATGCAGAAACCTAAGAACCAAACACCACACCAATATTCTGATTTGTCCTCGTCATTGCCAGCACTAAAGAGGAAAAGAGAAGAGCTGGGATAGAATACAGCAATCAGCAATGCCAAACTTGGTCCTCCACCGCCCACCATTCACCCATTTCCTTTCCTACCTCCCATCATCATCATCATCATCATCATCATCATCAAGCTTTCCAATTCGGACCCAGAAATGAACGGCCTCGTTTCCCCTAACAAAGCATGCGGTTCTGCTCCGTTGTCGGCCCAACACTATCAGGTGCATGGTGAACCCGCGCAGAGTGGCAATGGTGGCTAAGCAGATAAAGAGGGAGCTGTTTGACATGCTCTTAACTAATGAAGTCTTGCAGTACGCTATTCTTCCTGAGGTTTCTTTGGGTGCTAACCGTTACCTCTCTTCGCTAACCACCATAAGCGATGTTGAAGTCTCCACTGACTTGCAGGAAACCTTTTTAATGAATCAGTTGTGGGGCAGAACTTTGAGCTGGAAAACCCATGGATGTAGCGCTGGAGTGCTGGTCGGCCGAGCGAGCACGAACGAATAACACAGCCGAGCAAGGTTAGTAGGGTTTTCTCCCTTTCAATTCATGCTCAGGGGCTTCAGGGTTTTCTAAGTGGTAACCGGGTGGTGAAACCCTACACGAGTTTTGAAAACGAGTGAGTTGAATTGGGTTTCGGGTCTTGCGGGTTGGTCATGAATAATAATGGCACTGAAGGGTTTGAAGGGATGGGTAATACTCTCAATAACAACATTTCCAAGACTTTTAGCTGCCCGCCCACTATAGCCGCCGAGAAGACGTCCAGCGACACCGTTTTGTCTCAAAAGCTTAGCTTGCCTGCCGGGAAAGAAAGCTTTAAGAAGATGAAGGCTGATAAGGTGCAGATCAATAAGCCAATTCCAGATGGACACTTTCTGCTGAAGAGAGCAAGATCTATTGAATAGATTTGCTATGGAAGTGTCACAACGTCAAAAACAGGGAGAAAGCAAAAGGAGAAAGCCATCATTTTCTGATTTTTGAGAAAGCAAAAGGTGAAAGCCATCATTTTCTGATTTCTGAGAAAACAAAAAGAGAAAGTGCTCGCGGTTTGCATGTGAAATCATTTTCTGATTTCTGAGAAAGTAAAAACCATCTGCAATCTGAAGACTCCACTGATTTTATCGGCAAAAGCAGAAGGGGAAAAGAGACATTTCACATGATTTCCTTGTCTACCATTTGCAAAAGAGAAAAGAAAATTATAGGCGTGACCCATTGAGCAGAGGGTTGGATTTTATTTTTGAGTGATGTAATTTATTTTTCATATCTTTCGGAGACATCTGTATAAACCCCATCAGAGGGTAATATTTTTTAAAAAAAGAAAAAAAGCGGCAAGCCCAAAATAAATGGGCTGGAATGTTGTGTGGAGGGCGAAGGTCCATAAGCCCAAAATAACACCAACCAGGTGACCAAAACTACGTCCAGTACTACAAAAATTATTCGGCACCCTGCCGCTATTATCACCAACTAGGTGACCAAAAGTACGCCCAATACTACAAAAAATTATTCGGCACCCCGCCACTATTATAGCCAACCAGGTGATTAAAAGTACGCCCAGTACTTCAAATTATACATGAGCTTTACTCATATCAATCATACATAAACATTCATGAGCATTACTCATATCAATCATACATAAACATTCATGAGCATCACTCATGTCAACATCCATGAGCATCACTCATGTCAATTAACATAAACATTCATGAGCATCACTCATGTCAATCAGCTTCAAAAGCTTCATTTACAAAAGCTCTAGCTTCAAAAGCTTCCTTTACAGAGCTCTAGCTTCAAAAGCCTCATTTACAAATTCATTTACAAAAGCTCTAGCTTCAAAAGCTTAATTTACAGAGCTTCAGCTTTAAAAGCTTCATTTACAAAGCTCTAGCTTCAAAAGCTTCATTTACAGAGCTCCAGCTTCAAAAGCTTCATTTGCAGAGCTCTAGCTTCAAAAGCTTCATTTACAAAAACTCTAGCTTTAAAAGCTTCATTTACAAAAGCTCTAGCTTCAAAAGCTTCATTTACAGAGCTCTAGCTTCAAAGCTTCACTTGCAAAGCTTCACCTATAAAGCTTTAGTGCAGGGTATACAAATACCGCCTTCGAACAACCGCCACTTCGGCCCATACATGGATTCAATTTGGAGTCTTCAGCTAACAGACTCTATTGACCGAAGACTTGGGGGACTACACTATACACCATATATTGGGCCTCAACTGGGACTCATGAAAAATACTTGGGGGACTCTAGCCCATAATTTATGTATTGAGGAGCGAGCCTTTATTCTATAAAAGGGATTCCCTCACTCTCATTAGAGATGACTTATTCTTCATGTATTGAGGAGCAAGCCCTTATTTTATAAAAGGGACTCCCTCACCATCATTAGAGAGCATCGCCGCCTACTGAGCAACTGCCTCGCCACGAGCATCGACTCTAGCCCATCATTTATGTATTAAGGAGCGAGCCCTTATTCTATAAAAGGGACTTCCTCACCTTCAACGCCATAAGCCGAGTTAACCAAGGCAACATAAGCCACAAGCAGAGCAGCCTCGCAACATGTGCTACTTCAAGTTGAGCATCATTTCACTTTAAGCACCGCCTCATATCAAGTATCAATTCAAGACAACATCTAGCTACTTCGGCCCATACATGGACTGAATTTCAAGTCTCTAGCCAAAATACTCTCTTGACTGAAGACTTGGGGGACTATTGTTTATACCATATTTAGGGCCTCCGTATTTAGATCTCGTACAAATACTCAAGGGACTTAAATGTAATTATGTAATAAAGGAAGGGGCAAATATGTAATAAGTGAGGAGCCCTTATTCTATAAAAGGACTCCTCACCCTCACAATAGGGGGAGGCCAATTCTTAGGTCATGGAAGGGCTCTCTTACCCTCAGAAGCTCTCTCCATCTTTCTCCCTCACAAACTCAGAAATACAATATCAGTATGGACGTAGCCCAAACCTTGGGGTGAACCACGATACATCTTGTGTTAATTACATTTCTTGCAGATTCACGGTCGGATTTACGTTGTTCCAAGACTTCCAGTTTTGTGCATCAACACTGCTACTAAAAATATTTTACTAAAATAATCTACATAATTCTAGTTGCTCAGCAAAATCGAGAGACTTGGGTCATTGAATTTCCCTTTCATTTCCTATCCCATGGCATCGTGTTTGCTCTATCCAAGTGAAAAACAAAAATTCTATAAATAAAACTTATAATTTCAAACTTCATAGCAATGATATGGTAGATATGTACAAAGAAATGAATTTTATTCCTTGTGTTTCCCTTCAGCCGTTAGCATCCCAAGTGCTCTTTGTCACGCCCCGATCCCAACATACGTCGAGAATCGACACGTGACAAGGAAAATAACGTCCTTTGAATACGGTATAAGTTAAGGAATAAAATACTTTAACTGATAAACCATAATAGTATGAAGGTGGCTAAGTTCTCCACTAAATATTTACAAATATGTACATCCCAAAAAGAAGCATAATCTTTGCTTTACTAAGAACAAGATTGAGGTGTTCAAAGAAAGTCCCAAAGATAAAGTACAAGATAGGATATAGGGGTAACCTAGCACTCCAAGTCTCTGATAACTATACCGCTACCCCACCTACGAACCTCTCGAAGCTACTCAGACTTGTTACCTGTAAGATCAGTGCCTACACCATCGAAATGGTGCACCGGGCAACCAGCAACCCGGATAAGCTACGAAGCTTGTGTGAGCAATAAATAATACAAGTATATGATACTAATAATAAAGCCAACCATCATTCACAATTATAAACCTTGAATATAAATCATTTATAAGAAATCGCTACCAAACCTTGCAACCTCCGAAGGGGTCACACATACATCCAACGAGTTTTCTAAATCAAAACTCAGAGTTCTCAAAGCCACATTCACAGATATATTCAAAACTAGATTTAGAGAGACGTCGTTCGGCCGAAGCCTACGCAAATGACCAAATAGGGAGTGGCCCTCCAAAAGGGATCAACCAAGCAAAGCTACCCCTAAGAAAGTAATCAAATAGGTAGTGACCCCCAAATGCGGATTAACCAAGCAGAGTCACCCCTAAGAAAAAAACCAAATAGGTAATGACCCCCCAATGCGGATTAACCAAGTAGAATCACTCCTATAACTATTGGAAGGTGATCATCCAATGCGGATTAACTAAGCATGATCATCTTGAAATGTGTATGGCCATACCTAGACTATAAGGATCGCCCAACGCAGATTAACCAAGCACGATCCACAAATAGTATGGTCCCCTAACGCGGATAAACCAACCAGGACCATCTAGGACCATTGCTACGTGGTGTAGACTTAGTGTCACCTAACCCCATGACACTAGGGTAATGGTCCTTCACAATCCACCATTTTTATCATCCATCACATATATATCCCAAAACACAATCCATCATTTTTATCATCCATCACATATATATCCCAAAACACAATCTATCATTTTTATCAACCATCATATATATATATATATATATATATATATCCCAAAACACAATCCATCACAGTTCAAATATCCAAGTCACCTAATGTTTCAGAAGTAGATCGACGGGAACTTACTAGCAACAATTATTTAACATCAGAACTATTTTAAGAATCCATAGTGTAACCACAAAGTTTATTAGCACAAAATATTTCAAAGCAATAACCATAACACATAGATTAGAATCACTCATCTGAGATCCTCACTAATGCACTCAAACATGAGAGCCAAGGCATCACGTTCTATCATCACCTAACAATGTACAAACCACATTTAGATTTCCTTCGATAATTCACCTACTTAAAACTCTTATATATTTCCCACAACAACATTTAATGAGGAATCAAACCGTCATTCTAATGTAAAGTCCATGATCTTACGTCATTTGCTTCGTAAAATCCAATCACTAGATTTTCACTTATAAGTCCCTAAGGTCCTTAAATATTATTTACCATAGCATACTAAAAGTGGTGTCAATTCAATGGTAAGATCATAAATCGCTAGAATAATCAAGTGGTGGAGCTTATCGATAAAATACTCAACCAACAACATTTTTATAAATCGAATGTCAAAATTTGACTTTCTCCAAAAATTCTCAAATTTTACAGGAATAAAGATTTCAACAAGTAGAGTAAATTTTATACCTGTGGTCGATTCTAATTTGGCCAGGAAGGCCCTCAAATTGGCTCGCACCTAACGAAACCCTAAGGTAGGTGTCCTTCAATTCGGCTTCCTTGGTGTTCCAACGCCCCAACCACCAGTTGGATCTTGTTCTTGGGTCCAAGGGAAATTGATTAAGGGTGGTGGTGGGTGGTGAGACTAGCCGGAATGGCGGAATCGCCGTCAAAACTCCTTGGGTCACTCGCACGGTTTTACACTATTTTGGACCTAAAACCCCTCAAATTTGGGTGGAGATGGAAGATGGGAGATGGTGGAAGAGGTTGCAGGTGATGGATGGTTGAATTTCTCCTGAAAAAATGGTGGAAATGGTCGAAACCCACTCCGGTGGGCATGTGTAAATGGGTCGACGGAAATGGAGGGTAAAATCCTCTTTTTCCTCTTTTTGGTCATTCCTTCCTATGGTCCTTTCTCCTTCTTAAAAAAATCTGATGTGTCCCCTTTTAAGGTTGTTGACTAATCTTTTTCCACCACATAAAATGCCCAATTCCACTTATAGTAGCCGGTCCATTAATCAAAAAAAGTTTGGGCCTTTTCCCCATAAGTGGAAATTAGAATAATTCCCACAATCTATATTTTCACTACTTCAAACGTCCGTAACTATACCTTTATAATTCGAACTCGCAAACGGCTTTCGTCTATGCGTTCAGAGGTTCGAGATCTATTTAAAAACACTAGTTGTAACTTCGAAATATCAACGAAAGATAAAGATTGATTATGAAATTTGCAACTCGATAACTAAACAATTACTAAACTTAAAATTAATGGAATTAAAATTAACTAATAAAGTTAACATAAGCGCGAAATACGAGTTTTAAAATACGAGATACGTAATAATTGGTGAAATTCCGGGGATGGAATTTCACACTCTTTATGGAGGCAACAATCAAGTTGATTCCAAGCTATGGTTGGCTGCTTTGCAACTAGCAGTGGCAGCGGAGTAAGCTTGGATGTTTAATGTGAAGCCATGGCTAATGGGGTTAACAAAGCGATAATGAAAATTTTATTTTTGGGCTAAAGTCCTAATAGAGTCCACAACAAGGATTAATTTTTTTTTATTTTTTTTTGTCATGAATGTAACCTTCCAACTACCTCGTTACCACAAGAATTATTTATCCAATTAGACCAACAAACTATGATATGTGATGGTCAATTTGGTAATGGAAATAAAATCAATATTTTTGCACCATTATAATTAATTCGAAATAGAATTGTAAAAAGGTGATACATGCACTCTTATGATTTAGGGTTATATGATTTGCTTATGATCATGTCAATATTGGGGGCTTGGTCAATGTTAATTTTAATTTAGTGGTTGTAATAAGAGATTATCACAGGGCACATGAACACTTGTTCACAAGTCATTTGAGGCATTATTTTTTATGAGAAATCATATCGGGAGAAATCAAACACATATTTTGAATGCATGGATAATTCCTATTATTAGTCAACATGAAGTTGAATTAAAGGTGTAAGAGAAAGTGGAGGTGATTGGCACCACCTTGTCACCACCCATTCGGTTGGCATTGATCTCTTTTTTGCAAGAGAACACTGAGGTCTTCGCCTGGTCATACGAGGACATGCCAGGCATCTCTCCCGATATCATCTGTCATCACTTAAGTATTGACCCCAAGACCAAGCCAGTGAGACAGAAGCGAAGATCTTATGATGCTGAACGGTACGAGGCAATGAAGGTAGAAGTTGAAAAACTCAAAGGCATAGGCTTCGTCCGCGAAGTCAATTATCCAACGTGGGTAGCAAATGTTGTCCTTGTTAAGAAGAATCCGACCAAGGAAAGTCTCATGCTCCAAAAGGTATTGTGGAGAATGTGTGTCGATTACACCGACCTAAACAAAGGATGCCCGAAAGATAGCTTTCCTCTTCCTCTCATAGACAGACTTATAGACTCTACAGTAGGGTGTGAACTTCTGAGCTTCATAGATGCTTACTCAGGATACAACCAAATCCTCATGAAGCTTCCAGACCAAGAACACACAACCTTCACTACTGACAGGGGACTATATTGTTATAAAGTCATGCCCTTCGGCCTAAAGAATGCAGGAGCAACTTATCAGAGACTAGTCAATTCAATGTTCGTCGAACAGATTGGGAAGAGTATGAAAGTTTATGTTGATGATATGCTAGTCAAGAGCAAACATGCTGACCAACACATCACCAACCTATTTGAAACTTTCACCATTCTGAAGAGGTATCGAATGAGGTTGAACCCCAACAAATATGCCTTCGGCGTAGGCTCTGGAAAATTCTTAGGCTTCATAATAAGCCAACGAGGCATTGAGGCTAATCCCGAGAAGATCAAAGCAATCCTCGACATGAAGGAACCGGTAACTTCAAAAGACATCCAGAGCCTTACTGGCAAGGTGGCAGCCTTAACTAGGTTCATCTCTAAGGCCACAGACAGATGTGCTCATTTCTTCAAAACACTTAAAGGAAGTAAGAAGTACATTACATGGACTGATGAATGTGCTGAGGCATTCAAGAACCTCAAAGACTACATGAGTAAAGCATCTCTGCTCTTCAAACCTGAGGTTGGTGACACTCTCATTATCTAACTGTTGGTATCGGCTTCAACAGTAAGTTTCGTTCTCATTTGAAAGGATGGTAATGTCGAATGACCTGTCTACGATGCTAGCAAGGCCTTGCAAGATGCAGAGACACGAAACTTCAGAGAAATTGCCTCTAACATTGGTCATGTTTTCTCAAAAACTTCGCCCTTACTTCCAAGCACACTATATCATCGTGCTTACCAATCATCATCTTCAACAGATACTCTAAAGTCCTGACACTTCGAGGCAAATGATAAAATGGGCGATAGCATTGGGTGAGTTTGACATCTCCTACCAACCAAAACCAGCTAAGAAGGGCCAAACAGTGGCAGACTTCATCGCTGACTTCACATATCCTGTTGACATTGTTTTTATGCCTAAAGAAGTGGTTTCATTGCCCTTGGAAGCTCATAAAATAGAACCAACAGCCCCAGCATGGAGTCTATATGTTG
Source organism: Malus domestica (assembly GCF_042453785.1). Classification (NCBI taxonomy): domain Eukaryota; kingdom Viridiplantae; phylum Streptophyta; class Magnoliopsida; order Rosales; family Rosaceae; genus Malus; species Malus domestica. The sequence continues at coordinate 9,724,311 of NC_091673.1, forward strand.
ATGGCTCGTCTAACCAACAGGGTTGTGGAGTAGGACTAGTCCTTACGACCCCTGAGAAAGTAGCGATGGAGTATGCTCATTGTTTCAAATTCAAGGCGTCGAACAATGAGGCCGAATATGAAGCCCTCATAACAGGCTTACGTTTAGCCAAACACCTTAGGGTTAAACGAATTGATATCTTCAGTGACTCCCAATTGGTGGTTAATTGATAAGCTCATATTTATATATACTTTACATCAAATTCACTTGTCTTTTCTTAGTTAGGTCCTTATTTTTTAAGCTATTTACTTTGTTTTTGTGTTTTCTAGGATTTGTCAAGCAAATAAAAGAAAAATAGCACAAGTTGGAATTAACAAATTCGTCAAAACTGCCTGTGCAGGTCAGCTGACTGTGGAAGCAAGTTGCGAACAGCTCAAAATGATTTAGAGAATTAGCCTTATATTCTTGGAAAGCTACGGATGTCTATTTTCTGGAACATTTCGCGGATTGTTAATAGCATTTTTGTAGAAGAAGTTAAGGCCATTTTAACACTAAAAGGTTCACAAGAGACTGGGCAGTTTGTAACTGCAATGAAAGCAATAAACCCAATAAATCTAGCAGCCAAAACTGAAGAAATTGCAACAAACCCTATTCAAATATCAGAGGAAATGAAAATAAAGATGAGGATTAAGTGGGAGTAATTGGCATAAAGGCTACCCAAAGAGTTACAATTGTTTTACCATTTCCTCTCACTTATTGTCATCACTAAATGGCTGTTAGTGGGGTGAGTTATGGAGCAGAAATGGGGCAGCAAGCATGGGCATAAAGGCTGAGGTTGCAGCGGCAAAAGAGGAGTTTTTTTTAGGAAAAAAAGATAGGAAAAAAAGGAAGGAAAGGAAGAAAAAAAGGCAAGGCTGCTGCGTTGAGAAAGGAAGGAAAGGAATGAGGAAATCTTGGCATTCTCTTCTTTCGGTTTTATCTTCTCAAACTCATGTCTTTCTTTTGGTTTAATTTGAGAATTATGTGTAACTAAATTTTTAGAAGTTAGGGACTGTTTTGAAGCCCCGAATATGATTGCAAGTTTGTTATGACATTTCGTTTGAATTACTTTTATGAATGGATGAAAATTGGTTCACTACTTGTCTCATTGATGAATTCTTTATTTGTTTTCTATGGATGCATACTTAGTAAGCATATCTAGGATTCTAATGCTATGAATATGTGTGTGCCTGCCCTTGTCGAATGAGGACTTACATATGTTCTAGAGTAGTACTTGTTAATTGCGATTAACATGTGAACCAATTTCTAGGATAAGTAAGACAACGCCAGTACTTACGATACCTTGTGATGACTCAAACTCTTTTCGTTCTTAATGATTTCTACTTGTTAAATCTATGAACACACCATTCTAGATTGCATGCTAGAGACTAAGTTAAGTTGAAAACGTCATTCTCTTAACATACTACGTAAGAAAGAGTAATTGGTTGAGTTCTAACATTGAGCCAACTTGAGCATCTTCATCCGGAAATAAAAGGAATTTGAATGAAACATAACATGTTTGCATGATTATTTGGTGGTGGATAGCAATTCCCCTAACTCGTTTTTCTTAATTTGTGAACTACTTAAAATTTATTTATGTCCTGTTTTTGTTCAATTTAATTTAAATAGCAAATCAACTCCAAAAATCCCAAAAATTTGTAGGAGTGTAGTTCTGTGTGTCTAGTATCTTCATATAAACTTTCGTAGAATTTAGATAAGTGTAATAATTATTTTTCGGTGGCTGGTCAGTAGGGACAACAACCAGTTTTTGTGACATTTTAAGTAGTTAGATAAATCAATCTTCTGCGGGAAAGACCCTTATTTTCATATGCTACAATTGACAAATCTTAGTGTTAATAAGGAAAATAAATAGGACATTTGTGTGCTACTTTGTGGTGTGCTTTTAATCTTATCATTAACCAGGTCACCAACAACTTTGACACTAAGGATAGCTCCATGGCAGCATATCTGGCACAAACACAATTATTGCTCAAGCACCTCCACTACCAGATCACCCAAATTCCTCAAGCGGCAAACAGTCATGCAGATGCTTTGGCTCGCCTCACCTCAGCGGTGGAAGACAAGATTGGGAGAAAAATTCAGGTTGAATTGTTGGCAGCACCAAGCACCATGGCTGCGGAAGTGTGCAACTTACAACAAGGGGATAATTGGATTACCCCAATTTATAGATTCCTTGCTCATGGCACCCTTCCAAATGACAAAGTCCAAGCTAAGCAGATTCAATACAATGCTACCCGTTTCTTAATCATTAATGACCAACTCTACAAGCGGGCTTTTAACCTACCATACCTAAGATGCCTTAGGCCCGCAGAGGCGAAAATTGTGCTTCGGGAAATACATGAAGGAGTCTAAGGAGATCATGCTAGATCTCGATCCCTAGCACACAACGCTTTTCACCAAGGATATTATTGGCCAACACTCCTCCAAGATGCCATCAGAATATCTCGCTCATGTGATAAGTGTCAACGCTACGCAACTATTCCTCACTCCCCTCTCGAGCCGCTCACTCCTATGATTAGCCCTTGGCCCTTCGCCCAATGGGGACTTGATTTGATCGACCCAATGCCTGCAGAGAAGGGTAAGGTCTGCTATGCAATCATTGCAGTTGACTACTTCACAAAGTGGGCTGAAGTAGAACCCTTGGTAACCATTACTAAGGCAAAAATAGAAGACTTCGTATGGAAGAACATCCTTTGTAGATTCGGCATTCCCAATACGATAGTCACTGACAACGGGTGACAGTTCGACAACAATAAGTTCAAGATGTTCTACTCTAAGTTTAACATCAGCTTATGTTTTGCCTCCCCAGCTCATCCCCAGTCTAATGGACAAGTTAAAACCATCAACAAAATAATCAAGTGAACTTTGAAAACCAGCTTGGACAAGGCTAAAGGTTGTTGGCCAGAATTTGTACCCAAAGTTCTTTGGTCATAACGCACTTCGTACCGGACATGAACAGGAAAAACCTCATTCTCACTTGCCTTTGGTACAGAGGCAGTTGTCCCAGTTGAGCTTGAGCAAGCAACGTTTCGAGTCCAGAACTACGTGCAAAGCGAAAATGACAAACAACTTACCCTTAACTTAGATCTATTCGAGGAACACAAAAACTAGGCTCACTTGAGGAATGTCGCTTACAAGCAGCGCATCTCCAACTACTATGACTCAAGGGTCAAACCTCGTTCTTTCAAAGTGGGGGACTGGGTATTGAAGAAAAGATTACTCTATGACAGAGTCCCGAGTGAATGAACACTTAGTCCAAACTGGGATGGACCGTTTGAAGTTGTTGGCATCAATCGCCTTGGCTCCTACAAGCTTAGAAGCACCGATGGCAAGACCCTTGGCCATCCATGGAATGTTGATCACTTGAAGTACTATTACAAGTAAACTCACATTGTACAAGTGTTAAGCTTCAGCCGTTCAGCATCCTATGTAACGAAGACTATTTGGCATAAATTCAATAAAAAGGTGATTTAGACAACTCGGTCGTAATCCTCTTACATTCCTAGCAATGAAACAATCGGGTTCAAAGCTTCAACATGAATGCTTGTAACATGAAACAAAGTCTAAGTATATGTCAACAAGACTATACAAATAAACAAACAGCTTCACAGTATATTCGTTCAATCATACATTCCAACACATTCATACATAAGCCAACTGTGCTTTGAAAGGGTTCAACATACTTTGTGTCATTCGACACTTGCTACAATATGCCTAGACACCTTGCCCTTATTCTCACCAACCATGTAATGAAATGTGAAGAAAGAACTCATCTTCATGCTACCAACCAGGTGATGAAATGTACAACCCGTACTTTCCTTCATGCCACCGACCAGGTGATGAAATGTATAACTCATACTCTAATATCATTTGGCAACTTGCCACTCATGTCACCAACTAGGTGAAGAAAGAACTCATCTTTATGCCACCAACCAGGTGATGAAATGTACAACCCGTACTCTCCTTCATGCCACTAACCAGGTGATGAAATGTACAACCCGTACTCTAATATCATTTGGCAACTTGTCATTCATGCCATCAACAAAGTGATGCAATGTACAACCCGTACTCTCCTTCATGCCACCAACCAGGTGATGAAATGTACAACCCGTACTCTAATATTATTTGGCAACTTGCCACTCATGCCACCAACCAGGTGAAGAAGGAACTCATCTTCATGTCACCAACCAGGTGATGAAATGTACAACCCGTACTCTCCTTCATGCCACCAACCAGGTGATAAAATGTACAACCCATACTCTAATATCATTTGGCAACTTGCCATTCATGCCACCAACCAGGTGAAGAAGGAACTCATCATCATGCCACCAACCAGGTGATGAATTGTGATGAAAGGTGATAAAGGAACTCACCATCGTACCACCAACTAAGTGATGAAAGCAACTCACCATTCATTCCACCTACCAGAAGACGAGTGGTACAACTTGTACATGTGAACTCCTAGCATTCACAAATAATCAAAAAACCTTAAGCTTGACAACTCAACTAGGGGAACACTTATGCCCAACAAGAGTTATAGTCACCAACAAAGTCATTTTACAAGCCAACAACAACTTCAGTGCATGGCATACGAAGATCAAGCTATTCAGCCCTCTTGCATCTGCTTCAGACATTTCTCCTCTGTAACAATGTAAACACTACACCTCGTAGAAAGCTTCACATACTCTTGATCAAGACAGTGTAAAGCAAAACCAATTTATGGTGCCAACAAGAGCTTCATCAAAGGAGTTCAACCACAATTTTCAAAAGCTTCACACACTATTAATCAAGATAATATGAAGCAAAACCAATTTATGGTGCCAACAAGAGCTTCATCAATGGAGGGCAACCACAATTCTCAAAAGCTTTACACACTCTTGATCAAGACAGTGTGAAGCAAAACCAATTTATGGCGCCAACAAGAGCTTCATCAATGAAAGACAACCACAATTCTCAAAAGCTTCACACACTCTTGATCAAGATAGTGTGAAGCAAAACCAATTTATGGTGCCAACAAAAGCTTCGTCAAAGGAGTTCAACCACAATTCTCAAAAGCTTCACACATTCTTGATCAAGACAGTGTGAAGCAAAACCAATTTATGATGCCAACAAGAGCTTCATCAATGGAGGGCAACCACAATTCTCAAAAGATTCACACACTCTTGATCAAGATAGTGTGAAGCAAAACCAATTTATGGTGCCAACAAAAACTTCATCAATAAAGGGCAACTACAATTCTTAAACCTTCGAAGCAAATTCAAGACTGTTCGAAGCAAATTCAATTTATATGGTTCATCCAAACGTTCGACTACTACAAGGTGTGGCTTGCATCACAATCTCTTGCTCAATAGTGTGGAAGCAAAATTTGTATATGTTGTCTCTCCCACATTTTCAAATTTCTAGTTTATTTTTTTTTTAAAAATGGGAAATTTAACAAAGCTTCATCAATGAAGGACAACTACAAATTCTCAAAAGCTTCACATTATCTTGATTAAGATAGTGTGAAGCAAAATTAATTCATTGTACCCAACAAAAGCTTCAATTCCAAAGCTTCACCTACAAAGCTTCAACTCCAAAGCTTCACCTACAAAAGCTTCAACACAAAAGCTTCACCTCCAAAAGCTTCAACACAAAAGCTTCACCTACAAAGTTTCAACTCCAAAGCTTCACCTACAAAAGCTTTAACACAAAAGCTTCACCTACAAAACTTCAACTCCAAAGCTTCACCAACAAAAGCTTCACCCTCAAAAGCTTCACCCACCACATAAAAGCTTCACCAACAAAAGCTTCACCCTCAAAAGCTTCACCCACAAAAGCTTCACCCACCACAAAAATTTCACTCATAAAAGCTTCACCCACAAAAACTTCACCCACAAAAGCTTCACCCATAAAAGCTTTACCAACAAAAGCACCCACAAAAGCTTCATCCACCATAAAAGCTTCACCACAAAAGCTTCACCCACCACAAAAGCTTCACCCATAAAAGCTTCACCTAGAAAAGCTTTGTTTGTACTATACTTAGGGCCTTCGTATTTAGACCTCGTATAAATACTCGGGGGACTCAAATGTAATTATGTAATAAAGGAAGGGGCAAATATGTAAAAAGGGGAGGAGCCTTTATTCTATAAAAGTGCCTCTTCATCCTCACAAACCCTAAGCCTCTCCTATCTAGAGCAAAGCTCTCAAGCTCTTCTTCCCTCACAATCTTCTCAGAAATACAATATCAGTGTGGACGTAGCCCAAACCTTGGGTGAACCACGATACATCTTGTGTTATTTACATTACTTGCATATTCACGGTCGGATTTACGTTGTCCCAAGACTTCCGGTTTTGTGCATTAACATTTGACGACTTCTGTGGGAAACGACACGAAAAGTTATGTCGGTTCTCTCTCAATTTTTCACCTCCACCATGAATCTGCAAAACCCAAGAGCCCAAAACCTCACTTTTGGATTTTTTCCATAAAACCTTCAATCTCTATCTCTCTGGGTTTTATTTATTGGTGTTGTACTTGGTGCATTTCTGAAAAAGTCGCTCACAAGCAGCAGCTCTCTGATTCCCATCAAATCTACCTTCCTCCAGGGCCAGTCTCTCTCTTTTTCCTGCTTCCACGACACCACCAACCCCTCACCCATCAAATCAATCAAACCCTAAGCATTTTCAAGAAATCCAAGAATTAAAAAAAAACACAGTTCCTTCCTTTCTGTGTGAAAAGCCAACGTAGAGGAAAAATCATCTTCGGTTGCTGGAAACCATGACCCACACAGCGTCGTCTTTTGGGGAAGAAATAGAGTTCGACTCCAGTTGCCGAGCTAACCGTCGATCGAGCAGAAGGAGGAGGGCCAGAAGAACGAGGAACATGTGGCGCTTGTCAAGGAGTACATATCCAAGGTCGAGTCTGAGCTCTCTGATGTCTGCACTAGCATATTGAAGCTCTTAGAGTCCAATCTCGTGCCGTCGGCGTCGGCCACTGAGTCCAAAGTTTTCTTTCTGTATGCTCAAGACCACCGACTGTTGAAACTACAAGTCGCTGACGACACTGCACACATCGTCGGGCGCGGGCGACGGGACGATGGTGGTGGAGTCGTAAGTTGTCGACGTGCCGCACGGGAACACAAAGGATGACACGTGTATGTTCGTGGACACCATTGTTCGATGCAACCTGCAATCTCCCGCTCAGATCGCCGAGGATTTAGCAAAACGCAACCTCATAAAACTATCGTGAATGTCTATGATTGAGGCTATGAGCTAGTCATCTGTGTTTGTACTTTTTTTGGCGTTTCTGCCATCATTTTGTGATTTTAATCCAGATGAAGATGAAAAACTCATCAACTACATCACAACACATGGCCATGGCTGCTGGAGCTCAGTTCCTAAACTTGCAGGCCTACAGAGATGTGGAAAGAGTTGTAGACTGAGATGGATAAATTATCTGAGACCTGACTTAAAATGTGGGAAACTCACGTCATGGGGCACTCTGCTGCTTCTCCTCCCCCATCGTTGCTGTTGTGTGTTGCACTGACGGTCCTCTCGGTCCGTCCATCAAAGGCCAAGAGCAGCGCAAGCAATGAGAAGAATGAATACAAGGATGTCGGTGATGGTGGGCCCATATTCGTTATAAATTCTGCAACTTGTATGTATTTTTCAGGATGTTTAGTACGAAGATGAGCAGCCACAGGGAGTCCACCATCCCACTATCTGAAAAAACACTCACGAAGAAGATAAGCTTTTTCAATACTCAACCTATTATTATTCCTACCATCTGCAAAAGGAAAAAGAAAAAGAAAAAGGGGCCTCGGGAGCACATAAGAAACAAAAGCAGAAACGAGAAAGTAAAAGTAAAAGAAAGCAGAAAAGGAAAAGCTGAAAAGAAGATGCTCTACTATTCCACTATTCCACTATCCTATAGGATAACATGATTAAAGATAAGAAGATGCCCACCAAGGTTCCCCGTCTCCACGTTCTGTTAGACCAGAAAATGCCATCAACATGCTGAAAACATGTAATTTATTTTGCTTATCTTTCGGAGACATTTATATAAACCCCATCAGAGGGTAATAATAATTATAAAAAAAAAAGCGGCAAAGCCAAAAATAAATGGGCTGGAATGTTGTGTGGATGGCGAAGGCCCATAAGCCCAAAATAGCACCAACAAGGTGACCAAAAGTATTCCCAGTACTACAAAAAATTATTTGGCACCCCGCCGCTATTATCGCCAACCAAATGATCAAAATTACACCCAGTACTCCACAATTATTCGGCAGCCTGCCGCTATTACCACCAATCAGGTGATCAAAAGTACGCCCAGTACTCCAAATTTATTCAGCAGCTTGCTGCTATTACCACCAACCAGGTGATCAAAAGTACGCCCAGTACTTCAAAATTATACATGAGCACTACTCATGTCAATCATACATAAACATTCATGAGCATCACTCATATCAATCATACATAAACATTCATGAGCATCACTCATGTCAACATTCATGAGCATTACTCATATCAACATTCATGAGCATCACTCATGACAACATCCATGAGCATCACTCATGTCAATCATACATAAACATTCATGAGCATCACTTATGTCAATCAGCCTCAAAAGCTTCATTTACAAAGCTCTAGCTTCAAAAGCTTCATGTACAAAGCTCTAGCTTCAAAAACTTCATTTACAAAAGCTCTAGCTTTAAAAGCTTCATATACAGAGCTACAGCTTCAAAAGCTTCATTTACAAAAGCTCTAGCTTCAAAAGCTTCATTTATAGAGCTACAGCTTCAAAAGTTTCATTTACAAAAGCTCTAGCTTCAAAAGCTTTATTTACAAGAACTCTAGCTTCAAAAGCTTCATTTACAGAGCTCTAGCTTCAAAGATTCAACTTGCAAAGCTTCACCTACAAAGCTTCAGTGCATGGTCTACAAAGACCGCCTAGGAACAACTTCCACTTCAGCCTATACATGGATTTAATTTGAAGTCTCCAGCCAACAGACTCTATTGACCGAAGACTTGGGGGACTACATTATGTACCATATATTGGGCCTCAACTGGGCCTCATAAAAATATACTTGGGGGACTTAGCCCATTATTTATGTATTGATGAGCGAACCCTTATCTTATAAAAGGGACTCCCTCACCTTCGTTAAAGAGCAACGCCGCCAGCTGAGCAAACCGCATCGTCGCGAGCATCACTCCTAACCCATCATTTATGTATTGAGGAGTGAGCCCTTAATTTATAAAAGGGATTCCCTCACTTTCATTAGAAAGCACACATCACTTATGTATTGAGGAGCGAGCCCTTATCTTATACAAGGGACTCACCTTCGTTAGAGAGCAACGCCGCCAGCTGAGCAAACCATATCGCTGCGGGCATAATTCCTAACCCATCACTTATGTATTGAGGAACGAGCCCTTATTCTATAAAAGAGACTCCCTCACCATCATTAGAGAGCATCGCCGCCTACTGAGCAACCGCCTTGCCGCTAGCATCAACTGTAGCCCATCATTTATGTATTGAGGAATGAGCCCTTATTCTATAAAAGGGACTCATTCACCTTCAAACGCCACAAGCCGAGCTAACCAAGGCAACATAAGCCACAAGCCGAGCAGCCTCGCAACATGTGCTACATCTAGTTAAGCCTCATTTCACATTGAGCGCCGCCTCATATCGAGTATTCAGCTCTAGACGACATCTAGCTATTTCGGCCCACACATGGACTGAATTTCAAGTCTCCAGCCAAAAGACTCTCTTAACTGAAGATTTAAGGGACTACTGTTTGTACCATACTTAGAGCCTCCGTATTTAGATCTCGTATAAATACTCAAATGACTTAAATGTAATTATGTAATAAAGGAATGGGCACCTATGTAATAACTGATGAACCCTTATTCTATAAAAGGACTCATCACCCTCACAATTAAGGAGACCAATTCCTCGGCCCTCTCACTCTCATAAGCTCTCTTTCACAATCCTCTCAGAAATACAATCAGTGTGGACGTAGCCCAAACCTTGGGGTGAACCATGATACATCTTGTGTTATTTACATTTCTTGCAGATTCACGGTCGGATTTACTTTGTTCCAAGACCTCCAGTTTTGTGCATCAACAAGCTTCACCAACAAAAACTTCACCCACAAAAGCTTCACCCACCACAAAAGCTTCACCTACAAAAACTTCACCAACAAAAGCTTCACCCACCACAAAAGCTTCACTTACAAAAGTTTCACCTATAAAAGCTTCACCAACAAAAGCTTCACCCACCACAAAAGCTTCACCCACAAAAGCTTCACCCACAAAAGCTTCACCTACAAAAGTTTCACACTATCTTGATCAAGATAATGTGAAGCAAAATCAATTCATGGTACCCAACAAAGCTTCAACCTCAAAGCTTCATCTACAAAGCTTCACCTACAAAGCTAATATATATATATATATATATATATTTGGAAATTTGAAAAAAAAAATTGCCTAGGCCTTATCTTCTTTGGGCTTAACAACTTTCATAACAAATATATATGAAGAAGTAGTTTTGGGCTACCACTTAGAAAGGAAATGCCTCTTTCGTCAACTCCCTCGACCTGAGACTTAGGGGACTCCTACCATATGCTACTGCACCTTGATACTTGAAAGTCTCATGACCACTCAGTGACTTGAATTTTTCAAGTCTCAAACCGAGAAGTTTTCCTCACTTGGGAAATTGAGGGAACACTACCTCAACATACATGCTTCACTCTCAAAGCTTCAACATACAAGCTTCAACAAAAGAAAAAATTCAAAGAAATTAGTGAAGAAGGCCTTGGTGTATTTAACACAATACATTGAAATGAAGCAAAGCTTGTTTATTGATATCTCTGATAAGTTACAAATATGTACATATACATGAATCAAAATAAACAAACAAGAATGAGCCTTCACAAAGGTTGCTCATGAGAAGTCTCAGCAGTCAGCAGAGCCCCAGAAAGAGGAGGCACCGGAGGGTGATTATTCAGAGCCTTGAATCAAAATAAACAAACAAGAAGGAGCCTTCACAAAGGTTGCTCATGAGAAGTCTCAGCAGTCGGCAGAGCCCCAGAAAGAGGAGGCACCGGAGGGTGATTATTCAGAGCCTTAGTACTAGGCAGAATCCCAGAAGGATGAGGCACCGAAGGTTGATCATTTGGAACTTCATTACGCGGTACAGCCCTAGAAGACGAAGGCAATAAATGCTTTTGGAACAAACCCACAAACCTCTTATGATCAAGTAAAATTGCGAGCCTGTGCAACTGTTTATTCTCATGCTTGAGCCATCTGACCTCCTATTTGAGACTTATCACTTCAGCCGCCAATGATTCAACTTGGTGGGTTTGAGCAAATAGGCGTTGGGCCATATTAGACACTGAACCTGCACACTGAACACTGAGAGCCAGAGAATCCTTAACAGCCAACTCATTAGACCGTTTGGAAAGTAGTCTATTATCTTTGAGAGTGAGAAGGTTCTTGGCCACCACCGCAGCAGTCATATCATTCTTTATCACAGAGTCCCCAATGGTAAGAAGACCAATAGGGATAAGAAAGATGGGTGCCATATATTGTCTTGATAAGGCATGGTTGCCTCTTCACCAAAGTTCAAGTCAAAACGACGGTCGGATGGGCCAGACATTCTCAGAAATGATGAAGGAGAAATAAGGTGCAATAAATCTCTGAAGTACAAAAATAAGGAGAAAATTCCTACAAGCAATAACTCTCTGAACGTACTTCTTGCACACAATTGGTGCCCCTATAAAAGAAAGGACAACAGGGCCGTTGGTTCAAAAATCGAAGAGGCACCACTCTCCGGATTTCGAGAAGCAGATTTTCTTGAGTAAAATATATCGACAATCCCCACACGCAACATCAGCTCCTCGGGTACCACATATAACTTTGCCAAAGATCTCTGACAAAGTTTAGACATATAAATTTTGAAGGTCCAGCTACCCTACTATTACCCACAATGGTAAATGAACAACACAACTGCTTGATAACTGGAAAGTCCCCATATGTGTCAACCTTCGTGCTCCGTGGCAAGGAAAATTGGCAAACATGCCCAACCTTTACTCACATTCGAGAAAACACTCCCAACAAGATTGCTTGCTCAAAAATCAAAGAGGCACCGCTCTCTAAATCTCAAGAGCCAGACTCCCAACAAGATTACTTGCTCAAAAATCGAAGAGGCACAGCCCTCCGAATCTCGAGAGTCAGACTTCCAACAAGATTACTTGTTCAAAAATCGAAGAGGCACCGCTTTCCGAATCTTGAGAGCCAGACTTCCAACAGGATTACTTGCTCAAAAATCGAAGAGGCACCGCTATCCGAATCTCAAGAGCCAGACTCCCAACATGATTGCTTTCTCAAAAATTGAAGAGGCACCATTCTCCGAATCTCGAGAGCCAGATCCCCGACAGGATTGCTTGTTCGAAAACCAAAGAGGCACCGCTCTTCGAACTTCAAAAGCCAGATTTCCTTGGATGAAGCTTGTCTGCAATCTTCACACACAACATCAGCTTTCCAGATACTACAAACCACTTTTTCAAAGTGCTCTGACAAAGTTAAAACACGTAAATCTTGCAACTCCCACTACATTGCTATGACCGAGAAGGGTAAAGGAACAGTGATACCACTTTCTTTTGGGACAATTCCTATATTTGTCGACCTTCATCCTCCACAGCCAGGCATACCGACAAATAAAAAAAAATGCTCAAATTTTCTTCACATCCGAAAGGGCACTCTCAATAGAGTCTCTCGAAATACTTAGCTTCTTTTCCCCCCGATAATACCTCTGCAAACAAGCCATACCAGAGCAAGAGTATCTCATATTATCAAGATTAAAAGCAAGAGTATCTCATATCATGTTTTTTTCCTGTCTTTTCCTTTGACCTTGTTCTTCCTGCAAGACAAGGAATAAAAGAGCAATCAGTCAGCACTTAGAATCAAGCTTCCAGTCAGGAACTGACTGCCTGGAACCTCTTGCCTGATTACTTACCTGGCATTGCTCTCGAGTACTCATCTTCAACATCTTATGCTTCCAGAGAAAATACCACATTTGTATCTGCCTAAGGAACAGATAGAGCAAGTGAGAAAGATACAATGAAGCATGTGGAGACAAGCGTAATAGAACACGTGCTGATACATTCACTACTTTGTCAACAGCAAAAGTATCTCATATCATCAGGGTCGAACATACTCTAGGTTTGATGGACTTGTTTTGACCCTCAAATTCTTGAGTCGGCCTTATACTCTGGAGGAAACCAGAAAACCCTACAGCCCAGTTCAAGAATAAGCTTGTGGAAAGTTACTTTTTCAAAAGTAAAAGTATCTCATATCATTCTCCCTTTTCTTCTCTTTATCCTTCTTGCTGCCTGCAAGATAGGGAGAATGAGAACAATCAGCCGGAACTCGAAATCAAACTTCTGATCTGGGACTGATTGCTTAGAACTCTGATTGCTTACCTTGTCTGTCACCTCTTTCGGCAAATCTCCTAACTCGACGACTTGGGGACTCTTACTACATGGTTTGTATCGCGCTTGATCAAGCCTGAAACTACAAGTAAGCTTCAAGTCAAATTGATACATTACCTTGTGCATCTCCACCGGTTAAAGATACCACCCTTGGATAGAGAAAAAGTACTTTCAGAAAAGATGTCACATCTACTTATGAGACAGATAAGGCAAGTGAAGACGATACCACACTTCAGTACTTAGAAGTTTCGTGATTACTCAGGGGCTTGGATCTTGCAAGTCCCCAACCGAGGAGCTTCCCTCACTCGGGAACTTAGGGGAGCACTGTTTATACCATACTTGACCAATCCCGAAACTATTGAGCACCGGTCAACATTATACCATCAAGGACCCAGAAGAGTTTCCCTCCAACCAGGAGGCCAATCACAGCGCGACACGTGTCGACATCAGAAGCCAATCATAGCGCGACACATGTCAACATCAGAAGCCAATCATAGCGCGACACGTGTCAATGTCAAAACAAAGTTAGAAACTCTCTTCTATAAAAAGAAATCATTCTCCCACAATATTTTCTAATGTCATTTGTACTAAATCATTCACTAGTACTCACTAAAAGAGAGCTTGAACCTATGTACTTGTGTAAACCCTTCACAATTAATGAGAACTCCTCTACTCCGTGGACGTAGCCAATCTGGGTGAACCACGTACATCTTGTGTTTGCTTCCCTGTCTCTATCCATTTACATATTTATCCACACTAGTGACAGGAGCAATCTAACGAAAGTCACAAACTTAACACTTTCTGTTGTACCAAACTTTCCACTGATTTTATGTATCAACAAAGTCATTTCTTGGAAGCAAACTGCGTAACATTGTCCCACGTCTCCTCCTGCATCTTGGCCATGGACTACTTGTGCTGCATGCCATGCTAGCATCACAAGACCAAGTATAAAAGCACACTCGACCTCATTGCCAGACCCGTGAACTAATTATTTAAAGAATAGTACGCTTCTTGTTGTTATTGGGAAGCCTGTTCTATATATAATGTGATACAGTTTGATCATGGAGGAGTTTATACAACAAAAAAATGCATGCGGGTACGTATATATATTGTCAGCCAACTTACAGCATTTTTTGCGTGAATAATGGTTACATCACATTCCGGACGCATGACAATTTAAGAATAATGCTATTGGGACTTTATGCCGATCACCTTGTTGTGGGGACTTATCCAAGCTTTTTGGACTCTATTTACTGATTACCTTGATTATTATTTTTCTTATGAAATTCTAACACTATTCTTAAATTAACTTGGATGGGTCCTTTTGGTTGGACAACTTGTGATAGAACTAATTGATTAAGCTAAGGACAATATTAATGCAATTTGAGACGAGCCTAAAGAACATGACTCTCTCTTGAAATCGATCCAACAAAACCCAAACCCAAACCCTTTGGCAATGATAGCGAGTGTATTTACTTGTACACTCGAACATGCTGTTTCCCAGATCCCTAGGAAAAATAAGTGAGGGATGACAATGGCACCATGCATTATATAAACTCACAACTCTGAAAAGATCATTTCCAAAACAACACAAAACAGAGCCTTCTGTGGGCCAAATCCAGACTCCAGTTACAACTTACAAGTTGTTGATTGATTAACACCCAATAAGTAATACCTTAACAAAATATAAATTAGAGAAAAGTTTATTTATATGCATTATTTTTTTTTTCCATGACAGTTTGCTACTCAATAACAATATCGTTACTAAATGTTTGGAAGAAAAACACTTAAGCTGGACGATCAATCTAACACTTAAAATTAGAAGGAAATCAAACAAACACAAACATACAATATTTATTTCATAAGATATTATACTCGTATAGAGAGTTTTTTCTGGTACGTATGTACTTTTATGAGTTCATAACTTGTTGACCACATATGTAATACAAGTGAATTCCACCTAAAAAAAAGGGGGGCTTAACTCTATTACATAGGTGGTAATTAAGCAAATGTGTTCCAAATAGCATTATTCATAAATTAAGTAAAATGTAGGAAGAGATATTGCAATTAAGTTGTATAATTGATCAAAGCTTAATTATGAAGCACAAAGCCTTTTATTTTATTGGACGTAGACATTACTTAGAGCAGTAGGCTACACACTCGCATATATACATATGTGTGTGTGTGTGTGTGTGTGTGTGTGTGAAGTTGATCAACTCCAGGCTTATGGTAATTTAGGTGGCTGTGACTGCATTGCTCGTGGTGGAGGTGGTGGTAGAAGAGGTGATCGAGGGCAATGCTCGTTGCACTTTGTGTTTTTACCGTTGCAGTCATTAATGCATGCATCCGCCCCGCTGCCGCCGTGTCCCAAACAAGCAGTGACGCATGAGTACCAGCCTTCAAAACAGAGCATGGCTCATGCCAGGGCTGCAGCATCTTGACCTTGATCGCCATGGACTACTGTTGCTGCAGGCCATGCTACCAGAAGCATTGCCACAAGACCCAGTACAGGAATTAATGCACTGCTGCTCGACCTCATTGGCGGGGACCTAATTATGTGAACTGATATTTGTAAGTAGTCAATTTTTTGTAATATATGTGATGCATTTGGGGGTGTTTATATAAGAAAAAAGCCGGGCAGATGTATGTTTCCGTTAGACAAAAATTAAGCATTTTTCTGTGGGATGGTTGCATCACATTCTGGACGCATGAATGAGATCAGTTACTTTACTCACATGAGGAAAAAAAGAAGTCTCTGTAACATTTGTAAATGGTGGATTGCTCTAGTGAATTTCTCCTCACTTCATTACATTTCGAGTTTGAACCTTCTCCGTATTTTTACGGTAGCTTAAAGTGATATTGTCGTTTGAAATATAAAAGTTATATAACCCTTTAGTAATCAAGATTACTTAGGGCATCTCTAGAGGGTCTAAATACAACCCGAACTATGTTTTAGCATACACTCGCCACGATGTCGATTATAAGCACCTAAAATTTTCTTTATCCGACAGAAAAAAAAATTTGGCCAAGTAAACTCTTATAATAGTGAGATATAAATCAATTGCATATGTGAGCCACTTGCAACCAATTAGAATAGAATATCGTCTTGTCACAAGTTAATTGTATTTAAAAATCATAATCACTTTTATTTAAAATAAAGAGACTTTTACACCCATGTATAAAATTGCCATAAAGTGCTTAGTGATTTCTTAAAAGGGTTAATCGGATAAACAGTCCCCGTGGTGATAAGGTAATCGGAAAGTAGCCCCCGTGGTAAAAAAATTAGGATTTAAACCCTCGTGGTGTAGTCTGTTAGCAAATTTAGTCCAAAATTGATTTTTCCATTAAATGTCTGTTATATGCAAGGGTAAAAATGTACATTTATACCCTACTGCATTGGCACCCATGTCTTTGAGCTTCTTCATGGTCAGATTCACCAACTGGAACTTACTCAGACCTTTCCTCTGGAAAATCCTAACAAACTACCCCCAGTCCTAGTGATGCTAACCACCTGCTGAACCCGCCAGCTTTATGAAGCTTCCTCTCAAGATTCAGAGCTCTCAACTTTTGATTCAGTAGCATTCCGTGATCAAGGAAAATACTCGGGCCATGTCGTAATTTTCTTGGCTGAATGATGGCTTTTGAGGTTTTAAATACTCCCGGTGTTCTATGAGACTATGAAGAAGAAGACACACATCAATGTACATTTTTACCCTTGCATATAACAGACTTTTAATGGAAAAATCACTTTTGGACTAAATTTGCTAACAGACTACACCACGAGGGTTTAAATCCTAATTTTTTTACCACAGGGGCTACTTTCCGATTACCTTATCATCACATGGACCGTTTATCCGATTAGGCCTTCTTAAAAAAATAAGCTTTGAATGCTTTGGATTGGACCAAGGGCACAAAATTGGACAAAAATAAGCCCATTATTCACAAAGGTGACAAATTTTAGAGGCCCAAAATGAAATAGAAACTTAGACGCAAAGGACGACAATGCTAGTGAAAGGCTAAGATCGAACTTGCTGCTGATCCAAGGGCCAGAATCATTCAGCCATTCATTTATATTCGCCCTTAACTATAAACCCTAAATCTCCTCTCTCACCAGCCATCGTTGCAAGCTCTCTCGTTCCCTAGAGTCTTCCATTCGCGGTCGCCGCCGTTTTCTACGATCTTCGTTTTCACTCAAGATGGTAAGCCCAACCGACCTTCCTCTCTTCGGATCTGTAATTCTCCATCGTTTTCTTCTTTTCCGGTACCTCAGAACGCAGCCATGTCTATATCTGTTTATATATACTTGAAACGTGAACCCATTGGATATCTGTTAGGATAGAGGATCGAACTCCGCTTATCTTATTCTGCGTCGTTCTAAAAATTAGGGTTCGGGTTTGAGCACAGTACATAACCAGGTTCGACATGATTTTGTTTTGATAAAATGATTAGTGAAATTAGAGAAAATAGAAATAAGTTAATGATTTGAGAAATGGGTTGTGTTGTAATGGATGTTTGGTTGCTTCGTGTTAACAGGTGCTTCAGAACGATATCGATTTGCTCCATCCACCAGCTGAGCTTGAGAAGAGGAAGCACAAGCTCAAGAGGCTCGTGCAGACCCCCAACTCTTTCTTTATGGTATGGATATTAATCGATGGATGCTTACGCTTTTGGGTTTCGTATTTAGGTTGTTTAGTTTTGAATGTTTAAGTGGGATAATACTAATTCTGATTGTTTTGAACTTGAATAGGATGTCAAGTGCCAGGGGTGCTTCAACATGTAAGTATTTATCCTTTTTGCGGTTTTCGTTTAAGTATTTATTAAACTATGTGCAAAATTCGGAGATAAGAGTATTTATTTGTTGTTTAGAAGTGAATGTAATGGAAAATGTTTTTGCAGAACCACTGTGTTCAGTCACTCTCAAACAGTTGTGGTGTGCGGGAACTGCCAGACTGTGCTGTGCCAGCCTACTGGTGGTCGTGCCAGGCTCACTGAAGGTTGCTCTTTCAGGAGGAAGGGGGACTGATGATCCTGCCAAGACCACTTTTGACTCATCTTAGTTTATTTGAAAGCAGGCCTTTTGAAGGTTCATCTCGTGGAAGAAAAGAAATGGGTGCTGTCGTTATTGCCAAGTTATTTAGATTTGGGTTCCGATATTTAATTTTGTTAGGATCGTTCTGGACATAGTATGACAGTGCTGCGTTTTGATTCTGTTTTAATTGAGTTTGCTGTTTGACATTTTGAGGTATCAATTACATCTTGAGATTATATATTATTGAGGAAGTGTTTTCCTGTTCTTTTTATTTGATATTTATTATTTACTTGTTTGCTATCGCTGTTTTTATATCTATGCCTTGTGAATTTTGAATTTTGTGTTTGTCTGTTATAATGTATTCTTCTATCTCTTTTGCCTTAAAGGTTTTAACGATCATCTCATATCATAAAAGTAGTTATTTTCATGCTTTTTGGGCCTTTGTTTTACGTTTATTGAGCATTGGTGGTGCTCTGTGTGCATCTCTCTCTGTGGACACAGTTTTAGGGATGTATAGGGGGTGTTAGGATTGTTTAATTACTCTGTTTTAGGGCAGTATTTATGTATCCGTTAAGGCTCATTTCGCCATTGCTTTGCCGGATAATTGGATATTGATAGGATCGTTGGGTTCAAAGAAGGCCTATGAGTTAGAGGTAGGTGACATGGGTTCAAACTCTTATCAGAGAGTTAAGAGTTCCAACTTGTATCATGCATGTAACTAGATAAGGTATTCTCAGATTGGAGTTTGAAGTCTCTACAGCTCGGTTGCATGCAGTAGATAATTACTGTCTAATATTTCTTGAGCGTTTCAATATTGGCTTCGGCCACCATGGTGGGAGGTAGAGTAGACCTAGTCGGAGGGGGAGGGTGAGGGAGATATGTGGCCGGGAAAATGTTAGCCATTGTGTTTGTGATTGTGGTTCTGGTTGGTTATTGAGTCGTTTATGCTCAATTGCAGGAGTATGATCTGGCCAGTTAAAAATGCATCCTCTGCTACTTCTAGCGTGGTTGATTGGGTTTCAACCCTAGCTGTGGAACCGCAGTTTGTGTATTCTTGGGGAAGCATTATTTCCTTCCACCATCCCCTTTTTGGAAAGCTCTGGGATTTGAGCCCAGCTGGGGAAAGCCTGGTCGTGGAAGGGGAAGCCGTTGGCATCCTTTCGCAAGCATTTCCTACCCTTTTCGCTCCCTCGACAATTCTTGTGTGTTTAGTTTGCTGGGCTCCCGTAAGACTTGTTAACAATTAGGTCCGCAGAATTATGTTTTTTGGGTCGTTGCATATGAAAGTCTTTTCAATCCAAGGCAAAAAAAGCCCAGATGTGCTTTACCTAAACTTAGGCCCCTCTCTTTTGTGCATGCCGCTGCCTGGTGCTTTGTGATGTGACCGTCTTTGGTCTTTTCCACAAAACAAAATAAATGTTCTGTGCTGCCGTCAACGGTCGTTGCGCGGTGGGGACGATGGGGTTAAAGTTGTTGAGGTGCTTTGATGTAATGCACCATTTCATCAATGACCGCAGCTGAACTATTCATTGTTGTAATGTATCGTCTCGGTTCGTTGTGGGACTCACATCAGTTGACGGTCGTGTGTCATGAACGGTCGTGTTTCATGAACGGTTGTGTTTTTCGAATGTGTGGATGGACGATTGACGCCACGTTTGTCTATCATCAACGTTCTTATCTCTCGCATTAGTTTTTAGCAGGTTTAGAATATATGACGGTGTTCGATGGTGAGAGCGTTGACCCCAAGTAAACGGTTTTGGCTTTTCCTCTGTAATGTTGTGACACTTTTCTCCCAATAATTCATGCTACTAATTACTTCTAGAGGCCCCGCTAATTTCTATCTTGCAATCATTCCCAATAAACAAGTCACAAAGTAAAATTTCTAGTCCCTCGTAATATAGAATATTACAGTATTCGTTTGAGATGTTTTTAAATGATTAAAATCACTTTTAGAAAAAGAAAATTGGGTTTCTAAAAGAATTAGAAGCGTTTTTTAAGAATTTACTTGCATTTTTTTAAGGATTAGCTTCAAAAATATTTTCATTAAAATCGTTTTCAATCATTTTAAAAGACACTTCTTCTTGTGAGTTATATATTAGTTAAAGTGTAAATAGTAGTTTATTGTCCTACATTGGTGAAATACATATGTAATACCAATTGTAACTCCTATATGTACTCTACTTTGGAGATTAATGAATATATAAGAAATTTCCAAATATTGTCATGTATATTTTTGGTATTTACTATGTTTAGTTTAATATTGGTATTTACTAAAGGGATAAGTAGTCATAGCTAACAGCTGTCATTTTCAGATGTACAGCTGTCATGTTTAGATGTAACAGTTTTGCAACTAATCTTTGTATTAGATACCTACTAAAGTATAATTAGGTACTAAGCTTTATTAGAGAACTGTATATATATTGAGTTGTAATCCTTACACATTAAGTAATGAAATACAAAGAGTTATTTCTTATATGGTATCACCGCCTATCTGCCTAACCGCCTCTCGATCCCTCTTTTTCTTGCGATTTTTTTTTTCGATCGATTTGTTCTTCGATCGTGGTGCTTCTCAGATCTTTGATCTTTGGCCATGGCATCTTCGACTTCTTCTCCTGTGCAACCTGAAATTGTTGCTACTCCTCCTGCAACTTCTTCCCCCAATTTTGCTACGATGAACCCTAATTCTTCCTCCTCTTCAATTTCTTCTCTAACTGTTCAGAATATCAGTTGTATGGTTCCTACGAAGCTCAAACGTGACAATTATCTCGTCTGGAAAGCTCTATTCGCTCCAATTTTTCGACGATACAAACTCACCGGCATTGTTGATGGCTCGGAAATTTGCCCGCCGCCGTTTGTTCTTGATGCATCTGGTTGCAGCACTGGAGTTCCAAATCCTGACTTCGAGGCGTGGTATGAAAAAGATCAGAATATCCTGATCTGGTTGAATTCCACTCTTTCTGAGGATATTGTTCCGTTTACTGTTGGTGTCGCTTCGTCTCGCGATCTCTGGTTAAACCTTGAGCATCTATTTGGTGGTGTGTCTGCCGCTCACATTCATCAGCTCCGTTCTCGCCTTCACTCTGTTCACAAAGGCGATCTCTCTATCTCAGATTATCTGCAGCGCATCAAAGGTCTTGCTGATTCTTTAATGGCTGCTGGAGCTCCGGTTTCTGATCATGATTTGATTGCCGTCACTCTTAATGGCTTACCTGATGAATATGAGTCATTCATTGACTCTATCATGCTCAGGATTTCTACCACAACACTGGATGAACTTCATGGATTGTTGATTAACAAGGAAGTTTTCATGCATCGCAAGAAGAACAATGTGGCCTCCTCTGCTTCTGAGCCTTTTCAGGCATTTGCTGCGCAGTATCAACCTCCTCTTCTTCCTACACCATCCCAGTTCTATAATTTTCCTCAAGCATTTGCTGCTCACCAGTCATCTTACAGTGCGCCATCCAAGTTTCACACCAATAATCGAGGTCGAGGTTTCTCTCCGCGCAATCCTCGTGGTAATTTTTCTAAGAATTCCAACAATCGTGGTCAATTCAACAATTCTGGTGGGAATCATGGCAATTACAGAAACTTCTCTGGAAATCGCAATCATTTTGGTGGTAATCGTAGTCAATTCAACAATTCTGGTGGTCGAACTTCCTGCCAAATATGTAATTCGTTTGATCACGAAGCTCTGGATTGCTATGCCCGGATGAATCATGCTTTTGCTGGCAAAATCCCTCCTGCACAGCTAGCTGCTATGTGTGTTCACACCAACTCTAAGCCATCCTCTCCCACTTGGTTAATGGACTCGGGTGCCACCTCTCATATTGTTAATGATATATCTGCAATTCAGGCTCCCCGTCCGTATTCTGGCGATGACAAGGTGTATGTTGGTGATGGTCAAGGTATGGCTATTCATCATACTGGTAACTCTACAGTCTCAACACCACATGCTTCTTTCCGATTAAATAATATTCTTCATGTTCCGCTGATGAAATTCAACTTACTCTCTGCCTATCAATTCTTGAAAGATAACTATTGTTCTTTGACCCTTGATTCTGATGGTTCTGAAATCAAGGATCGTTCTTCGGGGAGGACGCTTTTTCGAGGGCCAGTTAAAGAAGGTTTCTATCCATTTCAAGGTCTCTCTTCGGTTTCTTCTTCACATACTGCTCTTCTCAGCACTAAAGCCTCTTTGAAGACATGGCATCACAGACTTGGTCATCCTTCCTCTGCTATGTTTAGGAAAGTCTTAAATAAGCATTGTATTGATCACATTGGTGACCAGTCTGTATCTTTCTTTTGCTCCGACTGTGCCATCGGCAAAAACCACAAGCTGCCTTTTTTTTCTAGTACTAGTTCTGCTTCAACTAGTTTAGAGTTACTCCATTGTGATGTTTGGGGTCCCTCTCCAGTTCTTTCTGTTACTGGTTACAGATTCTACCTGTTGATTGTGGATGAGTTTACTAAATACACATGGATGTTTCCCATGAAAGCTAAGTCTGAGGTTTTTTCTCTATTTGTCTTCTTCAAAGCTTATGTAGAAACCTTGATTGGAAATAAAATAAAGATTTTGCGATCAGATTCAGGGGGTGAGTTCACCAGTTCCGAGTTCAATTCTTTTCTAGCTCGCAATGGTATTTCTCATCAATATAGCTGTCCTCACACTCCGGAACAAAATGGGTGTGTTGAACGGAAGCATCGTCATCTTACAGAGACTGCAAGAACTCTTTTGGTTTCTTCTCGGGTTCCACACAAGTTTTGGGTTGAAGCTTTTGCAACTGCTCTTTATCTCATTAACCGCCTGCCTATTTCTCGGTTGGATACATCTCCTTGGGAACTTCTTTTTCGACGTCCTCCAGATTATTCCAAGTTAAAGGTCTTTGGATGCAGCTGCTACCCTTGGCTCAAACCCTATGTTTCCTCGAAATTGGACGGCAAAAGCACACATTGTGTCTTCCTTGGTTATAGTCTTCAGCACAAAGGCTATCGTTGCTTAGATCTCCAATCTCAACGCCTTTATATTTCAAGGCATGTTATGTTTAATGAAGAGCATTTTCCGTTTCATGATGCCCATCACCTTTCTTCTTCCTCCCTGCCACAGTCCACTGCCTCTACATCATCTCCACACTTCACTCTCCCTTTCCCTTTCTTTCAGCATACTCCAGCTTCCTCATCACTCTCTTCATCTCCGCTAGTTCATCCTGAACTATCTCTGCCATTATCTTCTTCTCCGGTACTGTCATCCTCCTCTTCCTCTTCTTCTAATGCTTCCTTACCTCTGCCTTCCCATCCATCCTCTTCCGTTCAACCCTCTATTCCCTCTAATTCTCATCCTATGCTCACCCGATCTAAAGCCGGTATTTTCAAACCTAAAGCTCTATCTGCCACTAAGCATCCCATCGATATTGATACTTTTGTGCCTACCACTTATCTGCAAGCATCTAAGCATGCTCATTGGGTTCAGGCCATGTCAGAGGAATTTGAGGCTCTTCGACACACTGGTACTTGGACATTGGTACCTTCCTCTCCTCACCACAATATTGTTGGCTGCAAATGGGTGTTTCGGATTAAAAGGAAACCTGATGGCTCGATTGATCGTTACAAGGCTCGCCTTGTAGCCAAAGGATTTCACCAGCAGGCCGGTATTGATTTTACAGAAACTTTCAGCCCGTTGCCAAACCAGTAACCATTCGCATTCTATTAACACTTGCTGTCCACCATGACTGGTTCCTTAATCAGTTGGATATTAGTAATGCGTTTCTTCATGGTTCACTGAAAGAAGAGGTGTTTATGCAACAACCTCCTGGTTTTGTTGATGCTTCTCAGCCTTCTTTTGTCTGTAAGCTCAATCGCTCTCTTTATGGCTTAAAACAAGCCCCTCGGGCTTGGTATGATAAACTTGGATCTACCTTGCTCTCTCTTGGGTTTGCTAATTCTAAATCTGATTGCTCTCTGTTTGTGTGTACCTCTCCTTCTTTGGTGATTGTCTTGGTGTACGTTGATGACATATTAGTCACCGGACCCAATACCTCTCATTGCCAAGCTTTCATTCAAAAGCTCAGTACCCTGTTTCCTGTCAAAGACTTAGGTCCTCTCCACTATTTCCTTGGTCTTGAAGTCCATCGATCCTCTGATGGTATCTTCATGTCTCAAGGCAAATATGCTATGGATCTTCTTATTAAGACGAAAATGGAAGGATGCAAGCCTTGTGCCACTCCTCTTGGTACTGCCAAATTGGATCACATTGGAACTTTGTTGCCTGATCCAAAGGAGTATCGGTCCATCGTTGGTGCTCTCCAATATCTCACATGGACTAGGCCAGATCTGTCCTTTGCTGTGAACCAAGTCTGTCAGTTTCTTCATTGCCCTCGTGACACTCATTTTCAGGCTGTTAAACGTATTCTTCGGTTTCTCAAGGGTTCTGTTGATCAAGGCATCTGGTTCAAAAAGGGATCTCTGCAGCTCACAGCTTTCTCGGATGCTGATTGGGCTGGTTGTGTTTTTGATAGACGTTCTACATCTGGTTATTGTGTTTACTTTGGTCCCAATCTTATCAGTTGGAGTGCTAAAAAGCAGGCCACTGTTGCCCGCTCTTCAACCGAGGCCGAGTATCGCTCTCTTGCTCTTACTGCTGCTGAACTCACATGGATCTGCAAGATTTTCAAAGACATTACTTTCCCTCTTTCTCATACTCCCACACTGTGGTGTGACAATGTTTCTGCCATATCTTTGGCTTCCAATCCTGTGTTTCATGCGCGCACTAAACATGTGGAGATCGATTATCACTACATTAGAGAGCTTGTTCTTGCTGGTTTAGTCAAAGTGTTGTATGTTTCCACTGATCATCAGATTGCAGACATCCATACAAAGCCCCTATCCAAGGCTCGGTTTCACTTTCTTCAGTCCAAGCTTTCTCTGGGATCTCCTCCGCTTAGCTTGAGGGGGTGTAAAGGGATAAGTAGTCATAGCTAACAGCTGTCATTTTCAGATGTACAGCTGTCATGTTTAGATGTAACAGTTTTGCAACTAATCTCTGTATTAGATACCTACTAAAGTATAATTAGGTACTAAGCTTTATTAGAGAACTGTATATATATTGAGTTGTAATCCTTACACATTAAGTAATGAAATACAAAGAGTTATTTCTTATATTTACCATGTTTAGTTTAATACTTCCTTATTGATGTTGACAAATATTTGATGGATAACACATGTACATAAGCAATGATTTCAAATCTTAAGTTCAAAGCGTGCTCAAACGATTTT
Organism: Malus domestica; assembly: GCF_042453785.1. NCBI lineage: Eukaryota > Viridiplantae > Streptophyta > Magnoliopsida > Rosales > Rosaceae > Malus > Malus domestica. The sequence continues at coordinate 9,750,114 of NC_091673.1, forward strand.
ACGGAACGTGAGTTTGGGTTTGGTTCTTTTGGATAATTTTCAACATTTCTCGTGTAAATCTGAATTAGGAGATGATACCGGTGCACGACAGTGATGTGCAATTTGGTCGGCCAATTATTGGTGGGGCTCCATCCCAACCCTAATATTAAATTTTAATTGAAAATACCTGAATCTTCAGGGACTGAGTTTCCCCCATGCTTCTTTTTTTGTTTTGACTTTTTTTGTTTTGATTTTTTTTGTTTTGTTGAAAACAGCAAGGCCTGTCATCGATACTGCCGACATTGTAGGAAAACAAACACAAAGTATGAAACAAATAATATGTTCAACTATAATTCTAGGCCTGCAAATGTGAAACACTAGACTTCCATCTCTGTTTATTGATTGAATTATACTTCGTTGATCGGAATTAGGCTAGTTGATTAGCGTAAGATTCCAACTCTCTAACACTTGAGTATGAATCCTTTTTTGCAAAACTCAAATAGTCTAGAATATCGTCTTTTCACGAAAGTTCAAGACCCATGTCACGCTATGAGTTTGACGTTTACATATTCAAGTGATTAGCGTTGATTTGGTCTTCCCGCGTAAACATTTATATATGGCTCTCTCTCTCTCTCTCTCTCTCTCTCTCTCCTGCAGAAAATATTGTGTAAGCAGCAATTTCTGTGAAGGAGCAGCAAACAGAGTAAGCCAAATTTCATCTGTTCAAACAACATACAATTTGTTACTAGATTCAGCGTCACCGTCGCCCTTATTGACTCTCCATTTTTTCTTCCTCTCTCTCTCTCTCTCTCTCTCTCTCTCTCTCTCTCTCTCTCTCTCTCTCTCTCTCTCTCCTCTAATCCATTTAAATTTAAAGAGCTGCTCTCTCATTTTTTCTCCGGGGCCTTAGTTTTTCGGTGTTCTTCGTATGCTCTACATATGTAAATCATACACACTCGGAAACTCCAGCAAACCCGGATGAACAAGTCCCCCAATTGTAGATATTGTTAGGGTTGTTTTCTCGGTCTGCAGGTTACTATCATGTCTTATCTAACGGCAAGAACAGGGCGGCAGAGGCAGCGCTACGACGGTCATTTGAGGCTTGTTTCGGGGTGAGCACTTCTATCACCTCTTTGTTTTTGGTCATAGATTGTTCCCTTCGTTCTCTTTTTATCGAAGGAAGCAAGTGTTTTACTGTTTACTGAGAGTATGAATCCGAATTGAAGCCTTGCTAGCACTCGTTTTATGATAATTTCTTGATGTTTTAGCATCATGTGTTAATTATGTTTCAAATGATTTTATCTTTGTGTGTGATAAAAAAGGAGGCAGATTGTCTGTCCGTCTTTTATCATACCCTTCTCATCCCCTCTCGTATTGTACGGTCATGGTTAAATTACGTCAATATTTTATATTGATTTTTTTATAAAGATAATAAGAAAAAAAACAATAAAAATATAAAATATTAACGTGGTTTAACCGTAACCGCATAAATAAGAAGAGATGGAAAGAGTATGATACTGGAAGAGCAGACAATCTGCCTCCGATAAAAAAAAACTTGCGCAATAGGTAGAATTGAGGTGACAAGAGCTTATCTCTGGGTCCCAATGTTTTGTTTTAACAAGTTGCCAAAGGGTCCAAAATTGCTAATGGCCAAGGGTTGAGTTGCTAAAGCTGGGCCTAAAAATTGCCTTTTGATGGTTCATGGGTCCATTCACTTATGTTCACACTTCACACCAACTATCGGTAATTTCCCTTTTAGTCATTGCGCAGTTGTAGTGTTCTCTAATGTGAGTTAATAAGCATATCACATTCATAGTAAAGTTATTTTCTAATCAAGACTTTAAATAACATTTTCTATCTTAATCGTCGGAAAAGACCTATAAGGCTTAGACACATATCAATTGTCGATATCTTACCTAATGGCTAAGGAAGACGTAGCAATTTAAGAACTTTATCGTCTTTGTATGTATGTCTATGTCTCTTAGCTATCTTTGCATCTCAATTGTTTGTTTGTATCAGTTGAGTCATGAGTCGAACTTTAGCAGGCTTTCACTTCATCTTGAGTTGACATTATAGCAAGTGTAAAACTGAAAAGCTTTCTAACTAATGTTTTGTACGGTTCTCTTGTTTTGATATCCGTGATTGACAATATTATGCTTGCAATATTGCATAACTCAGACTGGTAACTGTTTATCTCCTCTTAGGAGGAGGATTTAGTCTCTCCTCGAGACTATCATAATTACGTACTACGTATTAAGAACAAAACTTATGCTTATAAATATGATCGTCAACTATTAGATTAGTCTTCATGAATAATAATGCAGGAAAATGCTACAAAAATTTACAATGTTCCGTTTGCAGCATAACTGATCTGGTAGAAACCATAACACGAGTAAACTTAAGAGTCATCATGAATAATGCAGGAAAATGATGTAAATCTTTACATTGATACCCTCCTCTTGCTGATTACCGGGAAATAAGTACTTAGGTAGGTAGAGTCTAATTTCATGATCAAAACATTTTGTTTGTGAAAATGTAGCTAAATCATGGAATCTTCATATAATACGGTTCAGTAGGTACATCATGTCATCATAACTAGTTTATTCTTTGTGTTGGTCCTATCGCTTATTTTGCGTTGGATATCCTTTCTGTACGTGGTTGATATTGTTCTTCATTCAGAACTACTCCTTCTCACTCTCTAGGTTTTATGGGGGTTTTTTTCCTCATTCTGCATTTCTCTTTCAACCAAATATATTCTCTCATATTATTTGAATCTGCTTAAATGGATACCACCCTCTTACTGATTAGCCTGAACTTAAGCTACTTAGCTAGAAGAGTGTGCGGGAGATTGGACACTTAAGATCAAACCTTATTGTTTGTAATGTAGGCAAATCAAGGAAGGTTCATAATATGGCAATTATGGTTCAGTATGTATAACATGTCATAATAACGCGTTGGTTCTTTGGATTGGCCCTAATCCTTTCTGTGTAGGGTATCCTATCTGTTATTATCTATCGATGATGTTCTTCCCTGAGCACATCCCCCATCCACACCCCCCCCCCCCCCCCCCCCGAGAGGCGCCCTCTCTGTCTCTGTCTCTCTGAGGGGTTTATCGAGAACTTCTATAACATTTCCCTTCTGTATTTCCTTTTCAACCAGCTACATCGTCTCACATTAATCTGGAAGTTTCAACTTTCCTGGTTTTAACTTTCTATGTGGTGTAAAAAATAGGTGTATTCCTTATAGGTTTGAAAAGAGTGATGGCAGTTGCAATGGCAGTATAGAGCAAAAATTGCTTGTTCTCATGATTTCTTCTCCAAGTCGGGACGATCTTGTGTTTCCAAAGGTATTATCTTCTTGCTTTATTTGTTCAATACATAAAGGCTCTACTTTGGTCAAACATTAAGCATAGCAACACCTTCTTTCATGATCAGGGTGGATGGGAGGATGACGAAACCATGAGCGAAGCTGCCTGTCGCGAGGCCTTAGAGGAAGCCGGAGTGAAAGGAGTTCTTGGTGTAGGTTTCCCTTTCCTGCTTGGTAACAGGCACGGCCACCTTGGCACTTTAATTTTTAAATGCAACAGAATTTGTACCTGGACATCTAATTTAGGAGTTTTCTGCCTCACATATTCTCTCATGTAACCTATTGTTGTAATGGATTCTCACTTCATGTGTCAATAGTTTTGGAAATCTGTTTTCGTGGTTTTACCCGATTTTCGTTGGTACATGTTTAATGTGATTACAGTGCCTCATGCATAACACTGAGACTGGTCATGCTTCAATACATAAAAGATGACTAACTCAATTCAGACTATGAAACTCAAGTAAATAAATAAATTTCATTTTTGCTTCAGGACAATCCACTGGGAGCTTGGGAGTATAGAAGCAAGAGCAAACAGAAGAGCTGCAGTCTGCAAGGAGGTTGTAAAGGTTTCATGTTTGCAATGGAGGTGACTGAGGAACTTGATTCCTGGCCCGAGCAGGCTAACTATGGAAGGAAATGGGTGAGTTCTGTACCCTGTTGCAAACTTTTGGGCCAGCAGATAAAATGCTGGCAACTAGTTGAAACAAGCACTATAAATTTGTAACCATCTTAGCTTTCAAACTCAGCCCTTTGGCGCGACCTTAAGTGAGGACTTGATATAATTTGTTGGTTGTAACCATTTTTCAGCTCACAATAGAAGAAGCATTCAGATCCTGTCGTTATGACTGGATGCGAGAAGCGCTACGAAAATTTACAACACCTCTCTCGGAGACCAGGGAAAATGACACAAGGAAAGAACTGGATGAACTTCCTTTGAGGCCAATCTCAGAAATTGGATCAGAACATCCAAATCCAATGTCATCATCGTCAACGTCCTTTGCTAATCATCCCAGCATACAGCAGCTTGCAGCTTAAAAATTCATGCAGTAAATGAACTGTAAAGGGTTGATCAATGATCACAAGTCATATAAAAATCCCTTGTACTGAAATTTCCCGTCTGTAGCAATTTTCTCTAGTCTTAAATTGTTATATTTTTTCTAGTAATTATGTTTATTTTTTAACTAAGTCTGTTTAGATTTCCTCATTTGTACAAGCCTGTAATCAAATCAAGATTTGGTGGAATGCACAGTTGAGAACCCTTAAATTATGTACTTGAAATTTTGTTTACAAGAAATGCTGTTTAATGTTTGGAGAATGCAAAACTTCTATGTTAGAGAATCGGCAAATATTTTATGCGACGTATATTGTGTGGTTCTAATTCTCATAACACAGAAGCTTTTTAGAATAAAACTTCCATAACTGTCCTGCTGTGTAAGTGATAAACTACAAGTTAAAAGAACAATTCTAGTGTAATTAGTAGTGCTTCTGGTAGCCGTCTCTCTGAAATCTTGACACTAAATACTTGAACATACACAGTTGTTCGGGCAAAGATTTCTCTAGAGAAGAATCCTCGGATCTCAGCACAGCTCCCCAAGGGATTTGCATTTTGAATGTGTAGTCAGGCTCTTACTTGTTGATGTGCTACAAGAAGAGAACAAAGTTAGTTCTGAAAAGTGCCTTTGTGGGGCCTTAGGTGTAGGCTTTGAGATTCGCAATCAAAACTAAGTGCTAGGCGTGCCACTGTTGTCACAGTCCGTCCCTGATTTTAAGAGTTTTTAAAGTTTTAATAAAAGATTTTACAAAAATGCCCTTTGAGGCACGCGCATTATTCAAGGTTAATCATTGTGTCGTGTCATCTAAGATTTGTTTTCTTGACATATCCTCGTAGTACTCGTCGCTACGGAAACGTGGGCGCAGACGATTCGTGATTTGAAGTTACGGTTAAAGTTTTACGGAACTCTAACCTGAGAAGTACTTTTACTTTGGTTAATATATATATATATATATATATATATATATATATATATATAGGAATTGCTTAAGGGGAGGGATCCCCATTTTTTCAAAAAAATAGGGATACGTTTCCTACCGTTGGATTTGACTTTAATGAAATCATGTGGTTGAGATTCTGTGGCCTGTGTTTTAATCTCAACCACACAATTTCATTAAAGTCAATCTAACGGTGGGGAGCGTGTCCCCATTTTTTTTGAAAAAATGGGGATCCCTCCCCTTAAGCTCTCTGTATATATATATATATATATGTGTGTGTGTGTGTGTGTGTGTGTGTGTGTGTGTGTGTGTGTGTGTGTGTGTTATTATTTTTATTAGTTGTTATTAGAAATGGAAAATGAAAGAGGGCAGTCGGGAAGGAAGAAGAAAAGAAAAATGGGATTGGGCAAAACTGCCCAATCTGAAAGAAGAAGGAGGGGACGAATCAGGAGAAGAGAGAAGGAGAATCTGACCAATCAAGAAGAGAAGAAAGAAGGAGAAAGGAGGGAAGGGAGAAACGGGGAATCACGACCCGTGGATTGGCAACCCGACCCGGTCGGTGTTCTTGCCATTTCCGACGAGTTTTGGCCCATTTTTCCGGCAAATTGCTTCAAGAAACCTCATGGGAAACACTCTAGGAGCCTTCCTCTATCCATTCCATCTCAAAATTGGAGAGATTTGGCTTTGAAAATGGAGGAACACGCAAGGAGGGGTGCGGCGGCTTTGGCTTCGAATCACCCAATCCCGAAGCAATTTCTTTCAATTGTCACCACCCATAGCATTCTCTTGAGGCCTAGAACAAAGCCCAAGCATTAGTTGGAGCATCAGAGTTGATTTGAGGACGAATTGGAACTCACCCAATTCTAGGGTTTCGCACGAGTTTGAGCAAATTGGAGCCTTTCCAGGCCAAATTGGCCTTGGCCCTCAGGTATAACGTTTACTCTACTCATTGAGATCTTCATTTCTGTAAATTTTGGTAATTTTTGGAGATAGTTGGATTTTTCGACGAGCCGGGGCGGCCGACCACCACCCGCGGCGGCCCGTGCGGCGGCGCGTGGCCAGTGGCCCGCTAATGTCATTCTTAGCATGTGTTTAATGTTCTAGGTTCAGTTTTGATAATTGATTGACGTAAATTGAGTAATTGAACCTAAGTTCGTTACGATTCGTGGTTAGGTGAAAATGTGAATTGATGATCCAACCGTTGGATCGTCACTAAACTTTGATACGTTGTAATACGTAATATTTGAGGATTTTAAGAACTTACGGATTGGGAATTCGATTTACGGATCTTCCGGAATTGGAGTTGTAAGTTCATACAATATAATGTTAACCGTCACTTGGTTTTGACAATTGACAAAGATTCGACTGTTGGATGGTAAGGAAATTTTAGGATGTTGTTCTAGAGATATATTGTGAACCTCCAGAAGTTATGGATTGGAAATCTGAGTTGCAGATCTTCCGGATCGAACTACGTAGTGACATGTTTTATATAAGTTATATATTATATCGATATGATTTCTGAGGTTTGTCTTGATGATTATTCTAGGCACCGATGGTCATGACGCCTTGATGTGTTGTGCTAGGGAGTTGTAGGGCGAACTCCAGGTGAGTTGGCAGTATTTTCTGTATTTACTTATATACTATTGATTTTTCTCAGAAATTGAAAATAAATGAAAGTATGTTTTAAAATGCCATGCATGCATATTATATGAAATATATGAATTAGTATTTGATGCATATATGTGAATTGGTGCTGTGGACGCACAGGTAAATATCAAGTGAGTTTTATGTTATTCATATGGTTTATTGATGATGTGAATTGCGTTGAGAGCTCATAACCTGCACCCTTGGTGTTAGTGCTTATATTATTCACCCCGCACCACACGCTCACCTTGGATCCAAGTAGGTGCATGTCGTATAGACCATGAGAGGTGGTTCCGACATATCATACAGACCATTAGAGGTGGTTCCGACTTGTAGGTGATTTTAGATTATTATACAGTTGTTGATGAGATAAGCATTAGAGCGTATTCTTACACCTTTCTTATCGTACAGACTACTTCAAGTAGTTCTTATGTATGTGCAAAGTAGCGCCGTACAGGTCACTGTGGTGACTCCGGTTGGTTGGATATTGAGCTATTGAATTAACCGTACATGACCAACTGCAGGGTCTCCGGTTGATTCCTTATTTCACCTGTTAAATGTTGCACCCTTATTCTGTTATTGACGCTTATAGCATGGCATACTTTCTGGTTTTTGATAAAGATTGGTGATTTGAGATATTTGAAGAATTATATGCATATTATGTTATTTTCTGGGAAAGTATACAGGTTTTACAGTGAGGGGTTAGAAATGTTATTAAATGAAATATTTTCGAAAAACTTTGTTTTACTGACCCACTCAACTTTGTTTTGCGCCCCTCCAGGTTCAAGATAGCAGAGCTTTGGTGGCCACGAGAAATCCAACGGTGTTCTGACAGAATTCACAAAAGTAGGACTCACCATCAGGTGTTACATCTTAGTAATTGTATCTTTAAAGCTTCTGAATTGTGTAAATGGTTACGTCACTCTCATGTGATGGCCAACATGCCCTCCTTCGGGACGGGGTGTGTCAACTGCTATCACAATATAGTAGATGTAGAACAAGTGTATTTTAAGTCGATTACTTGCACCCCAAGTTACTTCAAACTTCTTGTTATCAAATGATTGTCGTGGATAGGTTAAGTCTACATTAAGTTCTTTTTCTTTTCTTAGTGTTGTATGCTCGAAATGAAGGGAGTCTAGATCGCCTTAAGTCACTTGTTTGGTTCTAGATTATATCTAATGAAAGCATATTCATTTAAGCGAACCAGATCCAGATGCAAATGGACTTCTTAAAATAGAAAAACAGGTGGAAGTAACTTGAATACATACTGGAGAATGCATTAAGTAATAAATCTACTAATTTAGAAAATAAACAAAGAGCTTTAGGCAAGATTTCACCTTGTTTAGCAAGGTTGAACTTTTTCTAGTCACTTTTCTTTGAGTTTACAAGAGTTGTATGCTTAAAAAGGGATGGATGGTAAACAAGTTTACACAAGGGAATCGATACTACGCCACTAAGGGAGGTAGCAGAGCTTTTAGACTAAACAAAAGATGTCTTTTGTAGGGAACTATCCTTAAAATGACTGAATCTGAGGTAAGTTCAGCTTTTGGATGCAAATCTAGCTTCAGAGCAAAGTTTGTATGTTTGTTTGTTTGATTGGTTGAGTGTGTTTGTCTTTAGGGTTTCTTCTTCCTTTTATAGGCAAACTAACCCGACTGCTGTAACTTTTGCTCTTGCTCGAAAACATTTGGAGGGTAGTGAGTCATCAGCTTTCTTACTTGTAATGCCACTGAAAAGTGTTATTTGGTGGATAGTAGGTTAATCTCCATTACTTGTCACTTCACTTATAGACACGTGGCTTATGACTTTTGGCTGAGAAAGCCTCAATTTGCTTCTAGGCTTAATGCTGGCCTTTGGGCAATTCCCCTTTCAATTGGTATCCTTGGACTTTTTTTCACTTAAACCCAATATTCAAATATTAACCCAAATAACAGTTTTATCTCATCACAAACTCACAATGAATAAAACGAGCAAAACAGAAAAGAGCCAAAAATATCTCAAAGTCCGGAATGATCTTCAAACACGACAAGAAAAATTCAAACATCCAAACGCTCCCTCGAAACCCTGAATCCTTGCAAAAATGCTAGAGCACAATACAAAAACATTCACCCTTCAAAGAAAAATACCTTAATTAATCTTCCTGGTTAGTTTAAGTTTAATTCCAAAGGCCGTGGGGTTTGATCAACTTTGTACTTTTCCCTTTCGGTATCTCAATTTTCTGAGACGACTATGTGAACTCGTGCATTGACAGAGACCTTCTGCTTCACCGTAGATGACTTTAACTTAGCTAGAGAGCAATTTGCAATTAGAAGTTTTTAGTTTGACCGTCACATTTTTATAATAGTCTTATTTAAGGATTTTGTACTTAAGTGTTTTAACATGAGAGAATTAGTAATAACATGTGGCATTGTGATATTAACACTGAAAAATCTCTTGAAACAAACATAAAAATATATACGAACGTGAGAAAGTAACAAGTGATCAAATGATATTTCTTGACTGTCGTATCTTAACATAGTTATTAATCTTATTAAATATGAATAGATACCAAAGTTGATAATATACACATATCAACGACCTAATACGTATGTTAAGACAATCATATTAATAACATCAGATGACGATGTAGCCATAACACATAAAAATCTCACAAAACGAGTTGAAGAATTATATGAATATGGCCAAATGGGAAAAGATCAAGGGACCTTGTTTGTGTGCCTAACTCAACTTTGTCCTAGTTGTCTGGATTGTTAAACTGCCACCTTTATCAAACCCTTAATTTGATTTACACTTTTCTTCCATGTAACACGGGGAGGGTTCCTTTGACTCTCTACACCTTTCTTTCCAACACATCTTTTCACTCACATATATCTGTTTTATTTGTGCCTTGAAATTGGAGATTCATGGGATTCACAAATCCACCTTGGCCTTTATTCGAGTTTTTTTGACTTTTGACACTTAATTTTCTTCCCCCAGGAAACCACTATTCACCTACTAATTAGTTCTTAACGCCACCCACCATTATGTAAACCTTCTTGTTTTCTTTTTTCTGTTTTCTTATACCAAGAAGTTAATTAAGATTAGAGATTTATTAAAATTGCACTCACACACTTTGGTCACTCTAACCCTAGTTGGTTATTTTATTCTCACTTGAAGTTGAAAGTATATACTCAACAGATTCACAATCTACCCATGCATAATGTAAAAAATGTCAGATTTTATTCGTTGTTTTTAGAACAAAATATTTTTTTTTCATCAGATTTTATAAGTTGTTTAGAATAAAACAATTTTTTTTTTAATTTTATCAAATTTATATTTGTTCGAACACTACGTTTTAAACAAAATAAATACTCTTAACCATATAAGATATAAGTTCCACACAATTCACTTTATATGCGATCAAGAATTGCTTGTCAACAGTATATTATGTATAGAGGAAGCACATGGGTTGGCCATGCCACTCAAATGCTTAAGAAAACGATGCACTGTATTTTATTCATTTAAGACCATTTAGCATATGATTGCAGATACTGACTAACCTATAAAATTTGTCATCACAAAACCATTGATTCGAATTGAGAAGGTGCTTCTTGAGAATCTCTCTTTCTATATTTTTGTCAGAATTGTTTAATTAAAATGGAAGCTAGGAAGTAGGAATGATATATAGTTGTGTTGTGTCAGTCATGAGTCAAAGAGAGAGACCGATATCTCAGTCAAAAAATGCACCATAATAATATTGCCAAATGTCTAAAAAGAATATCATCTTATAGAATAATGGTGATCAATCGGCATAAAGCCTTGTTTGGCCTAAATTCAGAAATCTGTGTCCAGGAATCACAAACGGCCGATTTATCCCTATACTTGATGTTATCTTTCCACTTTCTTGATATTAGTTAATTAGGTATAATCTTTATTTTAGATTGGACTATATGCTAGATATCATATCATATACTAGCCATTTTAGATGATATGGTCACTCGAAAGGCCATTTTGGTTGTCTTGGGCATTGATAATGATATTTCGGTGTAACCCAATGATAAATTGGAAAGCCAAATTTACATTAGTTTTTTTTTTTGAGACAAAGATAAAATCAAACGTGTTAAGAACCCACCTCAACCTTTATTTCAACTTGCATGCTTGTTGCCCTAAGTTTATAGTTAGTTGTCCCTCTTTTAAAATGGATACAAATGTTTGACCTATTTGTGACCTTGGCTCCCTCCAATTTTTACACAGTATATAGGCTCGACTTTTGCAATAGGGTAGCAATATGATTCCCATGAGAGTGAACATGCACACGTGAACGTCAAAAGATTGTTTACCAAATCCCATTGAGTGACGTGCAAACACGTATGTGACTGTTAAGTTTGACATTAAAATTTAAAGTGTGAATCTGTATTGTGATAAAATATTTTTAAAATATCACATAAAAAATCAATCAACGACGAATGAAGAGATCCAAGGGTATCAAATATATTATGCATTTCCCATGAAAGACAATTTCTATATGATCAGGGTGACTTGGTTCATTGTTAGAAAGAAGATTGTTCGGTTTGAAGAATCTGGATTTGATTGTTGATCTCTTTTTAGAGGAAAGTCACACTTTGTAATTTTGGTGTGAAACATTCTTTTTTCCTTCAATTGAGTCAAAATCTCCAACAAATTTTTTCTTAGCATATGGTTTTACACAATGGCCAACCATGAGGCATGCACCAATTTGGGATTAAGTTGATAATTACCAATTCACAATTAGCACAAGTTACAAGAACTTGTAAGAGAAAAATATTTGGAAGGATAAGACAGAAGACTAAGATATGTGGATCTGAACTGCCACCATCATTAATTTAGATTAAGCTGACTAATGTCTTCATTAAGGTATTGCCATCTTAGTACTTTTTCTTTCTAGTTTTCGTTATCCATAATCCAATAAATTGGTCTTAAATCGGATTCCAGTTAAAATAACAAAGCACTAGTTAACCTAAATATCTAAAGTAATTAGATATGCATGTACCGTGTACCGAAAGGCCAAGAAAATGGGTCCCAATAGGTCAAGTTTTCTCTCGATCTTTTTCTATTACGTAGGTCTTTCCTAGTGATTGTTTTTTCTTCAAAAAGCTATGCCCTTTGTGTCCCTCTCACATGCAACCCAACATGGCTTTCCTTCAATGGAGGTCTATCTGCGTGTTCATAGTCATGAGCAACGAAGGATGCTCCAAAACTCACCAAAATATAAGAGGAAAAAGCCATTTCCATGTAATTAAACGAATTATAAAACAAAAACTTTGGTTTGAAAAGTTGGGAAAGAAGGTGTGGAACATATCATTATATTATAAGCTCAAATTGGATGCACGTGGCTGAGATAATTATATTCCCTGTGTTGTTGCATGTACGTAAAAGTCTCCATATGCAATGTATAGAGTAACATGTGAAAATGATTTATACTTATCTACGTATGTATAGGACAATAATATAATTTGTCGCGCAATAACATTTCATTAGACTATAAATTTAAACTGTAATATGGGAGATGCTCTGAAAGAGAAAATCTTGGGGATGATCTAGTATATATGCTCGAAAGAGAAATGCTAAGGAGATGCTATGAAAAATGAGACTTTTTATAGACTCTCTGACACCTTAATTTTTTGGCACATTGTTTTATGATGTAGACACGGTAATTGACATTAAACTGTAATGTGACAGAAAGTCTATAAAGAGTCTCGTACTTTGAGAGTAAGAAAGTCTCCTTAGCATTTCTCATGCTCGAAAAGATAAAGGTGGTATTAAAATGGTGATTTGCTAATTGCATTGGGATGATCAATGATGGGGTACTGACAATTGAATGATCATGGGAATGATAATTAGAGATTTGAGATGTATTGAGCAATCATATGTTGCAGGTTACTCCTTTTACAATGCTTTTGGGTTTGGATATATAAAACTTCTTCTCAGGCGTGCATGCTCATAATTCAAAGTAATTTGATTACTGCAATAGAGTCCATGATTAGTAGCTGATCATACATTCAAGTCAGACTCTCTCTCTCTCCCTCCCTCCTTCCTAAGGCACATGCGAGCAAACTTTAGGTTATATATGATATTAAGAACTTTGGGAGTACTGCATTATAATATTTAATCCAATTGAAAAAATATTCCTAATTATTAAGAACATAAACTTGCAACAAGTTAGATGAATCAGCACACAAGGATAATAATGGCCATAAGTTGCTAATCATGCATGCCAAATAAACAAGATAGAAAATGTATTATTAAGTACTTATTCAATCAATCGGAAATCTAAGGCATATATTGCAAAGGTTCCGCGGTGATTTAATTAGGGTTTTGTTTAAATAAACTAGATTTTAACAAATAAATTAGCAACGGATTCATGAAGTTGCTGTCAGCAGCAGAGAGAACAACATTCTCCAGGGTGCCCTCGGGCCTCAGCCATGGATGATGTGCTTTGTGGCAGAAATTACATGATGTCAGTCATGAAAAAGATGGACCCAAAATTTCTGATGATGATTAGCATGCGTGAGTGTGAGAATTAAGATTGCTCATCATTTGACAACTTATTTGGTTTATGGGCAACTCTGTTAATATAAGGAGAAATTTTTGTGTTTAAAGAAAACATTGTCACGTGGAGTTATCATTTTACGTATTATAACATAAGAGGACGACTTTTCAATATGTTTCACTTTCAGAGTATTTAAAATAAACATATGTTAAAATTGAGTAATGCTAGGAACACCAAAATTTTTAAACCAAATGATATGGTTGTAGATGAGTGAATTATTAATTAAGTGTCGATTAACGTGCTTGTTTTTTAATAGTGACACATCATTTAGTTTGCAATTTAGTTTAAAAAATTTAGTCTGCCTAGCATTATCTGTTATAATTTAAGCGAAACTACAAAATCATGTGGCGATGTTCCAGTTACACCAAAAAATCACTATAATACAACATAACTATATTATCAATATTAATTAATTAATTACATAATAATCTCCCTTATTTAAACACCCCAACATGCAACGGACGAAAACCCAAGAAGCCTACAATCATTCCCTTCTCTAAAAATTCTAGTAGTCATCACTGACAATCTCTATCCAAAGCATTATCTCACAGAGAAATTTATAGAAACGCTTTTTTCTTTTTTTTTGTTTGTTTTGTTTTTCAAACAAAATCCATGGACTTCTTCACAGCCTCACCTTCTAAATCAAACAACTCACCATCATCTTCATCAAAAACCAAAAGAAAGCAACAACAGCAACAAACCCAGCAACCACAAACCCAGCAGGAGACTAGGTTTCTTGGAGTGAGGAGAAGGCCGTGGGGCAGATATGCGGCTGAGATACGAGACCCTTCGACCAAAGAGAGGCATTGGCTCGGAACCTTCGATACGGCGGAGGAGGCCGCCTTGGCCTACGACCGAGCCGCTCGCTCCATGCGCGGTTCCAAGGCTCGAACCAACTTTGTCTATTCAGACATGCCACATGGCTCGTCTGTCACCTCAATTATCTCACCCGACGAATCGCAACGCGACATGTCAGCGTTCTTCACTACCCCACTTCCCCAAACCCACTCCCAGTCTCAAACACACACCCAGCAGCCCATATTCACTCATCAGGACCCATTTGATGCCTACACAGTCTCTGGGGGTTCATCAACAGAGTTCGGAAGCGGGTCTTATGGGCCCATTTCCGGCGTTGTTGCTGATGAATCCGGGTATCAGTCTCAATCTCACACTCATGAGCTACCTCCTTTGCCTCCTTGTGTCTCCTCCTCCACTTGTTATGAGCCTGAAGGCATTATGAGCTCGGACGGAGTTTGGAATGAGTCGGGCTTTTACGGGTTTTCACAGCCCACGACGAACAATGGGCTGGACTCATTGGTGAGTGGGTCCTATGTGGGCTTTGACTCGAACGAGTTTGTGCAGCACAGCCCATTGTTTGGGAGCATGCCACCTGTCTCGGATGCGGGTATTGATGGGTTTGATTTGGGTTCATCCTCTGCCTATTTCTACTGACTTGGTTTAGTAAATCCATCTGATCTTAAAGTGTGGTTTTTTTTTCCCTTTTTTTTTGATCAACTTGTTTTGTTTTGTGATGGGCCAAAAGTAAGGGTGCCTTGATGAAATTGTAATGGCTATGCTCTTTATATTGCAAGAATTTGAGCTTCTTGGAGAGTTTAAATGTTCAAATGGTTTGACATGGTTTAGTTAGTCTGGTGAATTATTTTTTTGTATGGAGAAATTTTGGTGCACGACGGACTGACAGAGCACATGACCGTGCAGCCACACAAACAAAACGGAACCATTTTTTTTTCTCAAACTGTAGCTTGCCCTGATCCCACTATGTAGAAAGAAGGCAGTATATATGTGGCCGATCACACACACAAGACCACCTCCCTTGCATGGAGCGGTTAAGCGTGCATAAGACGTTTAACACTAAAAAAAGGAGTTCAAATCTTCTATGGCTTCTCTGTGATCTATCTTATTTGTTGACACTTGGCTATTCATTTGAACCCCACTTAACAATGCTAACTCTTTAACTTATTTCCTCACTTAAAAAAATAAACATAAAAAGATAAAATATGTCAAAAAAACATGTGTCATTCAAATAAATTGGGCACAGAGAGGCCAGAGTCTTTTTGGTGCAGAAGTCTGAAGATTTGAACTCCAAAAAAAAAGTCATGTCGCTCAGCAAATATTTTCCCAAAGATAAATACAAGCGGTCCAAAATATGGGAAACAACCGAGGAACGGGCTAGTTTGGCAAGTAATAGAAACAAGAAAAACCAATAAAAGTAATTTTTGAAGGAAAAACTATGAGAAATTGAACAAAATAATCATAAATTAAATCTCAATTGTTGAAGAAATTAAAACTATACTGACAACATCAAAGATTGACGATATGATGATCAAATATAAACAGCATTACTGAAATCAAATAATTTTCAATAACTGAGATTTGGAAATTGATTGTTTTGTGCCAATTGCTTTAAAATTATTTCTATGCCTAATCCAATGTCATTGGTCTGCTATGATATGGCCAAGCCGGCCAGTTTGTCACGCAAAAGGAAATCGATGACGAATTCGGATTGTGAAACATGTCCCAGTCTTTAGTTTTTTGCCACGGAAGAGACGCAAACACGGTTGGAATTTCCAGTCACCGGCCACCATTTAATGCGACTCCGTCTAAAGTCTTCAGTCTTCAGTCTTCGGTCTTCAGTTTTCACCTTTCATTATTTAGTTTTATAATACACACGCTTTCACGTATTCTTATAAATTGTGATCACTGTTTAATTAACTTCTTAGCTTTCGGTTTTGCCTTGAACCCATATGCTTTTTACCCTATGCTGCGTTTTCATCGCTAAAACACTCGGTTCCATATATTAAATTAGTAATTTATCTCTTATAAACAAATAACGCTGATAACAGAGAATGACTCTTTTATATGTTTGGATGAAGTGAGTTTAAACTGCAGATTTGTTTTAGGTGATGATTTATTTGGAGTTTAAATTATCTTTTGTGCAAGGTTTTAAAAGACGCTAGGAACTAGTTGAGTAGTTGGTTAGGCCCTAACCCCTAGGCGGATTTAAGTAAATTTATTAGATATCGTTTCAATAAGTGTATGCTTATACTTAAAAAAATACATAATTCCACTTAAATACATAAGTTACAAAGTAGAATGACATATAGATTATAAAGTATTAGAACATAAGAACAAAATGAAAGTTATCTACTTTATGTCTAAGTAAGACTTGCGACCTAGGCGCCTGCTGGGCCAGGTGGACGCCTAAGTAGGTATAAACGCCATTTCTTAATTTCAGACGTTTAAGAATTAATCGGGACAATAGCTAACTGTCTAATGCAGAGAATTTTAAAACAATATTTTTGTATGAGATCTTGCCTTGAGATAGATTTTTTTGGTCACACTCCACAAGATGAAATTTGGTTTTGGTGATAGTTTGTATCTTTTCTCCTTTCTTGTGTGAATTGTATCGCTTTCTTGACAATATTTTTTTGGTCAAACTGCTCGAGATAAAGTTTGAATTTGGTGATAGTTTAGTTTGTATCTTTTCCTCCTCGCTTTGTGTGGATTTTATTGTTTTCTTGACGATATTGATGTAATGTAAATGTTTATTTAAAAAAAATAATTTTTTCGTCAAGATAAGCTTTTCAGATTTTTTTTATTTAATTTTTATAATTGGTGCCTTGTGCCTTGTGGAAGAGAAGAACTCTCATGACGTAAGATAATACGATTGTATTCGTGCCATCAAAATCATTCTCGTTAATATTATGTCTTACAGCAAGATTTGACCTCAACACTGAAACCAAATTATAAAATAAAATAAAGTTAGCTCTCCTGTCCTGTGTGAGCTTTCTCAGTCGGTTAGCAGCGTGAGAAAAGTTCAACCGGGAACCTTTACCACACATACGAACGACGTACTAAAAGAAGGGTACGAGGACTTTGTAGATGTCTTTCAGCTTGACCTTCCCACCTACACTCTTTCAATCCTCTTCTTCTTCCTAACTTCCTGCAAAAACCTCAGCTCCTTGACTTAACTCCTCCATGGATTCTGCAACTTAAGAGTTCGAAGCTTGTACCTTCCATCTTCCTTTTCCCACAGGTCAGGAACTCACTTGCAACTTCTTTTCTTTTAATTTCGTTTCCTTTGGTTTATCAAGTTTAATTTCAAATAAATGCTAAATGATAATTATTTTCAAGACATAATTTGTTAATTTTATCTTTTGCTTGTAGTAACATTTACATTATTTGTCAGAAGAGTTTGATTCTCGTGAGTCTGGTTTTTAACCGAGTTTAGGTAGATTTTGGGTCTTGCCCAACAGCCATGATTGATCTTAGAGTTGCTTTGCAAATTACAATGTACTGCATTTCTGCTTTAGCATCGTAGTTGAGTACAGATGTAGGCGTATTCATATTGGTTAGAACATCGTTTGTTTTGTTATAACGAAAAATAGGCCAAAATGATCATAAATCAAATCTCAATTTATGACATGGAAAATCAGATATCGACGACATACTGAGAAAAAGTGATCATAGTAGCAATTGAGATATCCATCATGCTTGAGCAAAGACAGACTATGAAAGAACAAATAATGGTACTGAGATTTAGTCTCAGAATTCTTAATTTCAAATTGTTTGCTGTTTGGAGGATTTCAGGTCTGGATGCTAATGGAGTTGAGTGGATTTTTTATGAAATTGACTGACATCATATGAAACTAGCGAAACTTGGAACATCCATCTTAATGTAACCAACAACTAAAAATGAATAAAATGGATTTCAATATCGGAATCGAGGATGTAGGAGTGGCAGTGCTGCAGGAATTATGGAATAAGGTTGCAATTCAAGCCACAGGGCTTGTTAGCGAAACGAAGGATCTGTTGTTTGAAAAGGACAGCTTTCTGGAGTTCTCCAGGAGTATATCTGAGCTAAATATTCTCCTCGACAAGTTGAATGCCCGGAAGGTTGAAAACGCGCTGGGTTTAGAGTCCACAAAGGCTAAACTGACCACATTGAACCGTCAGTTGAAAAAAGCTAGCAAGATAATCAAGGATTACAAATATGGAAGCCGCCTCCGTCTCTTGCTTAAATCCCACTCAATGCTCCTGCAGATGCAGGAAGTAGCTAAAGATATTGCTAATACCATCTCCTCATTTCAGCTGGTCAATCTTGATATCGCGCTGCACTTGAATTCGATGACTAACCAGATCATCAACAATCTGGAGTCAATGGAGTTCAGGTCAGCGGCTGCAACAGAATCAATTGCTTCAGAGATGGAGAATTCGATGTCACAAAATGCTACGAATAGGGAGAATGCTCAAAAGCTTTTGGAAAAGATTGCAGATGCCGTTGGTGCTAGGGCAAATTCATCCTTGGTACAAAATGAGCTGCAACTTTTGAAGCAAGAGAAAGAAGAGATGGAAGCACAAAAGAAGCAGGCAGAGGCACTCCAGCTATCGCAACTGATTGACTTCCTCTATGCTACAGAAGTTGTTACTAGACCAGATGACGAGGGAACCTCTACTTACCACCAGCAGTACCCAATTGGTTCGTTCATATGCGAACTTTGCAAAAAGATGATGACAGACCCCGTAGCAATTATCTGCGGTCACAGCTTTGAGAGGAAGGCAATTCAGGAGCACTTTAGACGAGGAGAGAAGAACTGCCCCACCTGCAGACAGGAGCTTTCATCTCTAGAGCTCACACCTAACCTTTTGCTTCGAAACTCTATAGAAGAATGGAATCAAAGAGACCAGGACCTGAAATTCCAAGCTGCAGTTCATGGACTCAAATCCATTGACAACTCGAGACAGGACACGGCTTTAGAGGACATGCAAGTTCTTTTAAAAATGCCAAGATATGTAACCAAAGCTGCAGAGGAAGGACTTGCAACAAAGCTGGCGGTAATCTTAAAAGATGAAGGGGTAAATGCTGTGGCAGCATTAAAATGTCTCTACTACTTAGCTAAACACAACAATGAACAAAAGGTAAAAGAAAACGAATGGCTTGCTTAGCCCAATTACATTTCAACTTTGTAATCTTATTCTGGATGTAAGTGGTGTTGTTGCTTGCCTTCAGGAAACCATTGTCAAAGCAGGGGGCATTCGGAGAATTGTGAAGCATATCTACAAAGCCGGAAGCAAACATGATGCCGTTGCAGTCTTGTTGGAGTTGTCAGCAAAGGAAACCCTTGGGGAGAAAATAGGCAATGCAAAAGATTGCATTCCTCTTCTGGTTTCTTTACTCCATAAAGATAACACTGAAGTGTCACAGAAATCTCGTAAGGTATTGCAGAACCTCTCCTTGAACACACATTTTGTTGTCAAGATGGCTGAAGCAGGACACTTTCAACCTTTCGTTGCTCGCTTCAATGAAGGTAAAAATGATATGCCTGATAACGAAGGTAAATGCCATACCTTTCGACTGTTACACAACGTAATCATATTCCCTTGGTCTCTTTTCACAGCACCACAGGAGACCAGAACATTGATGGCTGCAGCCTTGGTGAATATGCAACTCAAGGAGAATAGTGTTGAAGACTTAAAGGAGCCGCAATTTATACAGAATTTGGTTCAGATGCTGTCTTCAAGCTCTCCAGCATGCAAATCAGCTTGCCTTAAATCCATCAAGAAACTCGTAGCATATCCCAGGATCGTAAAACGACTTCTTAAAGACCCTGCCACTATACCACATTTGCTTGGTCTCATCTCATTTAACAAGTCTGATCCACACTTGAAACAAGAAGCAGCTGAGATTCTTGCTAACATGATTGGAGCGAGTCAACAATTTGAACAACTAAAATATCAGGGCTTGGAGGAGCTGCAATCGAAGTACAATGTCTGTGTACTATTGCATCTTGTAACCAGCTCCGAAGATCAAACCAAGATTCAATTCTTGCACCTACTGGTTGAACTAAGCTATAAATCAGAGATAGCTCGAGATATAATACGATCTGAACAGGAGGCAACAGCTCACCTTTTCTCTTCCCTTTATAGCGATCATCCTGCTGTGAGAAGATGGGCAATGAAACTTATATATTGCATATCCAAAGATCATCCAGATGGGGTTCCCCTTCCACCATCTCCTGCAAAAGAAAGTGCCATTAACACCCTGTCAATGATCTTCATTAATTCACCGGATATTGAAGAAAGGTCAACTGCGGCAGGAATTATCAGCCAGCTTCCCAGGGAAGATAGTAGTATTGATGAGATACTCCGAAAATCAGAAGTACTAAAAGCCATTCATGAGGTAATTTGCAGCATGGATGAGGAAAATTGGGGGAGCAGAGCACAATCCAACCAAGGCACATCTCTACTGGAGAATGCTCTAGCAGCCCTTTTGCGCTACACAGAACCCAACAAACCCGAACTTCAGAAACAATTGGGCAGGCTTGAAGTGTACCCATCACTAGTTCGTGTTCTAACCCGTGGCAGCTCACTAGCTAAGCAGAGAACAGCCATTGCACTTGCGCAACTTTCCCAGTCTGCCAGCCTGTCAGTCTCCAATGAAACCATCAAGCAAACGAAGCACCCTGTGCCCCTCTTTGATTTAATGAAGAATGTTTCCATTATGTTGTGCTTTTCGGCATCATCAGAGAATGCAAACTCCTGTCCTGTTCATGGTGCTGCTTGTTCACCAAGAGATACCTTCTGCCTGGTTAAGGCAGATGCTGTGAAGCCGCTTGTGCGCACTTTGAGTGAGACGGAGTCTGGTGTGGCAGAGGCAGCTCTGACGGCACTTGAAACATTGCTAATTGACCACAGCACACTAACAGATGCAACTGCTGCCATTGTGGACAACCAGGGTGTGGTTGCCATTCTGCAACTCTTGGACAAAGGATCCTCATCTGCAAAAACCAAAGCCTTAGACCTGTTTCAGAAGATCTTGGTACATACAACTATCGCTGAGACGTTAAAGAAGAGGTTTGAGAATATCCTTGTCCAACTTCTCCAGGATGATGAACTAAAGAAAAAAGCAGCTTTGGTACTTAGGCAGATGGGAATCATCCCCGATCAGTCCTCATACTTCTAAAAGTGTTTAAGGCACATTTGGTGCTTAGGAATGGATTGGATTTGTTAACTCACCACATTCAAGGTACGTTGAAGAAAGATCAGATGCCAACTTTCAGATTTTGTCGAGACTAAAAGTGGAAGATGGATTAGTCATCAAGGAAACTCAGGATAAGTTATATTCCAGACTAGTCCATCTTCCACCATTAACTTCGACAAAGTTTGGAAGTTGAGAGGATAAGTTATTTTCCAAACTAGTTCATCTTCCACCATTATCTTCGAAAAAGCTTGGAAATTGACCTTTACTTCTTCCTTCAATCTCCCTTGAATTTAATGAGATATCCAATCAAATTCAATCCGAGTCACCAAATGGGACCTTAATTAGGAACAGATACCTGGTGCATAATATTTGTAGTATTTGTTCCATTTGCCATTTTTGTAATTGCACCACAACACATGAGTTGTGAAAGAAACATATGTGACATGCTCTGTTCAGGTTACTAGATGATAGACATAAACTTTGTCACTTGTTCCCCTGCCATGGCTCCATCTCACCTCCAATGGACCACGAATATGCAAACAGAATTACCCTACAGTCTGTGCTTGAAAACTTAAACTCTAATCTCTTTTCCTTTCCTTTTCTTCTGTAATTTTACAGAAAGATATAAAAGCCACAATTTAAAGATTGTTGATGCACAAAACCGAGGGGTCTTGGAACAACATAAATCCGACCGTGAATCTGCAAGAAATGTAAATAACACAAGATGTATCGTGATTCACCCCAATGTTTGGGCTACGTCCACACTGATTGTATTTCTTTGATTGTATGTATGGATTACAAGGGTGAGGGGGAGTCCCCAGAGAAAGAGAGTTTGAGAGGGCTTTCTGTTTGTGAGCATGAGAGCTTGAGAGAGATGAGCTTTGTGAGGGTGAGAGGGCTTGAGGTTTGTGAGGGTGAGGAGGCCCTTTTATAGAATAAGGGCTCCTCCCCTTTTTACATATTTGCCCCTCCATTTATTACATAATTACATTTGAGTCCCCCGAGTATTTATAAGAGGTCTAAATATGGAGGCCCTAAGTATGGTACAAACAGTAGTCCCCCAAGTCTCTAGTCAAGAGAGTCTTTTGGTTGGAGACTTGAAATTCAGTCCATGTGTCGGCCGAAGTAACTAGATGTCGTCTAGAACTGATACTCGATATGAGGCGGTGCCCAATTTGAAATGATGCTCAACTAAAAGTAGCATATGTTGCGAGGCTGCTCTGCTTGTGGCTTATGTTGCCTTGGTTGGCTCGGCCTATGGCGTTTGAAGGTGAGGGAGTCCCTTTTATAGAATAAGGGCTCGCTTCTCAATACATAAATATGAGCTAGAGTTGATGCTCGCGACGAGGCGGTTGCTCAGTAGGCGGCGATGCTCTCTAATGATGGTGAAGGAGTCCCTTTTATAGAATAAGGGCTCGCTTCTCAATACATGAATAATGGGCTAGAATTGATGCTCTCTAATGATGGTGAGTGAGTCCATTTTATAAAATAAGGGCTCGCTTCTCAATACATAAATAATGGGCTAGAGTCCCCCAAGTATTTTTCATAAGGCCTAGTTGAGGCCCAATATATGGTACATAATGTAGTCCCCCAAGTCTTCGGTCAATAGAGTCTGTTGGTTGGAGACTTCAAATTGAATCCATGTATGGGCCGAAGTGGCGGTTGTTTGGAGGCGGTATTTGTATACCCTGCACTAAAGCTTTGTAGGTGAAGCTTTGCAAGTGAAGCTTTGAAGCTACAACTCTGTAAATAAAGCTTTCGAAGTTGGAGCTTTTGTAAATGAAGCTTTTGAAGCTAGAGCTCTGTAAATGAAGCTTTCGAAGCTGGAGCTCTGTAAATAAAGCTTTTGAAGCTAAAGCTTTGTAAATGAAGCTTTCGAAGCTAGAGCTCTATAAATGAAGCTTTTGAAGCTAGAGCTTTTGTAATTGAAGCTTTTGAAGCTAGAGCTTTGTAAATGAAGCGTTCGAAGCTAGAGCTCTGTAAATGAAGCTTTTGAAGCTAGAGCTCTGTAAATGAAGCTTTTGAAGCTAGAGCTTTTATAAATGAAGCTTTTGAAGCTAGAGCTCTGTAAATAAAGCTTTTGAAGCTAGAGCTCCGTAAATGAAGCTTTTGAAGCTAGAGCTCTGTAAATGAAGCTTTCGAAGCTAGAGCTTTTGTAAATGAAGCTTTTGAAGCTAGAGCTCTGTAAATGAAGCTTTCGAAGCTAGAGTTCTATAAATGAAGCTTTCGAAGCTAGATTGACATGAGTGATGCTCATGAATGTTTATGTTGATTGACATGAGTGATGCTCATGAATGTTAACATGAGTGATGCTCATGAATGTTAACATGAGTAATGCTCATGAATGTTGACATGAATGATGGTCATGAATGTTTATGTATAATTGACATGAGTGATGCTCATGAATGTTTATGTATGATTGACATGAGTGATGCTTATGTATAATTTTGGAGAACTGGACGTACTTTTGATCACCTGGTTGGTGATAATAGCGGTAGGGTGCCGAATCAATTTGGAGTACTGGGTGTACTTTTGATTATCTGGTTGGTGATAATAGCGGCAAGGTGTCGAATAATTTTGAAGTACTGGGCGTACTTTTGATCACCTGGTTGGTGATAATAACGGCAAGCTGCCGAATAATTTTTTGTAGTACTGGACGTACTTTTGATCACCTGGTTGGTGATAATAGAGGGCCAGGCTCTTTTGGGCATATGGGTCTTCGCCCGTCACATAACATTCCAGCCTATTATTTTGGGCTTGCCGTTTTTTTTTTATTACCCTCTAACATGGATTTAAATATCGATATTATCGGCGAAATATCGCCGATAATATCGATTTTTCGGGGAATGGATATTTAAATAGGTATCCGTGTGGTTTTCGTCCAAATATCGCGATATTTTGGAAATATCGAGATATTTTGTTGAACGATGCAGTCGGACTCCGATATCGAACGCCGGAGATGGTGTGCCTGTTCCCGAGCCCATTTCGTCCCAAAAACCTTGCAAAAACGCAATTTTTAACTTCAATTTCACACATAAGCTTCAAATTTCACGCATGCATCAACGATTCAACATATGTGATGTCGGTTTAAGGCTTAGGGTTTCAATGGAATCTCACCTGAAAAATCGATGACTGGGCCAACTCCTTGCTCAGCGGCGCACCACCAGAGACGACTGAGCCAAGTCCAACTTCGCCAGAGCCACGATCAACGGCAGCGAAGGATCGAGAGAGTGGGAGAAGGGGGAGATCTGTGTGTGTGTGGGTCGAATGGAGAAGGGGGAGAAGAGAGGTCATGCCTCAGAGAAGAAGAGAGAAGGATCGAGGGCCTCAGAGAAGAAGAGAGAAGGATCGAGGGCCTCAGAGAAGAAGAGAGAATGATCGAGAAAGGGGAGATCTGTGTGTGTGTGTGGGTCGAATGGAGAAGGGGGAGAAGAGAGGTCCGGCGCCTCAGACTCAGAGAAGAATAGAGAAGGATCGAGAATGAGAGAGAGAGAGAGAGCCGTATGCGTGTGTGATATGTGTGCGTGTGTTGTGTGCGTGTGTGATGGCATGTGTGTGTGTGTGTGTGCGCCTCTGTGGTTGAGTGACCCCATCTGACTCACCTCATGAATTTTTCAATCACTTTTTACAAATGCAGACAATGGACAACGAATAATAGCATGTCTGTGTGTGTGCCTCTGTGGTTGATTGACCCCATCTGACTCACCTCACTAATTTTTCAATCACTTTTTACAATTGCAGACAATGGACAACGAATAATAGAACTTTAATAATGAAACCGTGTATCACTGTGAGTCTGTGATATGCTTTCACATGCAAAACCATGTTCCACTCTCTGTTATATACTTATATTCCCTCAGAGCATGTGCAAAACCTTATCAAAGGTGGAGTATCAGAGGCATTCCCTCAGAGCATTTTCGTTTCTTCTTCTTCCCTTACCATTTTCAAAGTCATTCCAGATCCATTCCAAAGCTTGAACACAAAGGGTTCCATATTTAAGGTAAGTTTACAAACTTATATTTATATTATTGTAATTTATACAACAACAAATAAATTTGTATGGACTCGTATGTTAATTTTTTTAAGTAATTAATACTTGCATGTTAATTTTTGTAGGTAATTAAGTAATGTTAACAATTACATGTTAATTTTTTTTTAAGTAATTAAGTAATGTTGTATAATTATTCCCTAGGATTATTTTAATATGTTTAATGTTATTTATTATTTTATTTCCCTTACCATTTTCAAAGCCATTCCAGATCTATTCCAAAGCTTGAACACAAAGGGTTCCATATTTAAGGTAAGTTTACAAACTTATATTTATATTATTGTAATTTATACAACAACAAATAAATTGGACTATTGTTAAATTGGATTATTATTCATTAAATTGGATTATTCATTAAATTGGCTTATTATCAAATTGGACTATTCATTAAATTGGATTATTGTTAAATTGGATTATTATTCATTAAATTGGATTATTCATTAAATTGGCTTATTATCAAATTGGACTATTCATTAAATTGGATTATTATTAAATTGGATTATTATCAAATTGGATTATTATTCATCACTATGTTTTATATTAGGATTATTTTTTTATCAAATTGGATTATTATTCATTAATATTAGGTTTTATTAATCCATATTATTTTTTTAATTACTTAAATTTTTACAATCATTTTCTTTACTTCGTATTTAATTCTTCTGTACAATAACTTTATTATTTAGGTTCTCTTATATAACCGTCATCACTGATTCACTACTATATTTTTTGGCCAAAAAATATTTGTCTAATTTTCATGAAAATTAAATGTAGGTACGTTTAAGATGTCTAGTGGAGCTACTAAACGTGATCCAGCTTGGGAACATGGAGACCCAATAGACGGAAACAAACATGGCACAATTTGCAAATATTGTGGTCGGGTAATGAAGAGTGGTGGAGTGACACGACTTAAGTACCATCTTAGTGGATTAGATCCAGCAAAAAATGTCCAACGATGCGATAATGTCCCCCCAGAAGTGAAGGCATTCATCAGCACATTATTAAAAAATAAAAAACAGCAGAAGGAAAAGATAACACAAGGAATGGAAAATATTCGAGCTGGGCTACGAGGAGAAGTCATTGGCCAAGCGGTTGACAGTGATGATGATGACGATGAGGACGAATGTGATGATGACATGGGACCTGAAGAACGACGCAGTTTGAAACAAGCATTACGTGCCTCCAAACAGTCAGCATGGGAAAGAGAACACCTTCATAAAATTCCTAATAGGGGACAAGGTTCCGGGACAAGTGGTGGTGCACAAATGAGACGGGGAGGCAGTCTTAGAGAATCACAACCAACACCACCAATAGCCCCAAGTTTATATAAGTCATCCAACGCACGTCAAAAGAGTGTTTGGAGTTATTTCAAGGGAGGTAATGTGAAGGAGGGAATGGGGCGTCTAATTAGCAAGTTCTTTATCTATGAAAATGTCCCTGCTGCGAAGGCATCATCACATCATTTCAAAAATATGGTAGTGGGATGTCAACAGGCCGGTGTTGGAGCACAACCTCCCACTCCCTATGAGATAAGAAACAAATATTTGGATATGGAGTATAAAGACATTGGCGAGTATGTTAACAAGTTGAGGTCAAAGTGGGAAACTAATGGTTGCACAATCATGTGTGACGGATGGACCGGCCCGACCAGATTATCTATCATCAACTTCATGGTATACTCTAAGGGAAAGACAATTTTTTTGAAGTCTGTTGATGCTTCAGACCATATAAAGAATTACAAGTATATTTACAAATTATTGAGGGATGTAATCATGGAGGTGGGAGAGCATAATGTTGTCCAAGTCGTGACCGACAACGGTTCTGCATTTGTCAAAGCTGGAAAAAAGTTAATGAAGCATCATAATGTGTTTTGGACATCATGTGCAGCACATTGTATTGATCTCATGTTTGAGGCAATGGGGAAGAGAGAGAATGTTGCTACTGTGGTCAAAAGAGCTAGAACGATCACAAATTATATTTACAATCACGGTTGGTTGTTGGCAAAGATGCGTGAATTTTGCAGAGGAGAAATTATTCGTCCAGCTACCACTCGATTCGCCACCAACTATATTGCATTAAACAGCCTACTCAAGAAGAAAGCAGGGTTGAAGCAACTATTCACTAGTGACGATTGGGCCAACCACAATTTCAGCCGCTCAAATACAGGTCGTATGGTGGAAAGTATAGTGCTTGATCATGCTTTTTGGACTCAAACAGAACATGTGTGTCAAGTGTTTGAACCTCTTTACAAAGTTTTACAGATCGTTGACACAGAAGTGTATCCTACTATGGGGGCAGTATATGAGTTGATGCGTGTAGTGAAGGATGAATTGGAAAGAAAACATGGTGCAAGGTGGGTCATAAAAATAATTGAAGACCGATGGTATAAAACATTATACCACGATTTGCATGCAGCAGGTATAAATTATGTTATAATTTGCAATTCATTTCTTTAGTTGCATAAGTATTATTTCTCTTATTAGAGTATGTGTTTCTTTGAACAGCATATTATTTGAATCCCCGATACCAATACAGACCCGGTGTTGGAGATGATGGTGACCTTATACGTGCTGTACATAATGTATACTCTAAATTAGACCCTGCATCACCAGCAGTTGGCCAATTTGGAAATGAGGTACACAATTACTTAAATTATAATAATTACTTTGTTGGATTAAACTAACACAATTTATTGTATTCAGCTAACATGGTTTAAAGATGCAAGAAGAACATTTGGAGAACCAACATCAGTTGCTGCTCGAACAAATATGTCTCCTAGTGAGTATAAACATATTTCACTATAAGTTTATAATAGAATTTGTTGGAGTTATTAGGCTTATCAACATTATTTTTCATTGTAGCTGAATGGTGGATCATGTATGGGACCGATGCACCAACTGTGAGAAAGTTAGCAATAAAAGTATTATCACAAACAGCTTCCTCATCTGCTTGTGAAAGAAATTGGAGCACATTTGCACTCATACACACAAAGCAAAGAAATAAGTTGGCTCATAGTAGCTTGGAAAAATTAGTTTATTGCTACTACAACATGAAGCTTCAAATTCGAGATAAGGAAGCAGAAATCGATCATGTCGACCGTGGTGACCCACTAGATGTGTTTGATATTGTTGGTGAAGATGATGATACGGAGGGTAACCAACTTTTTCAATGGATTAGACCTCTTCATTTAGATGATGATGAAGGCAACCCAGCTCCCAGAGTTGCTGAAGAAGCACGTAATGAAGGGATAAATGTAGAAAGAGTATTAGAGGAGGAGGTGGGATCTAGCAGCTCTGACTATTTCGAAGAACTTTTGTACCCAAGACCAAGCAACACTGGAATTCCACCTTCTTCCAATCCTACACAACCACAACATCGTGCTGATACTAATGATAGCTCTAGTACAAGATCAGGAGACTCACCTACCAATGGAGGTGGGAATGATGAAGGACATAGTGGAGCTGGAGGTAGTGGTGGTGGATATGGAAACTATTATGGACCACCACCTCCCGGATATATGAGCCCCTTCACTGGTGAGGCAAACTTCACGCATGCAACACAGGATGATGACCATGGCAGTAGGCAGGCAGGACCAGGAATTGGTGCCATAGGGAAGGACTATACTCGCAGAGAAAGAGGCAAGGGGATTTTGTCAAGTCAAGAAGATGACTCGTTATCTAGAACTTCAGACTCTGTTGGATTGGGAAGTAGTAACTATGGTTATACTCATAACCAACCATTTCCCTACCCTTCATATCCCATTCCTGTTGGGATGGAATCGAGCGACTCATGGAAACAATCCCAGACTCAATCTTCAAATGATTTTTCTTATGGACAACCTCAACCAATCTCGGATCCATATGGGTGGTATATTAACAATTACATGCAAAACTATTTTGGGGATTTATCATTTGATAACTACTCTTCACAATACACTCATTCTACACATAGAGATGATGAAGATAGTGAAAATTTTGAACCTCATAGGAACTCTATGTGGTACTAAAGTGTAAAATATTGTACTAATTCATTATATATAAATGATTATGGTGTGTTTAGACTTCTTTCATTAATTACTACATATTTTCTACACTCACAATGTTTGTCAGATCGCTATATAATCAACTTGATAATGTTAAATCCATCATGCAATGCATTTCCTTCCAATTTTTTGTGATAAACTAATAGATAATTGACTAAATAAACATCCTACGACGTTTCAATAAAAATTTCCAAGTTTTTCTTACAATTTCCGTGGTTTCCATGTAATTTTTATCGATATCGATATTTTACCGATATTTCCATCGATATTTCCGTGTTTTCGGACTACCGATATTTCCGATATTACCGATATTTTCTTCCTTGCCCTCTGATGGGGTTACACAGATGTCTCTGAAAGATAAGGAAAATAAATTACATCATTCAAAAATAAATCTGACCCTCTACTCAATGGGTCACGGCCATAATTCTCTTTTCTGCATGCCATCACCACCGCAATTATGTCTACTTTTTTTTTTTAATTTTCTTTTGCTTTCTTCTTTTCTTGATATCCCCGCTCCTTCTCTGTCCACCCATGTTGCTTTGTAAGGTATCTTTTGCTTGCAAACCCACTTGCTTTTCTTGGACAGCCTGGTCGTGCCCATCCATTCTCACTCCTCATTTTTCTTTTCTGTAAAGGAAAAGAGACTTTGGTGAATCTGTGAAAGAAAAGAGAGAGCTTTTCTGGTAACTGCTGTTGCTTTTGGTTTCCCATGTGCTCTCACAGAGAATGGGTTGAAAGAACACTATTGTAAGGTCATATTTTGCTTTTCTTGATCTTTCCCATGCCTCCACAGTGTGGCAGCTGAAAGCTTGTCCCTCATCTGTCGCCCTTTCTTGCTCAAGTGTAAAGTGTTTCTGCTGATATACTCCTCAGGCGGCCATGAATTCTTTCTACAATGGAACAAATGCCCACTGACCATGTCGACTTCTCAGCAGCAGATACCAACTGGTACTGAATCAATGCCTCCCAAGTTTGATATAAGGGAAAACCCAAACCCAAAGCTTCATTCACCTCCAAAGAAGGACACCGATCGGAATATTTGAATGAATGCTGAAAGCTTCCTTCACCTCCAAACCCCAAATCCAGAGCTTAAACCAACAACCAAGCAAGCTGAAAGCTTTCTTTCAACTTTCTTCAGACCCAAAAGATGATAAATTTGAATGAATGCTCAGAAACAGAGGCATGCCGGAACAGGAGCTCCACCGAATCGGAAACCCCGGAATCCAAACACTTTCCAGGATTCGAATACCCAATTAAAAGTAAAAAGGCGATTCAGATTTGATTTTATTGGATTGGACTGAATTCGACGATGTTGTATTGTGATGGGAGTTAAGCCCGAGAAATAAACCAGGCTGAGCCTCCATGTAAACCATCAGCACCAAAATTTGTCGAATTTTGAAAACCCAGGGGCTAAGATTTAAAAACCAAAATGTCGAGGCACATTCTCAGCAACAGGCTTTGCTGCAGGTTCCAGAGGAGCAGGTTCATCAGAATCTCCTCGTAGAATTTGTTCGACGAAAGGTCGAGGTGCCGAAGGTTCACTTGAATGTTGCCGGAGATTGTTCCGGAGAGGAAATTTGAGTGACGTTGAGGATTTGAAGGTTGATGAGGTTGAGAATCGCCGACGGGAGAGTTCCGGAGAGCGAGTTGCCATGTAAGTAAAGAGCACGTAAGAAACTCCAACCCCCAAGAATCAATTGATGCCTGCCCTGGGCAAGGCCCTTTCTGTGCTCCAAAGAGAGAAAATGCTCAACAATGGAAGCAACAGTCACCACGAGAACATGAAACCATTGGTGGATTTCATGCTGCAGCCTGCAACAAGCAAGCCCATGAGCTTGAATAGCCCCAGTTCACCAGATCCCCATCGTTGTGTGTATTGGACCCACTTTCGGGTCCTTGACCCTGACCCAGCCCGTCTGACTTGCCCTTTTTCCCATTAATCGCCCTTTTTCCCATAAGAAAATAGAGATCTGAGAGTGAGATGCAGAGAGAGAGAATAGACGGTGGTTGCAGGGATCATGGTGGAAGCGCGCAGTGGCGGAGAAAATCACAATCGCTACTGGGAGTGACGACAGAAATCAGGCGCCGAGTTTCAAATGGGAAATGCTTCTGTCCCTGTTGAGCAATATTCTCAAAGTCCTCTTCATTTTGTTCATCTTTGATGGGTGCGAAACCAAAAGTTTTAAAGAGATTGTTGAGGAAATTCTTGGACTTGGTCATGGTTTTCTGTGACTTTTAGAACAGCCCAAGCCCCTAAATGAACACAAAAGAAGGAGGAGGAGAGCAAAGAGAGATTTACAGGTGGGGCGTGTGGAATTTCGTTTCCAGCGAAAAATTGCAAATCATGGGATTTTGTGGTTTTATGTTTGTGGGGGTTTTCTGGAAAAGCCCAAGGAGGGAGTTTTTGGGTTTCTGCAGATTCACGGCGGATGTGGAAAAACGAAATAGAACCGACACAACTTTTCGTATCGTTTCCCACAAACGACGCCAAATGTTGATGCACAAAATCGAAGGGGTCTAGGAACAACGTAA
Source organism: Malus domestica (assembly GCF_042453785.1). Classification (NCBI taxonomy): domain Eukaryota; kingdom Viridiplantae; phylum Streptophyta; class Magnoliopsida; order Rosales; family Rosaceae; genus Malus; species Malus domestica. Next base: position 9,782,284 of record NC_091673.1, read on the forward strand.
ATCCGATCGTGAATCTGCAAGAAATGTAAATAATACAAGATGTATCGTGGTTCACCCCAATGTTTGGGCTACGTCCACACTGATTGTATTTCTCTGACTGTATGTATGGATTACAAGGGTGAGGGGGAGTCCCCCAGAGAAAGAAAGAGCTTGAGAGGGCTCTCTGTTTGTGAGCATGAGAGCTTGAGATAGATGAGCTTTGTGAGGGTGAGAGGGCTTGAGGTTTGTGAGGGTGAGGATGCCCTTTTATAGAATAAGGGATGCTCCCATTTTTACATGTTTGCCCATCCATTTATTACATAATTACATTTGAGTCCCCCGAGTATTTATACGAGATTTAAATACGGAGGCCCTAAGTATTATACAAACAAAGATAAAAGACAAGCAAAAATTTTAAGAAAATAATACGATGGCTTGTTAATACCAAGAAGTTGTACAGTGGACCCTACGTGTCAATGAAAATTTTACTTACGTGAAGGTTAATTTTACTTATGTGAAGGTTTGCAACTAGTACACCGGGAAAGTGTATGTTGTCGCTGAATCTCAGTTGTCAGCTCTTTCTAATGAGAAACCAAAAGAAAATGTAGCAAATGGATCTGTTTGTGATTCAAAAAGCTAAATTCAAATGCCAAGGGATCCTTGGGTGGGAAAAAGGAAACCATGGACACTGCACATGAAGTAGTGGAGAAATTTTTTGGTGCTTCTTTAGTGGGAAAGAAGTACGAACCACTCTTTGACTACTTTGTGGAGTTCTCTGATGTGGCATTTAGAGTTGTTGTAGACAACTATGTTACCGATGACAGTGGTACTGGTATTGTGCATCGTGCTCCTGCATTTGGTGAAGAAGATTATCGTGTTTGCCTTGAAAATCAAGTGATCAACAAGGGAGAGAACTTGATTGTAGTTGTTGATGATGATGGATGCTTTACCTAAAGAATTACTGATTTCAGCAAGTGCCTATGTCAAGGATGCAGATAAAGATATTATTGAAGCAGTAAAGGCAAAAGGAAGGCTAGTGAAGTCTGAAACGTTTACTCATTCTTATCCCTTATGCTGGAGATCTAAAAACTCCGCTTATTTACAGAACTGTTCTAAGCTAGTTTATCCGAGTGGAGCTGTTGAAAGAAAAATTGTTAGAAAACAAGAAGCACACTTGCTGGGTTCCTGATTTTGTGAAGAAAAAGCGCTTTCATAATTGGCTGGAAAATGCATGAGATTGAGCTGTTAGTCGAAGTAGATTTTGGGGCACTCCACTTCCAGTGTGGATTAGTGAAGATGGTGAAGAAATTGTTGTTATGGATTTTATTCGGAGGCTTGAAGAGCTTTATGGTGTTAAGGTTTTCGATTTGCACTGCCGCAATATTGATCACATTACGATTTCCTCAAGCCAAGGTCCCGAAAATGGTGTTCTTCAACATATACACTCTGTTTGATTGTTGGTTTGAAAGTGGGTTCATGCCTTATGCTTATATCCACTATCATTTTTTTGAGAAAGACATTTTGAGAAAAATTTCTCTGGCTATTTTGTGGCTGAGGGGCTAGATTAGACTCGTGGATAGTTCTACACTTATGGCGTTATCTACGATGTTATTTCGGAAACCTGCTTTTAGGAACCTCATTTGCAATGGACTTGTCCTTGCCAAGGATGGTAAAAAAATGAGTAAGAATTTGAAAAACTATGCTCCACCAATGGAAGTTATCAATGACTGTTGAGTTTTGATTTCAATATTTGTTGTATATTTCATTATGAATGTTACAAGAGAGTGAAGGCAACTCTTATAGAGAGCTAAAAGAAAGCTACAATAGATTGTAGGATAACTATATAAACGCAATCCCTAAAATCTGCCTTAACAAGTGGAAAAGCAAAAACCAAATTACAAGTAACTAAGAAATGTTGATGTAAGGTGAATGACAAGCTATGGAAAGTAACTTTAGCCTATGACTTAGCTAAAGTGAGGATGACAACTTATACATACAACCCATCCATACAAACCGGTTTCAATACACACCCTTAAGCTAGATCAAGGGGATTGATTGATCCAAGCTTGCACAACAATTGCTGAAACTGAGTAGAGTCTAGTGCTTTTGTGAATAAATCAGCAAGTTGATCGTGGCTGCGTGTGAACACGGTGTCTATCACCTTGGATTGAACTTGAGCACGAATATAATGGCAGTCAACTTCAATATGTTCGGTCCTTTCATGGAATACTGGATTGGAGGCAATGTGCATGACACCTTGGTTATCACACCTTCAATTTCATAGTTAAATCGTACCCTATAGTGTTGGTTTGCCATTGACCGGAGCACGGAATGATCTAACCTCCTTCCTCGGCGAGAAACAAAACCAGGCATTTGGGCCTAAACCCCAAGCCCAAAACTTTAGGGCAGCCCAAACCCAAACCCTTGTCTTTAGGTCTTCGGGTCAGTTGGAACTCGAGCCCTAGGCTCGTTAACCATTTGAAGCCCAAACCCAATAACCCTTTTTATTTTTATTTATTTAAAAAAAAAACCAAAACCCAAAGGCACCGGGCCGGGCTTTCAAGCCCAAGCCCCTTATTTGCAACCCAGGGCCCTTGGCCCGTTGAACCCAAAACCCTTTTCCCTTGAGCCAATTCACTTGGGCCTCTGCTCCGATAGCTCTAAGCCCAAAACCCAAAACCCTAAAACCCATTGGACCCAAACCCTTTAGGCCCAACCCGATTGACCCAAACCCTTTAACCCGGTTAACTTGACCCGACCCGAACCTGTTGACCCAGTCAACGCCGACAGTTGACTTTGACTTTGACCGGTCGACGGTCAATGTTGACTTTTTTGGGGTTTCGTCCGGGACATCTCCTAGGCTAATTTCGACGTCCTGGATCCGTTTTTGACGTTTGTTTTCCCAAATTCAATCGTATGAATAGAGTTTTATTAATTGTACCCTTTATGTGCTTAGGTGTAATTATTAGCGGCGATTCCGCTATTCCTATTTCATACGGCTCTACGACGACGGAGTATTTGTGAGTGGACCCCTTCTAAAATGCATGTTTTAATAGTAGAAATGCATACATGAAAATCAATATTTAAAGATTACATTTTACGAAACGTTTTATGAGAAATTATGCTTACTGCGAGTATTTTGGAATATCATATTTTATCTAACTTATGTTCTTTGTAGTATATATGATGGATGACTATATGCTATTTAGAACATGCTTTTACACACTTCTTTATAATATAGATGATGGATGACTTTATACTATGAAGATGTTTTGAGATATATGTACCTATGTTTGGAAAGACTATGTTCAATGGTTTTGTGCCTATCTGGTGGTCACTGTTCCACCTACGGACAACGGATATGGTTGTTGGCTGCGGGCTGGGAGAAATAATCTTTGGCTTCCGGTCAAGAAACATGTAGCTGACATTAGGCCGGGAGAAATAATCTCTGGCTTTGGGCGCAGAGACATATTAGCTGACATTGGGCAGGGAGATATTGTTATTGGATACCACTATTTAGCACACTATATACGAGATATGTTTTATGAAAGGTTTTATGGCATGCTAGGGTTTTTGGAAAAACCTATTTCATATGATACTATTGAATTTCCATAAAACTTTGGGGTTTAGTATGTTATTGAATAACTGTTTCCGTATTATATATATATATCAATTTGGTCCACTCATGTTTGTTTTGCGCCCCCTCAGGACTTAGATTCGAGGCGTACAATCCCGGCATCAAGGCACTTCTGCATCGGCATTTTCGAGTCCTCTCGGTGTAGGACCCATTCCTTTATTCATTAAATCTTATATTATTTCTTTTAGTGTTCTAGATTAGTTGTATGCTTTGAACACGTTCCTCATTTGCATATTAATTATATTTAAATTTATAAGTCTTATTTATTTCTTATTCTCATGCATTCTACTATGACTTCGTCACCTTCGGGTGTCGGCCAACACATGCTTACACCGGTGCTCAGGGAATATCAAGGTTAGGCGTGTCATTTGAGATGTAGCGAAATGCAGGTAAATGCACACAACTTAAGTCTAGAGATCATGATCCATTGTCGTCCTTGCATTTTTGTTTAGAAAAATTTTATGTACCCAAATTTTCTCCCTATACACAAGACTTATAACTTTTTATTTTGAAATTTCAATTTTACCCCATATAGAAAATGAGTTTTGAAAGACAAAGGATAAAACGAAAAAGAAACCCTTTCTAATTCAGTTGAAAGCTTTCCACGTAGGTTTGAAATAACCGTTTGTTAGGACAACTTCTTTTACGATGTTTCTTACATTCGAGCTTGCTGGTTTTTGCATCATCCATTGATAGTTGCATAAATGACTGGAATTTGGTTTTCTATTGGAATGTCTCAGAGTTGTAATCTTCCTATTTAGGTTGTGCTTTAGCCTTACTCACTTCAATAGCATATTTTTATGTGGGCCTTACAAAAAAGGGATTAGGCTAAGCCCATATTTCCCCTTTCTATTAGTAAGGTTTTCAAATTAAAGTTTACTTGCTTACTTTAAAGAGTAAAGAGAAACTTCAATTTTATGGATAATGATAGGGAAACCAAATTTTCAAACCAAATTTTCAAACGAAATGATGTGGTCCTTGACGATTAGATTATTACTTTTTTGAGAAAAGATCAATAGATTTTATTAAAAGTCCAAATGGACAACAACACAGTTTCATATTAGCCTCCTCAAATAGAAGGTCTGAAATGAGGCCCAGTAGAGCCCCATCCCAAGTACAATTAATTCCACGAAGAAGGGCAGCGCGCGCTTGGCGATGAGCAACACCATTAGCTTGGCAACGAACATGGGTAAGGTAAGCCTTAGTGACTGATGCCAACAAAGGTTTCGTGTCTTCAATAATATGCCCAATGACTGACATATTAGGAAAATGATCACGAAGCGTAACAACAATCTAGAGCAAATCACTTTCTAAAATAAAGTTTTGAAGTCCCCTTTGCGTCGCCAACATTACGCCATCTTTGGCTGCCATCGCCTCCGCCTGAAGGGGAGAGAAGATGTGATCAAGCTTCATAGCAGCAGCCACCAAAAAAGAGCCCTGATCGTTTCTTATTATGATCCCAATTCCCCTTGTTTAAGATGTTCATTCCACGCCCCATGGGCATTAATCTTCAGAAAAAGGCCCTTGGCCAAGCCCATTGAGTAGGCATGAGGGTAGGAGTAGTGCCATAAGTGGGAAGAATAGCCTTCTTAAACTCATGCCACCAACATAGACATCGAGCCATCACTAAGTTTGGAGACTCCATTTTGTCATTCCACATATGATCATTCCTAGCACTCCATATAGCCCACATAATCATAAGGCAAATCTCAAAGTTGTGCTAGATGGGCTTAGTAGCCCACTTCGATAAAACTTCTAGAAAAGAGCGTGAACGCGGGGCTGGAGGGGGAATTCCAAGTGGAGATGCCAACCACATGCATCTCGAGTAGGAACATTCCTGCATAGGATGGTTGGTGGATTCACCCATAACCCCGTACAGAATTAAATGAGCCGAAGTAGCAAAACCTTGAGTAAAAATAGCATTTGGCGTGATTATTGCACTTAAATGATTTTTCTATTTTTTAAAATACACAATAATATGAATAATGAAAAAACTCCACGAAAGAAAAATCAATGATTCATATAAATCACTTAAAGTAAATGCAACAGATTAGATTATTATTTAAGTGTTAATTAACATGCTTATTTTATATTAGTGACACATCATTTTGTTTGTCAGTTTGGTTTAAAAATTTGGTGAGAGCGCTTAAAGCAACTTGATATTGCACCTCCGTTCAGGTTACTGGGTGTTAGGGGTGGGTGCGGTGCGGTTTCGAGTGAAACCACAACCGAAACCGAAACTTTTTGCGATGCGGTTTTGAAGGTAAAATTGAAATGAAACCAAACCGTTTAGTTCGATGCGGTGCGGTTTCAAACGGTTTCGGTTCGGTTTTTGAGAAAAAATGTACAATTTAAAATATACGCATATTTACGCATAAGACAGTCTTATTTTCCTCATATATTAATTAATGAACATGTAGCAAAAACAGTAACAAGAATGCAGCAAAAACAGCAACAAGATTGCCGCAAAAAACTGCAAAAAAAAAAAAAAAAAAAAAACTGCAGAAAAATTGCTAATTCCTAGTCTCTATCTGTGACTTTGCTAATTCCTGAGAAGTGGTCTCTATCTATGACTCTGCTAATTCAATTACATAACTCAAACTATGCTTCTGATGAACAAAAATCCTATGAGAGTACCTCTATCGTGACTCTGGAATTTTGTTGCAAGTGTTTTTTTTACAGTTATTTGGCTTCATCAATGATCAAAGGCTTTTCTTCTAATAAATACCAAATTTGTTGAACTCCAATTATCATGATATATTCGTGGTTTTTGTTACATTTAGGCAAGCACACAAGGCATTGCCTAAGGAAATTACTGATTTAGAACTTAAATTGATACTTTAAGAGATGAAGATGAGTTTTGAGAGAGAAAGATAGATGAATATGGTGACTTGAATAGTGTAGTTGAAGTTGAACAAATTAAAAGTTAAAACATAACATTCAAAATATATGGTGCGGTTTTGAAAACCCAAAACCGAAACCAAACCGTTTTCTTTGTTGCGGTTCGGTTTCGAAACCGCAACCGTTTCAAAATCGCAAAACCAAACCGTTTGATGCGGTCCGATTCGATTTGTGTTTCGATTTCGGTTTTCGGTGCCTACCCCTACTGGTATGTCACTCTCAAAGTCGGAGGATAAATTTTTCTGAGTACCCAGTACCCCAATACCCCACAAATGGCCACATGACACGTAGCCTTTATTTACCACGCAACCATCTTTTTGACAGGTTGCAAACAATATACCCATTTAATCCTAAATTTTCAGAAAATAAATTAAATAAAAACAAAAAAGAAGTTAATAAGAAAACGGACCCAGATTCTCGTCCCGGAGTTCTCGATCTCCGCCCATCCTCACCCATTTGACATCTTTACATTATTCCCCCCCCCCCGATTCCTCCCAGCTCCCCACGACAACCATCACCGCTCTGGGTGCGGCCCCACCATGTCCTCGTGCCTTTATTGTGCGCTCGTGCCTTTATTGTGCGCAGCTTTTTCCTGGTGCTCAACAACTAGCGACTCTACTTCCGTCGCGAACGCCCTGCAGGCCATAGACAGACCCTACTTGGGAGCCGGCGATCTGCACGACTTAACGGAGCACAGATTTTTTTTATAAAGGAAAATCAAAGAAACCAAAAACTGTGTTGCAGACCAAGACGGCCGGGGAGAGGGAAGAGAGAAGAGAGGGCGCTGGTGAAATAATATTAAAATATTAATTTTTTTAATTCTTTAATTGTGGGCCAGACGATGGTGAAAAGATATCTAGACTTGGTTGGTGGATGATAAGTGAATTTTATATTATATATTTAAGTTTATTTTTAGTATATTTTGATTAATATTTTAGATGAATTTTGATATTTTAAATTATATTTTTAATATAGGACTCTCGATTTTCTCTGGAGCAAAACGTGGACAAATGGACGAATTTTGGAGTAATTCCAGTTGGAATACGTTCGTGATTCAATTAGCTTGATCGTATCAAAATTTGGGATTTTTCCACCAAGCGGTTATTTTCTGGCGATAAAATAAATGAGCGATGCGCGGTGTTGGAAAATGACGTTTCTGGGCTTAAATTGCTTTTTTGGAGCCCAAGATGACCTCATATGGTTTCGTGGCCTTCTGGAGATGTGTTCAGAACGTCCTGATCTTTAAAACAACCTATCTTAGGTCGGATTTGGAGGAGCTTTGAGGCTAAAACGTGGCTGGACAATTACTTGGCAGATTCTCCTAGTTTAATTAGGGTTTTCTAAGATATTTTATTATTTTTCTTAGTTTCCTAGTTGGAATAAGAAACCTAGGTCTTAGGGTTTGTAAGGGTTGAGCAAATATATTGCTTTGGTCGTCTACAATTTTTCTGGACGCTTATTATTATTCAATTTCAGATACAAAGAACTTGGCTAGGGTTCTTGGAGATTTTCTACTTTAAGGTGTTTTCATTCCTTTTATTCTTAATAATATTTTCTATGATTTCAATTATGAATATGCATAACTAATTCCTTTTGCTAGGGCGAAACCTTGAGCCTTAGCATGAATATGTAATTTTTATTTAATTGCTTATGATTGATTGCATGCACACTTTGAATTATTGATCACTGTTTTAAACTATCTAATTATCTTGATGGTTGGCCACCATTAGGATGTTTAGACAAGTAATTGGATGCAATTCAGTCGGAATATCATCGGAGGATTGAGTATTGCTTCTTGTGATTGATAATTGTAATTTCATCTAAGGCGAATATCATGCTCTTAGGGGTTGCATGGTTCTTCAAAAGGTTTTCATAAAACTTAATGAGTTTTGCATGTTCATATTTGATCTGAATATCACAGACGGATTGCATGTTAGATATACGTTCTTGCTTGAATATCACGAGGAGAATATATATTAGGAAAACCTAACATTTAAAGTGACATGTGTAAATCATAAGTAATTGGTAAAAATACATAGAATTGCTAGGTGATGGTGGAACCTTAGTGCCTTTATAAATTGGTATTTAAAACTCTTTTCTTCGATTATTTTAGTTTTTGTTTAAAATTCGTTTTTTAATATTACCCACTCTCAAACTCTCTTTTCTCAAGTTTTAATTCTAAGTATTTAATTAGGAATTGTTTCTACATAAATTATCCAAATAGTCCTTGAGGAAAACGACCTTGCATGAGCATCTATACTATAATATCTTTATATTCTTGCAAGTATTTTATGTGATTTTGACCCTATTTGCATAGACGTTAAAAATCCTATCAGTGGAACTCCGGGTCAGCAAAATTCCCGATACTCCGCAACTAGCAGAGGAACAGGTGGTGGACTTTGGCATAATAATGATGATTACGTGGGGATTGTGGAAGACAAGGGTAAAAAATGCTTGGATTTGGGATGGCTCCTTTCAAATTCACATGATACCGGTACTTCTTAAATCCAATTATCAATTTGCTTAATCTCAACCATTAAAATTTAGTTCAATAAATTTGTTTTTTTATTGTCAAAGAGTAAACTTTAATAAATTCTAACAGTAATGTTTACATCTTCAGCCAAAATATTAAATAAAAATTTTGGACCAATAACATTCCAACAGAAAACACCTCCATGTGAGGTTACAAACAATGCAACAGCGTGAGAAGCAGCATTTCCATGTTGTTTGACAAATCCAAACATCACCCTTCCTAATTGAGATGCCAAGAACCTAACATAATGAAGAAAACATTCCAAAGTAGCATCAATCACATACTCCCCATTAACCATGCAAATAATCATCTACGAGCACTAGAAGAAAAAAGCTCATCTATCACGGTTAATGCCCGTGATAAATTACAGTCCACCACGGACACTGTGCCCGTTAGTATTTTGGATGTGATAAAAAGTCTCAGTTTTTACCACAGGCTATGCCCGTTGTTAAATGCAATATAACCACGGATGGTACTCGTGATAAATTGAGATCTAACACCACGTGCTATGACCGTTGTCGATTACTAATTAACCACATCTAATGCCCGTTATAAATTATTTTTCAAAATTTTAAAAAAATTATTTAACAAATATATATATATATATATATATATATATAAGGTCGTACCCAGTGCACAAGGCTCCCGCTTTACGCAGGGTCTGGGAGAGGTGAATGTCGGCTAGCCTTACCCCCATTTATGGAGAGGCTGCTCCCAAGTCTCGAACCCGAGACCTACCGCTCATGGGCGAAGACACTTGCCATCGCACCAAGTGCGACCTCTAAATATATATATATATATATCTGTATTTATATATTTTAGTACATAATAACCAACAAAATTGCATATTTACTACAATATAATAACTACATAAAAAAATACTTGATAATATTATAACATAATTTAAAAATACTTGAGTTTCCAAATGAATACATAAACAACAGAAGTCATAAAGTAGTATCCATGTAGTGCCTAATGAATACATAAACAACAGAAGTCATAAAGTACTATCCATGTAGTGCCAAAGTACCACTTTCTAGTCTAAGTACGAACTAAATTACTCTCCAACTTGGACGTACTTTGATGGCCAAGCAATTGTACTAGATATAGCATCCTCCAAGACACGAAATTCACTTGTAGGACGGTACAAAGATATATTCTTCACTTTGACAACAGTTACCCAAACTTTCCAGCAATCAGGACCAAGCACTATGTGATGAACTTTCGCCTCAGGATTTGTTGATTCTATTTCTCCAGTTGCAACAACTTATCCATTTCTGAGCCAATTTAGTAACTTGCATGAAGACCCTCGTAAAATACCAACAGGTTGTAACTAGCATAAAGAAATCAAATAAGAACATCAATTTTAAATGATTAAGTTATCTAACTATTTAACAAATATTATTAAGTGTGTGTTACTACCTGAGAAGTGGCTTTAGAACCTTCTTTTCTCTTAATGCTGTCTCTTTCTATGTTTGGACTACTTCTCTGAGACAACCAAACATGGAAGACACAAAATTCGATCAGTTTATATCAAAATCTCATAAGTTTCATAAGCTAACTATTTAGTAATTGTTCTCGTATACCTGGGAACTAGCTTTGGAAGCTTGTCTAGAAGCATCGTCAGCTTCTCGTGCACTTCTTCTATCACATTGTATCTAATAACAAAACAAAAACAATCTAATTATCAACATCTGCTATGTCCTAGTATATCTGTACACAGGAATGGCCTCACAAAACAAAAATAATCTAATTATCTAATAACAAAATAGAAATTTGCTCTACTACCAATGGAGCCACAAAGAAGGAAATTGGCCGAGCAAAAGAATACATAGTGAAACAACTAGGATTAGAGAATGGTCAATTGGTGGAGATGGGAACAATACATGCTGGGGACTTTATGGTGAGAAGTTTTTTGTTTTCATTTAATTCTGATTTGAAGAAAAAAACAACCATACACATACATCTCACACACATACATCTTACAGAAAATATTAGTTTTCCTGAGAAGAGATCCAGAAAAAGGTAGAGAAATTCGTGAAAAATGTTTTCATTCAATAATAGTCTAGTTATACATAGGAATGGCCTCACAATTTACCCGAACATAACCTTCATCTTCATCACCCTACACAATCATCAAGTTTATAAACATCTAATGGGGCATATAACATGTAAGCATCCTCGTCAAACTTTCCCAAGTAATAAGCTCTACTTGGTTTACTTGGTTTCCCAAGTCATAAGCTCTACTTGGTTTATAAACATCTAATGGGGCATATGACATGTACTAACTCTTTGAGACAATCAAACATAGAAGAAGCTAAGTTTGGTTTACTTATATAAAAACTTTATAAATTACATCGTGCTATACTTGGGATCATATATGTACCTGAGAACTAGCTTTTGAAGAGTGTCTAGAACTATTGTTAGCCTCTGGTGCACTTTTCTTATTACATTGTAACTGATAAAAAGATAAATGCAAATAATCAAAATCAAATGAAACAACTGATAACAAGATAGATGCATATAAACTTGCGTAAGTTAAAAATTTTACCTTCACAGCAGCCCATAATTTATCGTTCAAAATTCTAGGAACCTCATCCCAACTTGCGTAAGTTACTGGTATTAGTTGTCTTGCAAGGATCCCTGCCGAAGAACTCAAACTCGCTGATCCAGCACCAAAATGTTGTCCTTTGTCATTGAATTGAACACCAATTTGTTTGGCCTTTGACACAACATTATAATCCAACATTGTTGGACCTCTTCCCCTTATCTTTTTTGCTTCATTCACATCATCACTTGAGGGCATCTCGTCACCATCTGGCAAACCATCCAAATCCATAGACACCTAAAAATTGAAACCAAATTCATAGAGAGATTAAGAAAGGAATGTTTTCTGTCCTAGAAGAAAAAACGAAGTTAGAGAGAAAGATTTCGCAGGGTAACCAAATGCAACTACAAGACCACTCAATTCATACGAAATTTATAGAGAGAGATCAGTGAATAATCTTTTGCGTCCAAGTAAAAAAGAACGATGTGAAGAGAAGGATTGAGGAGATAACCAAATATAATTGCACGCGACTGGTGGGAACTTTGAACGGCAGTTTCTTTGCTTCGTGGGTTTTTAATTAAGTTTTCTTTCCAGTAAAAAATATATTAACTTTTATTATGTTAATTGTTTTACAATTATATATATCATCATTAGGACTCTGTTATAGCCATAAAATTAAAAGTTTATTGTGACTCTGATACTAGGGGTTGGCACGAGTTAGGACTCTCTTATACTTCTTTTTTATAAAATAAGGCTGCAGCCGCTGCACTGCAACACAGCAGCACTGCAGCATCACATATTACACTCGCAGGAGCTGTCTTCAAGAATTGAGGATGCACTGCAGTGCACTGCAGCAGCACATATTAAGGGAGTATTAAAGCACAGATTGTGCCCAGCAGCACATATTAACATTATTATCCAAATCCAAATTCCAAATCCAAAATAACATCCAAATCCAATCCAAATTAACATCTCCAGGACATCCAATGCAAAGTGCAAATCCAAAATAACCCAAAAGAAATTTTAGTGAATAAACCTTTTGAAAACTTAAAGAACATTGCGGTAATCTATCCATGGTTCCTAATCGAGTGCAAAGTATATAGTAATTGGTAATTAACATACAATAAAAATTGTTTAGGGTATGATACTTATAGATATTTGAATTACCTTGTGGCTTCGAAATGGATTGGTCAGAACTCAGGAGTCAGGAGACTCATGACCATGGGGTGGTGGTCGAAGTTGAGAGGAGCAGATGGTGGTGGTCAGAGACTCGGAGTCGACTTTAGAGAAGCTAAGGGAGGGAGCTCAGGTACCATGAATCAAGAGGGAGGAGAGTAACGGTTACTCTCAATCGATGAGAACCGTATTGAAGGTTTTGTGGATTTCGCAATCTAGCGTAAAAAAATTGATAACCGTAAACAAAAGGACCTCCATCTGGGGGAAGAAGGAAGGCTGCATTTGAGGATCATCCTTTTTAGATAAAGAAATCGTTGAAGATAGGGTTTGGGAATGAAAGAAAGCTGGGTTCGGGGAAGAAGGAATGTTGGGTTTTGGGAAGAAGGAATGGCTTGGGGTTTAGGGAAGAAGGTAGGCTGGGTTTTGGGGGAGAAAGAATGGCTGGGAAGACGTCGGGGAGGGAAGGGTTGGGTTGGAGGGGGGAGGAGACCGTTCATCTCCTCTGTTCTTTTTTTCTTTTCTTTTTTATAACTAAAAATGAAAATGTGGTGATTGGGTCAATTTGAGCTTGAGCCGTGAGTTCATAGTTTCATTGAGGGTGAAACCCTTTTTCTTTGTTTTGTTTAGCAATTAAAATTCTGATGATCAGTTCTTTTTTTTTAATGTCCCTTGTATGATTGGTGGATTTTTTTTCTTCTTTAAACCAAAATAAAGATAAAGATAGATTCGTGAAAAATCTTTTCATTCAATAATTTTCCCACGTCATGAAACCCTTTTGGAGGTGCTTATACAACAAAAGGACTGAGGGAGAGATGACCGGAGAGACGACCAAACCGAGATCAGTCGGAGACGGAAGAGATGGAGAAACAAAAGGATTGACCTTTTTTTTTTAGGGTTTTAGTCCAGTTTCACGCAAGGGGAAATAATTGGGATTTTAGATTTAATATATCCTCCAAAATATTAAAAAAAAAACATCCACCACAGGCCGATGGCGTGGTGAATTTTCAAAAGGCGGTGTGGTCGTTTGAAGTAACCACAACAAGCATATTGCGTGGTGGTTTTGATATTCCATCACGGGATTAAAAACCGTTGTAGATTATTCACTTTTAACAATGGGCCAGAATTTGACCATGGTGAATTAATGTTATTTACCACAAGCTATATTTGACCGTGGTAATTGAATAGTTTCCACCACGAGTTGTTGATGCCCGTGATGGAATTGATGTGGTAAATATGCTGTTATGTACTAGTGGAGTCTGACTCAACCTCCACCTCCGTGCACCCTAACTCAATACAGACTTGTAAAGCCGCGCGAATTGCAACTGCTTCTGCCATCACCGGAGTATTAAAGATCAGGCCACCTTCCCCATCAACCGCTTGCAACAACCTCGCAAAGTCTCTCAGTACCTACCCATAGCCACCCTTGAATGTCTTCCCACACCAAGCCGCATCACAATTAATCTTTAACACCCCAAAAGCTGGTCTCTTCCACCGTACCTGTTGACTCGCAAAGCTTGTATTCCCCCCAGCCGCAGCACCACCAGTAACAGCCTTCTTCACGTCGTGGCATGCACACGAAGTTCAACTACTTGCTGCCTGACTACATCAATCATCTTCATGGGATTTGCGGACACACCTTTAAAGACCATGTCATTGCGGCACTTCCAGATTCTCCACATAAGATAAATACCTTCCTGCAATAACTCATCTTGCCTATCATTATCATGGAACCAATCACACAGTCTCATCTAGTGCTCTCGAAAATCTCGTCCTTTCAAAGCCACAATGTCAAGCTGCAGTGAACAGCAGTACCACATCACCCAACTGAACTCACAATCGAAGAACAAATGGTGCTCCTTCTCCTCCGCTTCACCACACATCATACACCTACCATCCACCTGCATTCGCCGCCGAATGAGATTAACTCTCACAACTAAAGAACCACTACAACATCGCCAGATAAAGAACTTCAACTTATTCGGCACCGCCAATCTCCATATGTCCTTCCAGCAACAATCAACCATATCCCGGTGACTGCTCCCCCCCCGTCCCCTGCCTACCAAACTCGCCATTTTCCTGCATCTCCATGGCAACTCCATATCCCGTTCGCACTGTATATTCCCCATTCTTAGCATAATGCCATATTACTCTATCCCCACATCCCACTAAACTTACAGGCAACCCAAGTATAAGCTTACTCTCCTCCTCGTCAAACATCTCCGAATCTATGATGCATGGACATGGACACGGATACACGGATACGATACGATATTACACGGGGATATGTCAAATTTCTAAAAACGAAGACACGATACGGCAAAGATACGGCAATTAAAAATAATATAAATAAATGAATATATCTAAATATTATAAAATAAGAATTCAAATTTACTATTCAAGTTCAAATTTATTTCGATAAACTTCAAACATTTAAATAGATAATTCACTAAACAACTAAATTAGTCTTCATTAGTAACCTTGTTGCAAGAGACTATCCCATTTCTAGACATTTTTAACAAATGAAACTTGACCTAGAGTAGGATCCTCTAAAAATCTTTTGACATACTTCCACCTTGTACCATGATAATTTTCAACATTCTCAACTGGGTTAACATAGCATTTGCATGACTATCAGGATGATTCATTTTCCTAAATTATCAACATGTATATCATAAGCATCAATCCAAAGTAATCGCATAAAATCTCACAAGTCAAATTTATGCTAAGAGATCAACAAAACAACATAAAAGCATATATAAATATATTATAATCTAAATTATTCTAGATCACTGCAATAATATTATTATAATATGCAAACGAAAAAGCAAAAAGAGCTTTTCGTTTGGCTTCAGAAAGCAAAAAGGGACTCTAATTAGTAAAGTTGAGGTATCAGAGCAGAAAACCATCAACATTATTAACAAAAAGAAAAAGAAGGCTTCAGGAAAGCATAGAATTCGAAACCCAGTTACCAGTTCTCACCAGCAGATGCATAAGATACAATGCAGCACTTGCAAACGGAGACAATGGAAGCAGTTGCTGATGAAGGTTCTGAGGTTTGAGTGAGGAAAAACAGGTAGATCTGAATTTTATACACAAAATCGTTTCGATTTTTGGTTAAAGAATCATTTCGGTCCAGCTAATCTCAATCAACTGTTAATTAACACAATTATGTGCGGATTAAGTGTAATTATTTTGATTTTTTTGTTGTGATTATCCTCTAATTATAGTTTGAAACGTATCTGAAACGTAGGATACTCGTATCCCAACAGTAAGATACACGTATCCCATCAGTCAACAACGTATCTATTGACTTGGATACGTATCGATCACGTATCCGTACATATCCCCCCACGTATCTGTATCCCCGCGTGTTAGATACGAGATACGTTGGTCTTCCCGCGTGTCCATGCATCATAGCTCTGAATTAACTAACCCTTCCACGCTCCCCCTGCAGGTTCAATCAAATCATTCACCATTATGGGCATGTCAATGTGCTTCGATCTCACTTTATAAGTATGTGGCCTTGTTAGCCAAGGGTTATGGGCTATACGGATACTCCTTCCATCACCCACCCACCTGCCAACGCATACCTCTCTCCAAAATCCTTCTCCCCTAAATAATCCCTTTCCATCCCCAGGAGGAACGTCTCCCCAATGTAGCCTCCATAAACGATCTATCCGGAAAGTATTTTTCTTTAAGAATTTTGCCCAACAAAGTATCCGGATTATGTAAAAGTCTCCATCCATTCTTTGCTAGATAAGCAATGTTAAAAGCCAATAAGTCTCTAAAATCAAGTCCTCCATACCTCTTTTGACGTTTCATTTTCTTCCAAGATATCCAATGCATACCACCTCTATCTTTATTCCACCTCCACCAAAACTTAGCTAGAGCAGATTCTAATTCCTTACAAAGGCTCATTGGAAGCTTAAAACACGACATTGCATAGTTTGGTAAAGCCATAGCCACCACTTTTATTAGAACGTCTTTTCCTGATAATGACATAAACTGCTCGGCCCACCCATTGATTCGCCCTTCCAATGCTTCCCGTGTAAGACTAACCTTATCAAAAATATAAGTTAAGAGATTAAGCTCAAGAACCACAAATTTATACAAGTATTAAAATCACAATTCGATAAACACAATGATAAACTAACCTGTAAAAATAGTAGTAGAAGAAGTCAAAGCCGACTTCTAAACAGTGCGCCTTCTCCTCTCTTGCAAAACCAAAAGTACTCAAACTAACAATAGGTCTTAGTTCAATATTGAGCGTATGTTTTGTGAGAGCAGTGACTTATGTTTTTATACTAAACATAGATTGCCCTATTACAATCCTACAAGGAATACAAGACCAAATCCTTGTATAAGTATGAGTTCTATTTTCGAGCCAACAGTAGAGTTTCAATCCAAACCAAAGTTGAATTAACTCTTATAAACACATTAAAACCTCTTTATACCAATCTGAAATAACAATGATTATTACTGAACTGTGAGAATCACACTCATACTCTAACATCTCGAACACCCTCAAACACCACCTTCTTGGATGAACCAAAGTCATCTTGACCCTTAATATTAGTACAAAGAGCAATTTTCTTCCGCCGTTGCTGCCCACAATTAGCCCCAAAATATAAGGAACTATTCTCCCTATTAATCACTTGCCCAGAGGCTTCTACATAACACCATAATACATCCATATCCTCCTAAACCTCGGTCTCCTCCGCCTGACAGAAAACTACAACATCATTGGCAAAGAACAAATGAGATACGGATAACCCACTAGGTACCACTCGAACTCCTTGCAATGCACCCCGCTCCTCCCTAAGTCGAAGCAAAGCCGAGAACCCCTCGGCATAAATCAAGAACAGAAACGGTGACATAGGGTTTCCTTGCCGCAACCCTCTTTGTGTTTGAATGAACCCAGTGGATGCACCATTGATTAGCACACTATAAGTGACAGTAGTAATACACTCCTCTATTCTCTGACAATACTTAGGAGGAAAGCCCAAAGCACCCATCATTGCCAACAAAAAACTCCACTCCACTCGATCATAAGTCTTCGCCATATCCAACTTCATAGTTAGGGAAACT
Source organism: Malus domestica (assembly GCF_042453785.1). Taxonomy (NCBI): domain Eukaryota; kingdom Viridiplantae; phylum Streptophyta; class Magnoliopsida; order Rosales; family Rosaceae; genus Malus; species Malus domestica. The sequence continues at coordinate 9,800,146 of NC_091673.1, forward strand.
TCATCACCATCACTTTGTTGATTAGCATACTACTACAAAATTATCTATAACTGGCGGTCCAAAAACCGACAAAAAACATATATTACTGTCGGATTTTAAGCAAAATTCGACAGAAAATGGATGCAATGACGGATATAATAAGCGACAGAATTGCAAGCGTCAAGAAATGAAATTTCTGACAGAAAATACTTTAAAACCGACAAAAATTGTGTCGGATATAACGGACAGAAAATATATTAATAATAAATAAATAAGAGCATTTATGTCAACTAAAACCGACAGAAAATACCAAAACCGACAGAACTTGTGTCGGATATATCCGACGGAGAATTAAGAATAAATAAAAGCATTAATAATAAAAAAATATATTGAAAATATCAAACCTCACTGAACTGATTTGCGGCAAGCAATACGAGCTTTTCTGAGACTTGCTTCCGTCTTCAGTTCCATATCCACGCCATTGACAGATGATGCCAGGACTCCAAGCTCATCAAATACTTGTTGGGCAAACTTCAAATGTCCTCTAAATGATATTTGGCAAGATCATGACCGACATAGACACAAAAATTACTGTATATGATCACGATATTCATGAAATAGGCACATGGTAAACTTACCTATGTAAAGCACGCTCAAGGAGCAGCTGAAGTTTCAGTAACAAAATTCTTGATTTTGAGATGGATAAAAACTTCTATGCAGTTATTTTAAGAGCAGCAAAAGCCTCTAAACAAGGAGAAAAAAAATGCTAGTCATCAAGGATGAACGGCATTTGTTTATGCGATGAACATGAGAGGGAGATAGAGTATTCGAACCCTAAATTAATATGGCAGCATCTATGAAAAAAATATATTCTTTTTAGGTACTCAAGCATTTTATCTAACCTTTGTATCCTTTATAAACGGCTAGATGTTGGATGAGCTTCAGATATGCTAATGCTGTGTCAGATGAACTAAGGACATCCATGAAATAGTCAGGCTCAAGTTATAAAAATGGAAAGGAATATAAAAAAATATGAAAATCCTGTGATACTTTCAGTTAAAAATTACCTTGAAACATCAGGAAAACAAGTTGCATGAACAAGTGCATTAAATCTGGCAAGAGAGGAGCTGAGAATGAGAGGGAAATGAGGAGAGGAGAAAAGGGGGAAGGGAGAAGGCACCGGTGCAAGGAAGAGATGAAGGGGTTTTATTCTGGAAAATTTCATTATTGTCGGTTAAAACCGACAGAAATATTTTTTAAAATATAAAGCTGACAGAAACATTTTCATTACTGTCGGTTATAACCGACAGCAAAAAAAAGACGGCAAAATTTGCCCAACATTCCCTCTCAAAATTTTAATTTCCCCCCAAAATTTTGTTACAATTTAAAAAAATAAAATAATAATTGTTTGGTTTAATAAATAAATAAATAATATGCATTTAAATAGAATACATTTTTAAAAATTAAATAAATAATTGTTTGGTTTAATAGATAATAATCCATGTAAAATATGCAATAAAGAAACAAAAAGATAATTGTACAATGAAAATGTCATCACACAAACTAAATATTGTCTAATCAATACTTGAAAAACATAAATAAAAATTTAGCACAAAATACTTTTCCCACTTAAAATTTAGGCAAATTTAACGGAGATATGCATTCTACAAAACTAGTTTCAATGACCAAATTGTCACACTTGTTTGTAGATAATACAAGATCACATACGTAAAAAATCGTAAAAAACAAACATTCAAAGATTACGTAACGGAACAAAAGTTCTAGACGGTTATAAACGAAAAATCACAATTTAACAGTTATTTTAGCTCCAATTTTAATGATTTTTTACAGCTACATTCCTCGACCCTATAAGAATGCAATGAATAAATTTGATCTTCAATTTAAAATATTTACACTAGTGGATACCACAAATCTTACTTTATATTTGATGGAAGTATAATATTAACTCTAAGTATTTGTTTAATCTACCATTTTGACGCGATATGCATTCTACGAAACTTTTTTCAACGATCCAACCGTCAAACTTATTTGTACATACTGCGAGATTGCATACGTAAAAAATTGTAAAAAACAAACATTTAGAGATTACGTAATAGAATAAATGTTTCGACGGTTATAAACGAAAAATCACAATTTAACGGTTATTTTAGCTTCGATTTTAATGATTTTTTACAACTACACTCCTCGACCCTATAAGAATGTAATGAATAAATTTGATCTTCAATTTAAAATATTTACATAAGTGGATACCACAAAATCTTATTTTATACTTAATGGAGGTATAACATTAACTCTTAAGTGTTTATTTAATCTACCATTTTGACGCGATACACATTCTACGAAACTTTTTTCAATGATCTAACCGTCAAACTTGTTTGTACACACTCCGAGATCACATACGTAAAAAATAAAAAAAAACAAACATTTAGAGATTAGGTAACGGAACAAAAGTTTTCGATGGTTGTAAACGAAAAATCATAATGAACGTTTATTTTAGCTCCGATTTTGATGATTTTTTACAACTACACTCCTCGACCCTATAAGAATGTAATGAGTGAATTCGATCTTCAATTTAAAATATTTACAATAGTGGATAATGTTTGTTAAATATATCAATTTGATAGGATATGCATTCTACGAAACTAGTTTCAACGATCCAACCGTCAGATATGTTTGTATATACTCCAAAATAGCATGTGTAAAAAATCGTAAAAAAAAAAACATTCAGAGATTATTCTGGCGGCCATCCAAAATTTTGCTTTGTTCGTATCGGTTATATCCGATAGGGCCATGAGTGAAAAAAAATAATATTTAAACCATGTGTTTATTTATTTATTTTTAATCAATATAACATTTTAAAATAATAAAATCAGACATAATAGAGTACATCAAATGTTCATTTGTGTTTATGTGCCAGACAATGTGTTTTGTGACGCATTGAAAAAAATTGTTTGAATTTCTTTGTATCTTGTTGCTTGCCTGTGAGGGAGCATAATCCTTATTACAAAAATGATAGAGCTTCAGATTGTAGTATGTTGTTATTATTCTCTCAGAAAATTAATGGCTCGTGGGAGTTGGATTCATTAGACTTTAGGGTCATGAGTGAAAAATAAATAAATTAAAATATGTGTTTATTTTTTATTTTTAATCAATATAACATATTAAAATAATAAAATTTTCATTTATGTCTGTTATAACCGCCAGAATACTAAAATAATAACTGTCAGAAAGTAAAATAATAAAATAGTCAATTTCTATCGGTTATAACCGCTACCATGAACTTAAAAACCGCCATAATCTTCAAAAAAATATTTTTAAAAAAAGATTCAAAAATACTGTCGGTTATAACTGACAAGATTTTTTTTATATCCGCCAGAGCTTTATGTCAAATATAACAGACAAGATTTTTCTAATATCCGACACTAATTAAATGATGTGTCGGATATATTTTATCCGACAAGATTTTTCTAATATCCGCCACTATCATCCGTCATCAAAATTAAGCTATTTTGTGAATTAAACCAATTCGAGGTTTAAACCCGATTATGAACTTCTCCTACTTATATTCTTATAAACCTAATCACATTTCTTTTTTGGTTCATAGCCTAAGACCATTTTATTAAGGGGATTACCGATTGCGGTCCATTTGGTCCAGTGATAATGGGTGAAGTCCATATACAATTATATAATGATAATTGAGGTCCACTACATTAAAACATGTCATATGTGGATTATTTATTGGGTTACCTTGTTGCTTGAAATTTCACCCACTGCCATTCTCCAAAGAAAGGCATCTCTCTCTCTCTCTCTCTCTCTCTCTCTCTCTCTCTCTCTCTCTCTCTCTCTCTCTCTCTCTCTCTCTCTCTCTCTCTCCCCCTTTCCCTCTCTCCTTCATAGTTAATTGGAAGCTGTTGGAAGCAGCCGGTTTTGACAAAAGGCTTGGGGAGTTTCATACAGATCAAATGTTTTTTTTTTATTATAGTCAACATCTTCAGTAAGTAAACTGGGGTTTTGTTTGATTCGAGTTCATTATCCCAATCTGTATTGCAGGTTTATTTAGATTAAATAAACGTATTGTGTAGGTAAATGTGTATGAATCAACCTGTGTTGTAGGTTAGTAGTCTAAATAAACCTATGTTGTAGATTAGTAACTTAGTGTTGTTAATAAACCCATGTTGTGGGTTCATTTGATTTGTTAACCTAAAAATAAGAGTCCTTAGATTTGTTAATAAACCTGATGGATTGCAAGTATTACCAAATCTATGATGTAGATTAAGCCCCTTTAATTTGCCTTGGTTGCACGTTTGTAGATGTGACAAACCTTTCAACTAAGTCGTTTGTTTATTGTTTTGATCTTCACCTCGTAAACCTTTTAACCTTTTAACTTATTGGTGTTAATAAACCCATGTTGTAGGTTCATTAGATTTGTTATCCTAAAATAAGGTTCATCAGATTTGTTAATAAACATGATGAGTCCCAAGTAAAGGTTGCAAGTTTGGTCATGCGTGTGCTGGTTAGGAGCTGTGGTTCTTCTAAAAATGGCAGCTTATTAAAAAACGATTGTCAATGACAGTACAAAAGCAGAAGCAGTGTCTACTATGCTTCTAAAAAAAGTGTTATTCTTTCTTTCAAAAGCATAGTGAATAGTGTCAATTTAATGAAATTTTCAAATGATAAGTATACCCTGCATATTTTACAAAATTATAATCTTTGCTCCTGCATTATTCTCTTTGGTAATTATAAAATCACATCCAATACCCTATTATTTTTAGTCATTTAACATATTCACAACAGTTTTATGCAAAAGTTTACTAAACACTCAAACACTGTTTTTATTTTATTTTTTTAAAAGCACTTTTACCAAAAAGAAAAAAAAAAAACTTATCAAACACTCAACAAGTTTATTTTACAGATGTTTATTCTCATAGCACATCAAAAATAGTTTTTTATTTTTTTTAAAAGCACATTAATACGAAACTAGCTCAACATCTGGTAGAGAGTTTGGATTTGTTGCTTATGTCAATCAAAAGTTATATGAGGTAAATTAAAAACTGAAATAGACATACCTATTAAGTGTCACCGTTACAAATAATTATCATTTTGGAGTCCTAAACAACTCAGGGACATAATTAGGCCGACTCATCATTTGAAAAATTAAGGATATATTACACTTTACAACCTTAGGTTTTGGGTCTATTACAATCGCATACAACATCTTCAAAATATTTGATTTTCATACCTCACCTGCTATTTTTTTTCAATATAGTACCTCCGTTACATTTTTCATTCATTAATCCGTTAAGAGCTGAAGCGGCTGCCAAATTTGTGACATATGGCAAAAAAAAATTTATTATTCATTTAAAAATAATTAATTAAAGAAAAGTTAAAAAAAAAAAAACAAACAAACCGATAACCCATCTTCTTCCCTGACCCCCCCCCTGCAACCTAAACCCCCCATCCCACCTCACCCCCACCTCCCCCGCAACCCCTCATCCCCTAACCGCAACAGCAACCTCCTCTGTCCAAGGCTGCACCGCTCCTCTCTTGGATTCTCCACCGTGAGCCCACCGCAGTTCTCTCTCTCTGCTCCTCTCCAATGGCAGCCATAACTCACGTCTCCATGAGAGCCTTAACCTCCTTCAAATGGAATGAGTCGGACCCAAGCCCATCGAACCTGCAGCCGCTGCTTTCCCACTACCAGCACCTTCCGTGCCCTCCATTGTTGAAGCACCGGTGCTCCGCCGTGCAATGCCCTTCAAGCCCACCGAGGAACCTAGCAGTGCCAATCTACCATGCCCATCATAAAAAACGTGGGGAAGAAGATGGGTTTTGGGTGTGGTTGGGGGGTTGCGGGCGAGGTGGGGTGGGGGAAGAAGATGGGTTCTGGGTTTTTTTTTTATTTTTAATTTTTTATAATTAATTATTTTTAATGAATAAAAATATATTTTTTGCCACATGGCACAACTGTGGAAGCCACGTTAGCTCTTAATGGGTTTATGGATGAAAAATGTAACAAATATACTATATTGAAATAAAATAGTAGATTAGGTATGAAAGTGAAATGTTTTGAAGATGTTGTATCCAATTGTAATAAATCCCAAACCTAAAATGGTAAAGTGTAATTTATCCAAAAATTAAATTTGCTTAGTTGGAATAAAAGTAATGAATTAGTGTGTTGGATTAAACCTAATAACTAACTAAATTTTTGGTACAGAGCATTGCATCATTTATGTTTGCATGTCGGGTTGTGTTAATCAAAAGATCATATAATTTTAACGTCGACCATTGTTAGAAACTTTTTGATAGACTTATTTGATATGCTTTTGTACGCGTGGGAAATGTGTTTTTATGTCCATTTGTCATGCACGTACTAGTTCCACGTGGCGAACCAAAGGGTTTACATGTGGCAAGATTAAACGATGTACACGTACGACCACAATCCTATTTTGAGAGAAACTATTTTTACGACTCAAAATGAACCTTTGAGATCACCAGATGGCTTAAGGAAAAGTCTTAGCTTCGCGTGAAGTATGAATTTCTCTAGGCTACGTACGTTGACAGACGAAACTTAACTATATAGGGATCGGAGACACACTTCGTCACTTCAAAAAAACTAGGGGCTAATTCGCGTTTAATTTGCTAAGAAAATGTTTAATACAAATGCAGCTCAACAATTGTTCAAGTTAAGTTAATTACACAAAGCTTATTGTTACTACCCATTTACATAATTACATTGATCAAACTAACTCCCATCCAAGGCAGTGTTTCTTTTTTTCTTTTCTTTTATTTTTGAAAAAGAAAAGAAAAGAACATATCCTAGGAAATAGGAACCTAAAAATACGTACATACACACACTATACGCGTAACTAGTTTGCCAGAGTCTTCCGCGTCTTTACATATAACATATTCTAGGAAATGGAAGCCTAAAAATACGTACATACATGCACTAGTTTCTCTGAGTCTTACATGCGTCTTCACCTATAAAACTCAAGGGTAGATACGAGGTAGAAGATAGTCATTTAAGAAGCGTTTCTTTTCTCATTTATACAGTCATCTTTGAGTTGAGAGGGAGGAAAACAAGATAAACTAAGGACAAAAAGAAAAGGATGGGAGAGAATTCGGAGACTACCGATGAACCGAGGATATCGATGCGTCGGGTAGACTCACTCAATTTGGAGGCTGGAAAAGTTTCCATGCCTAATCATCATGGCTCAAACGTACGTTTATATTCCAACCCTAAATCACTAATTCTTTTTAATTGTCACAAAGACTGGATATTTATTTTTCGTCGTATGTAGGTTTTAATATGTCAACTTTTTGTTTCTTTTTTCATTTCAGATGAGTTGGAAGACAACGATCGGTTTAGCATTCCAGAGCATAGGGATAGTGTATGGGGACATCGGGACATCTCCGCTCTATGTATTCTCAAGCACTTTTCCTAATGGTATTGACCACAAGGATGACATTCTGGGGGTGTTGTCTCTCATCATCTATACCATATTGCTCGTACCCTTGGTTAAGTATGTCTTAATCGTCTTGTGGGCTAATGATAATGGTGAAGGTACGTGTGATATTTAATTAAGTTAATTCAATTACTTCTTTCGTTCTTTTAGGTTGTAGCTTAGATTCTAGCAACCTAATTCCATCAATATCAAATCGTTTTAGGTATTTTCACACATACACAGTACACACGCATATATGCACTAAGTGGCGCTTCACCTACAAGGTTTAATTATTAACAGTTCGGATTGTAAACATACTATCTCATTTTATTTTATGTTTCAACAATCGGAACCGTCCATTAACTTTTTTCACATGAACTAATTATCATGTATATTAATTTATAGGGGGAACATTTGCGTTGTATTCGTTGATATGCCGGTATGCGAAGGTGAGCTTAATTCCAAATACGCAGCCAGAAGACAGAGAGCTATCCAACTACAAACTTGAAATTTCATCGGAGTTAAAAAGGTCCCAAGCGATAAAAAAGAAGCTTGAGAATAGTAAATATGCTAAATACACACTTTTCTTTATCACCATTATGGGAACTTCCATGGTGATTGGAGATGGGGTTCTTACTCCATGCATTTCAGGTAACTAACTATTACTACTTTAATCAGTGGCACGCATTCTCTTAGAATTATTTACTGTGCTATTTATGGAATAAATAATTAATTCCTACACCCTTATTTAGTGTGCTATTCAAGATTTAACCAAAGTGTTAAATTTGTGTGCAGTTCTTTCTGCAGTGAGCGGGATCAAGTCACTAGGCGCAAGTATGCATGTTTTAATTATTTCTTACATACGCTGCAAGTTAATTAAACCTTAATAACGATAAGACCATGCATATATAGCATTATTTGTCAACGTTGAAATTTGACGAAAAATTTATCGAACCCAGATGCTGTTGTGGGGATTTCGGTAGCAATCTTGATCGTTCTCTTCGCTGTTCAACAATTTGGGACTGATAAAGTGGGCTTCAGCTTTGCTCCTATTATCTTGTTGTGGTTCGCCTTCATCAGTGGCATCGGTCTTTACAACTTAATCGTATATGACGTTACTGTCTTACGTGCTTTCAATCCAGCTTACTTCATTTACTACTTCCATAGAAATGGAAAAAAGGCATGGATTTCCCTTGGGGGAGTAGTGCTCTGCATTACTGGTAAATTAACCAACGTTTGTATTTTAATACCATATGAAATTTCCCTGTGAATCGTTTATATATATGTCCATTAGAAATTGCTAATTGTAGTGACATAAATTAACTAGGGACCGAGGCCATGTTTGCTGATCTGGGTCACTTCAGTGTTCGAGCAATCCAAGTAATAATTTAAGAAAATGCATGCATTAATTTTTATACTTCAAAAACGCATCACCCTTATCAGCATTGCTTGAATTTTAAACGATCGTTTAGTACTGCTGCTAATGGAAATATTAATGTCTTCTTGTAGCTTAGTTTCACTTGCTGCACATTTCCGGCAATACTTTTTGCATATTTTGGGCAAGCAGCATTTCTCACCAAGTTCCCGGACAAAGTGTCAGATACCTTCTACGCTTCAATTCCACGTGCGTTCTCATGATTTCTCATTAAGGCAATTTATACGAGTAATGTTGTTTGTACCACATTTACTAAACGAACCACTCGGTTAGTAATTTTGATACAAATAATTTGTCTGAACCGCACATAGTACACATACTTATGTGTTTAATAATCAGTTAATTAGTGTATAATATATATCTATATCGATGTTTACATACGTGTGTATTCGTGTGAATACAGACGCTATCTACTGGCCCACATTTGTGGTGGCCGTTTTAGCTGCCATTATTGCCAGTCAAGCTCTGATAACGGGGACATTTTCAATTATCTCCCAGTCCCTAAGTATGGGTTCTTTCCCTCGAGTAAAGATTGTTCACACCTCAGCAAAGAACGAGGGCCAAGTCTACATACCCGAGATTAACTACATACTTATGATTTTTTGTGTTATCATAACTGTGGCCTTCAAGACCACAGAGAAAATTGGCAATGCATATGGAATTGCGGTGGTTAGTGTGATGCTGATCACAACATGCATGCTCACTTTAATCATGCTAGTCATATGGAAGACAAGCATATTCTTGATTGCTATTTTCTTCGTGGTGTTCATTTTGATCGAAGGGGTTTATTTTTCTTCGGTTCTATTCAAGTTCATCGAAGGTGGTTACCTTCCGTTGTGCTTCGCCGCATTCCTAATGATGATTATGACGATCTGGCATTATGTGCACAAACAAAGTTACATTTATGAGCTCAACAACAAGGTGTCTAGTGAGTACATGAAGAAACTGGCCTCTAACCCTGACATTAAGCGCGTCCCAGGAATAGGGCTTTTGTATTCAGAACTTGTTCAAGGAATGCCTCCTATATTTGCTCATTTAGTTGCCAATATACCCTCAGTGCATTCAGTTGTGGTTGTTGTGACGATTAAGCCCCTACCGGTGAGCAAAGTGTTGTTGGAGGAGAGGTTTTTGTTTCGACAGTTGGAGCCCAGAGGGTACAGGATCTTCCGCTGTGTGGTGCGCAACGGTTACAACGATATAGTTGAGGATCCTGTGGAGTTTGAGAAGCAGCTGGTTGAGAATTTGAAAGATTTCATTCGCAATCAACAGATGTTAGATGAAGATCAAGCTGCAACGGATAGCCAGAACACTCGGGCAACGGCCGACGAGGAAATTGAGTTTGTGCAAGAGGCAATGGACAAAAGTACTGTGTATCTGATGGGAGAGACACAAGTGGTGGCAGGAGAGAAATCTTCCTGGTTCAAAAAGATTGTTGTCAACTACGTGTACGATTTCTTGAAGAAAAACTTTAGGCAAGCTGATAGCTTGATGGCAATTCCAAAGACCAGGCTTGTTAGGGTTGGAATGACCTATGAGATATAATTAAGCTACTCGGCGTGTTTCTAAATGCTACCGGCCTTCGCACTTCACCTGCCACTTTCTACTTCCCGTTCAATTTTTGCTTATATGTACACCCTAGATAAAAACTTATAACTATTAGTTTACTTTTCGCCCAATAAAATTTAACGTAAGTGTATCGATCGAAACCCTAGTTTTTTTAATGTTTTGTTCCCTCATTTTTAAATATTACTTTTGTTCCCAAGCGCTTTCATTATTAAAAGTGTTTCTATTTATAGCACATCGATATTTTTAATACTAATAGATGTGTTTCCTGAAAGAAACACATAACAAGTAATAGAGTGCAAGAAGAAATTAACTTGTAAGCATTGTTCCAAAAAGGATCATAGGCAGTGTCTAGGCGCTAGGCGGAGACCGAACACCCCGATTAGAGGTTAGGCCTTTAGAAAATCGGTGAAGCCTCTAGGCGGTTCCCTTTTTGTTTCTTTTTTTTTTTTAGGTTAAAGGTTTGAAGATAATTTTCTTGTAAAATAACTCTAGACTTTCTTTCTTGTAAAATAACTTTGACTACATATTTCATTTTATGTATTCAATCAATTGTAGACACTTATTTAGATGTTGTTATTGTTATATAATAAATTAAATTAAAAATTTTGCCTAGGTCTCTGCCTGCAGTCTCACTGGCACATTTTTAAAAGTTACATATAGAAATAAACTTAGAAGTTACATATAGAAATAATATTCATAAAAAATAAACTCAGAACTAAAATTTGGAGGTCAGTCTCAACTTTAAATTTCATCTAGCCAGCTAGTAGCTAGTCGTCATTTCGTTTGCCCCAAAAAAAAAAAAAGTAGCTAGTCGTCATTTATAAATTTTCAAAGGGACACTTTGGATGTGGTTCCTAACCACAAATGTTCTTTGACTAAAACTTTTGTGGTTTTTAGTTTTTAATCGAAGTCCCTAACATAAATGTAATAATATATTTCTATGTAGGTTATTATATTTTTAAATTAAAAATGAAATTTGTAGTTATTTATATTAATGAGATTTTAAATAAAACCCATAATTTATGGGATTAAAAATATTAAAGATGAATTATACTCTCCAATATATATATATATATATATATATATTATATGTACATGGGTACGTTCATCAAACTCACCAAAAATTATTGTACCAAAACATGAGTACATTTTTCAAAAACACAAAAAAAAAAAAAAAAGGATATTAGGCTTAATAACATTATTAAATTTCTTCTGTTAAACTGGACATGGATACATTCCCAAATCAACGAAATAGAATGTACCCATATAAGTTTAAAAAATGGATTAGAGAAAAGATTGAAGAATTTTATATAAAGAATGGGTACATTTTATATGAAAAAGGGTATATTTTTCATATAACAAATTGGTATATTTTAAGAATGGGAACATATAATTTAATGGGTACAAACTTATTTTATTTTTATTTTTAATATTTTGAAATGTTTGAATTGAAAATTAATTAGGAGTTTAATAAGGGTGTGAGTATTAAAACTCTATATCAATTACTAATTTTTATTCTAAAAATTATGTAACTTACATGTAATTTATTAATATGTTAATGATAGGGACTTTAATCAAAATCTAAAAATTGATAAAGTCTTGGTCAATGAACAATAGAAATTAGGGACCGGATACTAATTTTTCCATTTTCAAAGAATGAGGAATATAAGTGTTTGGGTTAATATTTGAACATTGGACCTAGATGAAGGAAAACCCAAGGATGCCAACTAAAAGGGGATTTGCCCAAAGTCCAGCACCAAGCCCAAAGGCAAAGTGAATCATTCTCAGCTAAGATACAAGCCACGTGCTTACCATTGAAGTGACAAGTGATGAACACTAACCTACTACCAACCAAAGAACATTTTCTAGTGGCATTCCAAGTAAAAAGCTAACGACTCACAACCTTTTAGATGTTTTCGGGTAAGAGCACAATCACAGCAGTCGAGCTAATTGACCTATAAAAGGAGGAAAAGGCCCCAGAAACAAGGACACTTCACCAATCAAACAAACAAACATACAAACTCTGCTCTCAAGCCAGATTTGCATCCAAAAGTTGAAATCAAACTAGATTCAGCCATTTTTAGCAACAAGCTATTTCTTGTCTAGTTTAAAAGCTCTGTTATCTCCCTTAGTGGCATAGTATCGATTCCCTTGTGTAAACTTGTTTACCATTCATCCTTTTTTAGCATATAAACCCTCGTTAATTCAAAGAGAAGTGATTGCAAAAGGTTCAACCTTGACAGACAAGGTGAAATCTTGCCCGACACTCTTTGTTTGTTTTCTAAATTTGTAGATCTATTACTTAATGCATTCTCCAGTATGTATTCAAGTTATTTCCACCTATTTTCCCACTTTAAGAGTCTCATTTGAATCTGGATCCGGCTAGTTTAATGGATATGTTATCATTAAAAGCAATCTAGGACCAAACAACTAACTTAAGGGGATATGGACTCCTTTCATTCAAACATACAAGACCATGAACTAAAATTCCTTGTTTACAAGCAAGAAAAAGAACTTAATGTAGACTTAACCCATCCGTGACAATCCTTTGATAATAAGAAGTCCGAGTAACTTGGGGTGCAAGTAATCGACTTAAAACACTCTTGTTCTACATCTGCTATACTGAGATAGCAGTGGCACACCTAGCACTCAGTTAGTTTTGATTGCGAGCCTCAAGGCCTACACCTAAGGCCCCACAAAGGCACCTTTCAAAACTAACATTGTCCTCTTCTTGTAGCACATCAACAAGCAAGAGCCCGACTACACATCCAAAGTGCCAATCCATTGGGGAGCTGTGCTGAGGTCCGAGGATCATTCTCCAGAGAAATCTTCGCCCGAACATAGTTTTGGCATGCCCAGTGGGACCTCCATATAGTCTTGTATGCCAAGAAAGAGAATGAAGGAGAAAACCTTTAGGCGGAACGCAAAATACGAGCCACCCCAGTGTATACCAAGATCAAACATGACAAATCATCCAGAGTATTTTCCTTCCCTGCAAAGACCAACTATTCTAGAAGGCTCGACTTCATCCGAGAAGTCAGGGGGGAAAGGTAACCAATGAAGATTTGCAACCCACCATGGTACAAATGCTGAAAAGTATGGAGAATATCACTCTGGAAACCATATGAGAATTAAGCAGACTCTGTTCTTTAACAGGAAATTTGCAAAGAAGATTAAATCTGGAGTACTATACTCCAAAAAATGGTTATGCCAAGGAAGTGATAAGAAAGGCTAGTCTTGATAAAGAACTAGTTATCCCCCTATTTCCTTTGCTTGAGGAAAAGAGGGATAAAGGAAAAAAAACAAGGAAGGATCTGGAGCTAGTCAGCCAGTGTTAAAGGAGATCCTAGAAGCGGAGTTGCCTGACCCCCTATTATTTTCACTAGATAATAGGGGGTAGAGCAAGCAATAAAGAAAGAAGTATGGGATGCCCTAGTTAATCGAAGAATCCAGTGGAAAAGGCGAGCCTACCAAGGTAGACAAGCCTCCTCCTTATAGGCCCCCACCATTGGGCTGTAAGGGAGGGGATGCCAAGTAGAGACAGCCCGACCCAAAAAATGAAACCATCTCGAGCAATGATCGCAGCCCGAAATGGGGAACCCCACATACCCCATACAACAATACAGCTAACCAGCAGATCATAAACGGGTTAGTTGAGTTAAGAAAGATGGTGGCCTAGAATGCTCAACCCCAAGCTCGCCCATTGTTCACGATCACCTACCAAAAGCCATACCCGGAGTATATTGATAAGCATAATCCTTTTCCACTCAACTTCAAGATGCCCGTGCTTCCCACTTTTAGTGAGGATGATGACAGTGTATCCTTTAAAGATGACATCTTCAAGTTCTCCATCCATTGTGTGGCATTCGAAGACAATCTAATTAGAAGTTAAGATTGTTTGGGAACTCGTTGGTTGGCCTAGAATCTCAATGGTATTCTCTATTGCCCCCTAATTCTATTGCTAATTGGGGGCAAATGGAGATGGATTTCCATGAGCAGTTCTATAGGATGGAGCCCGAGATGTCTATCAATGATTTAGTAGAGGTGAAGTAATATGAACATGAGTCTACAGAAAACTTCATGATGAGGTTCAGAAGGACATGAATGAGGTGCCAATTCTCTATCAATCATGCCTAACTCATATCCATTGCTCAAAATGCCTTGAGACTACCTTTGAGGAAGAATTTTTATAATGTACAGTTCAATGAGTTGCAAGAGTTGGTGATTGTTGCCACAAAGTATAAGAAGTTGTTGCTTAAAGAACAATAAGCGAAACACTCATCTAAGGCTCCTCATTTTTACAAAAATAAAGTTGCAATTCACCAAGTGGAGTTTAAAGGAGCTGAGCCAGAACAAATGATGGCCATGGAAAAGAAGGGATGGACATGTGTGCGGCAGAGATGACTACCCCCTTCAAACCTTTAATAGTGAAGGGGTTAGTCCAACCAGTCAAGGATCAGAAAGTGGTGATGAATGATGGTGGATTTGTCCCTATGAAACCCCTTAAATACTAGAGTTATTCTTTTGATTTAACCAAGGCCTCAGAGATCTATGAAGAGTTGGTGTGGGTAAGAGTGATCATGCCAGATAGCACCAAAAAGATGCCTAAGCCAGAATAGCTAAAAGGAAAGAAGTATTGCAAGCTGCACTATACCTTCAATCCTTCCATAACCAACTGTGTCCAGTTTAGGGATTAGATACAAGACTTTATAGTGAAGGGAAAATTGCTGTTGGAAAAACCACAAGCCAATATGATGATTGACAGGGATCCCTTCCCAGAAGCCCCAATAAACATGATCAACTTGACTTGGGCAGAAAAAAGGGAAAAGGAAAGCTACTTGGGAAGGAAAGTAAAAAGGGGCAAGTTGACAAACCAACAGAAAGAACTATCAAGCAACCCGAGAAACCCAAAGCAACCATGATTAAAGGACTGGTGTTATGTAGTAAGTGCCAGAGCGAATGTGAGTTAGAAGTACCAGCATTATGAGCCATTATTGATCAAAAATTGATCAGAAGAAATGAGAAAAAGGAACAAGAAGCCTGCATTAGTATCATGCATGTAGTTGAGAAAAAGACGTCTAGAAATGTTTTCCAAAGGTTGGGAGGAGATTCTCAACCAAAGGGCTTATCAGAGGTATTCATAAATTATGAAGCCTCTGAAGAACTAGAAGACAAAGAAGCTAAAATACCAAAATGGGTGGATGTGAGGCCACCCCATCCAAGCTATGTTGGTGGAGATGTTAGAATAAAGGAAAGGATAGTGAATCCAGTCACGAAGAGAATCCTGCCTCGACTTGGGAGGAAATGGTATGTGGTTGGAAATGATGGAAAAACTGTTAAAGAAATGGGAGCCTCTATGATCAGGAGAGGCAGCACAAAGCCCACATGAACTCATTAAAAGTCCCCATTACCTCGAAAACCTCTGAAAAATGTGAAGTTTGAGAAAGTACCTCATGGGAGAAGAAATCAACTTTAGTGGAAAAGCAAAAAGGATATAGAAAAAGCAAATAACAATACTGAGGGGGAATGAGATCATGTGCCATAGAGCCCTTATCCTGGGAAGTACATAATCCTAAGAAGAGCTCAAGAGGACATGGTAATTATTCCAACACCAAGATAAAGCCCGGAGCCAATATGTTTTGGATCTATCTCGCCTGAGATAGGAATGCCCCCATCGTTGCTGGTTGACACTCTCTGTGAAAACCTAGTGCAGGCACAAAACATTGGCATAATTTAGGAAGAAAGGTTGCCTGAGCTGATGTTGCCAAAAAAAGCACAGGTATGGTTAAATGAATTCATGGACCACATTGGGGGCAAGAATGAGGACTTACCTGAACCTAGCAACTTCCATATAAACATTACATTTGTTCTATCTGCCATGTTTTGTCCCAAGCATGATCAACCTGCCATAATGGAGGGTGATTACTTGGCAATAAAACCTATGATGGCACATGTTAGTGTTAAAGAAGCGAGAAAAGAGGAGTTGGGCATAATAGGTTTGCCCGAGCTCAAAAAAAAAAGCCCAAGAGAGTGTACTCAGACAGAATGGTCTTCAATTGCCCGAGTTTGACCCTAGCCAACCATCTTAAGCCTATTTATGTAACTGCTCATCTGAAGATGTGCCCTTCAAGTGGGTTTTGATTGATGAAGGGGTTGCGGTCAACGTGTTATCATATAAGTAGATGAAAATGGTGTGTAGAAGTGAGGAGGATCTTATTCCGCATGGATCTAACAATTTTCAGTTTCTCTGGAGCCATCACTAGAACTCATGGGATATTGCCCCTAGAGGTTGACTTAGGCTTCAAGCAAATCATGCTAGCCTTCTTCGTTGTGGATAATACTTCCACCTATAAAGCTTTACTAGGCTGAGATTGGATTTATTAGAGTCTTTCTGTGCCTTCCACCTTGCATCAACAAGTAGCAGTTTACCATGAGGAAGAAGCCATGAGACCAGGATTTTGGGAGATGGTGGAGGTCGAGTCACGGCCATTCCTCCCCACTGCCAATGTGGCAGAAGCCAGCTTTTATAATCCTAGTATTAGGATTCTCCAGTGCTTAGGAGCTGATGAGAACGGTTGCCCGACTAAGGTGACGGCCTAAAAGCTTCTAGAACAAGGGATATTCCTCACCAACGAAGAATGGGATATACCCCATATTGTCCTAAATCCTCAACACCACTTATGTCAGAACAAAAAAGAAATGACTAAGTAGTTGCAGTCAGGTTCTTAATCAACAGACTGTTGGTGCATGGAAAAGAGAGGAGAAGCAGGAAATGGAAAGTTGTTGCCCGAGCATACAACAAGAAGGTAAAATTAAAGACTTTCAAGGAAGGAAAGTTAGTATGGAAATCAATTCTGCCTTTAGGAGCTCAAGTTAGAGGCTTTGGGAAATAGAGTCCTACTTAGGAAATACCTTTGGTTATTCACCAAGCACTGGATAAGGAAGGATATTACTTGACAGATTTGGAGGAAAACTTGTAAATACATCCAGTTAATGCTAAGTTTGTAAAAAAATTATCATCCAACTCTCTGTGATGTTAGAAATTATTATAGTGAAGAGAGTTAGTTATTTCAAATAGAAATAAAGTTAGATGGTGCAGTAAGAACTTCAATATAATGCAAAGTGAAGCAAGAAAAGGCAAAGAATAATTTTATTTCATAAAAAGAAAGTTACAATGGCCCTAGTTTAACAAATTTATATCTTCTCCCAGAGTGATTATTCTAGAGTAATAAGTCTGTATGGTTGTAAAAATTATGGTGGGCTTGGCCAAAACAGTGATGCTATTAACAAGTTAAGACTCAGTATGTTCCAGTTCCAGATTTTCCTTTTTCACTTCTTCAATCTGTTGTTTGAGTGTGCCAAGGAGAGTCGTCTGTTCAGCCTTTAGCACAGTAAGTTACTCTTCTAACTTCTAAATTTCAAAAGTTACCACCTTGATCTTCTCCTTTGTCAGTGAACCTTCAACCACCAACTGTTGAATATGGGTGGAAGTACTAGATTGTTTCTCCTTAAAGCACCTCACTCGATTGGATTGCCTCTCAGCACTCTGATGTTGATATCTAAAAGCCCTCAAGTTCTCAAAATATGATAGGAATGACTCATGCTAAACTCTTGATAGTTGATCATCCTTGAACAAATCTCTTATGGCATTCTCTATGTCATGAAGAGCTTTGAGGCTGAAGGAAGCTGAGAAGTCCCTCTTCGCCCACTCTTAAAAGACTCGGCGTTACTCTTGAAAGCTAGAAGATTCAGAAGGATGCCTTAATGATTTTAGCTTTGTCTTTAGTTACCCGAACTCTTTAAAAAGCTTGGGCAAAGCTACAGTTGTGGAAATAGGTGACAGGGAAGAGGGCAATGCTCCAGCTTTTTCAGAGGGCGCAGCAATAGAGGAGGTCTCAACAGAGGAAGGAGCCCGAGAAGTAGGAGCAATGGTGGTCTTAATCTTCTTCTTAGCCCTAGGGATAGGAATCCATGTGACCCTAGAAACTAAATGAGGTCGAGGAAGTTATGTCTTGCGCACTAGACGTGGAGGAGAATTGCTCAAGTCTTCTCCAGGGCCCTATTGCAAAACCAAGAAAAACAAAGTTAGGAGAGGGACTACAATTCAGAATGAAGGAATTTAAGATAAGAGAAGTCAATAGACCTGAATAGAGCCCGAGGCCTTAGAATGAGAGGTAGTGACTCCTGGTTGCTGGGTGGGATCACTCTTACTAACTGGAGAATGAGGAATTGTGCCTGAACCCTCACCAAATGCCTATAAATATCAAGGATAAAGAGCAAATGTCAGCAACTAAGTTATGTAAAAGAAGATAGAAGTGAAGACACTTCTATACCTGAGCAGGGTCTTGAGTAGAAGGATGAAGCTCCTCTGTAATGGTTGCTAGATGAGGAGAAACTTGTGGGCTAATTACCTCTAAGACCACGGGGATCTTAGGACTATAAGCTCTCCAAATGTTGTTAATGTTGGTTTTTGTGACTCATGTGCTGGAGATGGCTAGGGAAAATAAGAACAGAAAATAAGTATAAATAAAAAGTTATTAAGACAAAAAGATTCAAGATAGAAGTACTCACCGGATTGTTGTCTTATTTCACAAAGTGCGACATCTCCCCAGTTGACGAGTCAAACTGGGAAGTATGAGCCACCACTAAGGGAGAAAAAGGTTGAAAGAATGAAAAAAGAACCTTGCCCGACCTGAGAAGCAGACTCTCCAACCTTAGCGTACAAAAGTAAAAGACGAGTGTTAAAGCTCTGAGATTGGTAAAGATACAAGTCTAAAGAATGTAAAATAGATATACTTTTGAAGACTTAGCCTGAGAAGGAGAAGCTTGTACCATTCAGGCTGGAGGTGAAAAGGCATCAATCAGAGATATCCTTTCTTCCCTTATGGCCTATTTCATAAATCTGGCAGAGTCAAGAAGAAAGTAGAAAAGAAGAAAAGAAGAAAAGGGAAGAACTCAGATGAGTGAAACTTAAGGTGCAAGCTATACCTCAAGTGCTTCCAAGGTGGAATCTTGCAGATTTTTGGCTTGTTGATACATCTCGGCCCCTAGGGGATCCTCCTTGAGACGATAATCGGCTTCTTAGTCGCTTGATGTCATGCCCCGACCGCGAATAAAGACTATTCACGAGCTAGGGTGGGAGTCATATCTTAGCCATAGAAATAAATTCTACAACCAAAATATGGTGGAAAATAAAATAAAATTATAATGATTACACATACATCAACAAAATCTTACATAAAATTTATTGAATATGTAGCAGAATGACTATGGTGCTCAAATTAATTCACAACAAGAACTACCAATTAAATAATAATTAAATTGTAACAATTCTTTCAAATGCAAGAAATATATGCAAATGATATGGATGAATGCACTCACTCCTTTCTAATCCCGTTAACACATACCTAAGGCATCCAAGTCTGCACATCCTATACCATGCTTATACCACTTGGCTCCGGATACGTTACAATATGAGTTAACTCTCATTCATCCCTAATTTTTGTAATTAAACTGTCAATTTCCACTTTATTAAACAGGCACTTCCCCCGATGCCCAAATGTATATTCAATCCATGCATCCTACGCCTGACATATACAAGATTTCATTATTTTTATAATCAACCAATTTGTATACTCAAGCCCTGCACCCTACGCCCGACATTAACAAGATTTCATTATTTTTATATTCGAGGCAAACTTCAGCCTTTGAATATCCTCACTATGGAGCCAAAAATAATCACAAGGCGACACGTGGATTTTTGGGTAAAAAGGACAAAAATACCCTTGAGGTGTACCAAGTTTCTACACGCGAGTGATGCGATGAAAGTTAAGCACTCAAATTAAACCCTCTTGTTGTCAAATTGTAGTATAAATGCAAGTAGGGATCGTTCTAAACCAGGGATTAGGAGGGCTTACTAAAACCTCTAAACTTACTCAAAAACATAAAAACAAAGTTAAAAACGTTTGAATAGACTCAAGGGACTCAAAACAGATTCTAAAGACTCAAAACAACTTAAAAACACTCAAAACTGCCTAAAAACACAAACTGGGCAGATTTGACTCTAACACAACTTTAGACGAATTTAGTGTTTTGACTTAAATCAAAACACTCTAAAACACAAACAAAACAGATTTTAAACACTTTGGAACAAGAAAGTAAAATGGGGGTTTTGATTTGGATGAATTTGAAATAAACAAGCAAGTTATGAAACTAAGCAGATTATAAAATGAATTTGAGAAATAAAATGATGGATGGATTAGTTAGAGGTCCGTTCTTCACACATGACACACTTGTACATGAATCGATTTCCAATTGTTTTTCAATAAACTATGATGGTCAACACCCCAGATTAACCGTGATGCACAAATTAACCCTCAGATTTTCCTTTACTCATTGAATTGGATGAATGCATGCGACAACCCAAATCATTCTCTAAAAGTCCCCTATATGAATGCATAATAGAGATACAATCAGAGATCATTACGTTCAATGAAAATCATAAGTGTTGACGAGGCAATTATAACTATGAATGCATGATACAATTGCCAAGAATTCAATTAACGCGATTGTGATAAACAACCTTCACTACTCATGAATATAAACTTGTAACGATTAGGTGAAACTCATTTATATTCTAGCATCTAATTCATGCATGAAAACTAAGTATGCATCCTTAATAAACATACAAGAATCAGTTATGAATAAAATAGATAATTGAATTGCAATCACAACTTATCAAATCACAATTGGAAGAAATCAATTCATATCTCAAGCATGTTCATGGCTTCAAACTTCCCCCTAACTAAATAGGGGTTTAGCCACTCATAATTGCAACAAAATTAGAAAATAACAAAGTAGACATTGAAAGCAAGAATGAAGTACACCTAAAACGCTCCAAAGTTCCAAGCTTGAAACACCAAGGACCTTTGTTTTCACCACCTTGTTGTAGCACAAGTGTCTAGGATGTGTATGGATATATGGATGGAATGGATTTGCACGGCTAAGAGATGAAAGTGTATGGATTGGTGAGATGTAAAATGTAGTGTCTTTGGATGATGGCCCCCCAAAATTATGGTGAAGGGTGGATGTATTTATAGGCTAGGGAGAGGAGTGTATGGAGTTGTAATGAGTGTATGTAATGGGTGTAGTGGGTGAGTGTTGTGGTAATGAGTGTATGTAATGGGTGAAGTGGGTGGATGTTTGGTAATGAGTGGATGTAATAGGTGTAATGGGTTGTGGTAATGAGTGGATGTAATAGGTGTAGTGGGTGGATGTTTGGTAATGAGTGGATGTAATGGGTGTAGTGGATGGATGTTTGGAGAATTGATGTGTTGGGTGAAATGAGTGGATGTAGTGGTAGGTGAATGGATGTGTTGGGTGAAATGAGTGTGCTAAAATGGTTATTTATAGGGAGAGGATGATGCACAAACTTCAAATTTCGTCCATTCCTTTTGCTCCAAGCATATGCTATCCATTCCATGCCAAAAAATGATCCAAAATGCACTTTTTTGCCACATTAACCCTTTGGACCTACAAACACACGAAAATAGCTTAAAATACTAAAATAACTACGAACTAACAACATAAATGCCAAGAAACAAGCTAACTAAGTCGCATAAATATGCTCCTATCAGCGAGCAGTAGACAATCATCCTCAACCAAGTCAAAAATGCTCCAAAAAAGGTAACCAATTCCAAATTATCTCATCTATCCTCATTTTAGGTAATTACTTCATAACCTATAAATTGTTCCATATAAATAGAGATTAATTGGCTAATTAATGAATTAATTCCTAAATTTATTAATCAACCAATTAAATCACCAATCACACCCAAAAAATACCTCTTTTGGCCGGTTACCCACTCCCCCAAAGGAACCGGCCATCTCCTTTTATTTCCTACCTTTTCTACCATATCTTTCCTTTTTATGATAATAATTAGCTAAGATAAATAGGGAATTATTAGCTAATTATTTCATAAAATCCCAATTACCACAAAATATCCCCAAATATGCACTAAATGGCCGGCCATCTATTGCTAGAAAAGAAATTGGCCATACTTTGCTTATTCATCCCATTAATCAGCTAATTCATTTGGTAATAATCCTTTTGCCAAATTAATTAGTCAATTAATCACATAACTCCCAAAATCATATTAAATCAAGAACCCTATCCCTATAAATAGGCTCCTATTTTCACCCAAAACTAATTCCAATTCTCTTACAAAAAATCACAAATGCTCTATACACTATTTCTCTCTAAAATTCTAACTTTGGCATCGGAGGTTCTTCGGCCAAACCCCCCGCCCCCCCCCCCCATTCATCATGAGCACGTGAGGCTTTTGACCTTAACCTAAGGTGCTAGTTGTTTTGTAAGTGCAAAATCGTCCAAGAGCGAGGAGGAGAAAACTTGCATCCACACTCACAACTTAACTCTTTACACAGTTGAGCACTTGACACAACACAACTCTTTTTCTTGCTTTGCAATGTATATGTATATGTCATGTTCACATAGATATCAATACTCACATTTTATCTAACAAGCCTGTAAGCTTTAACATAAATCAAATTAATTAGTAACAAAAGTAATATAATCATAATATTAATAACAAAGTAATAATTTATAATCTATCGCATAAAGTGTTGCTCGTTGACCACTCTATATATTTTTCCATCGTCTCATCCATCTTGGTCGGGCAACCTATTTTTATTAGAAAGGAATAGACATTCATGTTAGAGAAAATAATTGTTAGAGTGAAATATATGTCTCAAAGACCACAAGGCATGAAATTATGTCTCTAGCTTTTCCCTTTCCAAACATCATCTTTTATTTTTATTTTAGCCCACCACTTCTACGTCTTCTCATCCTTCTCTCAATCTTGGTTTGGAATTTGAAGTGAAGAATTGTCTTCGAGGTTAGGACGAAAGCTTGCAAATACACACAGATTTAAGTGGTTCGCCAAATCGACTACATCCACTGGGGGTTTGCTTTCATTGTATTTTACCATATATGATAAACTTACAAATACAATGAAAGATAGCTTAAAGCCTTTACATGATGTAAAGTAAATAGGGAAAACGAGAAAAATGATCTGGGAAGGAGATGAGGTTTTTATTCTTGTTTCCCCGGTGTGTTGTTGTTGGTGGTGTGGTTGTTCTCTTTTCATTTCTCTCCTCCCCTTGCTTTGAAGAGAGAATATAGACAATTAATTAAAATTCCCCTAGGCTAGTGAGTAAACACTCTAAAACAACAACAACATCTTGCCACATGCATGCCAATACATACACATACCTTGTCTATGGCTCTATATAGACTCCTACCTCTCCAATGTTTAGGGGTGAGTAATCTCACTACATTAACTCAACTTGCCAACTCACTCCTAATTGGTAAAAATATCAAACCAAACTCAACACTTAGCCACGTGTATAAGCCAAAGGCCTCCCACCTCAACACCCTAATTATTAGCTTATATTAATTACCAACTTCCATCTCAACCTATCTAAAGTGGTGACTAACCCCTCCTCTTTATTCTCTAATGGTTGGCAAAACTCTACTTAGCCTTTGTGAGAAAATAAAGCCAAACTCATGCACTTAGACACATGCACGTATGTTATATAGACTTCCACTCCATCACTATAGAGTAGTGAATAATCACCATAATAATGAGTTTCTAATGATTGCAAATTGCCACATAAGATACCATAAAAATATCGAAAATGGAGATATCCAAAATTACATACTCAAGTTCTCCATTTAAAAAAAAAAAAAAACTAGGTATTACACTTAAGGCCCTAGATTAGAAGAAAATGAAGTTGTTAGCTCTTAAGCACAAAATGTAAGTAAAAAGGGAGGGTTGAAACAAGATTCACTTACTAAAAGCCTTATGTTTCTTCATGTCCAACTCAGCCACAGAAGCAGAAAACTTGGAAGATTTAGCGGCATGTGCCATTGTTCTCTTCTTGGAAGGGGTTGCTCGCAGACCAGGGATGGAAAGCTAAGCTTGAGGTCGCTCTTCAGGCTCCTGAAGTCTCTATTACTGTTGCCCAAGTTCGATGCGTTGCCCGAGGCTCCATTACAGGTTCTGCCTTGCCCTCAGAGTCTCCAAGTAACTCGGAGACGTCCCCACCTGCTCCAGCACCTCGTCTTTCTACTTCAACCGTGGCTTCTTAAAGCACAAAGGCATCCTCAACTTCTTCATCTTGCCCAACATCTATCTCGGCGGGGTTGCCTTGAGCTGGAAGTGTAGGGAAACCAAGAAAAGTATTAGAAAATGGCATATTCATAAAATTACAAGTTAAAGAAGTAAAAGGTACCTATCAGAAGAAGTTGGTTCTTCTGATGAATCATTTCCTTCCAACTTTCAAGCTCACTCGGCTTAGGATAAGACTTGATGGAAAGATGCTTGAAAAGGAAATTATGTGCTTCACGTAAGTCTCCTCCATACTTATTGGTCCACATTGTTTCCCACCAAAAAGCGAAGCTTGAAGTACATTAGAAATTGAGGGCTATAGGTTTTCTGGCAACCTTGCTTATGACCTCAAGGTTGCGTCAGGTAGCTCGGAAAATGACTTCTGAACAGAGTCAAAGAAGGGGATTGGAATAGCTTGTTTGAAACCCATCTGCCAGCTACAGAAGTTTGGATGATAAACTTCTAGCCCGCGTTCGTAGCGGTCACTCCTCACACCCCAAACCAGGTCTCTCGACTGGATACAGCTGATAAATTTCACTCTACAGAAGAGGCTGGCGTCTTCTCCAAAGGCGTTTTGAAAGGCTTGGTCAGAAAACCAATGATACATTCTAAAAACTGAAGCTCCCTAATCCAAGTCTACCCAAGTCCTGCAAACTCTAAAGAAATAGAGACAAACGAATGTAGAGTGATTGGTTGGAGAACCTTCGGCTAGAATTTGGGCAGAAGCAACACTCTCGGGGCATTCAAGGTTAGGAGCCCGAAGCTCAAGGAAATACCATTGAAGCCAAAGCTGAATCATCCAAGTTAGACCATTAAGGTTGGTTTCGAATGGTTCACCCTTGGTAATCTCATGCAGGATATGGTAGAGATGAAAGAGAATGAAGGGGTTCGCGGCCACATCATCAAAGTTGTGTAGTGATTCTACTAGAGGGATCTGTTCAACTTTTACTCCCTTAGACTTGTTTGGGACATGTTTATTGAGCCAGTACGGTAGAAATTACATATGCTCTTGGTCTCTGTTGGTGTTAGAGGAAGAAGGGCCAAATTCCTTCTTAGAAAACGGGATAAAACCCGTGAAGGAAGTTCCATAACTCTCAAAAGTTGCAGAATTATATTCCAATTGAATCATGGGACCAGAGCTACTAGCTATCAACGATCAGGCGAGAAGGATGAGCCCAGTCATGGGTAACATCTACGACCCTGCCTGAGGGCTTTAGCCTGAAGACTTGTGCCATGTCAAGGATGGTATGAGACATGGGCCCCATCATAAAGTCAAAAGTGTTGGTGCCCGAGTTCCAGAATAAGAGTGCAGTTGTCAGTAGCTTGGGCTTGGCAATGACAGTAGTCTTCGAAAGCACTATCAGCTCATAAATTCTGCTGTTCATCCATTTCCTTTTAAAGATGGGCTCGAGCTCGTTTATCCATTGTGTACATGCCTCATCCTTCATAAGTGGGAAGCCGCGACGATGGTTTGACCATTTAGAAGATGAAATGCTCGACTTAGCCTAAAATGGGTTGGGGTATACCAATTCTCCTTGGGCATATTGTTTTCTACAACTACAAGGACTTGAGAAGTCAATGCAGGCCCCAAGGAGTGCGCTCATCCCTCCTTGAAGAAAAGTTTAGTGTGCAGGCCTGCCCATGGCAATGCAAACCATTAAGTAAATGGCACGGCACATGGTGGAAAGGCCCTCACCAGATTTGCAGGAAGATTGAGTTCGAGCAACTTTGGGTGTCATTGGATGATTTTGAGGAAAAGATGGGAAGAAAGTTGGAATTAGAGGGCAAGAACTTAAAAACGAGAGAAGTTTCTGGAAAATCTGAAGGCTTTGAGAATTCTGGGAAGTTCTAGGAATTTGAAGGCTTAAAATGACTAAGGTACTTTGTCGAGGAGTTTAAGTGAGGATTATATAGTAAGTGATTAATTAACGATGGAATTCGTGGGTTAGTACAAAGGTTTTAGGAAACCAACAGCTGCTTTAAATGGTGCAAGTACCGAGTGAAGGCGTGCGGCTATTTAATCATTATTAGCGACTTGGGTTGCAGACTCAACATTGATTAAAGGGGGCACTGTTTAGGTTAATATTTGAACATTGGACCTAGATGAAGGAAAGTTTAAGGATGCCAACTAAAAGGGGATTTGCCCAAGCCCAAAGGCACAGTGAAGCCTTCTCAACAAAGATACAAACCACGCGCTTACCACTGAAGTGACAAGTGACAAAAATTAACCTACTACCAGCCAAATAACACTTTCTATTGGCATTCTAAGTAAAAAGCTAATGACTCACAACCCTTTAGATGCTTTCGAGCAAGAGCAAAGTTATAGCAGTCGGGCTAATTGGCCTATAAAAGAAGGAAGAGGCCCAGAGACAATGACACTCAACCAATCAAACAAACAAACATACAAACTCTGCTCTCAAGCCAGATTTGCATCCAAAAGCTGAAATCAACCCAGATTCAGTCATTTTTAGCAACAAGCTATCTCTTGTCTAGTTTAAAAGCTCTGTTATCTCCCTTAGTGGCGTAGTATCAATCCCTTATGTAAACTTGTTTACCACTCATCATTTTTTAGCATAGAAACCCCTGTTAATTTAAAGAGAAGTGATTGCAAGAGGTTCAACCTTGGCAGACAATGTGAAATCTTGCTCGACGCTCTTTGTTTGTTTTCTAAATTAGCAGATCTATTACTTAATGCATTCTTCAATATGTATTCAAGTTATTTCCACCTATTTTCCTACTTTAAGAGTCTCATTTGCATATGGATCCGGCTAGTTTAATGGATATGTTATCATTAAAAGCAATATAGGACCAAACAAATGACTTAATGGGATTTGGACTCCTTTCATTCAAACATACAAGACTATGAACTAAAAGTCCTTGTTTGCAAAGCAAGAAAAAGAACTTAATGTAGACGTAACCCATTTGCGACAATCCTTTGATAACAAGAAGTCCGAGTAACTTGGAGCGCAAGTAATTGACTTAAAACACTCTTGTTCAACATCTGCTATACTGAGATAGCAATGGCACGCCTAGCACTCAGTTAGTTTTGATTGCAAGCCTCAAGGCCTACACCTAAGGCTCCACAAAGGCACATTTCAGAACTAACTTTGTCCTCTTCTTGTAGCACATCAACAAGCAAGAGCCTGACTACACATCCAAAGTGACAATCCCTTAGGGAGCTGTGCTGAGGTCCGAGGATCCTTCTCCAAAGAAATCTTCGCCCAAACAATAAAAAGAAGAAAAAACTATGTAAGCCGCCACTTTTATATACCCTTAAACCTCACTTATCCACGACCTTGCGACCACTAGTAGTCTCACATGTCCTCCACAACACTACTGCTTTTAATCTAAAAAGTTTTAAGGTTTAACTTGGATAAAAAGTTAAATTCGGATATTTAGAGCTTTGTAGATGACTGTCAGTAAAATTATAAACATGTATTGCAATATATTTGTCCATGTCATCTCTCAATGCTAATGACCTAATAGGTGGTCAATTTTCAAAATATCATGTAGTTATTTGAAATGTTTACTAAAAAAATAGAAACAACTTAAAAGCACTCTTAAAAATTGGATAGTATCTCTACTTAAACCTTATCAACAACTTAATTGCATAAGATGAACAGAATTCAGAATGTGTTAGGTAAATCGTATAATTGAAAATGAAAGGGATTTTCTTCAAAAAATAAAATAAAATGAAAGGGACTCCTCATGGTTTATTATTAGTCATTTTTATTTACAAAATATGGCATTGTTAAATTAAACAATCACATTGTTTTCTCAAGTGTTGCGTCGGACCTGCCGGAATAAAAAAAATCAAATATTTATTTTAGAAGTCAACTCTTTTTTTCGGTTCGTGAAAGATATGAAGTCAACTCTATTATTGAGCCCCGACCCGACAAAGTGATTAGCAGTGATAGGAGTTGATATAAAATATAATGACAAAAATAGCCTAAAATGATGAAGCAAAGTCAAATATATTTGTTTTAATCAGCTTGGAGGCCAACTAGTATGATACTTAAGTAAAAAATTATCAATATTCGACAAAAAAAGTAAAAAATTATCAATACATAAGCACTCAAATTACGCACGCTTGTGCCTTGCTTCTCGGCAAAGCTAACTGAGTATAAGGTATTTTAAATAGTAAATTAGAAAGAAAAAAAAAATCTTGATAATTATAAGTTTTATAGGAAAACGTTAGGGGATATTTGGAAAAATATCCAGAATTTTTACCTCATATAGAATTATAACCAACATTTTAATTTTATAATAATTATAACCAAAATTTGATATTAAAATATTAATATACCCTTACTAGCAAATAAACTTCCTGATTTGCTCTTACCGTGAAAAACTACCACTGCTGCATAATTCATGTACTATTTAAATTTCTATTCCCGACATACTTTGCCACATAATTCATGTACTATATGACCAATAATATCGAACAGTAATGCATGAATAATCAGAAAATACACTTCTCCATCTCTTCACTGAAATTTGGATCTGCTTTCCCAAATTTTATTATTATTGGGCTATTAATCTATTAAATTTACCCTTTTGTTCTTAATAAAATTGTAATCTTTCTGCAATTTCTAACCGAATAATAATAAAATGTTCGTTTCCCAAGATCTCCATGAAAACATGTGGACGAGGAAGCCTTCATACACAAACACAAGACCCTGCTACCACTTCTTTGCTAACAAGCATGGTTGCAACGGCCAAAAATCCCTCAACCGGACAAAAGAACAAGCTTTCGGGTTCACAAAACAAAGATACCCAGATGTAGTTTCTACAATGGGTTCGAAGGTATACTTTATATTTGCTTGATTTGCTCTTGAGTTTGGTGTTCCAATCACCCAATTCTGTATACTTACATAACTCTGTAATGTGCTTAGGAAAATTTAATTTTAAGGGTATATTAGCACTTTTATATCAACTTTTGGTTATAATTATCATAAACTCAAAAATGTGGCTATAATTCTATATGGAATTCAAATTTTTAGTTACTTTTCCAAATTTCCCAAAACGCTACAAGTTTTTTTGTATTATTAAGTAAAAGGCAAGGGTTCGAACCTACTACAATAATTTAAGGAAGGAAGAGTTTCGAACCCGGGACACAAGGGTGGAAATCCAACACTTTATCCACTAGAATATTTAACCACATATGCTGCAAGAGCTCAATTGGTGAGAAAACTCCTCATTTATCCACTTATCATGGTCTAATTGATTCTTAGTTATGAAATTCTTTTAGGGTTTTTTTATTGACAACTCATAAATTATTGATTACACCCCATTTAAAATTTTTATATTGAATTAATAAAATGTTAAAATGAAATGACTATGTAGGCCTAAAATTTAAGATTTTGATTTCTTAATAAACCCCACAAATCCAACGTGATCTCAAAACTTACACCCCAAAAATATTTTTCTTGGAGCTCTCAAATTAACTTTACTCTCAGACTTCCTTTTTTTTTTTTTTTTTTTTTACTGTAACTGATTCACAATTTGACACGAAATATTAAACTTGATACTAGGATTACCAATTACTACCATGTAAATATTAATAATTGAAAGTTTGATCGGGTAAATGTTTTGCCACATCCACTACAAAATATATGCTCATTAGAGAAAGATAATATGTATTCATGCCAGATTTATAGGGCCGGACTTTTCCCAGGACTTTTACTCTTATATATGAATGATCATAGATATGTACTTATATCCCCTACTGTAGTTTTGAAGTAGAGTCGTGGAAGCAAGAGTTGTGGCAGTTCCGCAGGCTACCGCGTCGTAGAGAAAATTTTTGTTTTTTTATTTTTCATATTTATGTGGGAGTGGAGTATGAGGGTATTTTAGGAAGTTAATATGGGTGTATTAAAACAATTCTTCTTTTAAAAAGTAAGTGTGGAGTGTGTTTAGTATATGGGGTTTAGTTAACAGTTGGGTTTAGTTAACAATTTGTGGGGTGTTAATAAAACAACTCTTCTTTTATGATACACAGTCTGTGGATGCAAATTTCTTCCTCTTCGATCTTGGACGATTTTGCACCTACAAAACAATTAACACCTTAGGTTTAGGCCAAGAGCCTCACGCGCCCACGATGAATGGGGGGCTTTGGCCGAAGAACCTCCGATGCCAAAGTTAGAATTTAGAGAGAAAGAGTGTTTAGAGAATTTTGGGATTTTTGCCAAAGTGTTGGAATTAGCTTTTTGGTGAGAATGGGAGTATATTTATAGGGATAGGAGGTGGCTAGGGTTTTTAGGTTTAATTTAGGTTTAATTAGCCAATTTATTTGGCTATTAAACATAAGATGAATGTTTTGGTGGTTTTTGAATTTATTGGGTAATAAAAAGGAAGAAATGGTGAAAAGGTAGAAAAAAGTGATGGATTAGGTTTTAAAATGGGGATAGCCGGCCATGTGGTGTTTTAGGGTTGAATTTGATGTATTTTGTAGTTATTTGGATATAATGGATGATTTAATTGACAATTAATGGGTTAATTAGGCAATAACCCCATTAATTAGCCAATTAACATAATTTAAAAGGAATGTGTTTGGGAATTACCTTGTAGAAAGGATTTGATGAGATGGACTTTGAATTGTTACCTATTTTGGGCACTTCTGTCTTGGTTGAAAGAGGGTTACCCGCTGCTTGCGCGTAGGAACCTCGTTGCACTGCAAGGGTATTTTTGTCATTTTCGTCCAAAAATCCACGTGTCGCCCTGTGAATATTTTTGGCTCCACAAATGCCCCCACACCTGTTGGGCTACTTGCAGAAAAGGGCAGCAGGTGTAGAGATCTTCTTGCTTTAGGAAACTTAGGACTGCTTCCTATTTTGATGTAGATTCTCTCTTTAATAGGAAATTAGATCCTTCTAGGAAAGGGAAATAAATTTCTCTCAAAGCCTATTTAAATCCACCTTAAGTGGGTTATTAAATCAACTTTGGAGAGCGATTTATTCTACCCTACAAGAGAGAGATAGCTTAGAGGATATTTGTTCCCCCTCCTCTAGCAATCTTCTACATCTTGCCCGTGCAAAGGACCGTCTTTCGTTGATTTCTTCGTCTTCTTCGTGGATAGTGCTACCGCGGGGCAGTCGTCGGGGTGGTGCGGCACGTCGGCTGGCATGGGCCAGGAGTCGACTCGGCATGGGCCGATGAGGTATTGTGGCAGGGACCACTGCTTTAAGCTACTCGACTTGGCTAGAACCAAGGGCAGCTTGTGTGGTTGGGACCTCGGATTGTGGCACTGGGGCGCAGTGTTAGGCAAGTCACATGGCTCATGTCTTTTTAGGCTTTTGGACATGACTCGAGCTAGGCTGGTGATTGAGAGAAATGAAGAGGTTGCGAACCTCATGAACTGCTGGAATGTTGGGCTGAACTTCCCTGCTAGGTACCACGAATGACGTTGGCTACTTTAACTCTTTTCGTCAGGAGAAACGTGGGCTGTTCCCAAAAGATGAGGGGAATAGGATCAAAGTGGATGCACTGGCTCGTCCAATCACTATTGTGGATCCTGCTGTAAGTGAATGTGGGAAAATGGATCTTCTCTGCTTGCTCAAGAGATGCCGGCTGAGAAAAAACCAAAGACTTCTTTCGCTGCTCATGAGGGTCCGCTTGCTACCAAGAGGTATGTGATTGACATGACTTCTTCCAATGGGAAGAAATGTAAGGCTGCTAGATCTGAGCATGTGACGTCTTCCATGTTGAGAATGGCTAGTACAATTGTGGATAAGATTACTCAGCGTAAAGGTTTTATCATGCCCCCAGTGCCGAAGTCTGTACCAGGACGTTCTTTGGGAGCCAAGTCCGGTTCACCTTTGTAGAGACTTGCTATTATGAAGAGTGGTAAGGTGGACTCTGCTGCTAAAGTGGCGCCAAAGCCTACTCCCTTTGCTGCTGAGATTGATTCGCCTCAAATTCAAGATCTTAAGCTTGCAATTTCTGAGCTTCATTTCGCTACTTATGCTAAGAAGAGAGTGGATGAGTTGCAGCGCGTCCGTGTTAGTCTGCTTAAGAAGAATGAGCAACTGAAGGGTGAGAAGGATGGGCTTGAGGTTTTAAGACCTTCTCTATTTCTCCGGAAGACTTGCTTGATTTTACTTTTAAGGCTTCCATTGGTGAAGTAGTTGGAGAAGTTAGTGCCCAGACTGGGGCAGCCAAGGGTGAAGCGTCGGATGATGCTGCTGCTAAGAGCGTTACGGCTGTTGAAGGTGTGGCGACCGAGTAGTCGTGGGATGTCCAAGCTGCTGTAGTGTAGTATTTTAGGTAGCCTTTAGGATTTTCTTTGTTTTTCCTTGTAGCTTTTGTTTTGCTTGAACTCCTTCGGCCTTTGCTAGTTGTTTATAAATATGTTTTCCTTCGTTTTTCTTCATCTTCACTTCTTTTTTTCATGCCCTAACCTTTAGACTTGATAGACCAGTGGCAGGCATGCTACTTTTTTATAAGCAGACAAACTCGCGTAGCCTATGCAGCCGTAGGTGTTGGTGTAGAACTTTGCAAAGTTGTTAGCCATAGGGTTGGCAGCCGGATGCCTTACTTACAGAAGCAGACAAGTCCGCGTAACCACTAGGCTGTTAACCTTGACTTTCTTCAATTCCGTAGGTTACGTAGCAAGTATCACAACACTTTAGGACTTGGTGTAGGCTGTTCCGCGCTTGGCAGAGGTGAAGCTTATTGACTACGTAGCATGTCGGCAGTGGATAAAACTTCGTATATGCGCGCTAGCTTGTTTAACCTTTCACAAGAATGTGCGGTTGTATAAGTCTAATGCGGCTTCACTGCTCGAAGGGCAAGCCGTAGGCAGTCTTCCGGAATCCGTAGGCTACCTTAGTGCACTCGGTAGCAGCTTTAGGATTCCAGGGCAGCCGTCCATCGGATGTACTGCGTAATATGCCCTCTCCGTCTCTAGGGCCCGGTTCCCCACGGATTAGGCCAAGAGACCCAAGCTGCTGTAGTGTAGTATTTTAGGTAGCCTTTAGGATTTTCTTTGTTTTTCCTTGTAGCTTTTGTTTTGCTTGAACTCCTTCGGCCTTTGCTAGTTGTTTATAAATATGTTTTCCTTCGTTTTTCTTCATCTTCACTTCTTTTGTTCATGCCCTAACCTTTAGACTTGATAGACCAGTGGCAGGCATGCTACTTTTTTATAAGCAGACAAACTCGCGTAGCCTATGCAGCCGTAGGTGTTGGTGTAGAACTTTGCAAAGTTGTTAGCCATAGGGTTGGCAGCCGGATGCCTTACTTACAGAAGCAGACAAGTCCGCGTAACCACTAGGCTGTTAACCTTGACTTTCTTCAATTCCGTAGGTTACGTAGCAAGTATCACAACACTTTAGGACTTGGTGTAGGCTGTTCCGCGCTTGGCAGAGGTGAAGCTTATTGACTACGTAGCATGTCGGCAGTGGATAAAACTTCGTATATGCGCGCTAGCTTGTTTAACCTTTCACAAGAATGTGCGGTTGTATAAGTCTAATGCGGCTTCACTGCTCGAAGGGCAAGCCGTAGGCAGTCTTCCGGAATCCGTAGGCTACCTTAGTGCACTCGGTAGCAGCTTTAGGATTCCAGGGCAGCCGTCCATCGGATGTACTGCGTAATATGCCCTCTCCGTCTCTAGGCCCGGTTCCCCACGGATTAGGCCAAGAGACCCAAAATCCTTCAGTTAGCTAAGCCTTGAAAAAGACCATTGCGGCTACTTCTAGGAATCCCGGCGCAAGCCATCGTGCATCTAGTTATACTAGGGTAGCTAGGCTCATCCACGTCTGGATATTCGGAGTGTAAAGTTTATCCTCCCGTCTTGGAGAGCTGACCCATATGGGTGTCGGAGAATTGGTTTACCCTCTCGCACTGGAGGGCATGGTTGGTCCCTCGGGGGGCGCAATTCCTGCGATGAGTCCCTAAGAAGGGCGCAGTCTTCTTTTAAAGTGCATGAGTGATTAGTTGTTGTAAGCATGCAGCCAAGCCAAGTTGTGATTACTTCTAAATTCCTCATTGAAAAACGAGTGAAACGAACGAGAACTTTAGCTGTAAGGTAGGAACTGCATAACAACTGGATAGTCCTCAGCTTGTGAGGTGGTGCCCATCGAGCTTATTGAGTCTTCGGGTTTTGATGTAGCGGGAGGTCACACATGGTACTTCTTCAGATTGTAGGCCATCTATTTCTTTTCAATCTTTTTGCCGCTTCATGGTGGTGAGGGTGTAATTACTCTTGCCCTCTACTCTGCTGATCTTGTACGGACCTTCCCAGATGGGATCCATCTTTTTTGAGCCTTCTCTGCCGGCAGTGATGAAGGCTTTTCTGCGTCGTCGACATGCAAATGCCAGAAGTCTCCATCGGGTGAAGTAGGCGCAGCTAGAGTGTGCTCGGCTACTTCTGAGGCATCGTTGGGCCGCTCTGTTGCGTCACCTAGGCTCAGCGTGAAGACGCAGTAGGGAGCTGTGGAGATGGGGCCATGTCATACGCAACATGAGATGCTCAACTGCCGGTATTGGGCCACTCTAGAGTTGAATCATTGAGCAAGGGTCGGCTAGGGCCGTGTGATGCGCAGCAAGAAATGGTACTCAACTGCCGGTACATGTTGCTCCTATGTAGAATCTTTTAGGGTGACGAGGACAAAACTTGCTTTCGAGTGTGTCCTTCCAGTGTTGCGTTCGTCAGAAAACTTTACATCCGCCAGGGTCTACGCCTTTATCGTCGCGCGTCTGGATTGGGCAGAATAGTACGTCAGTAGGATGATTGCATGCGTTTGAAAGTAAAACTTGTGCTTCTGGGTTGCAACATCTATCGCCAAAGTTAGCTTTTGAATTTTTAATAACATCGAGGAGAGCTTTTGAACTATAGAATACAGGTAACTGTGGAATACAGGTAGTCGGGCCCCCATCTCTTCTTGCATGATGGTAGAGCTTATTGCTACTTTAGATATCGTCAAACATGTGAATAAGTCATCCGCTGCTTCTAGGGAGGTGATGTCGGGTACTTCTTCAAGTCCTTGAATGTGCATTGGCGAGCCTCATCCCAAAGTGCATACTTCTCTACCAAAGCAAAAGAGTCTGCCAGAGTTAGATCTTCTTTCATGATCAATTTTCCGAATAGCGGGTGGTCTGCTGGAAGTCCTTTTTGGAAGGCTGCTCTAGCTATCAAGTCGTTGCATCCGACTATTTTTACCTTCTCTACTTTGAACCTCCTCACATAGTCACGAAGTGACTCCTTTGGGTTCTTCTTGACGTTGAACAAATGATCAGATTTCTTTTTGATCGAGCGATAGGATGAATATTCTTTGGTGAAAACCAAAGAAAGTTCATAGAAATTCCGGATGGATTGTGGCGGCAGGGTGTAGAACCAATCTTGCGCCTCGCCTTGTAGAGTGGTGGCGAATATCTTGCACATAAGCTCATCGTTGTTTCGATAAAGGATCATTGCGCTTCGGTAGCGCTTTAAGTGTCTCTTCGGGTCTTCATCCCCTTTGAAAGATGTGAAATGTGGCATGCTGAACTCTCGTGGAGGCTCTGCCTGCTCGATCTCGTCCGTGAAGGGTGACCTGCTTATGTTGGTCATGTTCCGTCGTAGTGCCTCGTCGGTGACCTCGTTACGTTGGAAATCATGCAATCGCTTGGTCAAGAGTCTCTCTACTTCTTCCTGAATTTGCCTTTGTTGGGGTAGCGGAGCTCTCGGCTGCCCTCAGCCATGACTTGCTGGTCTAGGCTGCTCTTCCATGTGTTTGGCTCGTCTACGCTGCAGATGCAGTGCATGTGGTGCGTTCCTAGCAGGCGAGCGAGTTCTTCGCAGGCTGCTGGTTGAACTTGAGCTGGATTGAGTGACTGCTTCTCTCCGTCCGTCGTGCTGCCTACTCTGATGTGAGGTGGATGATGCGCCTTGTGGGCTTAGCCGCGAATGAACACTTTGTCCGGAAGGTTGCTCATGTTGACTATCGGAGTGTGACCCCAACCGTGAATGTATGCTCATCCGTGGGCCTAGTCGAGAGTACACGCTCCTCCGCACGCTAAGACGGGAGTATACGCTATCTCGGGGGCCCAATAGGGAATGTACACTGCCTGAACGTTCGACCCATGGCTGGTCGAATGGCTGCTTGCCGGGACGCTGCTGGAAAAGTTCATCTGCCCTTGTCCTACTTCGGGATACCTCGTCCGAGGCACGTTGGATCCCGATGCGTTGCAAAAGTTGATTCACCAAAGTTGTCTGTTGTGCAAGGGCGCTCGTCAACTCTATGACTTGTCGAGACAAGTGTTGTTCGCCATTTGGATTGGAAGAGCTTGGAAGGAATGCGCCTCCTTGGGCAGTGGAAATGTGGTAGACTCCAGGCGCGAGATTTAAATTGGGAAATGTCAAATCCACGAAAAAATATGGTAAGAATGCCCCCGGCTCGATGGTAGGTCCGGATGGTTGAGATAGTCTTGGGTCGACTTGGGCTGCTTGGAAAGCCACTGGAGCATGATGGGCCGTAAGAGTGGGCTGCTCGTCAGGAGCAGGCTGGGTCACGAGAGCAGGCTGCTCGACAGGAGCAGGTTGGGCCGTGAGAGTGGGCTGCTCGACGGAAGCAGGCTGGACCACGGAAGTGAGCTGCTCGTCGGGAGCAGGCTAGGTCACGAGAGCAGGCTGCTTGGCAGGAGCAGGCTGGGCCACAGGAGTGGGCTGCTCGACGGAAGCAGACTGGACCACGGGAGTGGGCTGCTCGTCGGGAGCAGGCTGGGTCACGAGAGCAGGCTGCTTGGCAGGAGCAGGCTGGGCCACGGGAGTGGGCTGCTCGACGGAAGCAGGCTGGACCATAGGAGTGGGCTGCTCGTTGGGAGCAGGCTGGGTCACGAGAGCAGGCTGCTTGGCAGGAGCAGGCTGGGCTACGGGAGTGGGCTGCTCGACGGAAGCAGGCTGCTCTACGCGCGGTGCATGTGAATGCGAGGCTTGGGCTTGGGTCCATGTAAACTTGGATGGCACGGCTTGGGTCGTGGTCTTGGTACCGTGAGCCTTGGATGGCACGGCTCGGGCCGTGGTGAAAGCTCCATGGACCTCGCCACGAATGGCTACCGAAGTAGCCACCGCGGTGGTTCCCATGGTGGCCGTGGTGAAGGCACCATGGACCTCGCCGTGGGTGGCTACCGAGGTAGCCACCGCGGTGGTTCCCATGATGGAAACTCGTGGTGGTGATGCTGCTCCCCTTATTGTCGCATTTTGCCTCACGGATCTCCGCACTCCCATTTCTTGAACACTAGAATTTTCACTTATGGAATTTTCTAAATTTCTAGCCATTATATTTTGCTTATACGTTTTATCAAAGAACCTTTGCAAATAAAAAATTATAATAATAAGAACGTATGAAAAATATTCAAATGGACTAGAAAATAAAGAAAAAACCTTTTTTGTGTGAGAGTCTTCTACGAGTATGGATTTCAGCTCTCAATGAAAGCACCAATTTGTGGATGCAAATTTCTTCCTCCTCGATCTTGGACGATTTTGCACCTACAAAACAATTAACACCTTAGGTTAAGGCCAAGAGCCTCACGCGCCCACGATGAATGGGGGGGGCTTTGGCCGAAGAACCTCCGATGCCAAAGTTAGAATTTAGAGAGAAAGAGTGTTTAGAGAATTTTGGGATTTTTGCCAAAGTGTTGGAATTAGCTTTTTGGTGAGAATGGGAGTATACTTATAGGGATAGGAGGTGGCTAGGGTTTTTAGGTTTAATTTAGGTTTAATTAGCCAATTTATTTGGCTATTAAACATAAGATGAATGTTTTGGTGGTTTTTGAATTTATTGGGTAATAAAAATGAAGAAATGGTGAAAAGGGTAGAAAAAAGTGATGGATTAGGTTTTAAAATGGGGATAGCCGGCCATGTGGTGTTTTAGGGTTGAATTGGATGTATTTTGTAGTTATTTGGATATAATGGATGGTTTAATTGACAATTAATGGGTTAATTAGGCAATAAACCCATTAATTAGCCAATTAACATAATTTAAAAGGAATGTGTTTGGGAATTGTGGATGCAAATTTCTTCCTCCTCGATCTTGGACGATTTTGCACCTACAAAACAATTAACACCTTAGGTTAAGGCCAAGAGCCTCACGCGCCCACGATGAATGGGGGGGGCTTTGGCCGAAGAACCTCTAATGCCAAAGTTAGAATTTAGAGAGAAAGAGTGTTTAGAGAATTTTGGGATTTTTGCCAAAGTGTTGGAATTAGCTTTTTGGTGAGAATGGGAGTATATTTATAGGGATAGGAGGTGGCTAGGGTTTTTAGGTTTAATTTAGGTTTAATTAGCCAATTTATTATGATAAATTTGCTAATTAAACATAAAGGGAATAAATGGATGGTTATAGAATCAATTAGCTAGCTTAATTGGGGTAGTAAAGTGGGAAAAGATAGGGAAGGTAGAAAGCTTAAGGGGATGGCCGGCCATGTGATGTTTTAGGGTTGAATTGGTTGTATTTTGTGGTTATTTGGATATAATGGATGGTTTAATTGAGAATTAATGGATTAATTAGGCAATAAACCCATTAATTAGCCAATTAACATAATTTAAAAGGAATGTGTTTGGGAATTACCTTGTAGAAAGGATTTGATGAGATGGACTTTGAATTGTTACCTATTTTGGGCACTTCTGTCTTGGTTGAAAGAGGGTTGCCCGCTGCTTGCGCGTAGGAACCTCGTTGTACTGCAAGGGTATTTTTTTCCTTTTTGTCCAAAAAACCCACGTGTCGCCTTGTGAATATTTTTGGCTCCACAAGAATTACCTTGTAGAAAGGATTTGATGAGATGGACTTTGAATTGTTACCTATTTTGGGCACTTCTGTCTTGGTTGAAAGAGGGTTGCCCGCTGCTTGCGCGTAGGAATCTCGTTGTACTGCAAGGGTATTTTTGCTATTTTCGTCCAAAAATCCACGTGTCGCCCTGTGAATATTTTTGGCTCCACACAGTCGGTTGAGTTTTTTTTCTTAAGTATTTATTTGAAGTGTTTTATCTAAATTATGATGTTATGAAGTACTTATATATGAAAACAATTTGAATGATGCTAAACCTACTAGTTATATGAAAAAGAAATGGATCTTTTGATATAGGCGCCTCATTTTTTAATTTTCTAGACTTCACATTTATGTCTTTTAGAGATTTGATTAAACTTTTTTATTTTATAATTTTGATGCTTTATGTATGAGAATTAATTATTTTCTGTACCTCCCTAAAATCTCACGCAAAAAAGAAACACACATCACAACTAATTTCCCATAATCTAGTCATTTCATTATCCTCTCTTCCTTTAGAGATAATTGTAAAAAAAACAAAAAAAAAAAGGAAAAGGTCAGCACTGGGTTAGATTGGGCAGTTGCTAATATGTGGACGTCACCTAGACAGGGTTACAACAGTGACCTGTTTGTAGGTTAAGTTGGCACTCTTTGAAACCAAATTGCAAAGATATTGTAGCTAATAATAGTTTAGAGAGTTTCTTTTCTTTCTGTTTTTAAACAAAAAGTTTAGGATGAGATTGACTACTTTCACCTTCAGCATCATGACATACTCACAATCTTAAACCGAAAAGACTTATGAGTTTATTTCTAGCTTATCTTTCTATTTTCTGAACTTGCTTATAGAAAAAAAATAATAATAATTTGCTAATTCTTCTTTTTATGTTGTTATGTTAATAATTTATGGATAATACTTGGGTACTCCCCAGGGAGAACCCAACTTGTTGATCATATTATGTGACCCAAAAGAATTATACCACCTATTCATTTTATACTCCTCCAGACTATTGCAATCCTCATAACCAAACACCAACTCTCACTTTTGAACCTGTAACCAAGCACCCATCTTCTTCTTCCCCTTTCCTATGCCATGGCAGAGCTGGCCACCCCATCCGCTTCTCCAACCTCTCCTACGTCGACCCTACCCACCCACATCTCCCTTCCAACCTCTTGGTCGGCCCAACCCCAAATCCCTACTATTCTTTTATGTGGAACCTGCCCACATCCCCCTTCAACCTCTCGGTCGGCCCCACCCCAAATCCCTCATGTTCTTTTCTGTGGAAGCCATGGGAGCACCTCTACACCTGCCCAATTACTGGTCGCGACTCGCCACCATCTTCCTCTTCTTGCTGCCATGGTCGCATCTGGAAAGAAGGGGATGGATTGAAGGCGGGGTCCACGAGGTTGGTTAGAAGAGGAGTGGTGAGTGGGGTGGATAGAGAAGGGAGGTCGGAGTAGGAGACGTGGATGTGGTAGCCGGACGAGAGAAGTAGGTGGGGGTGAGATATCGGCCGCCGACGACAGCGAAGGAGAGCAATGGTGGGCTAAGGTTGGTGAGGGAGAAAGAACGTGTTTGGATACTAGAATATTGATTGTTTGGAACCAGTTTTAGTTAAGTTTAAGTAGAACACGTGTCTTTGTTTGATTGTTCCACATAGGATGGTCAGTATAAAGGCTCCTGAATGGTGAGGACCCAAGTATTGTCCATAATTTATTCCGCATTTTCTTCTTTGAACTTAAGAAAGGGCCATCAATTGTGAAGCTAAGCTAAGGCAAAATTCATTTTCCTTCTCTTAGACTATCTCCAACCTTTAGAGATAAAGCTTAAAAATTTAAGTTAGAAAATTTTAGGTTATAATCCATAAATTGTTTGTCTCCTCCAACTTTTGTGGCTTAATTGCTTAATAGTTGAGACTGTTCTTTTCTTTTTCTTTTTTTTTTTAACAAAAAGTTTAGGGTGAGATTGACTACTTTCACCATCAGCGTCATGACATACTCACAATCTCAAACCGAAAAGACTTATGAGTTTATTCTAGCTTATGTTTCTATTTTCTGAAATTAATTATAGGAAAAAAAAATTAATTTGCTAATTCTTCTTTTTATGTTGTTATGTTAATAATTTAATCCACATTTTCTTCTTTGAACTTAAGAAAGGCCATCAATTGTGAGGCTAAGCTCATTGTGAGGTAAAGTCCATCCCCCTTTTCTTAGACTATCTCCAATCTTTAGGGATAAAACTTAA
Organism: Malus domestica; assembly: GCF_042453785.1. NCBI lineage: Eukaryota > Viridiplantae > Streptophyta > Magnoliopsida > Rosales > Rosaceae > Malus > Malus domestica. Next base: position 9,841,761 of record NC_091673.1, read on the forward strand.
AAATTTAACCCAAAAAATTTTAAGTCATAACCCATAAATTTTAAGTCATTGTGAGGCAATTAGCCAAATTGCTCTTTTCAACAACAACAAAAAAATCTAGTTAATTTAGTGGTACTTTTTTTGAATAGTGTAAGAGGCTCAAGTTCGAATGCCATTAGTTATATATTTATAGAGAAAGATTAAAGGTATTTTTTTTTTCTAAATAAGGCCTTGATTATGGTGCCATCAGAGTGTAATACCTCTCAACTACGAGAAAGACTTATATGATATGAGTTTACCGTCACAGTGGTATTCAGTGTCAATAAAATAAAATATGTGCAAATTTTTATCCTTATATTTTTATTTCTTTAGCACAGAATGCCACGTGACGGTCTATTCGCACCATTAAGTTGTTCGCCTCAACCAAAAGTTCAACACCTTTAAAGCTTGAGCTTGTAGGAGCATTTTTACTCTAGTCGTAAGTACGAGTTCAGGTTTTCACTCCTCCGACATCACTCATGTAAAATAAAATATAAAAACCTTAGAGCTTTAAATAATTATTTATTTATACTCTTAGTTCATATAGAAAACAAGTTTGCAAATTAAAACAAATATTGACTTGCATTACCAAACAAAAAAATAAATAAATGACTTGACACTTGGCAGCCAATCATACATGGGACGCCTATAGTATTCAGAACTGAAAAATATTAGACACTAAAAAAATTAATAATTAAAGTCACAAGCATTGCTGTCTCAATGATATTTGTTTCACTTATCTATAAAATTTATAATAATAAAAATATGTTATTTGTAAGTACTAAGAAGTGAGAATGTGCATCAATGAAGATTTACAACCTCGCCAATTACTAGGGATTCAATATTAGTAATCTTTGCAAATCCTCGCGAAGGCATTACCTTCAATCACAAGGGACGTCAAACAAAGGTTAAGGCGTTATGTGACAGATTTGGATCTCATCCGGATTCAAATTGTGGAGATTCTAGGGATCTTCACATCCTAACCGTTTATCATACATTGTGTGGTCCTAAAGAGTTTTGAATTTTTTTATTTAAGATTAAACACAAATAGTACTAACGAAAACTGACTGTAGAACAATCATGATGTGAGGATCCCTAAGATCCTCACAAAAATGATCTAAAGAGGATCCTCATCCTTATTTGACATATCCCCTGCTCCTTCATAATCTCATTTCTTTTGTTTTTATATTTTTCCACAATGACATTTCATGTACTGTGAATTTAAAAATTGCATATGTATTTATTTTGTTGAAAAAACTGCATATGTATTTGATTCTTTCAGCTTTATTATTCAATTGTTTTACACCTTTCCTGTATCAATAATGGAGGTGTTTTTTCGTGGATGTCTTACTTCATCAAGACACTATATGTTGGTTGACTTTCACCAATCATGTAGGATATAATATTGGTAATCATAGCGGTAATGTTTGACAAAATAATATTTCTTACTTTTGCATGTACAATTGGGATGAATTCTTGGTGCCTGAAATTTAATATAGCCATGTCATCTCATTAGTTTGATTCAAATTACCACAATGCTCACCACATTTTGAAAACAAATTTATCCTACTTTTCTATCTAAACAAATGTTTTTCTTATATTTCTTCATATTCTTTTTAATTTTAATTTCCATTCTTTTTTTGTTTTTTGTTTTTTAACTCAATTTTTAACTTCCTATTTTCAAATGCTCAATACAAATAAGGAACCAGCAGTCTAACTCGTTTTAGACTCATGTCTTATAAAAACTTAAAAGAAAAAAAATTGCATTTCGAGGAATGCATAATATATTTTTTGAAGTTGTCAATAACTTTTCCTCTAAAAACATGAATGTGGTATTAAACGTTAACACCGAAGTGTGAGTTTTTTTTTTTTTTTTTTTTTTCGCCCCCGCGTGGGGGGGGTGGGGGTGTGGTGGGCGTGGGGGATGGGGTTATACACGAGGCACACTGTTAGTTGGTCAAATGCTACACAATTAGCTGCTTAACAATATTATATATATATTACCAACTATTAGTTTAATACTACTTAAGGTTAAACCCACCCCTTCTCCCTTAGACCATCTCCAACCTTTGGGCTAAAAGCCAAATTTTTTAGTCCGGAAAATTTGGCTTTTAGCCCAAAAACAAAAACATCTTTTCTGCTCCAACTCTTCTGCCCTAAAATTTTAGCCCGGAATTATTAAAGAATGAACTTAGGCTAATTTTTTTCTTAAATCAATTTTTTTTTAAAAATAAATATGTAGATTATTGTAAATTAATTTTATGAACATTTTAATCTAAAAAAATTTAAATTCCGATAAGCATTTGGCATTTAGCCCGGGGGGAAAGCTGGGGGGTATTTGGCCCAGACATAACATTTGGCATTTAGCCTAAAATTTTAACATGGGTTGGAGAGTGTTTGGGGGGTAATTTGGCTTTTAGCCCATGTTTGGAGATGGTCTTAGTGTAGATAATATCGTTTATTCAAAAAAATAATCGAGAGGTTTGATTCACATAGATAGTGACTTAGCCGGATTTTATAGTTAGTTATGTCTAACTCATTGTGTGACTTAGACTGATCATCTTTTTTTCATTATAGTATAATATCTTCTCCCTTGAATAAAATAGAATGAAAAAAAAAGATATGGACCTATCAAGAAATCCATTGAATTTGTAAACCGTCTTTGTATAATTCCAGTAGTGCTAACAAAATAGGGAAATAGACAAAAATGACCAATTTTCTTAATCTTGGGACATAAATAGAACAAATCAATCATGCACAAGACGTGCACACAATACACAAAAACAAAATGACAAATATACCCACATATAAAATAGTAGAAAGTCACAGCTCATTGCATGATTTTAATAGATTTCTAAGAGAGACCTATGAGCTTTGGGTTTTTGGCTTGAGCTCAAATCTGTGAGCATATCATGTGCATGTCGTGTACATACAATGAGCATATCTTGAAAAATTCATCTAACAAAACACTATTTTTTGCCAATTTTTAGTAAACACCATCACAACATTCAAACAAGGTAGGGAATCCCATGATATAGAAGAGGGAAAAATTGATTAAATTTTGTTTCACTATTACTTCATACAATTTCTGGGTTTATTCTCCCATTCCCCAAATATGAAAAGCTCACTTCTTTAATCCCACTAATCTATAAATATTGGAAGGAAGAGAGCAAACAACAAATGAGTTCTCTTATTTTTGGTAAAAAAAAACAAATGGGTTTTCTTGTTTTGGTGGTGTTGACCCCTCATTCCCCAGGCTTTTCGTGGAGAGAGAGAAAGAGTAAAAACCCAAAGAAATTAGAGAGCTTTTGTTTCCGTTGCATTTTACAACTAGATAGCAGTTTGGAGTTCTCTCTTTGCTTTGCTAGCTTTCTCTTAACTTATACATTTTTGTGTTTTTGGTTAGAGAGGGAGAGGGTTTTGTTCCCAGGTAGTAGGCACCAACAGTTGATTACTGGGTTTTATTCCCACCTTCGAGGCGAGTCCAGTGGTGGTGGTCTTGAGCCTCGATTGTTTGCCATTTTGCTGAAAAATGGTCAGAAAAGTCACGGCCTGAGTTTCAATCCCAATGATCGGGGATGAGATTCGTGACAAGGTTAGGTGTTTTGGACTCGTGAGAATGAGATGAAATTGGTGGTGACTTCGTTTTGGATGGTGTTGGTCAGGATGACTATGCATCGTGTGTGCACAGTGAGAACAGTAGAGAGAGTGCATGAGGGAGAAAATGAGAGAAAAGAGAGAGCTGAGAGAGTGGGAGAGAGATTTTTCTACAAATGACCTATGGGTGAGAGGAAATAACTCATTTCTATATGAGGGCAATTAGGTCATTTCAAGGTGTAAGAAAAATCATATTTATGTCCTATTGTTGTGCATGGCATGTGCATATTCGAAAAATCCTGTTTATGTCCCAAGATTAAGAAAATGGGTCATTTTTGCCTATTTCCCAACAACATAGCTATGAAACTGTTAAGGTCGACACGCTTAATTCCAATAGTGCATGATTATCAAAAGGTAGGGAGACCAAATTTCTAAACCAAATTTTGTAAATCAAATGATGTGGAAGTTGATGATTGGATTATTACTTAAGTGTTGATTAACGTTCTTATTTTCTATTGGTGACACATTACTTGGTCTGCAAGTTTAGTTTAAACATTTCGTCTCCTAGCCTTACCCTTATCAAAATGGTATATCCAGGACTTTTTTTAGTACATCGATTTTTTACACTAAGGGGAGGGGGAGTTCGGTAAAGCCACATAATGGGCAGCTTAATTTGATATCGAATTCGCCCTCTACGAGATTCGAACCTAAGACCTCTCACTTTCAAGTGAAGAAGAATACCACAAAACCTTAGTACTGAATGACGGTATATCCATGAATTATTATCCAAATATACATGTTAGGGGTGTGATATCCACACACACCATTTTACTTCTCACACACCTTTTAAATTTTCGGCCGTCGGATTGGATGAATTGAATAAGATCTAACGAACATAAATTATCAAGGGGTGTGTGAGAAGTAAAATAAAGTGTGTGAATAGCACACCCCTACATGTTAATCGTAATTGGCGGCAACACAAACTAATTGCCACAAAAGACAAAAACATTAGTGCATAAAAAATTACTATAAAATACGAGAATATGCGAGTTAGTCACTCCAACAACGTACGGTATGCACTTAAAAGAAACAACGTGCGGTGGAAAACCTAAAAAAATTATAATTAAAACAATAATGATTTAATTGACACGTCTACAAGAATCAATTCGCCGGTTGATGAAGAACAAATAAATAAATCAAGGTAAGACGTCAGAAGTACAATCAGTGTCCCAACCGTGTTTGATTTTGCCTATAAAACGAAAGGCAGTGAGTTTGTAGACGGACAAGTACAGAAAGAGTCGTAGAAAAACAGAGAGGAGATGGCGGAGAAAGTGGTGAGCTTGAAAGAGGAAGAGACAGAAGAAGCAAAAGAAATAACGAACCAGCAACTGAAGGAGAGAAAAGTGTCATGGGCAAAGTTGCGCCGTGTCGACTCTCTCAATTTGGAGGCCGGAAGGGTTTCCATGAATGGAAGGCATGGCTCACAGGTCAGTCTAGATTATTAGATACCATGTATGCATATTGCATGCGTTTCGTACTTTTAGTTACTTGAAATATTTGTACCATCTTCCATCTCTGACAAAGCGGACAAGTCCGATAAGATAAGTTGAAATTCATCAACAATCTGAAGCCTACTAGAAAATTTTAAAAATCTCAAAAGTGTAATTGGTAGTATGAATAAGATTACAATCTAAAGGCCAATTTGACTTATTTATAAGGAAAAATTTGGTACCGGTCTATGATTGGCTAAAATTTTAGATTGAAACTTTATTAATGTGAATACTTTGATTAAATGATAAAATGTTAAATTTCAGTATTAATTAAGAAATTTAATAACCAATATTATGAAATCCTTCTTGAAATCACGCAAATATTAATACAAAATAGTGATTTTTTTAATTTTTTTTCCTCATGTTCACAAAAAAAAAATGAATATATATGTACAAATTAAAACTAAAAAGAAAATTGGTTACAACAAATTAAGAATGGGTACATATAAAAAGAAATATATGATGCCAAAATTTAAGCATGAATATAAATATATTAAATATAACGTTTTTGATAATAAATGGGTCTATTTAGAAATAGTCTAATAATTATTATTGTAAAATTTAATTATGCTGACATGTAAATATTTATTATTGAAATAATGACATGGATAAAAACCAAACAAATAAAAAATTAAAAAAGAGTAATGTTTCAATAAATGAAATGGGAAAAAATAGGGATATAAACCTAATTTCTCCTATTTAAAATGTAACATAACTTTAGAAATCTAAGAGTATCAATAGGAAATAAATAAAACAAATAGTTAAATACCAAAAACATCCTAGAATATTGAAATCGTTGAAATCTGTCCACATTCTAACTAGGCTTGTTGCATAGCAACTTGTCTTGTAGATATCGTTATTGAAAAAAGTTGAGGTTCCATCATAAAACCAATTGGCAATATAATAAGTAGTCTAATTACTTATAAGCTCATGCAAGATTTTTTTTTTTTTTCGATATGAGATTCTTACTCTCAACCGTCGTTGTTTTCGAAACCATATATTACAGACCTAAATCTAACACTCCAAACAAAAACTAGCTACTTCAATCCAAACAACTCAAAAAGTCCAAAATATCCAATTTTGGGATCTGACATCAGCAAATAACCTTTTAAGTCAATTAACTTTTAAATTACCAATTATCCAATTATTTTTCTTGATTGATCACTGCTTTATTTTTATTGCATGCAAAATACCCCCAATTTATGGGCTACTACAATCTCAACTGTCCATGTATGGTATTGCCTTGTAATGTAAAAAAATAGTACACCGTGTGATATAGCATCAACGAAATATAGAGTACGACAAGTGATCAGATAGCATGGTACAAATCATTTTTTTTTTTTTTTTGGGGGGGGTTGTCCGTGGGCGCGCCACAAATCAGTTTTTATATTTAGAAAATTGATTTTCTTAGCATTTTAAAATCTTCCTTTCTAAATATAAAGGGCTAATGCTATGAAGACTAAATGATATGTCATCAATAAGAAATGAGCACGTTTATCAATACTTAAGTAATAATTCAATCATCAACTTACACTTCATTTAATTTACAAAATTTTGTCAACAAATTTAGTCTCTCTAACATTACTCAATATAAAAATTTGGAGTAAAATGAGATATTCCGATTGTCAATAATAACATCCTAAAAAACAATAGTTTTCAATTTTATCATATAATAATCAATAAAGTTATAGTTTTAAAGGGTTTTTTTTTCTTCGCATGTTTGGTTGTTTAAGATTGAATTACTTTGGATTATTTAGTGAAGGTTATCTTTGTGCTTTTTTACTTATAATTAATGACATTTGTAAACTTGCAAACAGTGAGTGCTAAATTTTGTTTTAATTTAAGTGATTGTTTTTTAACTTCAATGCATTGTTCTACTTTTTTTTAAAACTATCTTAAGGAGTGACCTTTTATAAATTTTGCACAGAGCTCCGAAAATCTCAGAGATGGTCCTGGTACAAATAGTAAGACTTCTTGAAATTTATACTTTGATCCACTTTTGTTGCAGGTAAATAACTGGCATAGAACGTTGAGTTTGGCATTTCAGAGCATTGGGATTGTGTATGGGGACATAGGAACGTCGCCGCTCTATGTGTATGAGAGCACTTTCACTGATGGTATTGACAACAATGACGACATTATAGGGGTACTATCTCTCATTATCTATACCATAGCGCTCCTGCCTCTACTTAAGTATGTCTTCATCGTGCTATGGGCTAATGACAACGGTGATGGTAAGATTGATAAGCATCAAGTTTAATATCTATCTGATGTGGAAGTGTTTCATTTTTTTTTACATATTCAACGTCTTAAATCTCATTCATATATGATACCACATTTAACTTAATGAACATATCATTAATGACCTTGACAAACTGATTAAGCATTAATCTGTAGGAGGGACATTTGCATTGTATTCCTTGATGTGCCGACATGCAAAGGTGAGCTTAACTCCAAATAACCAACCAGAAGACAGGGAGCTATCAAACTACAAACTTGAAACACCATCCAACGAGTTAAAACGATCCCAAACCATCAAGAAGAAGCTCGAGAATAGTAAAATTGCCAAATACAGCCTTTTCCTTGTCACCATTATGGGAACTTCAATGGTTATTGGAGATGGGGTTCTTACTCCTTGCATTTCAGGTAATTAACTAGTATTTAAATTGGCACACAACATGGACTTCCTTACTTATTGAACAATTAATTATTAGTTATACCCTTATTTATAATTTTATATACATAATAGTATATTGGTAACTAACTGTACAAATACATATATATATTTGGGGTATGTTATCCACACATCCTATTTTACTTCTCACACACCTCTTGATAATTTATGTCCGTTGATCTTCTTCAATTCATCTGATCTGAATAGGCCGAAAATTAAAAAGGTGTGTGAGAAGTAAAATATGGTGTGTGGATATCACATCCCTATATATTTTCCTACAAGAGTTGACCTAAAGGTTTAATTTGCGTGCAGTCCTTTCTGCTGTGAGCGGGATCAAATCATTAGGCACAGGTAATGTGAATTTAATGTGCCAAAAATCATATAACTCGGTTAAAATATAGGAAAACTAATGAAAAGAATTTGAAAACTTTGAGTTTTAATGATAAAGATAAAATAAAGGGTAAAGTGAATAGTACCAGGATTGACTTTTTAGTGTAAAAATGTGGTTTTTCGTTAAAATGAATAGTACTAGGTGTTTTTCGTTAAAGTTCCTTTAAAATATTTATCCCTGCATTAATATCTTGTGTAATAAAAAAATTAAAAAAAATCATATATACAAGTCTTAGAGGGTTCCCATTTATTTTCTGTTAGCAGTTTCAGACACTTGCTAACATCGACTTGGAACAATCCAGATACTGTCGTGGGGATTTCTATAGTAATCTTGATCATACTCTTTTCTGCTCAAAGATTTGGCACTGACAAAGTGGGATTCACCTTCGCACCTATTATCCTTGTGTGGTTCTTGTTCATCGGTGGCATCGGACTTTACAACTTATTCAAACATGACGTTGGTGTATTACGTGCTTTCAATCCAAAATATATCATCGATTTCTTTAGACGAAATGGGAAAAGGGGATGGATTTCCCTTGGGGGAATATTCCTCTGCATTACTGGTAAATATATATTTATTATTAACCCCTTTTATATATTTTTAAATTACCTAATCTCCTTGTGAATATATGGATTTAACTAATTACATAAATTAAACTAGGGACCGAGGCCATGTTTGCTGATCTGGGTCACTTCACCGTCAAGGCTATCCAAGTAAGTATTACCTTGTACGCTTTAATTTTTTCATAATGCGTGGATTGATTCTTTTATAAAGTTTTTTTTTATTATTTATGAATTAGGTGGATCTGATATTGGTTTCTCCAAAAAAAAAAAAAAAACTAAATTTTAAGTTAGAGATGAATAATTTTAAGAGTAGAGAACGACAATGTCCAAAATACGTATAGGAAAATAATTAACCAGTAGAGAACTGTAGGTAACCAACATTGTTGCACCATAATACGTTTTCAGGTGAGTTTCTCTTGCATCACATTTCCTGCATTAGTACTTGCATATAGTGGGCAAGCAGCGTTCCTCAGAAAGTTCCCAGGGAAGGTGGACCAGACATTCTATGACTCAATACCAGGTGATTATAGTTATCCATATCTTGTGGTTACACGGATTGAACGATTATTTAGTTAAATAACTTCACTGGTATGTAATATGCAGACCCTTTGTACTGGCCAACGTTCGTTGTGGCGGTAGCAGCTGCCATCATTGCCAGCCAAGCTATGATATCTGGAGCATTTTCAATTATCTCTCAATCCCTGAGTTTGGGTTGTTTTCCAAGAGTTAAGGTTGTTCATACCTCTGCTAAGTATGAGGGCCAAGTATACATACCTGAGATCAACTACATACTCATGGTTGCTTGTGTAATTGTCACTGCAGCCTTTAAGACCACAGAAAAAATTGGTAATGCATATGGTAAGCACAAAACGTACATTATCTGAAGTAGATAGCTAGTGTACTAACATTTAAGTTGTACAACAGAAAATTTATGACATATAACTTTCGTGATGCAGGAATTGCAGTGGTCAGTGTAATGGTGATCACAACATGTTTGCTTACTCTAATAATGTTGGTGATATGGAAGACTAGCATATGGTTGATTGGTCTGTTCTTTGTGGTGTTCTTTTGTGTCGAGGTGGTTTATGCATCTGCGGTGATGTACAAATTCGTTCAAGGCGGTTTCCTTCCTCTGGTCTTTTCTTTTTTCCTTATGGTAATCATGGGGATTTGGCATTATGTGCACCATCAAAGATACATGTTCGAGCTCAAGAATAAGGTTTCTAGTGAATACATGAAACAATTGGCCTCTAACCCCAACATAAACCGTGTGCCAGGAATTGGACTTCTATATTCTGAGCTTGTGCAAGGTATTCCCCCTATATTTTCTCACTTTGTTAACAACATACCGTCCATCCACTCTGTTATAGTGATTGTGTCGGTCAAGCCTATTCCATTCAGCAAAGTCGCATTGGAGGAAAGGTTTCTATTTCGACAGTTGGAGCCAAGAGATTACCGAATATTCCGTTGTGTCGCCAGGTATGGTTATAATGATAGAATGGGGGAACCCAAAGAGTTTGAGGAACAACTAGTTGAGCATTTGAAAGAATTTATCCGCCATGAGCACTTCGCACATGAAGGAGAAATAACAAACGAGGCTGTTTCAACTGGACAGTCATCTAACGCGGAAGAATCAGCTGAACAAGTTAACCAACCTCGTGGTTCATCAGGGCGCATTCTATCATTTAATACTGCCGGATCAACATCTAACGGAATAGTCTCTGCACCCGTCAAAGGAGCTGTGGAGGAAATGCAGTTCGTTCAAGAGGCTATGGAGAAAGGCATAGTTTATCTGCTGGGACAGACGGAAGTGGTGGCAGAAGCAAACTCGTCATTGTTCAAGAGGATAGTGGTCAATCATGTCTACAGTTTCTTGAGGAAAAACTTTAGGCAAGGGGAGCAAGTCATGAGAATCCCACGGAGTAGGCTTCTCAGGGTTGGAATGACCTATGAAATATGAGATCACAGTGTGTGTGTGAATCTGTGATCTCAAATGAACAAACAAGATTGCCTAATGTATGGCCCTGATACGAACTATAATTAAGTGATTAGCTTCATGACTATTAGGGGTTCAATTCTGAATTATTAGGCTTATTCGTGTTTTAGTAAAGTTTGTTATAATGGCGAGCTGGCAAGAGTCAGTCATAACTTGTATAAGACACTAGCTTGGAGTGTTGTTGGTATGAGAAATATTTTACAAAAGAAATTAAATACAAAAATATATTGGAGCTCTGCTTCTTCTCTCTTTCTTTTTCTTCCTTCCACCCCATTTCTGTGTATCGGTTAAGGTTGAATAAGGACTGACATTTGGATCATATCAGGCACGACACCAATTCAAAAGCAATGTTGTTCATGCATGCCATTGGATTAGCCATGAAATTGTTGTGAGCAGTTTGGTTTATGTATATGTGTAAATCTTTCCACTTGATGAAGATATAATTAAGTTTTTAGTCCAAGTACTTCAAAGTAGATTTCTTATAAAAAATAAAATAAAAAAAGAAGCACAAAATATGGCCCTATGCCACACCAAAACTTGACTAACATCAAAACCATGAAGTCAAACAAACATATTGACATTCCACAAAATCCCATATTATGTTCATCCTTACCACTTCGGGCTGGACCCATAGGCTTAAAAAATCCAGCCTTCACTTTGCCCTAAGATTTTATTACTCAATTTGTCATTGGTCGGTTCTCTAAATTTTTTAGAGCTGGTTCGGTATGGGATCTCAAATCGAAAATGGTATCCCAAATCTCAAACCGAAAATTTTTGGGACGAGATTCTAAAAACCAAAAGGGGTGTGATATCCACACATCCCTTTTTACTTCTCACACACCCTTCTAAGTTTCAGCCGTTAGATCGAGTGAATTGAAGAAAATCAAAAGGTAGAAATTAACAAGGGGTGTGTGAGAAATAAAAAAAGGGTGTGTGGATAGCAAACCTCAAACCAAAATCGAACTGAAATTTCAATATTCTCGAATTTTGGGATTTCCGAATATTTTTCGTGTTTTTTGTACAGTTCAGTATTTCCCAAATCTCCTACGCGGATTGTCGTTTTGAAAGCTCTGATTATTGTATCGGCTCTCTGTGCTTGGCTGCAAGTTCCGATTTCACATAGAGAGTTCGAAGAGGAGGCGAAGGGGCTCGGTTCTGCTAGCTTCGAGGAGGAAATAAACGAATTATAGAAGAACCATATGATTAAAAACCCCAAATTTCAAATGAAATGTAACACGAAATTGAAAACCCCCCAATCCAAAACCCTAGAATTCAAATGCCCAAATTAAAAATGAATTGAAGCCACAAACAGACTTTACCACATCAAGATTACGTGATGAAGACAAGAAGATTACCTTAATGAAGAGAGAAGTAGAAGGAAGCAAAGGTGGCTGTATTGATTATCGAATGCAAAGGAAGTTGTCAAATGCAAAAAGGAAATGGAAGACTGGATGTAGTGTGAAGGTAAGGGGGAGAGAGTGAAAGAGTGGAGGTCGAGAGAGAGAGTTAAGGAGTGAAGGTCGGGTTTGGGCAGACAGTTTCAAACTCAGATACAGACTGAAAGTGAAGGTGAGGTCGCTGAGAGATTTTGGGTTTCATTTTGAATGAACGGCTGATATTAATTCTCAACCAATCCAACAGTCTATAATATCTAAAACTACATTTATTTTAACTTCGGTTCGGTTTGGGATTACCGAAAAAGTCAGATTGTGAGACCGATTCTTGTACCGAATGGTTCGAGATCGGTACCAAAATTTTCGGGATTTTCAGTTTGGGATTTTTTCGAGTCTATTTCGAGATTTTTTTAGTATAGTTCAGAATTTTCGGTATTTTTTTCCACCCCTAAAAATTTTCATGGGATCCTTCCTTCCTATTAAGTTGCACAGTAAAAGCATACGATATTTGGCATGTCACACGATAATCTTTCAATTCATATTGAGAAACAATACAGAGTACCGTTGTCTCTGTAAGTCTTTTCCAGCCTTCAGAATGGATGGATAACCATGATTACCACCAGTTGTCTCCCTTTTCTTAAAAAAATAAATAAATAAATAAAAACAAGAGAGAACAAATGAGTAATGTATTTGAATTTACGTTAAATTAATAGTTTAATATAATTTTTGGACTCCAAACATACTACGCTCACTTCATGCCACTAATCGCACATGTTTCGGAGTATGCAAATTGTTTTTTTTTTAATCGTACGCCCAATTTATCTCTGGAAGACTGGAACATATCTATTTAGGGTTTTGGGTTTACTTTTAATTCCTTTTGATTTTCTACTTTTAGAAACATCAATGGCATTTCATTACCGAGAAAGAACCAAAATACAACAAAAGCTTGACCGCCCACCGCATAAGAGATTCTTCCAACAACAAATATGATATGAGGTCTGAGGGCTCCTCAAACAAGTTACAAGAAAGTACCGTATGAAAAGCATAGCAAGCTAAATGATCGACGACACTATTGATATGATGACACATATATATGGGTAGAAAAAGCTTCTATTCATGGATTCTTATTAACAATGATTCAATGAAACCAACTTGTGAGGAAATGATGCCCAGTATGGAGAGAGAAAGATATTATTAGTAAAAAATTTAGATTTCACCAAATACTATAAATTTTTTTCAATGGACAACAAGGCTAATTTTTTACTATGAAAACTAGAAAATATTCATATATTGAATGTAAATGAAATAACTAGATATAGAACATTTCAAATAGTTAAAAGAAAGAAAAAAATCACTTTTGAAATGACTACATGCAACCAATACTTTAAAATCCATGAATATCTTCCTTTTCTTATTATATCATCCAATCATATAAAAACACTTTGCGCGACGAAGGTCATTCGTCGTGCAAAGTCAAAAAAACATCGCGCAAAAATTAGCCCAACGAACCTTCGTCGCGCACCAACCGTCGCGCAAGGACAGTGACAGAAGGGTTTGTGCGACGCAAAACCTACGTTGCGCAAAGACATTTTGCACAACGAAGATCCTACGTCGCGCAAAGTGTCTTTGCGCGAAGTTAAGACCACCTGCGTCGCGCAAACCCTTGTTTTTTCTTTTCTTTTTTATGGTAAAAATATTTTTTATTTAAATTTTTATAAATATTATAATTAAATTCTAAACAATAATTAATAAATCAAGAAAAAGTATTTAATTATAAAATATATGAAAATGTACATACAAAATGTGCAAACAAAAAAGAAAAAACTACAACAACTAGTCCTCTAGGATCGATACATCAGGCTACTTGGTATCGTCCAATGCCAAGCTTTGCATAACATTACACTAAGTCCCCGAGCAAGGATTTTATGTAATTCCGCAGTGTGCCCGGCATTTGTCTTTATTTAGAAGAATTCTACACTTCCCCTTGGTTCTGGCTGCTACTCTTCAAGATATTGTACTTGTAGAGAGGATAGGTAGTGTTGATAAAAAGCCACTTGTTGATGTAGAAACAGTGAAAATGGTGGGCACAAGGAAGTTGCCTTAGTTCCACTCCATCATCATAACAAGAAAGGCAGATGCAGCACTCCTGTAAATCACAATGATCATCATTCAAATGTAACAAGAATCTCTTGACTGCTCCAAAGATTTCGTTAGTCCACACATTGCATTTGAATACAAAACAAATCCAATTATATAACCGGTCAAGTAGAAAACGTTCCTCCTTAACTACCGGAACTCAAGAGAGTAAAGAAGAGAATGAGCCAAAAGTCAACAGCCCCTTACCGCATCCTCCTAAGAAAGAACATGTTCGATGGGTGAATCTGTTCCACATTCAGTCATTACTCCACCTTGTACATCACCGGCAACTTTCTCATTGGCAACTTTTCTAAATCTAAATTTTGAAAGTTGTTCGATGTCTTCCTTAGATGCTCCATCCTGTTTCAATAACAGGTCAAACAAATATACAAGGGAATGAGAAAATAAGGCATCAATATTCTATATAATTCTTCCAACTACACTCCATTAAATTTATAAACAATGAGGAGGCAAACTAATAAGAGTAAACAACACTTCCAAGTTTTAGTTACAACAACAAAACATCAAGCACTGTCCCATCAAATTTTTTTGTCAGGCCCATTAAGTTTGATGCAACTAAAAGAGCCAGAACAAATTAAATGAAACGAATTAGTATAACAATAATAAATCTTTCATCCTGAAGTGCTCCAAGGGAAACTACTATACATCAATTTTTCCAACCCTTTTTTATCAATAGAAATAGAACCATGTAATTCAACTATCTATCAATACTATCAAATTTAAGAGGATATACTAGATATTTCTGAGGAGATGAAAGTTTAGCAGTGAATGGGAGAAGGGTATGGTTTGATTTAGTGCAGCCTATTTTACCAACACGGGAACTCACCCGTTTAGTTGAGCTCATGAAGGCTATAAACAAACTTCTATACAAAACATCACTTGCCAACCCACCCCAGATAAAGTTATGCTAAACCGGAATCAAGCCCATCTTAGTTGAGTTCCATTTTAGAGTCCAAATCTTCCTACTGAAAATCTTGATACATTGATATTTCCGTTCAAACTAACAAGATTTGACTAATTTTTGTTATTGTCAAATAACTGGTAAATAAATTTTGCTATTGTAGAAACATATAGAACTTGTCAGTTTCCGGTTTCATTTTTCAACCAGTAATACATCAATATTCACCGAACAGACAAAATGATAATGATAGAAGACACTGATAGTTATGGATGTTTGTACCATACTTGACCAATCCTGAAACTACTAAGCACCGGTCAACGGTATACTGTCAAGGACCCAGAAGAGTTTCCCTCCAATCAAGAGGCCAATCACAGCGCGACACATGTCGACATTAGAACCAATCATAGCGTGACACGTGTCAACATCAGAAGCCAATCACAACACGACACGTGTCAATGTCAGAATGAAACTAGAAACTCTCTTCTATAAATATAGATCATTCTCTCACAATATTTTCTAATGTCATTTGTACTAAATCATTCACTAGTATTCACTAAAGGAGAGTTTGAACCTATGTACTAGTGTAAACCCTTCACAATTAATGAGAACTCATCTACTCCGTGGAAGTAGCCAATCTGGGTGAACCACATACATCTTGTGTTTGCTTCCCTACCCCTATCCATTTACATACTTATCCACACTAGTGACCGAAGCAATCTAGCTAAGGTCATAAACTTAACATTTTTTTTTGTACCAAAGTCCTCACTGATTTTGTGCATCAACAATGAACATGAAAACCAACACACCCCCACACACAAAAAATAGAGATTACTGGGGATGAGAACTACCTGATCTATGATAGCATATAAAAGTGAAAAAATGCACGAAAGACAGCAACAAACTGCGATACCAATCATACATGCCAGTGTAACACAGAAAACAACAAAAAACACATCAAAACCCAGGAAAATTATACATAACCTGCAGACAAAGCCACATTGCCATAGTTAGGAGTTTATCCTTGATTTTCAAATAAATAGATGAGAGAAAGAGATAAAGAGCAAAAAGCAGTAAAGCTGAGGGGAAGCGCGTGCTAAAGATTGACCACCTGCCGATACCCAATAGAACCCAATGATCCACCAGAAGTTGAAGGGATGAGATTTTTAAAACGAATAAAAACCCTAATTCAATCCCCATTTCAAAATTAAAACCCTAATTCCCATTCACAAATTTTTAAACCTTAAAATACATCCCATGCCCTACTAATTTATCCCAAATTAAAACCCTAAATTATAAAATTCATCTCAATTCACAATCAAATTCCTTAATTTCACAATTTCATAATTTGTAATTAGACTTACTTTCAAAGAGAGCCTCCGAGCATGACGAATGGGCGGTGGCTGCCCGTCGTTTAGAACAAGAGGGAGAAAGACAACCGACAGAGTGGTGGTGGTGGTTGGATTTAAGAATGGGAAGAGGAAAGAGGGGTCCGGGTTCAAGATTTGGGGTTCGAGCTTGCGAAGAAGAGAGAGAGGTCTGAGTTCAAAATAAAGAAGATGAGGAGGAAGGCTACGGGAGAGAATGAGGAGAGGATGAGGATGAAGGATGGGGAGGGTGGGAGAGAGAGGGAGAGAGAGGACGAGATGAGCAAGAGGGAAGACAGAGACCGAGTGAGAGAGAGTTCGGGTGTGGAAAACTTTTGTCCAGAGTTGGGAAAATTTTAAAAAGGCGCCCATTTTTAACAATAGCACCGCCAAAATTATCAGGAATTGTGCGACGGAGATATACATTTGGACGTTGCGCAAAGTGTTTTTGCGCAACGATCACATCATGACGTCGCGCAAGGTATTTTAAAAAAAAAAGTTATAAAATTTACAAAAAAGTGACTTTATTCTTTTTAAATTTATTTATTTTTACATAAAACCCACAAGAATATATTTTTCTAACAAAAATCCGATCCGAACTACAACAATAAATTTAAAGCTACTTAATAAATATACATACCATTCAATTTC
This sequence comes from Malus domestica, assembly GCF_042453785.1. Lineage (NCBI taxonomy): Eukaryota > Viridiplantae > Streptophyta > Magnoliopsida > Rosales > Rosaceae > Malus > Malus domestica. Next base: position 9,859,017 of record NC_091673.1, read on the forward strand.
TTAAATGTTATACATACAAAATAAATAAATTTAAGTCTACTTAATGTATATATAACATTGAATTTGATGGGATACGCATTGTACGAAACTAATTTCAACGATCCAACTGTCAAACTTGCTTGTATATACTTCGAGATCGCATATGCCAAAAATCGCAAAAAACAAACATTCAAAGATGAAGTAACAAGACAAAACTTTTCGACGGTTATAAACAAAAAATCACGATTTAACGGTAATTTTAACTCCGATTTTGATAATTTTTTACAGCTACACTCCTTGATCCTATATGAATACAATGAACTAATTCAATCATCAGTTTAAAATATTTACACTACTAGATACCACAAAAATCTTATGTTATACTTAAGTATAAATAAACTCTAAGTGTTAGTGAATCTATTGTTTTGATGGGATACGCATTATACGAAACTAATTTCAACGATCCAACCATTAAACTTGTTTGTAAATACTTCGAGATCGCATATGCCAAAAATCGTAAAAAACAAACATTCAGAGATCAAATAACGAGACAAAACTTTTCGACGGTTATAAACAAAAAATCAAGATTTAATGGTAGTTTTAACTCCGATTTTGATATTTTTTACCACTACACTCCTTGATCCTATATGAATACAATGAACTAATTCGATCATTAATTTAAAACATTTACACTAGTGGATACCACAAAATCTTATGTTATACTTAATGAAAGTATAAATAAACTCTAAGTGTTAGTGAGTTTATCATTTTGATGGGGTACGCATTGTACGAAACTAATTTCAACGATCCAACCGTCAAAATTGTTTGTATATGCCTCAAGATCGCATACGAAAACAATCGCAAAAAACAAACATTCAAATATCAAGTAAAGGGACAAAAATTTTCAACGGTTATAAACGAAAAATCACAATTTAACGGTTATTTTAACTCCAATTTTGATGATTTTTTACAGCTACACTCTTGGATCCTATATGAATACAAGGAACTAATCCGATCGTCAACTTAAAACATTTACACAAGTGGATACCACAAAATCTTATGTAATACTTGATGAAAGTATAAATAAAATATAAGTGTTAGGGAATCTATTGTTTTAATGGGATACGCATTGTACAAAATGAGTTTCAACTATCCAACCGTCAAACTTATTTGTATATGCTTCGAGATCGCATAGGCCAAAAATGGAAAAAAAAAACAAACTTTCAGAGATCAAGTAACGGGACAAAACTTTTCGACGATTATAAACGAAAAAATCACAATTTAACGGTTATTTTAACTCCGATTTTTCTGATTTTTTACCGCTACACTCCTGGATCCTATATGAATACAAGGAACCGATCCGATCGTCACTTTAAAACATTTACACAAGTGGATACCACAAAATCTTATGTTATACTTGATGAAAGTATAAATAAAATATAAGTGTTAGGGAATCTATCGTTTTAATGGGATACATTGTACAAAACTAGTTTCAACGATCCAACCGTCAAACTTGTTTGTATATGCTTCGAGATCGCATACGCCAAAAATGGCAAAAAACAGACCTTCAGAGATCAAGTAACAGGACAAAAATTTTCGACGGTTATAAACAAAAAAATCACGATTTAACGGTTATTTTAACTCCGATTGTGATGATTTTTTATAGCTACACTCTTGGATCCTATATGAATACAAGGAACTAATTCGATCGTCAATTTAAAACATTTACACAAGTAGATACCACAAAAGAAAAAGGCAACCCCAAAAGAAAAGCAAAAGGAAAAAAAAAACACTTTGCGCAACGTAGGTACACATGCGTCGTGCAAAATAGCTTTGCGCGACGCATGTGGACCTACGTCTTCCGCAGTTTTAACTTCTTGTTTACCCCTTCCACTCCTGCCTTAAAATTATTGTTTAAGGACCTATATGATGAGACCACGTATTCTAAATCATACACATGTGTTCCTACGTCTCGCAAAGTTTTTTTTTGTTTTTTGTTTTTATTTTTTGTTTTTTCTATGTTCCACAGTTTTAACTTCTCGTTTACCCCTTCCACTCCTGCCTTAAAATTATTGTTTAAGGACCTTTATGATGAGACCACGTATACTAAATCGTAAATGGTAGAGACTACACCTAAAATGATTACTAACCACATAATAGAATAGTGGTTTGACAAAACTGTAAACTGGCTTCTTCTCTAAATCTCTAACATTCTAGTTTCCTCCTCCCAATTTTGTGAGAAATGAAATCTATCCATTTTTTAGCACACATCAATCTATCCCTAAATTAGATCAAGTTAATTGAGCAGCTTGCAGTTTCTTAGCTTTTGTTTCCCTAAACCTATCAAAATCATTCATACTCCTAGTCATACATTCTACTCATTCAATTGTTTAAAATCAAAACTCAACTTGTTAAAAATAAGCATTGACAAAGATAATTAAAGAAAAACATAAATACACAAAAATAAACAAATTCAAACATAAATGTAATCAATAAATAGTTAATTAATTAATCAAATAACTACAATACCTGAAGGTGATGATGGTGAGGGTTAAGAGAGATGGAAAGTCTAAAAGAGAGAGGTTGAATGTGAAGAAAAATGCCCTTGTGTGTGGTTATTTTAGAAAGAAAAAAAACCATCGTTGACTTTGGGCAATGCCACATACTTTGCGCAACACAGGTTCAAAGTGGGATGGTTTGGCACCAAAATTTTGCGCGACGCTAAACACAAAATGTCGCGCAAATAGCCTTTGCGCAATGAAGGCTTGCATCACGCAAAGCTATTTTGCGCGACGTTTTGTGTTTAGCGTCGCACAAACATACTTTGTGCAACGAAATTTTCTGCGTCGCGCAAGTTTCCATTGCGCAAACATGTTTTTGTACTAGTGTAACCATCCATGCATGCCAAAAGTTCTTATTGATAACTTCCATGTAGGGTTAGAAAATAAGGAAACCGATTGAAATGACACGCCTTGACAAATTAAGTATGTAAATGGGTAGAGATTCAGAGAACTAATTAAATTATGATCGGACAACAACAACAAAAAATAAAAAAAGAGATTATGACACACGTTTTATATTTATTACATTTTTTATAACAGTTCAAGTACAATGGATATTGTAGAGGCACAATCAAATTTTGGGAATGGTACAAAAACTAGCTAAGCGTATAAATCGTGTTTAAATAAAACCCAATTCAGAGAATTGGTAGAGAAGTTGAAAAGCAAGAAGAAAGAAGGCTCGACAGATGTCCATGGTAGAGAATAAAGTTGTGAGCCATTTCGACTCCCTCAATTTGGAGGCAGGAAAAGTTTCGACGCCCCAAAGCTCAAAGCTACGGGCACGTCTCTATTTGTTCATTTCAATATTTTTTAATAGTTTTTCTTTAATTACAAGCGATATTACCACTTTAAATTGAAAGGGATGATTTGAACCCAACCGCAGATCAACCATTTGCTTCTTGAGGGTTTAGTTTGACATAGTCTTGAGATTTATACTAATTAATTAGTTTGCTCCACTTTAATTTACTTATTTGTGTTCAGCAGCATGTAAGTTGGCGGAGAACTTAGAGTTTGGTATTTCAGTGCACAGGTGTTGTGTATGGCGACTTGGGGACGTCTCCACTCTTTGTGCTTAATAGCACTTTCGCCCAAGGAAGTGGCCCCCATGAAGACGTTGTGGGAATCCTGTCTCTCATCTTCTACACCCTAACACTCATACCCCTGATTAAGTATGCCTTAATCGTCTTGTGGGCCAATGATAATGGTGATGTTAAGATAACATTATTAGTGGCTAGCTGCACCTTTTTTATTGTTGTAGGACACCAATATTTGTGTCTTTAGAGTCAAAAGACACAATATACTTTGGTGTCCTGTGACCAGATTTCTAGTACTGAATTAACGATAGCACTCAATCATACCACATGATGGCATCAACCTTCACAAATCTTCTGAATTTTTTTTATTAAGTTTGTTGAATTCGTAGGGGGGGGACATTTGCACTGTATTCATTGTTGTGCCGGCATGCGAAGGTGAGCTTAATTCCAAACAACCAGCCAGAAGAAAGGGGCTATCAAACTACAAACTTGGAACGCCATCCAACGGGTTAAAACGATCGCAAGCCATCAAGAAGAAGCTCGAGAATAGTAAGATAGCCCAATATGTTCATTTCCTTGTAACCATTATGGGAACTTCCATGGTACTTGGAGATGGGGTTCTTACTCCTTGCATTTCAGGTAATTGAATACTAGTTTCATGGCATAGAATTCTGAACTTATTGAACGAATAAATGCATTGTGATTGTATACTTTAGCATAAATATTTTCTTGCTAGAGAACTGACAAAACATTTTAATGTGCGTGTATGCAGTTCTTTCTGCAGTGATCGGGATCCAATCAGTAGGCATCAAATCATTAAGCACAGGTAGAGAAATATTTATATGCGATCGTAACACCGCCATAAAATGCCTACTAATAAAGTGGAAGAAAAGGAGGCTTTAAATTAGCGTTTTGAATCACTTATATATCTATGCAAATCATATTAAATTTATTTATTTTTGTTGGTATCTTAAACGTTTAGTGATACATTTGGTAACTGTTTGGGCCCAAAATATCAGTTTGGGCCGAGTTTAGAGTTATTCTCGGCCCAGAGGCCGTACTTAGGAGTCGCTGGGGGTCATCCGGTTTATGGGCCACATAGCCAAGGCCGGCCGTGTCCTATGAGGAATCCATGGGTAGTTGAATCCTGATATGAGAAGGAGTTTCGACAAGATAAGGATGTTGAAGTTTGGGATTGAATGCGGCCCGATAAGGGGGTTGAGTTCAAAGTCCTAGTAGGAGAAGGATTGGCCGAGATAAGGTTGGATCAGGGGAAGGAGTTCTAATTCGAGTATGGTTGTGATTCGATTGGAAGCAGGTTGACTACTATAAATAGAGGGAGGAGGACATCATTAATGCCCCCTCTAATTCAAAACACAAATTGCCTTGCGCAAACCCTCGCTTTCGCGAAACCTCTCAACAACCTTGAGATTTTTATTTTCCTTTTCCGCCAACACATCTTCAGTTTAGATAAATAGCATTGTGAAGGCAACTGGTGATACCTTCAGTTTGGATAAACAGCACTATCGCCGTAGAACCAGCCAATCGCGGAACACCTTTAGTTTAGATAAACAGCATTGCGTCAAGGCCGATTGGTTATCTATCCAAGTCTTGGTCGAGAAAGACTTTAGGGTCTTTATTGGCAGAGGTCATCTCATTAGCCTTTTCGGCGAGGTGAGGTGTTACAATTTACTAGGGTTCGGCACATTGAACGCCGAGTTGTTTTATGATTGGATACTCACAAGTAAGCTTTAGAGTTAAGCATTCTGACGGCCGAACCACATTTACCATCAAGATGTATATCTGTTTTGAGTATATGTGCCCCTATACTCTGGTGTCGATTCGACGTGCTTATACCTTTATAAATATAATTACTGTGACCGAATCCGGCGCCAACGATTTGTGAACTTCACAAAATTAGTAGCCTTGTCTTCAGACTTTAGAACCCAAAGGTCGAGATGTGTTCCTTCCTTGGCCGCAATCGAAAAATCAAGAAGTCAGCCACGCATTCAACGCAACATCAACACATGTTACTCCTCGGCCGAGCTCGGCCGACAAGTTGGCACGCCCCGCATCAACCGAAGGATGTAATTAGCTCATTAGTTACTCGGCCTGTGCGCCACGTAGGCTTGATAGTTTTTAGGGTCAACAGTAACATTGGCTATTACTTCAAATGTTGTTGTTGGGGTCTCCATAGCAATACTGATCATTCTCTTCACTTTTCAACAATTTGGAACTGATAAAGTGGGATTCACATTTGCTCCTATTCTCATCTTATGGTTCTTGTTCATAAGTGGCATCGGCGTTTACAACTTAATCACACATGACATTTCTGTATTAAGTGCTGTTAATCCAATCTACATCTTTTGTTACTTCCATAGAAATGGAAAACAAGCATGGATTTCACTTGGGGGAGTAGTTCTCTGCACTACTGGTAAGTACAAATTTATCTAGAAATAGATATATTTTATTTTTAACCATGTTTCTCCTTCTGAATTGTTTAACTAGCAAGAGGCATAAACATGCAGGCAATGAGGCCATGTTTGCGGATCTTGGTCACTTTAATGTCCAAGCAATACAGGTAAGCGAATAGTACTACCCAAGCCATTATTGTTGTACATAGACTTGTGGATCTAATGTTGGTTTCTTTAGGAAAAGGAAACGAGGAAATTTTTATAAAGGACCAACTATTATAAATTACCTACAGAGTATCAACTAACAGCATTCAAATTATTACTATTGAACTGCGTTCTTTTAAGTACTTCAGTGCACCTTAACTCATAAACCCTAATAATGCAAATCAGTTTCTCTTGCATCATATTTCCTGCATTGATAATGGCATATGGCAGTCAAGCCGCGTACCTCAGCAAGTTCCCAGAGAAGGTGGAGAATAAATTCTACAATTCTATACCAAGTGAGTTCTCACCACACAAGCATCATTCTCAAATTCCAAACCGGAAAATTTGTTTATCGAGATCATATTTAACTATATGCTTGAATAATTATTTTTGTTTGATGTATTAATCTTTCTTGAGTTGGCACTGTAACATCCCACATCACCTAAGGGAATGATCCTTATATGTATATTCTCATCCTTACCTAGCACGAGGTTTTTTGGAAGCTCACTAGCTTCAGGTTCCATCGGAACTTCGAAGTTAAGCTAGTAGCACGCGAGAGCAATCCCATGATGGGTGACCCACTGGGAAGTTGCTTATGAGTTTCCAGAAACAAAACCGTGAGGGCGTGGTCAGAGCCCAAAGCGGACAATATCGTGCTACGGTGGTGGAGCAGGCCCGGGAAGTGATCCGCCCCAGGCCAAGATATGACATATTGTCCGCTTTGGGCCCTGACCACGCCTTCACAGTTTTATTTTTTGGGAACTCACGAGCAACTTTCCAGTGGGTCACCCATCATGGGATTGCTGTCGCGCGCTACTCGCTTAACTTCGGAGTTCCGATGGAACCCGAAACCAGTGAGCTCCCAAAAAGCCTCGTGCTAGGTAAGGATGAGAATATACATATAAGGATCACTCCCCTAGATGATGTGGGATGTTACAGGCACTATGCAGAAACTTTGTACTGGCCAATGTTCGGCGTGACTATAGCTGCTGCTATTGTTGGAAGCCAATATATGATATCTGCAACATTTTCAATTATCTCTCAATCCTTAAGTCTGGGTTGTTTCCCTAAGGTTAAGGTTGTTCACACCTCCGCTAAATATGAGGGCCAGGTTTACATACCGGAGGTCAACTACATGCTTATGATTGCTTGTGTTACAGTCACTGCCATATTCAAGACTGGTGATCAAATTAGCAACACATATGGTAATTAAGCACCCAAAATATTACAAAAATCCCTTCTTAAAAATATTTTTACCATATGCACCAAAATTTGAATAGTAAAGAACTGAACATATAAATTTGCAAAATGACATGCATCTTCTTGTGATGCAGGAATTGCGGTTGTTAGTGTAATGGTGATAACCACATGTTTGCTCACTCTAATAATGTTAGTTGTATGGAAGACGAGCATGTGGTTGATTGCTGTCTTCTTTATGGTGTCCATTGGCATCAAAGGGACTTATTTATCTGCAGTCTTGTTCAAATTCTTTGAAGGTGGATACCCTCCTTTGTGCTTTGCTGTTGTCCTCATGGTGGTTATGGGGATTTGGCATCATGTGCACAAGCAAAGATACATGTTTGAGCTCAAAAATAAGGTTTTTAGTGAACACATGAAACAGTTGGCTTCTGACCCTAATATAAATCGTGTGCCAGGTGTTGGACTTCTATATTCTGAGCTTGTTCAGGGAATTCCTCCTATAGTCTCTCAGTATGTGTTCGTCTGGAGGAATTTCCGATGGGGAAGTTTCCTGGCCAACGAGCATGCAGCTCCCCAAGAGGTTGGCGCCAGTTGATATTGTATGTCGGGCTTCTGCTTATTGACGGGTTGTAAGAGAATGACAGAGTTACTTCTGAAATGTGCCTTTATGGGGCCTTAGGTGTAGGTCTTGAGGCTCACAATCAAAACTAACTTTAAGTGTTTAGGCGTGCCACTGCCATCTTTAGCATGACAGATGTAAAACATATGTTATATATGCTCGAGAGACCGAATTAGCTCTGAAATGTGCCTTTGTAGGGCCTTAGGTGTAGGCCTTAAGGCTTCCAATCAAAACTAACTAAGTATTCGAATATATATTGGTTGTTTCATTGTTGCAGAAGTATCACAATTGTTATCCTTTAATTGCCCGTGCCCGAAGAGCAGAACGAACCCAGATAGGTGCCTTTATAGGGCCTTAGGTATAGGCCTTGAGGCTTCCCATCAGAGTTAATTCTATACTCAAGCGTTCAATGGCAATCATAGTATAACAGTAGTAAAACTAAGAAATAGGCTGATTACTTGCACCCTAAGTAACTTTGGACTTCTTGTTATCAAGGACTATCGTGGATGGGTTAAGTCCACATAAAGTTCTTGTTCATGCCTTGAGACCAAGGACTTTTAATTGATCAATCTTGTATGCCCGAGAGGTTAGAACTTAGAAGCCTTTTAATCATAAACTTGCTAAAAATAACTTGGATGCAAATGGAAGTATACATCATATTACTAGATTTATGACTGAAAAGACAAAACAAAGAGGGTCGGGCAAGGTTTTCACCTTGTCGGGCAAGGCTGATCGTCTTACAACTTCTTCTCTTTGTGATTTACAAAGGATTTGAGTGCTAGAAGGGGAGATTAGGGGATGAGTTTACAAGAGAGAATCGATACTACAACAAGATTTAGACAGAGCAGCAGAGCTTTTACAAAGGTTTTTTTGGTGAAGGTTGATCCCGAAAAGGATAAAGGTTTGATGCTGACTACAGTTTCGTATGCAAATCTGGCTTGAGCAGAGTTTATGTATTTGTTTGTTTGTTTGAGTGTCCCTATCTTTTATTTTTCTTTCCCCTTTTATAGATGATTTGGCTTGACTGCCTGCGGCATTAATCTTGCCCGCATGCTGTTAAAGGGTAGTGACTCATCAGCTTTTTACTTGTACTGCCATTATAAAGTACTTTTAGGCTGATTAGCTGGCTAGTCTACACCACTTGATCTCTAGATGGGTGAGCAAGTGGCTTAAGTGATCTGCACTTAGTCGGGAAAAGGGCTTCTCCTTTCTTCTGGATTTCGGCTTCCTTCCTTCTGGATCTTCTTTTGGGCTATCCCCTTTTGAGCCCAAAGTTCAAGTTTTAACCCAAACAGTACCCCCCTTCAATTAAAATTCAGGCTGGAATTCCAGGCGCCAATATTGATTAAATAGGCGCTCTTCATACCCACGTCTTTCCTTGGGATTTGTACCCTTTTAAAAAACAACTGTCGCTTACCTGCGATCTCTCTACTGACCCACGAAACATCAAATATCCCTAATACGAAATCCCCCCATTTTCGACTTCCTTTTGCTTTTCACCCTATATCTTTTGCTCCCATCAGCTTCTTGTCACACCTCTTCCAAACTTATTAAATGGCTTCAGGATCTGACCAAGTTCAGCTATCATACGAATCTGGTGAAGGCATCGCTACTTTACTCCGCTTACTCAACAGATTGCATCACCCTCGGGCAGGTTTGTACTCTGAACTTTTCTTTGAAGCACACGGGGTACAATCGTTGGGTCCTACATGGATTTCTCGCGTCCCTGTTGTGATAAAGAGTAATATGCCCAAGGGTAACTGGTTTACCCCAAATCCTTTCTTGGCCAAGTCCGGCATCTTTTCATCTAAGTGTTCATCATATCGTCGTGGCTTTCCTCTAATGAACGACCCAGCTTAGACTCAGTGGATTGATGAACTAGAACCAACCTTCAAGAAGAAGTGGATGAACAATGGTATTTATGAACTAATAATGCTTTCAAAAACTACCATTATTCCCAAGCCCGAACTGCTTGTTACTTCTCTTCTTTTCTGGAACTCGAGCACAAATACTTTTGATTTTCACATGGGTCCCATGTCTCCAACTATTCTAGATATGGCCCAAATTTTCGGGCTAAGACCATCGGGCAAGATTGAAGATGTTACTTAAGACTGGGTTCCTTTTTCTTCTTTAATTGCTGAAAGCTCCGGTTCCTCCACATCTTTTCTCCGATTAGAATATAACTCTGCGACTTTTAAGAGTTACGGGACCTCTTACAAGGGATTCATCCCCTTTGTAAAGGAGAATTTTGGTGTAGATTCCTCTCATGCCAATAAAGATCAGGAACATATGTACTTCCTCTTATATTGGCTCAACAAGCATGTTTTCCCAAATAAATCTAAAGGGGTGAAGGTTGAATGGATCCATAACTTTGATGATGTAGCCACAGGTCCGTTTCTTCTTTCTCATCTTTATCACCTCATCTTTGAAATGAATCAAGGTGAGCCATTTGAAACCAATCTGAATGGACCCATATGGATGATCCAAATATGGCTCCAATGGTATTTCCCAGAATTTCGGGATGTTAACTTAGAATTCCCAGAAGGTGTGGGCCCTGCCCGAATATGAGCTGAAGCCGCTCCCATAGATCACTTTACTTTTGCCTGTTTTTATTTCTTCAAAGTTTGTAGAGCCCGATCATACTTGGAGTGGGGCGCTTCAGTTTTGAGGAGATATCCTTGGTTCTCGGACCAAGCCTTCCAAGATGCTTCCGGGGAAGATGCCACCTCATTTTACAGGAAAAAATTTATCAATTGTATTCAACCAAGAGACATAGCCTGGGGAGTTCGTGGCAACCGTTATGATCGTGGGTTGGAAGTATATCACCCTAATTTTTGTAGCAGGCAATTAGGCTTTAGGCAAGCCATTCCCATCCTATTCTTTGATTCTGTTCACTGTGGCACTTCCTTTAGGTTACTATCCCCTTCAAATGTGACCTTTCGAGCGGCCCAATGAAGTCTTGAAGTTATGAATCAGGTTGCCCGAAAGTCTATAGTTCTTAACTTCGAATGCACTTCACTCTTCTCCACCTGGTGGGAAGCCAAATGGACTAAGAAATATGGAGGAGATTTGCGAGAAACTCACGGCCGTCTTTTTAGCCAACTCTCCCTCAAATCATACCCAAGTTCGGGCGAACTTGAAAACTGGAAGGAAATGATTCAGCCAAAAAACCAGTTACTTTTGATAGGTATTTCTCTCCCTGATTCGAATCTGTCTTCCTTCAAATTTTTTTCTCTCTATCTACCGTAAACTTTATTTAAGTCTCATTTTTCTTGATCCTACAGCTCAAGTAGATGTTGAATCAGCATCCATTGAATCAGAGGATGATTCAGCTGATGTAGCAGTTCTTCATGGAGCCGCAGTAGAGGCTCAAAGACAAGAAACTGGAAAAGGTGGAGATGTTTCAGAATCTTTTGGAGATTCAGAAGCTAAAGACGTACCTGAGGCAAACATCAAAACGCCTAAGCAGAGGAAAGTAGTTGTGGTCGAGACCTCAGAATCTGAACCTGCATCACCACCCAAACTTAAACGGTCAATCCCCACCAGAAAGAATAAGAGGTCAAAGACTATTCAGGCTTCCAAGTCTTCAGCCTCGTCGATTCTAGTTTCTAAGGCAGGCATAAAGAAACAAAAGTCTTCAAGTAAGTGTTTTTTTTTTATCGGACTGCCATCCTTCTTCTTTATCTAATTGTCCCTGTTTGCTTTGAAATTAGAGCCTCAGGCTTCCAAGAAACCAACTACTGCATTCAGGAAGGATCCACTGGGAGCTGAAATGCATCAAAAAGCTGAAGATCCGCAGAATATCACCCTTAGGAAGCTTGAGGTATTTGCTTGTACTTTGAACATGATTGCTTAATTCAGGCCATAAGGGAAAAGATTCTTCCACCCGAGGCCTCTTTATCATTTGCCCGAAAAACAAGTGTCTTTTTTCCTCAGGCTAATCCTTTAGAAGTGCATTTCCCTCATTCTTGAATCTTGAATAACTTTATAGTCTCTCGAACAGATGACCGAACTTTCTCTTCCTCTCTTTTATCCAGGTTGGGGTATATGCCCTCTTGCCTAGCCAAGGTTCCCCCCCCCCCCCCAAAAGTCTCCTATTTCTCCTTCTGCCCTGGAGGCAACTCCCGCTTCTCAATTTAATCCAGCAACAAAGGTCATGTTGCATTTTGTAGATGAAGACATCAGTTTGGTGGGCAGTTATCCTGACATTGAACTTCTATACATTGTGCCCATATTCACTTTCTATTTATCCTTTCTCTAGCCATCTCCAATGCATGAATCACAACGACCATCAGTGGTGACTTTTGGAAAACCCGTAGCCTCTGAGATTCCTGTGACCCTAAGGGTAGCTATCTTGCAGGTGCTTCCTTGCCCAATAGCTACTACCGATGAAACTCCTTCTTCTCCTCATACCCAGGTATGGAGGCATTTTCTCTTTCTGTTTTCTTCTCATAACCTGTTTACTAACAACTGCTACAATTTTTTGATGCTCTTAGGGCATTGGTGAAGGTTCGGGCATAGCTTTTTCTTCCTCTACCGGTGGTAGTGATTCTTCTCTTTTTAAAACCCCAGGTCCTATTCAGGTATATTTCTTCTTTCCAAAGCTTCTCTCTACCTTAAACTGTCTTTTTTGTTGTAACCTGCTCTTCTTTGGTTCTTGCAGTAGGCCCTAAGAGAGGCTTCGAGCAAATCTCCCCTATGTTTGGTGCATAAAACGAAGTTCCCCTGGCCTCTTTCAACTTCTAGAGATACAGGGATTTCCTTTCCTGGAATTGAGAGGATCGGGACCGAAACTGGAGATTTGGCTTAATCAATGGTAACTCCCTCTTTAAAAGAAACTGGAGTACGAACCCCTCCTCTTTCTTTTTCATTTTCAACAACTACTAACTTGCCCGAACTTTTTGAAGAATTCGGGCAACTTGAGACAAGGCTGAAATTTTCAAAGCGTTCTTCTGAATCTTCCGGCCTTCAAGAGCAACCCCGATCGTTTCAAGAATGGGTGAAGAAGGACTTTTCAGCATCATTCAGCCTCAAGGCTCTTCACGACATAGAAAAGGTTACGATAGAGCTTTTTAAAGCCGGCCAGCTATCCAAAACTCAACATGATTCATTCCTCTCTTTCTTTGAGAACTTGAGGGCTCTCAGGGATCAACATCAGAGAGCTGAGAGACAAGCCAATCGTGTAAGATGTTTTAAGAAGAAAGAATCAAGTACTTCTGCTCAGGTTGAACAGTTGATGGATGAGGGCTTGCTGACAAAAAAAAAATTTAAGTGGTAACTTCTGAAATCCAAAAGCTAGAAGAACAACTTGTTGCTCTGAAAGCTGAGCAAACATCTCTTCTTGGCACCCTTAAACATCAAATTGAAGAAGTCAAACTTAGAGCTAGAGCACACTAGGTCTCAACTTATCAATAGCAACACTGTTCTGGCTGAACCTAGTAGAATTTTTACAATCATGCAGACTTATCATTCCCGAATAATTACTTTGAGTGAAGATGTAAATCTGTTGGATTATGATCACTTGTAACCCTTTTTTTTTTATCAGAATGAACATGTGTTTTACCTCTACTTGCCTTGCTCATGGAATTGTCTGAACAAAAACCCCATGTTTATATATTTGGGCAACTCCCTGCCCCCTCTTTATTTTCTTTTCTGCTTCCCTTACTTATACCAATTTCAGGACCTGATCATGATCACTTGGTCCCTCTTCTGGTGCAATTATTATTGTCGTGGGGGCATTGGAGCAACAAATGATGACCCCCAAATCAGGTTGATCGCGTTGATAGGGGCTTCTGGGAAAATGTTTGTATCAACCATCATACTGCCTTGGGGTTTGTCCAGCAACAGCTTTCCCTTCACTATAAGGTCTTGTATCCAATCTTTGAACTGGACACAATTGGCTATGGAATGGTTAAAGGTATAGTGCAACTTGCAATATTTCTTCCCCCTTAGCTTTTCTGGTTTAGGCATCTTTTTAGTAATGTCGGGCAAAATTACTCTTGCCCACACCAGTTCTTCATAGATTTCAGGTGCTTTGGCCAAATCAAATGAATAACTCTGGTACTTGGGAGGTTTCATAGGGACGAACCCTCCATCGTTCATTACGATTTTCTGGTCTTTGATGGGTTGAACCAACCATTTCACTGTCAATTGTTTGAAAGGCGTGGTCATTTTAGCAACACAAACATCAATTTCCCCTCTATCATGATCATCTTCATGCTCTGGCCTTGCTTCTTCCACCTCCACATGATGAATTGCGGCTTTGTTCTTATAAAAAGAAGGCACCTTGGAAGTATGCTTCACTTGCTGTTCTTCTAGTAGCAACCTTTCATACTTGGTGGCGGCGATTACCAACTCATGTAACTCGTTGAATTGCGTGTCATAAAACCTTTTCCTCAGAGGTAATCTCAAAGCCCTTTGAGCAATCGATATAAGTTGAGCTTGGTTAACAGGGAATTGGCATCTCATTCTTGTCTTTCTGAACCTCATCATGAAATCTTCTGTGGACTCATGGTCGTATTGTTTGACTTCAACCAGGTCATTAATAGTCATTTCTGGCTCTATTTTGTAAAACTGTTCATGGAAGGCCATCTTCATTTGCCCCCAGTTGGCAATAAAGTTAAGGGGCAATAGAGAGTACCATTGAGATGCTAGCCCTACCAATGAATTTCCAAACAACCTCAACTTGTAATTCGGGTTGTCTTCATATGCCACACAAATGATTTGAGAATTTGAAAATGTGATCTCTAAAGGATACACTGCCATCTTCTCCTGTGAATGTTGGGAATGTAGGCATTTTGAAGTTGAGAGGAAAAGGGTTTTGCTCATCAATGTATTCAGGATAAGGTTTTTGATAGGTAACCCTGAATACTGGACGAGCTCGTGGTTGAGCATTATGAGCCACCGTCCTCCTTAATTCAACCAACTCCTCCCTCAGTTGCTGAGTAATCCTATTATCATGAAAGATAAAAGCAAACTCATTCCTTAGGCTTCGGTCAGTGCCCGCACCTGCTTCCTTCTTTGATTCGGGCTTTCTCCAGTTGACTCCTCCTCCTCCCTTATTAGCCAACGGGGGTGGTCTATAAGGAGGAGGCTTATCTGAAGTTGTGAAGCTTTCTTTTCCGCTGGATTTTCCAATCATTATGGGCATCCCATACTTTGGTCTTTGTTCACTCTACTTCCTATTATTAAATGATAATAATAGGAAGCTAGAGAATTCTTTCTCTAGAACCGATTCAATCATGGGTTCACCTCCTTCAAGAACTTCCTTTTTCTTTCCCCTATCTTTTTCTTCTTCAAATAACGGAAATAGAGGAAGAACTGGTTCACTTCTAGAGGTAGCCTGACTCATCACACCTCCTTGAGCACTTCTTAGGGTAGAGAACTCCAGATCTAGTCTCCTCTGTAAATTCCCTGTTAAGGTACAAAGTCTGCTTACTTCTCCCTTGGTTTCCAAAGAAATCTTTTCCATGCTCTTCAACACTTGTATCATAGTAGCCTATAGTTCTTCGTTAGTTCCTTTTCCTTCAGACCTTCCAGATGAAGTCGGGCTTTCCAGGATCACCTGTCCTGATGGAGAAGAAGGATTTCCTGGCTGATCTGTCATCTTTAACGAAGGTTGAGATGCTTCGTACTTTGTACTCTTTTGAAAAGTTTTATGGCTTTTCTTCTTTGACATACAAGTTTTCAATATGTATCCCACTGGGCGTGCCAAAACTATGTTCGTCTGGAGGAATTTCCAATGGGGAAGTTTCCTGGCCAACGAGCACACAGCTCCTCAAGAGGTTGGCGCCGATTGATATTGTTTGTCGGGCTTCTGCTTATTGGCGGGTTGTAAGAGAAAGACAGAGTTACTTCTGAAATGTGCCTTTGTAGGGCCTTATGTGTAGGCATTGAGGCTCACAATCAAAATTAACTTTAAGTGCTCAAGCGTGCCACTGCTCAAAATTAACTTTAAGTGCTCAAGCGTGCCACTGCCACTGCCATCTTTGTAGGGCCTTAGGTGTAGGCCTTGAGGCTTCCAATCAAAACTAACTAAGTACTCAAATATATATTGGTTGTTTCATTGTTGCAGAAGTATCATAACTGTTATCCTTTAATTACCCGTGCCCGAAGAGCAGAACGAACCCAGATAGGTGCATTTATAGGGCCTTAGGTATAGGTCTTGAGGCTTCCCATCAGAGTTAATTCTATACTCAAGCGTTCTATGGCAATCATAGTATAACAGTAGTAAAACTGAGAAATAGGCTGATTACTTGCACCCTAAGTAACTTTGGACTTCTTGTTATCAAGGACTGTCGTGGATGGGTTAAGTCCACAAAAAGTTCTTGTTCATGCCTTGAGACCAAGGACTTTTAATTGATCAATCTTGTATGCCCGAGAGGTTAGAACTTAGAAGCCTTTTAATCATAAACTTGCTAAAAATAACTTGGATCCAGATGGAAGTATACATCATATTACTAGATTTATGACTGAAAAGACAAAACAAAGAGGGTCGGGCGAGGCTGATCGTCTTACAACTTCCTCGCTTTGTGATTTACAAAGGATTTGAGTGCTAGAAGAGGAGATTTGGGGATGAGTTTACAGGAGGGAATCGATACTACAACAAGATTTAGACAGGGTAGCAGAGCTTTTACCAAGGTTTTTTTGGTGAAGGTTGATCCCGAAAATGATGAAGGCTTGATGCTAACTACAGTTTCATATGCAAATCTGGCTTGAGCAAAGTTTATGTATTTGTTTGTTTGTTTGAGTGTCCCTATCTTTTATTTCTCTTTCCCCTTTTATAGATGATTTGGCTTGACTGCCTGCGGCATTAATCTTGCCCGCATGCTGCTAAAGGGTAGTGACTCATCAGCTTTTTACTTGTACTGCCATTGTAAAGTACTTTTTGGCTGATTAGCTGGCTAGTCTACACCACTTGATCTCTAGGTAGGTGAGCAAGTGGCTTAAGTGATCTGCACTTAGTCAGGAAAAGGGCTTCTCCCTTCTTCTGGATTTCGGCTTCCTTCCTTTTGGATCTTCTTTTGGGCTATCCCCTTTTGAACCCAAAGTTCAAGTTTTAACCCAAACACTATGTTTCTAACATATCATCCATCCACTCGGTTGTAGTGATTGTGTCGGTCAAGCCTATCCCGATCAGCAAAGTTGCGTTGGAAGAGAGGTTTATATTTCGACCGTTGGAGCCAAGGGAGTACCGGATGTTTCGTTGTGTAGTTAGGTATGGCTACAACGACAGAATTGAGGAACCCAAAGATTTCGAGCAACAATTGGTTGAGAATTTGAAAGAATTTATCCAGAACGAACACTTCATACTTGGTGGAGGAACAACAGAGAAATTCGAGGAGGCAGTGACAAATGGACAGTCATTCAATACTGAAAAAGAAATACAACAAGTTAACCCACCTCGGGTTTCATCAGGGTCCATTCAGTCACTTAGTGCTGCTAGCTCAACGAATCCGTCCAGGAGAATTGTCTCTGCACCCAGTAGAGGAGCTGAGGAGGAAATGCAGTTTGTGCAAGAAGCTATGGACAAGGATATAGTTTATCTGTTGGGAGAGGCAGAAGTGGTGGCAGAAGAGAAATCATCATTGTTCAAGAAGATAATTGTCAACTATGCCTACAATTTCTTGAGGAAAAATTTTAGGCATGAGGAGGAAGTAATGGCAGTCCCACGGACAAGGCTTCTGAGGGTCGGAATGATGTATGAGATATGAGAGAATATCAGATGACAATCTTTTTAGATTCCAGTAACTTGAAACTAGAGGGGTTTTATTTACCTGCGTTCTGTTCAAATTCATCGAAGGCAGATACCTTCCTTTGTCCTCAATTTCATAATATATTTGATTTCAAAAGTTGGTGCAGCGTGACAAACGTTTAATGGCACTTTGGTAACCTAGGGTACTATTATTTCAAATGATGCTGTGGGAATTTCTATGGTACTCTCTCTGTTGTCAAAAGATTTGGCCCCGGTAACTTGGGCTTCGAAGCCAGTCGCCGGGAAAGCTGAAGCCAGGTCGACTCATTCAACCTGTGAGGCGTGGCTTATAGTCATGGAGGCTCTTCCGACCTCCATGTTGAACTAGCTGGCTTAGCTTTTTTGGTGACTGGTTTCTCGGGTTCTCCATTTCTCTTTCGGCGGTCTCGGATATTTCTTCCGTCTCTACACTCTCTAGTCTCTCAGTTCTTTCGAATATCTGCTTTCTGTAGTTTCTAGATTCTCAGTGCCATTTCCTAAAAATTTGTTGCAGTAGTTTAAAGTTTAAAGAGAAAAATATGCACCTATGGTGGTCGCAACACACCGGAAAATAGTAGTGTTTGTTGCTGAAAATGTTGAATTCGCATCATTATGCTCGATAAAGGGAATTAGAGTTCGTGTTCTAACTTCTTTTCTTTTTCTTTCAAAAGGGAATGAATTTTCATTAAGCTGGATGATCTGAATACATAAATCATCCAAATAAAGCGCACAAGTCAGAAGGCTCCTCAACCCTAACAAGCCAATCTGGGGACTACACTATTTCCCTCTATGAACGTGCGTAAAACTTTCGACAAAAACATTATCTATCACTATTAGCTCGGTAGAGTAACCTTCAAAAATGGCTTGTAAAAAAGGTTGTCCCCAGCACCTGCGTAATTTGCTCGATCTCTAGCAGAAAAGGCTTTGGCATTTTCGGTGAACACACAAGCAGCATTATCTAGACATCTAGCTGCTACCCTTGTACATTCTCTCCTACCTTAGAGTCCCGAGTGCCTCAAAGCTTTAAGACATAAAGTTCATCTATATATTACACAGTTTTTATAGGAGAAGTGATTACATATGTCTAATTTCTGGGGGAACCAATAGTTTCAGTTTTTCTCAACTTAAAAATGGAAAACAACTCACATATACGTCTATGGACCTTGAACCCTCGCATGAACCAAAGCCACCCACAGACCTCTAACCACAATGTACAGGCTCTTCCGTGATTCGATAAAGAATAATGTATAGAGTAGATGCAGACCTTAGTTTTGCTGAAAACGTTATAGCACTACACTTGACCCAAAGTATCCATAAAGGCAGCTCGATTCTATGCAAGTGTATCTTCCTATTTAAAGAATCAGAGCCTTCATTCCTACAACAGAAAAGGATTGTGACATCATCCTTCCTGCGTGGAGTTTAGCACTACGAGTTAACCAAATACGATCCTCCAGGTTAGCAGCTATTATCTTGGCTGTAAGAGCAGAACAAACAATTTCTAACCAATAATTTAGCTCTTCAGATCAATACTCCCTTCAATTTTCTGTCTGCCTGTTGAACCATGTTCCATTCCAAACTCCGCAGCCAACATTTGTATATCAGGTGAGCTCTCCCAGTTGGCTTTGTGAT
Source organism: Malus domestica (assembly GCF_042453785.1). Taxonomy (NCBI): domain Eukaryota; kingdom Viridiplantae; phylum Streptophyta; class Magnoliopsida; order Rosales; family Rosaceae; genus Malus; species Malus domestica. The sequence goes on from NC_091673.1 coordinate 9,878,390, forward strand.
CCCAGTTTGTATGTCTTGGCTGGGTCTCGCACCGCTGCAATCCACCAACACTATCAATCTGAGTCTGTATATCCTCCAGATCTTCAGCAGCAACAGCTTGTCGTTTTCCCATTTCTATGTCAGAACTTGCTTTGGGCATCTCTGGGCTCATGGGATGGCCTGATGGCATTGAAGTGGTGTAGACAGAAGAAGTATCACCCTTGACCACTTCCCTGAAGTTATGTTTAGATCTTGGAATTTCAGAGAAGAAGACTTCCGCAACATTGCTAAAACACCCACGATTGTAAGGGTTCGTCTTCACGTTGTACCGGTACCGAAAGTTTTCATATGTTGTCTGTATACAAGTGGAAATTATCTCTAAGAGAGATAAAGAGAGAGGGAAAACCAAACAGAAACAAAGGTAAAGAGCAATGAACCTGATTGGTGAGAATTAAATAGAGATGGAATCCTGTGAGACCTCCAACAAACCAAGCAGCTCCAAATGTATAGAGAATTAGAGCTCCTGAAACAGGTGACTTTGATAAAGCTCTCCAGAGACTGCAATGGTAATAATCCATTATCTTCATGACGTTTACCCAGCAGAAGGCAAAGACATAGAGACACAGAACAGTCGTGGAGGACACAAACATGAAAAATAATCTGTAATTCCTCTGTAAAAAAAAAAAAAATTAACAGTGTAAGGATTATAAAAAGATAACAACGTATCAACAAAGACATTAGTGAGAAAAAAACTCAAACAAGGAGAGGAAGCATAGATCATGAATGCAGGAGTATGATTATATGCAGGGCAATGACGTAAGCTAGAGATGAATCGAGTGTTGGAAACTCACCCCCTAGATGCATGAACTGTTCAAATAGTGAGTGAAAGAAAGACATTCATCTCAGCAAGTCACGATAGACAGATACAACTAAGAGATTTGGTTGATAAAAGCATAGCACAAGGAGATAACATTGTCATCAGTCTTTTTTGAATTTTAATATGTATATGTGTGTGTGTGTGTGTGTGTGTTAATTTATTTGCACGGGAATAATTTAACCTAAAATTCAAAAAAAAAAAATCTGAGAGAGCTTCTTCTGCTAAAAGGTTACACCTCACATCATATTACAAAAGATAAACACAAAGTTCAAAAATAGAATAACTAAGTAAATACAAGCGATAATGTTAGTTCAATCAAAATGAAGCATACTTTGCCAATACATTGCCCCACCCATGGACAATGGTGATCAAAACGCTCAACGCAGTTGTTGCATATAGAGCAATGAGAGCAGCGGGGTGGGCGATATAGCATGCATGTTTGACAGTATTTGGTTTTAACTATCACGCCATTAATGATAACTTCTTTTGTGGGTGGTATGCCTGGAGGTCCATTCTGGCTTCCTGGCCAATCAGAAGAGATACTAGAGACATAGCCGTCATCTTCTGGTTCTGGAGGATGCAAGCTACGAGGAATAATGCCAGGATCTCTTGCAGATGTAATCAAGAGAAGAATAACAACCTGCACTAGTTGATAGGCCAAAAACCTTCAGTTATAAATACATACAAAAGTAACCTTCAGTTATAAATACATACAAAAGTTCACCGCTGCAAACAACGTAAATGCTCTTTAAAGAAAAGTCGAGCAAATAAACTTCACAACACCAACTTTATCAAAATCATATACTAACAGGTAGGACTGACTCATTTAAGGGGTTCCATCAACCGATGAGTTTGACCAGGCAGGTCTTGTTGCCCGCATATGTCCACAAGTTTACTTCTTTCTTAGTGTGGCGCTATGTCCCTATGCCACACCAAGTAGGTGGTGATTGTGCTGACCCTCAGGTTTAGGTGGAAAACCCATCCTTCATGGATGAGTGGAAAAATCAAAACTTGACCAACATCAACACCATGTGCAGAACATATTGTGATTTCCCAACATCTCTCCAAACCAATGAAATTACCGATTGTGTCTGCCTTAAAGCGGAAATAAATCTTTAAGTACTTATGCTCCATCTGAGTTTCAAGCTTACATTATCATATTCTGGTGTCCAAAATACAACAATATGATAGTTAACTCGAATAAACTTTAGTAATAAAGTTACAAAGTATATGGCTGGAAATTTCTCCTCTTTTCTCTCATTTTCCTCCTACCGTGACATCTCTGATAGTTGTAAGAATTGAAAAACAAGTCATCTAAGATGAAGAACTCACATATACTGCTAATACAGGACATATAGCCACAATAAGATTGCCAATGTAGTTCGGGAATTGATGAATTAGTCCTTGTGAAACAAAAGCGCAGAACAGGATCACTGGAACCACAATTAGGGACACAGTAAGGATTAATGACCTCGAATCTGGACCCAATATAATTCTTCCATTAAAGCAAAATTTCTGCAAGAAATCACACGAAAATGAGTTCATTGTAAGGTCCATCTTTTACAAAATTCAATCCAAAGACAGGTCAATCTACGAAATGCAAGAATTATGAAAATTAACTGATAAATATATATATATATATATATATATATATTTGTATTCATTTTCTGTTGTTTTTACATGTAATGCAATTGGAATTTGACGTTTTTACAGATTAATGACCTACATTGTTTCCTTTCCAAACTTGATAAAGCCGCAGGGACGGGCCAGGGGCGTCGATAATCCGACGGTCGGAGTCAGAATGCTGAGGAGGCAGAGCATTTCCGTACATTCTTTCCTGCTGCGTTCTGACCATGTCGTTGTTTCTCATGGCCCCTCCCTCCCTATAATCCCTCCACCTCAATGCATTTGATTCCAACCCACCAGCCACCGTACGATCCGCCGCTCAAACAACCACCCCAACCCTCAACGCCCCAGCTCGGAAAACACAATGCCCGTCGCATCCAACTAGAATCAAACACGCCCATATTAACAAAACAAAAACTTCTCCAAAAATTCCCGAACCGATACAAATTTGTCAAAAAATGAAATCTTTAACGTACCTTTTTGCCAGTTTGAATTTTTCTTTTCTGGGTTTTCGATGAGGAGGAGGAGAGAACCGAATCCGAAGCTCTGTCGCCCTAAAAGTGTACGGGTTTATTTCAAAATTTTCAGGGGTTTTCTGTTCAATGCATTTGATGAAACGCCATGAAAACGAGCAGCTGGGCTGGAAATCGGAAAGTGGGTGCGGATCGGGGACGAGACTCGGGGTGGGAAACCGGTTGCCTCCAAACCCAAAGAGGTGTATGAAGAGGGTGGATACTGATTACAAGTCCGTCCGAGAGGGACAATGCTCTCTGCTCCCGTGGCGATTTCCCTCCCAACGACTCGGTTCGCCGTTTTTTCCGAATATTTTTCTTTTTTCTTTTTGCGCTCTTTTTGTCTGTTGAATTTTGCTGTGTAATTTTATTTTTTGGGGCAAAAAAAAAGAGCTTAGGAGGATAAAGGAACGAGGGCAACGTGGTATTCGCCGGAGCTTTCTCGTACTGTAGGATGTAGTAGCTGACTCTGTCTTCTGCTACGAGGATTGGAGCTTTGTTTTCCTGCTTGCCACGAGACACCAACTAAAACTAACATGAAACAAACATGCTATACATACCTCTTCGCTATAGCCCATGTTGTTACGCTCACGTCTGCTCACATTTATCTTTTTTTAGAGAATTTTAACGAAAAATTTATGATACTATTCATTTTAACGAAAAATTACATTTTTACACTATAAAATCAATCATAGTATTATTTATTATACCATTTATTTTGTCTTTATTGTTAAAACTCAAAGTTTTCAAACATTTTTCATTAATTTTTTTTTTTCTATTGTTACTAAAATTGTCATTTGATCGCTACTAACATATTATTAAACGATGATTAATTTGTTTAACTTTTTATAGGCATTAATTTGTTTAACTTTTTATAGCCATTGTCGTTAAATTAGAATATAGAAAATGAACAAATCCGATCATGATGTATAAACGTTTGGATGAACAATATGCCCCAAGTATGGTCATTGATTAAAATTTGTAATTAAACCACTAATTAAAGTGTTTGATGAATGCCCACTTTAGTTGGGCCATTTGGCTTGGCATGCCGCTCCAAGGCATCTTTTTCCTTTAGTTTTGCTTTGTCTTTTGTCTTTATCTTTTTCTTTAATTATATGATTTGATTTCACATATTAAAAAAGCATAAGATACGTTTATAAGGCTGCCCAATGTATCCATTTTGAGCCTACAAATTTCAGCGGCAAGCCGGCAAATCACTTTCCTAAAGTTGTCAATGTTTTTCTGGTTAGGCAACCTTTATTTTTTTTTCATTATTTTTTAGATTGGCTATAATAGTACGTGTTATTCAGAGATACAAGTTTTATACAAAATTTAATTCTTGCATAAGTAATAGATTTATTAGGTTTTTATATGCAATATTTAATTGCTTTTTCAAACCACTCAGTAACACGGGATTGGATCCTCTCCTAAGCTTTGCTCAGGAACCTGCTGACCAACGCATGTGGCATGTTGGATTTTGATCCAACTACTACAATTATTATAACTTTTGAAGGGACCTTCTGTTTGTAGCCGTTTGATCAAAATTCGTGCGATGGTCAAGAGGCTCCTGAGCTTGTGCTCAGGAGAGGATCCAATTCCCAGTAACACTACCATGAAAAAAAAAATTGTATTCTTGGAACATGTTACATTTTCAAATTGAAAAAATGGTTGGAAGGCTTGAAAACTAACTCATTAATCTTTAATTCTATTTAATTCTATATAAGCATACACTACGTACCCTATATGCTTATATATGTTACCAAAGTAAATTGTTTTACAACAGTTTGAGGTATAAATTAAAAGACCAAGATATTTATCATATTAGACTTAGGGTTCATATGGAATCATTTCTGTAGGAAGTGCTTATGCTTATACATGGTTTCACCAGAAACATTTTGATTATTCTTTTATTTGTGATATTACTACTCTAAATTATAGTGGGTTTGAAATTGAGACACGATAAGTTGGAGAAGAATATATGGCCTAATTACCAAAGCATTTGCAAACATAAAAATCTAAAGTATTTCTTAGAAATTACTTTAAAATGTTTGAAACTAAAAGTGCTTATTCATTATTCAAAAGAACTTCGAACTTTTCTTTATTAAATGCAGCTGATAAAAAACGTTTTTAGTTTTTAATAACAATCTCAACTAGGCGTTTGAAAAGAGATCCAATCAATTTTTGGGATAAGTTTTGCAGTAAAACTTATATATATGTTTTAACAAAATGTAGATTTCTTGGTTGGTAATGGACTAATCGTTGGTATTAACTTGGTATATGATGTGAGGTGAAGATCCAAACTCCAAAGGGGAATAACGAAAATAAAAGGGGAAGTAAATTAAGGAAATGAGGGAGTGAGCATGTCGCATGTAGAGGTAGATTTTCTGTCCTCTCATTTTTCGTGTCTTTCTTTATCTTTTTATTTTTGTGGTCATAGTTAAGTCACGTTAATATTTTATATTATTATTCATGTTTGTCTTAATATCTTTATAAAAAAATATAAAATATTAACGTGATTTAACCGTGATTGTACAAAATAAGAAGGTACGAAAAGACACGGGAAGTAGGAGCGCAGAAAATCTGCCTCATGTGGCTCAAAGCCTGAAAGAGAAAAGGCTAGTCAAAAAGCAATTCCACGATTGCGGCTCCTTTCCGATTTCCGATGTGCTCCCGAAGAATCTGAAGTCCTTTTTGTGCCCCTCGCTCTCAAAGCAACGAAATAGATAGTGAACTTATATTCTAATTAACTGCTTGATCATTCTATTCTTCTTATATTTCTATTGATTAATTTTCTGTTAATTATATCCAATTCATTATTTGCAGGGATAAAGACCAATTATCATATGCTTCAGTGACTTTTTGGGCAGCCTTATGCTTTTCAAACCACTCCTTCTTAATGTAAGCACGCAACAACAGAAACTTGTTCATAAATTCAAATATAGTAGTTTTAATTAACAGCCCACCTGATAACTTCTTTTGTTTTGTTGGGCTATTCTTTTTTTTCTTTTTTTTTCAGTTTTTAGTTTTTATTTGTTAACTAATTTCATTTTTCATGTCAAATAGATAAATACTGAAAATCAAAATGATTGTTAGATGAACCCTTTAATGTTGTATTTATTTATTAGTGTGTCTAACATGAAGGGGATAATCACTTTGCAGGATGCAAACTTTCGGGCCGAACAATTTGCATATTACCTGCATATGATATAAGAATTCCGATAGTTTCAGATAAAGACAATAATGATCTCGCGCCCAGGTTAACCCATCTGATCTAATGTTAATATCTTGTAAACTAGTTTCTCTAAATGTGCTAACGAGAGTGCGGATAGGCCTTTTTTCACTCCGTGCATATTTTGATTACGAATAATGCATCTGTATGCATAATGGCATTTCCAGACGAAAATCCAAAGGACTCATTCCAGTTGGTAACTCTATGGTGAAGCATTGGCGTAGCCAGGATTTTCAAATAATGAGGTCATGATTTCAACAAATAAAACTACATTGGACCATTTCATTGAGCACCTAGTAAAAACGTAAAGACATAAGCTTTATTGGTTCTAAGTTCCATTTAAGGTTTTGATATAAAGGCCCCCAACCAATGTTGTAGCCAAGATTTTTAAATAATGGGGTCATGATTTCGATAAAAAAAAAACTGCAGTGTACTATTTCGTTGAGCACCTAGTAAAAATATGTCAATTCTTGCCAACATCTGCTTAAGGCTTATGCCAACATATGTCAACAATTACTATGATACGTAGAGGCTTGTCAAGGATGACTACAAGAAACTGTAGAGTAATGTTGAATACTGCAAAGGCTTGTCAACTGAGGCATTTCATTCGAGCGTTTTGTGCGCACAACAGAGTCGGACACAAGAAGAGAGAAAAGGAAGACAAGATAAAAAAAAATAGAAGAAGAAAAAGTAGGAGAATGCGGTTGTATTTAGTTTGCCCTAGCTGTTTATAAGGTCAAATAAAATACACATGCAAATATATATCAGATTTTAAAGTTGTTGGAGTCATGAACAACCAATGATCACATGCTGGCTCTGCCACTGCGGTGAAAAAAAGCAAGGTCCAGATAGAGGAGAAGTTGAATCTGTCGGAGAAAGCTAGGAGACTGGTGATGGAGCAAACAAGATCGGCATTTTTATGTTGTTTCTGATGTACTTGATACAACATCAAGATCTATCTCAGAATTTGGAATAATTAGGAAGAGAGAGAAATAAATAAATTCAGTATGTTTAACCCTAATTCTACAAACCATGCATGCACAATGTGCGTCGTGATGTAGTATGTGTGCGTCTATTGAGGTTATAACAGATTCATAGTCAAGTCTTTTATAGTATATCCGCAAATTCAAGGTTCTAAAAGACGCTAAGTGTTAGTTGAGAGACGGGCTGGGGCCTAGTACCTAGGTGGGCTAGTCGGTTTTAAGTAAATTTATTATATATTGTGTAAATAAGTGTCTATTTATACTTAGAAAACACATGGTTGTATTGTGATACATCAATTGCAAAATAAAATAATATATACATTATAAAGTATTATAACATATTGAAAACATAGGAAACAAGCATATAATGAATGTTAAGTATTTAACAAGTCTCTTACATTTTATTGACAAAATAAAATGCAAATTGAAAGTTATCAATTTTCTGTGTAACAACCCATCTTAAATTTTACGTTTTAATTAGTTAAATTTACGAAAATACCCCTAACGACTGAAGCATTGACTTTCGTTGACTTCTGCTTATGAATTTTTCTTTTAATTTATTCACGTTGTATTTGTCGATACAAACGTGTGTGCATGAAGGAAATCGAAATCGGAGCTAAAACTAAGTTTCTACGGATTTTTGAATGTCAAGGGCATTTTGGTAATTTCATAATTAGAGATATTTCTCCATCATGAGCTATTCATGGGGTGACACGTGGCAGGATTACCCCCATTTTTTGGGGTGTTCCTTTGTATCCCGAGACTCTCCCTCTCTTTTTTCTTATTTTGTTCCCTACTTCTTTTTTATCTCTCACTCTCTCCCTCTCACTTATTTCCTTCCTTTCTATGCCCTATTCCCTCCACCCTCTCCTCTTCATACAACCACAAATCACCACCACGACCACCTTATTTCTCCCGCATAAACCACCACCACGAAGCCTAGACGGAGTCGAGACCACCATTGGATTCTTTCTTCCTTACTATGCACATCGACCCCTTCACTGTGTAACCCTTTTCTCCGGCGAATTCTCACCATTTTCGGCGAAGGTAAGCCTCGAAATTGGTCATTATCATTGTAGATTGTGTTTAGGTTCACGATTAGTAAAGTTTGGGGTGGTTTTGGTGGTGTAGAAACTCGGAAAATACAAGGGAAGTCACTGTTTAAAATCTGGAATTTCGAAACTATGGTCATTTGGCCACCTTCTAGCCATTTCTTCGACCAGCTCCGATATAAGGGTATGAATCTCTTCTCCACAACCTAACAACATTTTGGCTTTTGAATCACTTGATTTGGGCTCGTATCAAGCTCGGAATGAGCTTTTGAAGTTGGAGGAAAAATCTGGAAAAATTCCAGAAATTTGAAGAAGGCGAGTACAAGTGTACTCGCGGCACGTGGGGTTGTCATAGGGTGGAGCGTGGAGTGCACACGCCTCCACGCAGAGGCATTGTGCTCTGCCGCCTTTCACGACAGCGGCTAAGGCAGCGCAGGAGAATTTTCCGACGACCCTATCTCAGCGGGTGTGGTGGCGCGTGGTGGAAGCCGAGATCCCTCGTTAGGTTTTTCGACATGCCGAATCCAAATCCGCCGTCCGTTTTTCCAAATTCAATCATTTTAGTAGAGTTTTAATAAACGGTCCCTATTTGTGTTTAGGTGCGTTGGTTGGAAGTGACCCCATCCTCCCTAGTTCGATCAGCTCCCCGGTAGCGGAATATTTGTGAGTGGACCCCTTCTTAAATTGCATGATTTTCAATGCTAGGATTACATTCATGAAAAACATGATTTCATGATTTTACGTTCTATGCATTATTTATAATTTATTTACGATTTATTGAATTTACGTTTACGAAAGATTTACGAACCATGGCTTTTTAGGCTTAACGAAATATGATGGATTCATGAATATGAATTTATGTTTTCACATGATTGATTTATGATGGTTTATGAGATGACGCTTTTAGCTTTTGAGCTTCGATGATTTGATGTGAAAGATATGTTTTATGTTTTCTGTGCTTATTTAGCAAGTATTTATACGACACATACACACACGAGTATGTATATGACTATGGTCATAGGACATAGTCGAGGATATTTATGACATACTCCTAGCTTCACTGACAAAACCAGTGTCGGATAGCTTCACTAGCCACGGCTAGTGTCGGTGTGTTATGTTATATTTCTTCTCTAGCGTAACCCAAAGTCGTACAGTTTCACCCTCGGGTGGTGGATATGCCTTCGGGTGACTATGATACCCCTAGTTGAGTACTTTATTATTTTGGGTTTACGAGCTTTCTTGGATTTGCCTTTGGGCAATTTCGGTACCACTTTTAGATATGGTTTTATTATCTACAAATGTTTTTATGGTATGTTTGGGTTTTCAGAAAAACCTAGTATGTAGTATTATATATGTGTTTTCAAAACAGAGGGTTAGTATATTCAGAAAGAAAATGATTTTCTTATTATTAATTTAGTATTATTATTATAAACTTTGGTTCACTCATCTTTTGTTTTGCACCTCCTTCAAGAGTTAGAATCGAGGCATACGATCCCAGCGTCAAGGCACTCTCGCATAGGTATCTTCAAGTCTTCTCAATGTAGGACTCATTCCTTTGTTCGTACCTTTTTTTATAATAATACTTTCGTAGTATTCTTGATTAGTTGTATGCTCTCTTTTGCATAATTCTTTATATTTGTGTATTTTATTTAATTTCAGTTACCATTATCACTTGCATGCATGTTAAAATGGATTTGTCATCCTCGGGTGTCGGTCAACATGTGCCTATCCTGGTATTTAGGGATATCGAGGTTGGGGCGTGTCATTCTGTCTGAATGAAAGTCGCGACCTAACATTGCCTAGGCGGGTTAGGTGGGCGCCTAAGCAGTTTTAAAAACACTTTCTTAATTTTTAGACGTTTAGGGACTAATCGGAACGGTAGTTAGCCCCAATTTTTAGAACATTGGGTAATTGTAAGGTTTGGGAGGTTTGTGAGATCCATGGATATTGGGCCTTTATCCCAGCCATAAAAAGATTGTGAGATCCAATCTAAAAGAATTTAAAAGGCAAAAAGGAAGACAGTTGGCAGCCTTATCACTCATTGTTTTGGAGGTTTGACTTGCATTTGGGAGACAGAGTGTACCAGGCAGCGAGTGAAAATGGAGGGATCAGACTCTGGGATTTATGGGAATCATCCGTACGCCCCGAGGGATCTAAAGCTACCCGGATTCGTACCCGGATTTCTCTCACAGTCCACCATTCTTGGCGTCTACGGCGTCTCCTCCCTACTCGTCGTTTCCCTCACCTGGCTCTTCTCCGGTACTCCTCCTTCCACTCCACTTCCTATCAGATCCAAATTTTGTTCAGCTCAATTCATTTCACTTCTCTGCACATTGTAATTTGCTCTAGTAATTTGATGCGTGAATTGGGTTTGTGTACAGAGCACAGAAAGTTGAGACTTTTGAGGTCCAAAAAGTTCATATTTTTTTTCAACTTTTTTGTATGATCTCAAATTCTTTGGCTTGATTTTTGAATGTGGCGATTAAATATTCTACCTTAAACTTTTAATCTAAAGTGCAGAAAGAGGGGGATTGGAACTCGGGTGCATAGAGGAGCACATCCGCTCTAGGCAATGTGGCTATGCCTACTTATACTGTTATTACTGATTACATCCGCTCTAGCCAATGTTGGTACACCCGTCTGTGGTGATTACTGGTTGTTAAAACTCGACAAATCTCCAATAAGGAAAACCCAATAATTCTAGTGTGGCATTTTAGTTCTTGGGTTCGTTTTGGATTCATGCTGTGTGCTTGTTGATTTGATGTTTTCTACGTCTTGGCATTGATAATTGAATGCTATGTAGCTGTAGATGTTATAGTTTTTGTTCAAGTCAACAAATTTGACATTTTGAGGGAGACATAGGAATGCCTCAATCGACATGTTTTACTTTTTGCTATGTACCAGGGAGGTCACCGAGGAAATCAAAACTTGAAAGATGGCTAATGTGTTGGTGGGCTTTCACCGGCCTTACGCACTTGATACTCGAAGGCTATTTTGCATTTTCGCCCGAGTTTTACAAGGATAAGACTGCTTGTTACCTGGCTGAAGTTTGTAAGTTCTGTCTCACATTCTTTCTTAATCTATAAGATTAGCATTGGATACAATTTGCGCAGTTTTATAACTGTTGGGGCTTGTTGGATTATATAGTTCTTATGCTGATAGATAAAAATTGGCAGGGAAAGAGTATAGCAAAGGTGATTCAAGATATGCAGCGAGGGATGCAGGGGTCGTTTCTGTCGAAGGATTAACCGCAGTTATAGAAGGTCCCGCTAGCCTTCTTGCAGTGTAAGATTTTGAGTTTTGATTATCACAAAGTTTATATTGCTGTGCAATGCAAAATTTGATATTCTGAACACGATTTCTGATTCTTGGCAGATATGCAATATCTAAAGGCAAGCCATATAGCTACATACTTCAGTTTGCCATTTCGTTGGGTCAGCTCTATGGAACTGCTGTATATTTCATAACAGCCTACTTGGAAGGTGACAAATTTGCTACAAATTCGTTTTACTACTACGCATACTACATTGCTGCAAACGCCTCCTGGGTTGTAATACCGACGCTCATTTCCATCCGCTGTTGGAAGAAGATTTCTGCAGCAGTACAAGTTCAAGCCCAAGGCCAAGACCAGAAAAAGAACAAAACTCGCTGAGCTTGACTCCAGATCATTAACCTTTTAAGAAGATTTTTGTGGTTTCAAGTTATGCTATGGCTTCATCGAAATAATTTTGGATCATGAAACAGTCAATCAAGTATTTCAATCTGTAAAGACGATATTTTTTTTTGGAGTTTTGACCCCAAAGATTTACAAACGATGAATGGTTTCTTGCACTGAGATTAATTGGTATGGATTTGATTGTTTGATACTGCTCATATGTTCGGAATCAGCGATAGGTGTAATCTCTTATGTGAGTTTGTAGATTTATTACATTTTTATGGGAAGGCTAGGTTCATTGTGTTAATTGACTAGGTACTTTAGTACCTATGACATCGAGTGCCCTTGTTTTCGGGGAGAAACTTGCATACCACCAGGGCCCTATACACTCGTTGCGTGTATTCCCGGGGCCACCAAGACTACCCTGTTCCAGGAGTTGTGTCATTACCATATTTTCTCTTCTTCCAAACAGCAATGAGAGACAAAAACCACGGACCTCATGACTGTAAATCGCAGTTGCTCTGTTTTCCAAATGTGCAAAGGGTAGTCGTCATAGTCTTGATTCTTTGAGGGAAAGGACTAGCCTAACCTCAGAACGTCACCATGGCGTTCTAGATCAATGATACAATGTCATGTGTTTTAATTTTCTCACATGTTATTATATCATTGGTCCATGACACTATTGTGATCTCCTGGGGTTTCGTGAAGTCCCTCTCCTTGTTGAGAGACTAATGTGCCTCTAACATCTGTGTTAACATTAAGGAATCCGCAATTAACTCTGGTGGCCTGTTATCGTATAATCTGTTGGTATATGGTCCAGCCCATGATCAATGTTCTAGATTATTCTAGTAAGCAAGAGATGAGGCTGGAGCTTGCTAGACAATTCTAGCATGTTATTAAGTTGATGGAAGAAGCTAGAGAGTACTAGCTTCCTTGGTTGCAAATGGAAAGATCTAGACGCTACAAGTATGTGGCTAGTCTAGATTTTTCTATGCTAGAGGTTTGAAGAATACACTAGAAACTAGTAGAATGCCAAACCCTCACCTATAAATATGGGTGTGATGTTGTAGTGAAACAACAAATCAAGAGAAAGAGTGAGTAGCAAAGGATCAAGTCCAAAGCTAGAGTTCCACTCCAAGAGTGAGAGTGAGAGTGTTCCACTACACATTGTGTGAGTGAAGTTTAGAGTGATAGAAAGTGTGTGTTATACTTTCTTGTATCCATCAAGCCTTGTCTTTGGCTTGGTAAGACTACTCTTGTTGTATTCATCTTTTTCATATAGTGAAGATTGATCCTTGTTTGGTGGACGTAGGCATAAATTGCCGAACCACATAAATTCTTGGTGTCCATTTTCTACTTTACCTTGTGCATTCTCTATCTTGTAGTACCGACATTCCTAACAAGTGGTATCAGAGCCAGGTTGGCTCGTACTGCGAGATGGAAGGAAGTGGCACTATGATCAAACTCACCAACTCCAATTGGGTAACATGGAAGCCAAGGATGGAGGACATTCTCTATTGCAAGGATTTGCATGAGCCAATTGAAGGAGATGCCGCTAAGCCAGAGAGCATGTCCGATGCCGAGTGGAAGAAGATGAATCGCAAGGCTATTGGCACAATTAGACAATGGGTGGACGATAGTGTTTTTCACCATGTGTCTAATGAAACCAATGCTCGCGAGTTTTGGACAAAGCTTGAGTCCTTGTTCGAGAAGAAGACTCCAGCTAAGAAAGCCTTCTTGATCAAAGAGCTCATCAATGTGAAGTACAAGGATGGTTTAAGTGTAGCAGAACACTTGAACAATTTCCAGAATATCATCAACCAGTTGGCTACTATGAAAATGACGATTGAGGACGAGCTACAAGCGCTCTTGTTACTTGGATCCTTGCCAGACAGTTGGGAGACCTTTGTGGTGAGTATAAGTAACTCTGCTTCTAATGGTGTTCTTACCCTTGATAATGTTAAAAATAGCATGCTCAATGAAGAAACAAGGAGAAAGACTTCTGGCACAGATAGCAGCCAAGTATTTGTCACAGAGAACCGCGGAAGAAGCAAGAGTAGAGGGCCTAGAGGTCATGGCAGGAGTCCTAGCCAATCCAAGTCAAGGTTCAGGGGTGCATGCCACCATTGTGGCAAAGAAGGCCATATGAAGAAAAATTGTCGAGTTTGGAAGAGAGAGCAAAGGGAAGGAAACAATCAGAAGAAAGATGATACTGGCAATACCACCGCTGTCATCTGTGGTGATGTACCAGAAATATTGTCTGTTGGTGAATGTCTGCATATGGGCAACTCTGACAGAGACATTGAATGGATTTTTGATAATGGAGCTTCCTTCCATGCTACGTCCAAACGGGAGTTCTTCAGTACATACAAAGAAGGTGACTTTGGCATAGTGAAGATGGGGAATGAAAGCTATTCCAAAATTCTTGGAATTGGTGATATCTGCTTAAGAACTAATCTCGGCTGCCAATTGATGTTGAAAGATGTGAGACATATTCCTGATATACGTCTCAATCTGATATCCATCGGTACCCTTGATCGACAAGGATATTATCACCATATTGGCGAAGGAAAATTGAAGCTTACTAAAGGCTTAATGGTGGTAGCAAAAGCACGACTTTGTTGTACGTTGTACCGGTCAAATGCCAAGGTTTTGAAAGGTGAGTTGAATGCTGTGGAGGACTCATCTCTAGACTTGTGGCATAAGAGGCTAGGCCACATGAGCGAGAAAGGCCTACAAGTTTTGGCAAAGAAGTCTCATATTCCCTTTGCCAAAGGTACGTCGTTAAACTCTTGTGAACATTGTTTATTCGGAAAACAAAGAAGAGTTAGTTTTTCTGTTCCATCTACAAAGAAAGGAAACTTGTTAGATCTTGTTTATTCAGATGTGTGTGGTCCCATGGAAGTCGAGTCACTTGGAAGAAATAAATATTTTGTTACTTATATTGATGATGCTTCACGAAGGGTGTGGGTGTATTTGTTGAAATCCAAAGACCAGGTGTTTCAGACATTCCAGGAGTTCCATGCCATGGTGGAGAGGGAAACTGGGAAACCTCTCAAGTGCCTTCGTAGCGACAACGGCGGCGAGTACACATCTCACCAGTTTAGAGAGTATTGTGTGAAACATGGCATACGTCATGAGAAGACAGTTCCTGGAACTCCACAACATAATGGTGTTGCTGAAAGAATGAACCGAACCATCATGGAGAAAGTCAGGTGTATGCTGAGGACTGCAAAGTTATCTAAGCAGTTCTGGGGTGAAGCTGTAAGGACAGCCTGCTATTTGATCAACCGATCTCCATCAGTACCATTAGGTCTTGATGTTCCAGAGAGAGTATGGGCTGGTAATGATGTGTCTTACTCTCATCTGAAAGTGTTTGGTTGCAAAGCTTTTGTGCATGTGCCCAAAGAGCAGAGATCGAAGTTAGACTACAAAGCTACACCGTGCATCTTTCTTGGTTATGGCGGTGAAGATTTTGGTTACAGATTATGGGACCCATACCAGAAGAAGTTTATCCGAAGTAGAGACGTGGTCTTTTATGAAGATCAAACAATTGGGGATTCGGATAAAGAAGCACAACCAGATGGTGCAGACAGAGGAGTTGATCCATTAGCTTCAGATGAAGAAAGTCACGATGACATCCCTGAAGCAGCTGCCAATGAAGTGCCTGCAGAACCAGATAATGCTGATCATGGGGAGCCTGATCAAGATGTGCCAGACCATGAGATTGCTGATCAGGTGGAGCCTAGTCAAGAAGAGCAGATTCAAGGAAAACCCAATCAGGGGGAGCCTCCAGCCCTACAAGAGAATGAAGATCAAGTCAGAAGATCCATCAGAAATCGAAGACCGTCTACCAAGTATTCTTCATCAGAGTATATCATGTTGACTAATTATGGAGAGCCTGAAACATATGAGGAGGCCAGAGCTCATAACGACAGTGACAAATGGATGAAGGCAATGGAGTCGGAGATGGATTCCTTATCAAAGAATGATACCTATGAGCTGGTGGAGCTTCCAAAGGGCAGGAAAGCATTGAAAAACAAGTGGGTGTTCAAATTGAAAAGAGACGACAACATGACAAGGTACAAGGCTCGTTTGGTTGTCAAAGGTTTTGGTCAAAAAAAAAGAGTTGACTTCGATGAGATTTTCTCACCGGTGGTGAAGATGACTTCCATTCGAGTTATCCTTGGTATGGCAGCAAGCATGGATCTTGAGCTCGAGCAGTTAGATGTTAAAACTGCATTTCTCCACGGCAATTTAGAAGAGGAGATATACATGGAGCAACCCAAAGGCTTTGAAGTCAAAGGTAAAGAAAATTTGGTGTGCAAGCTCAAGAAAAGTTTATATGGTCTTAAGCAGGCTCCGAGACAGTGGAATAAGAAGTTCAACTCATTCATGGTGAGTAATGGGTACAAGAGAACTCATGCTGACTCTTGTGTCTATATCAAACAATTTTCTGGAGGTACATTCATCATCTTATTGCTTTATGTTAATGACATGTTGATTGTCGGACAAGATGCTTCTATGATTAAAAAGCTCAAAGAAGAGTTATCTAAGTCCTTTGACATGAAGGACTTAGGGCCAGCCAAGCAGATTTTGGGCATGGAGATAATTCGTGACAGAAAATCCAAGAAGTTGTGGCTGTCACAAGAAAAGTATGTTGAACGGGTGCTTGAAAGGTTCAACATGAAAGCAGCCAAACCGGTAAGCTCACCTTTAGCCAATCATATCAAGTTGAGCAAAGAGTCATGTCCAAAAACATATGAAGAAAAGGAGAAAATGGCAGTTGTTCCCTACTCTTCAGCAGTAGGAAGTATCATGTATGCAATGGTGTGCACACGGCCAGATATTGCTCATGCAGTAGGTGTGGTGAGCAGGTTTCTCTCTAATCCAGGGAAGGACCACTGGGAAGCTGTTAAGTGGATTCTCAGATATTTGAAAGGGACTTCTAAGATGTGCTTGTGCTTTGGCGGTTCCAAACCAATCTTGGAAGGATTTACAGATGCTGACATGGGAGGTGACCTGGATGGTAGAAAATCTACGTCTGGGTACTTGTTTACTTTTGCAGGAGGAGCCGTGTCTTGGCAATCCAAGTTACAAAAGTGCATTGCTTTGTCCACAACCGAGGCTGAATACATAGCCGCTACAGAAGCATGCAAGGAGTTGTTGTGGCTGAAGCGGTTTCTCCAAGAGTTGGGTTTGAAGCAAAGTGATTATGGCGTTTATTGTGATAGTCAGAGTGCTCTGGACTTGAGCAAGAACACTACATATCATTCACGCACTAAGCACATTGATATTCGTTATCACTGGATTAGAGACGCTATCGAGAACAAGTTGCTGCAGCTGAAGAAGATTCATACCGATAATAATTCTTCAGACATGTTGACAAAGGTAGTCACAAAATCAAAGTTGGAATTCTGCATTAAAGCTGCTGGGATGAACTCCAGGTAACTTGGAGTCATGATCGGAATTCCTCCCTCATGGACTGGAGGGGGAGATTGTTGGTATATGGTCCAGCCCATGATCAATGTTCTAGATTATTCTAGTAAGCAAGAGATGAGGCTGGAGCTTGCTAGACAATTCTAGCATGTTATTAAGTTGATGGAAGAAGCTAGAGAGTACTAGCTTCCTTGGTTGCAAATGGAAAGATCTAGACGCTACAAGTATGTGGCTAGTCTAGATTTTTCTATGCTAGAGGTTTGAAGAATACACTAGAAACTAGTAGAATGCCAAACCCTCACCTATAAATATGGGTGTGATGTTGTAGTGAAACAACAAATCAAGAGAAAGAGTGAGTAGCAAAGGATCAAGTCCAAAGCTAGAGTTCCACTCCAAGAGTGAGAGTGAGAGTGTTCCACTACACATTGTGTGAGTGAAGTTTAGAGTGATAGAAAGTGTGTGTTATACTTTCTTGTATCCATCAAGCCTTGTCTTTGGCTTGGTAAGACTACTCTTGTTGTATTCATCTTTTTCATATAGTGAAGATTGATCCTTGTTTGGTGGACGTAGGCATAAATTGCCGAACCACATAAATTCTTGGTGTCCATTTTCTACTTTACCTTGTGCATTCTCTATCTTGTAGTACCGACATTCCTAACATAATCAACGGTTAAGCGATCAATGACTCCAAGTCTGGCGGGGCGTTATCTCATGATCAACCGTGGTGGTTACATGTCTGAACTATTTACGGGACTTTGTTTTCAATGGTTTGATCCGCAACAAATTTACAAAATGCTAACTAACTATAACTTAACAGTTGAGAAAATCAGGAACTGAAAGATTGCAGCTCCATAGAACTGAAGGTAATCTTCTGCAAGACTGCAAGGATCTCAGTGCCTTCAATTTTTTAAACAAGCTGTCCGTCCACTCTGCTGTCTCCATCTTCAACGATGAAGCGAAGAAAGAAAAACAGAAGAAACATCTGCAGCAGCGCCATAAGACGCTGGTTGATAGAGAAGGGGACTGGGGACTGCAACCCTGAATGGAACCACACAATGCAATTCAACATGAATGACGTGTGCCTGGTTGACGAGTTTGATAATTCCTTTGTAGGATTCCACATGCAATGTGAGAGCGTCTTTGGCAAGAAGAGCATTGGAAAAGTCCGGGTGCCATTCGTGGACTTGATCGATGAACAGTGCAATGAGGCAGTCCGGTTTGTGAGCTACCAGGTTCGGAGTAGCCTTGGTAAGCCTAATGGGGTCCTGAATTTTTCTTACAAGGTGATCAAGGACAACAACAACAGTAGAGTTGGAATCTATGATTCCCAGGAATCCGATTCCTCGTCTGAATTAACCACAGCCAGTGTTTCTCCTGATCCGGCTGTTAATACAGTCCAATCTCTTTACCCCGCCTTGGACGTGGAACTCCTGTCCCGGGATATAAACATATCCTATCCTTTGCTATCCGGTGTTCGGGCTCCTTTGCCGAGAATTTCAGTTCCTTCTCCAAAGTTCAATTGCCATTGGAGACCAAACCCCTATGATATCACATGGCTGCCATCTCTGCTGCTGTTTTCTCTGCCAGCAACTGGGCCTAAAGGTGTGGAGGGTTGGGAACACGACACCAAGTGTTATAATACAAGTTGAATTTTTTTTTGTTCAAGTATCACTTGTATTATGACATTTGTTGTAGAGGGCCGTATTCCTGGCACACTGATAAATCTACCCCAGGTGTGTCTTGTAATCCATGTCAGCCCTTGCCATTTGTACAGTCTCCAACTCCAAGGTCATATTTTGGTAATTGCAGTTGCTATGGGAATCCTGCTGGGAACTGGACAATTTGGAATGGTTGAGAACAGTACTGGTCATGATGGATGGATTAGTAGTCCAGGGATTATAAGTAGTGATGTTATCCTTCCAGTCCCAGAGTTGGGGATGGGAACTAGGAATGGCACTGTTGGTACGTAACTGAGTTTAGTTCATGAGGGCTTATCTATGTACTTGCACTTCACGATTTATTGATATAAATGCAGGGTTTTTTTCTACCGCACATCGGTATGTGAGATGCATCGGTGCAATCTCAATACACCGGCGCATGTCATAATTTTGATTAACTGCACGCCTAGTTTCTAACGTCCATTATTTCATTCACCATTTTTATTGCATTGTTCATTTTCTCGGTTTGTCGACGGTGCTAGCTAGCTAGGCAGCCTTTCCTTTTGGATTCATTTGAAGTACGATACATGCGCTGCCTCTTTTCACGACGGAAGGAGCTCCCACGCCCGCCACCGGGTCTGCCACAGAGAATTTCTTGTGTCATTTGGGTGAATATAGATAGCGACATACGGGTGGATACAGTTGTGACTCACTCCCTTCTCAACAGTAAAGATCTTGTATGTCATTAGTCGTACAGAGTAATATGTCACGCGGTTGTATACATCCAACAAGAATGCGAAATCTTCCCTCAATGTCCTAAGAGAGTTCTAGAACCATGAGAGTTAAGAAGCTTTAGAATTGAATATGGACCTAGAGTATACAAAATGTTTTGAACTAGTTGGTAAGTAAGCATACTTAACCACCCACTTAAGAACAGAAAACCCCTTTGATTAGAAAGGGAAAGAAGTCCCACCATTTTCAAAGGAACTTCAACGCTTTTCTTGTCCATTGCGGTCCTTCAAGAAAAGTGAATTTTTCTTTTCATGCGCATCACTAGTAGTTATTGTAAAACTATAAATATATCAAATTAATGGGCTACTTCATAACTACGAAAATAAACCACTTCTGATAACATTTGACAATAAAATTTACAAGTACGCTGTATCGAAAAACCAAAAAAATTATAAGTGTTTTTATCACTTTTGGAGAACATTTTCTTCAATAAAACACTTGAAGTTGTTGTTTAAACACTTTTAATCAAAACGCTTACAAACGAAAGTGTTTTTTTTATTTTATACAGAAGAAGTCCCAAATAAGCACTTGAGCATAACTTAATTTAAAGAAGTTAATCCAATTATTGCAAATTAAGTCAGGTTAGACGCATTTGAATATTAATCAAATATTAATTAACTCAGAGTAACATCAACCTAGGCAATGCTGTTATGGTGACTCAAGTACTACTCTAACCCAAAGGGTGGACTTGATGTTGATGGAGAAGCATATGCACGATGTGAACTTATTTGATGACTGTAATTTCACCAAGCCAATTAATTAACTTATATGTTGATCAACTTGTTTATACCATATTTAGGGCCTCGTATTTAGACCTCGTATAAATACTCGGGGAACTTAAATGTAATTATGTAATAAAGTAAGGGGCAAATATGTAATTAGGGGAGGAGCCCTTATTCTATAAAAGGGCCTCCTCACCCTCACAAACCATAAGTCTCTCCTATCTAGAGCAAAGCTCTCACACTCTCTCCCTCACAAATACTCTCGGATAAATACAATCAATGTGGACGTAGCCCAAACCTTGAGGTGAACCACGATACATCTTGTGTTATTTACATTACATGCAGATTCATGGTCGGATTTACGTTGTTCCAAGACCTCCGGTTTTGTGCATCAACATTTGGCGCCGTCTGTGGGAATCAATACAAAAAGTTGTGTCGTTTCTCTTTCGTTTTTTTTCACCTCCGCCGTGAATCTGCAAAATCACAAAAATCCCGGAAACAGAAAAATCCAATCCTTTCTCCCATTTTTGTTCCATCAACACTTTGTATGATTAACAAAACACAGTCTCTGAATCCCAAACCCTGTTTTGAAGCTCTCCGTTTTCTGCCATGGCCACCAGCATTGGCTCCCTAGACTCGTCAAAACCTGCCAACAACTGTATCGGCTGCCCTCCCTAAAACAGTGCTACCATCATACAGAATCGGTGTTAGATAGCTTCAAATTCCAACTTCCTAATTGCGATCGGAAAACCCATTTTTTAAGCAAAATGATGGGGAAGAGCCAACCGCCGCCGCCGCAGCAGCAACACATGTCAATGAAAGACAGTGTACAAGCTCCAACTTGATCTCCTCGAAGGAGTCAAAACCCTTAACCAACTCTCCTTGGCCGGTTCAATCATCTCCCGCTCCGATTACAGTGACGTCGTCACGGAGCGCACCATAGCCGACCACTGCGGCTACCCTCGTTGCCCCAGTGCCTTGCCTTCGGAATCCTCCCGCCCCCGCAAAGGCCACTATCGCATTTCACTCAAAGAGCACAAGGTTTACGACCTTCATGAGACCTACATGTACTGCTCTTCGAGCTGTCTCATCGGAAGCAAGGCTTTTGCTCAGAGTTTGAGCTAGGAGAGGCGCGATGTCTTGGATTATGGCAAGGTTGAGAAGGTCTTGAGAGCTTTTGAGGATGTGGGTTTGGACAAAGAGGAAGTGGGATTGTGGGAAACTGGGGATTTGGGAATTTCGAAGTTGAAGATCGAAGAAAAGAGCGAAGCGGAGATTGGGGATTTGGGGATTTCGAAGTTGAAGATTGAAGAAAATAGTGAAGTGCAGTTAGGGGATGTAGGCATGGTTGGTCCCTTTAACGTTATTGAGGGCTATGTTCCACACAATCAACGGATATCCAAGCCATTGGGTTCGAAAAATAACAAAAAACCTTTCTAGGGGGATTTGATGAATGTCTTGATTTCCTGGAATACTCGGATGACAATCGAGATGACTGGGAAGAAGCTTTAGTTGGCTGGGTTGGTGTCTTTAAAAGGATAAAGGAAGAGAGGAAAATGCCCCAAAATTATTAGGATCCATGGAATCTAGTGAAGGTCCATTGCAGAACTCCGGCGAGTCGCAGAGAGAAACCGTTGTTTTTCCGACCAAGGTTCGTTGGGAATTTTGTGAAGCCACCATTCGACCCACCAGAAAGGAGCAGCAAAGATAAAGAATGTCAGTGTTCTCAAAGTCATAGATACATGGTGGGCTTCACGTGAAGGTGACGATGAAGTTGCAGCTTTTGTGCACAGACAGGAGCAAAAGCAAAAGCAAAGCAACCATGCCGAAATCAACGAGGCCATCCCTTCAGCATTAAAGGAGCCACGTGCTGCACCGAGGCCATGAGAGCCCCTACCACGATGTTTTCTATTTCTGTCACGATGACCCCTACTGCCCTTAATCATGTTATCAAACGACATATCCAAAGTAGAAAGCAAAAAGAAAAGCAAAAACCAAAAAGAAAAGCAGAAAGCAAAAGCAAGGAATAAACACCCCACCAGAATGATGTGATTTACTTTTCTTGTTTTTGTATGATGTGATTTATTTGTTATCTTTTGGAGACATCTGTATAAACCCCATTAGAGGGTAAAAAAAAAGCCCAAAATAATGGGCTGACATGTTGTGGAGAGCAAAGGCCCATAAGCCCAAAATAGCACCAACCAGGTCATCAAAAGTACGCCAGTACTCCCCAATTATTCGGCAACCCGCTGCTATTGCCACCAACCAGGTGATGAGATGTACAACCCGTACTCTAAATTGGCAACTAGCCATTCATGCCACCAACCAGGTGATCAAAAGTACGCCCAGTACTCCAAATTATACATGAGCATTACTCATGTCATTCATACATAAACATTCATGAGCATCACTCATGACAATCATACATAAACATTCATGATCATCATTCATGTCAACATTCATGAGCATCACTCATGACAACATCCATGAGCATCACTCATGACAACATTCATAAGCATCACTTATGTCAATCAACATAAACATTCATGAGCATCACTCATGTCAATCAGTTTCAAAAGCTTCATTTACAAAAGCTCTAGCTTCAAAAGCTTCATTTACAGAGCTCTAGCTTCAAAAGCTTCACTTGCAAAGCTTCACCCACAAAGTTTCAGGGCAGGGTATACAAATACCGCCTCCGAACATCTAGCCACTTCGGCCCATACATGGATTCAATTTGAAGTCTCCAGCCAACAGACTCTATTGACCGAAGACTTGGGGGACTACATTATGTACCATATATTGGGCCTCAACTAGGCCTCATGAAAAATACTTGAGGGACTTAGCCCATTATTTATGTATCAAGGAGCGAGCCCCTATTCTATAAAAGGGACTCCCTCACTTTCATTAGAGAGCACCCATTATTCATGTACTGAGGAGCGATCCCTTATTTTATAAAAGGGACTCCCTCAACATCATTAGAGAGCAACGGCGCTAGCTGAGCAACCGCCCGCCGCGAGCATCACTCCTAACCCATCACTTATGTATTGAGGAGCGAACCCTTATTCTATAAAAGGACTCCCTCACCACCATTAGAGAGCATCAACTCTAGCCCATCATTCATGTATTGAGGAGCGAGCCCTTATTCTATAAAAAGGACTCCCTCATCTTCAAACGCCGCAAGCCGAGCCAACCAAGGCAACATAAGCCACGAACCGAGCAGCCGAGCAGCGTGTGCTACTTCTAGTTGAGCGTCATTTCAGATTGAGCACTGCCTCATATCGAGCATCAGTTCAAGACAGCATCTAGTTACTTCGGCCCACACATGGACTGAATTTCAAGTCTCCAGCCAAAAGACTCTCTTGACTGAAGACTTGGGGGACTACTGTTTATACCATATTTATGGCCTCGTATTTAGACCTCATATAAATACTCAGGGGACTTAAATGTAATTATGTAATAAAGGAAGGGGCAAATATGTAATTAGGGGAGGAACCCTTATTCTATAAAAGGGCCTCTTCACCCTCACAAACCCTAAGTCTCTCCTATCTAGAACAAAGCTCTCACACTCTCTCCCTCACAAATACTCTCGGATAAATACAATCAATGTGGACGTAGCCCAAACTTTGGGGTGAACCATGATACATCTTGTGTTATTTACATACATGCAGATTCACGGTCGGATTTACGTTGTTCCAAGACCTCCGATTTTGTGCATCAACACAACTAATATGATTTTTTACCATGCCCATTCAATTTATTGAAAAAGAATCTCAGCAAATGAACTTTGACCATATGGTTTATCTCTAATTGTGTATTTTTAAGTACAATTAGGAAGGTACATTTAAGGTTTAGTTTCTTGGCAGTATTCTATTAGGAGATGACCTAAACGTGGTTATATATATATATATTATTATTTTTTTCACCAAACGATATTATATACACTAAGGAGTGGGAAAATGAGTTAAGTTTCACAATAGGCAAGCAATAATGTTATTCAAATTCATCTTTGGCAATAATCAAACCTAAATTCTCTCACTTACAAGTGAAAATGAATACTATTAGACCACAATGTTTAAACACTAATTAAGTTATGAAAGAGCTACCTTAGCTTAGCAAATAATATCAACTTGTGTTGTTTATTTAATGGAAATAATTAAAGTAATTAGGTGTTTTGCTTTTGTGAGAGCAACTCCACCCATGGTGGTTGCTCGGGGGACAGGGTCCAGGAAAGGGCCCGAGGGCCGGTGGGTAGGCCTCCAGCCTTGGAGAGCCCGAGTTGCAGGGTCGTGAAGGATTGACAGGCCTGGTGCTCGAGGCCTGTGACGTCAGGCTGACGCAAGGCTTGCGTCCGGCCTTTTTTAAAAAAAAAATTTGTGTTAGGCGCGTGCCCCTCACTCGCGAGTGGGGGCGCGTCACCCGAACGGAATTCAGGGCACGGGCCCGCGATCCTCAAAATTCCAGTGACCGTTGGGAAGCCACGTGGCTTCCCACGGTCCGTTCGATCCCAACGACTCTTTAATACGAGCCGTCCGATTTGTAACGATAATTAAAAAAAACTGATTTTATATCAACCATTCGATCTGAGATCAACGGTTGATATTAATCTGCTTTATAAATTAAAAAAAAAGAAAAAATAGTTTTAAAATTAAGAAAAGTTACCGTTGTGACACGTGGCACAATCTGGAATGTTGGAATTCAAAAATTTTAAAATCCAACGGCAGAGATTAATTATTTGAATAAAAATTAAAAAAATTGTAAAAAATCCAAAAAAAATGTAAAAAACTGAAAAAAAATTTGTAAAAAATTGTTTTTACTTTTCTATAAATACCACTTCTTCTCCATCTACCTTACACCACAATTTCATATTTTCTCAACTACTTTCAATCAAATTCCTATCTTTCTCTCAAAGTTTCAATCCAATTTTTTTCCACAAAATGACTACTGATGCAGGTACGAATTGGTCGCTTCTTGAAGATGTTGCGTTGTGCACTAGCTGGGTTGAAGTTACTCATAATTCCCATACGGGTAATGAGATGCAGTTGCGAGAAATGTGGAGTTTAATTTATACCAAATTTCTTGAGCAAATGAGTGGGAAAAGAATCAAAGAATCGATGTCCAGTCGTTGGAAAATACTTAGCCATTCATTTAGTACGTGGAAAGATGCCTTGACACAAGCTAGTAGTAATGTTCGAAGTGGGGCAAATTATGCGGATGAGGTAAGAATATATTATAATTATTTGTTTGTATTATTATTTTGTTACCTAATTTGATTATAATTATTTGTTTGTATTATTTATTTGTTACCTAATTTCATTATTATTATTTGTTTGTATTATTTATTTGTTACCTAATAATTTCATTATTATTATTTGTTACCTAATTTCATTATTATTATTTGTTTGTATTATTTATTTGTGACCTAATTTCATAATTATTATTTGTTTGTATTATTTGTTTGTTACCTAATAATTTGATTATTATTATTTGTTTGTATTATTTATTTGTGACCTAATTTCATTATTATTATTTGTTACCTAATAATTTGATTATTATTATTTGTTTGTATTATTTATTTGTTACCTAATAATTTCATTATTATTATTTGTTTGTATTATTTATTTGTTACCTAATAATTTCATTTTTATTCATTTGTAGCAACTTCAAGCACAAGCATGGTATGCTGCCAAAATCAAATCAAGAAACAAATCATTCAACCGGTGAGAATGTTGGAATATTGTTAAAGATTGTCCTAAATTCAAAGTTATGCCTGTTGGTCCAGAAGTATGCATGAACAGCACCCCTCTACACAGCTGGGCCTGCATATCAAAGTTGTGCTTCTATCAAAGTTTCTTGAATGGCTGGGCTTGCATATCTGAGCAACAGTCTGGATGACTCGACGGGAATGTGAGGCTCTGGCCATTCTTGTTTTGTCATCTCTCCTTGTACGCTCCTCATCCTCTTCCATCTCATTTTCGGCTATCTGAAGGTTGAACATTTCTTCATATTGGTTAAACAATTCTTCCTCTTACTGATTGATTTCTCACATCATCCTTGATGAAGAAGAAGACATTGTAAGGATGGATGGTGAAGAAGAAGCAAAAACTATGAATAATGAGATAGAGATGTTGAGAAAATTGGTGTGAGATTTGTGAGGATGGATGGTGGATTATATGGACGATTCAGAAAGGATTGGATTGTAGATAAGGTCATGTGGCATGCCGTCATTCGTTAAAAATCGGATCGAAATCTATCATCAAAGATTCTGAAAAGATAATGACACGTGGCACGATCGTATTGGATAAAAATCTTATCGAAATCGATCTCCAATAATTATTTTTTCGGATAATGACATGTGGCGCAATTTTGAACGAGTTAAAATCTGATCGAAATCTATCGTCAAAGATTCTCAAAAGATAACAACACGTGGCACGATGACATTGGATAAAAATCTTATCGAAATCCATCGCTAAATACTTGTTTTTTTTATAAAATGACACGTGGCGCAACGAGAACGATTTAAAAAATCTTATCCGAAATTACAAATAATTTTATTTTGTATTATTTAAACAAACAAAAAATAATAATATTTTATTGCCTATTGCCAGGGGGAGGGCTCCAAGGGTGGAGATGCAAATGGCAATTACTGTTCTTAAGGGTAGTTACTATTCATTAAATGCAGTTATTGTTCAATAAGGTGA
The DNA here is from genome assembly GCF_042453785.1 of Malus domestica. Classification (NCBI taxonomy): domain Eukaryota; kingdom Viridiplantae; phylum Streptophyta; class Magnoliopsida; order Rosales; family Rosaceae; genus Malus; species Malus domestica. Next base: position 9,905,612 of record NC_091673.1, read on the forward strand.
ATTCAATAGTGGATTGCCAGGGGAAAGGGCTCCATGGGTGGAGTTGCTCTGAATGACAGCTATAAAGCTTCCATTGTTTGTTCAGTACTCTTTTCCTTGCAAAGGTAGAAATCTGCCATGGCTTGAAATATTCTATCTTCCATATCTCCAGATGTAAGAAAAGGGACCAAAACGACCAAAACCCTAATAGGGTTTGGAAACTTAAAAGGAAACAAAACACATAATCAACAAAGTTCCGAAAATGAAGTAGGATTCTCTCCCCTCTTTTTTTCCCTCCCCTTCCCTCATCTTCCCTCCTCTCCTATTTGAACGATCACGATTAAGCCAAATCAACATCTTATATTAATTCTTATGGCAAGAGAAATACAAAATAAGAGAATGTGAGAGGAGGGGATTGAAGATGATGGACAAAGGAGGGGAGAGAAACCTAGTCCTCCGAAAATAGCCTCAAAACTTAAAATACTGCTTTGGGATAGTAAACGAAGGAAATTGGCCAAATCACCCCTATGTCATAAGCAAAACTGGTGATCCAGCCATGTTATTCCTTACGGAAAGGGATCCTCTCCGGATCCCTTCCCCCTAATCACCAAATCAGGGAATCCGTATCATTGAAATTTAATTCAACGACTACAAATAGGGGGTCACTTTAAAAGTAATAATAATTTCAGCCGTTAGATCAAATTTTAATGGTACAGATTCCCTGATTTGGTGGATTAGGAGGAAGGGATCCTGAGATGATTCATTTCCCTTCCTTACATCGTTCCTTTCGAAAAATGTATTATGCACCCAATTCTAACGCTTGAGCCCAGACCTGCACTCCTTGAGCTTTGTTGCCAACCTTACGTTTGTCCTCTTCGATACGCTCAACCATCCGTTCTACGTCAAGCTAGATGTTGTTGATGTAGATAAATTAATTTTAAATAAACTTTCATCACTAAGATCTCAAGTGGGATACTAATTAATTGTACAAAGGAGTCTAACTTATAACTTATATACGTCATTAGATTCATTACAAGTAGATTGTGATTTGTCAATCTATCAAACAATGGTTGATTTTGAACCGATGTCGTATATAATAGAACTTCGAATTCCTTTCTAACGTTCACAATGTACTGATGACATAGCTGCAGCGTGTGAAAGGAGACCATGCATAATGCATAAACGTACCCATAAAAGTCATGAAATGCAAAATATTATATGCATTTGATTAGTATACGTGTGTGCTCGATTGATCCTATCATTCATCTGTCACAAACTTCGATATTGATTTCAACAGAACCATTAACCTGTTAGAAACAAAAATTAGGGTGTAATTCACATGGAAAATCAATAAATAATTTATGCAATTATATATCAAAGTAATGCATGCACATGAGTAATTAATATTAAATGAACATGACATAATGGATTAGAAAAACCTGAAAATACGGTCGAGGCAAGTGTTAGACACTTTGTCCTTGAGACAAATTTACGCCCCACTACAGTGCTCATGATTAATCGGCGTATGTCTCCCAAGATACAATGACCACGTCCTTAGTAGCACTCCAAATCACAAGGCTCCATAAACTACGATTGTGTTGAAAACTTTCTCATATGGACTAAATGAAACTCTCTAATATTTAGTGCACTCTATGTATGATTATATATATATATATATATATAAATGAAAGTTATTTTGTGATTAAAGGGGGCTTCCCTATTTATAGAATGTGAAATACCTTTTTGGAAAGTATGTGACTATTCATGAAGAGTCAAAAGTTGCAACTGAGTAGACATATTTTTCTACCAAAATGCTCCAATTCTAATTTCCATTCAATTAATAAATTTAAAATAATAATAATATTATTAAATTTTCCAACAATCCCCCACATGAATGGAAATTGACTCAATACCATGCAAATGACAATGCAGACACCAGAGAGAGAATTCAATAGGAAAAGTACCGCATCGGGATAGGTGGCTTTTGGCTTTGAACCTTCCGTAGTGAATTACTATCGGATTTACTTGGATAATCAGTGAACACAATGTCTTGACCTGCTCAGCCGTTTGTGTAAACTAAGACAATAGTAATCACACAATACCCTTCCAGACACCTCGTGGTTGCTCGGTTGTGTTCATTTTGGCCCTAAACAATTCTTGGTTTCTCATGAGTGCTTTTAAACCCTAATTTTTTTTCTCTAACAATCTTAAGACAAGTTTATTGGTTTATTTGTTATAATATGTTGGCGAGATAGAATTTTGTATGTTCATCCTTGCGTCCAATATTGTTATGTATATTGATTACAATAGTGCTGCCTATATATCATATATTAATTGACTATTCAAAGACATATATATTGTGAAGCGGTACATTTGCTTGTCTAATGAATCGTATTCTTACCATAGTACTGACTGATATTTCCGTTTTTATATATGAATCACGATCCATGATTATGATATTAATCTTGGTGCATGCTGACAATTAATTATTTAGTTATCTCTTTGTTTGAAAAACCAACTTCAGATGTTATTATTTGGCAATTTTAATTTACCAAAGAATGCGCCACACAGATTTGAAGGAATGTATCTGGAACAATTGATTGCAATTTTCATGTTAAACCTTTTGAGTGCATATTGGTTTCTTGGAATAAAACAAAGTGGTAGAACGGTTTGACAATTCAAACCATATGTCATCAGGCATGCATATGTTTAATTATCTGAATATAAATCATAACGTTTGCCTAGATTGGCTACTGATTGGTGAAAGGATGTGGTAGGCTGGAAATTACATCCCTGCTAAGCCCAAAAAGGGAACGGCCATGACTGTTCAAATTCGAACAAATGCATGAAAGACTAAACAGATGCCATCTTTCCAAAAATGTTGAAAGGGCATGATGACTTATGTCAGACGGTAACTATATTGAGTTACAGAGATGTGGTTATGATTTGATCCTTTTCAGACTAACGAAAGAGATCAATGGTGTCTATGAATGGCACCAGTTTGCAGTTGGCAATCATGTCTTCATGCTAAAAACGTAAATGGTGTATCTTTTGCATTTAAAATGAAAAGATACGTTAATTGGTAAAACATCCAAACACATATGTGGGATTACATGAATCGTACCATGAGTCATAACTAATTGAGAGGCTTTACCATGTGTGTGTGATTTCAAGTGAAGTTTGAGTTTAGTGTTCGCAAGAAAATTTACTTCACACGAACAACTTGCATTTCTAATTGATAAAATACATTGTCAAACCTGATTCGTTGGAATGAGTTGTATTCAAATGAAAGGGTATATAAGTTATAACCCTAAGAGAACTGGACACACGTCTTTTGGTGTAGTCAGAACTCATTATTACATTGTAACATATGCATGTAAAACTCATTTTGCATGAGTTATTCAACTTTGGAAGATGACAATTAGACTGTGGGGGCCAAGGTCTATTTGAAAGACTTAAAGCACTCTATAGATGAGTCTTTAACAATGGGAACTTTGAAAGTTGTCAAGACAGAGCCCTAACAGGTGAAGATAGATATGATATAGAAAATCTATTTTCATCGGCTTTCTTCTCAAGCATGATGTATGATGAAAGAGTTATTAATAGCATTAAAGCAACCACAATGTGTGTGAATTGTGGGGGTGGTTTAGCAATTTTTGAGAAATATGATATACTTAAAAATAATGCAAAAGTAATTTGCTTCTAGAAAGAGATAACGATTACTTATAATTGAAGTTTTAAGGTATTGAAAGGCTGGAGATCTTCTAGCAAATACCTTAAATGTGGGGGAGTTAACCCAAATGTTATCAAATTACTTAGTAAGTCCTAATATATGTTTGGAGGACTTAACGTTGGAAAACAACTACTCTCAAACGAAAGTTATTTCCATGCATGGATATAAAGTTTGTGGTGGCCATATAATGAGTAGTCAACCTAGTGGTACCAATTTTTAAATGTTTGGTCAGAGAGTAAGTTGTATCATCGAGAAGAATCGGTTAAAAGCCTACATCTTTAAGAATCGCCATAATGGCAACCCAACCTAGCTGACTGGAGATCCCAAGATCTAGGTTCAAGGGGACAACCGAATTGTGGATGATTCAATGAAAGCACTGCGGAGATAATCTCCTACCCATTTCCTATGATGAAACAGTGCTATCAAGGTGCAGAATCAAATTTCTGCCAGAATAGCAAGCGATACAATCGTCCTTCAAAAGAGAAATCGATGACAAATGACCCTGGCTGTTTATATGTAAAATTGATTTGTTCTTTATTTCTTATTGAGCAATTTGTATTGACTTCACTTTGTAACGCCACCACTTGTAATCAATTATTTTATCATGGAAAATTAATTTAATATTTACTTTTTCTTTATAAGTAATTTTTTTTTAAAAAGGGCGGCAATCCACCATTTTGAAAGTTCGAAAGACCATTTCAGCATTCCCATAACCATCATCAGGTGATTCACCAATGTCAGAAATTGAACTCATGACGTGTCGTGTGAAATACAGGTTTAGAATTTGTCCCCAACTACTAATCCACTTCCTGATGGTTTTTATATAAGTTGTTAACTTTGATGATTAAGTTTGATTTGTATACATGGGCATAACACAACATGCATTATAATATGTAGGATTATTTCAGTACATTCACATTCAGCATGCACATAACTCATATAACATTATTGCATTTTTTTATGCACCTAACTCCAAAACTTAGTGCATGAGCAACGAATATATAGCTTCACTTTTTTCCGTTGAATATTACTTTTCACTGGCCGCTTTACTTAACTCCCACCGTCCAAACTCCTTTTCATTACCTTTAATTTCTTAGCACCCTAATAAAGTGAAATATTTACCCCCAACTGGGAGAGTTTCATATCCTCAGAACCACTTTATATACCCACCTGCATGACATTACTTAGTTGGCTAATCCCAGGGACATAATCGTCTTCAACCATTAATTAACATATGTTTTGTGCACCTAAAATAACCATCGTCATCAAGCTTTTTCTCCAAAAAAAGTCGATCGTACGTCCCACATATTTGTCCACAGGTCGTGTTCGACGAGGATGCTTGGTTCCACTTGCGTAAAAAGATCATGAACTCCATGTGGCACACTGTACAGTGCTACAAGAAGTTTCCGTTTCTGATTTTGTTCTAAATATTTTTCTTATTTTTTGCTTTACACTTTCACCCCACTCCTTCACCAAAAAAGTAGAAGCTTTTTGCTTTCTATATAAACCCCCCTAAGGCTCTTGTATTCCTTCATGCAAAATAATCAAGCTTCCATCATATTCTTTCTCTTGAGCATCTCACATTTCCTTACATACTCTTTCTTCAAAAGGTTTCGTTCACTTGAATATATAGTGTTTCCTTGCTTTTTTGATCGAAATCTAGGGTTTCCTTACTAACTCATCGCAATTGTGACTAATTAAGCAAGAAAATAATCATGAAGAATAAGGCTTCTGTTTTCTTGAAGCAGATAATCACATTGTTGAGCTCAATAGCCAAAGCCAAGTCCCTCGCCATCAAGAGCAAAACCAGCGCCGCTAAAGCTCGCCTGATAATGTTTTCATTGGTGAAGAACAAGAAGGTTTTGATGGACACTGTGTCGCACAAGATCCATAGCCTTTTAGGTCACGATCACCGTGATCAAGAGGAGGAGGAGGAGGAAGGAGACCAAAACAAGAGCAAAACCAGCGCCGCTAAAGCTCGCCTGATAATGTTTTCATTGGTGAAGAACAAGAAGGTTTTGATGGACACTGTGTCGCACAAGATCCATAGCCTTTTAGGTCACGATCACCGTGATCAAGGGGAGGAGGAGGAAGGAGACCAAAACAAGGCGCTTGTTCTCTACAATGCCATGGCCAATGAGTACTCGCATACAGCTGGTACTTCAAGCTACATGCGAAGGTACAATGGTGAAGATGAGGAGGAGGACGATGACGATGATAAGTACCCTGATCTCACTCACTCGTTGTTCGATGAAAATGAGAACTTTGACGATGTCAAAGCTGGCGGGTCTGTGATCGATCTGGTGAAGAATTCCAAAGAGGAAGGACAGGATTTCAAGCTGGAAGACGAGATAGACCACGTTGCGGATTTGTTCATTAACAGGTTTCACAAACAAATGCGCTTGCAAAAGCTTCTATCCTTCAAAAGGCATCAAGAAATGCTCGACAGAAGCGTCTGAATATTCTGACAAATCAACTCAAAATAATTACATGTTGTTTACATTAATTGACAAGAAGTATTGTTATTAGCATTCCAATATAATCATATCTTGCACTTTTTTTTCATGAAAGAAAACAAGAAAGGCAAGAGTGTAAGATGATTATTTTAGAGTGCTTATAACAATTCTCTAAATAATTACGTGTAGGATGAATCGATCGAACCCTATTATTTGCCATCAAACAGGTTAAACTTATCTGATTTGGCTATCTCATGCATCTATTATTGGCCCAGCTTTTCAGAAAATTTGAACATGGCTGGAAAGTGCTTAGGGCTCTGGGGCTTTTTTTCTTTCTATTGCCTTGTAATTTTACAAGTATAAATGTAGCTGTAAAGCTGTTAGTAATGTATACTTTTTGGAATGGAATAAAGGTTGGAGTTAGATTCCAGTGCGCACTGCCACTGCTAGTTCTGGTAACGTATGCATGTCAAGTTGTTGGTGGTGCTTCTTTTTTCTTCTCCCAGTCACAAAGTCGATATACTTGTAATTAACCAACTTTAGTCTTATTCAATATAAAGGTTTCCTCAAAAAAAAAAAAAATGTAACAAAAGTTAGATCCACACGTAGTAAAGAAGGTGATAAACAAATGGACTGTGTTTTGTGAAAACTATACACACAAATTAGTTGATTTGTGATGTTTGAGACGGCTCAACCTAAGGCCTTAGACAACAATTAGAAAGAGGCCACGCATGCCTTCCCGATACAATATTTAGGGTTAAGTTCGGATAACTACCCAATTTTCAGCGAAGATTCAAAATTGGTCCTATCCTTTTAAAAAAATTAACAACTATCAAATGTTGATGATGTGGACAACTATTAAATAGGTTTTTTTATTCTCAAGTCATCTACAGAGCTTTGAATCTTCAAATTGACACAGTTTAGCTAAACAAATGTATGACTTAACTTTGCTAAAAGAAGCCGATTTGAGGAATTATATCTCCAAAGACAACAATTAGTAGAGACAAAGTTTAGTATTTCTTCGTTACCAAAACAAACAAAAAAAATTTATTATTTGTTCACCTCATCATTTAATGCTCAAATCATCATCACTTAGTGTTGGTAAAGTTATCATTTAATGTTAGTGACCTAACGGGTGTCTAACTTTTCAAATGTTAGGTAGTTATTTTGAAGTTTTAAAAGGTTGAGAGATTAATTTGGAATCACTCCAGAAGGTTGGGTGCTCTTAACCCTAATATTTATTTCATGGTTGAGTAAAAACAATTAATATTTAAAAAGGAATAAAATTTAGTTGCAAGTGCTAGATTGTCGTCTTACTTTTTAACCCACTACATCTCGACTTCAATCCCTCTCTCCTTCCCTTAACAACTTAGAATACGAATATTGTTATACAAAATGATACGCATATATAGAGCTGTTTTAAAAAGGGGTGTGATATCCACACACCCCTTTTTACTTCTCCCATACCTTTTTAGTTTTCAGCCGTCAGATCGGATGAATTGAAGAAGATCAACGAACAGAAGTTAACAAGGGATGTGTGAGAAGTAAAAAGGGATGTGTGGATAACACACCCCTTTTAAAAATGAGACATTTTTTTAGTACGTGGCCCAATACACAAGCCTTGTTATAAGGCGGACAACGAGTTTATAGTTTAAGATGTAGAATTGATGATATCTCCGCTTACCAATGTAGATGGCGGAAAGAAAATTGTAAACAGTTTATGCTGGAAAGCATCGCAAAAATCTCCGCATCATTTTCCTCTCCTTTATCTTTAAAAGACTTTCTGGTACCGTTTGGTACACGAGAAAGGACGAAACCAAGTGGGATGAGGTCTTCCGTCTCCCGTTTGGTGCGCCTAAAACAGATGAAACGCATTGTTTCACAGGACAAGTTTTGGGTACTTTTTCGTTCTGCCTCCCCCTAGAATGACTTGTTCCACGCCCGTAGAACACAAATTTATAACATTTTAAGACAAAAATACCCCTTGACTTTTTCACTATTTACACCATCAGCTCTTGGAGGTCGCAACCTCCGATTAACACCAAGCAGATACGACTAGAGATTTAGAGGTAGCAGATCGAACGATCCACATCAAGCAGATATGCACATAGAACTAGAGGTAGCAGATCGAACCCAGGTGGGCACTGTGACCTCCGTTCCTGGGCATCACGATTCGAATATCTAGGCTTGTGGCTTAATTGCTAATTGATTTTGTTGGGGTGTGGGGATTAAATTCAAAATTGGGAGAGATTTCATGTGGGAGTTGGAAGTCTGAAACCAAGCTGCGTTGAGTTGAAGCCCAAAACCTAGACCCCGTATCTGTCACAATTTGTTGTCGTCGTTTGCCAAAACCCAAATCTGAGAACCTCACTCCTGGAAACCTACTGTCGCATCCTCGGCTTCAGCATGTACCACTTGAACCCGCTGTCTGTACTCCACGCCGCTACTTGACACCATCCACCCACGCTGGTGTAATGGTTGCTGGGTTCTTTCTGCATTTGACAAGCCTCTGTCAACTTTGTTTTTTTTTTTTCTATTCTTTTTCTTTTCCATTAATCATCAAACTGGGTTCTTGCATTTGACAGGTTCTTTGTTTTTTAATCTTTTTCTTTTTCATTAATGATTATTTTTTTTTCTCTTAAAAAAATATTAGTTCTAAGTTCTCTTATTCGGTACAGTACAAATTTTAAAGGGGTTTGCATGTGGAATACAACATATACCTAATAAAATTTGGACCAAGAAAAACAACTAATGGATAAGCATATAGTGTTCAAATTTGAACAAGTTAAAAAAACATAAAAAAGTCTCGTCCCATTCCACGCATAAATATTGTACCAAACAACAGACGAAATATGGGTATTTTAGCCATTTAATCTTTCGGTTCCGTTCCGTCCATGCGCTACCAAACGTAAAATGGAACAACCATCTCATTCTGTCCTACTCGTACCAAACATAACATAAAACATCCGTTCCGTCCTGTTCCGTATGTGTACTAAACGATACCTCATGGTACGGATATACCATAACATTTTGTATCGACAATACAATGACATGTACAAGTTTCCTTTTGTATATACATGATGCGCCGATACCAAGTTGTCGTGTCTTGACGAGTTTTCAGTCGGTTTATAATTTGGGTTGATCCAAGCCCGCCAAGAATTTGAGTTTCCGAATCCAAAGCCCAGGTCCAGACCATGGGGTCTCAACTGAATTCTGAAAGCCCAAAATGAGGTCGATTCATCATGCGACGTGGCAGCCCACGCGAGCCAAAATGGCGGGAAAGGTTCCCGCCAAAAAGTAGAGGCCTCCTCCCGTATGAGCCCTAAGGGCAGCAGAATTCCAATTTCTGAATTGCAATTTCAGCCGCATAGAGAGAAAGAGAGAATCACAGAGCGTGAGAGAGAAAGAAAAGAACTTTAATTTAAGGAAATGGCAGATAATCATCCGTCGACGCCGGATTCGCCGACGTCGGTCGGGTTCAACACCGACCAGCTGCCGCACACGAGCCGCACCTCCGAGAACTTCTCATCCTCCTCTTCCGACGACGAGGCCGCCGTCGACCCCGAAATCGTCCGAGATGAACCCGACGACGACCCCCTCCTTGAAGAGGAGGAGGGAGAGGATCTCTTCCACGACAATTTCTTGGAGTCAGTACTTCAGTTTCCTCTCTCTCTAAAAAGCATGATGTTTTTCAATTTATTTTATTTTCCTAGTTTTGATTTTCGAGAAATGATTGTTGTGGATGATTAATTAGTGATTATCGGAGATTGGATGGGCACGATCAATACGAGTCGGTGGGGCTGGATGATTCCGTTGAGGACGAGAGGGATTTGGATCAGATCATGGCCGACCGCCGGGCCGCGGAAGTCGAGCTTGATACCCGCGACGGCGTCCACACCTCCCGCAAGCTCCCCCATCTTCTCCATGACCAAGGTGAGTAAATTTTGTTTCTCTGAATTTAATTAACAATTTCAGAATTAGGTTTTTGATGTTGGTGTTGGTGAAATGTTGAGAGTGTGTTGGCATTGTGGTTGCAGATACTGATGATGATAGCTACCGGCCTTCGAAGAGAGCAAGGGCAGATTTCAGGCCTCCGAGAAGCTACGATGATACAGATGGAATGCAGAGTTCACCCGGAAGATCACAGTCACAGCCTGAACACTCCAGAGAGACTGATGTTGACGGCGATGAGGTTTAGTTATACAAATCATCCTTAACTTGCGTTGCAAACCCTTTTCTCGTATGTCAAATTCTTATCACTGGTTGTGGGTTTCATGTGTAGGATGATGAAGACGAAGACTTTAATATGTATTGTGTTCAGGGAACGCTTAGAGAGTGGGTTACGAGAGACGAAGTGCGAAGATTCATAGGCAGAAAATTCAAAGAGTTTTTACTCACCTATGTGAAAAAGGATCACAGTGATATCGAATGTGTGCGCCTCATTAATGAGATGGTGTTAGGTAAATGCGTAGCTTCTTTCATGACTGTTATGGTCTATTAACTGTTCTACTTTTTACCCCATTGTTTGTGCAAGCAGGAAGCTAATAGTGCCTTGGATTTTGGATTTGAATGAATTTACTGTTGCATTTTGCAGCCAATAAGTGTAGTCTGGAGATTGATTACAAGCAATTCATCCATGTTCATCCCAATATTGCCATTTGGTTGGCTGATGCCCCCCAGTCTGTCCTTGAAGTTATGGAAGATGTTGCCAAGAATGTTGTGTTTACTTTACACCCCAATTACAAACGTATCCATCAAAAGATCTATGTTCGGATAACTAACTTACCTGTTTACGATCAGATTCGCAACATTAGGTATGCTGGGGATTTTATTGTTTGGTGAAACCTTTCCTTGCCTTTTCCTTTGTGGTGACAATTTCATCTCTAATGATGTGCAGGCAGGTCCATTTGAATACCATGATTCGTATTGGAGGGGTTGTGACCCGACGCTCTGGGGTGTTTCCCCAGTTGCAGCAAGTAAAGTATGATTGCAATAAATGTGGGGCAATCTTGGGGCCATTCTTTCAGAATTCTTATTCTGAAGTCAAAGTTGGTTCTTGCCCTGAATGCCAATCAAAAGGACCATTCAGTGTCAATATTGAGCAGGTGAAAATTTACAAATTCACATCTGCTTTCAGTTATTTTTTATTAATGTTATGGAATTTATAGTTAGTATTGCACTTGAATTAGGTTGAACAGCTGTAGGAGGACGTAGTTGAGTTAAGGTTTTTGTTCTGGGTTCAACTTATATGTAAAAAAACATTGGTCTAAATTAGCCTTTCCTTTTCTGTTTCCATCCCTTTTCTGTTTCCATCCCTTTTCTTAGTGAAGAGTATAAGCGAAACACAAATTGAACCTCATATACATTCATTTCTTGCTTCAGACAATATACAGGAACTATCAAAAACTTACACTCCAAGAGAGCCCTGGAATTGTCCCCGCAGGTCGGCTTCCAAGATACAAGGAAGTGATACTATTGAATGATCTAATTGATTGTGCTCGTCCAGGGGAAGAGATTGTAGGATCCTCATCTTTGTCTTGCTCTTTTTCGCTTTGTTTTAGTGAATAATCACTCACTCCTATTCTGTTTTCTTTTCTATTTGATATATTCCAGGAGGTCACTGGCATTTATTCAAATAATTTTGACTTGTCTTTGAATACAAAGAACGGGTTTCCTGTATTTGCCACTGTGGTTGAAGCAAATTATATCACTAAGAAGCAAGACCTCTTTTCTGCTTACAAACTTACTCAGGAAGACAAAGAAGAGATTGAAAAGTTGTCAAAAGACCCAAGAATAGGAGAAAGGGTATGTTACCAAAACCCTCATTCTAAGGTTTCTAAACTACGTACCTCTTTGTATTACCATGAAATAACTACAAGTTTAATGAATGCAGCTTATAAAGTCAATTGCGCCATCAATCTATGGCCATGAGGACATAAAGACTGCAATAGCTCTTGCTATGTTTGGAGGCCAAGAGAAAAATGTTGAGGGAAAACACAGGCTAAGAGGGGATATAAATGTACTTCTCTTAGGTGATCCTGGCACGGCAAAATCACAGTTTCTTAAGTAAGAGCTACCATCATTCACTTAAAAGTGTATCCAATTTTTTCATAGTGAAGATCTATTTAATTATTCAATTTTCCTTTTAAAAGGTATGTTGAGAAGACTGGGCAAAGGGCTGTGTATACTACTGGTAAAGGAGCATCTGCTGTGGGGCTCACAGCAGCTGTTCACAAGGATCCTGTTACAAGGGAGTGGACTCTTGAAGGAGGGGCGCTTGTTCTAGCTGACAAGGGAATATGTCTTATTGATGAATTTGACAAAATGAACGATCAGGATAGGTACTGAAATGCTACTGCATATGTCAACTTCCAATTATGAAAGCTGACTCACCCCCTTCCCCCTTTATGTTGAGGATTTGAGCACTAACATTTTCATCTGCAATTAGGGTGAGTATTCATGAAGCAATGGAGCAGCAAAGCATTAGCATATCAAAAGCTGGGATTGTCACTTCTCTCCAAGCACGCTGCTCTGTCATTGCAGCTGCAAACCCTGTTGGAGGAAGGTGTGTTAGTGCAAAAATTTATTAAAAATAGCCATCGGGACACAAACTCCCTTGCGTTTCTGAGAACAATCTGACCTGTATGTCTGCATTCCAGATATGATTCCTCTAAAACCTTTGCACAAAATGTTGAGTTAACAGATCCGATCATCTCTCGTTTTGACATCCTCTGTGTTGTTAAGGTCAGGATTCTACAAACTCTAGTCTTCTTTACCACATTTCTATGTCAGTTCATTTTGACAGGGTGGAAAAAAAAATAATAATATGCAGGATGTGGTTGACCCAGTCACTGATGAAATGCTTGCAAAGTTTGTCGTTGATAGTCACTTCAAGTCACAAGCCAAGGGAGCTAACATGGATGATATGCCTATAAGCGAATCCCACGAAGATAGTGAAGCCTCTGCCAACCCAGTAGATCCAGAGGTTTTATACTTCATACTCTACCCAGTCTATCAACTTGTACTTGCTTGGTTTGTATGCACTTGATTTTCTTTCTTTTTAATTCATTAGTTTTTGGATCTTTCATTTTCAGATAATTCCTCAAGATATGCTGAAGAAATACATAACATATGCCAAGTTAAATGTATTCCCAAGGTTGCACGATGCTGATTTGGAAAAGATCACACGTGTTTATGCTGATATGCGGAGAGAATCTTCAGTTAGTTTCTTTTCTTACGTGTTTTATCTTGAGAGTTTGAGCTTTGGGTTTAACCTTATAGGAGACTCACTTTTTTACTGTTATTCTTAGCATGGACAAGGAGTACCCATAGCTGTAAGGCATATTGAATCAATGATCAGAATGTCTGAAGCACATGCAAGAATGCACCTTAGACAGCATGTAATACAAGAAGACGTGGACATGGCGATTCGTGTATTACTTGATTCATTCATCTCAACACAAAAATTTGGGGTGCAGAAAGCTCTGCAAAAGGTATAAAAAACTGCACATCTTCACTTTCCTTTTCCCATCTTTACTCTGGTGTTTTTAGTCTTCCAAAGCTTCTGATATTATGACAGAATGGCAACTCTACTTGACACATTGAATTATTAAGGTTTTAGCAATTATTTAGCTCGGCAATGGAAATTTACGGTATCGTGAGTATGATCTATTATATATGTGAGGATTCTTGAGTGTTCCACCGCGGCCAACTTTCCATTACTATTTTTTTTGTATTTGTTGCTTGTTAATGCTCTGATAAGCTTTCAATTACTCCCGGCCAAAAATCAAGTTGCAAATGACTCATGATAATCATCTGTAGGTCTTTGCCAAATGTGTATGCCCTTAATTTTTTAATACCATAACTATATATATGCATTTTCACAATTAAATCATTGCCAAGCACGATCTGATCTTGTTTGTACTTTGTGCCTAGCTGAAGAATTTGTAGATCACTTGGCAAAATTTTTTTAGTTTTTTGTGTAGTTGATTACTGAAGGATTTGTTTTGTATTATGCAGAAATTCAGAGAATACATGACTTACAAGAAGGATTACAACAGTGCGGTCCTTCATTTACTCCGTCAGCTCGTGAGGGATGCAATCCGCTTTGAAGAAATTGTTTCCGGATCAGCCGCAGGGCTCACCCACATTGATGTAAAAGTGGCAGATTTGCAGAGGATGGTAATGCAGACATGAAATCCTGCTTTTGGAACTTGTAATTTTTTACTTTCCTAACCGAAATAGGTACTCGATAATCGAGCTTTTCGGATTTGATTTGTTCTTTGCAGGCGCAGGAGTATGAGATTCTTGATCTGCGACCCTTCTTTACAAGCGCTAGTTTCTCAGGAGCCAACTTTGAGTTGGATGAAGAGCGTGGATTTATAAGGCATCACCTTGCAAGATGATGATGATGGAAAGAAGCACCAGCAAATATGTTGCATTAGTTTAAATGCAGATTATGAACTAAATCTCACAATTTTCATTTGCTAAACTATATGATTGCAAATGTCCTAATTTGCTCCAACAAATACAATTCAATTACTAATCTTATGCTTTTTTTCTTTCTCAAAGGTAAAATTCAATACCAAACACATGTTGATATTCAATTACAATAAATAAGGGCACAAAACTAAAAAGTAGATCCGAATGCACCGCAAAAAAACAGCCCAACAAAAACAAAATTAAAGGAAAATTAATAAAAAAAATTTGAAAACTTTGAGTTTTAAGGATAAAATAAAGAGTAAAGTGAATAGTATTAAGATTGATTTCTTAGTGTAAAATTGTGATTTTTTGTTAAGATAAACAGTATCGAAATCTTTTCGTTAAAATTTTTAAAAATTAAATGGTTCTAATTATGATATTCATTATAATTAAACTATATTTTTCACAACTCATGCATCGTCCAATATTATCGTTCCTACTTTATTAAAATTTCTTCCCTTCAAACGGCCGCCAAACAATAAAATAAAGAAATAAAATTTATTCTCCTAGTAAAGGAAAGCTTTCAAATCAGCTGTTCCAGTGTGTAGGCAAAATCGAAGGCGCGCTTAGGGTTAAGGCGCGACGGTCCTCATGGCAGGAACACGGTGGCGTCGAATCACTGACCTCCTTCTTCTTCTGCTGCTGATTGGCTGCTCTGCTTCCCAGATCCACGCTTCTTCAGAATACGAAGTCGATTCGGTAACCATTCCCTTCCATTTTCTTATTTATTCATAATAATCTTTATTTTTCATGAATGTTTACAGAGAATTTATGATTTACAGATCTTTTACGAGCCATTTTCTGAGTCGTTTGAAGGCAGATGGATTGTTTCTTCGAAAGATGAGTACCAAGGTGTCCAGTTTTTTGTTTGATTGTTTTAATATCAGCTATTCGCAGTAATTAACTGTTTTCTGTTATCTATGTTTTCCTAAATTGTTTTTCTGTGCAATTTGAGTCTTTTACTCTCCGAGTGTTGTCAAATTTATTTTTTCAGTGAATTTTGAGTGCTTAATTTTATTTATTTATGTCGAGTTTAGGGGTATGGAAACTGTCCAAGAGTGAGGGACATGATGATTACGGGCTTCTGGTAAGTGAGAAGGCGAGGAAGTATGCAGTGGTGAAAGAGATGGACAAGGCTGTGAGCCTTGCTGATGGAACTGTTGTCCTACAGTTTGAGGTCCGGCTCCAGAACGGGCTTGAATGTGGCGGTGCTTACTTGAAGTACCTCCGGCCACAGGAGGCTGGATGGAAAGCGGAGGAATTTGACAATGAGTCGCCATATTCTATTATGTTTGGACCGGACAAATGTGGTTCCACAAACAAGGTTCATTTCATTTTTAAGCACAAGAACCCCAAGAGTGGAGAGTATGTTGAGCACCATCTCAAGGACCCTCCATCCGTGCCCTCCGATAAGCTGTCTCATGTTTACACTGCCATACTGAAACCTGATAACGAAGTTAGGATTTTGATAGATGGGGAGGAGAAGAAGAAGGCGAATTTCCTGTCGAATAAAGATTTTGAGCCTGCATTGATTCCAGCCAAGACAATTCCTGACCCAGAGGATCAAAAGCCAGAGGATTGGGATGAGCGGCTGAAGATTCCAGACCCCAATGCCGTTAAGCCTGATGATTGGGACGAGGATGCACCAATGGAAATTGAGGACGAGGATGCTGTGAAACCTGAAGGGTGGTTGGATGATGAGCCTGAAGAGATTGATGACCCTGAGGCGACAAGGCCAGAAGATTGGGACGATGAAGAGGATGGTGTATGGGAACCGACAAAGACGGATAACCCCAAGTGTTCATTGGCACCTGGTTGTGGAGAATGGAAGAAGCCAATGAAACATAATCCTGCTTATAAAGGAAAATGGAGCCCTCCTATGATTGACAACCCCAGTTACAAGGGCATCTGGAAGCCTCGAGAAATTCCAAACCCTGATTACTTCGAGACTGAGAAGCCCAACTTTGAGCCCATTGCTGCTATTGGCATTGAGATCTGGACAATGCAGGACGGAATATTGTTTGACAATATGCTCATAGCTGATGATGAGAAGGTTGCTGAATCTGTTAGGCTAACAACGTGGAAGCCGAAGTTTGAAACTGAGAAAGAGAAACAGAAGGCTGAGGAAGAAGCTGCAGGTCTTTCCGATGGACTCTCAAGCTACCAGGTGATCTAATTTTTTTTTTTCATTTTATATTTGAGTTTCCTTCATATTGATTGATTTTTGGTATATCATAAGCTAATCAGTGTTAAGAACAAATACTTGCAGAAGAAAGTATTCGACCTTCTTTACAAGATAGCAGATGTTTCTTTCTTGGATGCATACAAACCCAGGATCATTGTAAGTGCTTGGCTTGCCATTGCAGCATCATAACAACTTTTTTCTCAAAGGTTATGCTTAATTGAATCGTAGAAGATGATAATCATTTGTTTTTGCAATGCTCACGCAGGAATTGATTGAGAAGGGAGAAAAACAGCCCAATATTACAATTGGTGTTATCGTCTCTGTCGTGGTTGTTCTCTTGTCAATTTTCTTTAAAATCCTGTTTGGTGGCAAGAAACCGGCGGTGGTATACATCTAGCATAGATTCACTTTTCTGTAGTGGTAATGACTTTTGATCTCATAAACTAGTGCACTTGTAAACTCTTCTGCCCTGTGCTTTTCAGGTCACTGTTCCAGAACCAAGCAGGGCTGCGGCTGCACGGACTTCCCATGATGAAGGAAGCAGCGGCGAGAAGGAAGATGAGATTGAGAAAGAAGAAGCTGCTGCTCCTCCTCCCCGCAGGCGGTCTGCCAGAAGGGAAACATGAGCATATATGTAGTATGTGGTTGTTATACTCGCAAAATCTTGAGATAGAGCCTACATGGCTTGATTTCCTGCTAGTATGTTTCCGAAACTTCCTTTTTTACTTCTTATTAGAACACTTGTTTAAGTACGGATTAGCGATACTCTTGTGCTGATCGTTATTTTGTTGGAGGTAGATGTTGATCCACTCTGTATTAGATGTTGTTCCAGATGATATAACAGCAACATATAGATAAGTTAATCACCAAAAATCATCACATGTACAATAACCATCCTTAAAATGGTGGAAACAATTTGGGTCCTTGAGTATGATTTCTCGTCCTTCCATCCGGGATATAATTTTTGCAGAATCATGGCACCTGCGACACACCCGTAGGTTCTTAGTTACACGTATCGTTGTCCTGGATTGTGTACTGATGAGTCCGAAAGAAATAGCCAGCATTTCACTGTGGCCAGTCGGAATGCACTCGCGCTCTTCATCCACATCATGGAAACTAAAATCCGAATCAGGTCGATCTCCTCCGTCTTCCATTTTCTGCATCAAACACTGCAACTCCCAGTATATTCCCTGTGATCTTGGGTGCGTTACGTCCCCCGTCCCGAACACATGAATTTTGTTTCTGATTTCTGTCCAAGTATAAGCTCTATTAGGTCTCAAACCCATGTCTGTCATCATTCCTCGAACCTCATCGACCATGTCCCGTTTTGCATTTTCGGCATACCAGTTGGCAAGCAACACATAGTTGTCGGCATTAAGAGGTTCCCAGTCACAGAGCTGCTCGATAACCCGCCTTCCCAATTTCAGTTGCCGGTGAATCCTACAGCCGTCTAGCAGTGCTCTCAGTACCTCGGGATCTCCTTCGATCTTTTTATCGGCAATAAAGTTATTTGCCTCATCAAACAGCCCAGAACGCGATAGAAGAGTTACGAACAAAGCACAATGTGCAACTGTAGGTGTCTTGATGCAGTTGAAATAAAACTTCCCTTCCTCGACCATGCGTGCTGCAACGCAAGCATGAAGGACAGCAGCATAGGTGATTTCATCGATCTGTATACTCGTTTCCTTCTCCATTTGGCAGAATAAATCTACTCCGATCTTTCCTTGTCCGTGTAAGCTGTACCCGGTTATCATCACTGTCCACGAAACAAGATCTCTGTACTTCAACCTGGCAAAAACTTTTGCAGCTGATTCGATAAATCCCGACTTGACATACATGTCCATAAGAGCATTCAGAACGGTGAGATTCATTCGAATACCATGTCGCAGCAAGAATCCATGAGTCTCTTTGCCATGTTTACCTGCAGACATTCTTGCGCATGCTGGGAGAACACTAGAGACCGAGAGCGGATCAGGTTTCACCCCGTCTCCAACCATCTGCCTAAACAGCTTAAGACCCTCATTGAAGCCTCCCCTCTTCACATTGGCATGAATCATTTCTGTCCAAGAAATGACATCTTTCTCCGGCATTTGGTTGAAAACTGCCCAAGCTTCGTCGACACAGCCACAGTCCATGTACATTTTCAAGAGGGTATTGCTCACCAACACATCATACTCCAATCCACGTTCCTTGGCAACCCTGTGTACTTTTGTTCCATCAATCAACGATCTCAACATGCCACAGGCACCAGCCGCCGTCGCCACAGCTACAGAATCTATCTGTGCTCCGGACTCCACCATTCTCTCAAACACATGAACCGCCTTGCCGGGTTTACCTTCCGCAATGTACAGCCTGGCCAGCATTGTCCATGAAACAGAGTCCTTAACCAGGGACTTGTCAAACAGCCCTTTCGCGGAGTCCGCGCTGTCGAGGCGACCGTACAACTCAATGAGAGCAGCAACCACGTACCGGTCACCAGAGCAGCCGAGCTTGTGAGCGTGGGCATGGAGTTGCTTGCCGAGGGAGAGATCAGCCGAAAGCCGAGAGGCAGACAAGACGCGAGGGAGAGTGTGTCTGTCGGGGCGAACGCCGCGGAGGAGCATTTGGTGGTAAGTGGCGAGGGCGTGGTGGAAGTCGGCATTGGCGATATGGGTCTGGATAAGTCTGTTCCATGCGAAGGTGTCTGAGTGGGGCATTTTGTCGAACACCTTGTGGGTGACGGCTACCTTCGTGGTGGGTTTAGCATTTCGGGAGTGCTTGTAGTGGGCGGTGTTGATTGGGTTCTCGGTGACGATCAAGCGCTGGATTTGGGCGGATGGAAGGGCTTCCATTTCAGTTCAGTCGCACCCAATTCAGCATTGCCCGTACGGATTCGAGCGCAGTTATCGAGGAGGAGTTTCTTTTTCGGGAGAAGAGGCTTTCCTTTGAGCAGTTAAGTTTGGTCAAATATCAACGACATGTCGTGCTTTTTGTCAGGTCACAAGTCCTAATAAAGAAACGACACCTTTGGGCGAAGTGCTTGGTTTCGGATTTGTGTGATTTGTGAGACATGATATTTGAGATAAAACATAAAAGATAGATAGTTAGATTGTTCAACTACGTTATGAAGTGAACTCCAAAAAAAGTGTGTTTAATTATGTGTCAAAAACGTGTCTCCGAATCTTAACACATTATACATCGGGTTGTGCTATCCACACATCTCTTTTAACTTCACATACATTCCTTGTTAATTTCTGTCATTTGATATTCTTCAATCTATCCAATCCGATGGTCGAAAATTAGAAGGATGTGTGAAAAGTAAAAAAGAATATGTGGACAGCACACCACTATATATATATATATATATATATATATATATATATATGTTTACATACATGAATGAAACCGAACATTAGTGTAAACTACAAGCAGGTTACTACTCTTTTCTAAGCTTTTTAGGAATAAGTTATTTTTCATTTTTTATAAATTAGCTTCACACATAAATAAGTTATTAAAAATACAAAAGTGATTTTTGCACATTTTCAAAGTGGGATTTGCAAAATGTGGGATTTGCAAATCTATCAGCTGATGTGGATATTTTGATCCATATTGGTTGCTCATATAGAGTGTCTCATCGAGCGTGTCAAAAAGTAGATTAGACTAGTACAATTAGAAATAAACTAAAACGAAAAAAGTAAAAACTAGACTATGAACTACATTACACTAAACCTAGGATTAGGAATTGAATAGAATGTAAAAGACTAGTTGTGTTTGATCAGGGATCCTCTACTCTTATTCTAATCTTGTATTTATAGGGCAACATTAGCCCTTGATCGATCATTTGTCCGGCCTGTTAGTCTTGCTCATTTGAAAACTTTTCTTCCGCGGCCACTCCAATCTTGGGATATGATTTATCAACTTATTTTGTAATGTTCATCCATGTCGGATTGATTGGCCTCGATCCTTGCCTCAGTGAATTTCTCCTTGTGCTTATCTCCTCCGGACTTCTTTGAAAAGATCGTGGACCTTCTACTTTGAATCATTAACTTTGATTGACTTGGATTGGACATCAATTTACTCTTCGGATCTTGGTTCTTGCCAATTTTAGATTTTCTAGGCAAAGATCTTCTATATGTCAAGGCATTCTTCGTTTCTGGATCACGGGCTTTGACAAACATTTAATTTAAAATCTTAAGGCTTGACTTGATTTTTAAGATCAATTATGTAATGGCCGCAATAACACTGACTCATTTTGGTCCAAAACATAGTTCAATTTAGATTATGATTTCGTCTTGGATCTTGGCCCAAACCCTACTTAAATCGTACATTCTCGTATTCCGCTAATTAAATTTCCAATTTAAAATCGATAATTAATTAGACCGAATAGTGTAAATTTGAGTACAAACACAAACAAAATTGATTCGTTGAACCAAATCGATTAGTGGTAAGGCAAACTAGACTGCACAAGCCTGTAACAAGTATTGACCAAAATAAAATTCAAAAATATAGATTTGACACGTAAATAATGTTCCAACTCTTTCTATTGTGCATGTATCTTTCCTTAGATTTTCTAGAAATACAATCTTGAAGCAAGTGGACTACTTGGCAAACCAATATACCACAATATTTTAACCATTGTTCTTTGCAGAGCATGTGTTCCACACAAAAATATTTGAAGGTCAACAAAGCGTTTGGCAGTCATGAAAGGAAACGGCCGTTATATCGGTCTTGGAAGTAAACTGGCATTAAAATTATAGCCACAGGAAACCCCCACGGGGCTCTAGAAGATAAGTAGAAAACAATTCACCTCACCACTCCCCAGTCAAATAATATGAATGACCAGAAATGGGCAAAAATAGGTAGGGGTCCAGATTGTAAAGTAATATACAGTCTAGATTGATGACCAGGCCAACTTTGACCATGCTTCATTTCATGTCCTTGCTCGTGAAGAGAAATTTTTTATTGTGATAGGAACATGTGTAGTACATTACATATTTTTATACAAGTAATGGGAAATTTTATTTTTTAAGTTATTAACTTTTTAACACACATATCCCACCATTTGTATAATGACACGTGATACATCATCTCATACACCAATCACACTGAAAAATCTCTCGCTGGTAAGGCTAGCAATTGGATGATGGATATTGGTATTGTAGAAACTCATGACTCTGAGAGAGAAAAGTTAGATATAGAGAGAGAAAGAATTCTAGAGAGAGAAATGGTTGAATAGAATGATTTCATTACATTCAACTGAATGAGTACAATACATATAAATAGGTACAATTAGCTTAACAGCTAAGTAAGGATAAGGCTTTAATCACATACAGAACTAGTTGATGGTCCTATTATATTCCTAACACACCCCCTCAAGCTGAAGTGAGAAGAGCTCACTGAAAGCATGGAAGTCAATTCTGCAAACAGATCAGAGGGCAAAGATTTAGTAAAAATGTCAGCAAGTTGAAAAAGAGAAGCAACATGATGCACACTGACTTTGCCACAGAGAACCTTTTCTCGAATATAGTGATAGTCGATTTCAACATGTTTAGTCCTGGCATGAAATACAGGATTGAAGGCCAGTGCAATTGCACTTTTATTATCACAAAAAATTGCAAGAGTTTTGAGAATATGAAAGGAAATGTCCTGCAATACTTTACAAACCCAATTGAGTTCAGTGGCTGTATTAGCCAGAGACCGGTACTCGGCCTCAATAGACAATTGGGCAACAGTGCATTGCTTCTTTGCACTCCAGGATATGAGATTCAGTCCAAGAAAGACACAGTAGTCACTAGTTGATCTTCTGTCAACAGGACATCCTGCCCAATCTGCATTAAACCACGTAGTTAGATATTGAGGACCTTTAGTAAACCAAAGACCGGAATCAAGGGTACCCTTCAAATATCGAAGTATCCGTTTAACTGCCTGTGAGTGAATTGTCCGAGGAGAATGCATATACTGACATACTTTATTAACAGCAAAGGCCAAATTAGGCCAAGTCCATGTTAGATACTGCAAAGCCCTAACAGTGGAGCGATAAAATGTAGGATCGAAGAAATGAGAACCTGAGTGATCCAGTTTAGCAGAACCAATAGGAATGGAGCAAGGCTTGACACCAATCATATCAGTTTTCTTTAACAAATCCAGTGCATATTTAGACTGATGCATAAATAAATCCTTAGTAGACCTATGAACCTCAATGCCGATAAAGTAGTGAATATCACTCAAGTCTTTCACAGGAAACATAGTTTGTAACTGAGCAATAATGGACTGACAGACTGTGCTAGAACTGCCAGTGATTATGATATCATCAACATAGACCAAGATGAAAGTAATGGTGGAATCATTTTTTATAAACAGACTGGTGTCAGATTAGGAATGTGAGAAACCCAATAAGATGTGGCCTTGTGAAATGCTTCATACCAGGCTCGATGTGCCTATTTTAAACCATAGAGAGACCGGTTGAGTTTGCATACATGTTGAGGTTTGGACTGATCAACAAAGCCAGGAGGTTGGACCATGTAAACATCTTCCTTTAATGTACCATGCAAAAACGCATTACTAACATCAAGCTGATGTACAAACCAGTCATAAGAAACAGCAATGGATAAGAGAATTATGATAGTAGTCGGCTTAGCAATAGGACTGAATGTCTCAGAGAAATCAAGACCCTCTTATTGATGAAACCCTTTAGCTACAAGACGGGCCTTATACCGTTCAATAGAGCCATCTGGTTTATGTTTGAGTCTAAACACCCACTTGCAACCTACCAAGTTCAAACTAGGATGAAAAGGAACTAAATCCCAAGTTCCAGTTGATTGCAAAGCTTGAAACTCATCCTCCATGGCTTTCATCTAGTTTGAATTCTTGGAAGCTTGTAAAAATGTTGTAGGTGTGGAAAGAAGACAAGCAAGGGGATCAACAGATGCGGGAAGGGAATGCTTTGTTGCTGTGAAAACTTTTGGTTTGTGAATTCCAGCCTTAGCCCTTATAATCATATGATGAGAGTTATGTAGAACAGGTGCAGGTACATAGGCAGATGGCAGAAATTGAGTAGACTAATGAGAAGTGGAGCAATCTGTGTGAATATGTGAAGTGTCATCTGTGGAGGAAGAATGGCTAGCAGGGATAGAAAAAGCTTGATGTTGTGATGAACTATCATGACTAGCAATATGTGAAGTACATGTTGAAGAAGAAACTGGAATGGTTACAGTAATAGGAGAAGAGCTGGGAGATGATGCAACTTGTGGTGAAATAGAGGCAGAAAACATGCCTTGCTTAAAAGGAAACAAGTGTTCATCAAAAGTAACATGCCTTGAGATATAAACTTTATTAGCCACAGGATCAAAACAGCGATAACCACAATGATTGAGACTATACCTGAGAAAAATACACAACTTGCTCTTTGGATCAAGTTTATTAGATGAGTAGGGCTGCAACCATGGATAGCAAGCACATCCAAAAACTTTGAGAGTATGATACTGAGGAATGGCATTGAAAAGTTTTTCCCAAGGACTAGTAGATGAGGATTGAGGAGGTAGTATATTCATGATGTAGATAGCAGTCTGAAAATCCTCTACCCAAAAAGTTTGTGCCAAACCACTCTGAAAAAGAAGGGTCCGACCCATTTCAACAACATGCCTATGCTTCCTTTCTGCATAGTCGTTTTATTCAGGTGTATGGAGACAACTTAACTGATGTGTAATGCTCTGGTCATTGAGAAAATTCTGAAAATTCTTGCTTAACACCCCCTGAATCGGACTTGAGACATTGTATCTTACAGAAAAAGAAATTTTGAACTTTGAGAACAAAAGTCTTGAAAATTGAGTGGACATCATATTTATAAACCATAGGATATAACCAGCTGTATTTAGTATAGTCATCTACCAAAATGAGGTAGTACTTGTAACTAGTACATGAAAGAGTGGGAGAATGACCATAAACATATGTATGCAGTAAGTGAAATGGCCTAGTGGAGGTACAAGGCAAAGTAGAAAATGGTAATCTAGAGGTCTTCCCCATCTTACAATCAGTACAAATGGACCCTGAATTGACAGAACCAATAATAGGGAGTTGATTTTTATTTACAACATTATGTAATACTAAGCTCGATGGATGTCCGAGTCTTTTATGCCAGATATGAACATCTGCCTTAGCTATCATCAATGCCTTAGGAGAGAGTGCAATTCCAAAAGTACCATTAGATGCATTCCAGTATAAAGGATATAAGCCATCTTCACAGAGGCCCTGGAAAAGCATATTCCCAGTGCTTAGGTCCTTTATATAGAATCCAAATGGATCAAAGGTCAAAGAAGCCCAATTGTCATAGACAAATTTGTAAACTGATAATAGGTTATGTGATGCTTTTGGAACTAAGCACATCATTGAGTTTAAATGTAGCATTGGAAGTATGAATTAAAACAGATCCAGTATGAGAAATATACAGACCTTTGCCATTACCAACAAACAGCTGATCACTACCAGTGTAGGGAATGGCAGAATTAAGAGAAGATGGATCAGGTGTCACATAGTGAGAAGCTTCACTATCAGTTAACTAATAGCTCGGTGGAGGAGAAGTAGCAGCAGGCATGCCAACAGGAGGTCCAGTGTTTGATCTTTGAGATGCAAACTGAATGAGTTTCTCACAATTGAGAGCTTCATGGCCATATTTGAGACATAATTGACACTGAAAATATCTCCCAGAAGAATAATTATTGAAGTTCTGACCAGAAAATGTGGATCTTGAATTAGGACCAGGTCCAAGAAGACTATTAAAGTTGTTGTTGTGGTTACGATTGCCTCCAAAATGTGGATCTTGAATCAGCGACGTGTTGATTGTGCGTAGCGAGACCAATGTCACCCACGAGGTGTTTGAGTCCTCTAGCGGGAGGTTGAAGGTTGTGGGAAGAGCTGGTGTCGGCATCAACAACTTGGATCTGGCTGCGGCGACTGAGTTCGGGTGCTTGGTGGTGAAAGCCCCCACAACCAACACCGTTGCGGCCGTCGAGCATTGGATTGCTTACGTCAGATGGCCTGGCTGTTGGGTATGTCGATTATGGGCTGTTCTCTTGCCTAGCTTGGGCTGGGTGCCAGCTTATAAGGCTAGGGTGAAGTGATTTGGCTGGGGGCCGGCCTGTTTTGGGTGCTGTGTGTCGGGCAATCCACTCCCGGTGGACTTGCTTTAAAGGGAGAGAGAAGGAGAGGAAAAAGAACGAATAGAGAGAATCTAGAGTAATAAAGACACAGAAAGCTGGGGAGGGGGGAAAGATTGGAAGAGAGAGAAAATAGAAAAATCATAATAGATTGGAAGAGAGGGGAGAGAGAAGAAAATGACTGAATGAGGGAGAGGAGAAAAAAAATGAGGTGAGAGGTGAGAGAAAAATCATAATAGATACGAAGAGAGGGGAAAGAAAAAAAAATAGGAAGAGATAGGATAGAAAGAAAAAATGAGAGGAAAATGAGTTTAAAAACTGATTTTTTGTGTTTTTTATAAGCAAGCTAATTTTTAAGTTAGTTTTGAGTTCACTTTTTAAAAATAGTCATACCAAACAAGAATTATTAACTTTAGACTCAAAAATTGTTTTTGAGTTAAAGACCTTAGATCCAGACCTTAAAAATCTCATACTTTTATTAGAGGTGTCTTGTAAATAAAAACAACTTAAATGGACATGATAAATTGAGTTACACGTGGTGTCCCAGTCAAAGCAGTCAAAGTCCTTCTCTTATAAATGATAGGTGTATTTTTGCTAGCCGAATCCTCGTCGGATTCTCTTTGTAAGGATCATGAGAATTCTCCAATTACATCCGTTCATCGTACATCGTACATCATGCGGTAAAAAATCATCGTAATTTTTTTATTTAAAATTGAATATAAACAGTATCTGACAAAAATTAGTCACACGATGTAAGATGATCCAACGAGGATCCTGTCTCGTATTTTTTCTCACCACTCTCAAGGGTGGTAATGTTATCACCCTATTTATTATCATTTGATAAATTTAAAATTTGAGATTTATATCTATCTATTACACAGATCTTAAAATAAATAAAGTAATGAGAATCAACGGTACTTGTAATGAGCAAAAATATTCTCATAAATAACGCGGATGCATATCAGCGAGATTTTCTCCCATTGGTCCACGTTGCAAATCAAGGATTGGAATGCAAATCACGTCATTCTCATTCATGCAACGCAATTGTAAATATATTTCCAATTTCCAAACGAGTAGATTGAAAGCTATAGGTGACCCATTTTGACTGCTAATTTGTCGATATCCCAATTATCTCAAAATCTTAAACAACTAAGTTAAAGTTGGCACTGCCAGTTCGTCGCCTTGGCCAGCCGGTCCAACTCCGCCAAACCCACCCACGCGCCAGCACCACTCAACCCTACCAACCCATCTCCCATTACATTCCTTTCTGGAGAATCTGCACAACCCAAGCTCCTCCAACTTGGGTTGATTTTGTACTTAGCAGAATTAGATTCACATCAAAAAACCAGCTGATATGGTAGGAGAGAAACTAATATACAACCGAAAATATGAATTATATGTCGATTGTCAAGTGCTATAAGAATACGAAGATATACTTCGATTACATACAAGCATTTAAAGATTGAAGTAAATTCTGCAACGGATATTCAAAAGAGAATTAATGAAGAAAAATAATTTGACATGTGCGAAAATCATGTCCACGGACTAGTGACATTTGAGAAAATAAAGAAGAAGAATTTAATTGTAATATGATTAGCAAAAAGTGCAATTAGAAAGTAATTGTACTAAGAAAGAAGCATGAAAACAGTCATGTATTTACCAATCAGTATATTCACTTCAATCCAATGAAAATCAAAAGAGGTGCTCCTAATTAACATCTAAATCCTAATCATCAATTAAAACTGCACTAATCATCATTTTCTTGATGATTTAATCTTGATCTTGGCTTTGGAAGAACCATTAGCAGAACTACTCTTTTGCTTCTGAGAAGCTTTGGATGAATTCAGCTGAGATTTCTTCTTGCAAGATCTTCTCATCCCAAAAGAAGAAAGCTTTCTTCTCTTCTCCCGAACCTCTCTGATGGGCTCGAGCCTCGGCTTCCACAGCCGCGACCCAACAAGCTGCGTGTAGTCCTTCTGCAGCTGAGCCGTTGTGCAGACCCTGCTCTTGGCTTCCGTCGCCGCCGTGTCCTCTTCCTCATTGAGCTTTTTTTCCTCCAGCAGCTGCGATATAAACTCATCCGAAACGCGTATTCTCAAACACCCAGAAGGCGTTTTCTGTATATCGAACGGCTCGCAGCTCGCGGCCTTTCTAAGAAACGCGTTTCTGGACGAGTCTTTGGTGTTGCTGAAGGAAGCAATGGTGACGAACGAAAGCACGGATTGGAAAAACTGCTGGGGGAGGAGAAAGTACTTGTGGCCGAGCTGGAGCTGGTCATCCTCCGACAGTGCCGGGATCTTCTGCCCGATGTAAAAAGAATCGGACCGGCACACTTGGTGTTTCGGAAACTCCGACGTGACTTCCGAAACGTGGATTGGTTGGTGGTAGACCAACACAAGCCCGTCCGATTTGATGAGCTTGATGGTGCCGATCGGGCGGGCTTTGTCTTTGGAACGGAGCTGCGCGCGAGATACGTGGTGGCTGCCCATTAATTGGAAGCACCACGGCACCATTTGGTGTGCGAAGAACCGCAACTTCATTTGTCAATGAGTGAGATCGGAGAGATGTAATTGGTTGGGAACCTTGAGCATATACGTTGATTGCAGAAAGATGGATGATGATAAGGTGTTCGATTAAATTAGTGAGGGAGCGAAAAGGGTTGTGGCTTTTGGGTATGGTGTGTGGGGTTGAGAAAATTGATTAGAAGCTAACAAGATATGAGGTGGGTTTCTTGGGGTTTATATATAATTTCAAATGGAAACAAGACTAGTAAAATACATTATAGTTTATTTTAATTCCAACATTATTTTAATTTAATCTAAAATTATCCATAGGAAATTAGAACTAAATGTAGAGAGAGTATATCTTGATTAAGCTGTAGGCAATGTTTAAAAATCAGTGTCGGTGGAAATATCAATATATAAATTTGTGAAAGTATCGACAGATATATCGATTTTAGTTACTCTCGATGGAAATAATAAAAATTTGTTCAAAAATGTGGAAATTTAAAATAAATCTTTAAGGAATGTCATTTGGCAGTTTGTTGATATTTACTTATATAATGGAAATATCGACGAAATTTATCGAATTTAGCCGAAATTTAAGAGTTTCTAAAATATGGGTGAAGTCTAAATTTCACTCCACTTTTCATATCTTTATCTGATTTTTTTTTTATATTTTTACGGAAATATCGACCTTATCAAAGATATTTCAAACATTAGATGCAGACTGTATACTGTTCAATTCAGGAGTAATCCTTATTTTAGCTTCTGTCCTAAAGATACAAGAATATATATAAATTTTCATTCATATAACGTTCAATCATTAACACGAAATGTCACGATTGCATTCATACAAGTTTTCCAATTAGACAGCTTGGATTTTAGAGCAGGACTGAAGAGAGAGAGAGAGAGAGAGAGGAGGGGGGGCGGTAGACCCGGGTAAAGCTTTGCTTTCTACTTTTTTTTATTTTTAATTTGAAAGTTTGACACTTTGGTTTGACTGCAATTTCTTCTCGAACGCCAATTGAGGCCTAGTTTTTAAATCCCAGATCCCGCCTTATATTTATGCAAAACTCCAAACCCCACCCACCCTCATAAATTACTCACATTTTTCTGTATTGAATAAATATAAAAAAAATAAATCGGTTTTTTTTTTTTTGGTCAAGGGTAGATTTTATGAGATTAAATGTTATATTAGTTAACGACATGGTTCGAACTCACGCCGTCATACAAAAACTCAACATCTTTTCACTACAATGGTTAATGATTACTTGCAAAATAAATCGGCTTTGAGAAAAATAATTTAGTGTAGATACTAAATAGTAATTTGACAGGATATGCTTTATACTATTCCATATGCGGCCATGCTCGATTCATAATTTTATCCTTATATTTGGCACGATATGCATGAGGGAACATCAACTTATTGCAGTCAGAAGAGCCAGATGAGCACATAAAATTATTATGGAGAGAAAAGGAGCGAAGATGTATATATACGGTTCGACGTGCGTCATCTACGAATTTCAGTCTGTAGTATACAGCAATGTACAAGAAGTATTAGGTGTGTAGCCATATAATTACTAGTTAAGAATTCAAATAGACACGAATGTCAATCTATACCCCAATATAAATAAGAAAAATACGAAAGGTTATCAAAAACGTTAAGATATGAGTTATGCAAGTTGGTCAACACAATGTTTGTTTTTATTTTTTATTTTCTTTACGTGGATAAGATAAGACTATTAGTTTAGAATATTCTTGGGTTGAAATAAGAAACCAAGAGTACCAAATATAGAAATCTTTATTTTATATATTTTTTGTTGCTTAGGTGAAAAAGAATATATCTGTAATTTCTGTGGGACTGGTCCTTTATGCGTTGCATGGTTTAAAGGAAGGGTGAGAGGAGAGGAGAATGCATTTCCCGATGGACGTAAGAGTAACACCACCCAAGATGTGACGCGCACACTACCATTATGTTATACATTTAGCAACCTAAATATTAAGCTACTATTCGCACATTTTAAACTCGTAAGTGCATACGATCAAACACATAGTATAGAAAGCAAGTACAAGATTATTCTCACGAGGATTGCACTAATATGTATCTAGAGTATGATTCCTAACCATTTAAATTAATTAATTCACAAAACTAGTGAATATGCACATAAAGGTTTAACAAAATAGTTTGAGATGCCTTAAGTTTAAGTATTAAAACTCAATATAAAGAACGTAGGCAAATAAAAGTATTTAGCAATAAAGGTTTTGAAAACGATATTTGAACGGTTAAAACTTGACTTCCATCTCGAATCTTTTTCGCCTATGCAACTGATACACACTATGATCCAAAACAGATTATAGATGCTTAACGTTTGTCAACCTAAAGGCATGGTATCTACTCTTTAAGCTATTGATTTCCCTAAACAACGAATTAGGCATGGGTGTCTACACTAACTTTTTTCATTCTCGAAGTATTTAGTATGGTATCTACTAAGTTGCACTCCAAGAAAGTATAATACAATGGAAATCGACAAACACACGAATCCTAGAACATAGTATCTATTTCGGTTATCCGAAATAATGAATTCCAAGAACCGTAACTAGTTCTCTTGTTACTTGGCATAGGTACAAGACTCGATCATCCAAATTTACCCATGTAGCGAACTCAATTACAAAGCTATTCTATGGTGATCAATCATAAAATAACTCAATATGATTGGAATTAAAACTGGAATTAATCACTAAAGCATCAACAAATTGTCTTGTAACAAAAGTGTATCGAAAATACTCAAGGAAACATGATTAGGACTTCAACCAAGTCCCAACTATGAAATTTAGTTACTCATAATTTAAATGGGGAGTAAGGACAAACAAAACAGGAAGTAAAAGGAGAACAAGAAACTCTTCGATGACGAATTGCAGAACGGTGCTCTGGTCCTTCATTTTTCTCCCTTTCGCCGTGGGTTGTTCTTTTTCTGTTTTAGTGGCTGCTGCTGCCTATCTTCCTTTTTTTCTCTTTTGTTTCTCAGCTTTTTATATCTCACGCTCCCTATGCTGGTCTGATTAGGGATCCTCCTTCATTCCCCTTCTAGTTGTATCCGACAAGGCAATTAGCCTTCTTTTCCTTATCAAGCTTAATGAGTTTTAAAGTCTCATTATATTAAAGACTTTTTATTTACTTTTTCTCAGATGTTTTGGCTTTCTTCAACTGGTTAAAACTCCTAATAAATAGGAATTTTAATCTTCCTTTAGTCTGCCACATTGATACACGTTTCTAGAAAACTTTGTATTCGCGCGTAGCCCAACTTTCATGTACTAAAACTGCCATAACTCCTTCTAGAAAACTTTGTATCCTCCTAATCCATCAAGTTTGGGGATTCGGACCGTTGAAATTTGATCAAACGGCTACAAACAGGGGTCCACTTTAAAAGTTATAATAACTTTAGCCGTTGGATCAAATTTCAACGGTCCAAATCCCGAGATTTGGTGGATTAGGAGGAAGGGATCCGGAGAGAATCCATTTCCCCATTTGTATTAGTCAATTGTGCCAAAAATATGAGGTAGCCAATAGTTCACAGAGAGTTCTACTTTTAAGAGTGTCTATATAACATCTCTCATGTGCGTATCTTTAAATATTATATTTTGGGTAATGCTAGGGAGACTAAAATTTTAAATCAGATTTTGTAAACCAAGTGATATGGACGTTAATGATTGAACTATTACTTAAATGTTGATTCACATGCTTATTTCCTATTAGCGACACATCATTTCATTTACAAATTTGGTCATTGAGATTGACATAACTCCTC
This sequence comes from Malus domestica, assembly GCF_042453785.1. Taxonomy (NCBI): domain Eukaryota; kingdom Viridiplantae; phylum Streptophyta; class Magnoliopsida; order Rosales; family Rosaceae; genus Malus; species Malus domestica. Next base: position 9,937,884 of record NC_091673.1, read on the forward strand.
ACTTTAAAATCAATAAAAATGGTCTCTGACTTCATCCACCACCAATCATTTTGGTACTTTGTGAAAAATTGTGATAAATTTGGACCAAAATGACAAAAATACTTGGCCAAAATGATTTGACAAAAATTTGAGGGTATTTTTTTTTATCATTTTATCCTTGTTTAATGGAGATTTTTTTACGGAATGACCAAAATGATTAATGGTGAACAAACTCAGGGATAACTTTTATCAATTTCAAATCTCATGACCACTAAAACGTTTACTTTTAATATATGTGCAGATTGTAGATAGTGTAATGGAATAGGATTTTATCTCCTACTATTTTCATCCCCTGCCCCCACCTCCTCTCACACTTTGTCTTTTGTCTTATTGTCTATATTAAAAAATCAAAATAAGATATTGACATGATTTAACCGTAACCATTCAAATAAGATAAAAAAGAAAGGGAGAGAATCCTCCTTTGAGTATAATCCCACATCGGCTAATTTTACGCTTGCATTAGAGTTCAAAAATGATTTTTATAAACATTTGTAGTCAGAAGAGATTATCACAAAGAGATTATCACCTGTTAAATTCAAACGACTGCATCTTATCAGTTCGGGTTATTGTGGAGAGTGATTTTGCACTTGCTATTGCTACTATCAACAACAACTTTCGGGGTTTGTCCGAGTTTTGTTTGCTAGCGGAGGATGTCAGGTCTGTGGCGGAGTTGGTTTCCCCGGTCCAATTTGTGCATGTGCCAAGAACTTGTAATGGGGTTGCCCATAGATTAGCTAAGTTTGCCATTTCCATTGGTAATGAATTTATATGGTTAGAGGATCCTCCTGATTTCATTCAGGACCTCCTCATCTATGATCTTATGTAATGCGTTGGTTATCAATAAAATATCGCGCTTACTTCATAATTTTTTTTTTTAAAAATATGCGACGTACACATGGTTTAGACAATATTTTAAGCAAATGGTAGCACTTCGATAAAAATATATGCACGGTTGTTCAAATTTGTACCAGAGGAGTCTCACTTTAACCAACACACTGCTGGATTGTGGTTTCCCCTTTCAGCTACCTCCATATAACTTAGAATTAAAATTAATTAGGTTGCGGTACGACAAGGATTTGTGTTTCTTTGTTGGCACTTGGCATGCACTCAACTGTGAAAACTTCAACAAAATTCTGAAGATGTACTTTTACGCTTGAAATATAAACTATCCACACTACAAGGAATTCTTAAATCTTACCACCTTCGCAAGTGACGCTTGATCGCCATGACAAAAAACAATCATATTTAAGTTTAGTATGGGTTCGATTCTCACTAATTTTTCTTCCCATAATAATTAACTATTTAACATACTAATCGTACGTATTTTTTTGTATCGTCACATTCTCGTCTTACTTAGAGAAGCTTGTCAATGGAAATTTGACAAAAACAAAGTATTCCAATCTTATCATGTGCTGCGAACTCAATTGCATGGTGGTTCTTCTCTTACTATACTTTCATCTTTTCCTCACGCGCTATAGATTTTTTACAAATTTGGTGCTTTCACCAATGAAACATAACAAACTACTCTACAAATGTCAAGTTTAACAAAACTTACCTGTTTTTGATTAAAAATGAACCAAAACTCAAGTATCAGTCGTTCTATAACACTCTATATTTAACTATCTATCCCCTCACATGACATGAAAATTCTTAATTATCATATGTTTATGATTTTAGAGCTCGCTTGTCTTGTATTATAATTATAGTCTCTCCTCAACTTGCAAGTCAAGCAAAGTTGGCAAGGCCTACGTTCCAGCCTGCATTTCCAAAATTGTCCGTGCAGAATTTTGCACTAAAACAGTGTCAATATAGGTGTCTCAGCCCACCAGAAGAAACACTTCTGTTTCATTTTGTTAGAGTAAAAGTATACATCGACAAGTTTGATGGAACAAGAAGTACGACCCAACTAAACATTAGAAACCCTCACCCATAACAAATAATTATTATTAGAAAAGATAAGAGACAATAAACTAACATGGGGTGTCAATAGAGATATTGAAATTCAAATTTTCTATTGTGATGATGGTTTTTAATTTTAATTTTTCTAAACTGAGTCAATATACAACTTCTCATGGTGTTATCTTGGTGGATCCAACTATTTTATTTTGATTTTACATACATAAAGGAAGAGCTTTTGCTATTACCATAATATATTCTTATTTTCACATACGAATTTACAACACTTGTCACATGATCAGAACATATTTTTAATTTCTATGTATGAGTTTACAACATTTATCATGTTAACTCACAAATATAAATAAGTATAAATCACCGACGTATGATTTTACAACACTCATCACGTGAACTCACAAATATAAATAAGTATAAATCGCCAACAATAAGTCAAACTTTCTACATAAAAGTCTTTTGATACGATGAACCAAATACTATGTGCGGGGAGATTGTTTTGAAGCTTAATAAGAAGGAAGTTGTCGTTGAGTCACGCAAATGCACACTAGCATTACCACACATACAAAAGCTTCATCGACATCTCATCCACCAATCCGGTCTCGTCCGCTTTGGAAAAACACAGTACAACCACAGTACAACCATAAAATGAAACGTGTTGAATATCATTTGTTTTTCTTCAAGTGGAACGATCATTCTGTCTTTGACCAGGCTAGCCGAGTGGAAACGCACGTGTTCAGATGTTCAAGTTGAAGGAAAATTACTCATCACAAAGGTGTTCAAGGAAAAGGACTGAAAGCCAAGTCGAGCAAATTGGTAAATACGACACATGTCGGTGCCAATTGCCTGACCAGTTTACCAGAGCACTCCCACCCATTTGCCATTGTTCAGGCAAGGTCAGTCAATGATATTTACTATTTATTCTCAAAAGTAATTGTCTTTGTGCGTTCTATCCGTTTTGCCGTTGTCATGACGAAACATTATACAAATTTGAAGCTCGTGGTTTTTTTCTAAAAATATGTTTAATTACATGGAAGTCGGAAGGAAGGAAGCCATGAATCATGGGGGAGAAAGTGATATCCATTAGTCTCCTTTACTTGATTTGATTATTAACTTTTTAGGTATTGGATTATGATTTTAAGGTGAAGTTAACAGAAAATTCTTTCATGCTACGAGTATTGGATGCCATAGATTCATTTGAATTATTTATTTTATTGTGTTCCTATAAATCCCGACCATCTAATGCTCGTAACCTTTAATACTATGTAGCATGAAAGTGAAAGCCGAAGTTCATCTTTCTTTTATTTCAATACTAATGTTTTAGCAGATGGAAGGAAGTCAAGAATACAAATAATTCCAACTTCGATTGCATATAAGTAAGCCCGTCATTAGTGCATAAAAGCCTTGGATTATAGATTATTAGTTGTAAAAAAAAATATTATAGAAGACGTGAGGCCAAAGCCCAAAAAACCCAAAAAGAAAGTGGCCCAAATATGATGCATTAGCCTTCATGAAACTGCGTCCGGCCCATCAGGACTCATCTGAGTATTGTATTCCGTATCCCGCAGAGAGAGGGAGTTGACGAGAGTAGGCAAAATGGCGAAGAGGTGGTGGACAATCGGGGCTGCGGTGGCGATAATCGGAACAGGGAGGGAGCTGAGCAAGCACTACGGGTTGGACAAGGACGCTTTGCTCAAGGTGTTTGCTGAATTGTCCGATCGGCTGGGAGTATGGGCCATCCCACTGTACGTTGCGATCCACACTCTCACTCTCGCTCTCTGCCTGCCCTACGCCGTCTTCTTCGAGGCCGCCGCTTCAATGCTCTTCGGCTTCTTCCCGGCTATCCTCTGCGTCTTTGCCGCCAAGCTGCTCGGCGCTTCCCTCTCGTTCTGGATTGGCAGGTATTACTCAAATTTTAATGCTTTCCCTTTTCGTTTGAGCAATTTGACAAATGATTTGGGTAACTTAGTCTCCCTTTAATCTAAATATAGAGAATATCACTCTTATATTTGGTAACTGATAGACATTAGACACTGGACAGTGATCATTTTTCAATTGCTGTGAAACAAAGTTTATGCAAGTTTTATGCTTTTTCTTGTTGTGATGGGTGAAAGGTGAAAACTTTATTGCAAAATTACAATTGGAATCACCCCAGCACAAAATGACTAATACCCTTTTCACTATTTAGTGAGAGAATGCCGGGATACTTATGATTCCGTAGAGGTGGCTCTAAGCTTCTAAGTAATAGAGGATTGGATGTAGTTAAAATTGTTAGCTTTATGTTGAGTTGTCCACCCCATTCGTTGAGAGAATCAGGTTCGATTTTGAGTGAGGACGGGTTTGTTTTGAATTTTGATTTAGATGAGGGCCTATGCAAAAGAATTAACCTCCCTGCTGCAATGGGGAATGCATATTAATACCTTTGAAGAGGTATCAGTACCATAACGGGAGGTGTGCTAATATGTAAGACCTCATCAACTCTAAGGCCATCTCCAACCGAAGGCTGGCCAGAGGGCTCATTTGAGCCCTTTGGCCCTCCAAGATTCTCCAAGATATTAATATTTTAATGAACAGTACAGGGCCATATTTGCCTCTGTCTCCAACCGAGGGCCAGAGGGCCAAAGGACTCGTTTTAGCCCTGTCACAAAAAACCGTCTCCAACCGAGGGCCAAAGGGCCATAGGGTCAAACATAATTTATTATTTAAATTTAAAAACTACAACAACTTAAATTTAAAAACAACAACTTATATTTAAACACTACAAATTAAATTTAAAAACAACATTAACTTAAATTTAAAAATTACGACGACTTAAATTTAATATCCATAATCAATATCATCTTCATCATCCGGCATTGTAGGAGTATAGTCAGAGGTAAACAATTGCCGCCGAACCATAATTTCTTTTTTTTTCCTATCAAAATAGGCCTTACTCATTGGAGTGTAATTCGAAGTGTTCCTTTCCATATTCTTATCATCCATCTCTTCTTGTATTTGTTTGGCTCGCTCTTCATGTCTACACTTCCTTTCTTCCGCCTCACGGGCATTTTGCTCCGCCAGTAATCGAAATGAGGCCGCCACTTCATGTTGAGCGGCGTAATCAGCATTTGCCTTGCCCTTTTCCCTCAACCTTCGGGCCTTGTTTCGTCCCATAGCCCTAGGTGAAGAAATTTCGGACGGAGTCGGATTTTCTACCCTTGTTTGTTGAATGGTAGGAGATCCATCTTCATTCATATCTACAGATGGGGATGCAGCCTCCAAATAATCCACTCTATGTTGAGGTGGATCTTCAAATAACACCCACCCTTTACAAATTTCCCAACAACCGTGAAACTGAAAGGGTTTTGAGCTGCTCTCCATATACAATTTCTCCGCTTGGCGTACCTAGAAAATATAATTAAAAAAATTTTAGGAAATTAATTCACGAAATTAATGTAATATAATTAAACATTTAAAATAAACTGTAAAAACACTAACTTCGTCATAGTAATTGGCGCCGCTTTCATGTCTACTTGCTGCTGCTAATAGTGCTTGATGCCATTTATTCAAACTTGGATGAAGATGTTTCTTCCATCTTGAAGAACAACTTTCGTGGTTTCGGGTATTCGGTGGAATGGTGCCTTCGTAGAACTCTAAGTATTTTTTGGACACACGAGTCCAAACACCTTCACTTGTTTGAGAAATCCCCCTCACACTATCTTCTGAGATCCATCTATAAGCCTTGCAAAGAGCTTCATCTTCTTTTCGGGTCCAAGCCCTACCTTTCATTGCAGATGAGGCCATTTTTTTTGAAAAAAAATGAAGGAAATATTGAAGGAAATATTGCAAATGAAATGAAGAAATATTATAGATGAAGGAAATATTGAAACAAATATTATAGATGAAGGAAATATTGGAAAATATATTGAAATAAATATTGAAAAATTGAAACAAATATTATAGATGAAGGAAATATTAGAAAATATATTGAAGGAAATATTGAGAAATATATTGAAGGAAATATTGAAAAATATTGAAGAAGGAAATATTGCAAATGAAGTGAAGAATTGAAAGAACTTCACCATATTTATAGAAGAAAAAAATGTTTAAAAAAAATTAAAAAAAAAAAAAAAAAAAAACCAACGGCTAGTTGCAACGGCTAGCTGACTCAGCTAGCCGTTACATTAAAAAACATTTTAAACTATTAGTGTCGGTTAGTAGAACTATTAAAAAAAAAAAAAGCTCTTTAATGCTGTCGGTTTTAACCGACAACAATAGGAAACATTAAAAAAAAAAATAGCCAGCCCTCCAGCCCTCCAGCCCTCTCCGATCCCGTGGGGCCCTCGCAGATTCCAGAGCCCTCTGGCCTAGCCCTCGGTTGGAGACGGTTTTAGGGTTATTTTCAGCCCTCTGGCCCTCTGGACCCTTTGGTTGGAGATGGCCTAATTGCCCCTGTGCCAGTTTGTTGGGATTATGCTCTGTTAATTAGGCTGCAGTTTAAATTTGTGTGTTTTCAGCGATTGGTTCTAGGAACTGCTTTGATGTTGTGCCGTTTCCAGGTTAATATTCAAGAGCTCAAGTTCAGCAATGGACTGGGTCCAGAAGAATAAGTACTTCAATGTCCTATCAAGAGGAGTTGAGCGAGATGGTTGGAGGTTTGTCCTACTCGCCCGGTTCTCGCCGATGCCATCTTACATTATAAATTACGCCCTTGCTGCTACAAAAGTTCGGTTTGTTGTGGATTTTCTGCTGCCAACGGTTATTGGATGCATGCCGATGATTTTACAAAACACATCCATTGGCAGCCTGGCTGGTGCTACTGTTTCTTCGGCATCTGGCTCTCAGAAATCTCAAATTTGGTCGTACCTTTTTCCTCTACTAGGAATTGTGTCAAGCGTTGTTATTTCCTTGAGAATTAAGAAGTACTCTACTGAAAATTTAGTGGCTAAATCATCTCCAAGTCACGACTCTAGTAACATAGTTAGCTCTAATGACAAGGACCTGAAAAAGGGTCAGTAATAGATTTGTAAACCCTAAATTTGGTAGAATGTTACCATTTTCTGCTGCTGATGCAAGTTTTGCTGTTGAGGTCCCTCGTTGTTATCTGCAATCTGCATTGTTGGATGATTATTGTTGGATGATATGCTATTTTATTGTTTCCATTAGGTCCTCCATTCTTCCCTTAGCCTACTCTAATCACATTGTGGAGTTTCTTGAAAACTAAGCAAGGGCATGTTCAGGTAGTAGGAGGTACCGTAGGGAAGACAGTTGGATGGTCCCATTTTTTACCGAAAATTGGTTAGTTAATTCTACTTATACGAGTAATTTTGTGATTAGCTCAAAGTTCCTATGTTCTCATGCATGCTATAAACTGAAAGTGGTTTACGTAGCAAGATGAAGGTACCATTACAATTGTTATTGCAAAGCTGAAAGATCTTGTGGAATAAATAATGGCTGTGTATTGTTGTTGCTATTTTCAGTTGCAATGGTAGAACTGTATAAGTCTTGGCTTTGTCGTGTCTGCGAAGTTTCCGTTATACCTTTCTTTGGTTTAGTGACACTAAATGCTGAATAATGATTTTTGTCTGAGGCAGCAAGGACTTGTGCACGTTGACTCTGTGCATTATATGGCACGACAAGGGCCAATTACATCGATGATGTGAAACGAACAAGGTATGTTTCTAATGCCACTGTTACTAATGCACTGATCGTAGCATTTCTTTCTTTTTGCTGTTTAGCCATAATGTGCATTTAGAATTTGCTGCTGTTCATTCAAATGATGGTTTATGTTGATTTTAAGGTTGGGGTAGGGTATGATTCGTATTTGTCATAGAATTAAGGTACTAATTACAACTGTTAATCTCCGCACACACACACTGACGCACATAGACATGCTGCAAGAAAGGTACGAGGCTTCAGGATTGAAGATCGTTGACTTTACCTTCTAGCATTAGTGTTAATTTGATCAAAATTGTTGTTTCATATATTAGCATTAACCCCCCTGAAATTCAAACACTGGTTTCATTCTAGTTTGTCTTGTGGGTCAAAAAGGGCAATTCAAAGCATTAGCTCTTGGAATTTGAAGATCATGAATGATATTTTTTTATGTATGTCAAGCCGATAGATATTCCTTTTGAAATATATGTAGAGGAATGGTAAGGAGATTGATTGAAAAGTGAGATTCTTTATGTACCCTCTGTCATCTTATGTTTTTTGCACAATGATTTATAATGTTGGTGTAGGAATTAACATGAAGCTGTGAAATGACAGAGAGTACAAAATCTCACTTTGAGAGTCTCCTTAGCATTTCTCATATATGATGTGGAAAATGAGGAATTTTAGCTACCTTCTCCATTTGATTTTCCTTACTTGCCTTTTCCATTCATTGTGTGAAATATGGCATCCACTAACTTGAAACTAAGAATTTAATGTGTATGAAAATTGAAAATTACTTTTCCATACATCATCCCCGCACAAATCAAATTTAACTCAATTCTTGTTTTTATCCTTAATAATAACTTTTATTTTTAAAGAAAACTAATAAAAAAGACTTCAAAACTTTGCATTTTAATCAAAAACCACCTAATAACTTTATTTGATGATAAGGACTAGAGAATTAAAAAAAAAACCTTGGCCCAACGCCTCCCACCAAACCAATACCCTTTCTTCCTCGTCATTGCGATCAAATCTTTGATAAAAATCAAAGATGATTAGTAAAGATGATACTCCTCGCCACAAATGATGGTCAAATATCTATATCAATTTCTAAGAAATTGGCTTGCCTCAAGTACTACGGGATACAACCTTCCTCGGTAGACAAGTTTTTGTTCCAACATCACACGCACTTGACCATCCAATATCATTCAACAATACTTGGAATTAACTTTAATCTTGCATTGCAAAACATGTCACTTCCATTCACAAACTTAGCCTTTGACACAGCAAGATAACACAAACACACGTCTAGTATTGTCTTGTAAGGTGTATTTTCATGTGTATAATAAATAATATATATATATATATTTATATAAGTGATATATGTAGATTTCACTCGTACCTACTTAAGGCAAAAGAAATAATGTACGTATATACACGGTGTAGTACCGTGAAGTTTCATAAATAGTGTAGTAAGTTTCATAAACAGTTTAGTACCATTAAAGTTCATAAACAGTGTAGTACCATAATACCATTAAGTTTCATAAATAGTGTAGTACCGTTAAGGTTTATAAACAATGTAGTACCGTTAAGTTTCATAAACAGTGTAGTACCGTTAAGTTTCATAAACAGTGTATTATCGTTAAGGTTCTTAAACAATGTAGTATCGTTAAGTTTCATAAACAGTGTAATAAGTTTTATAAACAGTTTGCGTGAGGACGCACAGGTCCTGCACGTCAGTTTTTTTTTTTAATATTAAAATTATGTCTTTGTCATTAAAATTTAAATTCTTTTGTCATTTTTATTAAAATTTAAGAGTTTTTCATTAAAATTTAAGTCTTTTTCATTAAATAAAGTTATAACATAGTTTTTGGTTAAAATAATCTTAGCCCAAACCCTTTTCATAAAAGTTCCATTTTTAAGGAAACTAATAAAAATGACTTCAAAATTTTGCATTTTAATAAAAAAAAACCACCTAATAACTTTATTTAATGATAAGGACTAGAGAATTAAAAAAAAACATTGGCGACCAAAAACCTTTCTTCCTCGTCATTGCAGCGATCTCTTTGATAAAAATCAAAGATGATTAGTAAAGATGATACTCCTCGCCACAAATGATGGTCAAATATCTACATCAATTTCTAGGAAATTGGCTTGCCTCATATACTATAGGATACAACCTTCCTCGATAGGTAAGCATTTGTTCCAATATCACACGCACTTGACCATCCAATATTCTTCAACAATACTTGGAATTAACTTTAATCTTGCATTGCAAAACATGTCACTTCCATTCACAAACTTGGCCTTTGACAAAGCAAGATAACACAAACACACGTCTAGTATTGTAATCTCGTAAGGTGTATTTTCATGTGCATAATAAATAATATATATATTCTCACTCGTACCTACTTAAGGCAAAAGAAATGATATACGTATATACACAGTGTAGTATCGTTAAGTTTTATAAATAGTGTAGTAAATTTCATAAACAGTATAGTACCGTAGTACCGTTAAGTTTCATAAACAGTGTAGTAAGTTTCATAAACAATGTAATACCGTTAAGGTTTATAAACATAGTACCATTAAGTTTCGTAAACAGTGTAGTACCGTTAAGTTTCATAAATAGTTTAGTATCGTTAAGTTTCATAAACAGCGTTAAGTTTCATAAACAGTGTAGTACCGTTAAGTTTCATAAACAGTGTAGTAAGTTTCATAAACAGTTTGTGTGAGAACGCGCGAGTAGTTTTTTTATTTAATAATAAAATTATGTTTTTTTCGTTAAAATTTAAGTTTTTTTGTCATTTTCATTAAAATTTAAGTCTTTTTTCATTAAATAAAATTATAGCATAGTTTTTTGTTAAAATAAACTTAGTCCAAACTCTTTTCATAAAAGTTTTCTTACTTTTATTCTTCCTAATAAAAGTTATTATTATTAAGAATAAAAGCAAAATGAGTTATATTTGATTTATGAGGGGATGCATGGAAAATAAATTTTTAATTTTCAAACACATTAAATTCTTAGTTTTAAGTTATAGTGGAAGCCACATGTCATACAACAAATAAGAAATGTAAGTAGAGAAAATCAAATGGTGAAGGAAGCTAGCATTCCTCGTGAAAAATTCAGCTCCTGCCATTATTTAACACCACCAAACCCACATGTTGAAACACACAATGCCATCTTGCCATTTCAAAATGGTATTTCATACAAAATCCATGTGCTCTACCAAATTGACTCCCTAGAGATGCGTCCGGCGGCGGCACGTGTCAGCTCTCTCATGCAAGGTGAGATCCACACGAAGGCCTCGCCTCTTATGAAAGAGCTGACGCAGTAGCCGTCGACAATAATATCTCCTTGCCTTTTTTGTTAACATAATCGACTTCCTACCATGTCAAATGTTGAATATGACATAGGCCACAATGCCCCTTTCACCATCACATTTTGTCTTCTGCCACATGCATCTGATATTTGTGGTGGTTCTTAACTTTTCTCCCTCCATTAGAAGTTAATGGAAGCAAGATGTCATCAACTAAAGGATAACTTCTTTCTTAGTCTTGATGTCACATTCATTTGTTTGGATAGGGTTAAGAAATTTGAAATATATCTTAATCAAGTGTTACTACTCATAATCATTGATAATTATCATCATTTGACGTAAGAATCACTTTTTGAAACAATTTATAGGCATGAGCTCTCATACACATTAAAAAAAAAAAGTGTTATCTACACATCAATTTTTACTTCTCCCACCTCCTCGTAAAGTTTTTATTATTAATCTTCTTCAATTTATTGGATCCGACAACTGAAAATTAAAAGAGGTGTGAGAAATAAAAATGAGCGTGTTGTAACACTACCCCACATAAATGATCGAAAAAAGGAAGCTTTACTGTTTTTGGGACATGGGAGGTCCGTAGAACTCAAGAATTAAGACTAAAGGAAAATACATCATCATGATTGAGCAAGGAATTTCAAAACTATATGCTCAACTTCAACACCAAAAATGAGAGACCAAATTCCAATTTGTTTGTGATATTAAATTGACTTTAAAAATCAAGGCCAGCTTGTGGAAAATTTCTTAGGTCTGTCTCTTCCGATCACGTCAACTTTTCCGCGACAAATACATATAAGAGGAGGGATTTTCTCTGTATTAAGATCTCACACGACTCCGATCTCACCGTCCTCAATAAGGCGGCCTCTTGATTGTGACTATCGTCGAATGGGCAACGTGATCCGGCTATCGGATAGGAGAATGTATTCAACTTGTGCCTTGTGGTTTTGGAGAGCACTATAAACAATGCTTAATGCAGTGAACACTAAGGTGTAGATATAATCTAAATTAACAAAGTATCTAATCCTCAATTAATTAAGGGTAAAGTACAAAAAACTACCTCAACTATTGATGTCACGACACTTTCATACCTCATCTTTTAAAATTGACAATGTCATACCTCATCTTACGAATTTGTGCCAATTAGGGTTGGCGTGAATTTCTCAGTTAAATGCTGACGTGGCTTGATCTGTGACCTATTTTCTATTAAAAAATTAATAAAATTTTATTAAAAACTAAAAAAAATTATTTAATATTTTTTAAATATTAAAATAATAAAGAAAAGTAAAAAAATAAAATAAAAACCTAAGTTCAGTTCGTCCTTCCCCCTTCTCTCTCTCACCCCCATCTTCCTGCAACCCAGAAAGAAGAAGAGGAGGAAGGAAAAAAAAAAAACCCAACCCAACCCAGTTCTCCCCCCCCCTCCCCAACAAACCCAGAAAGAAGGAGGAAGAAGAAGAAGAAGAAGAGAGAAGAAAAAAAAAACAAAAAAAAACCCAGTTCGTCCGTCCCCCGCCGCACCCACCCTCTTCCCTCCACACCCATTCCCCCCATTTTCTTCGCGCCTAGGTTCTCAACATTCGAAATCGGCCTGGTGAAGGTTTCCCGATTCCACCTCAATGGGATCTGGGTTTTCTTGGGGTTTTTTTTTTTTTTTTTTTTTTGGGTTGCAGGTAGTGGGTGCGAGGTTGGGTGCGAAGGTGGGGAGGTTGGGTGCGGAGAGTGAGTGCAGGGAGAAGAGGGGGAGGGTGGGGAGGGGGGAAGACAAATTGATATTTATTTATTTTCTCTTCTTTTTTCTAGGTTGCAGTTGCAGGAACGGGGAAGAAGATGATGGGGGAGAAGAGAGAGAAGGGGGAGAGGACAAATTGACTGAGTATGTTTTTTTTTTTTTAACTTTTTTTTATTATTTTAATATTTAAAAAATATTAAATATATTTTTTTAGTTTTAAATAATATTTTATTAATTTTTTAATAGAAAATGGACCCCAGATCAAGCCATATCAGCATTTAATTGAGAAATTCACTCCAACCCTAATGGAAGGTATACCATTGTCATAAATTAGTAAAATGAGGTATGACATTTTTAATTTTAAAAGATGAAGTATGAAAATATCGTGACACCAATAATTGAAGTAATTTTTTTACCCAAACACTTCTGCATGCGATCAGGCAAATGGCATTAAACTCTTTCAATTCAAAGAATGACATCCAATTATTGTATAAAGAATACACTAATAAAATGCGGACAAAAACTTATCCAAAATACCAAAAAAAAACAAAACATAATCATATATGCAATTGGGTGGTGCTGCTGACTGGTGACTCGTGACTGGTGTGGTGATGTCAATCTTCTCCATTATCGGTGGTCACTTGTTGCGGCGGGTCCCCTTTTTTCTCGATGTCCCCACCTTCCTCACAGATGTCAGATGGTACTTACTTGCAGTAGGTATTATTGCACCGACACCCACCACATGCGGTGGACCCTCACCTCACCCCATTATTTCTCACTCCTTTTGCTCTACTTTTGGGTGCGCAAAAACCCAAATCCTCTAATTTGATTACACTTGCATAATAAGCATTAGATCAGCTAATGATAATTACAGGCTCTAATCTCTTTCTCTCCTTCTGTAATCCATCTACTTTGTTTGAACAGTTAGAAATTCTCTTTGTGGAACTCGAACTTTGTGGTCGTCTTGTGTGAAAAGTACAACGCCAACTCCTTCAGGTCCTTCGTTAGTGCTGGTGCCCCACAGTAGAACACCCCTGCAGCATAATCATCAATTTCGTCATGATTACGATGAATGATGTTAACTATAATTATGCTAAAGATGTTGGATTTGATTAAGAGGGCGGCCATGATTCTTAATCGCTGTTGAATGTGCGTTTCATAGTAAAGCTCGCTCACATGAACGATTAAGAATCAGTTATGCGCCGACATACGACTGACTTTGACATTATATTTTAGTTGGTTGTGAATTTTGAAAACATGAAGTGGTAGGCAAGAGAAGGTGGACTGAGGTTGGTGAGCACGTTTCTACTATACTCACCCACTCGGCTGCCCGGATGGTGGCGGGCGATATCCTTGTAAACTTGGCGCCAGTTGGGTTTGGCGAAGTGGGATTTGACGCGTGTGCCGGACACCACGTCGACGCCGTTCTTGGCGTGGTGGAGGGACTGCAGCATGGCAATGAGGGCTGACCTGGCATCCCCTTCCTCGTACACACTGGTGCAGTAGTTGTGCATCTCGATCACACCCTTCTCGTCCATGTCCGCCACCTCATTCAGAATCCCTTTGAACCACTCAAACGAGCCTTGTTCTCTCGTCACCCAATAGTAGTAGGCTTTTCTGGTCTTGAACCCTTTGTTGCTCTTGTTCTTCCCAGTGTTGCTGTTGTTATGGCTCGAGGCATTCGGAGTGGCCCTGCCGCTTTCTAGGGCGGACTCCGAATCATCATCTTCCTTGCCCTTCATCTTCATGTTGTTGATGATGTCCTTCACAATGCTCACCATGGGAGTGGCTCCGATTCCGAGCCCTACAAGCAATACGACGTCGTATTTCTTGTAGTCCTGTGCCGGTGCTCCGTATGGACCGTCTATCAATATCTTAGGGAAGCTGTAACACCCATTAATTAACAAATCAATCCACATTATTCACTTTAATTAAATCCTCCTTTTGTTTTAAAGGTATGTATGTAAAATTAAAAATGTACCTGGGATTGTTTCCTCCTTGCATATCAGCTCTGAGTAGGCCACTCCTCCCACCAGTTGGTGGCTGACAAATCTAATCAACCAACACAAACAAATAATTAGTGATCATGCACAAGTTTTGGAGGGTTTAAAGCAAGAAATTCTAAGATTAAGAAGTTGTGATCGGACAATTTCAAACGAACCTCAGAGAAAACAGTTTTGAGCTGCCGCGTCCAATCGCCTAGTGTTCGAATGTGTACACTCAGGTAGTCGTCTCCAGGCGCTGAGGTGATGGAAAACGGGTGCCTGTCGATAAAGTTAGAACATAATTAGTGTGTTTAATTAGACATGGTTAGAACATTTTGTGCACAAAATGTATGAGTGTTTACCATTCGAAAGGAGAAACCGCAGCGCAGTTGACAAACATGTACTGCCCGCTCTTGTATTTGAAGCCCTGAGGTTTCGACATGTGCAGTGCAAGAACATTTCCAGGATAAACAGCAACCTTCAATGTTCATAACAATGTAACAGATAATTAAGAAAATGATGATAAAATTTGAACCAAATAGCTTGGTCGCCAAAATATTATCAACTAATTAAGTACCTTAATAATCTTGACTGGCTTGATGCTTGATCTAAAAGCTCTAATCAACCTTTCGCAAGCGTAGAGGGTGACCGGAACCGCCAAATACATCCATGTCTGCCACCAAAAGAAGTAAATCCACTCTCAAAATCATGCAACTCAATTACCTTTAAGGAACTAACGGTTTGTCTTTGTCAATGCGATATTCTCAACTATTTTAATCTACAGGTAAAAGAATTCAAACTCGGGTGCAAGGGACTGACCGTTTTGTTATACCACTCCTTGGTAAGGTAGAGCTTGATGCCGTGGACAATGAGGAGACCATAGACAATGACAAACAGGTGGTGGGAATACCAGAAGGCATTGAAGCCAGTGAGCTTCTTGAGAGGCTTTGGCAAATTGAGTTTGTTTCTTCTGAACCAAGGAGTTGCCAATGTGAAGGCTATGGTCATCAATACCACCATCAAAATACCTGTCCACCCTTCCACTCCCTTCACAAACCACCAGTAGTTCGGAGGCTGCTCCTCGCCGAAGTAAGGTTTCAAGTCCTCGTACTCATCTTCGGTCGCGTGTAGAATCCGTGGAAAATCGCACGTCAAATGCGACCCCGCATGTAGTCCAACTCCAACTATGATTCCAACAGCAATGACCTGCGAGACCAATTCAATTTCACTCAATTTTGGACACAAAATTGGATTCTCCGAATGAGAGAGTGACATTTTGTTTTTGTTACTACCTTGTGGAAATTTAAGTTGTCATCAAACGGGACGACAACGCCTAATTTGGTCCTGTTTCGGAGCCAAGTAATTGTGTTTCGGCAGACGGGAAGCAGAATCAAGGCCATGTTGAACTTGAGAATCTCTGCTCCTCCTTTGGCAATGCAGACACAATATCCCATCACCTCGAACGCCGCCTCTTTTTCGCGGTACTGCAGAAACTTGTATGCAAATAAACCGGAAACTATGACAAGCCAGAGCATCATAACCCAGACTCTCTGCCAGTTATCTAGCACGAAGTACTTGGTTTTCTGGTAGCATCTTCGGATTGGGTTGTCCTCCTGCGTCGGCTTCAGCTTCTGGCTCAGAAGCTGACTCAAAACCCGGCTTTCGTTTACGCTCACAGATTGGCTAACCGGAGCTTGCAGCAACAAAGTTTCCAAATTTTCAACCATGATGTAACCGACATTGTCCGGGTCGAGTTCTTCCATGATCAAAGCTGCATATTCCTTTGCTTGTTTCTGAATGTTTGAGAGCTTGTTTGCGGAAGCACTCATGCTTATAATCTGCAACACATATGCCATTAATTTAAGAAACTGTTATTAGCATTTTAAAAAATGTCGTCGGCAAGTAAAAACTCGATTACATAATTCCAAGCATATTTAGCTCGGTGGTTAAGTTAATAAAAAATTAAGAAATGTGGCCGGCGGTAATCAGTAAACCGCCGGTGGCCTACCTCTGTGACTTCTTCTTCAGTGATTCTTCCATCGGCGTCTCTATCCACCCTGCATTTACACACACATTAATAATAGTTAATATATTTAAGAAACTGATGAAAATGACTTGAAAACTTTGAGTATTAAAACAAAATAAAGGGTAAAATGAATAGTACCATGATTGAATTTTTAGTGTAAAAATGTGATTTTTCGTTAAAATAAATAGTACCGGCTGCTTTTCGTTAAAGTTCCCTTATTTAATGCACCAATTAATTTATTGACCAAGATTAACTTAATTAAGAAGCCTAATAAATGAAAATTAAATGGTTATGTAATGATGATGTGTTAGTGTAGTACATGTCAAAGAATGTTAGGAGTCTGGAGTCAAAACTTTCATCGGAGATTTGCTCCCAGAATTCTCTCAGTTGCGCCTTGTTGATAATATCGCCGGTTATGTTCCGCCTCCGAGCAAGTGCCCGGAAAAGTTCTCCGGCAAACTCCTTGGACTCCTTGTTCATCCCTGCAAAGTATTAAACCGCGTTAGTTGACTAATTTAGCTTTCAAAATTTACTAATTAATTAACCTAGTGATTTTCACACTCCTTTCTAAATTTCTAATCCCACTCTTGTTTCGGTGGTTTTAATTCTCCTTTGATTTATTCAGCCGGAGGTCTAGATATAGAGTGCAACAGGAGAAATGAGAGATGAACGGACCTATGCATTCGCCAAAGAGGGAGGAGTGGAGGAGCCAGTTGGATTTGGCGGTGAGCTCGTCGTAGCGCTTGTCTACGGCGGCCCAGCCGGAGGTGGAGGCGGCGCCGGTCTTGGCGGTGATGAACTTGAGGTTCTTCAAGGCGTAGGCAGTTGCTGACTTAGTCCGATCGAACCGCTTCGCGTTGGAGGGCCTCTTGGTGAAGGAAGCCAGCCGCTTCAGCTCCTGAGAGACCTGCCGGATGTGCGACGACGTGTTCCGAAAAAGTGACGACCGGAACGACGACGACTTCTTCCCCTCCAGCGTCCGCTTGGCGAGCAGAGCCAGCTCGGGATCTTCGCTGCTGGCACCGCCGGCGGCCTGGACGCTGTGGACGGCGACGGAGTCGTCTCGGATGTCGAGAGTGATCTCCACGTAATCATTGTCGTTGTTTTTGTCGGAAGTAGTACTAGTAGTCTTATCCGTGCCGCCGGAGTTGTCAACCTTGGTGCTCTTATTCCGCCGCCACGCGCGGCTGGAGTTGGAGGACGTGGTCGGTGCGTAGTTAGACGTTCCCAGCGGGCCGCTGAAAGCTCGTCTTTCGAACCGGGTGCTACCTCCGAGCGCGGTGGACTGAGTCGACTCGGTGTCGGAGTTGTACTCCGAGGACGTAAGCATCCCTTCCTCGTCGTGATGACCGTTCATTGCTCAGATTTTTCTCACAATATCCAAAAGTTTTGTCGATTTAATTATTCAACAAGTTGTGAAAAACAGTGGAAAGAAAAAGAGATGTGGGTTTGGAGATATTTTGGGATTAAAATTCGAGGGGTAGATGGGTATATATATAGGAGAGGAGGAGGAGGAGGAAGAAGGCAGAGCATGCAGCAGAAGGAAGTGAGAAGGAACACGAAGACAAGTTTGAATACGGAAAAGTCAAAAAGCATGAGAAGAGCGTAGAAAAGTATGGCCAGCAAAGGAGCAACACTCGGCGGGGATTGATGTGTGTTGTCTAATATCCATCTCCTCTCACGACTCAGACAAATGAAAAAAAAATTCAATGTGCTCGAAATTAAAGTCACGTCACATGTTATTATTGTAAGTAGAGAAAATTTTTGTTTTTTATTTAAAGTGTCATTTTAATTGCATAACGATATGTAGTGTATCGTTCTGTATTTTAAACACATTAAAAAATTTCTCAAACATATGAACTTTTCTTTAATGTGCTCGGAACAGGAGTGAAACATTACATGTTATTATACAATTAAAGAAACATTTGAAAATAAAATTTTCTTCTAATTGTATAATAATATGTGGCATACCGTTCCATATTTTGGACACACTAAAAAATCTCTTCATACATATAATATGATGGACTTTCTTGTTATTCTTTTCTTAACCAAATTATTTAATAATATTATATGTGGTATTGTTGAATCCCATATCTGTCATAGAAAAACAAAAGTAATAGTATATCATAACCTTACTCTAACTCATACTGAGGTCTTTTATGATAAAACTTCACACTTGACGGAATGTGTAGGTGGTAATTACCAAGTTGGGGACAATATCAGTATCGTTGGAAGTGGATCTTTGGCCAGTCTCTTTGATAATTCTAAATGGTATCAGAGCCAAGAAGTGGGCCCATACTATAGTGCCACGTGATGGATGGGTCCCTTTGGCCCTGCGCGAAGAAGCTGGGTCACCTGGGCCCGTAAGGTGAGTTCCTTTAGCTCCATGTGGTTGTCAATGTGTGGATCTCCCACGTGTGACCCACTAATTGGGCTCACGTGAGGGGGAGTGTTAAACATCCCACATCGACCGTATCTTTGATAAAAGAAGAGTTTAAATATCTTAATCGTACTCCAACTAATACCGAGACCTTTTATTATAAAATCTCACACCTAACGGATTGTACAGGTGGTAATTACCAAGTTGGAGGCAAAATCGGTGTTGTTGGAAGTTGGTCTTTGGCCTGTCTCTCTAATTCTACATGGTATCAGAGTCAGGGAGCGGACCCGTACTACCACGTGGTGGATGGGTCCCCCTGGTCCCGCTCGATGATGGTAGGTTCCGACCCCTCACAATGATGGTGGGTCCCTTAACCCCGCGTGTAGGGTGAATCCCCTTGGCTCTACATGGTTGTCAATGTGTGGATCTCCCACGTGTGACCCACTAATTGGGTCTCACATGATGGGGCATGTTAAATCCCACATCTGTCGTAGAAAAACAAAAGTAATAGTTTAAATATCATAACCATACTTTAACTAATACCGAGACTTTTTATAATAAAACCCGACACCTAAAGGTTTGTGCATATGGTAATTACCAAGTTTGAGCCAATATCAATATTACTGGAATCTGGAAGTAGGCCTTCTCTGATAATTCTACAATGATGTCCTCATCATTGTTGGTGTAGGTTTTGAATTCAATTGACACATATGTTAAGAATTTAATATGTTATGAATTTAACATTATGTCGTGATGTATTGTTGCTTATTCTAGATGAATTAATAACTGTTTTTGTAAATATTAGTCTAGTCTCTCTTGTTTTAATATAATTATTTGTGGATGTCACATAATTACTCATCCTCATTATTTGCTTTTGAAATTTATATCTTCACGTTTAATGATTTTACATCATGTTAACACTCAATGTCAAGATCACAAAAAAAAAATGTTATTACATAACAAAATTAGTGTTTTGTTAAGGACGTCTTCTATTAATGTAGGTTGTTAAGCATATGTAAACGTTATTACCTAACAAAATCATCGTTCAAATTAAAGAATACCAATATCTTTTTTTTTTAGAGAGACTTTAGAGGTGGCCCTGGTTATCAATGTTCTATGACTGAAATCTTGTTGGTTTTCAGTTTTTTATCAAAGTCCTTGACGTTAATGTAATAAGTATTTTTACGTACATTACTATTTTTTTTTAGAGACTTCGACCAAAATCTAAAAACTAATAAAGTCTAAATTAATGAACATTAATAACAATGGACCGAATACTAATTTTTTTTATTTTTATGTACGTTATTATATTTTTTTAAAGACTTCGACTAAAATCTAAAAACTAATAAAGTATAAATTAATAAACATTAGTAACAATTGACCAAATACTAATTTTTCTATTTTAGCCGTAGACTAACTCAGTAAAAATGAGAAGACTAACTAAAGTTTTGTTAGAAAACTCAGTAAAAGTGAGGAAGACTAATTAAAGTTTTGTTAGAAAACTCCATAAAAGTGAGAAAGTTGTAGGAAATCAAATGCCAAATGCCGGTCAACTGCTTCTTACAAACAAAAGAAATCAGCGCCTCCTTTACTTTCTTTTTCTTTTACTGAGAACATGCATGTGAATTGCACCACAGAATATATATGCATCTAATCAAGTGTTGCAGTGATTAACTAAAGAAGTTACAATATTATTAACACATATTATTTGTGGACGCATGGCAGTCGGCATGGTCAGATTCAAGTCGGTCTCGGAACGTATTTGTATATAATATAAGTGGTGATGGGACGGTGAATGGTGGTGGTGAAAAACCAAACAAAAATGGATGGATAGGTGGGAAGTATAGTAAGATGCCCGAGAGTGACTAACTAAAACAAGTAACAGTTACGTACTGCGCGTAATTTTGAATTTTGATATACCTAATCCTACGTCTGACAAACAAAGTTTGCTATGGTGTTTTGTTTCAGCAGTGCTAGCTAGTGCTTAAAGACCAAATTATTAAACATTGGCCACCTTTGGTCCAAGGAATCTTGGTAGGTAGATCCAGAAAAAATCAAGATATTTAAAGATCGATTTTACCTTAAACGCAGCCAATGTAGTTCGAGTTTAAATAAGGAAAGAAACCAACCCAAACAAAATCACTAAAGTGGATTGTTTGATTTGGGCGGTTTATCGGTTAGGTCTAAGCTCAATATATTTAATTTGTTTTAGTGATTTAGCGCAATCGTATTTATATGTCTCAGTTTCTAATGGTAGTGGTGTTGAGTGAAGCATAATAATTCTGTATTTGAAAGTTGAAACAACCAAATCAATTATTCTTTTTAGTTCTTTCTATTCTATAGAAGCCAAAATTATCAAGACAATAATTTTAACAATTTAAAAAAAAAATATTTAGTGGGAGAGGAGGCTACCCCATCCTAGGGCTAGGGTATATCACAAACCTCTTTGAGGACTTACTGATGTGGTCTCAGCTCTTTTTTTGGTTTTTATAGATCACCCATTAAGAAAGATTGTCGGTAACAGGACTCGAATTTAGGCCATAGTCTAACAAAAAAAATGATCATCACCAACTCTACCTTCTCTCGTTGGCGTAATTTTAACAATTTCATCAAAGCAATAAACTAGCTATATAATTATATTTAAAGGTTGATATAATTTGTAAGTGATTTTAAGTTGTCAAAATCAATAAGTAAAATGTCTAGTGCCAAAACTTCATAAATTTACGAGATAGTTAGGTATAAGACTAATCATGTAGACTTATGATCCGACTAACAGTCCTATTTTGTGATGAGTGCTGCTAAATTGTCACAGCCTGTCCCAAATATATATTTATCGACGGCGTGAATTAACGAAAATACCTTTGAATGTTAGTTGTGTAATGTGGTTTAAGGGTAGCTTTGGGTTAATATACTTAAATCCTAATTGTTTGGAACCAATTAGGATTAAGTTATGTTTTCTTTTGGTGGTTGACCAATCCTAGGCCACACACACTTTCCCTCTCTCATCTCCCCCCCCCCCCCCGTGTCCTCTCACCTATCTCGGACTCTCACTCTCTCTCTTCCTTCTTACGTACGGACAAGGGCAAGAACACCCCAAACCTTGCAGATCGAGGTTGAAAATGGTATCATTGTGTTCCTAAGGTCCTCGTGAGTTCAAAAGTACCAAAAATAGGTAAGGTTACCTTCGATTTCACGTAGAACCACAAAATCCGATTCCATGCACTGTTCATGCAACTTTTATTCTTCGATTTTCAGGGAATTCTAAGCTCATAGAAGGCTTAAGGAGGTCCTCACGAGCCTTGGGGTAGTTCGTTGGAAGAGTTTGGACGTCGGAGGGCCGAGATCGAAGCTTTTCAAGTCGACCGGATTATCGAGCTTCCTCAGGTAGATTCTAGTGGAATTCAAGGCTTAAAAGTAGTATAACGTGATTGTAGATGTCCCTACCTTCATTTTGGTACCAATTGCATGAAAAATGGTTGAGAAACGAATGAGAATAGTGAGTTTGAAGGTCTGCCCAGAATCCAGCGCCGGTGAACAGTTCTGGCGTCTAGAGGTTGAAGATGATGCGCGTGTTGGGCGCGTGGGGGCGCGTGAGCCACCTAAAAATTTATCTAAAAATATCACGATGTTCGTGAGGCTGTGTAGGTCATGTTGGTATATTTAAATACCAAAATTGAGCAATGTATGAGAAGTTATTAGCTAGTTTTGTATATGTGCTTTAAAATAACGTTTTTATAGTTAATTCGCATATAGGTGAGGCTTATCCTGAGGACGAGCGTATCCACGGGTGACTCGGGGGCTACGACCCTTTGACATATCAGTGAGTGAGCTTTTGTTTTTAGTACATACTTATATACTTGATATATTTCCCATAAATGCATTTTTTTAAGGAAAGTATGCTTAGAAATAATATGCCAAATGCTTCTATATTTTGAATATGCATTGCATGGTTGCATATATATATATATATATATATATATAAATAAATGTGGTGATGTGGAGGCACAGGTGAGTTCAGGTAAGTTATGTTTGGTTGTGTGAATCATCGATGATGTGATATGTGATATGTGATTAAGTAATGTTGAGCTCATAAAGCTGCACCTAGAGTGATTGTGAATTAGCCAGAGATATGAGGTACATGTCTGTTTATTTACGTCACCTCTTGCACTATATGCTCATATTGGATCCAACTTAAGTGCACAGTCTTGTCGTACAGACCTTATTCATGGTTCCGACTCGTAGGTGACTAGCGATTTATCGCCCGGCTATTATGAAAGAATAGAGTTAAGCATAATTATATTACACCTAACCTTGTCGTACAGACCCTGTCTAGGGGTTCCGACTTATGTGCAGTATATTGCCGTATAGGTCATAGTAGTGACTTCGGCCAGATTGAGTTTGAGCTATGAATTCAGCCGTACAGACTACCACAGGAGTTATGGCTAACATATCACATTTCTATGAAATTATTCTTACCTGAATTGTTTACTCTATTATATCTTGACATGGTATATATACCTATGAATATGATTATGTGAAGCATGAACTGAATTGATTTGATTATATATATATATATACGTATATGCTTATAACTCAATTCTGGGAAAATTTTACATGTTTTACATCGAGTGGTTAGTATGTTGATAAATGAAATGATTTTGTAAAACATTTGTTTTTACTCACTCACGTTTTCTGTTTTGCGCCCCTCCAAGTTTTAAGTTGCCGTTGGTGGCTGAAGGACATCGACTGTTAAGACTATTCTATATTATAGTAGGACATTCCTGGTACTGTGTAACTAGTACTTGTCCTACTGGACTGCACGTAGACTTATTATGCTCTGATTAGGAGAGTTTACGATTGTAACTAACTCTTATCACTCCCTGCTAGTAGTGCACTCTATTAATATGGTTTTTAATTATTCGTATGTTTGCTATCTTTATCGCTTCCTCACTGTGCACATGGCTACCTCATTCTCACGTGACGGCCAGCATGCCTTGGCCTCGGTCGGGGTGTGTCATAAATGCACCCCAATATCTTATTTTCCGAGCCACTTTAAAATGATAATTTTATTGACAAATTTATCCTTGTATAAAAAATGACCTTCAAAGACCTAAAAATAACCAACCACGTCTTACCACATAATTATTAGTTATATTGACCAAAAAACCAAAAAAACCATAAACCCCTCCACCTCCACAATTAGAACCCCAATCCGTATTTGATGTTTTGGAACAATTTGGATACCTACCATATTTTGAATATGGAGAAATATGATGTTAGAGAAAAAGCCGGAATAGCACCAAACTATGAGTGAAGCTCTTCTAATTGCCTCAAATCTATTGCCAAGCTTTTTCAATTTTCTATTCAATTACTGAATTTTCATTACTTTTCAAATTTAATCACTCTCTGTCTTGTGTGATATGAATTTAAATTGGGAAACAATGGAAATTGGGTATCGGAGCAATTTATGAGATGTGGTGGTGCTGCGATGGTTGGTGACCGAGGAGGGGCATTAGGTGTTGGGGGTAATTTTGTTTAATGGTATTTTTATCTTAACTATAATAACTTTTAAAGCAAGGAAAAATTGGACAAGAAATATGTATTAGGTGAATAATGGTGAGTGGAGGAAGAGTTTATGTATTTTTTCACTTTTTACAATGGGTGTAAATATAAAGTGAGTGCGGAGATAAACACTAGGGCGAACATAGCTCTAATCTTTGTAATGATGATTCAGCCTAATTTTAAGGGTATACTTTCACAATTCTTTCGTAATTACCGTTTATACCCTTTCGATGCTTTGGGGGTTAAAAATTATGAAATAAATGGTTCCAACGCAGCGTTATCTGATTAATGACCTGATTTGTTGCAGTTATTTGTTTATGGCATTTTCACTTTCACGTTGATTGCTTTTGCACTGGTTCTATTCACCTCTCCATCAGGTAATCACATACCTTAAATCTTTTAGTTACCACCAGGGGCTTTGAAATACTCAGATTTATTAATTAGAAAATCAATAAATATCATGTTTGTTAATAGAAATCACATGCTGAATTAGGTTCATCCATTGGAAGCTATATACTGGAAGGGACATATCATAATCATATAAAATCAGTTCATGCACAGCACACCAAGTCCCAAAATTCCAGAAAACTGCGATATCTCAAACAACGACGGCTCCAGATTGACAGACGGTGATGGGCGGAGAATAGAGACTGTTTGATTTTATATTTCAAATAGGTAGGAAACTTCAAATCAATGGGCAACCGATTGGGATTAGTGGCATGTTGGGTAAATATTAACAACCCAACCTTTCCTAGTCTACATGGAAACTGCATTACAATATTTAGACTAGGAACTCATAGTCAAAACTTTTAGTATTTGAATCATAGTGCTTTGTGCATATAATTAAAATCATTGATATTATCAATCACACTGTAAATATCATCTCTGCAAAAAGTAAATTAAAATTAGGATCGTTTAGTCAATATATTCTAGTAAATACATAGACGGTTCGTATTGCTTTTACTAATTTCATTCATTTGTTTTTATATAGTTCGATGAATAAACAACCTTAGTTTTAATTATTTTTTTGCAGAAATAATCTTTATAGGATGATTTATAGTATGAATGATTTGGATTATAAACACGAAGTTTTATAAATTAATAATGAATAATTTTGAGTAAGAGCTCATATTCATGTTTTGAATAGCCTAGTATTGTTGTTGTATAAAGGCTAGTTTGGTATTGCTGTGCTTTGAAAAAAAATTGCTTATGCTGTGCTGTAAGAATAAGCAGCTGTGAAATAAAGCAACAGAGTGTTTAGTAAACTTTTTTGTAAAAGTGCTTTTGAAAAAAAAAAACAGTATTATAGTGTTTGGTAAACTTTTATGTAAAGCAGATGTGAAAAAAGCCGATTTTTCAAAGCTGGGTTTTGCAGCTTCTTGTTTTTGGCTTTTTTTCGCCCAAAACTGTGAAAAAAAACTGAAGCTGAATGTTTACCAAACACAAAAACAGCTCCGAGCTTTTTTTGATATCAGATTTTTTCAGAATCACCTCAGTACTAAACCAAGCCTAAATCGTGGCTGCTGGAACCAATGAGTCATTAGGTAACAACACCGAGATTCATGAAGCCCTAATTTTAACTTACTTTGTTTGGTTCAACATTAGGTGGCACGTCCCAGACCGGACCAGACTTACAAGTTTTGAAATCAAAAAAATCACTCGGGAGTGTGGTTTGATTTGGCTATTCTGATGCAAAATTACAAGTTGGTTTAGGCAATTTTTGTTGATTGTTACATGATAAAATCACAAAACTAAGGATCTATGATATTTTTTTTGGTCAAAAAATATAAGTGTTGGATTAGGATGCCGATCGTTTGAAATTGCGCCGTGTAAGGGCAACACTCCACTATCACAATGGTAAAGAGCTACTCACAAGGGAAAATGATCCTCACCAGATCCTTTTCCTAAAGATCTTGTGATTTTGTCTGTTCATCGTACATCGTGTAATTAGAAATCATTTAAATTTTAAAATTTAAAATTAAATATAAATAATACCTAATGAAAATTGACCGTACGATGTACGATGAACGAATACAATCACAGGATCCTTCGAATTCTCAGGAAAATGATCCAGGATCCCGAGGAAAATGATCCATTTCCACTCGCAAGGATCTACGATTTGATAGAACCTTTTATGGGTGTAATAAGAATAAGACACAAAGTCTGTATTTGTATTACTAATCCTCTACCAAAAGATTAATTTTCTAAAACGTTAACGTTGTAGATTAATTTTCTAGAAGGTCGTAGGTTCAACTTCCTCGAACATCCTTAATCAATATACTCATTCTTTGTTATGATTTGTTTTTTCTAAGAAAAGGGATCCTCTAGTGGTTTCGTCACGATAGTTTAATTTTTTAGGAACCAAAAAAACTGACAGAGGCATTTTACCCTTCTTCAGTTCCTCTTAATTAACAACCATCGTGTAATTCACCAAGTAACCAGCACAATGAATGGAACTCAAAACATGCAATATGAAATACAAACCTAAAATTTGTCCCCAACCATTGAACCAAAAGATAATGTGAAACATACGTCATGCACGATCAAAAAGTTGGAACGACTACCATTTCTTACAAAGGCTTGGACGAGCCATAACAAATGACTTTGACTGTAGAATCGAGTTCTTTTTTTTTTTTTTTTTTTTCTTTTTTTTTTAAATTTTCAACTATATTTGTTGATGATGTACGTTCGCTGCATACAAGGTAGGAATAAAGACAGGAAGCATGCATGCATACATGACATGAGGCCAAGTAGTCGACGTCCAAAATAGATAATTTGGGTTGACTAAGGAAGATGAATAAACATTAAGTTTGTGTGACCTTCGTAGTTTCCAACAGGTTACGTAGAAAGTAGAATTTTTATGGGCATCAGAGAACATAAATTACGTAGATATCATTTGGCAGCTTGAACTATTTCAATTGGATAAGATAATTTTTGAACATCATATAATATTGACTAAATTAGTCGGTGTTTAGTGCAGTATCGTATTAAAGACCGTATTATTTATACTGTGTTTGTTTTTGTGTTTGGTACTAGGGTAATTATTTGTGCAGATTAAAACAAATAGTATCAAATATCTCTAATTCTCCATCCATCATCTTCTCTGACTATACACAACTCACAATCCCTGCAGCCAACAAATGCAATGAAGCATGCTCCGGAAAATAAGGTTTCTAGATTCATGTTTTTAAAAAATGGGTATTGTCCAATAAAAAAATCCCAAATAGAGGTAGCAAATCAACTCATTGGATTGTTAATGTGTACCCATTAAGATCATTTTAATTCGATATCACCATAGTATAGAGGTGAGATTGATAATGTTGATGGCGATATAAGATGAAATCAAACTATAAGTCTTAATGAGAACCAATTAACAAGTGAATGAGTTTGATCTGCCATCCTAGCCCCAAATGAAACTTCTCCTTTGAAGAAATCAACAGCAAACTAGAATATACCAATTTTATAAAAGGGCAAGTTGGTATATGTCTGTATTGTATTTTGCAAAGCGGTCTAATTTCTCAACCTTATATAATAATTCTCATATCTTAGTTAAAATTTCTGGTTAACGACACTGTAATCATCATTTGAATTTGAAACGATCATGAGCGGCAAACAATGTAGACAGCTCTTAGGAGGAGGGCTAGGCAGCACTTAGGTGGTTTTTTGGAATATTTTTGGAATGTGAATGGAAAATTATGATCTTTAGCTCTAAAAAGCTCCATCAATATATATGCTCTTCGGACCTCATCTTGAATATTTGGAGAATAATCCCTTTTATTTGTCTACCAAAATAAAAAATGAGTACAACTACATAATGTATAATTCTTGTCGTGAATGCAAAACTATCAAAACTTTTGAGATTTACATAGATAAACACTATGTTGATCACTTGAGTGACAAGTCCTCACAACATGCACTAATAAATAAACCAGGCTCCCCAAGAAAAACTTGCATAACCCTAATTAGGGTTTTGGCATCAAAATGAAGAATGGAAGACGTTTGCAAACCTAGAGGCTAATCCCTAATGCCAAGAAAGATACAAGCCCAATAGGCAGTAGTAAACAAGGAGGACAACGATGAGGAGGGTAAGTCAAAAGTTTATTTTTATTTTTTTGCAGAAGTTAAAAGTTTATTACTGGTTGGAAAAGTTGAGGAATCCCACTTAATTTAATCCTTTCCTTTTTATTAAAGTCACTAAATCGTTTTTTACTTTGGAATGATACAAAAGCCCATCACGCGGAGTCTAGAGGATGTCCAATCACAATGAAACGTAGTTGACAATGCTTTTTAAATTTTTTTTTTATTGGCTTGGCTCAAAACGGTGTGTTTTGGCCAAGTCATTTCAAGTCATTTTAAAACAAAAAAGTCATCTTCTTTCTCCTCTGCAACAGAACGAGCAGTGCATCGGCAGCCGTGGCTGTTGTTCTCCACCACCACAGCCCATACTTGGGTGGTCCTTGGAGGTTTCAATAGTCCTTTATGTGAGCTTCTATGTGGTCCTGGAACCACCCAGTCCCTTAGTAGATCCGTCCATGACTGGGTGATCAATTGCTGCTCTTTCACCGTTACTTTATTTTGGTTGCTTGTTGACAATTGGCACGAATATGCACGATTGCCATAAAAATGCTTAGTATAATCAATCTTTGCGATCCCCTATTATGGCGAGAATGATATAAATAAGAGTAAATTGTATATGGTCCCTTAACTTTAACTCAATTGGAGCAATGATCACTCAACTAAAAATCCATTACCATTGATCCCTTAACTTATCAAAACGTGCAGCTATGGTCCCTCAACTAAAAATTCATTACCATTGGTCCCTCAACTTTAATTCAACTGGAGAAATGGTCTCTTAATTTTAACCCAATTGTAGCAATGGTCCTTCCAACATAATTCGTTTTGACAAAAAATTTTACGTAGTTGACGAAAATGACCATAATTACACACTTTGATGAGTTAAGGGATCCTAATTATATAAATGATTATTCCAACATAACTTATTTTAACAAAATTTTGACGAAATTGATGAAAATGACTATAACTGCACATTTTGATAAGTTGAGGGACCAATGGTAATGGATTTTTAGTTGAGGGATCATTGCTTCAATTTGATTAACGTTGAGTGACCATTGCCATAATTTACTCTATAAATAACAGAAAGAGATTCTCCTCATATCTCTTCCACCTAATCCTTCTTATCAAATAATTCGGATCTTTGAAATTTGATTTAACGGTTACAAACATGGACCCACTCTAAAAGTTATAATAACTTTAACCATTGGATCAAATTTGAAGGGTCCGAATTGTTTGATGAGGAAGATTAGGTAAACGGAGATGATCTCTTTCCATAAATAACAATTTTTGAATTGACTTTTTAGATAAATAAAAAAATAGATACGTTTGAATTTTTCTTTATTTTATCTAATCTTTTAACGTATAAAGTCGACTCTTTGTAAATGAGAAGAATTTGGGTCAAATAGTCAGTCGGCTGATATAATAGATGTGTGCAAAGAAGAAAACAATCATACACACAAGTTGGGGTACTTTTTTGCTGATAGAATAGATGTGTGATATAATAGATGTGTGCAAAGAAGAAAACAATCATACACACAAGTTGGGTTACTTTTTAGCAGATATAATAGATGTGTGCAAAGAAGAAAACAATCATGCACACAAGTTGGGGTATTTTTTTTTATTTCCTTTCCATTCTTGTTTGGCTAAATTGGATTGTTCATCCATGTGGTCATAGGACACTTGCATGATAACTCCCGTGATGAAAAAACTAGGAATTAAACCTCTGTGGTCTAGAATATTAGCAAATTTAGTCCAAAAGTAAGATTTCTGTTAAATGACTGTTAAAAGTTGGGGTAAAACTGTATTTTCAGTTCCAATTGACATTGAATTGGTGTTTTTTTTTTATTTAAAAAATTAAGCATTATTTTTTTTGTTAATTGTTATAAAAAAATTTATTTATTTTAAATGTCAATTGGAACTGAAAATACAGTTTTACCTATACTTTTAACAGTCATTTAACGGAAATCTTAGTTTTGGACTAAATTTGCTAACATTCTATACTACAAGGATTTAATTCCTAGCTTTTTTCACCACGGGGGTCATCATGCAAGTTTCTTATGACCATAGGGATGAATAATCCAATTTGGCGTTCTTGTTTATCTTTAGTTTTGAGTTTTGACAATCACACACACACTTTCGATGCATTCTCATTTTCATTCTCTTCGGCAGGTAAGTTATATTTAATGTTGAAAATACCGATACAGTGAAAATATTGAGATACAAATTTGTAAAATAACCGATAGATACATTGAATATTGAATATTGATATCGATATTGGTTACTTTCAATAAAAATGATGAAAATTTAAATTGAAACTTTAAAAGTTGTCAAACACTGGTTTGAGGGAAATATCAGAGTTTCTCCGATATGTAACAGATGTGTTAGAAATATCGATGATATCTATTGATTTTAGCATAAACTTAAGAATTTATCGGATATGAGATAAAGTTTAGACTTCAACTCCCAATTTTCATATATTTTTCTGATTTTTTTTAATAATTTTATGTAAATATCAACTGTATCAAAGAAAAATTTTAAAGACTAATCATATCACAAATACTATCAAAATTATAAAAACAACAAAAAGAAAACACAAATTTTCAATATCCGAAACTTTATAGCACTTGAAACTTGAATACAATCCTTTTTGGTCAATTACAGTTGAATACAACCGGATTCAAGAGATGAAGAAAAACTGGCTGAGGAGATTGTTCAGGACGACATCTTTCGTGCATGCATCAGAGTCCTGGGCATATCACCACTTTATCCTCGCCTTGCATTCAAGTTATAAACCTTGTCGGTGGTGCATGCATGTATGCTCTCTCATCTCCTCAATCACACCTCAAGTCAAGTCCCAATTTGTAAATCACCTACACTAAATCAGACTGCCACTTACACAGATAACGAATTTCAAGCTAATAACATGGGAATGGGAATCAACCAGGTAATTAGCCCTACACAAACACGTTGGTCGGACTTAACAGGGATTTTCTGCCGGTTTTCTGATTTTTTAATTCAGATATTGTGTATCTGGGCTGCTGTGATCATACCCACCTTGAACGCTTTGAAAAGTCACGGAACGACAGCAAGAAATTAGGAAAACCGTCAGTTTCTTCCGATGACCTATCTTAAGGGGATAATATTTCCTAGTGTTTTATTCAAATATCATTTCATTGACCGGGTGTAAACTAAAGGCTCCCTATCGATCATTATGAAATCGAAAGTATCCGATAATGTATAAATAGTCGGTAGCGGAGCAAATGCGGGAGCGTAAGTAGTTGGCGCGGGAGCATAAGTAGGTGACCCTAATAGTTTATTAAAAGCATTTCCAAAGAAAATGTTAAAACTGCCATATATACATACAATATCAAAAAATGGCATCAAACTCTCTCCAACTGAGCTTTCATTTTCTTATATGGCACTAAGTCAATTGAAAATAAAGCTTTTTGCGGTAAATAATTTGAGAGCAACCTTCAAATCTGACGGCAACTGTCTGATTTATTTAATAATTTTTGAATGAATGTGATGCAATATATAATAAATGTTTTGTGTTTCCAAGTATTTGAGTGATTGTCTCAATAATTTGACCTTACAAAGAGATGAAATTTTTTATAGAATAACATTATTATTTAACATATCAGATTGAGCAAAAAATTGTACAAAATGTCAAACTGTTACATAAGCCATCAAATATCATTTCGATGTTTAAAATTTGATATATTTTTTAGAGATGTTCTATGTCTCCATTTAAAAAAGGGAGTTTTAACGAAAAGTCAGCGGTATTGTTCACTTTAACGAAAAATCATATTTTTACACTAAAAAGTCAAATATGGTACTATTCACTTTACTTTTTATTTTGTCCTTATCGTTAAAACTCAAAGTTTTCAAGCTATTTCCATTAGTTTTCCTTATAAACAAAAAAAAAAAAAAAAAAAACATTTTGACACCTATGCCAACCATAAGACAAATGAAACAAGGACCTTCAATTAATATTTTGGGTAAAGTACAAAAAACTACCTCAACTATTGGTGTCACGACACTTTCATATCTCATCTTTTAAAATTGACAATGTCATACCTCATCTTTAGAATTTGATCCAATGTTATACCTTCCGTTATTTGGCCGTTTACTTTTCAGTTAAATGCGGACGTGACTTGATTCGGAGCCCACTTTCTATTAAAAAATCATTAAAATATTATTAAAAACTAAAAAAAAAATTATTTAATATTTTTTAAATATTAAAATAATAAAGAAAAGTAAAAAAAAAAAAAGGAGCAACCCTCAGTTCGTCCCTCCCCCTCTCATCTCTCATCTCTCCATCTTCATCTTCTTCCTCCCACTTGCAACCCCCAACAAAAAAAAAAATTTAATTTGTCTTCCCCCACACCCATCCTCAGTTTGTCTCCCCCCCCCACCCCCTCTTCTCCCTCCTACAACCCCAAAAAAAAAAAAAAACCTAGATCCCGTCGGCAGGAAGATGGGTGCGCGAAGAAGGTGGAGGATGGGTGCGGAAGAGGATGTGGAGAATAGATGAGAGTGGTGGATTTGGGGTTGGCAGGAGGTTAGGTCTGGAGGGGGGAGGAATTGGGTTCGCTTTGGATTTTTTTTTCTTTCTTTTTCTTCTCCTTCTTCTTCTTTCTGGGTTCCCGGGAGGGGGGGACAAACTGGGTTGGGTTGGGTTTTTTTTTTTCTTTTCCTTCTTCTTCCTCCTCCTTCTTCTTTCTGGGTTGCAGGGGGCACGGATGTGTTGGGTTGCATTTATTTTTCCTCTTCTTCTTCTTCCACGCGGGGGGTTGATGGGTTTTCAATTTTTTTTTAAAAATTTTTTGGTTGAAGATTAAGCAAGGAAGAAGATGAAGATGGGGAGAGAGAGAGGGGGGGGGGAAGGGACGAAGAGAGGGATTTTTTGTTTAGTTTTTTAAATTTTTATTTTTTTTCACTTTTCTTTATTATTTGAATAAATAAATTTTTTAAAGTTTTTTAATAATATTTTATTAATTTTTTAATAGAAAATTGATCCCGAATCAAGCTACGTCAGCATTTAACTAAAAAGTAAACGGCCAAGTAACAGAAGGTATAACATTGGACCAAATTCTAAAGATGAGGTATGACATTGTCAATTTTAAAAAATGAGGTATGAAAGTGTCGTGACAGTGTGACACCAATAATTGAGATAGTTTTTTGTACTTTACCCTAATATTTGTATTCAATTGATACAAACTAAACTACGTCGTTTTGTTCTGTTACAATTAAATATATAAAACTAAAAGTTTGGGCACGCTAAAGACCTTCTTAGGCCAGACTCTGTGACTTCTCCATCTCCATAACAGACTTATCCTCAATCCCAATTTCAAGTTTCTTCGTTGTTCAAGTTCGACCAAGCACACCCACCGCACTTGATTGTACAATCACAGAATCCCCAATTTTCAATCATCGGTACTTCTATTATCTTAGTTTATTGGGGTTTTTAGGGTTCATTCAATTCTATTAGTTAATTTAGTTTGACCCCTTATTGGAAATTTTCATTTTTTTTTTCGTTGTTCAAGTTCGACCAAGCACACCCACAGCACTTGATTGTACTATCCCAGAATCCCTAATTTTCAATCATCGGTCTATCTTTCATCTTAGTTTATTGGGGTCTTTTGGGTTCATTCAATTCTATTAGTTAATTTAGGTTGACTCTTTATTGGAAATTTTCATTTCTTTTTTTAAAGGACAGCAGTTATTGGCTTCGCCATGACAATCTATCTTTTCGGGGCCAAAAGACTCATAGAGGCATTTTGGCCTTTCTTGACCACCATCGTGTGATTCATCAGCACTAGGAATCGCACCCAATACGTGCCGGGAAGAATACGAGCCTGAATTTTGAAACTTTTCAATTGGATTTAGAGAGTTTTAACGAAAAGCCCGCGGTACTGTTTACTTTAACGAAAAACCATATTTTTACATTAAAAAGTCAAATCTGGTACTATTCACTTTACCCTTTATTTTGTCCTTATCGTTAAAACTCAAAATTTTCAAGTCATTTTCATTAGTTTTCTTTTGAATTTATATGTAACAATTTGAAATTTGACTTCATATTATTTTTTATTATTCAATTTTTAATATTTAACTTTATATGAATATGATGATGAACTGAAGACTAAAGCTCCGAATTATAAAATCAGATGAGGCACAAACGATGCATGCCGAATATTGCCTTAAATGGACTACGGGAATGGTAAGCAAGATTAAGTCAACGCAAATGAGGACCCAATCTGAATGAAAGAAGTAAGAATGGGCTGACTGGGTAGGGCGGAAGGGTTCAGGCAGCGCCAGCTGTGAGCGACGGGGTAGGAAGTTTGAACGCGGATTCACTGAATTTTATATATATATTTAATTTTTAAATTCTAATTTGAATAGATAGAGAGAATGACTGAACTTTACTTTGACTAAATTTAAAATGTATCGGAACTTCCACCCAGAAAATGTATTGCAACTAAATATTACTGTTTAGTTTTGACAAAACAGTTTAATCATGAATTTTTACTTGTAAATAAAAGGTATTACGTACTCTCACGAGTGCCTAATGTATTGTACAGTTTTACTCAAAGTTAGTAATAAAGTTGAATCAAAATGGGAACTATCAATCGAAGTTTTTTCATAAAAAATCTCAGTT
Source organism: Malus domestica (assembly GCF_042453785.1). Taxonomy (NCBI): domain Eukaryota; kingdom Viridiplantae; phylum Streptophyta; class Magnoliopsida; order Rosales; family Rosaceae; genus Malus; species Malus domestica. The sequence goes on from NC_091673.1 coordinate 9,973,214, forward strand.
ATATTAAAAGTGGAACTTTGTTGTCCAACATGCTCCCTCACGAGCGCCCTCACATGGTTCATACCGGAAACTAATTTCCACATTGGAAATTGGTCAATTCATTATTTCGGAGCTAACGCAACTTTTTTAGAGTACGATCATCATTCATTCACACTAGCACTAATGCATTAAAAACAACAAAGGAAAAACCTTATTTGATTAAACAGATCCTCTTCATTAATCGTTTACAAAGAACTCAATATTATTAGAAACAAATACAAAAACCAAACCTAGACTCTGAGAAGTTGATTGATAATCTGATATTCCAATTTTTCTGCATGAATATCAAGAACATGGTTAGTGCTTTGTTGCTGCTTACTTTCAAACAAAAAACAACAAACAAGTTGTGCCTTTGTTGAAGTCCTCGTCTCTTCTATCATTATTCATAAACTATAGTTTAGTAACGTCTAGGACCTTGTCAAGTTAGGTTTAGGGTTGTTGGAACTCTGGGTCTTTGAGAAAATTTGCACACTAGTTACGACCATCTTGTTCCATGTTCAGAGATGCTAACTTTTCCTATACGTTCAGGTCTTTGTGGGGCTTGGCTCATAATGTGTCGAGTTGACGGATAGAAATTGGATATGAGGATTGGTTTGGTGTTTAGCCCGGGCAGAGATGAAGCATGGCAGGGAACATGTTACCCAATGGGAAACCGAACATGTAAATGTGGCAAATCAACTCATTGGGTCCTCAATAGATATCCATTAACAATCTAATGAGTTAATTTGCCACCTTTAGGGACATGATAGGCAATTTTCAATTAGAGAATTGCTAGTATTTAAATGGGGATGGAGATTGAAATGGCGTACCCAACTGCTTCGAGTCTTCGACCCATTGTTTTCCCTATAAATGTTTGAATTTGATAAACCAAATGAACTAAGCCCAATTTGTTGGTCCAAACCATATGAATCCATGCATGATGATAAAAGATTGGAGCATTAACTTGTGTTAGCCCTACTATGTACTGAAATTCGACTCCTGGTCTTTGGGCTCAAAATTTTAAAGTGGGTTGAGTTGAGTGAGCTGAATTTGAGGGGATGTGGGATGTGTGCATTTCAAACCTACTTCACAACAAAGCAAAGTTTGTGATCTGAGCTAAAGCTGTGGCCATTAGTAACCAGTTACATACTTAATATACTTAGTATCATGATAATCTATTTTCTTAAAGTACTAACTCTCATATCATGCTTGCTTTTGGCACTCCAAATAAAAAATCTTGATCCAACCTATGTTTTCCTAACGATGCAATATGTTCATGGTTAAACTTCATAGGATTCAATGCACTTTATCTTCAATGAATCATCTAGCGTTCAATGCACACTTCTAAACTATCTTCATAATGTATCCTTTGAGATACAAGAATTCACACTAAACAAGTTTTTAGTACCAACAATAATACAGTAACATTGTTCACATGTCTGCTTAATACTTGCCTCATGGTTAGTCATGACTTCGTATCTTTACTCAATAACATAAATCAATAATAATATAACACGTTTTCATGTTTTTAGAGCATTTTCAACAACTAAAATGCCTTTGTCACATCTTCATAATATATGTCAGTTGGGTTTAGGGTTTCCTTGATTTCTTGCTCAATTTCTTTATGTTAGCCATAAGTTTTATTTTGTAAAACCCTTGTGCAATTAGTAGTGAGCCGCCTACCTCTAATTTCTATAGAATAATGTTGTAAACTTCCAACCTGGATTTTGCACGAGTAGTGACTTAAACACACTCTTTTTATCTTGTGCGCACACCCTTAATCTTGACCATTAATTTTATTTTATTAATTATTTGATCTAACGGCTAAGAACCTAGAGGAGTGTATATGAGATAAGAAAGTATATCTGAAAATCATAACCATTGCACATCTCTCTTCTAATTTGTGTTTTAGCCAAACTACACCAAAAAGTGAAGAATAAGCAGTACTAGACAAATCGACTATATATTATCTTTTACGTTACATATTAAATTAAACACAAAATCATGTATGATACAGGAAATCACAAATAAGCCGGAGTCCAAAACATAGGATTTTGGGTGGTGCCCTATGATTTAAAAGTGTCGTTGTCAGTGTTCTTAGGGCAGGTACCAAACGTAAACATGGTGCGTGGAGCATGTAACTAACTGGTTTAATAAGCTAGCTATACCATTGAATTATGAAATGAATATTAACTCCATTATTGATCACCACATCAAGTCAACAACCACTAGTTTTTAAGGCACCAACAAGTTCGCAATTCGACAGCTAATATATCCAACCAAACTCAAATTATGATGATATATATGTGACTGATTTTGGGATTATCATATGATTCATCAATTATCATGTTTAATTGCTTAGTTATATCATGTCAATAGTATTTACAGTTCATTATGGTTTTTTGGCTCTGCTTGTATGTAACCGATAGCAGAGTCATTCTTGAGATATGAAGCGCTAGCTAAAGCCTTGAAATATTATAGTAAATGAAATTTTATGCTGTATTCTTTTGAAGTTCATCCGCTTAGTGAAATTAGCCTACCACGCTAAACAAAAAATTAGTCTATATATACAATATAGTCTACTCTACCTTAAAAGCTTATAAAACAACCCCACTTCGGTCAAAATGCATGGCACCGCATTTGAAATTAAAGTAGGAGGTATTGGGTCCAACTTTCTACCCTCAAACCGTTATACAAACTTGCTAAGTTATGCCCTAATCCCAAAGAGTACTGGAACCAGATCGCACGTTAAACAGTTGGAACCAAATTTCTAGATATCAACAGGATGTGATAGCCTTGTTGGTCCAATTTTATTAGCAGATTCGTTAAATTTATGACCAGACTTCTAAAGTACGTGTATTTCGATGTGCTTTATTTTGGTCCAAAAAAAATCATACGGTACCACACCAACCATTAATGCTTGCCACATGTTTTCGCTCAAAGTTTGTTCCATTTCTTTGGTTCAAACTTAAATTAGGACGAAGATAGATCACTTTAAATTAAATAATTGCATTAATGAGGTTGGCAAATTGCCATCGATCATTAACGTTGATTCGGATGTTAGTTATTTTTTTATCCAATTAAATAAAGAACATGAAGAAGTCTCACATGATAACCAGTTCATATGATCAAGCTGATATCGCAGTTAAGCTTCAGCATTATATGCAAATATATATACATTATAATTCGTGTGCGTATATATATGAGTTATAATTTAGGGACACTCATTTTTTATAAACATATTAATATTTATTTGGTAAATTTTATAATATATTTTAACGATCCAAATCGTTTATATTTTAGTACATTATTTATAAATAATCTTTGCAAAAAAATAAACAAATCCAAATTAAACTATTAAGACATTCATTTAGTGAAGAAAATGGACACATATGTTTCTGCAAAGAAATACTAAATTCAATTCAACGGTTATAAGGTTTTGGATTTAAGTAATTTTTAGTAGAAATGATATTTGAGGAAAAACATAAAAAATAAATTGTTTGGATCATTGAAATATATTATGGAGTGAGTATATCATAAAAACGTGTATAAAAATATGTGGCAAAATATGCCTCAAGATCCAAACCTGACTTCCGACCTCGTGTTACAAGTATATATGGTTAATTAGGGTGTTATTTGATTCTGTGGAGACCTCCCAGCTCAGCTAGGGATCTGTGAACATATGGTACGCAGGCAGTGGTTTCCAAAGCAGGCAAGTTCTTTTGATCCGAGGCATCGGTTCCATATAAAAGTCGACGAGGGTTCCGCTGACACTTGTAATTAATGAGCTAACTTCTGTATAATTAAGTTAATCGGAGAAGTAAAACATTACTTCATCTACCAGCCATATCTACAGCCATAATACAGTGTCACCTATATCTATATGTTTCGTCCAAAAAAATTATCCATATGCATGCATGCCATGCAGCGTGCATGCGGAGATATCGGAGTATGAATAGTTTGTGTTTAAAGTTAAAGCGATAAAGAATTCTCTGTGTATACAATAAAAAGGAAAAAAGATAAAGTTTGACAGTTGATTATCAAGGAGATTCTAATATCCGTTCATGATTCGAAAAATGTATCATAATGAGTATGAGAGAGAATTTATGCGACATTCATTTAAATGGAAAACATGTTAAAATTACTTAATTTAAATGTGAGGGTGAGTAAGAGTAAATTGAATTCAAAGTTCGAAACCTTTCTTTAATTCAAAAGGAAAGAAAAAGAAACATGTGAAAGTGAATAAAGTGGAGAGTAACTCATGACATGCATTCAAATGAAAAATGCATGTAAAAGATATTATTGGAATTAACATGTTGAGGGTTGGAAAGCTCTCTTTTCTCTCTGAAAATCCTTCCACTCCTGCTCTGATCTCAACTATTGCCATTTTGCGAGTTGGTGGTGTTGGTATGCGAAGATTTCCGTGGGGAGGGATCTTCGGCATCTCAGCACAGCTCCCCAAGGGATTGGCACTTTAGATGTGTAATCAGGCTCTTACTTGTTAATGTGCTACAAGAAGAGGACAAAATTAGTTTTGAAATGTGCCTTTGTCGGCCCTTAGGTATAAGCCTTGAAACTCGTAATCAAAACTAACTAAGTGCTAAGCATGCCACTATTATCTTAGTATAGCAGATGTAGAACAAATGTGTTTTAGTCGATTTGTTGCACCCCAAGTTACTCGAACTTCTTGTTATCGAAGAATTGTCGTGGATGGGTTAAGTCCACATTAAGTTCTTTTTCTTGCCTTGTGACCAAGGACTTTTAGTTCCTAGTCTTATACGTTCGAATGAAAGGAGTCCAGATCCCCTTTAAGCCATTTAGCCATTTGCTTGGTTCTTGATTGATTTTAATGATAACATATCCATTAAACTAACCAGATCCAGATGCAAATATGACTCTTAAAATAGGAAAATAGGTGAATATGACTTGAATACATACTGGAGAATGCATTACGTAATAGATCTACAAATGTAAGTACAAACACAAGGACGTCGGGCAAGATTTCACCTTATATGTCAAGGTTGAACCTCTTGCAGCCACTTCTCTTTGAGTTTACAGGGGTTTGTATGTTGGAAAATGATGGATGGTAAACATGTTTACTTGAGGGAATCGATACTATGCCACTGAGGGAGGTAGCATAGCTTTTACAATAATTATAATCTTATTTTATAAGGAAAACTAATGAAAATGGTTTGAAAACTAATAAAAATGGCTTGAAAACTTAGAACTTAGAATAATTATAACCTTATATTATAATCTTATTTTAAGCTACTTGTTCAATAAATTAATTATTGAACAAGTAGCCTAAAAGTTTGTAATTATTCACTTAAAAAGTCAATCCTGATACTATTCACTTTACGTTTTATATTCACTTTACGTTTTATTTTGTCCTTATCATTAAAACTCAAAGTTTTAAAGCTATTTTCATTAATTTTCCTTATAAAATAAGGTTATGCAAGAGATCAAAATTTTAAATTAATTTTATAAATTATATTATATGATTTTGTTAAAAAATGATATTTCGTTAAAATAAACGATACTGGAAGTTTTTCGTTAAAGTTCCTATTTTATTCCGAGGAAAACAAACGTTGGGTTGGCCAAATTAATGAAGGAGGAGCCTACTTGACACTAACAAAAGAGATCAGAACAAAATATGTATCGCAGGAGAAAAGGTGATGAATGACTGATTGAAGGGCTGCCAACCAAATCTGACTAAACAATTAGAACTAGAGCCTCGAGCTGGAGTAGGAAGACAGCTTTCATCTTTTGGATAGACTGGAACACAACCCCAAAAAAAATTCTTTTCTACTATTAATAAAATAAGAAAAATTAATAAATTTTTTTTTGAAAACTTTGAATTTTAGTCAAAATAACAAAAAAATATTGTAAATAAATAATATCAGAAGTAATTTTTTAGAGTAAAAATATTATTTTTATTAAAAGTAAACATTACTATGAGTATTTTGTCAAAACTTCCAATAAAATAAAGATAATACTATTCACACATCTCTTTTTAATTGACTCATGTTTATTAACTTTTTTTATTTATATTCTTTAATCCATTTAATTTGATGGCTGAAAATTAATAGAATGTATAAAAAGTAAAGGTACCTTAAAATCATATATAAGAGGATAATTGAAGAACAATATACGTAGAACGAGTTATGTGACATTTTGTGTAAATAAAATAAATATATTTGAACAGAAATTTATACATTGTTTCATCTTATTGGAATAGAATGTCAACATGTAGAATAAAATCATACAAGGAATTAAAAAACAATGTAGGCAGCATGCATTCATCGTCATATAACATTTTGTATTAATAAAACAAATATATACGAACATAAACTTGTACATCATTTTATCTTATTAGAATAGAATGTGAACATGTAGATAAATCCTCACCACGTAAATCTTTTAGCACAACACAAATTCACAGCAGATATATATAGAGGATTATTCTTTTTTATTTGGTCAATATAGAGGATTATTCATCACATCACAAATTGACACATACTATGCTATCAACAATCCGAAACTAGCTAGCTAGTGGATTTGACAATATATCGTATAAATGTTTGAATTATTATGTTAGATTGAGGGGATTCATATCATGTGCTCAGGCTACTATTGCTGCTCTCTGCAGACCATCCACATGTTGTTGTTCTAAATTGATCTACTCACCCGCCGATGATTCTTTCTTTCTTCCATCCTCTCCTTTTTTATTTGGCTTTTTCCTCACTTTCAAAAACCAAAACCCTTCCCCATATTCTTATGTTGTGTTTGGTTTAGTCGTTTTTTTCCTTTACTTTTTGTGACCGTGTCTGTTTTACATTGTACGGTCAATTTTTGTTAAATACTATTTATATTTAATTTTAAATTTTAAATTTCAAATTATTTCTGACAGCATGATATACGATGAACGTACACAATTACAGGATCCACCGGATCCTTTTCCTTTTGTGCATGACTCGTAGAAAGAATCTTTGATCAAGTTCTATGATCGCATGACATGTTCGATCATTCTATATCAACATACATATTAATTTGTTATAAATTGATTATTCATATATACGTTTTAAGGGTTCTTGTAGTCGGAAAACACGTCTCTAGCTTTTTTTGCAACCCATAATTAGTTATGATTTTGTTGTTAGATATCATGATAAGCATTTTTAACCTATCCAAATTCACTTTAAAGTATGCTCAAACAAAATATATGATCACATAATTGTCGATTTAGTAAAACTCTATTAAACAAGACATAGATTCCTCCAATTAATTTGAATTTTATCCACATAATATGTGAAAGGCTAAGTCTCTTTTGAAAAAATAACTTATATAAAATGAATTATTGTCATTGTAATATCTCGTTCCATAAAACAATGTATAAGATTTCTAACATATGAAATTTTATTGTTAGATCGAAACGCCTCGTTTCATATATATGCTTAGAGAGCTGCTCCATTGTCACCTTTTTCCTAAGCCCCAATCAAAACGAAAAACGTGACACATCCATCCATGCACACACTGGCGAAGCTATATAGGAGCGAGGAGGGGCGGCCGCCCCTCTGATCGTCGAAAATCGCCACTGAGAGTGAGAATTCCGACCTCCAATCTTTTGAATGAGCTGCGCTACTAGGTTTTCAAGGGAAGACAATGATCTTATTTTGTTTAGAACCCAACGGCGTCGTTTACATTATTATATGCTTTGGTTATAAAACACAATATTCCTTTAATGAAACAGTGTTGTTTGGCTCCTTTATTTTCATTTTTATTTTTTAATTCCATTGATGTTGTTTCTTTTCCAACTGCAGTACCAGCACACCATTAAAATTATCTTCCATCTGTCTCATTTGTTTAAACTTTTAGAGTTAAGAAAAACAAAAGGTTGTCACTTGGTACTACGGTCTGGTAGTATTCATTTCACTTAGAAGTGAGAGGTTTTATGTTTGATACCAAATTAGGTTGTCCATCGTGTGGCTTGGTACTACGGCATGGTGAATTTGATACCAAATTAGGTTGTCCATCGTGTGGCTTAGTCAAACTCTCCCTCCATTAGGTTGTAAATCGTGTGGCTTAGTCGAACTTCCCCTCTCCTTAGTGTAAAAATATCGATGTACTCAGAAGAAAAAAAAAACAAAAGGTTGATGTTTGTTATGGTTCTTTTTTTAATTCTTATTATTATTTCTAGTATTTAAAATTATTTTATCTTATTTTCTTTTAATTCTTGAGAATTAATGACTTGAGAACTTGTTTCAGATATACAAAAAGTTTTGTGAGGAAAGGTATTATGTGAGAAAGGTTTTTGTTTTTATTGAAAGAAATGTTTACATTGATAGTGATGTACAACAATTGTGTGATAGTTTGATTGTTTATGTTAAAAGATTTTGCATTTATTGATAATGAGCTTATTATGTGATATCATGACATGAAACCTTGTCGGTAACAATTGCAACTTGTTTGTATCAATAAATTATGAACAACATTAATATTGTCTATTATTTAAAAGGATTTAATTGTCTAATTTTTTTCAGAATCTATTTAAACTTTTAAATTCCGGCCCACCATTCGAAAATTCCTGACTTCGCCACTGTATGCACATTGTTCATCTTCAGGTTTGAAAACTTCTCACTGCAACGCATTGCATGATCCATTTCCAATGCCAAGTTGCACTAACCCACTAATTTGTTAACTACGTAATCCTAAACAAAGAAATAAAAATAGGAGTGTGCTATCCACACAGCCCAAATTACTTCTCACACACCCTTTGTTAATTTTTGTTCTTTGATCTTCTTTAATTCATCCGATCCAAGATCGTACCCAGTGCACAAGGCTCCCGCTTTACGCAGGGTCTGAGAGAGGTGAATGTCGGCTAACCTTACCCCCATTTTTTGAGAGGCTGCTCCCAATAATTCATTCGATCCAACGGCCGAAAATTAAAAAAATGTGTAAGAAGTAAAATGGGATGTGTAGATATCACACCTCTAAAAATAAGAAAAACTTATCCTAGAATGAAGCTGTTTTCACCCTAGATCAGTAGAGAGCTATGTACCTGAAGAGCTTTTGTCATCATCCCATGAGGGAAACTGAAAAGCACTAACAAGTCGCCCGCATGAGGAAACTCGAATACGAGCACATATATCATATATTATTATACTGTAGAGTTATATTAAAAAAAGGGATACTTTGGATGCGATCTTTAATTCTTAACATTCTTTGATTAAAACCTTAATAGTATTCAAAGTTTGATCAAAGTCCATTGACTTTATACACCTCATTATATTACTATTAATATTTATATTTTTTTATAGTTTTGACATTAATTGTTTGATATTTTATGAGATTTATAATCCTATAAATTTAAAATCCCTCATTATAATATTATTAGAAACAGTTACAATAAAAATATTCAAACATTTTGATTTAATAAATGGATAAAAACTTTGTAAAAATAAGAAATAATAAATGGCAAAAGAATGTATCCATAGTGTTAAAAAAATTGATAGATTTTACAAAAAAATAGGTACATTTCCCATATAACAAAGTGGTACATTAATAAAGAAGAATGGATACATTATAAAACTAAAAAGAAAATACTACAAATGAATTTTTAGGGTACAGATAAAAGATTAAAATATTATGAGTACAAATGAATTTTTTTTAAAATATAGGTGCTAAAAGAAATTAATACATGGGTACAAAATAAAACTAAAAAGAAAATACTACAAATTAAAAAAAAAATGTTGCAAAATTAAAAGTGGATACAAACTAAAAATATAAATATATGATACAAAGTTTAGGCATAAAACATAAATATACATATGTAATTTTTCCATCATTGATTAAATATATAATGTCACATGACGGTATACACATGGGTACAAACACAAATAAAACTTTAAAAAATTGGGCACAAAAAAAAAACTAATATATGGGTACAAATTAAAAAATATTGCAAATTAAAAATAGGTACAAACTAAAAATAATAATATATGATAAAAAATTTAACCATAAATATAAATATACTAATTGTAACATTTTTAACACTAAATGAATATATATAAAAATAAAAAAAAATTATTATTCAAATAATTAATGATATTATAAATACCCAAGGACCTTGATAAAAAATTGAAAATGAATAGGATTTTAATCAATAGAGTAACAAAAAGAAGGATGTGAACCTAATTTTCCTAATAAATAATAATAATGTAGACATCGAAATTTCGGTAAATAAATGTTGACCGATAAATCAAAGTGTCAACGCTCATGTATTACATAAATTTTACACGTAGCGTGTGACTCAACGAAAATTGAAATGAGTTGGAAAAGTCATCAAATAGGACACGTGTCAACACCTGGCAGAAACGACTTATTTCATCTGGGATATTATATTCAAAATTAGGCATTGGAAAATTCTATAAATACAAGCCCATTTCATTCATTTTAGAAAACCAATTCATATTACACCTTGAAGCCCTGAAGCTCTGAAACTCCGAAGCTCTCAAGCATCCAGTTTCCCGAAGAATCAAGAAAGCCTTCTTCGTTCTTCGTTCATCGTTCTTCCAAGATCAAGCCCCCGACGGCCCTTTGGATCAACAATCATCCACCTGCAAGCCCAAGCCTCAACGGCCCCTTGAAGAAAGCATTCATCGTTCATCAACTGTTCATCCTCAAGGATCAAGCCCCAACGGCCCCTTTGGATCGACAACATCAACGAATCCGCTCATCCGCTGTTCATCAAGCCCAAGCCTCGACGGCCCTTGAAGAAAGCGTTCATCGTTCATCACTGTTCTTCGAGATCAAGCCCAAAAGCCCTCGGAGATCCGTTCAAGCCCAAAAGCTCTCGAAGATTCGTTCGTCACTGTTCTTCGAGTTCAAACCCAAAAGCCCTTGGAGATCCGTTCATCACTGTTCTTCAAAGATCAAGCCCAAAAGCCCATTTGAAGATCCGCTCAAAGCCACCTTCAAGATCAAGTCCACGGCCCTTGAAGAACGTTCATCCTTAGATCAAGCCCAACGGCCCTTTGGATCAATCACACATCCACAAATACACACCTTACGGAGATCGAATCAGAGGATCAAAATAGAGAGAGATTGTAACCCAAAATCATCAAAAAATACAAATGTTATTTTGTGCACGTTGTTCTTGTCTCTTTCATTTCAGGAATTTTCTGTGTTTACAAATTGGCACGCCCAGTGGGACAATCTCTGCCTCTCATCTCTTTCCCCGTTCAAAAAAAAATTTTAAGCACACTTCCAAAAGTAATGGCATCAAGGAAGGCTTAAACTGTTCCCGCAACTGGCGCAAAGAACAAGAGCGTCCTCGTTACAAGTGGTGTCACTTTGGGCATCACGACTCGAAGCAAGACAAAAGCTACTTCTGCCGCCTCATTCACCTCTGCATCCACTCTACCAAGGGAACAAGAGCACCCAAGGTATGAGCCTGTAATCACCTTAGCCTCACTAAGGGCACCAGGGGAGGAGAGTCCAAGGAAGTACTCCGAATCCATGCTCTCTGATGCCGACTCAAGCGGCAGTTTAACCATGCAAGTTATGACCACTGGAGCAACTTCAATCGATGAGCAGCTGGTTCAGATGAATGAAGCAATCGCAAGGCTAACCCGAACTGTGGAAGAAAAAGACTTGCAAATTGCAGCACTCGTCAACCGACTAGAGGTGCAGGACGGCGAGAAACCCAACCCGAAGATTGATCCTCTAAAGAAAGAAGACGACGAAGAAGAAGAGCCTCAGGTGGAGAAAAACGACGTGAAGCCGGAGCCAGACCAAGCAGCGGCACTCATGGGATCTCTTTCTATCCAACAGCTGCAGGAGATGATCACCAACACCATCAAGGCACAGTACGAAGGGAGCTCACATACCTCCTTGTTCTACTCGAAGCCCTACTCTAAGAAGATTGATGCCCTGAAGATGCCAAGGGGTTATCAACCACCAAAGTTCATGCAGTTTGATGGAAAAGGAAACCCGAAGCAGCACGTTGCCCACTTTGTTGAAACTTGCAACAACGCAGGGACCGAAGGGGACTACCTTGCCAAGCAGTTTGTGCGCTCGCTGAAAGGAAACGCCTTTGAGTGGTACACGGACCTAGAGCCTGAGTCCATCAAAAGCTGGGAGCAATTAGAGCGGGAATTCCTCAACCGCTTCTATAGCACCCGCCGTACTGTGAGCAAGCTAGAGCTGACGAGCACGAAGCAATGGAGGGAGGAACCAGTCATGGACTACATCAACCGATGGCGTAATCTAAGCCTCGATTGTAAAGACAGGCTCTCCGAGATTTCTTCAATTGAGATGTGCATCCAAGGCATGCAATGGGGTTTACAATACATCCTTCAAGGTATCAAACCACGGACTTTTGAAGAATTAGCCACCCGTGCCCACGATATGGAACTGAGCATCGCCCACCATGGAAAGAAGGAGCCAATCACCGATTTCAAAAGGGATAAGGTGTTTACTTCAAGAGCAGACAATCATGGGAAAAAGCCCGCCAAGGAAGCTTTTACCACCAATACCACCCCTATCAAGACCTCGTCCACACCCGTCAAAATTTCCTTCAATAACAAAGCAAAGGAGATAAAAAGAAGCGAGCCTTCCCGCACCCAAGATAGGTACAAAAACACCTTGAGGGAATTGGAGCAGAAGGTATACCCTTTTCCAGACTCCGACATGGACGCAATGCTGGACGACCTGCTGGAGAAGAAAGTAATTGAATTGCCTGAATGCAAACGCCCCGAAGAGATGAATCGCACCAATGATCCTAAGTACTGCAAGTATCATCATATCGTGGGTCATCATGTGGGCAAGTGTTTTATCCTAAAAGAACTCATCATGAAGTTGGCACAGCAAGGGCAGATTGAGCTCGACCTAGAAGACAAAGCCGCAACGCACACCACTACGATCGTGTTCGGATCCTTTAATCCCGTGCCTCTTCAAGAAATGCCCGACCATTCCTATCAATGCACAAGCTACACGGCACCTTCTGCACAACCATCATTGGGGGCAAACAACGGCGATGCACCTATCGATGATGAAGAAGGGTGGACATTGGTGACCTATAAGAAAACGAGAAAGCCAAGACCACAAGCTATAAGGCCAAAGGGGGAGCAAGCGAGAAAGCACCGCCGCCGCAAAATTAGAAAGCCTAAAAAAAGCATAAGAGCTGCTAAGCCAACATATGCTGAGGAACCTATGGAGCAAGAGCCACGTATTCCCGTCTCCTTGCATGAATACTTCCCAGAGGACTTCTTCCAACAGTGCACTATCACTGCATGTTACATGGTCGAAGTAGAAATAGAAGAACCCGCAGAAGGCAAAGCTGTCACCACTGAGAGGGAAAAGACTCTTACAACTAAAGAAGGTCTGCCAACACACCTTAGCATCGAGGAAGCGCTCCGGTTGCCAAAGAAGATGCGAAGAGCACTGGCAGCAATCTTGGCGAGTCCTGACGACCATGAAGGGCAAGAAAGCAAGAACGAAGGCTTAAAACTTCGACCATATGAATGTGTCACATGCTGTGCCGCCGAGGACGCAATCCACTTCACCGATGAAGACTTGCTGCTAGGATCCAAGCCTCACAACCGACCTCTCTTCGTCTCTGGGTACGTAAGGGAGCACAAAGTCAGCCGCATGCTTGTGGATGGCGGATCAGCCATAAATATCATGCCAAAGTCAACAATGATTGCAATCGGCATCAAGGTGGATGAACTATCCCTAAGCCGTCTACTAATCCAAGGTTTTAACCAAGGAGGACAAAGAGCGATGGGCATGATCCGAGTGGAGATGACCATTGGTGAACTCAAGTCAAGCACAATATTCCACGTGATTGATGCAAGAACTTCCTACGGTTTGCTCTTAGGAAGGCCTTGGATCCATGTGAGTGGAGTAGTACCATCCACCCTTCACCAGTGCTTAAAATTTTACCGAGAAGGAGTGAAAGTGATCTATGGCGACACCAAGCCATTCACCGAAGCCGAATCACATTTCGCAGACGCCAAGTTCTACATGGATGAAGACATGGTGCCCGAAACTCTTCCAAAAGAGATCAAATCCATAGGCAAAGAAACACCTAAAAAGCAGGAATGGCAAGTTGTGCCCAAGAAGCAAGAAGAAGAAGCTATGCCATCTTCAAGCAAAAACAACGATGAGCTTGCTAAACCTGCAACAACCAGAGGGAGTAGGACGCCCTCAAATGGACCAAACATACCCGTTTTCCGATACATCCCGACGTCGAGAAGAAAGAATGGTTAATCCCCATTCGAAACCGCAGCAAGCAAAGCCGATGCACAGCGGCACATGGATAACGTAAAATTTCTTAAAACAAATGCAGTTTTACCTCTGACACAGTTAGGCGACACTAAGGTTGCAAGACCATCACAAGGCTTCACAAACGGCCTGCCAAAGGGGGTAGAACCAAGCTTTCTCCCAACCAAGAGGACCGAAGAAGGTTTTGATCCAAACGCCTACAAACTTATGTCGAGAGCTGGGTACAACTTCACATCCTCTGCAAATTTGGGAAAGAAGGATTTGAACACCGTCAAAGACAACAAACGAGATCTCACTAAAACTCAGAAGAAGTTGGAGGAGCATGGTTACGGGGTCAACAACAACAAAGCTGGACTTGGCTTCACACCAGATGCACCGGTGAAGATCTCCAGCAAGGCAAAAACTGCTAGCGCTCAACACATCAGCGTAAGCATTATACAAGATAAAGAGGAGCCCCAACCTGCCCCCCAGGTGTCAGTATTCGATAGAATGAATCATCCAAGGCCCCAAGTTCCGGCACCTAAACTCATTGGCGGTCAAAACAGAACTTCTGTCTTCAAAAAGCTTAACACGTCAGCATCTCGAAGCTCTGTTTTCAAAAGGTTGTCGAAACCTAAGAAGCAAAGCAATACGACTAGCTTTCCTCCACGACAGTCAGTTATGGAAAGACTTGAAGAAGCCAAAGAGCCTTCCAGAAGGAGAAAGACAACACCAGAAGCAGAAAAGATCGATCGTCTGGCAGAAAAGGATGACGTTCGAAGTTCCATTCCTTCAAGAATGAAGCGCCAAGCAATTTTAGAGGTTAACACAGTTGGATCACTGAAAGTGAAAAGGCGCACCATCATCCATACTAGACAATCTTCATGCCAACAAGCTCAAGAGGTCAACACCGAAGAAGAGGTCCAAGACGTCTTTCACATCACAATCCAAGAAGGTGAAGAAGATGAAATCCTCGAGGAAGATGTCATTGCAGCGCCGTCACAGCTCGAAGATGGGGGGCAAGCCACAGTTGACGATCTCAAAGAACTCAACTTAGGCACAAGCGAGGAACCAAGGCCTATCTTCGTGAGTGCATTACTAAGTGCAGACGAGATAGAGAAGTATTACCAGCTGTTATTAGAGTACAAGGACGTCTTTGCTTGGACCTACAAGGAAATGCCCGGCCTCGACCCTATCATTGCTGTGCATCATCTTGCAGTCAAGCCTGGAACGCGACCAATAAAGCAAACTCAAAGACGCTATCGATCCGAGCTCATCCCACAAATCGAGGCCGAGATTGACAAGTTGATTGAAGCAGGCTTCATTCGAGAGGTGCAATACCCCAAGTGGATCTCCAACATCGTCATAGTCCTTAAGAAATCTGGACAAATACGTGTTTGCGTAGACTTCCGAGACCTCAATGATGCTTGCCCAAAGGATGACTTCCCCTTGCCAATCATTGAAATTATGGTGGACGCGACCACTGGCCATGAGGCACTATCATTCATGGACGGCTCTTCTGGATACAATCAAATTCGCATGGCTCTTGAAGATGAGGAACTAACAGCCTTCCGTACTCCAAAAGGTATCTACTGCTACAAAGTGATGCCCTTTGGTCTAAAGAATGCTGGAGCTACATATCAACGTGCAATGCAGAAGATCTTCAATGACATGCTACACAAGAATGTAGAATGTTATGTAGACGATGTGGTGGTAAAGACAAAGAAAAGATCAGATCACTTGAAGGATTTGCGAGTAGTGTTCGAAAGGTTGCGAAAATACAACCTCAAAATGAACCCGTTAAAGTGTGCATTTGGTGTCACATCTGGAAAGTTCCTTGGCTTCATTGTCAAGCATCGTGGCATTGAAGTGGACCAATCAAAGATCAAGGCAATTCAAAGCATGCCCGAGCCAAGAAACCTGCACGAGTTGAAAAGTCTACAAGGACGGCTAGCCTTCATCAGACGCTTCATCTCCAACCTTGCAGGGCGTTGTCAACCGTTCAGTCGACTCATGAAGAAAGATGTTCCGTTCGTATGGGACAAAGCATGCAACAATGCTTTTGAAAGCATAAAGAAGTATTTATCAAGTCCACCTATCCTGGGGGCACCTGTACCAGGGAAACCGCTTATATTATATATCGCTGCTCAGGAAAGATCAGTTGGAGCACTTCTGGCACAGGAAAATGAATCCCAGAAAGAAGGAGCACTCTACTACCTCAGTCGAATGCTCACCGGCACTGAGTTGAACTACTCCCCAATAGAAAAAATGTGCCTTGCCTTGATGTTTGCCATCCAGAAGCTCAGACATTACATGCATGCTTACACCATCCACTTGGTTGCTAAAGCTGACCCGGTCAAATACGTCATGTCCAAGCCAGTTTTGACAGGACGACTAGCTAAATGGGCATTGCTTCTCAATCAATACGAGATCATCTACGTCCCCGCTAAAGCCGTCAAGGGACAAGCGCTAGCAGACTTCTTTGCCGACCATCCAATCCCAGCCGATTGGAAAATCTCAGATGACTTGCCTGACGAAGAGGTGTTCTACATCGACATATTCCCGACATGGACGATGTTCTTCGACGGATCTGCACGAGCAGACGGAGCGGGGGCAGGAGTAGTATTCATGTCGCCACAAAGACAAATACTACCTTATTCATTCCAACTAAGCGAATTATGCTCCAACAACGTCGCTGAGTACCAAGCACTGATCATCGGGCTCCAAATGGCAATCAACATGGAAATCACAGCCCTTGAGATATATGGCGACTCCAAGCTCATAATCAATCAACTCCTGACTGAATATGAGGTGAGGAAAGATGATCTCGTCCCATACTTCCGGCTGGCAACGCAGTTGCTACAAAGATTTGAGGCCGTAACACTAGAACACGTGCCAAGAAAAGAGAATCAAATGGCAGACGCTCTCGCCAACCTAGCCTCGAGCATGACATTAGGAGAAGACGAAGCTGCAAACGTGCCAATCTGCCAAAGATGGGTAATCCCGCTTGTCACTGAAATAGTACTAAGTGATACAAACGTTATTTCCATACTTCCAGGCAACGTTGAAGAATGGAGACAGCCTCTGATCAACTACTTGGAGCATGGAATACTTCCAGATGATCCAAAACACCGCTCTGAAGTACGTCGGCGAGCACATCGCTTCCTCTATTATAAAGGGACACTCTACCGACGATCTTTTGAAGGAGTACTTCTGAGATGCCTAGGTGAGGAAGAAGCCAATCAAGCCATGGAAGAAGCACACTCAGGAATATGTGGGGCGCATCAATCCGGACCGAAGCTTCATTTCCAGCTCAAAAGAATGGGTTACTACTGGCCAAGCATGGTAAAGGACTGCCTAGAACACGCCAAAAGGTGCCAAGCCTGCCAATTTCACGCCAACTTCATACATCAACCGCCTGAACCATTACACCCTACAGCTACTTCATGGCCATTCGATGCATGGGGATTAGACGTCGTAGGACCAATTACGCCAAAGTCATATGCAGGAGAAGCTTACATCTTGGCTGTAACAGATTACTTCTCCAAATGGGCTGAAGCCATACCCCTGAAGGAAGTCAAGAAGGAAACTGTCGTCCGTTTCATCAAGGAACATATCATCCACCGATATGGTGTGCCTCGTTACATTGTCACTGACAACGGAAAACAGTTCTCCAACCGACTTGTGGACGAGCTCTGCGAGAAATACAAGTTCAAGCAGCACAGATCCTCCATGTATCATGCTCCGGCCAACGGTCTTGCAGAAGCATTCAACAAGACATTGTGCAACCTCCTGAAGAAGGTAATCGGCAGAACAAAGAGAGACTGGCATGAAAGAATAGGCGAGGCACTTTGGGCATACAGGACGACATATAGAACGCCTACCCAAGCTACACCTTATTCTCTCGTATATGGCGTGGAAGCTGTTCTACCACTCGAAAGTCAAATCCCCTCGCTAAGGATGGCTATACAAGAAGGCTTGACTGACGAAGAGAATGCAAAGTTGCGCCTTCAAGAGTTGGAAGCGCTGGATGAGAAAAGACTCGAAGCCCAGCAACACTTGGAGTGTTATCAAGCACGACTCTCCAAGGCCTTCAACAAGAAAGTTCTCCCTCGTCCTTTTCAAATGGGAGATCTTGTCCTTTCATTGCGTAGGCCTATCATCACAACTCACAAAACAAAGAGCAAGTTCACGTCAAAGTGGGATGGACCATACGTAATACAAGAAGTCTACACCAATGGCGCCTACTTAATCATGGCGGAAGACGGCTTGAAGATCGGCCCTATCAATGGCAGATTCTTGAAGCGCTACTACCCCTAAAACAGGCAACAACTTCTGCTCCTGGCCCGCAAGAGCATAAACTGTGTACGGCAAAATCATCATCAAAGTCATCATCAAAATCACTGTTAAATTCATCACCCATTGGAACTACGTTTTGACTTGATCTCTTTCTTTGGAAGGGTACGTAGGCAGCTTGAATATTCAATTTCAAGTTCAGTCACATCAAAATAAAAAATAAATATTTTATTAAATAGAGTCAATTTTATTACCAAAAAAAAAAAAACATATGTTATTAATGTATTATAAAATATATATATATATATATATATATATACACATATATAATGGTGGGCTGCATTATTGAGGATGACCGTGAGCCCAGCAAGCACTCAACGGCCCAAAACCGTGAGTTACTTCTCAAACAGAAGGAGCCTTCGTCTTCTACCTCCTCTCTGCCTTCTGCCACCGATGAGATTGGGTTGTGGTATTGTCGTCAGAAGGGTTCAAAAACAGATGGTTAATGAGCAGAGAACCCCTTTAATGATTGCTGTTACATATGTTGTCGAAGCTCAGAGACGCAACAATGGCAATGGGGTTGATATGGAGAGCCACAGCTTTTGCGGTGTCGTCGAGATCAACGGCGACGGCGTCGTTTCGTTATGTCTGCATCCGGGCTATGGCATCAAAGGCCCAAGCCCAACAGGTGGAATTCAAGGCCCGAGACAAAACGGAATTCCTCAAGACACCCAACAAGAAATACAGCCCAGGCCCAATCTCTCTCCACTCCACTACGCCACGTCGTGCCATCTCCACAGCCATCTTCTTCTCCATCGTCATGTTCTCCATCCAAACTTCATGGCCGTGCCCTCCGTTGCTGAAGCTCCATTGCTTTCGAACCTGCTCAGGCATCTCAACTCTGCATCATCCGCCTGACTGCTGTCAAAACAACTAGCCGGTCTTGGCACTCCGCCTTACCAAGTGCACCTTCATCACTGCAGGATCATCCCCAAGCAGAAGCTGGCCCCGGTGAGGTCTCGCAGATGACGGCAAGCAGCCCTGAAGAGATTCCGCCGCTGCTGGTCTCGGGTTTGGTCGATCCAACGCTCTCCAACATGAGATCTAAAAGGAGCCCGTCATGGTCCTCCAATCCTCTGTCGGCGCCATTAATATCCCAAACCATCGTCTCCCTCGGTGTCCGCTCCGGCTTTCTTTCCTCTCTCAAGTTGCAGCAAGTCGGATCCAAATCAAGACCACCCGCCACAGCGCCTGTCCACCATAAGAGCCAGCGACAGCGACGGATCTCTCGGGAAGACCCGGCTCAGCAGCGCCGAGTGCGAGGACGCCGTCACAGCAGGAAACGCGCCCCAAGCAACGTGACGCCAGGATCTCCACCAAGCTCCTCAACGCCACCTTTTCTGCTCTACAGGTAGCGGTCGTGGTCCCTGGACGACGAAGCGTGGAACCACCGCGAGAGAATCAATGGCAGATCGGACCTCCTCCTCACCATCACCACCTTCAAACTTCAGTTTCACACCTGCAATCCCCGGTTGCTCTCCACCGTCAGATCGTTGGTTGTCTCACGATACAACACCGTGTCGAGCGTGAGTGTGCTCCTCCTTCTTCCTCCACTTGCAGAAACCGGAACATTTGGACCTGTCCCCCAGCAACTTCTCCATTGCTCGGCTTTGGACCACCTTGACATCTCCAATATCGTCGCTCCCTCCCTCTCCAACTACGACAAGCTCATGGCGGTCAACGTCCGCGAGATGGCGGCATGAGAGGGAACATCATGTGCACGGTAAGCGTGGCATCGAGTGTTGGGGCGGGGCGTTCTTCACGGAGCTGCACCGACAGGGCCTCGCTCTTCCATGGCCGCCCACGCAATCCACCGCAGCCACAAAGCCACCATCTTCATCCACCAGGCTCCTCCCTGCCTTCTCTCCATCCTATCCCGCATCCTATATATATATATGTATGTATATGTATGTACGTATGTATGTATATGTGCATATAAAAATTACAATATAAAAAAAAAAGAAAAGAGGAAAATAAGAGACATGGTGCACCAGGCACCGAAAGCAAAGAAAAAATATAAAAAAAATAAAAAAATAAAAAAATAAAAAAAGAAAGGGGAAAAGCAAAGGTGGTGCCAGCACCATGAAAGAAAAAAATAATGAAAAGATATAGAATGGTGCATGCAAAAGAAAGTGGTTGTGGCTAGCACCGAAAGTAAAAGTAAAAAAAAAAATATATATATATATATATATATATATATATAAAATAAAAAAAAAAAGGGGTCATGATGGTGCGGTGTGTGCATATATATATATAATGTAATATGTATAAAAATTATATATATAATAATTGCATTAAGAGAAATAAAGTTCATTTTATTTATTTCTAAATATAAAAAAAAAATTAATTAAAAAAAAAAATTACATTGAGAGAATTTTTATTTATTTCTCTAGAAAGATTACATAAAATTGCATTCTACATACAAAAAAAAAAAAAAAAAAATATTTTTACAAATGTGCAAACAAACGGGAAGGAGTCTTCATTGCTCAGGTGGTGTCTCAGTACTCGGCGGAGCTCTGGGAATAAGAGACGTCGGAGGTTGACTGTTTGAAGTCACACCACTCGGCGGAACTCCAGGAAGAAGAGGCATCGAAGGTTGATCATTTGAGGCTTCATTACGCGGCACAGCCCCAGAAGACGAAGGCAAATGCTGCTGGAACAAACCCACAAAGCTCTGATGATCAAGTAAAATCTGACCATCAGATTCCTGCATCTGGTCAATCTTCCTCTTCATGTTTGTCGCATAGCTATGGGCGAGCTTATGCAACTGTTTATTCTCATGCTTGAGCCCTCTAATCTCTTGTTTGAGACTCATCACTTCAGCCGCCAAAGATTCAACTTGACGGGTTCGAGCAAATAGGCGTTGGGCCATATTAGACACAGAACCTGCACACTGCACACTGAGAGCCAGAGAATCCTTAACAGCCAACTCATCAGACCGTTTGGAAAGTAGTCTGTTATCTCTGGGAGTGACAAGGTTTCGGGCCACCACCGCCGTAGTCATATCATTCTTCATCACCGAATCCCCAACGGTAAGAGGACCAGTAGGGGATATGAAGGATGGGCGCCATATGTTGTCTGGAGAAGAAAGGACTGCCTCTTCACCAAGATTCAAGTCAAAACGACGATCGGATGGGCCAGACATTTTCAAAGGTGTTAAAGAAAGAAGAGGTCGGACAAATCGAAATCTTAGAAGTGCAAGAAGGTACAAGCAAAAATTCAAGTGTGCTTTGAAATGAACTGCCTGCCTCTATAAAAAATCAACACTCGACGGGATTTCAGAGATCGAAGAGGCAAGCTCAGAAATCGGAGAAGCATCTTGCTTTTCCAGACGCGTCGGCACCCGTCACACGCAAACTCAGCTTTGCGGAAATCACGGGTAATTTGTCGAAGCGCCGATCCCAGATATCGAAGAGGCGCCAGTCTTTTTCAGCCGCGTCATCACCTGTCATATGCACACTCAACTTTGCGCAAATCACGGGCAATTTGTCGAAGATTTTCGGTGAAGGAGAAAGCACGTGAAAGTTTACTGTTCAATCACGCGTTAGTTGCCGACACAAGTGAAAGAATAGTACCTCTACAGGTATTAAGGGACCTCCTATAACTGTCCACCTTCATCTTCCATAGCAAGGCAGACATACAGAACCTTTCTTCATCTCCGAGAATGCCTTCCCAACGAAGCCTCTCGAGTCACTTAGTGTTCCTTATTCCTTGGGGTACCTCTGTAAGCCAATAACTTCAAAGCAAAAGTATCTCATATCACCAGGGTAGAAAGCAAGAGTATCTCATATCATGCGTTCTCCCTGTCGTTTCCTTTGTCCTTGCTCCTACCTACAAAGACAAGGATAAAGAAAAAAATATGCAGGAACTTCCACTCAAACTCGGGTAAGGAACCGACTGCTTGGAACCCTTCCCTGATTGCCTACCTAGCACTGCTCTCGAGTACTCGTCTCCCACTGCTGCTGTACTTTTATAGAAGCTGTCACATCTGTCTGGAGAACAGATAAGGCAAGTGAAAATGATACCTTACAGCATGTGGAGACAACGTGCTGAAGAAACAAGCAGAGAAGAATGCGGCCTGCACAGTCAACTCAGCAGAAGGAGTCCGAGCTGAAGAACTCGAGAAGATGCCACATCTGCCTGGAGAACAAATAAGGAAATGCGGCATGCACAATCAACTCAGCAGAAGGAGTCTGAACTGAGAAACTCGAACACATGCCACATTCTGCCAGAAGAATAGATAAGGCAAGGGAAATGATACATTGAAGCATGTGGAGACAAGCACAAAGCACGTGCCGATTCATCCGCTACTTCTTCAAAATCAAAAGTATCTCATATCATCAAAGTTGCAATCACTCTGTGTGGAGGACTCGTTTTGACCCTCAAATTCTTGGGTCGACTTACTAGACGTTGTGAGCTGCACGGGTCGATTCACCACCCTTGAATCAAATCCTTAAAGATCAAGTCACCGACTGGAAGAAAAGCCCATCAATCTTGAAGATCATACCGTTGACCAAACTGCTCAGGTGTGAATTAGAAAGATTGAACAAAGAAACAGGTTGCCACCTTTACCTCGTGCCTGCTTGCCATGTGTTCGAGTCAACCTTCAAGAATCAAGCCTCAACGGCCCTTGAAGAAGTTTCCAACCAAATTCAACACCAAGCCTCGACGACCCTTGAGGAAATCACAAGTCCGCTTCAAGATTAACATGTCTCCACCCTTGAATCAAAACCTAGTTCAAGAATAAGCTGTGGAAAATCAACAATTGAAGGAATCTAGGAAATCCTTCAACCTAGTTCAAGATCAAAGCTGTGGAAGGTCAACAAGTGCAACAAAATACGTGCCGATTCACCCACTACCAAAGCCAAAGATCATCTACCACATGAAGCTCCTTGTGGTCCAATTTCAACCTTCAAGATCAAGCCTCGACGGCCCTTGGATCGACATCTACAGTAAGGGACTTCAAAACGCATCTCCTACACGTGACAAGCACATGTATACGACGTGCCTTGAAGTGGGGGCATTTGTAGACATCGAAATTTCGGTAAATAAATGTTGACCGATAAATCAAAGTGTCAACGCTCATGTATTACATAAATTTTACACGTAGCGTGTGACTCAACGAAAATTGAAATGAGTTGGAAAAGTCATCAAATAGGACACGTGTCAACACCTGGCAGAAACGACTTATTTCATCTGGGATATTATATTCAAAATTAGGCATTGGAAAATTCTATAAATACAAGCCCATTTCATTCATTTTAGAAAACCAATTCATATTACACCTTGAAGCCCTGAAGCTCTGAAACTCCGAAGCTCTCAAGCATCCAGTTTCCCGAAGAATCAAGAAAGCCTTCTTCGTTCTTCGTTCATCGTTCTTCCAAGATCAAGCCCCCGACGGCCCTTTGGATCAACAACCATCCACCTGCAAGCCCAAGCCTCAACGGCCCCTTGAAGAAAGCATTCATCGTTCATCGTTCATCAACTGTTCATCCTCAAGGATCAAGCCCCAACGGCCCCTTTGGATCGACAACATCAACGAATCCGCTCATCCGCTGTTCATCAAGCCCAAGCCTCGACGGCCCTTGAAGAAAGCGTTCATCGTTTATCACTGTTCTTCGAGATCAAGCCCAAAAGCCCTCGGAGATCCGTTCAAGCCCAAAAGCTCTCGAAGATTCGTTCGTCACTGTTCTTCGAGTTCAAACCCAAAAGCCCTTGGAGATCCGTTCATCACTGTTCTTCAAAGATCAAGCCCAAAAGCCCATTTGAAGATCCGCTCAAAGCCACCTTCAAGATCAAGTCCACGGCCCTTGAAGAACGTTCATCCTTAGATCAAGCCCAACGGCCCTTTGGATCAATCACACATCCACAAATACACACCTTACGGAGATCGAATCAGAGGATCAAAATAGAGAGAGATTGTAACCCAAAATCATCAAAAAATACAAATATTATTTTGTGCACGTTGTTCTTGTCTCTTTCATTTCAGGAATTTTCTGTGTTTACAAATAATAATGAAAATAATTTGACAACTTTAAGTTTTAACGATAAAGACAAAATAAAATAGTAAAATAAATAGTACCACAATTAACTTTTTAATGTAAATATATGGATTTTCGTTAAAATAAATAGTACCAAAATTTTTTTTTTTGTTAAAGTTCGTTTAAAATAATTCTCTGACATGTATAATATCATATTATATATCACTTTGTGTTTCAATTACAATAAAAAAAAATTCCTGCACGTGCGTTACAAATATCTGTGCTTATTTCTCCCCTTCACTTTATTTTATAATTTTTAAAGTTTATCTTTAATAATAAGAGCCTGTGCTCTGGACTCTGCGCTTTGCCCTTAACGAAACCAGTTCCATGGTGGTTCGGCTTAGGGTAAGAAATAAAGAAAACAAAATACCCATGAGTTAATGTCCCTTCGGGTTTTAGCTCTATGAGTTGATACATTGACGAGTATGGAGTTACAATTTCTCCAATGCCCTGGCTAGGTTTTCGAGAGAGAATTTCCTGCACCGGGACGATAAAATTGAAAGATAATGCTATAGATATTAAATTTATAGATAAAATTTTATAAAATGAATTATATGGAAATTGATGATTCAATTGTATTAAGTTTAAATAAACGTGCTCATTGCTATTAATAACACATCATTTAATTTACAAATTTTATCTATAAATTTATTCTCCCTAACATTACCCAAAATTAAAACTTGTACACAAATTATTGCATATTATTTTTCCTCCTTTTGCATTACTCTTTTTATTTTGTAATCTTTAATTT
Source organism: Malus domestica (assembly GCF_042453785.1). NCBI lineage: Eukaryota > Viridiplantae > Streptophyta > Magnoliopsida > Rosales > Rosaceae > Malus > Malus domestica. Next base: position 9,998,642 of record NC_091673.1, read on the forward strand.
AATTTATTTTATTTGATATAAAGGTGGAAAGTAAAAATAGACGTGCATTGTGAGAAAGAGTGCATAAACAATTCTCAATATTTTGTTACTTTTGGGTGTCATGGTAATCTTAAGGCGTGTTATCGAAATGAAAATAAGGAGTGAGACTCTGATTACAAATTATTTTTGTGTTTATTAAAATATGGAGATGTAAGATTCCTCATCGTCCAGAGGAGAGGAGGTGATGTGCCTCATATGTACATGCCCACCCTCCTATAGTGAGACGCGTTTTGGGTGGAAACCCAATAACAAAACCGTGAGGGCGTGGCCTAAACCGGACAATATCTTACTATGCGGATTAGAATGTGACAAGGTATCAAAACCACTCCTCGCCCGGGAGTGTCGACGAGGACGTCGGGCCCCTAAAGGGGGTGGATTGTAAGATCCGACATCGTCCAAGGGAGAGGAGATGATGTGCCTTATATGTACATACCCACCTCCCTATAGTGAGACGCATTTTGGGGGGAAACCTAAAAACAAATTTGTGAGGGAGTGGCTTAAAGCAGACAATATCTTATTATGCGGACTGGGATGTGACATAAGGAATCAAAACTGTGTAGAGCTCACATTAAAAATGGAATTCAACTCCTCCTTTTGAAGGAATTGGATTCCTTGGTGAGAGGTGGTATTTGAATTCCTCTAGGGAATCAAGAATGCATGAATTCTACACATTATACCCCTACATGTTTTATAAAATGCCAAGTGTTCCTCGGGTGTATTTATAGCAGTTGCAAAACGAGATTACAACGAAATATGTCTTTTGAGGAAAAAAGTAGTCTGGAAAAATACTTTTTTTTTGGTTAAAAAACAATATTATCTACATTAAGAGGTAGGGGCATGCTTAACCTCACAATGAGCTAGCATTAACGTGGTTCAAATTCCCAATTGGCAAGAATCGAACCTTAGACCTCTCACTTACAAGTGAAGAGAAATATCATTAGACCATAGTATTAAGTGGCATTTTGGAAAAAATGCTTAGTTAAATCATTTCCTTACTTATTGCTATTTGTATTATAGGTGGGACTGTAATATTGGCATGATATGTTGTTAGCTAATTCATGTTAATATTATATTTTAACTCAGTGAGAGATCCAAAAATTATACTTCATTGTGTTTAAATAAAGGTTTAAAACTTTTTCTATAGAAATATTGTGCGTAGGGCTAAGAGAAATTCGAATTTAGTCCAACAAGGATTTTTTATGGGGTGTGATATCCACATACCCTATTTTACTTCTCACACACTTTTTAAATTTTTGGTTGTCGGATTGGATGAATTGAAGAAGATCAATGGACATAAATTATCAAGGGGTGTGTGAAAAGTAAAATGAGGTGTGTGGATAGGACACCTTTTTTTTATTGAAACATATCTTCGACCGCGTAGTGGACTTTCCGATAGCTGGTGATACAAGTATTTGACACGTGTTGATTTTGACTGAGATCTGTCGAAGAGACATTTCATTGAATAGTTGGTGGAGGAGGATTCTCTCCCCTCCTATTCTCATCCCCTTCCCTCCCCTCTTCTCACATATTGTTTTTTGTCTTATTGTCTTTATAAAAAAAATCAATATTAGATGTTGACATGGCTAACCGTAACCGTTCAAATAGGAGGGAACATAATGAGAGAGAAATTAGGAGGAGAGAGAATCCTCTTCCATAGTTGGTGGCCAGTCTCGGGTCCGATACCAGATGGTCATAGAATCCTATAAGAGCAACTCCACCTTTAAAAATTACGTTGACCCCAAGTCCATTTAATCCACTCAAATAAATAGTAATTGATCTCAATAAACAGTAATTGGCCAAATGCATCTCCACCCTTAAAAAATGAGTTGGCGCAAAGTCTAGTCAATTCATATTAAAATATTAATTTTTTTATAAAATCATTAAAAAATAATTTTATTTTTAATTTCAGATAGGATTTTTTAACCAATCTTGTCACACCACGTGTCATTATTCGAAAGTACTATTTTTGTAGATAGATTTCCAATAAGATTTTGAACCAATCTCGTATTGTCACATGTCACTATCTGTTTATAATCGTTTATAATAGATTTCGATAAGATTTTTAACCAATCACGTAATGCCACGTGGCATTATCCACAACCTCATCCTTTTTTTTGTCCATATAAACCCTACATCCATCCTAATTCATACACCAAACTCAAACAAGCTCATAATCATTCTTCATCGTTTTTAAATTTTGAGTTCTTACAATGTCTTCTTCAAGGAAATTGTATGAAATCGATGAGCAACAGAAAAAATTGTTGGCTGAACAGGAAAAATTGTTCAATCTTGAGGACAGTGGAGATGAGGCGTTCGTAATGGAAAAGGAAAAGTATGATGAACATAGAAGGCAGAGAGCCTTACATCCCCGTCGTGTCATGCAAGGTGCGGGTCAGATCTCCAAACCAGACGTGCTGCAAACTTGGATAGAAAGAGGGAAATACAAGGTAATGATCTATTGGAAGATTATTTTATCCCCAACGGTGTATTCCTGATCATATTTTTAGACGTCGTTTTAGAATGCAATGAAGTTTGTTCAACAAAAACATGATTGCTATTTGTAACCATGATCCATACTTTGTGCAAAAAAAGATGTTTTTCATGTTCTATGTCTTATTCCTGAGCAAAAAATTACTCATACCTTATAGATGCTTGCATATGGAGCATCTGCAGATCAAGTGGATAGATAGCGATGATAGGAAAATCAACTGTTCTAGAGTCTCTGATGAGGTTTTGCTCAGCAATTAAAGCCCTCTACATCAATGAGTACCTCTGGAAACCTACGACAATTGACCTATCAAGGCTTTTGAAGAAGGGTGAGATGCGAGGTTTTTCTGGCATGATTGTAAGCATCGACCGTATGCACTGAACCTGAAAAAACTGTCCAAGTGCGTGGCAATGAGCTTATGGCGACATAAAATGAGCCAAAAATATCATTTTGAAAGCGGTGACGTCATTTGATACATGGATTTGGCATACTTTTTTCGATGTTCCAAGAGCTCAAAATGACTTCAATGTCCTTGCCCAATATCCAGTATTCAACGAGGTGCTGCAAGGAAAAGCACGCAAAGTCACATATTGGGTCAATGAACATAAATATGACAGAGGATACTACCTAGCAGACGACATTTACCTAAGGTGGACATCATTTGTCAAAACAGTGCCATATCCACAAAGTGAAAAGGAAAAACATTTCAGAAGATGTCAAGAGGGGTGTAGGAAAGATGTGGAACGTTGTTTTGGTATCTTGCAAGCTCGTTGGGCGATTGTCAGGGTTGCTATCAGATTGTTTGATGTAGAGGCTCTTTGATCTATCATGATGACGTGTATCATTCTCTATAACATGATTGTGGAAGATAAGTATGATTATGATGCAATCGATGAATACGAGCCGGACACAATGACGAATTCCAGAACACGTGTATATTGTGCTTATGATTGCACTGAAGATCCCGTGCAACACGAGCCATTGGAAAGGGATGGACTGTACAATTAATTGATCATTGAACGGTACACTTCAATGCAACAATCATACATGCACTTAAGCCGTCAATTGAGTACTTGGTGGGATTCAAACAAGGTGAAGAAACTTAAAAGGAGCTTGTGGTCGAAGAATAAAGTTCTTAGTTTATTTGGTGTGTTTTTTTTTAAGTTTTATTTGGTGTGTTTTTGTAATTTTTTTGTAATTTTGTGTGTTTGAATAAAGTACTATAAATAAATAAGAAATTACATAAAGTACTAGAAATAAACAAGAAATTTCGTAAAGTACTAGAAATAAATAAGAAATTACTTAAAGTACTAGAAATAAATAAGAAATTACATGAAGTACTAGAAATAAATAAGAAATTTCATAAGGTACTAGAAATAAATAAGAAATTACATAAAGTACTAGAAATAAATAAGAAATTTCATAAGGTACTAGAAATAAATAAGAAATTACATAAAGTACTAGAAATAAATAAGAAATTCCATAAAATACTAGAAATAAATAAGAAATTACATAAAGTTAGAGTAGCTAGGATATGTGGTGCTAGGATCTTCGTTGCTAGGATATGTGTAGCTAGAACCCCCTCCACTTGTTCCCTCGTTTCTTGCATGCCTCATTCGCATCACGTCCTTTTTTTTCGATGTCCAAAAATATTTAGAATTCGAAGACATTCCTACTAGAGGCTTGTTCATAGTGTCATGATCTGCTTGAGCTATCATTTCTTCTCTAAGCATCTCAATTTCTCGATTAAGTACTTCTCTTTGTATTTCATTAGTCACATCATGCCTCTCAGTAACTGCTAAGATTGTTGGCATAGTCGTAACTTTTACCTCATCTATAGCCACGTCCTGCGCCATGGTCAGTTCACCTTGGCGAGCAAGGTCGTCTATATATTTTGTGTAGTCATTCTTGGAAGAACTCCATTTTTTCTTTGCCGCATTTCTACCTTGAGGCCTTAGGGACCGACGAGTTGGCTCCGACACTACTTCAGGCGGCCCTTCCCGCTCTTCAAATGTGTCGCCTTCCTGTTGGTCCAGGTCTGCTTCTGGCTAACAATGTAAAGGGATGCCGTTCATGACAACTTCTGGACCAGTTGGCACAAGTTTGTATTTGGGACAATCTTTGACAGCATTCCAACATTCCCTGAATGATTTGTTTTTGTTGTTCGCATTGTACCATAATGTGGGATAAGACAATAATATAAAATGCGGGTGTAATACAAATAAATAAATTAAAATATTGATGCGGGTTGAATACAAATAAATAAATAAAAATATTGTCACCTGATCTGCTAAACTTCTGCCACTACTTATATTAGTGGAAGCCTGAGAGATGGCGTTTTTCCAACAAGTAAGCGAGTTGTTGAATTTTTTCCAACGACCTTGAAGACCTTGACTACTTCTTGTGTCTTTTCCAAGCCTCTCGCAAAATGCTGTAGTAATTATACTCCAAAGTTCTCGCAACTGCATCTCATTACCCGTAAACAGGTTATGAATAATTTGAACCCATCATTCACACAATGTAAAATTTTCGATGACCGTCCAAGTAGCCCTTTTTTGCACACAAAAGTATATGAAATCTTTGGTTCAAAGTGTTAAAAATGTTGAAATGTGATGTAAGGTAGAAGATGATGGTTAGGTATTTATAAAAAAAAAATATTTTGTTTTATTTTTTCTGTATTTTAAAATAATTTTTATTAATCTAGACCGTTGGATTTGAAAAAGATTGAAATCCAGCAGCCCAAAATTGGACATGTGGCCAACGGTAAGAATTCTAACATTCTTTTTTTTTTAATGTTTTTTTGCCGAAAATCCTGGACCGTTGATCTAGGAATTGGACGACCCATATATTGCCACGTCACTAGTTGTTGGGTTTGAATTTCAAATTTTTTTACCATTGGAAATCCAACGGTTCAGAAAACTAGCCGTTCGAAATCTAATGGTCGAAGACGGGCCACACCCACGCACCAGATGCAAAAAAAATATCAAGCTTCGCTGACACTAGCATGACATCATGCTGACGCTAACATGACATCATGTTGACGCTAACATGACATCAGATAGGCTAGTTCCTCACTCAATCCATTTTGGGCCGGCCTACAAACTGGCTTGGACTTTGGGCTGACCTATTTTTATTTTTAGGGGTGGATGATTTTTTTTTGGGTGTCAGCCTATTTTTTTAGGCTTTGGACCAAGCTCGTATAGAGGGTTGGAGTTGCTCTAAGAACCTTTTCAGCCATATTTTCTGAGCTTTGAAGGGTCATAGGATCCAATAGAACCCTTGCTAGATATTTCATAACCGAAAAACTTTTCTTTGCTAAATACATTTTATTTATATGATAATACGTGAATTAATAAGATGATTAAACCGTGCCATCATCATTACACTAAACATTTAGTCGGTGTCTTATATTGATTCCACAATTGCCAATTCTAACAACCCATTATTGTTTACCGACTCATTGCTTCAATAGAGGCAAGCAGTTGCCAATCTCACGCAAAGAGCTAGCTGTGTTCCAAGTAGATGACAAAGACAAAAAGTGCTAAAGGAGGCTCACTTTTCTCCATACCCAACCCACCCACTGCAGTATATGGCAGTGCCCATCGGCCACTAGCCAGCCTCTCATTTCTGATTCGCCACAAAAGATAACAAAAACAGAGCCAGAGAGAAGCTTTTTTTTTAGTCGGGATGAAAGATTATAACACGTGTCATAATATAAGTGGATAAATATTAAAATATATCTTACAAAAATGAGAAACTTGTTGACACGTTACACTGTTAGTGTCAAAGTGGCGCCCGTGACAATAATAAAATGAGTGAGAAAAATTAACACATATCATTGTATTATTGCACTTTTTTTGAAAAAGGGTTATATCAGTTCCGTCGTTTATATTATAACACACGTTTTACCATCTTGTGTTGTAAATATGCATAAAAATTATCTTGAAAGAGTCAAATTTTAACCACAATAATAAAAATTAGGCTAATTGAATTAAGAGTCGCGGTGGTAATAGAATAGTCGAAAAATAGTCTCTGCAATAAAAAAATTAAGATTTAGGCTCATATGGTAAAGTTTGTTAAGATTTAATCCTAAATTGAAAATTTGGTCAAGGCTCACATCTAAAAGGAAGAGTGGAGAAAATTTTCAATTTTAGACCTAATCCTAAAAATGCGTTTAATCCTAATTTTACTACATATACTATCTTGGGACTATCTTATCGGACCTGGATTGTCTGCCCTCCTCAAATCATACACTTTCCATCCCCTCCTATTCTGTGGTCATAGTTAAGTCACGTCAACATTTTATATTAATTTTTTTTATAGAGATAATAAGATAAAAAAATATTGAGAATATAAAATGTTAAAATGATTTAATTGTGATCACATAAATAAGAAAGGATATGAAGAAGATGGGTTGAGGGAGGACAGACAATCCAGGTCTCTATCTTATCACCCTTAATCCAATTAGGCCTAAAAATTAATTTCAAACACAACCTTTTACCTTTCGCCTGAAGTCCAATCAGCTCTGCCAAAAGAAAAATAATTGAACAGCTGTACTGCTACGAGCAATATAATAATAATTAATTAATTAAATTTTCCACAGGTTAAGAATTTTGAACGGAGAACTCTTGAATTATGAAATGCGGGTAAAATCCCCACACTACAAGTAGGGCTGCCCCTCTCTCATTTTTCCTCATCACACCTCAAAGTCTCCCTCTTTCTCTCTGTGCTGGAGGTAATGCTCTAGAATCTTGAAGAACCCTCCTTTCAATTCTTTCAAGTTTCAAGCTTTTGCTAATTTGGTGTTTTGGGAACTTTTGTTTTTGTGCAGAGAAAATGGCTTCTTGCAAACAATGGACTGTGTTTTTTAGCTTGCTGTGTTTGGCCTCTGCAACAATGGCAGCTCCCCTGAAAACGCCGGTTGCGGTGCCGTTCGGCAGAAACTACATGCCCACTTGGGCATTTGATCACATCAAGTACTTCAATGGAGGCAATGAGATCCAGTTGCATCTCGACAAGTACACAGGTACAAAATGGAACAAGTACAAGCACATATTATTAGTAACGCTTAAGCGTTACCCAGTTAATAATAACTTAATACAGCGGTAAACACTCGCTTGAAAGTTCATGTTATGGAGGCTTACTAAAAATTGGTTTTAATTTTGTGAAGGTACTGGCTTCCAATCGAAAGGAAATTACTTGTTCGGCCACTTCCATATGCAAATTAAGATGGTTCCTGGGGACTCTGCTGGAACTGTTACTGCATTCTATGTGAGCATGTTTCTCGATTTCTTTCATTTTTTGCTTAATAATATTCCTTTTGTTTCCCAAATACTTTTGAAATGGGCATTGAGCTCAGATGATTTACGCTTGTTATTCAGCTGTCTTCGCAAAACAACGAGCACGACGAGATCGATTTCGAGTTCTTGGGGAACAGGACAGGGCAGCCCTACATTCTGCAGACCAATGTGTTCACAGGAGGAAAGGGGGATAGAGAGCAGAGGATTTTCCTCTGGTTCGATCCCACTGCAGCTTACCACTCCTACGCTGTCCTCTGGAATCTCTACCAGATTGTGTAAGTTCTTTCTCCCTTCTTCAACCCTGTTTCTGAAATCCTCTGTTTTTATGAACATTTTTTGTCTCTTGATATATTTTTATTCTTAGCGTGACGAAGAGAAAAAAAATGACGATGAAAATCACTTTAATTTAAGAAAATTAATGAAAAAAATTCGAAAATTTTGAGTTTTAACAATAAAAATAAGATAAATGGTAAACTGAATAATACTAGGATTAACTTTTTAATGTAAAGATATGATTTTTCGTTAAAATTTCGTTTAATTTAAGCTATTTCTAATCCTTGTGACCCTCAAAACATTAGAACAAAGTTGTTTTGTGTGGAAATTAACAAGTGCAATGATCTTAACCCTCTAGTTTTCTCACTTTATCCGTTATATATACATATTTTCTTTTAATTTATTCAATTTAAACCCGAGTGAATAGTGCAGTTTGAAAAAATGTTAAACAGAAATCATTACATCTCTTGGATTATTCATTGTGTAATTACGATCACGTGACGGGTACTGTAAAGTTAATAAATTATAGACTCCTTTCACCATCATTACATTTGCACCAAACTCATGGAGTTCAAAATTTCCAACCGAGAAAAAATAAAACAAATTATAGCAAAACCCTAGTAAATCAAAGCTTTTCAATTCTTAATTTAGTTTCCGACAAAATTTGACCAAATGTGGATTTTTAGGGACAAGGATAATCTCCGGATCTTTTTCAAGGAGATCTAGAAATTCAATCAATTTTGTTTGTTTATCGTACGATCAATTTTCGTTACGTATTATTTATATTCAATGTAAAATTTAAAATTTAAAATAATTTTTAACTACATAATGAACGGACTCCGAACTCTCCATAAAGAGGATCCAGGGAGAATCTTATTCCGGTTTTCAGGATTATGTTGACCAAAAGGTCCAAAACTCGTGCAATTTTTCAACAGACAAACGTTGAACTTTGGTCCCCAAATTATTGAGGGGGGATCTCCACTTTTTCCTTAACTTTTCTTTTACTTTTTTCATACATGTTTTGGATATAAATACAACGATTTTAACGTGTTTGACCTTTTTGGGCAAAATTCGTATGTGGCTGACGTGTCCCGCCATGTCATGCAAAATCAGATTCCTCGTGGACGACGTACCAATCAGGGTGTTCAAAAACTGCAAAGATTTGGGTGTGAAATTCCCATTTAACCAGCCCATGAAGCTCTACTCCAGCTTGTGGAACGCAGACGACTGGGCCACCAGGGGTGGGCTGGAAAAAACCGATTGGTCTAAGGCCCCGTTCATCGCCACGTACCGGGGTTTCCACATCGACGGCTGCGAGGCCTCCGTCAATGCCAAGTTCTGTGACACACAGGGTAAGAGATGGTGGGACCAGAGGGAGTACCAAGACCTTGATGCTCAGCAATGGAGGAGGCTGAGGTGGGTCCGCCAGAAATACACCATCTACAACTACTGCACTGACCGAGCCCGATACCCTACTATGCCACCAGAGTGCCAGAGGGACAGAGACGTATAAAGTTACAAACCGACCGAACTATGATAATGTCGATACCGCGCATCACGTGACGATGTGATCGTCACATTAAGATTATAACCGCTTTGTCTCGTTAACGAGTGCACCAATTGATTGGGGAAGGAGATGACACGTGCTTAGTGTTATTGCGTATTCCATTGTTTTTAATATCGATTCACGCGTATTGAATGTATTGTCCATTAGCATGTGGACTGAGTATCCGTGTGAGAGTGTTATTATCGTTAATTCAGTTGTTATTATAAAGTTCTATTAAATTATAATAAATCTTTGTAATAATATATTGCTTCTGTGTTCTCTTTAATATGGGCGGATTATTAAATAATTATAAGATCTAATTAAGGTGATCCACGTAACGTGGATTCATGTGAGCACACAGTTTTTTCTTTCTCTCATGGTTCTATTAGAATATTTTACAGTGGCCGTGATTGATTCCCCAGCAACAAGATCCGTGTCTATTGTCGGAAGATTTAGAAATTCGAACCATTTATTTTAAATTTTGCGACTATCATAGTTTTATCTCACTGACCGTCTTATACAAATCGAAAGTTCAGATCTCTCTTTTCCAGGAACGCCCAGATCTATGGGTTCACTGACTCCGGACGTCTCAAAATTATTGGTCTGTGTGGCAAGAGACAGATGGGTCGGTGTGTTTTCGTCCACAAGCATGAGGCCACGAGGAATTGCTCGTACTTTGAAATCTGGAAAGTATTTTCTTTAGACATAAATAGAAATTGTTGGATAAGGTGGTCTCTGCTGGTTCAAAATTATTTGATCCCTTCAAGATGATCTCTTACGACTTTAGTAAATAAAAAAAGGAGTACATATAGTAAGACAGCTCGAGATTTGGAAGGAATATAAATGTTCTGTTTAGAGGAATTTGCCTACGGTACTCATTATGTGATGGTTTTTATTATCACAAGATTCACAAAGAGATGTTCTCGCTTATGTGAGAGTATAACACAAAATTAGTCGTTACATTACATTTGATGTTCTCCCTTTTGAAGTTGCAAGAGTATTCAACACATAACTACTTACTATGTGATCATATGTGGCTAGTTGTATCCGAATAGAACAATTTTGTTTTGTACTTTGGGTTACTCTAAACTAATCTAATCTACGAAGAGGAGTTTGAACTTGACTGCAAAAATGAAGGTAATGTCCTCACTAACTGGTCGAGCTTACATATGCTAAATTTTTATCTTTTCAAATTGCTCGAAATGGAAGAAGCTACGGATGAGAAGGTGTGGTTACATCCGCTTCCAAATTTCAAACCTTGGTGTCCAATGTGTTGGGTATCTAACTGTTTCTAACAAAAAGAGAAGGGAAAGGAGGGGAGTGGTGCATCCCATAGAAAGTGACATGGAGACTTGGAGTCATCTTGTCCCACTTATATAATGCAAAATTAAGCAGATTTTCAGGGTACTGATTAAGATGGGAAGCACAGCAATTGAGATTTGAAGGGGCGGCAATGGAAGTTGGAAGCAGTGACAGAAACTCTGCCGAGGTACCATCAAACAAGTCATTGTTTAGGCACAGATTTAGTTGATCTGTAAATGTCGATGTTTACAATGTTACATATAATCTATGACAATAAATGGGGTCATCCCATAAGGTACGTCCTCAAATTATAACACTTGTGTTAGATATTATGCTTCTATTTTGAAATTCATAGTTGAAATTCAGTGTTCGGGGAAATTTGATATATTATCAACATGTTACATACCAACTAGCTCTTCATCAAGTGATACTATTTTTTCTTAACGATGTTTCACTCAAATTATAATACGTGTGATAGGTCATATATTCAAGGTTGGAAGTTTAGAGGTCAATGTTAACAATAAGCCACATACCAAGTAGCTTTTAGAGCAAATAGCAAGCCAGCAGCCTAAGAAGGAAAAGTGTGTGAATCTGTAATTAAACCGAATAGAAACCGTCTTCTGGAGAGGAAACGAATCACACTGCAGTTGGCTGGTATGTTTTAAGACGGATAAATGTCTCACTTTCTTCCTAATCACTCTAGCTTGTCGGAGTGAATATCTTGCTTGTAAAGCAAGAATCAAAAGATTGGAAACATTGTACACAATAACACCTGAGATATTGATTCTGATTTTTGAGACCGCATATATAAGGGAACAGAACAAATTCAGTTGTCTGCAGCCTGCGGAACAGCCAATCGCGATGGCAGACAAGAAATGGATTATTCAAGCTAACAAAGAGCTCTATCAGATGCAGGATGTTTCGACAGAGGAGGAGCATTGGAGCAGGGGTTGATATACAGACTGCCAGCCTGCATCACAGATATTAGCATGAAGGCCTACAAGCCCCAGCTGGTCTCCTTCGGGCCTTACCATTTTATTCGAATCCAATGGAGGAGCACAAGCGCCACGTGCTTCTTCATTTTCTGAAAAGATGTGAGAAACCTGTGTTGGTGTGAGCCCAAATTAGATTAGGAATATAATTTTGTTTCCTAGTTTGGTTATAATTCTTTTAATATTACTTGTATTACAAGTTGTATCTTATATTTAGCCTCCTCGAAGGATAAGAATAACATAACACAATTCAAACCCTAAACACTTTTATGTTGGCATTAGAGCAGGTTTCGGCCTGTCTCTTTCTCTAAATCTTATCCCCGTTCACTACCGTTTTCAGTGCTTCTCTTCGTTGGCTGTGTAACAACCATTGAAACCAAGCTCAGAAGTCTCGAAACAAGAGACCTCTGTTAAAACCCCAAACCCAGGTCTCAAAACAAGAGACCACCAAACCCGTTACAACCCCCCCAAAAAACATATAAACCAAAACTACCAAACCGTGTGTCTCGAAGCAAGAGACACCACCTATTGGAAAAACCAAAAACTAGAAATCTAAAGCAAAGATTGGTTCCATGGCTGACAACCAAACGTTGGTTCCAATCTCCAGCAAAAAGAAGCACGGGCTGGCTAATTATGAACCCCACAGGATTTGGACATCAAGGTCTATCTGGAATCCATAACCCAATTGGGTTGCAAGCATGTGAACCTGGAGCCTAAAATCTAAATGGGTAGCAAGCAATTGAAGATGTCGGCAGCAACTTGGGCATGGGCCCGCCTAGCCCACCAGCGAAGACTCATCAAGAGTGGAACCCGGACCCAGACAATCCGAGCCCACAACTATCTCTATTGAATTTGATTGCTTCTCAAGGGCAATCCGATGATCAAGGTAACTCCGGCACAACTTTGATTGCATATGTTGATCTTGATATAGGTTGGATTATTGACTCCGGAGCCACTAATCATATGACTTATGATCGTACTTTATTTAACTCAACAACAACACCACCACCTAGTATTATCACAGCTAATAGAGGTGTTGCCCCGGTTACAGGGGCGGGTATAATTGCACTCACTCCTACTCTCTAGCCATTTGTTATCTGTGGGGCAGGTTACCGAGCAATTAGACTATGTTGTGCAAATGTTTCCGTCTTTCTGTTTACTTCAAGATATCCAAACGTAGGCAATCATTGGGCGTGGTAGTAAGAGAAAGGGGTTGTACTATGGTGATGATGTTGCACAGGGCCGTGTTCATCAAGTTCAAGGTCGTGATAGTGGGAAGTTAAAGACCATTTAGTTGTGGCATCGTTTGTTGGAAGTATGCCCACAAAGCCACTCATTTGATGTAATAGCTTTTGGAATACTTATTGTATTAAACTTTTATATGTTTAATGAAAGGCAAAGCTTATTGTTAATCACTATTTATTGTATCATGTGCTTAAGCAATAAGGGAATCCAAGGGATGTATTTGATCTAAGAGACAAGTGATTTAAGTAAGTTAGATTATCGAGACCTTTCTCTTATGTTCATTCCTAAAACGTTCCTAGCCATAAGATTGCCAATTAGGCATTGACAATCCGCTAAGGTTAGTATGTGTTATGTCGACTCAAGTGTGAGTATGACTAGTCTCAAGTCATTTGGTGTTGGACACTAAGACAAACACATAGGTGCTCGAAAGAGTAATCGAGTACACTGAACTACGATCAAAAGAGAGTTCGAACATACATGTCATGTAAGAACTCGATAGTTGCAATATGCAAAGTAGTCATTTGACCTGAGGCATCATAGATGTCTAATGGTTAGGTCCTTGACCTTTGATCATGTCAAAGGCATTCCATTGGAGTGTCCACGGCATTGTTGGGGTCAAGCTATCTAGTCATGTAGGCATATGAATGCACAACAAGGGATCTCTAACCTTCCATGGTGGAAGGAGAATACTCTAAGATGTGATTCGAGAGTCTTTGGCCAAAGCATATGAATATGACTTAGGAAGTTTGTTCCAAATCTTATTCAAAAGAATCATATGGAGAAGTATCACATTGGATAGTAGACATGAAACAAACTATCACTTAAACAATGTGATTAAGAGTATTGTATTAGAGAATGACCGTATTGCATTGTAGTTGTAACTGGATAGGTTCTCCAACCAATTCTACTTAGCTTGGGTAACCATGACATGCTGCTAGGTGTCACTCATGGTTTGTGGAAGCCCTGATGATTAGCAAACACTAATTTTAAGGGAGAATTGAAATGTGGTTTCAATTCACAATCGATCGTTAAGAGTAACAATCGCCCACTACCTCGCTAAATGGAACCTAATGGATCGTACACCGAGTAAGGATGAAAGTGAAGAAATTAAATGAAATGGATATGCAATTAAATGGTTTAATTGAAGAATGGTCAAGATTAATTAATTAGTTAATTAATTTTACGAAAGGTTCGTATTGGGCTTTTAAGTTGGTTTTGGGTTTCGGGGCCCAAAAGTGTTTTGGTCCACAAGGCCCATTATGTTTAAGTTGTATGACAACTAAAACAAAATGGGCAATAAGCCCAATCACAACAAATAGGCCGGCCATGGTGAGGAGAGGGTGAAGGTTTGCTTAATTGCAAGTTTGCCACTTACCTAAGAAAAGTGTTATAAAAGCAACTTTATAGCTATTTTTCTTATAAGGGTTTTTCTTGTAGAAAAGAGGTGAAACCTATTCTCTCTTTTTCAACAAGGAGGCCGGCCACTTAGAGGAGATTTATCTAGCAATCTTTTCTTCTCTAAGTCATCAATTTCATCTTCACACCTCACCCTTGGTGTGGAGACTTAGAGACACCAAACCTTTGGTGTTTTGGAGATCCTTTCCTCACATCCTCAATGACCAAAGGAGCACAAAAGGAGAAGGAAATCACAAGCAAGATCCAAGGAGCTTGGAGGTGACTTGAAGGCCCTTCACTTGGGTGAATCCCTTGTGTAAACAAGGATGAGCTTCAAGGGTAAAGAATCTTTAAATTCTTCATTCTCTTTAATGTTGTTTAAAGAGTCTTTTGGTTCACCATTCACTAGGCTTTGAAAGTCATGGGTTTTATGAATTGTTTTTGAATGCATGCCTACTTTAATGTGTTAATAGTTTGCATATCTATTCAAATGTTCTTACTTGTTCTTAGCTAGGACAAAATTTTTGCTTCATCGTTGTCTTGGTCATGCTTCATTCGGTTATTTGCGAAAATTACTTTTGTCATTATTTGGTAATATTTCAAATTCTTCATTAAAGTGTAATGTTTGGTCATTAGCCAAAAGTCATCGAGCTTCTTATCCCCCGAGTTTGAATAGAAGAACAATTCTTTTTGAGCTAATTCATTTTGATGTGTGGGGGCTATCTCCGGTTACTACTCAGCATGGTATGCGTTGGTTTGTAACATTTGTTGATGATTGCACCAGAATGACTTGGTTGTACCTCATGAAAAATAAAAGTGATGTGGGTAGTATCTTAAGAAGTTTTTATCACATGGTTTTTACTCAATATTCACTCCCTATTAAAGTGCTTCGATCAGACAACGGTGGTGAGTATCTTAATTAGGAACTTTCTCAATTTTTTACGGAAAAAGGCATTCTCCATGAAATTTCGTGCCCTCAGACCCCATAACAAAATGGAGTCGCCAAACGGAAAAATCGGCACATACTTGAGATTTCCCGTGCCCTTCTTATTGGTAGTTGTGCACCCAAGACATATTGGGCTGATGCAGTCACCTATGCTATTTATCTCATGAATCGAATGCCATCGCGTGTTCTCTCTTTTAAAACACCTTTAACCGTGCTTGCCGATCATGCTTTGCTCCCATCCACCCTTCATCTCGAACCTCGAGTTTTTAGTTGTGTGGCATATGTCCATCTTCACAAAAATCAATGAAGCAAACTTGATCCATGTGTTGTACAGTGTGTTTTCATTAGATTCAGTCCACAACAAAAGGGTTATCGTTGTTATCATCCACATACCTGACATGTCTACGTCACTATGGACGTTACCTTCTCTGAAGATGAATTATTTTTTCTTCTTAGCCATACTCCTCAGGGGGAAATATATGTAGGTGAAGTTTATGGCTGGTTCGATATCCCTACTGGTTTAAGTATTGACTGCCCAAATGAAGGCCTAAGACACGGGTTGGAATTAGAGGATAATGAACGTGGGCATGCGGATAGACCACAGAACCGTGATGGAACAGCACCTAGTGGGCCACTTGCTACTGACAGCCCATGTTGGCCGTCTATTGCACCAGCCGACAACTATACTGGGCTTGGGCCCTCTCTTGTGTCTGCCAATAGCCCAAATGGGTTTCCTACTGAGGTGAATTGCCCAAATAGGCCATCTTGTATCTGTCCGAGTAACAACCCTAGTAAAAACCCCTCTTAGACTTCTCCAGTGTCAATCCATGATCCAATGGATATTCTCGAGGTAAGTACTCACTCGGAAATTATTGAACCATCTTATATTTTGCCTCTTGAAAAAATCAAGGAAAGCCACTAGATAGGTACTCTCCATAAAGAAAGGTGCAGTATTCCATTTCAAACTATGTCTCTACTCATCAACTTTCACCAAAATACTATGCATTTGTTCAGCAAATGGAAACCATCAAAATACCCACCAGAATAGAGGAAGCTTTGAAAGATTCGAAATGGATTAAAGCAATGCAAGTTGAAATGGAAGCACTACAAAAGAATAATACATGGAGTGTGGTCCCACTTCCCAAAGGAAAGAAATCAGTGGGGTGCAAGTGGGTGGTCACTATTAAACATAAGGCAGATGGAATAATTGATATATACAAGGCGAGGTTAGTGGCCAAAGGTTATACCCAAACCTTTGGGGTTGATTATGAGGAGACTTTTGCTCCTGTTGCAAAGATGAATACCATTAGAATTTTATTATCTCTTGCTGCGAACCATGATTGGCCTCTGAGACAGTTTGATGTTTGTTGATGCATCAATCGAGAAGGTCTTGGAACAACGTAAACCCCAATGTTTGGGTTACATCCACACTGATGTTGATTATATTTCTCTGTAACTGTATGTATGAATTATAAGTGTAAGGGGGAGTCCTCTAGAGAAAGAGAGTGTTGTTGTGTTTGTAAGGGTATTGCCCTCTGTTGGGTTCACCTAGTCCGATTTGTGAGGGGGGAGGAGTCCCTTTTTATAGAATAAGGGGCTCCTCCTTTTACATAATTATGGGCTGGGTAATGAGGCCCAATATGTGTGGTACCAACAGTAGTCCCCCAAGTCTTCAGTCAAGAAAGTCTTTTGGCTGGAGACTTGAAATTCAATCCATGTGTGGGCCGAAATAACTAGATGTCGTCTAGAACTGATACTCGATATGAGGCGGTGCTCAATGTGAAATGATGCTCAACTAGAAGTAGCACATGTTGCAAGGCTGCTCGGCTTGTGGTTTATGTTGCCTTGGTTGGCTCGACTTGTGGCGTTGAAGGTGAGGGGTTCCCTTTTATAGAATAAGGGCTCGCTCATCAATACATAAATGATGGGCTAAAGTTCATGCTCGCGGCGATGCTCTCTAATGATGGTGAGGGAGTCCCTTTTATAGAATAAGGGCTCGCTCTTCAGTATATGAATAATGGGTGCTCTCTAATGATGGCGAGGGAGTCCCTTTTATAAAATAAGGGCTCGCTTCTCAATACATAAGTGATGGGCTAGAGTTGATGCTCGCGGCGAGGTGATTGCTCAGCAGGCGGCGATGCTCTCTAATAATGGTGAGGGAGTCCATGTTATAAAATAAGGGATCGCTCTTCAATACATAAGTGATGGGCTAAGAGTTTCTCTCTAATGAAGATGAGAGAGTCCCTTTTATAGAATAAGGGCTCGCTCTTCAATACATAAGTGATGGGCTAAGAGTCTCTCTCTAATGAAGGTGAGGGAGTCACTTTTATAGAAGAAAGGCTCGCTCCTCAATACATAAATGATAGGCTAGAGTTGATGCTCGCGATGAGGTGGTTGCTCAGTAGGCGGCGATGCTCTATAATGATGGTGAGGGAGTCCCTTATATAGAATAAGGGCTCGCTCCTCAATACATAAGTGATGGGTTAGAGTGATGCTCGCGGCGAGACGGTTGCTCAACAGGCGACGATGCTCTCTAATGATGGTGAGGGAGTCCCTTTTATAGAATAAAGGCTTGTTCCTCAATACATAAATAATGGGTGCTCTATATATGGTACACTATAAATAATGGGCTAAATCCCCCAAGTATTTTTCATGAGGCCCAGTTGCGGAAGCCTAATATATGGTATATAGTGTAGTTCCCTATGTCTTCAGTCAATAGAGTCTATTGGCTGGAGACTTCAAATTTAATCCATGTATGGGTTGAAGTGGCGGTTGTTTGGAGGCGGTCTTTGTATACCATGCACTGAAGCTTTGTAGGTGAAGCTTTGAAGCTTGAGCTTTTGTAAATGAAGCTTTTGAAGTCGGAGCTTTGTAAATGAAGCTTTTGAAGCTGATTAACATGAGTGATACTCATGAATGTTTATGTTGATTTGACATGAGTGATGCTCATGGATGTTGACGTGAGTGATGCGCATGAGTGTTGACATGAATAATGCTTATGAATGTTTATGTATGATTGACATGAGTGATGCTCATGAATGTTTATGTATAATTGACATGAGTAATGCTCATGTATAATTTTTGGAGTACTGGACGTACTTTTGATCACCTGGTGGGTGATAATAACGGCAGGCTTCCGAATAATTTTGGAGTACTGGACGTACTTTTGATCACCTGGTTGGTGATAATAGCGGTAGGCTGCCGAATAATTTTGGACTACTGGACATACCTTTTTTTTTTTTTTTTGCCTTTTTTACACATCAGTATAACTATTCAATAATTGCTCCAATTTGCAGAAGACAACTTAATAAAATATTCATCAATGACAATGAGTATGGGCTGTAAAGATAAGAGTCTTATCTTTGTGATTGTTTTCCATAAGTGCGAATGGATGATTGAGTGTGGCAGATGAGAGACATGGGCATGGTGGGAATGATGCTCAATGTCTTATCTTTGAAAATTTGCATGTTTGCTTTACAGCAAACACATCCATAGCTTTTCCATACCGTCCACCTTCAAATCATGCAGCAAATTAGTCTCTTTAAATACACTCACTTGCTCATTTTCCTATAGCTTTTTCAGAAAAGTGGGAACATGCATGATGAAAGTTGGTAAGCATCTTCTGCGCTATCATCGTGCCAAGTTGACTCCCTTAATCAACAAAGAGCTTGGGCTGCTGTGCATTAATTGCTCATTTTCCTGTCACTTTTTCAGAAAAGTGGGAACATGCATGATGAAAGTTGGTGGGCATCTTCTAGTACGATGTTTTTCATTTTCTAATACTGAGGACCTCCCTCTTCACCACTTCACCGACCAAACCCACCACCAGCACGGATTCATTTAGATTCACAACCCAAACATTTCTTCCTTCACCACCTCATCCACAACCTTATTGTCCTCTTTAACCGCCCTTTCTTTAAGGTGCTCTGAATTTCTTAAAGACTTAATTTCCGCCACAGCATCTCCCAATTCCCTGTCTTTATCTCGGATGTCATTTTCGAGGTGGTTGAGCTCAACACGGACTGGATCGGAGCCGTGCATGAGAGTGACGATGTCATCGTCATTGGAGGCGGCACAGGAGATTCCGACGGAAGAAATTGGTCTTCTTGCAAGCCCTGAAGGAAACAGAGGAGGCGAATGCAAGCGGCTTCGTCGGCGGTTCGTGTTCGCAGTTGCTAATGTGAGTAGTAGTGCTGGCCATTGAAAATGGGGAAGAAAGATCTGGTGGTGCTGGGCTCACACGACGCCCTAAATTAAAGGAACAGAAAACTTGTAGTGTCAGTAAGTCAGGGTAGAGAAAGAGAGAGGGAATCATTTGCGTCAGAGAGTTCTTTGGACTTCTTTGATTCTTCTTGGGACTGATAGAGTTGGGCTTTGAGCTCCATGATTGAGGAGGCTTCGACGCCGCTGGTGACACGGTGCTTCTTCGGCATAATTAAGGACTCCGTCAGCCATCCGAAGGATTCCACCACCACCCTTCTCTTCTTCGGCTCCTCATCATTCGCCATTTTTCTGCAATTTTAGAATCATCAAAGATCAACGAGCTGGTGGAAGTTATATTCGGGTTTGCTGTTGATTTCTTGCGTGACTGAGATGATGACGATGTCTCCTCCAACGATGATAACGATGCATCCTCAGCCTTGGTTTTGTTAGTGCCTTCTCGTTTAGGTGGACCGTTGAGGAGGATAAACTGGTTGGTGGCTTTGTGGCGTCTGTAGATTCTGGTTTCTCTGAAATCCATGGTTGCAGATCAAGTAGGATCTCGGGTTGTGCAGATTCACGGTGGAGTGTGGTGAGGTCTCACGGTGGTGAGATAAAACAAATGAAAGAAAACCGACATAGCTTTTTGTGTCGATTCCCACAGATGGCACCAAATGTTGATGCACAAAACTGGAAGGTCTTGGAACAACGTAAATCCGACCGTGAATCTGCAAGAAAGTAAAGAACACAAGATGTATCGTGGTTCACCCCAATGTTTGGGCTACATCCACACTGATGTTGATTGTATTTCTCTGTAATTGTATGTATGGATTACAAGTGTGAGGGGGAGTCCCCCAGAGAAATAGTGTTGTTATGTTTGTGAGGGTTTTGCCCTCTGTTGGGTTCACAGAGTTCGATTTGTAAGGGGAGCCCATTGCTATAGAATAAGGGGCTCATCCTTTTACATAATTATGGGCTGGGTAATGAGGCCCAAATGTTGAGGCCCAATGTATCAAGGTCTGAGGCCCAATATGTGTGGTACCAACAATGTTAAAAATGCTTTTCCACATGGTGATTTAGAGGAAGAGGTGTACATGGAGATTCCACCAGGTTATGGCTCTGCGAACTCCAATGGGAAAATGTGTAGACTTCGGAAGGCACTGTATGATCTTAAACAGTCACCCAGAATGTGGTTTGGGCGATTCACCCAGGCAATGAAGAAGTATGGGTATCGACAGGGAAACGCAGACCATACGTTGTTCATCAAACGTAAGGATGGCAAGGTAACTCTGTTTATCATATATGTAAATGATATGATTGTCACATGTGATGATACGATGGAAATTGAACGTCAGCAAGGGCATTTGTCTTCTGAGTTTGAGATGAAAGATCTTGGAGGACTTAAATATTTTTTGGGAATTGAAGTGGCTAGGTCTCAGGAAAGAATATACTTATCTCAAAGAAAGTATGTATTGGATCTTTTGTTTGAAACTGGTATGTTAGGGTGTAAACCAGTGGATACACCTATTGTGCAGAATCATCATCTAGCAATTTATCAGGATCAAGTCCTAGTGAATAAAGAAAGGTATCAAAGATTGGTAAGGCGGTTGATTTACTTGTCGCGTACAAGGCCAGAGATTGCTTATGTAGTAAGTGTGGTGAGTCAATTTATGCATGCTCTTAGTGAAGATCATATGGCAGCAGTAATGCAGATTTTGAGTTACTTAAAAGGAGTTCCAGGAAAAAGGTTAATGTATAGAAAGCATGGGCATATGAAGGTGAAAGGGTATGCCGATGCAGATTGGGCTGGAAATATTATTGATCAGCGATCTACATCAGGATCATTCACATTTATAGCTGGTAATCTTGTGACTTAGAGAAGTAAGAAGCAAAATGTGGTGGCAAGGTCTTCAGCCGAGGCTGAGTACAGAGGAATGATACAGTATTTGTGAGCTTCTATGGCTTCGGATTCTAGTCACTAAGATAGGGTTTAAACCAAAAGGTTCTATGTTCTTGTACTGTGATAATCAAGCAGCACGGGAGATAGCTAACAATCTGATGCAGCATGATAGGACCAAGCATGTTGAGGTGGATAGACATTTTATCAAAGAAAAGTTTGATGTTAAGTTGGTTGACATTTCGTTTGTGAAGACAGAAGAACAATTGGCAGATATCCTAACTCATGCAGTTTCTGCAAGAAGATTTCAAGACTCACTCGACGAGTTGGGTTTAGGTGATATCTATGTACCAACTTGAGGGGAAGTGTTGGCGTGAGTCCAAATTAGATTAGGAATATAATTTTGTTTCCTAGTTTGGTTATAATTCTTTTAATATTACTTGTATTACAAGTTGTATCTTATATTTAGCCTCCTCGAAGAAGAAGAATAACATAACACAATTCAAACCCTAAACACTTTTATTTACCTGTTGAGTTGTTCATCAACGTGCTGGCTGAGGTGGTGCAGGATTTGAAGTACTCGTAAAATCAGCTTGCTCCTGAGTGGAGAGATGATACAGATAGATTCTTGCAGCTAACGATTCTGGATGGCTGTTTCATGTTGGAAGTCGTGTAGGTTGCTTTTCATTTAATGGATGATTATGCTCCTAATGATCACATCTTCAGCAATCAGGGGAAGCTCCATATCATGTCATACATCAAGTGTGACATGTAAATGCTTAAGAATCAGTTGCCCTGCCCATGCTGGTTCTTGACAAGCTGGTTGCAGTTGTTGAGCAATTACACTAAGGCATAAGAGTCATTAATGTTGAGAGTTTCAATCTCACGTCAGGAAATTAAGTGTTGCATAATAATTTAAGATAATCTTGAACCTCGCAATTGATTTTGCATTAGATGTTAACGTTCTAACACATGAGTCTGTATCATATGTCAAATGTTCGAGTTCTAATAGGTATTACTCTGCATTCTATGTTGATGTTTTTCGTTGCGCAATAATCTCTATTTGTTTTCGACAAGATGAAGGGTTTGTGATCAAACTCCTAATCGAGTTCTACTCCCCCAGTGCAACAGCCTCAAGCATGGGACAATGCATGCATTCATTGGATGTGTATAGGAATAGCTAGCTTCAGGGAGAGCCTTATTGCAAAACAGGTCACTGCAGATTACAAATTGAACCGTCACGATGAAATCATCTGGTCAGCAACAGAGCTCAATGAAGCCGAGATCAGATTCAAGAAAAACAAAACCACTAGCCTCAAAGACATCTCATTCGCCAGGGAGTCCTCATGCTCTCAACCGTCGTTATGGATGACACCATTGAGTCCATGTTCTTGAATCTGATAGCGCTTGAGCGCTTCCATGTTGGGGCAGGCAACAAGGTCACATCATATATGTTTTTCTTGGACATCATCATAGACAATGCCGGAGATGTTGCCCTGCTACATGCAAAATGTATCATCCAAAACACCCTGGGAAGTGACAATGCAATTGCGAATCTTTTCAACTCACTTTCTAAGGACATAACGCTTGATCCAGACAGCAGCTTTAACGCGGTGCATAAGAAAGTGTATCACGATTCACTACTGCAATAAGCCTTGGAACGTGTGGTGCGCCATTCTCGTTCACACTTATTTCAGGAATCCATGGGCTATTATTTCCCTCATTGTTGGTGTCTTCCTCTTCGTGCTCACTATAGCTGAGACTGAATACTCCATAAATCCCTACTACTTTCCAAATGATGATCATCCCACCTGCATATGTTATCTTAACAATTCTACCACCCCTACGACTCCACCAAACGCTGCATACTCCACCTCACCATCAAGATTTATAATTTATTTCGTTCTTATGTTCATTGTATGGATGCTTATGGATTGATGATTGTTTTAATCATTTATAACAATCATTTGTAGGTTTTGGAAGTTTCTTCTCCTTATTTGTTTGAATGATTTCCTCTTATTTGCTTGATGTCAAAGAAACACCAGCATTCGAAGATTGAAGAACCATAATTGTTTATTTTCTATCCATAAATAAGTTATAAGTGAGGGAAAATGCATGTTCTATGACGATGATTTTTCGAGATAGTTATGTAGAACAAATGACCAAGTGGATAGAAGAAAAAATGTATTGAAGGAAGACAAAAGGATGCAGGGAGAAATTACATATTTGCCAGACGAGCTCCATTTTGAGTCCACGATACCTTTCTGAAAAGAGCATAACGTCCAGGTTTAAACACACTGCTTTGCTGTAACATAAGATAGATTTTAGCCATTCGAGGACTAAATCTCAAAATCGCATTTACGTCCAATTTAGTTCCTTCTCGGACTCCCCAACATTTCCAAAGGTTAAGTCAAGTCTTTATATTTCCTACAACTAACCTACCTTCCCAATGGTTTAAGTCTTTGCATTCCCTAAGACTTCCCAACATTCTCATGGGTTAAGTTTAAGTCTATTTAAGCTTATGCTTCTATTGTAATGCATTATTCAACAATTAGTTAAAATATCTTCTCTCTCTAAACTAGTGGACTCAAGAGCTTTGTTCTTCAAAAAACTATGCTTGTAATCTTTGTTAGCTTCGTGATTGGTCAAATAGTATTATATATCAAGATTATCATAAATAGTCCCTGAAATTGACTAATCCCATCAAGATGATTCCTGAAATTGAAAATCGATTAAAAAACAAAATAATTTTTATTTCTATATAATTATAAACTTAAAAAAAAAAAAAGATTACTGTTTATCTTCTTCCCCACCCCATTCGAGCAACACCCAGCCCCCACCCCACCCCGTCCCGTCGACAACACCAGAGAGGTTTCAATTCGGATTATTGGCATCGGCAAGCACGAGGACCGCGGGAACAGGGTGCGATAGTGGTGTTTCAAGGGGAGGAGAGCCCCTACCCACTATGTTGCCTGGACCTCCGAGTTAAGCAAAACTGAAAGGATTTCAATTCGGATTATCGACGTCGACGAGTGTAGTTTCAATTCGGATTATCAAGCTCTCCCTCCATAGTGTTTTCTTTTGGGAAATATTTGAGAGAGTAGTTGTTTCAGAATTTTCTTTCCTTATGTAGGCGACAGGGTGGGGTGGGAGCTGGTGTTTGGGTTAAAACTTGAACTTTGGGCTCAAAAGGGAGATAGCCCAAAAGAAGATCTAGAAGGAAGGAAGCCGAAGCCCAGAAGAAGGGAGAAGCCATTTTCCCGACTAAGTGCAGATCACTTAAGCCACTTGCTCACCTACCTAGAGATCAAGTGGTGTAAACTAGCCAGCTAATCAGCCCAAAAGTACTTTACAATGGCAGTACAAGTAAAAAGTTGATGAGTCACTACCCTTCAGCAGCATGCGGGCAAGATTAATCTTGCAGGCAGTCAAGCCAAATCATCTATAAAAGGGGAAAGAGAAATCAAAGATAGGGACACTCAAACAAACAAACAAATACACAAACTCTGCTCAAGCCAGATTTGCATACGAAGCTGTAGTCAACATCAAGCCTTCATCCTTTTCGGGATCAACCTTCACCAAAAAACCTTTGTAAAAACTCTGCTACCCTGTCTAAATCTTGTTGTAGTATCGATTCCCTCCTGTAAACTCATTCCCCAATCTCCCCTTCTAGCACTCAAATCCTTTGTAAATCACAAAGAGAGGAAGTTGTAAGACGATCAGCCTTGCCCGACAAGGTGAAAACCTTGCCCGACCCTCTTTGTTTTGTCTTTTCAGTCATAAATCTAGTAATATGATGTATATTTCCATTTGCATCTAAAGTTATTTCTAGCAAGTTTATGATTAAAAGGCTTCTAAGTTCTAACCTCTCGGGCATACAAGATTGATCAATTAAAAGTCCTTGGTCTCAAGGCATAAACAAGAACTTTATGTGGACTTAACTCATCCACGACAGTCCTTGATAACAAGAAGTCCAAAGTTACTTAGGGTGCAAGTAATCAGCCTATTTCTCAGTTTTACTGCTGTTATACTATGATTGCCATAGAACGCTTAGTATAGAATTAACTTTGATGGGAAGCCTCAAGGCCTATAACTAAGGCCCTATAAAGGCACCTATCTGGGTTCGTTCTGCTCCTCGGGCACGGGCAATTAAAGGATAACAGTTGTGATACTTCTACAACAATGAAACAACCAATATATATTTGAGTACTTACTTAGTTTTGATTAGAAGCCTCAAGGCCTACACCTAAGGCCCTACAAAAGCACATTTCAGAGCTAATTCAGTATCTCGGGCATACATAACATATGTTTTACATTTGTCATACTAAAGATAGCAGTGGCACGCCTAAACACTTAAAGGTTAATTTTGATTGTGAGCTTCAAGGCCTACACCTAAAACTCCATAAAGGCACATTTCAGAAGTAACTATGTCCTTCTCTTACAGCCCGACAATAAGCAAAAGCCCGACAGACAATATCAACCTGCGCCAACCCTGCGCCAACCTCTTGGAGAGCTGTGCGCTCGTTTGCCAGGAAACGTCCCCATCGAAAATTCCTCCAGATGAACAGCTGGGTGTTGCTCGGATGGGGTGGGGAAGAAGATAATCAGTAATCTTCTTTTATTTTTTTCAAGTTTATAATTATATAGAAATAAAAATTATTTTTTATTATTTAAATATTTTTAATTTATATAATAATATTTAATTAGACCTAATTACTTGACATTCAACATAATTTTTAACAGAAATATAACAGATGAACCACATTGATTTGCAGCATTCAATTTCAGGAACTACATTAATTAATTTTCAATTTCAAAAACTATCTTTGATGAGATGTGTCAATTTCAAGATCATTTGTGATAAAAATGATTGATTTCTTAAAAGTACCGACAGATGGATAATACCCCGATTTTATATCTTTCCATACAATTTTCAGGCCTCACAAAGAAAACTTGGGGCTGCATCATCATCTTCTGTACAGAAAGCTCTCCCACTATATACATGGAAGGAGGGGAGGAGAGTGGGGAAGACAGGCTGCATGCCCGCCGGGGTCTCTACGAAAGTCCAAACTCCGCACTCTCTCATATCTCGAAATGAAACGAACCAAAATCAGTCGACCAATTTTGGGTTCTACAGTCCAAGAAAAAAGTGACTGTACTTGCACTCGCACTTCAGTCATATAACTCGAGAGCTGTCCTTTATCCCTTCATTTTCCGATTCCAACCAAACTAAGCTGCAAGAGATGACAGATTATCAGACTACAATACCAGTAGATAACTGAATGATCCAACACGAGAAAAGGGGAAAGAGGAATTACAATGTTGTTTTCAGGCTTCCCCCAATAGAATCCAAAGAGGATAACTGGCAAGATATTGCAGGCTATGAGCACGAAAATCATCAGTGCATGCATTCCCATCCATTCCATTACAATAGTCGGGCGCCTGTAGCCACACACATCAACCTGAGGGAAGAAGAAGAAACCGTGCGGTGAGAAGACTAAGCAAACCGAACACTAAAGTATTTATATGCTAAGACTGTCAAGTTGACGAGAAAAGTGAAAGAAAATGCGAAAAGGTTTCTCTCGAATTAGTTGGCTAGAAACCGTACCATCAAGTAAATGGAAGCAAATAGAATGCCAGCAGCACCAGCTGTGACGCACATGTAACTGAATGTGTAAAGTGCCTTGTTTATATGCAGGCCTGAAAATAAGAAGCATAAAGGAGACAGTTTAGCGATAGAAAATGCAGCAAGTTCGATTATATATATAACAAAATTGTACTGGAAGTGCATACCAAATAAGTCGAGGACGAGGCCTAAGACTACAAGAGAGGAGGATGAGATAGACCAGTGTAGGATTCTTTCCCGGTGATCCTGCATTTGGAGGGAGTAATGGTTACAGATAGGAATCCTCCGACAAAGAAAAGAAGCATCTGATATCAAGTTTTCTCACCTTGAAATGGACAATGATGTGCCCGTAGTGCAAACCAACCAAGCAGGTAACAATAGCCATCATTGAGCTGCAACGACGAAGGGCAAGCGAATAAATTAAAATTTTAATACACGAAAAGATTAGAAACAAATAACTAAAATACATGTCTATCTAAATACTGATGTAATGGGATTCTGTAAAGAAGTAAAAAAAACACACCTCAGAAGTCCTTCAGGATCAAAAGGGGCTTGGCACCAAGAAGGAGCATCGGCAGGCAACGGGCCATAATCGGGGGAGCTAATACTGCATTCCTGTAAAATAGCAAATAAAGGTTAATCATTAGGAATGACAGTGAGGCACATTAAAATGAAATGAAATAAAGTAAAAGAATGGATTCTTACCTCCGTTCGTGCGTAGATTGGTCTTTTATATAAATGCTCAATCCCTAATATCTTGCGATCAATCATCCCAACGGCATTGCAAGCCGGTCCTCTGTCACCCCGTACTCCACATTTTACCTACAAAAAGAGATGAGTTAGAAAAGCAGGATAAAGCAAAAACATACGCCTAATTCTCAAAAGACTTTATGAAATATTAAGGAAAGAACTAAGAAACATGATAGAAACTTACTGAAAATGTTTTTGGTGCAGAGGAGGAATCGACAGGAATCTGGTACCCCCAATCAGGAACATGTAATCCGTATAACAATGATAGATATAGCGTGGTGATTATCAAAGCCACCGTCCTGAGAAAGAGGGCATACATTATTCGAAATTGAGCAATATTCACACTACTATTTTGAGTGATGCAGAAAAAGAAAAAAGTAGGGACTCCTAATGCAGATAAATATTACATACAATTGAGACCGATATTTCCTGAGCAGCGATCTTCCCGAGTTGACATTACCATCACGCTTTAGCCAAATCTCGCACAATGCTGCTACAAAATATCCAATTGCAATTCTCTGGGAATAAAAAGGAAATAGAAAACCATAGAGAATTAGTTAACTTTTGCCTCAAGTTTCCAACTTAAGAAATAACCCTAGTGATATGTAGCATATACCTGTAGAATGCCCATCCATCTCATCTTTGTGATATCAACCCCGAAAGTAAGATCCTTGACACGATGGAAAAATCCGCCTGGACAAAAGATATGCCGGACATTGCTCAGTATACAGAACCTTATAGTTTGCATATCAAACTTAGCGGGTAAAATTCGTTTGTACAAGACATAAAATTACTAGTTCACTATTGCCATATGAACATATCAATCAAATGCTAATAGCTTGACATGCTATATTAGTGTACCTTGAAGAAAAAGGCCTAATGCTAGAAGCTTCAGCGTCCGTAAAACTGCTTTTCTCGTGGAAGCAACTCCGCACGATGGTTTCTGTGTGCACAAACATTTTCTGTTAGCTAGCTTCTCCCGAAAACAGCGACAGATTACTTGATCATGAAGAAAAGAACGAAATGAAGGAGCAAGGGATATAAATTTGTACCTTGTAGGTAAGTGCAAGGGAAACACCAACCATAAACAGAAAAAATGGCATGACTAAATCTGCAAGGGTTAAACCATTCCAGGGCGAGTGGTTAAGTGCAGGCAGGATTCCACCCATGTCGTCCACTATTATCATCAGCTGCATCAAACAATGGCAAAAGATTATGAAATGAAAATAATTGAAATAACAATTAGGGGTACGAACATTCGTGTGAACTTACGAGGTAACCAACACGTACAATTATATAAAAATAATAATAACACTTTCACTCATATTATTCATCAGAACAAGACATGCAATTGTTTTATTTGTATGATATTAGTTTAGGGGAGTTACGTTTTAATCGTGTTATACATATACATCATTTGTTTTACATATACAGTAGTACGAGTTTCAAGTTCTGTTGCGTCTGAAATTAACGAATATTATAGTGAAATATTTAAAGGAGAAAACGCGTAGTAGCACTGGTTTCGAAGTGTGGAGTTAAATGACAATCAGAACAGTCGGACAAAATTCACAGTAAGTAATTTTAAACTATTTTAATATTTTATATATATATATATATTTTTATCTTATTATCTCTATAAAAAATAATATAAAATATCAACATAATTTACTCGTGATCTCATAAAACAGAAAATAAACAAAGAATCCGCCTCCGAAATATTTAAAAGAGAAAACGCGTTAGTAGCACTGGTTTCGAAGTGAGGAGTTAAATGACAATCAGAACAGTTGGACAAAATTCACAGCAAGTAAAGCCTGCAAGTAAAGTCTGCAACAAGAAAGATAATTGATGGTCATAAATGGAGGTAGATTGTCTGCGCTGTTTTGAGTGCTTTTCTTATCTTTTACTATTTACACAGTTACAGTTAAATCACGTTAATATTTTATATTATTTTTATTTTATTATTTTTATAAAAATAAATATAAAATATTGACGTTACTTAATCGCATAAAATAAAGAAAGATAAAAAGAGAATCTGCCTCCGCCATAAATTGATGTGATTCAACTTGAAGTTTTGGCTTATTCTCCTAATGGTTGGACCAACCAGCTGGAGTTGAAGTGTATGCCGGCTTAGCCGACGTACTTGGGAAGTATTGCCAATTTAAAGGACCCATCAGTACATGTCAGACGAGATAGATTTGGTCCATCAGCCCATCATATCAGATTTAAAAAAAAAAGTCAAATAAACAAGAATATCTTACGTACAACCGTGCTTAAAAAAAAAATATTCAGTAAGACTGCCGCACCATCACAAGCAGTAGACAAAAAATTTGAGACCTTGTGAGGGGCGAGAAATAATAGAGTATGGTTATTCGTATGTGAGGACGGATGGAACACATACGTACTACGTCCACCAAACGTCTGTATTTAAGTTTTCTTATCTTTAACGATAAGAAAAATATATCAACGAATGTATACAAGAATACGTAACAGTGCAGGTAAGATTCAGGCGCATGGTGGTGGAGCTCCTAGTCACAGAATACAAAAAGCAAATGCTGACAAATGGGGCATTGAGATTGAGGAGGTCGGTGTGGTACATCATGGTTTCTTTTGATTAAAGCGTTTGCAAAAGGAGAGAGAAAGGAGGGTGTCGTGTCCAGTTGCATTTGGTTTTTAGATCTGAATCGCCTCGGATGACACAGATCCAACATTCTACTCCCTAAGAAAATTGTAGTGGCCAAGGGGAATCAGTTGGTTGTTCATTTTTTTTTTAAGGGCCTCAGTTTTTCTTGGTTACTATTGTATTATTCGTAAGCGTTAAAAATTAAATTTATATGCAAACATACAACGTATGATATAAAATATAGATATGAAATTTATTCTCAGCCCCTGTGCTATCCTGTTATATTTCTTAAAGAATGAGGGTTATATTTCTTAAGGAAAGGATTCTCTACTACGTTCATAATCTCTCTACACTTCCATACCCTTCTATTTCAAGGATCACGGTTAAACACGTCAACATTTTATATTGATTTTTTATAGAATTAATAAGACAAAAAACAATATGAGAAGAGAGGATGGAAATAGAAGGATAAAGAATCCTCCTCCTTTCTTTAAGGGGTAGTTTGGGGTTTAGCTATTTTGAGGTGATATGAGCTCTACTTAACAACACTTGATTAGTTATCAATGATATTTTTTTGTTGACGGTTACACACAAACAAACAAACAAAGCAACCTTAAACCCATGCTTAGAAAAAGGGCACAAACCTAAAACGAAAATGAAAGACAAAACGGTGCCGTATCACCAGACGAATCATATTCGTTTCGTTTCCGTGTACGGCGTCGAAAAGCGTGGCATCCGATTAAGTTTGTTGCGCCTTTCAGCAAAGGGCAAAACTAAATCCGCCAAATGTCTTCAACATTAACCATTAAAATTTATTTTCATCTTTTTCCATCACCAAAAATAGAAGTAAAAAATACGAAAGAGATGAAGGAATATTAAAAACCAGGGAAAGTAGACGTTACCACAACAGTGAGTCCGCGAAAGACGTCGAGGGAACCAAGGCGTTGCTGCTGTTGCCGCGACTTCGAAGGCAATGACACCACCGCCGCTTCTTCGTTACTACTATTCATATAAGCGGCCCCACCGCCGGTGGAAGACTGATACGGCTGGATTGCCATCTCAACGTCGTCGTTCATACGACCATCACCGCCACCGATATTAATGTTCTCCTTCATGATAGGATCTGCCATACGACGTTCATCGTCGTCGGAGTACCCTCTAATAGGCTCGTACATCGCCATATCTCCCTACCCTATAACAAAAAAAAAAAAAAATCATAAAAATCGTGAATCTTCCATCTTATATATCAGCATGTAAATGTGCCTTATATGCAGAATCAAACAGAAAATAAGAGAATCGTAGAGCAGTAATATCGCTCGGAATAAGAAGAAAAAGAAAACAAATATATGGAAACATGAATCACGACCAATGGCAACAGAAACCTGATATCGGAGGGGAGGGCAGCAGAGCCTTATCTTCTTATCCCTCCTCTGGAAAACAAAACAAAATAAAACTCTGAATATTTTGTTTTGGGTTTAGGGAGGGGGAGGAGAGCCGCAAGGGGAAGAGGCACACCACCTTGCAGTCCTGCGTTTTGAAATGCTCCCCAAGTTTTCTGGTTTCTCTATATCCTCTTATGCTTTAATTTTCTCTCTCCCCTGACCCTGGTTATATAGAAACATATATAATATATATATATATATATATATATAATAAATATAAAACTTAAAACGAAAAGGTGTTTTTATATTTATAGTAAATGCAACTTGCAAGAGATATGGTTTCGTTGGTTCAAGTAGACTATAGTGCATAGGCAACGAAAAAACAGATATATATTATTTTAAGGTTCAATGATTTAAGGAGGAAACAGATATTTGTTTCGGTCCGTGTATTTACGCTGTAAATTCCCCAAAGTGTCCTCCCGGGCCCACCTAACCGCCTAAGAATTGGTAAATAAGAATCTGCTTTGTATTAGGACTCGAGAGTAAATCTACATCCCATCCAGTTACTAAAGTACAATGTTTTAGTATACCACTTCGACTAGTCTACCTAATCTCCAATTCTAATTACCAATTGATGTGTGACTCTGACTCTAACCCTCTGAGATTATTTGTCGTTAAGCTCTAATAAATTAATACTGGATCAAGCTAATGTTCTTACAATGTAGCGATATTTATCTTAAATTCAAATCTCAAAATAGCATATTTACAATTAAGTTATTTCCTCATTCTTAATATGACTATATATCATCGTTTAAATATACATATACACACACATTAGATCAAGAATTTATCAACCAGGAACTTCAAAGAATAAGATATGCGAGAGTACGGTAGAAAATCACCTCTAGCAATGGCAAGTATTATATATATATATATATATTTAGACGAAAAATCTTGATCATTATGTATTTGATCAAGAATTTAGTGGCCATAAACTCCTTCCTATTACAATTGGCGCTCAACGTTCTAAATTTTGTCGATATCACAATAGCATATGGTATTATTAAACTAATAATTTATTTATATTATAACATGTATGTATATATTAACAAAAGTATCGTTTATTAAGTTATAACAAATAAACTAATTAAGATATTTCTAACATCAGAAACAAAACATCTGAAAATGTCTTGACTGCCAACTTTAGATCTTGTCAATCTAATTCTTGGCATCGGTTTCCCGAATCCTGACACTCTTTTTCTCTGATGAGCTGCAAACACAAAATTCCAGGCTTCCCAAAAACGTGACGTGAACAGCTGAAGCTGTTGATTGCTGGGATTAAGGTCTAAAATATCAATGATTTTGGAAATATCGGTAATCTAAAAATACAGAAATTTGATGAAAATATTGGAATATTATCGATATCGATAAAAATTAAATAAAAATCATGCAAATTGTAAGAAAAACTTGGAAATTTTTATTGAAACTTTGCAGCATGTTTATTTAGATAATTATTTATTAGTTTATCACAAAAAAATTGGAAGGAAATGCATTGCATGATGGATTTAACTGATTTAAGTTGATTATATAGCGAGTTGGCAAACATTGTGAATGTAGAAAATATGTAGTAATTAATGAAAGAAGTTTAAACACACCATAATCATTTATATATAATGAATTAGTACAATATTTTACACTTTATACATTGCATGGTAAGATACATAAGTGATTTAGTACCACATAGAGTTCCTATCAATGTCTAAAATATTGATGATATCGGAAATATTGGTAATCCAAAAACACGAAAATTTCACTAAAAATATCAAGATAATATCGATATTTTAGACCTTGGCTGAGATTTTAAATAATGGAAGCAAAAGCATGGGTTGTCTTACTAAAAAAATGTAAATTCATGCTTGAGACTCATTTTCCAAATTTTATTGTTCATTTATTCTGTGTACGTATACGTTACGCTCATATGTAGATATTTGGTACAGCAATAGACTATATATACAGTAAAAAGGTGGAAAGCTACTATTTTTTTTTTTGGAAATCTGGAAAGCTACTATTTGACTTTCAAAAATCCTTCCAAAAGTAATTGGTTTTCCCACTAAGTAGAAAATTGACATGTGGTTCACGCTAGTAAAAAGATTGATCGATGAATGCAAGGGATATGGTTCGCTAACTACGAATATTTGACTTAATAAAAAAGGAATCTATCAAAATAAATAAATATAATGCGTAAGGAAAGAAAAATAATGTGCGAAGATCATTTCTTATGATATTAACTCTGAATACTACAAACGAATAATAATAATAATAATAATAAGATGACGAATAAATAGGGATAGGCTTAGTACTGATTTGGTATTGATGTGTTTTTATAAAAAGTAGATATCAAAAAAAGCCGAGCTCAAAAAATTGTTTGGTAAACATTTAAAAACAACTTATTTTCACAGTTTTAGGTGAAAAAAAGTTGAAAACGTGAAGCAGCAAAAATGAACTTATTCTCACAGCATAGCATAAGTAATTTTTTTTTCAAAGCACATTGTTTATACCATACTTAGGGCCTTTGTATTTAGATCTCGTATAAATACTCGGGAGACTTAAATGTAATTATGTAATAAAGGAATGAACAAATATGTAATAAGTGATGAGCCCTTATTCTATAAAATGGACTCCTCACCCTCACAATTGGGACATGCTCTTATATTCAGAGTAAGCCCTCTCACCCTCACAAAGCTCATCTCTCTAAAGCTCGCATGCTCACAAAAAGATAGCCCTCTCAAACTCTTTCTTTCTCTGGGTGACTCCCTCTCACCCTTGTAATCCATACATACAATCAGAGAAATACAATCAGTGTGGACGTAGCCCAAACATTGGGGTGAACCACGATACATCTTATGTTATTTACTTTCTTGTAGATACACGGTCGGATTTACGTTGTTCCAAGACCCCTCCGGTTTTGTGCATCAACATTTGGCGCCGTCTGTGGGAATCAATACGAATAGTTGTGTCGGTTCTCTTTCATTTTTTTCACCTCCGCCTTGAATCTGCAAAAACCCAAAAACCCAAAGCTTTCCCAGATAACCCACGGAGCCACCTCCTCTCTCACTCAGTCTCTCTCTGCAACTACAATACAAAATCCCACAACCTCTTTTTCCCTTCCTCTCTCTCTTTCTCTCTCTAAGCTGTTATTTACATAAGGAACAATATGGTATATTATAAAAGACACAAGCAAAAATGGCGAGTCAACTCGTTTTCGTGTTCGCACTCAGCGCTCTCCTCTTATTCTCCCACTCGGTTTTCTGCAAGGAATCGCACTCCATCGACGACGACGATGAGGATCTCAGCTTCCTCAAGGAGCCCACCGACCACGACGATGATGCACCGCACTATCCAGATCCGGATCACTACAACGAGGGCAATTACGACGATCTTGAGAACTACTTCGATTTTGACGAGGGCGGCGATCATGAGTACTCGTACAAGGAGCCGGAGGTGGACGAGAAGGACGTCGTCGTTTTGAAGGCGACGAATTTCAGCGATGTGGTGAAGAAGAACAGGTTCGTCATGGTCGAGTTCTACGCGCCGTGGTGCAGACACTGCCAGGTCGTGAAACCGGAGTACGCAACGGCAACTACCGAGCTCAAGGGGGAAAATGTAATTTTGGCCAAGAGTGACACCACGGAGGAGAACGAGCTGTCGCAGAAGTACGGCATCGAGGGTTTCCCGACTATCTTATTCTTCATTGATGGCGTTCACAAGCCTTACGCAGGCCAAATGACCAATGAGGGGATTGTAACCTGGATTAAGAAGAAGATTGGACCTGGTATCCAAAACGTGACCACATTTGAGGATGTGGAACAAATATTGACTGCTGAAAGCAAAGTCATTTTGGGCTACCTCAACTCTTTGGTGGGTCCTGAAAGTGACGAGCTTGTTGTTGCTTCAAGACTTGAAGATGAGGTATCCTTTTACCAAACTGTAGATCCTAAGGTGGCAAAAACTTTTCCATCTTGACGCTGAAGTTAAGCGCCCTGCTTTGGTCCTGCTAAAGAATGAGGCTGAGAAACTAAGCTATTTCGATATGAGAATAATGGACAGGAAGTAGAAAGCAAGCATGCCTACCCACCCACTCCATTGTCTAAAAAGAGGGCGTGTTGTCGACCACCCACATACAAAAGCAAGGAATAAGGGGAAACTTTGCTCTGCGAGAGCACATGAGAAAGCAATAACAAAGCAGAAAAAACAAAAGCAAAGCAAAAAATCGAAAGCAAAGCAAAAAAAAAAAAAAAAAAAAAAAAAAAAAAAAACGAGAAAAAGCATAAAGCAAAAGGGAGGCTTTCTTCTGCTCTACCCACCCACTCCATTGTCTAAAAAGAGGGCGCGTTGTCGACCACCCACATGCAAAAGCAAGGAATAAGGGGAAACTTTGCTCTGCGAGAGCACATGGGAAAGCAATAGCAAAGCAGAAAAAACAAAAGCAAAGTAGAAAAAACAAAAGCAAAGCAAAAAAGCGAAAGCAAAGCAACAACAAAAAAAAAAAAAACGAGAAAAAACAGAAAGCAAAAGGGAGGCTTTCTTCTACGAGAGCACATAGGGACACTGCAAAAGCAAGGAATAAACACCCTACCAGAATGATGTGATTTACTTTCCTTACTTTAACTCAACAAAGTCTATGTCTGAACTGTAGATGTAATTTATTTTTCTTATCTTTCGGAGACATCTGTATAAACCCCATCAGATGGTAATAAAAAAAAATTTTAAAAAATTAAAAAAAAAAGGCAAGCCCAAAATAATAGGCTGAAATGTTATGTGGATGGCGAATGCCCATATGCCCAAAAGAGCCAGGCCCTCTATTATCACAAACCAGGTGATCAAAAGTACGTCTAGTGCTACAAAAAAATTATTCGGCAGCATGCCGCTATTACCACCAACCAGGTGATCAAAAGTACTCCCAGTACTCCAAAATTATTTGGCAACATGCCGCTATTATCACCAACCAGGTGATCAAAAGTACGCCCAGTACTCCAAAATTATTCGGCAGCCTGCCATTATTATCACCAACCAGGTGATCAAAAGTACGTCTAGTACTTCAAAATTATACATGAGCATCACTCATGTCAAGCATACATAAACATTCATGAGCATCACTCATGTCAATCATACGTAAACATTCATGACCATTATTCATGTCAATATTCATGAGCATCACTCATGTTAACATTCATGAACATCACTCATGTTAACATTCATGAGCATCACTTATGTCAACATCCATGAGCATCACTCATGTCAATCAACATAAATATTCATGAGCATCACTCATGTCAATCTAACTTCAAAAGCTTCATTTGCAGAGCTCTAGCTTCAAAAGCTTCATTTATAAAAGCTCTAGCTTCAAAAGCTTCATTTACAAAGCTCTAGCTTCAAAAGCTTCATTTACAAAAGCTCTAGCTTCAAAAGCCTCATTTACAGAGCTTTAGCTTCAAAAGCTTCACTTACAAAAGCTTTAGCTTCAAAAGCTTCATTTACAAAAGCTCTAGCTTCAAAAGCTTCATTTACAAAGCTCTAGCTTCAAAAACTTCATTTACAAAAGCTCTAGCTTCAAAAACCTCATTTACAGAGCTCTAGCTTCAAAAACTTCATTTACAAAAGCTCCAACTTTGAAAGCTTCATTTACAGAGCTTTAGCTTCAAAGCTTCACTTACAAAGCTTCAGTGCAGGGTATACAAATACCGCATTCGAACAACCGCCACTTCGGCCCATACATGGATTCAAATTATACATAAGCATTACTCATGTCAATCATACATAAACATTCATGAGCATTACTCATATCAATCATACATAAACATTCATGAGCATCACTCATGTCAACATTCATGAGCATCATTCATGTCAACATCCATAAGCATCATTCATGTCAATCAACATAAACATTCATAAGCCTCACTCATGTCAATCAGCTTCGAAAGCTTCATTTACAAGAGCTCTAGCTTCCAAAAGCTTCATTTACAAAAGCTCTAGTTTCAAAAGCTTCATTTACAAGAGCTTCAGCTTCAAAAGCTTCATTTACAAAAGCTCTAGCTTCAAAAGCTGCATTTACAGAGCTCCAGCTTCAAAACTTTACTTGGAAAGCTTCATTTACAAGACTTCAGTGCATGGTATACAAATACCGCCTCCGAACAACCGCCACTTCGGCCCATACATGGATTCAATTTGAAGTCTCCAGCCAACATACTCTATTGACCGAAGACTTGGGGGATTACACTATACACCATATATTGGGCCTCAACTGAGCCTCATGATAAATACTTGGGGGACTTAGCCTGTTATTTATGTACTGATGAGCGATCGCTTATTCTATAAAAGGGATTTCCTCACTTTCATTAGAGAGCACCCATTGTTCATGTATTGAGGAGCGAGCCCTTATTCTATAAAAGGGACTCCATCACCATCATTAGATAGCATCGCTGCCAGCTGAGCAACCGTCTCGCCGCGAGCATCACTCCTAACTCATCACTTATGTATTGAGGAGCGAGCCCTTATTTTATAAAAGGGACTCCCTCACCTTCATTAGAGAGCATCACCGCCTACGGAGCAACCGCATCGCCGCGAGCATCAACTATAGCCCATAATTTATGTATTGATGAGCGAGCCCTTATTCTATAAAAGAGACTCCCTCACCTTCAACGCCACAAGTCGAGCCAACCAAGGCAACATAAGCCACAAGCCAAGCAGCCTAGCAACATGTGCTACTTATAAAGCCACAAGCCAAGCAGCCTAGTAACATGTGCTACTTATAGTTAAGCATCATTTCAGATTGAGTACTGCCTCATATAGAGTATCAGTCCTAAAGGACATCTAGTTACTTCGGCCCATACATGGACTAAATTTCAAGTTTCCAGCCAAAAGACTCTCTTGATTGAAGACTTGGGGGACTACTATTTATACCATACTTAGGGCCTCCGTATTTAGATCTCGTAAAAATACTCGGGGGACTTAAATGTAATTATGTAATACAGGAAGGGGCAAATATGTAATAAATGAGGAGCCCTTATTCTATAAAAGGGACTCCTCACCCTCACAATTGGGAGAGGCTCTTATATAGCAAGCCCTCTCACCCTCACAAAGCTCATATTTCTCAAGCTCTCATGCTCACAAACAGAGAGCCCTCTCAAACTCTCTCTTTCTCTGGATGACTCCTTCTCACCCTTGTAATCCATACATACAGTCAGAGAAATAGAATCAATGTGAACGTAGCCCAAACATTGGGGTGAACCACGATACATCTTGTGTTATTTACTTTCTTGCAGATACACGGTCGGATTTACGTTATTCTAAGACCCCTCCGATTTTGTGCATCAATACACATCAATACCAAACCAACCCTTAGACCATCTCCAATCCTGACCTAAAACCTAAAAATATTTAGCCCAGAAAATTTAGGTTTTAGCCCAGAAACAGCTTTTCTACTCCAACCCTTTTGGCCTAAAATTTTAGCCCCAGATTATCAAAAAATGAATTAAGGCTAATTTTTTTTTTAAAAATAAAATTATGTAGACTATCCTAAATTAATTTTATGAACATTTTAACCTAAAAGTATTTAAATTCTGAAAAATTTTGAAAAATCACTAAATCAATACATGAAAATCATGATAAACCACATAAACTTAAAAAAAAAAAAATTATTCTAGCCGTTGGAAAAAATATTTAAATTCCGATAAATTTTAAGATTATTCTAGCCATTGGATTTAAATTTGGACCGTTAGATCTTTTTTTTTACCGTTATATTTGATTATATTCGATTTAAGCCGTTGGATTCAATAAATATATAAATATAAAACAAAAAAAAATTGAATGTGGACCGTTGGATTAACCAACAGTCCAATTACCACCACCACCCGATGAAGAAAAATAGCCGTTGGCTACAGGACAAGGCCTACTTTTCACTCTCATCCCTGGATCCCAGCAGGCCTATATTTACCTTCATTTTAAGTTTTAGGTTTTAGGTTTGGTTTATGTTTTGGGTTGGAGTGAATTTGGGAGGGAAAAAAAGGAGAAAATTTAGGTTATAAGCCATTATTGGAGATGATTTTAGATTTAAGATTTGAAACTCTCGAAAGGAAAAAAAATAAAAAATAAAAAAATAAAAAAATAAACTAAAGCAAAAATAATAAAGAAGTAGAGGAATGACTGCACCTGCATTTTTGCAGTTGATTTGTTTTATGGGTTTTATGGTAAATTCAGCGTGCACATTTCAGTGATAAGCTTCCATTGCTTGCACATGTGATGCGGTTGCGAGATAAACAGAAGGAAAGAGGAAAAAAGAGAGATTGAAATTCGAATATTCGTAAATTCCCTTTAGATGGGACGGACACGGTTAAAGATAATCGCAGAAATATCAGCAAAATCACAAGTGAATCACACGACATGGTAGGCACCGTATACCTATTTTTGTTTGATTTTGTAGACACCCTTTTTCGTAGTGACAAAAAGAAATTATGCCCATATATTATGGAGTAGGATTTTCTTTCTTCTTTTATTTCTTTCCCTTTCTTCCTCTTTTTTTTGAACGGTCATGGTGAATTCACGTCAAGATCTTATATTATTTTTTTTTTATAGAAAGAGAAAGACAAAGTAGAGAAGGTGAGATGAGGGGATAGAAGGGATGGAAATAGGAGGGGAGAGAATCCTAATCCATATATTATAGTACATTTCGATCCAAACAGATTTCAAGCCCACATTCTACACGAGTTCGATTTCTAACGCTAGTGAATCACACGATGGTGGCTAAAGAGATGCATTGCTTATGTGAGTCTTTTCCCTAGAATGATGGATTGTCGTGACGAACAATCAACTTGTCACCTTTTAAAAAATGAGTAAGAAGGAATTTAGGATCCGTTTGTAAGTGTTTTTAAACGATTGAAAGTGCTTTTAAATAAAATATTTTTAGAACCAAACCTTATTAAAAATGCAAATTAATTATGAAATAACACTTGAAGTGCTTTAGTAAGAAGCATCTTAAGTACTTTTGAAACCTAAAAATATTTTCTCAAAAAGCATTTTCAATAATTTAAAATCATTTGCCAAACGAGCCGTTGGGCAAATTAGAGTAGTTTGCAATTGACTACTTGAAATTATTCATTTGAAAGTGACGGTGTAATGCTCATTTGGTACATTTCATTTCCGTCATCTAATGTTTGTACTATTTTTTTTTTTTTTTTAAATTTAACCTCAATTTTTTAATAGCCAGAAGTACCTCGTCCAAACACATCGTTAAGCAAAGTAACAGAAATTAGGTAAAACACGATTACATGCCAGTGCCAGGGACGATGCCGTCCATGACGTCGTAGACCTAAAAACACAATCACCTAATAACTTTAGCACGGGCATTACGCACCGAGTGACAAACACAAAATAAAGGTTTACCTTCGGTGCCTAAAAAAGTTGGAACCATTCCAAACATGAGTGGTGGAGTTGTACAAGGCGGTCATAAAAAATACATGCCGAGAATATGGTGGTTGGTTGGGCATGCAACTACAAGCATATGGTGGTCCGAAAAAACTAGTGGGGTGATTCACAAGGTCACCACCACCACCATCATATCATGTGATTAGGAAAGCGTCAACGTATTAGATTCGATAAGAAGGTAGAGAAGCAGTTAAGGGGGAGCTATTCAGTTACCAAAACCAAACAATATACGACCCTGTTGCAATCAATTGGGTGTCATTACCTTCACATAATTGCTAGTGCTTTGCCCACCCTCCCTTCTGCTAACTTCTACTAACTTCTACTGAGAGTAGGCTCTATTGAAAGAACTAAGACAATGGTTGGTATTTCTTTTGGGAAGATTGCTTCAAGCATAGCTCTCGGGGGAGGGAAAGAGAGGGCATTTGCACGCCTGTGCAGGAGTGCAGACGCTGACTTGAAACAGAAAATTATGTTGGATCGCCCTACGTGCAATATTTTCTATGCAGAAACATGAAGGGTACACATTACTACACTTTTGGATGATAGACCAGGCATCGTTTCGAACCAAAGAAGGAAAGGAGCCCCCATTTAAAGGGTAACGCATGCCACATGGTAATACAATCCAAACAGCTAGCATATGCTTATATAGCCTTACACACTTAATAAACATGAAAACTACTGATCCTTTTGAGAAAACCCTACGCTGCTTCGACGAAAAGTCAGCTGCCTAATCCCTCCTTCGTCATCAAACGTAACATGAAATTAAGCTCTCCTAACCCAACTAAGTATCGAAGTAAAGAATTCCCATTAAGCACCTGATGGCTCTAACTTACATAGGAAAAGAAAAAATGCTTCTGCATATTAAAGGACCATGGCACACGCCCCAGCAATCCACCCACAGAAATTATTAGGTCATGATACTTCTAAAAACAAGAACCAGAAAATGCCAGCTTACCCATTGGAAAGAGGCATAACCAGTGTATGCTTTTGCTTTCTTTAATTGAGAAGACATAAAAGGTCGTACCCAGTGCACAAGGCTCCCGCTTTACGCAGGGTCTGGGAGAGGTGAATGTCGGCTAGCCTTACCCCCATTTATGGAGAGGCTGCTCCCAAGTCTCGAACCCGAGACCTACCGCTCATGGGCGAAGGCACTTGCCATCGCACCAAGTGCGACCTCTTCTTAATTGAGAAGACATGACGTACCAAATTTCATCTCTTTAAGCCTGTGATCAGAACATTCAATGAGTATTTTCTACGTATACCTAACTATACGGATAATGTACTTTAATTATCTACAGAATCGTGGCTTGGAACCAGAATCTTGCCATTTATCCCTATCTGATCCATTAGTTTTGTATTAGCTTAATACAAAAAATTTAGATAACCCTTGACTGATATGCATGTTCATATTCATTTCCCCATTAAAAGTATAGGCTTTTGCTACTCATTTCAAGTATGTACTCTTCACCCAAACTTATTCCAGTATATATTTGTAGGTACTTACGTACATGAATCAAGATACAGGACGTTTACGCCTTCTATTTGTCCACTACAATTGCTTTATTTATCATTAGGAAGCTTTACCAAGCGGCAATTAGATGTGTTGCATTGTTTTCATTTTTTATGGTCTTATTTTTGTCTTTCCCTTCACAATCCTGAAAGTAAAGCAACAACGAACTACGTACAGTTTGCTAAGTATTCTGACTGATGACACATTATGTAGACTAATTAGGTAATACAGATTCGACTTGCCTAGCAAGGATGTAACAGAAGGACGTCGAATTGAAATATGCTTTCTTGAAAACGCATCTATTTCATCTCGATAAGTGTCATCACCTTACTTTGATTATAAGAGTCCTAATCACAACCTATTAAACTATTTCGTTAATAAAGAAGTTCACAAGCAATCATCACATAACAATTCAACTGGTGAGAGGCTCAATCAAAACGTGCAAATGCATATTTAGGGTCGAGATTCAAACTACAAATGATTCAGTTTCTAGCTGTAGTCAACATTAACTCATTAAGTAACTAAAATAAGAAGTGAATTCAACGTAGAAAGAAGACAGTGGAACTCACACAAGGCCAGCAAGCAAGGGAAGCAGTTAGCTATGCTCGTCTTTCTTAAGGCTGCCACAGACATTGCACTCCATGACATTCGAAGGACTTCCGTCATCTTTCGGGGGCAATGGAGCCAGGGTGCCCCAGCAATTGGTTCTGTTGCACATGAACCTGACAAAGAAATAGGCGTGTGGGAAATCGGCTTCCCCTTGGGCTTCGGCTTCGGCTTCTTCAATGTCAATCCCGGATTCGGGTTCTGATTCCGAGGATGCCTCCATTTCCTGGTCTTGGTCCTCATCCATACCCACTGCTTCTTCCTCACCCTCCTCATTGTCGGACCAACTAGCTTCCACCTTGCAGCGATCACATTGACAAGCAAAACCATAGTCCTCCGCCAGAGTCCTCTGCCGGTTCGAATGACTCTGATTCACCGGGAAATAGCTCAGGCAGATCTCCCTCCCTGCCGGAA
This sequence comes from Malus domestica, assembly GCF_042453785.1. Taxonomy (NCBI): domain Eukaryota; kingdom Viridiplantae; phylum Streptophyta; class Magnoliopsida; order Rosales; family Rosaceae; genus Malus; species Malus domestica. The sequence continues at coordinate 10,042,653 of NC_091673.1, forward strand.
CATCATGTATCATCCTGATCACCATGTCCGTGTTGTGTTCGCTGTCTGTGTCGATATAATCAAACCGGCAGGCATTGGGGAGGCAGTCGTGGTTGAAGAACGAAGCTTTGGGATAAATGGCGTAGGCCCTGCTCGACCTCTGCGACAATTCCGTGAAGGGTTCCATCAATCCAAAGGCGTTGAGCTTGTCCTTGGCCAGTAGAGCCGCCGAGAGCTCTACCGAAAACATCTGCTTCTCTAGGAGAAATGGAGGAGGAGCACAGAGTGTCGAGATGAGAGAGTGAAGAAACTGGGCAGCTGCGGTGGTGTCGGCAACGGCGGAGTCGTGCGGCTGGCCCTGGAGAGACAATAGAATCTGGAAATTGGAAGGGGAAACGACCGCGAGATTGTAGGCGGCGACCAAGAAACTGGCCTGGACCTGGCGATCGAGCGGCTGGGCGGAGAGAGGCGAAGAAGGGTCTCGGAGACGGCCCAGGGCTTGGCAGGCCCAAGGAGAGTGGGAGGAGGAGAGAGCGGCAGAGAGGCAATTGGGGCCGCAGAAGACGTGGTGGGAACACCATGGACATAGTTGAGGCTGAGCTTGGGGTTGGGGTTTTTGTAGGGTTTTGAAGCAGCGGTGGCAGTAAGGGTGGGGAGAAGGAGTGATGAGAGGAAGAGCAGAGTAGAGGAGGATGGGAGAGTCTCTGAGAACGATTTCGCCACCCCTGAGTGGCTCAGCGGCCACTAACGCCCGTCCTCTCCCTTCGATCTCCGTTACCGTCAATAATTCCTTCGTCATTTCCATTTGCTTCCTGCGGTTTTAGGTCAGTTGTGTCTCGGACCATCACATGTTCTTTTTTTTTTTTTTGGAATACTATCACATGTTCTTTACCTCGAATTTACCACACCTATTTTTTTTGTTTTTTTTTTTTTTGTTTTTTGAAAGCAGGGGAACAACAAGGCAAAGAAGCCAAAGAACAAGAAAGCCTACAGAGAGGCAAACACAAAGCAGGAAACCAAGTAGTGAACGGGGATACAACAGAGACACCGCCACCTAGTGGAGACGTCACCCCAAACACCACCAAAAAGAAATCAATGAGGACACGGGAGCCCATCATTGTTCAAAACAAAGACCAACGAAGATGGGGGCCGCTCGACCCTAACAGAATCACTCATCTCCGTAAAACCAACTGACGCTAGCTCATGCGCTGCACCATTAGCTGATCTAGGTACCCAAGACCAGCGACAGAACTGGAAGGCCTCCCCAAGCTGTTTGACCCGAGCCAACACAGGGAAAGACTCCCAACTGCCCATCTCTAAAAAACCAGAGAGACAATTAACAGCATCAAGAGAATCAGATTCAATAATCAGAGCATTGATACCCAAAGCTACACCCAATTCACAACCACGAAGCAAAGCTAAAGCCTCAACTGCAGCAGCCGAGGGAGCAGAAAAAGGGTACCTTGCAGCAGCAACAAACCTCCCTTCCGTAGCCTGCATAACCACCCCAGCGAAACCCAACTTTGAAACCTTTGACCAACTAGCATCAATATTTATCTTGATGAAAGGAAAGGTAGGAGCACACCAACGCGAAACATGCCCCACCCTACCAGATCCCTCCAACCTGGACGCTCCCAAAATATCTTTCGAAGCCAAGAAAGAGCCCACAACCGTAGATAAAGCAAACAACACTTTAGAAGGATTAATGGGCACCTTATTATACACAAAGTCACAGCGCGTCTTCCAAATAAACCAACAGGTATAAGCAATATAAGACCGCATCCACTTAGCATGGGTAGAGGACGCAAAGGAAGAAGACCACACATCCTTTAACCAATCCACCCAAGAGTGAATAGCATCACGATCAATTTTGTAGTTCAGGGCACCTCCAAACCAAATAGGCTCAACCCACGAACAATTAAGAAAAAGATGCCCAATAGTCTCATCATGGCAAAGACAAATATGACAGATAAAGGAAATAGAGGACCTTCTGCGAAAAAGGGCCGCACAAGTAGAAAGGCAATTATGCAAAGTGAGCCATAGAAAATGGCGCAATTTCGGGGGCACCTCAAGCTTCTAGATAAGGAACCCCACGAGCAGTAGAAAGCCGATTATCCCTCAGAGCAAGCGATCTACTTTGAATCCACCGGTAACCCGACTTGACTGTGTAAATACCATTCTTACTACATCCCAAAATAATCCGGTCCTTGTGACTCAAATCACCAATTGGAGTGTCCTTAATAGCCTTTTTATCCGTATCCGAGAGGAAAGGTAGCAGGAAATTAAGATCCCACCTCCTAGAAACCGGACAAATAAGCGAGCTCACACGCAAACTAGAGGTAACCGGAACCGACCCAAAAGGCAGAGAATGACCTAAAGACAGAGACGGTAACCACTTATCCACCCACACCCGCACATCCTGACCTCCCAAAATTTGCCAATGAGAACCAAGTTTAAGCAAATCCCTTCCCGTGAGAATACTAGACCAGGCCCAAGAAGCACGACCACCTTTCGTTGCTTCCCAAATATTGCAATGAGGGAAATAACGAGCCTTAATTACACGAGCCTATAACGAATTAGGGTCTGAAACCAAGCGCCAACATTGTTTAGCTAACAAAGCAGCATTAAACTCTTGGAAATTCCGAAAGCCCAATCCACCTAAGTCTTTTGGAAGACCCAAAACATCCTTGGAAACCCAATGCATTTTGCGAGCTCCATCCTTGTTACCCCACCAAAAATCAGCCACCAAAGAATCAAGCTCCTGACAAACAATGGCAGGGAATGTAAAAATACTTATAAGGTAAGCAGGAATAACCTGAACAACAACCTTAATCAACACCTCTTTTCGGACTCGGGACAAAGAACTTTGTTTCCACCCTTGCATTTTCTCTAGAATTCGCCCCTTCACATAAGAATGGCCTCGCTTCTTGGACCTTCCCCAAATAGCAGGAACCCCCAGATAGGTCCTAGGATTACAAACCACAGCCATACCAAGAATACTCCCCAGGTGGGCGGAAAGCGAAGCCGGAACATTTGCCCCAAAGAAAACGCTAGATTTCAATAAGTTGACATTTTACCCCGAGGCTTCACAATATGTAGCAAGAAGATCGCTCAGATGCCGACAGTTATTCTCATCTGCTCGCAAGAAAATTAAAGTATCATCAGCAAAGAAAAGATGGGATATAACCGGTCTCGAGAAACCCATCCGCACACCAACCAGCCGCCCTTGATCCACCTCACCCTGAATCATTCAGGAGAGAACCTCCCCAACCAATATGAATAAATAGGGAGAAAGAGGATCCCCCTAACGGAGACCCCTGGAGGGAGCAAATATAGTCCCATGTTGCCCATTTAGAATAACATTAAACTGAACCGAATTAACACAGCCCATGATAAGCTTTCTCCACATCAGACAGAACCCCATCTTTTCCATAACCGCCTCCAGAAAATCCCATTCAACCCTATCATAAGCCTTCTGCATATCAAGTTTAATGCCCAACTCAAATTTATTCTTTGCTTTCCTCTCTTTCAAAAAATGAAAGATTTCATGAGTTATACCAATACTATCCTGAATTTGTCTACCCGCCACAAAAGCATTCTAAGAAGGAGAAATAATGGTCTGCAGTAACACTCTCAGTCTATTGGCGAGAACTTTTGACAGAATTTTGTAAGAATAGTTGCATAAACTGAAAGGCCTAAATTGCGAAACAGATTCAGGATTTGCAACCTTTTGGGATAAGAACAATATGAGTATCATTCAGAGTACCTGAGATGGTAGAGTCCTGAATCAAAGCTTTAACCAAAGCTAAAACATCCGTTCTGACAGTCTCCCAAAAAGACTGGTAAAACACCCCTTGGAATCCGTCCAGGCCAGGAGTCTTCAAGCACCCCATTTCCAGGGCTGCCTCCTTAATTTTGTCATCTGAAACCAACGCAACCAAAACCATATTCATAGCATCAGAAACCACATGAGAGATACAGTCCAATGAGGAGCCCCAGTTCCGAGACCCAGCCGAGCTGAAAATGTCAACAAAATAGTTCTCCACCAAGTGACGAACCTGATCAGGACGCTCCACCCAACACTCACCCTTATCCTTAAGCTTCACAATGGTGTTCCTACGACGCCGATGCAAAGTTGAATGATGAAAAAACTTAGTATTAGCATCCCCATCTCGCAACCATTTGACCCTAGAGCGTTGACACCAAAAACTTTCTTCCTGCGCCCTTAGATCATCAATGAATTGAGATTTCTCCCTTATCACATCTTGGTTTGAACCCCAATCCCTCTGGAGATCATCTAATTGAGCAAGGAGATCTTGAATTTGAAGGCCCCGCCTCTTAAACTTGGTACTGCTCCAGCGACACAAACTAGACCGGCAAGCAGTTAATTTTCTCCCCTAATTCAACAAAACATCACCGTGTTGCTTGTGTTCCTAACAGGTACAAACCAAATTCTGACACTCTTCCTCCTTAGCCCAAAAAGCCTCAAACCTAAAAAGCTTCATTCCTTTCAAACCATCCAAATCAGACTTAATTATGAGAGGGCAATGATCAGAAGCCAAAACCGTGCCATGCGTAAAAGTGGAGTTAGGCCAAAGGTCCTGCCATAAATCATTAACAAGGACCCTATCAAGCCGTTCCTCCACCCAATCCCCATATCTCAATCCTCGCCAAGTAAAAGCCAGCTCATTGAAGCCCAAATCAAACAAATTCAAAAAATTCATGAAATCCTCCAAATACCTGGGCCTATTATACAATACCTCAACCCCTCCAGCCTTTTCATAAGCCCAAATGTACTCATTAAAATCCCCACCACATATCTAAGGAATCTCCAAATGAATAAAGTGATTTATCATCCAACCCCAAAACATTTGTTTTTCATTTCTATAAGGAGTCTCATACACCCTAGTGACACGAACCCATCTATTATCCCCTTTAATGCGCTGAACATCATCAATAATATTATGTGAAGAAAAAACAATTTGAACCACCAATGTGTCATCCCACCACAAGCTTAGGCCTCCAGCCCTACCAACAGGCGAGACGTTAAAATCGTTCAGAAAACCCAATCGCCTCTTCACCCCATCAATTCTATGATCTTTCATCTTAGTTTCAAATAAAAATATCATAGAGGGTCTCTTATTACGAATAAGCCCATGTAGAGCCCTAACTGCCATGTCCGACCCTAGACCACGGCAGTTCCAAAAAATATAACTCATAGCTGACTTGCGGCTGTTGAGGGTCATCCGCCGCCACCCCGAGCCATCTTGCCCGCCTTGTTTACCAAACTCTGATCTTGGTCAGTTTCTGAGACATCTTCCAATAATTCCCTCCTGTCACGAGCTTCACATGGGACTTCCCAACTCTCTTCCTCCGCAAGAAAAGCCCGTTCCACCACTAAACAAGTTTCCTTAAAACTCATGCTCCTCCATAAGTCAGCCACTCTACCTTTACCAATCTCCTCTATACCAAACCCCTGAACTTTTTTAGCGGAGAAGTAGATAGCTCCAAGCTTTGCATTTCCATTCCTCTTTAAGTACCCCATTCAGCTACTCCACCCAAAGTGAAGAAATCCTCAGTAATTGCTATAAGAGAACCCGACTGCCAACCACCCGCATGTTGACTTCCTGAAAAACTAGAATGTGAGCAGCCTTCCTCAACCGCCGTTATAGACGGACGGTCCCCATCAGCCTCATTCCCTGGAACCTGGTCAGTTGAAACCAAAGATCGTGGCTTTCGGCGCCACTTCTTTTTACTGCTGCCCTGGTGAGCAGAACCCACCCTAGGTGCAATAGCCCGAGTTACATCCCCCCTTGGTGAAGTCAAGACTCTTCCTCCCCGTTGGTTCTGAGACTGAGGAAGGCCAGAGCCCCTTACCTCACCAGCCTGCCGTCGCTCACCCATCCCCACATTTAACATTCTCAAAGGCTCCATAACATCCCTAACTGGATGAGCCTTTGTCCACTCCCCATACGTAGCTACCCCTTTCACCAGGAGCCTGAAAATTGCATTCTGTATTACCATGCCCAATGAGTCCACATCGGTAACAGAAATCTAGGAGCTGTTCATACCAAAAATCCACCCAAGTATCACGGTTCTGGTCCATCCGAATCCAACAACCATTACATAACGGCTTACCCGTATCAATTAGGAGTCTAACTCGCAAGAACCCACGAGCTTTACCTGGATCCTCTAAAACTATAAATTGTTCAGCCTCTTGAGTAAGACGTTGAATATTAGCTGAAGAAATCAAGCCCAGTGGAACGCCACGAATCTGAACCTAGAAGGGAATAGTCTTCATCTCAACTTCCTCCAAGGCTAGCTCCGGGGGCCATTTCTTGACAGATAACACCTTCTTCATCACTGCCCATGGTACCTGTTCAAGAATTTTGGAGGCCATACTTTCATCTTGGACCGAAATAAGAAACGTATTATCCCTTACCTATTTGATGTCAACCTCTCCCAAATCTTTCCAAGCTGATCTGAGAATATTCCTTAACTCCCCATTTGTTCAACAGTTTACTCGTAAGAACTTTCCCAATCAATTTGACTCATTGCTCCATAGACGATAAGTCCAGCGCCTGATCCAAATTGACCACAAGCTCCTCCACTCCACTGTTCTCCATTAGAGAATAACACAGATTGACAAGTTGCCAAACCAGAACTACAGAGTACACCAGACTCGCTGCATTAACCCTCAGTATAATTCCCCAGAATAATCTGATAAACGTTTGAAGCCATGACCCACTACACCCTAATAGATAAGGCAAAATGAACAATCCCATAAATGCATTCACTATCATATACTTGAACGGGGTAGGTGAAATACGCATTGGAGATACACCTGTCGCCGAGATCCCAAATGGCCAATAAATGACATATTTAAAACCAAGACGCCCCCTTGAATAGATCCTCATAAATACATAAATGAACAGTAGCTCCAAACAGTACATCTGAAAATCCCCTACCCACCAGAAACTGGTGAGGAAGAGTTAAAGCCTGATACCGCCGCACAGGACCAAACCACCAAACGCTCAGCAAAACCCCCCAATTAATTAGCCAATCAAACCAGGAATTAAAGACCCCACCTACACCCACCCAAAACCCCAACCGTAAAAGGATAAAGCGCCATAGACCCACATAACCAGCAAAGAATCGAAGGAACCAACAAAGAGAGACAAGATAGGGAAACAATAGGAACACAGCAGAACAAAGAGAGCAAACAACACGGACAAAGACGGATCTCACAAATGAGAAAACACTCTCACATCGGAGAGGCCACACCTATTTTTTTTAGGCCTTCATAAACACTAGTAGACTGTAATGTTTGAGTACTCGTGACTTTAGTTACAAATAATTTTTTGTTTACTAAATAAAAAGATGTTGTAAAAGCAGTGTGAATGTCCTCTATAAAAGCAGTACCTACTTGAAGATTTTGGACATCAAGTCGTGATTGGTAGTTCATCACCTAACTTTTGTATTTAATATTATTGACTAATGAAAAGGTGAGGTAGAATGAAAATGGACTTGAGTCCAGTCCGTTGTTTGTTGTGTCAAAATATGAAATGGACAATACTGGATAGAGTTATGAATCCCTAATAAAGTTACATGTATTACAAGTCTTATCTTACAAGTCTCTGCTAATCCAGTGATATTCCTAAGAGCCAATCCAATCATATCCCCCTGAGCTAATCCAATCCTGAGTTATGAAAATTGTTAGTAATCTTCCCCTTAGCTTGAGGTTTTGAAAGGGGTAATAATCCTTTAAGAACACCAAGAACGGTAAATAATAGAGTAAACCAATTGGGCTCATGGGCTGTAATTCCTCCCAAGCCCAAATAAAACCCAAATCACCGTGTTAGCCCATTGGGTTTATAGGCCCAACTCAAGAGAAATTGAGGTTGAAAAATATACGACTAAATTCTAATCGCTTGTCTAGTCTTTCGACTTTTGGGAGGCAGCAAAGTCGGTTCCAAAAAATTCTAAAATTGCAAAAGGATGGTGGGACGAAGAGTTGATCTGACCTAACCACGGTTAAAAGGTGGGTTAGGGTTAGGGTTAGGGTTAGGCCTAGCGGCACCTGCTATTATATAGAAACATCCTCCGCCCATTTCGTCTCTCGACTCTCCAGGAGCTCTCGGCTGCGCGCTTTCTAACAGGTCCTCCCCTCTTCCCCTTTTGTTATTATTATTCTTATTTTCTTTTCCGATTTTTCTAGGGTTCTTATGCGATTTTTCTCGGTTTCTTGTGCGATTTTTCTAGGGTTCCTATGCCAGTTTTCTAGGATTCCTATGCGATTTTGTTCGCTCAATTGCTTGGATCTGCTTTTTTTTTTTTTTTTTTTTTTTTTTTTCTTCTGTTGAATTAGCGAATTGGTTTATTTTATATTTCATGTGAGTATATGGATGCTGTGATTGGTATTTTTTTTTCCTGAAGGTGTGCAATCAATTCGCATATAATTGTGTTTTTTGACGTTTGCGTTATTTATTGATTTATATTTGTGTCGGAATCATCAGGTTTTCTGCTTAATTTGTAGTTGTATTGGTATGTCCTGTGATTATTAGCTTCCATCGTGAATAATTGTTGTTTTATTTTATGCTTGATATCATATATTTATCATTTTTAGCTTGATTTCATCAATTAATTGCCGGATGCGTGTGTTTCTTCTCGTCCCTTGTTCCGTGCTATGGCCTTAATTAAATAGATTGCATGAAATATGTAGTGTGGAGGCGTTCCGGTATGATATAAAGCAACGGGAACATGTGTATGTTTGTATGCTGCTTATTTCATTTTAATGTGGATTCAACGCATTTCTCTTGTGTTCTCCGGATTCAGTATTTGTAGGTAGATGCATTCATGCTATTACCTTGTATTGCTGCTTGTTCTGCGTTTTGGGTTGTAGGCTGCTCAACTATTTCAATGTGAAATGCGTGACTCCTTTTCGTGTGCTACTGAGTTCAGTATTAAAAGTTAGATTCTCTTACCTTTTATGCTTCTTCATAAGCATTTTTGGGTTGTTGTCTGCTTAATTCTTTCAACCTGAAATGCATGACTTCATATCGTGTTCTACGGATTCAGTTTTTATAGTTAGAACCTCTTACCTTTTATGCTTCTATATTTTCATTTTGGTTTGCCGTCTGCTTAGTTCTTCCAACAAGATTGTGACTTCTTGTCGTGTTCTTCAAATTTAGTGTTTGTAGGTATAACTCTTGTATTTTAGCTCTTACCTTATATATTTCTTCATTTTCATTTTGGTTGATAACTGGTTAATCCTTCCAAAATGAGATGTGTGGATATTTGTCTTGTTCTTCGATTTCAGTATTTATTGCTAAAAATTTCTGCATCCCGGTACTTTACACTTTATTAAATTGTTTCATATATTGCCTTTATTTGTTGAGTTTTTCACTGTCTTGTAACTGGTGGCTTTATTTTATCTGGTTTTGTTCATTTGAAACTCATGTATGTTATTTTGCAGGCCATCAATTGTTGTTTCAGCTGTTGCTGTAATTCTTCAGAATGGCAGATGGTCATGAGACTGATAAGAACATTGAAATTTGGAAGATTAAGAAACTGATCAAGGCACTTGAAGCTGCAAGGGGTAATGGAACCAGCATGATTTCTCTCATCATGCCTCCCCGGGATCAGATTTCTCGTGTTACTAAGATGCTTGGTGATGAATTTGGAACTGCATCAAACATTAAGAGCAGGGTGAATCGACAGTCTGTTCTTGGGGCTATTACATCCGCTCAGCAGAGGCTCAAGCTTTACAACAAAGTTCCTCCGAATGGGCTTGTGCTGTACACAGGGACCATTGTTACTGACGATGGGAAGGAAAAAAAGGTCACCATTGATTTTGAGCCTTTCAGGCCAATCAACGCATCTCTTTACCTCTGTGACAACAAGTTTCATATTGAAGCTCTGAATGAACTCTTAGAATCTGATGACAAGTTTGGTTTCATTGTCATGGACGGAAATGGGACACTTTTTGGGACACTAAGCGGAAACACTAGGGAGGTGCTTCATAAATTTAGTGTCGACCTTCCAAAGAAGCACGGAAGAGGAGGGCAGTCAGCTCTACGTTTTGCTCGTCTGCGAATGGAGAAGCGCCACAACTATGTTAGAAAGACAGCAGAGCTTGCCACACAGTTTTTTATTAATCCTGCCACCAGTCAGCCCAATGTTTCAGGATTAATACTGGCTGGATCAGCTGACTTCAAAACCGAGCTTAGTCAGTCAGATATGTTTGATCCTCGTCTGCAGGCCAAAATACTGAACGTGGTGGATGTTTCTTATGGAGGAGAGAACGGTTTCAACCAGGCTATTGAGCTGTCAGCAGAGATCCTGTCCAATGTGAAATTCATTCAGGAGAAGAAGTTGATTGGAAAATACTTTGAGGAGATTAGCCAGGATACAGGAAAGTATGTTTTTGGTGTTGAGGACACACTAAAAGCCCTAGAGATGGGTGCTGTCGAGATTCTTATTGTGTGGGAAAGTCTGGACATCAATCGGTATGTGCTGAAAAATACGACTACTGGTGAGATTATAGTGAAGCATTTCAACAAGGAGCAGGAGAACAATCAGAGCAACTTCCGGGATGCTAACAATGCGGAGCTAGAGGTTCAGGACAAGACGTCACTGCTGGAGTGGTTTGCTAATGAGTACAGGCGGTTTGGTTGTAGTCTTGAGTTTGTCACCAACAAGTCGCAGGAGGGGTCACAGTTCTGCCGTGGTTTTGGTGGCATTGGAGGAATTCTTCGCTACCAGCTTGATATGAGGTCGTTTGATGAGTTTTCTGACGATGGAGAAGTTTATGATGATTCTGAATAGCAATCAATCAACTCTTCCCCAAAACTGGTGCCGCAAGGTGGGGTGCAAAATGCCTGCACCAGTGCGCTCGGAGTTGTGGTTTCTGCTACTGCTGCTCCTGAGGTATTCTCAGAAACATTCTCAGGCTTGATTGAGGTATCCAATTCTTCTCGCTTTAATATTTATAATATCATTCTCTTTAACAACGATCGGTCCCTTTATCATGTTTTTATTTCTTGAAGGACATTACATTGTTATCTGATCTCAAAAACCTTGATCTGGTGATTTCATCTGGATCGCAGAAGAGGCAAGGAAAACCGATCATCTGGAACGAGGACACAATGCCGAGAGCTGCTGCTCCCTGTGGATCAAGACCTTCCGAACATATGCACCCGTGCATCAAGAACCCCTTTATGATGCTGGAATGTGGTCCTTGGGGTAGTGCTTTCGGTTAAGTTGTTGTATTTGGTGGTGTACTGGTGACTTAAGCCGTTACTGTCTTGGGGACAATTTCCTAGCGTCGTCGCGGCGGCTCGTCTTTGAGATGAAGCCGGGCTGAATAATCTATGTTTGAACTAGTAGTTATCTTTCTCTTATGTGCGTGTGATGACTCCGAAGAAGTAAATCTATGCTTCTTCTGGCTTAATATCCTCCTTATTTGGTGCTTTTGAATCCATTTGGTGCTCGACGTGCGATATGTGGATTTGTCGTTAAATTCGTAGATCTGGCAAAGAACGGCACAATGTTGCAAGATCAATGAACGTGATTCGTTGCTCTGTTTACCGGTCTACTATCAAGTTCTAGTTTTCTTATATGAAAATGGTTTTCTTCTATCCTCCCTTTTAAGCTGCTTTTTTGACCTCCTAATTAAAAATGCCAACTAAAATTGAAACAAAGTTCTTTTATGAAACATTATATGAAGAATCTGGGATTTTTAGCAAAAAATGGTTCTTGATATATAATAGCATTTCACTTAGGTTCGCGACAATGAAAATTTGATAGAAATGGTCTTTTGTTTATTATAAATTATTTTGATCATTCATAGAACTAAATATGTCCATACTCTCGATAAGTTGAGGTATTGATTTGACAAGAATCTTTTAAAACGGTGCTCAGGTAGTCATTCCCTTTTCGCAACAACTTAGCAAGAATATTTATAATTTTTATAAGGAAAGATCAAGATGATTTACTCAGGGACTACGTCTATCAATTTTAACATCAAAGATCAAAATAATTGACTATTTTAACTAAATAGTCAAGAATTTTAAAACAATGGCACAACTCTTCGAAAATTGATGTAAACAAGTTCATGCCTAACTAGTACTCATTTTGAAAACATGTGATATGATTAGAATATAGGGAAAAGATCTTTGCACTCATTTTTGGTTCTCATGCACGTTTATTTGTTTCTAAGGCACATGAGAATTAATTGAAAAATAAATATGACGTGTGATTTCTTTTTTCTTTTTGAAATTCACAATGGGATATGCCTTTTGCACTCGTAAAAAATCACTTTACACTAATGAGTGTAAAAACTTGAGAAGAAAAAAATGCATGATAACATTTTTGGATTCAAAATGATACAGGCCATTTCTCTCATCTTATAAGCTTTTTTGTATTATTTGACATCAAATTAAATAAGTTAAAAAAAAGCAAAGCATATGATTAAATATAGAAGTGCGGGACCAAATAAAAGACGTGATTATCATTTTTTTATTTTTAAAAGATGGATAATTTGTGGTAAATTACGATTATCGACCATTTTGCTAAGAAGTACTCACAGAGTCATTTCAGCCTTCCATTGACCACAAGTTTAACTTCCACACTAGCATCGGATTTCGAACCTGAGACTTCCAGTTTTTAGTTTTAAAGAAGCCTTATAAGCCACCATTTACCACTGGACCACCAGTTCGTGATTGATGATCATTCTTTTTAAAAGATGAGTAATAATTATCTTTCAAAAAATACATTAAACTAGAACAAAAGAGAAAGGCCGAATACGGCCCAACAACAAAAAATAACCCAAAACATCCAACAGAGCGAAGCACGGCCCACAAAAGCTGGCCCTCCCGTGCCGAGGTTGCAGGTGACAATTAGGTCTAGCAATCGAGTCGCGGTGTGTCTATAAAAAGGCGGCCTTCGTATTCATTCGGTGGAAATTGGAATGCGCATCCCGCGGCCGCCGTCAAAGCCAAGGCCACAAAATTCTGCAGAATCGTTTCTCTGTTTGTTGATTGATATCCTGCTTTGCTTTTCAGCCATTCTTTCTCTCTGCTAATTACTTATTCTTATTCGCATTTGCGTGGTGTGTTCGAACTTGAAAATATCGCGATTCCTTGTGTGTGTGTGTTTGTTTTTAAGAGTGTTTTAACGAAAAGCCCACGGTACTGTTCACTTTAACGAAAAATCATATTTTTATACTAAAAAGTCAAACCTGGTACTATTCACTTTACTCTTTATTTTGTCATTTTCATTAAAACTCAAAGTTTTCAAATCATTTTCATTAGTTTTTCTTTTTTTTAATTGCTTTCTCAAACGTTGATTAAGTCATTAATCAAAGAATGTATATGTTAATAAATTTGAGTTAAAAAAACGTGATGCTTTTGATTTGATGTGATGTGAAGCAGCAGCAGCAGGTCCCGATGATTGAACTCCATTTATATATAAAAGTTTCAGCCTTGTCTGAATCGATTCTGTGTTGATAAGTTTTTACGTTCTGAGGGAGCTGCCCCCTTCACTTTTACCTTCTTTTTTTTTTGTTTGACTTTCTGTGTAAGATCTGGAAAACCAACATTTTACTAGGGGTGTATTACGCCCTTTTTTACTTTTTACATTCTTTTAATTTTTGACCGTCAGGTCAGAAGAATTGCAGAAGATCAACAGATATAAATTAACAAGAATGTATAAGACATAAAAAATGGGATGTGCTATCCATACACCCCTTTTTACTTTTCCCACACCCATTGTTAATTTCTGTCATTTGATCTTCTTTAATTCATCCGATCCAACGGCCGAAAATTAAAAGGGTGTGAGAGAAGTAAAAAATGGTGTGTGGATATCACATCCCTAAAAAAATATGTGTAGATAGCACATCCGTTTTCTTAAGTGGATGAGACAACCATTTTTGACAAACTTTGCTTAATCAATCAGATAGTTGGGTTGCCCTCTTCTACCCAAGCAATAATTTCGACGTCAGCAATTATTGTTCGAACGTGTTCGAGCTAGCATAGATGGGTTATAAGTTTTTGATCAATTGCCTGTATAAGTTTTTTTATCAATTACCTGAAATCAAATATCAACGACCTTAATATAGCGTGAAATTTTTTCAACAATTGAAATTTTTTATGTCAATTTGGTTTTATTTTCACGTGTTAACCTTGTTTGCTTTTCAAAATGCTTCGATAATAAAAGGTCTCATAATTTTTTTTTAAATCGAAAAACACAAAGACAAAAGGTCTCGTTCAGATTTCTCTCGCAATTGCCGTCACCCAAAGAGCTTCCTGAACGAAATCAGACGCTGAGGAACCATTACTAGCGGGGCAATTGCGATGGAAGGTGGCGGTACGAGGACCGAAACCGGGTTCTTCGCACCTTCCCATGCATAAGCACTTCCCTTTCGGGAAGTTCGCTTTTGATTAAAATGTTCATAAAATTAATTAGGGTAGTCTACATAATTTTTTATTTTAAAAAATTTACTTTAAGAAAATAAATTAGTTTAAATTCATTCTTTAATAATCTTGGGCTAAAATTTTAGGCGAAAAATTGTTTCTGGGTTAAAATATAAATTTTATAGTCTAAAAATTTTGGGTTTTAGGTTGAAGATAGTCTAAAGAAAATATCCTTAATAATAAAGAAAGTGTCCTTAATAGAAAATGCACCTTTAATGATAAAGAAAGTTGTTTAAGAGTTTTTTAATGAAAAAATGTTTTGCGAGGTGCCTTTACTTACATAAATTTTCCACTAGAGGTATGATTTTTTCCAATCAAACAATTAGGACTCTCTTACCATTTATCCTTGGATAAATGGTCAGATGAGTGGGTTTCCGTTTCCCTCTGGCATATCTCATCTGCAGTAACTTGTGAACTGGGAAGTTCTACTGTGGATGGTGAAACCTTTGTGGTTACATTTACCATGACTGCACAACTGGAAGTAGACCCGTTTGCCCTTGCGACGCTGTACATCTGCACTCCTGCATGCAATCTCTTGACCATGGCCCACATTCTTGCCCTAACACCTATCTTCACAATCTCCCTTGGAAGCCCTATATCTTCATGGTGAAACAAAAGCACTTCTGATGCCATTTGCTGCTCTTCTGCATTCCTACCGTTCACTGCTAGGTAGTTGTTTGGTATCTGTCAAAAGCACTTCTTCCACCAGCGGAGAAACTATGAACAAAACTGTACCAAAACTTATACACGTACCTGAGCTTATACGCCAACTGGAATAGTAATTATCTACCCTTATTGCTGTTTTAGACGTTGGTAAGGATGGATATGGTGTCCCCTGATATATCAGAAAATAAACAGAAAGATGGCAGTCTATTGGAATTCATGCATCTCACAGAAGGAAACATCTTGGATTTCACCGGGCGTACGTGTATACGTGAATAACACATGATGAGTGAGACATCACTGATGATAACGCAGAATATATTTTGACAAAGAACTAATAGATGGAAATTTTTAGGAGTTACGATGTACTAGCTTCGTGTCTGGTATCAGTAAACATATACGAGTGTTATAACATGATGCGGGGTAAGGACGGTACCTTTGTTGTACAATAATATCCAGACGGAGATTCCCAAATACGACGGACTATAACGTATTCTCTATCACTGCAGAGGAGGGGCAACTGTGGATGTTACAGAAAAGAATGTTCAATTGAGATTATGTTAAGTTTTCTTAGAAATCTGATATATATGTGAATTGGATTTTAGAGGAAGCTGAAAAGACAGAGAGAGTGAGAGACAAAGTTTTCACAACTGCAACTCTACAACACAACAGAGAGCAACATTTCATTCATATTCATTCCTTCCTTTTACATCAGCCATCATAACCGTTCAATTACATGAGCCAATGTGATTTTGACACATGGCAGAACAGAGCATATGAGCCATTGAAAAGATACCTGATCTAAGATCATAAACTTGGCATATGAGCACAAGTTATCACAACATAAAACAGCTACTCAATAGAACAAAGATAAAATAGATAAGTAAATCATTTACTAACTTGAAATTAGTAAGCAATTTACTTTTCAACACTCCCTTCTAAATTGTTAACTGATTTCACACCCAGTAAACTTCTCAAGTTGTTGAATCTGTCTTTGGGAAGAGCCTTGGTAAAGATGTCTGCAATTTGCTCTTCACTCTTGCAGTAAATCAGATCAATGGTACCTTCTTGAATTGCATCTCGAATAAAGTGAAACTTCCTGCCAATGTGCTTGGTTCTTTGATGAAACACAGGATTCTTGGACATAGCTATAGCTGAAGTGTTATCACAGAATAGTGATGTTGCTGCAGCTTGCTCTTCTCCAAAGTCCTTGAGCACAAACCTAAGCCAAATGGCCTGAGATGTTGCTTCAGCTGCACTAACATACTCTGCTTCTGCAGTTGAAAGAGCTACACTGTGCTGCTTGACTGAAGCCCATGAGAATGCCCCACTTCCAAATGAAAAAGCATACCCTGAGGTGCTTTTCATATCCTCCTCAGATCCACTCCAGTCACTATCGCAATATCCAATCAGCAAGACAGATTTTCCATTCAAATATTCAATTCCAAAGTCAATTGTTCCTTGAATGTACCTTAGGACTCGTTTAGCAGCTCCATAATGTTTCTTGGTAGGCTTGTGCATAAATCGTGCAAGTACACTAGCAGAGAACATAATATCTGGTCTAGTTGCTGTTAAATACAGAAGACTTCCAACTATTTTCCTATATTCACACTCATCTGCATGTTCACTTCCATCTTCTCTTCTCAATTTATCAGTTGCAACCAATGGAGTGCTCACTGGTTTGCAATCTTTGAGCCCAAATTTATCCAAAAGTGTTAGAGCATATTTTTTCTGATGTATAAATATACTCCCTTCAGTTTGAGTTACCCCCATTCCAAGGAAGTGATGAAGTAAACCCAAATCTGACATCTCATATTTGCACATCATTTCAGCTTTGAATTCTTCCACCATTTCTGCATTGCTCCCTATGTACACAATGTCATCAACATAGATTGACACGATCAAGATGCCAACACCTTCCTTGCTTCTCACATATAAAGTTGCTTCACTTGAGCTTTTGTGAAATCCACAGTGAATTAAATATGTATCAATTTCACTGTACCAGGCCCTTGGTGCCTGTTTTAGACCATAGAGAGCCTTTCTCAGTCTATAAACCTTGTCTTCTGCCCCTTTAATCACAAAACCATCAGGTTGATCAACATATACCTCCTCCTCAAGAACACCATTCAGGAAGGCTAATTTAACATCTAATTGCCACAGTTTCCAACCTTTCTGTGCAGCTAGTGCAATGAGTGTTCTAATAGTATCTAACCTTGCCACTGGAGCAAAGGTTTCATTAAAATCAATCCCTGGTTTCTGTGTGTAACCTTTGGCTACAAGTCTTGCCTTGTGTTTTTGAATGGAGCCATCAAGATTCAACTTTGTTTTGTATATCCACTTCACACCCACAACAGGTTTACTACTAGGTCTATCAACTAATTCCCATGTGGAATTCTTTTCAATCATCAATATTTCTTCTGTCATAGCCTTTTTCCAAGCATCATCTTTGACTGCCTCACTGAAATCTTCAGGTTCAATGATGCTCATGTTGCATTGAGCATATACTTCACTCAAACTCTTCCATTTCTGTGGAGTATGATCATAACTTTCAGAGATTGGAACTGGAGAATCAAGTGAACCAGGTTCTTGAGATGCTTGCAGGTCTCCAGTTGATTGTGATCTCAGAGGAGACTGCATTGACTGAGGTGAATCACTTGAATCTGGATCACACTCAGATATCCTTGGACTTATTTCATCATTCCAAGGACTAGGAACTTGAACTGATTCATTTGTTTCCCAGTTCCATATTACTTTCTCATCGAAGATTACACTTCTTGATAGTTCAATCTTTTGAGTTCTCAAGTTGAAGATTCTATATCCTTTTTCACAGTTTCCATATCCAACAAATACTCCCTTCTCACCAGTTTGCTCCAGTTTGTGTCTTTTCTGTGAAGGAATGTGTATATAACACATGGAACCAAATATCTTCAAATGTTTGACACCCGGCTTCCTCCCACTAAATGCCTCAAATGGAGTTATGTTGTTCAGAGCACTTGTTGGACATCGGTTTTGCAGATACACAGCTGTGTTGACAGCTTCAGCCCAAAACTTAAAGGGAATCTTCTTTTCAATCATCATAGTTCTTGCCATTTCAATTATTGTCCTATTCTTTCTCTCTGCAACACCATTTTGTTGCGGAGAGTAGGCAACAGTCAATTGCCTTTCTAATCCCATATCTTCACAGAACTTTGAAAACTCTAGAGAGGTATATTCTCCACCCCTATCACTTCTGAGTTTCTTGATTTGATAACCACTCTGCAGCTCAACCATGGATTTAAACCTTTTGAAAATGTTGAAGACTTGAGACTTGTGTTGCAAGAAAAATATCCAACACATCCTAGTGTGGTCATCAATAAATGTGAGAAAGAATTTGTTGCCTCCTAGAGTAGTTATCTGCATTGGGCCGCATATATCAGAATGAATAAGTTCTAGAGGTTGTGATGCCCTCCAAACTTTTCCCTTGTCAAATGATTCCCTGTGACCCTTCCTTGTAGCACATCCAGAGCAAACATGCTCAGAGACTTGTAGTCTAGGTAGGCCCTGCACCATTTCCTTCTCTTGTAGAAGCATCAAACTAGAGTAGTTTAGATGTCCATATCTTCTATGCCACAACTGAGCTGATTCTTCAACAGTTGCTCTATTAGCCATATGAGGATTAACATATTCCAAACTTAATGGAAAGCATCTGTTTCTTTTCATGGGAACACTTGCAATTAGATCTTCCATCTGCCTATCTCCATAAATATCAACCATGTAATCACCAAACACAAGCCAATATCCATGTTCTACCATCTGCCCTACACTCAATAAGTTTTCATCCAAACCAGGTACAATCATAACTTCTTTAATATACCTAGTCACACCTTTCATCTCAATCACCAATGTGTCTTTGCCTATTGACTGCACTAAATCTCCAGTGCCCACTTTAACTCTACACCTCACATTCTTATCAACATCAATGAGCAAGGATTCATGAGAGGTCATATGATTGCTACATGCACTATCTACATACCATATATTCATACTTCTTCCAATAGTAGCAGAATGGCAGGCATAAAACATGGTTGCAGATTCTGTTACCTGATTCGCATAGTTTACAAGTTTTCCAGACTTGTTTGGTTGATCACAATCCTTGATGAAATGACCGAAACGATTGCATCCATGACATTTCGGCTTCCCTTTAAACCAGCACTCACCATAGTGCAGTTTATCACAATGCTTGCATTTTCCCTTAGACTGATCAGATTTTCCTCCTTGATCATATTTGCCACCTCGATTAGCAAGATTCTGAGGTTTAGGATCCCATTTCTTTCCCTTTGATTTCCAATCCTTCTTTGGTTTAGAATTACCAAACGAGAGATTTGGTTAGGTTCCTTTCGAATTCAGATTCAGAGTACTGAAAGCTCTTTCAATGGTACTTTCAGCATGCCTATCAAGGCGTTGTGCAAACCCTCTCAAAGCTGCAATCACCTCTTGTACCTCTATAGTTTCAATATCCTTAGTTTGTTCAATTACATAACAAACAGGATCAAATTCCTTAGTTAAGCTTATGAGTAATTTCTGAACTAATCGTTCTCTGGGTAAATCTTCCCCATAACCCTTCATCTGATTTACCAACTCGAGAAGACGAGTGAGATACACAGACAGAGTTTCATCATCCCTCATCCTTGTGTACTCGAAATCACGGCGTAGACCCTGCAACTTGATGGATCTCACTTGCTTATCACCATGAAATTCCTGATGTAGTATGTCCCAAGCACCCTTTGAGGTTTCTTCGTTTGAGATTCTGGGAAAGATGTCATCCGAGACAGCTCCTTGGATTATACCCAGTGCCTTAGCATCCTTCATTAGCTTGTCGCTCAGAGAAACTCTCTCCGACTCCGATGAGCCTTCATCTCCAATCTTCTTATCCTTCGATTCTGAAATTTCAAACCCCTTTTCAACTAAATCCCAGATTCCATGTGATTTGAAAATAATTCTCATTCGGATCTTCCAAAATTCATAGTTGTCACCATTGAATATTGGAGCCCGAAGATCACTACCACCAGATCCAGCCATTTGAGACTTGAATCGACAAACTGAGTCGGAAATTTCACGTTGGATTTCCGAGCACAGCACTCACAGATCTTACGCCCCGATTCCAGATAGAACCTGAGCTCTAGATACCATGTTAAGTTTTCTTAGAAATCTGATATATATGTGAATTGGATTTTAGAGGAAGCTGAAAAGACAGAGAGAGTGAGAGACAAAGTTTTCACAACTGCAACTCTACAACACAACAGAGAGCAACATTTCATTCATATTCATTCCTTCCTTTTACATCAGCCATCATAACCGTTCAATTACATGAGCCAATGTGATTTTGACACATGGCAGAACAGAGCATATGAGCCATTGAAAAGATACCTGATCTAAGATCATAAACTTGGCATATGAGCACAAGTTATCACAACATAAAACAGCTACTCAATAGAACAAAGATAAAATAGATAAGTAAATCATTTACTAACTTGAAATTAGTAAGCAATTTACTTTTCAACAGATTATAGTTAGGAAGGAAAAGACACAAACAAATAATTGTAGCAGCTGTAAGAAACCATATATGTTACCTTTCTTATCCAGTGAACAGTCATGGTACCAGTTTGGGAGCAAACACTCAAAATCTGGAAGAATTTCAACATGTTATCCCAGCTGGATCTGAACTCATCATCCCAGAAGAAGTCTTTCAGCAACTCAGGCGATGCGTTTTCAAACACTGTTCTCGTACGGTACTGCGTAGGACCTAACTGAAATTTGATAACAATGTCACTACACCGTAAGAGGACGCTTCTGTAAGGAGTAGTTCTGCTCATAAGTGCTGCTTGTTGAAAACGTAATACAATTGAAATAACCAAGTATAATCCAAAAGCCTTTTGGTCATTTTAAAAGTACTAATAAACAAGCTTGGTTGTGTAAATTACCCGCGGGTCCCTGTACCAAGCTTGGTATGTCAGAGAAGGGGTAGAATGCTCCATCATGAGCTTCCACGGTGGACATCCGTTGGTCTCGTTTATGTGGGAAACCAATACTTTCAGATCATCCTCATCCAATTTGCAGCATTCTTGTTCATGATCAAGAGGCTGACTACAAGACTGGCCACCGGAGGTGGCTGTGAGCCTAGGACGGTGGCTTGCATACTCGGAGGATGTAGCTCCATATTCGTGGCCGCGTAAGCAATACACAATTCTTGGTTGCCACGAAATCCGCCAGGACCATGACCAATGCCAAGACCAAGACCATCCCTTGATAACAATTAAGGCCATAAAAAGTGGCACCAGTGCTCCAAAAACAACAGAGACTGCTGCCAGCGCCAATTGGGATATCATAGTAGTTGTTGAATGACGCTACATACAAATGTCTTCTGTTTGGCAGCTTTGGTTTGCGTATCTTGTCTTCCCAAAGGCAAGAAGAAGATGGACAGACAGGATTTCCCCTGTATTGGAGCAAAGAATTTTCCACTTTCACTCTTTTTCCTTCCAAAGCAGCTTGTCCAAGAAACAACTCATTACTATTACAGATGTAAAGTCAGTCAAGGACTATTTCAATTTTGAAAGCCCGGGCCCTCTTTATTGGGCAATTAGCTAAAATGATCAGTTTTTGACATTTGGTTGTTGAAATGATATCAATCAAATATCGACGACATATCAATCAAATATTAACGACTCAACGATCGACATGCTAAAAACGAATCATTTCAGCAAGCAAATGCTAAAAGTTGATCATTTCAGCCAAAAGCCCTAAGAAATAGTAGCAAGGCCAATAAGTCAAAACGTACATCCATCAAGGAGGTAACTGGAGTGGAAGAGTCAGTTGAAAAGAGGATTCCACTTTTATCTCTCATTCAAACCTGTGCATGAGACTTACATCTCACACGGCTCAATCTCAAGAATGTCATCGTTTAATTTAGACCTTATAGTGCAAGAAAACGGCATGAAAATAGGTCTAGATAGTTTTGCAGTATTTTGCAAAACCGATTAAAAGTTAAACATCAGTAGTTAACTGTAACATCGGTCCAAGTAAAGTTGGAAGCCTAAACGTAACACCAGCAAGAAAAAATTGTGCAGTGGTTATGGCTCTCGTTCTTTTATAACTCGAAGAACACGAATATATGAAATTAGACAGAATTTTGTATCAACTTAATACAGATATGAATCGAACACCCAGACGCTATTCCAGCTCTCCCAAAAGAAATGTTAGAAGGGGAAAGATTAGCATTAATTAATTAGGCAAAAAAAGTTGTTTTCAGGTCTAATATAACACAGGCAGAAACCCCTCATATATTGAACATAATTCAAGGAACAGCAGAATATTTCCGAATCAATAACTTTTCCAGGCGCCGGCCAAAGGGGGTTCGAATGGGACAAGCTTTACGATGCCAGGATACATACGGAGTCTCCTACTCCTGCAAGGGGAAGAAGTACGTTAATACTCTAGAACCAGAGAATATCAACTAAGTTAACCTACCTACAAACAGACCACAGAATCATAACACATGCTAATCCCGGACTAATTTATAACAAATATCCTTCTCAAAATGGCTCAGCAATTACACAATCTAACATATCAACCTTGCTAAAACATTGATTCTTCCCAAGTGGATCTAGAGCTGATAGGGTCAACAAGGTAAGGGAATTTGACTCTGGACAATCCAAAAAAGAAAAGTACAGTGACTCAAAAGCTTTCCAATTCAAATCTCAATGCAACCGTTGGACTTGTTCCCAGTTACCTACTCATCCTGCAATATCCTAAATTTCTAGGTGATGGGATCACAGTATCTTATAAATAGTACTGAACGTTAACATATCCTCCATATAAACACTATTGACGACATAGCAGCTGATCTTCAATTAACTTGTCCAGTGGCTAGGCCACATAACTAACATTCATAAGACAATATAGAAACTAAAATCTAGGGCTGCATATGTTTTATGACATTATGAATGCCTTCTATAGGGTCACGGGATCTTCCAGTTCCTATAGAAACTAAATAATGCCTAGACAGGAATATGAGAAGCAAAGGGAAAAAGGAAGAGCAGCTTAAAAATAGGCTCAGCCCTGAGGAAAAAGGAACTAATAATAGCCTCAAATTAGACACACAATACATGAAATCCACCAACTAATTTTTCAGCTTTAACCTAGGATTCTCCCCCGGTACAACTAAACAATAATAACTGTCCAGAATCTTGAACAGCATGTATTAAGCATGATGAGGACTAAGATAACTGAAGCAATAGATCCTAATTCTGTATGAATCTGTGCAAAGCCATTAATGTGAAGAAACCAAAACCCATCACAACCTAAGCCTGCCGAGCTGATGGGAGCTACAATAGTTTGTTTAAGGTGAAATGAATTTGATTGATGAAGAAATAAACACACAGAGGCTGAACCGAACTCATCCTATTTCCTTATGTGAATTCCCTATGCTTTTACATTATGACAAGATTATAAGCCAACACGGTCCCTCCTGTTTGTAAATAGTCCTGTTTGTACATTGCAATATTGAAAACAATAACACCACTATCTTGATTTATAAGATAAGTCTTGAGGTCATCAAAGTTGTATGCATCTTCTTACCCAGAGAAAACAAGACCTCTCTACAACAGTTCAAAGAGACGAAGAACAAAAATAAGAGGAAATACTTTAAAACTACAGGAAGAGCAGTGATACCTGTTCCATAGGTTCAGCTTCATCGTTCTTCTGCTCCTCCACATCTTTTGGTTCAGTACTAGCCTCATTTTCATTATTAGTGTCCATTTTATCATCCTTTTCTTGAACACTATTGGGCTCAGCATCATCATCAAAAATTTCAAAATCTGCAGGAAGCTGACCCGACTTCAGTGCCTGCTCATGCAAAACAAGTAGAATGTTAATGTAAAAATTTAGAGATTAGACATCGACAAAATCGCAAAGTAGTTTCTGAGATTGAGCAAATAACCTTTTCAAGTCTAGCAACCTCTTCAAGAGTCTGGGAATTCACTATGGCAGCCTGCACGTGGACAAACAAGGTATAAATAATTAAAAACATAAGATGACTCCACAAATAGCTGCAAAGTAGGAGAAAAAACACCCGAAACAAAGCAATAATCTATCCAAAAGGACCAAATTCTCTATCAATCGCCACAACTGGATATCTTGAAATATCAGAATAACTTTCAGTTGGGACAACTACTGCTGTAATGTTTTATGACAGTATAAGATACCGCTCAAATACTAACAATAATTACTATGATTTGAACCTAAACAGTAAGGAGAAGATAATTCAACATGAAGAACAGATAATGTATCAGAATTGCTCAATCAGTTAATAATTGTGAACAAATGGGATGCTGAGGCGAGAGGTTTTGAACCCTACTGCGAGAGGGACGCCTCGCGAGCCATCATCCAATCATCGAGGTTGGACAACCGTTAATTCTTCAATAGAGGAAAAAAGAAGTAACCCTAATAAACTGTCACTTCCTTACAGTTGGAACACGGACTTAAAAAGACTATGAAAATTGTTGTTTCTTGAGTAAAACTGCGTTGATTATAAACGTAATTGAATGGTGAACTTTGTCTCTCCAGGGTACATTTCAATAATATTTACATTCGTTTTAACAGCTCAAAGGTGAGAAAGATGTGGTTTTTCCATGCACATGGTCACAGAATATAATGATTGATGCAACTATGTAAAAACTTGATAGCTATGATTACCTTGATTTTCATAATTTGTTCAGGAGTGGGGGCAACAACTTTTGGAGCCTGTTGTTCCTGGGAAACTTCTGGAACTTCTGCAGGCACAAATTTTTGGGGGGATACCTTTCTAGTCTCTTCTTCAACCTCTTTAGATGAAAACAAAGTTTGTGCTTCCAGTCTCTCCTATGATTGATCGAAGAAGACCAAAGAATAATTAATCCAGGTGAGGTGATAGGTAAAAAGGAACAAGCTAATCTTTTATGAAAAATAGCATTCTATTTCATATTTCCACTTTTTGGGTGAAACTAGAAAGAAATAAGCAGAAGCCTTTGATACAAGTAAAAATGAAGAATTTGGACAAAACAAAGCTTTTTAAAGCTATAAAACCAAAATAATATTGTGTAACTAATTTTCAGTAGCCTATGTGTTAAAATCCAAAATCCCCCGGAGAAAAAAGTGTCGCAATTATAATACAACATATATGTCACATTAGACCCTAGCTAAGTAGAGTACAACCAAGCCAGTTTTGCTCACAAGATTTGTGCTTCTGTCATGTTAGTATGTTGCTCTGCTATGCAACTCATGACATTCTAATACAAAGTAGTAGTGTTCCATTAGTTTGTTATTCCTAGGCACTCTAAGACCAACTCATAACTGGTACCATATAAAAGTAGCACCCACACCACAACGACAAAAATGAGTTGTCAACTTAAAATTGACTCACCTTGTTTTTCACCTTCTTAAAATCCAGAACCCGAAGTGATTTTAACTTATGAATCAAGTACAGCCTATAGTTGGGTTTCTTCGTGATGTTGTTATCCAAAAGGCTAAGATACTGCAACTTTGGGAGGGATGCAAGAGGATCGATCTCTACCAGGTTGACTAGCCTGTTGTTGGTAAGTACCAACGTGTGCAACTTCGGCAAAAACTCTGCAATTACATTCAACTCAGTACTCGGTAGATACAAGATAACAGACTAGTAAGTGATTAAAGAGACCGAAGGATTAAAGTTAGTTACCTCCAATGTTGGGATTGATACGGGTGATTCGGTTGTTATTGATAATCAAAGTACCTAAACGATTAAGATAGGGCATGTTTTCGAGCTTGACGATTTCATTGTCAGACAAATCAATGGTGTCAAATTGGTCCTGTCCAAATTAACCCGAAAAAACATATTTCATTCAACTAAATTCAGTGATTTGCAGCAGATTAAAGCCAAAAACGAAGGCTTGTCAAGATAATAGTCTGAGTTAAGTAAACTACTGACCTCTGTAGCTCCCAAGTTTTCGATTACAGCAATCTTATTTCCTGATAACGAAAAGGGGGCAAACAATTTCAATTATCAAAACCCTAACGGCGTCAATGTAGGGTTTCGAATCGGAATTTGGGAATTGAGAATTGGGAAAGGAAATTACCTCGGAGATCCAACTCTCGCTCCTTGAGCGCATTGAAGAAGTGAGGGCTCTTCCACACCAAGTCGGCAGTCAGCCTCACCATCTCTCGCTCTCTCTCCTTGTTTCTCTGTTCTGCTACTTCGCAATTTGCCTGACCAAAACCCAAAACCTCTACTCTGCAAGTATCTGGAGTCGGAGCTCGGAGTTCACCAGCTACGGTGTCGTTTCAGTATTTTGTGCACGCTCTTTTTATTTAGCCTAAAAAATAGGTTAACCTGCACTAGCGGTGACGGTAATTCTCGCAAATTTTCACTTCCGTCAACTGTAAATTATAATTTCGGGACTTAGACTAATACAGAAGTACTTTTAAATAGCTGAAAGCACTTTTAGTTAAAATATTTTTAAATTTCAAAAGTATTAGAAGTGACTCCTACAAAAAATACCAGTAACTTCAAGTGTTTTTTTTAATTATTTTGCATTTTTACCAAAAATTGGTTTCAAAATATTTTCTTAAAAATTGCTTTTAGTCACTTAAAAACACTTCCTAAATGAAACTTAAAGTTTTTAGATAATTCTGCATTTTTGTCTTTGTGAATTAATATTTTTCTTATCTTTTCCTTTGTGTTTATAGTTTGTTTCCATTAGCATTGTTAGTTTAATCCGCTAAAGTTTGATTTTGACTCATAAAACTATACTTTATCCCGTAAATAAGTGTAATTTAAGCTCAAAGTTCTTTAAATCAATTCAAAGTTCAAGATCAAAGTAATTTGATCTTAAACTTTTTTTTTTGTTTAATGCATCGATATTTTTACACAAAAAGATGAGAAATAAAAAATATAATAATTATCAATCTTTCAACATTAAATTATTAAGAATTTTCAGGCTAAACATACTCTTGTATGAGCATAAAATCAAATTTGAAATAAATTTATTATTTTCTAAAAAATGTTTTTTTATAAATTCGAATTCACATAATGTTCATACAAATCAAAATTCCAAATTTCAATTGTGAACTGGTACACAAAATGGATGAAAACTCTTTATATGACAGACTAAATTAACGAGGAAATGGAACAATGGACGAAAATGTAATAAAAAAGCTAACATGAACGGAAACGAATTTAAGAACAAATACACGACCATTAGTGCAGTTTAAGTTAAGGGTGCAACTCGGGCGGGTTAGAAGGTCAACCCAATCCTAATCCAACTTTTACAATTCGAGTTCGGGTTCGGGATGGGTTTCATTCGGGTTCATTTGGGCTTGAGTTTAATTGGGTTAGGATTTACTTGAGTTGGGTTTGTGTTGCCTAACTTTTTCAAGTTTAATCTTGTAACAACTTAGTTTCCAAGAATTCCTAAAAAAAATAAGCCAAGTAACATCAAAGCTAGCTAATTCTAATGTCATTAATCAAGCTACCATAAAGCTTTAGGATTTGGAGACTACGAATATGGGCTGACTAAGCAAAGCTTCTTATTTCCTAAAAACTTAAGTCATTATAAAGGGTAATTTATTAAAACATTATTAGAAAGGGCATTGGTTTTTGGACTTGGCACATTTGGGTGTAGTATGAACATTAATTAATATGGGTTACAATCTGGTTAGATTGCGTTTGGTTAGTCGGGTTAGGTTGGGTTGGGGATGGACGGACAAATGATCAACCCAACTTAACCCAATCAATGAACGGGTTGACATTGTGTTGGGTTCGGACGGGTTATTACTAAAAAATATACTTGTTCAGGTTTAAAATCGAATTGGATACTAAAAAAAATCCACTTGTTCGGGTTTAAAATCGGATTGGATATGGACTAGGCCTAGCAAACGGGTCGTGTCTGTCGTATTCGTATCGTTTTCGTGTAACACCTGTTATCTTAACGGGTCGTGTCGTGTCACACATGTTATCTTAACAGGTCGGATCACTTTACCCAACGGGTAAAGTGACCCGACCCGTTATGACCCGTTAAGAAAAATATATTTTTTTCTTAAATTTGCACATACCACACTTTGCCACATAAATATTACTTCAAAACATTAAAACACATAATTTAATATAGGGCAAAAGACTGTTTACTACCCTCATGTTTCATGGTTTTCAACATTTAATACATCAATTTTTTTTCGTCCCAGAGTCATACCTAAAGTATTAATTTTGGGACAGTCTCATACATCCGTTAGTCAAACTGTTAAGTTTGCCGTTAACTGATGACGTGGTGCCCATGTGGACAATGACTGGGCGCCACGTGTCATAAAAAAAATTAAAATTATTAAACTATTAATATAATTAATTATTATAAAATATAAAAAAAAACCAGATTTGTCTTCCCCACCCCGACCCCTGCTTCTCCCTCCCTTCTTCCGTGTTTGCTTGCTTTCTTCCCAGGCCCTGCTTCCATTCCTAACCCCACAAACATGGAGAAAGGAAGACCCATCCACACCATCGTCCGAGCACTTTTCTCCCTTCGCAGGAGACCTCGTATCCTCCATCCTTGATCTGGAAATATACGGCTTATCTATCTCTCCCTCCATCCTTGATCTGGAAATATTGCTGTGATTTTGCAATGATTTTGGGGATGGGTCTTCCTTTCTCCATGTTTGTGGGAGAGATCAACGGTTCATTCGCGACTGTAGCCTTCTCCACCATCGCCACCCCCAAATTTGCAAGACTGAGCCTCATTGACGGCGGCGAAAGTTATAGCTTTGATTAGCTTTTATAGATCTTTAGTGCTGTGAAAGTTATAGTTTTGATTAGCTTTTGTGATTGAATTTTGGTTGAATTCGAAAACCCATATGGAAAATGTGTTGATTTTTTGTTTTTGTTGCGTATTTTCTCTTCTGGGTTATCCCAGATCTGACTCAAACATTGAAGCATGGACGTTTCTCGTCGATTTACGATCTTGGTTTTTACCATTTTGTTGATTTTTGAATCCGGGTTGCACTTGTGTGTGAAGCATCACAGGCTGGAGATGTTGAAGGTTTTGGTGGAATGTACAGGGAGAGGGAATTGAAGGTGGTGTGCGGAGTGGGTGTGCAGAGGAGAGAAAGGGAGGGAGAGGATCGGGGGTTGGGGTAGGAGAGGTGCGAGAGAAAGAGTGTTGGGGGATGGGAGAAGGGAGAAGGGGTGGGTGATGGAAGGGTGGGAGGCTGGGCACAGATGGGATTTGGAGAAGACGAAGGGGTGGGTGGGAGGTTGGGCACGGGTTGGATTTGGGGAAGAAGGGTTTTTTTTTTTTTTTAATAAATAAATTATTTTATTTTATTTTATAAATAAATTATTTTAATTTCCACGTGGATGACACGTGGCTCCCAATCATTGTCTACATGGGCGCCACGTCATCAATTAACGGCAGACTTAACAGTTTGACTAACAGATGTATGAGATTGTCCCAAAATTAACACTTTAGGTATGACTCTGAGATAAAAAAAATTTGATGTACTAAATGTTGAAAATCATGAAACTTAAGAATAGTAAACAGTCTTTTGCCCTTTAATATATATATATATATATATATATATATATATATATAATTATTTTAGTTTTTAGGGGTATAAAATTGTTAAATTAATATATATAATTATTATAGTTTATTCATACTCTCATTAAGTATAACATAAGATTTTGTGGTATCCACTAGTGTAATTTTTTAAATTGAAGATCAAATTCGTTCATTGTATTCATATAGGGTCAAGGAGTGTAGCTGTAAAAAAGCATCAAAATCGGAGTTAAAATAACCGTTACATTTTACATCATGATTTTTCTTTTTATAACCGTCAAAAGGTTTTGTCCCGTTACTTAATCTCTATATTTTTGTTTTTTGCAATGTTTGGCGTATGCGATCTCGAAGTATATACAATCATGTTTGACGGTTGGATCATTGAAACTAGTTTCGTAGAATGCGTATCCCATCAAAACAATAGATTCACTAAAATTTAAGAGTTTATTCATAATTTCATTAAGTATAACATAAGATTTTGTGGTATCCACTAGTGTAAATATTTTAAATTGAAGATCGAATTCATTCATTGTATTCATATAGGGTCAAGGAGTGTAGCTGTAAAGAATCATCAAAATTGGAGTTAAATAACCGTTACATCATGATTTTTCTTTTTATAACCGTCGAAAAGTTTTGTCTCATTACTTGATCTCTGAATGTTTGTTTTTTGCAAGTTCTGGCATATGAGATCTCAAATAATATAAAAACATGTTTGACGGTTTGATCGTTGAAACTAGTTTTATAGAATGTGTATCCCATCAAAACAATAGATTCACTAACACTTAAGAGTTTATTTATACTTTCATTAAGTATAACATAAGATTTTGTGGTATCCACTAGTGTAAATATTTTAAATTGAAGATCGAATTCATTCATTGTATTCATATAGGGTTAAGGAGTGTAGCTGTAAAAAATCATCAAAATCAGAGTTAAAATAACCGTTAAATCATGATTTTTGTTTTTATAACCGTCGAAAGGTTTTGTCCCGTTACTTGATCTCTATATGTTTTTTTTTTTTTTGCAATTTTTGGCGTATGCGATCTCGAAGTATATACAAACATGTTTGACGGTTAGATCGTTGAAACTAGTTTCATATAATGCTTATCCCATCAAAACAATAGATTCACTAACACTTAAGAGTTTATTCATACTTTCATTAAGTATAACATAAGATTTTAAATTGAAGATCAAATTCTTTCATTGTATTCATATAGGGTCAAGGAGTGCAGCTGTAAAAAATCATCAAAATCGGAGTTAAAATAACTGTTCAATCGTGATTTTTCGTTTTATAACCGTCGAAATTTTTTGTTCGGTTACTTAATCTTTGAATATTTATTTTTTTACAATATTTGGTTTATGCGATCTCGAAGTATATACAAACATGTTTGACGGTTGGATCGTTGAAACTAGTTTCGTAGAATGCGTATTCCATCAAAACAATATATTCACTAACACTTAAGAGTTTATTCATACTTTCATTAAGTATAATATAAAATCCACTAGTGTAAATATTTTAAATTGAAGATCGAATTCATTCATTGTATTTATATAGGGTCAAGGAGTGTAGCTGTAAAAAATCATAAAAATTGGAGTTAAAATAACCGTTAAATTGTGATTTTTCTTTTTATAACCGTCGAAAAGTTTTGTTCGGTTATTTGATATCTGAATGTTTGTTTTTTGTGATTTTTTAATGATGCGATCTTGAAGCATATACAAACAAGTTTGACGGTTGGATCGTTGAAATTAGTTTCGTATAATTCGTATCCCATTAAGTTTAATAGTGTATATATATATATATATATATTTATTAAGTAGATTTAAATCTATTTATTTTGTACATATAATTATTATAGTTTTTAGGGGTATAAAATTTAATTTAAAATTATATATATAATTATTATAGTAAATATTTTGGGGGTATAATTATTATAGTATATATAAGTATTATAATTATTATAGTTAATTTAATATATATATATATATATATAATTATAGTATTTTTTAGGGTTATAAAATTATTAAATTAATACTTTGCTTATCGTGTATCGTGTTACTTATGTGTATACCCGAATCAACATGATCGGATTACCCGATTTGTCATTATGTCGACCCGAACATCTATTAATTTCGTATCGTATCGTATCGTGTTTGGTTATCAAGTCGTGTCAGGAATTGCCAGGCCTAACATAGACGGATTCGGTTTAGCCTAACCCAAATTGCACCCATAGTTTAAGTCAACTCGAATAAGGCCCAAAATAATTGCCACGCAATCAAGCATCTACAAACCGTCCGATCCAAGATCAACGTCGTACGTTGCACAATATGACGTGTCTAATTACTAGCATAAAACGGGGAGACGAAAGCAAGGTATGTTCGCAGTTCACTGACGAGGAAGAAGATGGCGCGCGCGAGTTCATACATCTTGGTACTGATGGTGGTTGCGATGGCCGTGAGGGCGGAGCGAAATAGTAACAATACGGGAAGGGTATATTGGTCCAGTGCAGAAGACGAGGCGCAGGCTCAGACTCGGACTCAGCCTCGGGACGACGATACCGAGGTCGCTGACCTTGACGCCGACGGTGGCTTCTCTTCTCTGGAGGGAATGTTACAGTGGGCCATAGGCCACTCCGATCCAGTCCAATTGAAAGAGAAGGCGCGAGATGTCGAGCGATTGTCTCCCGCCGACCTAAACGACCGCCGGCTAGAAATAAAGCAGCTCATGGACGAGCTGAAGACGCCGTCGGACGCGCAGCTGATGCAGATTGCGATTGACGACTTGAGTAACTCGTCGCTGTCGTTGGAAGATCGGCACCGTGCTCTGGAGGAACTGCTGGTGCTGGTGGAGCCGATTGATAACGCAAATGGTAAGTCTGATTTGGGTGATTAGGTATTGCTTAATGAGTAAATTGAAGTATTTGACTGTCTGGCTCTCAGATTTGGACAAGCTTGGGGGGATTGCTGCGGTTATAGGAGAGCTTAATCACGGTGACGCAGATACAAGAAAATTGGCTGCTTGGGTACTTGGGACGGCCAGTCAGAACAACCCAGTTGTTCAGAAGCAGGTACGATGACGATATGCAATATTATTCGTTGAACTTGTGTAATTAAGTGTTAGGTATACTCGATTCGATTGACTAAATTGTGAGCACCTCAGGTTCTGGAGCACGGGGCATTGCCCAAGCTAGTAAAGATGGTGAAATCTAGCTTTGTAGAAGAAGCTACTAAGGCATTGTTTGCTGTTTCGGCGTTGATCCGAAACAATGTAGCTGGGCAAGAGTTGTTCTACGTGGAAGATGGGCATTTAGTCCTTCAGGTGAGGTGACTGCTTTAGAATGAGTAAATTAAAGCATGTTAATGAGTAATTTATGTGGCACAGATTATTGCAACTGAAGTAAAAATTTCTGCTTTTAGGACATTATGAGTGAAGCAAGCATTGATATCAGACTGCGAAGGAAAGCGGTGTTTCTTCTTGGTGACCTTGCTGAGTGTCAATTGGAAAACACGGATAAGGATGAGCTGCCCTTTTTCAGTAATCGGGTTTTCTTGAAGTCTGTGGTTGATCTAACATCATCTGCTGACCTTGATTTGCAGGAGAAGGTGCTTTTTTAAGAATTAGTGTAATTGAATTTTGTTATCTTTACTGAATTTTAAGTTGTCTTCTTTAGGACTCGCCTTAATCGGTCTAGGATTATGGGTTGTATTCTTATGTGCTTACTGCACTTACACACGATTTGCTGATTGGTAGATTATGAAGTTGGTGACTTTATGATGGCATTTATGATAACCAGTTTTTCTTCATTTGCAACGGTAAGCAGGCCCTCGTCGCACTTAAGAATCTTCTACAACTCAGGACAACCGAAGCTCTGGTTTTTAAGAACTTTTGTGGGTTGGATGGTGCCTTGGAGAGATTGAGACAGCGACTGCAGGGTTTAATGGTAGAGGAAGACCACAGAGATTATGCGGTGGATGTCGAAAGCATCCGCAGTGAAGTGCAGCAGATTTTCAATAGAAAGTTGGAAAAGGTAGCGACTAGACTTGTTGTCTTTGGAGTAATCTGTTGAGTTTCTTGAGTAATTTACTTTTGGTCTTAACTCGCATCCTATCATTTTCTTTAACTTAGCATCCTATGAACGACAGGTAACGCGAGTTCCTACATGATGCGAATGCAATCCTTAAACAACATTACATACTTGGAGACGTCTGGTGCACTTGTAACTTACGTAATGCTCTTGATCTTGGATCCGTACATAGCAAACATTTCAAAGTATGGTATCTTTCCCTAGAAGAAAGACTAGGGTAAGGCTTTGGTTGTAACTTGTAGTCGTAGATTGGATTGCTTGATAGATGAAAACTTCAGGGGCAGAAATGTTATGTGTTAAGGTTATGATCTTTACGAAAAATGCATACATGCATATATATGCTGCCATATTCATGTTCCTTTTCACACATGTGCTTTGACAGCGTGATGGAAGTTAAAGTTTCACTTGGCAACCAATTGGCCATCTCTCATGGGGAGTACTCTTACACTTTGATGTAATAGTCGGACTCTTCTAGGAATGAAGTAGGTGGCTAGTCCATAGCTAAACTGTTAAATAGCAATTTTTCTCATAGGCACCTAAAAGCATTTGACCTAAAAAGGCCGGCATTTAGGGTGTTCTATGGTACCTGGTACTTTGAGTGTTTTAATCGTTAAATCTTAATTTTTTTTTTTTAGACAAAGATGCAACTGTTTTTAGACCGAAGCACCCAAGAAAGTCCCGGCATTTAGGGAGTTCCATAGTATCTGGTAATTTGAGTATTTTAATCGTTAAATCTTAATATTTTTTTTTTTTAGACAAAGATGTAACTGTTTTTAGACCGAAGCACCCAAGAAAGTCCCGGTGATTTGGACCAGCGTGCTGTGCTTTTCTATATCATTTTCCAACTATTTTCTCACAAGGTAATTATGAAGATAAAAGTCCTCTCTGCTGTGGATTTGCTCACAAGCACTTTTGACTTCATCGACTTGTTATCAAGGATGCTGACGTGTGACATCGAGCTCGCGCCAACGTCTATTTGTCGTGCAAGAAAAATGAGAAATTTTGAAAATGTTACAATAAATTAAGAGAGGGGCAGTATCGAATTTATTTCCTATCATATGACTTGTATCAAAATACGAGAAAAAAAAAAATTTTTATACGTAAAGAAGTTTTATGAGTTGTTAATATCTGATCATTATATTATCGATTTTTAATTGCTATTTTTTAATTATTAATCTGTCGTTGATATTCAAAAAACGAAATTTAATTAATGTAACTAATTTTTCTAAATATTTTGACAAAAAAAAGTAGGAATTTGATGGTTGAAGTAGTAGGTGAACGTCCTCCTTCAATCAATAACTTTTGACAAAAAAATTAACGTTAATTTAATGTCCAACCAATGACTAGTTTATTTAGTTGAAGCCTCAAGGGTTGGTGTACGACCTTTCTATTTTACAACTCACCAAACCCAGGTTACAACTTGCAAGTAGGTGGGTCCCCCGGGTCTGTCGTCGTAGGTAGGCCTGTCACTCTCGGGGGTTCTGGATAACTAGACCCTGTTAACTACCAAGCAAAATACACGTCTCGCCATTTTCTTTCAACTTGGACGAGCAATCAATCGTCTTCCCATCAACCAGTCCCCGCCCCCACGACTTCTGGATTCTAGAGCGAGAGAGTTTTAGAGGAGAGAGAGAGAGAGACTTGGGGTGTGGAGGATCGTGGACTGAAAAACAATGGCTTTGCAGACCAGTACCAGCAGCAGTGCCCTGCTCTCGACATCTCCGCCGGTTCCTTCTGGGGCCGCTTCCGTTCGACTCCGAGCCCGAATGGTCGGAGCTGGAATCTGGGGTCGGAGGAAAACGGGAGGGGGGGGAAGGGTTTGTATGATCGCATGCAGGAGCAGCATCGGCGGCCATGGCGGCGGAAAGAAGGGAGTGCCCAGTTCGAATTATGTGGTGCCCCTAGACAAATCGTTTTCGTACACCAACTCTTCCTGCATCACTCGCCCTCTCGCTGAAATCCTCAGAGACCTCAATAAGAGAATCCCTGACAACATCATCCAGACGCCACCTGAAAATCCCTCCTCCACCTTCATCCCCTGGTAATTTTCTCTTCTCTCTTTTCACTTTCCATTTGATTTTCTGGTTGACCAAACAAATCTCATGGAAATTTTTTGTATTTTTGTGTATTGGGTAGGTACCATGCGAACCGGATGCTGAGCTTCTACGCTCCTGGTGTGTCCTTTCTTATCCTCATCTTCTCAATTTGCAGATTCATAAGCTTCAATCATGCTCTTTATCTCAATTTTTAATTGCTCTCAAAACCCCACCTTTTTGTTTTTCAGAAATGTTTTGCAATCTGTTTCTCCCTTTTGTAATCATTGCTTGGCAATTGGTGTATTTTTAACTGTTAATCTGATTTCAGTAAACAATTAACTATCTGCATTTTTCCTTTCAACCATTCTTCAATACTTGTGCAAGTACACAACTTGAGATATACGAATACCAAGTCTACGTTTTCCTCTCAAAATTTCAATTCGTTGGAGCGACTCAGTGACGAGTGACGAGTGAGTAATTATAGATTGGTGTTCATCATTGTCCTTAATTCCGAATTGGTCCAAGTTAGTTTACGAAACCTTGATGCATGCGGTACGAATTTTAGGCAGAGTATTAAGATCAGCAGCCCAATTCAAATTTATGAGCTTCTGGTAGTTTGCCGACTGCTACTCTCTTGCTTTGTCTAGTGACACTAGACTTTATCTAGTTTCTAGTGAATCTCCGTATGTTTTCAGTTGTTTAACACTCGTTTTGACAGGATGGTGTGGAGAAATCCGTGATGTTATATTTTCTGACAATGGAAGTGTGACTGTGGTATACCGTGTCACTGTACGTGGATCTGATGGAGAGGTCTGGTTCTTCTACTTTGTACTGTGGTTCATTTATACGTTATTAATATTTCATGTTTGATAACTAGTTACCATATAACAATTATATTCATACCTCTGGACTAGGATCATTCTTTGCTATGGCTTATTGTATTATACATGCCATTAGAAATCACTACAGTTGCATATTCAACTTTACAACAACAACAACAAAGCCGTATCCCACTAAGTGGGGTCCGTTATTTGAATCCTAAAATGCCACTGCGCTCAGTTTTGCGCCAAGTCTTCTGTTAGCTTGAAGCACTCCATCTCTTTTCTTAATGTCTCTTTCCAAGTCTTCCCAGGTCTTCCTCTACCCCTTTCGCCTTGAGCTGTCTCATGTTCAACTTTAAAAGAAAAAGAAAAACTTCGGTATGCATATTTTTGCATGTTTAAGAAAGAATGCAGCACCGTCAGATGTTACATTGAGTTCAATAGAACAGGTTCGGGTGTCAATTGGAATACTGATTTAGCTTATCGTTAGATCCTAATTTTGAGTTTCAGCTGAGGGTATGTAAAAATAAATTATTTCTGTCTGATTGCTTTGAATTTATGGAACACTGGTCCTAAAGAAAAAAAAAAAATACTGTCAAGCATTAGGAAGTGAATCTTTCATGTATTGTTCATCTTATCATTTTGGTGGCTGATTACTTTTAAGATGGAGACTTGGGTGGAAGAGAAAACGGTTTGTTAACGAGCACTTAATACTTACTGAATTTAAGTCTGAACGGGAATGTGAAATTGAACTATGTTAAATGACATAATTGAGTGCCTGAAAAGGGGCACAAGCCTTTTATGCAACAATATGCCTATTGAAATGAGGCAACCAATTGGACAGTGTTGCACAAGTAAATAACTAGAAGAATGTCTTTCTCTCTTCTAGTTCAAATTCAAAGGCAGTGAGGAAACTATGTATAATTATTGGCTGGATGCCTTGTTTTCGGGAAGTGGTGTATTCCCGATGTTATACGTGAGAATTAGCCAATTAGGTGCTGTAAGTTCACTCTTTCTGTTCCAAAATTAGTGCCGCGAGGAACATATTGATAACAAATTGGTCAATGTCTGTCTTTTGGTTTTTTTTTTTTTTCTTTGAGTCGTGCCCTTAACGTTGCTAGACTTAAATACCTACAGTTCTAATATTTGATCTGACACACCAATGCAGGCACACCGTGAATCAACTGGAACAGTAACACCCAGTGATGGCGACGTTGATCCAGTTGCTGCAGCTGAGCAACTTGCTTTCGTCAGAGCATGTTCTCGGTTTGGCCTTGGCCTGTATCTGTATCATGAAGATTAGAGGCAAAGAGACAGGGAGGATAGAGCTGCTCATCGTGTCATCTTTTTGTTTGATTTGTTAAGTCAGATTGCGCTTTATGCCTGTTGATGTATATATCTGACGGATGAGCTATCACATATATGCTGCAGATTCATATACATATGTTTAGGTTGTTGGGAACAAATAATCGTGAAAACGCTGCAGATAATAGATACGAATTCAGATATTGCAATCGCGTATTTATGAATCAATAGAAACAGTAAACTATTATTATCCTTGTTTCTGATGATTGTTTATGTACAAGACTTATTTTCATATCATTTCGATTCATCGTCCTATCGAAATACCACGTCGTCGTCTCGATGATATACAGACTGTTGTGTCTGATTTGTATGCTGTTACTTGTTCAACTCATCACGGCTTCAAGAGCTTCGGCCCTGTATTTGAAGTTATCCATGCCGCAACCACATCCACAAGCAGGCCTACGTCTTTAGATGCTTCTGCACGAAGTACCTTCGAGTCTACACCCCATGTGCTGCCTACTTCTTTAGCAACTGTCTCCCATGGTGTCCCGACAGTGAGATTGGCCAACATCTCACTCCCGCGATTTACTGCGTCTGCCATTGCTGGAGGCACATCCGGGAGCGTCTACATGATAGAAAGATTATTTATCTAAATTGGTTCTCTTTTAGAGATGGATCGAACTGGGGCTGCACTCGGTGAATCTAAGCATATATTTGAAAAACAGATGTCAAAAATAAAAGCTACGGAGGTTTATTCCCCACTAAATGGTTGGCACAAAATTCACCTGTTGCAAAGGAAGTCCGTGATCTCCAGGTAACAAGCGAATCGACATGTCTAGCATAGAACCGATGGCTGAATCTGAACTTAGCAACTCTGCCAATGTTGAAGTCTCATCAATCATATCATCCTTGAACTTCACCAGTAGATTCCTGGAAATACCGTAGTATGATTTTACCTGAAAAAAGCATAAATAGAGCGAAATTTAAGTGGTATACCTTAACTACAAAGAGAAAGTTAATACATTTGACTAAATATCATATAATCATGTAATTAAGAAGCACAGAAGCAATTTGTAAACAATTGATAGGTTTGCTTACAAGTCGCTGAGTTTCTTCAGGTTTTGGAGCAAAATCTTCTCTTCCTTTGACCAAGTCCATATACAGTGGAGGGAGCTGCTCAACTAAAGGAAGAACTTGCTTCATGATGGGAGGGCTAAGGTTTTCAAATTGCTTCAAAGTCATTTCTGCCTGCAAGCATTTCAATGTCCGAGTTTCTTTGTTACTAATCATATTAATTGCTAGAAATGAACAATGGAATTCATCAATGAGATGATTATATAATCAAGCTTATGCATCATGGTTTAAAACTAAAATAATCAAGTATGTACAAATTTACAACACATTAAATTTAGAAGTCTCACCCCTAGGCGGACTGTCGGTGATGATGCAATCTGTGATAAAATTGGTCCAAGGCCTTGAGCAACTGGAACGAGAACAGGTGAGAACAGAGGAATAGCTGAGCTTGCCTCCTGTCAAATTAAGGAATCAATCTCAAATTTTATACAGCAACAGTTTAAAAAACCATATACCGTGTTATTAAGCATGTGTTTAGAACTGTTATTTTTTTGTCTCGTTCTAAGTAAATATGGTGCACCTGAGGTGGCCATGGGATGTTAAGAGATGGCGTACCATTCAACTTGGTCATGGTAGATAAAGTAGGCAAAAAGAAGGGGGCATATAATGGATGTGCCGTCACTTTTCCTTCTATAGAATTTATGAGCTGAAATGTTGGATCTCTAAATTTTCTCAACGAAGAGAGAGTTCACTTCTGATCTCAGTTTCTTCTCTTCTCACCAAGTACTGACATGTATACTAACGAATTCAGGAAGTTAAATACCTTGTTATTGAATGCCATCAGCACATTCCCATTTCTTTGAACAGCATATCTTGAACCTGACCAACCATTCGGCCACCAACGTAATGAATTTCTAAAACCCCAAAGATTTGCACTCTTAAGAGCAGTTTATTAGGGGAAAACTAAAAAATGGCAATACCGATTAAAAGGTGGATGACAGATCCCAAAGAATGGCCAATGCCGAAAGTAGGAAGATCTTGAACCTGTACAATCAAGCATCTCAGGTTTTTATTGACCAAAAAAAAAAGCATCTCAGGTTTTTAGTGGAGGAAGAAAATTAAGCAGAACTAGAAACATACAGATTCTGAAGACAAGAAATAAAAAACACACCGTCTCTTTAAGAAACCGATAGCACCTATCAAATTTGAATTGGGTTTCATCTGCAATGAAGAAGTGATCAAATCCACTAGCATATGGTGTTGCAATCACCAAAATACCCCTACAACACAAA
This sequence comes from Malus domestica, assembly GCF_042453785.1. Classification (NCBI taxonomy): domain Eukaryota; kingdom Viridiplantae; phylum Streptophyta; class Magnoliopsida; order Rosales; family Rosaceae; genus Malus; species Malus domestica. Next base: position 10,082,970 of record NC_091673.1, read on the forward strand.
AATGGCTGAATCATATTTTCTTCTTTCTCAAATGCAGAAAACTCCATCAAAACCAATAGTAGATAGACAAAGACCAAATACAACTTTCTATTAAAAGAAATCGGGGCTGCATATAAGCTGTATTAGCACGATACAAACTATAAAAGTTAATTACCAGACAACCAAAGTTTTAACTGAATCTCACTTTTCTGAGAGGCGCTCAAGAAACAAACGGTAGGTAAGCTGAGGGGCAGCTCCAACAAAAACACCACCGATAAAATGTACAACGGCCTTGGGTTCTGAGTTTCTCGGTTTGAGAACCCATGCTCCCTGAAATAGAGAACGATAGATACATTTAGTAAGGTTATAAAGAATATCCTTACCCCAGAAAAGAAACCTACAATAGATAGAGTACAAACATATTTGGCTGCTTTTCAATCCGTGTCTAACATATACTCTTTATTCCTTGAAAAAGGTTTGCAGGCTTCCAAATTAGAGCCTTATGAAATGCTCGAGAAAGTTTCTAGGATTAACAATTGTAGCCACTACCTGGTTTACTCATCATTCATTTTGAATGGTCATAATGGGTGCGAACTTGTATAAGTTGCATTTCGAGGCGAATAAGGAAGCAGAAGCCACTAAGCAAGGATGACCAAGTAAAGAAGAAACTCTCAGGCTGCTTAAGTCCTTACTAATGAGAGCATAATTTGTTCAGGGTGTTTGACATACATTGTTTCCTTGCACAGTTTTATCATTCTAAATCTTGCTTTTGTAACTCGAAACAAAGAACAAAACTTACTACGCAAATTCGATCAAGTTTTCGATCCACCATGCATATTTGATATAGTTTCATCTCAAAGCTATATCTATCCAGAAATCACTTGCACAACAGATTTTTAACTAAATAAACACCCGGAAGTGGTTCCGGACACAGAATTAATCTCGGAATATAAACATAACTGAAGAAAATTTGAAATCCTGTGCCGGTCGACAAATCTGAAGAAAAAAAAAGAAAAAAAAAAAAAGACCAGCATGAAATGATACCTCAACTTGATTCCAGTCTCCTGTACCATCCCAACGACCTTGGGATTGCCTCACAGTCTCTGTAAGTAACCTACAAGCACATAAAAATAAAAATAACACCCAAGAAAGCGATATTCTAAACTACTCTAATTCAGCGGAATTCAAACCCGGGATGCAAGGGGGCAGTCGCACACACTGCCCCGAACAACTCACCTCTCAATCTCAGAATAGAGCTGAATCCCAGTTGGTTGTGGACCCTGTGGACTTGGTGGTTGTGATTGTCTCCTGGTGGTTTCGTCGTCGTAGTTGCAGCAAATCCCACTGCGACGACGGCGTTGAGAATTCGGGAGGCTGAGGACGCGGCTCTGCTGCCGAATCAGCAGCCGCTTACTGAACGATTGATGAGGGTGGAGATTGGGATGGGGCTGCGGACTCCTCACCCAGCAACTGGCCATGCTTTTCCTGCTCAAAGGCTTCAAATTTTACCGACCCAAATGCAAAAGCTTCGATCTTTTGCTTCAAATTCCACTCTATTTTTGTCGCTCTTGTTCAATTGGTCAGCTGCTTGCCATCATCTTCTTTCTTCAGAATTTCAATCAGTACAAAAATTGAAATTGATGATGTGGCCCAACCTGAAGCCCACACCATCTAAACGTCACCGTTTCCTTCAGCTCTTTACAAGGTCCAACAACGAACAAAGTTTTTGTACTTAAAGAAGACAGCTTTGTCTGTCTGTCCGTCTGAAAAAATAGTTTTCCTTCCCAAGTTTGGAACAAGAGACCAAGAAGATGCGTACTCTGTACTTATCACTGAAGAAAATGCCCAAGTTCAAACGCCGGCTGCTCCTGGCGGCGCTGCTTGCGCTGGCAGTCTCCTCCGCCTCATGGTTCTCCATCTTCCTCCTCCAGTTGTCCGAACAAAAGAGCCATAATTTGGGTCTGTCAGCTCCTCTTCCTCCAGATTCAGGCCCTTACCACGACTGGCGTCTCTTCGCCGCCGATTTCCGAGAAATGCTCCAAACCTTCCAGATTTACGTCTATCCCACCAATTCCAACAAGTCCGATCCTCCTTCCTCCTCCGCCTCATTCGCTTCCTTCGCCGCCGTCTTCCTCCCCCACCCCAACCCCTTCAACCCGAAGCTCGGAAACTACTTCAGCGAGCACATGTTCAAGATCTCTCTCCTCTCCAGCTCCCTCGTCACCACCGACCCACAAAAAGCCCACCTCTTCTTCCTCCCATTCTCCGTTAATCTCCTCCGCAACGACCCCCGAGTCCACTCCGAGTCCTCCGTCGCCGAGTTTGTCGCCAAATACACTGCCGCCGTCGGCCGAGACTTCAAGTTCTGGAACGCCTCCTCTGGATCCGACCACTTCTACGCCTGCTGTCACTCTGTTTGCAGAGAGGCCGCCGCTAAACATGCCGGGCTGCACAACAATGCGATCCAGCTCACTTGCTCCTCCAGCTACTTTCAGAGATTGTATGTTACGCATAAAGATGTCGCCTTGCCGCAGGTTTGGCCGCGGCCTCCTCTGCAATCCCTCAACCCTCCACATGCTAGGTACCATTTTTATCACCCAATTTCTTAAATTGGAATTTGTATTTCTAACCCAACATTTTAATTTGCATTTTTCGTTTTTGGGTAATGTTCACTTTCTTTGTCAAACTGTTAATTTAATACGATGCTAACCACTGGTTGACAGTCTGACAACGTAAAATATACGATGTGATGCTTGTACAACTCTCCACTGTTGAATAATGTTCACTAGCTATGTCAATTGTGACCAATGTTACCATATAAATTGCTCTTTGACAGTAACGTAGTGGTGTTATGCTCGATGCAGAGATAAGCTCGTTTACTTCTCCGGACGAATCCAAAACTCGAATACTCGCCAACAGCTGATCGATTTATGGGGCAACGACACTCGAATGGACATATTTCCCGGCAACCCGTCTTACCCTTATGAAGAAGGGTTCCGGAGGAGCAAGTTTTGCCTCCATGTGAGAGGCTATGAGGTCAACACTGCGAGAGTGAGTGATGCCATACACTACGGCTGCATTCCTGTTATAATTTCCAATCACTATGAGCTTCCGTTCGCTAATGTGCTGGACTGGAGCAAGTTCTCAGTTATTGTCAACAATGGCGAGGTTGCCTTGTTGAAGAAGACATTGTTGTCGATAACAAGACAATCCTACGTGAGATTGTACCGCAATTTGATCAAGGTTCGTAGGCATTTTGTTTGGCACGAGACTCCCCGAGGTTACGACTCCTTCCACATGACTGCTTACCAGCTGTGGCTCAAAAGGAGCTCCTTGCGTCTGTCGGCCTAATCAAAACTCCGGCTTTGTGGTTGAGGCTGTGAAAATTGTTTCTTCACACTTAAGAAGCCAAAAGTCGCACTTATCCCATGTATGATTTGCGCCATAGTTTGTGAAATAGGATGTTTTAAAAACTAGTCTTGAATTTTTTTTTTTTGGCGGAGCTATCAAGAAAACGCCTCTGCCCAGCGGGAGTGGGCTATATTTTTGTCTAGGTGTCGGGGAGGCATGCCCGGGCGACAGAGGTGCGCTTGAGGCGTTGTGGAGACGCAATCTGGGCGTTTGGTTTCTTTTCAAAAGTCCAAACCCAAAACGATGTTGTTTAGGTAGGGTTTTTATAAAATTAAAACAGCCTCTCACTTCGCGTTCGCGAAAAGAACAGAGGGAGCGAGAGCAGCAGGCCAACGACAACCCGCAAATCTCAGCAGTCATAGCCGCTTCTGCCAGGCATTGGATTTTAATTTGATTCGGAATGGTCTTGACTATTATTTGAATTATATGCTTGTTGTTTGCTTAATCGTTTAAATGAAAGTGGATATTTGTTGTACAAGTACTATATTATATATAATACGTAATATAATAATAAGATACCATAAGGCTAGCGCCTCACACCTCGAGACTATTGCTTAGGCGAGGCTATTCATAAAACGTCTTAACTTCACCGTCGCCTTTTAAAAACATTGGAAACATGATGCACGTCTTAGAAACTGAACGACTCCGGTACAACAATCACAGAAAAAGTGAAAACAATGATATGCTCAAGAAAATGTAATCCATCCATAGCGAAGATTCAAAGGGTTATTTACTCACAATAGATATCCCAGTAATATACAAGTAGAAACAGACTTCTTACTAATCCAGTTAAACAGCACACTTTTATGGGTTCTTGAAACAAGTAATTTTATTCAATATTTGTAATCATACTACATTTAATGTTCGGCGGGCTGTGCCTGGTATGTACGGCGCCTCAGCTGAGACTCTGGAGTGGGCTGCTGCAGGAAGATCCTCGTTGGATCGTTGGGATCGACATACCTGCAAAGTTAGGAGATCATAGTTAAACCAGTGATCTTTATATTCAGCCACTTGACTAGAAGCATAAAACGGCAAAATATGTTCACTTACGCGTGTCTCATCATCTCATCAACAGGAGTTTCTGCTGCTTGCAAAGGATCCACACGAGGCTGCGACCCAGCATTGGGGTGTTGATACTGATTATATTGTCTAACTGAGGAGATCAAGTTGAAAAAGAGTGGAACAAACGTCCCACAACCCCCTTCTTTGAACAAAATCTTGAATGAGTGAGTAGAATAAAGAGCCCCATGCTGACCTTCTGGAACCACCTGAAATTAGACATAAAGACCGATAAGATCTCCAAAATCAGAAAAAGGGGATATGGGATGGCCAATAATTGAAATCTTCTAACCCATATACTTACAGGTTCCACTTGACCAGCAATGTTGTTGCAGAAGAAAATTGGTTGATTAAACTTTTCACCATGGACATAAAGCTGAAAAATGGATGAATCCAAAGGTCAGCAAGATGCAAATAATAGACACAAAAGAAACACGGGAAGAGACATCAACTATGCACGAAAACTGCATGAAGACAAAAGGCCGATCCTCATGTAAAAAATGCTTTCAAGCCTTACATACATGATAACTCACCTAAGTCCCTAGAAATATACACCAGTGAGCGACTGAAATCCAACTACCGTTGGATATTAGGTTATTACTGATGTGGGACTAGGATGGTTGACATTGAAAATTAGGGTGGGGTGGTAGGGGCGGATCATGTCTGATTGTAGGTTTATAACAAATTTGTGACATAAAAGGCTTAGGGGTGGTTTGGGAGTGAGGTGCTTAAAAAAAAAGCACCCATGAAAAAAAGCTGTGAGGGTTTTAGGTGTTTGGTAAACTGAAAAAAAAGGGCTTATTTTGAAAGCTGCTGTGAGAATAAGCTGAAATCAAAGGAAAAAGCTGAAGCTGCTATTTGTAGCTTTGGAAAACTGGCTTTTTTTCAAAGCACACGGAGCTACAGTGCTCCTTTAATGAAAAGACCCACTATTAGACTGCTTTTTTTTTCAAAAGCACTTTTACAAAAAAGTTTACCAAACACTTTGCTGATTTTTTTCACAGCCGCTTATTCTCACAGCACAGCCGCTTATTCTCACAGCAGCTTTTTTTCAAAGCACAGCAATACCAAACCAGTATGTTGTAATTTCAAATTTATCAGTTCATAGTCTTGGTTAGATAATGGCAATGAGAGATGCAGGAATTTAAAATCAGGATTCTACTGTCCTACCTAAGATCCAGTAGAGGGCCCTCGGATCAATCATAAGATCATACCAAGGATTTAGAAACTAAGTTAAATACTCTAAAACATAGATTTCCAGAGAAAGAGTAAACAAAAGATCTAACAAAACTTAAGAATAAAGGGGGAAGATGAGCTCATGATTAACATCAAATCAAGTATTTGAAATTGGGTGAGTGAATTAGAAAGAGGCTCACAAATGGAACGGTGAGCTTTTGGGCACACTGAAAAGGGGGAATGGATGGAGAGTGCTTCTCAGCTAGGGGGTGGGGGTTTCTTTTTCAGCGGGTTTTACCCTTTTGTGGAACGTTTTTATTTCTTCCAACAAAGTCTCAGACTCTCAATGTAGCTCAAAAAGGGGAAACAGACTTAAGAACTCGGCAAGCTAAAAATGCAAAAAGCAATATATTTGTTGGGTCACTCGTTGTTTTGGACTTGAAATAAACATGAAAAGAGGCTTACACGGTTATAATCAACAAATATAAAGTGCTATAACCGCCGTTTGAGACAGGTAGGCTGTTGAAAGAATTCCTATTCTTATGTACCTGATTATATTTCTGTGTACATTCTATAGTTCCATGTTAGTATTAGTCTGGCAGTTCCAAATCATACTTCTTGCTACGGAATATTAACAAATAAAAATTCAAGGCTTCACAAATTTGATACACACTAACAAAGAGAACTTGTGAAAGAAAACCGCAAAAGAACGACGAAAGGAAAGCAATTTAGAAGTAAGAGCAAGTATAACATACCATGGGCATATCAAAAGCAGTAAAGCTCCCACCAGGCTTGTTGGAAACAAAGACCATCCTTATATTTGACAAGTAGATTGTTCCCTTTGCTTTCAGACGACCACCATCAGATCTGCCAGTTGGAAGCCAAATGCCCAATTCAGAAACCAATTCCGAATTATTCAACCACATTTCGAATTAGAACAAAATTTTCACTCAGCAGTTCATACACTGCTGCAATCTTCCTCCAATAACTCCAAGGAATCGAAAAAAATGATTTATATTAGCCATTAATTGATCAAATCAAAATTCCAATCAAAACCCAATCGAGAACGATGAAGATTGAATGCTTTAATGGGCAGAAAGAATTAACCGATCAATATTAACAGAATCAAATTCAATCAGAATTGAAAGAGAATACGAACCCGGGAATCTTATCGACCTCGAACTCGACGCCGTCTCTAGCCAAAACGAACATCTCGTTCACAAAAGGAACCGGCATGCCGTTCGGGAACAGTTGAGGATTCACAGCCATCTCTGTTTATCTCTCCCTAGATTTCTCAGTTTCTTTCTTCTTCTTTCTCTGCCTCCTCCGGTGTACCCCCACAGAGGGATGGATCAATTTAACCGCGTCGCTCAGGCTTCCTACGGTGCGGAAATTTACCGAATCGAACACGCCCTCCAGCACTCACCCGCTTTCCGCAACTTTTTTTATGTTTTTTGTTCAATGGGGAATTTTTATAACAAAGTCTAGATGGACAAATTACAAAGATTCCGCAAGTAAAAGCAACAAATAAAACAGTCTAAAATAATAATAATAATAATAATAAAAATGGTTTGAAAATTTTGAGTTTTATCAATAAGGATAAAATAAAGGGTAAAGTGAATAGTACCAGGATTGACTTTTTAATGTAAAATTTTGGTTTTTTGTTAAAGTGAACAATACGAGAGTTTTTCATTAAAGTTCCAAAAAAAAAAAAAAAGGATCAATGCAGAGAGGACACCACATATGCACATAATGCATGAGTAAATGTTCATATCTATACCAAAAACAAAAAATTACATAGAGTCCAAAAACTAAGGCCCAAAAGTGACCACACAAAAAAACCTAAAAATCCTAAACAGATCTTCGCCCGCTGCGTACGTGGCCAAATCGGTGAAGACACCATCGCAAGATGCACGACTCAAACCCATCGTAGTCACTATGTCGGGGAAAAAGTGCCAAATCTTCAGATCTAATGAAACCACACCAATACCGAACGCCACGTTTCTAGCCCTCAGCTGATACCAAACACACAAAGGGCATCTAAATGCCCAGAACCAAGCTATAACCAAAAAGGTCAGGTGGTGTAAACACCATTCTGAAGAGATACCAGACCTTTGTAGGAATGACAACATATAGTTGTCTTTGACCGGAGAGAAGCACGAAGGAAGCACCAAGCAAGTGGTGAGGTGAGGTCCACCAAATTTGGAATTTGATTCGAAGTTTTGGAAGATCTTGAGCTCAGGGCCCCAAATCATAGCCCAAAGGCTCCCAATCAGATTTACCATGAGACATGGGCAAACAACCCGGAGATAGTACTCCATCCACACCAACCTTTACTTTTACATTTTCGGGAATTTTAGCACACGTCCTTGAATTATAGATCTTATTGATTTTGATCCCTCTCAATTTTTACCCTCTCAATTTATAAAAAAAATTTCTTAAACTTTTAATTTATGTCAAAGTCCCCATATTGGTACAAAATGTCGTTAGATGATAATTTGAAGAACATCAATGTTAAAATTTAACAAAAGTGCGCGAGAGGTAAAGATGATTGTATGATTAACAAAAGAGTAGTGTTATTCGCACACTCACTTTACTTCTCATACATTCTTTTTCAAATTTCAATCGTCGGACGAATTAATTGAAGAAGATCAAAGCTAAAATTTAACAAGAGTGTATGAGAGATAAAATATGAGTGTATGAATATCACTATCCTTAACAAAACTGTCTACATACTCATTAGCACGAGTTAAAAGTTAAGACCGATCAAGAGAATCATATCGGAAAACAATTATCCTTTTCTATGATTACATGGCCGACTACACAATGAACTGTCACTTACTATAAATAACGAAAAATATCACTAAATTATAATATTAAATGACAAATGCAAGCGTGTGGGCCTTGAAATATTTAAAATCTGTATTTTTCAAATTTCCAATTTTGCTCCAAAACCAATTTACCTCCAACATTAATCCCAATAAAGTTGTTGCCCTTTTTCAGGAAGAAAGCGGAAAAAGCAGAGCGATATGAGGTCATTGGGATATAGTGATTTTCTTCAACGGATCTTTCGCAGAATTCCTTGATTATATATAAGTGCCTATATATATATATATATTATATGTAGCTTTCCCCTTGCGACTCGGCATACGATCGTATCAGAGCCTGAAACACAGAAACAAAGCAAAGGAGGTTTTTCACCTTCACTAGGGCCACAAGTTTAAAAGGTAAATTCCATCTTCTTCTTCTTCTTCTATTTTTATTTACTTTTTCTTTTTTGAATAATTTATTCGTTATAAATTAACCATCAAATAGTTGAACATTTCGATTGAATGCTGGTATTTGTTCATATTCCATAGGACATGTTGAAAATTTGTAGAAATCAGAGGTAGTTTTCGATTGGATTGGGCCTTCGAACTTGGGTGCAAGAGGATTATAATAAATCCATCTAATCTATTGGACGGAGATTCGAACTTAGGTGCTAGAGGGTGGAAGAGGGTTGAGTACACTGTTGTAGCTAGCTTGACTAAATTCACGTCTACTCTTGCTTATGTATAGATAATTCACTTCTAATTACACTTGTAGTGTCTCCCAATTTGCATCTCTATCACCTCACAAAAAGGTCTCGATGTAATTTGAAGTAGAACTAATCCTACGGTGCATAGACACGGTAGTATCCCCTCGTATCCTCCGTGGTCTCGCGTTGTATCCCCGTGTCTTATTGTATTCCCTTGTGGTCATACAGCAATTCTTCTTGTTAATTTGACGTCATGTTGCGTCGTATCTCTGTGTCTGTATCCACACATTGTAGAACTCTTCTAATTATGTTGTATTCTTCGACAAAGTTAACTAGTTTAATGTGTTAATTATTGTGTGGTTGATATCTGTTTTCATTACAGTTTGGAGGATATTGGGTTATCTCCATTTACAACAATGGAAGGCAGAAGACCAGTTATTAATTGGGGCGACGGATGGAACTACATCCAGGAGAGGATTACGAAACTAATTAGGGTAATTACAGAAGGGTTACCGGAGAATCATATCGATGCAGAAGAATGCATGGCTGCTTATACCATGATCTTTAACATGTGCATTCAGAAACCTCCTTATGACTATTCTCCTAATCTTTACGAAAAATATCGGGAGACATTCGAGGAATACCTTACTTCAATGGTGCTGCCAGTTCTAAGAGAGAGGCCAGATGAGTTTTTACTGCATGATTTTGTCAAACGTTGGGAAAACCACAAAGTCATCGTTAGGTGGCTGTCACGCTTGTTTATCTATCTTGATCGTTACTACATTGAGCGGAGATCACTTCCTGGGCTGAAAGAAGTTGCACTTACCTGTTTCCGCGACTTGGTTTACCTCCAGGTGAATGCGCGCGTGACAGCAGCTGTAATAGGTTTTATTCATAGAGAACGTGAGGGAGCGCAAATTGACAGAGCGCTGCTGAAGAATGTGATGGATACATTGGTTGAAATCAAGGTGGAGGGAGTGAAGACTGCTTATGAAGTGAACTTTGAAGCACACATGCTGAGAGAAACCGGTGTATACTATTCGCATAAAGCATCGAGTTGGATCATGGAGGATTCTTATAGCGATTACATGTTGAAGGCGGAGGAATGCGTGAGAAGGGAGAGGGAGAGGGTTTCGCATTACCTGAATCCAAGTAGTGAAAATAAGGTGGTGGAGATTGTGAAACATTGCTTGCTGGTGGTTTATGCAACTCAACTGATTGAAAAGAAGCTTTTTTCTGAATCTGTATCTAGTGCTTCGCTTGCAGCTGATTATGTTGAGGAGCTTTCAAGGAAATTTATTGCTAGTGTAACATTGGCACAGTGAGTTTCTGCTGAATCTGGATTTACTGCATGACATGTTAAAATTTTGTTGTTTTTGTTTACCAGTTCAGCTCGAATTTGCTGCGAATTTCGAGCAGCTCTTTAACTACAGGATTTTGAAAGGATGGGGTTTTCTTCTGCTTAATTTGTTTTGGGACATGCATGCTTTTACATAAAACTAAGTAAATTTCATACAAGCATAATGCTGTTTATGTTAAAAGTTCTGTTTGCCATGCTTGGTTGTGTTGTCTCTTGCTGAATTTGCAGCGCTCTCTTCAATCATCTGTAGCAGATTTTTTTAGTGGCATCTCCAACGACTATCAACTGAACATGGTGTAGGCCAGGTTCATAGTCGTTGGAGATCACACCAAACTTTTTTCCTATAAACTGAACTTGATTGTTCAAGCAGAGATGGATAATATCTTTTTGTAGAGATTGTTAGTATTGCCTAGATGATTGTCCAAACATTATGATGGTTCAATCGAATCTTGAAGAACAAATTAAATTAGACATTGTTTAATCGTTCATATATATATGTATAAACAAATCAACCGTTTTTTGAAATGAATGAATCAATTAAGGAAGTAAATAATTTGATACTTGAATAGTGTAGATGCTAAAGAATATAGATTATTTCCTAATGGAATATATAATCAAGGATTGGAAAGGCTAATAAGGTTCTTATTCCTACTGTATCCTAATTAGTATCACCAAATTATATATTTCTATACCTTTATATATGGATTAATTAATTAATTATTCATCTCTCGCACAATTAAAAGCAAACGATCAAGCTATTGGTGTATCCGGCGCCTCACAATCAGCTTCCTCCACCACAAGCGGCTGCGACGCCGTGGGATTGTAGTGTTGACGTACCATAACCGATGCTGTGGATGAAAAGTCCGACGATGCCAAGAAGCTCCCCACCGGCCCCAACTCCGCGCAGTCACTCGAACTGTCCACCAACGGCGCCGTCGAAGGCATTCTCCCCACGATTAACAAATTGACATTTCAACATGACACAAATATCCGCCTTGCTGTCCACCACCTTCTCCTCGTACAACATCGTCGGCGCCCCACCCCGCCCCCCCTCCGTATTCCCACTATTCTTCCTCACATTCATATACTCCGCCAAAAGCGACTCGTCGTCTTCCTCGTCGCCGCCGCAGTAAAAAGTAATACAATATTATAAATAAATACAGTGGAAGTAAGAAGTGGTGGGTCAGCACAGTATTTTAAGAGTGAAAAAAAAGCAAGGTTATAAAAAACGCTAGGCGGTAATCGGACGACAGACTAGGGCCTAACGTCTAAGCATCTAGGAGAGAGCCTAGATGGATTAGACGGATTTAATTAAATTTTACCATATATTATATAAATAAACATCAAATAATATTTATATTGTTGTAGGCATAATTTACCAAATAATTATGGAGGCTAAAGAGAGAGAGGGGTGATGCATAGATAGAGAGAAAGAGAGAGATGTGTAATTGTGGGTGTATGTTATTCCACCCCATTGTGCTTTTATTTATAGTAGTAGGAAATGTTAATTCCTTACCCTTTAGGATTACAACATTTAATAAGTAATCTACTCCTAATAGGAATATAAGATACATTCCCATATCTACTAAGATTTACACAATCGCATTCCTATTCTAATAAGACTGCAACACTCCCCCTTGAGTGTATAAATACTCAAGTAAATGGCGCATCAAGTATTCAATGATGAAGTAAGTACAGTTGATGAAGTTGTCAACACAATGAGCGAATGCGAGTCTCATATTAACGGAAAAATGCATAAAAAAATAAAACTCACAAAAACTCGCTATGGTAAAACCCAAGGTGGGGAAAAACCTATAGTCTAAGGAGAAACGTGAGAAGTTGCATTAAGTCAAAACTATACGTCTTTTGGACGCAAGTAGAAGGGCTCACAATGGTATGATCAGCCCATGATGGCTGCCTCGTTAAAACCTAGTTAGGTAGCAAAACCCCAGTGGAAAAAATGCTCCTAATCGTAGGGAAAAAGAGTACATTGAGATCAAGTGAGTATACTTCTGGATACTTACCCTGAGTTTGACATAACTTCTAAATGAGAACTACAAGCATTGCATATAAATAGTTAGGCATACCAATTCCTCAGACAAGCTTCTGGAAGGTTGACTTCAGAAGTGACATCGTGTAGAGGTTGGCAAGGTTGTCTGGGATCGGCTTGCATGACTTTAATCTCCTAATGCCTTGCTGGTGTAGATGTAGACACAATATGTCTTGGTGTTGACTTTGTTGATGTATCATGGCTTGGTCGGGTTGATACATGCGGCATAATCTTCATGGATCGTTGTTGGGACTCAACGATGGATGAAAACACAACAAGTAATTCGAATATGCTCAACAAGAACTCCTAACCATGTCTCATTTGTGGCATAGTGAAGTAAGGTGAGTCTTTGAACGATTCGAAGATTTCGCAACTAAGGTTATATCATGGATCTCCAAGATATTGCGATATCCCTAACGGTAAAGACATAACCATTTTGGGATTTTGCCTTGTGTGGGTTTGACAAGTAACCTACGTCAGCATAACAAACAAGGCAAGCATCATTTCGAGGATCAGGGAGGTTGGATCCCTTGAGATGCATTGGGATTTACCCTCGTAGTACCTTCATGGTACATCTTTAATACCAATTCAGTGGTTGCGTGTAGGCACGATGTTGCATCTTTACCAAGATCAACATCGAATGAGATGTCTTGTCTAAATACAATGAGCTAAGTACAACGAAGCGCAAAGTTAAACTTTAGATATGGAATTTCGGATTCCATAACCTCTTCAAGGGTTTCATTTGTATATAACATATGGACGATCATGGGTATACTCAAAGGTGACTCATTCAGGGTGTAGTTCAACTGGTAGACCAAAATACTATTAGAACAATGCTTCAACTTCAGGTCAAGGCATAAACGAGTTTTCCCAAGATATTTCATCTTAAATTCCATCTTCAGATGCGAGGCAGTTTTCTCAAGATCTTCCGGAGTCTTAGTGAGGTTCATGTCAACGACATAAACTGTAACTCTAGCAATTTGGAATAAAACTTCATAGTTTAACACGCAAGGGCATAATTCATATCCCTGACTGATCAAATAATCACTTAGACGGGTATACCACATCCGTCGAATTGTAAGTGAACGCCTCAACAAGTTAAGAGGGTGTTTCGTGGTTTTGGAACTATTTGAAACAGTCCATGTAATTATTCGAGAACTTACATGTAAATCTCCATATCTATATCCCCATGGAGAAACAGTAACCACATTTCATAATGCTATTATCAATCACATGACGTTTTGAGAGAAACCTTGCGCCATAAGACGTGCATCATATTGCAATTCATTCATCTCATAAGGCTTCCCTTCCCACTTCGAACACAACAGGGTTACCTTGGGTAATGTAGGAACGACAGGTCCAATACACACTTTGGTAAGGAATTTGACCTGGATTGTAATTTCGGTTGTCTAATCAGTTTTACATTGTCACTTAGTTAACGGAACACGATTCGATATCGTCGCTTTTCATTTATGTCGGTAGCTACCATATAAGTGAAAACATCATCGATGGTAATCTCATTTCAATTCCATTTAGCTCATCCAAACTAGTATACTGGACCACGAACTTTAAGTCTCAGGAGAAATCCGAATTAATCTCATGAGATGGAAATGATTTGAGACATCGATCGTGTTTACATAGGTTCAAGCTCTCCATGGTATCCACACATATGTTGTTGATGAAATTTCCAACCCCTTATGGCAAGGGTTACATCAGAGGAGATCAACTTAGTGCATGATCATGTTACAACACTTTGGTCAAGCAACAACACATGTATGTGCCCAAGGAAACCCTTTCTATACATAACCAAGTCATAAAGACCATCCCAGACGAAGCCAACTTGGATCTTCACGGCAGCAATAGTCAACTTGACAATCCTCGAGATGACTCTTTCACCCAGCAAGCACAACCCACTGAAGAGTTAGAAAAGGTCTTTATCGCAAAAGATTATTCGGATCACATGGTAAAGATTGACACCACTTTGTCACCACCAATTCAGTTGGCATTGATATCTTTTTTGCAAGAGAACGTTGACGTCTTCGCCTGGTCATACGAGGACATGCCAGGCATCTCTCCCGATATCATCTGTCATCGTTTAAGTATCGACCCCAAGACCAAGCCAATGAGACAGAAGCGAAGATTTTATGATGCTGAACGGTACGAGGTAATGAAGGCAAAAGTTGAAAAACTCAAAGGTATAGGCTTCGTCCGCGAAGTCAATTATCCAACGTGGGTAGCAAATGTTGTCTTTGTTAAGAAGAATCCGACCAAGGAAAGTCTCATGCTCCAAAATGTCTTGTGGATAATGTGTGTCGATTACACCGACCTAAACAAATGATGCCCGAATGATAGCTTTCCTCTTCCTCTCATAGACAGACTTATAGACTCTACGACAGGGTGTGAACTCCTGAACTTCATGGATGCTTACTCAAGATACAACCAAATCCTCATGAACCTTCTGAACCAAGAACACACAACCTTCACTACTGATAGAGGATTATATTGCTATAAAGTCATGCCATTCGGCCTAAAGAATGCAGGAGTGACTTATCAGAGACTAGTCAATTCAATGTTCACTGAACAAATTGGGAAGAGCATGGAAGTTTACGTTGATGATATGCTAGTTAAGAGCAAACACGCTGACCAACACATCACTAACCTATCTGAAACTTTCATCATTTTGAAGAGGTATTGAATGAGGTTGAACCCCAACAAATGTGCCTTCGGCGTAAGCTCTGGCAAATTCTTAGGCTTCATGATAAGCCAACGAGGCATTGAGGCTAATCCTGAGAAGATCAAAACAATCATTGACATGAAGGAACCGGTAACTTCAAAAGACATTTAGAGCCTTACTGGCAAGTTGGCAGCCTTAACTAGGTTCATCTTTAAGGCCACAGACAAATGTGCTCCTTTTTTCAAAGCACTTAAGGGAAGTAAGAAGTACATTACATGGACTGATGAATGTGCCGAGGCATTCAAGAACTTTAAGGACTACATGAGTAAAGCCCCTTTGCTCTCCAAACCTGAGGTTGGTGACACTCTCATCATCTATCTATAGGTATCGGCTTTAGCGGCAAGTTTCGTTCTCATTCGAAATGATGGTAATGTCGAACGACTTGTCTACTACACTAGTAAGGCCTTACAAGATGCAGAGACATGATACTCCAACATTGAGAAATTGACTTTAGCATTGGTCATGTCTGCTCGAAAACTTCGCCCTAACTTCCAAGCATACTCTATCATCGTGCTTACCAATCATCCTCTTCGATAGATACTCTAAAGTCTTGACAGTTTAGGGTGAATGATCAAATGAGCGACATCATTGGGTGAGTTTGACATCTCTTACCAACCAAAGCCAGCTGAGAAGGGCCAAGCAGTGGCAGACTTCATCGCCGACTTCACTATCTTGTTGACATTGTTTGTACGCCTAAAGAATTGGTTTCATTACCCTCGGAAGCTCAGAAAATAGAACTAACAGCCCCAACATGGAGTCTATATGTCGATGGCTCATCCAACCAACAGGGTTGTAGAGCAGGACTAGTCCTTACGACCCCTGACAAAGTGGCGATGGAGTATGCTCTTCATTTCAAATTCAATGCGTCAAACAATGAGACCGAATATGAAACCCTCATAGCAGGCTTATGTTTGGCCAAACACCTTGGGGTTAAATGAATTGATATCTTCAGCGACTCCCAATTGGTGGTTAACTAGGTCACCAACAACTTTGACGCTAAGGATAGCTCCATGGCAGCATATATGGCACAAACACAATTGTTGCTCAAGCACTTCCACTACCAGATCACCCACTAGAGAGGCAAACAGTCATGCAGATGCTTTGGCTCGCCTCACCTCGCCTCAGTGGTGGAAGACAAGATTGGGAGAAAAATTCAGGTCGAATTGTTGGTAGCACCAAGCACCATGGCTGCGGAAGTGTGCAATTTACAACAGGGGGATAGTTGGATTACCCCGATTTATAGATTCCTTGCTCATGGCACCCTTCCAAACGACAAAGTCCAAACTAAAAAGATTTGATACAAGTCTACCTATTACTTAATCATTAACGACCAACTCTACAAGCGGGGTTTTAACCTACCATACCTAAGATGCCTTACGCCTGCGGAGGCAGAAATTGGCCTTCGGGAAATACATGAATGACTTTGCAGATATCATACTGGATCTTGATCCCTAGCACACAAGGCTTTTCGCCAAGGATATTACTGGCCAACACTCCGCCAAGATGCCATCAGAATATCCTGCTCATGTGATAAGTGTCAACGTTACGTAACTATTCTTCACTCCCCTCCCAAGCCGCTCACTCCTATGATCAGCCCTTGGCCCTTCGCCCAATGGGGACTTGATTTGATTGGCCCAATGCCTGCAGAGAAGGGCAAAGTCCATTATGCAATCATTGCAGTTAACTACTTCATAAAGTGGGCCGAAGTATAACCCTTGGCAACCATTACTAAGGTAAAAATAGAAGACTTCGTATGGAAGAACATCATTTGCAGATTCGGTATTCCCAATGCGATAGTCATTGAAAACGAGTGACAGTTCAACAACAATAAGTTCAGGATGTTCTGCTCTAAGTTCAACATCAACTTATGTTTTGACTCCCCAACTCATCCCCAATCTAATGGACAAGTTGAAGCAATCAACAAAATAATCAAGCGAACTTTGAAAACCAGCTTGGACAAGGCTAAAGGTTGTTTGCCAGAATTTGTACCCCAAGTTCTTTGGTCATACCGCACTTCGTATTAGACGTCAACAGAAGAAACCCTATTCTCACTTGCCTTTGGTACAACAGCAGTTGTCTTAGTTGAGCTTGAGTAAGCAACATTCCGAGTCCAGAACTACGTGCAAAGGGAAAATAACAAACAACTTACCCTCAACTTAGATCTAGTCGAGGAACACAGAAACCAGGCTTACTTGAGGAATGTCGCCTACAAGCAGCGCATCTCCAACTACTATGACTCAAGGGTCAAACCTCGTTTTTTCAAAGTGGGGGACTGGGTATTGAAGAAAAGATTACTCTGCGACAGAGTCCCGAGTGAAGGAACACTTAGTCCAAACTGGGATGGACCGTTTAAAGTTGTTGGCATCAGTCGCCCTGGCTCCTACAAGCTTAGAAGCTCCAATGGCAAGACCTTTGGCCATCCATGAAACACTGATCACTTGAAGTACTATTACAAGTAAACTCACATTGTATAAGTGCTAAGCTTTAGCCGTTCAACATCCTATGTAACGAAGACCATTTTGCATGAATTCAATAAAGAGATGATTTAGACAACTCGGTCCTAATCCTCTTACATTCCTAGCAATGAAACACTCAGGTTCAAAGCTTCAACATGAATGCTCTCAACAGGAAATAAAGTTTAAGTATATGTTAACAAGACTATACAAATAAACGAACAGCTCCACAATATATTCGTTCAATCTGACCCAAGTTATGGCTTATATCCAAACAGAGGATTTGCTCAAACATGGCCAGACATTCATCAATGATAGTGCGAATACTTGGTAATTAACATCAAACTATACGGTGCAAAGTCGTAAGCATCCATAAATAAAAAGCTCTCAGGCTTACAACATGGCACATTCCATACAAATAACAAATTAGTACATCCAGAGTAAATGGCGCGTGCCACACAAACAACAAACTAGTACATCTATAGTACATGGCACATGCCACATAAACAACAAACTAGTGTATCCAGAGTACATGGAACATGCCACACAAACAACAAACTCGTACATCTAGAGTACATGCAGAAAAAGAGGGCATTACGATTCATCCTCATCTGAGGCTGAACCCTTGACAATATCACTCTGCGTTTCAACCTCATCGCCATCACCATATTCCTCAGCATCTTTAGGACCATCATCACTCTCCTAAGACTGCTCACTGATACTAGCCTCATTATCAGAGTCATCATCACTACTAGGATCAATTGCGAGGACGAAGGCTTCACCTTTTTGTCAGTACTCATCCATCTCATCACGGTACTTTCGGATAATGCTTCCATTGCCGTAACGCTTAAGGACAGCAATTCATTTCCTTTTCTTAAAATTAGCCGCCCGGATACAGTGAGGTCTAAAAGCATCGTGAAAGGCTTAGGAACCTAAGAATTCCTGCACAGCAGCATCCCTCTCAGTTGGGATACTCATCTTCAGCCTAGAAACCTCAACCAAGGCACTATCCAACTCTCATTTAACTGTGGAAACCTCAAGGATGGTTGTCTCCAACTGTTCCTTAGTCACTTCCAATTATTTCTCGAGCCTTACGTTCTTACCATTCCGTCTCTTCAAACTCTCAAAGTTTTGATCCTTAAGGCGTATGGCATCAGCCAAAGTTTTGCTCGTTTTTCTGGCGTCATTCACAAGCTGCTTATTCTTTTTAAACTTTGCTTTGTACCGCTCGACCTCTCGTAATCTGTCACCATACTCGGTCATGACCTACATGACAAGATGATCGTCACTACCAGGAAAAAGAGGGGAGAAAGCAAAGAAATGACAGAGTAACACTTACATAAGAAGATAACTTCATCATCCAGTCACGATCTGATTCATTCTCATTTAGTGGCTCACTAAGCTCATCAACAGTGGATCGACGTCCTGCCAGGCAATTATTGACATACCTAAAACTACTTGGCTGCATGGTAACCTTCAAGTTCTTCCAATGAATGCTGCCAACCTCTTCCTTGTACTTTCTCTTACGGCTAGAGCTAGGGCCACCTTCTTGGTCAGTAGACTCCATGGTTGGAGGAAATATGGGATTGATGGTAGGAAAAGAAGGCAACAGTCGTATCTCCTCCTCTGCAACTATGGCAACAGCACACCCGATGGCCTTAACTTCAGCCTTCTTTGAGGCAGCAATCTTGAGGACCTCTTCTTGCGACTTAGGTTTAGGGGTTGGCCTCACCCGGTGCTTACGAGCTCCCTTGTGAAACAAAATGTCGTCTACGGGAACTAACATGGGTGTTTTCCCTTTCTTGGCGCTAGTCTCCCATTTTTTGCCCAGTTTCTCCACTAAACAAGAAAAATCAAAGTAAGGAATGCAACTTTGTAAAAGAAAGAGGGGGCGAAATGAAAGACATAACTTACTTGCTCGTCTTTGGCACTTCGACACTAGGGGCTAGAAACCGTACTTTCAAAATAAGGGTCATAGCTTGCCCAAATGTCTATCCTCTTTGGGCACCTTCAACACATTCTCTACGTCAGCTAGCTCCCGTCTAGACAGCTTGATGGTCCCTCGCGTCACTGCACGAAGAAAAATGTTAGAAGCAAGAGAAAATCACAACAAATAGTAAATAATGCAAACAATGGATACATTACAACGTACAGTCTAGAAGTGAGTAGGAACACATCGCTCATGTGTGACACCTTTAGCATACTCCCAATCATTATAAAGAAAGCACCAACGGTTTTTTCAACTGCAGTACGCCTTTTTCTTACCAAAGACAATACGCTCTCTCTTACTCCAACATGCACGTTTGGCATACCCAGTGCATGCTTTCACTGGGAGCATCTTATAGCAGTAACGCCACTAATGAAAAGAAGGCTCACCTAACCCATATTCCATCCAAATAATATAAAACCCGATCAAGGTATCCCAAAAACTAGGGTAGAGTTGCCTAGACGCATATCCAATGAAAGACATCATCCGTTGTGCAAAGGCAGTTTCACCCCTAAAGTCAACAATATCTGGGTATAGAACATAACATGACCCTTGGGCGGTTTAGAAGACAATTCTTCATGATGCACCAAACGCATTCCTACACTACGGAGGATACTACATGACTGCCTTAGGGCCTCAAGTTGCTTTTCATTATCTAACAAGTTTTGTACTAAATGGTTTGCTATGAACTCAGAGAGAAATATGGGTATGGCGTCACAAACAACCCCTTCACCCACTGACATGAAAGAGGAAGAACCAATATTGGCTAAGACTTGACAATTGCGAAGATCACCTAATCTCAAATTTTTTTATACAAGTCTCTAACAAAGGCCCTGAAGACTCCAACATTGCAAGCTCAAACCTAGAGTTAGAGTTAGGGGAGCCCTCATCACTAGGACTTCCAGACTTTGACATCTACAACAAACAGAAACAAACTCTATCACCACATGAAAGATCGAAACATAAGGAATTTCCTAGGGCATGGATAAAAGCTTAATCAGTTCATTATGTTCTCAACCAAATACAAGAACACTCAAACAATTTAACAAGAATGAAAGCATGCAATCTAGTGGAGAAGACTACCAACCTGAAGATGGTGCAAAGCAATGCTGGAATCCCTCTCAACTATAAGAGCAATATGTCTCCAAAAATCACTACAAAATGAGCAAATAAAGACAATGAAAAGAGTGGAAACTTATCATTCTTATAGGGTTTAACATGGCCAAAGAAATTCAAAATTCAAAATTCAAAATTCAAAATTCAAACCATGAGAAAACCCCACATGGAAAGTCTTCAAACTTCCACATAAGCTAGGGACTTTTCAAATTTCAAACTTACAACACCTCCTCTCCCCCCCAAAAAAAAATTCGGAAAAAAAAAGAGGGGGGATGAGGTGAACACATTAGCTTCATCAAAGGAGTTCAACCATAATTCTCAAAAGCTTCACACACTCTTGATCAAGACACTGTGAAGCAAAACCAATTTATGGTGCCAACAAGCGCTTCATCAATGGAGAGCAACTACAATTCTCAAGAGCTTCATCAATGAAGGGCAACCACAATTCTCAAAAGCTTCACACACTCTTGATCAAAACAGTGTGAAGCAAAACCAATTTATGGTGCCAACAAGAGCTTCATCAATGGAGGGCAACCACAATTCTCAAAAGTTTCACACACTCTTGATCAAGACAGTGTAAAGCAAAACTAATTTATAGTGCGACCAAGAGCTTCATCAAAGAAGTTCAACCACAATTCTCACAAGCTTCACACACTCTTGATCAAGACAATGTGAAGCAAAAACCAATTTATGGTGCCAACAAGAGCTTCATCAATGGAGGGTAACCACAATTCTCAAAAGCTTCACACTCTCTTGATCAAGACAGTGTGAAGCAAAACTAATTTATGGTGCCAACAAAAGGTTCATCAATAGAGGGCAACTGCAATTCTCAAAAGCTTCACACACTCTTGATCAAGACAGTGTGAAGCAAAACCAATTCATGGTGCCAATAAAAGCTTCATCAATGGAGGGCAACTACAGTTCTTAAAAGCTTCACACACTCTTGATCAAGACAGTGTGAAGCAAAACTAATTTATGGTGCCAACAAAAGCCTCATAAAAGGAGTTCAACCACAATTCTCAAAATCTTCACACACTTTTGATCAAGATAGTGTGAAGCAAAACCAATTTATGGTACCAACAAAAGCTTCATCAATGGAAGGCAACTACAATTCACAAAAGTTTCACACATTCTTGATCAAGATAGTGTGAAGCAAAATCAATTCATGGTACCCAACAAAGCTTCAACCTCAAAGCTTCATCTACAAAGCTTCAAAACAAAAGCTTCACCTACAAAGCTTCAATTTTAAAGCTTCCACAAAAGCTTCACCCTCAAAGCTTAACTTCATCTACAAAGCTTCAACACAAAAGCTTCACCTACAAAGCTTCAACACAAAAGCTTCACCTATAAAGCTTCAACACAAAAGCATCAGCTACAAAGCTTCAACTCCAAAGCTTCCACAAAATCTTCACCCACAAAAGCTTCACCCTCAAAGCTTAGCTTTACCTACAAAGCTTCAACACAAAAGCTTCACCTACAAAGCTTCAACTCCAAAGCTTCCACAAAAGCTTCACCCACAAAAACTTCACACACTCTTGATCAGGATAGTGTGAAGCAAAATCAATTCATGATACCCAACAAAGCTTCAACCTCAAAGCTTCAACACCAAAGCTTCACCTACAAAGCTTAAATATATATATATATATTTTTTGGGAAATTCGAAAATTCGAAAGAAAAAAAAAATTGCCTAGGCTTCCTCTTCTTTGGGCCTAACAACTTTCATAACAAATATATATGAAGGATGAGTTTTGGGCTACCACTTAGAAAGGAAAAGGGTGAAGTTTTGTTACTTTGGAAACTTGGCTACTAGCAAGACACCTCATTCGTCAACTCCCTTGACCGGAGACTTGGGGGACTCCTACCATATGATACTGCACCTTGATACTCGGAAGTCTCACGATCACTCAGTGACTTGGATTTTTCAAGTCTCCAACCGAGAAATTTTCCTCACTCGGGAAATTAAGGGAGCACTACCTCAACATACACGCTTCACTCATAAAGCTTCAACATACAAGTTTCAACAAAAGAAAAAATTCAAAGAACTTAGTGAAGAAGGCTTTGGTCTATTTAACACAATACGTTGAAATGAAACAAAGCTTATTTATTGATATCTCCGATAAGTTACAAATATGTACATATACATGAATCAAAATAAACAAACAAGAGGGAGCCTTCACAAAGGTTGCTCAGGAAAAGTCTCAGCAATCGACAGAGCCCCAAAAAGAGAAGGCACCAGAGGTGATCATTCGGAGCCTTAGTACTGGGCAGAACCCCAGAAGGAGGAGGCACCGAAAGTTGATCATTTGGAGCTTCATTACGCGGTACAGCCCCAAAAGACAAAGGCAATAAATGCCTCTGGAATAAACCCATAAACCTCTGATGATCAAGTAAAATCTGACCATCAAATTCCTGCAGCTGTTAAGCTTCCTCTTCATGTTTGTAGCATAGTCATGTGCGAGCCTGTGCAACTATTTATTCTCATGCTTGAGCCCTCTAATCTCCTGTTTGAGACTTATCACTTCAGCTGCCAATGATTCAACTTGGCGGGTTCGAGAAAATAGGCGTTAGGCCATATTAGACACAGAACCTGCACACTGAACACTGACAGCCAGAGAATCCTTAACAACCAACTCATCAGACCGTTTGGAAATTAGTCTGTTATATTTAAAAGTGAGAAGGTTCCTGACAACCACTGCAACAGTTATATCATTCTTCATCACAAAGTCCCCAACGGTAAGAGGACTAGTAAAGGATAAAAAGGATGGGCGCCATATATTGTCTTGAGGAGATATGGCTGCCTCTTCACCAAAGTTCAAGTGAAAACGACGATCGGATGGGTCAGACATTTTCAGAAATGATGAAGGAAAAATGAGGTCCAATAAATCTTTAAAGTACAAAAATAAGGGGAAATTTCCTATAAGCAATAACTCTCTGAACGTACTTCTTGCACACAATTGGTGCCCCTATAAAAGAAAGGGTAGCAAAGCCGTTTGTTCAAAAATCAAAGAGGTACCACTCTCCGGATTTCGAGAAGCTGATTTTCCTAAGTGAAATTTGTCGACAATCTCCACACGCAACATCAGCTCCTCGGGTATCACAGATAACTTCGCCAAAGATCTCTGACAAAGTTTAGACACATAAATTTTGAAGGTCCAGCTACCCTACCATTACCCACAAGGGTAAAGGAATATCAACATTGCTTGATAACTGGAAAGTCCTTATATGTGTCAACCTCTGTGCTCCGTGACAAGGCAGACTGGTAAAAATGCCCAACATTTACTCACATCGAGAAAACACTCCCAATAGGATTGCTTTCTCAAAAATCGAAGAGGTATCGCTCTCCAAATCTTGACAGCCAGACTCCCACCAGGATTGCTTTCTCAAAAATCGAAGAGGCACCGCTATTCGAATCTCGAAAGCCAAACTCCCACCAGGATTGCTTTCTCAAAAATCGAAGAGGCACCGCTCTCCGATTCTCGAGAGCTAGACTCCTACCAGGATTGCTTTCTCAAAAATCGAAAAGGCATCGCTATCCAAATCTTGAAAGTCAGACTCATAACAGGATTGTTTTCTCAAAAATCGAAAAGGCACCGTTCTCTAAATCTCGAAAGCCATATCCCCAATAAGATTGATTGTTCAAAAATCGAAGAGGCAACATTCCCCGAATCTCGAGAGCCAGATCCCCAACATGATTGCTTGTTCGAAAACCGAAAAGGCACCACTTTCTGAACTTCAAGAGCCAGATTTCCTTGGATAAAATTTATTTGCAATCATCACACACAACATCAGTTTTCCAGTTACCATAGACCACTTTTTCAAAGTGCTCTGACAAAGTTAAAACGCGTGAATCTTGCAGCTCCCACTACATTGCTATGACCGAGAAGGGTAAAGGAACAACGTTACTACTCCCTGTTGGGACAATTCCTATATATGTTGACCTCCATCATCCACAGCCAGGCAGACTTGTAAATAAATAACAATGCTCAACTTTTCTTCACATCCGAGAGGGCATTTTCAGCAGAGTCTCTCGAAATACTCAGCTTCTTTTTCCCCTGATAATACATTTGCAAACAAGCCACACTAGAGCAAGAGTATCTCATATCATCAGGGTTAAAAGCAAGAGTATCCCATATCATGCTTTTTCCCTGTCTTTTCCTTTGCCCTTGCTTTTACCTGCAAGGCAAGGAGAAAGAAAACAATCAGTAGGAACCTGAAATCAAACTTCCGATTTGGAACTGATTACCCGGAACCTTTTCCTGGCTGCTCACCTAGCATTGCTCTCGAGTACTCATCTTCAACTGTTGTCAAGGTCGTGAATTCTTTCAGTAAATACCTTAGAACAGTTGATACAATATTGGCTCTTTACACTGAAGCTGCCAAGCATGGACGAGTCACTGAGAAGTAGTACTCTAAAGGACCATTCAAATGCAAAGATTGTGCACCACTTCTGCGATGCAAAAGATTAAAGCAGAAGCTTCAACGATGAGTTGGAACAGATCACTATTGCACGACGCCCCCTACAAAACCGCATAATTTAGACAGATGAGTCTAAGTCATATCCAAGCTCGACATCGTTGCCCTATCCGAATAGCTCGAGAAGCTTCAACAACGTTTTGCTAACACCGTCACCAAAGAGCAAAGCCTCGCCATGCCACATCCACTACTTTATCAACAGCAAAGGTATCCCATATCATCAGGGTCGAACGTACTTTAGATTTGATGAACTTGTTTTGACCCTCAAATTCTTGAGTTGGCCTTATATGCTGGAGGAAACCAGAAAACCCTCCAGCCCAGTTCAAGAATAAGCCTGTGGAAAGTTACTTCTTCAAAAGCAAAAGTATCTCATATTATCTCTTCTCATTTTTCTTCTTTTTATCCTTCCTGCTGCCTGCAAGATAAGGAGAATGAGAACAATCAGCCGGAACTCGAAATCAAACTTCTGATCTGGGACTGATTGCTTGGAGCTCTGATTGCTTACTTTGTCTATCACCTCTTTCGGTAGATCTCCTACCTCAACGACTTGGAGGACTCCTACTACATGGTTTGTATCGCGCTTGACCAAGCCTGAAACTACAAGTAAGCTTCAAATGAAATTGATACATTACCTTGTGCATCTCCACCAGTTAAAGATACCACCCATGTATGAAGGAAGAGTACTTCCAAAGAAGATGCCACATCTACCTATGAGACAGATAAGGTAAGTGAAAACGATACCATACTTCGGTACTTAGAAGTTTTATGATTACTCAGTGGCTTGGATCTTGCAAGTCCCCAATCGAGGAACTTCCCTCACTCAAGAACTTAGGGAAACACTGTTTGTACCATACTTGACCAATCCCGAAACTACCGAGCATCGGTCAACGTTATACCGTCAATGACCAAGAAGAGTTTCCCTCCAACCAGGAAGCCAATCATAGCGCGACACGTGTCGACATCAGAAGCCAATCATAGCGCAACACGTGTCAACATCAGAAGCCAATCACAACACGACATGTGTCAATGTCAGAACAAAGCTAGAAACTCTCTTCTATAAAAGGAGATCATTCTCCCATAATATTTCCTAATGTCATTTGTACTAAATCATTCACTAGTACTCACTAAAGGAGAGCTTGAACCTATGTACTTGTGTAAACCCTTCACAATTAATGAGAACTCATTTACTCCATGAACGTAGCCAATCTGGGTGAACCATGTACATATTATGTTTGCTTCCCTATCTCTATCCATTTACATTCTTATCCACACTAGTGACCGGAGCAATCTAGCAAAGGTCACAAACTTAATACTTTATGTTGTACCAAAGTCCTCACTGATTTTGTGCATCAACAAGATTCATTGTTTTGCCGTATCTTCCTCTTCTAGGGAAGTGAATCCTACGAACCGAATAATCTGTCGTGCTCTAGGCCAAGACAGATTGATTGGCTATCTGTCGGTGTACCCGACCATACAACAGGGGCGGCACACCTTCTAGGGATGTTGACTCGACCGTTAAGTACATTTATCCTTGCAGGAATGTTTGCAGCTGGTATATGATCTCGTCACTTTAGCTAGATCAGAGGAATGCATCTTGAGCAACATTCTGAAATCTAGAATTCATCGCACTTGCTTATCACATTTGTGCGGTATGGGGATCGAGATGAGATATAGTGGGTAACGTCCACACAAATTTGTGTCGTTTTACAGGAACGTTGGCAAAGTGTGCGTGTAAGCACAAGGTCCTTACTTCGCGCAAGGAGATGCGTTGTAGCATCATTGTTCGACCTAAGTGTCCCAAAAGGTCATGCCAAAGAAAGTAAACTGCTCAATCACCCAGTTCCAGGCTGGCCACATATGGCGTGTGCCCCAGTTGGGGGACAGCCAATTTGCCCCAAATTAAAGCTTCAGACTCATTTTTGGAAGTGGTGCAAAGATATTTCACTCTATTTTCTTCAATGGTTTCATTTATGATCATTGTCATCTCGAATATCCTTAAAAACTCAACGTTAGGGAGAATTTAAGGTCCCTTAAATGGTAATTCAGTACCATTCATACAACGAGGAGTGTGCCAATACTCTTAATCAGGTTGGATGGACTTGAAATCGTTGTTAGAGATGTGATTTAGGTGTAAAGTTAATGTGCGTAGTATGCATTCATCCATATAACTAACTTTCCCACATTCCTACCTAATCACGTGGTTAA
Organism: Malus domestica; assembly: GCF_042453785.1. Classification (NCBI taxonomy): domain Eukaryota; kingdom Viridiplantae; phylum Streptophyta; class Magnoliopsida; order Rosales; family Rosaceae; genus Malus; species Malus domestica. Next base: position 10,110,490 of record NC_091673.1, read on the forward strand.
TTGAATTGGGTCACATGTATTAAGAAACATAATTCAATTAACTCATATTCGAGGACAATATCAATAAGATTATCCATAAGTAAAACATACACCAAACTTGAATCCAATAACATAGAAAAATGTTCACAAAGTAAATGGTTTACTAAGGGGATTCGACCAACAAGGCTATCCATGTCAAAATTCTGCTCTTCCAATGGTGTTTGGTGGAGCAAAATTAGTCTCACATATTGACTACTAGAATGGTACTTCCTTAACAACATTGGTAGGGGCACGAACAGGTGCATAGCCAATGATCTATTCCATCGAGACGAAAATAGATTCTACAGGGTTAAGGTTCGGGAATGTTTTCCCTTATTCTTGAAGTTTTAGGTCTTAAGTACCAAGGATCACGCTTCGGGTATGATGACACACCTTGCCAGACCCTGATTTTACCATATGTTGTAAAAACAAACTCAAAATTGGATTGTGAGAGAATATGTCATTTGGTGTATCCATGCCGAAGCAGTGCATCACCATTTGGTAGGCTTTGACCGAACTGGGTCTAGCTATTCAGTAGACTCCAGTTGAACTGGGTCCATACCTTTCTCTCATGTTTCCATTATCTACACTACTACTTCAGAAGCGAGTTAAAAGCATGGAATGACGAGAAAAGTATTCTCCAGTCAAAATTCGATCGGATTTATAAACTTCAGAATTGTACTCATTCATGGACGTAATCATGATGTGCTTCAGGCAATGTCTTTCATGATTAGACAGTTCATAGGGGTGAGCCAAAGAGCCATGGAATCCTCGATCGAGAGGTATTTCCATTTGTAATGCTTTGAGCATAAGTCTTCAAATGAATATCATGACGGAAGCTTATTCAGCTCTTCCATGTCGTTGTTGGCTTCAATGGTTTCTCAGCTTCTTGATAGTCAAGTGGAGATTCACGTCTTTTACCTCACATCAAGTCGTTTCTATTAGAAACATCCAAATCAGGAAAATCGAAATTGTGACGGTTCGACAATCCACTGAATTGGAAAGAACAATATTGTGATTGGTGTTATGGGAATGAAAAATGTTAGAACATTCGAGTTCTAAGACATGGTTTTCATGAAAAATGTCGGGTTTTCATGGGTGTATTGTTTTATGAAAACTTCAAGTTTCAAATGCACTAAATTTGAAACTACAGGTTCAATTTAGTTTATGAATGTTTAGTTCATAAAACAGAGGTTCCTACAAGAATACAGAATGCAATATACAACTAAGTGTAGTGGATTTGAGGTTCTTCGGGAACTCAAGTGTGAGTGCTTCGGGACTATGAAAGTGAGTCAACGGTTCAAAGAAGAGAAATAAAATATTGCATTGTTAATGTCCAAAAGTGATCTTCAGGTCAATAATTTTGGATTCATTATCAAATTAATGGACTGCAAAGTCATTTTTAATTAATTCAATAGATTGAGACCAAACGGGATCGATTGTAGAAGCAAAAATAAAATTTGTCTAGACCTATTTATTATTTAAGGTTGGCTGCAGGTGGCAGCGGGCCGAGAAAGAGAAAAATGGCCCATAGGACAGACGGGTCAAAGGGCAGGGGCTCATCAATGCAACTGCAGGCTGACATGATAGGTCCATTATTATAAGCTCGGGTTAAAACAGAAGGGAGCCCAAGTGGGCTTGGTCCATGAAAAACATCCTAGCACGTTTTGGCTACTAGTGGGCTGGGGAAAAAACAGATGTATAGCCCAGCTTGCAACTCGCGGGCTGTGTTGGAAAGAGCCCAGCAGCCTTGCGCTGCTGGCATTCGGCTTAGTCACAGTGAAGCCCAACGTGTGGGTTTTGATTCCGTGCACAGGAAGAAAACCCAAAAATGAGCTGCTGTGCAGCGGCTCCACGATTTGTCCTTTTTTTTTTCTTTTTATGTTTTCCTTTTTTTTAAGGGTTTTTCAGAACCCAAAAAAATTTATGCTTATATTTTTCTTTCGATTATTTGACTCACAAATTACACATAGTGATTTAATTACGTAATGCATGAAACAAATATGTATATTGACAAATATATGAAACATATACAATATATATATCGGAAGGAAAATATAAACATAGGGAGGTTCATGCATCATGGGGAATGTTTTCATACTTTAAGATCGTTTCAAATATCTTACTTTATTTTAAGCATACCTGATTGGCAGAAAACAAGAAAAACCTTTGAATTTGTAGAAGATCCATCTCGGAAAGCCGGAATTGCATCTACAATGTGTTGTATCACGCTCAACACAGAAAAATTAAATTGAATCAATAGCATGTAGATCAATTCAATAAAATAATTAAATTAATCACAAAAAGAATGATTAAAACGTAATACTCCCCTGATTGAAGATCAAACTCTCTTGTTAGCACATCATCAAGAGCATGCTGATAACGTGTTGTAGGCATAATTTACTGAACAATTATAGAGGCTAAAGAGAGAGAGGGATGCAGCATAGATAGAGAGAAAGAGAGAGAGATGTGTAATTGTGGGTGTGCGTTATTCCACCCCATTGTGCCTTTATTTATAGTAGTAGGAAATGTTAATTCCTTACCCTTTAGGATTATAACCTTTAATAGGTAATCTACTCCTAATAGGAATATAAGATACATTCTCATATCTACTAGGATTTATACAATCACATTCCTATTCTAGTAGGACTGCAACATATATTACTTTTTTTAAGGAAATAACACAATATTTATCTAATGTGAGAGTTTAATTTAAAGTGAATATGGTGGAGTCTTAAAATAGAAAACAAAAGAAAGATGGAAAATAAAAGTTACAAGGATAAATAAACAATCTTTAAAAAAGATAAATGGATAAATAAACGACAAAAAAGAAGTTGAGGTCATGAAGAAAAAAAGAAGGGGAAATGGGTAATCAAATGACAAGAGAGGTGGGTTTAGAAAGATTAGAAAAAGAATAAAATGGTGGGGTCTCTGTACAGTCAGCTTTGAAAACCAAGGTATACAAATGCAAAGTCAGCAAAATTAATCGACATCTTTTGCAAACGACGCCGTTTAGGTAAGGGAAACTTCAAGAAGAAGAAGACTTCTTCTTCAGATTTCGGTGTGCTAGCTGTTCCGTCAATCCCAACCTTTCTCCTCTATCTTCGTCATTCCTCTGCAAATTCGACCAAGACAGTGCACCAACCAAAACAAATTTTTACAGGTGCCATGAATTCCAACAAGAGCGGAGAGGCTGAACCAACGCTCCTAGGCATGTTTTCCGGCGAGGCGAGGGGCGGCCACCACTCCTCGCCCTCACATAGCTTCGTCATTGCTGTTTGGGAACAGTTGAGGATTCACAACCATCTCTGTTTCTCTCTCTCTAGATTTCTCAATTTCTTTCTTCTTCTTTCTTTGCCTCCTCCGGTGTACCGCCACAGAGGGATGGATCAATTTAATCGCATCGCTTTGGCTTCTTACGGTGCGGGAGTTTACCGAATCAGACACGTTTTCCAGCACTCACCCACTTTCTGCAACTTTTTTATTTTTGGTCAAAGGGAATTTTTATAACAAAGTCCAAATGGACAAATTACAAAGACTCTTGGAAGTAAAAGCAAGAAATAAAATAGTCCAAAAAAAAAAAAAACTAATGAAAATGGTTTGAAAATTTTGAGTTTTAACGGACAAAATAAAGGGTAAAGTGCATAGTACCATAATTGACTTTTTAGTGTAAAAATGGTTTTTCATCAAAAGTGAATAGTACGGGGAGCTTTTCGTTAAAGTTAAAAAAATAAATGATCAATACAGATAGGACGCCACATATGCACATAATGAATAAAGGTTTCTATCTATACCAAAAGCAAAAAATTACATAGGAGTCCAAATGCTAAGGCCCAAAAGTGACCACACAAAAAAACATAAAAATCCTAAACAGATCTTTGCCCGCCGCGTACGCAGCCAAATCGGTGAAGACACCATTGCAAGATGCACGGCTCAAACCCATTGTAGTCACTATGTCAGGAAAAAGTGCCAAATCTTCAGATAATGAAACCACACCAATATCGAACACCACGTTTCTAGCCCTCAGCCGATACCAAGCACACAAAGGGCATCTAAATGCTCAGAACCAAGTTGCAACCAAAAAGGTCAGGTGGTGTAAACACCATTATGAAGAGACACCAGACGTTGGTAGGGATGACAACATATAGTTGTCTTTGACCGGGGAGAAGCACGAAGGAAGCACCAAGCAAGTGGTGAGGTGAGATCCACCAAATTTGGAATTTGATTCAAAGTTTTGGAAGATCTTGAGCTCAGGGCCCCAAATCGTAGCCCAAAGGCTCCAAATTAGATTACCATGAGACATAGGCAAACAACTCGAAGATAATACTCCATCCACACCAACCTTTACTTTTACATTTTCGAGAATTTTAGCACACGTCCTTGAATTATAGATCTTATTGATTTTGACCCCTCTCAATTTTTAAAATTTTTTTCTTGAACTTTTATTTATGTCGAAGTCCTCATATTGGTACAAAATGTCGTCAGATGAATAATTTGAAGAACATCAATGTTAAAATTTAACAAAAGCGCATGAGAATTAAAGATGATTGTATGATTAACAAAATATTAGTGTTATTCGCACACTCACTTTTACTTCTCATACACTCTTTTCAAATTTCAATCGTTGGACAAATTAATTGAAGAAGATCAAAGCTAAAATTTAACAAGAGTGCATGAAAGATAAAATATGAGTATGAATATCATTTTCCTTAACAAAACTGTATATGTACTAATTAGTACGAGTTAAAAGTTAAGAGCGATCGAGGGAATCATATCGAAAACAATTATCCCTTTGTATGATTATGTGTTTGACTTCACAATGAGCTGTCACTTACTATAAATAACGAAAAATATCACTAAATTATAATATTAAATGACAAATGTAAGCGGGTGGGCCTTGAAATATTTAAAATCTGTATTTTTTTTAAATTTCATTTTTGCTCCATAACCAATTTACCTCCAACATTAATCCCAATAAAGTTGTTGCCCTTTTTCAGAAAAAAAATCGGAAAAAGCCGAGCGATATGAGGTCAGTGGGCTATAGTGATTTTCTTCACCAGATCTTTCGCAGAATTCCTTGAGTATATATAAGTGCCTATATGTATATTATATGTAGCTTTCCCCTTGGGACTAACTGGGCATACGATCGTATCAGAGCCTGAAAAACAGAAACAAAGCAAAGGAGGTTTTCACCTTCACTAGGGCCACAAGTTTAAAAGGTAAATTCCATCTTCTTCTTCTTCTATTATTTTTATTTACTTTTTCTTTTTTGAATAATTTATTCGTTATAAATTAACCATCAAATAGTTGAACATTTCGATTGAATGCTGGTATTTGTTCATATTCCATAGGGCATGTTGAAAATTAGTAGAAATCGGAGGTAGTTTTCGATTGGATTGGGCCTTCGAACTTGGGTGCAAGAGGATTATAATAAATCCATCTAATCTATTGGACGGAGATTCGAACTTAGGTGCTAGAGAGTGGAAGAGGATTGAGTACACTGTTGTAGCTAACTTGACTAATTTACGTGTACTCTTACTTATGTATAGAATAATTCACTACTAATTCCACTTGTAGTGTCTCCCAATTTGCATCTCTATCACCTCGCAGAAAGGTCTTGATGTAATTTGAAGTAGAACTATTCATACGGTGCATAGACACAGTAGTATCCCCTCGTATCCTCTGTGGTGTTGTGTTGTATCCCTGTGTCTTATTGTATTCCCTTGTGGTCATACAACAATTCTTCTTGTTAATTTGATGTCGTGTGGCGTCGTATCTCTATGTCTGTATTCATACATTGTAGAACTCTTCTAATTATGTTGTATTCTTCAACAAAGTTAAATAGTTTAATGTGATAATTATTGTGTTTGATATGTGTTTTCATTACAGTTTGGAGGATATTGGGTATCTCCATTTACAACAATGGAAGGCAGAAGACCAGTTATTAATTGGGGCGAAGGATGGAACTACATCCAGGAGAGGATTACGAAACTAATTAGGGTAATTACAGAAGGGTTACCGGAGAATCATATTGATGCAGAAGAATGCATGGCTGCTTACACCATGATCTATAACATGTGTGTTCAGAAACCTCCTTATGAATATTCTCCTAATCTTTACGAAAAATATCGGGAGACATTCGAGGAATACCTTACTTCAATGGTGCTGCCAGTTCTAAGAGAGAGGCCAGATGAGTTTTTGCTGCATGAGTTTGTCAAACGTTGGGAAAACCACAAAGTCATCGTTAGGTGGCTGTCGCACTTGTTTATCTATCTTGATCGTTACTACATTGAGCGGAGATCACTTCCTGGGCTGAAAGAAGTTGCACTTGGCTGTTTCCGCGACTTGGTTTACCTCCAGGTGCATGCGCGCGTGACAGCAGCTGTAATAGGTTTTATTCATAGAGAACGTGAGGGAGCGCAAATTGACAGAGCGCTGCTGAAGAATGTGATGGATACATTGGTTGAAATCAAGGTGGAGGGAGTGAAGACTGCTTATGAAGTGAACTTTGAAGCACACATGCTGAGAGAAACCGGTGTATACTATTCGCATAAAGCATCGAGTTGGATCATGGAGGATTCTTATAGCGACTACATGTTGAAGGCGGAGGAATGCGTGAGAAGGGAGAGGGAGAGGGTTTCGCATTACCTGCATCCAAGTAGTGAAAATAAGGTGGTGGAGATTGTGAAACATTGCTTGCTGGTGGTTTATGCAACTCAACTGATTGAAAAGAAGCTTTTTTCTGAATCTGTATCTAGTGCTTCGCTTGCAGCTGATTATGTCGAGGAGCTTTCAAGGAAATTTATTGCTAGTGTAACACTGGCACAGTGAGTTTCTGCTGAATCTGGATTTACTGCATGACATGTTAAAATTTTGTTGTTTTTGTTTATCAGTTAAGCTTGAATTTGCTGCGAATTTCGAGCAGCTCTTTAACTACAGGATTTTGAAAGAATGGGGTTTTCTTCTGCTTAATCTGTTTTGGGGCATGCATGCTTTTGTATTGAAGCACTAAGTTTTAGGTTAAATTAATTAAATTTCATCCAAGCATCATGCTGTATATGTTAAAGTTCTGTTTGCCATACTCGGTTGTGTTGTCTCTTGCTGAATTTGCAGGGTTCTCTTCAATCATCTGTAGCAGATTCTTTCACTGGCATCTCCAACGACTGTCAACTGAACATGGTGTAGGCCAAGTTCAAAGTCGTTGGAGATCGCAGGCAAATAGTTTTGCTATAACTAAACTTGATTGTTCAAGCATGTGTACACAATCTGTATCCTTCGGGTAGAGATTGTTAGTATTGTATAGATGATTGTCCAAACATCAATCTTGAAGAACAAATTAAATTAGAGACCGTTTAATCGATCATAGAGAACAAATCAACCTTTTTTTTGAAATGAAGGAATCAATTAAGGAAGTAAATAATTTGATAACAAATACAAGTAATTAAGCTTTGACTAGTGTAGATGCTACAGAATATAGATTATTTCCTAATTGAATATATAATCAAGGATTGGAAGGGCTAACAAGGTTCTTATTCCTGCTGTATCCTAATTAGTATCATCAAATTATATATTTCTATACCTTTATATATGAATTAATTAATTAATTATTCATCTCTCGCACAACTAAAACCAAACGATCAAGCTATTGGTGTATCCGGCGCCTCACAATCAGCTTCCTCCACCACAAGCGGCTGTGACGCCGTGGGATTGTACTGTTGAAGCACCATAACCGATGCCGTGGACGAAAAGTCCGACGACGCCAAGAAGCTCCCCACCGGCCCCAACTCCGCGCAGTCACTCGAACTGTTCACCAATGGCGCCGTCGGAGGCATTCTCCCCACAATAAACAAATTGACATTTTTAGCCATCGATTTCAACACGACACAAATCTCCGCCTTGCTATCCACCACCTTCTCCTCGTACAACATCGACGGCTCCCCGCCGCCCTCCTTGTTCCCACTATTCTTCCTCACATTCATAAACTCCGCCAAAAGCGACTCGTCGTTCTCCTTCTCGTCGCCTCCGCAGTCTTCCTCTTCCAAAATCTTCATATTCTTGTCGGAAGTTATCCCGACCAATTTCGCGCCAAATCTCAACGTCTTCCCTTCTGGGGCCACAAACCGAATCAACGTCATCACAATCCCCGGATGCTCCGCCAGCCTCATTCCGTAAGCCAACGCCTCCCTGTCGTCCCGCCCTCCGAAAAACGCCACCACAATATTATACGACACATCGCTGGCCGAGACCTGGGCTGTCCCGCCAAGACCCCTGTCCACCAAAATCCCAACCGAACAGGGAGCGTGTTTGAGCACCCGCTCGTTGACCGAACGAAGTGCGTTTCCTAAAGACTCCATGGTGCCGTCGAGCCTCTGGTGTTTGTGAAACGGGAGTAAAATCACGGCTGTGTTCTTTTGGTGGGCGCTGGCGCAGATGTCCTCGTGAATGTCGCTGAGGGAGGAGATGGCGGTCATGGGGCGGACCTTGACGGAGCTGAGCTGCTCGTAGGCCTCGAATGCAATGACCATTTGGTCCTTGTTGTTTTCGTCGGTTTTTTTGTTCCAGAAGGGGAGGCCGTTGTGGCGGGCTTTGTGGACCATGGAGATGGCGGAGGAGCGCTCCGAAAGCTCCATGAGGTGCATGGCGTAGACGGTGAGGCGGCCGCGCTTGCGGGTCCCCCTGGAGGACTCGATGAGGTTGATCATGGTGGGGATGTTGCGGGTGCTGTGGAAGCAGGCAAGCATTCGGAGCTCCGTGTCGGGGTTCTTGCGGAAGACGCTGCGGTGCTTGTAGGGGGCGCCTCGGCGGGCTGGCTTGTAGATGGCCACCACTAGTGGGGTGGTGATGAAGGTGGTGAATAATGCCATTAGGACGAATATGGCGAAGGTTTGGTCGTTCAGCACCTAACATGGTTGAAAATTCAAACTCGAATAGTCAATTATAAATTTTCTAATCTAGTAACTATGATGTGTGTGAGAGATTACTGATCGCCACGGCAACATTATAGACCGACTAAATTGTATAAATCAAATGATATGAAAGTTAATAATTAAATTAGTATTTAAATATTAGTTAACGTATTTATTTTTTTATTAGTGACTTAACATGTTAGCAATAGTAAATTGATTTCCCACCAAAAAAGTTGTTAGTTTACTAAATGAACATATCCAATATGTATAGCATTACTCAAATCATATTAGACACAAAAAGATAAGAACAATTATTAATATTAAACGAATCCTCCACATTTTGTTACGAAATACTTGATCAAAATTATTGGCATCAAGAATGAATCATTTCTTTTGTTGCTTAATTAGAGGTGAATGTGTAAAAACCAAACTTTTGAGAGCAATTTAGAGTGACATATGGAGGTCACAAGAAATTAATTACTAACCTTTCTATCCTTGCCAATGTTGAGGACGATGAGCTCCACCAACCCCTTGGTGTTCATCAGAAACCCAAGCGCCAACGCCTCCCTGAACGGCACCTTACACGCCATCGACAAACTCACCGTCCCCACAATCTTCCCAAAAGACGCGGTGAATATAACCAGCAGCAGCAGCGCCCACGACTGCCCGCCGCTGATGGTCGCCACGTTGGTCTTCAGCCCGCTCGACACGAAATACAGCGGCAAGAAAAGCCCCGACACCAGATCCTCTATCTTCTCTATCAGCACCCCGGCGAACGGGCCGTCCTTCGGCACTATTATCCCCACCACGAACGCGCCAAACAGTGCGTGGATCCCAATCACGTCCGTCACGAAGCTCGCCGCCAGGACGAGGGACAACGTGATGCAAATGTAGAGCTCCTTCACCGGCTCGCCGTCGGGTGACCGCCTCGCCATCATGACGAGGAGCGGTCTTAGGGCGAAGATGCAGAAGCCGACGAAGCAGGCCCCGGAGAGTAGGACCCACACGGAGACGAGAGGGGAGGTGTTTGTGCCGGTGAGGGCGATAGCGAGGGCGAGGAGGATCCAGGCGGCGACGTCGTTCACAGCGGCGGCCGACATGGCAATGCGGCCGACGTCGGTGGTGAGGAGCTTCAGCTCGGCGAGGATGCGGGCGAGGACGGGGAAGGCTGTGATGGAGAGGGCGACGCCGATGAAGACGAGGAAGGGGCCTTGGCTGACGCCTTTGGAGACAGTGGCGCGGAGGGCGAAGGAGGTAAAGACGCCAAGGACGAAAGGGAGGGTGATTCCAGCGACGGCGATGCCTAGGGATTTCTTGCCGGTGCGTCGAATGGCGCGGATGTCGAGTTCAAGGCCGACGAGGAACAAGAAGAAGAGGAGTCCGATATTTGCCACGGTGTCCAGAACGGTCATGGCTTTTGCCGGGAAAACAGTGTGTAGAAACTTCTGGCTTCTCCCCAATGCCGACGGTCCAAGCAATATCCCTCCCTACAATTTTATGTGCATGCATGCAGAATTAATATACTTTGTGTTACCAAAGCGAAACAGAAATGTTCTCTTATCAAACAATCTGAAACGTAAAATAATAATGTTGCTAAATCGTGAATTTGAATCATTGATCAGGTTAACGAAAAGACTTACAATGACTTCGGCTATGACTCGAGGTTGCCGGAGAGGTCTAAGAAGGAATGCAAGTGTTCTTGTGAAAACAACGACCAAGACAATCTGGAGAATGAGTAAGGGAAGAGCAAAATCCAGGGGATTTTCGCCTTGAAACGATCCATTGGATGTTGCCTTCATGGGGGCAACCAGCGGTGGCGGCGGAGCCATCTTCAGATCGATTGAATTGGTCAGGGATTCAATAGATCACTACACACACCATGCATCCACCGGCCACCCCAACATACCAATGTGTAAAAACCAATTGATGAAGAAATGAACCAACACAATTCTCCTTTTCTTTTGACACGATGAAGAGAATCTCAGGAGGCTAACGTCGGACGTCTTATATAATGATATCCGTCAGTTGATCTCTGCGCGTGTGCAACTGCAATTTGGTTTGATTCGGAACGGACTATGGAGAGGGAACAAAAGAAGCTAGCACAGCAAAGGGAAGAGAAAAGTGTGACAAATAAAACCAACATACTAATTATAGCAAATGACAACACGTTGAACGCTTTCTTTGCTTGGGAGTTAAGTGCCTGGTGATTCCTCCTTCCCCTCCTACATGTGGTTATGGTTGGTTTGAATAATAATTTCAACCTGAATTTATGTCGACTCCGGTCTCAAATGACCAATAAACCTCAAGTTTGAATGCAATGCCCTAACGAATCAATAATCACGATATAAACTAATCACCACATATCAGAATTTCATCTCCAATACGTATAATTTTCGGAGAGACGAACTCCATTGGAAAGAAAATTGACAGCATATCCATGTCAAATGTTGAATTAACTAGGAAAAAGCAACTCTGCTTACACATTGATACATCCTTCTATCCAAATCTTTTACAAAAACTACAAAAGGGGGTACGACGATCCAAAATAGAATTGAGTCTTTGGTGATCCTAGAACTGAAGGCCGTGTTCCCTGGCTGCATCAGCAAGGGCTTGCACACGTCCATGATATGGGTATCCACCACGGTCAAAGGCCACCTTTGAGATCCCTTTCTCCAAACAGGACTTTGCAATGACTTCTCCTACCTTCTTTGCTACTTCCTGATGCCACAAAGCTTGAATGGATCAGAACTTTTATTTAACACACATGAAAGCTAAGGGAACAAGGTTTTCAAATAGAATGTAATATACCAAATGAGAAACCGACCGATCAAAATCTACTTTTCCAACTGCTAAGTTTATTACTATTATCCGTAATGAATTCATCTACTGTAAGTTCATTGAACACGAGCGACAGAAGGAGCTTGCAGATTGATGATATGTAACAGTTTAACCAAGCAATGGGGATCTGGAGAAAATGATATGGGAAAAGCCGTGTGGCCTTATATTTAAATAGAATAGAAAACATGTATATTGTTCATTTCCGCTGTTTTCAGATTAATGAAACACATGGCCTGGAGCAATATTTAACATGTTTAAGCGATATGTGTGAACTTACAACGGTAGGACCAGAAGTGTAGTCAAATTCTTCGGAGATGGGTTTCTGCATTGTTGAAGCCGAAGCAAGTGTGTGCATCTTGGTGTCATCAATCACTTGGACATAGATATGCTTGTGGGAGCGGAAGATAGCTAATCTTGGCCTTTCGGGAGTCCCTTCAACCTGAGAACAAAACAGATGCGCCATCCATAACCAAAACCAGAAAAGCAAACAAATGTCCGCAAGATAACTCATTTCGTAAAATTCACAATCATAATTTGGTGAGTGCAGATAATAAACTCATAGAATTAAGGGTCCGTTGAGAACGCATCAATGTCACTAACAAGAACCCAATTAAAGCTTCAGAATTTCAAGTGTCAACCGAAGACCATAGGCTCAAGAGGATTTGGGAAACTTGTCTAATTCTTCTACTTCACCAATGTACTATAACAATCCAAATAAAGCTTCAGAATTCTTGTGCCGAAAAGAAAAAGGTTTCGAAATTCGTTAACTTGAAACTAGAACAGGCTAACCAGTTCAACTATATGCAGAATGAGAGTGTCTAACACATGAAATTGAAGACGCCCATTTTCCGGTTCTTGAGAAGCTAAACTCCAGCGATACTTACTTGGTCTAATGCGAAGAAGGAGGTTTACACATTACTCAGAAACAGACAATAAACGGCTTCTGAGTTGCCAGGGAACAAGATAAGGGGCAATTCAGAGCATATAATCTCAAGGGAGAAACAATTGTGCAGCAAAGTTCATCTTATATTATGTGGGTTGAAAGCAAAGAAATCAAATTGCAGAATTGTATATGCATATATATATAGAGAGGATTGGTAATGATGCCTTCTTTCTGATACGGGTATGGCGGGCGGTCCTGTCTTCTCTTTTGGTGGTGGCTTTGGCTTCCACGACAAGAGACCGAGACTGAGTCCTTGGGAACGGAGTCGCCGCCACTCCCACGAGCTTAGGACGCAGCCATAGCTGCTGAGAAGACGCTAGGAACGATAGCGAAGCTGACATTGTATCTTTCCGTCTCCCTATCTTCGTCTCTCAGTCTCTCTCTGTGTATTTCTAAAGCCCCACCATGCTATTTGGAACCTTATCCATCCCCCTCCCAGAATTGAACAATACTTGCCTACTCGGAGTAGGAACTGGTGTTCAAAAATTTTCAAAATTATTTGTTGTTAAATTATAGAATTTTGTGCTTATAATCATAATAGTTAATATTATAAATTACCATGTAAAAATCGTTTCTGTAAAAAATCAATTAAAACTAAGGTCGTTTAGTCATCAAACTATTTAAAAACAAATGAACGGTATTGGTAAAAGTATTATGAACCGTCTATGTATTTGCTACAATAGATTGACTAAACGACCTTGGTTTTAATTTAATTTTTTCAGAGATGATCTTTACAATGTGATTCATAGTATGAACGGTTCTGATCTTAAGCACAAAACTCTGCGATTAAATACTACTCATTTTCATTTTTAGTAGGAGTTGCTACTCATTTTGAGTAGCCAAGTATTGTTCCAAACAATACCCACTGTTTTTCTTTTGAGTTGGTTGACACTTTTTATTTTACTTTCCACACATTATTTTCAATTTACATCTATCAAATTGAATTAATTGAATATCAAAAGATGGAATTTAAGACATTCTCAATTTTCTGTCATCGAGTCAAATGAATTGAAGAAGATACAAAATAAATTTCCAAAAAGTGTGTGGAGGTAAAATTGGGTGTCTAGTTAGCACCACCTTTCTTTTTTTTCTATTTTATTTCAAATAAAAATTTGCCAAAGGGGTTTTTTTCCCATCAGCCAAATTTCTTAAATTATGCTTTGAAGGTGTGATTTTAATTTATAATTAAAAATAATAATCTTTTAAGGAAGTGTAATTTCAATTTTTTTTTTTTTGTTTGTTTGTCAGATAATAAAACGACTTGCTCATAGCATCGTGTCCTGCTACAAGGCAAATGCCTTGTCCATCCAGTTGTGATTAACGAATTTTCTCGGTTCATATTTCATAATTAGTAGTCTGTTTTCTTAATCGTCATTTAAAGATTGAAAAAGTGTATATTAAGAAAATGGCCGGTCATTTTTCCCCAGGCCAGCGTTGTACTTCACTTGATGTTGAAGAACTTTTGTGAGAGAAAAATATAAGGTGTTGGTTCTTGTGGCAATTCTAACTCAGGTTTTACAAGCAGGCAAAACCCCGTTAGTACAGAAGCTCATACGCAGCTGGTACATCATGCACCGGGTGACCTCGGTTTCTTTCCATTATCTTTCCGGCAAGGGAGACTTGTTTCAACATCACAAAGATGAATGCCTTCCCTATTCCTACAGCAGCTCTGGCTGTTCTTCCTACACGTCGCACATACTTGTATCGCGAGGGATGTCGAAGAGTATAACATGATCCACACCGAAAAGTCAATTCCACGCGGTGCTCTGCCAGATATTTCATAAACGTCAACTTGCTGATTACCATATGTAAGCAAAGTTCAGTACAGGAAATGATGCAGAAAGCAATAGAAGTACTACCTATCAGTGCAAACCAGAAACTGTGAGACTTCCTTTGAATTAGAGTTGGTGAACTCCTCCACATTTGCGAGCCTTCCTTGAGCCAACGCAGAGTGGAATGGTAGAACTCGAACGCGAGTTCCACTTCTGTCAAAACGCGTTAATATATTCTCAACTTTTATGCATGTCTCAATCTGCATATTGGAAAGGAAAAGCTAACTTGAGTTGAACTTTATGAAGTGACTTGAGAAGAAATTAAGTTCCACATTCAGAGAAAGGAAAAAGTCAGTGATAAGCCACTCAAAAGTCGAAAGTCAAAAGGGAAAGGTTCCACCTTACCTTGTTACAGACAATAATCGATTTGGGAACTAGACTTCCCTCCACAAGCTGCAGAAGAGCAGATTTCTTATTTGAGAATGCCTTCTTTGGAGATTTTCACTTCCATCATCTCCACTGCAATCTACAAGCACCGGACATTAATTGTGATTATCAGAATCCATCATTTTGGAGTAAGGTAAAGCTCTTCAGTTCTAATAAAAAGAATTTGATTTGAAATTAGGAAAAAAAAAATTGATCAAAAGTGAAACTAATAATGCGGCAACAATAAGAATACCCTTTTCTGCAATCCACGCGCCCCACTTGCCCACTCGCCCACTCGCCAACTCGGGAAGACGGGGCAGAAGAGGTACTTGAATTTACATGCCCTGCATTGCCAACACCATCTGTAACAAGCCTCATGAGTCCCCTATCATCTACTAAATCTTTCCAACCTCCGCCGTCTTAACTCTTCCAAAGTAAGGTGACCAGAATAATGTGGTGACCGAGGTGAACCCATGCCACTGCCATAGCCATCCCCTCTCCTATTTGTCGAACACATTTCACATACATCTAGCCAAGCAGAATTCTCATACGTACAAGCATGGCACCTCCAGAAACCAGATACAGACATTCCTCTTTGACTCCAACCAACAGGTCCTCTACCGGATACTTGCCTCCGCGGAAACCAGCGCTGTAAAAACCTCAGAGGCCATTTCAGCACACCAAAAACACCTCTGAAGATAGCAGTAAGTGGGTCTGAACCATTATACGAACCCCTCAGCCAGACATACACAAGACCGGCAAGTATTCCACTCAAATGGCCAACAAAAGAGACACCAGGTACCAGCATTTGGGCAAAAGCCAATTCTGCCCACACAGCATAATGGGACGGTATTGGAATTCCATACACATAACTGTTCTCAGTCTGTGAATTGAGCACGACCTTCATGGCAAAGAGAACCCCAGAAAACCCGACAGAGTATTCAGAGTAGAAAGACCAGTCATAGTCGAAGAACATTAGTAGGGACTTGGAAATCAGCAGTGACATTCCTTGGGACATACCCAGCAGGACAGCAACCATGGATGCAAATTCAGCACTATCCATTGAAGATTCTAACGGAATCCCCTTCCATAACAGGGAGAGCATGTTGTAAACCAAGTGAGACTCTCCGGCGTGGAAGAACGGCGACAAGAAGAACCGCTTCAAGTCCCCATACTGTTCAAACCAATTGCAAAAACAGCTTGCCCAAGTCATATAGAATAAACCCAAATTCAGAAAAAACGCTCACCACATTATATATATAATGAACCCATTAAAACCCAACTGACATATGAAACCAAAACAAGAAAAAGGTTGTAGCTTGCGATAAATTCTAACAGAAAAGAATAATATTTACATGGAAGGGACCGAAATTAGCACATTACAAACAATTTGGGGTTTTTCATAACTTAGAAATTGGAATAATAAACTGGAAAAAGCAACAAAAATGGGTTATTATTTACATTGTTCATCAAAAAATGAAAAAGAAAATAAATCAGTTGTAGCAAAATATAACCAAAAAAAACAAATCACAAGATTATTGCATACATGGAATTATAAAAAGAGGCAAAATTAAAACTTTACAACAACTTGGGGTTTTTTTAGTAAGAAATGAGAAATTACCTTAAGGATGAGGTGGGGATTGAACCTGACTTCTTCAATGGAAGGAAGAATGGGGTCAAGAAAATCTGGGTGTAAGTAGATGAGAGAGTTGGCGGCGATGAGTCCGGCGGTGATGGGTGGTTTCCGGTCGAGCCTGTAATACTCACTGAAGGTGTGAAGTGCCAGCAGCGGCAACATCCCGTTCGATCGCGGCCTTCGAATTCCTCTCACCATTTTTTAGCTTCGAACTGCGTTGGATTGGTTGATCTTCGAGCGCAACGGCCTTCTCTGTCGAATCGATTTGGCTTCTTGGTTCGTAAAGCACCTTCCAAAGTCCAAGACTTGCGCGTGACTTGCGCGTGCATGAAAGGCTTCCGTAAGTTTTCGGGTTTATATATCTATATCCCTTCTTTGTCAACGAAAAAATATGAAAAGACTCTTCTATTATATAAAAAAATTATGAGTAATAATGTAATTTTATAAATCTAAATTTTAATATTTTTTATTGAAATTTCATCTACAAATGATATTAAAATATCTTTAATATTTAAAATTAAAAAAAAAAAACACTCCCCCCTGGGTTCTCTATCTCTCCCTCTCTCACCTTCTCATTTTAAAAAAAAAAAATATGTTCATACAAACAAAGTGTATAGGCAAATGCTAGTTACACATTAATGATGATAACACTCTAAGACCAACACTATGAATATCAGAGAAGAACCAGAAACTGAGAAGAAAGAAGGAAAGAGAGAAATGAAGAATAAGGAAATTGTATTGATCTTTAGAATTGACTAACTGAATTACAATATGTGTTCTCTGCTATTTATAAACCAACATACATTCTTAGCTAGCAAGCTTTCTCTTTTAACTAACTAACTAACTAACTATAAACTGTTTTGATATTCTAACCGTTGATTGAAGTAATGAGCTGGCACTCCATCTAACCATTGATCCATCTCAGTCAACATCCCCCCTCAATCGTGGCTGGGGTACTCAGCCTAAGATTGTAACAGTGTCGAAGAAAAGCTGGACTGTGCAAACCTTTTGTAAGAACATCGGCAGTTTGATCCTCAGTTGGAATGTACACCACTTCTAGATCTCCTTGTTGAACACGTTCACGCACAAAATGAAAATCCGTGTCAAGATGCTTTATGCGAGAATGAAATACAGGATTCGCAGTAAGAGCTATGGCAGACATATTATCGCAATGAATTGTAGGAGGTGAAGACAAAAACACTTCAAGATCCTTCAGTATTCCCCTCACCCAAGCAACATCAGCTGCAGTGTGAGCAAGAGCCTTATATTCAGCCTCTGTTGAATGTGTTGTTCTAACTTGCTTTACAGAAAAAGACAGTCTACACATTTTCCCTGAAATACAAGCTGAACACATAGTAGAACAAGAATCTTTATGAACAGATACATCTGCAGTCTTCAACATGATAGACAATACTTCTTCAGATGGATGTCCCAATCGCTTGTGCCAAATTGAACTGCTCACTTTCTTCCCAAGAAACGCACTACACTTCTCCAATTTTGCAGCAAATGAACTTCTGAAAACAGATGCTGGTATCTTGAATAATTCCCCATCATCACTCTTTCCTTGGTACAAAATCACCCGAGTTGCCTTGTCCTGGATAAAAAACACCAAATCATCACAAATAAACCAACAACCATTATCTCTACATAATTTCTTGACTGATAACAAATTCATTGCAAGAAGTGGGACATGCAGTACATGATTCAATACAAAAGTATGAGTATCAGTAATAAGTTTAGATACACCAATGTTTTTGACAAGCAAACCTTCTCCATTTCCTATTGTGATTTTCGAGTCACCATTGTAAGGAGTGACTTGGTTAATATGTTCAAGATTAGCTGTCATGTGATGACTTGCACCTGTGTCAACTACCCATGTATCGGCATTAGAAAACCCATGAATACTTGGAGCTGCTTGTGTTGAAATGGATGACTGAGCTGCCATTCCCACAGGTGTTGGATTCAATGACTGAGGTGGAGGAGGTCCTTGATAAGAATAATTGTTCCTGTGATAGCATTGTATAGCCGTATGTCCTTTCTTGCCACAAATTTGACAAAAAACTGGCCCCTTGAATACTTGATCACTGTCAGTCCTATAGTAACAATTTGGTGCAGTATGACCCCTTCTTGAACAAATCTGACACTCTGGAGATATAGCAGCCTTGTAATTTGTATTACCATGCCAATTACTTCCTTGTCGAAAACCACTTCCACCTGGCAGAGCGTTAGAACTACCATACTGACCTTTTTGATTGTCAACTGACCCATTGGAACTAGTTGAACCATTAGAATCATTGAAACCATAAGATCTATTCCCAAAATTAGAATAGGACCTGGTATTGTTATTAGGACCATTGAACCGCCTGTTATTGTTGAAGTTCGATCTCTGTTGAAAAGATCTCCCACCATTGCCAGTAAAACCGAATCCACCATTAAAACTGCTTGAACCATTAAATCTCTGTGAATGAGAACTTTCACCTTGTTCAAATGACTGATAACCGCCTTGACTTCCTTGATTATGTGTTGAATCACCACGAACATACATAGCTGACATTGGCCCAGCAATATTAGTCAATCTTGTTTCAAGAGAACCCTCAACTCCAATCAATTGAGCCCTGAAATCCTTTAGAGATATAGATGTATCTCGAGCAAGAATTATAGTTTTAATGACTTCATACTCTGGTGGCAGCCCTGATAACACCGCAATCATCAAATCATTCTCAGTAATCCTCTCCCCTGCAGCTACAAGTTGATCTTTAATAACCTTCAGTCTCAGCAAGAATTTATCAACCGATTCAGACCCTTTTTGAGCAGTGTGAAATTCAGTTTTTAACTGATTGATCCTCACTACAGAAATAGAAGCAAATCTTTCTTGTAAACTTTCCCAAGCTTCTTGTGCAGTCTTGCATCCTATCACATGATCCATAACTTCATCACTAAGAGTAGCAATGAGTAAGCTCAGTAACGCCAAATCTTTCTGTATCCATTGTTTATAAGCTTGAGTAATCTCCTTTGTAACACCTCCTTCAGGCGTAATACAATACTTTGGTGGACATTGTGATTCCCCAGTAAAGAAATCAAACAGATCATACCCACGAAGAACAGAAGAAAACTGATAATTCCATTTGACAAAATTATCTTCTTGCAATTTTACAGTAATCATACCAAGTAACCCTTCAATCTTGACTGAATTCATAGCCATTGTAAAACAAAACTAACACTCAACAATCAACAAACAACAAACTTCTGAATCTTTATACACAAAACACACTTCACACTGCTGGCTTCGGCCTTTTTATGCAGTACACAACTCAACAATCAACCATTTTCATTCTTTCAATCTTCAACACTTTGACAATCAACAATCTTTGAACTAAAAAATCTCACCACCAATTACAATCATTTCACACCCAGCAAAGCATATATTTCACAGCGACATTTCATCAAACAGTTCATCTACAACTTCAAGAACAGAAAAATACAATCGAAAAACGAAAATACCAGATTCCAGAAACTCCCCAGTAATCATCTCAGTCGGCCTGATACACAAAACTGCAACGGAAGAATCCCAAGCGATCGTTCTGAGCTCTGGATACCATGATAACACTCTAAGACCAACACTATGAATATCAGAGAAGAACCAGAAACTGAGAAGAAAGAAGGAAAGAGAGAAATGAAGAATAAGGAAATTGTATTGATCTTTAGAATTGACTAACTGAATTACAATATGTGTTCTCTGCTATTTATAAACCAACATACATTCTTAGCTAGCAAGCTTTCTCTTTTAACTAACTAACTAACTAACTATAAACTGTTTTGATATTCTAACCGTTGATTGAAGTAATGAGCTGGCACTCCATCTAACCATTGATCCATCTCAGTCAACAAATGAAACCTTATTTGTCAATCAAAAGAGAAAGAAAATGTATTTTTATCTTCTATCACAACAAAAAAGTTAAGGACAACAACTTAATTTCACAAAACAAAATTTTACTATTTTTTGTTTAAGCCTCACCTATATATAATTTTATCATCTTTAATTTAAAAAATTAAAAATTAAAAAAAATAAAAATAAATAAACCTCTCTCCTAATTCCTCCGTTCTCTCTCAGTCTCTTCCTAAATCTCTCTTTCAATTTTAAAAACAAAAGTAACAAAATTTCACATACTTTATGTTTGAGGACATACTATTTTAAGAAATGGGCTGACCCATAAGATAGCCCATTAACTAGTGAAGCAAGGCTCATGCCTCGCGGTGGGCACTACTAGGCCGGCTGCTATTAAAAGAAAAGTTTTATGTTGGTCAATCAAATTTAGTAATGTCACGTGAACTTATAACCTTCGTTTGATTTATCTGCTCAACTTTCAATTTCATCATCAACTTTCTTACTATTTTTTAAGAGAAATGTTTGGCTCTTTAAGCTGAAGTAGGAATTCCTCCTCAAAATATTTTGTGACTGATTTACGGAATTTTATACTTATGAAAACGATTTATATTATCAACCACTTTGTAAAGAATTTTTGAAAAAAAATTAATTAAAAGATAAAGTTGTTTAGTCAATCAACTATAACAAATAGATAGACAGTTTGTAATGCTATTACTGTATCTTGACCATCTGTTTTATGCTGCACAATGACTAAGCATTCATATTTTATTAATTTTTTGCTAAGTTGATCTCTACATAGTGATTTTTTAATATGAACAATTCTGACTATAAACAGAAAATTTCGTAAATTAATCGCAAAGTATCGGAAGGAGAAACTCATCCTTGCCAAGTTATTTTTTCTTTTATATAAAGGAGTAGATCACCCCAAAACTAACTTAATAAATTACTAGATGCAGTACACACACTATGTGTGATTTAATATTTTAAAAAGAATTAAATTAAATTTATGTAAAAAAAATTAGTGGAATGGGGAAGTTAGAAAAAGTGGGGAAAAAATAGACGTGGGTAGGTGCAAATGAGAGAGAGAGTGTGTGAATGAGTTTTACATAATGATACAATGACATGGTTGTGAGGTTTAGAGAAAAAAAAAGTAAAAACTTATCCGTACAAAATTAATATAATGTTCCATTTTTTTTCTTTTATAATATTTTCTATTAATATGAAATTTAGATTACAAACAATTCTTTTTTCTTTTTCTTCTTCAAAAAAAAAAAAATTACAAACACTACGGTCATAGAGACTACGATCAAATTATCAAAAAAATAAGTTTCCATTTAGATGGATCTCGAAATAATAGTACTTAAAATTTATATTATAACTTTAATCGACAAAGTCGCCATCTCTAACATTCTTCGTCTGGTAGACATAAACCCACGTTCTTCGCCCGCCACAAGGCAACTTTTTTAATTCAATTTTGAAGAAAGTAGGCACTAGGCAGGCATATATGACCAAAACAAATAAAAAAAGGCATAAAGATATTAAAACATGTTTTTGTTGGTAGGAACGGGACTAAATGATTATGTTATGTTCCACAGCAACTAATCAATACTTAGGTTGTCTCTAAAAATAAAAGAGAGAACCAATTTATCCTCCCATAAAATGAATCTCCGTCTGTGGGGTCTTGGTTTGGTCGTCGTCTTCTTCTTCCCCATCAAGTTCTGAAAGTAAGTGATGAGAGCCAAAGAGGATTGGAGCCGCTGAAACTGCAAAAGAAGCTAGCTTGGATTTCATTTTCTACCCAGAATCCAGAAGGCCAATGTAAATGCCATTTTTGTAAGCCTTTTCACCCATTGAATTTTCTCTATTTGATTTTTCTTTTAGTATTTCTCAATTTTTATGAATTTATCAAAGGGTATTGGGTCTTAACCATTTCCTTTTAATTTTTCAGGTTGGTTTTTTTATTTATGTAGGGGAGTTGCAGGTGCCCATTTCAGATTCATAAGAAAAAGGAACCAGTTTTCTTTTCTGGATATATTGATTCATGTAAGAAATTGCTTCTCTCAGCTCCCAACTAACATATCAATTTTGTTCAGTAAGAATGCCATGCTTAAAATTTTGTAGAAATGGTGTATGGGTCAATCCGAAATTTCGAATTTTACCTGATGGATGAACCCTTATACGACTGTTTCTTGGTAAATGCAATTGTTGGTTTTGCAAAGAACTGACCTTTATATTATAGCTCTATATGCGTGTAGATTTTCGGTTTTTCATTTTTCGTTCTCAAGGATTTGGTTGGTTTAATTTGTCAATCCTTTGGAATATAGGGAATCTCTGCACCAGTGTATTATTCCTGGATTGCCTGATGATTTGGCATTGAGATGCTTGGCAATGGTGTCTCACGGGTACCATGGATTGCTCGAAACTGTCTCCAAGACGTGGAGAGATTTATTGCACAGCTCGGACTATGCCAACTATAAAGCTAGAGAAGAATGGTGCGGCAACTGGCTGTTTGTTCTTACAGAAGGATCTAACAATGAGTGGGTTGCTTATGATCCTGAAGCTGATAGGTGGCATCCTTTGCCAAAGATTCCCACCGTTCATGGTGACTGGAAACACACTGGATTTTCAAGTATTAGTGTCTGCAACCAATTTTTCGTTATTGGAGGGTCCTATGCGCAGAATGATCCACCAGTTCCCCACAAAAAGCCTTTGATAACAAATGAGGTGATGCAGTTTGATCCGTTTAAGAAACAATGGACTAGTGTAGCAAGCATGATCACACCCCGTACTCATTTTGCATGTAGTGTTGTTTCTGATAAAATTTACGTTGCTGGGGGCCGCAACTTATCTTGCACCAGAGGGCTTGCTCTTGCCGAGGTTTATGATCCAGTGGCTAATAAGTATGTTCCTATATTTGGCACTTCAAATATGTCTGAGAACTGATGTTACTATCACTGCTTCTTTCATATTTACATATGGAAAAGTTTTTCAGTCTTCATTTCTTGCTATACTATCTTTCGCTGTTTCTTTTTTAGCAAACTACATCAGTCTTCCTTGTGGTTTGGTAAATTACCGACTTTCCTTATAGTTATCTTTACCGCTATTGTTTAAAGTGAGGCCCAACGGTATTAATAGCAGATAACATAATGTGTATGTGTGGATGCGTGTTTGTGATAATATTATAGCGAACTGATTCGATTGTGTTTCTTTCTTCTGTTGTCTTTCTTAATATGGTAATTCTTTACTGGAGTTATAACTGTTTGAAATTTTCAGATGGGAGGAGTTGCCTCCAATGCTTAATCCTCAGATGGACTGCTTAGGTTTATCATACAAGGGCAGATTTCATGTTCTCAGTGACCAAGTAGGCCTGCCGGACCAAAATACCTCCGAGGTTTTTACTCCATCCGAGGGAACATGGTGCACCGTGGAAGACATCTGGCCTTTTTCTAGGGCAATGCAATTTGCAGTTCAGGTGATCGGAGATAATCGAATTTATACTGTTGTAGACTGGGGCGAGAGCTTGATTAAAACAAGGGATACTGAAAAGGGAGAGTGGTACAACATAGGCTCAGTTCCATCGGTGATTTTTCATGATCACCCTCGGCAGCTGGAGGCTTTTGGCTACGGTTTTGCTGCCTTAAGACACGAACTTTATGTTCTGGGAGGGAAGGCTCTCAAGTGGGAACAATCTGGTGCCGGGAGGTTTGACATTGTGAAGCTGGGTGTGGTGAGGGTTTGCAACCCCTCGGTTAAGCCATTAAAATGGAGGGAAACTAAACCGATGATTGGGTCAGCTCGTGGCACCGTTATAGGGTGTGCATCCATGGAAGAAGAATCTTCAGTTTTAACACGGTAAAGTTGCATGCCGACAAGAAAAGCCTTGCCGGAAGAATGTATTCAAATTTGCCAAAGGAAGCTGCTTTGGCTTTGATTCTGTATTGCTACAAAACTGTGTACCACCAATGTGTTTTGAAACTATATAATTTAATTAAATTGAGATTTATTTTTTAACACAAATGATTATAAGTCAAAACAAGGTGATTACTGTTATGAAGTTGAAAACCTTATCAAACCAACACAAGGGAGAGTAACTACTTGAATTCACAATAAAAGTTAGTAAATACTTGAATTACGTAAATTTGAGTATGAGAAATATATTAAGCGGAATTAAAATTTACCCATCTGCACCAAATTCAGAGGCTCTATATCTTACAAACGGAATAAAAATAAATCTTAGCCAGACTTGTGGTCAGGGAAAGACTGAAATACCTACGTGAGTGTTTTTGGCCTTAAAAAATGATAGATAACCGTATCTTATTACCAGTTGTCATTCTTTTCAAAAAAAAAAATCTCAATTTGACAAAATAATTGACATAATTAATAGAACTATCCACGAGTCTGTTTTTGGAAAGAATAAAAAAACAGAAATATCCACGAGAAAGACGTTACTAAAAAATTAAAAATTAATTTCCAAATTTTCCACTTTAGACAACTTCTTGTTTGTTGGATTATTTAGACAAATTGAAAAGAGGTGTTTATTGGAAATAAATTATAAAAAAAAAATGCCAAAAGAAGGGAGCGCGAGAAGGAGTAGCCGGAGCAAGAAAAAATGCAAACGCCAGTGTTGCAAGATGGAAGTCATGCACTGAATCAAACGCCATCAACGCGCGGCAATCACTGCCCTTAAAATTCAAGATCCCACAAGAAACACAGAAACCAGCATCCCTTTTCTTCTTCTTCTTCTTTTTTCCTGCAATTACTTGCAAGATGGGAAAACGAATATGGATTCCCTGGGCGATCATGGTGCTCCACGTCGTCGCCATTCTCTTATTCACCAGAGGCTTTCTTCTCACCCGGACGGAGCTTCCATTTTACAGCAACTGCTCCGATGTTTCGCAGTCGCCTTGCTCCTACTCCGTTCCAGAAACCCAGAACCGAAACGACACCGTTGACCCGAATCAGCAGCGTTGCTGGAGCAAGCCTGCTGTTGGGCGCCTTGTAATCATCGTTTTCGACGCTCTCAGGTAAACCCCATTTCAAATTTATCAAATTTATCCAAGAAAATAATGTGGGCAATCTCAGTTTTGTTAATCTCTTTGCTTTTTTCAGGTTTGATTTTGTGGCTCCCAGTACTTTCTTTCAAGGTTAGCATTTTCAATTCTCACTCCATTAGTTGTTGCCTGCAATGCGATTGCGATTGTAAAGTCGAGTGCTTGATAAATGTTGTTGCAGAATCAAAACCATGGATGGACAAATTAAAATTTGTTCAAGACATGGCAGCCAGAAATGCGTCGTCTGCTCGGATTTTTAAAGCCATTGCTGATCCGCCAACGACGAGTTTGCAGCGTTTGAAGGTTAGCCTTTTCACTTGCTTGTTTGAAATTGCTAGAACTTCAAGATGGTTGCTTTGCACAATGCTTCATGCACCTTTTAAGTTTAGTCTTTCATGGATTATGATTCGATGTTCCATGCTTTTGTGTTTGCTTTTCTAGTCTAGCAGCAACGCATGCTTTGATATTCCGAATTTGGTGAATTTAGAGCCTGTTTGCTGGCCTCATGCCAAGGATGAATTTTAACTATATCAGTTGCTTACCTTCCAATGTTTTGTAGGGCCTGACAACCGGTGGATTGCCGACTTTTATTGATGTTGGGAACAGCTTTGGTGCTCCAGCAATAGTGGAAGATAACTTGATACATCAGGTTGCTCTCCCCCTCCCTCTCTTTCTCTCTCCCCGCCATGATTTACCTGGCATAGTTATTCCTTTTTTCAAGTTTTAGAACTTATTGTCGTAAGTCTGAAATGGGGACCAACCTGCAGTTGGCTAAAAATGGAAAGCGAGTTGTAATGATGGGGGATGATACATGGACACAGTTGTTTCCTCGTCATTTTGAAAAATCTTTTCCTTACCCCTCTTTCAATGTTAGAGATCTTGATACGGTATGCCTAACAAAAACATTTCAATTTTTAACCTTTTTCTTGAATTTAGTCGTATTTTGAATTTGATCATGGATTGAAGCAATTTGTCTTTCTGTTCCAGGT
Organism: Malus domestica; assembly: GCF_042453785.1. NCBI lineage: Eukaryota > Viridiplantae > Streptophyta > Magnoliopsida > Rosales > Rosaceae > Malus > Malus domestica. The sequence goes on from NC_091673.1 coordinate 10,136,955, forward strand.
GGACAATGGCTGCATTGAGCACCTTCTTCCATTCTTGTACCAAGAAGATTGGGATGTTCTTATTGCACACTTTCTTGGTGTGGTATGGTTTGTGTGCTTGATTTTTTCAGTGATAAATAGATTTGGATATTGTGTCTATTGTCCCTCTCTGAAGAACTGCTCAAGTAACCAAGGGTTCCGTATGAGAAGCAGATTATGTTCTTCCACTGAAAGCTGTGCAGGCTCTATATAATTTATTTATTTATTTAAAACTATCTCAATTGTCAGGATCATGCTGGGCACATATTTGGGGTTGATTCTATGCAAATGATAGAAAAGTTGGAGCAATACAACAACGTCTTACTGGTAATTCTTCAAACTCACATATGGAAATTGCTTTTAGAAAGTATTCTTCATTGGATGCTTTGCTTCTATGGATATTTAATTATTGGTTACTTACTAGTTGGCTGTTACTTGGCTCCCTATGATAAATTACCCATTTTTTAATATTTTTTATGTGTTTTTTCCCTTTTCTTCCAAGATAAGTAATACAAGTATAATTTTGAACCCCGAACACGTGGGAAATATTATTGAAAATATTTTCTTTCCCCAACTTTCTGAAACCTTTGGGTCATTGTTTCAAAGTATTGAATAGTTTTAGCCTTTTAGGAACATACATTTGCTTGGTGCCCTTTGTCTTGTTCACCTAATGCAATAGGTCTAGCCCTTTATCTATCCTTCCCTAATTTCCTCACAAACTGATCAGTTTGCTTTAGAAAGTAGTTGAAGCACTGGAGAGGCAGTCTGCGCCAGGGGGCTTACATGAGAATACTCTTTTGCTTGTGATGGGCGATCATGGTCAGACTGTGAATGGAGATCATGGTGGGGGGAGTTCTGAAGAGGTACGAATTAAATGTGTTTTTCTTAAACGTTTTTGTTTGTCTTTTTGTTTTACTCATGCTAACTCAATAAAACACAATGCAGGTTGAGACATCATTATTTGCTGTGAGCTTTAAGAATCCTCCATCTCCCATACCATCAGAGTTTGATACTTCATCTTGTGAACTTGATTTGGTACCCCCTCTCTCCCAAAGCACATATATATGCTTGTGGCTTATAAATTACGTAGAAATCGTCCACCTACGAATGAGTTAATTCCTTTGCCACTCTTCTCTTATATTTTATGGAGGCTCAAGTTATTCCTTGAAAATGAAAAGAGAAACATTCAAAATGGTTGGACAAGTAAAACAGTTTAAATTTGCAAAATCTAATTTTGCCTCTTACTTACAGGGATTGATGAAACTTGATTAGATAGGTCATAAAACTAATTTGTCTTTCAGACTCTCTATAGGGTAGGAGTCCTATAAGCCTTAAGAGAATTTTAAAGAAGGTCTCTATGTTCAAATGGCATTTTTAATTAGGTTTGTATGGGTCATAATAACTCATAAGTTAATTTTTTGTTCTGAATAAATTATTTATTGTTTGGCTCCAGGATGGGAGGAATATTTGTGCAAGTACCATCCAGCAGGTTAGAATGGGTTAATATATTTGATTTGTGCGAGTTCCATCCAGCAGGTTAGAATGGGTTAATATACTTGATTTTGTCTTACTTGCCAATCACCCATCCTAAGTCAAGTCACTCTCTGCAGCTTGACTTTGCGGTGACAATATCAGCGCTGCTTGGTATCCCTTTTCCTTTTGGAAGGTGTAGTGTAAGCATCCTATCAATTTAATTTATGCCATTATGCATGCCATTGCTTATTGATTATATTGATCATGACATGACTACCTCAGCTCCTTATTCTCTTCTACAATCAATAATACCATGGGCAAGCCACAAGCCGGTACTTGATGAAAATAAAATGAAACATTCAGCGATCATGAAGTCAACATTTGTTTCCTTTATTTGAGCCAGTTCTTATATATGGACAACATTTGACCAGTTTGGTCATTTCCAGACCAAAAAATAAAAAATAAAAGACCCTAAGGTAATCTATTGGATGAAGCTGCCACTGTAGCGCAAAATGCCATGCAAACTGGGCTTTTTGTTTTTATCTTTGTGTGAGGTCAAATGATCACGTGGTTGGATTATCTGGGTTTGTTATGCATTGTTATCATGGTAGTTGGTACTCAGTTTGTAACAGCATTGCACACTGAAAATGCATTTACTTTCTGTCCAGTTGACAATGCCCGGTGATCCTTCTCAAAGCTTAACTAGCTTGAAAACTTGGATTTCTTATATCTATGTCGTCTTATATCTGTTTCAGTCCCGTTACCCGTATTGTGGAACAGCTTTCTGCATTTCCAATTTATTTTATGTAGATCTCACAATAATCAATGTACATTGGATAGTTCACCTCTATACCACTGTGTCATACTTTAGCTTTTTGTTATATGCTAGCTGTTTCACATATATTGGTTTTCCTTTCAGTATTGGGCGTGTTAATCCTCAGCTTTATGCTTTAGGAGCTGGAACATGGAATTTTGAAGATAGTGTGGGCAATTCCCAAAATCAGTCAAAGTTGGAACAATGGATGTTGAATTATGCCAATGTACTCTGCACCAATTCTTGGCAGGTATTACTTTAGCAGTTTATCTTATGTCAATGTACTGCATAAATTCTTAGATGAAAGCTTTAACCGTCCATCAGTTTATATTAAATAATTGTTGGATTCTTCTTGTTTAGGTAAAAAGATATATAGATATATATTCTGCTTTATCAGTTATTGGATTTTCCCATGAAGATTTGTTGCACATAGCAGACATGTATGCTAAAGCAGAGGAGAGATGGTCACATACTACAAAGAAGTTGCTGTCACATGAAAAGAAAAGCCACAATGAATTATTGCCTGCTCTTAAGAGGCAAATTAATTTGTTTTCTGATTTCCTAGCAAGTGTTGCCGAACTTGCACGTTCTAAATGGACTGAGTTTAATTTAAAGATGATGGGTGCTGGACTTGGCATTATGCTGATATCACTTCTTGTCCATTTCCTTGCAATTAAGAAAGTGAAGGAGGAATATGGTTTTTCTTTTACTTCATCTGGAGATTCTGGGATTTCCTTCAGTTTAATTTTTTCTTGTTTTATGGTGGTGATGCGTGCATGCAGCTTCCTCTCGAATAGTTTTATCTGTAAGTATTAGATACTGTTTATTTATGTATGGATGCACAAAATCCATGGTTAATGCTCATGTTGGCAAACTAACTTTTACTCATTGTTTTTTTCTTTAATGCAAACCTTGTGAGCAGTGGAAGAAGGAAAAGTGGCATGCTTTCTTTTGGCCACAACTGGACTAATTAAGATGCGATATTCAATCATGAAGAAGAAGATGATATTAGAAGTGAGTAGTTGTTTACCTCAGGTTTCTATTACCGTGCCCTCACTCAAGGCCCCAATTCTTTTTAATCAAATATTGCGGAAATACTGTTACAAATTTGTTATTGTATTTCTGATAGAACCATATCAAATATAGTTTCTTGTAATGATCATTTTTCGCTGATGTAATTGCAGGCATTTGTTTTCCTTCTTCTGATCACCATTTGCAGATTTACTATTGAAGTTGGATTGTCAAAGCAGGGTCCTAGTTCTGAAATTATTAATGCATATCCTTCATGGATGCTCAGGATCACTGCAGGGTTTCCAGTTTGGAATATTGTTGCTGAAGTTATACCGGCAGTTTCCCTGATTTTATTGGCATTTTTGCTGCGCAAGGCCATTACTGGAAGCTCTTCTGAGGGGATTTGGAAGTATATTATCATGGGAACTAATATAAGTTATATACTAATAGCAGTGCATTGGGCTTCAGAAAGTAACATATTCAATCTGGCCGAGGTGCTTAAGGGCATTGGAAGAAATTACATTCCTCGTCTGATATATGCCATTGGATTTGGACAATTGTTATTACTGGCATTTAATCAGCTTTTCAATAAGGGGAAATCCTCGGATTGCAGCAAAGTCTTATATATTAAAACAGTGGCCATGTTTTCTGCCTGGAGCTCAACAGTCATTCTTCTGTTGGGAAAGCAGGGGCCTTGGATTGCTTTAGCATTCATTATTGGAGGTGCGTGCTTTAGTTATTTATAGTGTCGGTGCTTTATTTTCTCTTGAATGGTTTGTTTTGGCCAATAAAATTTCCCTTGGTACTTTTGCATCCACCTTTTGGCCTTTGTTATATTATCCTTTTTTATTTCAATATTTGCTCTTTTTCTTAAAGTTTTGGTACCTGTAATAATTTTTCTTTTTACTTTTGACAGGTTATTGCATAATGAGGCTGGATAACATAGAGCTGGATGCCAAAGATGGAGGCAGTTGGAATACAATGCTTGATCCTATTCCTGTAACGCAGTGGAGCCTTTTTGCTGTGTGCCTGTTTTTCTGCACCGGTCATTGGTTTGTTGCTTGCTTCCTACTTTGTGACTTTCATGTTTTCTGATTTCTCTTATCAGCACACATTGCGTTAGTTTTGGAATCGTTTTGGTTTGGTGCCTACAAAAATAACTTTTATGATTTAATTAAGAGTTGATTTCTATATTATATTTGCATTGTTTTCAACATTTTTCGCCCTCTTATGTTTCATAACCCAAGACAAACTTTTCTTCAGGTGTGCTTTTGACGGCCTCCGATATGGTGCTGCATTTATCGGGTGAGTCACGGGTATTGGATAAGTAGTCACTTTTGACTACTTATCTTTTGAAAACGAAAGAATCCAGTAGTGATTGGCTCCCGCTTTTGCCCTAGTTAGTGTTCATAGTGCCCTGTGGTAGATTATTAAAACCCTGTGTTATTTTCAGGTTCGATGATTTCATCCTAGTTCCCCAAGCAATCCTCCTTACAATGGATACATTTGGTTTTTCTCTCATCCTTCCAATATTTGGACTTCCATTTCTTGTTGCACGCCTGGGTCAGACCGAGAAAGGGAAGAAATTTGTGCTCACACGACTATCTCTAGTAAGTTAATTGTGTTGCATATAGGTCATGTGTTTGCTATCTTTATAAGTTTTATCCTCGTAAAAGGGATTCTTTCAGTAAGATCATAGGGCTCGTGGATTGTCTAGCCAGTTTGAAAGTTAATTGGTCGTGATCGATGTCTTAGGTGTACATGATTTATGGGCTCATCATGGCTACTTCGGTCACAGCAACTATAATATGCGTTACAATGCACAGGCGGCATCTAATGGTAAGGTCGTCTTTCCAAAACAACTTACGTTAATTTTCAACGATTATTGGACACCCATAACCATATGTTTTGCTTGCAGGTATGGGGTTTATTTGCCCCGAAGTTTGTTTTCGATGTGGCGGGTCTTATCCTTACAGACACACTCGTTTGTTTGGCCTCACATTACTACTTCAGTCAAGTAGAAGACGACTCCCTACAAGATCCGTTCTCCAAAAAATAGAAACCGTACATGTAATCAACTGAAATTTTTTGTCCGCATTTATTGATTTATTGTTGTAGCAATTCATTCGAGATAAAGATGAAACCTGCATCGATACCAAATGCATACTCGTATCCGTTGATTTAAGCAGGAATACTTGCAGAAAAAAAGCTAATGAATGTGATGTTCTAACCCACTCGTTGAGCTGTATTTGCCGCTCTTCGTGCTCAAACACGACCGGACTTTAGCGTGTGCAATGGCTGCCGTGCGGTACACTACAAATTGATGGAAAATACAAAGGCGATGACTGGATGTGAAATCAATGATGCAATGAGCTTGTAAGAAGTTTGGAGGCAAGAGATTGGAAGATCTGCTTGTAAACTCAGACATGTGGAGTGCAAGGAGAACTAGATGTCGACGTTTTTGTTGGATAGTTCTGGTCTTCAATTGTAAACGTCGCCAAAAGCATCTAATGCCCCTTCTGGCCGTAACTTAGCAGCCAGAATCTCACACCCCGGAAAAAGCCGACTCGGGTTCTATTTGGAAGTGCCTCTAGTAAGACAAAACAATTTCATGTTAGCAAAAGCACCTCCAGGTCTCGCTGAGATGCTTTATTAGAAAGTACTTATGTTCAAAAGTGCGTTTGTTACAAATGCATTATTAATTATATCAAATTTTGAGCGCTTCTTGAAATAGCATTGGAAAGTGTTTTTTGAAGAAACATCTGAAAATGCTTATCCAAAAAACACTTTTATGAGCCATATGCGCTTCTAAGTTTTCTACTAAACACACTATCAGAACGTGCTTTGAGCCATTTCGAAAGCAATCCAAAATATATTTTTTGGACTCATAATAAAAAGTGCATCCAACAAAAGTGCTTATGAGAAGAAGTACTCAGTGAAAATGTATTTCCAAATGGCCCTCACTAGTCACCTTTGGGGACTTCTCTCCAACTAAGACCATCTCCAATCGACTTGACCAAAGGGTCATATGACTAAAAATAGCTCGAAATGACACAAAAATCGTCTTCAATTGAGGGCTAGGCTTTGGCTTGTGGCCCCATCGGGCCAAAACCACCAAATCAGGCCAGCGGGCTGGCCATTTCCAACCAGCCAGCCTAATGAGCCTAGCCCACTTTTTTATTTTTTGGACGAATTTTTTTTCCTACACAATTTCTTACATACTTTTCACAATTTCATACTATCTTACCTCATTTTATTTCAATTCTTCACATTCTATTCTCTTCCAATAATATTTCCTTTAATTTCAAATGGCCACCTCTTTAAATAATATTCCAATATGTCTGAAAATTTTATTTTAATATGGTAGTTTAATTTAATTAACTATATTAATTCAATTAAAATAATAAATCATATTTGGCCTATGCGCCCCTCGGTTGGACATGATTTTTTGTCAAAAGGCTATGTTTGGCCTATGCCCTTTGGCCATCTCGGTTGGAGATGGTATAAAATATGGTTTGACACTGTTCATTAAAATATAATTTCTTACAGGGCTATAAGGCTAAACATAGACTTTTAACCCTCATTCGGTTGAAGATGTCCTAAGTATCTTTTGTTCTACCTTTGACGTTGTTTGGGAATTTGTCATCTAATGCTGCCCTTGTAGCTTGCACATCACATGTTTGAAAACAACATTTGTAATTAAATTATATATTTGTGTTTCTAAATTTTATATTAGGAGAGTGATTAGGGGTAGATCGGTTAGATTAGATCCCTGTCAAAAGCAACGATGATTGAGATAAGTGTTGGATCTCTCACGGCCGGTCCGTCGGCTTATGGTGTTGTTTGGCATCGGGATTTTGGGAGTTGGAATGCCACTGTTCTTGTATGCATCCACAATTGGGATGCCACTGGCATTGGAGATGATGGCGTAACATTTTATAAGTCTAAACAAAACACATTCCCTTCCTCCTAAGTATTGTGTGTGTGTGTGTGTGTGTGTATATATATACTTGGAACCTCCCTCACCATTTACAGATATACGAGTTCCTCTCTCCTCTCTCCTCACTCACTCTTCTTCTTCCAAAGTCTCTACCATCCTTTCTCTTTGACAAAGGAACTCGTTAACATCCTTCGTCATGGTAATTACTAGGACGGAAGTACTTTTTGCTCACAAACACTTTTATTAGAAATTTATTAAATTATTTTTATAGAAACTTCAAGTGTTTTGTGAAAATATTTCGTGAACAAACTACTAAAAAGTGCTTTTGAATCCAATTGTATTTTAACTTTTTTTCTCCAAATGCTATTTGTAGCACTTTTAGCCATTCTAAAAGCACATCGACTCTAAATTTAAAGTGTCCTACCTTGCTTCTTCAACTTTAGCATTTTACTCATGCCCACACCAAAAAAAAAATATGAACATACATGGTTGTTAGTTAGAAGTTAGAACTACTACATGTTGTATGTCATTTTCTAATATTAGTTGGTTTTGATTTGTAGGACAATGAACTTGGTGCTAAAGACTTAGCCTATGAACCCTTGAAGAGGAAAGAAGGTGGATTCAAGGCCAACTATTTTATCTTTGGTAAGTGACAACTTTCGGATAACTTAACGAACATTATAATGTTATTTAGACACATAAGACTGACACACTCTTTAGTGGTATGTACAATTATATTTGAGAACCACCTATATCAGAAAGAGTGTCATTTATGTGTCTAAATAGCGTTACTCTTATGAGAAATCATGCTAATTTGAGCTCTTGCTGAATGTGTTTTGTGTGCAGCAATGATGTTCCTGGATAACATAGGCTTTGTGGCTAACATGGCCAGCCTGGTTTTATACTTCATGTTCGTCATCCACTTCGACCTCTCTGGCTCTGCAACCACCACAACAAATTACTTGGGCACCACATTCTTGCTCACCATTGTTGGAGGATTCATCTCTGATGCCTACATGAACCGCCTCAACACGACTCTACTCTTTGGCGTCATCGAGTTGCTGGTAAATCTTGTTTCCTTCCATTCTCCCAACGTACTTAATCCGATTCATCTTAAACGGAAAAACAAAAAGAACTTACGTTAATCAACAAAAATTCTCTGTGTAGGAAGTCTGTTTAAAAACATACTTGCATCGATATTGGAAAACAAATATAGATAACGCCATCGTGTTTGTTGGTAACAGGGACATCGACATATTATTGATGACTTATCACAATTCGTTCTTCAGTACAGAACAGATTGTCTGTTTCACACCTGGACTACACACAATTCGTTCTTCAGTACAGAACAGATTGTCTGTTTCACACCTGGACTACACTAATCAATACATGTATATGTTGTGTTTTGACTTGCAGGGATATATGTTGCTGATTATTCAAGCCCATGACAAAAACCTGCAACCTCTACCTTGTCTGGAATCAACCTGTGTGCATGGCACAAAAGCCCTACTGTTTTACGCTTCGATTTCCTTTGTGGCACTTGGAGGAGGCGGAATCAGAGGAGCAATCCCAGCTTTAGGAGCTGATCAATTCGACTCCAAAGATCCCAATGAGCACAAGCACATAGCCAGCTTCTTCAATTGGTTTTTGCTTAGCATAACAGTTGGAGCTGTGATTGGTGTCACATTTGTGGTGTATGTGAGCTCAAATGTTGGATGGGATATCGGATTTATCATCTCCTTGTCCTGCGCTGCTGTTGGTCTTCTCTTTGTTGCATTGGGAAAGCCATATTATCGCGTCCGAGTTCCAGGAGAGAGCCCTTTGATTAGGGTTTTAGAGGTCTCTCTCTTCCTTCCTCTCCCGTTGTTTAACTTGGCAAATATAGGGTGATTAGTAATGCCATTAACAGAGGACTGATTAATTTGAGATGACCCTTTGTGAAGGTACTGGTGGTGTCTGTAAAGAACTGGAAGGTGGAGGTACCCCAGAATTCCGATAAACTGTATGAAATACGTGCCCGCGATTCTGCTTCTAAAGCAGAGCTCATCCCTCACAGCAATCAATTCAGGCAGGTTCCTCAAACCCTTCATTTGTTATCACCACTTGTTCGCTTACGTAACTTTGGACTGTCTAAGAAGAAATTCTTGCTTATAACTTGAATATAACACGTTTCTGATAATAATTGATCACGTGACTGATATCGGTTGTAACTTGTAATACACGAACTTTTTTTATCATTAGGAACTTAGCATTAGGAGTCTCTTTGATAGTTACTTGCTGTTCAAGAAAACGTGCAAAATAAGAAAAAAAATACCAATTAACAAGATTATCAACTTTTCTTTGAGCAGATTACTAGACAAGGCAGCCGTTCTCCCTAATGGCGCGAACGCAGCAAGAAAATGGAAAGTTTGCACAGTAACACAGGTGGAAGAAGTGAAGGTTTTGGCAAGGATGATGCCTATTCTTCTAAGCACAATCCTCATGAACACATGCTTAGCCCAATTGCAAACCCTTTCAATCCAACAAGGCACCCTCATGAACACACGCATTGGCGATTTTGATGTCCCATCCGCCACAATCCCAGTGATTCCTCTAGCGTTCATGACCCTCCTTATTCCAGTCTACGAATTTGCCTTCGTTCCCCTCTTGCGCAAAATCACGGGTCACCCCTATGGCATAACCCACCTCCAGAGAGTCGGGGTGGGGCTTGTCCTCTCAGCCATCTCAATGGCCATAGCAGGACTCGTAGAAGTTAAGCGAAAACACGAGATGGTTCACCACAACCACAAAATTAGCCTCTTCTGGCTCTCTTTCCATTACGCGATCTTTGGAATCGCGGACATGTTTACACTCGTAGGGCTGATGGAATTCTTCTACAAGGAGGCACCCGCCGGCATGCGCTCTCTTTCCACTTCCTTCTCTTGGCTCTCTCTGTCCATTGGCTACTACTTGAGTACGGTTTTCGTCGAGCTCATTAACAACATCACTAGCAAGTTCACCAAGAACAAAATGGGGTGGCTGGAAGGACGCGATATGAACAAAAGCCACGCGGACTATTTCTATTGGTTCCTCGCGATCCTCAGCGTGGTTAATTTCGGAATTTATGTATGGTGTGCCCAATGGTATAAGTATAAGAATGATGTTACAGTCGACGAGGAAATGTTGCTCAAAGCCAGCGGACCTCAGTCTTTCTCTGCAAGCAGTGTAAGCTTTGTGTCCAAGGTAGAAGAAAAACAAAACGAGGCCAAGTGAAAAAAATAGGAAGCAAAGTCTACGCCCCAAGTACTAGTACAAGAAGTTCCATTCATAGATAAAATTTTGAGTTTTTGAGTGCCAAATGTAACATGACATAAAAATGAAAATTCCCAAAAGCCAAAAGCCGAAAGCCAAAAGCCAAAAGCCCTCTAGATGGAAATGTCATGGAAGTCTATTTTTATACAAGAGTAGAAGTATAAATATAGGTGGATGCATGGACCACAAGATCTTGTAATATTTGTAACTTGTAACTTGTAGTGCTCAATAGACTCAATACTTTAAGACCAATTGCATATGAGTAGTAGCTAGGAGATTGTAATTTAAGTGATTATAATCAACAATTTATTATGCATTTTAGATTATGTGTTTGATTTGCCAATCGTTTGTGAAATCAATTACCCACTGTTATGCGTTTTTATCAATGCATGATTGACATGAGATAACATCACAATGAAATTCAAAGAGTATGAAAAATTCATTTAGAATGTGGGACATGCATAAGCATTAGTATGGCCTTTAGGATAGAACTCATGATGGTCTGCATGATATTGAAATGTGAATTAATAGGATGCTAATGTTGAACATTTGAGGGTAAACGCTTGACCGTCTAGATAATTACTCATTTGCAATCAACCTCCTGAAATATCTTTTTGTTAAATTAACTCTCTTAAACTATTTGAAATTAGCCAATTAACTTCTTACTGTAAAATTTGATAAAATTTCATTTACTTTGTTATCAAATACTGGCACGACTTTATAACCAAGAGTGAATCATATGCTAGTTGTGTGCCAGTATTTAATAGCAAAGTAGATGAAATTTTCATGAATCTGATGGTCAACGATTAATGGGCTAATTTCAAAAAGCTTAAGGGGTAATTTTACCAAAAAATAGTTTAAAATGTCAATTTCAACTAAAATAATAATTCAGAGGGTGAAACGACAATTTACTCAATATTTGATAAGTATGGGGACATCATGGCTATGGAAAGATGGACAAGGATTTTCTTCCCTTTTTTTTCTCTCCCCTTCTCTCTTCTTCTTTTTGAAAACTCAAGATTCCATCGTTGTAGAGACTAATAAGAAGAAAAAAGTAGAAAGAGAAAGAAGAAAGAAAAAAAAACAAAAACTGAAGAGGGTGAGAGGAGGGGAGGGAAACAGATAGAGGAGAGAATCCCCACCAAAAAGAGGGAGTCATAGTTAGAGTGTGGTACAGCTCCCTACTAGATGTGATTGGTGATCAAATGGAGTGTCGGGGCTGCCATTCTCACTAGTCAGTCTGGATTAAAGTTAGAGCTGGCCTCAAATATCATTGAACCCCACTAAATTTAGAGGCATACATTATTTACTTAAAAAAAAGAGAAGTTAATTAGGTCAAGTTACAATGTCCCTAAATGCTCTAATTCTATCAATTTTCATTATTGACATTAGATAGTTTTAAAGTAAATTGTAGTAATGGTCTTTCAACCTTACTTAAATTAGAGTAATGGACTTTGCTCTAATTTGGTTAAAGTTGAGGGACAATTTCTCCAATTGGATTAAAGTTGAGTGATCATTGATACAATTTTTCTTATTTGATTTTTCATATTTGCCCTTGATTTAGTCTCACGTGCAAGACACGTAACTTATTTTGACGGAAGTTCTAACAGAGTTGATGAAAATGATCATAGCTACACGTTTTGATGAGTTGAGTTGAGGGACCAATAATAATTGATTTTTGGTTGATGGACCATTACTTCAATTGAGTTAATGTTGATGGACCATTACTACAATTTTATTCATAGTTTTAATAGTTCATGAAAAAGTTGAGAATGAATGAAGCATGTGTAAATTGGCCGGAGCGAGCACCGATAACCCTCCAATTAGGCACTCACAATTATTGCTTATCGATTATGGTTGTTGCCCACTTTATTAGCGGTAAGCATGAACTAAAAGGCCAAATGTAGCATATTTACCAAGAGGACAGTGACCACTACCAAATAGTGATAGAATTGAGTTCATGAAAGAAACCAGAACCAAAATACCCCATTTCTCTCCCACTTCTTCTCCGCCATTTTCTTTATTTACTTTGGAACTGCTTTTTTAAAAAAGCACTTTCACTAAAAGCACTTCTAGTAGAAGCATATTGGGTTCTTGGTGATGTTAAAGAAGTTCCAAACAGGGTTATTTGTTTTGCTAACACCTAAAGAAAGAGATTTGATTTTTTTAGCCAATGCCAACTGGTGGTTGGGTTGCTTACTACCTCAATTACGACAATATTCATCCTTTTCATATTACCAAAGTTGTTCTTCAGCCACATTCCTTGTGTTTCTCTGTCTTTCTGTCTCCCCCTTCTTTTTCTTCAGCTGAATTACATTGATAAGTAAATAAAAAATAGCTCTGGTTTAAGCTCTAGTTTTTACCATTTGTTTGTGCAATGAGATTTCCGGGGTCAGCCAGCATGAAGCTTTTCTGGGTTTTGGGGTTTATGGGGTTTGTGTTTTGCAGAAGAACAGATGGAACTCTTATTGGGGATGTGAATGTCAAACAGGAACAAGACCTGCATTATACTGAGAGTAATGTGTATGGCTATGCAACTTATGGTTATGGGGTTTCCAGCAGACCCTTAATGGTGGGTCTCACACTCATCAATGGAGCTGCTGCCAAAGGAGCAGGTTCTCTTTTTTCACCAAAAAAATGAAAGATATTTCTCCTTTTCTGCTAATAAAGATACTTGAATTTTACAGATTAGTGTGTTTTTAAAGTTTGATTCTTTGTGGAACGATTCAATGCATTCATAGGTAGTTGAAACTCCCATCTGTTTCTTAGTTAGATGCTCATGTGGCCAATTTCAGAAATTGCAAAGGAAAGGAACTGATGCCTCTATTCCTTTGTGGTTTCATGACTTTTGTTTTCTCAATGTGCAGTCTGCCTAGATGGAACATTACCTGCTTACCACATCCACCACGGATACGGGTCAGGAGCAAACAGTTGGCTCATTCAGTTAGAGGTATGCAATATCCAACGAAAATTAAGAACTGTCATACAAACTTGACAGAGTGAATTATGGCAGTTATGTTCTTAACACATCACCATCAATAGTTGTGATGAATCTGATTGAGTTATACTTCTGTTTGGTACTAACTGTTGGTACTTCTATATGGATATTTCATTAATACTCTGATCAAATTAGTTTACCATCTAAAGTTTCTCGTTCAGCGAAGATGATTTGCACTTCTTTGCCTTTCGTATGCATCTAAAGGATATATAGGAAATAGATCTTATTAAGTAACTTAGCTGATACCGACTAGTCCTTGGTATAATATTGTTTTTCTCTTTGAGTGGCTTGCCTGTAATATATGCTGGGAGCTAAGTAACATCTTTGGTTAACTTCTTTTATTGATAGGGAGGAGGATGGTGTGATACAATCAGAAACTGTGTCTACCGTAAGAAAACTCATCGCGGTTCATCAGCATATATGGAGAAGCATATACCATTTGCAGGGATACTAAGCAACAAAGCAGGAGAAAACCCTGGTTATCCATCTGTCTGCATCCTTATTTCTCTACACATGCAGCACTACATGTCCTACATGATTCTTCCCACGTCATTAGTAATCTGATATTTTTGATGGGACATAAACAATTGCAGACTTTTACAATTGGAACAGAGTTAAGGTTCGGTATTGTGATGGTGCATCTTTTGCCGGTGACAGTCACAATGAGGTTAGTGGGAGTAAATGATCATATACTTATTTATTTTTAAATTCTTGTTGAAAACCAGCACTTATTTTGCTTAATTTCTACCCGAGGTAAGGAACTCAAGTTTAATACTTGCTGTATTTACACTGGTCGCTGTGGTGCATCATATTCTTAAGATTTTTATTGTCAAACAGTTGCAAACAAAGTAGTATTTCTTATAGATGTTATGAGATAACTGAAATTATTGGTTTATTTGTTGCTCAGGCTGCCCAATTGCATTTTCGAGGACAACGTATCTGGAAAGCTGCTATGGAAGACTTGATGTCAAAGGGAATGCGCTATGCTAATCAGGTTATTGTCATTAATTTTTCGGAAAGGATATGTTTCACTCTTTTGCTAGTGTTATACATTTCACTTTGGGATTTCTAGGCTCTTCTTTCTGGATGTTCTGCTGGTGGGGTTGCAACTGTACTCCACTGTGATGAATTTCGTGGAATGTTCCCTGCAACTACTAGAGTGAAGTGCCTCAGTGATGCTGGACTGTTTCTTGACGTGTAAGAATCCATTTTTCAACCAATTTTGGCATGCCTGATACCTTTTGGTTCTTACTCAGATAATAATCTTGTTATCTGAAATTGCAGAGTTGATGTATCTGGTAGTCGCACTTTGAGAAGTATGTTTAGAAGAGTGGTTAGTCTACAGGTATTATCCATTTAATATGAAATCTATCCACCTTCAAATGTGCTTCATGGATTGAAACTTCTATGACTAATAGACATGCAATTATTTTGCAGGGGGTGCAAAAGAATCTCCCATGGAGTTGTACCAATCGCCTCCACCCGACTTTGGTAGGTTCTTTTCTTGCATTTAATCCTTAAGACGAACTTTATTTTCTATATAGATTATACAAAGAACCCAATTTTAGAGTGAGGTATCCCTTCTCTTTTTAGTCTTGATCATTAATGACGCAACACGAAGCAATGAAAGGGTTACCAGCGTAATCCCTTGTAGAACAAAGTTACTGGAGTCCACCAGTTGATACAAATCCAAAGGATAATTTGATTAATTGATTGAAAGATGTCTACATGATTACAAAGCCATGGCTCTTAAATAAGCCTTTTACAACCTCTTGGAAAACTCAAAAGACTTAGGAAATTAAAATGAAAATAACTGACATATAATAAAGCCCTTGAAACCCCAAAAGACTCCATTTATTAGTAGGCTGCTGTCTTCATGACTTTCTGCAAAAGATGGCTCAAGCCACTTTTGTGGGAGAATTAAACACCTTTTCTACGACCGCACCAGAAATGAAAGTAGCGTTCATTCAAGAAGAAAGGTTCAAAACATCAACTTTTGAGATATGACCGTAGCAAATAATCTATTAACACGTGAATTACCAATTCTCTAATCACTTTTCTTTATTGCTCGCCGCTTCCTTTTTTTAGTTTTGTTGCACGCGAAATAATCGGATTTCTGTCCTACATCAGACTCCTCCACTTGAAAGGAACTCGACCTCGAGTTCGTCTTGAAACGGTCTTGATAGCTAGTAGATAACTCCCTTGTTAAGAAAATAAGTTCTTCAACTTGAGAAGCCCAACTTTCCGTATACTTGGGTGGAATAATCATGAAATTAATTCCATAAATAAGATTGAAATATGGCAATTGGGAATCAAAATATTCTTCCTTACCCAATTCTCTTGTTTGGTCAACAATAGAATTTAGATCCAATTTACTAGACTCATGATTCTCCAAAGTCATGACAGATTTTGATTCACTCATACCTTGAATTTCTTGAGCCTCCACTTCTGAGTTGTCATGTTTCCGGAGATCTTCATCAACAAGATTTTCACCAAGGAAAATTACTTGTTCTTTTTCTTCCACCTTGGCCTCCACCGTTTCTTGGCATAATGATATATCATTCTCCATCACTTTAGCTTCTTTTATGATGATTGGTTGACCAGTCTTTTCCAAATACAATTCGTATAAATCGGAAAAGAATTGCTTAACAATTAGTCGCTTCAACCAACGCCAAGTTTGGATAGGACACTTACCTTGTTGTCGCCTAGATTCTTGCATATGATCACACCATAAACCCATGTCACCATCTAAACAAGAAGCAACCATCTTCACCATCTCTCTTTCTGGAATTGGTTGTGTCTTGAAAAGTTTTTCTACATCCTCAACCCACAAGAGAAAACCTTCAATGCAATCACTTCCCAAGAAAATAGGAATATCTTCAACATCAACTATATGAGATTGGCTCGAGGCAATTCCCTTTGTGCACACCACATCTATTGTAACAACCTCATGATCAACGTCACTTAAGGTATATCTTTTCCCACGATCGATTGCTATTAGAACATAGCAAATAGGATAATCAACAATGCCAAGACGGGAGAAACCCGCTCTGTTACCAATTGACGCAGCACGAAGCAATGAAAGGGTTACCAGCGTAATCCCTTATAGAACAAAGTTACTGGAGTCCACCAGTTGATACAAATCCAAAGGATAATTTGATTAATTGATTGAAAGATGTCTAAATGATTACAAAGCCATGGCTTAAATAAGCCTTTTACAACCTCTTGGAAAACTCAAAAGACTTAGGAAATTAAAATGAAAATAACTGACATATAATAAAGCCCTTGAAACCCCAAAAGACTCCATTTATTAGTAGGCTGATGTCTTCATGACTTTCTGCAAAAGATGGCTCAAGCCACTTTTGTGGGAGAATTAAACACCTCTTCTACGACCGCACCAGAAATGAAAGTAGCGTTCATTCAACAAGAATGATTCAAAACATCAACTTTTGAGATATGACCGTAGCAAATAATCTATTAACACGTGAATTACCAATTCTCCAATCACATTTCTTTATTGCTCGCCGCTTCCTTCTTTTAGTTTTGTTGCACGTGAAATAATCGGATTTCTGTCCTACATCAATTAACTTCGTTGTTCAAATTTCAGTGCTTTTTCCCCCAGCACTTAATTGCAAGTGTCAAGACTCCCCTTTTTCTGGTCAATGCAGCTTATGATACATGGCAGGTGCGTTCTTAATTTCTTATCCTCGCATTCCTTTCTGATTCATGTGGTGGATGGATACCTATCTTACAGTAGAATCGTGGTACGCTGATGAATGAACGACCATCCTGAATCTTTCTCCCTACTCAGATCCAGGCCAGTTTAGCTCCACGAACAGCAGACCCTAACGGCCATTGGCATGCGTGCGCAAAAACTAATGGACGTTGTGCTGCATGGCAGATGAACTTTTTGCAAGGTGATTCCATTACTTTAATTATGCTTTGTGTTCCAGATGATGATTTAGTTATGCTGAATGCTTGGTGTTTCGGAACAGAATTCGGTTCTATCTTTTCTTTCTTCAAATTATCAGGTTTCCGGATTCAAATGCTCAAAGCTGTAAGTGGATTCTCGAGGGCTGGTAAAAATGGTTTGTTCATAAATTCTTGCTTTTCTCATTGCCAGACTGAGAGAAAAGATACCTGGTTTTCTCAAAATTCTCCTCTTATTGGAAATAAGGTATGCCCTATTGTGCACTTTAAACTAAGTTAAATAAAGACTATCTATGGATTTGCTGTCATTTCTTTTTCACATTATTTTGGTTACACTTAAGAGTCTGTCTTGATCTCATATGCAATCAATTATCTGCAGGGGATAGCAAAATCAGTCGGAAACTGGTATTTCGATCGGTATAGTATCAACAAAGCTATAGATTGTCCGTACCCTTGTGACAAGACCTGCCATAATCTGGTGTTTAAGTGAAAATTTCTGTATATCATCTCTATTTGTCTTCTCTCCCCAATTTATATTGCCAACGGCGTGTAATGTAACATTTTACCTTCCAGACCGAGTCATTGCTATGAAGCTCGAAGAGCGATCAACATGTTCATGTATCGTTTTTATGATCCAATATATAAATGTAATCCTCTTGATTAAATTCCAGTTATAATTTGACATCCAGTTGAAGAAAACGCGATGAGTAACAATTTCTCAAAACAAAATTCATCCCAAAAAAAATATTTGTCATGAGAAATACATGAAACAAAAGGGAGAAGATAGAAGTTCATTACAACTTACATACTAGCTAGTTGAGTGTTCATATCAAACTAAGTGGTGCACAAATTCCATATGATAAAATTTCTAAATATAGTCACCTAAAACTGCCTATCTGCTCTTACTTAACTGATCCTTTGCTTTTGCTCAATACTTTCGTCCACTTTTGGCCTTGTGTTCATAAGAACCTGAAATTAAGACGTAGAAGGATTTCAAAATAGTAATCAGCCACTAGAAAGAGTTTTACGATTTGTAAACTGCAGTGAGGATGCAGTACTACTCAACTAACAGTAACAGAAGCCTCACCTTTCGAAGCATGGCGTTTTCATTGACAAGCGTAGAGATCTTTTCTTCCAACTTTGAATTCCTATCATCCAATTCTTTGGCTCTTGATTCCAGATCGTTGACGTAAACCTTTTTCCTCTCCCGGGCTTGTTGAGCAGACACCCTGTTCCTTAGCAATCTGTAAGTTTGAGTGGACATGTTTCGATCAGTTTTAATTGGAATTGATATATATTTTGGAAATGTTAGCTGCAACCTGATAAGTCACTACAAATGGTTTCATTTAGCCTTTTAAACTGACTTGAGAACCAAGAAACTTGGACAAACTAAAGATGAGTTTGTATATAGAAGCCATTGATTGATAATATAGGAATTCCGAACCCCTACATTTATTATTTATAGTACCTCTTCAGTCGCCTGTACTCCTTATCGACCGGATTTCGGCCTCGGCGGCGCTTGGCCGGAAAGCCAGACTGGGCATCTGGGTTGTTGTTGTTACTGGTGGCTTTGGCGATTGTAGAGGCCGCATTATTAATACTATTATTAGGAGGGGGCAACGCCTCCACGTCCGGAACCGTGAACATATCTTCATCGCTCTCTTCTGGAACATTATCACCATCATCATCATCATCATCCAATGACCAAAACCAAGGAACGTCTATTAATTAAGACAGAATTAATATTCAAAATTAAATATATAAAAAAACAAAAACAAAATAATTAGGCATGGAAATGTAAATAAAGCAAAGCAAAAAAGCCCCAACCCTCGGATTAATCTATCTTCTCAACTGTAAATACATTGAAATTGTTAATAATTTGATAGGTGCTTCTCCAGAAACTTGTTCTATGACTTAGACAAGGATTTTTTTTTTTTTTTTTTTTTTGTCAAACGCAATTATTTATAAGCGTTCCAAATGTAAGAAAGCATTAGGTATTCTAAAATTAAACAGTCCCAAACAAACGTATATATTCTCAACTGGATTAGTACATTGGAATATTTTATATGAATTTAATTAATGTAACATTAATAATTTAATATGGAGGAAAAGAATGTGCAACATTTAGTTTGACAAAGTATAAGCAAACCTAGTTTGTTACTGCTCTTGGTGTTACTATGAAGAAGAAGAGAAGGATGAGGAGGCCTCGAGGAAGAAGAACCAGATGGCTGCTGTACTTGCTGTAGTTGCTCCAAACTGGAGGAGGAGGAGGAGATGGATAACATGGGGTTTTTGGCTTCACCATCTCCTGCTCTGATTGGGACTGACATGGCTGGCTGATGAGCTCTCTCTCTCTCTGGATGATGAGCTTATATATGAAATGATACATATATATTGACTATATATGCGTCTTAAGTAGTTGCGTGTGTGCGCGTTTACATTAGTTGACAGGGTTGTGAGTAGAAGGAAGGGGTTTGGTTGAGGAGCGAACACGTTGATGTAAAGATAGCCGCACGACACACGTCTTCCTAGACAACATACAACCAACCATTTTCATTTGTCCAAGACCTCCCTCCCTACAACGTCCGTAAACCCTAAAAGCAAACACAACAAAAATCTATTTATTTTTCTAGGTTAAATACATTCTTCAAACTTGATATTCTTTCTTCTTCCCTTTTATCTTTTTTCTGTTCTTAATGTACTACTTCAACAATATAATTTTTAAAAAAAATTGGTAAACAAAATATTATATGGTATGTTATTATTTTGAGACGAAACACGACTGATGAAGCTAAGGTATTATATTATAGAAACTAAAACCAAACAAAAGAAATCCAAATAGAACTTTCTATGTTGTCATTGCAATTTGTATGCCCTTTGAGAAAAATAAGAACATCATATTATGAGCTGTAATTCATTTGGGAAACACATTTTGTATCATTTCTCACACACTCCTTTTTATTTTTAGTTTAATTTAGTAGTAAAAAATAAAAAAAGATGTGCGGAAGAAGGTCAAAATAAACGTGTGAAAATAATCTTTCATTCGTTTTCATAAACGTGTAGTTTAGTTTTCCTTACAAGAATTATTCATGCCAAAAATGTTGAATTAGTCGGGAGTATTTCTTTTAGCAATTTGATTATCCTCATTTCCATTTCAACTACATCCAACAAACTGTGTTCCTTCATATATTTTAAATGATCATACACGTGTAATTCAATATCTGAGTGGATAAAGTATTGAGTTTCTACTTATGCATTCTGGATTTGAAACTCTCCCTTCCCTAACTTAGTTTTTTTTTTTTTTTTTTTTGAAAGGAGGAACAAACAACCAGCACAGGAAAGCCTACCAGGAGGCTAACACCACAAGGGCAAACAACACAGAAAGAAATGAGAGGGGATACACCACACAGACGCTCCAGCAAAGAGCGTCACCCCCCCACCATCAAAACAAAATTAAGGAGGGCAAGGAAAACCATCCTTATTCAAAACGAAGACCAAAGAAGATGGGGGCCTGTGAACCCAAACCCGAGAACCCATCTCCGAAAAACCCCGCGACGCCAGAAAGTCAGCGGCTCCATTGGCTGATCTTGGCACCCAAGACCAGCGACAGAACTGAAAAGCATCACTCTCCACCTTAACTCTCGTCAGGACAGGAAAGGCTTTCCAACTGCCAACCTCAACTTCACCGGAGAGCCAATCAATAGACTCCCGAGAATCCGATTCCACAATAACCGACTGAAAGCCCAACGAGGACCCCAACTTACAGCCACGCAGCAAAGCCGTCGCTTTAGCCACAGCTACAGAGGGAGCAGACAAGGCAAATCGCTCAGCTGCCACAAACTGTCCAGAAGCGTCACGAATGACCACTCCAGCAAAACCCGAATGAGACGAAAGAGACCAACTAGCATCTACATTAATTTTAACGAAAGAAGCATGAGGAGGGATCCAAAGAGGATTAGGAACACAACGGGCAGAGGGCCGAGCAGCACCTGCTCCCGACCATCCCATGGCGTCCCAGTAGGCCCCGATAGCGGAAGACACCCCCAACAGGACCTTAAAAGGGTGAATGGGAACCTGATTAAAAACAAACTCGCATCTGGTTCGCCAAATAAACCAAACAGTAAACGCAACATAGGAGCAGACCCATTTCCGAGCCTCCGCGCCATCCGGGAAGCGAACAAGGACCTCCATCAACCAGTCCGCCCAAGAAGAAATGCTTTCGCCTTCAATTCGATAATTAAGGGCGCCACCAAACCAGATGGCCTTCACCCACGGACAAAGAAGAAAGATATGTTCGATTGTCTCATCTTGACTATTACAGATTGGGCAAATGGGAGAATGGGAAATCCTTCTCCGAAACAAAATCTCTCTAGTAGCCAAACCCCGGTGTAGAGAAAGCCAAAAGAAAAAGCGAATTTTAGCAAGAGCGGGCAGATTCCAGACCTGATTCCATAGATTTTTAGGAATGATTCGAGTCCGGGGCAGCCGATGATCCCGTGAAGCAATAGACCCCAACTGCAACCAACGATATCCCGACTTCACCGAGTAACTGCCATTCTTGCTAGCATCCCAAACTAATCTATCCTTATACCTGGAATCACCAAGAGGCAGACCTTTGATAGCTAGTTGGGCCTCCTCAGAGAGAAACGGCAGCAAAAAGTCAAAATCCCAAACCAACGACTCCTGGCAAATCATAGAGTTAACACGCAGATTTGGAGAAACAGCCACATCCCCGAGCGCCTCCGGATGACCAAGAGGTAAGGAGGGGAGCCAGCGATCCACCCAAACCCTAACGTCACGCCCTCCCATAATTTGCCAATGCGCCCGCTTCCGCAACACTTCCCTCCCCACCAAGAGACTTGACCAAGCCCAAGAGGTCCGACCGCCTTTAGCAGCATCCCAAAAGGAACAATTCGGGAAATAGCGAGCTTTAACTACTCGGGCCCACAAATAGCGAGCTTTGACTCCCCCACCCCCCCCCCCCCGGGGGCCTTAAATGATCATACAACTTTGAATGTAGCCAATTTTTTGCAAAGATGACTTTTGAAGAAATATAGACTGTTTTTGTCATTGAAATACATTGTGAGATAAACCTAAGGAAAAAATGTGTACATATTCCAAGTAGTGGATTGTTTCAGTGGTTATGATTTTTCTCCCCTCCCTCAGTGTTGATTAGTAAAAAATATTGCTTGTAATTAGAAAAAAAAAGTGTACTATGTTTTTTTCTTCTTATAATAAAGGCATCCTTAGATGAGAAAGACTCAACTAATTAAGATTCCATAATCACGTCTTTCCCTTTCAAGCTTCAGCCAATCATGTTGGCCCAGTCTTCTTGTACTCATCCATTTACCCATCTAGGTCAAAAAGTTGGAATGCTTGCTTTCTTGCTTTACAGACCGGCTTGTAATACAGACCGCAAATTCAACCAGCTCCCAAAACTAATCTCGCATCTTGCATTTCCTACATACTTCTACACTGTATCAGTTCACACGAAATAATACAGACGATGTCGCACTCTATTTTTCTCCTCCTGCACTCTTCTTTTTTTTTTACTCTTTTAGCCTTTGAACTGAATATAAATCAAAAGAAAAACAGTTGAGGGAAACAAGGGGATGAAAGTAAAAGAAGACACTAACTTACGATAACATTTCCAACTTCAGGATTGGTCTAATGAGCATTTTCATATATCTAGTTCTGGGCCTCAATCTTATGTTGAGATCCATAATGAATAATATTATCAATTGGACGGACCATGCTCTAATGGGATTGGGTTATTTGGAAAAACTGAAATTAATTTGCAATGGGCCATATATGGACAGCCAGGGGAGGTATGTTTTAACCATGTGCTTACTTTGAGAGCTGAATTGAGATCTAGGGCAACATGATTCATGAGCATACAAACGCCAAGTCATACAGTGACGGAGTCAGAATTTCTTATAAGGAAAGGCCTCTACAATGTAAAAGAAAAAAAGGGGTAGTAGGCATATTTATTCTCGTCGAGTTTTCATATTTTGAAATCATTGCATGACAATCTCACCATGTTTACCATTGAAAGAATTCTTAGAATCAATAAAAAAATTTACAAACCCTAACATTCAAGTAAGAGCTGGTAGAATAGAGTAAAAACGAATAAAAATTTTAGGCAATGATAGAGATTTACAAATCTTATTGTTGCTTATTGAATGGATTTGTAATTTTTTATCAGTTGAATGGATTTGGAATTTGGAATGACAAAAATATGAAATTTTGAGAATGAGATAGGGAATAGCTCTCGAATCTCTGGGTTCCACTGGAAAAAAAAATTAGATTAAAGTGTTAGGCCAGATAATGATTGAATTTATTTTAAGTGTTGAACAATAATAGGGTTTTAGAGGAAGGAGAAATAGTTATAATATACATATGTATATAGGTATAGATATAAATATATTTTTTCAAGATCAGAATATGCCCAGAATCACCATGGTCCCTTGGTGCCTCCATTATACTAGACTTGGAATTATGCAAAGATGGAGAATTACTTACCTATCATGTGATCAGATATGAGATAGAGAGTAGTTAGATACAAAGGGTATTGAAAACCGTTGCCTCTTAAGTTTTCTTCGTCAAAATGTGTGATATTAAAAGGAATCTACCATACAATCAGAAATGTATTTCATCGTGATGAAAATGTTGCAGACACAAAGGATGTATTATCAGTAACATACCCGATTTTCTTGTGACATTGACACAACATGTTTGCCAATCGCGAGGACAACTGGACGAGAGCCTTTCCAAATTCCAATTGCAAAGGGGATTGACGTCTTGCCCTACAGCACACGAGAGGAGAAATTTTTCAAAGTTCCGGTCACACGTGACATCTGGTGTTCCAACAAATGAAAATTAGACACATGGCTCTTCCTTTGTTCAATTAAATTGCATTCTTAAAAACCAAAGAGACAAGAAAGTCTGTCAAACTTCCATTGCCGTTAATAAACGAACCAGATTTAGTTTCAGACAGTTTAAATGCAGGTTATCAACAATTGCTTCAGATTTAGTTTCAGACAGTTTCTTTGAGTTGTACTGTCATTTTCCTTGGTTGGGTTATTTTGGCCCCTTTATGAAATTAGATAAAAACCTCATTTTACAGACAGATCAGTGCAAATAGGCCACCATGCATGCCTTGTCAAGCCAAATCATTCAATACTCCTTGCTTGATTTCATGAAAATCAGCATATGAAAACCAGAAGAAGAAAAACAAAAAACCCATAAATACCCATAAAAAGAATAAGAAATTACTCAAAGAAGCTTCGGAGAACTGAGAAATTAACAATGGAGGAGGAGGAGGCCATTGCACATCGCAGCAATCTGGACGATTTGAATTCGCTTTTCCTCTTTTTTAGACGGCAGAGATGAAGACGGAGTTTGACGGAGTTTAGCGAAGTTTCTCTTTTCTAGTTTGCGGGGGCCCACTATCTTAGAAACTATCAAAATGCAATTTAATTGAAACATGGAATAGCCACGTGAATTTTCATTCGTTAGAACACCAGGTGTTATATGTGATTGGAACCTGGAAAAATTTCTCCCACAGGAGCAACTCTAAAAGTATAAACCCTAATGTACAAGTAGGTCAATATTAATTAAGGAATGCTTAGGTCATCTCTAACTGATGACTGTCCATATGACTCGTTTTAGCCTTTTAGCCCTCCAAGATCTTCAAAGATATTAATATTTCAATGAACAGTACAGAACCATATTTGCCTCCATCTCCAACCGAGGGCCAAAGGGCTAGAGGGCTCGTTTTAGCCATGTCACAAAAAATCATCTCCAACCAAGGGCCATAGGGCCAAACATAATTTATTATTTAAAAACTACAACTTAAATGTTGTTTAAGTTTCATGTTGTTAAATGTTTTTTTATGTTGGTTAATGTTATTTAATGTTGTTTCATAATGTTTAATGTTGTTCATGTTACTTAATTTAATTTAATGTTGTATAATGGCTTAGGAAGTTATAGGAAAAAAATAGAATTTAAAATAAATGAAACAATTTTTGTGAAATAGAAGTTATAGGAAAAAATGGAATTTAAAAAAAAAATATGAAACAAATTTTGTAAAATAAAAGTTATAGGAAAAAAAATATGAAAAATAGAAGTTATAGGAAAAATTTTGTAAATAAAAAATAATAAAAAAATTGTAAAAAAAAAAATTCAAAGCATTCATGTCGGTTATTTAGTATAAATGTATTACTGTCGGTTATAACCGACAGTAATACATTCATATTAAGTCATATGAATGTAAAATCGACAGGAAACCCGACACATTTAAAAAAAACTGGCCAGCCCGGGGTGGCTGGCTGGCTGGAAGTGGCCAGCCCTCTCTGATTCCGTGGGGCCCTATCAGATTCCACAGTCCTCTGGCCTGGCCCTCGGTTAGAGACGGTTTTCGGACTATTTTCGACCCTCTGGCCCTCTGGACCCTTCGGTTGGAGATACCTTAATCACTTGCATTCCTTTTGGGTAATTGTAAAATGTGGTTACAATATAAGATAGATATAAAGCAATTAAAGGCCAGGAGGGGTGAGTGGTCCATGCCTTCTTCAAATATTTGTTGAGAAAACAAAAGGTGCATGGAGGGTCTCTTTTTCTCCACATGCCTTGGGTCAGTTCAACGTGGGGTTCTTTGCCCTACCCGACCTTCAATCCCCCTTCCGCACTCGCACAAGCTTTTGGAATTTGCTTTTATATCCATCCTCTCCTCTCATTCATCTCTCCCAAATAATAATGTGTGCACTAGTGTTTTGCATGTTTTCTTTTCTTATGTCGCATTGTTTTATATACTATAAAAGCAATATTCCTAATTCTTATATGTTACGGGGAGGGGGATTTAATAAAAAATGATATTCTTATTATTTATTTTACCATTATTTGTATTATCACTCTAATATAGATGGAACCTACATGTGATTGTGGATCAATTTAGTTAAGTGCACTGATCTAGCCAATTTAATTAAGTCCAGATCTTCTTGATTTTCTGTATTAAGCATGCGAGAATAATATTAAAATACTTATCATAACCCCGAATTCTTTCAAAATTTCAAAATGTCAACTAAATATAATCATATATCTATCTTTTTTCTTTTCTTTTCTTTTTACCCAAATCGTATAGAAGTTGATCACTTACAAATAATACAAGATGTTGTGGTCCATGCATCATACCATGACATTGCCATCTATAGGGCTTTTGGCTTTTGGGAATTTTCATTTTTATGTCACGTAACATTTAATACTCAAAACTCAATATTTCTCTACGAATGGAACTATAGTACTAGTACTTGGGGCATACACTTTGCTTCCTAACTTTTCACTTGGCCTCATTTTGTTTTTATCTCTCCCATTACATGATTAGTTTTGGAATAAAAAAGATAAGAACATAGTTGGTAATAAATCATATTCTACAAATCCTCATATTTATTTAGAATGTTAAAACTTTGAGTCTTGACCCACTCATCTTCCTCATATTTATTTAGAATACAGAAACTTGAGTCTTGATCCATCCATCCATGAACACAACCAGATTCATATATAATAAATTGGTTGATTTGTCTATCTGTTCATAGCTAGGCTGGCAAGCCAATCAACAACTTCACATTCTCTGTTGCATAAGAATATTTGGTTGCTTTCAACTCAAAAGATGGTTGTTAATTAACACTTTATCATATATTATATCTGATCTGAAACACTTGATGTCGATCATTCTCTCAGATGGCAACTAATTAAAGTTTAAACATTTGGAAAATAGTACTTTGAGGGAGAAAAAATCATTAAGTAGAAGGCCATGATCACATTTTGTGATAACATGCCAAAGACTATTACCTATAAAACTTTGAAATCTATAATTTATGGTCTATCACTACTTAAAAACAACGAGGCTACAAGCTGTCATGTAGAATGGTTGCCAGGTAGACTTGGTTTGTACAACCCATCTGAAATGGTATGTCTTCTTCACTATTTATCCATATATAGTTATTAGGGCAGGGATTGTTTGGTACCAAATACCAAATATTTAGTTGATAATCTTAGTGCATCATTTATAGTAAACTTTTATCATGTATGCACGTACCAATAGCTATTTTAGATATTAATACAAACACTGTTTGGTTTCTTATAAGTTTTTCTTCTTTATTTGCAAAGTATAGTCCATCGTATTTGTAAAAGTAACTTATAAATTATGATTCTTCATCTGTCAAGAGAAATAATGTGTTATATATAAAGAGACAAATATTTTTTTATTGATACACCTGAAATACCAAATCTAAAGCGGATTTGTTCGTGCCACCATGTATACATAGAAGAAAGGATATTCAATATTTAAAATATCTCGATTATGAAAGATTATATGCTTATTTTAATAGATTAAGGGTGGGAGGAATGAGTTGTCTTTTGGGATTAGTGTGGTAATACAATCCTAATACTATAGTAATAATATATTAATTTATATGCATACATCATACATGCCATGACTAGCTCATGTGGCCGCCAATCTGTCAAGTGCTTTTGTAAACATATATTATACATGCTCTTTATCCTTCCTTCAGTCATTTCTCTTTGCCTCTGTTTCTTCAGACTCAAACTGCAAAGCAAAAGCACTTACTGCAAAGGAAAAGCACTTCTCCTCTTTTTCTTGTCGATTCTCATCCCATAGCCATGTCTACTGAGACTGGTGTTGTACCTGTGCCTGCTGATGATCAGGTAAACCTGCTTAAATTTCACAACCTATATTGTTAGTTCTTTCTTTAATCAGATGCTGTCACCTCCCAGTATGGGCACCTTGCTACGACTTCACTCCAGTCGCTAGCCCATCCTTCGGATCCCTCAAATGAAAATTCTCGTAAAATCGAGTTCCAAATTTGAATAGTTTTGTTTGCGATTCTTTGTGGTTTCAGTAGTTAATTATTGGTGAAAACATCTTGAATATTTGCTTTAAAGTTGTTTGAAGAGCACTCGTCCACAACACACAAACATCTATGGTTGTATAGTGATATTTTGATGCTTAGGGGTAATATATATGTGTTTATATCTAGGGAATTTTGTTTCCTTGGTTTATCATTTTTGGCAGGTCTGTAGCTCTCTATCTTCAACCGATGTAAAACACACCGGTTTTTCTTCACAGGTTTGTTTTCTCCTTGAGCACCATTTTTCTGTCTCTTGATTCTCTTTTGATTTATTCAATCTGATGGCTAGTAATAAAGTAGAGAGAAGTGCTAAGGGCATGGGGAGAAAAAGGGTGCAAAAATAAATGCCATGTACAATATTAAGTGTGCGGTTCCACTACTAATTATATTGAGACCTTTTAAGATAAAACTCCGCACTTAATATGCAAGTTAGGATCAATATCGGCATGACTACTAGTGAACCAGTGATCTGTCTCTCTGAAATCTTGGACACCAAAATCATCATTAACTAAGGCTGCAGAAACAGTTTTTCTTAGATATGCTTGATGTTCTTTTACCAATCTGTTATTATGATTTGAAATTAGTTGTTGATATCATATTGTGTTATGGCAGCCAATTGTGGAAAAAGTTCATGAAGAAACAGATGCAGTTAATGGGAGTGATAGTCCTCCTCCACCCAAACCTGATGAGAAGAAGGATGAAAAGGAAGAGCTTGTAGCAGAGAGCTCTGTTGGTTCAGAGGTTTCTGCAACCAAGGTTGAAGAAACACCAGTGGACAACGATAACCAGACAGAGACTCCTGTCGTTGTTGAGGCTGAGAAGATTGATGATGATGTTCCGGTCGAAGCTGCCTCGAAAGAGATTGAAAGTTCTGATAAGGAGCCAGAGCAATCATCCACAAAAGACTCAGCCAGTGAAGCTGTTGAAGCAGTTGAAAGTGTACCAGTGGAGAAACCAGCAGTTGAGTCAGTTGAAGATAAACCAGTGGAGAAAAAAGAAGAGAAGGCAGAAGCTATTGAAGCAGATGAGAAGCCAACTAGTGGAACAGCTGAAGCAGTTGAGAAAGAAGCAGATGAGAAGCCATCTAGCGAAAAAACTGAAGAAGTTGAGAAAGAGGTAGATGAGAAAAAGGCAGTGGAGAATGTAGCAATTGAAGAAGTTGACAAAGAAGCAGAGAAGGATCAACCTATTGAAGCAGTTGAGAAGGAAGCAGAGAAGGATCAAGCTATTGAAGCAGTTGAGAAAGAAGCCGAAAAGATGGAAGTAATTGAAGAAGCAGATGAGAAAAAACCAGTGGAGAATGTAGCAGCAACTGAAGAAGTTGAGAAAGAAGCAGATGAGAAAAAACCGGTGGAGATTGTAGCAACTGAAGAAGTTGAGAAAGAAGCAGAGAAGAATCAAACTATTGAAACAGTTGAGAAAGAACCCGAAAAGAAGGAAGCAATCGAAGTAGATGATGAGAAGAAACCAGATATTGAAGTAGTTGAGAAACAGATAGATGATGGGAAGCCAAATGTTGAAGCTTTCGAGGCTAACTCATCAACTGAAGAAGCAGCTGATCAGCCAGCGGAGGAGCCTGTCAAAACTTCTCTTGTCAAAGGTTCAGAATCTGTAAATGAAGTAGTGGAGGGCAAGCAACATGAACAGTTGAAAGATTTATTAGAGATGGAAAGAAATGTTGAGAAGGAACTCAAACCTGAAGAAAATGCTGCCACTGATAGCTCTGTGCCAACCGTTGAGGAAGCACAGACAATTGAGAAAGAAGCCGAGAAAGACGCTGCAGTTACTAATGTAGAAAAGCCGGTTGCTGAGAAGACCGAAAAAGAAGCAGGACAAAATGCTGCAGAGAAGGATGAGGAGAAGAAGATTGAAAAAACAGAACAAGAAACTGAAGGGAATATTGAGAAGACTGGTGAAAATGTTACACAAGTTGCTGATAGAGATTTAGTCACGGCGAAAGAGGTAGTATTGGAGAAAGAGGAAGAGTACAAGGACATTAAAGAGCATGAAGTTGTAGTTGAGCCTTCTGCTGCCATTGTTGAACAGGAAAGCAAATTGGAGAAAACCGAAGAAGCGAAAAATGAGCCCGCTGCCGAGAGTCTTGAGGCCTCCAAAGAGGAGGCCAGGCAAGAGGTTGCAGTAAAAGCACAAAAGCAGTCAGGTGGGATCATTTCCAAGGTGAAGCAGTCCATTGTGAAGGTGAAAAAAGCGATTATTGGGAAATCTCCAAGCTCAAAAGTGCTTTCACCAGCACCAGAAGCCAAAGCAGATGAACAAGTCAGTGTCAAGTAGTTCTTTTGGTCAGGTGAAAGATAGTTTTTATGGATTTTATTCACCGTGTAGCTGATTGTTTTGGTGTTTCTTCATATGAGGGCAGAGACCATGCGTTTTGTTTTGTGTGGGATTTGCAAAGATTTTTTTTTTTCTTGTTTTTTTCAGTTCTTCTGATTGTAGGCACAATTGCTATTAGTTGTGTTTGTTATGGTGAGTCTTTTGTGTGAAATGTAATTGAACATTATATTGATTTGTTTATTAAATTTCTTAAGTTGTAATGTTGTAGCTTACATTAAGTTACATTTTTATAGTCTTTTTGTGACGAGGGAGAACAAATTGTGACATAATGTTGTATTGAAAAGGAAATGAAATGATAATCTTAAAACATCAAAATTTGTAATCCATCGAGAAAAACCTCAAGTCGTTGAATAATAATATAAATAATTGTAAAAGCTAAGTCGCTTTACAAACTACGTCAAATCTTAGTGTGGTTAAAAACACTAATTAAGCGAAACACAAAAAATAACAGAATATTTAAAGATAACCCTCACAACTCAATGTTTTAAACCAATAGACAGTATAACTTGGCCTTAAAAACTGTTTATTATGAAAAGTAGCATATTTCACTCTTCTTGTTATTCTCTTTGAACTAACGTACTATAAACTTATATTGGGAAATCAACTTACATGACAAGACTACACCACTATCTTGAAGTTCGTACCATATGAGTATTCTCATATTAGAGCTTTATAGCCCAAATTTACAAAAGATTGGATCTTGATTCTAGGCTTACACCTGCGAAATTGCTGCTTAATTCTCTCATTATTAAACATATACAACCTTTCTCTTTGATCACATGTATATTGAACGACTACTTAACCAGGCCACATTGAAAGTAATCCTAAGAATAGGGTTATAAATGAGTTGAGCTAAATTGTATATCACTGACACAAGCTGTTCACAAATTTTTCAAGGGGTGTACTATCCACACACCCTATTTTACTTCTCACACATCCCTTGATAATTTCTGTCCGTTGATCTTTTTCAATTCATCCAATCTGACGATTGAAAATTAAAAAGGAGTATGAGAAGTAAAATGAGGTGTATGGATATCACACCCCATTTTACAAACCGAGTATATAAAAGTTTAAGCTTGATTTCTTTCTTATTGAGTCAAACTAAGCTTTAGCTTATTTCTTATGTTTTTTCATAAGCTGAACTTAGATGAGCAAAAAACGAGCCAAATCCAATGCAAGCTCGAATTGTTTCATGCGGATTTACAGGCCTATCCAAAAATACATTGAGCTTTCTAAATTGGGTTGAAAGCCTAAAATGAGTTCTACTTGGGCTGACTTTAGAGTCACATTTCCCATTTTACTTGTACACAAATTGATCAAGGAGTTTCAAGAAATTAAGAATGGGAGAATTAAGCAGCAATTTCGGCCAGTTGACCCGCCAATGTTTTTGCTACTTTGCACTCGTCTGAATTCTCAACTTATAAATTAAAATAATTTAGAATAAATAATGTCATATCAAAACTGAGAGGAATAGTTTTGATGATAGTCGTGATTGTAGAATAAATAAGGAAAGGGTCTCCTGACTATGCATGAAGAGAATACCACAAAGCAAGGCTAGAAAAGGGATCATATTCAGTGGCGGATGCACATTGGGACCAAGGTTTTTCCAAGATCACTCGGTGTTCAGAAAATATACATATGAAGGTCTTACGAGAACCCTTCGAAAGTAAGGTATGACTCCGTTTTTGGCCCACCAAGTGTTTGATGTTTGCTAGGCATATCTCGACAACACTCAGCAGGTTGCGTCGAGAGTACCCAACAAATTCTCGCGATAATATTCATCATATTGCTTTGGCAGATGCCAATATTTGTTGACATATATACAACACAGTTTGGCTGACGACACAAGCTCACTACGTGTCAATATATGTCGACAGATGTGCAACATGATCCCGACTATATTTTTATTAAAAAACAAAACTTAAGCCTTTAACACTGAGCAGGGTCGGCCCTGAGATTTCAGAGGCCCTGTGCGAAAGT
The DNA here is from genome assembly GCF_042453785.1 of Malus domestica. NCBI lineage: Eukaryota > Viridiplantae > Streptophyta > Magnoliopsida > Rosales > Rosaceae > Malus > Malus domestica. The sequence goes on from NC_091673.1 coordinate 10,169,690, forward strand.
GAATTGGAGGCCCTAAAAAGCACTAAGAATTTTATTGTTCAAAAAAATAATTTTATATTTCAATTGAGCTTCTATAAATTCTAATAGCACAAACAAATTTAACAAATCAACAAATGGAAAGGTGACGTATTGTTTTTCCTTAACTATTTAGAGGGTCAGGGTTCGAATTTTCATATTATTGTGTGGAATTTTTTATTGTGGAAGCTTATGCATTTAATAAAAATAAACTAAAAATATGATGGAGACAAGTTTCGAACCCATTTCCTAGGCCGCTGTAAAAAAGCAATAATACCACTTGGGTTAAGACTCAAGTTTGTAATATTCATATACATGCTACTATATACCCCCTCAGGATCGGCACTGACACTAAGACTCTCCAATCTCTGAATTCTAGATTCGCCACTGATCGCGTTGTGCCCTCACTCCAGCGAGGCAGTAAATAAATCAGCCACGGGAAGAAGACAATGCGTCGGTGGGGCTACTCATCAACTCAAATAATACTCTGGTATATTTGACTGAGAAGGAAAAGGACTAGAAAAGAAAGTGAGATTAAGCTCTATATATATCTAGATTAGTAGGAATTGGAGTGATTAAATGAAAAATTAGCAATGGCATCAAACACACATGATAGTACGATACAGCTTGGAATTGGAAGAGAGAATAAAGTTGCAAAGAAAAGAGAGGTTCTTCGGTGCCCCAATTGCCCATGCATGACCTTTATTGGGTTCATAAATTGTGGGAGCCTTAAGAAGAAAAGAAATGGATAAGATAGAAAATGACATTTTGTGGGTGACAATGGGGGCAGTGGTAATTAGATGTTGGGAGCTATGGCCAAGGCCAGTTTGGAACAATTTGAAAGTGAGAGAGTAGCTATCTCTATATATGGTGAGCATTCGAAAATAATTACCCCCTTATAAATAAAAGAATCATTAATTTCTTTATAAAATATTATTAATTTTTCGTTACTAACGAATTACAGTTTGAAACATGGTGAGTTTCTATGGTTTTCGTTAATATATGGTGAGTTTCTATGGTATATGGAATTTAGAAGTGTTTTTTTTTTTATATATATATAAGCACCTAACTCCTTGTCTATATAAATGAGTCAAATCACAATTAGAAATGTGTTTTCTTTTGTACGATTTTTAGTGAATTATTAGTCTATATGTATCAGATTGTAATCGGCAATTAAGAAGCAATGAAAAAGTTGAGCAACATTGATATAAAAATATGTAAGTATAAATATATATATATATATATATTGTTATATACAGTATATACCCGTATGTATATGCTTGAGATGTACACAAAGTAATTAAGATCAATGTCATTGAAGTAAGAAAAAGATATATGTATGGCAGAGGCACGCTGTGCCAGACCGAACCAACATATAGGGGGAACAACCTTTTCTTATACCCTTCTTGCTTGGTTGTTACAAACCCAAATCTCCTATCCCTCACTCCCTCTCCCTTTGAACCCTAAACCTTTCTTCAAGACCAAGCTTGCCTACCTGTCCCCCACCCACCCCAAAATAAATAAACAAATTTAATTTAGGTGCCCTTAAAATTACTTGCCAAAATCATCCCAACATTTGAATGGTGGAGAGGGTTTTGGGGCATGAATCTAACTCCACTCGTCTTTGAAATCCAGACTTGCACTTCACGTCTGTGACATGTATGATAAAAACAATTTAATACATTTAGATAAACTATGACTTGAGAAAGATTTCCTCGGTCACATCAATAGATAACCTATGACTTGTATAAAAAGACGATCACGATGTTCGAATGTTGGAACAAAACAACTAACGATTGTTGGAAATATGTTATCTCGTTGATAATGATGATGCATATGAGGTCATCGTTAGGGCATATGTGTACATGTGCATATATGATATGTCTAAAAGGAATTATGCTAATGTCAGTTGCGCATGACATTATCAGCCTCTAATGTATGTAGCAATTGTGGAGCCTTCAAATGCTAGCGTAACATGTGATTGATACTTGCATGCAACCCCTTTATTTTGAGATTGTACGACCATAAACAAAGTTCATGAGTATGAACTAGAAGGTCACGGCCGGCACCTCTCAAACTAATGGGATGATTACAAAAACATAATAACTGGTCAAGCATGTGTGAGGGCTAGAATTGAAACAACCAATGATTTGTGGAAGCACGTAGTGATCTTTAAAAAAAAAATTAATGTTACTCATTTCAGTTCACATAGCTAATCCTATATTATTCTGCACGTGTATTAGATACTCATGTAGACCATGACTACGTCTCTGAAAGGCCAAGACATGAACCCAACTTTATCAAACATGCAATCAACTAAATTCCGCCCAATAAACCCACCACTTTCTCTCTACTCTATCTCTATTTCTCTTTCTCTTTCTCACTCGTTTGCAAAACTAAGTCTTTGAATTGAAGCAATTTATCAAACACCTCAATCGAAACTCCTACGACTTTGGCACTTTTTATAACTTTCAAACCTTCATGTTACATCTTTGTCTCCCCTCGTCCCTCCAGTTCATTCTTTTTGCTTTAACCTCCCTTTACCCCTAGCTTTTACCTCTTGCATTATTACAACAACCAATACCAAATAGCACACGTGTTGCTCTAACTAAACGGAATGCTAATAGTGTGCATCAAATATCTAAGTATTATCATACATACATGTGACTTTAATACTAATACGCTCGAGTCTTTTAGATCTAAGAAACTTGATACATCAAAAAGTTCAACGAGCCAATAAAATTTGAGGTTCAGTTTTACGTTAAATTTGTATGTCAAGTAAGAAATGGGTTCAATTTTATGTTAAATTTGTATGTCAAGTGAGAAATATAATTAAGGGAGAGGGTGTTGCCAACGCCAAGAAGAAATATAAGGTGGTAGATGATGATTCTATGTTTTGTCTGATGGGTGGAAGGAAAGCAATCACTTCACTTTATTATACATATGTGTGTGTGTATTAATTAACTAATCGTTTATTAGTATCTCTGATGCAAGGACTCAAATTTTATATTTGAGTCTAAATATAAGGCAAAACATCTCCAATGCAAATGAGACTTTTCATATTAGAGTTTTGAGGCAAAGTGAGATCCAAATTTATGTTTCCATATGAGATTTAAGTCACCAAGAAAAATGAGATTTAAGTTTTGAGTCCAATCATCTCCAATGTACATAACTAAATTGTTAAAATTCAAAGGGAACATTTTTGTTCACCACCATGAATTATGGTGTATGCTCATCATACGCTTAATCATCTGCCAAGTGTCATTTCACTTAACCTTGGTTAATTTTTTTTTTCAAAATTGAAAAATGAACATTTATTATGAAATTTAACCAAAGTTAAGTGAAAAGACATGTGACAAATGATTAGATGTATGGTAAGCATACACCATAGTTATGGTGGTGAGCAAAAATGCTCTCAAACACAAATATGAGTTTTGAGTCCAATGTTTTCTTCTCCAATGCAAAGACTCAAATCTTAAAACTCAAAATGAGCCTTAAAGTTTAAGTCTTTGCATTGACGAAGAAAATCAAAATACATAAGTCCACCACCTTTTTGAAATCCAAATATGAAAGTGTAAGTCTAAAATTTGAGTCTTTGCATTGGAGACACTCTCATTACTAATATCTAAGAGGATTTTTTGGGTGGCTCTTCAACATGAGTCTATGCCTGAGGGGAGCAATGTGAAGGGAATAAGATTGTGCATGGCCGCTGAAGGCTGTCCCAAAAAACCTGTTTATCCCGTATTAACAAACTAATATGTTTATTAGGTGTAATTAATCACAAAATATAATATAGTTAAGAACACATCCTAAAAGATAATTTAAATTTTTAATTAAAAAAAAGAGAAAAAGGGCAAGAAGGCAGATCATCTGGTCTCCAAAGAAGAGATTGTTACTTTAATAACTGTTTGTTTGTTTCCAATAAGATACTAGGCAAACTGCCTTTGCTTCCTCTTCTTTCCTTCATGTTCTTTTATTCTTATTTCTTAATTATAAAGGGCTAGGGTTCTTCAGAATAAAGAAACAGTTGTCTGCCCATGAAGTTCTTTGGTTTGGTTGGTCCATTGTGTCTGGATAGAGCTCTAGATTAGTATATAAGCTCTTAAATTTGTTTAACATAATGTCTAATACACAATTATTATTGAGAAGGGAGACATATTATCCAGTCCAAGTGGTCTATGGCCCTATATATGGATGCCATCGTTTAAGTACCAAAAAAAAATAATTTGTATGATGCTAAAATATTACCATGTGATATAATCAGTTAATATGTGATATACAACGATTTTATATAATAATTTTTTAAATATATCATACGATAAATTGTATTTCCTTGAATTAGATATACTACGTGACAATATTCTAGTACTAAACAATAATTTCTCAATACCTTCTCTTCTCTCTAACTTAATTTCATGTCAACATAATTACATACCTTCAGTAAAATGACCCAACTACTTTGCAGAAAAAATTAACCCCCCAAATTTATTGGCATCCACTTATGGACTCACAACTGTACAGCTGCAGTAGAAGAGCCCTGCAAACTGAGTATCACACATGAACTAATTAAAAGCCTCAGTATTTAATCATGTTGATGGGGGGCTTTCAAAAAATTGTACAATCTGGACGTGGGACATCTAATGTGATTAAATTAACATTTATCTAATCTCCAACTTTATAATCAAGGAGGGCCTGCATGCAATTTGATTGGAAAGCATGTATGATTAATTACACAGACATAAAACCAGAAATTAAAAAGAAAAATGAGAAAAATACTTCACTTGGCGGGAAGATGGTCATTGGTCAGTAAATTACCCAAGACCAGAAGTAGACAAGTTTTCTATATTAGGTAAAAGAAGATTATATTAAAGTTGATTCCTTTAATTGAATACTAATAACTTTGTCCACCTTTAGGAGCCTCGATAGGTTGTTCAGTTTTAATTAAAATTTTAATTCAATTATCAAGTAATGTTAAGAGAAAAATTTAGGTATGGTTGTCTGACTACATTATTGGTAGAAATCTTTCACAAAAACATAAATGTCTTGTATTTTAGATATATTGACTTGATATTAGTTTCATATGTTGTGACCGTGCGAGAGTCGTCCTAATTAGACAACATCACCGGAGTTTTTGGCGTTAAATAGAGAAGAAAAAAAAAATCCACATGGGATATGATGCATGGACATGTGGTGGGCCACCGTGGTAGCCAAATGTGCCAAAGTGACCAGACTCTTCTGCTCAAGTTATGACTTTGTTCAGTTTGTTTGGGATCTGGCTCCCTCTCCTTTTCCGGTGTAGTTTGTGTGTGTGTATATATATTATATACACACAGATTCATGGCCTAAGATAGCGGCTTTTTATGTATTTTCTCTCTGAAGTTTCTCAACACATCTGATAGAAAATGGGAAGAGCTGCTGCAGCTCATTCATCATCTTCTTCAATAGATAGCAGCAACTATCCTGATCATCATCGTCCTAGCACTACTGCCTCTTCATCTTCTTCCTCTCTTTCTCGGAAAATCAATGGAAATTCCAGAGCAGATTTGAGCACTGATCTGAGACTTGGCCTGAGCATCTCTCCCTCTCATCACAGTGACTTGCCTTCCACTTCAACCCCAAGGTATATAGGAAAAAACCAACCCAATGCATGATTCTATTTTTTTTTTCTGCTGAAGAACAAGAAGAAATTAAAGGAAAATAATTCATGGGTTTTTTGGCAAAATTAATTCTTCATTCTTCCCAGCCAAAGAAGTTCTCATCTTGATTGATTTTTGTATACATACATACATATACATATACATATACATATATATATATATATATATATCAACCTATCGTATCGACGAGTAACTCTGTTTTAGACTCCCATTGCCCCTTGAAAAGGTAAACGTCTTTGATCTTTCTGTATGCATGTGTATATATATCTATGTACGCATGGATGTATAGATGTTATGATTGAAAGTTGATAGACATATTTTACAGGGAGCAAGCATTGATAAACTGGCCACCAATCAAATCTATCTTGAGGAGCACACTTGCAGGGAGAGCAGCAGACAACAGGCGCCATCCCTCCCTATTTGTGAAAGTCTATTTGGAGGGCATTCCAATTGGTAGAAAATTGAATTTGTTTGACCATGATGGTTATTCTGCTTTGATTTCAACGCTTTGCCTCATGTTCAAGACCACCATTCTATGTAAGTTATCAACACACATTTTAGGATTTCCTTGGGTTCATATTTTTAATTTGGCTACCATTTTGGAAGCAGGTCCTGAGGAAAATCATGTTCATTCAGACAAATATCATGTACTGACTTATCAAGATCAAGAAGGGGACTGGATGCTGGTTGGAGATGTGCCTTGGGAGTAAGCACGCATAACCCTAGGGAGGCCAGTTTGGTAAACGAATGGTTATTAAACAGGCGCTTAATAACTCTATTTTTGTTACCAACTTTCGCCTCTCCTCCTCCGTTTTAATTTTCTTAATATATACTTGTGTCCTTCTCATATTTTGGCTTTGATACACAGGATATTCTTGACCACCGTGAAAAGATTGAAGATCACTAGAGCAGACAGATGTTGAATTATATTTTGGTCATCCTCAGAGACTCAGATACAGTTTTGTTGTCGTGGTGGTTTATAACTTCGTACTCAAAGAAATTCAGAACTAATATACATATTTTGGGCTACATCCAATCTTGTGTAAATTATCAAATATGTAACAGTTGCAGTTTCTTTTATTCAAGCAATATTATATTCTAATTTAGATAGGGAGATTGGAACTTCAATGTGAGAGAATAGCACATTATTCTAGCTAACTTAGCTACACTTGTACGTGTCCGCATAACAGTTAAGTTGTATATGTTTATACTTCTAGTATTTCACTCCTTTTTACTGTCTCTTCAAAATCCACATCAAACCCAATTATTCCTGAAGTAAAAGTGAAGGGAAAAATTGGGGCTTTTGAACAAATTATTGATAAGAGGGTGGGGGGAAATTTGTTAATATGGGACCATGGTTGGTCTCCATTTTTTCTTATGCACTTCCTTTGTTTCCTCTTCTGTGCTTTTCACATTGTTAGGTGGGAATTAATGTGGTTTCAAAGTCCCTTGTTGTCACAACAAGATGCCTTTTAGTTCTTGTGATGATGAATGATAATTAGCAACTATGTTCCTCATCGAAGAAATGACTTGTTACACGTGTTCGTGCTTGTTCGTGAGCTTAGACGTGCACGCCATCATGCTTGTGACTCCTATCCTTTTGATTGCAGAAACTCGGATCAATTCAAAGATGGATGATAAAGTTATGAGCATCATAATTTTGATCCTAATAATGTTAAGACGTGCAAACATTGACCACCCAATTTCTTGAAACGTCGTGGTGGTGTCTCAAAAAGCAATTGGATGCTAAACCCTATTCCTCGTAACCTCAACAGTTAGAATCTATATTGTAATTCCTTGTATATCTATTTCTTTTGCGACGTATATGCAACTAGGAATAGTTGGATTCTCTCCGGCAACTCAATTAAAGTTCGTTGTCCACAAAATCATTGTATTTGTGCTTGTTATATTCTTGGCAGGCCAACTTAATTAGTCCAGAAGTTGTAATGTTATTAGGTGAGCCAACCACTAGGTTACATTTACATCATGAGTAGTACTCAGGGAACCTAAATTGGAATCAGGGGAAAACTGGCAAATGGATAATGGGGCACTACTCTCTTTGGCTATCTCCAATGAAGAGAGCTAAAGGTCCAAAAGCAAAAAAATGAACTGATTTGTTCAGAAACTTATCTCCAATCAATAGTTGGACTATAGTTCTATGGAGCATATCATGTCATTATTTGGCCATAAGGGCATAGGTTGGTCAAATGAAGCCTCCCTCTTAGCCCCTTTTTTTTTTGCATCCCAACTCCTCATGTTGTAATAATTGATTCAAATTTAACGGCTAGATCAGAAAAATTAACCAATAAATTTAAAGTATAAATATAAAACTAATAAATTATTGAGATAGCTATGTTTAGCTCTTCGGTTGAAGATGATATATGAGTATGGTCTACCACTGTTCATTTAAAAATAATTTTTCACATGCTATAATTGTTGATGGATTTATGTCAACTTTTTCTGTTGGAAATGACCTTATTGACTACAACTGTATGACCACCAAGCTTAGAAAGGTTAACTACCAAGTCATCCTCATCAGTGATGTCATGTTGGAAATCTACTGTAATCCTTACCAGCTAACATCATCACTTGCAAACTTATATGTCACTTATTTCATATCAATTTCTTTGATCGGGCCTTGGGTGTCCCCGTTCTATGGAACCATTTTGATATCCGTTTGTCACTACTCTCTTATCTTGTGACAACTTATGTAAGAGAGAGAGAGAGAGAGAGAGAGAGAGAGAGAGAGAGAGAGAGGTGTAAACACAAGGGCTATATGCAAGCTTTTCCCATAACTTGAACATTAAAAGATGTGAATTTGGTGGGTTACAATAGAGTCAACACGATTTGATTAGTTCTCATTGGGGTGTGATATTCACACACCCCATTTTACTTCTCACACACCTTTTTAATTTTCGGTCGTCAGATCGGATGAATTGAAGAAGATCAACGGACATGAATTATCAAGGGGTGTGTGAGAAGTAAAATGGGGTGTGTGGATAGCACACCCCTTCTCATTTAGAGTATCGCTTTTTTAGAAAGAAAAAAAAAACTTAGCTCTACTATGTAGTGGTATTTCTCTTTACTTGTAAATGAGAGGTTTTATGTTCAAATCTCGAAAGATCGGAACCAATTTATTCACCCATCCCCTATACACCGTTGCAATGAAAAAACCCTCACAAACTTTTTTTCAAAAAAAATAGAAATGAAAGAGGCGGTGACTTTTTTATAAATAAGTTTAACTTTGGTGGCACTCACTATTTCTACATAATTTTTTTTAATACACAATATTATTTACATTCAGGGAGGATGAGCTAAGCCTGACAATGAGTTAGCCATAATAATTTGGTTCGAATTTGCCTTTAGCAATAATCAAACCAAATACCTTTCACTTACAAGTAAAGTGAAATACCACTAGATTATAGTATTAAGTGACATTGTTTCTAGCTAGATAGGTCAACTTTTTTTTTTTTAATTTTTTTAATTTTTTATTATTGATAACAAAAAAACAAGTTACACCTAGTTAAGGGGGACATAAACCTTACCCTCAAAAAACAGAGACAACAAAAAAGATATATTTATTTGTTCTTCAGCTAAACTTTGGTGGGTCAACTGTTTATTCATACATTAGTTCTCATTTAGAGTATCGTTTTTTTTTTACGATAAACAGTTGACCCCTCAAAAAACATGAGTGCCACCAAAGTTTAACTTATTTACGATATTATCACTAAACTTCACCTGAATTTTTTCTTTGATCAATCCCAATCGTGTCATGTATGATATATTTATTTGTTCTTATTACTACAAATTTTTATTAAGTGTTTTTTTAATTATTTTTTTTATCTTAAGAGTTTTTTTATTAAAGGTCCCTTAAAAAACATACCAACAAAAAATACAGGGTTTCTTCTTTAGGAAAACTAATGAAAATAGCTTCAAATATTTACATTTTAATAAAAAATTATTTACTAACTTTATTTAATAATAAGGACAAAAGAATTAAAAAAAACACATGAAAACCCAACTTGCGCTAGACGCGTCCCCCCTCCCAACCCCCTTCCACTCTCCACTTTTTCTCCCATTGTAAGCTACGTTAATAGATTCTTTATTATTATTATTGTTATTATTATTATTTTGCTTAGAATAAGAAAAAGACTTCAAATTGAATTACATTCTCTAGTTTTATTTTTGTTGTGTTGTTTCCCAATAGTAGTTAAGATGACAAAAGATTTTTCAATATGCTTGAAACACGGGATGGTACACCACATGTCTCTATACAAGTTGTGAGATTCTTGTGTTAAGAAATTAATAACATAAAAAATAAAATTTCTCACCACTTACAAAATAACACATGGTATACTACTTGTATTCCGGGCATAAGGAAAATTTTCTCCAAGATAACAACCAAGCTCAAGAAATTGGATGGAGAGCTACATTTATTATTGTAGGTACGCAAAAAAAAAATGAGGAAATTTTAATTTGGTAATTGAAAACAGTTTTTTAAATATAATTATTGAGAACATAATCTTCTCAAGGTTTTGATTTAAATGATCATTTTTGGGTTCATCGTTTTCGGCGCAATGGGTGCTTTTACAAGACCAAAAAGGGTCTAAGTTTCAAACCTTATGAAATTGAACTAAGAATTAAACACTAGTTATAAAACTTGACCAATAAGTAGATAATATTCATGAAACTAGATGACACACCCCGACCAGGAATGTCCACTAGGACTCCGAATCGAGCTGTGTTGGCTGACACCTGGAAGGTGACGAAGCCATAAAGTGTGATGATGTGGAAAAATTGTGAATAAATTTAAACCTAAAAGTGTCTAAATACCAAAGTGCACTAGTGAGCGGAAATAAACCCACTTCACACGTGACGTTAGAGCATAAGTAAGTACAGAAGAGTGAATTAAGAATCGTACCCTCGAAATAATCTCCAATACTAAGAATCGCCACAAATCTTCGACGATAAGAAAGCTCTGCTGATAAAACCTGGAGGGTGAAGACAAGACAAGGGTGAGTGACCTTGTAAGTAAGATTTTAATAGAAACCATATAAAACATTATAACCCCTCGCTTCAACACCTGTATAATTTCCAGAAAAATCATAATATACCACAACACAACATGTCATCAATAATATCAAATAATCATGCGATTAATAACTCATATTAGTACGCAAGTCGGAGTCACCTAGGGTGACCTGTACGACTTACCCATATCTCATCACATATGCTAGGTCATCACATATGCTAGCTCATCACATATTTCATCACATATGCTAGCTCATCACATATGCTAGCTCATAAATCGGGAGTCACCTCTAGTGACCTGTACGACTTATCCATATCTCATCACATATGCAAGCTCATAAGTCGGGAATAACCTCTAGTGACATGTACGACTTATCCATATCTCATCACATATGCTAGCTCATAAGTCGGGAGTCATCTCTAGTGACCTGTACGACTTATCCATATCTCATCTATCAATCTAGCCAGAGTCACCTATAGTGACCTATATGGCATATTCATATCTCATCAATCAATCTAGCTGGAGTCACCTATAGTGACCTATACGGCATTACGCCGGCACACAAATTGGAACCACTGTAGTGGTCTGTACAATAAGACTGGGTGTAAATGAATACGCTCAAGTGCTACGATCACGTGAAGAGTCACATACGAGTCGGAACCACCTATAGTGGTCTGACGACAGGCATGTGCACCTACCTTGAATTCAAGGTGAGTGTATGGTGCAAGAGGTGAACATTACGTGAAGGACTGTGCCCTGGCCACGGGCGGAAGCACTAACACCGGGATGCAGGTTTATGAGCTTTAAATGCATCTAATACAACATGTACGATTCATAAGCAACCTGTACGATAATGCCGGAGTTGCCTACGATTGCAACCTGCACGACAATGTCGGAGTTGCTTAAAACATAAATGTAGTCATACCATAACCCCATCAATTCAACTAATACTGTATACTTACCTGAACTTACTTGTGTGTCCTGCGTTCACCTTTGCACTTCGGAGCGTTCACAATAATTATGTGCAAGGAATATACATATGGAAATACTAGGATGTAAGTCTAAAATTCAACATATCATAATATTTTCAGATATATAAACATATAAACAAATGGTCTAGAATGTATAAACTGTAATGCCCCATTCCCAAACTAGGCTATTGTCTCGATTATTCATTCTCATTTATTATATGGCTGCATCTAACGTCTCGTTAGACTACCTACGTACCCTAAACCGGGATCAAGCCATTTGTAGTGCGCAATAGTATTTCAAAGCATTCACAGTAATCATAAGCAATAATCAATTTATAAACATTTATGAGATTGTCAATCATATATATATATATATATATAAACCCTTTCTACTGTATAGTATATATATATATATATATATATATACTATACAGTAGAAAGGAAATGACCCACTCACCTGAGGTCCATGCTACGACTCCTTAGCATGCATATCAAGACATCACGAACCATCGTCGCCTATAACCAATTATTGTATCACATCTCAGAGTTCTGACCGATAAAATACATAATTTACATAAAACGCATCCCTACGTACTTCAATTCGAAAGATTTGCATCACGAATTTCCGATCCGTGCTTCCAAAGATCCATATTATACCTCTAGAATAACATCCTAAGGTTTCATTATGATCCAATGGTCGGATCTCCGCCAATTACCAAAATCAAGTGGCGGTCAACATTTTTATTTTATGAACTTACAAATCCAATTCGGGAAGATCCGTACGTCATATTCCCGATCCGTAAGTTCTTATGGTTCTCAAATATTACGTATTATAACATATTAAACTTTGGTGACGATCCAACGGTCGGATCGTCGAGTCATATAATGACCTATTAACGTAACATAAAGAATTTAGATTCCAACAATCAACCTATGTCATACAACTACCAAAACTGAATTCAAGGCATCTAATTAGCCTAAGAATAACATCGACGACCTCCTGGCCACGCACCAAGTGTGGCGGTCGGCCGCCCCGACTCGCCGGAAAATTCAACTATTTCTAAAAATTCTCAAAAATTACAAAAATGAAGATCTCAAAGAATAGAGCAAACTTTATACCTATGGACAAGGCCAATTTGGCCAGAAAAAGCTCCAATTTTGCTAAAATCGTACAAAACCCTAGAATTGGGTGTGATTCAATTCGACCTCCAAACTTGCTCCAACGCCTCCACCATTGCTTGGGCTTTGTTCCTAAGTTCTAGGGGAGTGTTTTGGTAGTGATAATTGAATGAAATTGTTTCAGGTTTGGTGGATCTCGAGCAATCTTTCCCGCGGCACCCATGGTGGTTTTTCCACCAAACTTCAACCAAATTCCTTTAAATTTTGGATGGAAATGGAAGAGGGAGTGCTAGGGTGGTGTTTCCAGGTAGTGGTTCAAGACAATTCACTGGAAATTGACCGGAAAATGAATGAATTTAGCCGTGAAGCTTGGCCAGGTCGTGCGGGTCAAGAAGAAGACCCGATTTCCCCTCCTGCTCACCTTCCCTCCTTTCCCTCATTTCTCTCCTCTTTGGTTGGTCAGTCTCATCCATCCCTTCTTTCTGATTGGGCAGTAACCCTCTCATTCTCCTCTGATTCTTCTTCTTCCCGGTTCCCCCTTCTCAGCCACACCCATGTGGCCCAATCATTTAGTAAAAATAATATAATATTCTTAGAATAAATTATTTCTTCAAAATACATTCGGTTCGTAACTCCATAAAACTTTAATTGTAACTCCAAATTTACTTCTGCTTGCGTTTACGCGTTCGTATCGTCGAATACTTCAGGAATACACTAAAAGAATATTAACTACGTTTCACTACGCGTTGGTCAATGAAAACCAACACCTTCACTTCTAGGGCATTTTTGTAATTTCACACTTTAAAAATTATAAAAACTATAATTTTTAGGGATGGCCTGTCACACTAGATCAATAAACAGACACTATTTATAAAACTTGACCAATAATTAGACACTATTCATGAAACTAGATCAATAAATAGACACTATTTATAAAACTAAACCAATAAGTACATATTATTTATGAAACAAAAACAAGAAGTAGACAGTGTTTCCAAAACTAAACCAATAGGTGGAAACTATTTATGAAACTGAACTGTACAATATTTTATGAAACTGGACTTAGAGCTAGACAATATTTTATGAAACATGATCAAGAACTAGACACATTTATGAAAGTGGACCAATAAATAGACATTATTTATTAAATTGGACCAATAAATAGTGTAGTACTGTTCAGTTTTATAAACAGTGTCTGTAATGGACGCACGAATCTTGTGTGTCAGGTTTTTTTTTTAAAATTTTTTAATTAAAATTGTGTCATTTTCATTAAAATTTAAGTTATTTTGTCATTTTATTAAAATTTAAAGGTTTTTTCATTATTATTTATTTATTTTTTCATTAAATAAAGTTATAGCATGATTTTTTGTTAAAATAAACTTAGCCCAAATCATTTTCATGAAAGTTCCCTTGTTCTTTTAACATTTGGCTTGTAGATAATAAAAAAAGGAACTTTCATGAAAAAGGCTTAGACTAAGTTTATCTTAATAAAAAAATCATGATATAACTTTATTTAATGAAAAAGACTTAAATTTTAATGAAAAACTCTTAAATTTTAATTAAAAAAAACAAAAAACTTAAATTTTAATGAAAAAGACATAATTTTAATATTAAAAAAAAAAACTGACGCATGAACTCGCGCGCTCCTCACACAAGGGTGGACACTTAGAACTGAAAACCGAAACCGAAACACGAACCAAATCGAACCCACCAAACGGTTTGGTTTTGGGGTTTTGAAATGGTTTCGGTTTTGAAATGGTTTCGGTTTTGAAACCAAACCGCAACATAGAAAACAGTTTGGTTTCAGTTTTGGCTTTTGAAAATCGCACCGGAACCGAACCGCACCGCAAATATTAATAAACATTTAATTAAATGTCCATATTATATTTCATGTTTTAATTGGTTGTTTGTTAGAATCCATACACTTAGTATAGGACTCAACTACACTAGAATATCATTATTCATCACTTTCTTTCGTTCATTAACTTGAAGGGCATTTGTTATTTTATACCATCAAACACACATATATGTACAAGGGTGGACTAATCTTGTTATCAAGAGTCGAACAATGATCTTATAAAGTCAACTCATTTGAAGCATGATATCACATATTCTAGTATCAAAGTTCATGTTTAATGAATTCAAATTTATTCAACTTGTTTTATGATAAACATTGTAAGGGACACTCTTTTGTTGCACAAACATGTTTTAATATCACAACTACATGCAACATGCTAATTGTTTACATAACAAATGTCTTTTTCCTATTGCTATTGGGAAATGCTTATTAATATGTTAAATTGCAAATTGTACATTTTTTCTTAAAAACCAAACCGAAACCATTTGAAACCACATCGAACCGAACCAAACAGTTTGGTTTCATTTTGGTTTTGGCTTCAAAACCGCACTGAACCGAACATCAAAAATTTCGATTTTGGTTTCGGTTTCACTCAAAACCGTATCGAACCAAACCGTGCCCACCCCTAACACAAACTGTTTTTAAAACTTACTACACAGTTTATAAAACTTAATGGTATTACACTGTTTATTAAACTTACTACACTATTTATGAAACTTAGTTGTACTACACTGTTTATGAAACTTAACGATACTACACTGTTTATAAAACTTAACGGTAGATGTGCGTCCCATATTTTCAAGTTCTTTCACCAGAATGTAAGAAAAAGATTATAAAAAAAAAACATGATCGTCCACGCAGTTAAAGTCATGCATGGCTAATAACTCAATACCATTACTAGAAAAATGGGTGATGAGTCCAATAATGTTGTCAACAATGTTGCCCCACCCTTACCCCCAACCATCCAAACCCACACCTGATCGACTCCCTTCCCACCATACTGCCCCAAATGTGGTTCTGAATCGAACAAAATCCACTTCAATTTGAAATTTTAATTTTAGAGGAATAAAATATGCTTGGATTATGTCAAAAGGTTATGCAACTGAATGATTGGTCAGATGCTCTTTGCATGCGCCTTTAGTTAAGTTATTTTTGTTTTTTATTTTTTGTTTTCTTTCTTTTGTCTTTGTCATTAAATAAAGTTATAGGATTGTTTTTTTTTTGTTAAAACTCAAGAGGCTAATTAATCCAGAACTGGCGGGTGTGACCGGCATCGGCCCAATCCAATGAATTGCTGGGCTAATTGATCAGAAGACGTCGGGTTCAAACGTACCCGCAACTTGAGAGCCCGTCAATAAAATACGGAAGAAGGCATTTGGAAGGGTATTTTCGGCAAGTAAAGACAAGCAGAAGGAACCTCAGAGACTCGAGCCAAAGAGAAGAAAGCGAAGAGTCGGGTCGGGCATGTCAGCCGCTCCGAAATCCAGTAAACTGAAGAAATCAAAAAATTGGTGCAAGGAGGGAGAAAGAGAAGAGAAAGCCATGAAAGGCCAGCTGTCGGCTTCCTCCAGAGGCCCTGTCAAGTTCAGAATGTGAGTTTCTTACTTCTTATTGTTCTATTTTTATCGAATTTTCTGAAGATTTTGATTGTCCTTTTCAAATTCCTGGAAAGTTTTTCTTTTTCGTGGGAAAGATGAAAATTTTCCGGGAAAATTTCGATTATGTTGACAAATTTCACAATGGGGCAGGCCAACAGCTCAGAATTTGGTACCAATTCGCTTGGACCTCGACATCGACGGCCAAAGGTTCAAAGACTGCTTCACTTGGAACCCATCTGGTAGTTCTTTGGATTTTTCTTATTTATTTGTGTTTTTTTTTTTTTTTCAAATTTTGAAACTTGGGGTTTGATGTTTGATGAATTTGGTGACAGACCCTGACTCGGAGATTGTGGTGTTCGCGAAAAGGACAGCGAAAGACTTGAAGCTTCCTCCGGGTTTCATCACAGTCATTGCTTCGGCCATTCAGGTTGGCATTTCAACCACGTCTAATTTCCCCATCAGATTTTGTATTATATGCGTAATGGGACTGATTAGTTATTACCTTGTTTTCTGATATCAGTCACAAATTGTTGAATTTCGATCACTTGAGGGGCAAGACATGTACACCGGCGAGAGGATTGTTCCGATTAAGGTTAACTTTTATCATATTATGGCATGGTTATCTACAATGGAAAGTAACAACCTTTCCATTTTTTTAATATTATTGATGTTCTATTCTCAGCTTGATCTTCGAGTGAACCGCACTGTCATTAGGGACCAGTTTTTATGGGTAAGCTTCAAAGAGTTCTGCTATCTTATCATTTCAATGCCCTGCTCTTACAATGTGGGTTTGTACATGTTCAATGGATTTCAGGACTTGAACAACTTTGAAAGTGATCCTGAAGAGTTTGCTAAAACTTTCTGCGCGGACTTAGGTATTCAAGACCCTGAAGTTGGGGTAAGACATCGTACTCTGTAAAGAATTTAAGAACTTTTGAATGATTGCAAATTTGGTTGACCCTTAAGTTCAATTAATTTTGGTCAAGGCTTTAGTTTGTGTCGAGTTGGAACATTAATGTCTTTTCAGTTTGCTAAAATAAGATATTCTCTTTTTGCAGCCTGCAATTGCCTTTTCAATTAGAGAACAACTGTATGAGGTTAGATTTTGTTGCTTCTTTGATTTTTCTTTTCATTTATGCTACCTTATGAGTTAAATTTCGCAAGTTATGTCAATGAACACTTTAATCTGTACTCATTTACTATGGTCCTTTTGTATTTCATCTTCTAGATTGTAGTTCAAAGTGTAGCTTCAGTAAGAGAAACCAGAATTAACAAGAAGGGACGCCGTGGAGCTGAGTATACTCCAGTCAGGTTTGTGGTTTTTTTTTCAAAATAAAAGTTTTTTCCCCTTTCCTGGCTGTTGTGCACAATTTACGTAATTAAGTAAGATAGGAAGAAAATAAATGGTAAAGCCTACATGCTATTATATAATTTGTGTGTGATTAATTCACCTATCTCTCTCTCTCTCTCTCTCTCAGTAAAGTAGGTAGTACTGGATTGGACCTGGTGAAGTTATTTGGTCACAGATCTAGTGTTGTTCGGTATGTCTCTTACCACACTAACTTTTTGATTTTTGATTTTTTTTTGCTGCAATTGGAAAGTTTCATGGTGTATGTTAAATAAACTAAAATACCGTGATTGCTGTTCATTGGATTTTATGGATGAATTGTGGCCATTTTTTGGTAGGCAACTCTTCTCCTATAAGTTGTTCTTGTTTTGGCAATAGTTTCTAGGGGCATGATTCTTTTAGCATTCAACCTGGTAGTTAGTTTCTTCACGAGAGTACAGCCACCCTTTTTACTGGCCTCCCAAAGACCAAGACCGTATACTTTCTATAGCTTCTTTTGCCTTAATACTCCCGGAATAGCTACACTATCGAACTGTAATTTTCTTACTCCTGTCTTGATCTACTTTGAGGAGGAAAATGCTTGACCAAAAAGACTATGGCCTCTATTCTGTACCTATAAATTAGTACTGTCATACTTATTTCAATAAATGAAGGATTTGGTCGTCTGCATATTGCTACTTACTAAAATCTGCTATTAACAACTCTGTAAGTTTAATGTATTGAAATCCTCCATAGAAACAGGAAGATGAAACTAAAGCCTGTTTGGTAACCATTTCAGTTTTCGTTTCAGTTTTCACCTTTTTGTTAGGAACAGAGGGAAATATATGGGAGGAAAAAAAGGATGAATGGTGGTTGGAACTGGAAGAAATGTGCATAGAAGAGTACTCAAAATGAAGACTAAAAACTAAAAACCTAAAACAATGTTTAGGAGGTTTTCTTTTTCTAGTTTTTGTTTCTTACATTCTCCTTCATTTCTCTCTCCTCCCTCCACCCTTTTTCATTCCTCATTCCTCCATATATGCATTTCTTCTATCCCTATCAAGAAAAACTAAACTACAAATGAAATGGCAATCAACCAAACTCTTCATTGTATACATTGTTTCAGCATGTGAATGTTAACCTTTCGAGATACATATAGATGTTAAGTCCTACACACATATCCAAATTCACCCTCTTAAGTGAGGTTGTACCAAATTGCTCGATCAGTCTTAAGAGTTTGTCCTATGATAGCTTCCCCTATATTATGTGTTCAATATCAAGTGTTTATTCACCCTCCAGCTTTGGAACATCATTTTATCTAATGACAGCCCTCTGGTTGATATGATTTAATTCGGTGCCTTGTGTTTAACATTTTTTTTATTCATAGAGTTGTTAGAAAAAGTGAAACTTGAAATACTGATAGTGGTTTTGCCACTTTGCTCCCAAATGTATCAGGAAAAGAAAGGAGTGGGACGTATATGAACCCATCGTTGATCTTCTATCAACCGAGGAAGTGGAGGCCCTTCAAGCGAAAGAAGAAAGGATTGCTCGGTGAATTAAACAGCTGTGAGGGTTTCAATTTTTGTTCTATAGGGCGCCCGGCACCTATAGGCGACTAG
The DNA here is from genome assembly GCF_042453785.1 of Malus domestica. Classification (NCBI taxonomy): domain Eukaryota; kingdom Viridiplantae; phylum Streptophyta; class Magnoliopsida; order Rosales; family Rosaceae; genus Malus; species Malus domestica. The sequence goes on from NC_091673.1 coordinate 10,188,886, forward strand.
AAAGGAGTCAGAAATCTGTGACTGACGTACTTTGAAGTAGGGTACCTGTAGTTGACTAGCTAGATGTCTGTCTAATTTCTCTACATGGTAAAGAAATTCGTCGTTTTGACTCTAATTCTGGTTCTATAATAAGTTCATTGCTCATACCCTGCAAAGTGAACTCCATATATGTGGAATTCTTCCTTACAACACCATTGTATAGAACCAACCTCTCAAATCCGTTTGTCCCGTGATCTGCATGTTAAGAGTTGGATGTGAGATGTCGGTTGTATACAACAGTTGTAGGCATTCCCAAACTCACTTTGTGCATTCAAATGCTTAGTAATGCATGTTTTCTTGGCTTATAGTCTTCATTACAATCTTTAGGATATGATCCTCTTTTCTCCACTTGCCACAATAGGATCATTTGATCTTTGAAGGAAGAAAAAGACAGATCCCCTAATTAGTAATTATTCAGATCCATCCAAGTTTTAGTGATGATTGAAAAAGAAGGTGGTTGGTGGTACTTTTTTATTCCGACAATTTGATATTCTAAAATTATTATATGAAAATGATGATTCTAATTCGAGTGCAAATAAGGGTAAACACACTGCCTTGATCAATTAGAATAACCCGTACCTGCAATGTCGGTCACGTTCACCGGTGTGAAAGTAGTGACGATCCAAAGCCCCAATCATGGCTTATGGAGCCTACCCATATCTCAAATTTCCTTGCTTTGACTCCTGAAATCAATCAAATCAAATTTTAGGTCGATTTGTGTGGCCTTCTTGTAATGCCACCGACTAAAAGATATCAAATACTGTTAACTGCCTGACACAAACAGTTTGGAGGACGGCATTGTTGTACTGGATGTGTCCTTTTGATCGACAGATCTTTCCAACTGGTACATTTTCTTTGTTCCACCAGTTTCCTCCACAAATTGTGCTTCACTGTTAGCTCCTCCATTATTTGTTTTGGACGGATTGTACAGACTTATTTAATATCGTGTGCTGTTGGCCTGTTTACACCATTTTATTTTTCAATCTGTGATAACAAATGCATGTGTCACTTTATTTGTTTAGTCTTGTTTGCTTGAGAAATGATTAGAACAACAACAAATCATTTTCTTATTATATGGAATCGGCTGTATGAATTTTCGAACATTACTGTGCTCGGTTTTATTCAACATTTTCGGTTTGCCCCTTGCTTTAAAAATGAGTAATAAAGAAAAAATATGTCATGACTCTCGTCTTCTATTTTATATCTCCATCAAACTACTCGTCCAAAACGTCCATGTCATTAAATCATGGAGAACTTAAAGCTTCTTCAAGCTCTTGGGTTAGATAGGTCAAGAGTTCGGTTTCTTTTGGTATACCAAAAAATAATCTCAGCTTTGAATTCTCCCTGCATTAAAAGTTCAAAACCAATGTTAGGCAATCATGGACGTAAGTTTTGACCTTACTTGGTAATCCTTTCGTTTTAGTTTTCAACTTTCCTTTTTATTGTTTCTGAAAATGACAAAATAAAAACTTGTTTTTTACCAAGTACAAGAAGCATGATAAATATTTTATTGTGCATAGAACACAGATGATATACCACATGTCATTAAATAGATAGAGAGAAGTTTTATCTTTTAAGCTGTTAATTTTTTAACCCTAAGTATTTCACCACTTTTATAATAACATTTAGTGCACCACCCGTGTATCCGGCACAGTGAAAAATCTCTAAAGAAGCACAACATATACATATTTATTACAAAAGCAATGTGTTGGATTCTGTTAAACCGCTGAAAAAAGTAGTTGGAAGCTTTTTGATATTTTCATTAGAATTCCATGCACCTTGTTAGATTTCTCCTACTAATTTATACGGTTTTACAGAAACAGGGTAAAGGATATTTAGTATTCAGTTACCCATACAAAAAAAAAAAAGATCTATAATATCTTCAAATTAAGATATTATATATTAATTTTCTAACCAATAAAATAGACTACAGAGCAAAACAAGTCAGTTGACAACGCAAAATTTGGATTTTGTTTTTGGGTTATAATCGATGAATCAGAAGTCGACTTACTAAAATAGGATGCTAAAGTGGTGGTATCGCCCACCTATCACATATATTATTTTGTTTAAATTTTTATATAATTTCTTGTGATTAGTTTGACATACTACCACCTTAGTGTCTTCATTTCACGTAATTCACCTTAAAATTGAGAATGTGCAAGCTTTCTTACTTGAGGATCACGAAGAAGAGATAAGGGTACTAGTTACAAGAGAAACAAGAAGAAGAAGATAAGTAGAAAATGAAAATATTTTTCTAAAGTTTAATATTAATAATCTCAATGTGATGTTTTATCACATGGATTGCGTTTTCATTAATTTAACAGATTACAAACTAAACAAAAAACTTTCTTATAATGGGGCCAATTCTACAATTAAAAGCCTCACAAATCCCCCCTCCTCCTCTTTTTTTTTGAGTTGGGACTTTTTCTAGCCACCATAGAGTTTGAGTACAAAAGCACCATCCCTCCCAGCACATCCCTATCTACAAGTAATTATATCTTGCACACCAGATCTGGAAGAATGAGAACCAAAATGTTGCAAGCTAGCTTTGACCCAAATTGTATGCACATATCTGCTAATTGCTGACGTTGGTCTCTCTTCCTTTTTTTTATGGTTGTTTTTTGAGATAGATATTGGCATCAATGACTGATAGCCATAGCTATCTATACATGTTAAGAAGTGATGCTGCAGGCTGAGACCTTGGACTTGTCCAGGATAGACCACATCACCTGAACATCTTCATATGCGCATGCCATCACTTCTCCATGCAGAGCCATCACACTACTTTCACTCCCTGTTCAAAGTAAATTATGGAACAAAACATCACTCAGTCTGTTCCATAAATGATAATTCACATCGGTTAACACACAAAAGAGAGAGTAGTAGTGTTCTCTTGCCAGACTTACATTATCAGATTGCGAATTCAAACCCCGTAAATTCTCACGGGAATATATTAACCCTTGATTCAGATTCACAGTCTGACAAGAGAGCCTGACAAGAGAAGTACATAGGAGAGGAGCAATATATGTTTGTATATACCTTGAAGCTGAGACTTCTTCTGGTCTCTCCCTCCTGGCTGCTGGTTGAAGAAAGTGCAAGCTTTCCTGAATGGAGTTGTAATGGTTTTCTTCCACGAAGCCATTTATGCTTCAAAATTTGGTGTTCTCAAATGAAAATGTCACGTTTAGAATACAGTAATCTGAACGAAGATGACGACTAAAATCTCTCTCAAGCCTAGCTAGCTTTTTATGCAAGAGCTGTGTGAGGAGGATGGCACAATAATTATATAAGATAATATATATATATATATATAGGAGTGGAGTGAAGGAGAGGGGCAAGATCCGTGAGATGGGCCTTTTGGAGATTAGAGGATCATCACTCTTTTATTTTTATATTTTTGTTTTTTGGTTTTTGTATTTTCTTATCTCATTATCTCAACAAGGTCGCCAACTGCACCAAAGCACATGGCGCACGCTCCCAAACAGACGTCCCTCTCTTCCCCTTTAGACTCTCTACACGTGAATCCCTTTACTTTTCTGAATGTGACGTATATTTTAGGATTTGCTTTGCCCATCTTACTCTTGCTCTTCTTCTTCTTCTCTTTCTCTCTTCGTTTGTCATATAAGTTATGAAATTGCCTTTTCATGGCCCTAATTGACTTTTGGTCACTTTACTATTACATTACATAGCATTACAATCCTTATGTTGATCATTTGCATGCTTATAGTCTATGTCCCCCTATATATGTATACAATTATTCATACGAAAAAAAATTTAAGAATAAACTTCTCGTCACACGATATGATGAGTGACATACATTATTTAGTTAAAACTTAACATGTGTGATAAGTTTTTGTTGCATTACAATCTTTCTGTTTGATAAACTGGCCTATATGATTCCCACAATGTATGCAATTTAACCAATTTGCTTGCTCCTTTCTTTACCTGGTAATTGAGAAAGTTTGGGCTGGGACTTCTTTGTCACTTGGGCTGGCACTTTCTTATCACTTGGCAATACCATCTAATTAAACCATAACATGTGTTACAAGTTTTTGTTAAGAATTTCAAATTCTTTAGTACATGTTATGAATTAATTGGACAGCGTTTGTCACTTATCTTCACATAACATAAAAACTCACGTCCAAATAATTTTTACATAAAACTGTCAAGCACATGCATGGATAATTCACATGCACATGCATGGATAATTCACATGCATTATTTGTCCCGTTAAAACATAATATGTGTTACAAACTTTTATTATATATAATATAGATGTTATGTTTAATTGAAGAATCATTCAGCATTCATCGTGCCTCATTGTGGTGAAGTTCCTAAGTTCCTATCTCAATGGTTTTTTTTCATGTCAGTCTGTCACATGCATATTCAGTCTGTGGACTACTCTCCCATTGGTTTGTTGCTTCAATTAATCTTTATAACTAATCTGTAAAATTTGTGAGTGACTGACTGATGACTGAGCCAATGCCCCCAACCCAATGCTGCAAATTCTTGACCTAGCAATATGGAATATACATGACTATGGGATAGGCCTAGTTATCCATTATTATCTTCCACTTATGTGACTACCACATGCAATGGTAGGCACACAGACTGACCAAGACAGCCAAATCCATTTGCAGTCTTTATATATTCATATATGCGTCAATGAGACTTTTCATGTATTCTCTGCCACATCATATATTTGACACAATATTTTACAAATGTTAGCATGAAAATTGACGTTAAACTAGAATGTAGCAGAAAGTTCATAGAGAGTCACACTCTGAGAATCTCCATAACATTTCTCATGCGCTCACATACCCAACCATGTGTGCTCCAACAAAAAGAAAAAACTATGCTGTTTACTTATAACTAATTAAACCCATTAATGTATGTACAAATCCAGTTTACATAATCAAATCGATCCATCCTGGCATCAAACCGTACTTGGATTAATATTAAAACCTCATTAGTGATGCTTTGATTCTAATCATGAGTTGACAAAAGCATTCACACACTTCCTAATTCCTATATGGGAACATATAATGTAATTAGTTTTATATTAATTACTTGCATTATCAAATTTGACTAATTGCAGTCTCAAGGCAGCAGCAATATTTGCCATATTAGCGGGCACATGATCTTCTTTACATAATGTGTTTTTCTAGTAAACCAAGACGGTCATGTTGCTAACATTGTAAGTAAGAAAAGGGATTCTTAATTTTAATTAAGGAGGGTTTTGCCTTCCTTGGACTCTCGACAACCCCAGAGTTTAAACTAATCAATAGTCTAATGGTTAATCGATATAGAAACTTAGAATGCTCTGTTATGTCTGAACACTTATTCTGGTGTAAAAAAAATCGTGCAGTGTGAAAGTCATCCCCCTTTGATGTCTATTGATTTGTTTAGCTTGTTTATTGCATCCCACATGCTCTCAATGATAGTTTGCCCTTGATAAAATATATACTTATGATTGTGGTTTATATATAAGTGGATCTTTTGATTAAATAATAACTGCCATGGATGATTGGGGGGCAGTTTTCACATGTAAACAGACTGCATGTTTCTGCACTAATTGATGGTTGGTTTTTTTTTTTTTTTTTTTTTTTTTTTTTTTTTTCCGAGAACTTTTCAATAGTGGTTTTCGGTTTTGGTTTGCTACTTTATATACGAGAATGTATATTTGCACGTAGAGAGATTTTTTTTTGTAGATACATCATAGTTTATATGTCCTCGCAATTTTTATTATTGTAATGTTATCAAGAATAAGTTTTTCTTATGCAAGGAATAATGAATAATCCTTTAATTTTTTACATGTAACGAGCCGAACGATGTTAATTTATAGGCATGTCATTTTCTCTTCTTGGGTTCTTTTCCTTTTCCTTTAAAGATGCATGTCCTTTTTTTTGCTTGGCCCTTTTCTCTGATTAGTCTCTAAAGAAGAACAAGACGACCCACATAATAATTGAGTGGGAACAGACAACGACACAAAGATTATGGCGACAATTAGTGGTGGTGGGGGTGATGTGCAAAGGAAAGGAGATGAGGTCTAAGTTTTTGTAAGTGAATGAGATCGGGATGCATCTGATCGAGTGGGGATTTGGATTTTGCAAAGTGCAGGATTATACGGACAGAAACCTAACTACTCAAACAAACACAATTAATCCGGCCTAACCCGATCCAAGTTCGTGTAAATACGGTACTAGTACACAAGTCTTAGTTGGTTTCATTTGCCTCAACTTTTAGGCTATCAGATTGTGAATGGAAGCGGCTCCCACATTACCATCATATTTGGAATTTGTTTCCATCAATGTCCATCCCTCTTAGTTCCCACTTGGGCTGATCTTTATTCTAAATTAACTCTTAATTAAGCTTAATCAATTATTTAACTAGCACATAAGGATAAGGTGTGTTACTAGTCTACTCTTATCATAACACGTATATTTGTTTAGTATTATTATACTTTAGGTTTATAAAATATTAATATTATCGTTTATTTGTATTATAATATGCAAATTAGTAACACATTATTAAGTTGATCCAAAGAAAAAAGTAACACTTTAATTATGACGGTGTTATCACCAAAATAACTTCTCAATTTGTTGGTCTTCATGCATGCAATAAGAGTTTGATTAAATTATTCATATTTCATTGAATAAACTAGTTGCCTATGGATATAAAACATTTAGTTTAGGATTCCATATGATAACATATATATAGAGAACAGTTTTAATACAAGAGCATGCGTAAACCTAAAAACTAGAAGGATTTTAATTTATATTTTAATTCAATCTAATAAACATATTATTTAGTCTTGCAAAACTCATATATAGTAACTGACCAATACTGATCAAATTACATAATTGTGCATGATTATTACTAATCTATTCTCTTAGTAAGTTAACCATACAAATTGAAAATCTAAAACAAATTAAAAAGTCTTCAAACAACAATTGAGAGAGATGTTGTTAGAGAAAGAGGCACATATAGACATCAGCCTTTTTTTTGTTTTTTTCTACACCTCTATTGATATCTGATATAATGATTTTCTTCTCCATCTTATTTAATATAAAACAAAAAACAATTGAGAGATATAAAGGAATTTTAGGGGGTCATTGGCCCCTGGTCACAACGAGTCTCCTCATTTCCTGGAACAGCGATTCTAGCTATGGATTAAGCAAACAATCTAGCTAGTTATTATAGGGTTTTCGCCTTACTATTGGCTGTGTTGAAATTTCCTAAAATTATTTGGTGGGTTCAAACTCAAAGTGTCCAGTAATTAGGCAAATAATTAAGCGTTTAGGCTTAATATTAGAAGTGCTGCGATTTTTAAATCGTATCTGTGCATGCAGAACTCTAGGGTTTATGCTTAGGGTTCTGTCACGTGGCGCAAGTATACAACGTTATCATGTTGTTTTTTAACTGCTAAACCCTAAAACAGTAGATTTCAAAGCCAACAGGGTTTTCATCATTCAAAGGAATAATAACATGACGACGACCAGTAAAAGGCCGTGGACTGGATTCTCTTCAAATGTTCAAACTTTTGAACTTTGAAGCCCCTCTTTCCACTGAGCGATCCATTAATTAAATTAAAATTTCTGAAAACTAAAGAATCTTTGGCAAGTCCAACAGAATTGTAGTCTGAATGAACTTAATTAATAGCATAATTGCAAAGCCACTGCCCAAGCTAATGGTTCTGAGTTCTGATCTGACCTCAACCGTGTAGATTAATCTGTATAGTGTAGTGATTGGTCAGCTGATTTAGAACCCCACTAGAATTAATATTTTACCAAAACTTTGAGCAGCATTGTGAACCGTAGTTTAGTTTCATGGGGTGACAATTTGACCAAAAATAACAATAAAAGGGACGTCTCCAAGACTCCATCATAGAGAAAAAGGGTCATTTTTGTTTTAGAATTTAAACTCATGACCTTTTTAGAGCAAAATAAAGACGGTATATGTTATTAGATCAAATGGTCATTTACATAAAATATAAAGTTTTAATGGAGTAAACAAAGAGTAAATAACAGATTGTAACTCAAGCGATTAAGAATGTTTGAATGTTTATTGTACAGTCGATTTGATGTGTATGAACTTCCTTATCCCCGTATTGCTTTGTATGAAAAAAGAAAGTTGACAAACGAAAGATTATCAGAATATGTGTGAAATATCATACCCTATTTTGAACGCTTGAAGTGAAGCAACATTATCCCATACCATGTTCTTCTGTCTTTGCCAATTTCCCTACAGGCTGTGGGTTATGTAACCTCTTGGCCCAATGAATTGTACTCAGCATTAGCCTTACTATTGGGGAATCACCCACTTGGGAATTGGTGGGTTATATTTTGTTTTGGATTGCCGAAAGGTTGGGGTTCAGGTTGGGCCATGCATCGGCCAGAGTTCTTCGTGATAATGTTTCCCAACCACTTCACATTTTAATTTTTTTGTAAGTTTTTTCGTTTAAGGTTCTCTAACGGAATCTTATTTTGGTTAAAAATATGTTCTAAAACTTTTTTATGCGTCTGTTATATGGTATAACGGTCTAGTAGTATTTATTTTCACTTGTAAGTGAAATGTCTTATGTTCAATTCTCGTCAAAAGATAATTTGAATCACATTATTATGGCTAATCCATCGTGAGACTGAATCCACTCATCCACTCCTTAATGTAGGTATTTAAAATAAAAATAAAAAAAACTTTTCTATGCTTCTTAACCTTGTTTGGTCTAGTAGTATTCATTTTCACTTGTAAGTGAAATGCCTTATGTTCAATTCTCGCGAAAAGAGAATTTGAACCACATTATTATGGCTAATCCATCGTGAGACTGAATCCACTCATCCACTCCTTAATGTAGGTATTTGAAATAAAAATAAAAATAAACTTTTCTATGCATCTTAACCTTGTTTGGTCATGAGTCATAACCATTCATATAGTATTATTATAGGAGAAATTAGGTTCACATCCTTCTTTTTGCTACTCCATTGATTAAAATCCTATTCATTTTCAATTTTTGATCAAAGTCCTTGGGTATTAATAACATCATTAATTATTTGAATAAAAAAATATTTTTATTTTTAAATATATTCCTTTAGTGTTAAATTTTTTTTTAAATTAGTATATTTATATTTATGGCTAAATTTTTTATCATATATTTTTATTTTTAGTTTGTACCTATTTTTAATTTGTACCCATATATTAGTTTCTTTTTGTACCCATATTTTTTAAAGTTTTATTTGTGTTTGTACCTATGTGTATACCGTTACGTGACATTGTATATTTAATCAATGATAGAAATATTACATATGGTATATTTATGTTTTATGCCTAAACTTTGTATCATAGATTTATATTTTTAGCTTGTACCCACTTTTAATTTGCAACATTTTTTTTTAATTTGTAGTATTTTCTTTTTAGTTTTATTTTGTACCCATGGATTAATTTCTTTTAGCGCCTATATTTTTTTAAAATTCATTTGTACTCATAATTTTTTAATCTTTTATCTGTACCCTAATTTATTTATAATGTACCCATTCTTCTTTATTAATGTACCACTTTGTTATATGTGAAATGTACCAATTTTTTTGTAAAATGTACCAATTTTTTTAACACTATGGATACATTCTTTTGCCATTTATTATTTCTTATTTTTACATAGTTTTTATCAAGGGCGAAGCTACAGAGGAGCAAGGAGGGGCAGCCTCCCCTCCTCTCGCCGGAAAACAAGCCAAGGAGCAGTGGTTCCACCCCTCTGGTCTCGTTGGAAGTTCTAGGTTTACTGCAGTTATGGTTTCCTTGTTGCTGCGCAGCTCTGTTGTGCATGAGGGTTTTAAATTTTTTTTGGAAAGGCCAAGACAAAACAACGGCGTTTAGGTCCTGGTTAAATTTTTTTAGAAAATTCCCATTAGTGGGATGGAACCGTTTCATTGGCTAGTTAATTTTTTTTTTAAAGTTCCCACTTTTGAAACCAATCAGATAGCAGCAGCAAGAAGCTGTGCCCCCAAAATTGGAATTCAATTTTTTGCCCTTTCAAAAAGTCGAAAGATCTCTCCAAACCACAAACTGTAAATCTATATATGCCTACAAGGGTTCCAACTTGTCTCAAGAAAAGAGATTTTATTAAAAAAAAATATAAGTGGAGTTTACTTTTGAGAGAATTATTTCAAATTTGGAACTTCATTCATACAAACATATGTACTGACTACTAGTTTGTCATTCTAAATAGTTCAAACTTGAATAACACAATATATTTTGAAACTTTCAAGGTTTTGAGATATATTCCTAGTCCTATTTCAATTTCAATTTCAATTTTGAGACAACATATGTTGTTTCACTCTGTATTCCAGGCACACTGAAGAACCTCTTCATATACAATAAGAGTGGTTATGTTTGTATCAGGAGCCGTTTCGATTACATGGTCCGACAGTCGGACACGAAATTTCTGCGTTAATAGTGGATGAAAAATTTGCAAATTAATCACTAAATTTCAGACACCTATTTTCTTAATGAAAAAGGATTGGGATAGAATATTACTTTAGGTTATCCCCTTCCAAAAATATTGACATCTTGCTCATGATTCCTTTGGATGGATATCTGATTTTTTTGGGTCTTTTTGTGTATACTACAAGACAACAGGGCTGCTGTTGTGCCTTCTTGTTTTTGCTTTTATTGATAATAAGTTAATTATACAACTTTTTCATAACATAAAATTTTATAGACAACAATTATAACTTGTCTATATTGATAAGTTATGAACGACACTAATATTGTTTACTATCTAAAAGGGTTTGGTTGTCTAAATTTTTTTTGAGATCGTTTATCCTTTTAAATTTCGCCCATCCCCTCCACGATTGCTGGCTTCTCCACTGGTTTTTATCCATTTATTCAATCAAAATGTTTGAATTTTTTTATTGTAACCGTTTCTAATAATATTATAATGAGGGATTTTAAATTTATAGGATTATAAATCTCATAAAATATCAAACAATTAATGTCAAAACTATAAAAATATAAATATTAATTGTAATATAATGAGGTGTACAAAGTCAATGGACTTTGATCAAACTTTGAATACCATTAAGATTTTAGTAAAAGAATGCTAAGAATTAGGGACCGCATTCAAAATATCTCATTACTATATATTATATTAACATCCCACAAATTGTTGAATAAACTCCACATACTTAATACACCCCACATTTACTTTTTCAATTAAAAATTATCTTTATACACCCCACATACCTCTCCATAATACCCTCACACCCCACATTCTCAAAACACACATTATATTTCTATATACACCCCAATTTCTTCAAATTTTATAATACTCATTTTTAATTTTGATGGATTGAATCTAGATACCCTGCTGTTCCCAAGCTAATTACTTCTATGATTGACTTGTTTTTCGTTTCCAGTTTGAGAGAATATTATCATTAACTGATTTGGACGCTAACACTTATCTTAAATTTTTTTTATCTTTGTGCAGATTGGCAAATCTTATGTCACTTCCAAACTTAAGATCTTATGTAACTTTTCTATAACAAAAGAAATATAAAAAAGAATTATCGAAAGTTTCAAGTTGTTGGCATTGCAATTCACAGAGCTAGTTCAAAGGCATAAGTTCTGAAGTTTTTCAACATAGTAAATGCCGGGATGTGATAAAATGTGTGGTTGGAGAGAAAATAATTTCTTGCAGTCACAATGATCAATAGCATTGGCATATTCATAGACATTTTGTTAGGGTTTTCTCAATCAATGTGTTTGTAGTTTCATTAGTTAGGATATTGTTCAACAATGGAGGGTGGGAGGGTTTTGATAATTGAAGAAGATAAATAATACGCTAAAAGTGATGTGGGTGTATTTGGAATTTTTTTTTTTAAAACTTAATAAGGTTTAAATTGTCATTGCATAGTAGAATACATAAGTAATTTAATATTGATTTTTTTTGTGGGGTGCATTCAACAATATGTGAGGTGCTACTGAAAAAAACCTAACTTCATATAGCGAACTTGTGATTTATATATCTTTGTCTCGTGTCAATTAACGCAAAGTTAAAAAATAGGCACACGTACTACCTGAAGTTATAATTGTGAATGTTAATTTTTAGGTTTTTTTATTAGCACCCCACATATTATTGAATGCACCCCACAAAAAATTCAATATTAAATTACTTATTTATTCTACTATGCAATGACAATTTCAACCTTATTAAGTTTAAAAAAAATTAAAAAAAAATTCCTAATACACCCACATCACTTTTAGCGTATTATTTATCTTCTTCAATTATCAAAACCCTCCCACCCTCCATTGTTGAACAATATCCTAACTAATGAAACTACAAACACATTGATTGAGAAAACCCTAACAAAATGTCTATGAATATACCAATGTTATTGATCACTGTGACTGCAAGAAATTATTTTCTCTCCAACCACACATTTTATCACATCTCGGCATTTACTATGTTGAAAAACTTCAGAACTTATGCCTTTGAACCAGCTCTGTGAATTGCAATGCCAACAACTTGAAACTTTCGATAATTCTTTTTTATTTTTTATTTCTTTTGTTATAGAAAAGTTACATAAGATCTTGAGTTTGGATAATTCTTGAGTTTGGAAGTGACATAAGATTTACCAATCTGCACAAAGATAAAAAATTTAAGATACGTGTTAGCGTCCAAATCGGTTAATGATAATATTCTCTCAAGCTGGAAAGAAAAAACAAGTCAATCATAGAAATAATTAGCCTGGGAACAGAAGGGTATCTAGATTCAATCCATCAAAATTAAAAATGAGTATTATAAAATTTGAAGAAATTGGGGTGTATGTAGAAATATAATGTGTGTTTTGAGAATGTGGGGTGTAAGGGTATTATGGAGAGGTATGTGGGGTGTATAAAGATAATTTTTAATTGAAAAAGTAAATGTGGGGTGTATTAAGTATGTAGGGTTTATTCAACAATTTGTGGGGTGTTAATATAATAAGCCTAATTTTTAATAGATAGAGATTAACTGTCACTAACTATATTAAAAGGGTGCAAATTAAATATCCGAAAGACAATTCACTCAAGTGATTCTTTTAGGGCTCGTTTGAGAAGTACTTTTAAATAACTGAAAGTGTTTTTAGAGAAAATATTATTTGGATCCAAAAGCATTTGAAGTGTTTCCTGTAAAAATTATGTGTTTTTTGCAAGAAACACTTCAAGATTAGCATGCATTTTTACAAAGGATAAGCTAGGCAAGATGCCAGGCTAAAATACTAAAAAGTAAATTCTCTCTCTCACACACATTTGGGTTCTGTTTCTTTTCTGCAACTATATGGAAGGAGGATTCTTTACCCTAGTCCTTTTTACCATGTGCATCTTTAAGGCTTCAAACCCTTAAGCTATGTCCACCTTTATTATTTAGTTCCTTTGGTATTTGCTGGAGTATTGTAACTCACTAAGGGCTGGTGTGGAAAAGGTTTTTGAATAAATGAAAATGTTTTTAAAGAAAATATTATTTAGGTCCAAAAGCACTTAAAGTGTTTCCTGCAAGAATTATATTCTCCTTGCATGAAACACTTCAAGTGTTTTTCCAAGATTAGCTAGCATTTTTACTAAAGATCAGTTTCAAAAATATTTTCTCCAAAAACAATTTCAGTTATTTGAAAACATTTTTCACACCAGCCCTTAGTGAGTTACAATACTCCAACAAATACCAAAGGAACTAAATAATTACATAGTGGAATGGAAAGGTGGATATAGCTTAGGGTTTTAAGCTTTAAAGATGCACATGGTAAAAAGGACTAGGGTAAAGGGGTCCTCATCTTAGATGGTTCTCCTTCCAAGTAGCTGCAGAAAAGACACAGAACCCAAATGCGAGAGAGAGAGAGAGAGGATTTACTTTTTAGTATTTTAGCATGGCATCTTGCCTAGCTTATGACATTGATTTGTGGCTTGTTTCACCTTAAAAGAGTTAGTAAAATTAGCAATTTTTCAATTTTATATTTTTGTCTTAGTTTATACATATAGGGCCGCTTTTTCAAAGGTGCTTGGTTTTGCATGAACTACCCATGAGTTGAAACCAAAAGCATTAAGCCATCCCCAACCGATTCGGTCAGAGGGACAGAAGGCCGAAAAAACACAAAAACTGTCTCCAACCGAGGGCTAGGTCAAAGGGCTCATGGGCTCCACCGAGCCAAAAAATGAGAAAATGGCCAACCGGCTGGCTCAACCCAGCCAGCCAGCTAGCCCCAGGCCAGACAAGGCATTTGAATGCAAAGGCTACCTGTTGACGTCAGCTAGCCATTATATTTGAATTTTTTTTTATAGTTTTGTTTTCAACATTTTTTTTAATTTATAAATTCTATTTTTTTCCCCTATAACTTCCTAAGCCATTAAACAATATTAAATAACATTAAGTAACATTTAACAACATAAAAATTATACAACATAAAAGAAAGCATTTAACAACATGAAACTTAGACAACATTTTTAAAAACATTTAACAACATAAAACTAAAACGTCTACTTCATGCTTCTTTTGGCTCAAAGATGTGCAACAAGATCCTATTGTAGGTACTTATTTGTTGCACGGGAACGTATCATCCTATGGCGTCTCATGTACTCATTTAAAGAGATGGTACTAGTTTTTGGATTGAAAGGCAAATTAGGCCCATCATATATTTTTGCACGAGCCCTTCTTAACCTACTTGGATCCTTTTGGTCGTCATTAGACTCTTCATCAATATACCCATCTCGCTCAATCTCCATAATCATGTTGTGTAATATGTTGCAAGACATCATGATGGAGTCCAAATTTTCTCGACTCCACCATCTTGCCAGTTTCTTAATGATCTTCCACCGTGTTTGTAGAATACCAAAAGCTCTCTCAACATCTTTTCAGTATGCCTCTTGGTATAAGGTAAACCACTTTTCGGCGTCATTCGCAGGGTTTGCAATTGCTTGGACAAATGTTGCCCACTTTGGGTAAATACCATCTGCCAAGTAATGCCCCATGTTGTATTGATGGTCGATGACATAGTAGTCAAGTTTAGGTGATTTACTCTTCGTCAGGTTATTAAAGAGGGGTGAAAGACCAAGAATTGTAATATCATTTTGGGATCCTAGGACTCTAAAGAAAGCATGCCTGATCCATATGTCAAATGATGCAACCGCCTATAGCACAATTGTTGGCTTTCTCGATCTTCCACTAAAGCCTCTTTGTCATCCGATGGGACATTTCTTCCACTGCCAAGGCATGCAATCTAGTGTCCCTATCATGCTCAGAAAGCCACGATCTTCATCTTTGCAAGGGAACCGATTTAGATCTACTTGATTTGGTTGACGGATGTACTCCTCTTTGTAAAGCTGAACAATTGTTTCACAGAATTCAGCAAGAGTATCAAGGCATGTAGAATCAGACATACCATATATATCATCCATTGCATTAGCTGGGGTGTCATAGGCTAGCATTCGGAGTACAATATTAACCTTATGATGCGATGAGAAACCAAGGCGGCCTGCTCTGTCCATTTTCTGTCGAAAGTATAGATTGACATGTTGGACATCATGAAGTACATGCTCGAAGACATGACGCCTCATCCAGAAGCGACGTCTAAAATCCTTCTCGTTGTACACCGAGTTGGGGTTGAAGTAGTTGTTCATTAGATTCTGATGCGCCATTTCTCTATTTCGTGGCTTGTAACTGCGACCAGCAATAAAGCCACTTCATTGTGGTTGTTCTTTAGTTGCTTAACAAGCCATGACCCCAGCCATAACTGCCATATATGATGTATTGTGCCATGCTTCGTCTTCTTCATCTGACTCCTCTTCTTCTGACTCCTCTTCTTCTCGTCTCATTTGCGCCATTTATCTTCCAATTCAGAATTGGAAGAGGACCCCCAGTTAGAACTCGAAAATGATCCAAAGTTGGAATTCATTGCAAACTTGAATTGAAAAAGATATTGGAGAGATTGAATCTGAAGGTGTGTGAATTTTAGGCCAATATCCGTCCTATTTATGGACATTGGAAGCAGATAAAAATCCTATAAAAAATTCCCACAACCAATTACATCTCGCCATGTGGCACTCGAAATCCTATCCGAAAAATTATTGAGATTCTTTATCGATAAGAAATTTGCAAAGTTACTCACACATCGACACTTAGCACTCGAAATCCGAGAGTAAAATTATTGAGATTCCTTATTGACAAGAAATCTGCAAAGTTACTCACACATTGACACATGACACTCGAAATCCGAAACGTAAAATTATTGAGATTCCATCTCAAAAAATTATTGACAATCTATAACGTAAAATTCTTGAGGTAATTTAATTTAAGTAACCATAGTAATTCCATTAAAATAATAAATTATGTTTGGTTCTATGACCCTTTGACCCCTCGGTTTGAGATTATTTTTTGTCACATGGCTATGTTTAGTCTATGGTCATCTGGCCCATCGGTTGGAGATAGTAAGAAATATGGTTATGCACTATTAATTAAAATATTAATTTCTTAGAGTGCTACAGAACCAAAGAGAACCTTCTATCCTTCATTCAGTTGGAGATGACCTTAGGTTCCCGTATGCCATTAGAGTCGATATCTTAATTCCAAAAGCCAGGGCACTGTTATTTTTTCTTCATTTGGAAATGGCAGCCGACATCACGTGATTTCATGGTTAATAACATAATGGGTGTGATTAATTTAGTCAGTCTAATGATGTGGAAAGTGGAAGTGATAAAGTAAGTGGCAATTAACTATTTTGAGTAATGTGAGATGTACACAGATTAACCGGGAATATCGATGAGCATAATTTTACATAATAAAACTAAGTAATTTCTTACTAATAGAACCGACTACTTTTGAGATAAATCTCACAATATTACTCTTTACTCATGCAAATCAAGGCAAAAAAAAAAAAAAAAAATGTTAATTAAACAAGATGCTGTTACAATATTTCTAACATTATATTCCCTGCAGGTACTCTATGTGGTACATATCATTGCTTTCTTCGAAGTGGACAACAATATTCTTTTTCCTTTAATTCTCTTTGGGGAAAAGTAAAGTTGGCAACTTTAATTCAGATTGATGTTAGCTTTTGATAGGAGCTGAGTCACAGGTGATACATCGTGTGTTTTAATAGAAATGGTGAGAAAAATTATTTTTCAAGTTATTAATTTTTTAGCACACATATCCTATCATTTATATAATGACATGTGATGTATCACCTCGTATACCGATAACACTGAAAAATCTCTCGGACCGATAAGATTTGCCAAATTAGCATGAAATTCAGCGCTCTTTTTTTTTCTGTCTGATCTCTCTAATAATTTAAAATTTGATATTTACCTTCTATCTGGGTAAACTTAGACTTAAGCTCCTATAAGAAAAATGAGGTTGCTCACGAACAGCTTGGAATATCAGATATTGTTCTATAATCTACTGCTGACGAGTTAAACGTCATCCCTCAGGTACTGTTTGATATGCGGATAGGACGGAATGGGATAAAACAGGACGGAACAAGAACAGAAGGGAACGGAACGAAACGGAGGTTTCATGCTACATTTGGTGTAAGTTCATGCCAGAATGGAACAAATGATTAAATATTGTACTCATCCATCCCAACGAGTTTGACATTACCTGAGCCACCGCCGACGAGTTCAACGTCATCCCTCACATTTTCTGCCTAATCCTCGCCGTCCCATCCCTCGAGTGATGGCGTTGGCCACATCGTGAGAGTGGGTGGTCTTGAGATTTTCGCGATGGAGGGTGACGGTCTCGTCGTGGGACTAGCAGGGAGGAGGGAGGCGGCAGGAAGAAGGTGGGGTTGGGTTCGGATGGCTTTACTGGGATTGGATTAGCCTAGGTTGCTGGGTTTGTGGTGGAGGAGGAGGAGGCTACAGGAGAGAGGGAGGGTAGAAGAGAGGGAGGCTATGGGAGAGAGAGGGTAGATAGTGAAATTAATGAAAAAGAGGATGGGTATTGTTGTCCAACAAGTTATTATTTTGTGTTCCATGGGCTGGAACAAGTTGTTCCAGGGGGGAGGGTGGCACAAAAAATAGACTAAAATCCATTCCACGGGACATCGCTTTCCAGGAAAATCGACGCACCAAACGTGAGACGAGTGTGTCCCGTTCCACTACGTTCCATCCCATCCCACTATCAAACGGTACCAAAGAGAAATAATATGCAAGTGAAAATTAATTAAGGTGCACGAACAAATATATGCATGTACGTAATCGCAAGAGACTTGTGGTTCAAGTGGTTTAACTACCGAGTTCATCCTTTCTTGGGTTTGTGCATGTACATCAAGTTGCTAGTACTGTCAATTTTTTATATAAGTTTATATTAATGGAAATATATAAGCATGGCCAAGAAAAAAAAAACAAAGCAGAAAAAAATTGTGAAGGAGGAAATTACTATATATGTTTTACAAGACAATTTATTATCCGTATTATTTGTTATAACTAACTCACATAGCTTACATGCACACTTCCAATAAAATATTACATAAGACAAGAAGAAGAAGAAGGGGAGGAAGGAAGGAAGGAAGCATGACCAAAAATTTGATAAATACAATCAGCTGATCTTGATCAAGCCACTTTTTACATTTCTAGCTCAATGGAAACCTGGTACTGATCAGACTGCGAGAGCTTCGCATTCGGGATCCGAAACACGACTCTCGTAGAATCTGGAAATGAAAGCAGTGGCCTTACGGTCGATGCCAGGCTCGGCTGTCCATCCACCTCTGTCTTCATCACTGGGACATATTCTCCGTCTAACATAAACACCGCCATCATCGGAGTACACATCGTCTCTTCTGCCGCTCGAGAAGCAGGCCTTGAACATGTTGCAGAAAGAGAAGAGTGAGGATTGCTTTCCCATCTTCTGCTTTCTTTTTTCTCTAGTTTTCTTAATAACAAGCAAGGTTTTGTGCATGTTGCTGCATTTGCATGTAATTTTGTCTATTTATAGTGGAAGAAAACCCTAGTTAGGTCTTAATGTGGGACTGGAGGAGTCCAGCTAAGTTGGCTGCTGGTTTTAAAATTAAAATGGAAGGTCAGGATTGTCTGATAAGACGCATGAAAGGTTAGGATGGTCGTAAAACTAATAGAAAAGCATAAGTGTTAATGTCCTCAGCTTTTTAATTGACCTAAACAGTTCTCCTTGGTAATCCTTTTTCTTTTCTTGCCATTTTTATGTTCTTTTGCCCTCCCAAAAGATGCCCTCTAAGTCTTTAAAATAATACCTGGGGAAAACTAAGATTTGGAGGGTACCTCTCTTCTCTCATTTAATCGACCTCTTAATGAAATGCCTTTTACTGAAGTAAGAAAAGGAGATCAGCAGAACATGCAGTAGATGAAAGACCCAATAAACCAAAGAAGGTTTGATCTAATCTCTCGTATTATTATATTATCATTTATTCTCTAGATTAATTTTTTTTTCCTTTATAAAAGACGGTTTGTCGATATGGCATCTCTCAATATCATCATCATGACATACAAAATGTACTGAGAAAGAATGTATGTTACCTTTTTTTTTTTTTTTTCTTCTTCTTCTTTTGTCACATAAATTACAAGCAAAAAAACCCAAGTGATGCCGCGGGTTTACAACTCTAGTTCCACATAATTACAACAATGTTTACAATTCTATTACTACATGTATACAATCATACTTACAATCCTATTTACACATATACACTAATCAGCATTTAAAATTATGTGAAATGGGGAGTGAGTTTTACCTTAATACAAAACCTGATAAAATTGAACAAATCTCCATGTCATTCGTTCTGCATTTTGACCCCTCCTCTCATACAAATGGAGAAAATCAACACGTACGCCATGCCCGTTTTCGTTTTTTCACTGCGAAGTAAGAAAAAGACGGGAAAAATTAAACAGTAAAATGGGGGTATTTCCATCATTTCACTGTGCTTAGGAACAATGTTTTTTCCATTGCGCTTTAGTATATACTAGAAATTTATGTCCGCGCGTTGCTGTGGGTTTGAAAATTGTATAAAAAAATTATGTTTGAATGATATAAAAGATTGGGTTGCAAAACGTTAATGCAATATACAAAAGATAAAATATATACTAGCAATATACTTGACAACGTTAAGCAGATTGTTATACAGAAGATGTTATTGCTTCCTCTTACGCATATGTTGAGTGCAAAACGATATAACAATGATAAAAACATTATTATCTCTCCCACAGAACTGAGAGGTCCAAAACTCGAAAACCCCCATTCAAGGAGACAATGTAGTCTAATTTCTTTTCAATCACAATCCCAACAAAGATAAAACAACGATTTAAGAATAGGCTAAAAAATACGACAAAATTCAATTACATTAATCTAAGGACAGAATTGCAAACTGTAGCATTGCCATGTAATGGGTAGAAAAACTCGTACTCAGTTCATGCAATTCAATTGCGATCAGCTCCATACCAACCTTTTTGAACAACGGTTTCACCACAGTTGAGTACCTTCAAACCCAATTTTCAAAACAAATAATCCTATTTACGAAAAATTTGAACTCATTTCTGCCACACAAAAATCCAGCACTACTCCTAGTTGAAACAAAACAACCTGCAAAGCTTTATACCTGATCATATTTCACCAAAAACTTCACAAATGTAAAATTTTCCCCAAGACAAACAGAAACCAGAAACATTCTATGAAAGTAAAGTAAGCCATCTAGATGTGTGCACTCACATAAGCATGCATCGTTTATTAAATTAAACGCAAATAACATATATGAATTTCACTAAAAGATATAAACTGAACAATTCCACCAAACTTCAACCCAAACTGGAATAATTTCTATTTACTTTAGATTATTCAAACTTACTCTGTACTCAAGACTATCAAGCAGTTGAGGTGTACATGATCACCAAAATAGAAACTGTACCAAGGTCTACCATGTTGTACATGTATGTATAATTCAAGTTCAAACTCTCATGTGGAAAAAAATCGCAAAGAATTGTAATATGAAAATTCAACTAAGTTATGCAAAGCATACCAAACCAATCCCAAGTATCTTGAAACTCAACGTTGATGATATCATGAAATGAAGATGGCATCACTTTGAAACCCTTATCCACACCACAGAGGGGATTGGACTCCATAGAAGAACTTGCAAGCTGCCATTAATACTATATTATATTAGCATTATTCAATCTTTTTTCACATAACAACTATTATTAAGAAGATTGAATAAAGCTCAATGAGAATATGAAGAAGAAGAAATACTCTGCGTATGTTTTATAACACAAAAAGATTGCCTTTTGCATTAGGAAGTTTAACTCTATAGTTCAAACATTGTCTCGCATATTGAATTGAATAATTGCTACTCACCACTCCTATCATACCTTCATAGTTGAAATACACTTGAGGAGGTTGACTTTCTGGGAAATTCTTTTGTATACGACAATTACCCAATTACGCCCATATGTATTTAAGGTCAACAATTCGACAAAATGACTTGGGACTAACGATATAGCATTTTTTTAAATGTACTAAAGTTGTAAGAATGTAAGTCTGTAGTGATATAAAACAATGGAATTAGCCAACCTGCATATTGGTAGAATTAAGAGCACCCAAGAGTACGTCCCATGACATACCATGACTGGATAACCAGCACAAATATTAGCTCATCCACTATTCCAGTTCCCACCTATAACCATGAAGTTAATGATCATATTCATATGTAACTTGGAACCCTCCTTTTTTTTAATTTAATTTTTTTTTCTTTTAACTACCCCAAATTTTCCTAAAAATAGAAAGAAAACAGAAACCAATTTGCCTTTCGGTGGAGAATTCCAAGTAGGCAAAAGGTTGAGTCAAATCAAATAAAAAATAAGAAACATTTAGGTTGCATCCATTATATAATTGAAACATAAACCATAAGACAAAAAGGAAAATACCCCTTTTTTTCTTCTTCTTTTTCTTTTTTCTAAAAATCCATCTGCATGAGCCTACTATTGTCAACCTTTAACACCATAAGATTCATTCTGTCCAACATCTCCCCATGGTTTAGAGAAATTTAATGAAGTTGTATTAAAAAGGAGTTCTCAAATGTACACAATCTTTCACTCTTTTTTCGTTGTTCACTAATGGTAGCGAATTTGTTGATAAGCTACAATATATTTTAACCTGCCATTTAAGTTCTTTGGAACATGATATGATGCCTAACACATTAAGGGCTTAAATCATTTGTTGAAACAAAACATTGTTCAATATGTTATTGAAAAAAAATGAAAAAAGACACTCACATTGAGATGCTAAAAAACAACACTGAAGAAAATATATTTCACAGAACTAAATAGCATGAAATATTGATAAAGTTAAATCATACCTGACCGGAAAAAAAAAATCATACCTGACCATACTTCCATCCCCTGCCAAAAACCTTCACATCCTCATCATGAAACACAAATAAGTCAGATGAGTTTAATTGCAATTATCTTCTAAACTCATATTATGATATAGATAATATAACATCTCTATTCATGTTTGGTTCATTAAAACCCATAAAACCCATACCTTTACCCTAAATCTTCATCGAGAAAACAAAGTAAATGAAATTCTCTTTGTAACTTGCAAATCACAATTCTAACAAAATTAATGGAACCATAAAATGAAATTACAATTTAATAATTCCCAGATTTGTCAAAAGTAACAGCCTCTTCTCATCCCTTTGTTTTTCTTTTTCCTTTTGTATTGATGAAATTGGTTTTGGAAGAGCCTCATCCTCGTTATCCTTTTGTCTCGACTGGAGTGCATCCTCGTTATCATTTTGTCTTGACTGGAAAGCCTAATGGACGACAATAAAAATTAATTTCTTCCGCTGCTTCTAAATCAAAAGATCAATTTAAGCAACTAAGAATAAAACTTATTGAAAAAAGTGCAATACAGGAACAAACTTTTTTAGTTCTTGTAAGGAGAAGTTGAGGAACTAAAGCTGTAAGAAGAAAACATAAGGCAAAAGAGAAAAAGAGGTTCGATACCTGAGATAATCGAAGAAGAACCCTAATTTATTTTTCCGCGGAGGGAGTGTTGGAAAATATTAGTATTTTGGTTTATTTGAATGTTTGGTTTTATGGGCTTAGCCGGTTAGAATTAGGTTTTGTTAGAGATTATGGTTAGTTTATTATAAATGGGGTGCTTTGTTATTCATTAGAGAACAAGTTAGCCACAATGTAGTCTCTTAGAGTTTTGTAGCCGTTTCGGCATTCTCAGTTTGTTTAATAATATTCTTATTATTTGTTAGTCTTGTTCGTTGCATACTCTGATATTCAACTTGGTATCAGAGCAGGTTTGATCCTTCGGGATTTAATCTGCTTCGGGTTGGTATCTGTTTGCTCGTTTCCGTTGTCGTTCATGTTCAGATTATTAGTTGGTATTGATTGTTTGCAAGAAGAAAAAAATTGTTCGTTCGTTTTTTGTCCCGTGACTCTGCTTCTGCACCTTTGAACACTGCAGCCTGCAGGAGTATCCGCAAGTCTGTATTGCTACAAAGGAAAAAAAAAATTTGGTTGGATTTTTTGTTTGTTTGTTCAGAAGTTGGCATCGGTATTGGCATCGGTATCGGCATCGACATCGGCATTGGTATTGGCATCGGCATTGGCACAGGAATTTGGAGTTTTACATCCACATCTACTTTGACAAACCCATGTCATGTACCGCCATGAGTTTGACGGGGGGTGTTGGAAAATATTAGTATTTTGGTTTATTTGAATGTTTGGTTTTATGGGCTTAGCCGGTTAGAATTAGGTTTTGTTAGAGATTATGGTTAGTTTATTATAAATGGGGTGCTTTGTTATTCATTAGAGAAAAAGTTAGCCACAATGTAGTCTCTTAGAGTTTTGTAGCCGTTTCGGCATTCTCAGTTTGTTTAATAATATTCTTATTATTTGTTAGTCTTGTTCGTTGCATACTCTGATATTCAACTGGGAGTAGTTCACAGTTTCGTGGCAGAAACGAAGAGGGTGCCGTTGAATTCTCTTTCCGGTTAACGAATTGCCACTAACTTCTACAATTCCCAAATCAAAAAATTCCAGTAAGGGTATGCCGAAACACAAATCAAAATTCAATTTCTTTGTGTACAGGACGACACAAAGATTGAAACTTTTTGTTACTTCTAAAGTTCTACACACTTTCGAGCGCTAAATTTTCCCGGAAACAAAAGAAAGTGAAAGAAGTCGTACCTGGTTTGAGAGGCGGACACTATCGGCGAGTTTGGTGGAACTGTGATGGCGGAGATATCTGGTGAGAAAGCTATTAAGATGGACGAAACCATTGAACAAAAACACCTCGATTTTTAAAATTAAAATCAACAAAAATTTGTACAAAGAAAAGAGAACTCAAAAACTAAACCTGAAACATAAGTCAGAGAACTCACCAGGAAACCCAAAGTTTCTGCAGCATTGGCGATTTCCTGAAAACCATGCTTTTGTAAGTTTAAAATTTCTTCCCTAAGGCAACAGATCCAACATTCTCAACTTTAGCTATTTCAGCTACATAACAGAATTTTTAAATTAACTATAATTAACTAATCTGATTTAAGATTTATCGAAAAGCTTGAAAATTTCAGCTTTAAAATGACATCTCAGGCTGCAAATCGAATAGAAAGCGTAGAATTTTATAACTGCTCACCTTAAATACAGAGGCCTTCGCAGGCTGCAAAGAAACGTCAGAAACTCAAAAAACTGGATCTCCTGAAACCAAAAACAAAACCAAATTAACCACCATCACCCAGAATTCGAAGCCACAAACAAAATCCCCAAAATCAAAACCAAAAAAATTTAAACAAAAAACACATTTATAAATCCAAATTTACACTCCCAAGTGCAAGACTCTAAGCTCCAATTGTATTTTCTCAACTTTAGCTATTTCAGTTACATAACATAAATAATAATAATAATAATAATTAATTTAACTATAATTAACTAATCTGATTTAAGATTAATAAAAAAGCTTGGAAATTTCAGCTTTAAAATCACATCTCAAACTGCAAGTCGAATCAAAAGCGTGGAATTTCAAAACCGCTCACCTTACATCCAGAGGCATTCGTAAGCTGCAAAGAAACATCAGAAACCCGAAGAACCGGATCTCCTAAAGCAAAAAACAAAACCAAATTGACCACCATCACCCAGAATTCGAAGCCATAGCAAAATCACAACCAAAAAATTTAAACAAAAAACCCATTTATAAGTCCAAATTTACACTCCCAATCCCAAACATATAACATTCAAAGCAAAGAATTACCCACACTAAATCGGCAGTAGGAAACGCGATCCTTTATGGGCTCCAATTTTTTTGCAAATCGAGACCAAATTGACTATTTTTCAACGAGAGAACGCTGTTGTCCGCAACCCCCGATAAAACCATCTAAACAAATTTTACTGTGCAAGCAACGGAAAACGAGTGTGGGAACAAACCAAACCGAGGGCATTTTCGACACTCCACTGTCCGTGAACAGTACACATTGGTTTGGGTTTTAGTATAGAAAAATAATATATAAAGGTTTTTTTATTAACACCCCACAAAAAAATTCAATATTAAATTACTTATTTATTCTATTATGCAATGACAATTTCAACCTTATTAAGTTTAAAAAAAAAATAAGAAATTTCCAAATACACCCTACATCACTTTTAACGTATTATTTATCTTCTCCAATTATCAAAACCCTCCCACCCTTCATTGTTGAACAATATCCTAACTAATGAAACTACAAACACATTGATTGAGAAAACCCTAACTAAATGTCTATGAATATGCCAATGTTATTGATCACTGTGACTGCAAGAAATTATTTTCTCTCCAACCACACATTTTATCACATCCCGGCATTTACTATGTTGAAAAACTTCAGAACTTATGCCTTTGAACCAGCTTTGTGAATTGCAATGCCAACAACTTGAAACTTTCAATAATTCTTTTTTATTTTTTTATTTCTTTTGTTATAGAAAAGTTACATAAGATCTTGAGTTTGGATAATTCTTGAGTTTGGAAGTGACATAAGATTTATCAATCTGCACAAAGATAAAAAAGTTTAAGATAAGTGTTAGCGTCCAAATCGGTTAATGATAATATTCTCTCAAGATGGAAACGAAAAACAAGTCAATCATAGAAGTGATTAGCCTAGGAACAACAAGGTATCTAGATTCAATCCATCAAAATTAAAAATGAGTGTTATAAAATTTGAAGAAATTGGGGTGTATATAGAAATATAATGTGTGTTTTGAGAATGTCGGGTGTGAGGGTATTATGGAGAGGTAAGTGGGGTGTATAAAGATAATTTATAATTGAAAAAGTAAATATGGAGTGTATTAAGTATGTGGAGTTTATTCAACAATTTGTGAGGTGTTTTTAAACTTAGAGAACCACACAATTAGGTCTTCCTTCCCGGAATTGGATCCTCGCCAGATCCCCTCCTAAAGAAGAATCTTAGGAATCAACGCATGTGGATTGTTGATAAAAAATCGTGCGGTCATAATTTTTTCCTTTTTTATATTTTTCACGCAAAAAGAAATTGCTTTACTTTTAAAAATATAAAAAGCATTTAATTGAAACTGCATGATTTTTTATCAACAGTCCATGTGCGTTGATCCCTATGATCACTGGGAAGGGGATTCGGCGAGGATCCAAATCCCCGGATTTTAGATTTATGCAGCTCTTAGGTTGAAATGACTGCTCGGTGTAGTTACTAAATTGCTTTGAATAGCATAATTAGGCTTGAAGGGCATAATTGTTTGTCAATAAATAATTTCGTAGCTAGATAAAGTTAGTGACAATATGTATTCCAATCAAACTATTCTGAGTGATATGGCTAGCTGTGTATACACTACATGGAGGCCAAATAAAATTTAAGGAAAATTAATGAAAAGGGTTTGAAAACTTTAAGTTTTAACGATAAGAACAAAATAAAAGGTAAAGTGAATAGTATCATGATTGACTTTTTAGTGTAAAAAAATGTGGTTTTTCGTTAAAGTAAACAGTACCAGAGCTTTTCGTTAAAGTTTCCTAAAATTTATTGCTCTCTTTGTTTGCATTGTGTGACTTGATACAAACTATGAATATAAATGAGCATAATTCTATAAAAAGGTACATTATGGGGTACATATCATTGCTCTATTCGAAGTGGACAAAATTCCCTTTTCCTTCAATTCTTAAGGGAAAAGAAAAGTTGGCAACTTTACTTCATTATGATGTTAGCTTTTGATTTGATTTTTATTCAGCTGGGGAACCAAAAGATTTGCCAAATCAACATGATATTCAGCTCTTTTTTTCATCTCTCTCTAATAATTGGCGAATTGACATATTAATGTATAGCTGCTGCAAACTGCATGCTAAGTGGTTATATAACTCAGATTAATTAAGCTACTGCCACCAAAATGGTTTCCTGCAGAGCTACGTATGGAGTGATTTAAGGGTCTTAATTTCATTTTGGTTGCTTTTACAGTTGAATATTTTTCCTTTTGTCAATGAAGACAGTGCAAGATTTTCTCATGTTGATAGTTACACATTTTTTGTTGGGTCCAAATTGTTGAATAATTGCAGGGAAATGGAGGTATAGAACCAAAAAGGATAAAAAAAAAAGATGAATAACATGGGATGCAACCAAAAAAGTTGAGGAAAAAATTAATTTATACATGTGTGTGTGTGTGTGTGTACGTCATATGATATACATTTTTATTATCATAAAGAGCTTATAGTTTAGTTAGTTGTGAGAGTTTATCCTTACACCAGTTCTTATGTTCGAACCCCATCCTAAAATCACTTAGGTGGAAGAAAAAAAAACTCTTATAATCCACTAGCATTTAAAGGTGAATCTGCAGAATTCGCCTTGTTTTTGCCCTTTGATTTCGCTTGGATTTTATTGAATTCATAGACTATAAAATAATGGATCGGAGGGGGGAGGGGGAAGAGAATTGCAAAAATTACTTCTTAGTGAGAGAACAAATTAATAGTGCATTATTTTTGTTACCACTCGGTTGGTGCGCCTGCATTACTTTCAACAGTTAAGTCTAAATTTTACCTTAATCTAACTATAAGCAACTGCCCAAGGAAAAGGAAGAAAGAAGAAAAAGATCTTGAAAGTGGAAACTATGTTTTACAATTTTATTATCTGCATTATTTGTAACTAATTAACACGCAGATTACATGCACACTCCCAAGAAAAAAAATTACAAGAGAAGAAGAAGAGGAAGAAGCGGAGGAAGGAGGGAGGCATGACAAAGGAATTGAAGTACGATCAGCTAGTCTGATCAACCACGTACTTTTACAAATTTCTAGTTCAATTAAAACATGGTAACTGATCGATCAATTTGCGAAAGTTTGGCATTCGGGGTCTGAAACACGACTCGCGTAGAACCTGGAAATGAAAGCAGTGGCCTTGCGGTCAATGCCAGGCTCGGCAGTCCAGCCTCCTCTGTCCTCATCACTGGGACACATTCTCCGTCTAACATAAACACCGCCATCATCGGAGTAATATGCATCGTCTCTACTGCCGCTCGAAAAGCAGGCCTTGAATATGTTGCAGAAAGAGAAGAGTGAAGATTGCTTTCCCATCTTCTGCTTGGTTTTTTTTCTCTTGTTTTCTTAACAAGCAAGATTGTGTATATGTTGTTGGAATGGTATGAAAATATCAATGGCTTTTTATAGTGGAAGAAAACCCTAGTAATGTAGGACAAAGGGAGTCCAGCTAAGGTGGCTGCTGATTTTAAGTTTAAATGGAGGGTCGCGATTGAATGATGAGACTAAGTATGGAACGAGACGTTGTAAAACTAAGAGAAAAGCATAAATGTTATTGTCCTCTCCTTTTGAATTAACCCAAACAGCTCTCCTTGGCGGTACAGAACACAACCTTTTCTTTTAGCCCTACAAAAAGATGCCCCCGAACTGTTTAAAATAATGGCCACAGAAAACTAAGATTTGGAGCACACTTCTCTCAATTTATCAGATCTCTTAGAAAGCAAACCCATGAAATTTAAAGCCAATGAAGTGCTTTTATGAAGTGAGAAAAAAAAAAGCGAAACATGCAATAGATGATAGACCCAAGAAACCAATTATTTTCTTTGGTAAAGAACATATTGTCGATATGGTATTGATAAGTCGTCGATAACATGTAAATATGCAACGTACACATTACTAATACACTATCGACGATAACATTACAAAAACTAACATCCTGTACAAAGAATTTATAGAACCATAGATGTACATTTTGCTCCCAAGTCAAACATAAAAACTGAGAGCTAATAACCAGTTTTTTTCACAAAAATATATTGAACTTTGCTGAGACTATAGAACTATGCAGCGCGAAGGTTGAAAATTACTGCAGCATGTAGTTAATCAAAGTGCTTAAAGAGCATAATTGGTCGCCATTAAATATTTGGTAGCTAGATAAAGTTGCACCAAATGCTTTGTTCCTAGCTAAGAAATCCCTAGAGGAAAGAGTTTAGGAAGATGAGATCAAAGATGGAAGCAAGAGTGTTTCCAAAAAAAAAAATGTTAGGTTTCCAAAAAAATAAAAATAAAAATAAGATGGAAGCAAAAGTTCAAAAGCAGCTTTTGAATGTGCAGTGCTTTTCTCTTTAATTAATTTTTTCTTGATTAACTTTCGGGATAAGCATTGGCTGTTAAGGGTTTAGGAAAGCCCCCACAAACCCGTTCACCGCTGCAAGCAGTGCATTCAAGCTGTCTATAGCTTTGAAGCATCTCAAAGAAGTCCTGCACTGGAGCCAGAGTTTGGTATGCACATCTTCTTTTTCAGCCTTTTCTATTAAAAAATTAGGGCACAAGATCTCTTCCGTTTGCCTTTAGTTTGTTTCATTAGTCACTAATTCAGTATTTTCTTGTTGTATTCACGTCTGGATGTTTAGGTCTTAAACTTTAAGCCCCCTTGTGAATATAATATATAATTAGGAACAAGGGGATAATAATACTTAGTACAATCGAATTCCAAACTCGGCCACGTGGCAGAATGACAATCACTGGATATATATATATATATATATATGTATGTATGCATAGTTCAAAAGACATTTGTCTATACGATTTCAACTAAATAAGATGCATACAACTAATCAAAACCTTACTCAACAACTGTTGTTCGAGAAATTTTAGTCTCAAGATCTTCCTAACAAAGTGAAAACTAGACCACCGCTCTAATTAATCAAAGTGAAATATTAGTGTGGTTATTTGTGAGACTTTTTTATTTTATTTTATGTGTCATGATGGTCAATCAAGCAACATGTTTTTAACAAAGACGCAGCTCTAGTTTATGATATTCACGTTTAAATTTCGGATAGATTCTTTGTTGTCCTACGTACTATCTTATGATATTTAGGCTTTGTTTGGCACACCGTATAGTACCACCGGATAGTATTAATAATACGAAGCGAGTGCTTGGTGAGCTTCGTATGAAATAAGCATCGGACTATTTAATGTGGGCCCATTTATTTTATACCCCTCACACCCGGTTATTTATCTCGTCTAAAATGTCACATCTCAGTCTCGATTCCGCCGTAGCACAATATTGTCCGCTTTGTGCAAAACTATTTTTTTTTTCAAAAGAAGATTCGAACTTGTTTATTCCTGAATTCTACTTTGATGTTATGGTTAGTGCATTGTTAGAACAACTCAACGTAGAATTTAATCCGGCCACGCCCTCACAGTTTTGTTTCTGGAAACTCAGACGAAAATTTCCCACCGGGTCACCCATCCTAGGATTGCTCTCGCCCGAACTCGCTTAACTTCGAAATTTTGATGGAACCCGAAGCCAGTGAGTTCCCAAAATGCCTCATACTATATGGAGGTGGGCATGTACATATAAAACACATCACCCCTCATCGTTGGTCGATGTGGGATGTTAGAATCCACCCCCAACGTCCTCGTCGACACACTCGCATCGAACGACACAGTGGCTCTGATACCATTATGTCACATCCTAGTCCCGACTCCGTCGTATCACGATATTGTCCGCTTTGGGCCTTAGCCACGCCCTCACAGTTTTGTTTCTGGGAACTCACACGAGAACTTCCCAGTGGGTCACCTATCTTGGGAATGTTGTAGCCCGAACTCGTTTAACTTCGGAGTTCCAATAGAATCCGAAGCCAGTGAGTTCCCAAAATGCCTCATGCTATATGGAGGTGGGCATGTACATATAAAACACATCACCCCTCATCGTTGGTCAATGTGGGATGTTACAGTCCACCCCCCTTAGGGGCCCAATGTCTTCATCGACACACTCGCATCGAACGGCATAGTGACTCTGATACCATTATGTCACATCCCAGTCCCAGCTCCGTCGTATCACGATATTGTCTACTTTAGGCCCCGGCCACGCCCTCACAATTTTGTTTCTGGGAACTCACACGAGAACTTCCCAGTGGGTCACCCATCTTGGGAATGCTCTAGCCCGAACTCGTTTAACTTCAGAGTTCCAATGGAATCTGAAGCCAGTAAGCCCCAAAAGGCTTTGTGCTATAGGAAGTGGGCATGTACATATAAGGCACATTACCCCCTTTCAGTTGGTAGATGTGGGATGTCACGATCCACCCCCCTTAGGGGCCCGACGTCCTCGTCGGTACACTCGCATCGAATGGCAGAGTGGCTCTGATACCAATCTGACACTCCCCGATCTCAATATTCCCCGAATACCAGGGTAGATACGTGTTGGCCGACACTCGAGGGTGACGAAAGCCATTTATTAAATGCAAATGCTGAGAACAAGAATGAATAAGACTTATAAAATTTAAATATAATTATTATGCAAATGAGGAACGTGTTCAGAGCATACAACTAACTAGAATACTAAAAAGAAATAATATAAAATTGAATGAATAAGAGGATGAGTCTTACTTCGAGAGGACTTGAAGATGCCGATGCAGAAGTGTTTGGACGTTGGGATTGTATACCTCGATTCTAGTCCTAAAGGGGGCGCAAAACAAACATGAGTGGACCAAATTGATATATATATATATATATATATAATTAATAAAACAGTTATCAACATACTAACCCACAAGTTTTATGAGAACACACATAGCATGATAAATAAAATAGGTTTTCCAAAACCTAGCATGTCGTGCAATGTCTCAAAACATATCTCAAATATATCATAATCACTAGTGAATGTCCAATATCTCTCCAGGCCCCATGCCAGCTCCCCGTCTATGTGCCAATTGCCAGAGGAAAATCACCCCAAGCCCCGTGCCAGCTCCCCATCCCTGTGCTAATAGCCAGAGGAAAACCATTTACAAGCCCTATGCCAACACCATACCCTCGCCCGAGACGAAATCTATCACTCGCCCCATAGCGGAATAGGGACTCCTAGGTAAATACAAAACCATTGAACATATATATATTTGAAAAGCAACTTCCTCGCATAAAGTCATCCATCATCTATACTATAAAGAGGTGTTCGAAACATGTTCTAAATATTATATCGTCATCCCTCAGATATTCTATAAAGAACACGGGTTATAGGAAAAATAGTAATAATTCAAACTAGCCTCAATAAGCATGTTATCTTATAAAACGTAATCATTAAATCATGTTTTTCATGTATGCATTTCTACTATTAAAACATGCATTTTTAGAAGGGGTCCACTCACAGTACTTCACCGTCGAAAAGCCATGCAACCTAGCGAAGAAGGAAACGCCACAAATTATTGCTCCTAAGCACATAAAGGGTACAATTAATAAAGCTCTATCCAAACGATTTAATTTGGAAAAATGGACGTCAAAAATGGATTCAGGACGTCGAATTACTCTAAGAGAGGTCCCGGGTAAATTTCGAAAAGTCAACACAAAAATATTCCAACAGTATTTCAGAGAATATTCCCCAAAAAGGGTTTGGGCTGGTTAGGGGTTTGAAAGGTTAAAGGGTTTAGTGCTTAAGGCCTTAGGTTAAAAAGGTTTGGGTTAGGATTTTAAAAAGGTTGGGCTTTAAGAGTTTTAGGTCAAATGGGCCTAAAGGAGTGAGCTTAGGTTCCAAGGCCCAAGAGTCTAAACTAAAAGGGTTTTGGGTTAAAGGAGAAACAGGCTGGAGGCCCAAGTTCCACTCGGCCCTAAGGCCTGAGCCCGAAAGGTTAAAGGGTTTTGGTGGCTAACGGGCTTAAGGCCCTAACAAAAATGGCCCAAGGTCTTTAGGTTTTATAGAAATTAAAATAAAGTATTTGGGTTGGGTTGGGTTTGGGTCTAACGGGCCTCAAGCCCGAGTTCTAAATAGCTCAAAGGGCCTGGGTTTACTGGATTGTGGGTCGCCGGATTCGAGGGAAGAAGAAGGCCGGAATTTCGGCTGGAAAAATTAGACAAATTTTAAATGTTTATAACTTTGTTAATACTCAATGAAATCGAGTGATTAAAAAACAGAAATCATAGTTCTCGATGAGATGAAGAGAATAGTACCTTAAACGACGTCTAACTTACCGTGGTTTGGCCAAAAAACGCCTTGAAAGCTGCTGAGGTCGCCGGAAACTGGGTAAGATTCAAATGGATATAACTTCTTTAATGCTCTATGAAATTGGGTGAAACAAAAAGGAAAGTTGTAGTACTTAGCAAGACGAAAAGATTGATACCTTGCATGCCAGCCAACTCACCGTGGTTTGGCCGAAAATTGCCTCGAAAAGGACGGTGCTCGCCGGAAAACTAGGAGAATTTTCCCCCATGAGCTTCCTACGTCCAAACATTGATCAAACTTCTTAAAACCATTTCCAAACATACACTAGAACATGATCTATAACTTTTGGATGAGGTTTGAAGGTTTACCTTTATCGGAGGAGGAGAAAACGCGTCGGAGAACTTCAGTGAACAGTGTAGGCCGAGAGAAAATGAGGGGTTTGGGGTGTTCTTTTCCGATTCTAAGCTCATTAGGGTGTTAATGGATATGTTGATGTTGTTGTTTATTGATGAGAAAATCCCTCGGATGGGGTGAGATAGAGAGAGCCAAGAATGAGAGATAAGGGAAAGTAAAAGCTGAATGAAAGAAAGAGCTCGAGGGATAACATAGATGAGAGAGGTTGGGGGACACAAAAACAAGGTGGGCCCCCTGGGCACACCTATTAATGCCCTAAAAACAATTTCTAAATAAAAACCCAAAACTACCTTTAAAAGCAGGGGTGGGGTGTAACAATATACCCCCCTTAAAAGAATTTCGTCCACGAAATTTAAAATCACTTACTAAACTGAAATACTCGAAAATAGGAAGAAGAATATATGTGTAACTTTTGAGGTCACAATTTATATTGGGTAAATTACATAGTAGCTCCTCAGGTTTAAGGTCTATTACAACCCTATACAACATCTTTAAAACATTTCACTTTCATACCTCACCTATTATTTTATTTCAATATAGTACATCCGTTAGATTTTCCATCCATTGATTTGTTTAAAGCTGACGTGGCTACCACATTTGTACCACGTGGCAAAAAAAAATTAATTAAAAAAAAAACTGAAACCCGCAACCCCTCACCCCCAAAAGCAAACTCAAAAATCTCTCATCCAAGAACCCACCCCACTTCTTTTTCACGCCATCTGCATTTCTCTGCTGCTTCCCGTCTTCTCCCTCCCCTCGCCAATCAAATCCAACGATCCAAACCCCCCAACTTTTCTCTCTGCACCCTAAAACCCACTATTCCCCCCCTAAAACCCTCAATCCACACCCACAAATTCCCAAATGGACCCTCGCTGGCCTCCCCGCATAGTCAGTGACCCTAAGGTCCGACCAGTCGAGTTCTTCACCTTGCCCGACCTCATTGGCATCTCCACCATGGCGACCAACTGAGTTGTACATTCTTCAAACCACATCACCGATGCTAATGAGTTTTCAAGGGGGGTGAGAGTGAGAAATTGAGTGTGTGGGATTTGTTAAGAAATGGAAATTTCATGGTGCTAAATGCTAGAGGGATTGGGGGGTTTGGATCTAGGAGGGATTTGAATGTGTTTCCATGGAATGTGGAGATGCAAAGTGGAAAGATGGAGATGCAGAAAGAATGGTAGCTGGAGAAAGAAGAAGGGAGTGCGTCGGGGGTGGGGGTTGTGAGGGAGGGAGTGGGTGGGAGGAAGATGGGTTCTGGGTTAGGTTAATATTATAATATGCATAAAAAACAAAAATTGCCACGTGGCAGCCACATCAACATAAATATGGCAGCCACGTCAGTGCTTAACGGATCAATGGATGGAAAATGTAACGAATGTATTATATTGAAATAAAATAGTACTTAAGATATGAAAGTGAAATGTTTTAAAGATGTTGTATAGGGTTGTAATAGACTTCAAACCTGAGGGGCTACTATGTAATTTACCCATTTATATTTTTGAATAAAGTCTGATCTCACGAACTCGTAGGCGCAAACCGTTCGTGAAACGGAGTTATAACGAAAGAGTTATTAACGTTTAAAATCAGGGCTATTTTGATAATTTTATTTCTATTTAGAAGGCTCCAGAAATCTGGAGCCATGAGTTGTGCCACATGTGTGGCTGTGATTGAAGAGAAAAATAAATGATGGATGGTTGTGATTAAAAGAAAAGAATAGAAATAAGGAAAAGGAGAAAGGAATTGGGAAAGGGTGACCAATGGGGAGAGAGAACTGGGAAGAGAAAGGAAAGAAAAAAGAAACGAAGGATCGGGACCCGAGTCTTGGTGACCTGACCCGATCGGCGCCCATACATACTTTTGATGGGTTTTCACCCCTTTTTCTGGTGAATTACATCAAACAACCACTTGGAAACCCCTCCACGACCTTACCTTTTCCTATTACATCCCAAAAATAGAGGGATTTGGACTTTAAATCGGGAGAAATTGCACGATGGGGTGCGGCGGGTGCATGTTCGAATAAACTAAATTTGAAGCAAACTACATCCGTCTCCATTACCATTAGAATCTCCTTGAGGTCTGGAACAAAGCCCAAACAATGGTAGGGGCGACAGAGCATCGGAGGTGAGGTTTTGAGGCCACCCATTTCTAGCGGGTTCGAGGTAAATTTGAGTCTTTCCAGGCCAAATTGGACTTGGCCGCAGGCATAAAGTTTGCTCTAATCTTTGAGGTCTTCAATTCTGTATTTTTTGAGAATTTTTAGAAACAGTTAAATTTTCTGGCAAGCCGCGGCGACGCACGGTTAGAGAGCCAACATTGTGTTTTTATGCGAATTTTGTTATTTTAATTATGCTTTTAACTGTTGTGGTTTGAATATTAATACGATTGTGGTATATGTTGGATTAAATGAATATATTCGGATTTGGTTTGAATTTTGGAAATGTGAACTACGAATGGCTTGATCCTTGTTTAGGGTACGTAGGCAATCTAACGAGACGTTAGATGCAGTTATACAATAAGTGAGATTAAATAAACGAGACAGAGTTTTGATTGAGAAATTGAACTAAGTAAGGAGTTTGGAATTTTATTATAAAATGAAATCTTATGTTTTGTATATATAAATTCTAGTTATAAATTGTGTGAACGTTTAATAAATTTAAGCAGGAAATTATGTAATTATGGTAATTAGGGGTGAGCGTGGTGCAGTTCGGTGCGGTTTCGAGTGAAACCACAACCGAAACCGAAATATTTTGCGGTGTGGTTCTGTTCGGTGCGGTTTCAAATGGTTTCGATTTGGTTTTTGAGAAAAAAAATGTACAATTTAAAATATACACCAAAACTGTAGCAAAAAATAGCAACTAACATGTACCAAACCTGTACCAAAGGTCCAAAATTGCAGTAAATGACAATTACTAAAATTGAGACAACATCCAATGCATCAATGTGCATGTTTTGGGAGTTTAAGTTAGGGTAAGTTAGGCTAAGAAAGTGAAAAATATACATGGGGATTAGTGGCTCTACAATTGGAGCTATGCTTCCTCACAAACAAGTAGGATGAGACAAATGTTTGCAAGTCAACAGAAGACAGCTTTCAAACCAAAATGAACTTTGTTGATGCACAAAATCAGTGAGGACTGTGGTATAACAGAAAGTGTTAAATTTGTGACCTTCGCTAGATTGCTCTGGTCACTAGTGTGGTTAAGTATGTAAATGGATAGGGACAGGGAAGCAAACACAAGATGTACATGGTTCACCCAGATTGGCTACATCCACGGAGTAGAGGAGTTCTCATTAATTGTGAAGGGTTTACGCAAGTGCATAGGTTCAAGCTCTCATTTAGTGAGTACAAATGGATGTTTTAGTACAAATGACATTATGAAATATTGTGAGAGAATGATCTCTATTTATAGAAGAGAGTTTCTAGTTTCATTCTGACTTTGACACGTGTCGTGTTGTGATTGGCTTCTGATGTTGACACGTGTCGCGCTATGATTGGCTTCTGATGTCGACACGTGTCGCGCTGTGATTAGCCTCCTGGTTGGAGGGAAACTCTTTTGGGTCCTTGACAGTATAACGTTAACCGGTGCTCAGTAGTTTCGGGATTGGTCAAGTATGGTACAAACAGTGCTCCCCTAAGTTCCTGAGTGAGGGAAGCTCCTCGGTTGGGGACTTGCAAGATCCAAGCCATTGAGTAATCACGAAACTTCTAAGTACCGAAGTGTGGTATCATTTCCACTTGCCTTATGTATCTCATACGTAGATGTGACATCTTCTCTAGAAGTACTTTTCCTCCATCCAGGGGTGGTATCTTTAACCGATGAAGATGCATAAGGTAATATATCAATTTCACTTGAAGCTTACTTATAGTTTCGGGCTTGGTCAAGTGCGATACAAAACCCTATAGTAGGAGTCCCCCAAGTCGTCGAGCTAGGAGATTTGCCGAATGAGGTAACAGACAAGGTAAGCAATCCGACTTCCAAGTAAGCAACCTGGATTCGAGGTTCGACTTGGCTTCTGGTTGATTGTTCTCCTTCTCCTTGTGTCGTAAACAACTACAAGGATAGGGAGAAGCAAATGGAGAAGAGATGATATGAGATACTTTTGCTTTTGAAGAAGTAACTTTTCACTGGCTATTCTTAAACTGGGTTGGAGGGTTTTCTAGTTTCCTCTAGAGTGTAAGGCCGACTCAAGAATTTGAGGGTCAAAACAAGTCCATCAAATCAAGAGTGCGTTCGACCTTGATGATATGAGATACTTTTGCTGTTAACAAAGTAATAGATGTATCGGCATGTGTTCTGTTACGCTTGTCTCCACATGCTTCCTTGTATCATTCTCACTTACCCTATCTGTTCCTCAGGCATATGTGGTATCTTCTCTGGAAGCATAAGATGTTGAAGATGAGTACTCGAGAACAATGCCAGGTAAGTAATCAGACAAGGGGTTCCAGGAAGTCAGTTCCTGACTGGAAGCTTGATTTCAAGTGCTGACTGATTGCTCTCTTTCTCTTTGTCTTGCAGGTAAGAACAAGGCCAAAAGAAAATACAGGGAAAAAGCATGATATGAGATACTCTTGTTTTTAACCCTGATGATATGAGATACTCTTGCTCTGGTGTGGCTGGTTTGCATAGGTATTATTGGGAGGGAAGAAAGCTGAGTATTTCGAGAGGCTTCGTTAGGAGTGCCCTCTCAGATATGAGGAAGGGTTGAGCATTTTTGCAGGTCTGCCTGTCCGTGGAGGATGGAGGTCGACATATATA
The DNA here is from genome assembly GCF_042453785.1 of Malus domestica. Lineage (NCBI taxonomy): Eukaryota > Viridiplantae > Streptophyta > Magnoliopsida > Rosales > Rosaceae > Malus > Malus domestica. Next base: position 10,227,488 of record NC_091673.1, read on the forward strand.
GGAGTCTCCCTAACAACAAGTAGTAATGTTATTCCTTTACCTTTCTTGGTCGTAGCAATGTAGTGGGAGCTGCAAGCTTCACGTGTTTTAACTTTGTCAGAGCACTTTGAAAAAATTGTATGTGGTATCTGGAAAGCTGATGTTGCGTGTGAAGATTGCAGACAAGCTTTATCCAAGGAAATCTGGCTCTCGAAGTTCAGAAAGCGATGCCTCTTCGGTTTTCGAACAAGCAATCCTATCGGGGATCTGGCTCTTGAGATTCAAATAGCGGTGCTTCTTCGATTTTTGAGAAAGTAATCCTGTTGGAAGTTTGAATCTCGAGATTTGGAGGGCGGTGCCTCTTCGATTTTTGAGCAAGTAATAATGTTATTCTTTTACCCTTCTTGGTCATAGCAATGTAGTGGGAGCTGCAAGCTTCACATGTTTTAACTTTGTCAGAGCGCTTTGAAAAAATGGTCTGTGGTATCTGGAAAGCTAATGTTGCGTGTGAAGATTGCAGACAAGCTTTATCCAAAGAAATCTGGCCTTCGAAGTTCGGAGAGCGGTACCTCTTTTAGTTTTCGAACAAGCAATCCTATCAGGGATCTGGCTCTTGAGATTCAAAGAACGGTGCCTCTTCGATTTTTGAGAAAGCAATCCTGTTGGGAGTCTGGCTCTTGAGATTCGGAGAGCGGTGCCTCTTCAATTTTTGAGAAAGTAATCATGTTGGAGTATGACTCTCGAGATTCGGAGGGCGGTGCCTCTTCGATTTTTGAGCAAGTAATAATGTTATTCCTTTACCCTTCTTGGTCATAGCAATGTAGTGGGAGCTGCAAGCTTCACATGTTTTAACTTTGTTAGAGCGCTTTGAAAAAATGGCATGTGGTATCTGGAAAGCTAATGTTACGTGTGAAGATTGCAGACAGGCTTTATCCAAAGAAATCTGGCTCTCGAAGTTCGGAGAGATGTGCCTCTTTTGGTTTTCGAACAAGCAATCCTGTCAGGGATCTAACTCTCGAGATTCAAAGAACGGTGCCTCTTCGATTTTTGAGAAATCAATCCTGTTGGGAGTCTGACTCTTGAGATTCGGAGAGCGTTGCCTCTTCGATTTTTCAGAAAGTAATCATGTTGGGAGTGTTTTCTCGAATGTGAGTAAAGGTTGGGCATTTTTGCCAGTCTGCCTTGCCACGGGGCACGGAGGTTGACACACATTGGGATTTTCTAGTTATCAAGTAATGGTGATGTTCCTTTACTCCTTTACCCTTGTGGGTAATAGTAGGGTAGCTGGACCTTCAAAATTTATGTGTCTAAACATTGTCAGAGATTTTTGGAAAAGTTATATGTGGTACCCGAGGAGCTAATGTTGCGTGTGGAAAGTGGTGCATTTTCGAAATCCAGAGAGTGGTGTCTCTTCAGAATCCGGAGAGTGGTGCCTCTTCGATTTTTGAGCCAACAACCCTGTTGCCCCTTTCTTTTATAAGGGCACCAATTGTGTGCAAGGAGTACATTCAGAGAGTTATTGCTTGTAGGAATTTTCCCCTTACTTCAGAGATTTATTGCACCTTATTTCTCCTTCATCATTTCTGAGAATGTCTGGCCTATCCGACCGTCGTTTTGACTTGAACTTTGGTGAAGAGGCAGCCATGCCTTCTCAAGACAACATATAGCGCCCATCCTTCTTATCCCCTACTGGTCCTCTTACCGTTAGGGACTCTGTGATGAAGAATGATATGACCGCTGCGGTGGTGGCCAAGAACCTTCTCACTCCCAAAGATAACAAACTACTTTCCAAACGGTCTGATGAGTTGGCTGTTAAGGATTCTCTGGCTCTCAGTGTTCAGTGTGCAGGTTCTGTGTCTAATATGGCCCAACGCCTATTTGCTCAAACCCGCCAAGTTGAATCATTGGCGGCTGAAGTGATAAGTCTCAAACAGGAGATCAGAAGGCTCAAGCATGAGAATAAATAGTTGCACAGGCTCGCACATGACTATACTACAAACATGAAGATGAAGCTCGACCAGCTGCAGGAATCTGATGGTCAGATTTTACTTGATCATCAGAGGTTTGTGGGTTTGTTCCAAATGCATTTATTGCCTTCGTCTTCTGAGGTTGTACCGCGTAATAAAGCTCCAAATGATCAACCTTCGGTGCCTCCTCCTTATGGGGTTCTGCCTAGTACTGAGGCTCCAAATAATCACCCTTTGGTGCCTCATCTTTCTGGGCTCTGCCGGTTGCTGAGATTTCTCCTGAGCAACATTTGTGAAGGTTCCCTCTTGTTTGTTTATTTTGATTCATGTATATATACATATTTGTAACTTATCGGAGATATCAATAAACAAGCTTTGCTTCATTTGAACATATTGTGTTAAATACACCAAGGCCTTCTTCACTAAGTTCTTTGAATTTTTCCTTTTGTTGAAGCTTGTATGTTGAAGCTTTGTGAGTGAAGCATGTAGGTTGAGGTAGTGCTCCCTTAATTTCCCGAGTGAGGAAAACTTCTCGTTTGGAGACTTGAAAAATCCAAGTCATTGAGTAGTCGTGAGACTTCCAAGTATCAAGGTGCAGTAGCATATGGTAGGAGTCCCCCAATTCTCCGGTCGAGGGAGTTGACGAATGAGGCATTTCCTTTCTAAGTGATAGCCCAAAAACTCCTTCTTCATATATATTTGTTATGAAAGTTGTTAGGCCTAAAGAAGAGGAAACCTAGGCAATTTTTATTTTTTCAAATTTTTTTTTTCGAATTTTGGAATTTTTGAATTTTTGAATTTCCGAAAAAAAAATAAAAAATAAATATATATATATATATATTAAAGCTGTGTAGGTGAAGCTTTGGTGTTGAAGCTTTGTAGGTGAAACTTTGAGGTTGAAGCTTTGTTGGGCACCATGAATTGATTTTGCTTCACACTATCTTGATCAAGATAGTGTGAAACTTTTGTGTTGAAACTTTTGTGGGTCAAGCTTTTATGGGTCACGCTTTTGTAGGTCAAGCTTTTGTAGGTCAAGCTTTTGTAGGTCAAGCTTTTGTGGGTCAAGCTTTTATGGGTCAAGCTTTTGTGGGTTAAGCTTTTGTGGGTGAAACTTTTGTAGGTCAAGCTTTGTTGGGCACCATGAATTGATTTTGCTTCACACTATCTTGATCAAGATAATGTGAAGCTTTTGTAGGTGAAGCTTTTGTGTTGAAGTTTTGTAGGTGAAGCTTTTGTGGGTGAAGTTTTGTGGGTCAAGCTTTTGTGGATGAAGCTTTTGTAGGTCAAGCTTTTGTGGGTGAAGCTTTTGTAGGTGAAGCTTTTGTGGGTCAAGCTTTTGTGGGTCAAGCTTTTGTAGGTCAAGCTTTTGTGGGTCAAGCTTTTGTGGGTCAAGCTTTTGTAGGTCAAGCTTTTGTGGGTCAAGCTTTTGTGGTCAAGCTTTTGTAAGTGAAGCTTTTGTGTTGAAGCTTTTGTGGGTGAAGCTTTTGTGTTGAAGCTTTTGTAGGTGAAGCTTCGGAGTTGAAGCTTTGTAGGTGAAGCTTTGGAGTTGAAGCTTTTGTTGGGTACCATGAATTGATTTTGCTTCACACTATCTTGATCAAGATAATGTGAAGCTTTTGAGAATTCGTAGTTGTCCTCCATTGATGAAGCTTCTGTTGGTGAAGCTTTGGAGTTGAAGCTTTTGTAGGTGAAGCTTTTGTGTTGAAGCTTTTATGGGTGAAGCTTTTATGTTGAAGCTTTTGTAGGTGAAGCTTTGGAGTTGAAGCTTTGTAGGTGAAGCTTTGGAGTTGAAGCTTTGTAGGTGAAGCTTTGGAGTTGAAGCTTTTGTTGGATACCATGAATTGATTTTGCTTCACACTATCTTGATCAAGATAGTGTATAGCTTTTGAGAATTTGTAGTTGTCCTCCATTGATGAAGCTTTTGTTGGTGAAGCTTTTGTATTGAAACTTTTGTGAGTGAAGCTTTTGTAGGTGAAACTATGGAGTTGAAGCTTTGTAGGTGAAGCTTTGGAGTTGAAGCTTTTGTTGGGTACCATGAATTGATTTTGCTTCACACTATCTTGATCAAGATAGTGTGAAGCTTTTGAGAATTTGTAATTGTCCTCCATTGATGAAGCTTTTGTTGGCACCATAAATTGGTTTTGCTTCACAGTGTCTTGATCAAGAGTGTGTGAAGCATTTGAGAGTTGTGGTTGCCCTCCATTGATGAAGCTTTTATTGGCACCATAAATTGGTTTTGCTTCACACTATCTTGATCAAGAGTGTGTGAAGCTTTTGAGAGTTGTGGTTGCCCTCCATTGATGAAACTCTTATTGGCACCATAAGAGTGTGTGAAGCATTCATGTTGAAGCTTTGAACCCGAGTGTTTCATTGCTAGGAATGTAAGAGGATTATGATCAAGTTGTCTAAATCACCTCTTTATTGAATTCATGCCAAATAATCTTCGTTACATAGGATGCCGAATGGCTGAAGCTTAACACTTGTACAATGTGAGTTTACTTGTAATAGTACTTCAAGTGATCAGCGTTACATGGATGGCCAAGGGTCTTGCTATCAGAGCTTCTAAGCTTGTAGGAGCTAGGGCGACTAATGCTAACAACTTCAAACGGTCCATCCCAGTTTGGACTAAGTGTTCCTTCACTCGGGACTCTGTCGCAGAGTAATCTTTTCTTCAATACCCAGTCTCCCACTTTGAAAGAACAAGGTTTGACCTTGGAGTCATAGTAGTTAGAGATGCGGTGCTTGTAGGCGACATTCCTCAAGTGAGCCTGGTTTCTGTGTTCCTCGACTAAATCTAAGTTGAGGGTAAGTTGTTTGTCATTTTCGCTTTGCACATAGTTCTAGACTTGGAACGTTACTTGCTCAAGCTCAACTGGGACAACTACCTCTGTACCAAAGGCAAGTGACAATGGGGTTTCTCCTGTTGATGTCCGATACGAAATGCGGTATGACCAAAGAACTTGGGGTACAAATTTTGGCCAACAACCTTTAGCCTTGTTCAAGCTGGTTTTCAAAGTTCGCTTGATTATTTTGTTGATGGCTTCAACTTGTCCATTAGACTGGGGATGAGCTGGGGAAGCAAAACATAAGTTGATATTGAACTTAGAGTAGAACATCCTGAACTTATTGTTGTCGAACTCTCGCCCGTTGTCAGTGACTATCGCATTGGGAATGCCGAATCTGCAAAGGATGTTCTTCCATACGAAGTCTTCTATTTTTGCCTCAGTAATGGTTGCCAAGGGTTCTACTTCGGCCCAATTTGTGAAGTAGTCAACTGCAACGATTGCATAGCGAACCTTGCCCTTCCCTGCAGGTATTAGGCCGATCAAATCAAGTCCCCATTAGGCAAAGGCTCAAGGGCTGATCATAGAAGTGAGCGGCTCGGAAGGGGAGTGAGGAATAGTTCCGTAGTGTTGACACTTATCACATGAGCGAGATATTCTGATGGCATCTTGGTGGAATGTTGGCCAGTAATATTCTTGGCGAAAAGCCTTGTATGCTAGGAATCGAGATCCAGCATGATCTTCGCAGACTCCTTCATGTATTTCCCGAATGACAGATTCTGCCTCTGCGGGCATAAGGCATCTTAGGTATGGTAGGTTAAAACCCCGCTTGTAGAGTTGGTCATTAATGATCAAGTAACGGGTAGCCTTGTATCGAATCTGCTTAGCTTGGACTTTGTCATTTGGAAAGGTGCCATGAGCAAGGAATCTATAAATCGGGGTAATCCAACTATCTCCTTGTTGTAGGTTGCATACTTCCGCATCCATGGTGCTTGGTGCTGCCAACAATTCGACCTGAATATTTCTCCCAATCTTGTCTTCCACCGCTGAGGCGAGGCGAGCCAAAGAATCTGCATGACTGTTTGCCGCTCGAGGAATTTGGGTGATCTGGTAGTGGAAGTGCTTGAGCAACAATTGTGTTTGTGCCAGATATGCTGCCATTGAGCTATCCCTAGCGTCAAAGTTGTTGGTGACCTGGTTAATCACAAATTGGGAGTCACTGAAGATATCAATTCGTTTAACCCCAAGGTGTTTGGCCAAACGTAAGCCTGCTAAAAGGGCTTCATATTCGGCCTCATTATTCGACGCCTTGAATTTGAAATGAAGAGCATACTCCATCGCCACTTTGTCAAGGGTCGTAAGGACTAGTCCTGCTCCACAACCCTGTTAGTCGGACGAGCCATCAACATATAGACTCCATGTTGGGGCTGTTGGTTCTATTTTCTGAGCTTCCGAGGGTAATGAAACCACTTCTTTAGGCGTAGAAACAATGTCAACAGGATATATGAAGTCGGCGATGAAGTCTGCCACTACTTGGCCCTTCTCAGCTGGCTTTGGTTGGTAGGAGATGTCAAACTCACCCAATGTTATCGCCCATTTGATCATTCGCCCGGAAGTGTCAAGACTTTGGAGTATCTGTCGAAGAGGATGATTGGTAAGCACGATGATGGAGTGTGCTTGGAAGTAAGGGCGAAGTTTTCAAGCAGACATGACCAATGCTAAAGCCAATTTCTCAATGTTGGAGTATCGTGTCTCCGTATCTTGTAAGGCCTTACTAGCGTAGTAGACAGGGCCGTTCGACATTACCATCATTTCGAATGAGACCAGAACTTACTGCTGAAGCCGATACCGATAGATAGATAATGAGAGTGTCACCAACCTCAGGTTTGGAGAGTAAATGGGCTTTACTCATGTAGTCTTTAAGGTTCTTGAATGCCTCAGCACATTCATCAGTCCATGTAATGTACTTCTTACTTCCTTTAAGTGCTTTGAAGAAATAGGCACATCTGTCGGTGGCCTTAGAGATGAACTTAGTTAAGGCTGCCACCTTACCAGTAAGGCTCTGGATGTCTTTTGAAGTTACCGGTTCCTTCATGTCGAGGATTGCTTTGATCTTTTTAGGATTAACCTCAATGCATCGTTGGCTTATCATGAAGCCTAAGAATTTGCCAGAGCCTAGGCCGAAGGCACATTTGTTGGGGTTCAACCTCATTCGATACCTCTTCAGAATGGTGAAAGTTTCAGATAGGTTGGTGATGTGTTGGTCAGCATGTTTGCTCTTGACTAGCATATCATCAACGTAAACTTCCATGCTCTTCCCAATCTGTTCGGCAAACATTGAATTAACCAGTCTCTGATAAGTTGGTCCTGCATTCTTTAGGCCGAAGGGCATGACTTTATAGCAATATAATCCCCTGTCAGTAGTGAAGGCTGTGTGTTCTTGGTCCGAAGGGTTCATGAGGATTTGGTTGTATCATGAATAAGCATCCATGAAGCTCAGGAGTTCACACCCTGCCGTAGAGTCTATAAGTCTGTCTATGAGAAGAAGAGGAAAGCTATCCTTCGGGCATCCTTTGTTTAGGTCGATGTAATCGACACACATTCTCCACAAGACCTTTTGAAGCAGGAGACTTTCCTTGGTCGGATTCTTCTTAACAAGGATAACATTTGCTACCCACGTTGGATAATTAACTTCGCGGACGAAGCTTATGCCTTTGAGTTTTTCAACTTCTGCCTTCATTGCCTCGTACCGTTCAGCGTCATAAGATCTTCGCTTCTGTCTCACTGGCTTGGTTTTTGGGTTAATACTTAAGCGATAACAGATTATATCGGGAGAAATGCATGGCATGTCCTCATATGACCAGGCGAAGACCTCAGTGTTCTCTTGCAAAAAAGAGATCAATGTCAACTGAATGGGTGGTGACAAGGTGGTACCAATCTTCACCATGCGATCCGGATAATCTTTTGAGATAGAGACCTTCTCCAACTCTTCAGCGGGTTGTGCTTGCTGGGTGAAAGAGTCATCTTGAGGATCGTCGGGCTGACTGTTGCCACCGTGAAGATCCAAGTTGACTTCGTCTAAGCTGGTCTTTATGACTTGGTCATGTATAGAAAGGGTTTCCTTGGGCACATGCAAGTATTGTTGCTTGACCGAAGTGTTGTAACATGATCGTGCACTAAGTTGATCTCATCTGATGTAACCATGGCCATAGGGGGTTGGAAATTTCATCAACCACATATGTGTGGATACCATGGCCTTGAGATCATTGATGCATGTGCGTCCGAATATGACATTGTATGCCGTTGGGCAATCAACCACCAGGAAGTTAATGGTAATAGTAGCTGTGTAAGGGCCTGTACCAATGGTGAAAGGTAAGTGTATGCTTCCCAAAGGTTGCACGATATCACCGGAGAAGTTTATCAGAGGGGAAATCGAGCGGTCGAGCAAGTGTTCAGCTACATTAAGTGCCCTGAAAGCTTCAACAAACATGATATTAACTGAAGCCTCCGTGTCTACAAGGATTCGTCGTACTTCAAAGTTGGCTATGTGAGCTTCCACAATCAGTGGGTCGTTATGAGGGTAGATGATACCTCTTTCTTCCTCAGGGTAGAAACATATTGGATCCCAGTTAGGCTTATGATACTTACCTCCCCTAATGTCTTCCACGTGAAACACTTGGTGGCCAGACCTTAAAGCTCATTCATTATTTTTCATGGCCCTGTTGAAAGATTTAGATATGGGTGTGCCACCACTTACGGAATATATCACATTTACCTGGCGTTGGTTACAATTACCCTTTGGAGGGTGAATGAGGAATTGATCAATTTTTCCTTCACGTGTCAAAGCTTCAATATGATCACGAATGGTGATACAATTATCGCCGTCATGGCCGTTATGCTTGTGGTAGCAGCAAAACATGCCAATGTTCTTCGTAGGCTTGTAATTCGGGTGCCTCGGCTTTGACTTCGATATCAAGTGTGCTATGTTGGGGTAAATGGCCACACATGTGGCGTTCAAAGGGTGTATGTCTCATACTTAGGGCTAGGAGCTGTCCTGACATGTGATTGACCCATTGTGTTGACTGCCTAGGGTCGGGGATTATCATGGCGATACCCTTGGTTATCGCGGTAGTGTCCTTTACTTCTTTTACTAAAATGAGATTGTTGAGGATGGAAATCTTTCCTTTTGCCCTGAGATTGATATGTCTGTTGACTTGGCAAAGTATTAAGTAACGCAGGGGGATGCACCACTGCCGTTTGGAAGGTCGAGGTCTTCTCATTTGGTTGGATCTGGCTTCCATTCCCTACTTGCTGATAAGGGGTGGTTGTGGGGGGTTTCCCTTGATATGTCCTTGCTTCGGCGGAGGCATGGTTGTAAGCATGTGCCATCACCTCAAAGTAAGTCTTCCAAGTGTTGGCATTGATCATGTACTTGAAGAAACAATCACGTAGGCCTACCGTGAAGGCCTTGAGGGCGGTCTTGTCATCTGCCTCAGCGCAGCGAGAATACTCATGGCTGAAACGACCAGCATACTCTCGTAGCGACTCGTCCGGCTTCTGGCAAATAGTGTACAAGTCATCTGCATAATGCAAGCGATCGGTTTGGAAGATGTGTTGAAAGATAAACAGTTTTCTTAGTTCTTCAAATGAGTCTACTGTCTCAGGTGGAAGACGGCAATACCAGTTTAGAGCTCCGCCAGAGAGGGTGAAGGGGAAGAGAAGACATCGCTCTTCGTCGGTGTGCATCCGATATGCCATGGTGGACTCAAAGAGGTTAAGGTGTTCAATTGGGTCCTCCATTCCAATATAAAGTTGTAAACCAAGCTTTTGTTTTGTCTTCGTTTGAATGGGAGTGTCAAAGATCCTCCTTGTGAGTGGGCCAGGCCTGGGTTGGTTCTAGTCAGGTATCTCGACCTGACGTTCGGCCCTCAACTTGTTTACTTCCTCAATGAGTTGTAGGACAAGGGGGTCCTAAGTGAAGTCATGTACCACTGGGATTTTCTTTCGTAAGTCTCCATCGCCTCTTGGAAGTAGGAAAGTTTGAGTAAGGGCGTGTGATTCTTCCTTGGAATCACCGTACTGACTTCTAGGGCGAGTTTGTCGGAATACCTCATATTCCCATGTACCTTAATGTTCCTTTGGGATCTGTCGTTCCTTCCCTAGATTAGCAGCTGGCCTGGGTCGTGGGAGGGGATCGAGTCTTTCAGAAACCCTTGGGTCATTGATCTTCGAGCACATGTGGAGGGGATTTTCTCGACGTTGCTTTAAGAAGTCTCGGCAGTCACGATAAGCGGATTTCGATCCTTCCAACCCTTCTACAAGGAGGTGTCTTCCTCCACTTCTCCTGCTTCGGGTCGAAGCAGCTAGGTTGAGAGAAGTCTCATGTTGATCAATGTTTTGATGATTAGCTCGCTCCTCATCAGGGATACCCATGTCGAAGGAAGGTGACCCTCCGTGTTGGGGGACACCCAGGTGATGATTGATGTCCACAGGGGTAACGAGCTCGCATGTTTGAGTACGCCTAGTTTTGTGGAGCGTCTTAAAGAGCTTCTCATACTGCTCCTGGAGAACCTCATTCTTCATTGCTATCTTGTTGTTCTGAGCTTCTAGCTCATCGACTTTAGCTTGAAGAGCAACCCTCTTTCCTTTCTTCTTTCGTTACTTTGCACTAGGTGCAAAAGGGGTGTCATTCTATGTGCTGTAGCTTCCTTCACTCCCCATGTTGGAGAGGGATGCCTGGTCAAAATAGAGTGTACGAATGGTGGAAACCAGCTTGACAAAGCTGAAGAGAGTGGGAATAAGTGTTGTTCCCACAGACGGTGCCAAATGTTGTTGCACAAAATCAGTGAGGACTTTGGTACAACAGAAAGTGTTAAATTTGTGACCTTCGCTAGATTGCTCCGGTCACTAGTGTGGTTAAGTATATAAATGGATAGGGACAGGGAAGCAAACACAAGATGTACATGGTTCACCCAGATTGGCTACGTCCACGGAGTAAAGGAGTTCTCATTAATTGTGAAGGGTTTACGCAAGTACATAGGTTCAAGCTCTCTTTTAGTGAGTACAAGTGGATGATTTAGTACAAATGACATTAGGAAATATTGTGAGAGAATGATCTCTATTTATAGAAGAGAGTTTCTAGTTTCATTCTGACTTTGACACGTGTCGTGTTGTGATTGGCTTCTGATGTTGACACTTGTCGCGCTATGATTGACTTCTGATGTCGACACGTGTCGCATTGTGATTGGCCTCCTGGTTGGAGGGAAACTCTTATGGGTCCTTGACGGTATAACGTTGACCGGTGCTCAATAGTTTCGGGATTGGTCAAGTATGGTACAAACAAACTTATTTAGGTGCTAGTAAATGTAGTATAAACCATAATGCTAGGACACTAAATTCTCATCTTGAATAATTTTGGGTGAACTTATGCAAACTCTACAGTCCAGTTAACAATTTAACAAATGTAGGGAAAAAAACGGAGCATATAATAGGCAGACAGTTAACTTATAATCTTATATAAACCAAAATATGATTTGTATGCAGTATAAGTTGATATATGAGCAATTTCACAAACGTGGATATGAGCAATATATGGTGCAATTTCAGTTTCGGTGCAGTTTTGAAAACCCAAAATCGAAACCAAACCGTTCCGCGGTTCGGTTTTGAAACCGCAACCATTTCAAAACTGCAAAACCAAACTGTTCGGTGTGGTTCGATTCGATTCTAGTTTCGGTTTCGGTTTTGATTTTCGGTTTCAAGTGCCCACCCCTAATGGTAATTGGACAATTGAGTTTGATCTCTTGTTGGGAAATAGAGTGAATATGAAGGTATTGGTGTTAAAGTAAAAGTATAAACGTACGTTTTGCTAAGTAAGTTTGGTGGATACTTATGTGAGTAGTTAGGATTTTTTTTTAATTAAAGAATAAAATGTACTGAAAATAAATCAAACAAGAGAATTGAATTGGGCCTATCATTGGAATTATTTCACGAAAATAAATATTTCGAGGCTGGGGTGATACAGTATGCCTAACTATTCATATACAAATGCTTGTAGTTCTCATTTGGAAGTTCTATCAAACTCAAGGGAAGTATCCAGAAGTATACTCATTTGATCTTAATGTACTTTTTTTCCCTACAATTAGGAACATTTTTTCCCCTAGGTTTTTTCTACATAACTAGGGTTTGACGAGGCACCAATCCTGGGCTGATCATACCCCGCTGAGCTGTTCTGCTTGCATCTAGAAATATAGTTTTGACTTAATACAACTTCTCACTCACTTTTCTCTTTAGTCTATGAGTTTTCCTCCCATCTTGGATTTTACCATAGCGAGGTTTTGTGAGTTTTACCTTTTATGTATTCTTTTGTTGATTTGAGACTCGCATTTTTTCATTGTGCCAACGACTTCATCAACTGAACTTACTTCATCGCTGAATACCTGATGCACCATTTAGTTGAGTATTTACACACTCAATGGGGAGTATTGCAGTCCTATTAGATTAGGAATGTGATTGTGTAAATCCTAACATATCTAGGATATCCTTATGGGATTCTACCATATCTCTTAGACTATATATTATCCTATTATGGTAAGGAATTAACCTTCCCGACTACAAAAAATAAAGGCACAATGAGGCGAGATACTACACACCTTATAATTACACATCTCTCTCTATGCTACACCTCGTCTCTCTCTAGCCTCCGTAGTTGTTTAGTAAATTATGCCTCCAATACGTTATCAACACGCTCTTGATGCTGCGCTAAAGAGAGTTTGATCTTCAATTAGGAGAGTATTACATTTTAATCATTTTTTATGATTAATTTATTATTTTGAATTGATCTACATGTTATTGATTCAATTTAATTTTTTTGTGTTGAACATGATACAATGCATTGGAGATGCAATTCCAGCTTTCCTAGAAGGATCTTCTACAAATTCAAAGGCTTTTGTAGTTTTCTATCAATCAGGTATGCTTAAAATAAAGGAAGATATTTGAAATAACTATAAAGCATGAAAACATTCCACATGATGCATGAACCCCCTACATTTATATTTACCTTCCGATATATATATCTATACACATTTCATATATATGCCAATCCCTTGGTAGAAACTACCAAGAAACTAACCATGGCAATCCCGAAAAACTCCTCCACAATCAGTAGGATCAAGATTTCTTTTAGACAAACCATCTATATTTCACATTTAAAGTTATACAATTAAATAAAAATTTGTAATAATAAAAGAAGATTATTGCACATATAAGTATTTAAGCAAGTCAACGTGCTAATTAATCCACCGAAGAAAATAAAAAAACAAATATTGTGGCATTACTGTGGAATTTTGATGGCCGAAGAAAAAGAGCACAGGTGGTTGAGGAAATACGGAGCCAAAATTGACCCATACCCAAAAAATTGACCCAAAAAAATAATATTGTGGCATTACTGTGGAATATTGTATATTATTTAAGCAGGTCACCCATACCCCGCCTACCTCTCCCATCCTCACCAACGGGATGTATGAATGGACCAAACTACCCTTCCTTCCTCCTTCCCTGGGGATCCGAGCAACCAGCGGACCCTCCAGAAATTAACAAACGACATGTCACCACCAACCAAGGACTAGAAAATGATAAATATAGTATTAACATTTATCTACACATTTTGTTTGTATGTACACATTTTTTAAGAAAATGAGAGGGAGAGAGGGAGAGAGGGAGAGAACCTAGGGAAGTGGGAGGTTTGTTTTTTTAATTTTTTTTTTATTATTATAAATATTTAAGGTATTTTAATCACTGAGACTTCAATAAAAAACAATAAAATTTGAACCTTTGAAATTACATTATTACCCATCATTTTTTTTGTGTGATAGAAAAATAATTTATCTTTTCACTCTCTTTTGATTGACAACGAGGATATTATTAATTAGTAGATAAGAGATATATGGATTAAGATTTGGGATTAGCATCAGAACAATCAATTATATTCATTCATAGTATATCGTATAATAAAAAATTATTTTAATTATTTTAATTTAAAAGTAAATATTAAAAGTACCTAATGAAAACTGACCGCACGATGTACAATGAACATACACGATAGATTGATCCTCCATATCCCCACAAAGAGAGTCTAAAGAGGATCCTCATCCTAAGATTTGGACGCACACACTTTTGACACATTTTTTTGTAGAGTTGACTCTTAATTGTATTTTAACGATTAAGCTGTTTATCTTTTATATTATATCTACAAAAAATCATTTAAATTTGAAACAATGTGACTATTAGATTAAATTTTATGTTTCTTTGTAGAATCATATTCGTTAATTTTCTTCACTACAAACAAATATCAACGGTTTTGGATTTGACTAATTTTTTGTAAAAATAATCTCTGAATGATCTATTAAAATATAAATCATCTAAATCGTTAAAATAAATTATGAAATGAAACTTACAAAATATCAAAATATGTATCAAAAGTTAAAATAAATTACAAAATAAAACTTGCAAAATATCAAAATACGTGTTAAAAGTGTGTGTTCCTGAATCCTGATATGATATTGTGCCGTCCAGATGTATCCAACAATTCAAGACGGTTGAAAAGTCTTACCATCCATTCAATAATCGAAGGGGAAGTTTGAATTGCTTTGGTTTTATCGTCTAATAATAATATACAGACCAATCTCAGATTCATATTTGGTAGAGATATGGCTTCTCAGTCCCAATCTCAGCCATCAGCGCCGTCGCCATTGCCGCCCTCGAAGACGTCGGTTCTGGATGCTCCACTAGGGGAACTCGGGTTCGAGTTTGAAGAGATAACCCCCAAAAAGGTCTCCGGTCGCCTCCACGTCACCGAAAAGTGCGTCCAGGTCAGCATCATCATCTTCCCTCTCTTCATATCATGAATCTTTTCCAGCTCAAATTTCTGAAAGATGTTAATTGCAGAAGCAAAGCAAAACATATATGACTAACTACTTACCATTCTTTGCTGATGAGACCAGCCATTCAAGGTGCTACATGGGGGTATATCAGCACTCATCTCTGAGGCCCTGGCTAGCATGGGAGCTCACATGGCCTCTGGTTTCCAAAGGGTGGCCGGGATTCACCTCAGCATCAGCCATTTGAAGCCCGCCCAGCTCGGCGACAATATCTTTGCTGAAGCCTCCCCGGCCTACGTCGGCAGAACCATTCAGGTAATCCTCTCAAGTCTTCATCATCAACTATATCATTTCCAATTAAAACACAACGTTATCTGCATAGGCTCAATGTATAAATTCTCCACTCTTATTCCCAGCATTCTGTTTCCAGAGAATTCCTACTGAAATAGAATTATACTAAAGAAATGTGAATGCCATTACCCAATTATCCACATTGGTTTTTCATCTTTCATCAGTTTATCATTTCCTTTTCTGTAACGAATATTGATCAACGGATTACATCATTCAAGGATTGTTTTCGGGTTTGGCTTTTTGGGCAGGTTTGGGAGGTGAGACTATGGAAGATTGATCCTTCAAATTCAGACATCAAATCCATCGTATCATCATCAAGAGTTACTCTTTTAAGCAACATGCCTGTGCCAGAGCACGCGAAAGGCGCTGGTGAAACACTCAGGAAGTATGCCAAATTATAAACTTTGTTGTACCCTATTCATGTTCAACTCTTCTTGTTATTGAACCAACAGAGAAATCAAAGACGTTTTGATTTAGCAGTATAATTCAAACAACTATGTCACACTCTAGACGAGATTGTCAGAGTAAAACCTAGCTTTGGCATCGACATAGTACAAGGAATGAGACACATTGTGCTGATGAAAGCATTGACCTTGCGGTCAATGCCAGGCTTGGCCGTCCAGCCTCCTCTGTCCTCATCACCGGGCCATCGGAGTAATATGTATCGTCTCTACTGCCAGCAGGCCTTGAATATGTTGCAGAAACCGAAGAGTGAAGATTGCTTTCCCATCTTCTGCTTGGTTTTTTCTCTCTTGTTTTGTTAACAAGCAAGATTGTGTATATGTTGTTGCAATGGTATGAAAATATCAATGGCTTTTCTTCCAACTCTCTCTTCTTTTTGCCCTCCAAAAAGATGCCTCTGACTGTTTTTAAAATAATGCCTACAGAAAACTAAGACATGTTTGATACTCTACTTGAATCCAACTTTTTAAACTCAAGAACAATTTTCAAGTTTTAGGCCTTAAAAACTTATTTGGTATAACTATTTTCAAAAATTGAACTCACAACTAACTCAAAAAATTAGTCTATGTTGTAGGTATAATTTACTAAACAATTATGGAGGCCATAGAGAGAGAAAGGTGCGGCAATAGAGAAGAAGAAGAGAGAGATGTGTAATTGTGAGTGTATGTTATTCCACCCAATTGTGCCTTTATTTATAATAGTAGGAAATGTTAATTCATTACCCTTTAGGATTACAACATTTAGTAGGTAATCTACTCCTAATAGGAATATAAGATACATTCCCACATCTACTAGGATTTGCACAATCACAAAGTGTGTAAATACTCAAGTAAATGGCGCATCAGGTCTTCAATGATGAAGCAAGTACAGTTGATGAAGTGAATCCTACGAACCGAATGATTTGTCGTGCTCCAGGCCAAGACAGATTGATTGGTTATCCGCCGGTGTAACGGACCGTCCAACAGGGGTGGCACACCCTTCAGGGATTTTGACTCGACGTCTATTAAGTACGTCTATCATTGCAGACATGTTTGCAGCTGATATATGATCTCGTCACTTTAGATAGATCAAAGGAATGCGTCCGAAGCAACATTCTGAAAACTAGAATTCATCGCACTTGCTTATCGCACTTGTGCGGCATGGGGATCGAGATGAGACATAGTGGGCAACGTCTATGCAAATTGGCGTCGTTCTCCAAGAACGTTGACGTTCTTATCTCCCCTTAACGGTAAGAAGATTGTCTCATTAAAGTGGCAACCCGTAAATGAGCGGTAAAGAGATTGCGTGCAAGGGCTCAAAGAGAGTTAGTGTGAAGGAGAATCATGATCGACAAAAGATACATATCCTTCTTTGAGGACCCATGGTGGTATGTTATGGCGGTGCAACTTGGCACATGGAATGCGCACCCAAATGCGTAAATACAAAAATCGTCAGATTCGTACCCAGTAACCAACTGTAACGTCATATAGGTTTGGTGGCAATGGGCCTCAATGCGGACCAACATAGTTGCGTAGAAGATTGCAAAGCCCTAGGCAAAAACCAAAAAACTTGGTATGTTTACCAAAATTTGGGCGATCATTTAAATTGCATTTTATGATCGGTAGGTAAGGCTATTTGGGGTGAACATGGGAATTTGATGTTCAATTATAAACCCAAAATACATGCAGTACTTTATCGAAAACCATCAATGTAAACTCTCAATCATTATCCAATCTCCTAGACTTTAAGGGATAAGTAAGGTTCATCGGCCAGAAGGTTTAGCAGCAATGTGTGTGGACAAACATGTGATCAGTTTGTCAATTCATCAACCAAAACCATAAGTATTTATATGGTTCGCATTTTGGTTGGATTAGTCCACATATATTCTCTTGAATCAACTGTAAAAAAAAGGGTGATTTCGTATCTTTGCGAGGGATGATATAGAAAATCGATTTCCCTAATGAGCAGGCTTCGCAAAGTGTGCTTGTAGGCACAAGATCCTTACTTCGAGTAAGGAGATGCGTCGTAGCATCATTGTTCGACCTAAGTGTCCCAAATGGTCGTGTCAAAATAAGTAAACTACTCAATCACCCAACTCTAGGCTGGCTACATGTGGTGTGTTCCTAGTTGGGAGACAACCCATTGGCCCCAAATCAAAGCTTCAAGCTCATTTTTGGAGGTGGTGCAAAGATATTTCACTCTATGTCCTTCAATGGTTTCATTTATGATCATTGTCATCTCGAATATCCTTAAAAACTCAACGTTAGGGAGAATTTAAGGTCCCTTAAATGGTGATTCAGTACCATTCATACAATAAGGAGCGTGCCAATACTCTTAATCAGGTTGGATATACCTGAAGTCGTTGTTAGAGATGTGATTTAGGTGTAAAGTTAGTGTGCGTTGTACGCATTCATCCAAACAACTAACTTTCCCACATTCCTACCTAATCACGTGTTTAATTGAATCAGTTACATGTATTAAGAAACATGATTCAATTAACTCATATTCGAGGACAATATCAATAAGATTATCCATAAGTAAAACATACACCAAACTTGAATCCAAGAACATGGAAAAATGTTCACAAAGTAAAGGTTTACTAAGGGGATTCGACCAACAAGGCCATCCATGTCAAAAGTCTGCTCTTCCAACAGTGTTTGGTGGAGAAAAATTAGTCTCACGTATTGACTACTAGAATGGTACTCCTTAACAACATTGGTAGGGGCACAAACAGGTGCATAACCAATGGTCTATTTCATCGAGATTGAAATAGATTCTGCAGGGTTAAGGTTCAGGAATATTTTCCCTTATTCTTGAAGTTTTAGGTCTTAGGTACCAAGGATCATGCTTTGGGCATGATGCCACACCTAGGCAGGCCATGATTCTACCATATGTTGTAAAAACAAACTCGAAATTGGATTGTGAGAGAATATGTCATTCAGTGTATCCCTGCCAAAGCAGTGCATCACCATTTGGCAGGCTTTGACCGAACTGGGTTGAGCTATTCGGTAGACTCCAACTGAAATGGGTATATACATTTCTCTCACATTTGTGGTAGTAATCAGATCTGAGAATTTGGTAAACTTCCGCTTTCTACTCTACTGCTTCAGGGGCTAGTTAGAAACAAGGAAGGACGAGAAAAGTATTCTCTAGTCAATATTCGACCAGATTTATAAACTTCAGAATTGAACTCATTTATGGACGTAATCATGATGTGCTTCAGGCAATGTCTTTCATGATTAGACAATCCGTAGGAGCGAGCCAAAGAGCCATAGAATCCTCGATCGAAAGGTATTTCTATTTGTAATGCTTTGAGCATAAGTCTTCGAATGAAGATCATGGCGGAGGCTTATTCAACTATTCCATGCCATTATTGGCTTCAATGGTTTCTCAGCTTCTTGATAGTCAAGTGGAGATTCACGTCTTATACCCCACATAAAGTGGTTTCTCTTAGAAACGTCCAAATCAGGAAAATCGAACTTGTGACGGTTCAACAATCCACTGAATTGGAGGGAACAAGATTATGATTGTTGCTATGAGAATGAATCATCCATAAGCATCAAAGTTAGAACATTTGAGCTTTAAGATATGGTTTTCATGAAAAACGTCTAGTTTTCATAGGTGTATTTTTTAAGAAAACTTCGGGTTTCAAAGGCACTAAATTTGAAACTACAGGTTCAATTTAGTTTATGAACGTTTAGTTCATAAAAGAGAGGTTCCTGCAAGAACACAAAATGCAATATACAACTAAGTGTAGTGGATTTGAGTTGCTTCAGGAACTCAAGTGTGAGTGCTTCGGGACTAAGAAATTATGTCAACGGTTCAAAGTATAAAAATAAATTATTGAATCGTTAATGTCCAAAAGTGATCTTCAGGTCAATAATTTTAGATTCATTATCAAATTAATGGATTGCATGTCACTTTTAATTAATTCAATAAATCGAGCCATACAGGGTCGATTGTAGAAGCAAAATAATATTAAAATAATATTATTGGATCAAAAGTATATCCCCAAAATAATTTAGGCTAGGTGCCGTGGGTAAGGGGCACGGGTTGGGTGCCTTAAGTAGAAAAGGTAGGGTCCAAAAAAGGCCTCGGGAGTGACTGCAGGTCACAGAGGTGAGGTGAAACCCCAACCACATCTAGGTTTCAGTTTGGACTGCGGGGATGGCACGAGAGCAAGCCCAAAAACTTGCAGGTTACGAGGGACACCCCAGCCGTATTGGGCTGGCGTCATGCATGGCAAGCAGTGGGTCGTGACACATGGCCCAACAAGTTAGGCTAGCTAGTAGTGAACCGAAAACCAGGGCTGCTGCACAAGCCCAGCAACCATAAGGGTTGTGGCAAGCAGGTCAGGGAAGGAAAACCCAGCCAACTGGGCTGGTTAGATGGCTGTGGGCCAAAGTTAGCGTGCATGGGCTCGAGGCTTCAGGCCATGCCGAGGTGAAATCCAGGTTGTGGCCTGGTTGCTGTGTCCATAGTGATTGTGCGGTGGGTGTGCCGCACCATACCCAATTCGTTTTTTTTTTTAATCCCTTAGGGTTTAGGAAACCCTAAATATGCTTCTAATTTATTTGATATAATTTGACTCACAAATTCCACATAACAATTTAATTGTGCGATGCATGAAACAAATATATATATATATTGACAAATATATGAACATATACAATATATATATCGGAAAGAAAATATAAACATAGGATGTTCATGCATCATGGGGAATGTTTTTATGCTTCAAGGTCGTTTCAAATATCTTACTTTATTTTAAGTGTACCTAATTTTCAAAAAACAATAAAAGCCTTTGAATTTGTAGAAGATCTTTCTCAGAAAGCATGAATTGCATCTCCAATGCGTTGTATTACGTTCAACACAGAAAAATTAAATTGAATCAATAGCATGTAGATCAATTCAAAATAATAAATTAATCATAAAAAGAATGATTAAAACGTATTACTCCCCAGATTAAAGATCAAACTCTCTTTGGCGCAGCTTCAAGAGCATGTTGATATCGTGTTGTAGGTATAATTTACTGACCAATTATGAAGGTCATAGAGAGAGAGAGAAATGTGCGGCAATAAAGAAGAAGAAGAGAGAGATGTGTAATTGTGGGTGTCTGTTATTTCATCCCATTGTTCATTTATTTATAGTAGTATGAAATGTTAATTTCTTACCCTCTAGGATTACAACATTTAATAGGTAATCTACTCCTAATAGGAATATAAGATACATTCACATATCTACTAGGATTTACACAATCACATTCCTAATCTAATAGGGTTACAACAGTCTATTCTCTAAAAACATAAAAAAAAATGAATTTTTAGAGTTTTTAAACTTAAACTCACTCATTTCTTTTATTTCTCTCCTCCCCTCTCACTCCAAAACTCTCTCTCTTTTCTTCTTTCTCTCTCCTCTTTTTTTTTTTTTTACCTTTTTCGTATCTTCTCCAATCCGCTCTCTTCATTATCTTGGTTATTTCTCTTACTCATCTTCCTCACTATTTCGTCTGATCCTCTCTCTTCTTTCTCTTTCCTTCAATTATCTCTTACTTTATTTCCTCCTCTCTCCCCTATCTCCCTCTCCTCCTCTTTTTAGATCTCTTTGTTTAGTTTAAGTCATAAGATTTAAAATTTTTAAATCACAAACCAATCAAATTTTTGAGTCTTAAAGAAAATTATTTTCAAGAAATATTCTTAAGATATGTTTTGAGAAATTATAAAAAATTTCAAATAGGATACATGTTCGTTTTAGAGGGTACTTCTCTCAATTTATTGGATCTCTTGGAAAGTAAACCCATGGAATTTAAAGCCAATGAAGTGCTTTTATGAAGTGAAAAAAATAAAATCAGAAGAACATGCAATAGATGATAAACCCAAGAAACCAAAACAATGTCCGATCTTATCTTGTTTTATCTTAAACGTTCTCTTATATGGAGCGTATTTCCTTTCTTAAAGAACAGACCGTCGATATGGTATTGGTAAAACGTCAATAACATGTAAATAATTAACGTACATGTTACTAATACATTATCGACGATAACATTTACAAAAACTAACATCCTGTACAAAGAACTTATAGCACCATAGATGTACATTTTGCTCCCGAGTCAAACATAAATTAAAACTGAGAGCTAAGACCAGTTTTTTCACAAAAATATGTTGAACTTTGCTGAGACTTTAGGATTATCGAGCTCAAAGGTTGAAAATGACTGCAGCTTGCAGTTAATCGAATTGCTTAAAGAGCATAATTGGTTGCCATTAAATGTTTGGTAGCTAGATAAAGTTCCACCAAATACTTTGTACCTAGATAAGAAATCCCTAGACGAATGAGTTTAGGAAGATGAGATCATAGATGGAAGCAAAAGTTCAAAAACAGCTTTTGAATGTGCAGTGCTTTTCTCTTTGATTAACTTTTTCTTGGTTGACTTTTGGGATAAGCATTAGTTGTCAAGGGTTTAGGAAAGCCCCCACAAACCCGTTAACAGCTACAAGCAGTGCATTCAAGCTGTCCATAGCTTTGAAGGATCTCAAAGAAGTCCTGCACTGGAGCCAGAGTTTGGAATGCACATCTTCTTTTTTCAGGCTTTTCTATTCAAAATTTAGGGCACAAGATCTCTTCCTGTTGCCTTTGGTTTGCTTCATTAGTCACTAATTCAGTATTATATGCTTTTCTTGTTGTATTCACATCTGGGATGTTTATGTCTTAAACTTTATGCCCCCTTGTGTATATGATACATAATTAGAAACAAGGGGATGATATACTTAGTACGATCATATCCCAAACTTGGCCACGTGGCAGAATGACAATCACTACATATATATAATCTAAAAGACATTCCTCTACACAACTACGACTAAATAAATGCACACGACTGATCAAAACCTTATTCAACAACTGTTGTCCTTGAAATTTTAAACTCAAGATCTTTCTAACAAAATGAAAACTAGACACCACAACTCTAATTAACCAAAGTGAAATTTTAGTATTCGTATTTGTGAGATTTTTTTTAATTTTATGCCTCGTGATGATCAATTAGGCAACGTGCCTGTTAACAAAGACATAGCTTTAGTTCCTGATATTCACAATTGAATTTTAGATAAATTATCTGCTATCCTATGTACTATCTTATGATATTTAATAAAGCATCTTATTCAATAATCAAAAAATAGTAATTTTCTTTTTGAATATAAATTGTTGAGAATAAACAATTAGATTTATGTAGTGCTAGTAAGAAACATAAACATTTACTATGACGCGTGTCAACTTGTTGTAGCACATGAAGCAAAGATTTTTAAGTAACTTCAACTTGGACTATGGCCGAGTTACTCAAATGATAAACGGCCCACGATTTTAATGGATTTGAACTTTAATGGTTAATATTTATGAACTTTAACGAAAAAATTACGGTACTGTTTATTTTAACGAAAAATCATATTTTTACGTTAAAAAGTCAATCATGGTATTATTCATTTTACCTTTTATTTTGTCCTTATCGTTAAAACTCAAAGTTTTTAAACTCTTTTCATTAGTTTCTTTAAATATTTCTCATGGTCTTATTGGACTATTGCAAACTTTAATTGGACTCTTGCATACAAATATATCGGGTTCGACTCTCGGCAGCGAAAAAAACTTTTTTCATTTTATGCTTATATTTTCCATTATTTCCTTGTATAATTTCTCACTTAAACCAAAGAATCAACATCCCTTATAGCAAAATGTAATTAGATTCTTGCAAATTAAAATATTGGGAAACGACGAGAAAACTTTTCGTTTTATAACTCTTTATTTTCCCCCAATTCTACTTCGGTAGAAAATAGTGATCGTCTTTCTCATGTTTTTTTTTTCTTTGGGTAATAAACGGGGTGAAAGTGAAACACCCTGAAACTAGCTTAAAGAGATATTATTACATAAAAGGTGAGTCATAAGGCCCCCATCATATCAACAGTCTAAAAACCATTCGCAATTATGTTTTTCTCCCTATACACATGAATCAATTCACAATCCCCAATACCTCTCTTAAATTGTCTGCACTTATCAATGATACTGCCAAAAGTGTGACTAACAAGATACCTAAAAAATCAAGATAACAGAAAAACAAGAGAATGAATAACAAGAAATTCGTGTTATGACTACAAAGAATGAGCATGAAGGTATCTGTATTATTTTCATTATTGACATATTTAACATTTACTAACATACAAAGCATGAAAAATAAACCAATCTCACGTCGGAATTTGGTATATGTCATAACCAATTCTAATAAAATAAATAAATAAACAAATTAAGTAAACGTGCCCGTGGGAATAAGACGTATAAATTAATATTATGGAGTAAAAAGCATTAGTCGGTCAAGAAAAAAAAAAGTGGGAAACATTCAAAGAGGCTCCTTCACGACACTGAATGGGACTGGATTTGAATTAGTTTTCCAACGTTTGGTCCGGCGTTGGACCTGGCTGCGTATGTTTGTCAAATATTTTGTGTTGCAAATTTGAATTAATTTTTAACTTAAAAAAATAAAATAAAAACACATTGACTAATGATATGTTTGTATGTTGATATATACAAAAAAAAAATGTTATGTTGTGATCGGGGTGTGACCAAAATTATGCGGATCAAGATGCAGTCAAAATTGTTTCCTAAAGATAATGGTATAGGCAAACATTATATTAGTAATATTTATGTAACTAGGTCACCTATAACGGCTATGCTTAAAGAATCAAACTATAAGAAGAAAAAAAATCGATTGACTGAGGTTACATGTAAAGTATAGTAATAATCAACTTGATTACGTTTAAAGTCTGATAATAAAGTGTTTTAAACATGAATTGAGTTGCGAGTAGTTTATACATGCAATTCAACCTTAAAATTAAATAATAATATAATTACTTTATTTTGTACAAAAGTCAAAAGATTCAAACTATTAATATGATAAAACTTATAAAAAATATGACAAAAAAAACAGATAAAACTTATATAATAATGTTGAGATGTGACTTCAGTACTATGTGCTACAGTTTTTTAGGTGTTAAATTTTTTTTTTTATTTTTTGTAAAATTTTTAGAGACGGATGGCTCGAGATTGGTTTTTCGTCAACAATCATGTGCAAGACACCAATCCTTGTCCGAAAAAGAAAGAACCGTTGCACCAAGAAACTCTCCACCCGTCCCACTTCTACTACTTTTTATTATTAATATAAATAAAATAAAATAAAACAAGCACGGGACTAGACCATTATCTGTTGAAAACAATTAATGAAAGCTATATGTTTTGGTTCATGAATTATTCAGCTTCGGTCACCTAAAATTGTTTTTCGACAATTCTATTGCTCATAGTGCTTTAGTCTTGATCTAATAGCCTTAAGATTTTAGGACCAACATCCACCTCCCCATGACATAGTACATCGACAGTATTGGACTTCATCTCATTCAGATGATTCTCTCTGATCAATGTCAGCTGGGGTTGCAAGAAAGCGGTAGATCATGCACCTTGTTAAATTTAAACTTTACGACTATTAAGTCTTTCATATTCAATTTCAAACCATTCACTTTTTATAGCACTCAATGTTATGTACAACAACAACAACAACAACAACAACAACAAAGCCTTTTCCCACTAAGTGGGGTCGGCTATATGAATCCTAGAACGCCATTGCGCTCGGTTTTGTGTCATGTCCTCCGTTAGATCCAAGTACTCTAAGCCTTTTCTTAGAGTCTCTTCCAAAATTTTCCTAGGTCTTCCTCTACCCCTTCGGCCCTGAACCTCTGTCCCGTAGTCACATCTTCGAACCGGAGCGTCAGTCGGCCTTCTTTGCACATGTCCAAATCACCGGAACCGATTTTCTCTCATCTTTCCTTCAATTTCGGCTACTCCTACTTTACCTCGGATATCCTCATTCTCAATCTTATCCTTTCTCGTGTGCCCACACATCCCACGAAGCATCCTCATCTCTGCTACACCCATTTTGTGTACGTGTTGATGTTTCACCGCCCAACATTCTGTGCCATACAACATCGCTGGCCTTATTGCCGTCTTATAAAATTTTCCCCTGAGCTTCAGTGGCCTACGACGGTCACACAACAATGCTGGATGCACTCTTACACTTCATCCATCCAGCTCGTATTCTATGGTTGAGATCTCCATCTAATTCTCCGTTCTCTTGTAAGATAGATCCTAGGTAGCGAAAACGGTCGCTTTTTGTGATCTTCGCTAAATTGCTCCGGTCATTAGTGTGGATAAGTATATAAATGGATAGAGATAGGAAAGCAAACACAAGATGTACGTGGTTCACCCAGATTGGCTACGTCCACGGAATAGAAGAGTTCTCATTAATTGTGAAGGGTTTACACAAGTACATAGGTTCAAGCTCTCCTTTAGTGAGTACAAGTGAATGATTTAGTACAAATGACATTAGAGTACAAATGACATTAGGAAATATTGTGGGAGAATGATCTCGTAATCACGAAACTTCTAAGTATCGGAGTGTGGTATCATCTTGACTTGCCTTATCTGTCTCATAGGTAGATGTGGCAGCTTCTCTGGAAGTACTCTTCCTCCATCCAGGGGTGGTATCTTTAACTGGTGGAGATGCACAAGGTAATGTATCAATTTCACTTGAAGCTTACTTGTAGTTTCAGGCTTGGTCAAGCGCGATACAAACCATGTAGTAGGAGTCCCCCAAGTCGCCGAGTTAGGGGATTTGCTGAAAGAGGTGACAGACAAGGTAAGCAATCAGAGCTCCGGCTGATTGTTCACCTTCTCCCCATCTTGCAGCAGCATGAAGGATAAAGAGAAGAAAAATGAGAAGAGATGATATGGGATACTTTTGCTTTTGAAGAAGTAACTTTCCACAGGCTTATTCTTGAACTGAGCTGGAGGGTTTTCTGGTTTCCTCCAGAGTATAAGGCCGACTGAAGAATTTGAGGGTCAAAACAAGTCCATCAAATCTAGAGTACGTTCGACCCTGCTGATATGGGATACTTTTGCTTTTGACAGAGTAATGGATGGATCGGCACGTGTGCTGTTACGCTTGTCTCCACATGCTTCCTTGTATCCTTCGCACTTGCCCTATCTGTTCCTCAAGCAGATGCGGTATCTTCCCTGGCAACATAAGATGTTGAAGATGAGTACTCGAGAGCAATGACAGGTAAGGGGTTCCAGGCTGTCAGTTCCTGGCTGGGAGCTTGATTTCAAGTGCTGACTGATTGCTCTCTTTCTCCTTGTCTTGCAGGTAAAAACAAGGCCAAAGGAAAAGACAGGGAAAAAGCATGATATGGGATACTCTTGCTTTTAACCCTGATGATATGAGATATTCTTGCTCTAGTATAGCTTGTTTGCAAAGGTATTATCGGGGGGAAAGAAAGCTGAATATTTTGAAAGGCTTCGTTGGGAGTGCCCTCTCAGATATGAGGAAGGGTTGAGCATTTTTGCAGGTCTGCTTGTCCGTTGGGGATGGAGGTCGACATATATAGGAGTCTCCCTAACAACAAGTAGTAATGCTATTCCTTTACCCTGCTTGGTCATAGCATGGTAGTGGGAGCTGCCAGCTTCACATGTTTTAACTCTGTCAGAGCACTTTGAAAAAGTGGTATGTGGTATCTGGCTCTCGAGATTCGGAGAACGATGCTTCTTCGATTTTTGAGAAAGCAATCATGGTGGGGGTCTGGCTCTCGAGATTCGGAGAACAGTGTCTCTTCGATTTTTGAGAAAGTAATCATGTTGGGAGTCTGGCTCTCGAGATTCGGAAGGCGGTGCCTCTTCGATTTTGGAGTAAGCAATCTTGTTGGGAGTGTTTTCTCGGATGTGAGTAAAGGTTGGGCATGTTTGCTAGTCTACCTTGCCACGAAGCACGGAGGTTGACACACAGGGACTTTCCAATTATCCAGCAGTGGTACTGTTCCTTTACCCTTGTGGGTAATAATATGGTAGCTAGACCTTCAAAATTTATGTGTCTAAACTTTGTTAGTGCTGTTTCTTTGCTATTCTTTTACCTTTCTTGGTCAGAGCGATGTAGTGGGAGCTGCAAGCTTCACGTGCTCAACTTTGGCAGAGACTTTGACAAAGTTATCTGTGGTACCCATGAGCTATTGTTGCGTGTGGGAAGTGGGTGATTGAACAGTAAGATTCATGTGCTTTCTACTTCACCAGAAGTCTTCGACAGAATGCCCATAATTTCCGCAAAGCTAAGTGTGCGTGTGACAGGTGCTGACAAGGCTAGAAAAGAAGGTGCCTCTTCGATTTCTGAGATCGACCTTCGTGGTCTCTGAGCAGCCCAGCTTTTGAGAAAGCGAGCGCCTCTTCGATTGATTCGGAGAACGATGCCTCTTCGATTTTTGAGAAAGCAATCATGCTGGGGGTCTGGCTCTCGAGATTCGGGGAGCAGTGTCTCTTCGATTTTTGAGAAAGTAATCATGTTGAGAGTCTGGCTCTCGAGATTCGGAGGGCGGTGCCTCTTCGATTTTTGGAGCAAGCAATCTTGTTGGGAGTGTTTTCTCGAATGTGAGTAAAGGTTGGGCATGTTTGCTAATCTACCTTGCCACGAAGCACAGAGGTTGACACACAGGGACTTTCCAATTATCCAGCAATGGTACTGTTCCTTTACCCTCTCTTCGATTTTTGAGAAAATAGTCATGTTGGGAGTCTGGCTCTCGAGATTCGGAGGACGGTGCCTCTTCGATTTTGGAGCAAGCAATCTTATTGGGAGTGTTTTCTCGAATGTGAGTAAAGGTGAGTAAAGGTTGGGCATGTTTGCTAGTCTACCTTGCCACGAGGCACAGAGGTTGACACACAGGGACTTTCCAATTATCCAACAGTGGTACTGTTCCTTTACCCTTGTGGGTAATAATATGGTAGCTAGACCTTCAAAATTTATGGGTCTAAACTTTGTTAGTGCTGTTTCTTTGCTATTCTTTTACCCTTCTTGGTCAGAGCGATGTAGTGGGAGCTGCAAGCTTCACGTGCTCAACTTTGGCAGAGAACTTTGGCAAAGTTATCTGTGGTACCCATGAGCTATTGCTGCGTGTGGGAAGTGGGTGATTGGACAGTAAGATTCATGTGTTTTCTACTTCCCCAGAAGTCTTCGACAGAATACCCATAATTTCCGCAAAGCTGAGTGTGCGTGTGACAGGTGCTGACAAGGCTGGAAAAGTAGGTGCCTCTTCGATTTCTGAGATCGGCCCTCGTGGTCTCTGAGGAGCCCAGCTTTTGAGGAAGCGAGCGCCTCTTCGATTTCTGAGATCGGCTTTCGTGGTCTTTGAGCAGCCCAACTTTTGAGAAAGCAAACACCTCTTCGATTTATGAGATCAACCCTCGTGGTCTCTAAGCAGCCCAGCTTTTGAGAAAGCAAACGCCTCTTCGATTTCTGAGCAGGCGCCCCTTCGATGTCTGAAGCTCCGTCGAGTGCAGCTTTTTATAGGGGCTGGCATTAAGTTCCAAAGCACACTTGAATCTCCACCAGTAGAAGCTCCATTCTTGCACTTCTAAGATCTTGATTTGTCCGACCTCTTCTCTCTTCAATACCTTTGAAAATGTCTGGCCCCTCCGACCGTCGTTTTGACTTGAACCTTGTTGAAGAGGTAGCCCCGCCTTCTCCAGACAACATATGGCGCCCATCCTTCGTCTCCCCTACTGGTCCTCTTACCGTTGGGGATTCCGTGATGAAGAATGATATGACCGCTGCGGTGGTGGCCAGGAACCTTCTCACTCCCAAAGATAACAGACTACTTTCCAAACGGTCTGATGAGTTAGCTGTTAAGGATTCACTGGCTCTCAGTGTTCAGTGTGCAGGTTCTGTGTCTAATATGGCCCAACGCCTATTTGCTCGAACCCGCCAAGTTGAATCATTGGCGGCCGAAGTGATGAGTCTCAAACAGGAGATTAGAGGGCTCAAGCATGAGAATAAACAGTTGCACCGGCTCGCACATGACTATGCTACAAACATGAAGAGGAAGCTTGACCAGATGAAGGAAACTGATGGTCAGGTTTTACTTGATCATCAGAGATTTGTGGGTTTGTTCCAAAGGCATTTATTGCCTTCGTCTTCTGGGGCTGTACCGCGTAATGAAGCTCCAAATGATCAACCTCTGATGCCTCCTCCTTCTAGGGTTCTGTCCAGTATTGAGGCTCCGAATGATCCCCCTCCGATGCCTTCTCTTTCTGGGGCTCTACCGACTGCTGAGACTTCTCCTAAGCAACCTTTGTGAAGGCTCCATCTTGTTTGTTTATTTTGACTCATGTATATGTACATATTTGTAGCTTATCGGGGATATCAATAAATAAGTTTTCCTTCATTTCAACGTATTGTGTTAAATACACCAAAGCCTTCTTCGCTAAGTTCTTTGAATTTTCTTTTGTTGAAGCTTGTATGTTGAAGCTTTCTGAGTGGAGCATGTAGGTTGGGGTAGTGTTCCCTTAATTTTTCGAGTGAGGAAAACTTCTCGGTTGGAGACTTGGAAAATCCAAGTCACTGAGTGGGATCGGCTATATGAATCTTAGAACGCCATTGTGCTCGGTCCTGTGTCATGTCCTTCGTTAGATCCAAGTACTCTAAGTCTTTTCTTAGAGTCTCTTCCAAAGTTTTCCTAGGTCTTCCTCTACCCCTTCGGCCCTGAACCTCTGTCCCATAGTCGCATCTTCTAATCGGAGCGTCAGTAGGCCTTCTTTGCACATGTCCAAACCACCGTAACCGATTTTCTCTCATCTTTCCTTCAATTTCGGCTACTCCTACTTTACCCCGGATATCCTCATTCCTAATCTTATCCTTTCTCGTGTGCCCACACATCCAACGAAGCATCCTCATCTCCGCTACACCCATTTTGTGTACGTGTTGATGCTTCACCGCCCAACATTCTGTGCCATACAGCATCGCCGGCCTTATTGCCGTCCTATAAAATTTTCCCTTGAGCTTCAGTGGCATACGGCGATCACACAACACGCCAGATGCACTCTTCCACTTCATCCATCCAGCTTGTATTCTATGGTTGAGATCTCCATCTAATTCTCCGTTCTTTTGCAAGATAGATCCTAGGTAACGAAAACGGTCGCTCTTTGGTATTTCTTGATCTCCGATCCTCACCCCTAACTCGTTTTTGCCTCCATCTGCACTGAACTTGCACTCCATATATTCTGTCTTTGATCGGCTTAGGCGAAGACCTTTAGATTCCAACACTTCTCTCTCAATGTTATGTACACTTAATGAAAATTGTTAATAATAATAAAAAATAAAAAATAAACACACACACACACATTTAAGTATTTAAGCAACTCGTCACTTAGTACTATAGTTTCTTATGTTCGATTCTC
The DNA here is from genome assembly GCF_042453785.1 of Malus domestica. Taxonomy (NCBI): domain Eukaryota; kingdom Viridiplantae; phylum Streptophyta; class Magnoliopsida; order Rosales; family Rosaceae; genus Malus; species Malus domestica. The sequence continues at coordinate 10,258,184 of NC_091673.1, forward strand.
GCCAAAATCAAATTCGAACCACATTATTATGATTGACTAATTGTGAGACTTAAGTCACTCTTCCACTACTTTAATATGAATAATTATCATTTATTCTAAAACAGAAAAATAGTATTTAAGCAACGTGCGAATTAATCTATTGGAGAAAATAAAAATAAAAAATATTCTGGCATTACCGGGGAAGTTTGATGGCGGGAGAAAAAGAGCAAAGGTGGCGGAGGAAATGCGGAGCCAAAATTGACAGGTGACGAAGAACAGGCACCTAGTCCTAATCAACTTCTCCTTCTCCTCTTGCGTCACATGCATCACCAATGCTCCGCCTACCTATCCGCATCCTCACCAATGGGATGTGTGAATGGACCAAACTACCCTTCCTTCCTCCTTCCCTGGGGATCTTGGCAGCCAGTGGACCCTCCAGAAATTAACAAACGATAGGTCACCACCGAAAGAGGGGATTTTGGTCGGATTCTCTTTGTGAAGATTTTAGGGATTCTTTAATTACATTCGTTTATAGTGGATCATGCGGTCAGTTTTCGTAAAGTACTATTTATATTCAATTTTAAATAAAATATTTTAAAATAATTTCTGACCGCACGATATATATGATTTGAGGATTCTCGGAATCCTCACTTGTCACCACCAACCAAGGCCCAGAAAATGTCAAATCGATCATAGTACATATGGGTAGGCCTGGGCACGCTTCTGTACGGTTCAGTATGGATTAGGATATGAGCGTACACGCATTTGTCTATCTTTTTCGTCTTACATCAAAAAGATTATATTTATCAAAAATCACCTAAATTCAAAACAATGTAACCGTTGGATTGAGTTATATGTTTATTGATCTACTAAAATATAGACGGTTTGGATTGTTGTTACAAAGTGGACCCTACGTAATAGTGTGTGTTCTGGATCCTAATATGATATTTTTGACCTCCAGATGTATACAATAATTCAACAGTGGAAAAGTCTTACCATCCACTAAATAATCGAAGGGCAATTTGGATTGCTATGGTTTCATCGTCTAAAAACAATACACAAACCAAATCCAGTATATATATATGTCAGTTAAATATATTCGCAGTCATGTTTGCTACAGATATGGCTTCTCAGTCCCAATCTCAGCCGTCAGCGCCGTCGTTATTGCCGCCATCGACGACGTCGACTCTGGATGCTCCACTAGGTGCGCTCGGGTTCGAGCTTGAAGAGATAACCCTCAACAAGGTCTCTGGTCGCCTCCATGTCACCGAAAACTGCGTCCAGGTCATCATCTTCTTTCTCTTTTCATATCATGAATCTTTTCCTGCTCAAATTTCTGAAAGATGTTAATTACAGAAGCAAAACAAAACATATATGACTAACTACTTACCATTCTTTCCTGCTGAGACCAGCCATTCAAGGTGCTACATGGAGGGATATCAGCGCTCATCTCTGAGGCCCTGGCTAGCATGGGAGCTCGCCTGGCCTCTGGTTTCCAAAGGGTGGCCGGGATTCACCTCAGCATCAGCCATTTGAAGCCCGCCCAGCTCGACGACCATATCTTTGCTGAAGCCTGCCCGGTCAATGTCGGTAGGACCATTCAGGTAATCCTCTCAAGTCTTCATCAGCAACTATCATTTCCAATTAAAACACAACAGTTATATCATTATCAATTCTCCATCTCATTCTTCCCAACAATCTATTTCCAGATAACTTCCTACTGAAAGAGATTTATACTAAAGAAATGTGAATGCAAATACCCAATTATCCACATTGGTTTTTCATCTTTCATCAGTTTATCATTTCCTTTTCTGTAACGAATATTGATCAACGGATTACATCATTCAAGGATTGTTTTCGGGTTTGGCTATTTTTGGGCAGGTTTGGGATGTGAAACTATGGAAGATTGATCCTTCGAACTCAGACATCAAATCCATCGTATCATCATCAAGAGTAACTCTTTTAAGCAACATGCCTGTGCCGGAGCACGCGAAAGGCGCCGGTGAAACGCTCAAGAAGTATGCCAAATTATAAACTTTGTAAACACCCCCCCCCCCTATTCATGTTCAACTCTGCTTGTTATTGAACCAACAGAGAAATCAAAGACGTTTTGATTTAGCATTATAATTCAAACAACTATATCAAACTCTAGATGAGATTGTCAAAGTAAAGCCTAGCTTTGGCATCGACAAAGTACAAGGAATGAGACACATTGTACTGATGATCGCAACCCAAATTAGGTAGGCCGATCACACAAACTACAAAGCCACGTAGTTTCAGTCTCCTAATATGAAGCAAGGAACGAGTTAGACTAAAGCATCCGTTCGATAACCATTTTGGTTGTCATATTTATATTTCATTTTTTGTGCTAGAAGGGAAAGTAGGTGTGGAGAAGGATGAAGAGAGGTGGTGGGAGAGAGGAGGAGGAAATGGAGGAAACTATATGAAAACAAAAACTTGAAAGCGAAAACAACTTAAAATTGTTTTCAAATTTTGCGTTTTAATTTTCATATTGTGTGTCATTCTTCCATACACCCTCATTTCTCATTACTTCTTATCCTTCTTCATTCCTCTTCTCCCTTGTACTTTTCCTCCATCAATGGCACAAAGGACGAAGGCTAAAAGCTAAAAACGCAATGGTTATCGAAATGGGCCCAAAGTTTGTAGCTTTTTAATAAATCATACAACTTAACATTGTTCCTATAAACAAAATTGAAAATTTGATTAAATCTGCAAATACTCGATTCAAGAGTATACATCCATACACACACCAAGTTGAGATTAAATGGGAAAATCTACAAGACTACATGTACATAATTTGATTCAACAACAAATTGTGAATTCTTGTCAAACCGAGTTGCGGAAATCTGTTCCCTTGAAAACCCCAAAAATTCAAAATAGTATGAGCAAAAGCATGTGTTTTTTATTTGATAAGCAATGTAAGAGAATTGGGGAAGGAAGAAAATGCAAATTACCTGAGAGCGGCAAGCTGCTTGGCCAAGTTGTTGATCTCAACGCCGGAGAGTTTGAGAGAAGAAAGCATTCCGGGCACCTCCCGGGACACCACATTGGATAGTTTGTCCACTGAAGCTGCCAATCTTCTCATAGCCTGAAATCCCAATAAGCTTCATTCGCTCACAAATTGATAAAATGATTCCATTGCTCAAAATTCAAAGCACAAAAAAAATGCAGGGGATGTGAGTGAGCGAGTGAGTGGCTTACGTTTATTGTTAGAATGCAAAGTATAGCGACGGAGAAAACCGCCGCAGAATCCTGCAGGTCAGAGCGCCATTAACTCAATAAGCAGCAATTACTGGTTAAGTGGTAAAATGGGCGAATGGGTTTTACCGTGGAGAGGACGAAGAGGAGAGAGAGAAGGCCCAACTCGGCGGTGGATCGAATTCGCTGAGCTTGACGGTTTGTGCGGACGGAGTAATAGCAGAGGAGGAGGAAGAAGAAGATAGCAGCGGTTGCGTTTGGGACTTGGGAGGATGGAGTCCTTGAATTGAAAGTGGGTTTTGGGAGTATCGGCAGTTGCTGCGTCGATGCAGATGGAATATTGGGATTCTGGGAAACAAGAGAGGCGGTTGTGCGGCTGCCGCCGTGAGGAGAGCTCCATGGCTTCACCGTCAAGACCACTGGAAGGGGCTGGACCCACATCTCGACCGTGGAACTCTGCCTGCTGTCGTCCAAAACAAAAATTGGAACGACGTCGTGCTTCTTTAATCTGTTTGTTCTAAGTCCCATCTCCAAACGGCATGCCGTTGTGCTTACCTTTTTATGTGACAAAAAAAATATTCCAAACTTTTGTTTTTGCCTTTATTTTTTGGTATGTCTTATAAAACTCGAATTTAATCTTACTTTTATCCTTCAAACAAATACATATCACCTTGCCAATAGCTCTTTTCTCTTTTGAAAAATACTTGCTTTTCAGCTCAGATTGGCTATCAATTCTTTTGGTATTGATTCTATAATCAATTCTCTTCTCTCTTTTTTTTTAATAAAAATACTCTACCACCCAATAAGTTTTGAATACGTGCAATTACTTTTTATTTGGTTTTTTTTTTTCCAAATTCATCTATATTTGTGTCAATATCTATATAGTTTCTTTCTAAACCCAACTCAAACTTTAAGTGTGAAACATCTTTATTATTCTATTGCATAATTATCATCATGTAATATTTCTCCTACGTTCTAGTTCGGCAAAAACCCGAATACACTCTTATGAAGAAAAACAAGCTCTTTATGTGATAAAATAAAGGTGTAAGTGAATAATTCAAGAGTGACTTTTGAAGGTAAAAATGTCCTTACCATTAAAAATGAACAGTACCAGGAATGTTTCGTTAAGATTTCCAAAAAAAATTCCAAACTTTTACTTTTCTTTTTTTTGGGTATGCCTTATGAAACTTGAATTTAATCTTACTTTTCTCCTTCAAACAAATACATATCACTTTGCCAATAGCTCTTTTCTCTTTTGAAAAATACTTACTTTTCAGCTCAGATTGGCTATCAATTCTCTTGGTATTGATTCTATGATCAATTATCATTTCTTTCTTTTTTTTGAACAAAAATACTCTGCGACCTAATAAGTTTTGAATACGTGCAATTACTTTTTATTTGATATTTCTATTTACCAAATTCATCTATATTTGTGTCAATAGCTATACAGTCTCTTTCTACATCAAATTTAAACTTCAAGTGTGAAATGTCTTTATTATCCTATTGCATAATTATCATCAAATACAAAATGAAATTAACAATAAAAGTAGGATTTGTCATTAAATTCATACACAATAATCAAGGCCTAACCATCACGTAATTTTTCTCCTACGTTCTAGTTTGGCAAAAACCTGAAGACACTTTCATAAAGAAAAACAAGCCCTTTTTGACATATGAATGGTGATTTTGAAGTTTTGGATCCTTCAACTAAGGTATAAATCGATTGATGCAATTTTTTTTTTCAATTATTTTATGAACCCAAAGCAAAAATCCAGCTGATGTCTAAGAAGCTCGCTTGCACTTACTTCAGTCAATGTCCTATTGTTGAGTGTAAAAAACTTTTACTTTAGGAATTTGGTTTCTTTCTTTTTCAATTTGTGGTAAGTTGTTATTAAAATAGTGATCAACAATACAATTTTTATATTTATGTTCACGCTTCTTTCGCTTGCACTTACTTCAGTCAATGTCCTATAGAGGTTGATGAAGACTCCATGAAAAGCAACTGTTGGAAGGAGAGAACATCAGAGGAGACAATGCTTTGATTTTGGTTTTTCATTTTTTCAAATGCGTGTTAGGATGAATTTACATATTCCGTTGGGGCTTTGAGACCTCAAACCCTAAACTCTAAACCGTTTTGGGTTTAAAGAGATATTGATGGTTTAATTAAAAACAATATGGTGTAAAGAGTAAGTTTGGTATAGAGAGAAGTTATATGAGTTATATAGCTTATATGTGTGCTTTTTCCTCTACTGATTTATGATCTGATTAGCGTGGAAACATATGAAGATGGAAGAAGAATCATATCAAGGTGGTAGAAGAATAACAACTCACATTTGGCATCTATTATCTTTCGGTCCAGTCACATACTGTTCTTTAATTCTGTACAAATTATCAAAATTTGTGCTGCATATACATACACACACACACACGCACATATATATATATATTGAACCGATGCTTCATCATATACCTCCATCAACGTCGAAATCGACCTAACTTTGCAATGGAGGGAGCCAACGGTAAGTGTGTTAGAACCTCTCACTTTTACTTAGCACAATGTATTTCCACTAACAAACGCAACAGCTTAACCCAAAATGTTACTAGCATCAAGATGATGCCACCGGCCTTGCCCGAACGGCCGCCATCTTCTTTCTTTCATGCACTTATTGGTATTGACTGATTAGTCTCTCTTTCTTGAAACTTATGTGTTTTCTTGGTGACGAAGAAAACCCCGCGACCTAGTAAAGTCTGGATGCTTGTGATCACTTTGTAGCTCTAACTTTTATGCTTTCATGGGTTTCTCATACAGATGTGCAGGATAGAGATTACAAGTTTTTAAGAAAGGCGGTTGAGGAAGTATATGAAGGTGTTGAATGTGGAGATGGAGGCCCTTTTGGTGCCGTTGTTGTACAAAATGATCAAGTTGTTGTGAGCTGTCACAGCATGGTCTTGAAGAACACAGATCCAACCGCGCATGCTGAGGTCACAGCAATAAGAGAGGTTAGACTGACGAAGGAACTTAGATGCAACCGGGAGGCCAAGGTGGCGGTATCCTAAAGCTTGGAATACCGTTATCCTAACGTCCCGATTGCAAGGAAGTTTCTCCTGAAGTTTAGACCTATCTCATATGAATTCTTCTCTTTTCATATTGTTTTTTGTTCTGCAAGGCATGTAAGAAGCTGAAGCAGACTGAGCTTTCGGACTGCGAAATGTATGCATCTTGCGAGCCTTGCCCCATGTGCTTTGGTGCCATCCATCTCTCAAGGATCAAGGTTGAACTGGCTCAAAATTCTTCCCTTGTTTCTTCCTTAATTTCCGGTTTAATCTATAACACGTAGTTTGTACACTAATCTCTAACAGAGGCTGGTCTATGGAGCCAAGGCAGAAGCAGCCATTGCTGTCGGTTTTGGTGATTTTAGTGCCGATGCATCGAGAGGTACCGGCTTCTACCAAAAGGCACAACTGGATATCAAAAGAGCAGATAGTTGCAGAACAGGTCTTTGAGGAACAAAGGCAAAGTTCCAAATGTACTGAACTCTGTTGCTGTGCTTCCAAATGGCTTCTACTCCATCAAGCTTTGACATGTCGAATAAATTAATACAACGGTAGTAGCCGTGCTTATTCGATCCTCTATAGCGAAATGCGAAGCATTTTGATCGTTATGTTAAGCTCTAATAGTAATGCCGAATCCAGTCAAGCAAATACTTCTAGCCTTAGATGGCAGCACATAATTTACAGCAGAATCAAATATTTGGCAATTTTTGCATCTTATTGCAATTCATACCAAGCAAACAGCCCGCGTTTTATTTATATAAGTTATAAGAGGCCCTAATGCATCGCATTGGATACTTCAATACATAACCCAATGGGACATTTACTGATCCATAATATCTTATTTTCTACGATAATCGTTTAGTATTAGCATAAATCTTTTACGTACAAAGTGGGAAATCAAGTCTATGCACTACGTAGCTTTTGCGAATCCTACCCTGAGATTACCGAAGTCAAACACCGTGTGGTATGCTCCCAAGAACAGAGCTCCAAGAACCCTGCAGAATGTAGTAACGTCGTTACATTCTTGTACAAAACTTAAAATCAATAATCGGACATGTCATGTCTCATGGATAATCAGGGGCGTAGTCTCTCCCCTCCGAGTTTTAGCATAATCACAGAAATTCGTTAAGTTGAACATAGAGGGTTCATAGTGGCTTACCATAGAGGACCTTGTGGAGGAGGCACATCCAAAGCAGTAAATCCACTAAGGCAGACAGTGGAGCATTTTTCTTCAACTTTAAGTATGTACTGAACATGAAGTCCGAACGGTGTAAAAAAATTTCAAGGAAAAAATCTTCAGGAATGAAGTGAGACTTGAAGCATTAAGTATACCTGTTCTGGAGAGAGGGCGAAGGATTTGTTTCCAATTGTAAATGAAATGTCTGGCATGAACGCAATGTTATCACAGTTGACAAACGACTTTTTTACCGGATTTGGAAGCTTCTCGCACAACTTTATAATTCACAAAACATTTGCAACGAAAGAAAAGAATTAAAAAAACTTCTAGAAATCGGTCGATAATCTATATGCATATTATCAGTCATGGAGCCGCAGACTTGAAGAACAATTACCTCATTCACATAGCTAAATATTTTTTCCTTTGCTATTTGTTTTTTAAGCTGTAGTTGAACCCAGTAGACTACCATTTCACACAAGGTACATAAAGGAGTTTCATCGACTGATGACTCCCTCCCGGTTTTGCTCTCAATCACTGACTCAATGTTATTGCTGCAGAAGTAAAGTTTTTCCTCATGTTATGGTTATTTTGATGAAGTTGTAAAAACTGATAACAATTGTAAGAAAAAGAAGTCTCAACTTTATATTCCGAGAACTGTCGTATAAACATAGACCCATGTCCACACACACTATATCAGGCCGTACCTGCAGACAATGTGGGGTAAATTATAAATTAATGCAGTAATCCATTTCTTGAGAGGAATTTCAAATGAAGTTTTGAGGAGGTGAAAAGGAAAAGAAAACACAAACCCCAGATACTAAATATTCCCATATCAAATTTCCATAAGTGGAAATGACATTTTTACATTCCAAGCTCGCAAGCCCGTCTGCTCCAATGGCATGGTTGATCTGAGCCACAATAGTCTGAAAAGGAAGAGCTAATCAATGATGGAATACAGGTTGTTACTGCAGAACGAAAGCACAACAACAACAACAAAGCCTTTTCCCACAAAAGCACAAAAGAAGGTAAATTAATTTAAGTATTAGGCACGAGTTGATACAGTTGGACCAGCGAGGAAGGATGTCCCTGAATCTATAATGGCACCACACCCGCCCTTGCACAGTCCTGACAATTTCAAATCTTGATGTTATGCCATGAATTCCTAGACTTGCCGAGCAATTTTAATCTTTGAAGATGGAATAAAGATAGTTAAAACAACATAGGAGTGGAAATGTGGTAAAACCTGTAGAATTGTCTGCAACGATAACATCTCCAACCTCAATCTATAGAGATCAATGAAACCGAATCAAATGTCATTTCTTTAGGCAAGAAGAACATATTAGAGAGGAACACCAACTTTTTATCACTACAATAAACCTGCCAGTAACCCTTTTGTGAAATTGGGACATAGGTGTGATCACCAATAAAGTGCCTCCAATCAAATCCACCAAAGACGATCTCACCTCCCAACTTCGATGTTGGATCATGATTTAGCCAAATGGAGAAAATTTCCTGGCTCATATGACCTTGTTGCACCATGTTAAACCTGTACCCGGATAACTAATGCAAGCTTTTAACCATAAAAAATCTTCTTATTTCTAAAAGCATCAAATTCCAACAAGAAGAGAAATACCGCTAAACTAAAAGCTAGTTAATGATACATCAGTGTTAAACAGTTTATGCCAGAACCATACCACACTGGTGTGGCTTCACCAACAGAGATATCCTGAAATCCAAGTCCAAGGACTCCATCAAACTTCGCCGTTAAGAATGTTAGGAATCCTTCCCTTGTAATCTCAACAAATTCCTATAGGATGGGAGCAGATATAGCAATAGCATCAACAACTTGGAAAAGGAACACATTTAAACAAAAACTTCAGATAAACCAAAATGGAAAAAGAGAGCAACCCACTTGATCTTTGATGATAACATTCCCAATTTTCGAATTATCTCTGCTGAAGTAGCCGGAAATCGAACCAGACCCATAAGGAATTTTGCAGGGTATTCCTAAATAACAACACACACATCAATTTTCAGTTTAATTCTATCAAGAATTGATCAAACGTAAGGGTTAAAAAAATTTACCAATTTTGGAGTAAGTGCTTGAAAGGCTTGCCCTGTATTTAGAATGAAAATAGCAAGAAATCTGCAGATATCCATTACTTTACAAACTGCTCAAAGACTCCAGGAACAACAAAACACTTGAAAAAATTCACTGCAAATTACACTTACAGAAAAGATGCATCTTGAAGATGGGACCCACAGATTGGAGCTGCCAGTGTCAAAGACAACACCCAAGTACTGTGGTGGGGTGCCAATAGCAATCTCTCCATAAAACTGGGTGTCCAGATAATTTTTCAGATACACAATGTTGGATTTAAGATCATTGGGTTGAAGAGCTTGTGACCTGGTGAGTCTTGCATCATTTAATCTGGTGAGGTCCAAAGGCTGCTTCTTTAGACCAATTCTCAGTAGCCCATCACTGGATTTTGTAGCACTAGACAAAGAGGCTGACCAAACCCACAGGCAAATTGCAACCAGAAGTACCTTCAACCCCATTTTCCAGAGAGCTTCTCCGGCTGCCATGGAATAATAGTAAAATACAATCTTAGCAGACTGAATTTCACAGCCGTACAGTTGGACCCCAACCTCATAACTATTCATCCATTCAATTTCATTAACGTGTATACGACAAATTTTCACTACCAAACTTCAAAAACCTTCTCGTTTTCTTTTGATTCGAGGCTAAACTAGAGAAAAAGATTCGAACTTGAGTGCACAAAATATACAACACTAATCTATGCCACCTTGATATACAACTTTAAAAACTTCATATAAAATCATCATATTGCAAAGATTTGAACTTGCCTAAGAAGTTTTCTGGTATGAAAGGAAATTTTCAATTAAGCCTGGTGACTACATCATAGAAGAGTGGAATATTCCATGATTAAGCTCATCTTCTTACTAAATCCCGTTTATATTCAGAGTCTGACAACATAAAAAATGCCCGACAAGATAAGGTTATCCCATATGTTCAATTCACATGGTAACAAGTACGAAGATGTAGAATATTAAGTTAGTAATGATAATTTAATGATGAGAGGTAATGGGAATTTAGAAACTTGATAGTGTTCATGCTTCATACCTGGAAGCAGTTTCAGGTGGGAAGGAGTGGCATGGCTTTACGTGGAGAATTGTGAGAGTGGCACCAGTTGCCGTTTTTATGCCTTTTTTCGTCCACAATTTATAGAGAGAGAGAGATGGAGAGTTTGGGAAACCGCAAGGCAGTTTCCAGATCCGTAGGGGTTGGAATTGACCAAAGAATATAGGGAGAGCGACACATATCTTGCTTGCAGAGATTGCTCAGCTAATATCTTGCTTGCAGAGATTGCTCAGCTGCTAACTGCTAAGGATTTGTTAATATAACGTTGGAGTTGAGTAGGGAAATTTCTTCATGAATTATTGAATGACCACAATTGCAAGTGATAGTTGGCACATACTGACATACTGATAAGCGATCAGAAGTGTACTGGTTACAAACTTTTACTAAAAATTGAAACAAATGTAATATAAAAAATAATAGAGGATCCTAGATTCCTAGAACGTGTTTTATATACCTGCTTTTGTGTTAATTCAGTGGTGTTCGAGTTCTTTTTTTATATTAAAGTTTGTAATCGGTTCTGTTTTGTAATATTTTGATCACATTATTGATACCTCAGCTCACTTACATGGATTTTAACTATGTAGAACCGGCATTTTAAGATGACATCAACAACGTGATAAGTAAATTCTTCCCACCTATTTAATGAATGATTTATGACACTTTGCTATTTGTTTTCTTAAGTTTTGGGTGATTTGTTGCAGGTTTAGTTTTGACGGTTTAAAAATGTATTCTTCCCTAACTCGTTCAGGCTTTAGTTGCTAAAGAACGGGTAATTTTGAGAGTGATTCTCTTCATATCATCTCAACTACCTAAACCCTATCTGACTTGATCATTCATGTTCAGAAAATCCCTAAAGGTATGTTTGGATGAGGGTTTTAGAAGACTCAAGAGATTGATGTCAAATTACGAAGAAATTGACCATAAAATGTAATATGGATAAGATTAGAGAAATTGTCCATGAGCGATTGAGCATTACGAAAGCATGTGTGAAGGGTTTCTCTAATTTCATCAATGTTACATTTATGATCCATTTTTTATAACTTGATATCAATCATTTGGGTTTTCTAAAGGGGTGTGATATCCACACATCCTTTTTTACTTCTCACACACCCCTCTAATTTTTGGGCGTCGGATCAGATGAATTGAAGAAGATCAACGTACAGAAATTAACAAAGAGTGTGTGTGGATAGCAGATCCATTTCTAAAACGCTCATCCAAACATTACCCTACAAAATATTATATATATATATATATATATATATAAAGTTTGGGCCTAGTGAGCCATCCTCGTGATGGGCCCAAATAGAGAGCCCAAAGGTTGATGGTTGGGTTGGGTTACTTAAATATCAGAAAGTAAGGGGTAATTGCTGTTTGACCCTTAAACTATTGTCTTAGTTGAAGTTGACATTTTATAGGTAAATTAATTAAGTGAACTATTTGAAATTAACTAATTAGAACTTCACCAGACTCGATAAAATTTCATCCATTTTTTTGTCAAATATTAGCATATGATTTAACACATGATTCACTAAGGATAAATTCGTCAACAACTTGATGACAATACGAATGAAATTTCATCGAATATGAGAGCAAGAGGTTAAGTAGCTGAGTTTAGATAGTTCAAGGTTAGTTCAGAGATCAAATTAAATTAGGATAATAGTTTAGGGGTCAAACGGAAAGAGGTTAGCGCCCAAATCAGGCGTGTAACGGCGGCAGGTTTTTCATCGTTACTTTCTTCATTTTTGCCGCTTGAGAGACGTTCATGTCGCAAAAAGGATAAAAAAAAAAAATATCCGAAACCCCAAAAATTCAAATACTTTCTCGGCACTCTGCAACTCTCTCAGTTTTCTGTCCAACAATGGCGTTGGACGACGACGACTGGGATTTGAGCGCCGAAGAATTCGACTCTCTGGAAAGAGACGCGTTCCAGAAACTCACTCAGCAACGCGTCAACTCCGCTTCCACGTGTTCTTCTTCTTCCTCTTCGTATCCTTCGTTTGATCTCTTCCAGGTGCCCCAATCTTTTCCCAACAATTACAACAGCAACTGTAGTTTCCAGAGTTCCCCTGCGAAACCCATTTCGAATTCTCTTCCGAACAAGGTGAAATTCGTTTTTTCCCGTCAGTGGTTCCTTCTTTTATTTTCCAGGGTTTCGGATGCCTAATTAATGGAACTGTTCTTTCTTTGTTTCTGAATTTTGAATTATTACCATGTTTTTCTTGAATTTTTTTAGTAAAAATTAGAAATTTAACACCTTTATCTGTTTACATGTTTGTTTTGCAACTATGCAGGTAGCACCTTTGTCTCCCGGGACTAGAGTATTACCTCCATCAGTCCCATGTAAAGTAAACCTTGGTAATTTTCCCTCCTTGCCCATTTCTATTACACAAGTACTTTGAAGTTTTGAACTCTTCTCTTTTACTGAGTGTTAAAAATCAACTATTTCCAAGAAAAAATAGCATGAAACCTTATTTTGACTTCTTCGTCACGTATGCTACTTGTATCGAGCATGAATAGCGGTCTTCAAAGCAGTTATCACTTTGAATTTCGAAAACGAATCAGGAATTAAATGTCCCATCTTGACAATGGTCAATGGTTAATCTTCCAATTCCATACCAGTTTGAAGCTTTTGCGCTCAACTGATTTACTCGCTGGTTGCATTGTTATATTCTGGCTAACTCTGGGCTCGTACCTCTATCTCGTTGCCTTTTTGCAAGAAGGTGAACGTCTAAAGGAGCTACCTAAGATCACTGTTAAATTTTTTCTTCATGCTAGTGGAAACATTGCCGCAAAATTTCCTTATGACCAGGTATTCCTTTCTGTAAAGAATGTTCCTTCACAACACTTGTCAAACTCTTTGTTTTCTTATCAATTAGATTCCATGTTGCACCAGGCGGTAGTAGGTGCTGTTCGCAAGATCCCCAAAGCCACATGGTACGCTAAAGAAAGGTATCCCTACTCAACTCTCCATCCTACCCAAAGCCACTTCCAAAATGCATTATGCTTTTTCTTCATATCTTCTATGGACTTTTGAAAAACATGGGCATGTTATGGGATGGAGCCCCAGCCAGATGTAATAGTGTTGAATCTGCAGATTATGGATGTTCCCTATACCTTCTTTGTCTTCTGCTGAGAAGGTTCTTCATGAGACATCTGGTGTTAACATTGAGGTGATAACTTTTGCTCTTTTTCAGTTTTTACTCAGGTGTTACATGATGGTTCAGTTTAAATTGGAACGTTTTGATGTATACAGTGTTACCATTTGTGTTTGAAGTTCAGCAAATCGGGATGTTTTTTCATTTCATTTCATCATTTGATACTTTTTTGCAAATTGTTTCAGGTAGAGAACTTAGATCCCTTAGTTCACCGTGCTATTGCTGCTGCCTCTGTTGTTCCAGACCTTCGAGGTAAAGGGTGATTATGCTAGTATTTGTGAAGTTCAGTTTGTGCATAATTGATATGTTGGTATGAATTGTCTTTTCCTCTTCCAGACAGTTTTCTGTTTTTGCATAATTCTCTGGTTGATTGAATAAGACCTGTAACATGTAAATTAGAAAAAGAAAGATAGTTGACAATTCTGACTCCTATATGTTAGAGGGTAAGCTCATGAAAGAGCAAATATTGGTCTCACTTATGGTATTGTATGTCTTGCTCTGTTTTAGAGTGACAGGGTCTGTACATCTTTCATTTATTTTCTTTCTAACTTTTGCATGATATTTTTTTGTTTGTTCTTTTTTTTGGTGTCTTCCCTGTCCAGACCAATACGATAGGATACCTAGATGTATTGAATCAAAGCTCTTGGCATTTCAGCGAGAAGGTGTTAGGTATATTGTAAATCTGAAGAATCTCCTTATGTTGTGGATATTTATATTGTCTTTTTCTTACGTATCATTTTAAACTTTATCAGTATTGTTTTTCCAGGTTTATCTTGCAGCACGGGGGGCGTGCTCTCCTGGCAGATGAAATGGGATTGGGAAAGACTTTACAGGCAATAAATTCTTCATGCTTACTCTTTCTGTACCTTCAATGATAAACAGTTACATACAACCAATCCGGCATTTGAAAGTACTTTGTACTTATGTACAAGTTTTCCTGGTCGTTTTCCCTTGACAAGAAGCTCTTAAATCTGATGGATTTTTAACTTTGTAGAACTATGTATTATGGTACAGTAAGAACGCTAAAATAGGACAACATAGGTAGGCGCTTCCTATGACTATATGGGTTATAGCCTGCAAATGTCAGAAACTTTGGTAATCAGAAGTTTGGAGGACAAATGAAAAATACTTAATTTTGCTATAGGTTCAAGGAAACTAGAGAGATAAAGAAGAAAAAAAGTGAGTAGAAGATAGGGGAGAAAGTTTAGACAGAAATATCAGTGGGATCTTTGGAGGACATTGCAAATTGCGTGCTGTCTATGATTATGGTGAGTTGCAGATGCCAGATTTTTTGAGAAACCAAAAGAACTTTGGGTTGAATTCATACATCAAATCCAATTCCAGAATTGTTGGTATAATGTGGTGCCAATATGATGGAGTTCCCTCTTGCACAGTTGTAGGGTGATTTATAATGCTTCCATAGGATTGGAGATTATTTGCAAAACCATTCCCAATTTCAGCCTTAGATGGATACCTTATACATTTTGTTTTCAGGCTATTGCTGTTGCATCTTGTGTTCGTGACTGTTGGCCTGTTCTTATAATCACACCATCTTCCTTGCGTTTACAGTGGGCCTCTGTAAGTGCGGTATTGAATTCTGTTAGTAAGAAGGTTGATCTTGCCAAAAATAATGTACTTTTCTTTCTTTCTTGCAGATGATTCAACAATGGTTAAACATCCCTTCATCAGATATACTTGTATGTTATTCACTTTTCTTGTCTAAATATTCTGGTCACTTTTTGTTTATGCAGCTTGAATATTGAACAGATTTGTCTGTGGTCTGATGCCTTGTTAGTTATTGTAAACTATGTATTTGAATTCTTTTTCCACTAGGTTGTTTTGACTCAATGCGGTGGGACAAACAAAAGCGGGTTTACAATTGTATCCTCAAACGCCAAGGGGACCATTCATCTTGATGGCCTATTCAACATCATCTCCTATGATGTAGTACCTAAAATTCAGAATCTACTAATGGCATCAGAGTTTAAGGTGAGGATTAAAACACTCAGTGTAATGTTCTTTTTACTTTCTATAATTAAATAACTCAATCTTATATCTTAGACCATCAGCTGTATCAGAATACAGAGTATGTTGCCCTACAGATCCTACACCTCTGTTTTTTGGGTGGTTTTACAGCACTTAATATTAGAAATAATGATGTCTATTAGGCCGAATATGATTCAGTGTGCAAAGCACTAAAGCTGAAGAACATGTGAAAGAATGAGTACACGCTGATACGCCTTTAATTTCTTTAGTTATTTTTCAAAGAGTTCATAATTATAGATTGATTACCTTTTAGAGATGCTTGTTATTTACCATTCAACTCTATGTTACCTAAAACACAAGTCTGTGGTACACTTGATTACATGGAACCATGTGCTACACTTGTAAAGGTAGAATGTGAATGAAAATCTTAAACTATTTCCTTTTTGTCTGCAATGATGCGTGTTCTTCACATTTCTAACAGACCTAATGATAGAAGAGTTTGGTGTTTTCCTTGATACTTTTAGAAGGAATTAAGATATTTATGTTAGGATCAAGGTATATACTCTAGTTTTCATATTGGAACTTTAACACTATATAAAATTTTCTTTAGAAACAATTCGAGCCTCTTTTAAATTGATAAATAGTGTCTTGCTGGTCTTCTTTTTTTCTGTTTCCCGCTTCTTTCATATGCTGCTCCCTTTGATATGTTCTTAATTTCTTGTTCAGGTTGTGATTGCAGATGAGTCACACTTTTTGAAAAATGCTCAAGCAAAGAGGACAAGTGCCTCCCTTCCTGTCATAAAGGTCATTCTCTCTTGTGAACTGATGACTAGCTTTACAACTGCTAACTTTTTTCTCATTCCATTCTTGTAGTACCTGCCTTAGAGGGACCATTTGCATACATGTATGAGGTGTACGTTAGTAAGATATTTTTCTGTGGCTTTCTACCTTGAGTAGTAACAGTGATGTACCATTGTCATTTCTTCTCAACTATGATAATAAAAGTAGTGAACCTCACAGGCTGGTTCAGTGAATGAAGTTGATGAAAATATTGGAAACAATTTCAACACGTATCAATTTAAATTTGCGTCAAGTCATAAATGAAAGTTTGATGTTTATGCCTATTCTGGTAGAAATATATAGAGAGGAGTAAAGGCTCAGGAAACTGCTTATTGAAAGTATTGAGTTTTTTCTCCTTGACCCGTTTTGGTCAATAATGCAATGGGTTATTGAACGTATTGATCTCAATCTCTCTCTGTAATATTTTGAACAATTTCAGAGGGCTCAGTACGCAATATTGCTGAGTGGAACTCCTGCTTTGTCCCGACCAATTGAACTATTTAAGCAGGTATTTCAAAACTCTAGTTAAGAAGCTGCATAAATGTAAGTATCTTTATCTAGATTTTAATAATTTGTTTATTAATTTCTCTGAATTTTAACAGCTTGAAGCCTTGTATCCTGATGTATACAAAAGTGTTCACGAATATGGTAATCGATATTGCAAGGGCGTAAGTCACTATTTCTTATCCTGAAGATGTTCTATCAGGTCATGAGAGATTTGTTCCTTACTGGTTTGGAATTTCAGGGAACGTTTGGATTGTATCAAGGTGCATGTAACCATGAAGAATTGCATAATTTGATGAAGGCAACAGTGATGATTCGCAGACTAAAAAATGATGTTCTTTCTGAGCTTCCTGTGAAGCGTAGGCAACAGGTCAGTGTCTGTGTGCTTTTCCCAATCTGCGTTTTGACCCGTGGGATGGCCTTGGTAGTTACAATCAGTGATATTTACCCTCCCCCCACCCCCCACCCCTCTGTCTTCTCTCTTCTCTTGCTGATCTCAGGTCTTTTTGGATTTGGCCGAAAAGGACATGAAACAAATCAATGCTTTCTTCCGGGAGGTAATCCAAGTCTCGTTAATGAAGTTGATAAGTTGAGAATAAGTAGCTATTGCCCTCTTGGAGTTCCAACTAGCTGAAGTCCGTTCACGTTTTGTTGTGCTGTTATCTTATATGAAACCTTTTAATTTCCTTTTTCCCCATATTTTATTAGTTGTATGATTTCTTTGCTGTGGCACCATGGTTATACATTATTTATGTGCCTTGTAAAGTTTAATTGATATAAGGAAAATTATAATAGAGCGTTGCTGCTGTTTATCTCCTTTTTTGTAGTTGGAAGTGGTGAAAGGGAAAATTAAGGCCTGCCAATCCAAAGAAGAGGTTGATTCACTGAAGTTTACTGAGAAGAATCTCATGAATAAGGTATTCATGCATTACGCTTGCAGTGTAGGGCACATGGGGCAAAGATAGTTCCTTTCTTATGCTGAAAATGCTGAAATAGTCATGCCATTTCTTCTTGTAGTTTTTCTTTTACAATTGGATAGCTTAATTTGAACCCTTTAACTTCCTCATTTGTCCTCCAGATATATACGGATTCTGCTGAGGCTAAGATCCCCACAGTTTTGGATTACCTGGGAACTGTCATGGAGGTACTTCACCCTATATTATATCCTTCTCTCTGTCTTTAGTTATATTTTTCTAAGGTGCTTTTGTTTCCTTATCATTAGTTTAGTCTGAATGTTTTCCTTTTCAGAGTTTTAAATGTTCTTATATAATGGTTCTTGCAGGCAGGCTGCAAGTTTCTTGTATTTGCACACCATCAGTCCATGATTGATTCGATATATCAGTTTCTTCTGGTAAGGCCACATGAATTCAAAATTTCCTCTAAGATTGGCCAATTTCTTATAAGAACTTCCAATTTTCCAGAAAAAGAAAGTGGGTTGCATTCGAATTGATGGAAGTATCCCTACTGTAGCGAGGCAAGCTTATGTTACAGAATTTCAAGAAAAAGATTCTATCAAGGCAGCAGTGGTATGGTAGTTTGCTTCATTTATTTACTTTGTTTTTCTGTGTAACCTTACTGAGTTCTTTTGTCGTTTGAAAATTGTTAAAAAAATAAAATAAAATAAAATAAACTGAAAATTTGGAGTGCTACAACTCAGGTTGTTCTGTGATATATGTCTAATGTTTGTCATTAAATATCACCGTGCAGCTCTCTATCAAAGCTGGAGGCGTTGGATTAACATTGACAGCTGCAAGCACTGTTATTTTCGCAGAACTGTCATGGACTCCTGGCGATCTAATTCAAGCTGAAGATCGTGCTCATAGAATTGGCCAGGTAAAGTTTGTGATTCTGAAGAACTCTTTGCATTAATTTAAAAATATTCTCTTCGACAGTTCCATGTTTCCAAGGGTGATTGGTGTTGGGCTGACCTAAGCCTATTCTTAATTTGTTATACACGAACAGCAAACATTTGATGCATTTATGCATTTCCTTGATGTGTTTTGTTCATGTTTTTAGGTGTCTTCGGTCAATATATATTACCTTCTAGCAAATGACACGGTTGATGACATTATATGGTATGATTTTACACAATTCTCTACTTTCCAAATAGTTTGATGATTTTTGTATCTCTAACACTCTTCATCTTCAGGGATGTTGTTCAGAGCAAGTTGGAAAATCTCGGACAGGTAATTTCGATCCCTTCTTGGGGAGCGTCTTAAATATAGTAAACGTTGCACATACTTGCACAGACCTGACACATTACTGAGCTCTAATTCATCTTCTGTATTCCTTCTTGGGGGCAAAAAGGAAAAGAAACTTAGTTTTTTTTTAGAGTAAACTGAATTCTGGTTTTTGGACAATCAGATGCTCGATGGCCACGAGAATACCATGGAAGTTGCAGCCAGCCAGCCACGAAGCAGCCCTGCAAAGCAAAAACTTGCATTCAGCCAGCCGGGAAGCAGCCCTTCAAAGCAGAAAACACCCGACTCTTACATGAAGCGTTGTAACAGCAGGGAAGACCCCGAAAATCAGCCCAAGTTCAAAAACCCAAGGCACTGAATGAAGACTACCAAATGGTAATTTTGCCAGTTTGAAATGCGTTTAGAGCACAATATTGAAGCTAAACTAGTGATGTGAATGGTGAATGGTGATCTTACCGTGTCAGGTTAATGCAACCGTATAGTTATGTAGATGCTGCCGGAGTTGCATACAAGATTGTTTCGACACGCATGCAATCTATCGAGGTCCATCGGATCGCCCCCCTCAAACTCTTCTTAAAAATAGGAGCGTTTTTATACAATACACCGGTGTACTCTTCATTCATTCGGTGCATGCCATATACTGTAGAATACTAGAATTTTCGTAGACCGGGACCTCTGAGTAAAATTCAAGCATGTGCACCCAAGGGAAAGTGCTCGCAAGTCACATCACCCTAGGTAAGGGTGGCTTTTTTCAGGAAAGAAGCGTTCAGTGGAAAGTTATTCAGTTTAGCAAGCCTAAAAGGCACCATTGTTCGAAAAAGAACGAGAAGGAACTCATGCCCACATTCTAACTGTATACTGCAAGTATCGTATTAACTACAGGCGGAGACGGTACGCCGTGGAACAAAACAATTTTTGAGTAATTTAAAATTCATTCCTCAAGGCAAATAGGAATGTAAAAGTATTAGCCCAACGATGTGGGGGTTAACTAAACAGCATAATTTGAAAAAAACAGGTGGTCTAGTAACTCCTGCCCCAGTAGGTCCACTTCTTCGCAGGTTTTCCAGAGGCAAAACAAAGTGTCCCTGCACAGAAGTCGCATTTTCAATTTCCAAACACTTTGAGGCACTACTTTGTAACGAATGCACCTGCTGACCATAAACTAAACATGCTGTGAAGCTTCGTATGCAAATTAAAAACGTACCTTCAGGAAGTTCGGGCTGCTCAAATGGGGTGCACAGCGACTTGGCTGCTCCGATTTCACCCTTTGTTCGTTTTTTCACTTCCTCTTCTACTGCCTGGTAAATGTGAAGGAAACGGTGAAAGGAAAGACGATGACAGAAAAATTAAAAGGTTTGTAAAAAAGAAACATGAGTAGTACCAAACACAAATCACAACATAATTATTTAACAAACAACAAAACTGAGTGCTGATCTAAGAACCCAAACAGGCAAGAACTTAATATGAGAGATTGATACCCATCATGTTATAAAAACACAAAATCGTAAGTGACAGTGATTAAGTACCAGATGCTAGATCGTAATATAAGTGAGTGATTACAGTACCTGTTCATCACACCAAGGAGCCAAGATCATTTTCTTTTGGTTTAGAGCTTCCATAAATTCTTCCCATGTCTTTGCAACCTTGATAGAAGCATCTCGTTTTTCCTTTGCAACATTGAACAGATTTTCGTGAATTTTCACCAAGATGTCTTGTACTTGCTCAACCAAGTTGCTCACAGGAATGTCCTCCTTTGCTGAATTGTCACGGCGGACAACGCGTACCTAAACCAAGCAAACACTATTCAATCCTTCAAGAGAATCACCAATGATTTTGACAGGAAAACAGGATTACAAACAACAGTTTTAACACAAGCATCTTCATAATTGCAAATTCATAAGGTAAGGAACAGGTTAACATTTCATACATCGGCTCCCATTTTAATCCTTGAAGGTAAGGAACAGGCCAACTAATGTTTGCTTGTCTCCCATTTTAATCCTTGAAGGTAAGGAACAGGCTAACTAATGTTTGCTTGTCCACACACCAGACAGGTCCAGGCCCTAATATTACCAGGAAAAGATGCATCTTTACTTAACATGTCATACTCGAATATACAAGACTTGCCCAAGACCTGATATGCCAGTATTTTACCCAACCTGCCTTTTAGCAGCTTACATTTCATGATGAGGCCAGAAATAAAACCATGAGATCTGTGCTAAACAGGTCCCTGGGCCTAATGACAAGCTTACTCAACAGGACAAAAAGACCAGAAGCAAATATGAGCAACTAGGTGGAAAATCGAATTAAATGGAAGAACAGCCTCACTTGATTTTTTTCCAGATCCTTTGGTCCGATTTCAATCCTTAGAGGAACACCTTTCATTTCCCAATGTGAATACTTCCAACCAGGAGTTTGGTTGTCACTTATATCTGCCTCAGCGCGAATACCAGCTTTAGTCAAGGTATCCACAGTTTTCGAGCAGGCATCATATATCTCTTCCATAGGAGTATTCTTGTAAGGCACTGGAACCACAATAGCCTGAATAGCTGCTACTTTAGGTGGTAATACCAAGCCTTTATCATCTCCATGCACCATCACCATCACTCCAATCTAAACAAAATACCAATAATGATAAGAACACTAATAAAAAACAAAAAGATTATGTGGATGGTAATAGCAACAATGGGGTGACATCATAGAAAAAAAATTGGCATTTTGTGGTGGAAGTAGTAAACATTATGCATTGTCTCTAAGTTAAACTTTATGAACCAGCAAAGACATATTACCCTATGCACCAGAAAGAGAAACACGGCCTAAGGTACTGAACAATATTAACATGGACAATGCACCTACCTATGTGGAATGTTCAATAGTCTCAGACTTGCTTCAACATAAAAATAAATCGCAAAAAATATAGATATTGATATGGTATGACCAAAAACGTTCTTGATGCATGGCATGCATAATTGATTTCAAGAAAAAAGAAAAATTGCTCTTGTATAGAATGGACTTTGAATGAAACTTTAACACAGAAGAGAGAAGAAAGCAAAGCTACCGTTCGAGTGCTATATGCCCAAGAGTTTTGCCAAACCATGCCCTTTTCTCTGTTTTCATTTTCAAAATTAATCTCAAACATTTTGGCAAAATTTTGACCCAAACAATGTGAGGTGGCACCTTGTACGCCGCGTCCTGTATTTGGAATAAAAGCCTGCATGCATGAATTAATATCCTCAGGCTCACCATAGAGAGGCATAAGAAGTAAGATCAAATTATACATATAAATATACATAAAGAACATATCAAGTACCTCCACGCTAGTAGTATAAAGACCACCAGCAAATTTCTCATTCTCACTCTTTTTTCCCTTCACAACTGGAACTGCCATATACTCCTCGTATATCCTCCGGTACAGTTCCAATATCTCAAGGACCTAAAATCAGGATGTATAATAAAAAAGCAATCTTCAAGGAAAGGTGAGAACGGTTGAGAATAAAACTCAGCACGGTAAAAATGCAACTCTTATCCTAAAAGTGTGATTAGCAACATAATAAGCACAGAAAGGGGAAACAGCAATTTAAGTGGCTCGTTACCTCTACATCTGCCTCTGCCTTTGTTGCAAAAGCTGTATGGCCTTCTTGCCAAAGAAACTCCCGACTCCTAAGATCATATGAAGAAAAACCAAATTGAACAAACTTACAAAAGAGAGAGTTCAAAGAAAATGATCCTCTGACATAGAAATAGAGGGCAATTAAAAACCCTGACTAAATATGCAAGCAAACACTAAGCAAGAACTGAACTTGAAATCTATGGGAACAGAACGGAACGAACAAACAAAAAGGTTTTGACTCATCGCACTATTGTCAATACCACAAAAACACTACAGACAGTATTATAAGCACACCAAAACCATGACACATTGTAATACCTGATAAATGGTGTAGGATTGCTGAACTCCCACCGGACAACATTGCACCACTGATTTAGCTTCAATGGCAAATCACGGTGTCCTCTGATCCACTTAGCAAAATAAGGATACATAACAGTCTCACTTGTTGGACGAATTGCTATTGGCACTTCCAAGTCAGACTTTCCAGACTTTGTGACCCATGCAACCTATTTATCAAAATTAAAGCATGAAAAGAGAGGTAGTATAAAACAAATAAGATCTTCTCATAAAAAATAATCACAAACAGTAACGCAGTGGTGGTGATTGGGGAATAACAAGACAGGCTTAAATTTTCACAAAGTGACAAGCAAATTACAAATTTATCATTATACAACAATCTAATTTAAAAAAAACCAAGGCAAACACATAAAAGGGAAGGTTGCATGCTAAACACTAAAATAGGGGACATGCAAAGGAGAGAAACAGGGAAAGAAAACTAGAATAAGAAATTATAATCAACAATCAACTGCGCATGTGTATGTGCTTGTTTACATTTAACACAGTAAACTATGTCACACAAATGACATATCTCACCTCTGGAGCAAAACCCTCTATATGATCCTTCTCTCGTTCCAGAACACCAGGGGAGACAAATAAAGGGAAATAGCAATTCTTTATCTTCATTTTCTTTATTTCTGCATCAAAGAATGCCTGCAAAGTAACAGCGTTTGAAGTGAGTAATTGTGATGGAGTTACATAGCAATTTTCTAAAGGATTAGAAATCTACAAACATAAAAACTGGTAGGTAAAGTTCATAACTTTGACATTAGGGATGGATATATCACAAGATAGCCACTAATACTTAATCACATAAGTGCAAAATGAGATTATAAGTAAACTCAAGACAACAAGGGAAAATGTGTTGGGTTTTACGGCTCAAAATTAGGATGATGCAAAAAATTAGGTTTGTGTTACCTATTTGGTTTTGGTGTCCTATTTGGGTTTGGATTTTGACTTCTTAGTTGGTTTCCTTGGTGGAGAGATTTTGTTAATTACCTATTTGATTAGGATTTGGATTTACTTCCTATTAGGATTCTTATTGTAACCTAAGTCCTATGCACTATAAATAGGACCTTAAGGTTAGTGTATTTTGATGTGGCTCATTTGTGTGGCAATTTAGTGAGAGTCAATTTGTGAGTTTGTGAGTTAGAGAGCAATTTGGGAGAATCTTCTCTGTTTGTTTGAGTTCTCTACTCGTTTGGTTTAGGGTTTGTAATTTGTGGGATTTGGGTTGTGAGAGTTTAAACACTCTTTTGTAATCTCCGTTTGTTTAGTGAAATTCCTTGCTGTGCTTCGCCCGTGAAGTAGGCTTTACGCCAAACCACGTAAATCTCTTGTGTTAGTTTGAGATTGTTCGTTTTAGCTTTCACCTACGACGTTGATATTTGGTACTTTGTTATAATTCGCTTCCGTTTATGCATAAAAGTACAACAAAATGAAATGGTAGTATCAGGTTCAAATTGTCGAAAAGAATTCAGGCAAAATAGTTATCAACTGACGGGGTGAGATTACATCAATTGATACCAATACCATGATACGATGTCAAATTTAAATTGAGTCCTTCAGAACTATACAGGGAATGTGTTATCAAATGCTGTGACCGGGTGATTGTTAATGGTTCTAAAAGCAAAAAACTCATTTACAAAATGAAATGGATTAAATACGAAAAAATGTGCTTACTTGCATAGTCTCCCATATCGCAATCGTCCATGGCCTCAATATATAACAACCAGAGATATCGTAGTATTCGATCATCTCACTATTAACAACGACCTACACGCAACAAAACATGGGTCAATTCATTACTTACTTAATTGTTGAATAACCCCAGACAACCAGACAAGATTAAGACAGATACCTCAGAATACCACTCTCCGAAATTCTCATCCTTCTTCTTGGAAAGACCAAGACCGGTTTCTTTCTTCACCTCCTTCTTTTTCCCTCCTAAAAATCAGGAAATATTAATACCAAAGCTAAGCCAACAGAAACACAGAAATCAAAGAACAACCCGATAATTGAGAAGCAGAAAAGCGAAGCTCACCACCCTTGGCATTGGGCTTCTTAGCACCCTGGTCCGCCATGATTTGATATCTCTAACCTATATCAGACCACACGCACCACACGCACCACACACAAGATTATTACAACAATGGGCAGTGCTAGAAAACCATAAATCTACAAACTTAAACCATTTCACATATCTGGATAGCACAATTAAGCTCAGAGCTCAGCTTTTTTGCTAAACAATACCACAAAATGTAAAACTAAAGCAGACCCAGAAGAGAACAAAAGCGTACAGGAAAAACCCAGATTCCATTTTTAACAACTCGAGGATGAAACGAAGAAAAATGCAGAAAAAAATAGTAGAAAAACGGAAGGAGAAACAAAATTGACCCCAAAAAACGAGAGAAAAAAAAATCTGGGAAAGTTGAGCTTTTAGTACCCAACTGAATCTGGTTGGTTGCGTTTGCGGCTCGGAGCTTTGCTTCTCTTCTCGCTCCTTCGCCTCCTTCCTCTCCTGATAATAAAGAAAGAGAGAAGACAGCAGACTCGAAGAATTTGTGCTATCACTATACAGCAGCAGGCTTTTTGCCCTAATTCGCTGCTTAGAAATTCCCTTTGTCTGAGAGATGCTTTTGGGCTTCGGCCCAAATAAGCAATAAGCTTGGCCCTAAAGCTAGCCAATTGAGTTTAGAAAGATTGATAAGCGTAAAATTAAATTAAAAATATCATAAATAATTAAATTAGGCCTTTAGAATAAGAAAATACGAAATATAATGTGTATCTTGCCAAATCTTCTTTCTAGTTTGATTAGTAATGATGGAGTTACAACTCTTAGATGGGACTTTATATATAGGCATTAAGGCTTTAGGTCTTTTGTCTTTGTTTAAGATTCTTTTTTTATTGAGAAGCTTGAGACCCAAGAAACTCAATTAACCAAGGTTTAGGTATGTACAAAAAGCATATGTTTAGTTTTATAGTTTAGGCCTTGGAAATCATTATCTTATTTTTTGGACAAAGACTAAATATTATTTTCTAGTCTCAAGGACCAAAAGGTTTGAATCTTTTTTTTTTTTTTTTTTAGGTTGATCTCAAATTTAGATCCTGATACAAAATATGTTCCAAGTTCAAATTCTTGAGTATATAAAAAAAATAAAAAAATATAAGCCGGACAAATGGAGCCAAATTTTCTATTGTCAAAATGATCACTCATATATTTCATGCATTTATACCGTCAATTTATAAAGTCTTTGTGATGTTTTTGTGTTAAAATGGTTGCATTTTACCTTATCTTGTGTTAGCATGCAGTTAAATTTGCTTTAGGATCAATTTCAAACAAAAAGGAGAAAAGGAAATAAATTAAACAAACAAAAGAAATGGAAGTGGAGATTGTCTCCATGGGTGGTGTTTGAAAAAAGAGCACAAGCAAGGTGGAGCACTAGGAAGTGGGATGAGGTTTGTCTTCCACTTGTGCTTAGTGAATTGAAATGGCTGCCTTTTGTTAAAGGAAAAGCACGGAAGAAAAAAAAAAGGAATAAACAAAGGCAGAGAGAGGGAGAGCAAGAGGGAATAAAGAAAAAGACACGGACAGAAGAGAGTAGAAAAGAAGGAGAGGAAAAAGGGTAGAGGTCAGAGAGCAAAAGAAGCAGAGAATTAGAGTGCGGTGCGCAGGAAGAAGCAGAAAGGCAGAGGACAGGAAGTGAGGAGCAGAGAGCAAAAGGAACGGAGAGCTCGTCTTGCAAAAACGGGTGTTTTATTTCTTTGTTATTTTTTTTATGATTAATTTCTTATGTATTAATACAAGTATGTGTAACTAATTTATTTTGCTAGAGTGAGGCCATGAGCCGCAACATGAATACGTAGATTTATTTTTCAATTGCTTAAGTGTTGTTACATGCTTGCTTTGATATTTTCAATCACTGAATTAAACTATCTATGTACCTTGATGCTTGATCACCATTAGGATGCTTAGAAAAGTTATCGGATGCAATTTTGAACGAATGTCACGTTAAAATTGGTTGTGCTTCTTGTGATTGAGGATTGTACTCTCCTAAGGTAAATATCATGCTCTTAGGGATTACATGGTTTAACAAAAGGATTTTCACCAAGATTAATGAATCACTCATGTTTATATTTAATCCAAATGTCATGGATAAGTTGCATGTAGTGGTATGTGTTTTAGCTTGAATGTCACAAGTAAAACATACACAAGGAAAATCCAACTTTCAAAGCATGTGTATTTTCAATTATTTAAGCACTTGGAATAGCTACGTAGGAGCGTTGTTGGTAAAGGTTGAACTCTAGCATATTGTCAATCTATTTTTCTTCAATCCTTTATTTTATCTTGAATTTCCTCATTTACTTGTTTTGTTTAGTTGAATCACTATTCCTATAAGCCAATTCCCATTTTAGATATTTGTTTAAGTCACATCCAGTAGTATTTAGTTTCGTCAAATTAGTTTAGTTCTTAGAGTTAAATAAGTTAAATACACAAAAACTCGTAAATTGTTTATATCAGTCCCTGAGGAGATTGACCTTGCTTGAGCCATTCTATACTACAAACACTTGTTCTCTTGCAAGAATTTTCTATGGTTTAACCCTTTGTTTTACAAGTGGTAAAATCGCTATCAAGAAATTGGCGCACAACTAACATCCGCGTTAAAGTGAGACCTAATCCCACGGACTTCTTGGTTGGTGTCTTGCAAGTAACATTACTTGTTCAACACTACCAAACGGATCAGGGAATTAGTAAAATACGATCCATCATTTAATTGTTTCCAAAGCAATAGTTGAAAAACAGATGGGACTTGTAACCACCGCACACCATTTTGCTCCTCTCGCTTACCCGAGCTAGGTATCGTTTGTTATTTTCATTTGATTCATTCAATATGGTCTCGTTTGTTGTTTTTGTTTGATTCATTCAATTTAATGGTTAGGAATAAAAGATGAATACAGTTAGAAAAAGAAAGGCGTGTGATTAACTTGTAAGTAGTGACTGCGGACACATCATCTGTCTATTTACATTTACACTTGTAGAAAGATAAAACGTTCTAAAGAACTAGGACCTGTGGACATGACAGTAAAAATGCAAACTTACAAGTCATAAAACATAAATTATACACCAAAAACAAACCAATTCTATTGCCATACCCCTTCTTTGCAGATCATTAAATAGCTAAATCTAAGCTGCAGAAACAAGGTCCAAATCCTTGTTTTCGTCCCCAATTAAATTAGCCACAATGAGGCTCACATCTTCCAGGCCAACTCCAATGTACAAAGGATTCGTCGGACTTCTAACGGAGTCATCCATTCCTTCGGATTGAATCCTGCCAACGGTGGTTGAAACCCTCACATTAGGGCCGTTTTTGCATTTTCCCATACACTTGCACCCTACAACAGCTCCTTCACCGCCCATCTGCCTCTCGAATTCTTCCAACAACGCTCCGCCTCCTGATTTCTTGCACTTGTTTCCCATGCACACCTCAATCTTCTTCGCTGAAACTCCGACAACTGCGCTACTTAGAGACTCATTAAAGGTAATACTACCGCTACTGCCACAAATAGTACTAGTTCCATTACAGCATTCTGCTTTTTGATCTATCTGTGAACTTCCAAAATCAATGCCAGTTTCCACAGTTGTGTTCTCTTGATGAGTAGCTAGCGAGCTAAGTATGGTCAACAATGCCCCTTCTTGATGAGCAAATGGCTGCAAACTATCTACAATTGGTTGCGCCGGGACTTCACTTTGCAGGCGCTTCATGTCTACCACCTCCCCACACTCACTGTCACTGGATTCAGACGATGAAGACGATGATGATTCACTGTCAACCATGGTTTTCATCCGCTCAGCTTTAAGCCTTGCCTTCTCTTCTTTCCCCTTCTTCTTCAATTCCTTTTCCTCTGCTCTTAGCTGTTCCAATTGTTTTAGCAATAATTCCTCAGCACTTTCCTGCATATAGAGAAACTTAAACATTTAATCACTCCAGCTCAATAAATCATCAGTACCAAAACCCAATTTCGCGAAAATTAAAACACGTCTGATTCATTCTTCCCACAAAATAAAAACGAACTCTTATAAATTTAGAAGCGATCTAAACTATGTTAATTAAAAAAATCTACCTTTAAAATGTAAAATTACAAAATTCACAGCAGAAAGGTAGAAATTTTACCATGAATAAAAAATAAAAGCCCAATTCAAGTAAAATTACAGAGATAAAATTCAAATGAACAGAAACATACCGAGATCAGCTTCCCCTGAAGTTGATCGACCAAACCCTCTTGAGAATCCAACGGTCCAAAACCCATCTGAGAATACGCCGCCAAGTTCTTCGACAACCCCTTGAGCAACTTCACCTTCTTCTTGATCTCCTTCGCCTTCTCCTTCATACCACCGCACATGGGACCCGCCTGATAATACTGTAAATGTCCGTCGTCGCTAAACCCGGAATTTAAATGCCGGCGAGGCTTTCTGGTTCTCAGTGAAACTCCAAAATCACGACGACCCAGAACGCGAAGCTTGCAGTTAAACGACGACGTACAAGAACGGGCGGAGTTGTCGATTTTAGCAGCGGAAAAGCACTGAACTTGGCGGGAAACGACGCCGGAGGCCTCCATGGCTCTTTAAATACGATGCTGAAAATTGGGAAACCGTAGACCCACAAAACGCACCGTATACCAGAATTAACAGTTGCAGCGTTGCAGGTGAAATCGATTAAGAGATCGTCGTTTTAAATCGTAAAGACCAGAGCTTGCGTCTGCGTAGCTTCCTTGTACGAGAGGGAGGGAGGGGGGAAGGAAGAGAGAGACGAGGGGACGGAGAAGGCTTTGGTTTTAACTGTTAGAGCCACGTGCACGTTTTTAATTGACGGGTGATGACGTGGAATGGCGGGTGCTGGGCATCTGGAAGCTTGTGGCCGTTTTCGGTTGTCCACACGAATTGTTTGAGTCTTCACCTTTCGATGGATCCGAGGGTGGAGATGAAGCCAACTGGTGCCACATGTGCTGCCAAGTAAGCGTTTCTTAACTTTTGCGCCATAAAATAGAAAATACTACTTTTTAAAACAAACATTTTTTTAACTCAATTTCATTATACAAACCCACATTTAATACAGAGTAATATTATGTAAGCCCAAATTATTGAACCAAATTTACAAATTCTGTGATGTGTTACCAAAAGAATATAAATACGTTAATCAACATATAATTAATAATTTAATCATCAATCATCATGACATATAGTTTACGAAATTTGATTTAAATAGTTAGTTTTCAAGATGTCAGAAACCCGATCTGGTGTACCAAGTATCAAAATATAAGTGGTTGAAGTATTTTTTTTTAAATATTCAACCGTTTATATTATGATACTTAGTATCATAGTAAACGTATTTCCTGTACATGAAAAATCTCACATAACATCACCCTTTTAACATAATAATCCAAAGATAGATTATATTCACACACTCCAATTTACTTTTTCCAAATCTTTTTAATTTTTTAATATTTTCTACACACTACTAACACTTGATAAAAAAATTTAAAAAATTAAAAAAATGTGAGAGAAATAATTTGGAATGTGTGAAGACTATTATTGTTCTTTCTAGAATTTAGAAGGTTTCACATGCTTTGACTACCGAGTCAACTTTTGCACACTATTTTTATTATAGATTTTTCTAAAGGGGATAACGAAACACGTTTTTTTTCATTAGATTTTAATATGGAAAATGATAAGAGTATACAATTTTTTTTATTGTACATATCTTTGACTTTTCACCGTTGAATTGGATATAAATTAAAAACAACTACTTTAAATTGAATATATAAAATAGAAACAAAGAATATGGGTAAACAAGAGTAGGTAAAAA
The DNA here is from genome assembly GCF_042453785.1 of Malus domestica. Lineage (NCBI taxonomy): Eukaryota > Viridiplantae > Streptophyta > Magnoliopsida > Rosales > Rosaceae > Malus > Malus domestica. The sequence goes on from NC_091673.1 coordinate 10,289,270, forward strand.
AACATAAAAAAGGGTCGATTGTTATGCCCTATTGTAATAGGTATAGGCTAAACAACTTTTTTTTGGCTACGTAACATGAACTAGTAAACGTATGCTATACACTCGTACAATACTTAAAAGGTGATAGCAAGGGAATATGATTCTTTTCTTTCTTATTACCGTCATTTTCCCTCTCCTCTCCTCACACTCTCATTTTCATCTTTTTCTCTACTTAAAAAAATTCAAAACAAAATGTTGGCGTGACTTAATCGTAACTATTTAAATAGAAGGAGAGAATATCCTATTCCGATAGCAAGACAAACAACGTGGGGCAAAAGGCAATGCCAATCTACAGCCAACATTCGTATCAGCAACAATGATTCAGCTTTGGCAATTTGCAAATACAACCGTGTTTCAAACACACCTCACACGTGTGCTGCATTTATATAGCTCTTCAGATTAAACTCATCACAATCCATTGACGTCTTATTTCGAAAAAAAGACAGATTAAATATGTCAAGATTGTTTGATGTTTATACACAAAAAAGCAGACTGAAATTATATAATCATTATACAGCTTTTACGGTATCTGTTATCACAATCGTCGATAGTAGTAAAAGCCGGTTTTAGGGGCATCCCGAGTCATTCGATGTTCTTGGCGGAGATTTCGTTCACTTCTCAACGCTTCACAAAATTTGATTGTAAACCTTTTCAGGTCGGATTATTCGGTTTCTGTTTGCAGCTGGGAGATGAGGTTCTTGCAAACTTCCAAAAAATGCATGGGGACAGAAGGAGAGAATACTTAATCCTTAACTTTCTTAAGAACCTGTAAGTGGCAGCAAGAAATCTCTCGTTGTAGCTTGTTAGGAAGATGCTATGCCTGCCAATAGCTCTCGGGAACCTCCTAAGTGTCCGGGTACTCGCTGCCTTATTTCTTCGAAAGCACATAATGTTTCAGAGTCGAGACCTCCAGCAAACTGCAGACAGTCATACATGGAAACATGATGAGAAAAAGAGACATCTCAGAAAAGATCAAGAACAAAGTTGACATGATCAGATTCTCTTAAGACCTCAGACCTTGAACAGAAAACCAAAAAACATAAATGAAGTGGTTATAAAACGGGCCCTAAGACATAGCATTGGCTAACTAGTCAAACAGGAACACCATTGGGCGGGAACCAAACAATTTCATCCAAAGTTTCAAACCACCTAGAGAAATGCCACACGTGATGACAATTGTCCCCGAAATGCATCATATGTTAATAAATAGAGATCTGTATCAAAATACAGGAATTTTGGGATTTCATCATACTCGGGGTACTACTTCTCATGATAAGGGGGTTGAAAGTATTGAGTTATACATCTACTACTCCCAAATTGAAACACAGCAATACGACCTGTTTACCTTTACTTTTGATCCAGTGAATACATTAGGTTCCTTGTTAGGTGATTATATAGTAGTTCCTGTCCATATGGGGTCCAAATTTTGGTTATTTTTCCAAATTTCCCACACAGTATCTACTTACATAGAAACTGCTCAAGAATTACCTGGTGAGCCCTATATGCGAAATGCATGCCCTGAAGCAGAAGAGATTCTTGATTTGATTGTCTATCTGAATTCCGAATGGATTCAAGCTCCAACGTCACTCTCTTCATGTAAATATTAGCCAGATTCATGGAAGCCCGCTTTATCTGCACCATTTGGGATGACATCAGTTCACCTCAAATACAATGTGAATAAAAGCATATTCCGTAATCAATGACCAAGAACAGCATAGCTAGTCACTAAGAACGGCAGAGATATATGCTGATATGGCTCTGCAGTAAATTTGATTTATCGAAAAAATAAAGACACTTAAAAGGTTTATGCTATGCTGATATTTCTACTTCTCAAAGTAAACTACAGGATTTCTTTATAACCCCAATGATATTATAAAATGCACAAACAAGGAGCATACCTTACTCACAATCCCAGAATCGAGCATCCAATCAGTTGGGATTTTCAATTCCTGATAAGAACGCATAACAGAACTTCTCAACTTAATTAACCTTTGTATGCTTCGCTCCGACCTTAGACGATGAGATGAGAGAGAGAGAGAGAGAGAGCAATGTTAACATTCTGCGCCTAGAAAGCGGTATGCTTTTAATAAACACATTACATAGTTCTTACTTGTCCAATAAGGCAGCCATCTTCTTCAAGGCAGCTGCACATGGAATGTCAGTGTCATCCTTGTAACAATAAATCTCACTTTCCAGCAGTTTAAGTTCACGATATTCAATTGCAGCTTCTCGCATGGCATCAGCTTTCCTCTCAGGCCATTTGAAATGCTTTAAGACAGCCCGTTCATCAGCCTGTAGAAGGCACGAGAATGTTAGGTTTATCCACCCATTTATGTATCTTAATCACTGAACAAATTAAGCATCCACCGAAACAAGTAAACAACCTAGTAGGGGTACGCAGTTTCAAAATTTTCCGAAGTCAAGGTGATGTAAGATTATCCCATGTTAACCCCTCTTAAAAAGCAAAACTAATGCCAGATGGGCTGAATCACGATAAAAGCCTACCAGTCTACCATCTTCACATAAGTTGCAACTGATTCGAGAAGTTTTCAACTTCTGCTCATGGATGGTGCGGTAAATAAGGTTTTTGTCGGCATTAGAACTTACCAAAGATGAAAGTTCAACATCAAGCCAATCGACAAATTTTAGGACATCTTCTACATCCGTATATGCTGCAGCCAGCACTTTCTGGATAAGGTCATTGATGAACTCTCCTTTTGTTTGAACATCTGCTTTTATCTGGAAAAAGAAATCATTTGTCATTGGATAACGATTCAAACTTTGAGCCGAGGAACAAAAGAAGAAATTAGACATCAAAATCTTACAGCTAAGAGATGTGCTGAACGGTTTTGAATTTCTCCGACAATGCTATTATGTGCACTAGTAGCCACCGGTTTATGATGGTTTCGAGACTCCAGTGAATCCCTCTCCACCTCTTGCTTCCTCAATGAGTGAAATAATTCTACAAGTGCTGGAGCCTTCTGAGTGGTACCGGCAGTTGCTCTCATTGAGGACTGGGGCGGGGGCGGGGGCGGGGGTGGGGGTGGGGACCGAAGTGATGGTGGTAGCGGAGGTGGTGGTGGTGGCCCGGATTGGATGGCGGAGACTCTAAGAACTGCCCATTTTGGTGGTGGAGGAGGTGGTGCTTTGATAGGAGGACTTGTTTCATTGACTGCCTCTTTCTGTACTACTGACCGTTTTAATTTGTTGGCAATGAGTTTCTGGAGGTCTTTGAATTTAGGGCTCTGGTGCTCTCCATTTTTCTCCTTCTACAAACAAGAACACGAAATTTAAATTACAGATACTAAGGACACAATTTCCAACAACGAAATCGAATTTTTTTGTCAAATAACACAATCAATATTAGTTTTAAAAGAAAAAAAATCCACATTCAAATATTAACATGATGGAAGAACACAATCAAGACTTTTTTCATGGAAAATAATTACAGACGTATGAGCAATCTACTACATTGGCTAGAGCAGATACTCTCTGTGCACCGAGAGTTGACCATTCAACTCCGACAATTTAGAATAGTTTAAAGTAGAATATCACTCGTACAAACAAAACAATTAGATTCATGAAAGTTAGAGGCTTTACCTGTTCAGGAGTGGTAAAAGCTGCAATTTTTGCTTCAGCGGCGGCGAGATTCCGAGAGAGGTTTTTGTTCTGCGACTGCAGCTCCACGTTAAAACCCAGAGTCTTATCCAGCTCCGCCTTCAGCGCCGCCACCTCTGCCCGCAAACCGGCGATCAAACTCTCACTCATCTCAAGCTTTTCCTGCAATTCTCTGTTTTTCCCATGTGGGTCGTCTTCATTCGAATCATTTCTCTTGGAATTGGGTTCCACCGCCCTCAGCCGCCGCTGCCTCGAGGACTGCTCGGCGGCCTGGCGGTTTCCAATCCGACCCACAACCTTCTTCTCCTCAAGTTCCTTGCTTTTCTGAGATCCCAACACAAGCTCCCCAGATTCCGGCTTGCTGGTGAGCAGGAGAGCCCTCATCGTACTCCTCAAACTCTCTGAATTCACATCTGGGGACACCGACATTGCTCTTGCCGGTCTTGCAGCAGTCGGCGACTCCTTTGCTCTGGAAGAAGCTGAAGCTCTGAGATAAGACGGCGTCGTCTGGTGAGACATGTTTCAAGCAACCTGCGACTGCAACAAGTTGGAATTTTTTGTACTGCAATGTTGGTGCATGGATACTTATGGGGCAGTTTGACTTTTTAACTACTAAAAAACCATCTTTTTCTTTTCCTCAACGGCACTCGGAATCAAATTACGAATCGAAGTTTCGCATGGCTGAATCTCAATTGATCACGGGCACATGGATCACACTGAACCAAACCACCTTCTTCTTGGCTACCACTCAAATTCTCAGTCTCAAGCAAATCTGCAGGCAACCTTCGAGTTTGAGCGGAGGGTATGGAGAATACTGAGATGCTGAGAACTCAAACATTCCATATTTCCATAATCCATTTGTGCTTGCTTTGGTGATACTGTGTTTTATCAGTTTCTGTGCATATAAATGAATGTTCAGTTAGAATTGTCATAATTTAATTCTTGGTCATAAAATTATCCAAATTCTAGACTCCTCACCTAACACATTTATTCACGAATTAAATAAAATTTTAGGATCTTGAATTGGTGAGGAAGAAACGTAGTTTTGGGTGTTACGAGGGATTTAATTATTCATAAAATTAATTTGATAGGAATATAGTCATTTCCACCAACCTATAAATACTCTCCTTTAAATTTTTTATAGCTACAAATTGGTGATATTTTTTGTATGAACAGTGATATTTTCCTTTTATTAATTAATGCATGCAGATTTTTGTCCGCTGTACGTCGTGTAGCTCTTGTTTTTATCCATTCTGTGTCCTATTTTTTCCTTAATTTATTATCGACGTTAAAATTATAAAATCATTTAACAGAGAATCACAGAAAGAGAAATTCAATATTAAGCTTCCGCTTATACTAAATTATCAATAAAAACTACAAATTCTCACCGAAAAATGCTACAAAGTCGCACGACAAACTCAAGTAAGGGTAAAGGTAATGCAACTTATTTCCACTCAAGTACAACACAAGATTCGACCAAAGGACAAAAACTTTGAAAGTGCCCCGGCCTCTTTTTTTTTTTTTTTGTTCTTTTTTGTTTTTTGTTTTTTGTTTTTGCAATTTTCTCTGCATTTAAATGCAGAAACGTGAATTTAGCATCTTAATAATATTTGCCATCGTTCCTATAGAAATCATGATGTGCCCATCATGCCGCACGTCTTCGTGAGAAAATGATTCTCGTCGGATCCTTTTTCTAGGGATTCTAGGAATCCCGTGATCGTGATCATTTATCGTATATTGGGCGGTCAGAAATCATTTCAAAATTTAAAATTTAAAATTAAATATAAATAGTACCTAACGAAAACTGACCGCATGAGGTACGATGAACGATCACGATCACGAGATCCCTAAAATTCTGGATCCTCGAAAGATCCTTTTCCAAGAAAATGATTGGATTGATGAGGATCAGTGGAGGATAATAGTAACGTAGAGGAATCTAACGGTGAATTTTTTATGCTTAAAGACCAATCATAGTGCACTACAAAATGGAAGATTTTGTTTAATCATTCGAGTTATCTTCTAAGCTCAAACTGCTCCCCTCTAGATATTGTTTGTTGGTTGCAAAGTCACAATTATGGGCCATATATTGGATTAGTCTTCACACACAAATTAATCCCATTGGATTAAGAAAGTTATAATATTAGGGTTTGGTGCATGTTTGCCTTTCTAAATTTGATTTGTAGAGGATATTTACTATTATGGTTTATTGATACGTCTCTTATCTGTAAGTAGAAGGTTTTAAATTTGCTTCCCGTTGATCACGAGTTTCAATACGAATTTATTATAACTAACCTATTGTGTAGCTTATACAAAATCTTCCCCCATGATATAAACACATAGTTGCAAATTGCAAACGGACATTATTTTTTGCTGAAGTGACTTAGTGAAAACACAATAGAAATTTTTTATGCAAAATGTCAAAATGTGAATTGTCTGCAAATTACACACTATTTTTCTTTACGTTGGCCTTCATGCATATAGCTTTTCAAATGAGTTCTGTTAGACCTCTTTGTAGTAATGGTTAGAGTATACCATTAAGATGTGTTTGGCCTCTCAAGGGAGTTGAACAGAAACCAGTATTGTCTTTATATAGTTATATTTCCATTTGTTTGTGCAAGAAAAGGAAATGTAGAAGAAAATGTAATTTTTATTGGGGTCCATATTCCATTTATTCCTCAATGTCCAAATCAATATTGGGGACGGCTTAAATTAGTATATGCTCTGTCTTATCTCCCAAGGAAAACAAAGAATATATTGACCAGATAAAATGTTTGGGGTTAGTTTGGAAGTGTTTTTCAAATGTATTTACCAGATAAAATGTTTGGGGTTAGCTTTTAAAATAGCTGAAAGAGTTTTTTGAGGAAAATGTTTTTTATACCAATTCTTAGCAAAAATGCAAGTGAACCTTGAAAAAGCACTTAAGTGATTCCTGAAAGAAGCACATTCTTGAAGGAAGTACTTTATAATCCAAAAACATTTTCTCTAAAAACACTTATAAGCGTTTTAAAAGCATTTCCAAATGACACCTTCGACTTTTGGACATAGACTAGCTAAAACCTTCAGTACTATCGAGGATAAAAAGATGAGAAAAAATAGTTCACAAAAACGAAAGATAAGAAAAGATGAATGGGATTTAGATTATTTGTGGCTGGGATTTGAGTGGAAACGAAACTTGAAATTGTAAATTAGATATTGTAGTATTGGCAAAACTACACCACCATTATGATTTGATCAAAGGATTATTTATCAAATAAGTTTGAAGCATCAATTATAAGTTACTTGCATCGAATCTTTATTTTTTTTTTATTTGAGCGCAAAATGGGAGTCCCCACTACTTTCAGCACTCTTTATCATTATTCATACTTGAGCAGAGGAAGAAAAGTGCATGTAAATATAACTTGACGAAGTTTTTTAAAACACAATATGGTAGGAGAATGTATAATTTGGAGAGTATTCAACTTCCAAAATTAATCCCTAGGTAATTTCTGAATAATAAAAAACTGGGCTAGGGTAAATATTCCAGACCAAAATCTAGGATTATTGTTAATTATTCTCAAAGCAACATGCAAATCCAAACCCAAAAATTAAGCTAGGAACATCTAAGATTATTGTTAATTATTCTCAAAGCAACATGCAAATCCAAAAAGCATGGTTCCAAGATCCAACTAAATCCCACCATAGTTGTAGCCTATAGGCTGATGAAGCCATGGATTAATAGGAAAAGGATCCTTGCCGGGTCAAATTTTTAGGGATTCCGCAATTGTAACCGTTCATCGTATATTGTGCGGTCAGTTTTTGTTAGGTACTACTATTTATATTTAATTTTAAATTTTAAATTTTAAAATAATTTATAACTGCACAATGTACTATGAACAATCACGATCACATAATCTCTAGGATATCTAAGAAAATGATCCGGCTTGGATCCTTTTCCTAATTAGAAAATATATAGTGCATGAAAAGACACAAAAACTTAAGCACTTGTTGATTGCAGGAGTTAAAAGTCATAAGCACCATACCTTACTTAACCCTCAAATCAAATGCCAATCAAACTTCTACTCTTCCTTGTTGTGCTTTTCCATCATACGACGACGAAAAGTGGCCTGCATCTGCATATGAATTATGAAACGTTCTGTTTATGCCGGCACTGTAGCTGAATGAAATGAAAAGCACTTTCAGTTTGGGGCATGCATGATCTGTTCATCATGTGATTCTTCTGAATCACCAAGAATCACTGCGATTCATGTGTATGCATATATTACAAAAAGTGGTTTCAAGTTCCAATGTGAATCCATGTGATGATAATATGCCTGTAAAAGGACCGAGGCTCAATTGGCCGGCACGAGCCCCGACCCATTTTTTGGGTTGTGAGATGGCTCCATTTAGTCTTTAGACCATCTCCAACATTTGAGTTAAAATCTAAAATTTTTAGCTCAGAAAATTTAAATTTTAGCTTAGAAACAGTTTTTTTACTTCAACTCTTTTGGCTTCAATTTTTTAGCTTGATATTATTAAAGAATAAATTTAGGCTAATTTTTTCTTTTAAAGTAATTTAAAAAAAATTATGTACACTATCATAATTTAATTTTATAAACATTATAAATATTGAAAAATCACTAAATTTGGGTGAGTTTTGAGTTAAATAATTTTTTTAATTATTTTAGCCGTTGGATTTAAATTTGGGCCGTTAGATCTTTTTTTTTACTATTAGATTTGATTATATTCGATCTCAACCGTTTGATTCAATAAATCCTGAGAGACATGCCCATGTGGGTAGGGTCCAGCTAGTGGAGCCCACACCATTTTCTGGGCTAAATCCTGGGAGGAATTTGGTTTTTATTTGACTTTTAGCTTTTAGGCCACACATTTAGCATGTGTTGGGTTAGATTTTGGAGAGGGGGGAATAAAACCTAAAAAATAGCATTTAGCCTAGGATTGGGTTTGGTCTTAGGTTCGGGTTTTATCCCTCCCAATTTAAATAGGTAGGGCCTCGGCCTTGCATTTTAGGCCATAGGCCAGCCCATGGGATGAGTTTAGGCCCGACTCTTAGGCCCAGTTCTTCGGCCCGACCCGATAAGGCTTGATGTAATTTAAATACTTTTATTTTTTTAATATTATTAACTCTTTTTTTTTCAATACTTAAACAATTTAATCGACTATACTAACCAAACAAATACTTAGTTGAAATGATCATTGACAACTAATAAAAATAAAATCTTAAGTTTAATTCTCAACAACATACTATTTTTTTTATATTTACACAAAATGATTAAAAGGCAAAATTGGTCAGGCTGAGCATCCTGCTCATAGCCCCGAATTTTCTCTGGCCGTCGGCTAGGCCAGGGCCTTACATATTTGGCATAGGGTCAGGCCGACCAGGCCCAGGTCTATTTCACAGATCTAGATGATAATAAAGACTGGTTAGTTTTAAGTTTGCATGTAACGAGGACTACGATGCTTGATTAGTAGAATTACGTAACGGTGTGCTACGAAGCTTAAGAACTTTGAAATCTTTTGCGCCTAACATCTAGACAATTCTTGTTAGGTGATGTGAAAGAATGTTGAACGAGTCTGACACTTGAAGACTCTGCTATGATACCATGTTAGAAAATTAATTAGTTTCTAATTTAAGATTAATTGACAGTGGGTGAAGAAGTCCATGTTTAAGCAGTTATATGCTAGAGTTCTATCGTTCAATGTGGTAAACTCTCAACATTCCATACTCGGATTGGAAAAATGGTATGAAAGAGGAAAAGTGATTTCTCCACACAATTTCTTTTTTTCTTTTTTTTTTATTTTAAAAAATTTGGATTAAACAAATCAAAGAAAAATCAAGAGATATAGAGAATGGGGCATCAAACATGCCCACTTAATATGTACAATCAAAGAGAACATATAGGCTTGAAATTTTGTTAATATTATGTATTAGATTGATGTGCATCAAACATGTCCAATATGTACAAAATTATAAGAGCCAGCCACCAGTTGCATGCAGCACTAAATACATAGCTGACCCGTGAAACCTTTTGGAATGGAAACCATACATGCAACAGTGCATGTGAGAGTGAGTAATTGTGAGCCTGTGAAGAATGGGACCTGTGCTTCTGCATGCGCTGGATTTGAAAGCCACCGAAGAGGCTCGAAGGCTCAAAGATAAAGAGAAAATTATAATTCCATGGTGCACTGCATGCCCTTCATTTACTACAAAGACGTTATACTTATTTCTCAATTGCCTTTACTAGCTCATGTTTTTGTCTCCAATTGACCATATTTGGACCACCTTAACATGGCTGATGGCCCAATAATCTTCATTGGGGATCTGGGATATTGACAAATTTTAATTTTGCAGAAAGGGAAGCTAACCTTGATAAAGTTACGGTTATTTAAAAGCGTTTTTACCTCTTGCGAAGTGATTTCCGGAGACATGATTTTTCTTCATGCATATTTTTCTTTATTTTTGAATTTTGAATCAAGTAAAATAAGGACAAACCAAGAAAGATACAAATAAACTATAGTGTGCAGAAGAAGAAAAAAAGTGTTTATAAATCATTTCCCTTAACAGTACTAAGAAGAGTAGTATAAATGACTTTTTCTTGGTTGAATGATTATTAGGGATTGGACATGAGAAACTTTATCCCTTCTGATTCTACCATTATATGAGGAATGGTAGGAATAAGTTTCGTTCACGAATAATTCTTTTCAACTTTCAAGTTAGACGAAACTCCTTCATTTATTACTTCAATATAGTGAATCATAAACACCTAACCAGCCCAGTACTACGAAACAGCTAAACACAATGCGAAGTAGTAGTAAAAAAGGTTTAAAAAATCAAGCTTAAAGACGATGCATGAAATCTAGATTACTGCATTCAAACCAGTGTACCTGAAAGCTGTAGATCACCCCATTAGCAAATTTAAGTATGCAATTAGGCATCAATATTTGAAACGAATGATCGATCAACTTTTGCTGATTAACAAGAGGAAATTGAAGAATGAATGATCGATCATAGAACTGGATTAGAAATAGAACTGGGGGAATGGGATTCCCTTTGAAGGGAATAATACTTGAAAATATGCAAAGTTAGTAAGATATATAGCTCGTTGACAAAAAAGACAAAAGGAAAAAAAAGAAAGATATATAGCTGAATAATATTATAAATTGGTTGATCAGTTGCAATTTCACATCACAGGATGTCTTTGTAGTTTTTTCTTTTTCTTTAACAAATGATATTAACTACACTAAGAAGGTGGAAGAGTGTGCTAAGTCTTACAATGGAACTAGCAATAATGTGATTCAAATTTGTTTTTAGCGAGAATCAAACTTAAGACATCTCACTTATAAGTGAAGAAAAATATCACTAAACCGTAGTCCTAAGTAGCTTTTTTGTTTTGAATGTGACATATATATTGGAGATAAGATATCGATGCATTGTTTCGTTTTAAATTGATTAGTCCTAGGTGCTTAATGCTTGCATTTACACTGGGAAGTTTGACTAATAAACGTCATTTTCTAATTTACTCCCCAGAATAAATATCAGTTAGTTTCACCAAATTAATGCTTGTAGCTAGAGACATTCGTGCTTCTATAAATATTGCATTTCGATGATTTTCTTGCGCATGCTTTATCATAATATCATGCTTGTCGCTTGTAGCTTGAGAACCAAGCAAAAACGGACCATTTTTTTTGTAAAGAAAGTTTGCTGAATTAGTGGTTATTTATTTTAGTGTGTGTTTCAGATTCAGTCTTTTGATTTAAGTTCAACAAAACAACGGTACTCGTGGGTCCCAAATCATAAAATTTGTAAAAAGATTAGGGTTTTGTATGTTCATGGGAAGGCCATTTGACCCTAGCATTATTATTAATTTATTACTTTCATAATATTGCATGATGGTGTGTAAAAGAGCAAGTTATAATCAGTTTTTATCAAATAACAACGATCCTTAAAACGTGTCCAGAAAGTAGTTGAAAGGTGGTGGAAGGTTGTAGTTGTGGGACTTCAAATATATCACATAATAATAAAAGGTCTATTTGATTACTTTATCCTCTCTATTTTTCTCTTACTTGCAACTTTTCCATCTACAGAATGCCTATAAAAAACAGCAGGATTTGGCCCCACTTGCCTAAAAGCGGAGAGCAATTTATTTGGAATATGTTCTTCATCACACGACGTTTTGATTTAATAATACAACGTTATGAGTTAAGAAACTGCACGTGTTATTATTTTATTAGTACATGCACTATAATAGGAGTGAACTTGATCCATGTAAATGAAGATTTACTTACACCCTGGTAAGCCATTGTGGTTTCCAAATAAATGCTGTAATATTATGTGTTTTACTTTTTTCATAAAGTATTACATTATTAATTTGAGATGTCATGTTTTCGAAGCTGTAGGGAAATCTCTCTCTTAAAAGAGAAGCTGAGATCTTTGTTTAGTGAAAATGGCGGTTTGAAATAGGTGGTGGATCAGATCAGAGGTAGGTGGAAGGGTTCTGTGATGGCAATGGAAGTCTCAGTCACCAAGTTAATCATGTTTAAATGATGAGTTCACTGATGGAAAAAGAAATTTTAAGAAAGGATTTGATAAGAAATGAATCACTTACTGCAATTGGTTTTGTATGAGCTTGCAAAGCAAGAAACTTGGCTTAACTTTGTTTTCTACGATTGCTGGAGACTCTGAGTAAAGCTTAATCCACTTATGCTGTTTTGTGAATGGAAAAATTGGGTTGTTGAGGGGGCACTACAAGAGAAAAAAACTCACTTTCGGTGATATGCTGACGGCATGTTAAGTCAATCATGCACTGTTTTTATCACTTTATTATATTTATTTTTTTTTTTTTATGTAATACATGATTGAGTTCAAATACCGTCAATATAGCATTCCAGATGTAGGTAAGGTTCTCTCGCACTTCAAATGTCAAAGGCTCCAACCCCTTCAATCTTTTATAATGGTAATTCTTGTTGAGCATGAAATCTATGCAAATCAAACAAACTTTAATACAAAGGGTAGCATTGCTGTACTGCATAAAATTACATCACATACTTTTCTTCCTTGAAATTTTATTTGTTTTACTTGCAGCAGTTCGGAAGAAGAATAGAAGGGCTCTCTAAGATGAGGCACTTGCACGCAGTGCAACCAAAGAAGCATAAATGCCATCCTGGATATTGATCAAAGCTTCATGCTTTCCTTTTTCTGCAATCACTCCGTTTTTCAACACCGCGATTAAATCTGCACTCTTAATCGTGGATAACCGATGAGCAACCACCACTGTGGTTTGATCCACCTTGACTCGGTCCAATGCGTCTTGAACAACTCGTTCGGATTCAGCATCAAGACCACTTGTGGCTTCATCTAGTAGTAATATCTTTGGCGCCTTCATTATCGCTCTTGCAATTGCCACCCTTTGCTTCTGTCCACCAGACAATTGATCCCCCCGCTCTCCTACGATTGTATCGTAACCCTACATTGTTTTCAAAATTTAACATGTATAATCTTCAACGTTCATAATATTGTTTGTGAGTTTTTATCAACTAGTCCTCGTTAATGCAACACAACGGTAAGGAAACATGCAAAAATAGAGAACACGGTTAGAAACAATAACCGAATTGGTAAAATTGAAACGTTGGGGAGGCACTATACGGATAATAAGTCGTATGTAAACTGTTGTTTAAGTCTACCGTTATTGTCTATTTAGTAACCCATCAGTTTCTAATTCTCATCAAAAGTTTGTGACCGGTTCTATTTGTGCATACATAGACAAAGTTGTTTAGTTAGTGCCTACCTGTTGTAAACTACAAATGAACTTGTGAGCATTTGCCAATTCTGCTGCAGCTATAATTTCAGCCTCTGTTGCAGTCCCTTCCTTTCCATATGCAATGTTGGCTCGGATAGTGTCATTAAACAATACAGGCTCTTGGCTCACCAGCCCCATTTGTTGCCTCAACCACTTCAACTGTAGCCTTTGGATTTCGATTCCATCTAGTGTAATGTGACCCAAATCAGGGTCATAAAATCTCTGCAACAATGAGACTACTGTCGATTTTCCACTTCCACTTTCTCCAACCAGAGCAACTGTCTGAACAATACAAGATCAAGTTATAAGTTCCGGTAACTTAAATCCGATTATGAGGTCCAAATCTTATGCATTGAATTAAATTGATTAAATGAACGATACATGGTAGTAAGTTACCTTGCCATGATGGATGGTCAAGCAAAGATCCTTGAAGATTGGCACATCAGGCCTAGTTGGATATTTGAAACTGACATGGCATAATTCAATTTCTCCCTTCAGATTTTCTATAGTTGTTCCAGAGTTGTCACCGGAATCTATTTTTGATTTCCGGTCGAGAATTGCAAATATGGATGCAACAGCGCTCTTTCCTTTACTAATATCGGGGGCTAGGGAATCCGACTGAGAAATTCCAACAGTTGCTATAGTGAGAGCAAAGAAAACCTACAAACCAGAAGAGCAAATTTCAATATGTATTGAATGGAATACAAAGATTTCAATCTTAAGTAACAAAAACTTATTTAGCAGAAGCACTCTGTACTATTTTCTACTCAAAACTTGTAGTGCAAGGCAGAAAATATACCCGGAAAACATCAGCAAATGTTGTCTTGCCTTCTGCAACAAGTCGGGATCCAGCATAAAAAATACAGGCAAACACAGAAAATTGCAAAAATAATGATAGACCAAATCCTATCCCACTGATTAAGCTTTGTCTTATCCCCGTCTTAATAAGGCCTTCACATTTTCTCTGGTACAATTCAACCACCTTCTCTTCAGCACAAAAGGAAGCAATTGTTCTAATACTTCCTACAGCATCATTTGCTACTTGACTTGCCTCCTCATACATTCTCTGCAACCATTTAGAATTTTCCGTATTGATAAAACTGGCTTAGTCTTATATTAAATTATGCATGTGAGACTGAATTGTGTTACAAAGTTTGGACTTCGGAGATATTACCCTTGCATTTGCACTGGATCCTTTCGTGAACTTGAATTGAAAATAACCATTTACCCCTAAAAGAGGCAACAAAACAATGATTTTAAGAGCGAGTTGCCAATTTGCAACAAACGCAATGTGCAAGCCAGCAATTGCAGTTGCTAAATTCTGAACCAGAAAACCAAGAGCATCTCCAACCAACCCTCGCAGGTAAGCCACATCTGCAGAAAGCGTTGCACCAATTGCACCACTTGAGTGCTCAGGATCTTCAAACCAACTTACTTCCATGTAAACCACCTTCTCAAAGCACATTGATCGGACTCGTTTTATTAACCTATTTCCCGCCACAGCGAAAAGGTATTGTCTTGATGGAAATGTTATGCAAGACCCCACACCAAGAACAAAGAAGATTAATGCCCAAAACTTGGAATTGTTTCGGAGTAGATGAGGTGGCTCAAATAAGGTCTTGATTACATTGCCAACCACTAGCCCAAAAATAGGTAAGACTACCCCATTGGCTATTGCAGCTATAGTAGCTAGTAATAAAACTGGGATCTCTGGCTTGTTCAGGTATGCCAGGCGGCAAAGTGAGACTTCTGGAGGTACTCTTGATGATTCTTGTAGACAAGGGCAGTTAGGATGAGCTGTTAGGGCAGTCAAGATGAGCTGTTATCATTTAAATGTACTTTGTATTTAATTGTATTATATAGCTGCTATAGGAACCCCTATATTCTGTAGACCTCTTGGTGTATAAAGGCTTGTAAAGGTTACCCAAAAGTTAATGAAAATCTGAAACTTCACATGGTATTGAGCCTCTGATCCTTTTTTTCCATGGCTTCCGCAACTTCCTCTCCTTCATCTCCCATCCCAAATATTTCTACACTAGTTTCTGTCAAACTTTCTGAGTCTAATTACTTACCTTGGGAAAGTCAAGTTAAGCCATTCTTGATTGGCCAAAACTTTTGGCGTTTTGTAGATGGAACACACCCGTGCCCTCCTTCCTTTCTCACCACCACCACTCATGCCCCTTCACCAAATGCCTCTGCGGATTCAGACTCCTCCACAGTGGTGCCTCCTGTGACTACTAGCATTCCCAACCCCGACTACCTGGTGTGGTACCAGACTGATCAAACACTTGTCAGCATGTTGCGTGCTACGCTTACAGAGCCTGTTCTTTCTTTAACCGTCGGGTTGTCTACTTCTCGTGAGATTTGGGAGCATCTTCGTCAAAATTTTTCTCAACAATCCCTTGCCAACTCTACCCATACTCGCTTTCAGTTGCTGTCTCTTCAGAAAGGTACTAAAACAATTTCGGACTATCTGGGTCTTGCCAAACACTTGGCAGATCAATTGGCTTCTATTGGCCAACCTGTTCAGAATGATGATTTGGTGACTTATGTACTAAATGGCTTGGGGCCTGAATATGAGATTCTTGTCTTGGCGTTGACCAACTTCCCTCCTCTACCGTCATTCAACGATTTACGTGCTCGTCTTCTGGTTTATGAATCCAAACATGCTATGTCTCAAGCTACTTTGGCTCCCTCCGCTTTCTACTCCGCACGTAATTCTGGTAGTAATCTCTCTCAGGGACGTGGTAATTTGTCCTCCCGCCCTCATGGCACTTCAAGTAGCAATCGGCTTCCTCGTACTTATGGTGGTGGTCGTTCTCCTATGCATGGTGGTGCTGGTCGCTATGGTCAGCGTGCTACACATCAACGCCCTGGCATACTTGGACCTGGTCCTGCTACTCGTGGCCCTCAATGTTGGTCATGCAATCAATTTGGTCATATAGCTGCGTTGTGTCCTCGAGCGCCTCGTTCTGATGATGACATCTCTCGAGCTTTCGCTGGCATGCACATTGCTTCCCCTTCTGATCCTACGTGGTATCCGGACACTGGTGCTACTCACCATATGACAAGTGACTCTCGTTCCATTACTTCGGCTACGGGGTATGGTTCTAATGACAAGGTTGTTGTGGGTAATGGTGAGACCCTCCCTATTGCGCACACTGGTAATATTTCTTTTAAGTCCGGGTCGTTCATTTTTCGGTTCTCCCAAGTTTTGCATGTTCCAGCAATTCGGAAAAATTTATTGTCGGTTGCTAAGTTTACACATGATAATCTTGTTAGTCTAACGTTCTTTCCATGGGGTTTTGTCGTACGTGACTTAAAGACGGGTGTTGTTCTTTTTCAGGGCCCATGTGAGGATGGTCTTTATCCCATTAAGCTTGGTCTTGCTTCTAGCAATGGGTCTACTGCCAAACATGCTTTTGCTTCCATTTTTGCGTCACCCTCACTTTGGCATCGTCGTCTTGGACATCCCTCCCGTCAAGTTCTTAGTGTGTTAGCATCTCGTGATGTACTAGGCTCATCCTTTCCTATCTCCACTAAAGATTTTTGTAATTACTGTGCGTTGGCTAAATCCCATCGCCTAGCATTTACGTCTTCCGAACACCTTGCTATGACCCCTTTTGAATTAATACATTCTGATGTTTGGATGTCTCCTGTTGTGTCGGTGTCGGGTTTTCGTTACTATGTCTTGTTTACGGATGATTACACACGATACACATGGATTTATCCCATGCGTAAGAAGTCTGAGGTCTTTAATCACTTTAACAATTTTATTACTTTCATTTTTAATCAGTTTTCTACAATGGTTAAAATACTCCAAAGTGATGGGGGTAAAGAATATGATAATTTGTCCTTTCGTCAATTGTGTGCGCATAAAGGGATTCACCATAGATTTTCTTGTCCACATACCCCGCAGCAAAATGGACTTGCAGAACGGAAGCACCGTCATATCTCAGAAATGGGACGCACCATGTTACTTGCTGCCAGTCTTCCGCATAAATTTTGGGCTGAGGCACTTTGCACCGCTGTTTATATAATTAATCGGCTACCCACTCCTGTTCTCAAGTGGGCTTCTCCGTTTCAAATTTTATTTGGCCGAGCTCCTGATTATATGTTTTTGCGCACGTTTGGGTGTGCTTGTTTCCCATATCTTGGTGATTATGCAACTAACAAACTACAACCCAGATCCTTGTCATGTGTTTTTCTTGGCTACAGTGACAAATATAAAGGCTATCGTTGCTTCCATCCCCCAACTGGACGTGTCTACCTGTCCCGCCATGTTACGTTCAATGAAGATGATTTTCCATTTCACTTTTCTATGGCATCATCTTCCGTGCCACAATCAGACTTGGTATTTGTTCCCATTGTCCCCATACCTGCCCCACCTCAACCCCACCATGCCCTGTCACCCATGTTGCCCTTAATGCAACCCGTGACTTTGCCTCAAAATCTGGCAGCGTCCTTTCCTGCTGCAATTCAGCAACAAAATATGCATGCACCACCCGTGACCATGCCTTCTCCTCCACATACATCTCCCTTGCCAGTTGGTGGCGTGGAACCCCTACTACCTGCACCACCCGTGACTATGCCTCAAAATATGGAACTAGTTGCTGTCCACACCTCTGCCCCTCTTCCTACGTCAATTCCTACTGCAACTCAGCTGCACCAATCACATCCACATACATCTCATTTGCCAGCTAGTGGCGTGGCTCATGCTCCTTCCTCAGGACCTCACACACGGTCCAAGTCTGGAATTTTCAAACCCAAAACCAAGGCCTACTTTGCTAGTCGTCATCCTATTCCCTCTGCAATGACTGCCCTTGTTGCATCCGATGCGGAGCCCACTTGTTTTACACAGGCCTCACGGTCTCCTCAGTGGCGCAAGGCCATGCTGGATGAGTTCAATGCGTTGCTCAAACAAGGTACATGGACTTTAATTCCTCCCGTTCCTTATGCTAACATTGTCGGATGTAAATGGGTGTTCAAAATAAAACGTCATTCTGATGGGTCGATAGAGCGTTACAAGGCGCGTCTTGTCGCCAAAGGTTTCCATCAACAACCTGGGGTTGATTACACAGAGACCTTTAGTCCCGTTGTGAAGCCTACCACGATTCGAACCGTGCTCAGCCTAGCCGTGTCCTTTGGTTGGCCGATACATCAACTTGACGTGAAGAACGCATTTCTCCATGGTTCACTTATGGAAGAGGTTTATATGGCCCAACCACCTGGATTTGTTGATCCAAGTCGTCCCAAATATGTTTGTAAGCTTCGGAAAGCCATCTACGGTCTTAAACAAGCTCCGCGAGCTTGGTTTCAACGCCTAAACACCTTTCTCATGCAGGTCGGCTTTGTTCAAAGTCGAGCAGATAGCTCGATGTTTACATATCATCATGGCTCCACTATCCTTGTTTTTCTTCTATACGTGGATGACATCGTTTTGACTGGTAATTCCTCTCCCTTTATTCAATCCTTTATCCACACTTTGAGCACTGAGTTTGAACTAAAGGATCTCGGCAAGCTGCACTACTTCCTTGGCATTGAGGTATCCTATTTATCCAATGGTATTCACTTGTCTCAGAACAAATATACCTTGGAATTATTACAACGTGGTGACTTATTAGAATGTAAACCTTGTTCCACACCTATAGCAGCCAAGACGCAACTTTCTGCACACACCGGTGCTCCCCTCTCGGATCCATCTCTTTATAGGCAACTTGTGGGTTCCTTGCAGTATCTTACGTTAACTCGGCCGGACATTTCCTTTGCTGTACAAAATGTTTCTCAGTTTATGGGTCATCCTACTACTGCTCACATGGAAGCGGTTAAGCGAATATTGCGTTATCTTAAGGGCAGCTTGGGTATGGGCCTTTGCTTAACTTCCTCTTCACAACCATTTTGTCTCATTGCTTATTCTGATGCGGATTGGGCAGGGTGCCCTGACACACGTCGCTCTACCACTGGCTTTTGTATTTTCCTTGGTGACAATCTGATTTCTTGGTGTGCTAAGAAACAACGGACGGTCTCTCGATCCAGTGCCGAAGCGGAGTATCGGGCTCTTGCCTTTGCATGTGCTGATTCTATTTGGATAGCAGGTCTTTTGCGTGAGCTTCGTGTCCCAGTCTTTGAGCCAATACTGATGCATTGTGACAATCTGAGTGCCACATATATGGCTGCTAATCCGGTCTTTCATGCTCGCACGAAACACATTGCTTTGGATTATCATTTCGTCCGGGAACGTGTTGCTTCCGGAACTCATCGTGTTCACTTTCTTCCTTCCATTTCGCAACTGGCTGATCTTTTTACGAAAGGCCTATCGAAGACGCGTTTTCAGTCCTTGTGTTCCAAACTTGTCTCTTCTCCGGCGTCAAGTTTGCGGGGGAGTGTAGACAAGGGCAGTTAGGATGAGCTGTTAGGGCAGTCAAGATGAGCTGTTATCATTTAAATGTACTTTGTATTTAATTGTATTATATAGCTGCTATAGGAACCCCTATATTCTGTAGACCTCTTGGTGTATAAAGGCTTGTAAAGGTTACCCAAAAGTTAATGAAAATCTGAAACTTCACAATTCTGAATCAGGAATATCAGATTCTGCAGGTGCTACTTCAAGGACACCTAGTGCAGCGGGCACATCATATGAGATTGAGAAGGAATGACGTCTGTTATTTCCTCCTCCAGATGATCCCCGACTTATAGATCGTCTGTGTGAAATTATTTGACTTT
This sequence comes from Malus domestica, assembly GCF_042453785.1. Classification (NCBI taxonomy): domain Eukaryota; kingdom Viridiplantae; phylum Streptophyta; class Magnoliopsida; order Rosales; family Rosaceae; genus Malus; species Malus domestica. Next base: position 10,309,444 of record NC_091673.1, read on the forward strand.
GATTCTGGGAACCCACACTACTACGCCTTTCCTGATCATTCACAGCAGTCTTGTCTGACGTATTGTTCATTTCTTGCAACCTTATAAGCTGGCTATATGCTCCTTCAGGGTGCTTAACTAGCTCAGAATGTGGACCTGCTCAGTTCAAAAAATGGGTCTGTGGAGTAATTATTGACGAACATTAAACAGTAATAGCTGTTGCACAAATGATTGTTGAACTACTGACAGTAAGATTTGGCACTTAAATGGTAGAACAGGACAATATGAATAACGCATTACCTTTTTCAACGATTGTCCCTCTATGTAGAACAGCAATGGAGTCGACGTTTCTTACTGTGCTCAAACGGTGGGCTACAATGACAGTAGTGCGGTTAATCATAATTCTGTCTAATGCCTCCTGTACAACTCTCTCAGATTCTGCTTCAAGCGCGCTTGTGGCTTCATCTAAAAGTAGAATTCTTGGGTCTTTCAGGATTGCTCTAGCTATAGCAACTCTTTGCTTTTGGCCCCCAGAAAGCTGAGTCCCATGCTCACCAACCATTGTGTCTAGTCCCTAAAAGCATGTCACAAAATGACGATAGAGGAAAATAAAAATATGTAAGATCACTGGATGTCTCAACACGCTTTCATCATTGCGGAAAAACTTCACAGAAAATTATGAGAAACTTAGATAAAAGCAACGAATTTAACCTGAGGCAGATTGTCTATGAATTCAGCAGCATTGGCAAGCTCTGCAGCGGCCCTTATTTCTTCGTTAGTTGCACCGTCCTTCCCATAGGCGATGTTATCTTTTATACTACAAGGAAACTGTTAGGATGCCAGATGGCATCATCTTGTGGTGACAGTCTTCCCTTGGGCTTGAGTATCTAACATTGGTATCAGAGCCTAGGTTCCCGACGCTGCGGAGGGGGCAACCTGGAAAGGGCTACCTTAACGGGATGACCAAAGGGTGCACCGCCGTTAAGAGTGAAAGCCACCAGAGTAAGGGCCACCGTGGACGTCGGCTTCCGAAGGGTGGTGTAATGTTATGATCCCACATCGACTACACTTATGGGGGTGTAGGGGTTCTTAAGTCCTTGGGGTCCTCCCACCCATTGGACTAGTCAATAGATTTACTGATGACATTGGGAGGCTTATGCCCTTCAACTAATGGAATTTTGTGATCATGATGTCGATGCGGAGGTAGTGTGGTAGGAGTTGAAAACAGTACCTCATATTCTTGTAACAAAGAATGCAAGTCCTGTTGCTGTTGCGGATTGAGATTTTGGGATGGATTGTCACTGAGAACATGATCAGCACAAGAAACGGGAACAGGCACTGGTTCGATTTGATACAGTATTGCTCCTACTGTGCTGTCTTGTTGAAGAAGTTTCTGCATTTGCATAGCTGTGATATCCTCCATTTGGTGCAGGGTAGATATTGGACTAGTGATACAAAAAGTTTGAGAGCCTTTTGAGAATTGCATGGAGAGCTTGTCGAAATCCCACAGTATTGGCCCAAGAGTCCGTAGCCATTGAACTCCTAGTACCACGTCGCAACCCCCCAAGGAAACTGCAAAGACTCAGTTTTGAGTCAATAGATTTACTGGCAAGCTGCAAAGACTCAGTTTTTTGTGTTGATATCGATCGTTCCATGGGCTACTACTGCAAGGGAATTCGTGACAAGGGTGGAACAATTAGTCAGAGGCTCTTCACTTCGAAGTCCAAGAATCAAGATTGTGTTATAGGTTCTGATTGTTCCAAGGTGATCAAATGTGAGGTGAGTTTTGATTCTTCCATGATCATTAATGCGGAGGATGCTGGTAATTTGGGATTGCATCAGTTAGAAGCTTGTATGGACAAGAATAGAAAACATGAAAGAAAGTTCACTTTCTCCAGATTTGGAAATGGTTGTTGTGTTGTTTGTTGTGTTGTCCTCGATCGTGACTACTGCAAGGGCATCCGGGATAAGGATGGTGGCTCAAAATTTAGGATATACACTGTCGGAGGAAAATCTCTGGATCTACATCTCCTTTTTGTTGAAGTCACATCTCGTGGTGGGCTTGACAAGGTGATTAGAGATCACAAATGGAAAGCAGTGATTGTGGCCTTCAAATTTCCAACGACAATTACTAGTGTTTCGTTTGTCTTACGGAAGTACTACTTGTCTTTGCTGTATCACTTTGAGCAGGCCTATTATCTCCATAAAGAAGTTTTTAGCACCCCAGTGCTTAAACCAGTAAGCGAGGACCTTTTCAATGGGTCAGCCACCGTGAAGGAAAGTGCAGAAGTGCAATTTGGCTCTTCAATCATGGGAACCATTGATGGGAAATTTGACGGTGGATATGTGGTTACTGTCAACTTGGGTTCTGATGAACTGAAAGGTGTCTTGTATCATGCTCCTACAGCTACATATGTTTCTCAGAGTTTTTTGGACATGCCAACTCGACGGAACCGAAAGAGATCCAGGTTGGCATTACGTGATCCCTCTCGACCCAAGTCCAAAAGGAGCAGTTACAATTTCTTCTTTGCTGAGCATTATGCTAGAATCGCCAATGTTCTGAATGCTCCATTTAGTTCAAGTTCCATAAAGTTCGAGTACTTTGTGTCAAACGTTCTGACAGCAAAGAGTGATGTCTACGGAGTTGGAATGGTGCTATTGGAGCTTTTGACAGGGAAGAGGGCTCTGTTTAGAAATAGTGAAGACGGAGGTCCAATGGTGGTTGTGGAATACGCAGGGCAGCGAATAGTGGCAGGGAAGCTGCAAGGCATGTTGGATCAAAGGGTGGGGAAGCCGGACCCGAAGCAAGGCGAGGCTGTTGAGCTAGTGGCTTATACTGCTATGCATTATGCTAAACAGAGGAAGTTGGATGTCGCTTTCATTGGTGCAAAGTACATGCTAAAGCTGGAAAATAGGTGTAGTGTTGTAGTGGCAATTTATTTGGTCAATACCATTGTTCGTCTTTTTGGGAGGGTGTAATGTGGAGTCAATTTTTAGGCAGTGAGTTACTCTGCTGAGAAGCAATGCTGCTGCTAGTGAAGTGAGTCCAATGGTAGAACCATTTCAGGAGTGATATCTTTGAGTTGTTCTATTTCATCGTAGTTCTGTACTTGACTTTTATTTCCCCAGTTCTGTTTTAAGGGGGGAGTATTGTTAGGATGCCAGATGGCATCATCTTGTGGTGACAGTTAGAGTGGGTATTAGCATAAATAGGAGATTGTAAAGATAGAAAGGAGTTAATGAAATTGTATTGTTTATATTGTTCTTTTGTTACTCTCTCTGTGCAATTGTGGAAGATGTAGAGTAGGGTTCTAACAGAAACCAAACAGGTTCCTGGCTGACGAGGCCTATTTTCTGTCGGATCCATTTCAGCTGGAACTCTTTCAGATTAATACCATCAATAAGAACTTCCCCAGCTTGGGGGTCATAAAATCTCTCAATCAAACTGATTACAGTTGATTTACCACTTCCGCTTTCTCCAACCAAAGCAGCAGTTTCACCACTAGGTATTGAGAGAGAAAATCCATGGAATAATTGTTCATCAGGCCTTGCAGGATAACTAAAATAAACATCCCTCAGTTCCATCTCTCCACGTATATCCTGTAACTGCTGCCCATTAGTGTCATAAGCATCTATATCCGGCTTTCTGTTAATCGTCTCAAACATCTTATAGGCTGCAGCTTGTCCAGCAGCAAATGCACTCATGCATGGAGATGCATTCCCAAGAGACCTGAAAATACGAATACATGTTCATATCTTGATACTTAAACATCAAATGTCTAATTTTGGAGTGAAGGGGGGACGGGGAGTAAATAAAAATTGCATTCTTACTGTACAACAACAACAACAACAACAAAGCATTTTCCCACTAAGTGGGGTCGGCTATATGAATCCTAGAACGCCATTGCGCTCGGTTTTGTGTCATGTCCTCCGTTAGATCCAAGTACTCAAGTCTTTTCTTAGGGTCTCTTCCAAAGTTTTCCTGGGTCTTCCTCTACCCCTTCGGCCCTGAACCTCTGTCCCGTAGTCACATTTTCGAACCGGAGCGTCAGTAGGCCTTCTTTGCACATGTCCAAACCACCGGAACCGATTTTCTCTCATATTTCCTTCAATTTTGGCTACTCCTACTTTACCTCGGATAACCTCATTCCCAATCTTATCCTTTCTCGTGTGCCCATACATCCCACGAAGCATCCTCATCTCCGCTACACCCATTTTGTGTACGTTGATGCTTCACTGCCCAACATTCTGTGCCATACAACATTGCTGGCCTTATTGCCGTCCTATAAAATTTTCCCTTGAACTTCAGTGGCCTACGACGGTCACACAACACGCCGGATGCACTCTTACACTTCATCCATCCAGCTTGTATTCTATGGTTGAGATCTCCATCTAATTCTCCGTTCTCTTGCAAGATAGATCATAGGTAGCGAAAACGGTCACTTTTTGTGATCTTCGCTAGATTGCTCCGGTCATTAGTGTGGATAAGTATATAAATGGATAGAGATAGGAAAGCAAACACAAGATGTACGTGGTTCACCCAGATTGGCTACGTCCACGGAATAGAGGAGTTCTCATTAATTGTGAAGGGTTTACACAAAAGCAAACACAAGATGTACGTGGTTCACCCAGATTGGCTACGTCCACGGAATAGAGGAGTTCTCATTAATTGTGAAGGGTTTACACAAGTACATAGGTTCAAGCTCTCCTTTAGTGAGTACAAGTGAATGATTTAGTACAAATGACATTAGGAAATATTGTGGGAGAATGATCTCGTAGCCACGAAACTTCTAAGTACCGGAGTGTGGTATCGTCTTGACTTGCCTTATCTGTCTCATAGGTAGATGTGGCATCTTCTCTGGAAGTACTTTTCCTCCATCCAGGGGTGGTATCTATAACTGGTGGAGATGCACAAGGTAATGTATCAATTTCACTTGAAGCTTACTTGTAGTTTCATGCTTGGTCAAGCGCGATACAAACCATGTAGTAGGAGTCCCCCAAGTCACCGAGCTAGGGGATCTGCTGAAAGAGGTGACAGACAAGGTAAGCAATCAGAGCTCCGGCTGATTGTTTACATTCTCCCTATCTTGCAGGCAGCATGAAGGATAAAGAGAAGAAAAATGAGGAGAGATGATATGGGATACTTTTGCTTTTGAAGAAGTAACTTTCCACAGGCTTATTCTTGAACTGGGCTGGAGGGTTTTCTGGTTTCCTCCAGAGTATAAGGCCGACTGAAGAATTTGATGGTCAAAACAAGTCCATCAAATCTAGAGTACGTTCGACCCTGCTGATATGGGATACTTTTGCTTTTGACAGAGTAGTGGATGTATCGGCACGTGTGCTGTTACGCTTGTCTCCACATGCTTCCTTGTATCCTTCTCACTTGCCCTATTTGTTCCTCAGGCAGATGCGGTATCTTCCCTGGAAGCATAAGATGTTGAAGATGAGTACTCGAGAGCAATGCCAGGTAAGTAATCAGGTAAGGGGTTCCAGGCAGTCAGTTCCTGGCTGGAAGCTTGATTCCAAGTGCTGACTGATTGCTCTCTTTCTCCTTGTCTTGCAGGTAAGAACAAGGCCAAAGGAAAAGACAGGGAAAAAGCATGATATGGGATACTCTTGCTTTTAACCCTGATGATATGAGATATTCTTGCTATAGTATAGCTTGTTTACAGAGGTATTATCGGGGGGAAAGAAAGCTGAATATTTCGAAAGGCTTCGTTGGGAGTGCCCTCTCAGATAAGAGAAAGGGTTGAGCATTTTTGCAGGTCTGCCTGTCCGTTAGGGATGGAGGTCGACATATATAGGAGTCTCCCTAACATCAAGTAATAATGCTATTCCTTTACCCTGCTTGGTTATAGCACGGTAGTGGGAGCTGCCAGCTTCACATGTTTTAACCCTGTCAGAGCACTTTGAAAAAGTGGTCTGTGGTATCTGGAAAGCTGATGTTGCGTGTGAAGATTACAGACAAGCTTTATCCAAGGAGATCCAGCTCTTGAAGTTGGGAAAGTGGTGCCTCTTCGATTTTCGAACAAGCAATCCTGTCGGGGATCTGGCTCTCGAGATTCGGAGAACGATGCCTCTTCGATTTTTGAGAAAGCAATCCTGCTGAGGGTCTGGCTCTCGAGATTCGGAGAGCGGTGTCTCTTCGATTTTTGAGAAAGTAATCATGTTGGGAGTCTGGCTCTCGAGATTCGGAGGGCGGTGCCTCTTCGATTTTGGAGCAAGCAATCTTGTTGGGAGTGTTTTCTCGAATGTGAGTAAATGTTGGACGTGTTTGCTAGTCTACCTTGCCACGAAGCATAGAGGTTGACACACAGGGACTTTCCAATTCTCCAGCAGTGGTACTGTTCCTTTACCCTCTCTTCGATTTTTGAGAAAGTAATCATGTTGGGAGTCTGGCTCTCGAGATTCGGAGGGCGGTGCCTCTTCGATTTTGGAGCAAGCAATCTTGTTGGGAGTGTTTTCTCGAATGTGAGTAAAGGTTGGGCATGTTTGCTAGTCTACCTTGCCACGAAGCACAAAGGTTGACACACAGGGACTTTCCAATTATCCAGCAGTGGTACTGTTCCTTTACCCTCTCTTCGATTTTTGAGAAAGTAATCATGTTGGGAGTCTGGCTCTCGAGATTCGGAGGGCGGTGCCTCTTCGATTTTGGAGCAAGCAATCTTGTTGGGAGTGTTTTCTCGAATGTGAGTACAGGTTGGGCATGTTTGCTAGTCTACCTTGCCACGAAGCACAGAGGTTGACACACCGGGACTTTCCAATTATCCAGCAGTGGTACTGTTCATTTACCCTTGTGGGTAATAATATGGTAGCTAGACCTTCAAAATTTATGTGTTTAAACTTTGTTAGTGTTGTTTCTTTGCAATTCTTTTACCCTTCTTGGTCAGAGCGATGTAGTGGGAGCTGCAAGCTTCACGTGTCTCAACTTTGTCAGAGAACTTTGGCAAAGTTATCTGTGGTACCCATGAGCTACTGTTGCGTGTGGGAAGTGGGTGATTGAACAGTACGATTCATGTGCTTTCTACTTCGTCAGAAATCTTCGACAGAATGCCCATAATTTCCGCAAAGCTGAGTGTGCGTGTGACAGGTGCTGACAAGGCTGGAAAAGTAGGTGCCTCTTCGATTTCTGAGATCGGCCCTCGTGGTTTCTGAGCATCCCAGCTTTTGAGAAAGCAAGCCTCTTCGATTTCTGAGATCGGCCTTCGTGGTCTTTGAGCAGCCCAGCTTTTGAGAAAGCAAACGCCTCTTCGATTTCTGAGATCGACCCTCGTGGTCTCTGAGCAGCCCAGCTTTTGAGAAAACAAACGCCTCTTCGATTTCTGAGCAGGCGCCTCTTCGATTTCTGAAGCTTCGTCGAATGCAGATTTTTATAGGGGCTGACATTAAGTTCCAAAGCACACTTGAATATCCACCAGTAGAAGCTCAATTCTTGCACTTCTAAGATCTTGATTTGTCTTGAACCTTGTTGAAGAGGCAGCCCCGCCTTCTCCAGACAACATATGGCGCCCATCCTTCGTCTCCCCTACTGGTCCTCTTACCGTTGGGGATTCCGTGATGAAGAATGATATGACCGCTGCGGTAGTGGCCAGGAACCTTCTCACTCCCAAAGATAACAGACTACTTTCCAAACGGTCTGATGAGTTGGCTGTTAAGGATTCTCTGGCTCTCAGTGTTCAGTGTGCAGGTTCTGTGTCTAATATGGCCCAACGCCTATTTGCTCGAACCCGCCAAGTTGAATCATTGGCGGCTGAAGTGATGAGTCTCAAACAGGAGATTAGAGGGCTCAAGCATGAGAATAAACAGTTGCACCGGCTCGCACATGACTATGCTACAAACATGAAGAGGAAGCTTGACCAGATGAAGGAATCTGATGGTCAGGTTTTACTTGATCATCAGAGATTTGTGGGTTTGTTCCAAAGGCATTTATTGCCTTCGTCTTCTGGGGTTGTACCGCGTAATGAAGCTCCAAATGATCAACCTCTGATGCCTCCTCCTTCTAGGGTTTTGTCCAGTACTGAGGCTCCGAATGATCCTCCTCCGGTGCCTTCTCTTTCTGGGGCTCTACCGCCTGCTGAGACTTCTCCTAAGCAACCTTTGTGAAGGCTCCCTCTTGTTTGTTTATTTTGACTCAAGTATATGTACATATTTGTAACTTATCGGGGATATCAATAAATAAGCTTTCCTTCATTTCAACGTATTGTGTTAAATACACCAAAGCCTTCTTCGCTAAGTTCTTTGAATTTTCTTTTGTTGAAGCTTGTACGTTGAAGCTTTGTGAGTGGAGCATATAAGTTGAGGTAGTGTTCCCTTAATTTCCCGAGTGAGGAAAACTTCTTGGTTGGAGACTTGGAAAATCCAAGTCACTGAGTGGGATCGGCTATATGAATCTTAGAACGCCATTGTGTTCTGTCCTGTGTCATGTCCTCCGTTAGATCCAAGTACTCTAAGTCTTTTCTTAGGGTCTCTTCCAAAGTTTTCCTAGGTCTTCCTCTGCCCCTTCGGCCCTGAACCTCTGTCCCATAGTCGCATCTTCTAATCGGAGCGTCAGTAGGCCTTCTTTGCACATGTCCAAACCACCGTAACCGATTTTCTCTCATCTTTCCTTCAATTTCGGCTACTCCTACTTTACCCCGGATATCCTCATTCCTAATCTTATCCTTTCTCGTGTGCCCACACATCCAACGAAGCATCCTCATCTCCGCTACACCCATTTTATGTACGTGTTGATGCTTCACCGCCCAACATTCTGTGCCATACAGCATCGCCGGCCTTATTGCCGTCCTATAAAATTTTCCCTTGAGCTTCAGTGGCATACGGCGGTCACACAACACGCCGGATGCACTCTTCCACTTCATCCATCCAGCTTGTATTCTATGGTTGAGATCTCTATCTAATTCTCCGTTCTTTTGCAAGATAGATCCTAGGTAACGAAAACGGTCGCTCTTTGGTATTTCTTGATCTCCGATCCTCACCCCTAACTCGTTTTGGCCTCCATTTGCACTGAACTTGCACTCCATATATTCTGTCTTTGATCGGCTTAGGCGAAGACCTTTAGATTCCAACACTTCTCTCCAAAGGTTAAGCTTTGCATTTACCCCTTCCTGAGTTTCATCTATCAACACTATATCGTCTGCGAAAAGCATACACCAAGGAATATCACCTTGAATATGTCCTGTTAACTCATCCATTACCAACGCAAAAAGGTAAGGACTTAAGGATGAGCCTTGATGTAATCCTACAGTTATGGGAAAGCTTTCGGTTTGTCCTTCATGAGTTCTTACGGCAGTCTTTGCTCTTTCATACATATCCTGTATAGCTTGGATATATGCTACTCGTACTCCTTTCTTCTCTAAAATCCTCCAAAGAATGTCTCTTGGGACCCTATCATACGCTTTTTCCAAATCTATAAAGACCATGTGTAAATCCTTTTTCCCATTTCTATATCTTTCCATCAATCTTCGTAAGAGATAGATTGCCTCCATGGTTGAGCACCCTGGCATGAACCCGAATTGGTTGTCCGAAACCCGTGTCTCTTGCCTCAATCTATGCTCAATGACTCTCTCCCAGAGCTTCATTGTATGACTCATTAGCTTAATACCCCTATAGTTCATGCAATTTTGTACATCGCCCTTATTCTTGTAGATAGGCACCAAAGTGCTCATTCGCCACTCATTCGGCATCTTCTTCGTTTTCAAAATCCTATTGAAAAGGTTAGTGAGCCATGTTATACCTGTCTCTCCCAAAACTTTCCACACTTCGATTGGTATATCGTCTGGGCCTACTGCTTTTCTATGCTTCATCTTCTTCAAAGCTACACCCACTTCTTCCTTCCGGATTCTACGATAAAAAGAGTAGTTTCTACACTCTTCTGAGTTACTCAACTCCCCTAAAGAAGCACTCCTTTCATGTCCTTCATTGAAAAGATTATGAAAATAACCTTTCCATCTATCTTTAACCGCATTCTCTGTAGCAAGAACCTTTCCATCCTCATCCTTGATGCACCTCACTTGGTTTAGGTCCCTTGTCTTCTTGTCCCTTGCTCTAGCTAGTTTATAGATATCCAACTCTCATTCTTTGGTATCTAGTCGCTTATACATATCGTCATAAGCCGCTAACTTAGCTTCTCTCACAGCTTTCTTCGCCTCTTGCTTCGCTTTTCTATACCTTTCACCATTTTCATCGGTCCTATCCTTGTATAAGGCTTTACAACATTCCTTCTTAGCCTTCACCTTTGCTTGTACCTCCTCATTCCACCACCAAGATTCCTTTTGGTGTGGGGCAAAGCTCTTGGACTCTCCTAATACCTCTTTTGCTACTTTTCGGATACAACTAGCCATGGAATCTCACATTTGGTTAGCTTCCCCCTCTCTATCCCACACACACTGGGTGATTACTTTCTCTTTGAAAATGGCTTGTTTTTCTTCTTTTAGATTCCACCATCTAGTCCTTGGGCACTTCCAAGTCTTGTTCTTTTTTCTCACTCTTTTGATATGTACATCCATCACCAACAAGCGATGTTGATTAGCCACGCTCTCTCCTGGTATAACTTTGCAATCCTTACAAGTTATACGATCCCCTTTCCTCATTAGAAGAAAATCTATTTGTGTTTTTGACGACCCACTCTTGTAGGTGATCACATGTTCTTCTCTCTTCTTAAAGAAGGTGTTGGCTAAGAAGAGATCATATGCCATTGCAAAATCCAAGATAGCTTCCCCATCCTCGTTTCTCTCCCCAAAACCATGGCCACCATGAAAACCTCCATAGTTGCCTGTCTCCCTGCCCACGTGTCCATTTAAATCTCCTCCTATAAATAACTTCTCTGTCTGAGCAATTCCTTGCACCAAGTCTCCAAGGTCTTCCCAAAATTTCTCCTTCGAACTCGTATCCAACCCTACTTGAGGTGCGTACGCACTAATCACATTGATAAGTTCTTGTCCTATTACAATCTTGATTGCCATGATTCTATCTCCTACCCTCTTGACATCTACAACATCTTGTGTCAAGGTCTTGTCCACGATGATGCCAACACCGTTTCTCGTTCTATTTGTGCCCGAATACCATAGTTTAAACCCTGAGTTTTCTAGATCCTTTGCCTTACGACCAACCCACTTAGTTTCTTGTAGGCACATAATATTTATCCTTCTCCTCACCATAACTTCTACTACTTCCATAGATTTTCCCGTCAAGGTTCCTATATTCCACGTTCCTAAACACATTTTGCTCTCTTGAACTCTACCCTTCTGTCCTAGCTTCTTCACCCTTCCCCGTCTAATAGGATCAAAGTACTTCTTTTGTGTGTCCCGTGTAAAGTTGATAGGAGCATATGCTCCCAAACAACTTTGAGTGGAGTCGTTCGAAAAGAAGTTTCTATAGCCCCCTTGCTCATTTAACACTGCATCCGGGTGCCGATGGAGATACAGCGACCCTTGCTCACTTATCACTGTGCTCAGGCCACACAGCGCGCCACTTACGGGTGACGCCCTAGCTTTAGCGCGATTTCGTTCTGGATTCATTTTCATAAGGATTCGACGTGATCATGGAGTGCCGGCTGTCGACTACCTGACGCCCTCCCCCTCCTCCTTTATCCGGGCTTGGGACCGGCAATGTAAGATAAACTTACACGGCGGAGTTAAAAATTGCATTCTTACTGTGCAAAAAAAAAAAAAAAAAAAAAAAAACAAAGACATGTTACCAAATTTGTTCATCAAATTTTATAGAAGTGCAACTTACAAGGAGCCAGTCAATACCGCGAAAAGTACGCTTATTACTTCTCCTCCTGTATATCCTCTTTCAAGAATCATCTTTCCTCCAAACCATATAGCCAAAGCATAACTACACATCATAATAAGCATAACCGAACCAATTCCACACCCAGATGCCAAACCTTCTAGCACAGCAGAGTTGTAAGCATCAATTAAGGAATTGTTGTAATTAGATATAGCTTGTTTTTCTCCTGTGAATGATGCAACCTGCATTGGGTATTCCCATTAGTTTTTGCTCTATCCAAAGACATCATTAATATTGTATGGACAAGTAGGCATACAGTTCTAATTGAAACAATCGTTTGCTCCACCACAGTTGCTGCCACTGAATAAGCAGCTTGTCCACGGGTTGCCAATTTCGATACAAGGATGGCCACGACGGCACCAGCAAGGACAAGAGGGGGAATGGAAGATAGCATGACAAGGGCGAGAAGCCATCCCTTAACAAATGCTATAACAAAGCCTCCAATAAATGTTGCAATTAACTGGATAACAGTTCCTACCTGCAATAAGAAAACGAATTTTAAAATTTTAAAATTAAGAGGATACCAGGGAAAACGGCAAACCTTAAGGGTTTTGTGTGGCGTGTAAATACCTTCTCGCCCATGGCCTCTTGAATGAGCACAGTATCACCTGACATTCTCTTAACAATTTCCCCAGTGTTCGTTTCTGTATCGAAAAAGCCAACATCTTGCCTCAATATTGTTTTCAGATACAAACTTCGTATTCGTGCAGCTTGTCTTTCTCCAGTAACCATCCAGCAAGATACCTCTGGCACATGGAAAAGGTTGGTTAAGTCAGTTTCCAATAAGCCAGGTTATTTGTTTAATACCAGCAGGGAGTTCAGTAATACTTACGTAGAAATGCAGCAACACCAGCACCTATAGCCAAGTAAACATTCTTTAGAGCCACCTGAGGATATCGAGTTGGTCAAATTATTTTCCATTAAACCTAGTCAATAACAATTGCTTGTGGCACAATTTACAAATATAAAGAGTTACTCAATGCAGAATTTATTTGGTGGAGGAAGATGAAGAAAGTTGAGGTTTCACCATAAAACTAATTGGCTATATGGGGAGTAGCCCATCTTACTTAGAAGTCTACGCAAGGTCCCTTTTCCCATCCATGTGGGATTCATTCTCAACAGAAGATTATTCTATTTTAGCAACGAAACTGCAGACGTTGACGTAATTTGTAGTTACATAATTTTACCTTGGAAACTGCATCCACCACTTCTTTGGTATTCCCAGTTCTTCCAAAAGAATTAATCACCTCTCCAAAGATTACGGTCATTAGAGGCGTACAGAGCCCATTTCCAATGGCACTGATTGTACCAACAGACATTAACATGTAATCCAAGGTATCCGCAAAGGAGAAAAGCTTGTAATATGGTACTGTTTTCGTGCCATCCTCCTTGTTCTCGCTCGAATCTTGCTTGCTGTTTTTGGAATCCTGGACTGTCGAGTGTCCTTTTAATGTTGCCGTGACCTGCTTCTTCATTACATATCCATCCACAGGATTTTCCACCGCCATTTGTTACAGTTGACTTGTACGATGAGATCAGAGCTGCATGAGAAACAACTTACGGTTTTGAATTAGCAACTTTATTGACTTGTACGATGAGATCAGAGCTGCAAGAGAAACAACTTGTGGTTTTGAATTAGCAACTTTTTTTTCTGAAAATACAAATATATAGTTCATGAGCGCTAAATTGAATTGCATTCCAAGGAACATATGCATATGAAACGAACAATAATAATGCAAAGAACAAAAAGTTTTATTCACGACAAACATAATAGGTTACAAACTTTTAATAAAAAAATAGAATTGGAGGACACTAAACAAATAAACCGTACCGCTCCACGTCAGTCATGCAAAGCACGGAAGCGATAGTTGTTGTCTGTATTGTAAATCAAAAGAACGAATTACAACCTCAGCAGAGGATACAAATGCTATCTTCCACAAAACACAATTAAAAAAGTAATTAACATTGATATCAAATGAAACAAGAGAGAGAGAGAAACCAAGTGGGCGGTTAATGGCATAATGCATGGTAAAGGGGAGACATTTGGAGAACTGAAGAGACATTAGCACAGCATCTTAATTGCAACTTTCAATGTGTTGTAAAAAAATATTTTACAAAAGATAGCGTAAAAAAAAATAAAAAATAAAAAATAAAATTCTGGGAAGGTTGTGTTGTAGTGGGATTAGGATACCTGCATTCATCAGATACTCCGTTCGGCTGCTAGCAACTGGCGACGCAGACGTCCTCCTTGGGTGTCCAGCGGTCCACATATATGCAAGGAGTCGTTGGACCGACGATTTGACATCATTTTACGATTTAAACTTTATAATTAGAATCAGTACTGCTTCTTATCAAGATCATTTTTAGGAATTTTTTTTTATTCAATTAGAAGGCTGTTATGGCACAAGACTGATTCAAAAAGGAAAAAAAAATAGACGGTTAATAAATTTTTTGTTATATTTTTAATAGCATTTGTATATAAAGTACGGCTTCATGCAATTTTTTATTTTTTTTTCTACAAAAGCGAGCAGTAGTGGATAAAATAGTTAATTATCAGGAGAAAGGGGAGTTGGTGGAATCGAACCCACATACCATGGCGCATAGACATCATTATTTTTTGTCACTACGGTAAAACGTCATTTATATGCCTTCTGTTATTCAGTTTATATGATGTGTGCATTTATGTTACAACCACCCCCAATTATTTATATTATAGGGTAAAAGATTGTTTACTACCCTTATGTTTCGTGGTTTTCAACATTTAGTACATCAAGTTTTTTTTGTCTCAGATTCATATCTAAAGTGTAAATTTTGGGACAATCTCAAACATCCGTTAATCAAACTGTTAAGTCTCCCGTTAACTGTAACATGGCACACTGACTAGGCGCCACGTGTCATCCACATTTTTTTGTTTTTTGTTTTTTGTTTTCCTCCTTCTCCTTCTTCATTCCCTTTCTTCCCATTCTTCCTTCTTCTTCCTCCGAATCTGGGGAAGCTTTTTTTTTTTTCTTCTTCTTTTTCTTCCTTCTCTTTCCTCCTTCTCCATTCTTCTTCTTCTTTTTCTTCTTCCTCCGAATCTACCCAGATTCAGTTTTTTCTTTTTTTTCTTTTTTTTTCTTCTTCTTCCTTCTTCTTCTTCTTCTTCTTCCTTCGAATCCGCCCAGATTCAGTTTTTTTTTTCTTCCTCCTTCTTCTCCTTCTTCCTTCCCCTTCTTCGTTCTTCTTCTTCTTCCTCCGAATCTGGGGGAAGGTGAAAGTTCTTTTTTTTTATTTTTTATTTTTGGAGGAAGAAGAAGAAGGAGGAAGAAGGGGAAGGAAGAAGGAGAAGAAGGTTGCAGTCGGAGGAAGAAGAAGAAGAAGAAGAAGAAGGAAGAAGAAGGAAAAAGGAGGAAGAAGAAGAAAGAAAAAAAAAAAAAAAACAAACTTCCCCAGATTTCGGAGTAAGTAGAAGAAGAAGGAGAAGGAAGAAGGAGGAAGGAAGAAGGAGGAAGGAAGAAGAGGAAGGAGGAAGAAAAAAAAAAGTTGCGGTCATAGGAAGAAGAAGAAGAAGAAGAAGGAAGAAGAAAAGAAAAGAAAGAAAAAAGAAAAAAGAAAAAAAAAACGTGGATGACACGTGGCGCCCAGTCAGTGTGCCACATCACAATTAACAGGAGACTTAACAGTTTGACTAACGGATGTATGAGACTGTTCCAAAATTTACACTTTAGGTATGAATCTGAGACGAAAAAAACTTGATATACTAAATGTTGAAAACCACAAAACATTAGGGTAGTAAACAGTCTTTTACCCTATATTATATGTGTGGCTTTACCCTAAACTGCCATGTGGTAGCATCCTAACTCACCTCCCTCTTCTCTCTTTCTGTCCCCCCCCAACCTCGACATCTCTCTCTCAACCTCTCGTTCCACTCTCTTCTTCTGGACACGCACGGACCGTGTCACCATCAAGGAAGGCTCACAACGAGCCCAGGACCTCTTTCCTTTTCTCACCCTGTGAGATCGACGGCACGGGAGCAAAAGCTCCGACGAACCCTCCCATTTTTCCGTTAGGTAAGTCGCAGATCTTTCCTTCTCTCTGTTAATGTGATGTTGGTTGTGATTTCTGAGTCAGATCATTCCCTTTTTACTTAGGTTTTACCTCAGAATCGAGTTGGGTTGAGCACACCCATTTTTTTGGCAAACCCGTGAACGTTTAACGTTTTTCCAGTCACCTCCAGACGTATTTCGACGATCTAAAGGTAATTTTGTGTTCCTCTCATCTTGTGCTACTTATTCGTACTTAGGTTGGGGTCTAGAACCCTTGTTTTCAGGTGACCGGAGCTGTAGCAGCTCCGGCTTTCTTCTTCGACAAACCCAGGCCTTTTAGGCCGTTCTTAGTGACCACGGGCCTTAGGCCCGTTGTTTTTAAACCCAATACCCTAGCCCGTATAATTTTTATTTTTAGTTATATGTTTTTAAAACCCAAATACCCAAAAAAGGCCTTGGGCCAGTTTTAAATGAAAGGGGTTAAAGCCCGGCCTGCTTGTGTGAGGACTGTTATGCATGTGTGTGTTATGGGCCGTGCCCTGCATGGGTCCGTGTGTGTGTTTTGGGTTGGGTGTGTGTGTGTGTGGGGGTTATGTGGTGTGTGTGTGTGTGTGTGTGTGTGTGTGTGTCCATGCATGTGTGGTGTGTGTGCGTGTGTTGTGCATGTGCCGTGCATGTGTGGTGTGTGTGTGTGTGTTATGCATGTGTGGTGTGTGTGCGTGTGTTGTGCATGTGTGGTGTGTATGTATGTGCCGTGTGGGTGTGTGTTTGTGGGCTGGTGTGTGTGTGAGTGTGGGTTTGGGTTTTTAAGCCCACACCACCTTTTTCACCCAAAACCTTTTTAACCCAAAAACTCTAGGATTCTAAAACCTATTAGGGCCTAACCCATCCAACCCAAATCCTTTAGAAAATCTTTTTATTTATTTATTACATTTTTGTGCTTAGGTAAAGTTGCTAGTAGAGAAATTCTTAATCCTCATCCGCACAACTCTACTGCTGAGGAGTATCTGTGAGTGGACCATTTTTAAAATTTGCATAATTTCATAGTTTAATTTCATAAATGAATAGTATGCCTTATGAGTTTATGATTTGATTTATGATAATCAATGTTTATTGAATATGTTGATTTTCGTCTCGTGTTTTTGGTGAGGAAATTATTGGTTAGCCTATATTGAGCTATATTTTTAAAATATATTATTTTCTATAAAACCATGAACTGGTAGACTATCTGATGGATGACGATAGGATGCTAGAACATGTTTTAGAAACCCCTCTTTATAGTATAAACGATGGATGACTTTATACTATGAAGTGGTTATTTATGAGAGGCGTAACTATTTGTGCGTACCTAGTAGACACTATGCCGCCTGGGGCGAGGATCTGGTGTTGGCAGTTAGGCCGGGAGAAATAATCCCTAGCTACGGGATGAGGGACACGGAGTAGGCATTGGGCCGGGAGTTGGTAATCTCTGGCTACGGGCGCAGAGACCACGGAGCAGGCATTGGGTCGGGAGTTATATTTATTCAGCGATCTTTCTAGCAGCACACCGCGCTTACGAGACAATTTATGAGATGTTTACTGTTTTGATTTCCACAATATGACTTTTGAGATATTTTTGGCATGCTAGGATTTTATTTAAATCCATCACTTATTATGCTAGTAGTTTTCGTTAAATATATATAAACTGTGGGGGTTAGTATATTGATAACTGTTTTATTATTATTGTATCTATGAACTTGGTACACTCACCTTTATTTTGCGCCCTCATTCAGGTCTTAGAAGCGAGGACTACGACTCGACGTACGAGGCATTCCCCTTCCAGTAGCAATCTACCACTCACTTGTGTGATATCTTGTAATGGTCTTTCCTTTTTGTGAATCTTGTATTAGATTGTGTTCTGTGCACTCTAGACACTTCCTTAAACTTTGTTTACTACTTCTAGATTCTAATGTTTATTCATGAATATTTCCTCCTAATCATTACTCTTGTAATCAATAAATGGCTTTCGTCACCCTCGGGTGTCGGCCAACACATGCCTATCCTAGTATTCGGGGAATATTAGGGTCGGGGCGTGTCTATTTACCCTCCTAAAAAAGAAAAATCCTTCAACAATTTGATAGACTGATTAGAAAGAGAAAGAAATCAATTAGTTTTGTTCTCTAGCATTCCATTATGAATACTACTTGCATCTCCATGCAATGATGCGCATATTTTTTTTATTTGCGAATGATGTATTTTAATTGAATAAAATCAAAAGATCAGAATTGTTTAATTTCTTAATCTTCATTTGAAGATCACTCCTACAAAATCATTTCATATGGAGATCAATATAGTCATTCAAATGTATAGAACAAATCGACGGTGTAGGTAACAAGTAACATATTCATGATGAATTATCCATTTTTTTTATATGTTTTATTCACGATGAATCGTCCATTTATTTAATACATTTTATTCACGATGAATCGTTCATTTATTTGATACATTTTATTCACGATGAACCATCAATTTAATTGATATGTTTGGATGATAAAACGATATCCAATTTGAATGATTATTTCTAGGAGTCATCTTCATATGAAGATCAACAAATTGAACGATTCCAATCGTTAATTTATTTAGTCAAATTACGTTATTCGCAAATAAAGAATATATGCATCCTCCACATTGGGGATGCAAGTATTATCCTTTTATTTTTATTTGCTTATGTGCTACGTAACTGTAAGCATATATAATACTAGGTAGCATATGATGCTTTGCAGTTTAACGAAATGAGTAAAAGGAATAAGAAAAAAATCGTAGCGAAACAAAAATAATGGCATCCAATACGACTTCTTTTGTTTCGCCATCACAAGTGATCAGTGACTGATCTAGAAATATTTCCGCAGCTCCTTATTTCCTTGCTTTAACCCTCTTGGAGGACTTCTGTCAGTATCATATGGAAGAATGGAGACTGTGTATGAAAGAGTAATTTGATTTTCCCATTGAGGGGGAGCTTTAGATGTCTAAAAAAGTTAAGGTTCTACTATAAAATCAATTGACGGTATGGAGAGTAACCCAACTTATTTATAAGTCTATATACAAGGTCCGTACTTTCTTTGAGGTAGATTCATACTCCCAACAATGTCAAAGATAGCAACCTCTTCAATCCTTTAAAATTTACACATATGAAACTAACGGAGAAAATCACAAGGAGCTTGTAGTTCAAGTGGAAAGTCATATATTCGAATCTCCCTACTTAAATATTGCTTGTTTGTATAAAAAAAGGGAAGTTAAAAGGGAAAATTTATGTGAAGTGTAAACCTATCAAACTATAATGAGCCAAGACCTGCCATGTCATCGTTTAACGAAGAATTTAAAGGCTAGACTAATGAAAGTACGATTTTGGGAGCAAATCGTAACTTTAGGTATGAAAGAAAGGCGAAAAAAACAAAGGGAAGCAAACTGCAAATTTTACGATACTTATAGGTAGTAAAGTGAGATTCACCTAAAAAAAGTTTATACATACTTATTTTCCTTGGAATTTCTAAGTTACTGCAGTATAATAATTGAAAAGTAGATCTCTAAGATGAGGCACTTGCATGGAATGCAACCAAAGAAGCATAAATGCCATCCTTGACATTGATCAAAGTTTCATGCTTTCCTTTCTCTGTAATGACTCCATTTTTCACCACAGCGATTAAATCTGCACTCCTAATCGTGGATAACCGATGAGCAACCACCACCGCGGTTCGATCCACCATGACTCGGTCCAATGCGTCTTGAACAACTCGTTCGGATTCAGCGTCAAGAGCACTTGTGGCTTCATCTAGTAGTAAAATCTTTGGTGCCTTCATTATAGCTCTTGCAATTGCCACCCTTTGCTTCTGTCCACCGGACAGTTGAACCCCCCGCTCTCCTACTATTGTATCGTAACCCTGCATTGGTTTCCAAAGTTAACATTCTGAATAATTTTACACCGTAAGATTTTTTCAGTGATAAGTAATACGAACATGCATTACAAACATAAAGATCGAAATCTTCATGTCTGATTTGGCTTGATCTTTATGTTTTGGTATGGAACTTCGAAATGGTCATCTATTTGAGGTGGCTCGACCTTTATTTTCAGAGACACATGTCCTAGATTATATTGATCATAAACAAATCGACGAAGTTCTTAAGTCAGTGCCTACCTGTTGTAAACTACTAATGAACCTGTGAGCGTTTGCCAATTCTGCTGCAGCTATAATTTCAGCTTCTGTTGCATCCCCTTCCTTTCCATATGCAATGTTGGCTCGGATGGTTTCATTAAACAACACAGGCTCCTGGCTCACCAGCCCCATTTGCTGTCTCAACCACTTCAACTGTAGCTTTTGTATTTCGATTCCATCTAGTGTAATGTGACCAGAATCAGGATCATAAAATCTCTGCAACAATGAGATGACTGTCGATTTCCCACTTCCACTTTCTCCAACCAGAGCAACTGTCTGAAAAACACAAAATACATTACCAAATTCCAGAATCGCATATTAGACTACGAGGTTCAATCTCATGAATTAATTGAAAACCAGTAAAAGAAGAATAAGCATGCTACTAAGTTACCTTGCCGTGACGAATGGTCAAGCAAAGGTCCTGGAAGATTAGCACGTCAGGTCGAGTTGGGTACTTAAAGTTGACATGGCGTAATTCAATATCTCCCTTCACATTTTCTATAGTTGTTCCAGATTCATCACTGGAGTCTATTTTTGATTTTCGATCGAGAATTGCAAATATAGAAGCAGCAGAGCTCTTTGCTTTACTTACATCAGGGGCTAGGGAACCCGACTGAGACACTCCAATAGTTGCCATAGTGAGAGCAAAGAAAACCTACAAACCAGAGGAGCAATTATTATTTTTTACTTCAAGTAACAAGTACTTATTTAGCAGAGTTCAGACATAGGAACGAGTCTTCCGTGCCGTTTACTACTTACAGACTTGTAGGGCAAGGCAAAGTAACTTACCCGGAAAACATCGGAGAATGTTGTCTTTCCAGCTGAAACAAGTCGGGCTCCTGCGTAAAAACTAGTGGCATGCACGGAATACATAAAAAAGAAGGATAGCCCAAATCCTATCCCACTGATTAACCCTTGTCTAATCCCTTTCTTAATTGGGCCTTCACATTTTTTCTGGTACAATTCAATCACCTTCTCTTCGGCACAGAAGGAAGCAATTGTTCTGATATTCCCTACAGCATCATTCGCTACTTGGCTTGCCTCCTCGTACATTTTCTGCAACC
Source organism: Malus domestica (assembly GCF_042453785.1). Taxonomy (NCBI): domain Eukaryota; kingdom Viridiplantae; phylum Streptophyta; class Magnoliopsida; order Rosales; family Rosaceae; genus Malus; species Malus domestica. The sequence continues at coordinate 10,330,492 of NC_091673.1, forward strand.
ATAATGATAAAAATTAGTCTTATACATATCATGTATGTGAGATCGGATCATGTTTTGAACTGCATCGATTACAAGTTGGGTACTATAATTCTTTTCCAATTTTTGGATTGCAGAGAAATACCTTCGCATCCGCACTGAATCCTTTCATGAATTTGACTTGAAAATATCCATTTACTCCTAACAGAGGCAGCAAAACAAGAACTATAAGAGCAAGTTGCCAATTTGCCAGAAAAGCAGTCACCAAACCAGCAACTGCAGTTGCTAAGTTCTGAACAAGCAAACCAAGCCCATCTCCAACCAGCCCCCGCAAAGAAGCTGCATCTGCAGAAAGCCTTGCACCAATTGCACCACTTGAGTGCTCAGGATCGTCAAACCAACTTACTTCCATGTAAACCACCTTCTCAAAGCACATCGATCGGACTCGTTTTATTAACCTACAACCCGCGACAGCGAAAAGGTATTGTCTTAATGGATGTGCTATGGAAGAAGCCAGTCCAAGAACAATAAAGATTAATGCCCAAAACTTTGAATCCTTTCGGACTTCATGCGGTGGCTCAAAGAAGGTTTTGGTTATACAGGCTAATAATACCCCCAAAAAAGGTGAGAATACCCCATTGACTGCTGCAGCTATAGTTCCTAGTAACAAGACTGGGATCTCTGGCTTGTTCAGGTAAGCTAGGCGGCGAAGTGAGACTTCTGGAGGCACTCTTGATGATTTTGAGTCAGGAATATTTGATCCTGGAGGTGCTGCTTCAAGGACACCTACTGCAGTGGGCACACCAAATGAGATTGAGAGGGAATGACGACCACTATTTCGTCTTCCAGATGATCCCCAGCTTATGGATCGTAAGTTTGAAAATCTTGGACTTGCATGTCTCCGAGAATCCACACTACTAATTTCTGGCCTATCGTGATCATTCACATTCGTCTTTTCTGACACTGCTCTCATTTCTTGCAACCTTATAAGCCGGCTATATGCTCCTTCAGAGTCCTTAATTAGCTCAGAATGTGGTCCTGCTTACGTGAAAAGCTCAGTATGTGCAGTACTCATTAATTAATTCAGATTATGTGTAATGATACTTCAAATTTTTTTGGAAGTAAGCTGGGAAACAGAAAACAAAAGTGTTACCTTTTTCAACAATTGTCCCTCTATGTATAACTGCAATGGTGTCAGCATTCCTTACTGTGCTCAAACGATGGGCTACAACAACAGTAGTGCGACCAATCATAATTCTATCCAATGCCTCCTGCACAACTCTCTCAGATTCTGCATCGAGAGCACTTGTGGCTTCGTCTAAAAGTAGAATTCTTGGGTCTTTCAAGATTGCTCTAGCTATAGCAACTCTCTGCTTTTGTCCCCCAGATAGCTGAGCTCCATGTTCACCAACCATTGTGTCTAGTCCCTAAAAAATGAATTGAATGAGCTGAATTATGCTATGGTTCCATCTTTTAATGTATCGAAATGGTAAGATCAACAAAGAAACACCCAAACTTAGAGTAAGTATAAACGAATTTAACCTGAGGCAGTTTGTCTATGAATTTAGCTGCATTAGCAAGCTCAACAGCAGCCCTTATTTCATCATTAGTTGCACGCTCCTTCCCATAAGCAATGTTATCTTTAATGCTACAAGTAAACAAAACGGGTTCCTGACTGACAAGGCCTATTTTCTGTCTGATCCATTTCAGCTGGAATTCTTTCAGATTAAGACCATCGATAAGAACTTCCCCAGCTTGGGGGTCATAAAATCTCTCAATCAAACTGATTACAGTGGATTTACCACTTCCGCTTCCTCCAACCAAAGCAGCAGTTGCACCACTAGGTATTGAGAGAGAAAATCCACGGAATATTTGTTCACCTGGTCTTGCAGGATAACTAAAATAAACATCCCTCAGTTCAATCTCTCCATGGATCTCTTGTAACTGCTCCCCATTAGTGTCATAAGTATCTATCTCAGGCTTTCTGTTAATCGTCTCAAACATTTTATAAGCTGCAGCTTTTCCAGCAGCAAATGCACTCATGCATGGAGATGCCTGCCCAAGGGACCTGAAAATTTATCACAGAGACATGTTCATATCTCGACATTCTGTAGCCTCAAATATAAAATTTTGGGGTGTTACCAGTGAAATCATGCTAGGGTCACAAAAATTATTGATCAAATTTTACTAAATTGCAACTTACAGGGAGCCATTCAACACAGCGAAAACTACATTCATTACTTCTCCTCCTGTATATCCTTTTTCAACTATCATCTTTCCGCCAAACCATATAGCCAAACCATAACTACACATTACAATAAGCCTCATAGAACCAATCCCAAATCCAGAAGCCAAACCCTCGTGCACACCCGACTTGTAAGCTTTAATCAAGGAGCTGTTGTAATTAGCTATGGCATGTTTCTCTCCTGTAAATGAGACAACCTGCAATGCGAATACTCATCGTTTTTGTTCTATAACAAGAGATTATAGAAAATAAAATGTTATTTTAAAGACAAGTAAGCATACAGTTCTGATTGAACCAACTGTCTGATCTACCACAGTTGATGCCAGTGAATAAGCAGTTTGCCCACGGGATGCCAACTTCGATATAACGATGCCCATCATGGCCCCAGAGAAGACAAGAAGGGGAATGGACGATAGCATGACAAGGGTGAGAAGCCACCCCTTAACAAATGCGATAATAAAGCTTCCGATGAATGTTGCAATTAATTGGATAAAACTTCCTACCTGCAAGAAGAACATGAAAAAAATTAGAGACTGCTAGAGAAAATGGCAATCACTTGAGGCTTTTTGTGGCGTGTAGATACCTTCTCGCCCATGGCCTCTTGAATGAGCACAGTATCACCTGACATCCTCCCAATAATTTCCCCAGTGTTTGTTTCGTTATCGAAAAAACCAACATCTTGCCTTAATATTGTTTTCAAATATAAGCCTCTTATTCGTGCAGCCTGTCTCTCTCCGGTGATCATCCAGCAAGACATCTCTGACATACAGCAAAAGCTAATTGATTATCTCAGTTTCCAAGAAGCCAAGTTATTTGTTCAATACTCGAAGGGAGCTCAGTAATACTTACGCAGAAATGCAGCAGCACCAGCTCCCACGGCCAAGTAAACATACTTCAGAGCTACCTGAGGATATGATCCTATTTAGCAACTAAACCGCAGACTCCATAAGCCAAATTAAAAGTTCAAAAAAAGGAAGTTCAGACACAAATTGTAATGGAACGACCGTTTGACTAGACAAGATTTGAATCGAGTCCATGATTCCAAGTCCTATTAGGTCCATGATTCCTAGTAAATATGTATTCGTAAAGAAAAGTTTTTACTTGGTTTTAGCCACAGAATATTTACCTTAGAAACTGCACCCACCACATCTTTGGTATTCCCAGTTCCTCCAAAAGAATTAATCATATCTCCTATGATTACAGTCACTAGGGGCTGACAGAGCCCATTTCCAATGGCGCTGATTACACCCACAGACATTAGCATGTAATCCAAGGAATCAGCAAAGGAGAAAAGCTTGTAATATGGTACTGTTTTGGTGCCATCCTCCTTGCTCTTGCTCGTATCTTGCGCATTGTTTTCGGAATCCTCCACGGTTGAATCGCCGTTTGATGCTGCCACGTCCCGCTCCTTGACTGCCTCTCCATCGACAGGATTTACCTCAGCCATGTCTTAATGTTAACTTGCTGTTTTTGACGAGCAGCAGCACTTCAGAAAGTTAGTTGCTTTGTTTTACAACACAAAGCAACTCAGACAACTTAGGTGGTGAGATCAGAGCTGCAAAAGGAACTATTTATTGTTTGAATTGGCAACCAAACTTTCTTTTTAAAAAAGAAAAAAAATTTGAAACATCATATGAACTTGTACAACTTTTTTAATTTGTCGTATAAACTAAAATTTTGAGAAATTTGTCATATCAACTTTTCAAAATCATTAATTTGTCATTTCATCCTAACTCTGTTAAGTTTGCCACCCAAAATAAGCCATATGCCTTGCAAATGACTTGGTTTCAAGGTTATTTCCAGCTTTTTAACTCCTCACACTCTTTCAAGATTATTTCCGATATTTCAACTCCTTTTTTAAAGAATAGGTGGATCGCGTTAAATTCTCAAAGCTTGTAATTAGTTAAACTACATGTTAATAAGCCTAATATAATTTTTTAATAGTTCACCTTAAGTTTTTGAAACGAACACGACATACTTTTTTATTACTAGTCAAAATTTTTGGGTTCATACCAAAGAGAAGTAGCTTGTGAAAAAGAGGTCAAATGTCCGAAACCAATTTCTTCCTCCACCTCCTAGTATAAATATATCCTTGTATAAAAATAAAATAAAAATTAAAAAAAAACTTGTGAAAATGAGGTCAAAAGTCTGAAATTACCCTAAATACAAGTAATGTACAATGCACGTGAATTATTTTGGATGGAAACTTTAACGGGGTTAAGATAAGATGACAAACTAAGAATTTTAGAAAATTGATATGACAAATCGTTTAAAAAATTAATTTGTATGACACACTAAAAAAGTGTATAAGTTCATATGACATTTCAAAAAAATTTCTTAAAAAAAATATAGTTCTCCAAATAATGGATGACAAATTTCCTGTAATATAATATAGAGTTTGATTATTCATCCAAAAATTAAAAAATCATTCAGCCAAAAGTTTTCCATGAAATATTATTCTTAAAAAAATAAAAAAATTCAAAAGCTTCACATAGCAACCATGCAATGCAAGGAAGCTAATTCTTGTAAGTATTATAAATCAAAAGAAGAAAAAGAAAGCTACGGAGAACATATCTTTGCAACCTCACAAGACTAAATTCCATCCTCCACAACACACATGCAATTAAGCCCTAATTAACTCGGAAACGAAGAATCAAATCAAAAGACAAAGCCAAGGAAAGCAAAGCTGCTAATGGAGAGAATATATAGTCTACAGATTGGAAACATACTTTACAAACATGATAGATGCAACCTTAGTATTGAAGAAACAAGCTTTATACCACTTTTTGGGAAATGGATTGGTAATTTTTTTATTTTTGCTTTGATGGGACGAGTTTTGTTTTTAATTTTTGGGGGCTTTTTAGTCAGAACGGTATCTGAGATTGACATAACTCCTTACTTTAGTCATTTAGATTGAAAATCGATAGAAGTGGTCCTGAGTTTGTCCATTGTCAATCAATCTCCGTTAAATTGGGGGTATCTTTGTCCAATCAACCCCTCAATTTGCTTTTCTATTTAACGGAAATTTTTCACAAAATGATCAAAATGATTTACGGTGGACAAACCACTTCTATCAATTTTAAAAGTCAGGAACTAAAGTAAGGAGTTATATAAATTTCAAAGATCATTTTGGCTAAAAAGAATGGAAATGTAATGGTAACTTTGGGTTGATTTGACATTTCAGTTATGGATGAAAGGTTTTCTTAGCCAAAATGGTTATTGAGATTGACATGACCCTTACTTTGGCCTTTGACAATGAAAATAGATAGAAGTGATCCTTAAGTTTGTTCACCGTAAATCATTTTGGTTATTATGTGAAAAATCAATCAATATCCTCATTAAATTGTAATATGAACAACTACGTGACAACCATTTTAAGAATATTTTTATCAAACTAACCGCTCCACTTAATGAGAATATTGACATAATTTTCACGAAGGGACAAAAATGATCTACAGTGACCAAAATATTAGAACATCACAATGTTAAGATAATGGCGGCTAAGCTGTTTATAAACATGTGAAGTTTAGGTAAATAATAAATGAAAAAAGAAGAAACTTGGTTGGTAATTTCGGAATTCTCAGAAAATAATTTGAACCTCCCATATTTTGTAGGATTTTAAAATTTAAAATTTTTTATGTATCCACCGTTTAATGCTTTTTTATTTCTTCTAAATTTATCTGATATTTGTATCCGTTACGTGTGTAACATAAAATCATATTAGACAATGTAAATGCTTTGGAGATTCAAAAAGCGGTTGAGTTAGTAACATTTGAGCAAAAAGGTTGAAGAATATTACATGTAAGGACGCCCTGTTTTACTTCCATAGGTAACTTGCAAAACAAGTAAGCTGGAATATATTACACCACTAAGGCAGAGCTTCCTCACCACCATTGCATCTTTGTTAGTTGAAGGTCTACAACTTGCTAATCACTCAAGTCATCATGGAAAAAGTTCATCTCACCTTCCGCCCCCTCCTCCTCCTCGTCATCATCATCGGTGGCAACGCCAGCATTGGCCGGATTGACATCTGCATCAGCCAAGGTTACCAGCTCAATGGATCCGTTCCTAGTCTCTCCGTTTGCAATTCCACATTCGTAATCAACGAGATCATTTTCGTATTCATCAACCTGTTCGATTTCGTTGTAAAGGACTTCCTAACAGAGAAATGATAAAGAACTTGATTTCAGACAATGCATAAGATTTCGTGTAGTTTTATAAAGAAGCCTTTGGTGTCAATGGCACAAAACCAAGCCACTCTGCCGGATAATAGAATCTACACTTGAAATACCTCATTGTCTAGCAAGTCATTTTCCGCAGCATCTACAATCCAATCATCTAGCAACCGCTCTAACAGCACATTGTCAAGGGAGGTTGAATTTTCCGGCCTTCTTCGTAATTTTTGTTCTCTAAGACGCAAATTGTAATGAACGTAGATGAGGTCGTTTAACCTTTTTTGGGCCAAACGATTACTTCTCGGATTGTACAATTGATCGTATATACTCCAGTTATGCTCACACCCAAAAGAAGAGCATGTCTGACTCAATATACGCACAGCTATACGCTGCAGCTCTAAGCAACTTATCCCATGTTGTTGCCACCATGCAGCTAATAAGAAACAAGAAACAAAAACGGAGAAATGTATCAACTAATGGAATAACGCCCAGAGGGCATACATATACCGGAAATCTAAAACATGTAGCATGGCAGTCTAATGCTATACCTGGATCAAGCTCTGTTCTTGTACTGATTGCCAATTCAGTTCCAAAATCAGCTTTAGCAGAATTGTAATCAGAAATCTGAGATGTTCGGATACAGAATGGGAAAATATAATAAGACCCATCTCAATATATAAAACCATTCAGGATCCAAATAATGAAATCGAGTACGAAAAAACTATTACCTGCATAGATGCAGAAATCCTATTTGAATGGTCTGGCTCCAGCCGAACAATGCATTCGTTAAGTCCACGCATCACCTCAGTATGCTACACAAATTACCAACTGGATTAGGAAATAACTTAACATCATGATAAAAAACACAAGCAGCCATTGTTTCTCCTACCGCCGTAAAATCAGGTCGATATCTGTATGATGGATTTAAGTAGTAAGCAGCTACGTATACAGGGTGGTAGAACAGTGAGTTCCAATGACTCTCTATAACGCTCCAAAATGGTTCATATTTACGGACATGAATGGTTTTTATTGCAATCTTTGCCCTGTACATGTCATTATATATAGATGACATTGACAAGTGGTCACCATTCTCAACCTTTTGAAGAATTTGCATTATCGGGTCCACTGAATTCCTAACAAACTGTAACTTCTTCCAAAATGCAGCATTTAAGACAATATTTTCCACTTCTTTTCCCTCAAATGATTTGGAGCACTGAGATGAAATCCATTTGTTTGATTGAAACATTCTTTTAAGACCAGTCTTGTGGTCCAGCAAGCTTTGTAAGGTAGCAAAGCTAGAAGCAAACCGGGTGATAGACGATCTCAAAAGTTCCTTCCCCTGTGTGAAATCACTCTTCATAAAATTTAACAACCAAACTTGGTTGTAAATGAGCTTTGTAACTTTTTGGCCCTTCTCCATGCACTCCGCTACGCATCTTATCCTCAAAAAATCTTCAAGCGTTTGATCGATACAACTGGTGGCGCATGGGGTCCAGAATAAATTCTTTCTCTTCTCCTCAAGCATCTTTCCAGCAGCCTTATAACTAGGAGTATTTGGAGTGATTACCTGGGGATTAGACGCAAAGCAAAGTTAGTAGCGTAAGACAGTTCGAGATGGGCAACTATATGAGAAACAAATCAAACCCAAATAAAATCAAATACCTGAACTACATTTTCCTCCCCCATCTCTTCAACCACTTTGTCCAGCAACATAAACAAATTCAAAGCATCTTCAACAATTTCAGTGGCATCAACTGAAGAAACAAAGTACACACCATTTGGACCGGAAGCCAACAAGTTTATCAATATTCTACCCTCTGTGTCTCTCCAACTGTCGGCCATAATAGAACAGCCAGTGGTTGCCCATGATGCCTTATACTCAGCCAGGTAGTTTCTAATGGTTGCAATTTCCTCTTGTAGAAACCGACCGGTTATTATTTGGCTTGGAGGTGCAACCATACCCTGCCCATATTGGCCAACCAATTCCAGCATCTTATGAAAGTATAGGGAGTCTGCTGCTTGTATAGGAACTCCTGCATGGTAAAAGAATTTGCAAATTCCGGAAATAACTTCCTTGTGGGAAATTTTATTTGACATTGTTCTGACCCTTGCTTGCTTGTAAGATTGTGGTGGAAAACTCTTAGGAGATGTCAAGAACAGAGAATCGAGCCTTGATCTTTTAAATAATGGTTCAGAACCAGTGCTGGGAGGCAGCGACAAGAATGTATGTCTCAAATTTTGGCCCAATCTCCTATCACCATCGATGAAGCTTTCCTGGCTCATATGTGGCAGAACAGCTTCCATTTGGTCATCGTCTTGGCCTTCATTATCTGACAGAGGATCAAAATTTGATATGTCCTTGGAATCGGGTTGTCTCTGTCTCCTTCCAGTACGATGCCATTTCATATTCTCCTTTATTTTAACATAGACATCATCAGGAGCATGTTTACAAGGTGCTACTTCTCCAGGAATTCTAGCTAAATGTTGTTTAAACCGATTGATACCACCACTAACTATTTTCTCGCAATAATTGCATTTCACCTTTTTCTTTTTCTCATCCTGAGCAACGCCATGTTCCCACCCAGGATCAACATACCCTAACGACCGAAGAGGAGTCAATTTCATAGCTAAATTCCTCTCACCCACCAACTGCTTTCCTTTGCTTCTATAACCAACATGCACATCTTCTTCGTCATCGTTGGATTGGAAATTCAGATATGCTTGGCCAATATCTTCGGAAAGCCTAGGTTTCTTATGAGAACGACTTCCTTTCATATTTTCTTTCATACGAAAGTATACATCGTCTGGAGCTTTATCACAATAAGTAACTTCTCCAGAAACTCGGGCTAAATGTTGCTTCAATCTGTATATTCCACCACTAACTATTTTTCCACAGTAATTGCATTTAACCTTTTTCTTCCTCTCATCTTGAGCAACGCCATGGTCCCATCCAGGGTCAACAAGTCCAGATGAGCGCATTGTAGCTACCAATTCAATCCATTTAAGAATTTATTCAAGAAACTACCGTTATCTGATTCACACACTGTATCCTCAGCACTAACAGAAGTCAATATCTTTGATCATGCGATGTTGCATGGTCCATTGACACTAGTAAAAGAGGACGTTGGTGTTTACCGCAGTCACAGTCAAGCAACAGGAAATAGGAACCTGCAGCAGATTTAAGAAAATGAAGGTTGTATTTTCGTGCATTATCTTAAGGGAAACATACAGGTCAATAACAAAGCATAGCAAGCACAAACAAGAAATCCATAACGTTGAGTATGACGATGGTAAAGGCAGATAACATCAAAAAATAGCTGTCACGATTCTTAAACGTGCTTGCTACATCGATACAACATCGGAAAAAGACATCCGGGTTTTAGGAACATATAACAGGTGGTGTTAAAATGTCATTTAACCGTTCAAATGAAAATTTCAACAGAAAAAAGTTCATAAAAAAAAGCTTCTCAAGCAACAAATAGGTTTCAAAACTCAATCCAAAACTTCCCAAGTAAATTTTTTTTCTAAGCATTTGAAGCAGCAGAGAATTACTTGAAACAACAAAAACGTCAAGAACTGAAGTAGTTACTAAATCATGGCAGAAAGCAAACATTGTACGTAGGTAGCTACCAGAATCATCATAAAAATAATCACACCAAAAGTTACTAAATTTGATGCAAATTACAATGAACCACCAATAAATACAGCTTAAATTTTCTAACACCAAAAATTCAAGGCTAAAAATTTCTAACACAATAATACGAAGAGGGGATAATCTGATTCCACTAAACCCAGCAAAAAAACTAGTATCCATGTCTCTGAAAACTGAAAAGTAAAAATCTTGCTCAAATTTTCCGTACCTGGGTCAGAAATTTCGACGAATCTGAAAGTTTTTGGATTTGGGTGAGAGAAATCCGGATTTGGCGATGATTGATACGTAAGAAGGAGGGGAAATCGATGGAAAATTAGGGTTTTTGACGGTCCGATTGGTGGGAAAAATTAAAAATTTGGGGGAAGGAGGAAGAACGAGCCGGGATCGTTCGGAATCGTGAGTCGCGAGTGGGATAGGTTCGACTCGATTGCTCGACCCGCCGATTTTTAGGGTTTCTGTTCTTTATGGTAAAGATATTAATCTTCTTTTTTATTTTTCACTATTTCCTACAAATAATTGATTTGAGAAAAAAAATGTTAAAAGATTAAAATATGGCGCATATAACACGGCTTTTGCCCCCCAAAAGTTTTTATTTTCTTTTTATTTGTTTTATTTTTCTTTTAAAATTCAAGACAAATATTTATATTGCAGAATTTAATTGTGTGAGTTTGACTCAGTGAGTGGATAATTATTCGTTGAATCGTCGCCAAAGGTCTTTTGTAACGGTTACAAGTTAGGCTAATCTTTCTTCTTGCTTAATCGGGTTTTAATACTGACACGTGGTACGCATTTACATAATATATACTTGAGAAATGTTAAGAATTCTCTCAAAAGTAGGACTCTTTGTGGACTTCCTGTCACCTTATGTTTTTTTATATAATATTTTATAATATTGACACACGAATTAACGTTAAATTGTAAAATGACAAAAAGTCTATGACCCACTTTTTTTTTTTTTTTTTTGAGAAGCAAAATAACATTAAGAGATGGAAAAACCCCAGGAACACCCAAGGGTCCTAGAGTCAAACAACAAGGCACTAGTAGCTGTTGGAGGCACATAGCCAATCCAAACATGGAAGTTATCTAAACCATGCCCACAAAAAGTGATGGCATCAGCTACAAAATTAGATTCTCTCAAAATATGCTTCCAAGTAATAGAGTTAAAAGAAGAGGCCAGCCATTTGATATCTTCAACAATAGTAATGATACGCCGAAGTATGTTACATTGAAAGAGGCTTCTTAGTATTTCTCTATATACTTTTTAACAAAGAGGAGACATGAACTTTTAAGCATAAAACTATCGCCAACCCAAATGCGATCAAATTTTTGTCAAGAAAACCACAAATTTGATTAAACTAATGAGACAATTAAGTGGGAAAAAGCTTAAAATGGGTGTTGCAAGCTATTGAAAATTTAGTTTGATTTCATGATTTGTTTACCGTGGAGGATTGAGGAATTTTTTTTTTTGGATGGGTAAGATATAAAATTTTGGTGGTGTGTGGGTTGTTAAGATGGCGCCAGAACAATTGAGGAAGGAAGTTGTGATAGATAAATTTGAATGGAGCGAGTGAATTTGCGTGAAAGAGTGGGAAAAACCCAAAATGGTAGATGATTGTGGGTAGAAAAAGGGATATGCAGCCACACCCTATCTTAACCAACTATTGGATGGACAAATCCGGTCCAATAGAGAGATTTTTCGAGGTATGTGAGCTGCTCTTGCTATTGAAGAGATCCGTCCTTGTGTTTACTTACTTAGAATAAGTAGGTCATGAATTGACAAGTCAAAATGTGAGAGTGGGAAAATGTGTGTGAGAACATTTAACCCCTAACCCATCAAATTCTTGATATTTCAGGTTACGAATTGTAAATGAAACGTACCTAATGGTTTCTTCTTTTTTCAAAACAATTCACCCAAGAGCTTTTACTATTCGTTAGCAATTTATACAGGTACATATATATTCTATCAGTATATCAGTACTTAGATGAACATCCGGGCATACATACATATAGTATTTTCTCAAGCAAGATGTCACGTATTTTCTGGACAACCAGACAGCATTCCTATTTACCAGTAATCTTTACAAGAACAGTATCCCCTTCTAAAATGGTGGAAGCGATTTCTATCCCTCACGATTATTTCGCGGTGGAAAACCTTCGAGATGAGCTTGCTTGCCCGGTGGCAGTCTTTGCAGACTCGTAAATTCTTTGATATACGAACAGTTTCCCCGGGTTTGGTCTTCAATAGGCCGAAGGCAATTGCAAGTTTCTCACTGTGGTAGTATAAAGGATTCTTCTTTTCCTCCTCATCAAGATCATGCAACACTCCCTCTGTGTCCGGAACATATCCTGCAGATCTTATAGATTGCAACATTTCATCGACTTTCGCATATATCTCTTTTGTCTGAGGATGAGACCCTCCGCCGGCAATAAATTCATTGACAGAGCCTTCCAGTTCAATCATGGAAAATCCAGGAACCTTCTTCACTACCCTGTCATTCATCAATCTTCTCACATTGGCAACATCTTCCCACCTGTCCGCATTCGCATATAGATTTGCAAACAACACATAGCGCCCGCTATTTTCTGCTTCCAGTTTGATTACCCTCCTCCCTATTTCCTCTCCCAGTTCAACATTTCCATGGATCTTACAAGCTCCGAGGAGAGCACCCAATACACCTACATCGGGGCTCATTGGCATCTCGTTTATTAGCTTTCTTGCTTCCTCCAGCCTCCCGGCTCTTCCAAGAAGATCAACCATGCAGCCAAAATGCTCTGTTCGGGGCTCAATACCGTGGACTTCAACCATGCTGCGGAAGTACTGCTGCCCCTTTTCTACTAACCCTGAGTGAGCACATGCACTAAGAACATTAACAAAAGTAATGTTGTCAGGTGCTACCATATCCCTTTGCATCTGCTCGAAAAGTTTAATGGCGGCCTCTCCCTTCCCATGCATTGCTAGCCCACCAATCATGCAATTCCATGAAGAAATCCCTTTATCTGGCAACCCGTTAAAAACTTCAAAAGCCTTCTCCAGGCAACCACATTTGCAGTACATGTCAATGATCATTGTTGCAAGTTTCGAGTCCAATTCAATCCCGCTTTTCTCAATATATCCATGTATCCACTTCCCTTGTTCTAGAGCACCTAAACCTGTACAAGCCAACAGCATACTAGCTGCCATGAATTTATCCAATTCTACATTTTCCACTCGCCCATGAGCGGTAGGTCTCGGGTTCGAGACTTGGGAGCAGCCTCTCCATAAAATGGGGGTAAGGCTGCCGACATTCACCTCTCCCAGACCCTGCGTAAAGCGGGAGCCTTGTGCACTTGGTACGACCTTTTACATTTTCCACTCGCATTCTTTGGAACAAAGCAAACGCCTCGTGAAAACGATCACTCCGGACATAAGAGGAAAACATGGCATTCCAAGAAACAGAATTCTTCTCAGGCATCAACTCGAAAATTTCAAAAGCCTCATCAATGAAGCCACATTGGGAGTACCCAGTAATCAAAGTCGTCCAAGACACAACATCCTGGGGCATCTTGTCAAACACCCTTCTAGCTTCCTCCAAAGACTGAAACTTCACATACATGTGAATCAAATTGTTCTGACAAAACCCATCATCTCCAAACCCAAGTTTGACGACATGGGCATGGACTTGCTTCCCTTCTCCAACAGCACCATCAGCGCAACAAGCTCGCACAATGGAAGGGAACGTGTACCGATTGGGAGGGACAGAGTCCTGCAACATCCGTGAGTACAAAACAATGCAATCTCTCGGCAATTGGCATTGCAAGTAGCCTCTCATTACGGTGTTGTAAATGAATGCATCCGGTTGAGGCATTGTGTCGAACATCTGGAGGGCATAACCCAAATCGCCATTTTTGGAGAGGGCGCAAAACTTGACGACACATCCCATGGCTTCGTTGTCAGCGGCGAGGCCGAGCCTCATGACTTGGGAGTGCAACTGCTTGAGCTCCACCATAGTCGAGCTTGATTCAAGGCGGCGTAACGGTGAAACGCGGATCCCGGGCGAGCTCAGGGAGGGTGGGGTGTATTGATGATTTACTAAGAGCGAAGTCATTCGTCAGCACCTACTTTTTCTGTGCGCATCAGAGATAAGATATTGTGGGCCCCAGAAATGGTTTTCTTTCTGCTCTTTTATCGCGGGTGGTGATATTCAACAACTTTTCCCACATTCTTTTATTTTTTAATACTTAATTGGTATCTTATTATTATTTTATTTTAAACTTTTATTTTTATTTTTAAACACTCAACCACATATGTTCATTTGTAACTCTTAAGTTCTACTACCTAACATGAGAGATCCCAAAACAAGTATAAAACACCAATTATAAAAAAAACATATAAGTTTCAGCACTATATAAATAAAAATAAAACGATTACCTAATGATATAGTATATATGCATAAGTTACATGAATTGTACAAAATACTAGTAAGTAATCCACATACTTTAATCCCCATAATAGTAGCCTCATGCCCCAAAAAATATATCAGATATCATTACAAGTTTTCACATCCTGCCTACACTATGTTTGACCTTTAATCTTGTGTTCAAAGGAGATGTCAATGTTTCCAAAAAGATATGAAACTCATGCACTCCAACCTACAAGAAAATAAAAACATGTCAAGAAAAGGAAAGAAAATAACAAACTTGATTAGTATTTTTATGGGGAAAATCAACAAAAATATATGTACCTTCATGTGTTCTTTATACATCTAAGCTATTATTAACAAAAAGTTTCTTTGGCAAATCATTATGTTGCTCACACCTATAAACAATGAACATTAAGTTATACATATATATAAATAATCATGACCATAGTAGACAATATTAAAAGATAAATAAAAAAAATAACATACCTGTCTAGCACATTTCTAAGCCTTCTCCACTATTTCAAACTTTGAAGGACCGCGTTTTGTAGAGCTTGATTCTTTTCTATTTTTAGAACCCATTGGACGACCTTGTGAGGTTTAACATTAGGCTCAAGAGTTAATGGAAGAGAAGTATCAAGAAATTCACAAAGTTGCCTTTTGGTATCCTCTTTTTCAGTAAGATGCAACTTTTCATACTTATCTTTGGACTCCAATAGAAGGCCACTTATTTGATCTCGTTCATTATCCAAGCTTACATGATGATCGTTGACAAACAATCTTCTATCAATCCTCCATTGTGGATGTATGTCATTTAGTTGTAAGATTTCAATATTCATCTCTCTAATCATCATGTGAGCACAAGGAAGACCCATTGTCTTGAGAAAATGACCCTTATATTGAGATGGAAGATCACTAGAACTTGATGCTTCATATTGATTATGTTTGTACCATACTTGACCAATCCCGAAACTACTGAGCATCGATCAACATTATACCATCAAGGACCTAAAAGAGTTTCCCTCCAACCAGGAGGCGAATCACAGCGCGACACGTGTCGACATCAGAAGCCAATCATAGCGCGACACATGTCAACATAAGAAGCCAATCACAACATGACACGTGTCAATGTCAGAATGAAACTAGAAACTCTCTACTATAAATAGAGATCATTCTCTCACAATATTTCCTAATGTCATTTGTACTAAATCATTCACTAGTATTCACTAAATGAGAGCTTGAACCATGTACTTGTGTAAACCCTTCACAATTAATGAGAACTCTTCTACTCTGTGGACGTAGCCAATTTAGGTGAACCACGTACATCTTGTGTTTGCTTCCCTGTCTCTATCCATTTACGTACTTATCCACACTAGTGACCGGAGCAATCTAGCGAAGGTCTCAAACTTAACACTTTCTGTTGTACCAAAGTCCTCGCTGATTTTGTGCATCAACATTTGGCGCCGTCTGTGGGAACGACACTTATTCCCACTCTTTTCATCTTTGTCAAGCTGGTTTCCACCATTCGTACACTCTCTTTTGACCAGGCATCCCTCTCCAACATGGGGAGCGAAGGAAGCCACAACACACAGAATGACACCCTTCTTGCACTTAGTGCAAAGCAACGAAAGAAGAAAGGAAAGAGGGTTGCTCTTCAAGCTAAAGTCGATGAGCTAGAAGCTCCAAACAACAAAATAGCAATGAAGAATGAGGTCTTCCAGGAGCAGTATGAGAAGCTCTTTGAGACACTCCACAAAACTATGCGTACTCAAACACGCGAGCTTGTTGCCCCTATGGACATAAACCATCATCTGGGTGCCCCCCAACACGGAGGGTCATCTTCCTTCGACATGGGTATCCCTGATGAGGAGCGAGCTAATCATCAAAACATTGATCAACATGAGACTTCTCTCAACCCAGCTGCTTCGACCCAAAGCAAGAGAAGTGGAGGAAGACACATCTTTGCAGAAGGGTTGGAAAGATCGAAAGCCGTTTATCGTGACTGCAGAGATTTCTTAAATCAACGTCGAGAGAATCCCCTCCACATATGCTCGAAGATCAATGACCCAAGGGTTTCTGAAAAACTCGGTCCCCTCATACGACCTAGGTCAACTGCCAATCTAGGGAAGGAACGACATGTCCTAGAGGAATATGAAGGTACAGGAGACTCTGAGGTATTCCGACAGACTCGCCCTAGAAGTCAGTACGGCGAGTCCAAGGAAAAATCACACCCTTACTCAAACTTTCCTACTTCAAAGAGGTGATGGAGACTTACGAAAGAAATCCTAGTGGTACATGACTCCACTCAAGACCCCCTTGTCCTACAGCTCCTTGATGAAGTAAACAAGTTGAAGGCCGAACGTCAGGCCGAGATACCTGACTGGAACCAACCCAGGCATGGCCCTCTCACAAGGAGGATCCTTGACACCTCCCTTCAAGCGAAGATAAAACAAAAGCTTGGTTTACAACTCTATACTGGAAGGGAGGACCCAATTGAACACCTTAACCTCTTTGTGTCCACCATGGCATATCAGATGCATACCGACAAAGAGCGATGTCTTCTCTTCCCCTCCACCCTCTCTGGTGGAGCTCTAAACTGGTATTGTCGTCTTCCACTTGAGACAGTAGACTCATTTGAGGAACTGAGGAAACTATTTGTCTCTCAACACATCTTTCAGACCGATCGCTTGCATTCTGCAGATGACTTGTACATTATTCGCCAGAAGCCGGATGATTCACTACGAGAGTATGTTGGTCGTTTCAGCCATGAGTATTCTCGCTGCGCTGAGGCAGATGACAAGACTGCCCTCAAGGCCTTCACGACAGGGCTACGTGATTGTTTCTTCAAGTACATAATCAATGCCAACACTTGGAAGACTTACTCTGAGGTGATGGCACAGGCTTACAACCATGCATTCGCCGATGCAAGGACATATCAAGGGAAACCCCCCACAACCACCCCTTATCAGTAAGTAGGGAGTGGAAGCCAGATCCAACCAAATAAGAAGACCTCGAGCTTCCAAACGGCAGCAGTGCCTCCATCTACCTTACTTAATACTTCGCCAAGTCAACATACATATCAATCTTAAGGCAAAAGGAAAGATTTCCATCCTTACCAGTCTCATTTTAGTAAAAAGAGTAAGGGACACTACCGCGATAACCAATGGTATCGCCATGATAATCCCCGACCTCAGGCAGTCAACATAGTAGGTCAAGCATGTGTCAGGACAACCCCTACCCCGAGGTATGAAGCATACACACCTTTGAACGCCACATGCGTGGCCATTTACCCCAGCATATCACACTTGATACTGAAGCCAAAGCCGAGGCACCCGGATTACAAGCTCACGAAGAACACGGGCACATTTTACTGCTACACGAGCATAACGGCCATGACGGTAAGAAGTGTATCACCCTTCGTGATCATATTGAAGTTTTGGCACGTGAAGGAAAAATTGATCAATTCCTCATTCACCCTCCAAGGGGTAACCGTAACCAACTCCAGGTAAATGTGATATATTCCATAAGTGGTCGCACACCCATATCTAAATCTTTCAACAGGGCCATGAAAAATAATGAACGAGCTTTAAGGTCTGGCCACCAAGTGTTTCACGTGGAAGACATCATGGGAGGTAAGTATCAAAAGCCTAACTGGGATCCAATATGTTTCTACCCTGAGGAAGAAAGAGGTATCATCTACCCTCACAACGACCCACTGATCGTGGAAGCTCACATAGCCAACTTTGAAGTACGACGAATCCTGGTAGACACGAGGGCTTCGGTCAATATCATGTTTGCTGAAGCTTTCAGGGCACTTAATGTAGCTGAACACTTGCTCGACGGCTCGATTTCCCCTCTGATAAGCTTCTCCGGTGATATCGTGCAACCTTTGGGGAGTATACACTTACCTTTCACCATTGGTACAGGCCCTTACACAGCTACCATTACCACTAACTTTCTGGTGGTTGATTGCCTAACGGCATACAATGTCATCTTCGGACGCACAGGCATCAATGATCTCAAGGCCATGGTATCCACACATATGTTGTTAATGAAATTTCCAACCCCTTATGGCAATGGTTACATCAGAGGAGATCAACTTAGTGCACGATCATGTTATAACACTTCGGTCAAGCAACAACACCTGCATGTGCCCAAGGAAACCCTTTCTATACATGACCAAGTCATAAAGACCAGCCCAGACGAAGCCAACTTGGGTCTTCACGGTGGCAACAGTCAACCTGACGATCTTCGAGATGACTCTTTCACCCAGCAAGCACAACCCGTTGAAGAGTTGGAAAAGGTCTCTATCTAAAAAAATTATCCGGATCGCATGGTGAAGATTGGTAGCACCTTGTCACCACCCATTTGGTTGGCATTGATCATTTTTTTGCAAGAGAACATTGAGGTCTTCGCCTGGTCATACGAGGACATGCCAGGCATCTCTTCCGATATAATCTGTCATCGCTTAAGTATTGACGCCAAGATTAAACCAGTGAGACAGAAGCGAAGATCTTATGACTCTGAACGGTACGAGGCAATGAAGGCAGAAGTTGAAATACTCAAAGGCATAGGCTTCGTCAGCAAAGTCAATTATCCAACATGGGTAGCAAATGTTGTCATTGTTAAGAAAAATTCGACCAAGGAAAGTCTCCTGCTCTAAAAGGTCTTGTGGAGAATGTGTGTCGATTACACCGACCTAAACAAAGGATGCCCGAATGATAGCTTTCCTCTTCCTCTCATAGACAGACTTATAGACTCTACGGCAGGGTGTGAACTCCTGAGCTTCATAGATGCTTACTCAGGATACAACCAAATCTTCATGAACCCTCTAAACCAAGAACACACAGCCTTCATTACTGACATGAGACTATATTGCTATAAAGTCATGCCCTTCGGCCTAAAGAATGCAGGAGCGACTTATCAGAGACTGGTCAATTCAATGTTCGCTGAGCAGATTGGGAAGAGCATGGAAGTTTACGTTGATGATATGCTAGTCAAGAGCAAACATGCTGACTAACACATCACCAACCTATCTGAAACTTTCACCATTCTGAAGAGGTATCGAATGAGGTTGAACCCTAACAAATGTGCCTTCGGCGTAGGCTCTGGAAAATTCTTTGGCTTCATGATAAGCCAACGAGGCATTGAGGCTAATCCCGAGAAGATCAAAGCAATCCTCGACATGAAGGAACCGGTAACTTCAAAAGACATCCAGAGCCTTACTGGCAAGGTGGCAGCCTTAACTAGGTTCATCTCTAAGGCCACAGACAGATGTGCTCATTTCTTCAAAGCACGTAAGGGAAGTAAGAAGTACATTACAAAGACTGATGAATGTGCTGAGGCATTCAAGAACCTCAAAGACTACATGAGTAAAGCCCATTTACTCTCCAAACCTAAGGTTGGTAACACTCTCATTATCTATCTGTCGGTATCGGCTTCAGCAATAAGTTCTTTTCTCATTCGAAAGGATGGTAATGTTGAACGGCCTGTCTACTACGTTAGCAAAGCCTTACAAGATGCAGAGACACGATACTCCAACATTGAGAAATTGGCTCTAGCATTGGTCATGTCTGCTCGAAAACTTCGCCCTTACTTCCAAGCACACTCCATCATCATGCTTACCAATCATCATCTTTGACAAATACTCCAAAGTCCTGACACTTCCGGGCGAATGATCAAATGGGCGATAGCATTGGATGAGTTTGACATCTCCTACCAACCAAAGCCAGATGAGAAGGGCCGAGCAGTGGCAGACTTCATCGCCGACTTCACATATCATGTTGACATTGTTTATACGCTTAAAGAAGTGGTTTCATTACCTTTGAAAGCTCAGAAAATAGAACCAACAGCCCTAGCATGGAGTCTATATGTTGATGGCTCATCCAACCAACAGGATTGTGGAGCAGGACTAGTCCTTACGACCCCTGACAAAGTGGCGATGGAGTATGCTCTTCGTTTCAAATTCAAGGCGTCGAACAATGAGGCCGAATATGAAGCCTTCCTAGCAAGCTTACGTTTGGCTAAACACTTTGGGGTTAAATGAATTGAAATCTTCAGTGACTCCCAATTGGTGGTTAACCAAGTCACTAACAACTTTGACGCTAAGGATAGCTCAATGGCAGCATATCTCGCACAAACACAATTGTTGCTCAAGCACTTCCACTACCAGATCACCCAAATTCTTTGAGCGGAAAACAGTCATGCAAATGCTTTGGCTCGCCTCGCCTCAGCGGTGGAAGACAAGATTGGGAGAAAAAATCAAGTCAAATTGTTAGCAGCATCAAACACCATGACTGCGGAAGTGTGCATATTACAACAATGAGATAATTGGATGACCCTGATTTATAGATTCCTTGCTCATGGCACCCTTCCAAATGATAAAGTCCAAGCTAAGCAGATTCGATACAAGGCTACCCGTTACTTGATCATTAATGACCAACTCTATGATCAGCCTTTGGCCATTCGCCCAATGGGGACTTGATTTGATCGGCCCAATGCCTGCAGGGAAGGGCAAGGTTCGCTATGCAATCGTTGCAGTTGACTACTTCACAAAGTGGGCCGAAGTAGAACCCTTGGCAACCATTACTGAGGCAAAAATAGAAGACTTCGTATGGAAGAACATCCTTTGCAGATTCGGCATTCCCAATGCGATAGTCATTGACAACGGGCGAAAATTTGACAACAATAAGTTCAAGATGTTCTGCTCTAAGTTCAACATCAACTTATGTTTTGCCTCCCCAGCTCATCCCTAGTCTAATGGACAAGTTGAAGCCATCAACAAAATAATCAAGCGAACTTTGAAAACCAGCTTGGACAAGGCTAAAGGTTGTTGGCCAAAATTTGTACCCCAAGTTTTTTGGTCATACCGCACTTTGTATCGGACATCAACAGGAGAAACCCCATTCTCACTTGCCTTTGGTACAGAGGTAGTTGTCCTAGTTGAGCTTGAGCAAGCAACGTTCCGAGTCCAGAACTACGTGTAAAGCGAAAATGACAAACAACTTACCCTTAACTTAGATCTAGTCGAGGAACACAGAAACTAGGCTCACTTGAGGAATGTCACCTACAAGCAGCGCATCTCCAACTACTATGACTCAAGGGTTAAACCTCATCCTTTTAAAGTAGGGGATTGGGTATTGAAGAAAAGATTACTCTGCGACAGAGTCCCGAGTGAAGGAACACTTAGTCCAAACTAGGATGGACCGTTTGAAGTTGTTGGCATCAGTCGCCCTCAGTGGCAGATCCAGGAATCTTACCCCAAGGGGTCGCAGTGTAAAAGTTCAAATAAAAATTTAGGATGGAAAAACATATTGAAAATGAAATCATAGTACTTTCATTCATAATTCATAATGGAAACAATATTACAAACTATAGGGGAATGAAGCGTCGATTGACACTCTTTTGGATATTTATTAATCCATAAGAAACTTAACCTGTTCATGAATATCTGCTTATTTGGGTGCAAGTACAAACTGTACAATGCTATGGATTAGAGCTTAGTTACTAAATGCGTGTTTTCTAATCAGAACCCTTTTTGGGTAAATGAATAAGAACCATATTCTTCTTTTGTTAAGCAAACTCGGAACCTTTCTATGTTTCCATGTACAGGTGCAGTTACTGCCGACAACGATACTACGAATTTCTGTACATTTAACTTGGCTAAAATTTATGTTCATTAGGAATAGGAAATTAAATTAGGTAATATGAACTCTAATTGTTAGGGCTCTGTTATATAATTGCCTGATTTCATAGTATACCAAAACTCGGAAGCACATAAGCTGCTTCTATGAGAAGGGCTGCCAGAAACTTCAACGAAGTGATGGTTATGTTTCTGGCAGCGTTTGCTATCCTCTTGTTGAAGGTGCAGTCCAAGACTGGGGAAGATCATCAAAAGAAGACGACTGGAGCTGGATTGACAGCTTAAACTTGTCAATAAACCTGCAATCAAGAGTTTCCGGGTAATGAAATTGTTTTACTTAGATGCCGACGGTTTATAGTTTCTACAGAAGAACAACGAATTAGGATCTAATACTAGCTGAAAATGCAGAGTTTTTGGGATTATACTACCCTACAAACACTCACAAGTATGTAAACTTGTTATGAAAAACCATCCAAAATAAACTAATAGCTTTTCAATATTGTA
Source organism: Malus domestica (assembly GCF_042453785.1). NCBI lineage: Eukaryota > Viridiplantae > Streptophyta > Magnoliopsida > Rosales > Rosaceae > Malus > Malus domestica. The sequence goes on from NC_091673.1 coordinate 10,353,083, forward strand.
TTTGAATTCACTGATTCATGAGGTAATTGCCTTCGTTTCCTTACCTAGGAACGCCTTTTTGTTTATAAAACCTCAAGGGCAGCTGGGTCGAAGCCGGATTTTCAGCATTATTTTGAAGAATGTAGGATTCGTTGCTTTCCATATAAGCATTATTTTGAAGAATGTAGGATTCGTTGCTTTCCATGCGAGCGCTGCTTCTTCTTCCTCTTCCTGCCGAGTCTTGGTTCAGGATTTTTGTCGAACAGTTGGCGTGCAAGTCCGACCCCGACGACCTCAGCTCCAAGAGGTCGCATATGGGAGCTTCAAGGTTGTTTCCATGGTTTCCAAGGGGTCGTGTGACCCCGACGACCCTACTGTGGATCCGCCACTGGTCGCCCTGGCTCCTACAAGCTTATAAGCTCTGATGGCAAGACCCTTGGCCATCCATAGAACGCTGATCACTTGAAGTACTATTACAAGTAAACTCACATTGTACAAGTGTTAAGCTTCAGCCGTTCAGCATCCTATGTAACGAAGACTATTTGACATGAATTCAATAAAGAGATGATTTAGACAACTCGATCGTAATCCTCTTACATTCCTAGCAATGAAACACTCGGGTTCAAAGCTTCAACATGAATGCTTCCAACATGAAACAAAGTCTAAGTATATGTCAACAAGACTATACAAATAAACGAACAACTTCACAGTATATTCGTTCAATCATACATTCCAACATATTTATACATAAGCCAACTGTGCTTTGAAAGGGTTCAACATATTTTGTGTCATTCGACACTTGCTACAATGTGCCTAGACACCTTGCTCTTATTCTCACCAACCAGGTGATGAAATGTGAAGAATGAACTCATCTTCATGCCACCAACCAGGTGATGAAATGTACAACCCGTACTCTCCTTCATGCCACCAACCAGGTGATGAAATGTACAACCCGTACTCTAATATCATTTGGCAACTTGCCACTCATGCCACCAACCAGGTGAAGAAGGAACTCATCTTCATGCCACCAACCAGGTGATGAAATGTACAACCTGTACTCTCCTTCATGCCACTAACCAGGTGATGAAATGTACAACCCGTACTCTAATATCATTTGGCAACTTGCCATTCATGCCACCAACCAGGGGAAGAAGGAACTCACCTTCGTACCACCAACCAAGTGATGAAAGCAACTCACCATTCATTCCACATACCAGAAAACGAGTGGTACAACTTGTACATGTAAACTTCTAGCATTCACAAATAATCAAAAACCCTCAAGCTTGACAACTCAACTAGGGGAGCACTTATGCCAAACAAGAGTTATAGTCACCAACAAAGTCTTATTGCAAGCCAACAACAACTTCAGTGCATGGCATACGAAGATCAAGCTATTCAGCCCTTTTGCATCTGCTTCAAACATTTCCCCTATGTAACAATGCAAACACTATAACTCGTAGAAAGCTTCAAACACTCTTGATCAAGACAGTGTGAAGCAAAACCAATTTATGGTGCCAACAAGAGCTTCATCAATGAAGGGCAGCCACAATTCTCAAAAGCTTCACACACTCTTGATCAAGACAGTGTGAAGCAAAACCAATTTATGGTGCCAACAAGAGCTTCATCAATGAAGGGCGGCCACAATTCTCAAAAGCTTCACATACTCTTGATCAAGACAGTGTGAAGCAAAACCAATTTATGGTGCCAACAAGAGCTTCATCAAAGGAGTTCAACCACAATTCTCACACTCTTGATTAAGACAGTGTGAAGCAAAACCAATTTATGGTGCCAATAAGAGCTTCATCAATGGAGGGCAACCACAATTCTCAAAAGCTTCACACTCTTGATCAAGACAGTGTGAAGCAAAACCAATTTATGGTGCCAACAAGAGCTTCATCAAAGGAGTAAAACCACAATTCTCAAAAGCTTCACACACTCTTGATCAAGACAGTGTGAAGCAAAATCAATTTATGGTGCCAACAAAAACTTCATCAAAGAAGTTCAACCACAATTCTCAAAAGCTTCACACACTCTTGATCAAGACAGTGTGAAGCAAAACCAATTTATGGTGCCAACAAGAGTTTCATCAATGGAGGGGAACCACAATTCTCAAAAGCTTCACACACTCTTGATCAAGACAGTGTGAAGCAAAACCAATTTATAGTGCTAACAAAAGCTTCATCAATGGAGGGCAACTACAATTCTCAAACCTTCGAGGCAAATTCAAGACTGTTCGAAGCAAATTTAATTTATATGGTTCATCTAAACCTTTGACTACTACAAGGTGTGGCTTGTATCACAATCTCTTGCTCAACAGTGTGGAAGAAAAATTTGTATATGTTGTCTCTCCCACATTTTCAAATTTCTAGTTTTCCAAAGGCTTCACCCACAATAGCTTCACCTACAAAAGTTTCACCCATAAAAGCTTCACCAACAAAAGCTTCACCCACCACAAAAGCTTCACCCACAAAAGTTTCACCCACCACAAAAGCTACACCCATAAAAACTTCACCAACAAAAGCTTCACCCACCACAAAAGCTTCACCCATCATAAAAGCTTCACCCACAAAAGCTTCCCCCACCACAAAAGCTTCACCCATAAAAGCTTCACCCACCACAAAAGCTTCACCCACAAAAGTTTCACCTACAAAGCTTCAACACAAAAGCTCCACCTACAAAAGCTTCACACTATCTTAATCAAGATAGTGTGAAGCAAAATCAATTCATAGTGCCCAACAAAACTTGACCTACAAAAGCTTCACACACAAAAGCTTGACCCATAAAAGCTTGACCCACAAAAGCTTGACCCACAAAAGCTTGACCTACAAAAGCTTGACCCACAAAAGCTTGACCCATAAAAGCTTCACCTACAAAACTTCAACACAAAAGCTTCACCTACAAAAGCTTCACACTATCTTGATTAAGATAGTGTGAAGCAAAATCAATTCATGGTGCCCAACAAAGCTTCAACCTCAAAGCTTCACCTACAAAGCTTCAACACCAAAGCTTCACCTACAAAGCTTTAAAAATATATATATATATATATATATTTTTTCGAAAATTCAAAAATTCAAAAATTCGGAAATTCGAAAATTCAAAAATTCGGAAATTCAAAAATTCGAAAAAAAAATAAAATTGCCTAGGCCTCCTCTTCTTTGGGCCTAACAACTTTCATAACAAATATATGTATATGAAGAAGGAGTTTTAGGCTACCACTTAGAAAGGAAATGCCTCATTCGTCAACTCCCTCGACCGGAGACTTGGGGGACTCCTACCATATGCTACTGCACCTTGATACTCGGAAGTCTCACGATCACTCAGTGACTTGGATTTTTTCAAGTCTCCAAACAAGAAGTTTTTCTCACTCGGGAAATTAAGGGAGCACTACCTCAACCTACATGCTTCACTCACAAAGCTTCAACAAAGAGAAAAATTCAAAGAACTTAGTGAAGAAGGCCTTGGTGTATTTAACAAATACGTTGAAATGAAGCAAAACTTGTTTATTGATATCTCCGATAAGTTACAAATATGTACATATACATGAATCAAAATAAACAAACAAGAGTGAGCCTTCACAAAGGTTGCTAAGGAGAAGTCTCAGCAGTCGGCAGAGCTCCAGAACGAGGAGGCACCAGAGGGTGATTATTCGGAGTCTCAGTACTAGGCAGAACTCCAAAACAATGAGGCACCGAAGGTTGATCATTTAGAGCTTCATTACGCAGTACAACCCCAGGATACGTAGGCATTAAATGCATTTGGAACAAACCCACAAACCTCTGATGATCAAGTAAAATCTGACCTTCAGATTCATGCAGCTGGTCAAGTTTCCTCTTCATGTTTGTAGCATAGTCATGTGCGAGCCTGTGCAACTGTTTATTCTCATGCTTGAGCCCTTTGATCTCCTGTTTTAGACTTATCACTTCAGTCGCCAATGATTCAACTTGGCGGGTTCGAGCAAATAGGCGTTGGGCCATATTAGACACTGCACACTGAACACTGAGAGCCATAAAATCCTTAACAGCAAACTTATCAGAGCGTTTGGAAAGTAGTCTGTTATCTTTAGGAGTGAGAATGTTCCTGGCCACCACCGCAGCGGTCATATCATTCTTCATCACAGAGTCCCCAACGGTAAGAGGACCAATAGGGGATAAGAATAATGGGCGCCATATGTTGTCTTGAGAAGGCATGGCTGTCTCTTCACCAAAGTTCAAGTCAAAACGATGGTCAGATGGGCCAGACATTCTCAGAAATGATGAATGAGAAATGAGGTGCAATAAATCTCTGAAGTAATGGGAAAATTCCTACAAGTAATAACTCTCTGAATGAACTCCTTGCACACAATTGGTGCTCTTACAAAAGAAAGGGCAACAAGGTCGTTGGTTCAAAAATCGAAGAGGCACCACTTTCGGGATTCCGAAGAGGCACCACTTTCCGGATTCCGAAGAGGCACCACTCTCCAGATTTCGAAGAGGCACCACTTTCCACACGCAAGATCAGCTCATCGAGTACCACAGATAACTTTGCCAAAGATCTCTGACAAAGTTTAGACACATAAATTTTGAAGGTCCAGCTACCCTACTATTACCCACAAAGGTAAAGGAACAACACCACTGCTTAATAACTAGAAAGTCCTAATATGTGTCAACCTCCGTGCTCTGTGGCAAGGCAGACTGGCAAAAATGCCCAACCTTTACTCACATTCGAGAAAACACTCCCAACAAGATTGCTTGCCCAAAAATCGAAGAGGAACCACTATCCGAATCTCGAGAGCCAGACTCCCAACAGGATTACTTTCTTAAAAATCGAAGAGGCACCGCTTTCCGAATCTCAAGAGCCAGACTCCCAACAGGATTACTTTCTCAAAAATCGAAGAGGCACCGCTATCCGAATCTCAAGAGCTAGACTTCTAACATGATTGCTTTCTCAAAAATCAATGAGGCACTTTTATCTGAATCTCGAGAGCCAGATCCCTGATAGGATTACTTGTTCGAAAACCGAAGAGGCACCGCTCTCCGAACTTCAAGAGCTAGATTTCCTTGGATAAAGCTTGTCTGCAATTTTCACATGCAACATCAGCTTTCTAGATACCACAGACCACTTTTTCAAAGCGCTCTAACAAAGTTAAAACATGTGAAGCTTGCAGCTCCTACTACATTGCTATGACCAAGAAGGGTAAAGGAATAACATTATTACTTGCTCAAAAATCGAAGAGGCACCGCCCTCCAAATCTCGAAAGCCAGACTCCCAACAGGATTACTTTCTCAAAAATCGAAGAGGCACTGCTCTCCAAATCTCAAGAGCCAGACTCCCAACATGATTGCTTTCTCAAAAATAGAAGAGGCACCGTTCTCTGAATCTCGAGAGCCAGATCCCCGATAGGATTACTTGTTCGAAAACCGAAGAGGCATTGCTCTCTAAACTTCAAGAGCCAGATTTCCTTGGATAAAGCTTGTCTGCAATCTTCACACGTAACATCAGCTTTCCAGATACCACATACCATTTTTTCAAAGTGCTCTGACAAAGTTAAAATACGTGAAACTTGCAACTCCCACTACATTGCTACGACCAAGAAGGGTAAAGGAATAGCATTACTACTTGTTGTTAGGGAGACTCCTATATATGTTGACCTTCATCCTCCACGGACAGGCAGACCTGCAAAAATGCTCAACCCTTCCTCATATCTAAGAGGGCACTCCCAACGAAGCCTCTCGAAATACTCAGCTTTCTTCCCCCCCAATAATACCTATGCAAACCAGCCATATCAGAGCAATAGTATTTCATATCATCAGGGTCAAAAGCAAGAGTATCCTATATCATGCTTTTTCCCTGTCTTTTCCTTTGCCCCTGTTCTTACCTGTAAGACAAGGAGAAAGAGAACAATCAGTCAGCACTTGGAATCAAGCTTCCAGTCAGGAACTGACTGCCTGGAACCCTTTGCCTGATTACTTACCTGACATTGTTCTCGAGTACTCATCTTCAACATCTCATGCTTCTACAAAAGACACCACATCTGTCTGGGGAACAGATAGGGCAAGTGAGAGGGATACAAGGAAGCATGTGGAGACAAGCGCAATAGAACACATGCTTATTCATCTATTACTTCATCAACAGCAAAAGTATCCCATATCATCAAAGTCGAACGCACTCTTGATTTGATGGACTTGTTTTGACCCTCAAATTCTTGAGTCGGCCTTATACTCTGGAGGAAACCAGAAAACCCTCCAGCCCAGTTCAAGAATAAACATGTGGAAAGTTACTTCTTCAAAAGCAAATGTATCTCATATCATCACTTCTCCATTTGCTTATCCTTATCCTTGTTGCTATTTACGACACAGGGAGAAGGAGAACAATAAACCGGGAGCCGAAGTCGAACCTCCGATCTAGGTTGCTTGCTTGGAATTCTGATTGCTTACCTTGTCTATTACCTCTTTCGGCAAATCTCCTAGCTCGGCGACTTGGGGGACTCCTACTATAGGGTTTTGTATCGCACTTGACCAAGCCCGAAACTACAAGTAAGCTTCATGTGAAATTGATACATTACCTTAGGCATCTTCATCGGTTAAAGATACCACCCCTGGATAGAGAAAAAGTACTTCCAAAGAAGATGCCACATCTACATATGAGACACATAAGGCAAGTGAAAATGATACCACACTTCGGTACTTAGAAGTTTCATGATTACTCAATGGCTTGGATCTTGCAAGTCCCCAACCGAGGAGCTTCCCTTACTCGGGAACTTAGGGAAGCATTGTTTGTATCATACTTGACCAATCCCGAAACTACTAAGCATCGGTCAACGTTATACCGTCAAGGACCCAGAAGAGTTTCCCTCCAACCAGGAGGCCAATCACAGCGCGACACGTGTCAACATCAGAAGCCAATCGTAGCGCGACACGTGTTAACATCAGAAAACAATCACAACACGACACGTGTCAATGTCAGAATGAAACTAGAAACTCTCTTCTATAAATAGAGATCATTCTCTCACAATATTTCCTAATGTCATTTGTACTAAATCATTCACTAGTACTCACTAAAGGAGAGCTTGAACCTATGTACTTATGTAAACCCTTCACAATTAATAAGAACTCCTCTACTCCGTGGACGTAGCCAATCTGGGTGAACCACGTACATCTTGTGTTTGCTTCCCTGTCTCTATCCATTTACATACTTATCCACACTAGTGACCGGAGCAATCTAGCGAAGGTCACAAACTTAACACTTTCTGTTGTACCAAAGTACTCGCTTATTTTGTGCATCAACAGATTATATAACTCATTCAATGCAAATCTAGATACATGAGTAACAACCTCTTTGAAGAAGGGAAGTCGAAACTTGTGTGAAACTCCAACTTTTTCACTTGAAAGTTGAGTTTGATTTCTTGAAATTGATTTTCAATAACAAGGCATATTTTTTCTTTTACCTCACGAAGACCTCTGGTTGAAACTTTAAGATATTCTTTTAGCGTTGCATGTGCACCTTCAGCTCTTGAAGTAACACGATTACCAAAGTGGGTAACTTTCTCAGATCATGCATTTACAAACTTTTCTTTATATGGAAGCCAATTACTAAGAATATATTTCAAAACAAATTTCTTCTCCTTGTACTTAACTTCAAAATGACTCCAAGCTTCATTGAATGATGTTTCATTACGAGATTGGATTAAAATTGTCCAAGTAGAAATGAAATCAATCCAATCAACTTCTTCCTCAAAATGAGTTTTACAATTTGCAAGTATATTTTTCTCAATATGCCACACGCACAAAAGATTGGACGTACTCAGAAAGACAATGCATATGGCATTCATTAATGCCAACTTCCTATTTGTTATAATCACCATAGGATGATTATCAACTTCCAAAATCTTACTAAACATTTTTAGAGCCCACACGTAATCTTCTTCTTTCTCATTTTGCATGAAAACAAAACAAGAATAAAAAGATGTGTTGAAACTTGAAACTCCTATGATATCCAATAATAGCATCTTATACTTGTTGGTCTTATATGTGCAATCCATCACAAAAACATATGGGTAGCTCTTGGTCAACTCTATAGACAAGGGATGAGCAAAGATCAAATGAGTCAAGTGGCCTTCATGATCATACTCAATGTTATAAGTGAAACCACCTTCACCAAGTTCTTCTAATAATGCTTGAATAACTGGACGCCCAACAAGACTCTCCTTCACAATCTTAACTATTTGATTATAGATGTTTCGAGAAACTACTTGAAGATGAGGATTGCCTTGCCGAAGCGAAAAGAGAATTTGGCGTGGTGGTATACCACCCTTACTCATTTATTTAATTCATAAGATTTCTCTTGTGAAAATTGACGATAAGAAGGATGTCCACACATGTCATTCGAAAGTTCATGGTTATGCAATAAACTTTTTATCTCTAACTTCCAAAATTCTTCACGTTTCTTTTTATGCCCCCCTGACTTTAAATGGACAATTTATGAGGTGAGATCCTGAGTTTCTTTTTCTTTCATCTAGTGAAGTTTTAGAGGCTCAATAATCCCCACCTCTATAACAACCAATAGCAACATATCTATTTGTCTTAGATCTTCTAATAACAGTTGCAAACCCTTGCATTACTGCTATCTTATGAACTTCATCGATGAAGCCTTCTTGACTTTCAAAACATTTCGCCAACAAAGAGGGCATTTTATCGGGCTCATCAATCGTTGGTTGACTTCCTATATATCACAAACCAACACATTTATATATGTAGAATATATACTTTGGTTTTATACCTAAAATTTCCTTTCTTAATTTTTATATGGGTGGCGTTAGGAATCCTTATCATCCTAACCTATGGAATTGTATTGATTGACAAACTAGTGCAGTAAATGGATTGAATATACATTCATAGACAAGAATTATTGAACAATGTGTAAGTATTTACGGGCAGCAGACTCGAAATTTAAGCTGCAAAGCGGCTCTCTACATCAATTTTTGCACATTGAGATTAGGCACCCAATAATTCCATATGGTCATGGAGCCTAGGTAAAACCATAACAATTAAACCTAATACCAATTTACCATTAAGTTATAGTGTATTGGGGACCAATAGAAACAGCATTCCAATAGAAAATTAATTTCCCCAAAATCAGCATAAATCAATTTTTAATTTTTTGATCCATAATTTGAAAATCTTCTCTAAAAATTAAAACTACACCAATATTTATTCATTTGATTGAGATTTGAACAACAAATTAGGGAAAGAAAAAAAAAATCTAAAAAACAAATTGAGATAAAAACCTAACGCAAGAAGAGAACAAAAACCCTAAATTCCAAAATCAAAATCAATCTTAATAATTTGAGAAAATACTTTAGAAACTTACCATCAAAAGAGTTAAGAGGAGGAATGCATTCTGAAATTTCTTCCATGCCATCCTCCTTGCATGCCATATCCAATATGTTTTACAACTCAATGTCCATCTGGAGCTCTTCATCTGTTATTATCAAGTCATCCATTGTGGTTTTTCACAAGAAGTAATAAAGAAGGGTAATAGATTGGCTTTTCATGGAGGGTATGAATGGAAGCAAAGATGACAGGGAACAGAGGCATAGAGGAAGGGGAGAAATATGGGAGTTTATCTTGAGTGTTGATTCTTTCTTAGTGTAAAAATCAAAAATCAAAAACAACTTTCAAAAGTCAAAAAGTATGAAAGGTATATATAGAAGATTTAGGGGTGTGCTATCCACATACCCAAAATTACTTCTCACACACCCCTTGTTAATTTATGTCTGTTGATCTTCTTCAATTCATCCGATCCGACGGTCGAAAATTAGAAGGGTGTGTGAGAAGTAAAATGGGATGTGTGGATATCACATCCCAAGATTTAATAGTAGGATACCAATTAAGTATTAAAAAATAAAAAAGGTGTGGGAAAAATAGTTAAGGATGTGTGAATATTACAACCCTTTATCGCAATAACGGAAAGTAATAATTTGACAATTAGATTGGAGAAGTACTAAATTTGACATAATTTATGTTGTTGCATCAGCCATCAATTATAATTTGACTGTTATAATTTGATATTTCATTTGAAGATGATTTTCTACACCTTTTTCTTTTTCAGTTTATGTTGTGGTTGTTTTGTTGGTGTGGAAAATGAGAAATTTTTTAACGTGCCAGGTACACAGATAGTACACAAATCTCATAATACAAGTGGTTGAAATTTATTTTTTATTTTTTGTGATACTTAGGTACACCACATGTTATTATAAAATTTGAGATAAGTTTTTTTTTTTTTCAAGTGCCCTTCCAATTGTATAAAAACATGCGGTAAACCACTCCGTGTTCCAAGCACACTAAACAATCTCTCTCACTAATGAGTAACATATAGGGATGTGATATCCACATACCCCATTTTACTTTTCACACACCTTTTTAATTTTTAACCGTTGGATCGGATGAATTGAAGAAGATCAATGGACGAAAATTATCAAGGGATGTGTAAGAAGTAAAATGAGATGTGTGTATAGCACACCCCTAACATATATACTCATTTTATAATTTGACCCAATAAAAAAATGGTGTGATATCCACACACCCCTTTTTACTTCTCACACACCCTTTTAATTTTCGGTCGTTGGATCAAATGAATTGAAGAAGATCAACGGACAGAAATTAACAAATAGTGTGTGAGAAGTAAAAAGAGGTGTGTGGATAGCACACTCCTAAAAAAATGACACGTGTTTTTTATTTTTAACATATACACTATTTTTTAATTAAATAACACACTATTTTTTTAAACAACAAAACATGTGTTAAATATCATTGGGTCAAATCTAAATAGTGAGTATAAGGTACTCACTAGTGAGCACCTAAGTATATTCTATTTATTTTTTTCAAGTTCCAACCATTTGTATTATGATAGTTTGTGCATCGAACCGTATTTACGGCACATTGAAACAATTTCTTGCATGAGAGGCCAGTTACACGAAACAGAAAAGAAGTTGAGAAGATGAACATAGTATTCCCCTGGGGAGTGACAAAGAACATACAATAAGAAGGAAACAGAGCAACCAGGAAAGAGAATAGTTTATAGCAAAACAAATACGAGAGAGGTTAAATTAAATCGAGTTTTGAACACTCAGATATGTAAAAACGGCCATAAGGTCAATTCATAGAGGAATGACACTGAATCACAGAGGTAATTTTTGAGGTTTTACCAGACAAAGGGGTTTGCAACCTTGAAGTTGGCACTCTAGGCCTGTAAAATTTTGAGCTTCATGCGATGCAAGCACCAACAAAAGGAACAAGGAAAAACGAGTCTGAAGAATCAATTAAAACCACAACAGACTTACTTTGAAAACAAACCGACGTCGTAACACAACCTGATCTCTTGCAGGAAATCACACACCATGTCAAATGATGCTCTTGCTTGACTAAAAAAACGTTAGAGAGAAGACAGTAAAACCGGCAAAGATGTAAGGAACGAGAAATGGACTCGTTTTAAGCCAGTGTGTTTGATGAGACACCGGCGCTGAAGTCCTGAAAAACATGTCAACTTTCTAGCATCTCCTTAAAAAGCATCGAAAATCCGGACACAGTACATTAGCACACAGCAAGCAAGGTCATCACACAAATTGGATTGGAGAAAGCTCAATGAACCACAAAATTTCACATTCGAAATTGGAAAATGCAATTCCTGATCATGAAAAAGAAGTACAATGTAGATACAGAGAGGCCCAGAGAATCGTCACAACATCAAAATTCAGCTACACAAAACTGTATGGAAAAGTAAATATGAGTACAGAACAACGATCTGATCTACGATGCCTCCAAAAAGGTTCCCAGGCTGCCCTCGCATAAATTACAAAAAAAAAAAAAAAAAAAAAAAAAGAACTATCTGCAACTAACAGAGAGACTCACAGGTTGACAGAGGCTGTGTAAGCAGAAGCTGAGGAGATGAAATGAAACCCATGAACTCAACAGGCTCAGAATCCTTCCTTTGATTTGAGATCACTCTTCCATGGCGTCAACATTACCGATTTTCAATGGATCACTGCCCAACCCATTACTTCCCTCAGCCTTAACAATCTTGGGCGCCGGTGGAATTCCACCAGAACTCTCCAGTTTTGGCTTTCCGTTGAGGCTCTTAGGCCCGGAAACAACGTCTCCAGCTTTTGAATCCTGCTCCTTCTGCTTGTTAACCAGAGAACTGAGTTTCTCCAACGCCTCCTTCGCCTTCTTCTTCGCCATCACGGCCTCCCTGACGCGGCGCTCGGCCTCCGTCCTGGCCGCGACGGCGGCTTTCGCCATCGAAGCCGCAGCAATTTTGGCAGCGGCGACAAGGGCCTTGGCGTTGGCCTTGTCGATGACGAATGCCGTTTTGGGGTCGTTGGCGTCGTTTTGTGGGCGATTGAGGCTGAAGAAGGGGTAGCCCTGTCGGCAGGTATTGCACTCGAAGCCATGGAAGGAGGAATTGGCGACGAGGACGCAGGCGGGGTGAGAAACGGAAGGGCACTTGACGCACATGACCCGGTCACGTGCCAGAAGGGGTGGGTCGAAGAATTCTAGACAGAAAGGGCAGTAGAGGCCGCGGTAGTTTTGGAGGACGCAGTTGGTGCAGAGCCTCTGAAACGCCCCTTTGTGGCGGATGTAATGGAGGAACCACCGTTCGGAGGAGCCGCAGACGCCGCAGAGTCGCCTCTCGGGTTCGGGTTCGTCTCGCCTCATTGCCATTGGAATCGCATTTGATGGTGGGGGATTGGATTGCACCGGATAGGACGGGATTATTGGGTAACGGTAACCCTAGGGTTAGAGGAAGCGGGAGGTGGAAATTAGGGTTTCTTTGGGGTGCGAATTAGGGTTTTGAAGCGTAGGAGATTGTTCAGAGTCGAGTGTTTGACAAGTCTACGAGCGTTTGACACTTTGACGGTTTGCGTTTGAAAATTTTGGCAAAACGCCAAAAGCCGAACCCCTTTTTGTTTTTTTTCTCTTTTTTCAAATCCCCGTCTGCACAACAAAATTAATTTTTTATATTTTCGACTTGAACCGTCGAACCCGCTCACATTGCTTTAGGGCGAAGGTAATCACTCGTACAAGACTCATACAAGTTTCTCACTTTCACGTGATCTAAATTAGAACGACGGTAGGTAATTACTCATACAAGTTTCTCACTTTCACGTAATCTAATTGGTTTAAAATAGAATATCGCTCATTCACACATGACCAAAACAAATGTACGCACGTATGCACACTCGTTCGACTCATTGCTTCGATGCTTCACTGCACTAAACGCAAATAAAGTTCATATTTGAAGCGGTAGTGTGCGTGTCGAATGGTAGCGTACCAAATTCAAGTGTGCATGCTTGAAGTGGTAATGTAATACCACTCGTCCGGAGACCTAAGCTACCACTCTGAACGAGCAATGTACAAGTCCGGCGATGTGAAATTTTCAAGTCGCCACATTTATTTGAGAACATGGTTGCAAGTTCCAACATCAAAAACATTTGTGGATGTCATTACTCAATTCTGAGGTTGAAATGAACTCAATTATAATATTACAGCCTCTGCGCCAGCTTATTCCTATACCAAAATTCAACTTTGATGAAAGAAAACGAGACAAATCAATAGCCTCAGACAGGCCGCGACAGAAATGTTGTCGATTGGCCATAACTCAACAACCTAGTACCTTTGGGAATTCAAATTCAGCTCCTGGTTAATCTGCCACCATGAACGGATCTACTTCTCCGAGATCAGCAACTAGCGGTTCTAACTTGGATGGATCCTCATCCTCTGGAGCAAAGTAGGTTGGAAATGGTAGCGATGAAACATCAGGTTTCTTGTAGAAAGCATCTCTGATGAAAACGAAGTTCCCTTCAGCACCCGGGACCTGTGAAAATAGCCAACATCTAATTGAGTAGCGCGAAACAGGAATTAACAGCACAACATACGACTCCAGAAGAGGATTAGGACCAATCACTGTATTGATTTTAAACACTGCAGTTGTGAATGTGTATCAACGCATTCAATAAACCAACCAAAATTATCTACCCAGCTCAAACCTTTCATTATACATTTCCTCCTCAACGTTCTGAACACTTCGGGAAGATATTAAGCTCATAAGACTATTGTTGAATAAGGTTCAATAATCAAAATGCGTGAACTTAAGAAAAGAAAGTGTGAGGAATCATACTTGGCCTTTCACCCACATCAAATTCCTTGCAGGATCGATTTTGTAGACCCATACATTTTTCACCGTTCTCTGTTTCCCACCCATGCGCCCCGGCATCTTTCTGCCTTTAAAAACCTGTTCATACAACAAATGATTGTAACAGTTACAATTTTAAATTATTGGAAACCACCTGCATTTTACAGATAAAGAAAGAAGGGTTCACTGAATTTTACACCACAAGGTTTGGGGGGTCATTTGCAAAATGAGCCACAAGGTTCGAAGTTTTGCATTTTCAACCATGTGGTTTTTGAATTGCACCAATTTAACCTCTCCGTCAATTCCATCATCCAATTAGATGTTAGGTGCTAATGTGGCATATACCAGGCCCACATTTTAAGCACACGTTTACAATCAATTTCATAAAAGGATTAAAAGAGTAAAGCACTAAACACTGAAATTGACGGTCAACAAGTGCTTAAAATGTGGGCCAAGTCTATGCCACATCAACACGCAACATCTAATTAGATGATGAAATTGACGGAGAGTTTAAATTGGTGCAATTCACTAACCACGTGGTGTAAAATGCAAAAATTGAAACCTCTTGGCTCATTTTGCAAATGAACCCCAAACCTTGTGGTGTAAAACGCAGTTAAACCAAGAAAAAATATAAACAGGTAAACCAATATAATATATATAGCATGTCCACTAATAAACAAAAAGTAATGTTATTCAGACACAAAACTAACACACTGGCTGGCACACTTCTCTAATATAACGTGTCCCGCATACAATGTAGGGCACATCTATATTAGAAAGTGTGTCAGCTTTGTGTGCTCAAATAGAATTATTCATGCACAAATAAGCAACAGATTATTTGACTAAATTAGGTCATCATCATTACAAGAAAAGAGAAAGGTTTGGTTGTATACAGAGATATCCCAAAAGAACTTGTCAGAATAGTTTATGGAGATTTGGAAGCCAAACCTTTCCAGCATCATCCCTCTGACCTGTAGAACCAATACTTCGGTGCGACAGAGATGCGCCATGGGATGCTGGCATACCACTAAAACCGTGTCTTTTCATTCCACCCTGGGCACAGAAGATAAAGTGATACATAATGTTTCATAACCTCACAAAAGTGTTACCATTGTCACCATCACATCAAGATCCTTGAGAAACACAGTTGAATAATTCGTTGATCAATTCTATTACAAAGATTTCTTTTTTTTTTTCCTTGAAATAGCACACACAACCATAGGTGAAGATAAATAAATTAGTTCACCTGGAAACCTTTCCCTCGCGTGATTCCTGTGACATCAACATATTGGCCTGGAACAAAATGGCGAACACCAATTCCCATACCAACAGGGAGGAGCGCATCATTTGATACAGGAAACTCATGCAATTTCCTCTTAAGTGGAACACCCTGACCTCGGAAATGACCCACCTCTGGCTTTGTCAAATGTTTTGCTTTCTTCTGTCCGCAACCAATCTAACTAGCACCACAACAGAATACAATCCTATAATTAAACCCGTGACCTCGGAATTTTTCAAAAACTAAAATTACCCTATGTTTAGTGGCCAAGAAAAATCAATGTGATCAATATTGGAAAAACCAAACAAAACCCAGATGCAAGTACCAAAATTACAGTTCCATTGAATCTAGTTAACAAATAACAGTAGGAAAACAAATTACAAATGATGTTCTCTCGGTGACCAAAAATTTCGGAACCTGTCAGTTTCCCATTCATCAAAACCCCTACTAACAACACCCTTGATCCCCCAGCGAGGAATGCATATAGTTTCAAACTGCAAATCGCAACTGAAGCAACCCGATATTAAGGCCAAGCCAATCCAATTAAACAGCTAAAATGCAACTTCTACTGGTTCAATCGAATACACTGTAACCAAATTACAAAACTTCAGAAACGCACTACCATATTCTTCTCTCGAAAATTCCAAAAGATCTGAACTTTGGAAATTTCATAACGCCTAAATATTTTAATTAAAACAATAACCAAACGAAGCCAAATCAAATTTGCGACGAAGAGCGAAAAATGAAGAGAAAAAGGTTACCTGGAGAGCAGGGAAGCCTTCCTTCTCAGGGGTCTTGACCTGAGAGACGATATTATCATCGACCCAGAGCACAGTTATCGGAACCCTAGCGCCCCATTTGTCCCAGAGCGCAGTCATCCCGCACTTGACGGCTATGAGCCCGGTCCTCTTCGAACCCGGGCTCATGGGGCCGGGCTTCGCTTCAATAACCGGTCTCCTGTCCGCCACGGCCTCCGTCGCGTCCACCATGGCCTCGGAGCTGAAGCATCTGAAGAAATGGCACTGGGTCTGCGTCAACGACGTCATAGCATTAGCGGCAGGAGTAGCAGTGCAAGAAGAAGGGGAGGGGTTGAGCGAGAGAAGGCGGAGGCGGGAAATGAGGCCTCTCGATAATGCCGACATGGCCGCCGTGAAATCTGAAGAGTGTTTAGTTGAGTGATGGGTTTGATGGCATATCGCGGTGTAAAACCCCGAAAGGAGGTTGCAGAGATCGCAATGGGGAATTGGCGCAGTAGGGTTTTAGGACTTTAGGAAGAGAGAGAGGATGTTTCTCTTCTGTGTGTTCCGTTACTTTACTAAACGAAGTCGTTTATGTCAAAAATAGGCAAAGTATGTAATTTTATTTTTGGATGTTTATAATTTGGTCCCTGTGTGGTGGACGAATTTCACTTCTGTAGTTTCAATTGTCGCAATTAAAAATCCAGAATTTTATAATTGTCGTAATTTAAAAAGAAAAATGTTATTCACGTACTTATTCTTATTAATTATATTTTAGTTAATTTTTTATTGTTGATAATCTTCAATTTATATGATTCGATGATCGAAATTAAGAGATGTGTATCAAAAGTAAAAATGAAAAATTAGAAATTGAGATGTGTAACAGAGATTAATGGAGATTTAGCTTAATTACCGTATTTGTGGATTTATCTTTCTGATGGATGAGCAATGAGAAATGTTATATTAAAATGTCAATATATGTGTCTAAACATTTTGACACGTTAAGATGATCTAAAAAAGGAATTTACGCTCCATATGTCACATCCAATCAATGTTTAAACTATCGATGAAATTGTTAATATTTTTGTCAAAATATTCGAGGATCGATTTAGTAAAAAATATCCAATAAATTAAGAATTATTATAAGAAAATAAATGAATATTGACAATATTTACCGATTTATTGTAAAAATTTTGACAGAACCCATGACAGATTTCAAAGCTTTTGATTTTTTTATTATAAAAGGAGGAATAACTTGGAAAATTACAAACGTGTCCTGTCCTGTCCTGTCCTCACTACTCACCAGTCACCACCTCTCTTTACTTCTCCACCACGAAGAAACCAGTCCATCATCCATCCATGGAGCTTTACCTTCCCCACCCTCACCACCGTCTTCCTCACCAGGACCCAATACCCAGAACCCTCGACCCTACCGTGCGGATCTTCCCTTTCACTCTGACTCTACGGAAATGCAACCAGCGAAGCCGACGGCATGGTTTCTCCAAGACGAGGTCGTTTCTGCTGGAGCAGACCGGTGGGAAGATGGTGGTGGAGCTCGTGGGGGCGTTCAACGAGCTCACGGAGAGGATGGGCATGCTCTCCAGCAGCGGCTCCCACTTGCTCTTCAAGGCTCTCAAGCTCTCCATTCCTTTGCTCCATGCTCTGCCTCTGACCCCAGATGGCCGTTCTTCTCTCTCCAGAGCCCTCTCCATCTCCCTCCTCCTTGCTGACCTTCAGGTAACGGAGACTTTTGGTTTTCCGGGAAATTGGCTGAAACGATGAATTTATAAATCCAATTTGCTGAAATCATCGTTTCTCCGTAAATATTTGATCAATATGTGGTTAATGTTTGATTACTTTCAGCAAATATTTGTAAATTATTTTATTTTGATCAGTTCAGCAATTCGTATTTGTATAATGATCGTTTGAGTCAACCTTCTGTTTTTGTAATTTTTTAATTTCTGGTCCTTCATTGTGTAATTTGGATGAACTCATTAATGGGTTTTCGGTAAATTTGATTGTTGCAGATGGATGCTGAAGTAATTTCAGCTGGGATTCTCCGGCCAGTTGTGGAGGCCCGTTCAATTTCGATTCTCGATGTTAGGAACCAGATTGGTTCTGGCACTGCGCATCTCTTGCACGAAAGCTTGCGGGTTATGAAAGTCCCTTCAAAAGTTGATGTCTTGGATGATGACAGTGCAACTGCATTGAGGAAGTTTTGCTTGACTTACTACGATATGAGGGCTGTGATTTTGGACTTGGTGCTCAGGCTTGATGTGATGCGGCATCTTGATTACATGCCGCGGTATCAGCAGCAGTTGACATCTCTAGAAGTAATGAGGCTTCACGCGCCGTTGGCTCATGCTGTTGGGGCCAACTGGCTGTCATTGGAGCTCGAGGATCTTTCGTTTCAGTACTTATTTCCACATTCGTACCTTTATGTCGATTCTTGGTTGAGAAGTCATGAGACTGGAAGTAAGCCTCTGGTGGATGTGTACAAGGAACAGTTGTTGCGGTCGTTGAGAGTTGATCCGTTGTTGGCAGACATGGTGGTTGATGTTTCGGTTGATGGGCGGTATAAGAGTCGCTATAGCACAATGAAGAAGCTGTTGAAGGATGGTAGGAAGCCAGAGCAAGTGAATGATGTTTTGGGATTGAGAGTCATATTGGAGCCTAGAGATGGAGAAGATATGGCAGAGGTAGGGGAACAAGCATGTTACAGGACGCGCGAAGTTGTTCGATCTATGTGGAAGGAAATGCCTCACAGGACAAAAGACTACATTGCAAGGCCCAAGGCGAATGGGTACAGGAGTTTACATATGGCAGTTGATGTTAGTGACTGTGGGAGGAGTAGGCCATTGATGGAAATACAGATAAGGACTAAGGAGATGGACATGTTGGCCGACGCTGGAATGGCATCTCACTCATTGTACAAAAGCGGTCTTACAGACCCAGAAGAGGTTGTTTGATTTATGCACTTGATATTTGCTAATTTTGAATGTTTTGTCTTTTACGTTCAGCATGTTTTATTGGAGGCTTATAATCAATCGTTGATGATCAGGCAAAGAGGCTTAAGGCCATCATGATGGCTGCAGCCGAATTTGCTGCGTTGCGCCTTAAAGATATTAATCACGAAGGCATTGAGACTGAGCAGAGTCAGAATAATCGAGTATTCCGCCTTCTTGACAAGAATGGAGATGGTAGGATCAATATTGAGGAACTTATGGAGGTGATGGAAGAGCTTGGTGCCCCAGGGGAAGATGCATGTGAGATGATGCAGCTACTTGATGCAAATAGTGATGGTTCACTTAGCTCGGATGAATTTGAGTTGTTTCAGAAACAGGTAAAGATTTCCGTCTTTCGCAATTGGAGTAGTTAGCCGGAAGAACAAATATTAGAAGGATTATTGGTTTTCTTTCAGCATTTCTGTTCCTTTCCGGGTTGTGGAGAGAGAAAGGGTGGTGTTAATGAGATAATTCAAATACCGGATAATAGTGATACTGGTGTAGAATTTGCACATTCTCGCCGTTGAAGAACTTATGTTTCTACCTATGTCTTGCAGGTTGGCTTTATGCGTAATTTCGAGGAAAGAGATGAGCAGTACAAGACCGTGTTGAATGACAAACTTCAAATTGCAGACAGTAGCAGTTTGATCCAGGTGTCCGGTGAAGATCTTAGCAGCAGGGCTTCGGAATTAGATTTGCTTGCATCCGGTTGAAGACTTATCTGTAGTCTCTCAATCACCATGTAAATATAAGGTTTCAAACTGTATATGCTAAATTTCTCGTCTATTGTTCAGGTGTCCTAATGGTTTAGAACATGTTGGTTCCAAAAGGATAGCCTGATTTGTACAGTGTATACGACGAGGAGTGATGTATCCGTATTCTGTAATTAACCATCCAACATTGTATTCCCTCTCTTTGCGATTATAACAAAGAATGTATACCGTCATTGCAGGCTACTGTCTTTATGTGTTGCTACTTAAAAAATTGATTCGACAGTTAATAACGCGATAGAATGGCTTCAATCTTCCCTAAGTTCGAACCAAATAATGAAATCGACTCATCGATTCATTCCATCTATTCTTTGATTCCGTTCACCGGCGATTAACTCCCAACTAAGGTTACAGATGAAGCATTAGGAGGTATCCACCGCCATGGGTTAAAGGGCAATGGGCAGGAAAGTAGTTCGAAGTTGTGGGAATTTAAGCACTCTTCACATTCTGTTTATAAATTTTCTGCAGGCCTATCATCGGCAGCTAAAGCAACCTGAAAATGGCTGAAAAACCTGGTCATACGCAAGCAGGTGCAGGAGTTTGCATATGGCAGTTGATGTTAGTGACAGTGGAAATAAAACTTGTATGGTCTTTGTTCTTCTCTGCATATTGAATCTATGCTTAACTTTAAGCAGAGACGAGAAGTACAAGACCGCGTTGAATGGAAAAAGTCAAGCTGCAGAGAACAGCAGCTTGATTTTTGTTACATGGTAAAAATATTGGCAGCAGCATTGCAGCAATGTATTTTCTAGCATCTGGTTGAAGACAGCAGGTACTCTCTTGTTCATCAAGTTACTTTGTTTTACTACAGCATTTTTTAACCCGAGATGAAGGGCTCAGAACATCGGAAACAATCTGCCGGTGCTCAGGGCTAAACTACACAAGGATGTTTTTCTTGCAATCTGAATCATATTTCGCATTTACTCGAGTCTTGCATCCAAAACTGAATATTTACATAAACTTGTAATATATGGATATATACACACACACACACACACTCTATATACATTTCTAATCACACTAGCTGGTCAGCAACTCTTGGGTTGAGGGAACACCTAAGTCGTTTGATAGCTTTTTACACAACTGCACATACCAAAAGAACTGATTTAATGCCAGAAACCCAAGAGAGAAGGGATGTAGTGGTAAATTTGCAAGAGAGGGGGGTATGCATACCTGTCTATATGCAGAAGAATCACCATATGATTTTCTCAACTCTACTACAAATAAAGATGGGCTTATCTCAAACACCTGATGCAATTATGAACATAATTTGTCAGTTGACATTCAAGTAAACTTAAATTTTCAAATGCATGCCGGTAAATATACTTTTCCGGGAAGAAGTACTCCAAAAGTTTGGGAATGAAATTTTACCTCTGCTGCAACTGATAGACTGCCCAGGCTTCTCACCCCTTTGTGTTCTTGCATCACTTTTAACTGAAATATCGAGAAAACATGACGATATTTTAGTCGATATTGAAATGAAAACGACATGATTTATACAAGTTTATATGATTGAAACGCAAGTATTTTTTTGGATTTGAGTAGAAATGAGGGTGTAAACAATACTAACCCTTCCATTTTTCTTCTGGACACAATATCCCATCTCCATTACGATTTCTTCGATTTTCTTGAGCAAATCTTTTGCAGAGTGGTTGGATGTAAATCTGATCTTCCTCTCGGACACATCCTAAATTAACTCAGACAGAAAGCAGATATCACAATCAGATATAATCAAGAACTTTCAACTTCGGCAGAAATATCGAAACATTCAATGCCAAACAAGAAGATAAATCATTTTATCCTCACCTCTTTCTCAAAGAAGCCGGAGAGGTCTAGACAAGAGGACATTCCGATTAACTCAAAGGCATTGATATGGGTGTGCGCATGCCGGGCGTCTGGACTCTTCTCCCCCTCAGATGGCTATACCAAAAGAAATAACTCTTCAGTTTTAGCACAGATAAAAACGGATAGCCAAAAAGGGTAGATAACAGACAAGAATTGTGAATTCATACCACTTCATGTATTGAGAAAGCTTCATCATCGATGTTTACATCTTCTTCTTCATCAGGGTTTACAGGAGAGTAATCCTGCTTGAACCATTCGTCTGACTTGATGCCGGTCATTGTTATTCTGGTAGCAGGGTTGGGATCGAGAATCCTCTTGATCAAGTTTTTTGCACCGGGTGACAACCATTTCGGTATCAAAGCTTCCCCCTTAATGATCTGAAATCCCCTAAAAATATTAGCATCGAAGCGATGGAGTGCAAACAAGAAAATTTCCTCCACTCAACGTAAGAAAGATTCAAAGAGAATTCGTCGATACCTTCTGATAGAGAACTGCAAGATTTCTGTCATCAAAAGGGAGAAATCCGGTGAGAATGACGTATAAGATGACACCACATGACCATATATCGGAGGTGGCACCATCGTAACCTTTGTTAGCAAGAACCTCGGGAGCAACATAGT
The DNA here is from genome assembly GCF_042453785.1 of Malus domestica. Taxonomy (NCBI): domain Eukaryota; kingdom Viridiplantae; phylum Streptophyta; class Magnoliopsida; order Rosales; family Rosaceae; genus Malus; species Malus domestica. The sequence goes on from NC_091673.1 coordinate 10,375,487, forward strand.
TGGGGCTTCCACAGGTTGTATGAAGCAAACCATCTTCCTGACATATCAGAAACAATCAAAGGGTTAAATTACTCGTACTTGACGCGAAACTTAACACTTAAAGTTTGGTTTGGAAGAGTAATGTACCCGAAAATGTTGGGGCAAAGCACTGAGGCCAAAGTCCGATATCTTTATGTTCCCCTTGGCATCAACAAGAACATTTTCAAGCTGCAACCAGAACATACAATATTTGAAAGTGTGAGCAAACTGGAACACAATGCAGTTTGTTTTGGCTCCATATCGTAAAAATAAATGTTTGGGAAATGCAGGAAGTACCTTAAGATCCCGATGGAAGACGCCTTTGTTGTGACAGTAGCTCACACCGTCGATTAATTGTTGGAAAAGCTTCCTGCCTTTAGTTTCTCTAAGTTTTCCATGGTGTGCCTGCAGCACGGAGAACCTTATTAGTATAACCACTACTTAGTAACTTATATGTTTTCCATCGTGTGCTCGTTCGATAACCATTTTGTTTTTGTTAGAAGCTGCTTAGAGTAAGAGCTCCTTACAATTTTGTCAAACAATTCGCCGCCGGTAACATATTCTAGGACCATGTAAATTTTGGTTTTGCTAGCTACAACCTGCAAGATGAGCACAATTTTAGCATCAAACGAAGCATTGTTGGTCATTGCTTTGAATACTCTAATAAAAAATAAAAATGATTAGAAACAAGGAATATTATCTTATTTTTCTCAATTCCACAATTAATATCTTTTACAAACTATTGCTACTAACAATTTCTTTGAAAATACTTGGCCGATTGTATGTAAGGAGTCGTTCCTTCTCGCAGACAAATCACAATTCGACATATGACAGTGTTGGAAGAGGTCAAGAGTTGGAACTGCTCCTTCCCCTTCACAAAAAAAAGAAATTGAAGAACTGTATTTTTTTTAAATAAAAAAAAAAGTTAAATGAGATTAGCTCTTCGTTAATAGTTATGTGTGAGAGACCTACTTGTCCTCGGGATCAATTTGGCCTAACAAAAAGCATATTCTTAACCAATATGCTTACACATCTCCCCTTCCTTTCTTTTTCTTATTAAAATTCATTTATTTTTTACTATATTATTTCTGTCTTAGTCTTAAGCGAAACATGAAGGTATTTATACTAAACAATTGCATAAGACGATTATTGTACATCCTAATATTAATTTACAATACTAAAATTTATTTTTAAGGTACTTAATGAATATACTAAGCCACCTGTCATTTTCGTTTTTAATTTTAATGGGGACAAAATAGGCATAAAGTTAAGACGTTACGGAAAGTGGGTGAAAATAATTAAAACGTTATTGATGGACCTTATCCACCACAAAGCTTTCATGTGGGACCGCATTCTAAACTCCGAGAAGCTAATAGCCGTCGGTGGGTTTTCCAGATCATTCCACGCAATAACTGCCGTAGCCCGTAGGGAAGTGGAGATGATAACACTGTAGACACGTGGCTTTTATGGACTGGTTGGTGAAGACAGCTGTACTCAAAAGTGGAACCTCCATGAAATCCCTATCACTTTATATTTTTAACACAATATTTTATATTGTTGACATGAGGATTAACGTTAAACTGTGAGGTCCACTTTGAAAGAATCTACTTAGCATTTCTTGCGGTAAGGCCTACGGACATGTGAGTCTTATCTCTAATACAGATATTGTATTAATAAATGTGGTAAGACTAGCATTTTTTATGTCCAACTTTTCATTTCAAACAAGAAAAGGTTATGAAGGGGCGTAACGTCATGTGTTCCAAATGCTCGAGAAACACTCTTTGTAACTTAGGGCAATGAGTCTGATGTGCATAAGTTTGAATTCTCTCAATATTTAAAGATTAGATTACTATTCGAATTCTAAAAATCAACAAATCCTTTGATCACCAAAATCAAAAAGAAGTTTTTTGTTTGGGGATTTTTTCAATGCCTTCGCCAACACATTTATTTATGTTATAATAAGTGTTCAGTTTCTTAAATTATAACCTATTAAGTTTTTTAAGTAATTAGTTGATTGGTCATTAGATCATTAGAAAAAAGTTGATTGGTCATCAAGCTGGGTTACTTGACAAGGTCATCAAATCACAATTTAAAATCAAGGGTCAACGTTCAATTACGCTGGTTAACTAGATCGAAGAAAGACTAATGACATTTCATGGATAATCAAATCGAATGGGGATTGAGGATTCCGAGAGAATCCTCATCCCACGTAACCATTGAGATATTTTTTAGCTGATAAAACTTGGCTGCTGAAAGAATCAGCAGCATTCCTTGCTAATCACCAATCACGGTTGGACACGTGTCCAAGTTGTGATTAAAAAATCAACAACTTAGACACAGGTCCAGCAATGATTGGTTATCAACAGGAGGTGCTGCTGATTATTCAACAGCCAAGTCCCGTTCTTTCTTAGCAGAACTCAAGATTGTGTAATAATGTGTGATTTAAGATTTAGTTTAGTGTGCTAGATGTGACAGGTTATTTTCAATTAAAATATCTATGATATGTATTTTGGACATGTTAAGACCGATAGGTTGTGTATCCTATTCTTATACACGAATTACAAGTCCGTCTCTGTGATTTCCTTCTTAATCTGCATGAATTCTTTTTTGTTGCACGATCATCTTATTTCATTTTGGTCATCAATCCTCTTCTTCAATTTTGGGTGATCGTCTTTGATTTCGCTGTCAACCACCTTCTTTGATTTTTCAAAGATCTTCTTCTTCGATTTTGCTTGCAATCTTCTTCTTCGATTTAAGGTAATGTTAGGAAGATTAAATTTATAGACAAAATTTTAGAAACTAAAGAATATGAAAGTTGATGATTGGTTTATTACTTAAGTATTAATAAACGTGTTTATTCTTATTGATGACATATCATTTAGTCTCTCAAGCCTTACCCTATTATTTGAGGTGTATTGGGTCGTAGGTGGTGAGTTTACAAGTTCCAATTTGTTTTGAATTGTAGGTGTCACATGTATGGGTTTTGAGTTGATGAGCGGGGATTGCTGATTTAAGGGGAGCTTTTGTTATATATATTTTTTAACAAATAATATTATTTACACTAAGAGAATGAAGTGTTCGACAAAAAAAAAAATGAGCTATGTCTCACAATAAACCAGCAATAATGTTATTCAAATTAGCATTTAGGGAGAATCGAAACCAAAATCTCTCACTTACAAATAAAAAAAATATACCACCAGATAATAGTACTAAGCAGAACCAAATTTCCCTTTCGTTTTAATTTTTATTAGAATAACGTGGTGAGGCCCCTACAACTACCTGAGCAAGAAAACTCCCAACCTTTCTCAAACTAAATTGAGTTGTCTGCATCAAACAATAAACACAACTTCCAGCCTATAGTATCTACTTCAATCATAGCCTAACAAATCCAAAATACCAAAACCCTAAATTAACAGCCAAAAAAAAATTAACATGCGAATCTTGAAATTGACAACAAACAAAAGGGAACCGAGGCCACATGGGAAATATTGTGGTCCATTTGGGTTACCTACTAATGCTATTTTAATCGCGTATCAGCACGGACACATGGTAAACATCAGAAAAATGTTACCAAGTAAAACCAAACCAAACATCCTACCGATGGACTCATGATCCGATGTGACTATTAAAGTATTAGTATGCTGTAAATCCGTAATTAGTGGAGGATTAAAGATTATGTTGATGATGATTATCAAACTATTGATTAAACAATTATAATTGACTTAAACCAGAAGAACACGATTAGCAGAGTTGTAGTAGCATTGTCGTACCTCATGTAATCTTACGACGTTGGGATGCTTGAGTAGCTTCAGTGTTCCAATCTCATTCTTTATCTGCAAATTTTCAGTTCTGTTATTTTCTTCATCAAATTTAAAACGAACAAAACTGTAGATGCAGGTTAGGCCAGCCTGACACAACCGAGTTTCGATACCTTATTCGTAAATTAGGGCAGTTTGGAATATTCTTCCGCAAAGAGAAAATATGGGAAATTTTTCTAAAACATACAAAAACTTGAATGCCAATTTCAGTTTCGATTGCAGGATCCATAATTCCCACCCAAAGTTTATGAACAATCCCATTAGTGAAAGATTAAGCTTTAAAGCAAAAAGATTAAAACTTTGAAACAGACAAAAAATAACCCATTAATTAATGATTAAAACTTTGAACAAAAATTAAGATTAAAAGGAAAAAAAGAAGAACCTGGTCGGTTATTTTAAGGTCAATAATTTTGTTCTTCTCCAGAATCTTAACTGCAAAGGACTGGCCGGACTCGACGTTCTTAGCAAATTTAACTTTCCCGAAATTACCCTCCCCGAGTGTCTTTCCAAGCTCGTATTTCCCCAGTCGCATTCCCTTGTTACTGTAATTTCCACTGTTCCTCTTGTTCTTGTCCTCCTCTCCTCCTTTTCTCACGATCACCATGTAATTACACGCCTGCTCTGTTTTTTCCGTGCAGAGCGGTTGCAGAAAATCTCCTCGGGAAACAAAAAACCAGTGTCTGAAAATTGTTCTGATAAACGACGAATACAGAAAAAGCAGGGCGGAGAAGAAGGTGAAACGAAGCAAAAGTCCAAAGTCCAAACGGGCGGAAACAGAGACGTATTTGGAAAGTTATGGAACCAATCTCTCTGTGCGTTGGACGGTTGGAGTTGTGTGCTTATATAAAATGGGGCGATAAACTATGAGAAGGCAACTTGAGTTTCTAATAATTGGAGGAAGCCATTGGAGGAGTCTTGTATTTATACAGAAGGACCGTGCGTACAATGCACGTTGTGTGTGGGATAAATACCAGAGGGGGTGGGGGAGTTGAACTGTAATTAAGATAGAGAAGACCTTGGTAAAATTGGTTGTAATGTTCCGTAATAAAAAACATTTTGACTTGAGAGAGAGAATCTCGTGTCTTATTTTGACAAGAAGAAATTTTTCCAAATGTCGGGTATGAAGCCGAACGGGTACTTCACGTGTTATAAAATAAGTGGAAAAACATGAAAAAATATATTATTTCTCTATTTGTAGTGTAACGTGTTAAGTACTGCTTGAATACACGTTACTTGAAAAAACCACTGATTAACAAGGGACAAATATCATTTTAGAGGCATACATCAACAATATCTAGAAATAAAGGTGACCAGAGAAATCTTTTTACTCCAATATATATATCCTACATACATGGTATCAAATTCATGGATATCTAATTAATAATTTTATTTTAGTTTATGAATTTAATACCAAAATCTTTACACAAGTATTATGATTTGGTGAGGTTATCTCTATTTATAAGTATGATGTTTTAAGTTTGACTATCATGAATAGAGAATTCCGAGTAGAACTGGTTACACTAATTTGATATGTTATTCAATAACACACATGTAGTCCCATATTCCAGTGGATAGGTGTTGGGTTTCTAACTATGGTACTGAGTTCGAAATTCCTCCTCTCCTAAAGTATTGTAATGGTTTCAAACTCTCTCATGCCCCCTAATAATAGTAAAAGAATTTTTCCCCCATAAAAAAAAAAAAAAAAAAAAAACACAACAACAAAGTTTCAATGATGTGTTCATCCTTTCTATAGAGCGAACTGAAATTAAACTATAAAAAATAAAAAATCATATAATCCTCATTTGTAAGAACACAATAAAAAAAATTACTGATTCAGAAGTACATGATGAATATTTTGCAGTCCAGATAACAATTTTACTCCTTATCTTTATTATTTTACATATGAAACGTTACCTTATCCTAGTACAGATCATCAAAATTATAAGATGTTAATTAGTTAGGATTGCCACGGATAAAAGATAAAGTGTGTCGTTGGTTGGATGACGGAGGGTTTGAAGATTACGGGGTTCACTTATCTTTTTACACGGCAGCCGTGTGAGACTTGGGCAACGTCACGAGACTCAACTATTAGCCACATTTTTCATCTTCTTTTGTTGCCAACCACCATCTTGCCATTTCACCCACACAAGAGCCTCCCATGCACTCTCAACCCTACACCCTTACAGATGCTTTGATTTTCTACCACTATTTTATATTCCAACTTATCACGAGATTAAAAGGTATTACAACTAAGCATACTTGTTATTTCTTAGGTGTGTAGTTGCCTCATGTCACTCATGTGACCGATGACTCTCTATTTTATTTTATTTTTTTCACATATAATTTCATGGGAAGTCAATGCATTTTGAATCCATGATGTTAATCGACAAGGTGAAAGCATCAGGTGATGAATTATTCTTATGGTTAGTGACATCTTCTTTAATTCTACGTTATGCGTTTTGAGTTAAAACTTTCTTATTTTAATGTAAATTAATGTAGAATATCGTTTGTATACTAAAAAAAGATGAAAAAAAGTAAAGTTATTGTAAAATAATAATAATACGACCTAATTCAATGCCAAACCATAACTTAAGGGATTAATCTCATTGAGGAGTGTTGGGAAAAGATTGGTTTGAATAGTGGACAATATTTTGACTGCTTCTTTTGCTTATGTGGCTATAAAAAATTTATAAAAAAAGAAAAAGAAAAGGACAAAGCATAGGATAAACCACGTGTTGACAACTTCTATTCACATAATCCCATCATTTTTAATAATCTGACAGAGATTGCCTTATTGAATATTATTTTATTTCATTTTTCTATACACATTTTGGTACAATTTTCTTTAAAAATTATTAAGTTTAACCTTCTTATGATGTGATTAATATTTTAATTAAATCTTTAGCTTATATGCTACCATGATCGTGATACATGATTAATCAGATCAGATCTGATCAGATCTGATCACAACAATATGGAAGGTAGGAAAGGAAGTATTTACCATAAAAGATAGCAATGACAAAATCTTCTCCTTTCCAAAATGTTCATTTATTGTTTTTTTAAAGATGTAATTAAAAGAATATTGAAAACTAGACAGAACATGCTTTCTGCGTGCATATTCAGCCGTCAGCCCTACCCATTTGACATAAAAGTATGAAAGTTGATGAAGAAAAATAAATCAATTATGAGATTGATTAGATGCCACTTTGCTTGGAAAAAGCGGATAGAAATGAGACGCATGTGCAATGCAAAATCATAGTACTCACAACTATGATTATTATTTTTAATGACTACCTAAATTATATAGGTAACATCCAAAACCCTGTATGATTGATTTTGTTCCACTTAATATTTGTCTAACATTTACTCATACTTTGAAGCAATTGGGAAAATTTTAACTCATCATCTCATGCGAGTTTTTCAAGCATTTTTCTATTCAAACACTTGTAATTTATCTTCTTTTTTTTTTTTTTTGGAACACCCGTAATCTATCTAAGTTCAAAGGTTCTAAAAGACGTTAGGCTCTAGTCGGGCGGCAGGCCTAACGCGTATGCGGATTTAAGTAAATCTATTGTATTTCGTGTAAATAAGTGTATGTTTATAATTTCATCGAGTAAATTGTAGTTATGGTCCATTAACTTTAACTCAATTGGAGCAATGGTCCCTCAACTAAAAATTCATTACCATTGATTCCTCAACTCATCAAAACGTGCAGCTATGGTTCCTCAGCTAAAAAATTTATTACCATTGGTCTCTCAACTTTAATTCAACTGGAGAAATGGTCCCTTAACTTTAACCAAATTGTAGCAATGGTCCTTCCAACATAACTCGTTTTGACAAAAATTTTGACGTAGTTGACGAAAATAACCACAAATACACATTTTAATGAGTTGAGGGATCCTAATTATATGAATGGTTATTCCAATATAACTTATTTTAACAAAATTCTGACGAAATTGATGAAAATGACTATAACTACACATTTTGATAAGTTGAGGGACCAATGGTAATGGATTTTTAGTTGAGGGACCATTACTCTAATTTGATTAAAGTTGAGGGACCATTGCTACAATTTACTCTTTTTTTATCATAAACTAGTTAGAAAATAGAATGACATGTATATTATGAAGAGTATTGGAACATAATGAAAACATGAGGAGCAAACATATAATGTATGTTTATTTAAGTGTTCAATAAGTCTCTTACAATTTATTGGAAATAATAAAATGCAAAAGGAAAGTTCTCTATTTTCTATCTAAGTGAGTTGCAACTTCGGCAGGTGTCTAGGCGGGTCTGAGAGGGCTAGGCGGGTGCCTAGGCGGTTTAGGCGGGTGCCTCAGTAGGTCTAGGCGTCATTTCTTAATTTTCAAACGCTTAGGCATTAATCGGGACGATGGTCAGCCGCCTAGCGCCTAGAAGAGGATTTTTAGAACATTCAATGTTCTTGACTTTCAAAACATATTGTTCATCTGTTTTATAATTCTCTGTATTATTTTATAGCTTCCTATACACATTAAAACATATACATTGCTTTATTAAACAATAGATATTGCTAGAGCAAGAATTCAAACACGAAATTTAAATATAAGATTAAATACTCATAATCACGCGAGCTATACAGACAGTTTTGAAAATGCATGACGTACGTCCAAAACATTTCGTTGATCTATTTTATAATTCTCTGTATTATTTTATAGCTCCCTATACAGATTGAGCGTGAGAAGTGATGACACTCATGGAGCTGCCATGTTACTCCACCACCTTGCTTGGTCTGTGCCGACAAATTCTTTTTACTCATTTTATTTAGCTTCCAAACGAAACTGAAAGCAAAAAATAACATATTAAATATGATTGCATAGAATAGGCCAATATGGATAACTCGATATACATATTTGTCTCCCAATCAAGTTTCTATGATCAGCTAAAGTTCCATCATGTAGTAGTGTTTTATAAAGTTAAAGTTCGATCGGTGTTGCAAAGAACTTGTAACTTTAGTGGTTGAATTTTTTGATAGTGTACGTATTTTGTTTTCTTTTGATAATTTACTAGATATGTCTAATCTTGTATAACAACCGCGCTTTTTACTATTAAATTAAACTTCTCGGTGATAGGAGTATCATTTTAGAATTAGGTTCTCATTCCTTATTTTTCTTTCTCATTAATTGAAACATTATTTCTGTCTCATTTTTTTTATCAAAATTGACTTATCCGCCACTATTGTTTGCCACGGAGTGTATCATGGCCATTGTTCAATTGTTGTCTTATCCTCTCTTTATATTTTCTTAAAACTCAAAGGTTCATCGTGGCATCACAGAATACTCTAAAGCCACTTAGTACTCCGGTCTAATGATACTCTTCTTTACTTGTAAGTAAGATGTTTTAGATTAGAATTCTCGCCAAAGACAAGTTGAACCACATTATTATGGCAAGCCCATTGTAAGGCTTAGCTCACTCTCCCACCCTCTTAATGTAGATATTATTTTGTGTTCAAAATATAAATAGAATACTCTACAACGAGGAGCATGAGTTCTTTTTGTATATTTGCCTCAAATTAAAGAGATAAATATGCTTTCCATTTTCCAATCCAAAGTTTTATTTTATTTTATTATTATTATTATTTGAACAAAAAGTTTAGGGGGAGATTGGCTAATCTCGCCACTAGCGTTAGAGCATACCACAATTTCAAGCCGGAAGAACTTACGCGTGGCACCTAATTACCAGTTGTCCTTGGTATGAATTTACGTAAGAATTTACAGATCGTCCACCAACGAGAACTGCTGGCATCGGAGACCGAACTTGGATTGGAGGTTAACCACAAGCACACTCTTACCAATTGAACTAACCTCGTTGGCATCTAGAAGAATTTTTTTGTTATTCAAGGTACAAGACAATAATAAAATCCAAAACATAATTTTCAAAGATCACATTAAATAATAACAATAATAATAGTTAGGACCTAGATTATCGATCTTGTGACCGATGACCCTCTCTTTTGCTTATGTTGCTAGAAAGAAAAGGATAAACCTCTTGATGAGTAAATATGACACTTGTATTAATCTGGTTTTGTGGCTGCCTTTTATTATTTATTTTGGATAAAAATCAATTTAAGATCTCTTACTTTTAATTAAAAAAAATATTATTAAATTATAGTACTAAGTAGTGAACAACTTTCTATTCACATAATCCCATCATTTGGGGGTTGGCTGACCAAGATTGTCCTGCTGAATATATTATCTTATGTTCATCTTTCTATACACATTTTGGTACAATTTTATTTAAAAAATTATTAAAATTTACCTTCTTTCTATGCATATTATGATGTAAATAATATTTTAATTAAAATTATTATCTTATATGCTACCACGATCGCGAATCAAAATTTTCTCCTAACAAAAATGTTCATTTATTGTTTTTTTTTTTTTAAAGATGTAATTAAAAGAAGGAGTAATCGAAACCAGAAAGAACATGGTTTTTGCATACATTCAGCAGTCAGACCTACCCATTTGACATACAAATATGAAATTTGATGAAGAAAAATAAATAAATTAAGAGATTTATTAGATGCCACTGTGCTTGGAAAGAGTCGATAGAAATGACAGGTGCATATGCATGCAAGATCATAGGGCTCACAACTATGATTATTATCTTTAATGGTTACCTAAATTATAGGTACCATCCAAAACCCTAAATGATTGATTTGATTCCACTTGATATTTGTCTAACATTTACTCATACTTTGAAGCAATTAGGGAAAAAAAAAAAACACCCATCACCCAAAACCTCATATGAGTCTTTCAAGCATTTTTCTATTCAAATACCGCTACCCTTCTAAGTTCAACATGCATGATTTTCATAACAATTCGTTGATCTATTTTATAATTCGTATTATTTTATAGCTTCATATATAGATTAAACATATATATTGCTTTATTAAGTTAATGATATTGGTGGAGCGAGAATTCGAATACGAATTTCAAATAAGAGTAAAAACTTCTAATAACCATGTAAGCTACGTATGTTTTTTCAAAATGAATGACTTTTAAAACATTTCGTTGACCTATTTTATAATTCCCTGTATTATTTTATGTATATCTTCCTATACAGATTGAACGTGAGATGCGATGGCACTCATAGAATAAGCCAATATGGATAACTCGATATACAAACTTGTCTCCTAATCAAGTTTCTATTATTAGCTAAATAATTTTGGGAATCTATCTTTAGATCCATTGTGCTGTAGTGTTTTATACCGTTGAAGTTCTATCGGTGCAAGGAACTTGTAACTTGAGCGGTTTTTTTTTTTTTTAAAATAGTGTATGTAGCTTGTTTTCTTTTGATAATTTGTTGGAAGCCTCAAATCTTGTATAACAACAAACTTTTTACGAACAATTAAACTTATCGGTGATATAAGTCTCATTTTAAAATAAATTACATTCGCATTCTTCATTTTTTTTTTCTCATTAATTGAAACCTTATTGTTTTTCATTTTTTATCAAGATTGACTTGTCCGCCACTTTTATTCGCCACGGAGTATACCGTGGCCATTGTTCAATTGCTTTTGTGTTATCTTCTCTTTATATTTTCTTAAAACTCAAAGGACAACATCGAGTTCATCGTCGCATCCCAAAGGGCAACAAATAGAACACTCTAAAAGGAGGAGCATGAGTTTTTTTTTGTATATTTGCCTCAAACTAAAGATATAAAATATGCTTCCCATTTTTCAATTCAGAAGATTTATTTTATTTTTTTTGTTAACAAGAATTTAGGAAGAAATTGACTATTCTCACAACCAAAAGGCATACTCACAATCTCAAGCAGGAATGACTTTTGCATGACACCAAATTGTCCGCTACCATTAGTATGAATTTATGTATAAATTTACAAATCACTCACCAACGAGAACTGCAAACAGAGACCGAACTTAAATTATTGATTAACCACAAGCACGCCCTTACCAACTAAACTAACCCTATTATTTTTGTTATTCAAGGTACAAGACAATAATTAATAAAATCCAATACATAATTTTCAATGGTCACATTAAATAATTAACTTGTAGAAAAAACGAGTTTCCTTTCCGTGTGGGTGTCTATGACGTGGATTAAAGTGTTATTTTTAGGATCATGTCGTTTGCTATGGATAACGCATCATTTTTCTCAAAAGACCGAGTCCTCACAAAATACTGACTTCCAATAATACATGGGATCCACTCAAAATAATATTAAGTACTTAAAACTTCATAATTTTTTGGTATTATTTTAAAGGGTAAATTAGACTTTCATTCTTTTTTTTTTATTCTATTGATTAAGATTTTATTCTTTTTCAATTTTTAATCAAGATCCTTAGGTTTTATGAACCTCATTAATTATTTCAATAATAAAATATGTAAAAATAATTAAATTTATTTCTTTTTAATTAAATTAAATTTCTAAATATATTCATTTAGTGTTAGAAACTTTACATTTGCTATATTTATATTTATAGCTAAACTTTGTATCATATATTTCTACTTTTAGTTTGTACCCATTTTTAATTTGCAAGCTTTAAAAAAAAAATTGTATCAATTTTCTTTTCAGTTTCAATTTGTACCCATATATTAATTTCTTTTTATGCCCCCATTTTTTAAACTTTTATTTGTACCTGTAATTTATTTACAATGTATCCATTTTTATTTAAAAATGTACCACTTTATGTACCAATTTTTTTGTTTTGTTAGTACCATTCCTTTTATGTAAAATGTACCAATTTTTTAATGTAAAATCTACTTATTTTTTAATCTAAAATGTACTCATTATTTTTTTTTTATATAAATGTAGACATCGAAATTTTGGTAAATAAATGTTGACCGATAAATCAAAGTTTCAACGCTCATGTATTACATAAATTTTACACGTAGCGTGTGACTCGACGAAAAATTGAAATGAGTCGGAAAAGTCATCAAACAGGACACGTGTCAACACCTGGCAGAAACGACTTATTTCATCTGGAATATTATATTCAAAATTAGGCCTTGGAAAATTCTATAAATAGAAGCCAATTTCATTCATTTCATTTCACCAATTCATATTACACCAAAACCTTGAAGCTCTGAAACTCTGAAACTTCGAAGCTCTCAAGCATCCAGGTTCCCGAAGAATCAAGAAAGCCCTTTTCGTTCTTCGTTCTTCCAAGATCAAGCCCCGACGACCCTTGGATCAACAATCATCCACCTTCAAGATCAAGCCCCGACGACCATTTGAAGAACTTCCACCAATTCAAGATCAAGCCCCAAAGGCCTTTGAAGAACTTCCACCAATTCAAGATCAAGCCCCGACGACCCTTGAAGAAAGTGTTCATCGTTCATCATCCGTTCATCCTAAGATCAAGCCCCAATGGCCATTTGGATCAACTACGTCGACAAATCCATACATCCAACCGTTCTTCAAGATCAAGCCCAAAAGCCCTTGAAGATCCGTTCATCACTGTTCTTTAAGATCAAGCCCAAAAGCCCTTGAAGATCCGTTCATCACAGTTATTCAAGATCAAGCCTCAACGGCCCTTGAAGAAACACTCATCCTCAAGATCAAGCCCCAACGGCTCCTTGAAGATCCACTCAAATCCACCTTCAAAGATCAAGCCCACGGCCCTTGAAGAACGTTCATCCAAGATCAAGCCTCGACGACCATTGGATCAATCGCACATCCACAAATCAACACCTTACGGAGATCGAATCAGAGGATCAAATTTGAGAGAGATTGTAACCCAAAAAAAAAAAAATCATCAAATACAAATATTATTTTGTGCACGTTGCTCTTGTTTGTTTGTTTCAGGAAAATTTCATGTTTACAATAAAATCTACCTCTTGTTTTTTATATAAAATGTACCCATTTAATGTATATGAAAATGCCCATTTTTTTGTATAAAATGTTCCAAATTTTTGTACGTGCAATGTACCCACATTTTAACATAAATGTACCAATTTTTATAGGGAAAATATGTAACATCCCATATCGACCAACGGAGAGGGGGTGATGTGCCTTATATGTACATGCCCACCTCTATATAGCATAAGGCCTTTTGGGAACTTGCTGGTTTCGGGTTCCATAGGAACTCCGAAGTTAAGCGAGTTCGAGCGAGAGCAATCCTAGGATGCGTGACCCACTGGGAAATTCTCGTCTGAGTTCTTAGAAACAAAACCTTGAGGGAATGGTAAACTCAACGTGAACAACATCATGCTACGGCGAAGTTGAGATTGAGATGTGACAGAATGGTATCAGAGCCACTCTGCCGTGTGGTGCAAGTGTGCCGACGAGGACGTCAGGCCCCTAAGGGGGGTGGATTGTAACATCCCACATCGACCAACAGATAGGAGGTGATGTGCCTTATATGTACATGCCAACCTCCTATAGCACGAGGCTTTTTAGGAACTCACTGGCTTTAGATTCCATCGGAACTCTGAAGTTAAGCGAGTTCGGGCGAGAGAAATCCTAGGATGGGTGACCTACTGGGAAGTTCTCGTCTGAGTTCCCAGAAACAAAACCGTGAGGGCGTGGCCGGGCCCCAAAGCGGACAATATCGTGTTACGGCGGAGTTGAGACTGGGATGTGACAAAATATACCCAAATTTTATTATATAAATGTACTCATATTATAAAAATAAAATAAAATAATCTAAAATGCACCCATAAGCAATTTTGTTGTTGTTGAAACCCATAAGAAAATTTCAATAATTAATTGGTGGTGTAAATAAAAGCAAAATAACAGTTTGAGTCTTTATTGATATTGTTTGTACCATACTTAGGGCCTCCGTATTTAGATATCGTATACATACTTGGAGGACTTAAATGTAATTATGTAATAAAGGAATGGGCAAATATGTAATAAGTGAGGAGCCCTTATTTTATAAAAGGACTCCTCACCCTCACAATTAGGGGAGGCCAATTCCTAGGCCATCAGAGACCTCACTCTCTCCCTCAGAGGCTTTGAATCTCTCCCCCTCACCTCTTAGAGAAATACAATAATCAGTGTGGACGTAGCCCAAACCTTGGGGTGAACCACGAGACATCTTGTGTTATTTACATTTCTTGCATATTCACGGTCGAATTTACGTTGTTCCAAGACCTCCGGTTTTGTGCATCAACATTTGGCGCCGTCTGTGGGAATCGACACGAAAAACTATGTCGGTTCTCTATCATTTTTTCACCTCCACCGTGAATCTGCAAAATCACAAAAAAAAACTCAGAAACCCAGTAACTTGTCTCTCTCTCTCCCTTTAGTTGTAGTCAGTACTAGCACATTTTCCAATCTGAATCCATATTTGGGGGGTCAAAGAAATCAAAATCCTAAAACCCAAAACTCAAAATATCTCCCAGTCAGATTCTAGTGAGGAAGCTTTCATGGCGACAAAGAACTCCAACAAAAGCTTCAGTACCGCCGCCGCTAGTTCCCTCTCTCCCCCAGTACCCAGAGATGATTATGGCGGCAATCGAGGCCCTGAATGACAGTTACGGGTCAAGCAAGTCCGTAATCGCAAGCACATCGAGTCAACGTACCGAGATCTGCCGGAATCTCACACGACCCTCCTCGCGCACCACCTCAACAAGATGAAGGACACCGGCGAGCTCGTCCTGGTCAAGAACAACTACATGAAGCCCGACCCCAACACGGTCGTCCGCTCAAGGCCAAAACGACACCGTCTTCAGCTCCGGTTTCAGCTCCCACTCCAACTCTTCTCTTGGTCCTCACTCTCGGGAGTCCGCCTCCACTCATTTCTCCGACTCCCGCAGCAAGAGCAGTCGTAGTAATGGTTCCCGCCGCAAGGGTTGGAAGCCATAGAAGGATCAGTTTGGTTCCATTAAAGAAGAAAGGCTTCTTGATGAGGATGGAAACCCTCATGGTCTCACTCGTAGGTATTACTTGCTTTTATTGGGGGATTCCTTGTGCTTTTTTTTTTTTTTATACTGTGAGGTGCAAGTCGATCTCAGAAGCCCATCATCACTATGAAGCGGCGGAGAAGAAAAGCTTCTGGTGGCAGGAATTCGAAGAGAGATCTACCGTACCAAGTGCTTGCGAAAATGACAGAGTAAGAGTTCAGAAGGGATCCTAGGGAATCTGCACTGGCATATGCGTGAGCCGGTCAGCATCAAACAGTTGACTACATATCGATAGGGGTGGATTTTTTTGCCAAATTGTCATACCAACCGAATTGCCAACCGTGCCATACCGATTTTGCGCCAAATTTTTTGTGCCAACGGTAATGGTACGGTATTGTACCGTACCAAAAGTTCGTGGTACGGTATTGGTAATGGATACCATTACCACGGTATTACCATACCGTACCGAAAATTTAATATAATATATAATTTATATAAATTATATAATATATAATTATAATATAACACATATTTATAAATTATAATATATTTTCTTTGTTTGTTAAATGGTTTTCAACTTTAATTCTTCTTGCTACTAATATGTTTTCTTCGTTTGTAATATAGGCTTGACACAAACTCAATCTTCTACAAGTTCAATGCCTCCTCCAAAAGCTTCGACATCTTAAACTTGAAGAATTGATCAATGAATTTTACCTTTTGAAGTTTAGTTTCAATTTTCCTTTGGTTTGAAACTTTAACTTCTATTTGGATTGTTAACTTCTATTTGTTTTGGTTTGTAACTTCTATTTGGATTGTAAGCTTAATTTTCATTTTGATGCATAATTTGAATTATTGTGTGTGTGAATTATGAATGATGAATAATAGATGAATTTAGGCTACAATTTCAATTACTGCTTTATGTTTCCATTCTTTGTTTTAGGCTTATAATTTTCAAGTAATTCATCAACATTTCATGCGGCTGTAAATCCATTTGAAGGTGGAAATCCAAAATCCATTTGGGCACTTGTTATGAGAATTTTCTTCCGTCTATGCATTTGGTTTATATATCTTTGTCTTATTACAGAGGCACAAAATATGAAATGTTGAACAAAGCAAAAACAGATTTTGTCTCAAAATAAAGTGGCAATTACCATTGCCATACCATGCCAACCGAACATTTGGCAATACCGAACTTCGGTATACAGAAAGTTTGGTATGGTAATGGTAATAGATTTTACCAAACCGAAAATTTGGTACGGTAATTGGTACGAGGGTTTTGGTACGGTAACCGTACCGAACCCACCCCTACATATCGACGGACTGCATACCGACAACGAAATATCCCGCTATAAAATTCATTCAGATCCATTAACATCATTTTCTGTCTTTACGCAGCGATGTCAGTGTCTGAAGAAGGAGCAATTTCTGTTTGGCTGTTGAAAACTGAGGAAAAGAAACTGCTCGCGGCGAGGCTGAGGTTGGAGCAAGATGGACGGCTCTGTGTGATTCTATCACTTGATTCAGTTAATCTTTCAACAGACATTGCCATTCTCTCTCTTTGATCAGAAGAAACCGCATGCATATCAACCATTCCTGCCTCCAGCAGTTCATCGTAAGCAGCCTGAGTGGCATCAGGCGACGCAACTCTCTTGATTTCCCTTTTCAACTTATTGAGATCATATTTATCTTCCCTTAGCTTGGCAAGAAGCACCGCCTTCACGCTTAGCTGTAAGTTTTTGGCTTCGAGAAAGTTCGAATCGATTCAACCTTCTCTTGATCCACCATCACCATTTTCAAGAAAGAGACAGAGAGAAAGGTGCAGTGAACATAGAGAATGAAAAAGCAAAAAGAGAAAAAGAAGTGACAGCATAACGTGCAACTTCGCGACACTTTCACGTTGCCAGGCCTTGTCTGCCATCTGCCAAAAGGCAAAAGAGAAAAGAAAAGGGAAAAGAGAAAGCAAAAAAGAAAGCAAAAGCAGAAAGCAAAAGAGAAAGCAAAAGCAAGGAATAAACACCCCACCAGAATGATATGATTTACTTTTTTGACAGATGTATGATGTAATTTATTTTTTATCTCTCGGAGACATCTGTATAAACCTTATCAGAGGGTAATAATACAAAAAAAAAAAAACAACGGCAAAGCCCAAAATAAATGGGCTGGAATGTTATGTGAAGGGCGAATGCCCATATGCCCAAAAGAGTTTGGCCCTCTATTATCACCAACCAGGTGACCAAAAGTATGCCCAGTACTCCAAAATTATTCAGCAACCTGCAGCTATTACCACCAACCAGGTGATCAAAAGTACGCCCAGTACTTCCAAAATTATTCAGCAACCCGCCATTATTATCACCAACCAGGTGATCAAAAGTACGCCCAGTACTCCAAATTTATTCAGCAGCCTGCTGCTATTACCACCAACCAGGTGATCAAAAGTACGCCAGTACTTCAAAATTATACATGAGCACTACTCATGTCAATCATACATAAACATTCATGAGCATCACTCATATCACTCATACATAAACATTCATGAGCATCACTCATATCAACATTCATGAGCATCACTCATGTCAACATTCATGAGCATCACTCATGACAACATTCCTGAGCATCACTAATGATAAAATCCATGAGCATCACTCATGTCAATCAACATAAACATTCATGAGCATCACTCATGTCAATCATCTTCAAAAGCTTCATTTACAAAGCTCTAGCTTCAAAAGCTTCATTTACAGAGCTCTAGCTTTAAAAGCTTCATCTACAAAAGCTCTAGCTTCAAAAGCTTCATTTACAAAGCTCTAACTTCAAAAGCTTCATTTACAAAATTTCTAGCTTCAAAAGCTTCATTTACAGAGCTCCAGCTTCAAAGCTTCACTTGCAAAGCTTCACTTGCAAAGCTTCACCTACAAAGCTTCAGTGCAGAGTATGCAAATACTGTCTCTGAACAACCGCCACTTCGGCCTATACATGGATTGAATTTCAAGTCTCCAGCTAACAGCCTCTACTGACCGAAGACTTGGGGGACTACATTATGTACCATATATTGGGCCTCATGAAAAATACTTGGGGGACACAGCCCATTATTCATGTATTGAGGAGCGAGCCCTTATTCTATAAAAGGGACTCCCTTACCACCATTAGAGAGCATCAACTCTAGCCCATATTTATGTATTGAGGAGCGAGCCCTTATTCTATAAAAGGGACTCCCTCACCATCATTTGAGAGCATCAACTCTAGCCCATTATTCATGTATTGAGGAGCGAGCCCTTACTCTATAAAAGGGACTCACCATCATTAGAGAGCATAACCGCCTACTGAGCAACCGCCTCGCCGCGAGCATCAACTCTAGCCCATCATTTATGTATTGAGGAGCGAACCCTTATTCTATAAAAGGGACTCCTTCACCTTCAATGCCACAAGCCGAGCCAACCAAGGCAACATAAGCCACGAGCCAAGCAGCCTCGTAGCATGTGTTATTTCTAGTTAAGCATCATTTCAGATCGAGCACTGCCTCATATCCAGTATCAGTTCAAGACGACATCTAGTTACTTCGGCCCACACATGGACTGAATTTCAAGTCTCCAGCCAAAAGACTCTCTTGACTGAAGACTTGGGGGACTACTGTTTGTACCATACTTAGGGCCTCCGTATTTAGATCTCGTATAAATACTCGGGGGACTTAAATGTAATTATATAATAAAGGAAGGGGCAAATATGTAATAAGTGAGGAGCCCTTATTCTATAAAAGGACTCCTCACCCTCACAATTAGGGGAGGCCAATTCCTAGGCCATCAGAGACACTCTATCCCTCAGAGGCTCTGAATCTCTCCCCCTCACCTCTCAGAGAAATACAATAATCAGTGTGGACGTAGCTCAAACCTTGGGGTGAACCACAATACATCTTGTGTTATTTACATTTCTTGCAGATTCACGGTCGGATTTACGTTGTTCCAAGACCTCCGATTTTTTGCATCAACATATATGATTACATATCTTTTATTATTATGTCAATTATGTGGAGAGGGACTTCAATCTAAAACCTAAAATGCATAAAGTTTGATTTTATAACAGTTAGGGACTGCCAGACTGGGGACCGCAACTAAACTATCCATATTTTAAATTAGTCTCAATCTTTTTAAATATTCTATGCAAGTATAGAACTTATCGAAATTTCACATCCGTAAGTTCCAATTAATTTTTTTTGTTACATGTACACTAGAATAATGATAAAAAAAAAATTCAAGAAAGACATGAAGATGAAAAGATAAAAAAATTCACAAATAAAATGGAAAACAAAATTGAAGATTGGAAATCTCCTAACAAAGAGGGTTAAGAATTCAGATAGGATTTCCAGAAGCTTGTTTCTGCTTGCGTGATTTCCTCATTTGTTGATTTTCAGCTAGTAAAGCTTCCAGTTCTTCTTTGTGGATGGTGAAGATGATGGTGGCCGCATCATGGTAGTCTATACCATTTTAGTAACCTCCACGACCTTCTTCTTGATGTTGGCGGCTTGAGTTGTAGGTGGAGTTTGTGATTATGCGTTGCATTCGGAGGTGATGGTCTAAGGGGTACATGGTGATCGTTACTTGGTGGAAGCCATACTTCCATGACCTTCTATTGATGTTGGAGACAAAGCAAGCCCTAAATTTAACATAAATTCAATTGGGGCGTAACAGATGTGACATTTTCAATAAATTAGATACTTACTTGGGATGTTTTAAAAGGTTGAAAACAATTTAAAATGACACTAAAAATTTGAGAAATTTTAAGTGCTGAGTCCAACAAAATATTGATGCTGATTTATGATCAACATCTACCCAACAACCCCATGAGAGTTGTGTGAATCATATGCCATACATGCACCAAAGTATTGATTGTTATTCCCAACTCCTCATAGTTGTAGCACATGAAATTTGCTCGTGGCTGAGCATTTTGGGAAACAACTTACCTATCACGTATTGTATCCCCCATGCTTTAAACCCAAATGCAACATGTTGTATGAGATTGGAAACCTTACTTATTATCAAGGGCGGATCCACCTGGGACAAGGTGGGTCAGCTGACCCTCAAAGCTTAGAATATTTTACTAAAAAAGTTGGGCATTGCCTTTTATAAATATGGATGCCTTTGAAAGTTGTCATCTAATTCGAAGAATTGCCTCTATGGGCAATGGACAAGGTAGCTGCTCGCCTCATGCCTTTGTATGCGATGCTATGGACATCTTTTGATAAGTTCGCTCTGCATATGTTGGCATATGTAGGCATGCTCGTTCAAAAGCTATTGATATCAATCGACATACTCGCTCGGAAGTTGTTGATATCTGGAGATAGGTGTGCAATATAACTTGAAAAATGATATCAAGTCTAACAAGACTTGATGAAATGCCAATTTGCATGCTATTCCGTCCAAACAAATTTGCGCGCTGTGCATGCATTCTTATTGACCCCACCAATGATACTTCTGATTCTGTTACTGCTCATCACATGATATATACCCTTCTTTCACTATAGTAAATGCCAGTTATATGAAAACCAATAGGAAAATAACTCTTTCAAAGTACATTAATTTACACATAGATATTTAGCGCGGTCGGGAAAAAATATATATATATGCAACATGTTACATGAAAGTTTCTCCCATCTTTTTTAGAACGAAAGACATAGAGGATTAGGTAAAGTATCCTTGAGACTGTAATAAATGAGATCCCAACAACCACAACGATCATTGTATTGCCAAACACCCGAAATGAGATTTGCGTGAATCATATGCCTACATATGCACTAAAATATTGTTATACCAAATCCAAATGTCTCAAGGTTGTAGCACATGAAACTCACCGTGGCGGAGCCGGAGCCTTCGGGGAAATAACTTACCTACCTGCATAGTATTTATCTCCAAGAGAACTAACTTACCTATCACATAATATATACCCCTCTCTTTGTAGCAAAATGCAACATGTTATATGAAATCTGATGTAAATAACTCTCCAAAAGTAGGTTATATGAAAATTGCTCGAATGAAAGAGAAAGAAAAAAGGTAGTCAACATTTTACATGAAAGTTTTCTCATCTTTCCAACAATGAAGGACCTATATGATTAGGTATAGAGTTAGGCATTACAAAGTGGGTCGGAAAAGTATGATGTCAATAATATAAGAATCACACTCCTATTAAGTCGGAAATTTTGAATTTTAGAAGAATAATTTAAATCTCAATATATCAAATTCATGAGTTTGATTTTTAGGATAAATGACTAATCATTTAACAGAGGAAAGAGCATGGCCAAGTATACAATAGTGAAAAATAAAAAACATAAAACTTGCCTTGGCTCCTCTTAAAAGGTTGGTTTGACTTCACTCTCTGGTTCATGTTGTCCAATTCACACCACTGTAATAATATGATATGTATCAAATCCAAATCTCATATATAGAAATACACACCTCATTTTACCTTCAACACACTCAATTTCTTGATCATTGAATTGAATATCAAAAGAATTTCTTCGTCATCGAATTGAATATCAAAAGAAGTTGAGGATGATTAAATGACAGAAATTAACAGGTAAAAGAAAGGTAAAAAAAAGGAGTGCACCACCCTAGAAATAATCCTCCCCCAAGTCGCTACGAAATGCAAGCCTTAGGTCACTTCTTGTCCTTTAAGCCGAAGCCATGTTGTCTGTTAATTAGTTAGGAGCATTGTCGCCTGGATAGGGACATTGCGCACCAGAGAATCCTGCGAAGAGTGCAGCCACAACACGGAGGCCTCCAATCACATGCTAGTTATCCAGAAGCGTATACTTCCCAAGTTCTCATTCTGCCTGGATCCGGTACCGTGTTAGTAATCTTACTTATGTCCATTTATGATCACATTTGGGCCGGTATCACAATAATCCGAGAAGGATTGGCCGAAGAATACTGTCCAGACAACAAATCCCAGATGTTCAAGTTCGAAATATTATCTAGCCATATTTCCAAGCAAACTTGCGTTACATCGTTAAATACAACAGCACAATCAGAGCATTACACAACACGACACAAAACAAAACTTCCATACAACAAGAAAAACCGACTCGTAAAATCAGAAGATACAACAACAAATGGAGCAGCTAGCACTCAGAGCTCCTCGTCACGGCCGCGGCCAGCAACTTCGTCCTTAATCTTCTGGGACTTCTGTTTGGAAGCCTCGTGGCTAGACGCCACGGTGTCCTTGGCTGGCTTCACCGCCTCCTCCGCCTTATTCTTGGCTGCCTCAAGACCCTCCTTGGCTTTCTCCTTCGCCCAACTCGTTTGTTCCTCCGTCTCCGACTCCTTCCACTTCCCCTCCTCCGCAGCATTCCTTCCCGTCTCCTCACTTGCCCGCTTCGCCTCCTCGGCCTTCAGAGCAGCCTTGTCCTTCACCTCCTGTGCCGTCTGCTTCGCCTTCTCCTTTGCCTCTTTAGTCTCCTCTGCTTTCTCATAAGCCTTGTTCTTCACCTCCTCTGCCGTTTGCGCTGCTTTTTCTTTCGCTTCTCTTGCTTTCTCTGCCGTGTAACCGGTAGCCTCATTCGCTTTCTCTGCTGTTCTTCGGGCCGTCTCCTCAGCTGCGTTCTTCGTCTCATATGTTCTATCTTTCGCCGCCTTTGTAGCCTCCTCAGCTGCATTCTTGGTCTGATATGTCTTGCCTTTTGCCGCCTTTGTGGCCTCGTATGCCTTCTCCTTCGCTGCACCTGCCGTATCAGAAGTCTTGTCCGTCGCTGCCTTTGTGGCCTCATAAGCCTTCTCCTTAGCTGCACCCGCCGTATCGTAAGTCTTTTCCTTAGCCGCCTTCGCCGCCTCATAAGCCTTTTCCTTCGCTGCCTCTGCAGTATCATAAGTCTTTTCCTTCGTAGCCTCATAAGCCTCGTCTTTTGCTGACTTTGTGGTCTCATAAGCCGCATTAATGGCCTCATAGGCCTTCTCCTTTGCGGCATTAGCAGCATCGTAAGTCATGTCTTTGGCCGATTTAGAGGCCTCATACACCTTCTCCATTGCTGCATCCATCGTCTTGCCGGCCTTCTCGGCGGCTTTATCTTTAATGTGTCTAGCCTTTTCTGTGCTATACTCACCAGCCCCTGAATTTTAAAGTACGTAACACATTAATTCTAAATATATATCATTCTTAACAATACATTACTAACTTCACTCTAATATGTTTTGTCTAGGTCACCCACATTTCAACATTTCGTTGTTTCGTGGGAATTATGAATAAATAGAACTAGTTACAAACTTTAATTCGAATAAATAAAACCGTTACAAATTTTCAATTAAAAATACATTTCGAAGGACACAAATCATATAAAAGTGATGGTTTCATGCCACTCAGTTATTGTCTATCCAGTGTCCATCCATTTCTAATCAATTTATCTCTACACATTTCTTCGTCACTATGTTGGAGTTCATATTGAAAACACTTAACACAGTACAAATGTAAAATCCTCAAACGCTATCCCATGAAAAAAAAAAAAAAAAAAAAAAACCAGTTCCTGGACAACATTTAAAAATTGATCCAAAATAAAGCAGAAAATTTCACATTCCATCACAAATTATGTAGGAAATAATTTAAAAAACAGTAGTGACTAACCAGAAGCAGTGTCATAAGTAGCATCAGAAGCCTTCTTAGAACTATCCTTCAAAAAATTCTCATCATCCTGCTTCAGCCCAAGTCCTCCGGTGATTTTCTCTTTAGCCCACTCCGTCCACGACTCCGACCCTTCTTTACCCTCTCTCGCCTTCTCCGCCGCCCTCGCGTCATCCGTCTGCCTTGACTGGTCCTTAAACTCCACAAACTCATCAAGAACTTCCTCGTTCGCAGACGGCGTATGCCCCACGCTGGAGCCGCGGCATACGGTGGCAAGCATCACCACCACCGCCACCGCAATGACAAGGAGTAGTTTGTAAGATTGCTTTGCACCCATGACCGTATAAACGTTTTCTGAAGATTCAAATCCGAAATGTATTTCTTAAAAACTGAAGGTTTTGAGACGTTTTCTGAAAGGATCAGGAAGCAATGTGTGAAAGTTTAGGGTTGGGGAGGAGGTGGTTTTAAGAAGGTGGTGCATGACAGCATGAGAAAAGGGACAGGTGTTACACACGATGGCAGGTTCAGAATCCGTAGAGATGGACACGTGTCATACTGATACGGTGCAGTTGGGCCCGCGTGTCGACATGTTAGCGATCGATTTGGTGTTTCACGGTTCGTGTCTGTTGCTTAATGGAACACAGCATGAACCTGTACACTTCATCTCTACCAAAACAACTTTTATTTCCTTTTGACCTTATCTCCATATTGCCAATGTTGTTTTAGGCGTCGACATACTTTGGCATTAATTTGTATCTTGTTAAAAACATAATCGGTGGCCTAAAAACTTTAATTCGTAAGAGTTTGAACTCGACTTAAAAGTTTTAAACCTCACTCAATAGTTCTGGTGATTAAAACATTCAAGTTATAATTATAAACACATCTCAATATAATCAAGCAAATTTTGATTATTGAGGTATTAAATTACGTATTTGTTGACCCTAGAAACTACAAAAACCTACGTGGCGCGCAGGCCGAGTATTTTCTAAGCTAACTACGTCCTTCGGTGATTGCGGGGCGTGCCAACTCGTCGGCCGAGCTCGGCCGAGGAGTAAATTTGATGATGTTGCGTCGAGCGCGCCGCTGACTTTTGTGTCTTGCGATTGCGGCCGAGGAAGGAACAATTCTCGGCCTCTTGGGTTCTAGAGCCTGAAGACAAGGCTGCTAATTTGCGAAGTTCAATCTCAAATTCGGCTGTCAATGTGCCGAATACAGTAACCTGGTAACACCTCACTTCGCCGAGAAGGCTGATGAGATGACCTCGACCAATAGGGATTCAGAAATCCTTCTCGACCGAGACTTGGATAGGTAACCAGTCGTCCTCGCCGCAGTGCTGTTGATGCCAACGGAAGATACTGCGAGACCGACTGACTCTACGGTGACAGAGCTATCTATGCCGACTTAAGATATCACCGGTTGCTTCCACAGTGCTGTTGATGCCAACGGAAGATGTGTCAACGAAGAAAGGAAAAAGAAAAATCACAAGTTGTGAGAGTTTGCGCAGGGCAATTTTGTATTGATTTTGTAGGGGCTTTTCCTGATGCACAGCGTCCCCTATTTATAGTACTGAACCTTGAGTCCGAGTTTACATCCTACTTGGACTAGGTTTCCCTCTCCGGATCACCTCGACCAGTCCTACACCTATTAGGACTATGAACCTAGTCCTTAGCTAAGCTGGATTAATTTCCTGGATATCCGATCCTGTCGAGACTTCCCATTGCACTAGGATTCGTCTTAACCGCCCTAGGTTTGGACTCCCACGGGTTGACCGATCCATGGTCCTTTTGCCGCCCGGCCTCCTGGGCCGAGAGTGATCCTACCCTCGGCCCAAACTATTATTTTGGGCCCAAACATTGCCCCCTCGCTTCTGAGGTCCTCGGCTTGAAACCTTCGGCCGAGTTTCGGCCTTGAAGAAGCGAATCTACCACTCAGGATCCTAATACCCGAGTTCCAAGGCGCATTTATTGAGCACGATCGCACGATCTTGATCCTGCCAACCCACTCGCCACGTGGCGTCCTCTAACATGGCCAATCCCCCATAATGACGTCTAAGGCGTGCGGTAGCCTGAACCGTCTTGCCATCATGACCACTATCTCAATCCGCGAGCCACTACCTCAGTCCGTGAGCCCACTTGTCATCGTGCGGGCGTCGAACCGTCTTTCGTCATTAATTTCGCCGTCACACGCAATCCTGCGCCCCCAAAACCCTGACCTTTGGTCTTCTCAACCGCATTTCCCAAATGTTCGTCATAATCGACAATTTCTTCGGTCGATTTTGCCCTTTGTTTTGAATTTCGAACGATTGCTCTTCCCCCTATAACTCTATAAATACCGAAATTCCCTCATTTGTACCTTTACGCTCTCAAACTTCCTGAAATCCTCTGCCGTTGATTTCTAGTGCATTTCTCCTATTCCAAGTCTTCGTCTTTAAATCCCCAACCCAGACAACCCTTCTACTCCGTGCTTCTTTCTCACAATGGCGTCCTTCATCTCCAAGCTTTCCAGGGAGTGTGACCAACATCAGAAGATTTTTTATCGGAGCTCGATCAAGACCATCCGGTTTGAAAACGACATGAGCACCCAGTACCAAATCCTGGGCCCTCTCTTCAAGGCTACAATACCGCCGACTATCATCGGCCTTCTACAGGAGCACTGCCAAACACCCTTGCTTCAAGGGTTTGAATGGTCGCGATGGGATGCGGCTAAGCCCGAGGGCTCCTGGCCCTCGACGACCACATCCTGGGCAGCCTGGGTCGTTCGAATGGAACGACTCTTCGGCGAGCAATGGAAGGCTCTTGGCATCTACGACGCCATCCTTCTTTCGTCTATGGAAATCGTTCCCGACAAGGAGCTTCTCCAAGCCGCTCTGTGCTTCTGGTGCTCGGCCACCAACACAATGGTCCTTCCTCTGGGTCCCATTGGTCCCACCATCCTGGATATCACTGCCATTCTGGGGACTTCGGCAACCGGGATCCCTGTCGACGCGACCCTCTCTGGGCATCCGTCGAATATCGACCTGAAAACGCTCTTCGACCGTCGGGCCTTTGAGACATTGAACCGTGACGGTCATATCCAGTCGAAGGAAGATATTCAGAAGCTCCACAAGAACTTCTGTAATTACAACACCCTCTATCTCCACTTCGCCGGCCGAGGAGAAGAGGACATGCGAGAGGGAGAGCATGAAGCCTTCCTCTTCTACTGGTACAACAAATACATTTGTTGTACCAAGTCAAACAAGTGTTTGGTCGAGAATATGCCGGTAGCCGAAGCCCTGGCTAGTGGTCACGTCTTGGCACTGAGTTCCAACATTCTCGCCCAACTTTTCCGCTGCCTGGCCGAGGCGACCCTCCACAAGGTCGACCCACACCAGAATGGTCCTCTCTGGATCTTCCAACTCTGGTTGCAGGTATACTTCGCCTCCCTTCGGCCGGCCATAGCTGAATTCTCACCAACAGAGGCGCTTGGGCCTCAACTGGCCTCTCGACCGACACCTCCCCATCAAGCCGAAGAGGTATTTCGGTACCTCTTCGCTCTCGACGACTTCTCCAACGACGAGTTCCTAATATGTCGTCGTCGAGACTACCCTTCCTCCATCAGGCTGCCTACCTCCCCATGGAGCGCGGAGGAAGACGCCGATCTTCGTCAGACCTGGGGGTCGTTTATGCTTGCTCGCGACCTCCCTCTCGGCTGTGATGGGAAACGGTCAGGTTGGGAAGTATATCATCCGAACTTCCTTGCCCGACAGCTCGGCTACCTTCAGGGCTGCCCTATCCCCCTTCTCTCCTCCCGAACGGTCCTAAGCCGTGGACGCGAACCTCGTTCCTCTGAGAAGGAGTGTAGAACCGCCGTGAGGGAGTTCCAAGAGCGCTGCCAAAAATTCCGCCTTCGACCAGCCACCCCGGAAACCCATTGCACCGACACCTTTGGTGAGTGGTGGGAGAAATACACCCAGGAATTCTTTGGTGCGCCGGTTGAAGATGTGCTTAGCAGACTCTTCGGTGACCGGCCTAAGAAGGCCTCGGCCCCTCATCCTCAAGGTACCTGTTCCACTTTCCTCCTTTCCATCAACCTTGCATATTGATTTGCCTTACTGAATTGTCTTTATCTTTTTAGGTAGTCGGCCTTTGAGGAAGACGGAGGCAGTTGCCGCTGCCACGGCCGGGAAAAAATTGGTCGTGGCCCAAAAGGACAAACCCGCTGGTAGGGCTGTGCTGATCAAACGGCCTCGCCAAGAGGCCGAGCCGGCTGTTGAGCCTTCCCCGCCTGCTAAGCGGGTTAAACAAATGGCGAAGAAAGGTGCACGGGAGATCCACGTTATCTCCAGTCACACGACGACTCCCAGTGCTTCCCCTTCTCCCGCCGCCGGTGATTCTGGGGTCGAGAAACAACCGGCTTTGGCCGCAGAGACGGCCCTAGCGCGGCCTGCCTCTGTGGCCGACGCATCAATTGTCCCTCCCTCTATCGAGAAGGCACATGTCTCACAGCAGGCGGTTTCTACGACCGAGGGAACCTCTCCCAAGAATCCAAATCCCTCGGTCCTCGTGTTGGAAGAAAGTGAGGGGAGCGACGAGGTCCCGCTGGCGCATCGTCCTCATACTCGTCGACAACCTCCTCCAGTATCCGAGATGGTGGTTCAAATCGGCCCCTCCTCGGCTAATCGTGGCAAGCGCACGGTCGAGGAACTGACCCCGGTGGCCGAACCTCTCGTTCCTTCTCAGGACCAGGAAGTCCCTGCCTCTGAAGCAGCTGCGCCAGTCGGCCCATCAGCAGCCGACCGTGGCAAACGGCTGCTCGAGGAACCTGAGGCCACGACGGAATCGCCGGTCCATCCTCAAGACCAAGGCTTCCACATTCCTCCACAGGAGGTTACCTCGGCTTTTGTAAGTACCTCCAATTGTCTCCTCCTGATTGCTTTTCTGCTTTAGAATTCTAAACAAGGAAAATACTAAATGTCAGGTGCCTGTACATTCTTTTCACCGTCAATTCTATGCGCCGAAGGGCGTTATCTATATTTCCTGGCCGCCTCAGTGGCCATCAAACGTAGATAACCTCCATCGGCCGCATGAAGTGAGAAGCAATCTGAGACACTGGGCTCGGCCATTGAGTTCTTTAGGTTCAAGCAACGATCCTGGGGACCTGGCCGAGGTCTCCTCTCGGCAGGTTAAAAAACGACACATTCTTGCTATTCTTGTCATGACTTCCTTTAAGCTTAACCTTGTCTATTCGTGCAGGCTTCATGGGAGGTTGAATTCAAAGCCCTCATGTCCAGCACGACTACAGAGTCCGGCCCTTCGGCCGCTCCGACTGAGGCTGCCGATCCAAGCGCCCTAACCCAGTTGCGAGAAATCCTGTCGCTCTCATCCTCGCAAGTACTTGAGCGCAACGGTCTTGATCTGCTCGGCGTGTGTCTGAACGACCTTGGAGCTGACGGTCGCCTGAGCGGAGATGCCATTGTTCGGGCATCGTCTGCCTTGGAGCGCGTTCGGGAGACATTCAGTATCTTCCAGACTGCTCTGAAGGCCGAACAAGACCTGCAAGCCGCCACGGCCGTTCAAGACACCCTCCGTCCGAAGATTGACGATCTACGGGCAAAAGGAGAAGCGTTAGCCGAGCTCGACCGTCAGATGGCCGAACTAGCGAAACGCCGGTCGGCCATTGCTTCTGAGCTTGCGAGGGACTTCGAGTCAGGTGGGAAGAATCGCCTAACTAAGTATGCGGCGGCCAAAAAACGGGTCGAGCGACTGAAACTGGACAAAAAGAATCGGCAAGCCGAAGTCATCATGGCCGACGTGCGGTGGTTGGAGTTGAAGGCTTTGCTCAGCACTCTTCTTCCCTCGTCTCCTTGAATGTATTCGACCCACTCATTTTTGTAATACCTATCAATCTTAATGGAATGATTTTTTTTCTACTGGTACAAGAAATTTTTTAGTCGCGCATTTCCCATGTGACCGGATAGTATTTCTTCAAGAACTTCCCATTAATTGGTAATTTGTGAACTACTCCAGTCCGGTCTTTAAGATGATACGCCCCTTTGCCGTATACTTTATGCACAATGAACGGCCCTTCCCAATTCGGCGACCACTTGCCGAACCTAGGATCTTTTAATCCTATGGGCAACACCGTTTGCCACACCAATTCACCTTCGCCGAACGTTTTCTGTCGCACCTTCTGATTATAGGCTCGCTCGGCAATCTGTTTTTGTGCCACCAGTAAGTTATAAGCGTCAATTCGTGCCTCTTCCAAATCTTCCAGTCCCTGTCTCATGGACTGATTATATTCGGCGCTAAACAAACTACTTTGTTCAATTAATCGCAACGAATTTATGCTCAACTCGACTGGTAGCACCGCATCGTGTCCGTAGGTTAATGCGTACGGGGTTGTTGCAGTCGCCGACCGGGGCGACGTTCGGTATGCCCATAATGCCTCGTTCAATTTCAAATGCCACATGCCAGGCCTTTCTTTTATTATTTTTTCGAGGATGCCGATCAACACTTTATTGCTTGCCTCGGCCTGCCCATTCGCCTGTGGATAATACGGTGTGGACTGTTCCAGCCGAATTTTCAAATTGGCCGTGTATTCTTTAAACCTTTCGGCTGTGAAGATTGTTCCATTGTCAGTTATGATCGTTTCTGGAACACCGAATCGGGTCACAATGTGTTCCTCCACGAAATCGCAAACTTCTTTAGATGTTAACTCGGCATATGATTTTGCTTCGACCCACTTAGTGAAGTAATCAGTTGCGACTATTATCCATGCATGCTTAGCAGCTCCGGAAGTCGGCATGATTTTGCCGATTACATCCATGGCCCATCCTCTAAACGGCCACGGCTTAATGACCGAATGTAGTGATTCGGCCGGGACCCTTTGTATAGGCCCATGGATTTGGCACTGCACGCATCCTCGGGCAAACTCGATACAATATTTCAGTATTCTCAGCCAAAAATAGCCATGTCGTCGGAGTAGCCATCGCATTTTTCGTCCCGACTGGTGAGCCCCGCATACCCCTTCATGAACTTCTGCAATCGCCCGAGCACTCTCTTGGGGGCCGAGGCATAGCAATAACAAACCATCTTCGCCCTTTCGGTACAACTCGTTCTGGTACGTGACATAGTTCGTGGCGTGAACCCGTGTCCTGCGACTATGTTTTCCGTTAGGATTGTCAAGGTACTGCATAATGGGCTTTCTCCAATCATCTGGTACTGCCTCGACCGTGCAAATTTCTATAGAGTCCTGCCGATCTAACAACGACGGCAGGGACATGACCCTGGTGCGTATCACATTGTCTCGACGGAGGATTTGCTGATCAACCAAGGCTGGGTATAATTGTCGTAATATTGGTATCTCCCGGCCTAGCTTGCCCCCCAGGAGTTGTGCACCGGAGGCGATTTGAGCCAACTCGTCTGCGTCGGTATTATGAACCCGGGAAACATGCTCGAATGTAATACCGTCAAAAGACTCGGCCAAATAGCTGGCGACCATGTGGTACGGCGCCAGAGTACAACTCATGCAGCGAAAAGACCCATTAATTTGGTTAATCACTAGTTCAGAATCCCCGAGGACGAGGACATGAGTGGCATGTAGGTCAAGAAGGAGGCCCAGACCAATGACCAGCGCCTCGTATTCGGCCTGATTATTGGTGCAGTCGAAATCCAATTTGAGCGAAAAATACCAACGATCGTTGTGAGGAGATTGAATGACGATGCCTGCGCCGGCCGAGGACGAAGTACTAGAACCATCGAAATACATCGTCCAATAATTGTCGCGGGTCACCACCATGCCCATTTCGACGTCAGCACTCCCGAAACCGTAAGGCGAAGGGTGCTGGGCAAGGAAATCGGCCAACGCATGTCCTTTCACAGCTTTTTGCGACACATATTGCAAACTGAACTCGGACAACGCCATCGTCCATTTCCCAATTCGACCCTTCACAATTGGCCGGGTAAGCATGTACCGGAGAACGTCGGTCTGGGCAATAACTTGTGTGACCGTCGGGAGCATGTAATGCCGAAGCTTGGATGCAGCGAAGAACACGGCGAGACAAAGCTTCTCAACGGCGGAATAATTGATTTCCGGATGACTCAGATTACGGCTGAGGTAGAAGATAGCCTGTTCCCGTCCGGTATCGTTGTCTTGCGCAAGGAGGCAACCGATGGACTCTTCGGCCGCCGAAATGTATAGCTTGAGAGGCTTGCCGCGTTGAGGAGGGACCAAGACAGGTGGGTTTGTAAGAGAAACCTTGATCTGCGTAAACGCCGCCTGATGCTCCTCATTCCATACGAACTGATCTGAGTCATTGAGTTTCAAAAGTGTGGAAAATGCTTTCATTTTACCTGCCGAATTAGCAATAAATCGACGTAAAAAATTGATCTGGCCGAGTAAGGACTGTAATTGTTTCTTCGTTGTTGGGGGTGGGGCAGTGATGATTGCGCGTGCCTTATTCTCATCGACTTCAATCCCACGATGATGTACGAGGAAACCAAGAAAATTCCCGGCCGATACACCGAAGGCACACTTGGCAGGATTCATCTTGAGGTTGTGCTGACGCATGCGGAGGAACGCCTGTCGGAGATCGTCCAGATGTGTCTGTCGGCGTTTAGATTTGACGACAACATCGTCGATATAAACTTCGACGATGGTACCAATCAAATCATGGAAGATGGTGTTCATCGCCCGTTGGTACGTGGCGCCGACATTCTTGAGGCCAAATGGCATGACAACCCATTCGTAAGTGCCGAGTGCCCCCGGGCAACGGAAAGCAGTTTTGTGCACATCGGCTTCGGCAATAAATATCTGGTTGTACCCGGCATGTCCATCCATAAAGGATAAGATCGCATGATTCACCGCGGCATCGATTAACAGATCTGAAATCGGCATTGTATATTCATCTTTGGGCGTTGCCAGATTCAGATTTCGAAAATCAGTGCAGATGCGCAGTGCACCACTTTTCTTTAATACAGGAACAATATTCGCCAACCATTCGACATATCGAGCTGTCCGGATGAATCCGGCTTTCAAGAGCCGAACTAGTTCGTCCTTGACACTGAGTTGTACTTCGGTCGAGAATCGACGAGGTGGCTGACGGAAAGGCTTGAATCCGGGCTTAATACGTAATTCATGCTCGACCAGAGCACGATCTAAGCCGGGCATTTCATGATAACTCCAAGCAAAACAATCTTTGAATTCCGTAAGCAAGGCCCGCAACTCGTCCTTCATTTGCTGAGGAAGTAAAGCACTAACAAACACAGGTCGTGGGTCATCGGCCGTCCCAACATTAATTTCTTCTAGGGGATCCTTAACTTGGGGCCGATAATCCTCGAGCTCGGCCGGGGCGGCTCGAACTTGATCAAAAGATAGGGCAGGACCAGGATCCTCTTCGGCAAGGAATTCGACGAGGTTCACGCCTGAATTCGGTTACTGAGATATAGTATACCAATGGGCCAGCAGTCGTTCCATCGTAGATGAAACCGCGGCCCTACGTTTGTCCTGGTCCGTGTCAGACATCAGACTCGGGGAGGAAATTGGCCAATCCGAGTCTCGCCGAATCCTGGTGGACAGTCTCGGCGCCAACCTCGATAGCTTTCTGAACCGAAATCCGAGTCGGCCGTCCGTCTTCATTGAAGCCTTGCAATGTAATATAGCCGACGTGGTCATCATAATACCGGGCTTGTATCATGTTAGCTTCGAAGGGTTGGCTATCGGCCGGATGAACAGTGACCGATTTGCCGTCCCAAAAGACAAGCACTTGATACAACGAAGAAGGAATACAGCTGGTTTGATGGATCCAATCTCGGTCGAGCAGTGCATTATACTCGGTTTTGGAATCAACCACGAAAAAGACGGTCATGTGGGTGCGACCAGCAATATTGACGGTTAACGGAAGTACCCCTTTGGTTTGGGATTTGTCGCCGACGAAACTACTCATTGTGATTCCTGATGGAATAAGCTCGTCATTCGAACGGCGTAAGGCCTTCATGATGTTCAAAGGCATAATATTGACGGTAGCCCCACAGTCGACAAAAACTTTAGAAACTGGATACCCCTCAATATGGGCCGTCACATACAATGGCTTTAAATGGTGAAGCTTGGCCGACGATGAACGAGGGAACAATTCGGCCAAGGCAGCCTTTAAACCATCATCTTTTGTCGCTGACTCTCCTTCAGCAACCGATACAAAATCAATATGGCCGGGTTCTTCGGCAACCATATCTCCATCGAGGAAATTTGGTTGAGCCGTGCGTGATTGAAAATCGGCAGGTAACACATGGACCATACTGATTTCCATATTCTCCAGGACTGATGGGCCCATTGGGTCGATACCCTCCTTGCTCGATTGGTCGGCAACGAACGATTCCATTGCTGTCAAAGTTGGACAACAAGACTCCTCTGTTTCTTCTGTGATGGCTTCATGCGGCGGTGCTGCATCAGCGAGTCGTTGGTCCTGTGCGACCGCTTCAGGCAGGGCCGAAATTGACAGTGCTCTTGAGGCCAAAGCCTGAACCTGCTCTTGATAGTGGAGCCGGGCATCCCTGATGTCGAGATAAGCATCTAGACGTGCGACACGTGCAACTTCATCGGCTGTAAGGCCGAAGAGAGAAACAGCCGAAAATACCTCGAAGTGATATCGTAAATACTGAAGGTCCTCCATCGAGAAAGGGAGGTCAGCTGCACCGATATCGGTGCACGGGTCAACTTCAAATCCAAGGACACGAGCTTCTCGGATATGCTGGAACCTTGCTTTCAGTCCTGGATCTGAGGTCTTTTGGATGACTCGCTCAGCATCCGGACAAGTCAGGACCAGATCAATAGTGTCCTGGCATGCCTTCGGCAAACCATACAGATCGTTGGCCGAATGCTTCTTATGAAATTCTCGCATATATTCCAAGGCCTCCCCAAGAAATGGTGGATGCAAATTCCGTCGAATTTTGATCAAAGGTTCTTGTATAGCTGGCGGTGCGAACTTGCTTTCGGCCTCTTGTCGGAAAAACTCGAGTCGTGCCTTCATCTCCCCTGGCCGAAGAAGAAGTTTGATCCGTTTATCAGCCTCCTCGAACGTAGTTTCAACATCTCGGTCGACCAACCGTTTCCCTTGAACCAACTCTGTCATGATAGAGGGACTTGGTCGCTCATCATCGGGAGCAATTGTGTCCTTCGGCCGCCATTTAGGGCCCGAAGTTTCATGGGTTGCCCGTCGGCGAGCCATGCAATCTATCCTTTGGTGCCTACGTTTCTGGGATTTGGACAGTGCCGTGTACACTCCCCTCGAAGAATGATATGTATACCACCGTTGATCTTTAGGTTCAGGAGGTTTGAAGGTTTTCTGGCTCCGCGATGATTCTGTGCTGCTAGAATTTCGTTTGTAGTAATCATCGTCATAGAACGAATCATCAAAATCGAGGCGCCTCCGAACCGGGGGTATCTCTTCCATCCGTACTTTAGGACCAAGCCTGTCAAAAACCCCTTGATGTTGGCCTATCTTGGCAACAGTCCGCCGGGTTGTGGCCACGGGTCGTTCCGTCCCAAGTGAAGGGGGCTTCTCCTCTGACTCACTCTCGACCTTTGTTCTACATTTCCTGCACAAAACCGCCGTCCCGCTGTCTTCATCGATGGTATAATCCATCATAGGTTTGACAACAACGGGTCCTATTAAAGCCGTAGGTGGTGCGTTTGAACGAAAATCGGCCATGAAGCGTGGCCGAGAACTCTGAGTCCGAAAACGTTGCGTCGTAACGACTTCGGCCTTCCCTTTCCCTTTGTCCTTAGGGAGGCACGCATCGACCATATTCACGGTTGCTGTGGGGAACGGATCAGCGTCAATACCCATCTTCTTCTCGGGAAA
This sequence comes from Malus domestica, assembly GCF_042453785.1. Lineage (NCBI taxonomy): Eukaryota > Viridiplantae > Streptophyta > Magnoliopsida > Rosales > Rosaceae > Malus > Malus domestica. Next base: position 10,411,608 of record NC_091673.1, read on the forward strand.
TTTCAGTTTACCATTATCAATCCAGCTTTGGACGTTGTCGCGAAATACGACACAATTGTTTGTCGTATGTTTGCTCGAATTGTGATATTTGCAATACACTTTTCCCTTAAGCTCTTCGGCTTTAGGAATGTTGTGACCAGGCCGAAGCTTGATAATTCTTGAGGACAACAGTTGGTCAAAAATTGCGTCAGCCTTGGTAATATCAAAAGTGTAAACCTTCGACGGTTTCAATGCTCCTTCGGTGGCCGAGCGACTTTTGACTTCTCTAGAATCAACCTGAGTCAACGCATTGCAAACGTATGGCTTATCTATCACTATCTCGGCCGCATCTACACTAACGCATTCATCCTCGGTGGACGCATAGTTGACAGTAGGATTCTTGTAAAGCGTCCCCCGAGATGGCGTTTTCAAAACCTTCTCCTCGCGGAGCAAATAGTCATACTGTTCGACATGTTGGGCTAATTCGTACATGTCCCGAAAGTTTGCCCCCAAGAATTTCTTTTTATATTCGACGTCTAACCCGTTCAAAGCAAGCCTGACGAATTCTACTTCGGGTAAAGGTACTCGGCACCAATTCCTGGCTGACTTGAACCTAGTAAGATAATCCATTGGTGATTCATCAAATGCCTGAGCCATCCTTGCTAACGAAGAAACTGACATCTCCATCCCTGGCCAATAAAACTGCTCATGGAATTTCTCGACCAACTCTTCCTAGTTCTGGACGGAATTGGGGGGTAAATTAATGTACCAAGCGAATGCCGAGCCGGTCAATGAGAAGTTGAACAGCCGTAACTTATGAAAGTCACTATTAACATCTCCGCATTGCGTGGTAAAACGAGCCACGTGTTCTAACGAAGATAAGGACGATTCACCGGCAAAGAGGCTAAAATCTGGAATCTTGAAGCCTTTAGGGTATCCAAACGTTTCCACGTAAGCCGGGTACGGACGGATAAACTTAGGAAACTTCGGCCCCTTTTTCATGGCCGAGTCAATCATCCGCTGGACTTCGGTCATATCAATAGGTGCTGCTTCACTCCTCTGGTTGGTTCCGTCTGACCCGCTGTTCGACCCTCCACCTTTTTCCAATTCAATTGGTTTGAGGCGAGCAGGAATAGGTTCGGCCGGTACAATTGGTAACGAATTGTTTCCCGGAGGGCAATGCTGGAGAAGATCGGAAGGCCTGCTGCCACCGACTTTACTAAACAACATTTCGAGCAACCTGTTCTGTCGCTCAGCAGAACTGACTATCGCATCATGCAATTTGTCGATGCCCCGACTAAATGTCTGCTCGACTGATCGAGACTGCTCGTCTAGTCGCTTTCGGAGAAACGACCTCGTTGGTGGGTCAGATCCTTCATCACCATCCTCGTCGTAATCTTCTATTATCCCTTCATTGAGAACGCACGTGTTTCTGTTAGGGATCTCTAAACCACGGGGTTGACCGCCGAGATTAACTTCTCTCTCTCGGCGAGTCGCGCTCGTGGACTCAGGTGTCGCAGCGCTAAGGAGGTTCTGCGCCTGTGGTACACTCTGTCCTATGCTCTGACTCGGCAAATCGGCTGTCGACTTTCCCATAGCTGTTTTCTTTTTTACCGATCGTGTTTCAATTGGCATGAACTTCGTAGTTTAGCACTGGGTCCCACTGGGCGTGCCAAAATGTTGACCCTAGAAACTACAAAAACCTACGTGGCGCGCAGGCCGAGTATTTTCTAAGCTAACTACGTCCTTCGGTGATTACGGGGCGTGCCAACTCGTCGGCCGAGCTCGGCTGAGGAGTAAATTTGATGATGTTGCGTCGAGCGCGCCGCTGACTTCTGTGTCTTGCGATTGCGGCTGAGGAAGGAACAATTCTCGGCCTCTTGGGTTCTAGAGCCTGAAGACAAGGCTGCTAATTTGCGAAGTTCAATCTCAAATTCGGCTGTCAATGTGCCGAATACAGTAACCTGGTAACACCTCACTTCGCCGAGAAAGCTGATGAGATGACCTCGACCAATAGGGATTCGGAAATCCTTCTCGACCGAGACTTGGATAGGTAACCAGTCGTCCTCGCCGCAGTGCTGTTGATGCCAACAGAAGATACTGCGAGACCGACTGACTCTACAGTGACAGAGCTATCTATGCCGACTTAAGATATCACCGGTTGCTTCCACAGTGCTGTTGATGCCAACGGAAGATGTGTCAGCGAAGAAAGGAAAAAGAAAAATCACAAGTTGTGAGAGTTTGCGCAGGGCAATTTTGTATTGATTTTGTAGGGGCTTTTCCTGATGCACATCGTCCCCTATTTATAGTACTGAACCTTGAGTCCGAGTTTACATCCTACTTGGACTAGGTTTCCCTCTCCGGATCACCTCGACCAGTCCTACACCTATTAGGACTATGAACCTAGTCCTTAGCTAAGCTGGATTAATTTCCTGGATATCCGATCCCGTCGAGACTCCCCATTGCACTAGGATTCGTCTTAACCGCCCTAGGTTTGGACTCCCACGGGTTGACCGATCCATGGTCCTTTTGCCGCCCGGCCTCCTGGGCCGAGAGTGATCCTACCCTCGGCCCAAACTATTATTTTGGGCCCAAACAGTATTATAACGTGATAATAAATATTTTTTTCTTTTTAGTAAATACCGAGAAAGTTGTCACTTAACACATCTAATGATATTTCTCTTCATTTGTAAGTGAGGTTTTAGGTTCGATTCGCGCCAAAAGTGAATTTAAATCACATTATTATTAATCCATTGTAAGGTTAAGTCAATCATTTCTCTATTGGCGTAGTAGATAATATCGCTTGGCAAAAAAAAAATACCGAGAAAATCAGGAATCAGAAAAATATCATGTCATTATAAGTATATGAACGTGCGTCACAAGTAAACTCAGCAGGTTCATGGGTGAGGATGGGAAAGAAAATATGAATCATCAACCAAGAGATGATGAGAGTTACGAAAATGAGGGACCATTGGATAAGAGTACATAGAAGGAAGTTAAAAAGGTATATCACTGGATCAAATTTATTAAAGTTATGTGACAGGTAAGTCATTAACCTTGTTCTACAAGTAAATTAAGAAAAAAAAGGATCCTAAACTCAAAGCTTGGAAAATACAGAATCCTAAACTGCCAATAAAAATGGTCAAAAATATAGAGAGGTTGAAAGCTCAAACACCCTAATTTAACAATGTCCCTAAAACAATGCTAGAATCTTTACATGTCTTCTTGTTGTGGCCAAGCCCCTTGCACTTGCTACATTGCAGCTGCCGTTTTATTATGTCGTCTGATTCCATCTGCTTCGTCTTTGGCCGCCCTGGCGGCCGCCTGGTGGGCGGAGGGGTAACAGTAACTACTGCTTGGTTTGATTCACCCGTGTGTGGTCTGTCTACATTAGGAACAGGGTGAATTGATTCTCCATAAGTTAAACGGTAACTCTCCACTGTGAAGTATCTGGAGCAGTAATCATAAGGGTTCCTGCCAATAACTAAAAAGACAGCAATAGCATGGCAGCAAGGCAGACCAGTGAGATGCCATCCCTTACAGGTGCAATCCCAATGGTCGATGTCAATAGTGTCGACAGATTCTCCACGAACCTCGAATGTGCTTCCATGTGAGAGTAACACTTGAAGTGATCGAGCAATTTCTGTTTCCTTTTGAAGCTTTTCCTCCTTAGATGGTGTTAATCTTGTCACCCATTGGTTGGACTCCACCCCGCGTGAATAGAAGGCTTCCATCATATTGCCTCGTAGTACGTCAATCATCTGCGTAATTGGCAACTCATGCGCCTCTGATACCCAACTGTAGAACTGCTGTCCGAAGTTCGATGTCATGTGGTTGTACCTGCCTCCTCCGCAGAATGCATTAGCCCAGTGCACGGGCTCACTTTGTATGACCCAATTGTAAGCATCCGGTGAAATATTTTTTATGTTGTCAGCACTACGCTGGAAAGCCTCCTGAGTGGGTGCATAAGCAGCCGCATAAAAATCATTGATCATGAATCGTCTTGCCTCGTGAGAAAATTGGCCCTTCAAGTCCTTGTTAAGTTTTTCAGCAAGATGCCTCAAACAATAGCAGTGGTAACATTTATCAAATACCTCGGGCAATGAATTTTTCAATCCATTCTGAAAATCTGCTACAAATGTGATCGGCTGAGATGTTGCCACTGCCAATTTCAGTTCTAGTAAGAACCAGTGCCAGTTCTCATCAGTCTCATTATCCACAACAGAAAATGCAACCGGAAATACACCATCATCAGCATCTGCGGCTGTTGCAGCCAACAAAACTCCTTGATATTTTGAGTTCAGAGGAGCGCTATCAAGAAAAATTAGAGGGCGGCAAGCTTCTATGAAACCCACAATTGATGCATGGAAAGATACAAAGAAACGATGGAAGCTCGAGTCTTCCTTAGTAGTAAATGAAGCAAAACTCCCTGGATTAGTTTCCTTTATCTTCTCGCAGAAATACGGCAACTGATTATAGGCCTCTTTATAGGAGCCTTGAAGCTGCTCCCTGGCAATCTCTTTAGCACGCCATGCCTGAGAATAATTCAACTGAATCCCGTATTCCCGCTTAATGTCCTCTGCTATAGCCTTTGGCTTGTAGTTTGGGGAAATTTTCAACTTCTCCTTTATGATACTTCCCACCCAACCTCTCGTTGCCCGATACCCAGCTTTCACAGCAGCTCCTTCACATGTATGATCCGTGTTCATTTTCTTGATACAAATCAACTGGGTTGTAGACAACCTTGATGCATATATCCTCCATGGGCAATTTTGACCTTTGCATTTGACAGTGACACGATGACTGTCATTTTTCTTATACCTATAAGCAAATCCATGTGCAATTGAAAACTTATGCAATGCTTCTCGGAATTCGCTAAAACTATTAAACCTTTGGTCCACACCAGTGATGGTGCTTTCCCACTGTTGTGCAGCTTTATGATGCATATCATCACTAGAACAACTAGGAACACGAAGCGAAGGGATTTCATGGAGTTCCATATCAATTTGGCCATCAGCATTGTCAGTATTGTCAGCATCAACTCGCATATCAACGGGCTCAACAAAAGGAACAACTGCTTCCGATACAGTTGTCCTGCTTGACCTGCATGTCCAAGCGTTCAAATGAGAATTACATGCAAAAAACGTGCAGGGAAAACGTCACTTTTGTTCAGTTAAGTGCTTCTTTTTGGGTACACAAGCACAGTACAATCACATTTCATAATGGGATATGAAAAGGCATGCACGTGTTGCAATCAGTGTTCAACAAAAACTGAAATAATAAACACATTTCCATCGTCTCTGTTCCACATTGTGATTGCTGCAATTGTAACCCAAACCGAACTACAAAAGATTATTCATCCAGGGAAAAACACACACAAGGGGATATCAAAACGGCAAGAAATAAGATGAACTAAAACAAAATGTACCTACTAGCAGGCATGATGGACAAATTTCGAACAGCAGCTTCCTCTGTCATGACAAATACATCGACAGTGTCTGTATCCCCGAGAAAATTGACCATTCGTTGCAAGTCTTTGTCTTTAGAGATCGTAATGAGAGTCTTCTTATTGCCGGGAAGGAAGTACTTGATGGACATTGTATCAGCACTACAATTAAACATATCCTCTATTTCGGACTTAAAATCACCAAGCAGTGTTTTCTCATCAATGCCAATCGCATGAGCGTCGCCCCCAGAGTACGATAAATTTCCATCCTTATCCATCACAAACTCTGTGCCCAATTTACATATTGCTATAACCTTCTTCGCAGCCATGGCCTACCCACCCAAAAAGACATTTGTATATGTTTATACACAAGAAATCATAACAAAAAGTTGAAATCTACAATTTGCTCGAAACAATTCACACAAGAGGGTCGAATTTCATAGTTCATAAGAAACTAAATTACACAGAATGAAGCTAAGTTTCTGAAATTACATAAGCAGGTTTAATTTCACAGTTGAAAAGAATCTAAGTTCCAGCTACATTCACAAAACTAACCCCAAATTTTGAAACCTTTGCACATATCCATACCCTAAATGTTGAAATTACAAAAATCCCAAATACCCAATTTATTTATTTTCCATAAAAACATGAAATTATCCATCTACACAAGTAAAAATTTCAGAAAATTCTGGGTATAACAAGTACAATAAAATCTAGCGTATAATCAAAGGTAAAAGAAAAACAAAAATCAATTACAGAGTAAACAAAATTAAACAATGACGACAGAGCGGGAAACAAGAACCCTAATACGAAACAATTGCAAGTAAAATAAAAATCGAAACCCTAGATTTTGGGGAAATTAAAAATCAAACCTTGACGCCAGACTGAGATGAATATCTCTGCTGAATCTATGAGACGCCTTCTGTTTCTGAAACAGATGAAAGTCGAAGGAGAGCTCCGAGAGAGGGAGCGAACCGGGTAATGAGACTTTGCCCTTCCAATTGCCTGCACCCGTGTGCAAATTATACTTGTTGGATTAGCTAATCTATCCAATCAGATTGCAGGGGCCCACATAACATTGACGTGGGCCCTCACGTAATTGGAGAGACCATGTTTCACTTTTACAAGCCGGTACAGTGTGTACCTGCACATTGTGTCCCGGTCTTCCAATCATCCGATTACACATGTCCCGTAGTTTTCATTGGATGAAGTACGATAAGACCTTGGGTTAGGTAGGGTACTTCTAGGGATGGGCAATGGTTATGCGGGCGGGTAACCGCGGTTATTTTACCCATAATCGTTTATGTTCATACCAGCATAACCGTTTACCCGTTGGGTAATTATATAAATGGTTATACCAATAACCATAACCGTTTATAAACGGTTATCCATACCCATAACTGTGTACCCATTTCCCATAACCATTTACCCATTTAACCATAACCATTTACCCGTTTACCCATGTTTTTCGCCCGTTTATCATTTTTTTACCCATTTACCATTTTTTTTCTCCCGTCTACATTATTTTTTTAACGATAGTTAATCAAAAAATGGAAAGCACTTCCAACTACTTTTCCAAGAAGCATTTTCAATAAAAATTTCGACTTTTGTTCTTTATTTTTTGAGTTTCCAATCAATCGACTTTTGTTCTTTAATAAAAGCACTTCTATGTAATTGACCCAAAAAAAAGCACTTCTGTGTAGTGTTTTCTACCTAAGGAGTCCCAGACTGGCCTAAAAGTGTTTTCCATTTTCATTTTTCTAGGCAACCAAACAGATGATAAGAATTAAGAACCAAAATGCTTGCGTACCTGAACGGAATACTTGACGGCTATCTCCTACTCCAACTAATATTGCTACCAAATACTTCTCTCTGCTGCTTCTTCTTCTTATTCTTCCCCTCACCTCCATGGTCCTCCTGCATGCGCCCCTCCTCACCTGAACACACTACACTTTCTCCCCCTCTCTCTGTGCTTCCAACACTGCAATGGCTGATCACCCTTCTGCTGACTCGCTCTCTGTGGCTCGCTGGCTCACTGAGTTCGTGCTAATCGCCTCGACTTTGGCTGCTCTGCCTCTCGTTAGTGGCACCACCGATGCTTCTGATGGTATTTTCTCATTATTTATCTATTTTCAATAATTTTCTCAGTAAAATTCTTTTTATTAAATAAAAGTTTTGAGCTTGATTCTGGGTTGGTTTTGTTTTATGATTTTGATTGGAAATATTGATTTTTTTTTATTGAAAATGGACTTTCGAGTCTTTGACTTTGGGGTTTTGTGATTTTGTGATCTGTTGATGTATTTTTTTTTTCTTCAAAGATGAACCCCTTAGGCCTTGTTTGGCTGATGAGAAGGGAACAAATTGTAGGAAATTAAAAAAATGCAGGTGTTTTTTGCTTTTTTTTTTCTTTTTCCATTTGATGTTGATTTGGTTAGTGGAAAATGAGAAATTTCATCATAACTTGGCTAAATTCAGCTCAGAGGAGTTCACCTAATTGCATAGAGGAATCAAAGCTTGAAACTTTTCCCCATTTTTTGTAGTTTTGGATTTATCTTACCAGATAGCAAATGAAGGCAGGAAATAAGTAGCTAGGCTTTTGTGAGAAATTGGTGTGCTTTTTTCAAAAGTGATGTTCTTTGCTTTGCAGTTCAAGCACTTCAGGTATTGTACACCTCAGTAAACAGTCCTTCTCAGCTAATCGGTTGGAAAAGTAGTGGCGACGGACGGAGAGAGAGAGTGACGAAGTCGAAAGGCGGAGAAAGAGAGTGACAGAGTTGTACTCTGAGGGTTTTTAATTTTTTTTTTAATTTTACATATATTAAATTAAATAGGTAAATGGATACCCGTTATAACCATGAATATTAACCATAACCGATGGATACCTGTTATAACCGCGGATAATACCCATAACCGCCTATTTAAATTTCATGGATAAACGGTTATACCTATAACCATTTATTTGTTTAAACGGTTACCCATAACCATAACCATCAACTTTAAATGGGCGGGTAACCGCGGTTACCCATACCCATGGGTATTTTGCCCATCCCTAGGTACTTCGAGAACTCTCACCTTTCTTTTTTCCATTCGTATTTGAACGGTTACAGGCCTCAACATTTTATATTAATTTTTTTTATACAGACAAAAATAAAATGTGAGAGAACGGAAGGGGAGGGAAATAGGAAGAGAGAAAATCTTACTTATATTTTGACTTAACATCGGTCTCACCCAATGTACAAAATGTTCTATAAGAACAATCGTGCCAAAATTTCTCTCGTTAAGTATGTGGATGCAAATTTCTTCCTCCTTGATCTTGGACGATTTTGCACCTACAAAACAATTAACACCTTAGGTTAAGGCCAAGAGCCTCATGCGCCCACGATGAATGGGGTGGCTTTGGCCGAAGAACCTCCGATGCCAAAGTTAGAATTTAGAGAGAAAGAGTGTTTAGAGATTTTTGAGATTTTTGCCAAAGTGTTGGAATGAATATTTGGTGAAAATATGAGCCTATTTATATGGCTAGGTTGGTTTAGGTTTTATTTTGGTTTAATTAGCCAATTAATTGGCTAATTAAACATAAAAGGAAATATTTTTGTGGTTATGGAATTAATTGGCTAATAAAAAGGAAGAAATGGTGAAAAAAGGTAGAAAAAGTGATGGATTAGGTTTTGAATGGGGATAGCCGGCCATGTGGTCTTTTAGGGTTGAATTGGATGTATTTTGTGGTTATTTGGATATAATGGATGGTTTAATTGACAATTAATAGGTTAATTAGGCAATAAACCCATTAATTAACCAATTAACATAATTTAAAAGGAATGTGTTTGGAAATTACCTTGTAGAAAGGATTTGATGAGATGGACTTTGAATTGTTACCTATTTTGGGCACTTCTGTCTTGGTTGAAAGAGGGTTGCCCGCTGCTTGCGCATAGGAACCTCATTGTACTGCAAGGGTATTTTTGTCCTTTTTGTCCAAAAATCCACGTGTCGCCTTGTGAATATTTTTGGCTCCACAAATGCCCCCACACCTGTTGAGCTGCTCGCAAAAAAGAGCAGCAGGTGTAGAGATCTTCTTGCTTTAGGAAACTTATGACTGCTTCTTATTTTGATGTAGATTCTCTCTTTAATAGGAAATTAGATCCTTCTAGGAAAGGGAAATAAATTTCTCTCAAAGCCTATTTAAGTCCACCTTAAGTGGGTTATTAAATCAACTTTGGAGAGCGATTTATTCTACCCTACAAGAGAGAGATAGCTTAGAGGATATTTGATCCCCCTCCTCTAGCAATCTTCTACATCTTGCCCGTGCAAAGGACCGTCTTTCGTTGCTTTCTTCGTCTTCTTCGTGCCGCACTGAGGTAAGAAAAAATTAATTTTCCTTGTCTTCTTCTTGGATGGTGCTACCTCGGGGCAGCCGTCAGGGTGGTGCGGCATATCGGCTGGCATGGGCCAGGAGTCGGCTTGGCATGGGTCGATGAGGTATTGTGGCAAGGACCACTGCTTTAAGCTGCTCGACTTAGCTAGAACCAATGGCAGCTTATATGGCTGGGGCCACGGATTGTGGCGATGTGGCGCAGTGCTAGACGAGTCACATGGCTAATGTCTTTTTGGGCTTTTGGACATGACGCGAGCTAGGCAGGTGATTGAGAGAAATGAAGAGGTTGCGAGCCTCATGAGCTGTTGGAATGTTGGGTTGAACTCCCCTGCTGGGTAGCACGAATGACGTTGGCTACTTTAATTATCTTCGTCAGGAGAAACGTGGGCTGCTCCCAAAATAAGAGGTGAATAGGATCAAGGCGGATGCATTGGCTCGTCCAATTACCGTTGTGGATCCTGCTGCAAGTGAAGGTGGGAAAATGGATCTTACCTGCCTGCTCAAGAGATGCCGACTGAGAAAAAACCAAAGACATCTTTCGCTGCTTATGCAAAGGATGAAAAGTTGATTGCTGCTTATAATCAAGTGATCCACTTCAAGAGAATCGTCGATAGGCTTGAACCCCAAGTGTTGGAACTTCAAGGTGTACTGAAGATCAACGAAAGTTTGAAGAAAGAAGTGGATGAGTTGCAGCGCGTCCATGTTGGTATTGGTGAAGTAGTTGGAGAAGTTGGTGCCCAAGCTGGAGCAGTAGGGGGTAATGCCGCTGCTAAGAGCTTCGCGGCTGCTGAAGGTGTGGCGACCGAATAGTCGTGGGATATCCAGGTTGCTAAAGTGTAGTCATCTAGGTAGCCTTTAAGATTTTCTTTGTTTTTCCTTGTAGCTCTTGTTTAGCTTGAACTCCTTCGGCCTTTGCTAGTCGTTTATAAACATGTTTTCCTTAGCTTTTCTTCATTTTTGCTTCTTTTGTTCATGCCCTAACCTTTAGACTTGATAGACCAGTGGCAAGCATACTACTTTTTTATAAGCAGACAAGCTCGCGTAGCCTATGCAGCCGTAGGTGTTGGTGTAGAACTTTGCAAAGTTGTTAGCCATTGGGTTGGCAGCCGGATGCCTTACTTACAGAAGCAGACAAGTCTGCGTAACCACTAGGCTGTTAACCTTGACTTTCTCCAATTCCGTAGGTTGCGTAGCAAGTATCACAACACTTTAGGACTTGTTGTAGGTTGTTCCGCGCTTGGCAGAGGTGAAGCTTATCGACTACGTAGCATGTCGGCAGTGGATAAAACTTCGTATATGCGTGCTAGCTTGTTTAACCTTTCACAAGAATGTGCGGTTGTATAAGTCTAGTGCGGCTTTACTGCTCGAAGGGCAAATCATAGGCAGTCTTCCGAAATCCGTAGGCTACCTTAGTACACTCGGTAGCAGCTTTAGGATTCCAGGGCAGCCGTCCATCGGATGTACTGCGTAATGTGCCCTCTCCGTCTCTAGGGCTCGGTTCCCCACGGATTAGGCTAAGAGACCCAAAATCCTTCAGTTAGCTAAGCCTTGAAAAAGACCATTGCGGCTACTTCTAAGAATCCCGGCGTAAGCCATCGTGCATCTAGTTATACTAGGGCAGCTCGGCTCATCCACGTCTGGATATTTGGAGTGTAGAGTTTATCCTCTCGTTCTTGGAGAGCTGACTCATGTGGGTGTCGGGGAATTGGTTTACCCTCTCGCGTTGGAGAGCAATTAGTTTACCCTCTCGCACTGGAGAGCATGGTTGGTCCATCGGGGGTGCAATTCCTGCGGTAAGTCCCCAAGAAGGGCGCAATCTTCTTTTGAAGTGCATGAGTGATCAGTTGTTGTAAGCATGCAGCCAAGCCAAGTCGTGATTACTTCTAAATTCCTCATTGAAAAACGAGTTAAACGAACGAGAACTTAGATGTAAGGTAAGAACTGCATAACAATTGGATAATCCTCGGCTGATGAGGTAGTGCCCGTCGAGCTGCTTGAGTCTTCGGGCTTTGATGTAGCGAGAGGTCACACATGGTACTTCCTCAGATTGTAGGCGTTCCACTGTTTTCAATCTTTTTGTCGTTTTATGGTGGTGATGGTGTAATTGTTCTTGCCACCTACTCTGCTGATCTTGTACGGACTTTCCCAGATGGGATCCATATTTTTGGAACCTTTTCTGCTAGCAGTGATGAAGGTTTTTCTTATGACCAGATCTCCGGGCTGGAACTGCCGGATCTTGGCCCTTTTGTTGTAGCTGGAGAGGAGCTGATGCTGGTAGGCTGCAATGCGAGTGATAATCTGTTCGCGCCTCTCTTCTGCCAAATCTAAGCTTGTGGCCATCTCTTTTCGGTTGCTTGTCTTTTGGTTGTACGATATGCCCATAGACATCCTTGGAGTTCGTCTGGCCGTTTTCTTTTCTTAGTGGTGGGGGATTTCTTGTGGCAGTTGAGGATCATCTTAGGATGCTTTGGCTCGCCTATTGCCTTGAGGATATCTTGGCATAGACATGTGCTGCTTGATGCCATATTTTTGGAAGAACTTCGCCAAATCTTTGCCCATGAATTGCGGGCCGTTGTCGGTGATGATGGATTAAGGGATGCTAAATCGGCAAATGATACTCCTTCATATGAAGCGCTCTATGTCCGTCTAAACCATGATCGTCATGGGCTCTGCTTCTACTTATTTGGTGAAGTAGTCGGTTGCCACGATCATCATGATTTTGCCCCTGGTAGTCTGGCTGGTGATTAGCTAGGACTCGGAATGAATGGAAAGCTTTTTCACCACCAAGTCTTTTGTCATTTGAAGGCCTGTTAGTAGGGCTTCGTACTCTGCTTCGTTGTTAGATGCTTTGAAGTTTAAAGTGATCGCATGTTTAAGCATTGAAACGTCTGAGGTGGTAAGAACCATGGCTGCTCACGAGCCTTCGTAGTTTGATGCGTTGTCGACATGCAAACGCCAGAAATCTCCATTGAGGGAGCAGGTGTGGCTAAAGTGTGATCGGCTGCCTTTGGGGCATCGTTGGACCGAGTTGTTGCGTTCGTCATAAAACTTTGCATCTGCCAGGGTCTACGCCCTTATCGTCGCCGATTTGGATTCAGCGGAATAGTGCGTCATGATGATGACTGCTTGCGTTTGAAGGTAAAATTTAAGTCTGATGTGAGGTGGATGATGCTCCTTGTGGGCTTAGCCGCAAATGGACACTTTGTCCGGAAGGTTGCTCATGTTAACTATCGGAGTATGACCCCAACTGTGAATGTATGCTCATCTGTGGGCTTAGTCGAGAGTGCATGCTCCTCCGCGCGCTAAGACGGGAATGTACACTGTCCAAACGTTCGGCTCGTGGCTGGTCGAGTGGCTGCTTGCCAGGACACTGTTGGAAAGGTCCGTCTGCCCTTGTCCTACTTCGGGATACCTTGTCCGGGGCACGTTGGATCTCGATGCGTTGCAAAAGTTGATTCACTAAGGTTGTCTATTGTGCAAGGGCGCTCGTCAACTCTATGACTTGTCGAGACAAGTGTTGTTCGCCATTTGGATTGGAAGAGCTTGGAATGAATGTGCCTCATTGGGCAGTGGAAGGGTGGTAGACTCCGGGCGCGAGATTTGAGTTGGGAAATGTCAAATCCGTGAAAAAATATGGTGAGAATGCCCTCGACTCGATGGTAGGTCCGGATGGTTGAGATAGTCTTGGGCCGACTTGGGCTACTTGGAAAGCCACGGGAGCAGGCTGGGCCGTGAGACCCAGGCTGCTCGACTGGAGCTGGCTGGGCCACTGGAATGGGCTGCTCGTCGGGAGCAGGCTGGGTCACGAGAGCAGGCTGCTCGACAGGAGCAGGTTGGGCCGTGAGAGTGGGCTACTTGACGGGAGCAGGTTGGGCCATGGGAGTGGGCTGCTCGACGGAAGCAAGATGGACCACGAGAATGGGCTGCTCGTCGGGAGCAGGTTGGGTCACGATAGTAGGCTACTTGGCGGGAGCAGGCTGGGCCATGGGAGTGGGCTGCTCGACGGAAGCAGGCTGGGCCAAGGAAGTGGGCTGCTCGACGGAAGCAGGCTGGGTCACGAGAGCAGGTTGCTTGGCAGGAGCAAGCTGGGCCACGAGAGCAGGTTGCTTGGCGGGAGCAGGCTGGGCCGCGAGAGCAGGTTGCTTAGCAGGAGCAGGCTGCTTAGTATGTGATGCATGTGAATGCAAGGCTTGGGCCCGGGCCCGTGCAAACTTGAATGGCACAACTTGGGCCGTGGCCTTGGTGCCGTGAGCCTTGGATGGCACGGCTCGAGCCGTGGTGAAGGCATCATGGACCTCGCCACGAGTGGCTACCGAAGTAGCCACCGTGGTGGTTCCCATGGTGGAAACTCGTGGTGGTGGTGCTGCTCCACTTATTGTCGCATTTAGCCTCACGGATCTCCGCAATCCCATTTCTTGAACATTAGAATTTTCACTTGTGGAATTTTCTAAATTTCTAGCCATTATATTTTGCTTATACGTTTTATCAAAGAACTTTTGCACGTAAAAAATTCTAATAATAAGAACTTATGAAAAATATTCAAATGGACTAGAAAATAAAGAAAAAACCTTTTTGTGCGAGAATCTTCTACGAGTATGGATTTCAACTCTCAATGAAAGCACCAATTTGTGGATGCAAATTTCTTCCTCCTTGATCTTAGACGATTTTGCACCTACAAAACAATTAACACCTTAGGTTAAGGCCAAGAGCCTCACGCGCCCACGATGAATGGGGGGGCTTTGGCCAAAGAACCTCCGATGCCAAAGTTAGAATTTAGAGAGAAAGAGTGTTTAGAGAATTTTGGGATTTTTGCCAAAGTGTTGGAATGAATATTTGGTGAAAATATGAGCCTATTTATAGGGTTAGGTTGGTTTAGGTTTTATTTTGGTTTAATTAGCCAATTAATTGGCTAATTAAAAATAAAAGGAAATATTTTTGTGGTTATGGAATTAATTGGCTAATAAAAAGGAAGAAATGGTGAAAAAAGGTAGAAAAGGTGATGGATTAGGTTTTGAATGGGGATAGCCGGCCATGTGGTCTTTTAGGGTTGAATTGGATGTATTTTGTGGTTATTTGGATATAATGGATGGTTTAATTGACAATTAATAGGTTAATTAGGCAATAAACCCATTAATTAGCCAATTAACATAATTTAAAAGGAATGTGTTTGGGAATTACCTTGTAGAAAGGATTTGATGAGATGGACTTTGAATTGTTACCTATTTTGGGCACTTCTGTCTTGGTTGAAAGAGGGTTGCCCGTTGCTTGCGCGTAGGAACCTCGTTGTACTGCAAGGGTATTTTTGTCCTTTTTGTCCAAAAATCCACGGGTCGCCTTGTGAATATTTTTGGCTCCACAAAGTACATAACATACTAAAATTGTAGTGATCATTTAAATTGTTACGTGATCATGTAAGACTCAACAAACACAAAGAATACCTACATGTAGAGCCATTTGTTACTCAAATTGTGAGACTCCAGCTTAATTGTTGACATGACATTTTTTAAATTATTCTTGATATAACGAGATATTCACCATAAGAGGTGGAGAAATAAATTGATAACAAACTTCACGAAACGTCTCATTTATAAGTAAAAAGAATATGATCACTCTACAATGACGCGTTTGAATTTAAATACGGTCAAATACTTACACTAACGTGGAGCGACATTGTGCATCCTAAGCCAATAATATAATGCAAGTGTTTCAACTCCTCCGCGTAACACACATCACATGACATCTCAATAGGTGTAGGGTAAGTTTCTCTCTTAAAAAATATTTCTCACCTTTATCACCGAAAATAAATGTCGACTTAAATACTTAAAACGAGTTTACTATCACATGATATCTCGTGTCAATAACATAAAAACATATAAATAAAAATTCATACATATTTTTATTTAGGGTAAATCTCTGTTTACTACCTTCATGTTTTGTGGTTTTCAACATTTAGTACATCAAGTTTTTTTCGTCTCAGAGTCATACCTAAAGTGTAAATTTTGGGACAGTCTCATACATTCGTTAGTCAAATTGTTAAGTTTCCCGTTAACTGTGACGTGGCGCCCATATGGACAATGACTGTGTGCCACGTGTCATCCACGTGGAAATTTAAAAAAAAAATATTTATAAATTAATTAATTAACATAATAAAAATTTTAAAAAAAAAAAACCTTCATCTTCCCCAAATCGCACCCGTGCCCACCCTCCCATCACCCACCTCTTCGTCTTCCCCAAATCCCACCCGTGCCCACCCTCCCATCACCCACCCCTTCACCTACCCCCCAACACTCTTTCTCTTGCACCACTTATACTCGGACTTTTCTCATCGCTCCTGCGAAATCAACTGTGACACCCCCGACCAACCCCACTCCGCTCCCTCTGCGACACCCCTAACAACACCAATGGATCCTCTTCGACGGCTCCGGTCACGACTTTAGTTCAGATCGGGTCTCTCGATGGATCCTCTCCAATAACTCTGGTCACTGACTTGCCGACAAACCTTGATTTCTTGAAGATCGCCACACCAGAGAATTGGTGATGTCTTAGGCAAAGATTAAGAGGTAGATCCAAGAGTTGCAGAGGATGTAAATCATTGTTGGTCACGAGCCGAGAGGCATATGAACACTGAGGGTATCCGGTGACGACTGGGGTGGGAGGGTGATGGAAGGGTGGGAGGGTGGGCATGGGTAGTCACAAATGGTGATGTGGGTTTGTTGAAGATTGTGGCATGAAGTCTTTAGTTGCAGATTGGACATTTTGGGGGAAGGTTTGATTGAGGCTGGCTAAGTGCGAATGAGGCTGAAATTGATCGTTTTTATCAGCGAAACCAGTTTCCATTGAAGTTTCAAGACTTGGGGAATTGAGGGGTTTTTTTATTTTTTTGACTTTGCATGAATGAAGCTTCATGCTTTTGTGATTTCCTGGTAAAGTTTTGCATGAAAGTTTGTTTCTTTGGGGGGGTTTGAATGTGTGTTTGATGGTGAAATATGATATTTGCAGTAAAAAAAAAGGGAAGAAAAGGAGTTGGGGAAGACGAAGAGGTGGGAGATGGGAGGGTGGGCACGGGTGGGATTCGAGGAAGATGAAGGGTTTTTTTTTTAATTTTTTTTAAAATTATATTTATTTTATAAATAATTTATTTTTAATTTCCACGTGGATGACACGTGACACCCTGTCATTGTCCACATGGATGCCACATCATAGTTAATGGGATACTAAACAGTTTGACTAACGGATATATGAGACTGACCCAAAATTTACACTTTAGGTATGACTCTGGAACGAAAAAAACTTGATGTACTAAATGTTAAAAACCACAAAACCAAAACAGAGATCAGAGCCGGCCCTGAGGGTGTGCAAAAGGTGTCACCGCACAGGGCCCCAGATTTAAAAGGGCCCCCAAATTTTCATTACATGTATACAGATGCATATAAATAGATTAGATGCAAAAGGTAATTTTATATGTGGTTCTAGCGCTAGCGGTTTAGCTTTTTTACCTTATGACCCATGTGTTGGGTTCGAATACCTTTGATATTGCTTTTCTATTTTTTTAGCTTTTGCAAATTTGCAAACATAAAAAGGAGATAACAAAAACGCATCCAACGTGTATCGAACTCAAGACCTTTGAACGTAAGGAAAAAAGCATGCCCAATCAAACAACTTATTTTTGTTACAGAAACTTGTAATATTTTACTTTTATAGAGGCAAAAATTGAAAAAAAATAATAAAGAAATATAACATAAAAAAAATGAAGAGCATCCATCAAAATTTTGCACAGGGCCCCCAAATACTCAGGGTCGATCCTGATAGAGATTTACCCTTTTATTTATTAGCACGTGTTGATGCACAAAACCGGAGCGGTCTTGGAACAACGTAAATCCGACCGTGAATCTGCAAGAAAGTAAAAAACACAAGATGATCGTGGTTCACCCCAATGTTTGGGCTATGTCCATATTGATGTTAATTGTATTTCTCTGTAACTATATGTATGGATTACAAGTGTGAGGGGGAGTCCCCTAGAGAAAAAGAGAGTTTGAGAGAGCTTTACTCTGAATATGTGAGGGTTTGTGAGAGGGTTGTGAGGCCTTCCCATTGTGAGGGTGAGAAGTCCCTTTTATAGACTAAGGGCTCCTCCCATTTTACATAGATCATAGGCTCAATGTCTGGAAGCCCAAATAACGAGGCCCAATATAATATGGTACTAACAGTAGTCCCCCAAGTCTTCAGTCAAGAGAGTCTTTTGGCTGGAGACTTGAAATTCAGTCCATGTGTGGGCCGAAGTAACTAGATGTCGTCTAGAACTGATACTCGATATGAGGTGATGCTCAATGTGAAATGATGCTCAACTAGAAGTAGCACATGTTGCGAGGCTGCTTGGCTTGTGGCTTATGTTGCATTGGTTAGCTCGGCTTGTGGCGTTGAAGGTGAGAGAGTCCATTTTATAGAATAAGGGCTCGCTCCTCAATACATAAGTGATGGGTTAGGAGTGATGCTCGCGGCGAGGCGGTTACTCAGCTGGCGGCGATGCTCTTTAATGGAGGTAAGGGAGTCCCTTTAATAAAATAAGGGTTCGCTCCTCCGTACATGAATAATGGGTACTCTCTAATGAAAGTGAGGGAGTCCCTTTTATAGAATAAAGGTTTACTCATCAGTACATAAATAATAGGCTAAGTCCCCCAAGTATTTTTCATGAGGCCCAGTTATGGAAGCCCAATATATGGTACATAGTGTAGTCCCCCAAGTCTTCAGTCAATAGAGTCTGTTGCCTGGAGACTTCAAATTCAATCTATGTATGGGCCGAAGTGACGGTTGTTCGGATGCGGTCTTTGTATACCATGCATTGAAACTTTTGTATGTGAAGCTTTGAAAGTGAAGCTTTGCAGCTGGAGCTTTTGTAAATGAAGCTTTTGAAGTTGGAGCTCTCGAAGTTGGATCTCTGTAAATGAAGCTTTCAAAACTGATTGACATGAGTGATGCTCATGAATGTTTATGTTGATTGACATGAGTGATGCTCATGGATGTTGACATGAGTGATGCTCATGAATGTTGATGTGAGTGATGGTCATGAATGTTTATATATAATTGACATGAGTGATGCTCATGAATGTTTATGTATAATTGACATGAGTAATGCTTATGTATAATTTTGCAGTACTGGACGTACTTTTGATCACCTGGTTGGTGATAATAGCAGCAGACTGCCGAATAATTTTAGAGTACTGGACATACTTTTGATCACCTGGTTGGCGATAATAGAGGGTGAACCTTTAAGTGGAGGGATGTAGGTTGGAGTTTATAGCCATAATGCCTGGCTCTTTTGGGCATATGGGTCTTCGCCCTCCACATAACATTCCAGCCCACTATTCTGGGTTTGCCGACATTTTGCCCTTTTTTTTTATGGCAGATAAGGAAATAATGAATTATTATGAGAACAGGAATCTTATCTCCGCTTTTCCCAGTGGCTTCTTCAGAAAAGTAGGAACATGCATGATGAAAGTTTTCTTTTTCAAAAGTTGATGGCATCTTCTGATGGCTTACATGTTGTAAGAATAAAATTCTTATCTTCTCTGTTTGTTCATCATTGCTCTAGCAGTGGAATTATGAGCAGAGGCCTCATCCAAATCTGAGATCCGAAATGTACCTTCCCGATGTGTAGGGAGTTCCTCAAGCGCTCTCAATGTCTCATCACCTTGGTTAACTTTCCCAAATATTGCATACTTCCCATCAAGATGAGGGGAATCTCCAAGCGGCATTGAGAAGGAGGATCTGGCGCTGTTCGGATCTTATATGTATTCCCAAAGTATGACAGTTAAAAGTACGATTACATTCTTGCAAAATGAAGCTTATCTGAGTGCATCATAACCACATCCAGTCGAAACTATACAGTTTATACCATCAGATGGCCCATTCTGTTTGAGTCATATGATATCACGGTTATCACCAACAGACTTGGATAAAACAAGGTATCAGACTTTGCTGGAGATTCCATGAGATTGTCAGGGAGAAGGAATGGATCTCCAATTGTGAGTCCATTCAAAATAGATGCCATAATCTCGCTGAGATAACGCTTGTGAGAGTGGAAATTGTTGAGGTAAACCTCATCTTCAGGATCTCTGCCCCGCTTCCCAGATGGAGATGGTGAAGAAGACGATGAAGTTGATGTAGCAAATGCATTTGCAGATGATGAAAATTCTATCTCTGGGCCGCCACCACTTCCTCCTTTTCCTCTGCCTCCGCCTGATAAGCTCGACTCCGAACGCATTTGATAGCTTACTCTCACGCTTTCTCTCTCGCCTAATCTCTTTTTACTGGATTTTCTTCTTGGATTAATCTTAATTAATCACTTTTGTTTGTTTTGTTTTTGTGCTCATAATCTCATAGAGAGAGAGAGAGAGAGAAAGAAAGAAGGTCGAAAATGAAGAGGAGAAGAGAGAGAGAGAGATTTCTTGGGTTTTGCAGATTCTCGGTGGATATTGTGGTGAGGTTTCACGGTGGTGAGATGAAAAATTGAGAGAGAACCGACATAGTTTTTCGTGTTGATTCCCACAGACGACGCCAAATGTTGATGCACAAAACCGGAAGGATCTTGGAACAACATAAATCCGACCGTGAATCTGCAAGAAAGTAAAGAACACAAGATGTATCGTGGTTCACCCCAATGTTTGGGCTATGTCCACACTGATGTTGATTGTATTTCTCTATAACTGTATGTATGGATTACAAGTGTAAGGGGGAGTCCCCCAGAGAAAGAGAGAGTTTGAGAGAGTTTTGCTCTGAATATGAGAGGGTTTGTGAGAGGGTTGTGAGGCATTCCCATTGTGAGGGTGAAGAGTCTCTTTTATAGACTAAGGGCTCCTTCCCTTTTACATAGATCATGAACTCAATGTCTGAAAGTCCAAGTAACAAGACCCAATGTAATATGGTACTAACAGCATGAAACCACATAGTGACGGTAAGGCCGTACCAGGTAAGTCATCTGCCTTTGTGATTCACTGCATCAGGATTGCAGCTAAGTCGTGGACTCGCGGTGCATCCGCGTCTTTAGACCGTTCATCTTGCTTCTTCATTGCTTTTGACTTTTGGAACGGCTGAAGATTTGATTTCCCGTGTCTTAAACCCTTTGGAATTGCAATGTAATGAGTGAAAACAATGTGACAGACGTTTGTGGGTTTTTTTGAGTGGAGAGATGAGAAGATGGGTAGTCATGCAGTTGTAGTAGGCCTTCCTTCTCCTCCAAATCGTAACGGCTCTCTCTCTCCTCCAATTCCCACAACTTCTATAAGCAGCTCGGTAGTCTCTCTCTCTCTCTCTCTCTCTCTCTCTCACACACACACACACACTGGTGATGATAGAAATGGGTAAATTTTGCAGAAGAAAAAGGATGGAATTGGAGAGCAAATGGCAAGGAAGCAGACAGGGGATGGTGGGTACAAGTGGCGTTTGGTGATTGCTTATGACGGCACCCGTTATGCAGGTTATTTCTTTCTTGCATTAAAATTCAAAGCTTTGAGCTTTGCCCTCCTCCTGCTTCAATTGTGATGTGCTTTGCTTTGTTAGGCGTTGGCAAGTCTTGGGTTTTGCTAATTATTACGTTTGTGAGGAACCCAATTGCTAATATTGAAGGAAAAAGTGGTTTCTTTATTTTTCGATTTTATGTTTCGATGAGAATTACATTGGCTAGAGCAAATATGCTCTTCTGTGCACCTGATTTCGAATCCCTTCCCCACAACTTTGATTAGTTTAAGGTATAATATCGCTTGTATATAAAGGAAAAAAGTTTCTGCTGACAATAAGCTCTGCTTAGAAAATGATTCTATGATATATTTGACATAACGCCGCTGAGAAGGATTTTACATTTTCCTCAACTTCCAACTTTGTGCATCTTACTTGTGCTAGTGCTATGTTCTTTTTGTAAATCGGGCACCTTATAGTCGTGAAGGTCATTCTTTGTTTTCAAGTTGAGGAGAAATCTGCCGTATTACCAGTTATATATAATCATGTGTCTGCCTTGGGTCTATCTCATCATGCCTGGGATGGGAGAGATAGGTTTATGGTTGTATACAACCGGTGACACCCAAGAACCTCTCCAGTTTGAGATATTTAAGATGCCCATTTCAAAAGTTCTCAACTTGATGTTAAGCTCCAACTTTCTGCATCAATCATCTCCCAACACCTCAATGAATGTGACAGGATGGCAATACCAGAGTTCACCGCCTACAATACAGTGCTTTGTGGAGAATGCTCTAATGGGCGCAACAAAGCTGGAAAGGAAGGATCTTCATTTCGTTGGTGCAAGTAGGACAGATAAAGGAGTACATGCCTGGGGTCAGGTCTGACTTTCTCACAACAAGCATTTTCACAACCAACAACATATCACAGACTTACTTGCAGTTGAGCTTTTCAGGTTGCACACTTTGTCACACCTTTCAACTATGACAGCATTGAAAGCATTCATGCTGCTCTTAACGGTCTTCTTCCTGATGATATCCGAGTTAGGGAGATCAGCCCTGCAGTGCCTGAATTCCATGCTCGTTTTTCAGCGAGAAGCAAGATTTATCATTACAAAATATATAACGACACATTCATGGATCCATTTCAGCGTCACTATGCTTACCATAGTGCTCATAAGCTAAACGCCGCTGTTATGCGAGAAGCTTCAAAGTATTTTATTGGAAAGCATGATTTCTCTGCTTTTGTCAATGCCTCCCAGAAGGAACGAGTGCGTGATCCAGTGAAGGATATATTCCGTTTTGAGGTCATTGAAATGGTAGCAACCAAAACCCACAAGATTTCTTGAACAGTAGTTGAATGTTAGAGTTCTCTGCATTACTTTTCATTGATTGATATTTCTGTATAATCATCTTAAACCAATTTGATTAGCACTTGTGTTTCATTTTTGTATCAATAAATAACTGATTCTTTAGTCATATCCTTGTTTAGGGAGCTCTTTTACAGCTAGAAGTTGAAGGCTCCGGCTTCTTATACAGACAAGTCCGGAACATGGTGAAGCATTCATTTTAACCATTTTTGTCAGAAGTTAATGTCTTTTTAGTTCCAAGCAACGGATCCATAAGCATTTGCATTTTTACACCACTGCAGGTTGCTCTGCTGATTCAAATTGGAAGGGAAGCGCTTCCTCCTGATATTGTTCCCAAGCTATTGGCAACACGAGATCGTAGGGCGCTTGCCAAATATACCATGTTTACTCCACCTCATGGGCTTTGTCTCGTGACGGTCAAGTATAACGAGGAGCATCTACGGCTTCCATCCAGTTGCTCCACAACCAGTTTTGGTAGGCATTATACTATCGGCTCATGTAAGCTTCCATTCTACTAAGAATTTCACTTGTACCAAGCAGTTTACAAGAAGTAATAACATGATTATTCACCATTGAAATTCAGTTTCTGTTATAAGTATCACATAATTCTTTCCTTTGGATCCGGTGATTTGTTGACAGCTTTAAAATTTTCACGGTCACTGAGGTTTTTGAAACTCATCACTTTGGTCCATAACGTTGAACATTGCTTAATATCATCCTCCACGTTATGCTCTGAAATCTAGCTCTATTAGGAAAGACGGATTATATGTTCTAGGAGATTGTCGATTTAGTGCTTAAAACGTTAAATGCGAAATATCAACAACGTATTGTCCCTCTCTATCATTACTTTATATTTATTTCATTTTATACAAATAGTAACATGATATCGTAAAGCATTTTACAAGGTGCACAAAGAGTTATGTGCTTGTAGTTGGTTGTTGATCAAAAGTAGCTAATATTTCAGAGTCATGGTCTTCATCAATCACTTCAGTGATTTCTCTCCCATGACGCTCGCTACTTTCAAATTTCCAACTGCTCCCAAAAGATATCTCACCATCATAAGTCACAGTGCTTGCAACGATCTTCGGATTTTCTTCCTCTTTGGTGATTTCTGGAATAACGGATAAACTTGTTATGTATGGGGTTGGTGGAGCTTTTTGTGGGACTTCCTCTTCTGTGATTTCAGAGGTTGAAGAAGAGCTTATCGCTACAGGAGGTGGAAAACGCTGATCAGAATCTGGAGCTTCCTTAACTATTTTATCCGAGATTGAAACTTCAGTTGTGTCAAAATTGTGTGCAAGATGCGACGATGAGTGGGAGTGGCTCCTTGAAATGGATCTGCTCTTGGAAAGACTGTGTCTTGCTTTCTTGTGCCAGTTTTGGAGGCCTTCAACTACAGATTCAGTAAACACTGCTCTCCTCATGCCAGAACCCATCTATCAAGTAAACCAACCATTAATGAAAAGGAAAAACAAAAAAGAAGTAATGTCATTGATTTTGAAATTACTATCCATTACTCTCTGTATCTCAATTCTTTCAATCTCATATATATCCACATTTTCTTAAGGGTACTACATCTGAAGGACCTTCAGATGATGTTCTATATTTCATCGTAAAACTAATTGACAATATGGAAAGGAACTAAACTCCTTATGATGACATATAAGGTCCCTTAATTTCCCGATGTGGGAGTTGGATTCACACTCTTGTTTGGTGCACACGATTGAGGTCTGGTTTGGTACTGAGGTGATTCTGAAAAAAGCTGGTATCAAAAAAGGTTGGGAGCTTTTTTGTTTTTGGTAAACATTCAGCTTCAACTTTTTTTCACAGTTTTGGGTAAAAAAAGCCAAAAACAAGAAGATACAAAACCCAGCTTTGAAAAACCGGCTTCTTTTCACTTCTGTTTTATATAAAAGTTTATCAAACACTATAATACTGCTTTTTTCTTTTCAAAAGCATTTTTACAAAAAGTTTACCAAACACTCTACAGCTTTATTTTACAACTGCTTATTCTCACAACACAGCAGAAGCAACTTTTTTTCAAAGCACAGCAATACCAAACCAGCCCTAGATTGGATTGAAGAAATCATATAATTCAAGGTATGTGTAAGGGTTGAGGTGAATAATTTTCATTTTGTGGGGATTGAAGGGGATGAGGTCCTTTATAAGTAATCTATCTTCTACCTTCAAGTTGAACGGAAATTTCATCATTTCTTCCTTCAACATACCTTGAATACTATGAGTTTTCCGATCCAATCTAAGCCAATCATAGTCACTTAGTTAAGGAGAGATAAGTCTTTACCTGGGTAACAAGGACATGGAGAGGCAGGGTCACATAACCACAAATTAACTGCACAACCACTCCCATGGTAATCCTTATGGCTATGATTTCACTTTTGCGATTTAAGCAAGACCCTGAACCAGACTCAAACTGTAACAATTGGCAATATATACAGGATCAGCTTTAATTACAGGAAGTAAAAATTGCTTGAATTTGTCAAGTTATATAAGATACCTACCCATGTCCAGGTTAAGAATGCCAGGTGAAAGGAGTTCTGCAAAACCAGTTCAAATGCTATATTCAATATCATTCTTATAATTTGGAAATACTGCAAGGGGAATGTTTCGTAGCCACTGTTTGGCACATGTTGTCAGACGGTAAATCCGGATTATTGATCGAATTGGTTCTTAAAAAATATTAGAACTGAATGAAATATCCCTACGTAGTGGCCCTTTTGTTGCAGTGGTTCTTGTTTAAAATTTAAATACAAGATTTAGAGGCTGCCATTAAATCTTGATGATAATTAGGAAGATCATCAAGTGAATTTGTTTTGTAACAAGCAGATCATAAACTGTCATTAATTCTTACTTATGTGCGTGACCAAATTCTCAGTGTGGTAACAACAGTAAAACGTTTGACAAGAACTGTATTTTATGAATACCTTATTTATAGTTATCCATGCATGCATGTGTTTGTAACGACGTTGAATAACCTAAACTGTCTAGTTTTTAAATATCCTTTTAAGAATTATTCCTAATAAAAATCATTGAAGTATACCTGGATTAGGACGAGTTGGATGAGGTGAAGAAGCCATCTGGGTCGACCAAACCAAAACAAGTCATCATTGAGCTGCACTAAAACACGTCCTCGAACAACGGAAGTATTCTTGCAGCTCTCCACACACATTTTAGTTATTATCACCTCCAGCTTTGCTCCCACGACTATCACGATCTTTGAGAAAATGAAAAAAAGTCGGCAGTGTTATATAATCTTTAAGAAAAGGAAAAAAGTTGGCAGTATTATATAATATCTATATATGTAATTAAAAAAATAGAAACTTGACGCGTTGATTAATTTGTTTTGTTTTGTATAATAGATGCCGTACCAGTAAGGGAATGAATGGCAGCCAATAATGATCATAAAACACTGCAAATAATAAATAAATAAATAATCATAACAAAGAAAATGTTAAACGTCAATCAATATAAAATAACATATATATTACTTTTATTTTCCAACAAGCTTAAGCCGCTCTTACCATGCGAACTGAGAAATATGAAAAGGATAGAGAAGAGCCAAATCCAAAATCTGCAAGAGATTACCAAAATGTCATATTCTACATATAATTTGTAGCAAGCTAAAGCATCTTGTGTTAACCATGAGTAGCAAGATACGAAAAATGTATATTATTAATGGTTGTGTTGTTAATATGGCGCAGTTGATTTAAATCAAGTTGGTGATCGATTAGGGGTTCTGATTGTGTATTACTACTTGGCAAATGATTGATGAGTAAGAGTCTCCCAAAATATCATGCTTTTTGTTTCTTTTACAAGATATTCTAAATTACTCTAAATTTACTTAAACAACGAAAATTTGAAATTAATTATGTACAAAGAGAAATGATGCATTGTTCTAATCAATTGACTTAACTCACATCTGTATCTTATTCATTTGTTAAAAATATTATACATTATGTTTATGACATTGTCTCATTATTAAAAGCGAGTATTTTTTCGTACCTAATGCCAACCACTTGCTCAAAGTCGTCATCGAAAGCTCTTGCAAGGAATCTCAGGAAATTGAAGTTGTTGCCGTCTGCAAAGTTGGCCTGTGAAGTCAAACATGAAACATAAGAAATTAGTCACACACATGTTTTTACATTTTTTTTTTAAAATCGAGGCCAACGCATAACATTTGATCTTGCTTACCCTAATGAAACCATTCCTCAGAGTCATGTAATCAGTTTTTGAGATTGAACCACAGAACTGTCGAGCAAAACAAACCTATACAAACCATGCAATGCAAGGAGAGAAACAAGAAATATTAATATAGTTGCACAACACCAAAATTTTATGAACATATAGTCGTATAAAAGCTTTTTGGATTGAATTTTTAATTTGGTCTGCATTAATACATATACTTACAATATATATAACCTATGAATAAACAACTTTGTACCTAAACTAAATGCTTACATATTAAAATATAGCACCTAAAAGGAACAAAAAGAAAACTCAAACTAACACCCAGTTTTGGACTTTAATGAAAAAGTCAAAACATTTGTTTGGTATGAACTAATTTCCTAATAAATTAATCTCAATATATGTATATGTTTGTCTAGTATTAAACTAACAAAAAATTACTATAATCTTTTGTATCTTTTTGTTTGAAATATTTTTCTTCCATAATATTGGAATAAGTCCCGATTTCGAATCCCTATTCCTTTAATTAAAAACAGTATGAAGTATTGAAATTACTGTACGAAATTAAGAAATCAGGCGTAAGGATCCAATTATATTATGACTTACAGGCCAAAGCAGCAGAGGATGTTTACTCCAGAACTTTAAATGTCTTTTCCCAAAAGGAGTTTGGTGGATGAGTTGGAACCTCCTTGAATCTGTATATACATAACAAAATTTCCTCAGAAGCGTGAAGCGTAAATACATATATACTGAGTAACTATTATATACAGTCTTACAGAACAGAGGCAAAGAGTTACCATTAAGGATCTGATATTCAAGTGTTCGAGTCTCATTCTCCCATGCATTCCATTTCCCCATCTGTTTTTTCTCAGAATCAAGATTCGATGAAAGTTATAAACTTATAAGACACAAATCTTTAATTATAAGAAGAAAGCACATGCATGCATGCCAACATCATTAACCGAGCCCTAATAAGATTGTAAGTGAGAAATACATTTAATTAGAATTTAGTTGCAAAACTAATTATCATTTGGAGAGAGCATTCTCGAAAAATTAAGTAGCTCAAACAAAAATCATAGGATAATACTTGCGTTCCCCCTCTGTGGGGATGAGCTTATTCTCCCCGTATAATGTATTCATCCTACAAATTTCATAATCGGAACCGTTTAATTTTTTAATTTAATTTAAAGATCACCCCGGTACAAAAATCATTTGAGTTGAAGGTCTTTTAGTCATTAAAATGTATAGAACAAATCAACGGTGTGGGTACCAGTAACATATATATTCATGATGGACCATTTTATTTATTTTATATGTTTGGATGATTAAACGATTTTAGAATTGAATGTTTTTTTTTAAGAATGATCTTCAAGTGTGACGATTAAGAAATTGAATGGTTTCAATTGTTTATTTGCTCAAGATACGTTATTTGCAAATGGAGATATATGTGTATCCCCTCATGGGATGCAAGTATTCTCCAAAATCATATAGGTAGTCATTTAATTTTGATTAGATAAATAGACAAATGTGATGTTTCCAAAAAGAATAAAGTTAGCCGGACACACAAAATTGACACAACTTGATGGCAGACTCTAATAAAAGAGGGCAGTTTGTAAACAAATATGTTAATTTTGTGTTTCTAGCATATCACCATCCTAATAATAAATAGTAATTATGATGATAACTAAATTATGGCTAATACGTACCGTAATACGATTACAATAAGGTAAAACATGGCTAATAATAATCTTATTGATTGTTGTTGTTGTGAACTTTATCATCATGTGCTTGCAAATGAAATGATTTTTGTAGGGGTAATTTTTAAACGAAGATTAAGAAATTGAACAGTTTCGATTATGAAATTTGAATGGTTAAGATACATTATTCATGTTGGGAAATGAGCTCATCCGGCAAGGGAGGAATACTAGTGTTATCATTCAAAAATAATAATAAGAATATTAATAATAAGTTAATGCATGTGTCCCTTCTCCCACTTACAATAAACGAACTTTTATCGTCCAAACATTATAATGAGAACCGTTCATTATCTTTATCATCATCTAAAGATCATATATGCAAAAAATTATTCAATTTGTAGATCTTTTAGCCATTTATATGCATAAAATAAATAGACAGTTCATCATAAAGATACTACTTGTTACCAAAAACCATTGATTTTGGTTTAACAAGTATGGATGATTAAACGCTCTCCAAATTGAACATTTTTTTGTATATTAGATGATGACAAAGAAAATGAATGAACTGTTCCAGTTATAATCTTCGGACGATAAAAATTAGTTATTCGTAAGCGTGGTAACACAAGTGTTATCCTTAATAATATTACTAGTATTATTAGCCTTATATAAAGGATGTACATATGAGTTGCCCACATTGCAAGATACTTGTTTTGATACCTTGGCCATCCCGAGAAACATGGTTAAGATGCAGTAGAGCACATGAAAAACTGTCACCAGAGAGATTAAGATGTTCAGCTGCAAGACTCCTGCCCTTGGCAATAAAGGAACCATCCCCTAAATACCACATTAAAAAATGTATATATTAATCCCAAACGACCATATACCATGATATTATTATTATTATTATTATTAATTAAATCATATTATTAATTTAACGCCGGTTACTTTCTCAGGGCTCCGCAAGAGAAGAAAAAAAATTAAGTGAGGTCATTAAAGGGAAATAAATTAACTGCTGCCATTGACTCTACACTACTGGCACTAGTAGTAGTACGATGGATGAAAGAATATAATATAATGGATGGTATCATGGTAGCTGTATTTTTGGACTGATTAATATTGGTTGAACCAAATTAAAAATTATGGTATTCTCAATCAAGAGTTGTATACAATTATACGTCACCTGTTTTTTAACACGTGCTACGTTACATATATTAACATATATATCAGATGAAATTACTACTATATTAAGCCTGATTAGGTCCATGATTGTTATAAGTCATTGCATATAGTATGTATAAACTATAAATTGTACCTTTGCCTCGCAATAGTTTTGATCGTTGACTTCCTTAGAGCGATTGGTGGAATTTGAGCGTGGGACTTGCGTGGCTGATGAGACAGAAGGTTCTACGTCTAAGGAGTTAACGGGATATTTGCATAGAAGAAAAGTGTTTGCCACAGCTTGGCCAACGCAGATTTGTGATATTGGTTCTTCTGATATCGTTAGAAGCAGTGACATGAGACCCAGTTTCATCATTTCTATATTTAAAGTACAAGAAAATGAATTAAGAACAAAGTAAATGGTTATTGTGCGTCTTAGCACGAACTTCCACTGAAAAAATAATCATAAGAGACTTTCGACTAATTGAGAAATGCAGAAAGACAACGAGCAATTCGTGGAGAGTGCAATCAACAAAGGCTTGCAATAACCTGTTTTGAACTTCATCAAAGCCCTGTTTAGGGATTTTCTTCTCCCCCTGTTGAGAAACTGATCACGATGAAACAAAAACCAATTACATTCGAAACCATCTCATGTTTCATGATTAATATGACAGTAACATAATATAAATACAGTAGTAAGTACATGCATACCTTTGTTAAAAGGTGAAGAATAGTGTCGATGAGGAAGGATAGGAAGAAGAAAATCAAAGCAAATACTGAAACAGCCCATGTTGGCGTTTCTTCAAGGGAACGTGCCATCTCTCTCTCTCTCTCTCTCTACAGACATCCATAGACTGTTAGACATCCATGTATTTATACTTGCTTTCGGCAATAAGGTGATATTTTTTTTTTTGTTTTGTCCTTTTTTCCTGGTTTGACGATATATAAGATTTTTGCTAGGGTTTATTGTGAACCAAGTTATCTTATTACTATAACATGACAACGTGCAGGTACTACAACTGGTACGTATAAGTACGGAAAAATGTAGTTGTTTGACATCAATCAATTAATTAATTCTTTAAACAAGTAATATTTCCCTGTCTAAGAAAAAATGTACGGTGTGATCGATAACTGTCAACTTCTATGACAACCGCATGCAACCAAATTAACAATATATATAAATACTAATCAACATTTTCGCGCAGAGAGATTATTTTCTCGACGAATGCGGAAGCAAAAGTCAAAGTCGTACATTTTTTAAATTTTTTTTAAGGATCACAGTTTTCTTCCACGTATATGGCCAGTTGTTGTAATAATCCAAAGTTCTTATGCTTATCGAGTTATCAATCTTACTTATTTTGTACGGAGTCAACGAACAAGGATCCATCAGTTTGATTTTCTTTCTTTTCAAAAAATCTAGTAAATAGTGTTGAATGTGATCCTTCACTAGCTATCAACTTCATCAATGGTCAGTGACTCGTTGTGTTTCTTATTTTCTACCCATCCCTATATTGGTGAATTATGCTGTTCATTTTCTGGTATGAATGGAATAGGGTGAACTTGGATTTGCACATTCTTCATAATGCTCCGCCAAGTGATATTATTGGCATATTTTTTTCTTTTTGCTGCACTATTATTGACATTTAAAAAAAAAGATTACGATGTTGATTGATCTAATTAATGAATAAGTACATAATCAGTTTGAAGAAAAAAGTGTTTCTCACTAAAGAACATTACAAATTTATATTAAATGAGATTTGCAGTAACTCAAGGGTGATTATAAGATCATCTCCAACCCTTGGGTTAAAACTTAAAATTTTTAACCTAAAAAATTTAGGTTTTAATCCAAAAACAATTTTCCTCCTCCAATCCTTATGGGTTAAATTTTAGTCCGAGATTATTAAAAAAAGAATTTAGGATAATTTTGTTTTCTAAAGTAACTTTAAAAAAAATTATGTAAACTATCCTAATTTAATTTTATGAACATTTTAACCTAAAAATATATAGATTTTGATAAATATTAAAAAAGCAATAAACTGACACCATGAAACTCGTGAAACAAAAGAATATGAAACACATAAAATAATTTTTTAATTACTTTAGCTGTTAAATTTAAATTTGGACCATTAGATCTTCTTTTTTACCATTTGGATTTGACCATATTAGATCTTAGCCGTTGAGTTCAATGAATTTATAAATATCAAACTAAAAACATACATATATAGTGGGCCAACCCCGACTAAGATCATCTCCAACCCTGACTTATAACCTAAAAAATTTAGGTTTTAACCCAGAAACAACTTTTCTGCTCCAACCCTTCTGGCCTAAAATTTTAGCCCGAGATTATCAAAAAATGAATTAAGGCTTTTTTTTTTAAATTAACTTAAAAAATCCTAAATTAATTTTATGAACATTTTAACCTTAAAATATTTGAATTCCGATAAATTTTGAAAAATCACTAAATCAATACATGAAAATCATGATAAACCACTTAAACTTAATACAAACGACATTTTAGCCTTTGGTTTTACATTTGGACCGTTAGATTTTATTATATTTAAGGAAAAATTAGTATCCGGTCTCTAGTTCTTACTGTTCATTGATTAAGACCTTATTAGTTCTCAAATTTTGATTCAAGTCCCTATCATTAATGTGATAATGAATTTACATGTTTATTATATAATTTTTAATATAAAAATTAGTAATTAATTTAGGGTTTAATACTCACACCTCTATTAAACTTCTAATTAATTTTCAATTCAAACATTTCTAAAATAATAAAAAATTAAATTAAATTAAGTTTGTACCTATTAGTTTTTTTATATATATAAAAAGATTCTCAATTTTTTAATCTTAAATGTACCCATTCATATAATTTTTCAAATTTTTAAATCTTAAATGTACCCATTCTCAAATATATCAATTTGTTATATGTAAAATGTACCTTTTTTTTAATATAAAATCCATTCAAATTTTTTAATCCATGTTTAAACTTATATGGGTACATTCTTTTTCGTTGATTTGAGAATGTATCCATGTTTTGGTACAATACCTTTTTTTGTTAATTTTGGTTAATGTACCCATACATATATGTATACACACACACACACACACACAATATAATAGAGAGTATAATTTATATTTTATTATTTTTAATCCCATAAATTATGGGTTTTATTTAAAATCTCATTAATATAAACAATTACAAATTTCAATTTTTAATTTTTAATTTAAAAATATAGTAACTTACATTATTATATTAATGTTAGGGACCTCAATCAAAAACTAAAAACTAACAAGGTTTCAATCAAAGAATATTGATAGTTAGGGACTACATCCAAAGTGTCCCTATATTTAATCTAAACCGTTGGATTCAATAAATATATAAATACAAAACTAAAAAAAAAATTGAACTTGGACCGTTGGATTAATCAACGGCCCATTTAAATCCAGCCATTGGATGAAGAAAAGTAGTCGTTGGGCTATATAATTGTCTAACACCCGGGGGAACAACCTCACGTGGGTTGGTTGGGCTGCATAAAAAGCCTAGCACGTGCAACGCATAGACGTTTAGGTTTTGGGCAGTGGACTTCATAGCCCCGATAGGGTCCACTTTGCTTTGTGGCCTAAAGTTGGGCTGGTATTTGGACTCAGAATAAGTTTTAGGTTTTAGGTTAGTTTTAGGACATGGGTTGGGTTGGGTTTTGGGGGGAAAAAGAAGGAGAATTTTAGGTTATAAGGCAGGGTTGGAGTGAGTCTAACTGGGGGAAATCCTGGGCTAAATTTGCCCCATAAATGAGTTTTGGGTTAAAACTCATATTTGCCCCAAGGGTTGGAGTAAGTTGGGGTAAGTTTAGAACCTAAAATTTGAGTTGTACTCCAATGATTGAAGTAGGTCTAAGGGATTTATAGTATATTATATATATAGCTTTTTTTTTTTTGGACAAACGATAGCGTTAGTGGATTAAATAATTTAATATTAGGGGGAAAGGTAATTGATGGGGATCAACCCTGATGCAAGACAAACCAAATGACTGGGGGAGATAACCTGGGAATCACTTAACCAGGGGCAACGGAACTCGCTTGCGTTGCTAATCGTGGATTCACTCACACGACCAAGTCAAACACTTGATTGTAGAAGGAGGAAACACTCACTCCAAATGCACAAGGCAAATAAACTATTTTTCATTCATTCAAGTCCCCTTTCTCAAGGGTTTAGTACATATATTTATAAGGAATATAACACAAAGAAACTCTAGTCCGAATTGGACTTTTGCCCTACCCAAAAATATTTAAAATGTTCTTAAATGACTACTTAATTATTTGTGTTGCTCCAAAACTCAATTAAATATATTTGATGGTTCCAATACGCATGAGACTCTTGGTAGATTCCAATACATGCATGAGAGGTTTGGTTACTGCATCATTATCCTCTTCTCTAAAGAAACTCATCCTCGAGTTTAAGGGGGGTGTAATCAAACTTGAATTTGAGAGGATTTTAAAAGACTTTAAAATCCTAGGGTAGTCAATTAAAAGATTTTAAATGATTTTAGAATCCATTCAAATTTAAATCTAGGTGTAGTCAATTAAAAGATTTTAAAGGATTTTATAATCCATCCAAATCTAAGTGTATTAAAAAAATTATGATATTGGAGGATTTCAAAAAGTTGTGGATTTTGTGGGATTTGAAAGCAAAAAGTATGTATAACCAAAACTAAAAAGAATCCAACTTCACCCCCTAGGATTTCAAATCCTTCCCCCACAATCCACCACAATCCATTCAAATTCTTTAAAATCCATATAAATTTTGTAGGAGTCTTTAATCCTCTTAAATCCTATCAAATCTATCACTTTTAAAATCTTTTAAAATCTTAGTTTGACTACACCCCCCTAAATCTTTGTTGACTCCGTTATAATCTTGAAACTGATTTTTGCCTTTCCACGTGAATAAGTACTTAGAATATTTTTTATTCTTGAAGTGGTAAATTCATGCTCCATGAAATTTTTTGCAATCCAACTGATATCAATCTTCATTTGATTGACTAAATCAAATGAAACTTGAGAAGCCTTCCAATTAAAATTCAAAACCAATAAAATCAATGTATTCATAAATAGCATCTTCTTTCATATCAACAATATCTTGGAATTTGATATCTCCCACTTCAGCAACATTACCGACTTCCTTCAAAGATTCGTGAGATGAAAACCCTTCTTCTCTCCCACCGAAACTTTTGTTATTACTCAAGCTAAAACCATCACAAATTTCACAATTACTCAAGCAACGATCAAATAAGGGAGGAATACTTGTGACAGTCCGTCCCTAATTTTAAGAATTTTTAAAGTTTTAGTAAAGGATTTTATAAAAATGCCCATTGAGGTACGCGCATTATTCAAGGTTAATCGTTGTGTCGTGCCATCTAAGATTTGTTTTCTTGACATATCCTCGTGGTACTCGTCACTACGGAAGCGTGGGCGCAGATGGTTCGTGATTTGGAGTTATAACGAATAAGATTTTAAAGTTTGAAGTTTGGGCATTTTATAAATTTTATTATTAAAATTTGGATGACCCAGATTAAAGGAATTTGAAATTGATGGTTGGGATGAGAGAAAGAAAGTTTTGTATGTGTGTGTGCGTGAGAGGAAAAAAGAAAACAGAGAGAAAGAGAGATTGGGCAAAGCTGCCCAATCGGAGAAGAATGAGGAGAGGCCGAATGGGGAGAGGAGAGAGGAAGCTGACTGGCCAACCAGAGGAAGGAAAGGAGGAAAGGAGAGAGGGCGAGAAGCGGAGGAGAGAAGGACGAAACGGGTTTTCCCCAACCCGTGTACCCGCGCGACCCGCCAGTGTTCTTCACCCATTTC
Source organism: Malus domestica (assembly GCF_042453785.1). Lineage (NCBI taxonomy): Eukaryota > Viridiplantae > Streptophyta > Magnoliopsida > Rosales > Rosaceae > Malus > Malus domestica. The sequence goes on from NC_091673.1 coordinate 10,447,139, forward strand.
CGTCGAAATTTCGTCATTTTTCCGGTGAGTTACATCAATCCATCACTTGGAAAACCTTCTATGATCTTCCCTCTTCCTATTACACCCCAAAAATCAAGGAGTTTGGCCTTGAAATTTGATTAAAACCGTGAGGGGTGTGCGGTAGCTTAGTGTGAAATTTCTTCAAAAATTGAAACGTTTTCTTTCAATTTCTAACACCCATAGCATCCCCATAGGACCTGGAACAAAGCCCAAGCATTGAATTGGACGGTGGAGTTGATTTGAAGGTCGAATTGAAAACACCCAATTCTAGAGTTCTTCACGGTTTTGGTGAAATTGAAGTGCTTCCAAGCCCAATTGGCCTTGACTTCAGGTATAAAGTTTACTCTACTCATTGAGATCTTCAATTATGTATTTTTTGAGAATTTTTGGAAATAGTTGGATTTTTCCGGCGAGCCGGAGCGGCCAACCGCCACCCGCGGCGGCGCGTGGCCAATGGCCTGCCAATGTCATTCTTAGCATGTTTTTAAGGTTATAGGTTCAGTTTTGATAATTGATGGACGTAAATTGAGTAATTGAACCTAAGTTCGTCTCGATTCGTGGTTAGGTGAAAATGTGAATTGACGATCTGACCGTTGGATCATCACCAAATTTTGATACATTATAATATGTAATATTTTAGGATTACAAGAACTTACGGATCGGGAATCCGATTTACGGATCTTCCAGAATTAGAGTTGTAAGTAGGGGTGGGTTTGGTACGGTTACCGTACCAAAACCCTTGTATCAATTACCGTACCAAACTTTCGGTTTGGTAAAATCTATTACCATTACCGTGCCAAACTTTCGGTATACCGAAGTTCGGTATTGCCAAAAGTTTGGTTGGCATGGTATGGCAATGGTAATTGCCATTTTGTTTTGGGACAAAATATGTTTTTGTTTTTTTTTAACCCAATTCAAGGGCAAAACTTTTTTTTTTGTACCTTTATCTCATACATTATAGATTAAATTCATCTATTATTCATTATTCACAATTCACACACATAATAATTCAAATGAAGCATCAAAATTCATCATGAAAATTAGGCTAACAATCCAAATAGAAGTTACGAACCAAAACAAATAGAAGTTAACAATCCAAATAGAAATTAAAGTTTCAAACCAAATGAAAATTGGAAGTAAACTTCAAAAAAGAGAATTCATTGATCAGTTATTCAAGCTTGAGATGTCGAAGCTTTTGGAGGAGGCATTGAACTTGTAGAAGATTGAGTTTGTGTCAAGCCTACATTACAAACAAAGAAAACATATTAATTAGTAGTAAGAAGAATTAAAGTTGAAAACCATTTAATAACAAATTTACTAAAAAAATTAAAGCATATCTTTCTTGTTTTCTCTTCTTCTATTTCCTTGTAAAATTGAAGCATATCTTACATTGGTCCTTGTAGAAGTTTACTTCACCTGCCCTAAGCCAACCATTAGTACACACTAGTGCCTCCATTATTTTAGGAGTCAAGGATACCTTAAAAGGGTTCACAACCCTCCTCCCTAGACTAAATGCATTTTCACTAGCAACAGTAGAAGTGGGGGTTACAAAGATATTTTGGCTATTTGTGAAAGAATTAGGAACTCTTTTGTGTTTGATTTCCACAATTTTAAGAGATCAAAGTCACCAACAACAATGCTAATATAAGTAGGGTTTTATTTTCAAATTATTGGAATATTATAAATATGTGTTATATAATTATGTATTATATAAATTATAAATTATATTATATTTTCGGTATGGTACGGTAATACCGTGGTAATGGTATCCATTACCAATACCGTACCATGAAATTTCGGTACGGTACAATACTGTACCATTACCGATTGGTACAAAAAATTTGGCACAAAATCGGTATGGCACGGTTGGCAATTCGGTTGGCATGGCAATTTGGCAAAAAAATCCATCCCTAGTTGTAAGTTCACAAAATATAATGTTAACCATCACTTGGTTTTGGAAATTGACGGAGATCCGACCGTTGGATGGTAATGAAATTTTAGGATGATGTCCTAGAGGTATATTGTGGACCTCTGGAAGTTATGGATTTGAAATCTGAGTTGCAAATCTTCCGGATCGAACTACGTAGTGACGTGTTTTATATAAGTTATATATTCTATCGATATTTTCTGAGGTTGGATTTGATTATTGTTCTAGGCGGCGATCGTCATGACGCCTTGATGTGTGGTGCTAGGGAATTGTAGGGCGAACTCCAGGTGAGTGGGCAGTATTTTCTGTTTATACCTATATGCTATTGAAATTCCCAGAAATTGAGTTTTAATGAAAGTATGTTTCTAAAATGCCATGCATGCATGATATGAATGATATGAGTTATATGAATTGATAATTGATGCATATATATATGTGAATTGGTGCTATGGACGCACATGTGAGTATCAGGTGAGTTTTATGTTATTCATGTGAATCATTGATGATGTGTATTATGTTGATAGCTCATAACCTGCAATCATGGTGTTAGTGCTTATATTATTCACCCGCACCGCACGCTCACCTTGGATCCAAGTAGGTGCATGTCGTACAGACCATGAGAGAGTTCCGACATACTAGTCGTACAGACCATTACAGGTGGTTCCGACTAGTAGGTGACTTTAGATTATGTGCACAGATGATTGATGAGAGAAGCACTAGAGCGTATTATTACACCATTCATGTCGTACAGACTACTTCAGGTAGTTCCGACTTACATGCAGTGTAATGCCGTACAGGTCACCGAGGTGACTCCGGTTGGATTGGATGTTGAGCTATAGAATTAACCGTACAGGACCAACTGCAGGGTCTCCGGTTAATTCATTATTTCACCTGTTACATTGGTGCATCATTCATTCTGTTTTTGAAATTATAACATGGCATACTTTCTGGTTTTTGAGAAAAATTGATGATTTGAGATTTATGAAAAGTATTATGCTATTATGCTATTTTCTGGGAAAGTATACATGTTTTACAGCGAGGGGTTAGAAATGTTTTAAATGAAAAGTTTTCGAAAAACTTTGTTTTACTGACCCACTCAATTTTGTTTTGCGCCCCTCCAGGTTCTAATTAGCAGAGCTTTGGTGGCCACGAGGAATCCAGCGGTGTTATGACAGAATTTACAAAAGTAGGACTCACCCTCGGGTGTTTCATCTTGGTAATTGTATTTTTTTAAAAGCTTCCGAGCTGTGTAAATGGTTACGTCACACTCACGTGACGGCCAGCATGCCCTCCTTCGGGACGGGGTTTGTCAATACTCAAATGAATTAAAGATGACGCCTCAATATTTTCACACCCATAATTTGAACTAAGATAATCCAAACTAACTGTATCTTGTGCCACTTCATCGTAAAATGCTAAACAAAAATCTCCTTCTTCAGTTGACTCAAACCACATAGCATAATCATGAAAAAGGTCAACACATTGCAAACAAATGCCTCCCTCCCCTTGGGAAACCACATCGCCTCGTCGTTGATTTTTGATGCGAAAAATTTGATTGGTGAGATGTCAATGCATCCTCTTAATCTCTTCCAAGTCGTCATCAACATATTTGTCATAAATTGGTGGAGAATTCCAATCAACCAAGCTAATCTCTTCAACCATTTGATGTTCAAACATATGAAAAATATCAACCATGATCTTCTAACACAGAGGAAAACCAAAGATTATAACAGAGTCAACAAAGATTTAAACTCGAGGACGAGTTTCTTCAGAGAAGAGGAGAATGATGCAATAACCAAAGCTCTCATGCATGTATTGGAATCTACCAAGAGTCTCATGCGTATTGGAACCATCAAATATATTTAATTGTTTTAGAGCAACACAAATAATTAAGTAGTCATTTCATAACATTTTAAATATTTTTGTGGTAGAGCAAAAGTCCAATTCGGACTAGAGTTTCATTGTGTTGTATCCCTTATAAATATATGTACTAAACCCTCGAGAAAGGGGATTTGAATGAATGAAAAATAGTTTATTTGCCTTGTGCATTTGAAGTGAGTGTTCTCTATTTCTAAAATCAAGCGTATGACTTGGTCGTGTGAATGAATCCACGATTAGCAACACGAGCGAGTTCCGTTGCCCCTGATAGAAAGATTCCTAGGTTATCTCCCTCGGTAATTTGGCTTGTCCTGCATCAAACCCGCCCAAGGAGTATAAATATTATTGTTTTTTGCCAATGCGATAAAGCGTCATGCAAATACTAGAAGTAATTGAACTTCAAATTCTAAGGTTAATTTTTTTCTTAAAATTCTTGTGTTAGATTGGATTATTAGACATATCCAGGTTGTAACTGGAAAATAAAACATCAAACAAAATCTATAAAAAAAAAATTAACAATTGCATCTAGACATGACTCTAAAGTTTAAAGAAGTCGAATATTTCACCCAAATAAATTTTCAATAATTCAACTATTCATACAAAATATATGTATTCATACTGTCTATGTGATCACCTTATTTTGCATTCTTTTAGATGAGAAATTAAAAGGAACAGAAAGAGAACTGCATATATATATATATAATCAGGATTTGGAGACACATATTTTTTGTGAGGTTCATTCCGTAATGTATTTTAATGATTCAAATTGTCTATCTTTTAGGTCACCATTCAAAGATCATGTCTACTAAAAATCACTTAAATCCGAAATTATATGACCGTATGATTAAATTTATGGTTTATTTGTAAAACCGTATTCGTCAATTTTCTTTACTATAAATGAATGTTTTAATGGTTTTAAATTTGTGTAATTTTTTTTGTAAGAATGTTCTATAAATGATGTACTAAAATAAGACGGTTTAGATTGTTACAAAGTAATTCCTACAAATGAATGTCAAAAACGTGTATCCCAGATTTTAACCTATTTATACATGCGGGGGTTCAGCTGCAGTCATAGCAGCACCTATGTATTGAAACCATGAATTTGAAGGGTCAATCAGTACTGCAATTTGTAGTGTCTTGCATCATCGATCTTATGCATTCGCAGTGGCCAGGATGCTAAGACAACAAAACAACTCAACTCAACCACCTTAATCCTAACTGTCAGGGGTGTTGACTAATTAGTAACACACAATATACAAAGTTAAGACAACAACCTTACCAAATTTATGCTGCAACCTTGCAATTAAGAATTGGAGTGACATAGATAATCATTTATATTCAACGTCCATTAAAGAAAAAAATAAAAAAAATAATGTCTAACGATGAATTACGTACGTTAAATAATTATAATGCATAAGTCATGCATTTCGTTATTTGAAAATTTTATCATATGACAGCGGTGCAGGAGTATACAATTTGTACTGTATAAGTACGGAAGATTCTTGGTGTTTTTTTTTCAATATTTTTTATTTATTTTTTAGTACAACGATATATTTTACATTAAGGAGAGGGGTTCGGCCATGTCACACAATAGGTAACCTAATTTGGTAATAATTCGCTATTTTCGAAATTTAAACCTAAGACATTTTATTTACAAATACAGAGGAATACCACTAGACTGTAGTATTGAGTGACAATTCTTGAGGTGTTTTTAAAATTAAGAAATTAATTAATTATTTTTATCACAACAGTTGTGTGCATAAAAATTAATATTTAATTGTTAAAAAGAAAAAATTAACGTTGCAATTGTTAATGTCTGCTTCTATGAATGAGGATCATCTTCGGATCCGTTTTTTGAGGATCCCAGGAATTCTCCAATCATGTTCATTTATCGTATATCATACGGTCAGAAATTATTGTAATTTTTTTTTAAAATTAAATATAAACAGTAATTGACAAAAAATTAGCCACATAATGTACGATGAACGAACGTAATTAGAAGATCCGGAAGGGATCCTCATTCTGCTTCTATGACGATTGACAAGTGCATGCACCAAATTTAAAAATTAATGTAGAGGATTATACTAACATAAGCCTTCACATCTCTGTTGCTAATTACTAGTTACATCCCACACGGATCTAACGTGGTTGATCATCGTATTGCACATCATGAACATCAATGTCTGTATACACCATGATCTTGTGTCGTTTACGGATAAAACATATTTTATTGTAATCCGTAAGCTGATATGGGGGTCTCTTGTTCCTTAATCCAAGTTTTTTTATTTTTTATTTTTCTGTTGAGACTTTTACTCGGTTAAGATTTTTTATTAATTACTTTTCCTATTACATGCGTCACGGTCGGTGTTAACCAATTAATATATATCTTAAGGCTGCGTTTGATATGCGAAAAAAAAAATTGAAGGAATATATATATTTTTGTCTTTTGCTTGGGGAAGGGAAACGCAAAATTCTTTTCCTATGGTCGATAACTACAAGAAATTACGTACGAGCTATTATTATTTTTATTTTTTTGTGGGGAAGGAAAGTGAATACCAAAAGGGGTGGAGGGCTTCACTTCCCTCTATTTTCTTGTGAGTCAGGAAATCATTTCTCAAACCTGAACTTGTAAATATGGAATAGGCAAAAGTATTCGATTCTCAAGCTTTTTTCGCACATACCAAACGTAGCTTATGTTATCGACCAATGGAAGCAAATGTCAAAGTCTTCCTCTTTAAAAAAAAAATAAATAAAGAATATAGAGCAAGAGTTAACGTGCAAGGATCCATTGGAGTTTCATAAGTTTTCAACTTTCTTTACGAGAATAATGGAAATGGAGCAATCATGCATGTTTGATCGTAAATTTGCCTTGTTATTTGGAGGGACAAATCGTGTTTGAGAACAAATGCGGAATGAGAGCTCACTGCCACAATTAGGTGGTCATGGTTAAGTACCATTAGTAGTATGTAAAGGTATTTGTCGGATGAGAGAAAAAAAGTTAAAATTCAAAGAGAAATTGACTAATTATAAAAGTTAAAGTTCGGGGTAAGGGAAGGGGGGAGATTGACAGCTTCTTCCAAGCTCGGGAGGAAAATTGGCAATTTTTTTTTTTTTTAAACTTGTAACTACCCAACAATACATTTAGATATGGTGAATAATTTTTTTTGCATTAACGGTATAATCTCCCTCAAAACGATCCAACAGTACAAACCCTATCGCTGCACAATACGAAATGGTTTTATGTTTCGTAAAAACGAAGCTCTATCATGCATTCCTGGTGCTTTGGGGAATACCAAGCGACAGCTTTGGCTGAACCGAGGACTTGCAGCGCGTATTCAAGAGCAAACACCGGCTCGTCCACGCGGATATTCCACTCTCGGTTCTTTAGTTCAACTGCAACTCCTGACTCAACCCTGAAACTGACAGGTCCACAAATCTGCAAGGAAATGCAGAAATCGTTACAGTTCAGAGATAACATTCATGTCAACACCGTTCAGGTTCAACATCCAAAACAGAAGCAATCCTAGTTACTACGATGGTGCAGCCCAAGTTCAACACAGGAACATACGGTATAAGAACAAGTTATTCAACTTATAAGCTTTTCTGAAATCGCAATTGACGTCGGTTCTGCCAAAAGTGGAAGATAGAACTAGTACAAGAGAAGTATAGGTACCTGCTGCTGAAGAGAAAGTGTGGCATTGGGGCAAATGTCCTGAATAGCTTCCAAATTTGGCTGTTGAGAATTAAAATAATCTTGTGCTAGATGTGCTGCACCTGAAAGAAACTTAGAACCAGAAGGAAAATCCAGGCGGGCATGAAAGCGAGAAAGATCTAGGAATAGCCTTTGGAAGTTTCCATGCTGGGCTGTAAATGTTGCTGATGCAAATATATCTGCTAGAAAGGCAGATTTTACTCCAGGAGCCCAAAAACTAAAACCTCTAAAACCCTGAGGATCATCGTCTGCAATTTGTGACCTAACCCAACTATCACCAAACGAGGCAGTCATCACAGCACCTATGTTTGAAACAATGAATTTGAAAAATATCAATTAGCAAGAGTTGCATGCATCAGTTTGGCATCATAAGCATCAGCAATAAAACTACCCGACCCAACTGACCTTAAACCTAATTGTCATAGGTTTGTTAACAATGAACATAAGCAAAATTATACTGCAGTTTCTGCACACAAGATGTAACCACCCCCTACTCCTCTGTACAGTTAAGAGTACATGCCACTTGACAACTCTGCCAAAAATTGTATTCGACAGCAAAGGGCACAGGACTACTTGATCCCAATTTACGAGCAAATATCTAAATTACTAATGCTACAACTGGTGGTTTCTTATAAGTTCCGGAAAAAGATTTCTCTTTTATATAAGCAAAAGGGTGTTTAACTAAATTCTTATAGAAAAACTCATCCTCTTCTTCCTTCCCTAATCCTTCCTTATCAACTACCTGCACAATTCAGCAGAGGCAGTGCCTTACCAATAATCCCGGAAGCCGAAACATGAGGATTTGAAAGGAATACATCAAATGGTTGGACCATTCTCAACTTCTGAGCATGACTCCTCCAAAGCTCAAAGTTCTTCTTAAAGGAAAATGCACTTGTGACAGACAAACCGGGAAGCAGGGTAACAGGAACTCCATCGCTCTGGCCACCGTCAAACCGCTCGGGTGTCCCTGAATTATGACGTGCACATACACGATAACTGGCCCCGGAGTCAGAAGCAACCGAAGCCAGATCAAGTGACATTGAGAATGGCACATCCCAATAGTTTCCGGGCTTGTCAGCGAAAAGCCCGGGCCAAACTGCCTCCACTGTCAAATTATGATGAGAAAACTGCAATGTACATGATTATTCACAGCATTACTACAAATCCAGCAACAAGGGCACAAAATTGAGAATTTTCCAAATCAAAAAAAGCACCTTGTGCTGAAAAAGTGCTTTCTTTCGGGGTTTCTTGTCATCGCCATAACCGTCCACACTCAAAACCAATGTGTCATCAGCTGTTAGCCAAAACTCAGAACAGAAGGAAAGGGCGTACAGGGACTTCTCTCGCAGGTGGGTTCCAATGCTTTGCATCCACGAAGATACAGAGTCCGGCGGCGCCTCCTTACCGCTCTTTTTCACGGCGGAGATAAACCGCTGGAAATTGAACTGACCCAGAATCGTCCCGAACCTACAGAGAGCTTTTCAATTCGAGAATTAGTTATTCAACTTGAAAAATGCAAAGGGGAAATTGAGGTGGGTTTAGGCGGCGGGTACCAATTTTCGCCAATGGGTAGGGTGAGGACTCGCTGGAGAGTGAAGCCATCAGCGGCGGTGTAGGAAGGGACGAAAATGGAGGCCATGAAGCGCTGCATGAAGTCGATTTGCTTGGGCCGGGAAAGCCTGGGGCCTCGGGTGAGGCCCAGAGGAAGTGGGTCGCCGGGAACAGGTCGGACGAGTCCGTCGAGGGTCCTCGGAGTCGACACGTCGAGGTCCCAAAAGCTGCCGTCCATTGCCCATCTCAACTTCTTCATCTCCATTTCCAGATTGCTTCTTGTTTTCAGCTTCTGCCTTTTCTTCTTAACCCATTTGATCTTCGACAAAGGTATGAACGACAAGTCGTATAAATTTGGAAACAACAGTGCTTCCTGAGGGATAGGTTCGATTTTCCTACCCTATTTAAGGCCTATTTAAGGTCTCGTTTGGATGTGCTTTTAAATAACTGAAAACGTTTTTGGTAAAAATATTTTTGGAACCCATCCTTAGTAAAAATACAAGTTAATCCTAGAAAATCACTTAAAGTGCTTTCTAGAAGATAACTTAAAAGTGCTCTTGAAACCCAAAAACATTTTCTCTAAATGCGTTTTTAGCTATTTTAAAAGTACATCCAAACGAATTATAACTTTCTCTAATATAAACCCTAATAAATTCTAAAAATCAAAAAAAAATTTATTTTTCTTTTTTAACAAACGACAATATTATTTACATTAAAAAAGTGAAGAAGTGGGTTAAGACTTATATAAAACAGACTCACCATTATCGTGGTGTCCTGATTCAATAATATAATGTTATGTTTAAACCTCTTCACATGTCGTATGCAAAAACTGCCACGCTACATTATTAAACTGAAATGTGACGTGAAAATGAAATAATTAGTCCATTTCATATGAGTTGTTATCAAACGATGCCACACAGGAGTGAGATATTCGGTTTAATATGTCAATTTGCCTCATTCGTTTGAGCCTTGACATAGCTGAATTGATAATGGTTAAATTAGTAAAAATAAGTTAAATAACATTTGTGTAGTAAATCCGCCACTAAAGATAAATGCTCGAGGGCGTTAACAAGTCACTCATCATTGGAGAACTTAACAGAGTTAAGGTGAGATGGAAAGCATTATTTGTTTCGTGCCGGATCATCATACAGACCAACACTCGATTTAGGATAATCTAATAAAAATAAATGTGATCAACTTGATCACTTGATCACTTGATCAATATTTACAACAAAATTGCAGTTTCTACGACATAAAGTTCACCTCATCGTCCATGGCAGGCCCATTAAACCTCGAACAGTAGTATGAGTACGAATCATGAGCAAGTGTCTGCAGGGATGAAAGGATATAAGTGTTCGTTCAAAGGCTGTAGCCATGAAAACAATAGGGTTGTGTGTGCGTGTAATATATTGCTTATTTGCATCTTCTTCGAGCTTGTAGGTCTCTCTTTTTACATTGTTATCACGGCATCAGAATTTTGGTTACGAAAAATCCCGAGTTTGAATGCAGAGTGGAGGTACACCCACATGTTCTCTGTCAGCATTTCATCGTGCAGGGTTGCACGAGAAGAAGACAGTTTGGTTCATTCTACAATTTAACCTATGGTGTTTAGTAGTTCACAGAAAGCACGATACAAGAAAGCCATGATAGTTGAGTTACCTGTTCCTGTGATCGGAAATACATGAACGGTGTATAATGTAGGAAATTGGACACCCTGGAGGTATATATATCAGCATACCTGTAAAGATGGAAACGGAATTGAGAGAATCACTGTCAACGAGGGAACTCATAATTTCAATTTTAACATCTGTTCACATTAACGAAAGATGAACATGTCGGAAGAAAGTACATACTTCTCAATTTGCCTCATCAAATGGCTTTTATCCCAGAAACCTGCACGGGAAAGAAATCCCCACCTAATGCACAGCAGGTTCACAAGGTCAACTGTATGTTCACAAGACTGAAACATTTTCCACAGATAAACCCTCAAAATGAAAAATCAATTCTTACCTTTTGTTGAAGAGCTCTCCATCTGCTTCTAGCATCGGAGCAATTTTCTGGTCTAGTCTTTGCATAACGATAAGTAGCTTTTGCATGCTTTCTGAGAGTTCTTGATCCTCCAAGTTTGTTGCAGCAAGGGTCTAAAAGTAAAGAAAATTTCAGATAAAATTAAGAAGCACTACGTTCCATAACTCTTCGATTAGGCATTCACATTGCTTGCTGAATGCTGTGATTCAAAATAAAACCAATTTAGCTTATAGCTAACTAGAAACATAAGCAAAAATTCATAAGATAAAGCTTACTTGAGCAGGGCGCCCCTTAGTTTGCCTTTGTGAGGCGAGCCGAAGTTGGTTGAAAAGATCCCCTACGACCTCCTTTTGGTTTATAAGATCTACTAGTGCTGCTCTATGACCCCCGCTCAGAATCAAAGCACTATACTGCAGTTTCCAAATTTTCATGAACAAATGGAGACGTTTATCAGCATTCAACAGTTCAAGGATATTAAAATCCAAATTACTAGGACACCAAATTACAAATTTCATTCGCAGGTGTTTGGTCTCAGGAATAACAGAAATATTTATAAAAAGGCGGGTTTATTTTGTAGTCTCGATGTTTGTTCTAGGCAGTACTATATTATGAGTTATGCCACATTGTTAGTTTCACTTTCCCTTTATCAACTCATGTAAAGAGAAATCAACTACACAAACCTCTTCTTCCAATTCTCGGCAAACCAATGCTGTTCGCCATCGCAGATGAACTTTGGATTGACTTACATCTGTGTAGATATGATCACCAACATACAGTATTTCATCTCCATGGATATTTAGGGAATTCTCAACCATCTGAGCACTTCCCCCTGAATACAAGCCCCCTGCAGAAAGAAGACATTTCAATGAGAATGAGATTGTTAATTAAGTATAAATTAATCAAATAATCTGATCAATGCAAAGCACAGACGAATCGTCAGGAGATCCTGGAAAGCTGTGCGCCTTAATACATGCAACCAAATTCTTCTACTATAGCCATGAAGATGTGTATCCAATCAGGCATTCACTGTATTTCTTCCGTGCACATAAAGTTCTTGGAATTTGGTGGCTGAGATTAGAGCCACAATTGAGTCCCACATCGGAAGTGAGGATAATCATCTATTGGTTTATAAGCAGTGATACCACACACACTATTGCCGAGGCCTTTTGTTAAAATCCCATACCCATTTATCTCCCGGGTGGCTAAAGTGGGGGGAATATCTGCGATACTGACACTCGTGTATGTGTGACCAGCTGGTGTGCTTCGGCACAACAAAGTTTACTACAAATTTTGAGTCATGACTACTATATGTCACCAGCCATTTATCAAGACTATGAGAAGACATTATTGTCCATACAATCACACGCAATTTTGTTTCCGGAATTGTTTATCCTAGACACCTTCAAAGCATGTTCAACAACATTTGCTCAAACAAGTTTAAGATATTCAGTGCTAAACAAGCAGAAGTACTGAGCATTAGCCATTATCACCTGTTTTAGCCTTGAAGCATGGACGCATGAGGCCCTCACCCGTCACTACCTCATACATTGGGTGTGACATTTGGAAGAACTCTGGCTTCCTTGCAGAGACTATTACCTGCATATGAGCGTAATAAACAAAAAGTGTAACTCACTGCTGTTGACACCTCGTTACAAATCTGAAGATCATTACTATTTATCATAGCCTTCTGTAGCAGATGCCCAAGAGTAATTATTATTCAATGTAGCACGAAGTTAAAACTAGATGGATGACGTTGACTTACAATGTCAAATAGATCCCTCCAACCCATCTCATTGGGAAGAAATCTGTTGAAGGAATGCTGCATCATTTTGTTTGTGTAATGATAATCTGAGTTGGTAATGAGCAGAAGCTTTTTACCAGCCTAATGCACAAATAAGTCTAAGTAAATTAGGAGTAAAATAATAGCCACATGCTATGCAAAAAAGATGAGATTCTATAAGACAAACCTCTTTTTGATCCAAAAGCGCTAATGGCAATTCTGGATCAGGCTCCACAAACAGTTCAGGCTTCGACATTATTTCGCTCTGTATATATGCCCAAATCAGTTCTTTTTCATGAACTAATATCTGATTCTTATCCAATAAACAAATAATAAATATATATACTAACCTTTAGTTGACCCTCGACATGTGCCCGGAAGAGGGCTCTTCCAACAGCCTGAAATCATGTCAAAAGTTAAAAAGGAGCAAGAAAAAGCTCTATATAATTTAGGCAGAGCTTATTGCCTTATAGAGCCCTTTATAATCAAGTGGACCAATTTCTGCGGCTATGGTTCCATCATCCAATCTGTCAACCATCTGAAAGAATGAAGAGTCATATCTACATAAGTAAAATCTGAAAAATAACAACAACAATGTTTAAAACAGTGATCTAGCAAAGAAAAACACTGATAAGGCGATACCTGCATATAAGCCACAGCTTCTGAGACAGAGAACAGTGTATTAAGGAACTCCCATCGAGTTTCCTTCCGGAGGTCCACCAGTTCCCTCCCGTACATCTCACTTCAATGAAAGAAAGTTAGGCCACACTATAGAATATACTTTTCCGAAATGATATACTAAGAAGCTACATGCTGGAAGAACCTAAGCGCCATATACACAATGTTACAAAGTAATGCATATAATACATATGGAAATTCATTTGGAACCTTAATGTTAGTTTCATCAGAATACTGAATTTGTATTTACAGTGTGAGAGTAATCATAAATCCATGGGATGACAATAAAAGTGAGTCACATTCTCCACTGTTTCTCAATAATCAGAAAAAGGATCGAAGTGTACCTCACAGCTCGATTAGATAGCATGGTTGTGCCATGCATAGCCCTTTTAACATAACCAAATCGATCAGGCTTCACCAAGTTTCCTTTCTCTTTGTCTATGACAAGGCCTCTAATAACCTATATGAAAATATAGAACAAAAGTTGGGAAGAACAATGTAAATCAAGCATCTTATGACTTGCATAAATGTAAATACTCGTAAAAATTTCAACTTGTTTAGAGATGATACCAAGTCGGGGTCAAATGCAAGACCGTCAACGGGGAAGCCCACTTTCTTCAAATTCTCCATACAGTAATCATAAGCTCTCCCTTCCCAAGCCTGCAAGACACAAATTAATGTCAGACAAGACAATCCACAATTCCACCTCCTCCGGCACCAGCAGTAACCAGAAATGTACTGGTAACTAATGCATTGAGGTTCCAACACTAGTTATTAGCAAATGCAGAACTATAACATCCGGATGTCACACTTCAGCAGAATTGTCAATTAGAAAATGGTGAAACTTACAATCACATTATAATGCATCAATGTGTAGTCCATATCATATCCAATGGCACTGATTGATCGAAGATTCAATGTGCGGCTACAAAAAATGCCACGAGGCGATTGCCTTGACGAAAAAGGGCTCTGCATATAAAAATTCGACATGGTAAGTTCGATGCACAAGTACCACCGTAAGCAAATGAACAATGTGCTATTCACTGGAACAAGACAACCATAGACAAAAGAAAAGAAAACAAGGTTGTGATTTTAACACTCAGATTGTTAAAAAATACAGAGCGAAAAATCCAAAATTGTTACTCGAAAAACAAAGGAAAGAAATGTATTAAATGAAGCAGCTAAAGAATTAAACAACAGCACCGGAATGCCCAAGTCTCTGAGCAAGTCTCCAGCTTCTTCAGCCTCCACTCTGGCAACTTCCTCAATGGGACCTTTCAAAGTTACATCACCATCAATTCCTACACGGGTTTTCGAAAAAGATCAAAACTTTACGCAGCAGGCAATACGGTTGCAGTTTCACAAGTGGGAAAATTGAAAGATTGCACTGGAATTTGGAAAGCGGAATAATCAAGTTACCAAAAGCTTCGAGATGCTCCACCTTGACATTCAAATCCCCTTTGGTTTTCTCTCCCAAGTAATCCACTTCGTACTTGCTCGACGAAGTCACAGAAAACGCCGACTTCTCGTCCACGCTGCCGCCGCCGCTGCTGCACTGGCACTTCATTCCGTGATTCCAGAGCAAGTTCTTGCTGCTGATGAAGTTCTGGGACATGGGTCGGATTCGAACCGGACCTCTGAGATGGTTCATGGCCGCCATTGATGCAGGGGTCTCTCTGAAAACCGAGAACTTCCCCAACGCCTCGGCCGCGTACATCACTGAAAGGAGTAGACGAAGAAGAGTGGAATCTGAAAATATCTGAGTATTCTAGTCGCGTTCAACGGCAAGTATAGCGCTAGTGAAAGTGAAGGTTTGTGTTTTTATGGTTTTTGTGGAAGAGATTGATTGGTTTGTCGCGCAGCTGCTGGGACTTATGTCGCGTCTATCGGGCCACTGTGACCGTCGTGGTGGTGGTGATAAGATAAGGGCGACCGCTTTTCGTTTTTGATTTGGACAACAAAACGATCGAAAAGGCCTTGGGGCACGTTTTCCATTTTTTTAGGGATTTGATTTTTTTTTTAATACATCGATATTTTTATACACATAAAATAGAGATTTTGGTAAAGTCATACAATGGGTAGTTTAATGTGGTATCAAATTCGTCATTCAAGAAATTCGAACTTAAGACCTCTCATTTCTAAGTAAAGATGAATACCATCAGATTATAATGTTGTGTGACTTTAGGAGACCTGAATTTGATCTTGAGTCAACTTCATGTCATAGATTTTAGAGGCCTGTCTTCCTGTTTGGGTGTCATTCTCATCCCTTCCTATTTTATTCGGTCACAGTTAAATCACGTCAATATTTTATATTAATTTCTTTATAGATATAATAAGATAAAAAATAATAAAAATATAAAATGTTTGCGTGATTTAATCGTGACTACACAAAATAGAAGGGATTGAAAAGTCAACAAGAGGGCAGATAATCTGCCTCCATAGATATTTGGCTGAATTTGATCCTGAGTTTACCAATAGTTGTTTTCTTTCTCAAATTGTACTTTCTTTGTTATTTGAGGGTCTTTTAGTTAACTCGATGGACTTTCATATTTATTTAATTCAAAATTCTGAAATTATCAGATTCTATTCAATTGGAATTTTGAGGGATTTTAATTCTTTTAATGAATAAGGATTTTAAGTGATTATCTGAAATTTAAATTTAATATGTATTCAATTAGAATTTTAAGATAGTTTATTAAAATCCTTAGAAATCCAGGTGTATTCAATTAGGATTTTAAAGAAGTTCATAACATTCCAGATATATTCAATTAGGATTTTAAAGAAGTTATTCAAAATTCTGAAATTATCAGATTCTATTCAATTGGAATTTTGAGAGATTTTAATTCTTTTAATGAATAAGGATTTTAAGTGATTATCTGAAATTTAAATTTAATATGTATTCAATTAGAATTTTAAGATAGTTTATTAAAATCCTTATAAATCCAGGTGTATTCAATTAGGATTTTAAAGAAGTTCATAACATTCCAGATATATTCAACTAGAAATTGATTTTAAAGAATTTAAGAAAGTTGAGGAATTAGAGGAAATTGAAGAAATTTAATTGTGTATTTTAAGCATCCACAAATCTCACATCTTCCCATGAGATTTTGAGGGAAAAGAATCAAAATTTTATATGAAATCTCTACAACTCAATTAAACTTTATAAAAAATTATGAATTTATAAATTCATTAATATATTTCGAATTCTCGATTGAATACACTCTCTACGATCCGAAATTTCTCAAACTCAAAATATAAGATATAATCATATCTTTTGGAAATAAAATTATACCATAAAACGGAGAGGCTAGATTAGCTCAAAGATGATCATCAACTCAAGACACGGTGTGCTCTTGATTTTTTAGTGTAAGAAAGGATAAGGAAAATGTCTTGGGCCAATGTAAAGTACCATTTGTCACTTTATTGATGTAACCCTAACCATCACGACACGTCACTACGTTCAAAAAATACAAAAACAAATAAATTATATCCATACACGCAAAGGGCATAACTGGAAATACTCTTTCTGCCCTATTGGGCTGCTGCTTTTGTTCTGGGCCGACCCGTTTGTCTGGTGACTTAACAATCTCTCTCTCCGACGCCGCCTCCTCCTGAAGCCTAGTTTTTCAGTCTCCCTCTCTCGGTCCGAAGCCATTGTCGGCGAAGCAACGTAGCTAGCCGCCGCCCTCGACGATTAACCCGCCGCCAGTACGTTACCTTCTTCTCTTCTATGAGTTTTCTAGGAATTATGACTGATTTATGCTCATCAGCTTGTGTGTGTAATTTCCTTAGGCGCTGCTTCGAGTTTTGATTCCCTATTTGCGTTGTAGAATGGCGGAAAGCAATGCGGTGATTGGGCTCTCGTGGGAGCCAAAGTTGCCTGCTTTTTCATCGGCGTCCAAAAATGGAGGTGGGTCTGGCTCCAAACCTCGCCCCGAAGGCAATCCGCTTTGGAAACCCAGCACGCAGCTTGTCGATGGCCTCTTCGTTCCGCCGAATGACCCGGTAAAGCGGAACAAACTGGCCAAGAAGCAGATCAAAGACACTGCTGGAACAAGCTGGTATGTCATCAGCTCAATTCACTCTGTTTCCTTATAGTCTTGGATTTTCTTAGAAACCCATATGGAATCCTCTAAAGTTCAACTTTTTTATTGTATGCAAGCGATTTTCTACTTTAAACCATTGTTCTAAAAATCCCCGTCTAGGCAGGGCCTAGGCGCTAAGCTGTTACTCACCGCTCCAATTAATACCTATGCGTTTGAAAATTAAGAAATGGCGCCTACACCTGAGACTTGTTGAATACTTAAATGAACACACATTATATACTTGTTCCCTATGTTTTCATTATGTTTCGATACTTCATAATGTATTTGTTATCCTATTTTGTAGTTTATAATAAAATTATATATATATATATATATGTTTTTTTTTTTAAGTATAGACACACACTTGTTTATACGAAATATAATACATTTACTTAAATATGCCTATGCACTCGTCTAGGCCCCGCCTAGGTGCTAAGCCCAAGTCCACCACCCAATTAGCGCCTAGCGTCTTTTAGAACTTTGCTTTAAACTAATCCAAACCGGAAGATTTGAACCCGGCCTTACATGTTTGTTTGTCTTTTAATAATTTATATGATTTAGGTTTGACATGCCTGCACCAACCATGACCCCGGAGTTGCAAAAAGATCTCCAATTACTAAAGGTGTGTTAAATTCTGTTTTGTTTCTGGTAATAATTTCTTTGGCACTATGTTGTAGTCATGAACATTGCTTTTTTTTCTTTTTCTTTTTTTACTGGGTTTTGCAATTGCATCAATGCATCTGCTGAATAGAGTTATAGGATTCTGTGTGTTTTCGAAGTTTGGTGCTTATGGTTGTCGTTACCATGTTATTGCATCAATTTCTGCTACCTTGGATGTAGTTCACATCGGACAGTCTTTCAAGTTTCAACTGCAATCTCTAGTATGGAGAATGTAATTAAAAGCCGATCTAACTTCAAAGTTTGCATTTGATGGTCCACTTTGGTATGATTCCAAGTCCTTGTCAAGTTCATTTGGATGAAAATGAACCTTGTCAAATCCTAGCACATTCTATGGTACACTTTAGCAAGTGGTGTTTGTAGAAACATTAAACAAGGTGGTAGCTCTTTGGAATCTGGAATCCTTTCCGACATTCAGTTATTTTTCATATTTCCATGGTTCCGGTATCGTTCAGACCATTTCCATTCTAAAGCATATCAATTGATATCTATTTGAACCTAGTGGGATTTATGCCTGCTCTTGCACAATTTTCATTTACCTTTTGGTGTTATTTGATGCTTTCATCGTTGTTTAAACGAAGTATAGTTGGCTGATTCGATTTTCTAATTGCAGTTAAGGAATGTTATGGATCCAAAGAGACACTACAAGAAGGGTGATGCACAACCTAACAAGTATTTCCAGGTTAGAATATGGTATCACAATAACATTACAAGTAGCCATTCCTAGGATGTATTAGTATATTTGACGAGGTTATCTGTGTTTTCGTTGTTTATCAGGTAGGGACAATAATAGAGTCCCCATTAGATTTCTTCTCGGGCAGACTTACAAAGAAGGAAAGGAAGGTGTCCCTTGCAGAGGAAGTGCTTTCTGATCGTAACCTTGGGAACTACAGGTATGATAGCTAGAGACATCCACTGTTTCCAAATTCTGAAACCATATGTTTAAGGAGGATTCTTTTGGCATCCGAAAAAAGTTCAAACTTCAAATTATAACCACTTAACTGTGCTGATGCTTATTTCATGAACCTTGCAGAAAGCGGAAGGTTCGCGAGATAGAAGAGAAAAACCGGCCAGGCGGAAATGAAAAATGGAAGATTAAGGGGAAAGGGACGTATCAGCGTGCAAAGCAAAGAAGGCACTGATATATATATATATACCAGATTTTTGAAACTCTATGGAGATTTATTGGTTTCTGTTATTTGACAATCAGAGAGGGAGAGGGAGAGGGAGAGGGACTATTGATGTCTAACTGTACCAATGTGACAATGGAGGAAATTCTGTAGTTTCAAATATTTGATGGCATGTTGTTACGTGGGTTGCCTCGGTTAGGTGTTGGCTTGTAGATTTGTTTTCCAACGTGCCAGGCTGCCGTATTCATTTGATTGGGGGAGCTTCTTGTCTCCGCATTACATTTGCGGTGAGCGAACAAGAATAAGATTAACTGCTCCTTCCCAAACGCATCTAATTTTTTATTTTCCAGGGTATTGGATTGCAAATTTCGGTTAGGCAACCTCCTTTTTTTCATCATGATGTTTGGCAAGTAATCCAGAGAAATTTCAATTCTCGTTCCAAGGAAGCGTCGTCGTTGGTTCTTTACTCTTCAGATTAGCATAGATCTCACCGTTCCTCATGATCCATTACTATATTTACTTCAATTTCCACTTGTAAAATTATATGACCAGGTTTTGACCCAAAACAAAATTGTAAAAACAAGTTGATTAGAGGCCATGCATCTTGAATTCAAAACTCCATTTTTATCCCCCCCCCCCCCAACCTTCTCTCCCCATCTCTTAACAATAATAATCTCCAAAAGATGATGAAAATACTACTTAATGTCTTCTATCACACAAAAAAATTGATGGACAATAATGTAATTTCACAAGTTCAAATTTTACTGTTTTTTATTGAAACCTTACTTATGGATGCTGTTAAAATACCTCTAATATTAAAATTATAAAATAAAAACCAAAAACAAAAACCTCTAACTCCCCTCACGTTCTCTCTCTCCCTCTCTCTCCTCATTTTCTAAAAAATTGTGTTCATAAACGCAAATGCTAGTAATAATAAAGAAAGGAAATGCCAAAAGAGGCAAATGTTTAAAATATATATATTCTGATTTACCTGGTGAGGTAAAAACTAAATAGAAACTACACAAAAAATACTAACTGCCAATTTTTATTAGAAAATAAAAAATTGACAGTGACTTATCCATTTACAATAAACGTCTATATGACAATTTTCACTTGTAATATCCCCTGAAATAATTAATTTCACCATTCAACCGTGTCCTAATGATCAACGTCGAAACACAAGGCTCGCATCACGGCAATGGCTCCTGAGAATCTCCCAAGCGAGACAAATGCAGATACGCGTCCGTCCCTGTACATACACGGCACCAAGTATACGTCCATGTGAGAAAATCGGTGAGCGAAGCGAAAGAAAACGACAGGTGATTTTAGGGACAGATGAAGATGCAAGTGTTTTTTTCAGTCCAGAATACGATGTAGTTACTGTACAAGAACTACCCCTTCAGAACTCAGATGGGAAAGTCCTCCGCAATCGTGCAACACAACGGGCTTGTGATGTGGGTGAAGCAAGGTGCAAAATGTCGAGTGGATGAGCAACGATGATGCAGATAGACAACGACGGGTGACTCTCAAGAGTAAAGAGGCAAGTAAAGACATAAGATGATGAACTAGCGACATCGACAGGCTTTACCCCTTATGAACTGATAACGGAAAGATGCATACAACACTGTCAGACTTTGGTTGCGAAAGTCTTGCTAAACATGCGTAATACTCTGAATGCAACATACTTGCAAACGCAGATGAAAACCGTGTAGAATTTTCGGTGTGTTAAACGTGCAGATAACTAGACATTGACGTAGACAAGGGTTTAATTACAATAGCTTACGGCTATTGTCATAATATACCCTTTCTTCATGACTCATACAAAGAAACCAAGGTAAAGCAAACGGTATGAGTGTGATTGCGAAACCCACTAATTGTGTGTAATAATCTAAATGGAACAGGTTCGGGAACTTGACAACTCACCGTATCCTTCCATAGAGATAATTTGTAAATCCCCTCCAAAGTACCTCGCATACAAGCGGCTTATAGGAAGCCCGTACCCATATCCAGCCATTGTAACTGCATCAGCTTCCGAAAGATCTGAATCCAAAGGGTTACTTGCAGTGCTGTAAAGATATGTAAAAATCTTGGGGAGACCACTTCTTGGTATGCCACCCCCCTCATCCGAGACCTATGAATTCAGCCGTACCAATTCGATAAGCACCTCATTGATAAGCATCTCACGAATATTGGTTCAATATACAAACGAAATTCTCTGAATCACACAAAATAATACCTTGATAGTGACATCCTCAATTCCATCAGCAACTATTAATTTAACAGGAGGCGCAACTTTATCCGAGTCCATGAAACGCTCTTGGACAGCACGTAAGGAATTCTTAACCAACTCAAAGACCATAGTATGCAAGTGTGTTGGAACATACCTGTTATGAAAACAAACAGAACTTTAGTTGTCGGATAATAATATATCACTAACCACCACTACTGGTTCAATGCAAAGAGTCACATAAGTTTCAGGATAGTACAAAGAAAAATATACTTGCTGGAATGTAAAATCGATTCAATTAGAAACAGACCCAACCAAGTGAGAACAAAATATACTTACGGGAATGTAAAATCGGGATCCCCATAGATAGTAACATTAGGTGCACTTCCATACTCACGCAGGCACATTGCACGGGCGTCCTCAGTGGCATTTCGTGCTACCTCCATGGGAGACATCTTTGTATCTATATAACCCACACAATGAGGAGGGGGATTGGGATTGTGCAACTCAACATGCTGGCCTGAGTTTTAGAGATATTTTAGAACCCACTGAAAGAAAAGTGACATAACTTGCAAAACCAGCAAGCTAAAAAAATCACAGTAAAAAGGCAATCTGACCAATGAGCATGCGAATCCCAATTCTTGACATGTAGAAGCGATCCAAAAATTGGTGAATTTCATCAAGATCCTCGTAGAGAACCTTCTCCTTCTTCAACTGCTGAACACCCAAAGCCATCATCGGGACAACATTGTTGTGTCTTACCTTAATCGCCTTAATCATTTGTGTAAAATCCTTTTCATCTTTAGCATCCTTGATATCAGGAAAGGTTCTAAGATCACGGAAGGAATCCAAATACCAGTCTCGTACCTGCAAATAAAAAAAAGCAAAATTACATCCTTGCAATATTTGATTCTTGAACAAGTACATTTAAAATATTGTTTCCTCATAGTTCACTGTCTAAATTATTAAATGCTCAAATACAAGAGCTCGGATGATCTAGTACTATTGTAATTTGCAGAAGGAACAATCTCAGCCTCAAGCAATTCGCACTCGTTACTCTGAAGAACGATTTTGCAAACAACTCGTGCGCATTTTGCTTTTCAAAGCAAAGAATTCACCTTTTCAAAAGCACATAGACCTACTAGCAAAGTAATTCACATTCTCCCCACCCTAAGAAAAATTACTGTACTTTTGCCCAAGGAAAAAAAACTTACTTCACATATTCAGAGAACAAAGTCCACAGAAACAGAGTAATCAATGGATATTCTATAAAACCCAGACAGCAATTAGCAGGGAGATCCCCGTTCACATTAGAAAAAAATTAACTAAAAGTGGATATTTAGTCAAAGCTTTTCATAACCCTTTTATGGTGTAATCAAATAAATAATAATATAACAATTTATACAAAATTTAACCCAAATCCCATTTCCCACAATTCGATTCCAAGAACAAAAAAAGAGACCATAATTTAACAAAACAAACAAAAAGAAAGCACCTTCAAAACGGCAGGCTTCTCAGACAAGCCATAAGGGAGGCTCTCGAGCTCAATTGCCCGCCTCGCAATCCGAATGGGGAGCTCCTTGTGCAAAAACTGCGCCGAGATTATGAAATTCCGCTGCGTCGGCCGGGACCCGAACTCCATCATGTACCTGAGGCTCACCCCCGTCTGCTTCATACATCCCCATCTCTGCACCTCGTCGATCAAGCTCTTCGAGAACGACTCGCTCGCCTTCTTAACCGCCATGGCTCCGTCGCCGAGCCCAGAAGCGAGTACGACCTTGCAGACACGCAACCACCCGCATGCAACCCTGAGTTCGCACTCTCACAATGGGACACTTGCTTAGAAGATATCGCACGCAGCCAAAAGCATTGCCCCCAAAATTCTATTGTAAATTACAAGGACTTCCGTCCACAAATGGGAAATTTATAAAGACAATAAATCGGGAATTTTCGGAACCCTAGGGTTAGAATTTAACCAGAGGATTCGAATCACCCATTGAGACCTTTATTTTTTGTGCCGGTTTTCTTGGTATCTTTCTGGTTTTCTTGGTATCTATGGGTGGTGGTGTCGCTGTAGGAGGCAGATTGTCTGCGCTCTTGTTTGGGTAACCTTCATTTTCCCTTTATTTGTTCGATCACGGTTAAACATGTTAATATTTTATATTCTAATTACTTTTTATCTTATTATATTTATAAAAAATAATATAAAATATTGACTGGTTTAACCATAACAATCTACCTCTGTCGCTGTAAATAGTAAAAATATAAAATATTAACGTAACTTAACCGTGACTACATAAATGGAAAGAGTACGGAAATAGGATGGTCAGTAAATGGAAATTCACTGAGATTGAAACTCAGTATGAGTCAGCACGTGCGGCAATTTGGACTGGCGTGGTGGGTTTTTGACACGTGGCTAGAGCCTTATCCATTCTCCACCTGTTTGGTATAGACGCGAATGGTTGCAAGCTAGTTTATGGGCATCAAGAATCCGACTAAAATGTAATGTATAGGTCTTATTTTTATTAAAGAGACTTTATCGTATCAAATAGATAATATAAATGATGAAATAAATAGATAATCGATGTAACATTACTTGTACCAACTATGAATAAATTATTCTATATTGTTATAATAAAAAAATAGGATGGAGATCATCTTGATCGGATCATCTGAACCATTAAAATTTGATCCAACGATTATAAACAAAGGGTCCTCTAAAAGTTATAATTATTGTAATCGTTAAATCAAATTTTAATGGTCCAGATGGCCCGTTCAGAATGATCCCCATCCTATGCTCAATAAGGGATCCGATTCCGTAGAAAAAGTAGAGAGCCGTTGATGAGTGGATTTCTGGATGGGGGTAAAATGGTCCCAGTGGTCCAGTGCTCCCATTATGTGTACCAAAAGTAAAGAGTGAAAGTATCACAAACAAGTTGGAAGGGGAAGTTAGTCTAGATGTAACATTCAATTGTAGTCGTCTCGGTATTTTTTTACCTTTATTTTTTTATGAATAAATTAATCTTCGTAGTTTGTTGGTATGTTCATAAGAATGTTCAACTTGATATCAGAATATTTTCAATCTCCTAGATTTAATGTGCTCTTGTTGGTAGTCTTTGTCATTATTCGTGCTTAAATTGTTTAGTTGGGGGGATTGATTGATTGTTTGCAAGAATAATAGTCCGAAAAAGGTTATGTTTACCAAAAAAATAACAAGTTGAAAGGAAGAGTTATTCAATTTTTTTTTTTTTTGAACATACGATATTATTTACATTAAGGAAAATGGGGTGAGCTTAACCTCACAACGGACTAGCAATAAGATGGTTCAAATTCGCCTTTGGCGAGAATGGAACCTAAGACCTCTCATTTACAAGTGAAGAGGAATATTACTAGACTATAGTATTAAGTGTCGTTATTCAATGTTAAAATAGAATTCTCAGCCAAGTATTGAATTGTCCTTATGAATAAGATTCGCAATTGTATTGTTTTTTCTTTTTCTTTTCATAAGAAAAAACGTAGGGGGAATGGAACGTTATTCTATTCCAAGACCATAGCGTATCACAATATTTTTTGAGGTATTCATCAATTTCCCCCCTGAACTTGTGACTATTGGCCAATTTCCCCCCTCAACTTTAATTTTGGACAATTTCCCCCCTCAACTCTCATAATTAGTCAATTTCCCCCCTCAACTTTAATTTGGCCAATTTTCCCCCTCAACTCTCATAATTAGTCAATTTGCACCCTGCTGTTAATTTTTTAATTTGATCATAATTAAACAAGTGTGTGTAAGAAACTAAATAAGATGTATGTTAATCATTTTCCTATGTCTTTATCCTATTACAAATAGATTAAAATTTAGAATTTTACAATTTATCATAGATAGTATTATTAGTCATAATAAATCAGTATGGAGTAATTTTATTTGATTTTTTACTATACAAAATTGATAACGAAAAGGATTGATGTGTACATTTTTGTATGTGAATACAATTCTTTATAAAAGTGAAAGCTAAGTTCAACTAAATTGCGGAGAATCGAGCTTTAGTGCAAAAATGGCTAGTCAATTCATAATTTTCGACTCCTTATTAAGAATAACACATTTTATTGAAATAGGTCTGATCCATGAGTTTAGGATTATTATTTCTTCTTCTATATGCTTTAAACCCGATTCATAACTTTTTCTTATAATCAACCCATATCACATACTAATTGTATTATGTTTTTGTATATTTTACCCTATATTATGCAGGTGAGTTTATGTTAATTTTAGTACTTTGTTGGAAGTTATTAGAAAGATTGAAAGAAAAAAAAAAGAATAGATGGAAAATTAAAAAAAAATTAACAGTAGGGTGCAAATTGACTAATTATGAGAGTTGATGGGGGAAATTGGCCAAATTAAAGTTGAGGGGGGAAATTGACTAATTATGAGAGTTGAGGGGGGAAATTGGCCAAAATTAAAGTTGAGGGGGGAAATTGGCCAATTGTCACAAGTTCAGGGAGGGAATTGATGAATACCTCATATTTTTTTAAGGATTTATAGAGGGGACCTTAGTCTTTTTTTATTTTTTTTATAAATTGCACACCAAGAGGGATTGTGGGCAGCGGGACTCGAACCTAATCTTGGTCTATTGAAGAGAATGATTTTTACCAACTCAACTAATCCTCGTTAAATTCATTGATTATATTATTAATGTTAAATTTGTGTTTATATCTTACATTTGAAAACTATTTCCATTTTTCGTTTTATGTGGAACTTGTAGATAAAATTTCACCTGGTGGTTTAATTGTGAATTCGAGGTCAGAATGAATGGGCATGTGATAAATAGCATGTAGCATGTTTTGAAAAGAAAGAAATTAATGGTTTGATGAATTTTTGGTTGGTAAACGAAAATGAAAATTGAAATTGGGCTTAAGACAGATTTTCAAAGATTGCATTGATTTTGAAATTGATAAATGTTAAGGATACTTTTTCAAAAGTGAGACTCTCCGTTACCTCATGTTTTTAGCACAATGTTTTATAACGTTGGTTAGGAATTGACGTTAAACTATGATGTAAAACTGAAATTTGCTTCTGAAAAGTCTCACTTGCAAGAGTCCCCATAATCCTCCAATAATGCTATTGGAATTGGCTCTGTATTAATGGTGTATCATCATCCATACATAACGAATTGGTGTTGTATATTCATATCACAACATATGAACAATAAGAACTAGCATTCTTTTTTAGACTAGAATTCATAAGGAAGAAAATAGATTCACGGATGGAATCTGCAAATAGAACCTCTTTGGAAAGAAAATCCTTTGTCTCATATTAGCCTGCTCCAATTCCCTTTCGAAACCTTCGTTATCAGGTTAGCATACACTTTATATGTTTCTAGTGATTCACATGGTATCATCAAATGATACAAGTCTATGAACAACATCTATAGTTGTAAACAGTAAAAAAAAATATTCTTCGAAGCTCATGTACTAGGACGCCCTTGTTGACGATTCTTTACGCCTTCGTTTTCATAAAGCAACGGCGAAATTAAGTTTTCAAATTATAATTGTCACAAAGAAATTGTTTTCGTTCAAGATTGCGGGGTGACTTATGATACCAAATCATGTTAGGTGCCTGCATAGAGTTTTCTTTACAAGGAGGTAAAACTATAGTCCCAATATATTTTTTATTAAAGAACGACATCCACGTGAGTCCTTACCTTTGATTTTTGGCATCACCTACTTTTCATAGTGCCTAAATTATAGACAACTATTTATTTATGATTGTGACATTTTTCACGAATCATTAAGCTCATATAAAGTATATACTCTTATTAATGTGAGATTTATTTTTAGGCCTAATCGGATAAATGGTCCTCGTGATCATAAGGTATTTGGAAGATAGCCCATATGATAAAAAAATTCGGATTTAAACTATGTGGTCTAAGTCTGTTATAATTTACGTCCTTCCGTCATTCCTCCGTTAGGCTTGACAGAGAAAAGACCACATTGAGGGATGACAAGTCATCGGTCTTGACTAGGGATGGGCAACGGTTATGGCAGGCGGGTAACCGCGGTTATTTACCCATAACCGTTTATATTCATACCCGCATAATCGTTTACCCGTTGGGTAATTGTCTTAACGGTTATACCTATATCCATAACTATTTATAAACGGTTAACCATACCCATAACCGCATACCCATTTAACCGTAACCGTTTAATACCCGTTTACCCATTTACCCTTTTTAACCCGTTTATCTTTTCTTTTTTTTACCATTACTCCTTTTTCACCCGTCTACATGTTTTCTAACAACTTGAAAATTAAAAAAAAAACTGTCATAATTTTCTTTTTTTCTTTTTTTACAATTAAACACCGTTATAGTGCATTCATCGTACATTTCCGTATTTTAATTTTTTAAGTCCTTATACCATTCCAATAATTAAAATAATAGTTTACGGACGATATTTTTAACTGTTACCAATAATATAATATTTGCTAAGTATTATTGGGTTACAAAAATTGTTTAGAAGACATTTCTGTCAAAGCATATCTGTCAATTTCACGGTTACCCACAAGGAATTTAAATTAATTTGGTGAATTCCTTGATGATGAGAATCATCATTCCTGTAGCAGTGTTATTGAGAGAATGATCGATGAATTCTGTTGATGCACAAAATCAGCGAAGACTTTGGTACAACAGAAAGTGTCAGGTTTTGTGACCTTCGCTTGGTTGCTTGGTTGCTTCAGTCACTAGTGAGGATAAGTACGTAAATGAATAGAGACAGAGAAGCAAACACAGGATGTACGTGGTTCACCCAGATTGGCTACGTCCACGGAGTAGAGGAGTTCTTATTAGTAGTGAAGGGCTTACACAAGTAGAAAGGATCAAGCTCTCAATTTAGTGAGTTCTTGTGAATGATTTAACACAAAATGGCATTAGGCAATATTGTGGGGGAATGACCCCTATTTATAGAAAAATTTGTAGCTTTGTCACATTGACATGTGTCATGTTGTGATTGGTTCTTGATGTCGACACGTGTTGCGCTCTGATTGGCTTCTAATCTTGACACGTGTCGAGTAGTGATTGGCCTCCTGGTCGGAGGGGAACTCTTCTGGGTCCTTGACAGTATAGCGTTGGCCGGTGCTCGGTAGTTTCGGGATTGGTCAAGTATGGTACAAACAGTGCTCCCCTAAGTTCCCGAGTGAGGGAAACTCCTCGGTTGGGGACTTGCAAGATCCAATCCCTTGAGTAATCACGAAACTTCTAAGTACCGAAGTGTGGTCTGATCTTCATCTGCCCTTCTCTGGAAGTACCTTTCCTCCATCCGGGAATGGTGTATTTAGCTGATGTTGACGCACAAGGTAATGTATCAATTTCACTTGAAGCTTACTTGTAGTTTCGGGCTTGGTCAAGTGCGATACAAACCCTATAGTAGGAGTCCCCCAAGTCGCCGAGCTAGGAGATCTGCCGAAAGAGGTGACAGACAAGGTAAGCAGTCAAACTTCCAAGTAAGCAACCCAGGAGCAGAGGTTTGACTTCGGCTTCCGGTTGATTGTTCTCATTCTCCTTGTCTCTCATTCAACTGCCAGGATAAGGAGAAGCAAATGGATAAGAGATGATATGAGATACTTTTGCTTTTGAAGAAGTAACTTTCCACAGGCTTATTCTTGAACTGTGCTGGAGGGTTTTCTGGTGCCCTTCAGAGTATAAGGCCGACTCAAAAATTTGAGGGTCAAAACAAGTCCATCAAATCTAGAGTACGTTCGACCTTGATGATATGGGATACTATTGCTGTTGACGGAATAATGAATGTGGTATGGAAAGGTGTCGTGCTGTAGTGATCTGTTTCAGCCCACCGTTGAACCTTCTGCTTCAATCTTTTGCATGGCAGAAGTGGTGTGCAACCTTTGCATTTAAATGGTCCTTCAGAACATTCCTTCATAGTGACTCATTCACGCTTGGCAGCTTCAGTGTAAAGAGCCAATATCTGATCAACTGTCATGAGGTATTTGCCGGTGGAATTCGTGACCTTGACAGCAGTTGAGGATGAGTACTCGAGAGCAATGCTAAGTAAGCGACCAGGCAAAGGCTCCAGGCAGTCAGTTCCAAATTGGAGGTTTGATTTCAGGTTCCGACTGACTGCTCTCTTTCTCCTTGTCCTGCAGGTGTGGACAAGGACAAAGACAAAGACAGGGAGAAAGCATGATATGGGATACTCTTGCTTTCGACCCTGATGATATGAGATACTCTTGTTCTTGGTGTGGCTTATTTGCTGAGGTATTATCGGGGGGAAATAAAGCTGAGTATTTCGAGAGGTTATGTTGAGGGTGCCTTTTCGAATGCGAGAAAGGGTTGAGCATTTTTGCAGGTTTGCCTGTCCGTTGAGGAGGGAGGTCAATGTATATAGGGATTTCCCAATAACAAGTAGTAATGCTATTCCTTTACCCTTCTTGGTCACAGCAATGTAGTGGGAGCTGCCAGCTTCACGTGTTTTAATTTTGTCAGAGCACTTTGAAAAAGTGGTATGTGGTATCTGGAAAGCTGATATTACGTGTGAAGATTACAGACAAGCTTTATCTAAGGAAATCTGGCTCTCGAAGTTCTGAGAGTTGTGCCTCTTCGGTTTTCGAACAAGCAATCCCGTCGAGGATCTGACTCTCGAGATTCGGAAAGCGGTGCTACTCCGGTTTTTGAGAAAGTAATTATGTTGGGAGTCTTTTCTCGAATGTGAGTAAAGGTTGGACGTTCTTGCCAACCTGTCTTGCCGCAAAACACGGAGGTCGACACACATAGGGACTTTCCAGTTGTCAAGCAGTGGTGCTGTTCCTTTACCCTTATGGGTAATAGTAGGGTAGCTGGAACTTCGAAATTCTCGTGCCTAAACTTTGTCAGAGATCTTTGACAAAGTTATATGTGGTACCCGAGGAGTTGATGGTGCATATGGAGAGCGGTGATTGAACAGTAAGATTCACGTGCTTTCTACTTCACCAGAAATCTTCGACATATTGCCCGTAATTTCCGCAAAGCTGAGTGTGCATGTGACAGGTGCTGACGAGGCTGAAAAAGCAGGTGCTTCTTCGATTTCTGAGATCGGCCCTCGTGGTCTCTGAGCAGCCCAGCTTTTGAGAAAGCATTCGCCTCTTCGATTTCTGAGATCGGCCCTCGTGGTCTCTGAGCAGCCAAGCTTTTGAGAAAGCAAACGCCTCTTCGATTTCTGAAGCTCCGTCGAGTGCAGATTTTTATAGAGGCTGGCATTAAGTTCCACAGCACACTTGAATCTCTACCAGTAGAAGCTCATTTCTTGCACTTCTAAGATCTTGATTTGTCTGACCTCTTCCTTCTTCAACACATTTGAAAATGTCTGGACCCTCCGACCGTCGTTTTGACTTGAACCTTGGAGAAGAGACAGCCACGCCTTCTCCAGACAATATATGGCGCCCATCCTTCATATCCCCTACTGGTCCTCTTACCGTTGGGGATTCTGTGATGAAGAATGATATGACCGCTGCAGTGGTGGCCAGGAACCTTCTCACTCCCAAAGATAACAGACTACTTTCCAAACGGTCTGATGAGTTGGCTGTTAAGGACTCTCTGGCTCTTAGTGTTCAGTGTGCAGGTTCTGTGTCTAATATGGCCCAACGCCTATTTGCTAGAACCCGCCAAGTTGAATCATTGGCTGCTGAAGTGATGAGTCTCAAACAGGAGATTAGAAGGCTCAAGCATGAGAATAAGCAGTTGCACCGGCTCGCCCATGACTATGCTACAAACATGAAGAGGAAGCTTGACCAGATGAAGGAATCTGATGGTAAGGTTTTACTTGATCATCAGCGGTTTGTGGGTTTGTTCCAAAGGCATTTATTGCCTTCGTCCTCTGGGGCTGTACCTGGTAATGAAGCTTCAAATGATGAACCTCCAATGCCTCCTCCTTCTGGGGTTTTGTCAAGTACTGAGGCTCCGGATAACCACCCTCCGGTGCTTTCTCTTTCTGGGGCTCTACCGACTGCTGAGACTTCCCCTAAGCAACCTTTGTGAAGGCTCCCTTTTGTTTGTTTATTTTGACTCATGTATATGTACATATTTGTGGCTTATCGAAAATATTAATAAATAAGCTTTGCTTCATTTCAACATATTGTGTTAAATACACCAAAGCCTTCTTCATAAAGTTCTTTGAATTTTTGCTTTTGTTGAAACCTGTATTGTTGAAGCTTTGTGAGTGAAGCATGTAGTTTGAGGTAGTGTTCCCTTAATTTCCCGAGTGAGGAAAACTTCTCGGTTGGAGACTTGAAAAATCCAAGTCACTGAGTAGTCACGAACTTTTGAGTACCAAGGCGTAGTAGCATATGGTGGGAGTCCCCCAAGTCTCTAGTCGAGGGAGTTGACGAATGAGGTGTCTTGCTAATAGTCCATGTCGTAAGTACCAAAACTTCATTCTTTTGTTTTCTAAGTGGTAGCCCCGGACTTTTTCTTCATAGATTTTGTTGATGAAGGTTGCTAGGCCCGAATAAGTGGAATTGCAGAAGGTGTAACCGTTGGTGCATTAACATCATAATGGAAGCATCACAATGATGGAAGCATCACAATGATGAAAGCATCATAATGATGAAAACACCATAATGATGAAACATCATAATGATGAAAACACCATAATGATGAAACATCATAATGATGTTTCTTTGGTGGAATTGTTTTTCATTTCCCCTAACAACTGGAATTGTTTTTCAACATAACACCATCATCTGTAGGTCGAATCACAAAGTTGTCTTCATGAAAGTTGTTCGTTAATTCCTTAACTACAACATATCCAAATTGGAGAGCCATCGGAGCAGTACAACTCCAGAAATCCAGGTATGATGAGTGACTGTTTATCATTTGTCTGTCAACCCGTCAGATTTGTTGTGAGCTTGGAAACTCTATTTTCTCTTGCTCAGATCAGCATGCTTTCTTCATTGAAGTTGTTCCTCAGCTTGTGAACTACAACATATCCAAATTTGAGATCCCTCGGAGCTGTATAACTCAAGAAACTCAGGTATGATGAATGACTGGTTATTATTTTTCTGTCAACCCGTCAGATTTGTTGTGAGCTTCGAAACTCCATTTTCTCTTGTTCAGATCGGTATGCTTTCTTCATTGAAGTTGTTCCTCAGCTTGTGAACTACAACATATCCAAATTTGAGATCCCTCGGAGCTGTATAACTCAAGAAACTCAGGTATGATGAATGACTGGTTATTATTTTTCTGTCAACCCGTCAGATTTGTTGTGAGCTTCGAAACTCCATTTTCTCTTGTTCAGATCGGTATGCTTTCTTCATTGAAGTTGTTCCTCAGCTTGTGAACTACAACATATCCAAATTTGAGATCCCTCGGAGCTGTATAACTCAAGAAATTCAGGTATGATGAATGACTGGTTATTATTTGTCTGTCAACCCGTCAGATTTGTTGTGAGCTTCGAAACTCCATTTTCTCTTGTTCAGATCGGTATGCTTTCTTCATTGAAGTTGTTCCTCATCGACTCTTTCATAACATATCAAAAATTCAGGATGAACTAACGGTTAAATATTTCCAGATCTTCGAAACATCACAACAGCTTCGAAATCTGCAAGAAGCCGACTATCATGTTTGGAGCTTCAACACTTTAATTTCCGTCGCTCAAACAGAAATGGTTCCTTCTTGAAAGTTGTTCATATGCTCAAGAACTATAGGGTGTCCAAAATTCAGCTCCATTGGAGAAGAGCAGAGGTTGCAGAAATTTGATAGATGAAAGGAGGCGGAAGAGGGAGAGAGAGAAAAAGTCTCTTGGGTTGGATTTCTATTTTGGGGCAGATTCCAATTTTTGTAGCACCTTCATTATTGATGAATTGCTTGTACTTTTGTCCATTATGAAATTTGGGACTTTGGCTTGTTGTTGGATCTATTATAATATGTTTGGGAACATATATAAGTGAATAAATAAGAAGGAAAATTTTGGGCCCTTGTGGGTGTAAAACAAAAAATGTTTATGTTTACCCAAGTGTTTTTGTACAAGTTCAAGGGCATCTTGGGTTTTGTGAACAAAATTTGTTTATTTGGAGCAAGGTTTTGTGTTGAAGCTTTGTAGGTGAAGCTTTGGTGTTGAAGCTTTGTGGGTGAAGCTTTGGAGGTGAAGCTTTTCGGGTGAAGCTTGTTGGGTGAAGCTTTTTAGGTGAAGCTTTGTGGGTGAAGCTTTTTAGGTGAAGCTTTTCGGGTGAAGCTTTTTGGGTGAAGCTTTTTAGGTGAAGCTTTTCGGGTGAAGCTTTTTGGGTGAAGCTTTTTTAGGTGAAGCTTTGATGGTGAAGCTTTTTGGGTGAAGCTTTTTAGGTGAAGCTTTTTGGGTGAAGCTTTTTAGGTGAAGCTTTGATGGTGAAGCTTTTTGGGTGAAGCTTTTTAGGTGAAGCTTTGTGGGTGAAGCTTTGGAGGTGAAGCTTTTCGGGTGAAGCTTTTTGGATGAAGTTGTTTTTTTTTTTTTTTTTTTTTTTTTTTTTTTTTTTTTTGGCGCTTGACACGGTCTTCATTTGCTTGTTTTGTAGTGACTGTGGAAGACAGATTGCTTTCTGATTGAGAAGGGTTCCGGCATCGCTTGCTATGAATGTAAAAGAGTGAGGGCTGAGTTGGCTAAATTACCTCTTTATTGAATTCATTGCCAAATGGCCTTCATTACATAGGATGCCGAACGGCTATAGCTCAACACTTGTACATCGTGAGTCTATTTGTAGTAGTACTTCAAGTGATCAGCGTTCCATGGATGGCCAAGGGTCTTGCCATCGGAGCTTCTAAGTGTGTAAGAGCCAGGGCGACTGATGCCAATGACTTCATACGGTCCATCCCAGTTTGGACTAAGTGTGCCTTCACTCGGGACTCTGTCGCAGAGTAATCTTTTCTTTAAGACCCAGTCTCCTATTTTGAAAGAACGAGGCTTGACCCTAGAGTCATAATAGTTGGAGATGCGCTGCTTGTAGGCGACATTCCTCAAGTGAGCTTGGTTTCTGTGTTCCTCGACTAAATCCAAGTTGAGGGTGAGTTGTTTGTCATTTTCACTTTGAATGTAGTTCTGGACTCGGAATGTTGCTTGCTCGAGCTCAACAGGGACAACCGCCTCTGTGCCAAAGGCAAGTGAGAATGGAGTTTCTCCTGTTGAAATCCGATATGACCAAAGAACTTGGGGTACAAATTCTGGCCAACAGCCTTTAGCTTTGTCCAAGCTGGTTTTCAAAGTGCGCTTGATTATTTTGTTGATGGCCTCAACTTGTCCATTAGACTGGGGATGAGCTGGAGAGGCAAAGCATAAGTTGATGTTGAACTTAGAGCAGAACAACCTGAACTTCTTGTTGTCAAACTGTCGCCCATTGTCAGTGACTATCGCATTGGGAATGCCGAATCTACAAAGGATGTTCTTCCACACGAAGTCTTCTATCTTTGCCTCAGTAATGGTTGCCAAGGGTTCTACTTCGGCCCACTTTGTGAAGTAGTCCACTGCAACGACTGCGTAACAGACTTTGCCCTTCCCTGCCGGCATTGGGCCGATCAAATCAAGTCCCCACTGGGCGAAGGGCCAAGGGCTGATCATAGGAGTAAGAGGCTCTGGAGGGGAATGAGGAATAGTTGCATATCGTTGACATTTGTCACATGAGCGGGATACTTTGATGGCATCCTGGTGGAGTGTTGGCCAGTAATATCCTTGGCGAAAAGTCTTGTGTGCTAGGGACCGAGATCCAGCATGATCTCCACAGACTCCCTCATGTATTTCCCGAAGGACGATTTCCGCCTCGGCAGGCGTAAGACACCTTAAGTATGGCAGGCTAAAACCTCGCTTATAGAGTTGATCATTGATGATCAGGTAGCGGGTAGACTTGTATCGAATTTGCTTAGCCTGGACTTTATCATTTGGGAGGGTGCCATGAGCAAGGAAATTATAGATCGGGGTGATCCAACTATCCCCCTGTTGTAAGTTGCATACTTCTGCGGCCATGGTGCTTGGTGTTGCCAACAGTTCGACATGAATTTTTCTTCCAATCTTGTCTTCCACAGCTGAGGCGAGGCGAGCCAGGGCGTCTGCATGACTGTTTGCCGCTCGAGGAACTTGGGTGATCTGGTAGTGGAAGTGCTTGAGCAAAAGTTGTGTTTGCGCAAGATATGCTGCCATGGAGCTGTCCTTAGCATCAAAGTTGTTGGTAACCTGGTTGACCACTAATTGGGAGTCACTGAAAATATCAATTTGTTTAACCCCGAGGTGTTTGGCCAAACGTAATCCTGCTAGAAGGGCTTCATACTCGGCCTCATTGTTTGATGCTTTGAATTTGAAACGAATAGCATACTCCATTGCTACTTTGTCGGGCGTAGTCAAGACTAGTCCCGCTCCACAGCCCTGTTGGTTGGATGAGCCATCAACATACAGACTCCATGTTGAGGTCGTTGATTCTACTTTCTGAGCTTCCGATGGTAATGAAGCTACTGCTTCAGGTGTAGAAGCAATGTCAACAGGATATGTGAAGTCGGCTATGAAATCTGCTACTGCTTGACCTTTTTCGGCTGGTTTTGGTTGGTAGGAGATGTCAAACTCACCCAATGCTATCGCCCATTTGATCATTCGTCCAGACGTGTCAGGACTCTGGAGTATCTGTCGAAGAGGGTGATTGGTAAGCACGATGATGGCGTGTGCTTGGAAATAAGGGCGAAGTTTCCGAGCAGACATGACCAATGCTAGAGCTAATTTCTCAATGTTGGAGTATCGTGTCTCCGCATCTTGTAGGGCCTTGCTAGCGTAGTAGACGGGCCGTTCGACACCACTGTCCATTCGAATAAGAACAGAACTGACTGCTGAAGCCGAAACCGATAGATAGATGATGAGAGTGTCACCAACTTCTGGTTTGGAGAGCAGAAGGGCTTTACTCATGTACTCTTTGAGATTCCTGAATGCCTTGGCACATTCCTCCGTCCATGTAATGTACTTCTTATTTCCCTTGAGTGCTTTGAAGAAAGGAGCACATCTGTCTGTGGCCTTAGAGATGAATCTGGTTAAGGCTGCCACCTTGCCAGTAAGGCTTTGGATGTCTTTTGAAGTTATTGGCTCTTTCATGTCGAGGATTGCTTTGATCTTTTCAGGGTTAGCTTCAATGCCTCGTTGGCTAATCATGAAGCCTAAGAATTTGCCAGAGCCCACGCCGAAGGCACATTTGTTGGGGTTCAACCTCATTCGATACCTCTTTAGAATGGTGAAAGTTTCAGATAGGTTGGTGATGTGTTGGTCAGCATGTTTGCTCTTGACTAGCATATCATCAACGTAAACTTCCATGCTCTTCCCAATCTGTTCGGCGAACATTGAATTGACCAGTCTCTGATAAGTTGCTCCTGCATTCTTTAGGCCGAAAGGCATGACCTTATAGCAATACAGTCCCCTGTCAGTAGTGAAAGCCGTATGTTCTTGGTCTGAGGGGTTCATGAGGATTTGGTTGTATCCTGAATAAGCGTCCATGAAGCTCAAGAGCTCACACCCTGCCGTAGAGTCTATAAGTCTATCAATGAGAGGAAGAGGGAAACTATCCTTCGGGCATCCTTTGTTTAGGTCGGTGTAGTCGACACACATTCTCCACAAGACCTTTTGAAGCAGGAGACTTTCCTTGGTCGGATTTTTCTTAACAAGGACAACATTTGCTACCCATGTTGGGTAATTAACTTCACGGACGAAGCCTATGTCCTTGAGTTTATCAACTTCTGCTTTCATCGCCTCGTATCGCTCAACATCATAAGATCTTCGCCTCTGTTTTGCTGGTTTGGTCTTGGGATCAATACTCAAGTGGTGACAGATGATATCGGGAGAGATGCCCGGCATATCTTTATATGACCAAGCGAAGACCTCGGCGTTCTCTTGCAAAAAGGAGATCAGCGACAACCGAAGGAGTGGTGACAAAGTAGTGCCAATCTTCACCATGCGGTCTGGATGGTCTTTGGAGATAGAGACATTCTCTAACTCTTCAGCGGGTTGTGCTTGCTGGGTGAAGGAGTCATCTCGAAGGTCGTCGGGTTGACTGTTGCTATCAGGAAGATCCAAGTTCGCTTCATCTAGGCTGGTCTTTACGACTTGGTTATGTATAGAGAGAGTCTCCTTGGGGACAGACAGGTGTTGTTGTTTGACTGAAGTGTTGTAACATGATCGTGCACTAAGCTGATCTCCTCTGATGTAGCCGTTGCCATGGGGGGTTGGAAATTTCATCAACAGCATATGTGTGGATACCATAGCCTTGAGATCATTGATGCCTGTGCGCCCAAAGATGACATTGTATGCCGTCGGGCAATTGACCACTAAGAAGTTAGTGGTAATAGTAGCTGTGTAGGGGCCTGTACCAATGGTGAAGGGTAAGTGTATACTCCCTAAAGGTTGCACGATATCGCCAGAGAAGCTTATCAGAGGAGAAATCGAGCGATCTAGCAAGTGTTCAGCTACATTAAGTGCCTTGAAAGCTTCAGCAAACATGATATTGACTGAAGCACCTGTGTCTATCAGGATTCGTTTCACATCAAAATTTGCTATGTGAGCTTCCACGATCAGCGGGTCATTGTGAGGGTAGATTATACCTCTTTCTTCCTCAGGGTAGAAACATATTGGATCCCAGTTAGGCTTTTGATACTTGCCTCCTCTGATGTCTTCCACGTGAAACACTTGATGGCCAGGTCTCAAAGTTCGTTCACTGCTTTTCATGGCCCTATTGGAAGATTCAGATATGGGTGTGCCGCCGCTTATGGAATATATGACATTCACCTGGCGTTGGTTACGGTTATCCCTTTGAGGGTGAAGAAGGAATTGATCAATTTTTCCTTCTCGTGCCAAAGTTTCAATACGATCACGGAGGATGATACATTTTTCGCTATCATGGCCGTTATGCTCATGGTAGCAACAAAACCTGCTCGCGTTATTCGGGGGCGTGTAATCTGGGTGCCTCGGCTTTGGCTTTGGTATCAGGTGAGCTATGCTGGGGTAAATGGCCGCGCATGTGGCATTCAAGGGCGTGTATGTCTCATACCTTGGGGTAGGGGGTATCTTGACGCGGGTTTGACCCACTGCATTGACTGCCTTGGGGCGAGCGTTATTGTGGCGATACCCTTGGTTATCGGGATAGTGTCCCTTACTCTTTTTACTGAAAGGAGAGTGGTGAGGATGGAAATCCTTCCTCTTGCCTTGAAATTGATATGTCTGTTGATTCGGTGAAGCATTATGCAAGGCATGGGGAGGTGCCACTGCTGTTTGGGAAGTCGAGGTCTTCTCATTTAGGTGAGTCTGGCTTCCACCTCCCACTTGTTGATAAAGGATGGTTGTAGGGGGTTTCTCCTGATATGTCTTTGCCTCGGCGGAGGCATGGTTATAAGCCTGCGCCATTACCTCAGAGTAAGTCTTCCAAGTATTGGCATTGATCATGTATTTAAAGAAACAATCACGTAGGCCTGCCGTGAAGGCTTTGAGGGCAGTCTTGTCGTCTGCCTCGGCACACCGGGAGTATTCATGGCTGAAGCGGCCAGCATACATACGTAATGACTCGTCTGGCTTCTGGCGGATAGTGTACAAGTCATCTGCAGAGTGCAAGCGATCGGTTTGGAAAATGTGTTGGGAAACAAATAGTTTCCTCAATTCCTCAAATGAGTCTACCGTCTCAGGTGTAAGACGACAATACCAATTTAGAGCTCCACCAGAGAGGGTGGAGGGGAAGAGAAGACATCGCTCGTCGTCGGTGTGCATCCGGTATGCCATGGTGGACACAAAGAGGTTAAGGTGCTCAATCGGGTCCTCTTTTCCAGTATAAAGTTGCAAGCCAAGCTTTTGCTTTGTCTTTGCTTGAAGGGGGGTGTTGAGGATCCTCCTTGTAAGAGGGCCAGGCCTGGGTTGGTTCCAGTCAGGTATTTCAGCCTGACGTTCAGCCTTCAACTTGTTTACTTCCTCAAGAAGTTGTAGGACAAGGGGGTCCTGAGCGGAGTTATGTGTCACTGGAGCTTTCTTTCGTAAATCTCCATCTCCTATTGGAATTAGGAAGGTTTGATCAAGGGCATGTGATTTTTCCCTGGACTCGCTGTACTGGCTTCCAGGGTATGTCTGTCGG
This sequence comes from Malus domestica, assembly GCF_042453785.1. Lineage (NCBI taxonomy): Eukaryota > Viridiplantae > Streptophyta > Magnoliopsida > Rosales > Rosaceae > Malus > Malus domestica. The sequence goes on from NC_091673.1 coordinate 10,486,916, forward strand.
AACACCTCTGAGTCCCCTGTACCCTCATGTCTCTCTAGGACTTGTTGCCCCTTCCCCAAATTGGTGGCCGGCTTGGGCCGTGGCAGGGGACCGAGTCTCTCAGAAATCCTTGGGTCATTGATCTTTGAGCTTATATGGATGGAATTCTCTCGACGTTGCTTCAGGAAATCCCGACAATCGCGAAAGACGGCTTTCGATCCTTCTGCCCCTTCAGCAAAGAGGTGTCTCCCTCCACTTCTCATGGTTCGGGTCGAAGCAACTGGGTTAAGAGAAGCCTCATGTTGATTATCAAGTCGAGGGGTAATCTGTTCCCTATCAGGGATATCTATGTCGAATGCATGTGACCCTCCATGTTGGAGGGCACCCAGTTGATGGTTGACTTCCACGGGGGCAACAAGCTCGCGTGTCTGAGCTTGCCTAGCTTCGTGGAGTGTCTCGAAGAGCTTCTCATATTGCTCCTGGAGGACCTCATTCCTCATTGCTATCTTGTTGTTCTGAGCTTCCAACTCATCGACTTTAGCTTGAAGAAGAACTCGTTTTCCTTCCTTCTTTCGTTGTTTCGCACTATGTGCAAGGGGGGTGTCATTCTGTGTGCTGTGGCTTCCTTCGCTTCCCATGTTGGAGAGGGATGCCTGATCAAAAGAAAGTGTACGAATGATAGAAACCAGCTTGACACAGCTGAAGAGAGTAGGAATAAGTGTCGTTTCCCACAGACGGCGCCAAATGTTGATGCACAAAATCAGCGAAGACTTTGGTACAACAGAAAGTGTCAGGTTTTGTGACCTTCGCTTGGTTGCTTGGTTGCTTCAGTCACTAGTGAGGATAAGTACGTAAATGAATAGAGACAGAGAAGCAAACACAGGATGTACGTGGTTCACCCAGATTGGCTACGTCCACGGAGTAGAGGAGTTCTTATTAGTAGTGAAGGGCTTACACAAGTAGAAAGGATCAAGCTCTCAATTTAGTGAGTTCTTGTGAATGATTTAACACAAAATGGCATTAGGCAATATTGTGGGGGAATGACCCCTATTTATAGAAAAACTTGTAGCTTTGTCACATTGACATGTGTCATGTTGTGATTGGTTCTTGATGTCGACACGTGCTGCGCTCTGATTGGCTTCTAATCTTGACACGTGTCGAGTAGTGATTGGCCTCCTGGTCGGAGGGGAACTCTTCTGGGTCCTTGACAGTATAGCGTTGGCCGGTGCTCGGTAGTTTCGGGATTGGTCAAGTATGGTACAAACAAATTCCTTGCTAATTTATTGGGTGCTAAGTATTATTGGATCGAGAACATGATTTGTGTTAGTTTTACATATATAAAATAAATGGGTAAACGGTTACCCGTTTATAACCGTGGTTAATACTCATAACCGTCCATTTAAGTTTCGTGAGTAAACGGTTATACCCATAATTGTTTATTTATGTAAACGGTTACCCATAACCATAACCGTTTAATTTAAATAGGCGGATAACCGCGGTTACCCATAACCAATGGGTATTTGCTCATCCCTAGTCTTGACCTGCAACACCTCCTCCGGCGACGCGCTGTCGACCACGGGCAGTGCAGCCCATGACTGTCCGAAGACAAAAAGATGAAGATATGTTGTGTGTTGAGCTATGGGAAGCTCTCAGTAGAGACTTGCGTACTCCTTTCACATAACACAAAGTTTTCATCAAAATATGCAGTCCAAGCTCTTGTCTATCAGCAATCCAAGCTCAAAAGGTTACTCCACACAACCAACAATCCCAAGTCCTACACCGACTCCCCTTATAGCGCCATAACTGAGGCCGAAAATAGAGAATTGAGGAAAGATGATGCCAATGTACAACTTGTGCTTTATGCTGGGAAAATCGATCTCTCAAATGACAATGAGAAGCTCAGAGCACATCTGCAAGGCATGCAGTGCAGGGTCATGGAATTGGAAAAACGTTGCAAGAAAATGAAATCTCAAATGGCGAAGTTTTCGAAATCGAAAACACCAAGCCACACCCGGGCGATGCAGCCCATGACCCGGTTCGAAGCAACCCGACCCAAGACATCAAACGGCTAGAGGAGAGCCGCGTAGTGCAACAGGCGTTTAACTTTGTTGATTGGTTGAGGTAGAGATTGGAACTCGGATATCAAAGTTTGGAGTTTTAAGGGGACGAGCTCGGCGGTTTTGGAGGAGGGGGAGAGGGTGAGGGCGGAGCAGGAGAAGATGGAGGCGGAGCCAGGGTTTTGGGGAGGCGGCGACGGGTGCTTTAATGGGTTGGGATTGGAAGACAGTAGCGTTTGGATGCATTTGAGGGATTTGAAGGGTGTGGGCTGGGGAGTGGCCGGAAAGTGGTATTTTCTCTGTCAAGCCTAACGGAGGAATGACAAAAGAGCATAAATCCTAATAGACTTAGACCACAAGGGTTTAAATCCAAATTTTTTTACCACAGGGGCTATCTTCCGAATACCTTATGACCACGTGGACCATTTATCCGATTAGGTCTTATTTTTATTTTCAACATATCTCTTCACGTGTGGTAAATTTTCAAGCCTAGTATGTAGAGCACGTGCAACCGTTGGACTTCACACAACAACTTGTTCTGATACCTTGAAGAAAGTTAAGATTTCACCATAAAACCCTGACTTATAAGTCCATGCAAAGTCCCTCCTATCTATGTGAGATCCATTCTCAATAAAAATAAATTACTAGCACTATAGTATAGGATGTTGGCAGGTTGGGCTGGGGACATGTAGATGGGTCCAAGAAGGGCTGCAGGCCTTCTCAGGAGTTGGGCTAGGCTGCGTGTCACGCCCCGGACCCGGGGTCAATAGGAAAAATAACTCTGAATCCGAAACGTGAGATAAAAGCTAACTAATTAAAATAAAACTGAAATAACGGAGTGAAAAATAAAATTCTTCTTATTTAAAATAACTCAATAATTATTTACAAGGCTAAATAAATAAATACAAAATTATATCCTCACACTTAATCTGATCTCATCCTGTCTACCCTTTTTTTTACTATTTAGTTCTTAAACCTGCATAACAATAGAGGGGTGAGCTTCAACAGCTCAATAGGGACATAACTTTATCACAATAAATTGAAAATATTAAATTAAGTGTCATAAAATCATGTAATCAAGTACCAAATCATTATCATCAACAATGCATGAGTGCGATACAATACTCTTCATCTCTACCCGTTAATTCATATAATAAAACACGCGGACCTGCACATCGCATACCATGCATTTTACCTCTACAGTAGTGGTTCGAATGTTCTAATATACAAATTAACCCCCTGTAACTCAATCATCCCAATTTCCCTTTTTGTTAGTCATATTGCCAAAACCTTCGTCGCCAGTCCCGAATTACCCTTAAAGAATTTGTGTATTGTGGGCTCGCCTGAGACCTAGTACCTGCTAAGAGTTTGGCTAAACTACACAAAGGATCATTTCCAACTACCCTCATTTCCAGTTCCTTTCTCAACATCGAACTTCCAACTATTCTCATACATGAGTAATGCACAAATAATCTCATTTCATCATTCACATGTACCACAACATATTCTCAGCGAATAGCATTTCACCAATAATTCTATAACCAATAACAAATAAACACACAAGAGCAGTATTTGTCCAATTAGTAAACCAGATCACATTAATCAACCAACAAGATCAATAACAATAATAATATAATGTTTCACGAAATTTAATAAAGCCAGTCTCCGTAAAGGTCTGCCATATTTCCCCTACCTGGATTCCAAAGCATAGCTCCGAGATAATAACACAAAGAAGTATAAGAAAATCACTATATGCAAGACAAGAACTTTAATCCCAGTCAAAGCACTTGAGATTACTAACTTAACAACACCCATTTCAAATACCCTTTTGATTGATCTAAAATAATGACATGGTCATAAGAGAACATTTGAATGAGTACAACTTGCAGAAAAAGGGACAGGTGAAATACAAATATAAATATGCATGCTGTCTTCTTGGTGTATAAGCTGGGAACATAACTTTAGCCAATAATTAAATAAAGTCTTACATATGATTAATGAATAAGTAAACTAAACCACATATATAAGCAAATTACCAAATGTATGACATGAACTCTAATCCTAATTAACATATTTAAGTTTAGCGATTCCGCAATACTAATTCACAAGTTATTATATATACATCAACTCCAAACACATGCTTTACTTGATACAGTTGAAACTATACCTATGAACATATGCGGATAGTTCCATGCCGAGAAAGCTAGCTTGGTTTACTCTGGCTTGTGCAAAGTTATATGCATGAATACCAGCATATACGTAAATAGTTTCTCTCAAAACCAATAAGAAAGATATATGTGCGAATTAATATGCTCAAGTCCTCTTTTATACAACAACCTCTAATAAAGGGAAGATATAATATTTAGCATGTGATAATTATATATAGGCTCAATCTTATCACTTTTGTGTAGGTAAGATGATCTCCAATTGTAAAGTCTGATAGCCAAACGTCTATGCAGATATACTTACATATATACTACAAACCAACAGAGATGAAACACGACTGAGTTGTACAATATATAGAGCTATGGAAAGACTAAAAAAATATGAGAATCATTACCCATATTTACCCTGCTACAGATTTGACACCGCCGATTAAGAAGCACCTCAGCTTCCGGTTTCTTACACCCTTCTCTTTCTCTCACTCTCTTTTCCTCGTAAGATACTAATGTCCAAAACGAAATGCAAGTGTAGCTCCCTATTTATAGTCAGAGAAGGCAGCAACTTCTTAGAGTGCTGAACAAGCACTTAGAGCACCTTGCTGGCAACACCCCAGCCACCCTTATCCATATATTTCTTTGGCCATCTATAAACTTCACACGTCCAGCTTGAAAGAGTGCTTAGCAAGCACCACTAATGGCTGCCTTAGAAATTGAGACACCTCATAAGACAAATAAAATATAAACTAGTAAAAAGAATATAAACCATTACAAAATTAAAATGAATAATTTAAAAATATAGTTTTTAAGTCAAATAATACTGAAAAAGTCTATTAGACTTATTTGATCAAAATAAATATTTTTTTTATATAAATATAAAATACAGGTCTTCACACAACCTTCAATTCCTTAGTTTCTGGTAAGAGTGTGCTAATAACGTGTTGTAGGCATATTTGACTGAACTATATTTAGGACTAGAAAAGGGAGAGAGGCCGGTGGCAAGAAAGAGAGAAGAGAAAAATTTAATTGTGAGGTGTGTGTTGTATCACCACATTGTGCCTTTATTTATAGCAATATGATAGATTAAATCCTTACCCTAATAGGATTACAACTATAATAGGATAATAACTACTAAAGGGAATATTCAGAGGTATCACTAAATACACTAGGATTTACACAACACATTCCTATTCTAAATATGATTGCAATATTATTCAATTTTTTTTAACAAACAATATTATCTACACTAAGAGGGAGCATGTGGGCTTAGCCTCATAATGGGCTAGCAATAATGTGGTTCAAAATCGTTTTTAGTGAGAATCGAACCTAAGATGTCTAATTTACAAGTGAAGAGGAATACCACTAGACCGTAGTACTAAGTGACGTTATTCAAAATTTAAAATAGAATTCTCAGTCAAGTATTGAATTGTCCTTATGAAAAAGATTCGCGATTGTATTTTTTTTCTTTTCATTAGAAAACAAAATTAGGGGAAGGGAGGTTATTCCATTCCAAGACTAGAGCGTATCACAAGATTTTTTAAGGATTCACAGAGGGGGCTTCAGTCTTTTTTTTATTTATTTATAAATTATATAGATTTCACGCAAGAGGGATTGTCGGCAACAGGACTCGAACCTAAGTCTTGATCTATTAAAGAAAAATATCTTTATCAACTCAAATAATTCTGAATAAAATTTGTGTTTATATCTTACATTTGATAACTATTTCAATTTTTCGTTTCATGTGCAAGTGAAATTTCACTTGGTGGTCAAATTGTGAATTCGAGGTCATAATGAATGGGCAAGTGATAAATAGCATGTAGCATGTTGATAAAAAACAAATCGAAGGTATGATGAATTTTTGGTTGGCAAACGAAAATTAAAATTGAAATTGGTTTTACACAGATTTCAAAGATTGCATTGATTTTGAAATTGAGAAATGTTAAGGAGAGTTTCTCGAACTCTCCGTCACCTTATGTTTTTAATTGGGTTCTTTAGAAAATGGCCCTTGAAACTCTTATTTTCCAAACAAAAACCCACCTAATATTAAATATCCAAATAAAACCCAAATTTCAAATAGAGTACCATGTAGACAAATATGTAACCAATTATTATCACATATTTACAACTTATGCCACAAAACCCTAATTATGTCAATAAATATTATTACTTACCCTAATTATGATTAGTAATTAACCCCATATGGAAAATTTCACCTTTCTTGTATGGTAAATATTAGGAATATATATATATATATATATATATATATATATATATGTATTAATTTAACCATGTTCATAAACAATTATGGGCACATTTTTCATATGAAAAAAAAAATCCTTGTACAATCAGTTATTTTGCATCAAATAATATTGTTGGATAAAAAACAATAAAAAACCAATTAATATTCTTTTATGTTGTAGGTAAATTATTTTACCTAGATTATTACATACGTTAGGCATATTTTGTTTGTTATCATATATGCTTGTTAAAAATAATTTATCTATATTTGTATGTAAAATATAAGTAAATTAATTTTGAATCAAATAGCATTTATTTTGTAGGTAAATTAAAATAGTAGTTCCATTATTTTGGTAAAGTTAAACAGTGCCTAAATTATTTCGTAAGAATTAAACCAAGACAAATTATCTCTACTAAAATAAAACAGTAGATATTCGACAAAAAATAAATAAAAAATAAAACAGTAGATACATTATTTTCTTATAAGATTAAACAATAGGTAAATTATATTGTAGGTACATTATGTTTGTAATATAAAAAAAAGAAATTGAAATTTATAAACAAAAAGTAGTAGATATATTATTTTTTAATCAAATTTCCTTTATTTGTAGGTGAATTATTTTCATGCATTATTATATATATTGGGCACATTTTACTACTAATATATATGTGTGCAATAATTTACCTATATTATTATATAAAATATAGATAAATTTATTTTGAAATCAAATAACATTTTTTATATTACAAACATAATGTACCTACAATATAATTTACTGGATATCCGATCCCGTCCTACACCTATTAGGACTATGAACCTAGTCCTTAGCTATTAGGACTATGAACCTAGTCCTTAGCTATTAGGACTATGAACCTAGTCCTTAGCTAAGCTGGATTAATTTCCTGGATATCCGATCCCGTCGAGACTCCCCATTGCACTAGGATTCGTCTTAACCGCCCTAGGTTTGGACTCCCACGGGTTGACCGATCCATGGTCCTTTTGCCGCCCGGCCTCCTGGGCCGAGAGTGATCCTACCCTCGGCCCAAACTATTATTTTGGGCCCAAACACATCCATACATAACAATTGGTGTGGTATATTCATATCACAACATATGAACAGTAAGAACTAGCATTCTCATTGAGACTAGAACTCGTAGGGATAAAAATAGATTACGGATAGAATCAAATTTGCGAATACAATCTCCTTAGAAAGAAAATCATGTCTCATATTAGCCTGCTTTGGTTTCCTTGCGAAACTTTTGTTATCGGGCTAGCATACACTCTATATGTTTCTAGTGATTCACATGATATTATCAAATGAAAGTCTTGGATAAGAATTTATAACGCACTATGACGTTCTTGTTGACGATCCTTTACTCCGATAGCATCTAGAGTTCATCTCTTTGAAATTGCTTTCGTTTTTCAAAAACCAACGGGGAAATTCAGTTTTCAAATCATAATTGTCACAAAAATAAATGTTTTCGTTCAGGATTGTGGGTGACTTGTAATACCAAATCATGTTATGTGCCAGCGTAGAGTTTTACGTGGAGGTAAAACTATAGTCCCAATATATTTTCATATAGCTTTTATTAAAGAACGAGATCCACGTGACTTTTGGCATCACCTATTCTTCCTAGTCCCTAAATTATAGACCATTATTTATTTATGATTGTGACAGTTTGTCACGAATCATTACGCTCGTACAAGGTTCTTACTCTCATTATTAATGAGAGACTTATTTTCTACACATCTTTTTATATGTGGTGAATTTTCAAGCTTAGTACGTAGAGCACGTGTAGCTTTTAGAATTCACATGACAACTTGCTCTAATACTATGAAAAAAGTTGAGGTTCCACCATAAAATCTATTGGTATAGAGAGTATGCCAACTTACTTATAAATTCATGCAAAGTCTCTCCTATCAATATGAGATTTATTCTTAATAAGAATAAAACACTAGCACTACGGTGTATTGATATTGTTCTGCAACTTGTAAGTGATGAGTCTCATATTCAACTTCTACAAATGATGAATCTAATATCTTATTCTTGTGGCTAGTAGTGCGCGTCTTATCTCAATTCTCACACTAGCACTATAGTCAGGTGAAGTTATTCTCCAACTATATGTAAGGTGAACTTTAACTCTTATAAACTATAAATTCAAAGGAAAATTAATGAAAATGCTTGAAAACTTATAGTTTTAACGATAAGGATAAAATAAATGGTAAAATGAATAGTACTATGATTGATTTTTAAGTATAATAATATAATTTTTTATTAAAGTAAACAATACCAAGAACTTTTCGATAAAGTTTTCTAAATTCAATACCTAATTACTATGATTAGTTAGCGTGCGACTTAGAACATCCTTCTAGAGAAAAAGTAGATAAAATAAAATTTTCTCCAGCAAACTTATTCAAACTCTCTGACCCCATCTTATTTGCTTCACCAACTTAAAAAACCTGACTTAATTATTAGGCACAATGTATCAACTGACCAATCGTCCACTTGTTGCGTAAGAACAAAACCACCAATATCAGTTTGTCAACCGTTTGGATTTGAGAATCAAATTAGTATTTAATTAATGAAGTAATTAAGTTTACAATAGTACCTGCATAATCCTAAATCCTTGCGTACACTTCCGGATTACAATGTATTAGTTCGTTCAGATCATATTCTTATAGGAGTCCTGGGTTGATATGTAATTTAATTTCTAATTTACTCAAAAGGAACGAGTAAGATGTGATGTAGAATAGAAGGTTGAGAGAATCGAAGAACAATTAAAAATGCGTAAGGCCCAAACACTACAAATTTAGACTTCAAATTTTTATTTGTGCCCATAATCTATCGTTTCAAAGACAATGGCGAGGTGAACAAGACACAATGCTCGACGTATGAATATTTTTGGCCAAATTCCTTTGTTTACTAGCCTCAAACGAGATTTTACAATTTTTTGGACCCTTATGTAATTTGGTTTTCCCATTTTTACTCTAAGAGCAACTTCACCGCTAAACAAACCCTAGGCAATAGGCAACTCAATCTCCCAAAGTGAACAACAACTGTCCTTAGTGAACCGTAACTGTCCAAGTGTATCTCCACTCCTAAATTGAATAGCCCAGGCTATTGGAATTAAAATATTTGTTTATAAAATAATAAAAGATAATTTTGTTTTTAATTTTGGACGTTTAACCAAATCTCGGTGGAAGAGCAATGTTAGGTATTTATAGAACTATAAATTTTTTTGTTAACCTTTTCAATATTTTTAATAAATTTTCTGTATTTTTTTAATAATTTGTATCTAACCTAATTAATATGGACCATTTGATTACATTGTATGATTAATCCAAAAGCCCAATTTAGACACGTAATTTCAACGGTAATAATAGGATTTTCTCTTTTTAATTTTTTTTTAAGCTCGAAAAATTTGGACCAATATCTAACAGACCAGATTCCGCCACGTGGACAAGCCGTTATTTCGAATCCAAATTTTTTTAACCATAAGAAATCCAATGGCCGAGAAATTTAACGGTTGAAAATCCGACGGTAAAGGTGCCGTAGCCCCTAATTCTAAAGCACTGGGTGCGCCTGCAGCGCGAGCCCGCCCGATTTCTTGTCGGCTCACCCACCGATTGTTGCACGTGTAGTTCGCGAGCCCAGCACATAAAAAAAGAAGGCTAATATGGCTGACGTCACTCTATCCAGTCGTTGGGCCTGGAGATTGATATGGGCCGGAGTTGCTCTAAAAACGTTTTAAGGCTAAGGGGCACTTTAAAAGTAACAAATTCAACATGTGGAGGGTCATCATTGCAAATGATTGTTACTTGGCCACAAATGAGGCTTTTGTACCAAAGTTTCAAACTCTAAAGAAAATGGAATGAAATTGTTGCCACGTGGCACGTCACTAGCTAGGTGGTTCATAAAACTAAAGTCACGGCAGGTAATGGGATAACGATTAGAAAATTGCCTTTTGAAATTGTTGCCACGTGGCACGTCACTAGCTGGCTTGGTGGGTCGCCATTGCCTTTTGAAAATTGCGCATAAGGATTTCAGACTGGTGAAGAATTTGGGCGCGTTTGCCGTTCGAAATCCAGTTGATTGATGGAGAAGGAAGGAATTGGATTCCATTCAAATTTACTTTATATAGGAATTTTAAGAATCCTTACATTTTAATCATTCATCGTATATCGAGAAGATTAGAAAATATTTTACTTTTTTATTTAAAATTCAGCATAAATAATATCTGATAAAAATTAACTGTACAATGTACGATAACCGTTAAAATGTGGAGATTTTATTTTCGAGAAGGGAGGGCCCAACGCAACGCACGCTTACCCTGACAGCGCAATATTCCAATTTCTTCCTCAACTGCCTCTCTTTTTTCCATTTATTTATTTATTTTAAATTCATAATGTTCTCTTGCTGTCTCTACTAACGTAAGCCGCATGGTTGGTTTTTGTAATCTCACGATATTCTACTCCCATTTCACCTAGTCTCGAGAAGAACTCACATCTATTAACGCATGTGCGAGCGATCGCCAGTAATATTTGCCGGTAACATATTGCCTTAACAAAAATCTCCTCAAGTACGTTGGAATTAGAAATTAAGGCAGACTAAAATGCACCGGTTCTAATTATTTTCGTAACAAAAAAACCGATAAATGAAAAACTAATTTGTCTTAAAATCTTGATTATCATCTCACACGTTATCGGTTCATTTTAGAGATGAAAATGCTATTTACTCTTCGAAAAATAATAATTAATTTTTTCGCTTAATCGCAAATAAATAAAATAAAATAAAATACACATGTTTTTAGACAAACAATGAATACCAGACAGCGATTCTCTCTCCTCTCATCTCACTCTCTTGTTTCCAGTTTCCACGCCCAGTTTTCCATCCTGTCACGATTTCCCCAAAATTCATTTTTCTGCAATTTTTTGCTGTTATTATTTTTGAGTAAATAAAGTTTCGATTTTTTACCCAAGGAGTAAGACCGTGGAGGATTGCAGTTAGGGTTTCGTCGTTAAACCTCCTGCAAATCTCGTTCGGAGGCGACAGAAGCTGTGGAGTGTTTCGGAATCGTAGAAAGGGGGAAGGTTAGGTTTTCTTGCGGACTCGATTTGGGAGGGGTTAGTCTCTGGCGACAATGGCCAGCAACTTGCCGATGAGCCCGCAGTTGGAGCAGATCCATGGCGAAATCCACGACAATTTTCGAGCCCTCGCGTATGTCTCTGTATTTTCGAGTTAGCATTTCGATTTTCATCGGTTACTGAATAAATTTCAGAGCTTTGATATTTCTTCAAGTGTTTGAATTTTATGAGCATTGTTGATTGTGTGAATTCGATGATTTCTGAGAGTCCTAGAATGTTTGACATTTGACGAAAGAAATTAGAGGGATGGGAAAATCAATTTGCTTGTTTTGTAATTCGTTTGTGTATTCTTACGAAATTTAGTTAGATTGATGACCGTAAACTGTAGTTGAGCATTATTGATTTACCGTAGATTCAGTTGCTAAGGCGATTCGAAGAGGATATGTGCTTCCTCAGCTGTTCCAATAATACTCAACCTCTTTTCGATGTTTTCGGGAGTGTTGAGTAACATTGTTTCTCTTTGGAAACTTAAAGTGGGTGTCTTTTGGATAACACAAATAAATTTACTAGCTTTCAAGACTCGAGTTGCTCTATCGATTTTGCACATTGATGCATAAAGCATTGGCATTGGTTATGCGAGGGAACCAAATACTGAAGTGAAAAAATTTATTTTGGCCATGCTCTTGATGATTCATTACTACTCCCGTGCTACCTAGAGGGCAATAATGTTATTGCTTCCACAGCCGCTTAAATTTTTTTTGGCATCCATACTTGAAACCCGAGGGCAGCAACAACCATGATATACTATCTGGAAACTGATGGATAATGAGGGAGATATTAGTCAAATAGTAGCCATTGCTTAGTATTTGTTCTTTATTAGAGTCTCATTTAGCTTCCACTTGTTTAGGTGGTTGCTGAAACCAGATGCCATTGTTGTATCACAGTTCTTCACTGCCTCCGTCGGACCCAGTGTACTCTTTATTATCACTAACCATCGTGATTGTGCAGTGCATTTTGTTAATCTCTCATGTTTGTGTCACCAACTGCACATGATACTTCTTGTTGTGCACCATCTTACGTGTTAACTGTTTGTCTATTTTTCTTCTACAAGGTGTAGTCACTTAATGAAAGAACAATTCATCTCTTTGCGGACTATTTCTTTGTTTCATTTGTTGGGGGAAGTGCTGGGGTTGTTGCACTAGATACATGTATTCCACTTTCCGTATTAAACTGATCACGTTATAATTATTGTGAGTTCGTTTTTTGTTTCAGAAATGGCTTCCAGAAGCTGGATAAGATCAAAGACTCCAATAGACAAAGTAAACAGCTGGAGGAACTTACAGGAAAGATGAGGGAATGTAAAAGGTATGCCACATATGGGATTTTACTCTCTGACCCTTTGTCTGATACTTTTAGTAACTGAGGATCTTGGACAATCTTAATTTTCACATTCTTTGAAGAGAGAAAATAAGACAGACAAAATGTTGTCACAACATCCAATGCAATGTCCAAAATTCAACAATTCTTGCTCAAAGACTTCATTAGGTTACTTTGGAAGTTTGAAGAATTAGTAACTTATTAACAAAGACAAATTAGGTTGGAGCCATAAAAGTTTCCTCAAGTATAACTAGGATCTTGATGTGAGCGACTTTAAGTCATGCTTATATACAAGCCCCACATCCTGTTCCTGGACTCCCATGCATCTCTTCATTTTTTATTTTTTTGGGGGATATTGGAAGAATTCAGGCGTGCGATGATTGCCGTTATGCTACATGAAAGAAAAAAATAGCTAAAAAGGGAAATAGAATCTCAGTTATTGAGGTATTTTGTTTTAGATAAATTGCAGAGTATGATCTTGTAAATACTTTGTTTCAGATTAATTAAAGAGTTTGATCGTGAAGTCAAGGACGAGGAGAGCCGAAATCCTCCTGACGTGAATAAACAGCTTAATGATGAAAAGCAATCTATGGTAAGTTGTTGTGAGCTTTTGTCTTTTTCCATCACATAAATGCACAGGTACACTGTACCACTTGCATTTTTACAAACTCTGTGACTACTTTTGACCGGTCTATTAGTGCACAAGACCTTTCCGGGTACACAATATCTATTAGTTTCTGCTAGTGTAACAACTCCATCTAATTATCATGCTTCATTTTGCAGATCAAAGAGCTGAATTCATATGTGCAATTGAGAAAAACGTAAGTCCAGTATGCATTCTATGTTATTGTCAATACTATGGAGTCTAATTGGTTTAGCATGTTGCCTTCAGTCCTAATATTCATGGGATAAATAAATTAATCGACAAACACAACAAATTATTGTATATTACAGTCCTTGAATTCTAAACCCTGTCACTCTTCGTGCTCTGGGTATCTGTGATTTTTTAAAGTGATTTTCATACTGTAGCTGAACTGCAGGTATATGAATAGCCTTGGTAACAAGAAAGTCGAACTCTTTGATATGGGAGCAGGAATTAGTGAACCCACTGCTGATGAGAATGTTCAAATGGCTTCAGGTAGTTTTGTCATTCTGCATATCTTTGAGCTTAGTTTGAATTTGTAGAAATGAGCTTTTTCCTATATCTCTTTCAAGCTTTAGCCGTTAATCATGCTATGTTAATCAGCATGCGGTCTTTTAATGATAGTACAAAGTAAAGGTGTATCAAACTTTGTAAAGATCAATCTGCTTGGACCATTCTATCTATGTCTTCTTGTTTTGTGCCTGATTTGATGAAAAGATTTGTCTGACCACCTTTCTAATTGGCATGTATTTCTGATAGCTATGTCAAATCAAGAACTAATCAATTCTGGGATGAAAACAATGGATGAGACTGATCAGGTCATTGAACGCTCTAAAAAGGTGAACAGCTATCCCAGAAAAAAAAACCTTCAACTTTAAGTTTGAGTATTTTATTTTGCCGGCAATTTTAACTCGATAGTTTGTTGATAGGTTGTTGAGCAAACAGTTGAAGTGGGAACTCAAACTGCTGTTACCTTAAAGGGCCAAGTCAGTGTGTTCACCTATTGTCTCTATACCTCTCATTTCAAGAGTTTAGACTAACATTGTTCAACTCCATAACTTGTAGACTGACCAAATGGGCCACATTGTAAATGAGCTGGACACAATTCAGTTTTCAATTAGGAAGGCCTCTCAGCTTGTAAAGGAGATTGGTAGACAGGTCAGTTGAGATCTCACCCCTTAGATACTCTACTTGTATATTTTTCTAACAAACGCTATTTTTTTCCTCTATATTTTCAGGTGGCAACAGATAAATGCATCATGCTTTTTCTTTTGCTTATTGTAATTGGTGTAATAGCAATTATTGTTGTGAAGGTATGCTGTTTGATTCATTTATCTATTGCCGTAGATTTGCTACCCATTTTACACATTTTTTTTAATACTCAGGAAGTCACACATTTAAGTTACAGAGATATCTGCAGAGTTGTATTATAGGAACTTTTTCCGGAGGAAATTTGTTGATGAGTTTGGCAAGTTATTTCTGACGGATTGTGAACCCTGCTACCTATTTTCCTCTCCCTGTTAAATTGTTAGTAATGCATGGGAAAATTGATGCTTTCCTTCTCAGGAGTGTGTTCAAATCCTCCTGGCAAAAAATTCAAAGTTGAGAAATGACTACATCTGTTCCTAACTGTAATGTCTGTTTATATTTCAGATTGTGAACCCCAGCAATAAAAACATAAGGGATATCCCTGGATTGGCGCCGCCTGCTGCAAGGAGGCTTTTGTCAACGAGTCTTCTGCAACAGTTCGAATAGTTTCCTCCTCTTTTTCAGGATTCAATTTTTCCGACATAGGTACTATGATTCATGTTCTGGGGATGCGGAGGAGGCTCAGAGGAATACTTGTGCATTGATCGGTCTTTTCTTTTACTTATACATTATTCTTGCCCGAGTTGTGCATATTGTTTGTGATTCTCTATGTAAATCACGCGTGAGTCCTTTTTTTTTTGCTTTGGTTTGAATGGCCATCCACGGTTCTTTCTGTAATCTTTCCAAGACTGTTTTAGTTATAGAGAGATGCACTTTGCTCTATATCTACCTGCGATTTAGATGTATTGCCTTCCAATATGTATTCACATTGTTTTATTCTAATTTCTAGTGAATATCGAAGCGCCTTGTTGCAAGTTCTGTGCCATTTTCTGCTCCGTCACAGGTTCACACAATGTGGGAGGGCCTGCGTGTTTCGAGTTCCAGCAATAAACGGTAATTACAACAGTAAACGAGATTGAAGTCCGTATCGAGCTTCATCAACAGCGCGGTAAGTAGCAGTTTATCCAAAAAAATATAACTCGCAATTGAGAATCAATTCGTAACATCTGAGACTACTCATGAATCAGAGCTCATGTTCTAACCACAAAACTCCAGCAACAGAAAAAATACAGAGAACAGACAGACCGCCGCATGATAAACTTTGGGTTTCTCCATTACTACCTGGACTACATATAACAAGGAGAAATGCGTAATTCGTCAAGGCTCTTGACAAATTAATGGTGAGCTTGTTCACCCGATGACCATGGGTCATAAGCTACCATCTACAAAATTCAACCGGCAAATCATGCATTCACTTCCTAAAACCGAAAGTAATACAACGAACTGCCCCCGTGGTTCAGCGCTTTAAAGTCTGTTCCCTGGAAAGAATTAAGGGTCTAGAGTTTGAAAAGAATCTGCATACTCCGTTTCTGGACTTTCCTTTTCCAAACATCAATCTACACGCGAGTTCGTGAATCATGCGGCATAGTTGCCAGCCTGTGTTCGTCCAATGTGAGACAACCTTGTTGATTGAGTTAAGGGTGTTTCTTCATCAACATCATCAGAGGCTGAACCAGCCCCTCCAGGGATAAAAATATCAGAGGACTTTTTCTCCATCTTCCAATCCTGTATTGGCCAGCACAGAGAACACGTGTTACAAAAAAATTATGGGAACTTTAATGAAAAGCTCCAGATACTGTTCACTTTAACGAAAAACCACATTTTAACACTAAAAAGTCAATCATAATACTATTCACTTTACCTTTTATTTTGTCTTTATCGGTTAATACTCAAAGTTTTCAAACCTTTTTCATTAGTTTTCCTTTTTATAAGGGGATCAAGGACTCCAAACATTTTACCGGAAATCAAATTCTAGAGAAAGCAAACCTTCGAAATTCTCTCAGGAATGCTTTCAGAAGGTAGCTGAGATGCACGAACATCCTTGACCTTTATGTAATTGTACATGACAACACCACACAGTGCTGCAGGCCAAATTGACTGGTCAGCCAAAACTTCACATTTAAACATGTATAAAATGCAGTTGTAACTTCGAAACTTTCAAGTTAAGATATATGGAGAGCTACCTATGGCATAACCGATTATGTTCAGCCTGGTTATAATAGACTCTGGAAATATAACAGTTGAAAGGGCAATCAATATCCAGTCTTTCAGAACACCAGCAACCCGGATGGTAACTGCTCCAGTTCTACCAATTACTAAGAATATGGAGAAGTTCAAAGCCAAAGCACAAAGAGCATTGGAGAAAAAGATCCAGAAGTTGAACTGAAACTGTGAATATTCTATTGCAGACTTCTCAAGTAACAACCAAGGCACAAACAGGAAGACAAAACTGCAAAAATAAATGAAACAATAATGGTGAGATGCTGAAGCTATGGCATGCCTGTCAATAGTTTACACTTAATTTTGATTTTCCTGTTTCTACTTCCACAAGCATCAATGGAAAAAGTCAATTGAGTACAGAACCGTGTTTAAATCACATGCATCCATCAATAAGGAGATGTAGAACTTCATCAGAATAAGGGTGTAAACAGAAGGAATGGAGATTTCCCATGGTACAGATGGATCGTTCTTATACTGATAGTAAGCTTACCAAAATTGTGAATCCCAGCCATATACCATAAGTTACAGATTCAGAAACTCAAAATTACGAGAAATAGTAAGTTAAAGAATAATTGGCGTTCACTATCAGAACTAAATTCTAGAAATGAGTCACTATTCTCTATCAAGATTGTTACGGATGCCAAAGAACTAATATGCTACTTATTCATACTTTGCAATTGGAAAAAGTAGAGTTCATATATTGCGATTGGAAAAAATAGTGTTTGCCTAAATTCCAACTCCTATGATGCATACAAGTCCAAGCATGATAGTATAATACCTGCATGGGGCGATATAGTACAAACTGGTGATTGGATTTAGAGTCAAGCCCTTCTTCTGTAGAAGGACTTGTGTTAAGACCAGTCTAAGAGCTTCTGCAAAGATGCCCGTAACCTGGTACACTGTACCAACTACATTAAAATGAATCTCCCCGTATGAGGAAATGACAACTCCAACACTGACCAGCAACATGTTTGTGAACACATCGCACCTTGGTTTGTCAGTGCCACACAATACAGCCATGATAAAAGTAGCCACTGGCACTGCAGTATTGAATGTACATAGATATAAGCAGTCATTTCTTTGCGTTTAAAAGCATCATTATTGTAGTAAAATAGATATCATGAGTCTCTGCATCAGCACACATACTTAGAGCTTTAAGCATTTGGATGAACGCCACTGAAATATGCAAGTAAGCAGTGTTTCCAAACCTGTAATGACAGAAAAAGAAAAGTTCAAAACAAAAAAACTTGAATTCTCGTCTTGAATCTTGATAAGTGCAATTTACAACAATGCAAAACTTGACAAGCATACAATTCCTAAATGTGGGCATTGCATTTGAGCCCAAATCTGGACAACTCAACCAACAAGGGACACCAATTCTTGAAGGAAGTTCGGACATTCTACATCAGGGAATCTAAGCATAAGTCCATTGTTTACCACAAAATGAGAAATTGTAAGAGAACAGATTGGCACAAGTAACATTAAGTCTCTACGCATTTTAGTATTTTCATCGTTGAGAGGCATGAGCCTAGTTACAGTCAAATCTGAAAATTTTGACCGTAACCTTTACATAAAATATGACAATAACCATCTCAGCCAAAACAACATCCATGCCCTTATTAGTTGCATTATTAGCCAAAACACCCAATTACATTTCAATTCAGTGCTTACCAAAGACTTGATGCAAAGAACGCACTGATTGGAATTACACATGTTGCATATCTGCCATATAAAGGGAAAAAAAAAATAAGAAAAACAATTTGGACAAAAAAAATTAATAACAAGTCGGAGCCTAAATTCAGCCTACATACTTACATTTCAAATGTCATTTTGACAGGAGCTACAACCTGCAAATTCACAGAGGAATAAATAAGGAGAACAAAAGCAATAAATGAATACAACAAAAACAAAAATATGGAGTAGTGACACATGCATAACAGAAAACTGATACTTGCATAAGATGCAGCCAAAAAAAAAAAAAAGGAAAGAAACTAGAGCACACCGTGTGTACCCTAACTCTGCACAATTGATGACAAACTATAAATTTTGAAATTCAATAAAATTTCAAAATTGGCTTCTATAGCTCCAGTTAAATCCTATTTCACTCTGGCCATATAGGACATCAGTTACATGCCTTGTCCCGCTATAGACTAACCTAACCCACTATCTTTTTGGCAGTCTCCCTTCTCATTCAGAGTTGGGTAGCATCAGTTTCGAAATCATTCATGTATTAACTACTGATAAGAGCAAATTCAGGAAAAGCAGAGAAGGTAAGAATCCTAATGGACACAAACAGCAGACATCAACTCAACCAAGATCTCAAGGTAATCAAAGTGATGTGAATCACAGATGAGTTCCAGTCAGATAAAGTTAATAGCGAGGATTAATATGTCAGGGAAATTATATGATATCACTTCGATTGTCAACTAAACGAAAATCCACTACCTGTCAATACGTTAAACTGGCTTGACAGAGATATCAACACCTATGTCAAAAGTAATTTGGAGATACAAAAAGCATATCCAAAAATAAAGAGTCAGTCATACCTTGAAAACACGAACAAGTAAAAATGCTACTAGTCCAGAAAATCCCATATGAATCATTGTAAGTGTGATGGGTAATGGAAAATTGAAGTATTTTGGAGACAGAACCCACTGCAAGGAAATTCACCCAGAAAATCTTCAGTAAAACAAGGAGGAAAATAATAGCTCAGAGTTTCAGTTTAACCAATAAAGACTATCGGTAACCCGCAATATAGATATAAACATGCAAATCAGTAATGGCAAGATATAAAAATGAAGTACTGAGGAGGAAGGACCTTGTTGTACAATATAACGCCGGACGAAAGCAGAATGTAGATGAACAGGTAAAAATAAGTCAGCAACAGCGGTTTGCTGATCATCTTGGGCATTTTTTCTTTTATCAAACGACCTAATGTATGATTTTCTGGCCTTTAAACCATCTTATTCAACATTTTTCACTCCGCAAATGTTATGCAGTCCTAAACCCAGAACCGGAAGAGGACCTCCTCGTGCCCTCAATCACAGATTTGTGTGAGGATCAAATATTGCAATGGCTGCACCGACTCGAATGCTTAAATCCTGAAAGTGAAGGCACAAATGAGAGAAACATACTACAGTACCATACACCTTAACCAAACAACAAGGAAAGCATCAAACATTTGTTTATTAAAATAGTAGGAAATGGTACAAAAATTAAAAGTGGAAGCTGCAGAGAAATTGGGGAAATGGGCAAGCACAGAATCTGATCCAAGACACTTAGCAACAAGCATTCAACAAAGAATCACGCCATGGTTTCTTCAAGAACTAACAAAACCAACATTTCGCAATTGGAAACCGAAAAGGGCAGATCTAAAAGGGACCCAAAACAACAAAGCGAGAGAAGCCCAATTCAGATTCTGATCCAAAACACAAAACCCATGTCGAATTCAAGACGAACGAGCTTACCCAACAGTCGAAATCAACTGGAACTCGCTTCGAATCTGAAAAACCCCCGCTTAATTTCAGAGATCTACCCACTTGGGAAAGAAGACAAAGCGACACGGAGTAAAGGAGAAAGAGAGGGAGAGAGGGAGAGAGAAATGGGATCAAGGACTGGGAAATGGTTGGTGACAGTGGGTGGGCAAATGAGTACAATAAATAAGGCTGGGAAAGCTAAGAGAGGGAAGAAAGTGGGGTTATCGATGAATCACAGAGAGAGAGCACGTGGGGTAGCCTGAATCAGAAGAAAGAAGGGAAATTTACGACTAGCAACAAGCAAACCAGCAAAGAGAGCAAGAAAGAAAGGGGCCCGCTCGCCTTGCCCTCCTTCTCCTACCTAGTGAGAGAGAGAGAGAGAGAGAGAGAGAGAGAGAGAGAATGCAAGACCAAGCGTTATCTGGGCCTTCCTCTCACTGTCTGATTGCGACTTACTGGCTTTGTTTGCCACAGAAAGAGGAGAGCGAAGAATAATAAGCGTTTTTCTATAAATCCCGCGTTTTTGTTCTCTCTCTCTCTCTCTCTCTCTCTCTCTCTCTCTACTATTTTACCGGACGGTTTTGTTTTATTACGTGTTGTTGATTATGACTTTCATAAAACAATTTCACTATTAGCGTCACGTTTTGGTTTAATAATGTGTAAATTTCTCTCTGCACGTTATTGGGTTGTTGAAACGAGATTGAATCTTTGGTTTAATAATGTATAAATTTCTCTCTGCACGTTATTAGGTTGTTGAAACGAGATTGAATCTTTCAGTAAATCTGTTGCTTTCATTCTTAAGACTTCTCTTTGGTCAGTCACTCACTCATTTTCTAACTGAGTATGCATGTCGAATTGTCAATCTCATAATCAAAGACTAAACATCACTGCAATTGCGTAGAGTTGTGCACTGTACGATATAGTGCGCCGTCAAGGTTCCTTCAATGAACGGTCGCTCATGCATAGCGGGTAAGTGATTCTTTATCGTAGACGTACGTGAATTTTACAATAAATTCCATATGCATTAGCAGTTACGTACACCCACTAACGACTGACTAGCATTATCATTCTTCCCAAACCGTACAATTGATGGAAAGATTAACCTTCCTAGTTGTTGTGCACGAAATAATACCACGTGTTTTATAAAGGAAGTGTCGCAAGTTGGACGTAGGGACACATATTACACGATGGTTAAAAGCTGGTATGAGCCAAAAAAAACATTTCATTTACTTGTCACTTTAGTACTAGGATAGAAGCATAGAGCCATTTCAAATCGACCTGGATTGTCGGCCCTCTCCTATCTCATCTTATTCTATTTATGTGGTCACGATTAAGCCACGTTAATATTTTATATTGATTTTTTTTATAGAAATAATAAGACAAAAAACAATGAGAATATAAAATGTTGACGTGGTTTAACCGTGACCACAGAAATAGGAAGGGATGAGAAAGGTATGGGATGATGAGGGCTGACAATCCAGATCCATTTCTGATACCCGAAAGGTTATGGGTGCCTCCAAAGTTGTCAGGCTGGAATGGCTAGAACCTAGAGAGGTTCCCCTTTATAATATATATTGGAGTTTGGAGTCTTTTGACCTTCCTAATAGTGGTTAGTGTATATTTTGGCTTTGCCCTAGCTGTATATGAATTCTGATGTAATGACATTCTAACCACAACAAACTCAATTAGTAGTTTTTATCAGAAAAAAAAAAAAAAAAAACTCAATTAGTCAAGCTATAATCTAAATATTTTATGGTGCTCCATAGTATATTTAATTTCACAGAGTACTCTAGAGTTGATCATTGTGATTCTCCATAACTTTTCAACAAATTGAATTGATTTAGTCGGCAAAAACTTGAGTGTAATTGGGAATATATTTTGATCAAGGAGTATTTTGTATGATCAATTTTCATGTAATGATCGGGTGCAAAATACAATTTTCTTAGCTAGGTATGGGATGATAATTGACATTAGTATATTGTTGTGAGTATTGTTGGATATATGTCAACAATCCGTAATAAAATAAATATGCTAATAATAAATACGAATAAATGTATTCCAGAGACTCAACAAGATGAAATATTAATTAAGCAGAGTAATAAAAGATTGAGGCTTGCGTACCGTAATGTCCTTGAAACAAAAATTTCGCCCCTACTCAGTGCTTGTAGTTCTACGGACGTCTGCTTCACCAGGATTCAATGATCTAAGTCAGAAATTCCAGCACCGGAAAATTGACTTCTGGCGAATATTAATGTGGTTCTCTCATAAAGGATGTTTATGATTGCAGGAGAAGATTTATGATTTTTTTTTTTTTTTGTATTCTAAATGTCATGCAGATGAATGTATATATATCAGATAGATGCATGTTTGCAACAGGTATGAGAATGGGGTGTGACTGTTGGGAGACATCTCTTCAGAGGGGTGCTTTACTCTGTGTTCAGAAAGAACTCTCAGACTTCATCTGAAAGGATGAATCTTTTCATAAAAAATAAATAAATAATTAAATTCAAATTTAATTAAAAATAATTAAGTAAATCCAAAAAATAATTAATTAAATAATTTAATTATTAGAGCCCAAGAGCCCCACCCATCTTTTGACAATTAAATATATATTATTTATAATTAATTATATATTAATTACCAATTAATTAGTACACCCCAAAGCCCAACCCCAAGGATGAGCCCAATTTTAGTCTCCATGCCTATTACTCCAATCACTTTCTCTAAAGGACGAAGCCTTATAAAGTGATAAAATCTTTTGGGAATGGCCAATGTGGGACAAAGAAATTTATACTCAAACTACTCAAATTTCCAACAAGTATGAATTCTATATTTGAAAAGAGAAGTTTTGCTTACTGATTTAAATAATCCTAAGAGACTCTCTTGTACTGCCAATTGATTTTAGGTTGGAAGAAAAGGAAAGTCTTGCCTACTTATTTAAGTAATTATAAGCCTGTCTCTCCTGATTTGAAAAGAGAAGTCTTGCCTATTGAATGACTAAATGACGTTAGTTTTAATTGATTTTTTGTAGAGAACATATTTACATAATGATTTATAATATAAACATTTCTTATTATAAACACAAAGTTCTATAAATCGATCTCACATTAGTTGGTCAAGTGTAATGTGACAATAATTAACAAGGCTCGCAGCATGAATGAGTCAAAATCAAATTCGATGGCTCAATGAAAGTAATGCAATTGATATTTGATATTCCTGCCAAAAACTCTTGCAATTTGTATTATGAGGGGTCTTTTTTCATGAATATTCATGGACAAAGACAAGATGATGGAATATATACATCTAACTTTCTATTCACTAATGGGATTCAAGCGTCTGTATAGACATTTTAGATGTAGCTGTTGAAATCCCTCGAGCAATGCGTGCAGTTTGATAAATTTTCATCAACAAATTAATGGTCAGAAAGTGGATGGGACTAGAGAAATTTAGAATATAGGGTTTGGACCACGACTGAAAACAAATTAAATTAACATCACACATCACAATTAATTGGAATCATCGGACAGGCCAACTACTCTAATACAGCTGCATAATTACTATTTTTAATCATTTTTAGGTCACATTATTTCTCTAATCCCATCCCAAAAGCCTTCTTATGGAGATATCTTAATAAACGCTACAAGAAGAAGCACCATTTTTGGCTTCTAACCTGAATTCGATACAATTAATAGGATATGAAATGACATTTGACTTGATCTGTTTACGTGTCTAGTTGAATGATGGTGTATATAGTTCTTGGCATATGATAGAGAGGGAATCCCAAAGTGTACATGATGTCGTCGAATATAATGTAAATACTCTTAACCACTTGAGTAACAAACTTTTTGAAAACATCTTGCAAGACATTGCATTAAAACAATTCGAAAGGAGTTGTACCAACCATGCTACTTAGACACATAAAATTGACCACATTGCTGACTACTTTTTTAACATAGGTGAATTCTACACACAACTGTGAAGTCCATCTATAGAAGAAAGGTGGTCGACAATATAGTTTTTTTATGTGTCTAAGTAGTATTATTGGTTTCGAGCTATTTGTGTCCATGACCACATGGTCTAGTGGCACCTCATATTTCACTTTATTGAAGGAAGTTTAAGTTCAAATTTCATGAACAATAGTTTGTTAAATTCAGAATAGAAAAGAAAACAAGTCTAGAATCCCTTTATTTAATTTGGGCCTTACTATTTTTGGGCGGACTCAAACACATTTCAAATTTTGGGCCTCAAGAACTTTGAACACATCCAACGGCCACAAAATCAAGTGTCTTTCCCAACACAGAAGTAGTATTCTGGGGTCCTAAGTTGTTCCTCTGTATCTTTCTAAACAGAAGAAGTTTATCTTGAAGTAAGTGCTCCAAGTCCAATTTTTTTAGCCTTCATCATTAAGCTGGAAAAAGGGAGTGTGACACAACCATATTGAATTCATATGGAAAATTAGGAATCACTCTTCTACAGTCGGAGAAAAATTGAGTGTAATACCAATTTAAAGAACTCACGAGTTCGATATATCAAACTTAAGAGTGTGTTACCAATGAACTCATACTAGTGTAACAATAGTATTACAGTAATCAAACTTAGATATTTGATTCTTATATATATGTATCACACTCACCTAAATCACTGTGGAGGGCTTTACAAACCATAAACAAAAAATTAAGTGATTATGTCATAGTTAGGCCTAAAAATTCTGTGAGATTTGCAATTATGGTGTCAAAAGTTCAATGGAATGAGCCACATCAACAACAACGTTGGAGATTGGAGGTTAATAGAAAATTCCAAATAATATAATTAGGGGAAAATATAATTTCATTAGAAAAATTTATTTCATTAATTATTGCATTAAAACTGCATTAATTATAAATTAATCAAATCAGTAACATAAGTTGATGCTTCCCAGCTAACAACCGTATATTATCTAAACAGAAACAGATGTTGCTGTTTCAACAACTGATGCAATATGTCATCAGCTGCATAATTACTATTTTAAACCATTTTCAGGTCACATTATATCTTTACCAATTGTACACACGTTATGTATGTGCTTAATATTTTGAGAATAACATTTACAATGAGAGAAAATATAATATGGTCACTAAAGTTTTTTGATGTCGACCTTGAACAATTTTTCGTTGCTGAAGAGATTATTCACATCTTTAGCGACTATTTCGTCACTAAAAGTTTATTTTATTTGGAAGAAAAACTTGGAAGATAAAATGAGGGCAACTGATATAGTTACCTAGCTATGAGGCTTTAAAAAAAATGAGTTTTAACGAAAAGCCCACGGTATTGTTCACTTTAACGAAAAACCACATTTTAACACTAAAAAGTCAAACTCAATTTACCCTTTATTTTGTCTTTATTGTAAAAACTCAAAGTTTTCAAGCCCTTTCATTAGTTTTCCTTTTAAAAAAACAATAAAATTTTTTTGTGCTTAAATAACTATATTGCCCATAATTTTTATTTTGGTTATTTTCTTAGTTTTAGTCTCTTTTGGTTGATAAAGAGAATAGTGTTAATAAGTTGTTTAGATAATTAAATGTACAAGTGCATAAGCATGCTAATTTAAACATTATTCTTCTTCCATGAAAATTCCAAGAGCATGCAAATTGGGGATCATGAGAATAAATTAGAGTTTGAAATGCCCATTGGCTTCTTCCTATCATCCTGTCCAAGCCTTGCTCTAACTACCAACATCAAAGATTCCTTTTTAGTTGATCAAGTTTGGCTTCATAATATATTGGGAACCAAATCTATATAAGAAAAGTTGATTGGGTTTGCCACTCTCAATTCACTCAAATTATAACACACGTATTGACCTTTGAGCTCGTAATTTTAGGCTGTTTATAATTTAGTTTTTTAGATACAAATAAAAAACATGAGTTATATTGTTAGATAAACTGATACATTATATTAACATGTCTATCACATAGAGTATCATATAAAGTATATATATTATTAGTTCACTACATTTATCTTTATGGTAAAGAGCATATTCTATTTCGATAGGGTCATCTACTAATATTATCAATAGCTTATTATCATATCGACAATTTATCATTTAGTAAAGAAGTATAACTAGAAATAAACTGATCGTAATATTATATATGCCATGCGGATCGTTGTATATACAGAATTATTGTAATCCAATCCAAATTTTTTTTTTTTTTGGTATGCTTTAGGTTAAGAGACAAGTAGAAGATTTAATTTGGACCATCGTCTATGTGACCTGTATGAAACCCTAAAGAACCTGTTAAGCTTTAAGATTTGGGACTATAAAATATATGAACCTGTATATATATCACGCTTGCCCTCAAA
Source organism: Malus domestica (assembly GCF_042453785.1). Taxonomy (NCBI): domain Eukaryota; kingdom Viridiplantae; phylum Streptophyta; class Magnoliopsida; order Rosales; family Rosaceae; genus Malus; species Malus domestica. Next base: position 10,513,636 of record NC_091673.1, read on the forward strand.
ACATAGGACATTGAGTTCCCTTGAGGATTCTGTACAGCACATTCTTTTTCCTACTTTTTCATTAAAATACAAGGCAAAATGCATGATCAAACTTGACCTTGATTTTCCTTGCTGCTACAAAATTGCAAAACCTAATTATACTGCCGACGAAAGAGAAAAAAAACAAGAAAAACCTGACTTTATATATTTTTAGCATCTGCATCAAGAATTAAGAATAAAAATAGAGAAAAATGTTTCTTTAACAACCGAAGAAACTTTGAGAGTCTCTTAAGTCACTTAATAGTACGGTTTAGTGATAATTTTTTCATTTGTAAACGAATGGTCTTGAGTTTGAATCTCGTAAAAGATGAGTTCGATATCAAATTATTCTTGTAATGCAAATATGTTGTAGTATAAATAAAAAAAATAACACATTGTAGCTATCTACTCATGTTGAGAATATAGTTACTTAAGTTTGGCTGTTTAGTTTTAGAAACCCTAACCACTGTCTTAACAATTTCTTAATTGGATGATTATATTATATTAAACAGGTGACCGACACCTACTAGCTTACAAGATGACATTGTTAGCATCATTCGATTTTAAGTTAACATTTGAACTGTTAGATATTTTCCTACTTTTTCCCAATTAAGCATGAAATTTAACACACTTTTGTGAGAAGTCAATAATATTTGCGTGTGGGGAAGAACTATGCCAACCTTTTATTAGCATATTCAATCTTGACGGAGCTGGTCCCATAGGATAAGTTTTCCTGGAAGACAACAACACATCAAAGTAGTTTCTATTTTAGAGATTGAATAAAAATTTTATTAACAACGACCAATAATACATAAGGTGAACATGTTAAACGTAATCAAGAGATTACATACGCTAAATAAAGCATTACAAATTTATAGTTACAAACTCATGAGCGTCATACAATTCCTTAGTTACGAAGGACCCTACCAACAAAAAAGATAATGCCCTCAAGGACTAAACCTTGCAAATTGTCGAACTACCGTAAAGGTACCATGAGAAAAAGACTGCACAGACCTCTGATGATCTTGCAACTGTCCGCAAAGAAGCACTGCTATGAGTCACCTCTAACAAGTATCAAACTTCCTCTTCACAATCATTTGACATGTGCACAATACCACACAAGAAACCCAAAACCAACTCCCTCGACTCTGAACAATAGCCATCACTCAAAGATTTGAGTTTGAGCAGTAAGTCATAGGCGCTACAAAGACTTTCTCAAGAGAGCGAGAGCGATCATAACCAAAAAATATAGATAGTCAGAAGATACGATAAACATAAAGGAAAAGGGAAGGAAGAGATTGTCGCTAAGACCAAACAGGGTCCGCGACGAAGGGTTTTTCTCTCTATCGGCTATATATCGCATGAGTTGAAGTTAACACATGCAATAAGAAAATCACTAGCGAATGCACTACGACTAACTAAACTGAAATATTGGTTTTTTCAATATTTTGTTTCACATAATTTTTTTTGACCTTACGTGGTTAAGAACAGTTATTCAGGAGTTCTTGGTACCGGCCAAGCAAAAATAATATGAATAGCGAGCCATCTACACGAGGCAAATGCTTGTTCTTATGCTTTTTTAATATAGGGCGGTGACTAACTAAAACATTGATTTATAGAGCCATATTTTGCTAAGATAAAACACACCATTAAGGCTTGTTTAGTCAGTTGTCTCAAACTGACAAGAAAGGCAGTTGAGATGTAAACATGTGAGTTTTTAGGTGGAAGCTTCTATCATATATATGTTCACGATTTAATATCGAACTAACTATAAATATATCGGCATTGCATTCATATGAGCTGAGCTTAAGACCAGCGATCAACTAAGTGAAGATCGGATGTTGCTTGACCAACTCATGATGTGCATATTGTTTATGCTTGATTCACATTTTCATTTTTCTGGAAAATGATACGATATTCATTACAATGAAGAGAATACATAAAAATGATCAGGTGTAAAAAATATCAATTCGTTAAAACCTTGCTGGGATTCCTAAACCCTAATTCACACTTGAGAAAAAGGGTTTTTCTTGTTCTTTCCCCCCAGGAGATTTTAGGGTTTCTTAAAGTTCATTTGGGAGTTTGATTTAGTAATTGTCAAGGTATTCCTAAATCTCATTGGATTCTATTTAATCATATTCCATGCTTGGGTGACTAATCTGAACTCTTTTAAACTTTTTAAAGTAGTCTTAAGGGGCCAAAGACAAAGGCTTATCTTCCAAAGCACTATTATCTTATTCTATATTCTCCACTTTAAGCGAAGCCTTGTGCAATGCTCAAAAACCAAGTGCAAAGTATATGAAATTTGAAAAACGATTCTGTATAAGTAAGCTAATACAAGCTTAGAATTCGTTATCAATCATTAAATCATCCCATAGAAGTTATTATGTGCTATTTATACAAAAACACTAATTTTTTAAATCGAGCCTTTCACGACAATCAAATTGTCAAATCACAATGCATGTTTTGTACTTCCATACCCTAATAATTTAAAGGGGTACCTATATACAAGCGTGTTTACAATACATACGGTGGATGACCAGATTCAAAAACCAATAAATTCAAGTACAACATTTTAATTATCATTTTTGTGGATGACTCCCTCATAATTTAAACTTAAGACATTTTTTAATGTTGAGAAGAGAAGTATCACTAAATGAATAGTTGAACGATAACTTAATTAGCTCTATAGTTACTAAACATTGCCATATATGATCAGGAGTAAGGCATGAATTCAGGTGTCTGTACAGGTAGGTTCACAAAACAAAACAATAAATGATGAACATGGACAACATGTGAAGTCATGCAGATGGAGATGGACTGTACATGCATTGCAGTGAGCAGATAATAATAATAATGAATAGTTTAAGAAGCAGAGACGTGTTATGTAGTCTATGTATCTGAAATGTGAAGCAATCTGACATTTCAACCTATAGCTAGGTATATGATCGAGTCCTCAGCCTCCTGCATTCACTGTACCAACCAATCCTGCTACTGCTAAACATGATTGATCCTGCTCTAAGAAATGGAACTGGATCCTCCTTGAGCTCAGGATGAGGATCCTTCTGAGCAGTCCATTCGGACCGTTGAAATTTAATCCAACGGCTTCAAATAGGGGGTTCCTCTAAAAGTTATAATAATTACAGCCGTTGGATCAAGTTTGAACGGTCCGGATGGGTTACTCATGAAGATCCCCATCCTGAGCTCAGAAGAGGATCCAGTTCCCTAAGAAATGCAAATGCCGCAAGCTGACATATTAGTTGACTATAATATATACATACTCTCTCGGTCTTTCACCTATAGCTAGTAGCTTATTGGTTCTTGTATTGTGAAACCCTAATGAGATATTTACTTACATAACGGGAAGTAAAAAATCGAGAAACTTATGAATAAAAGAAATGTGGAATGAGAACTGGATACAACGTACTACTTTCCTTAGTTGATGTAATTATTGGTTTTGACGATATTGGGTTATAGATTATAAGATGAAATTCACGTACCTAATAAATGCTGAAAAGTCAGGAATTGTAGTGATTTACTTTGCTCGAGTACCAATTCATGATAAGTAATAACATGCAATAGGTTAAACATCGGCCATCTTGTGAACGAGAGTTTATACAAACACTTAGGTATTGTTTGGTATGCAGATGGGATGAGACAAAATGGAATCGGATGGGATAGGACGGAACGGAACGGACAGGAAGCAAAGATGTCCTCGGATGGAAACAAGGAGGAAGAAAAAGGAGACGGAGAGGTTATAATTTTGTGTTCCATGGATGTGGAACGAGTCGTTCCAGGGGATGAGGGCGAATGAAAATTCACTCAAAATTAGTCCTGGGAAACAACGCGTTCCACCCGTTTTAGGCGCACCAAACGTGGGACGGAACGTCTCGTTCCCCTTTATTCCGTCCCGTTCCACGTACCAAACGGTACCTTAATCAACAGTTACAAAACAAAAAATCAACTTCAACGGATCCATGCCCATGCACGGTGCACCCAGATTGCATTTTCCCCCGAGAAATAATTTTCAATTTTATTTTCAAAAACAGATGATATATTAGTATATTATCAGGGGTATTTTGGGGTCAGGAGCGTATACAATTTGGTACGGAGTTGCAGTCTGTTTCCTTGACTATTCCGACCTACTAAATTTGAACATCCCAACCTCAATGATTAAAAAAAAAAATAGAAATTCACAAAGCTCAAGGAAAGAAAAATTTGCAAATTTCATGAAATGATTAAATATTCATAAATATGAGAAATTTTTAATTATGATCGAAATACGGATGGTACACCACGTGTTTTTATGTAAGTGATGAAAAATTTTATTTTTTAAGTTATTAACTTTTTAACACATGTATCCCACCATTTATATAACGACATGTAACGTATCATTCCGTATGACGATCACACTACAAAATCTTTCCATAACTAGGGCATCAAAAGGTCTTTGGTTAATTTGCTGTCCAGTCTGTTCATTTGACCTTTGAACCCCCCCCTTTTATGCTTTCCTTTCACAATTTGTGCTCAACATTTCTTCAAGGTCACCTGATTAATTGTCCCCCATGTAATCATAACCCCTTTTTGTATTTAAATACATTTATTTTATTTAAAAATGGATGTTTGACTAACAAAAACGTTTTTTGTCGTAAGAAAACGTTGTTATTTCTTCTTAAAATAATGCCAAGAAGGGAATACGAATTTGTAAACTCTCAAGTTCACACTTTTTTTTCGTAATTTGGAATATAATCATGTTGAACAAAATATTATAAATTCTCTAGAGAAAATGAAAATACCGAAAATAGGGTCTTGTGTTAAATGCTAAACCTGATTAAGTTTCAGATTGTCTGTCACCCTCGGCACGCATTTAGACATCACTATAAAGGATTAAAACAAATAAAAAGAAGGGAAAGAGAGAAATTTGAAGAAACAGCAAAAGAAAGCTTCAATTTTTTTCATGCTTCTGTTTTACTGTATGTAATGTTGTAAGGCAGTCTCTCTCTCTCTCCCTCCTCCTCATCACCTACCACTGACAACTCCACCCCTTCTTATTAACCCCACCACCACCATTTGCTCTCTCCAGAATTCCATGTGCCTCTTCTCTTCTCCATTCCCCTTGGACTGCACAGACACACATTAGCCTCTGTTCTTGTGAGTTGTGAACCCCCATTTTTGTTTGGAGTTTTTCAAAGGGGCAAGTGCTTGTGGGGAAGAGTGTTGCTCTGCCTCTGTCTCACCATCTGAGCTTGGATACAAAAACCTATTTCCCAATTGAGAAAACCCAGTAAGGAACCCCACCAATATTTACATTACAAATAATGGGATTGATTTGGTTCTGTGGCAGCAGCCCCATTTCCAAGCTGGTTTTTTCTGGGTTCTTTGGAGATCTAGAAGATTGAGTTGAAGAAGCCTTTCAAATTGAATTTGAAGAATAAAGGTACCGATTCAGAAACTTCCAGTGTATGGAGCCTCTCTATATGGTTACTTTTGCTGCATTTATATACATTATATATATATATATACATTATATATATATACATATATATATATATATATTCCCTGTTTGTTTGCTGAGCTAAATGTGGAAACGATTAGGAAATGGAGTTTCTGAAGATTTTACTGTTCTTGTTGTTAACCTGTAGAATGTTAAAAGTTCATGCTTGTTTCAACTTTTGTGGGTAATGTAGAACTGGACTGAGCTAAGCCAAGCGGTTGTTGTATTAGGCTTATTGGGTTTCTGCAGTTATTGGTTTAATTGGGTTGGGTAATAAATGTTTAAAGTTTTGGTCTTTTTCGATTGTGTATATATTGGACAATATGGAATGATGTGGGAAATGCATTAGTTGGTCCTGTTGTTAATATGTTTTCACTGTATGAAAGTGGGTGGAATTGGAAAGGAGAAATCTTTGTGCATTTTTTCCTACTTTTCCTTTGGTTTGTAGTTTGAATGTCATATTGAGGCTGAGTTTGTTTCCGTGATCACTTTGGTGTTATGTGATCTGCGTAGTCTTTGTGAGATTGTGGATTGTGGTTGAGTCCGTTTCCCTGACCATGTTGGTTTTCCGCTCTCTCTCTCTCTCGCACTACATATTTGTTTCGTAGCACACTAACTTCTACCGCTTTGTTTACTTTTATTATGTTCCCAATTTGTGAATATGTGTTTTTGTCTTTGAAAAGAAAAAAATTGATGGCATTGAAAGAGGTGAAATTTTACATAGACAAGCAGTTAAATTCAGTAACAAAATGGTAGATATGCAAAAGATAGAGTTTTTTATGCATGGAATTGGAGTTTCTAATTTCTTTGTTTTGAACTCTGCAGGGTCCTTTTTATCAAGAGTAAATGGCATCTGGTCTTGATACTGTATTAACCAAGAAGACATTTGTCTTCGGTTTAAAGGTTTGGGTATTAACGGGGATCATTGTGGGAGTTTTTATAGTGATGATTCTTGCGGTGATATCAATTTGTCTTACTTCGCGAAAGAGATCCAGAAAGTCTACTGACATGCTTCCTCTGCGCAGAATTCCAAATGATTCAAAGGAAATCAAAGAGATTAGGGTAGATCAAGCTTGTGCAAATAACTACGTACCCCGTAGTAGTTCTTTTCTCACCCTTGGCGATAAATTCAGTGACAGAGAGTCTGAGAAAGTTTTGATCCATAAGAATGGAGATGGTAGCAGTCGATCAGGCTCATTTAACAATGGGGAGAAGGAAAATGTTGGTTCTCAATCTGGAGATGAGTGTGGTGCAGCTTATATGTATGAGCCTTCTTCACAGCCTATAACTGCACCTTCACCTCTATCTGGTCTACCTGAATTCTCTCGCCTTGGTTGGGGTCACTGGTTTACATTAAGGGACCTTGAGTTCGCAACAGGTCGGTTTTCAAAGGAAAATGTCATTGGTGAGGGTGGATATGGAGTTGTTTATCGGGGTAATCTGATTAATGGATCTCCTGTGGCTGTGAAGAAGCTACTCAACAACCTGTAAGATGCATCTTATTTCAGTAGCTTTATGGATTTCTGTTTTTTCTATCTTCTGTTTTCCTTACAATTCAATTGCTTGGGCTTATAACATATATATTTTCAATCATCACACAGAGGACAAGCAGAGAAGGAATTCAGAGTGGAAGTTGAGGCTATTGGGCATGTACGACACAAAAACTTGGTTCGACTTTTGGGATACTGCATCGAAGGAACCCACAGGTATTTCTCTGTAATTTTATGTAATGACTTCTACATGGTAAAATACAGGCAGTCATGTTATTATTTGCTGAGCACCTTGTTTTGGATAAAATAGAGAGTACTATGTCACATCCTTAGTTACATGTATAATCCATTCATACTTAAAACATGTGTGTTTTGTTCAGGTTGCTGGTTTATGAATATGTCAACAACGGAAATTTGGAGCAATGGCTTCATGGAGCGATGCGTCATCATGGATATCTCACATGGGAGGCACGCATGAAAGTTCTCCTTGGCACCGCTAAAGCGTAGGTCTTCCTATACCTTTGTTTGAGTTTTTCATCCTTGTGGTTTATCTTTTTCTGACTCTTTTTTTCACATATTTCAGGCTGGCTTATTTGCATGAGGCCATTGAACCCAAAGTTGTGCATCGAGACATTAAGTCGAGCAATATCTTACTTGATGATGATTTCAATGCTAAGATATCTGATTTTGGTCTGGCAAAGTTGCTAGGTGCCGGGAAGAGTCATATTACAACTAGAGTTATGGGTACCTTTGGGTGAGTACCTTTTCTCCCTTAGGAACAGTTGCAATTTCTTGTACGAAGATTCTTGTGTTGGTAGAAGAACACTATATCATAATTCTAGAGTAATCCTTTCTTATCGGTTCCTTTCATCATTCTGTTTTTCAGATATGTGGCCCCAGAATATGCCAACTCTGGCCTTCTAAATGAGAAGAGTGATGTTTATAGCTTTGGGGTTGTGATTTTGGAAGCAATCACTGGAAGAGATCCGGTGGATTATGGTCGGCCAGCACAAGAGGTATGACAAAATTGTTACTGTTTTGAAGTGAGAATTTGGAGATCAAATATGCATCTTAGTTTTGCATTCGTATATTGATTAGTTAAGGATGCATGTCATATTCGATAATCTGCTTTTAAATTCATTTTAGTTTGCACAGGAAAATTCTTTGCTTCCGAACAAATGGATACCCCAAAAAAACCTTGGAGTTGTTTGATATGTTCTGTGACAGCTAACTATCTTTATATCTGCTTCCTTTAGGGGAACAAAAAAGAAGAAAAAGGAATGATACCTGTGTAGTAACAGTTGCCCTTACACCTGCTGTGTGCATCTTGTAGGTAAATTTGGTGGATTGGCTCAAGATGATGGTTGGAGGCAGGCGTTCAGAAGAGCTGGTAGATCCGAACATTGAGACCAAGCCATCTACGAGTGCCCTTAAACGAGCCCTCTTGACTGCACTGAGGTGTGTAGATCCAGATTCTGATAAAAGGCCTAAGATGGGTCAAGTGGTTCGCATGCTTGAATCGGAGGAGTATCCCATACCTCGAGAGGTACGTTTCTGAAATCATCTTTGAAATAACAATGCTAAACAGACCTTATATCCATTTGACACAAATATAGATTTCATTCGAATTTTTGGCTTGCGTGGCTTGTTTTTTCAATTCATCTCATCGTTATACTCTGAGGAGTTCATAAGTTGATCTATGTAATGTAACTTGGCTGGAATTCAGGACCGAAGACGCCGCAGAAGTCAAGCAGGGAACACAGAAGCCGAGTCTCTAAATTCTGATACAGATTGGAGTGAGAAGCCAACTACAAAGACAGATAGCAGAAGGAACCGTCGAACATAGGCAAATGGCGAATCAATCATAGAAATGCAAGGAATACAAATCAAAGGGGACATGTTACACTCGTTTAAAGCTTTCATATTCTTCAGCCTACCATAGTTGTGATCAAAGGAAGGAACTGAAACGAGATAAAGGAAAGGACCAGAACGAAAGGAACTTTTTTTTACTTGTTTTTTTGAATATATAAACCTACTTATAGGTGTTGAGAGATGGTTTTTGTGTATGGAGTGGCACTAGAAGGGGATGCCTTAGCCATCGAGTGTGTACAGTTATCGGTTTTTTCTCTTCCTTTTTTTCTTTAGGTGATTGTAATTCATGAGATTTTTTCTGAGACATGCTAAAGTTTACAGGAAGAAACGTTTTTGGCTTGCATTGTGTGTTTCTACTACCAGCATTGTGTTAGGTTTACGACCGCGACGGGAGCTTGGTTGAATGTCAAGCCATGTTGCCGTGCATTTGAAGCAAACTGTGAGATGTGAAACTCAGCACAAGGAAAGGCAGTCATATAATTGCCAAGTTCAATATAAGGGTTGCGTGTCATGTGATTTTGGAGGCTAAAATTGCACATCATGTGCTTTGATTTATTGCTAAGCACGGGAAGGCTATTTTTCTCCTTTCATGCTCCCAACTTTTCTTGAGTAATTGCAGACACACAGTACCAACACATTTAATTGTTCGATTTGATTTAACGCTCGTTGGTCATTCAGTTTAAACCGTTGGATCAAATCCAAGGCTTTGTATTTTTACAGATAGGATTGAATATGGCTATGCATTTTTTGTTTTTTTTGTTTATGCTTGGCAATATTAACCAGACAACGCTTCAAATTAAAATGGTGTTTGAACATGTTATCCAACAACCAAAAGGGGTCATGAGCATTATGGGATGATTTGTTCCGCCGAATCCATGGACTAAACAAATACGCATATGTGAATTAAGCCAGTTGAAAAAGGCTCCGTGTCTAACCCGTGCATCCAAGCTCAAATCACCCTCCTCATAAATTAGAATAATTTAAAATATCATCTCGCCAAGAATAAAAACATAAATACACTGTTTGGTCCCCTCACAACAAAAAGCTATATTCTGCACTATGTTTGGAATCTTATTCTCTGCAAATTTATGTGCTGTTCCAGGAGACTAAACAGACACCCAAGAAAAGGTTGTTGATTTAGAAAAGTCGAATAATCCAAGGCTCCAATAAGGAACTTTTGAACAGGTAACAGAGTCACCGTGAATTACATAGGGGATCATTAAGATTTTGATGAGCAAAAGGAACCGAAGAATGGTATATGATCTACAGAAACTGTGTTTACAAAACGAATCTCAATAATGTTGTCTGCACGAACGATTGACAGGTCGGGAATCCAGAAGCTTGTTGTTTCAATGGTGGGGAGCGGACCGAGCATGCAAAAGAGGCTGTAGAGCCTTGACAACAATGCTCATATTTGGCCGGAAATCAGCTTCATATTGGACGCACAAGGCGGCAACAGCAGCCAACTGTTTCAAGCACACAAATTGTGATCAGTGGATTTGAAGTAAACCAACTGCCTGCCTTTTCAATTAGTCTATAACTGGCCAGACCAAAAGTATGTCGTGTTCTTGTCCATCCAATCAACAATTTAAAGATAACATAATTATATATGTGTGTAACTGTGTATACATATTAAGGAATCGCAGCAATGGCAAGTATTTCTTGGAATCAAGTAAACTGGTGGTGAATAATTACTCAATGTGTTCCCGATTACCTTTGCAACTGCCTTGGAAGGGTATTCTCCATTGAGTCTAGCATCAACACACTGCTTCACCTTATCCTCACTGAGTTTTGGTGTTGCCTAATAGAATCAAAAATTCGAGAAAAAAACTCAGCGAAATGAAAGATGAAAACCAGTAACCAATAAAATTCTCCGCTTCCACCCGTCCTGAATGAATAAAACAAAAGATGCAAGAACCAAGCATGAGTTACAAGTAGACAAGAACTAGGATGAAATTAGTACCCATGTCACAAGGCTCTGCTGCCCACGCGGCAATGTGTGATCAACAGGTTTACGCCCAGTCAAGAGTTCAAGCAACACTACACCAAAGCTGTAGACATCACTTTTTGAACTCAGCTGTCCAGTCATTGCATATCTGCCATTCGGAATCACAGACAAGAATTACAAGGGGATATATGCCAAATCAAAATTTTGGGCGTACATCATAACGTGATTATACGGTACATCAAGGAAGAAATTACTCTGGAGCATGATAACCAAAAGTCCCAAGAACACGAGTAGAATGAAGACGTGCTGCCATATCAGGTGCTTGATTTGACAGATCAAAATCAGCAATCTTTGCAACATCATCATCAAAAAGCAGTATATTGCAGGACTTAATATCACGATGGATTATATGAGGCTGCGCCTTTTCATGTAGATATTCAAGTCCTCTCGCTGCTCCTACAGCAATTTTAACCCTTTGTACCCATGACAGAACCGGACCTGGCTGTGCTCCCTTAACACCTTTCCGACCTATAGCCACATAAAGAGAAACAAATTTCTATTAGCATAGAGATGAAGGCGATCTTACTAATTATCAAAGAGATAAAGCTCAAAAATTTGCAGCTGATGAGCAATTTTCTATTGTTTGGAGGCCAACCCGCTCGTTTCGCAGATTACATGAAACACTAGGCGTCATTAAACACAAACAACTATCATCAACTAATTGACCTTCAACCTATAAGTTATTAAGCCTCATTCAAAATTTGTAAACCAAAAAAAAATTCTGTGTGCATAAAGCTTCACTAAAAAAAGATCTATGTGGTACTTGATTAAAAATTTACAACTTTTGGAGGCTGTAAATAACACCACACGATAGGAATGTGGAAATGTTACTTACCATGGAGAATATCATGAAGGGACCCCTTAGGAGCATACTCATAGGCAAGGAGACGGAGAGGGCCATCAATACAATAACCAACAAGCTCGACAGCATTCTCATGTTTTAGTCTTGAAACCATGGAGACCTGTAAATTTATGCTCCAAGCATTAAATAAATTTGAGTATCAAATAGCGTACCATGTCAAGTATCAAACACAAAACATTCCGCAGACTTAACCTGCGATAAGAATTCTCGCTCCGGTTGTTTACTGGAGTCTAACTTCTTAATAGCTGCAGCAGGCCCACTTTTCAGAACACCATGATATACTCTTCCATATGAACCCTCACCGATTAAAGATTTCGTGCCAAAGTTATCTGTCAAATCTTTCAATTCATCCACTGGAATGGCAGCGACAGCGATGGGGAGGATATTTACAACCTGAGTATCCTTGGGTGCAGCTTCTTTCTGATAGTAACCTCCACTATTGCCTAAATTTCAAATGTCGAGTTTTGCATCAATCAAACAATAAGCCGTAAACAGTGGATATCTAAAATCAAATGGCATAGAAGTTGACCTGACTAATTCCAACTGAAAAAGTAATGGAATATGTCATTATTATCAATGCACTCAGAATAAGAACATCGTATATATACACCCACGCGGTACCTGCTGAGTGATTTGTCACATGCGGTCGAGTCTCAGAAGCTTTACGGACATCATCTTGTACACAACAACTGAAGCAGCTCATGATGTTTTTATCTGAAGAAACAGTTGAAAACCATCTTAAGCAATCTTACGTTGACAGACCGCGGGCGATAAAATTTATCTAACAAAGATCAATGGTTTCTGGATAGTTATAAAGTCTGGCTTAATTTCAGACTAGTTCAATCTGTTATAAGTTACTAAAACCTCAATGAATTAACATGCTTTATTCTAAATCAATGTTATTCAAACAAGAGAAACGATGAAGAAGCACTTGGATATCACCCAAAAAATTAAAAAAACACAACCAAAAATCTGTATCAAAAGTTAAATCCATCAATTTATTCATTTCACAAATTAAACCAAATCAAAGTAAAAATTCAAAATTCCCATTTAAGATCCATCAACAAGGAGAGATTCATTTTTACAACAGAACATAAAATTCAAAGCTTTCTATTTCTACATGTTCCTCTTGAGTCCTGTCTCAAAAAAACAAAACAGATACACAATAAATCAAAAGAAAAAGAAGCCACAATTAGAAAAAAGTGCATCTAAAACAAATAAATTTACAAAAAATAAAAAATAAAAAAAAAGTAGCAGAATTGTGGGGGAATGATATCTCTCACCTTGGTATGTTTATATGGTTCTTCTGGCAATTGGGTTTTTTGAGTTTTGAGTCAAGTGTTGGGATTGGAGTGATGAGAGTGATCAGGCCGGCTATGGAGGCCCGCAGGAGAGGGAGAGGGGAAGGAGGCGCACGTCAGCAATGTACAGAAGGCATGCAAATGGGGAGGTTGGGATGTCTGTCTGTCTCTCTGTCTCTCTGTTCTGGCTTTGACTTACGTTAGAAGAGAGGACACAAAGACAACAACCGAATTTTGTGTTTCCACTCTTAAACTCCTCGGTCTTCACGATCTTCTGCGCATTTCGAAACTGTCAAAAACCAGTTGGGATGTTAAATCTTTTTAATTTTTTTTTTAATTTGATATAAATATCTCTTCACTCAATTGCGTTCTTAGTTTAAGTTCTCTGATTTATTTTTAAGTGTGCATTAACGTAAGATATCGCTTCTAAACAGTACAAGTAACAACGCCATTTACAGTTATTAATTAAAATTTTAATAAATAAAAATAATAGTGCTGTTTTCTAAAAAAGTAAAACATCAAAAGTATTAATCATACTAAAAACTAACATTTGTCTACATACTTTGTATGTATGTACATATTTTTTTTTTAGAAAATAAGAAGGAGAGAGAAAGCGTGTAGGGTGAGAGATTTTTGTTTTTGATTTTGATTTTTTGATTTTTTGATTTTTTTTAAATATTGAAGGTATTTTAACATCACATGTAGGTGATGTTTTAATAAAAAATAATAAAATTTGGACCTATGAAATTACATTATTGCCTATCTTTTTTTTTGGTGTCATAGAAGACTAATTTATCTTTTCACTCTCTTTTGATTGACAAAGAGAGTTTTATTAATTAGTAGAAATATTAAGGCCATCTCCAACCGATGGCTGGCCAGATGGCTCGTCTCAGCCCTCTGGCCCTCCAAGATTCTCCAAGATATTAATAAAAGGGGATGAATAGTGAGAACAAGTTCAACCCAAAAAAGAAAAGCAATAGAAAAAAAAGAAAACTAATGAAAAATGTTTGAAAACTTTGAGTTTTAACGATAAGGGTGAAATAAAGATTAAAGTGAATAGTACTAATATTGACTTTTTAGTGTAAAAATATTATTTTTTATTAAAGTAAACAGTACCGGAAACTTTTCGTTAAAGTTCTTAAAAAAAAAAAGATGAAAACCCAGTTGACGTGTTATTTTGATGAAAGTGGCTGGCACATTGTTTGTATATATTACTCACGTACTTTCTATACATATTAAACTACATAAAGCAGAGCAAAGCAATTATTCCTCTCCAAAATTCTTCTACCCAATCTCAGTTTATATGTGCATGTTACGCCTCGTTGCAACGTCATCTTGAGTCATGGGTTGTTCATTTAGATTAGTAAATTATTTCGCTCCTTAGAGGTGTGCGATGCAAGAAGATTTGTAACTAACTCGTTTAATTACGAATATTTACATTTGCATCGGATGATTTACGGTATTAAGTTCAAACCTCTCCTTGACTCTTGTCCTTTGATTTTAATATATGTTAATTCCAGATTAAATTATGTTAATGTGATTTGCATTACATTTTTATATGCACCGCCGTTTTGAAGATGTGGATTCTGGAGGGATTGTTCCTCTGTGTAAGTATGTCTTAATGGGCTTTTAAATTTAGATGCTTTGTTAGATAATTTTTCATTGTGGCTGAAACGTTAAAGCGTACTCCATATATTATTATACAATTAGAAGGACATTTAAAAAAAAAAAACTTTCTACTGATGACATGTGATGTATTGTACTATGTTCTAAATATGCTGAAAAATTTCTCGCCTCATTGACCGTTTTCATTGACTAAACATCGATTTCTTTTAAACTTTTGATTAAAATGCTTTTTTCTAGTTAATTAAGCCATTTTATGTACAAAATTACACTTATGATATATTTTCTTTGTCAAAAGATAAAGTTTTATTGAATTCCAATATAAACGTTTTCATTTTCAGCAAGAATATTAAAAAAAAATCTGGATCAAGAACATCCCACCGGAAATCACCTCCATGCGAGGTAACATATGAGGCTACAGCATCCATAACGACATTTCCTTTTCGCTTTACATACAAAAACCTCACCTCTCCTTGTTGAGACACCAAACATATAATGTCACGAATAAAACATTCCAAACTAGCATCTATAGAATACGCTTCTTGAAGCATTCGAATCAACGACTGAGAATCAGATTCGATTTCCACCAACGCAGCACGAATCGCCGCAGCTTCAGCCATAGCCGCGTTGTTGAAGAATAAACCCCCTGCGCCACCCGCCATTTGCAACAACCCTGCGAAATCCCTCATAACCCATCTGTATCCTCCCTGTAAAGACTTCCCACACCAGGCACCGTCACAATTAACCTTTAGTACACCATAGGTGGGCCTCCTCCACCGTACCTGCTGCTCAGCAAAAATAGCACCATTCGTTTCCACATAGGAGTCAGCAGCCTGCTGATTGGTAATATGGCATGCTTTAAATTCTAGGAGTAGATGCCGCACCAAATTAACCCCATCCATAGGATTAATTAATGTACCTTTGAAAACCATTGCATTTCGACTCTTCCAGATTCTCCACTAGACAAACACGCACTCCTGCAAAAGAAGACATACCATTGCTAAATGAAAACGTACCAATGCCAAATTAAAATATATCGACGCTAAATCAAAATGTATTGATGCGAGGTGAATAAGTCTCAACACAAAATGAAAACGGTCAAATTAAAATGTATCGACCAAATTTATTTACCGGTATTAGACAAAGTACGGACCTAATTTATTTACCCGTTCTATACATGTCACTTCAAGTAATGCTTAGAAAGTACATGCCTACTAACACACAATTAACTTTATAAATTAAATATGAAAATAGACGTACAAATCAACAATATTAATAAAATCGCTTTGAAAAATATGTATAAAGTTAAATTGATTATAGAAACAAACGTACCAATCAACAATATGAGTAAAATTGCTTTAAAAAATAATATATATATATATATATATATAATCAAACGATTGTGGTGGCACTAGTGGCGGTTGTGACATTCGCTAAATTGCTCCGGTCATTAGTATGGATAAGTATGTAAATGGATAGAGATAGGGAAGCAAACTCAAGATGTATGTGGTTCACCCAGATTGGCTACGTCCACGGAGTAGAGGAGTTCTCATTAGTTGTGAAGGGTTTACACAAGTACATAGGTTCAAGCTCTCTTTTAGTGAGTACAAGTGAATGATTTAGTACAAATGACATTAGGGAATATTGTGAGAGAATGATCTCTATTTATAGAAGAGAGTTTCTAGTTTCATTCTGACTTTGACACGTGTCGTGTTGTGATTGGCTTCTGATGTTGACACGTGTCGCGATATGATTGGCTTCTGATGTCGACACGTGTCGCGCTGTGATTAGCCTCCTGGTTGGAGGGAAACTCTTCTAGGTCCTTGATAGTATAACGTTGACCCGTGCTCAGTAGTTTCGGGATTGGTCAAGTATGGTACAAACAGTGCTCCCCTAAGTTCCTGAGTGAGGGAAGCTCCTCGGTTGGGGACTTGCAAGATCCAAGCCATTGAGTAATCACGAAACTTCTAAGTACCGAAGTGTGGTATCATTTTCACTTGTCTTATCTGTCTCATACGTAGATGTGGCATCTTCTCTGGAAGTACTTTTCCTCCATCCAGGGGTGATATCTTTAACCGATGAAGATGCACAAGGTAATGTATCAATTTCACTTGAAGCTTACTTGTAGTTTTGGGCTTGGTCAAATGCGATACAAAACCCTATAGTAGGAGCCCCCCAAGTCGCCGAGCTAGGAGATTTGCCGAATGAGGTAACAGACAAGGTAAGCAATCAGACTTCCAAGCAAGCAACCTGGATCGGAGGTTCGTCTTCGGATTCCGGTTGATTGTTCTTCTTCTCCTTATGTCGTAAACAACAACAAGGATAAGGAGAAGCAAATGGAGAATAGATGATATGAGATACTTTTACTTTTGAAGAAGTATTTTTCCACATGCGTATTCTTGAACTGGGCTGGAGGGTTTTCTAGTTTCTTTCAGAGTATAAGGCTAACTCAAGAATTTGAGGGTCAAAACAAGTCCATCAAATCTAGAGTACGTTTGACCTTGATGATATGTGATACTTTTGTTGTTGACAAAGTAGTGGATGTATCGACACGTGTTCTGTTACGCTTGTCTCCACATGCTTCCTTGTATCCTTCTCACTTGCCCTATCTGTTCCTCAGGCAGATGTGGTATCTTCTATGGAAGCATAAGATGTTGAAGATGAGTACTCGAGAGCAATGTCAGGTAAGTAATCAGGCAAGGGGTTCCAGGCAGTCAGTTCCTGACTGGAAGCTTGATTCCAAGTGCTGACTGATTGCTCTCTTTCTCCTTGTCTTGCAGGTAAGAACAATGCCAAAGGAAAAGACAGGGAAAAAGCATGATATGGGATACTCTTGCTTTTAACCCTGATGATATGAGGTACTCTTGCTCTGGTGTGGCTTGTTTGCATAGGTATTATCGGGAGGAAAAGAAGCTGAGTATTTCGAGAGACTTTGCTGAGAGTGCCCTCTCGGATGTGAAGAAAAGTTGAGCATTTTTTTTATTTGCAGGTCTGCCTAGCTGTGGAGGATGGAGGTCGACATATATAGGAGTCTCCTTAACAACAAGTAGTAGTGCTATTCATTTACCCTTCTTGGTCATAGCAATGTAGTGGGAGCTGCAAGCTTCACGTGTTTTAACTTTGTCAAAGCACTTTGAAAAAGTGGTCTGTGGTATCTGGAAAGCTGATGTTGCGTGTGAAGATTGCAGACAAGCTTTATCCAAGGAAATCAGGCTCTCGAAGTTCGGAGAGCGGTGCCTCTTCGGTTTTCGAACAGGCAATCTTGTCAAGGATCTGGCTTTCGAGATTCAGAGAACGGTGCTTCTTCAATTTTTGAGAACGCAATCCTGTTTGGGGTCTAACTCTTGAGATTTGGAGAGCAGTGTCTCTTCGATTTTTGAGAAAGTAATCATGTTGGGAGTCTGGCTCTCGAGATTCGGATGGCGGTGCCTCTTCAATTTTTTAGCACATAATCCTGTTGGGAGTCTGGCTCTCGAGATTTGGAGAGCGGTGCCTCTTCGATTTTTGAGAAAGCAATCATGTTGGGAGTCTAACTCTTGAGATTCGGATAGCAGTGTCTCTTCAATTTTTTGAGAAAGTAATCCAGTTGGGAGTCTGGCTCTCGAGATTCGGAGGGCGGTGCCTCTTCGATTTTTGAGCACGTAATCCTGTTGGGAGTTTGGCTCTCGAGATTCGGAAAGCGGTGCCTCTTCGATTTTTGAGCAAGTAATCTTATTAGGAATGTTTTCTCGAATGTGAGTAAAGGTTGGGCATTTTTGCCAGTTTGCCTTGCCACGGAGCACGGAAGTTGACACACATTGGGACTTTCTACTTATCAAGGAGTGGAGCTGTTCCTTTACCCTTGTGGGTAATAGTAGGGTAGCTGGACCTTCAAAATTTATGTGTCTAAACTTTGTCAGAGATTTTTGGCAAAGTTATATATGGTACCCGAGAAACTGATGTTGCGTGTGGAAAGTGGTGCCACTTCAATTTTTGAACCAATTACCCTATTGCCCTTTCTTTTATAAGGGCACCAATTGTGTGCAAGGAGTACATTCAGAGAGTTATTGCTTGTAGGAATTTTCCCCTTACTTCAGAGATTTCTTTCACCTAATTTTTCCTTCATCATTTCTGAGAATGTCTGACCCATATAACCGTCGTTTTGACTTGAACTTTGGTGAAGAGGTAGCCATACCTTCTCAAGACAACATATAACGGCCATCTTTCTTATCCTCTACTGGTCCTCTTACCGTTGGAGACTCTGTGATGAAGAATGATATGACCGCTGCGGTGGTGGCCAAGAACCTTGTTACTCCCAAAGATAACAAACTACTTTCCAAACGGTCTGATGAGTTGGCTGTTAAGAATTCTCTGGCTCTTAGTGTTCAGTGTGCAGGTTCTGTGTCTAATATGGCCCAACGCCTATTTGCTTGAACCCACCAAGTTGAATCATTAGCGACTGAAGTGATAAGTCTCAAACAGAAGATCAGAGGGCTCAGGCATGAGAATAAACAGTTGCACAGGCTTGCACATAACTATGCTACAAACATGAAGAGGAAGCTCGACCAGCTGCAGGAATCTGATGGTCAGATTTTAGTTGATCATTAGAGGTTTGTGAGTTTGTTCCAAATGCATTTATTGCCTTTGTCTTCTGGGGCTGTACCGCGTAATGAAGCTCCAAATAATCAACCTTTGGTGCCTCCTCCTTTTGGGATTCTGCCTAGTACCGAGGCTCCGAATAATCATCCTATGGTGCCTCCTCTTTTTAGGGCTATGTCGATTGCTAAGACTTCTCCTGAGCAACCTTTGTGAAGGCTCCCTCTTATTTGTTTATTTTGATTCATGTATATGTACATATTTGTAATTTATCGGAGATATCAATAAACAAGTTTTGCTTCATTTCAACGTATTGTGTTAAATACATCAAGGCCTTCTTCACTTAGTTCTTTGAATTTTTCCTTTTGTTGAAACTTGTATGTTGAAGCTTTGTGAGTGAAGCATGTAGGTTGAGGTAGTGCTCCCCTAATTTTCCGAGTGAGGAAAACTTCTCTTTTGGAAACTTGAAAAATTCAAGTCACTGAGTGGTCGTGAGACTTCCGAGTATCAAGGTGCAGTAGCATATGGTAGGAGTCCCCCAAGTTTCCGGTCGAAGTAGTTGACGAATGAGGCATTTCCTTTCTAAGTGGTAGCTCAAAACTCCTTCTTCATATATATTTGTTATGAAAGTTGTTAGACTCATAGAATAGGAGGCCTAGGCAATTTTTATTTTATTTTTTTGAATTTTTTTTTTTCGATTTTTTTTCGAATTTTTGAATTTCCAAAATTTTGAATTTTTGAATTTTTGAATTTCTGAAAATATATATATATATATATATATATTTTTTTTTTAAAGCTTTGTAAGTGAAGCTTTGGTGTTGAAGCTTTGAGGTTGAAGCTTTGTTGGGCACCATGAATTGATTTTGCTTCACACTATCTTGATCAAGATAGTGTGAAACTTTTGTAGGTGAAGCTTTTGTATTGAAGCTTTGTAGGTAAAGCTTTTGTATTGAAGTTTTGTAAGTGAAGTTTTTGTGGGTGAAGTTTTTGTGGGTCAAGCTTTTGTAGGTGAAGCTTTTGTATTGAAGCTTTGTAAGTGAAGTTTTTGTGGGTGAAGTTTTTGTGGGTCAAGCTTTTGTAGGTGAAGCTTTTATGGGTCAAGCTTTTGTAGGTCAAGCTTTTGTAGGTCAAGCTTTTATGGGTCAAGTTTTTGTGGGTCAAGCTTTTGTGGGTGAAGCTTTTGTAGGTGAAGCTTTTGTGGGTGAAGCTTTTGTGGGTGAAGCTTTTGTGGGTGAAGCTTTTGTGGGTGAAGCTTTTGTAGGTCAAGCTTTTATGGGTCAAGCTTTTGTGGGTCAAGCTTTTGTAGGTGAAGCTTTTGTGTTGAAGCTTGCTTTTGTGGGTGAAGCTTTTGTAGGTGAAGCTTTGAAGTTGAAGCTTTTGTTGGGTACCATGAATTGATTTTGCTTCACACTATTTTCATCAAGATAGTGTGAAGCTTTTGAGAATTTGTAGTTGTCCTCCATTGATGAAGCTTTGGAGTTGAAGTTTTATAGGTGAAGCTTTGGAGTTGAAACTTTTGTTGGGTACCATGAATTGATTTTGCTTCACACTATCTTGATTAAGATAGTGTAAAGCTTTTGAGAATTTGTAGTTGTCCTCCATTGATGAAGCTTTGTTGAATTTCCACACTGTTGAGCAAGAGATTGTGATGCAAGCCACACCTTGTATTAGTCGAAGGTTTGGATGAACCATATAAATTGAATTTGCTTCGAAGGTCTAAGAATTGTAGTTGCCCTCCATTGATGAAGCTTTTGTTGGCACCATAAATTGGTTTTGCTTCACACTGTCATGATCAAGAGTGTGTGAAGCTTTTGAGAATTGTGGTTGAACTCCTTTGGTGAAGCTTTTTTTGGCACCATAAATTAGTTTTGCTTCACACTGTCTTGATCAAGAGTGTGTGAAGCTTTTGAGAATTGTGGTTGCCCTTCATTGATGGAGCTCTTGTTGGCACCATAAATTGGTTTTGTTTCACACTGTCTTGATCAAGAGTGTGTGAAGCTTTTGAGAATTGTGGTTGAACTCCTTTGATGAAGCTCTTGTTGGCACCATAAATTGGTTTTGCTTCACACTGTCTTGATCAAGAGTGTGTGAAGTTTTTGAAAATTGTGGTTACCCTCCATTGATGAAGCTCTTGCTGTTGGCACCATAAATTGGTTTTGCTTCACACTGTCTTGATCAAGAGTGTGTGAAGCTTTTGAGAATTGTGGTTGCCCTCTATTGATGAAGCTTTTGTTGTCACCATAAATTGGTTTTGCTTCACACTGTCTTGATCAAGAGTGTGTGAAGTTTTTAAGACTTGTGGTTGAACTCCTTTGATGAAGCTCTTGTTGGCACCATAAATTAGTTTTGCTTCACACTATCTTGATCAAGAGTGTGTGAAGCTTTTGAGAATTGTGGTTGCCCTCTATTGATGAAACTCTTGTTGGCACCACAAAAGCTTGACCCACGAGGCTTATGTATTGATGAAGCTCTTGATGCATAAAATCAGTGAGGACTTTGGTACAACATAAAGTGTTAAGTTTGTGACATTCGCTAGATTGCTCCGGTCACTAGTATGGATAAGTATGTAAATGGATAGAGATAGGGAAGCAAACACAAGATGTACGTGGTTCACCCAAATTGGCTACGTCCACGGAGTAGAGGAGTTCTCATTAATTGGGAAGGGTTTACACAAGTACATAGGTTCAAGCTCTCCTTTAATGAGTACTAGTGAATGATTTAGTACAAATGACATTAGGGAATATTGTGAGAGAATGATCTCTATTTATAGAAGATAGTTTCTAATTTCATTCTGATATTGACACGTGTCGTGTTGTGATTGGCTTCTGATGTTGACACATGTCGCGCTATGATTGGCTTCTGATGTCGACATGTGTCGCGCTGTGATTGGCCTCCTGGTTGGAGAGAAACTCTTCTGGGTCCTTGATGGTATAACGTTGACCGGTACTCAGTAGTTTCGGGATTGGTCAAGTATGGTACAAATAAAAACAATACCAAACGAAGCATAAAACCTATTAACAAGAAGTTGAGGAATCTAATTTCCTCATGTCTTAATTAGCATCTTAACACTAATTAGCTCGCAAAGATTTGACTAATATACATAACAATAATCAATCTAACCGATGAAGAAGCCATGAAGCCACTCTTCAATGTTGACCTTCTCCTCCACGTCAAATTCTCAATGTTAACAATAGGTCTTAGTTCAATTGCGAGAATATTCATGGCTGAAGCGACCGGCATACTCTCGTAGTGACTCGTCCGGCTTCTGGCAAATAGTGTACAAGTAATCTGCAGAATGCAAGTGATCGATCTGGAAGATGTGTTGAGAGACAAACAGTTTCCTTAATTCCTCAAATGAGTCTACTGTCTCAGGTGGAATACGGCAATACCAGTTTAGAGCTCCGCCAGAAATAGTGGAGGGGAAGAGAAGACATCGCTCTTCGTCGGTGTGCATTCGATATGCCATGGTGGACTCAAAGAGGTTAAAGTGTTCAATTAGGTCCTCCCTTCCTGTATAGAGTTGTAAACCAAGCTTTTGTTTTGTCTTCGCTTGAAGGGGCGTGTCGATGATCCTTCTTATGAGAAGGCCAAGCCTGGGTTGGTTCCAGTCAGGTATCTCGGCCTAACGTTTGGCATTCAACTTGTTTACTTCCTCAAGGAGCTGTAGGGCAATGGGGTCCTGAGTGGAGTCATGTGTCACTGGAATTTTCTTTCGTAAGTCTTCATCGCCTCTTGGAAGTAGGAAAGTTTAAGCAATGACGTGTGGTTTTTTCATGGACTCGCTGTACTGACTTTTAGGGCAAGTATGTCGGAATACCTCAGAGTCCCCCATACCTTCATGTTCCTCTGGGACCAGTCATTCCTTCCCTAGATTGGCAGTTGGCCTGGGTCGTGGGAGGGGATCGAGTCTTTCAGAAACCCTTGGGTCATTGATTTTCGAGCATATGTGGAGGGGATTTTTTCGACGTTGCTTTAGGAAGTCTCGGCAGTCACGATAAATGGTTTTCGATCCTTCCAACCTTTCTGCAAGGAGGTGTCTTCCTCCACTTTTTCTACTTCGGGTCGAAGCATCTGGGTTGAAAGAAGTCTCATGTTGATCAATGTTTTGATGATTAGCTCGCTCCTCATCAGGGATACCCATGTCGAATGGAGGTGACCCTCCGTGTTGGGGGGCACCCAGATGATAGTTGATGTCCATAGGGGTAACGAGCTTCCGTGTTTGAGTACGCTTAGTTTCGTGGAGTGTCTTAAAGAGCTTCTCATACTGCTCCTGGAGGACCTCATTCTTCATTTCTATCTTGTTGTTCTAAGCTTTTAGCTCATCGACTTTAGCTTGAAAAGCAACCATCTTTCCTTCATTCTTTCGTTTCTTCGCACTAGGTGCAAGAGGGGTGTCATTCTATGTGCTGTGGCTTCCTTCGCTCCCCATGTTGGAAAGGGATGCCTGGTCAAAATAGAGTGTACGAATGGTGGAAACCAGCTTGGCAAAGCTGAAGAGAGTGGGAATAAGTGTCGTTCCCACAGACAGCGCCAAATGTTGATACACAAAATCAGCGAGGACTTTGGTACAACAAAAAGTGTTAAGTTTGTGACATTCGCTAGATTGCTCCGATCATTAGTGTGGATAAGTAAGTAAATGGATAGGGACAGGGAAGCAAACACAAGATGTACGTGGTTCACCCAGATTGGCTACGTCCACGGAGTAGAGGAGTTCTCATTAATTGTGAAAGGTTTACACAAGTACATAGGTTCAAGCTCTCCTTTAGTGAGTACTAGTGAATGATTTGGTACAAATGACATTAGGAAATATTGTGAGAGAATGATCTCTATTTATAGAAGAGAGTTTCTAGTTTCATTCTGACTTTGACACGTGTCGTGTTGTGATTGGCTTCTGATGTTGACACGTATCGCGCTATGATTGGCTTCTGATGTCGACACGTGTCGCACTGTGATTGGCCTCCTGGTTGGAGGAAAACTCTTCTGGGTCATTGACGGTATAATGTTGACTGGTGCTCAGTAGTTTCGGGATTGGTCAAGTATGGTACAAACACAAAATGTATTGATGCTAGGTGAATAAGTCGCAACACAAAATGAAAACGGACCAATGCCAAATTAAAATGTATCGACCAAATTTATTTATTGGTACTAGATAAAGTACGGACCCAATTTATTTACCCATTCTATACATGCCACTTCAAGTAATGCTTAGAAAGTACATGCCTACTAACACACAATTAACTTTATAAATTAAATATGAAAATAAATGTACCAATCAACAATATTAATAAAATCGCTTTGAAAAAAATGTATAAAGTTAAATTGAATATAGAAATAAACGTACCAATCAACAATATGAGTAAAATTGCTTTAAAAAAATAATATATATATATATATATATAATCAAACGATTGTGGTGGCACTAGTGGCGGTTGTGGTGGCAGTTGTGACGATTGTGGTGGCGGTGCAGTGGTGGTGGTGGTGGCAGTGGCGGTGATGTAAGGTTAGTGTTTATAGTGGTAAGTGGTGGCAATCATTTTATTCTCCAAGGATTAAATGTGTGTAGAAGGATAAAATATGTTATTTTAAAAAACTAATGAAGGTATTACAAGAATTGAAAATTTTCATTAAATGCTCAATTCCTTTTAAAAACAACCTATATGCTTCTTTTAAAAATTGTTGTATGGAGACTATTGTTTTTAAAATAAACAGAATATTTTATTTTTACCAAACACTTTTTACTGCTTAACTATAAATGAAACAAATTTCGATAAAAAAAAAACAACACCAAACGAAGCATAAAACCTATTAACAAGAAGTGGAGGAGTCTAATTTCCTCATGTCTTAATTAGCATCTTAACACTAATTAGCTCGCAAATATTTGACTAATATACATAACAATAATCAATCTAACCGATAAAGAAGCCATGAAGCCACTCTTCAATGTTGACCTTCTCATCCACGTCAAATTCTCGATGTTAACAATAGGCCTTAGTTCAACAATGAGCATATATTATTCCGTTATACTTTCAAAACCAATATGAACTCAAACATTCGGCTAAAATACACCTCATATTCGAACAATATATTTTGTTAATTGTGAAAGGTGATTTGGAAGATAATTGTGATACTTGATGCCATGCGCGCTCTCGATTTCTAACTACTCATGCCGCCATTGTCATTGGGTATGACCGGTGACAACTTGGTGGAAACGTAGCAATTCGACACGATTATTCTCCAAACATATGATTGTTGAGAGCCTGAATCCTATGTAAGGGTGGGCAACGGTTATGCCAGACGGGTAACCGCGGTTATTTACTTATAACTGTTTATGCTCATACTCGCATAACCGTTTACCCATTTGGTAATTGCCTAAATTGTTATACTCATACCTATAACCGTTTATAAACGGTTAACCATACCAATAATCGCATACCCATTTAACCGTAACCGTTTAATACCCGTTTACTCATTTTTAACTTGTTTATCTTTTTCCCATTTTTAACTTGTTTATCTTTTTTTTTTACCATTACCCATTTTTCACCCATCTACATGTTTTTTAACAAATTGAAATTTTAAAAAAAATTTGTCATAATTTTTTTTGACAATTAAACACCGTTATAGGGGTACATTCATTATACATTTCCTTATTTTAATTTTTTAAGTCCTTATACCGTTTCAATAATTGAAATAATAGTTTACAGACGATATTTTTAAGGGGTGTGATATCCACACACCCCATTTTACTTCTCACACACCTTTTTAATTTTCGACCGTCGGATCAGATGAATTGAAGAAGATCAACGGACAATAATTATTAAAGGTGTGTGAGAAGTAAAATATGGTGTGTGGATAGCACACCCCTATTTTTAACTGTTACCAATGAAGGTAATATAATATTTGCTAAGTATTCTTGGGTTATGAAAACTGTTTAGAAGACAGTATTTTTGAGTTATTTAACCCATAGTGCAAAGTATTAACATAATATATATAATGAGCTACATTATTTTATAATTAGCTATATAAACCATGCACTATAGTCAATAGCATCAGAGGTGCAATTTGGGCTGAGCCAACCCGAACCCGCCCATGTCTAACCTGACTTTAAACTCGAATAAGCGAATTTTGTTGTTGTTATAACCCGCCTGAACCCAACCCGATTTCAACCCGTTCATTGATTGGGTTGGATTGGGTTGATCATTTGTCCATCCCAACCCAATCCAATTAACCAAACCCTATTAGGTTGAGCTGTGCAACATACTTCTCAATAACCTTTGCACCTTTGCACCTTTGCACCTTTGCACCTTTGCACTTTCATGAGAACCTACTGATATGATATACAATTTGACTTGAAAGGAATCATATTAAGTTTATTTTGCTTTTCACATCACATCCTGTAGAACAACTTCCTTTATTAAATTAATATTGCAACTATTCGACCTCTCTTTGAGATCTGCTTCACAGTTTGAGTTGTGATTGTTTCTTATGCTGATTCAGACGAAGTAGGCTATTGAGCAAGTAAATTTGAGGGAAAGTGATTTTAAGGTCAGTTGTTTGCTAATACAAATAGGTTGACATCATTGTTGAAAAACATTAAACACTACTTGAAAAAGTTAGGCAACCCAAACTCAACCCAAGTAAATCCAAACCCGATTAAACCCGAGCCCGACTAAACCCGATTAAAACCCAATCCGAACCCGAACCCGAATTGTAAAAGTTGGGTTAGGATTTGGTTGATTTTCCAACTCGCCCGAGTTGCACCCCTAAATAGCATTGATCTAAGTTTTGTCCTATAGAGAACATGGTTTGTGTTAATTTTACATATATAAAATAAATGGGTAAACGGTTACCTGTTTATAACCGTTATTTATACCTATAACCGTTTATTTATCTAAATAGTTACCTATAACCATAACCGTAAAGTTTAAATAAGTGGGTAACTGCGATTACAAGGTATTTTACCCATATTCCCATGTCAGAAAGTAAAGCATTGCCGTATAATTTAAATTATCTTAGATCAGTTGATTTTAGACCGAATGTTCACATTCTAAAATTTCTAATAACGTCTGCGTTGGTTGTGATATGAGTTCTGCACCTCCGATATTGTAAAGCATTAAATAAAGGCCCAATTACAAATTCATAATTTTGGCCCATGGTTTTTGGGCCCAGAGTAAGGTTGCGTAATTTCCAGGGTCAAGTTTTAAATTTGATGCTTAAATAGCAAGCCCAACCTTTTGCAATCTCTTACATGGGCATTTTCCAGTCTTTACTTTTCATTTTCATTTTTACTTTGGAATTCTAATCCTGTATAACAGTACATGTGGAAAATCTATATCTTTTTTTCTTTTTCTGCATATTCCTGTTTAGTTTTGTTATTTGATTTTCTAATACTTTATTTCATTCAAAGGTTAGAAATGAGCAAGATTTGTGTGTGGGAGAAAAAAGTGTGTGCGACAATCATTTCTCATTTCATTTTTTATCGAGGAGATAAGAGATTCAAACTTAAAATCTCTTCTAACATTGAGAAGTATCACTATTGTACTAACGACTAGTTGGTAATCTTGCACATGTGTTCAAAACCAAAAAATTTCTATTTTGTATAATGAGATGCAAAATTTAGATTGCAACGAAGTTCTTCTTTTTATGCATGTGAGAGTGAAATTGCAATAAATCGAACAACTTCAATTACATATATAAGAGTTTCTTTTCTTGTTTGTTAGAAAATTTTGTGCAGAACGGTTTCATATTACATATGTATCTTTTTACTTTTTATCACGTATCTTGTCAGGTGACTTCGCAATGAGAGATAGAAACACGTCAAGATACAACGATTGTTCCAAGAAAGTTTTCTAGTGGTATGAGAAAGTTAACGAAAAGGGTTGGGACTTGGGAGGCGTTACGTCGTTATCTGTAACGGTCTTAACATGGAGCCAAGATGGGATGGTAGGGTTTTCGTGTGCATGAAGGATGCAGATGACCTGATCTGCCTTTCCCTTTGTGCTTGTGACCTCCTGCAATTTCCATATCGACAAAACTTTTGCCCCTTGATGGAAATATCCAACTTTGTGGGGGCCACCAGTCCAATCCATGCATGGATCCGGCCCGTTCAATTTTCATCGCCAGAATTCAGTTGATCACCTTGATATCATGACCTAATTCAATCATCATTTGGAAGACTTTTTTGTCAAATAAAACGAAATAATTGATTAATATGATTACAAGATTAATTCTTCATTTTCAACAATATTGTAGGATTTATTTACTAGAGTGATAGAAGATTTGAACTTGAATCCAGACCGCTTTAAAAACTCGTAAAAAAATAGTATCAATGACCATTTCCTCCTGTTTTGGAGGCAAATTTGGTCCACTGTTTTTGTGCATGAATAATGGTTGCCTTTAGTATTATTTGCTACTTTTTCTTCAGTAAAACAATAATACTGTCACTTTCTATGATGCCCATTTCACACTAG
Organism: Malus domestica; assembly: GCF_042453785.1. Lineage (NCBI taxonomy): Eukaryota > Viridiplantae > Streptophyta > Magnoliopsida > Rosales > Rosaceae > Malus > Malus domestica. The sequence continues at coordinate 10,542,346 of NC_091673.1, forward strand.
CATGCCCTGGAAGAACTAAATATCTTTTGTCAACAAAAATCTTCCATAGGTTGTTCCAATCCAAGCTAGCCTTGGGTTGTCATGATGATTTTGGTTTTAATACAAAGTAAATGGTATATATCAACCGACCAACTGTATAAGTTACTGTCAGTCGTTAATATATGAACGTTGGTTCATATAAATCTCATAGGTTCCATTTGGTGTACGAAATGAAAGGTTGTGAGTAACAGTTATATCCTTAAAGAAAATATTGACAAATTATGTAATGTACCCATCCTGCAGTCCTCATGTTGGCCATAACCCTACCCATGTGCAAATACAAGTGAACATATATCTCTTTTAATGTAATCAAAATTAAATTGAAACTTAAAACTTAAATAAGATTAGGGTTTTGAATATTCTAACGTGCATGGGTTTGGTGACATAGCAGGTTTATTCGGTCCCTCGTACACTAGCAAAAGAGCTTGAAATTAATTAATATAATTTTAATTAAATTAAATAATAATGATTAAGCTGAGTAAGAAGGAAGAAAGATCTCCTAATTAATCATCTCCCAATTGGATGCATGACAGTAGCATTTGGCCCACGTTCCGGAGTAGGCTCCATCCTCCATAACATGCACATGAGCTGCCAACCATTTGGTCTCTCTGGGACCGCATCATATTCATCTGCAGTTATTTGGATTCTCATACGATCGACACAGAGAGAGAGAGAGAGAGAGAGAGAGAGAGAGAGAGAGAGAGAGGTTTGCATTGTGATGAGTGTGAACCCATGAGACGTTGCATAGTATTATCTTCTGCTACTATCCCTCCCCATTGGTTCTGCAAACCCAACACCAACCAAGATAAGCGTTAGGCTAGTCGGTCGCCTTACCGCTTCTGGTGACGGTATACTGTTGATGTATGTATAAATAATGAACGACTGAGTTTAGTATTCATCTATCTCTTTTGAAATACCAAACGTACAATATGTGACATTTGTGTAACAAAAGCCGTCTCCTTATTCTTATACTTCCAACACCTAGAGTAGTACGTAGCAGTGGTAGTCTTATCGCACTTACTGACCTTTTTGTTTCAATTGATTCTCTCGATTGATAAGTGGCCGGTGTTTGGTCCTAAATAGAAATTAGGTTAAATTATAAACATAATCTTTTTCACAAATGTATGTTTTACAATAAGGTAGAATAATTATGTTGACAAAATTGAAGGTTTCAATGTACGATAGATTAATTGGAATGTAGATGATTCTCAGTTGTTGAGGCATTCACTTTATTTGGTGCGGATGTATAATTGATGGACAGTCGTTCATGCACGTGTGTTTGTATGAAGATATGTAAAGCAACCCTCTAGATATGAATAGACATAAGGTCTTTGTAAGTTGGGCTACTACTATATAGCGAATTAATTTTATGTTGAAACCTCAGCTTTATTCATGATATCAAAGTAGGGTGTTTCATGTGTGAAGCCCAACGGCTACACGTGCTTCACATCACTCATTTTATTTTGTCCATGTGCTAAGCTTAAAAATTCGTCACGTGATGAGACGTGTTGGAGTATTAATCCTACATCGAAAAGAAGGAAACTTGCATTGACAAATAAGATACGCTAATACCCATATTATCAATTAATTTTATAAATTTTATAGTAAAACCCAAACATTTTTCATAATTTTCTTTGGAGTTAACTAAAGCCAGAAGTTTGTGGTGTTGTTAACTCACTACCTAGGAGTGGACATTTTAACCGGTAAATCGGGTCGAGAAAACCAAAAGAATCGGGTTTGACATTGTCACATTCTTGTTGCATTTTTTCCCAAATACCGAATGTAATGTGCCATTCTTGTTACGGACAAGGATTGTCTGCCCTCCTAGTTGTGGTGCCCTTCTATGCCCTCCTATTTTGTGCGGTCACGGTTAAGCCACGTCAACATTTTATATTAATTTTTTAATGAGATAATAAGACAAAAAACAATAAAAATATAAAATATTAACGTGGCTTAACCGTGACCGCACAAAATAGGAGGGCATGGAAGGGCACCACAACTAGGAGGGCACCTTGTCCTTCTTGTTACAAAAGCCTCTTTATTCTTATCCAATAGAAGTAGTACGTAGTCTTATCTCACCTAATGGTCTTTTCTGTCAATTGATTCTCTCAGTTTATATATAAGCTTTGTTTGTTTCAAAATACAAATTAGCTAAATCATAAACGTAATGTGTTTCTGTTTGGATCTTACTGTACACCATTGATCTGTTTAATTGAGGCTGTTGAATTTTAATATTTTTCTTAAATATTACTATTGCTGATTCGAATTCAATAGAGAAAACCAGGCATTATCCATTGCTGGTTGTTTGTTGGAGATCCATTTGTTGATAAAGACTTACTCAAGTGATGGCAAGGATTTTCCAACTTGGCTTGAGTAAAGAAAAGATAAAAGAAGGTACCATCCATTTGTGATATTATCCCTTTGGCCAATTTGATAATTTATTCTTTTTGGCCAATTTGATAGTATTTCCTAATAGAATGCTCAGTGTTCATTAAGATAAAGATGGCCATCAAAAGGCCTTTGGTAGCCACGGTATGGACTTTACAACACGTTCAAGCGTATTAGTCCTATAAATACATAAAACCGTGTAATGAGAAGGCAACCTTCAACTTAACATACAAATATGCCTTGCACAAATCTCGCTCTAGGCGAACACTTCTCACACTCAGAGAACTAACTAACTCACATTTTGAGAAATCACTAACTCTCCACTTTCCTAACTACTTAAAGCTCGATTGATTATCTATCCAAGTCTCAGCTGACGAGGAGTCCTTGATTCTTTAATTGAACGAGGTCACTTTACTAGCTTTCCAACCAAATTAAGTGTTTTATGCTTGGTTACTTCTGGTACATTTTAGAGTTCGGTATTCTGACGGTTGAACAACATTTACCATCAAGACATTTATCTCTTTCGAGTACGAGTATCCTTACAGTTTAACTCCGAACTGATCAGAGCACTTATATTTTCACAAATATAGTCGAGGCGGCCGAACCTGGTGCAAAAGATCATGAACTTCACAGTGACTAACAACCTTTTTGACATCACCACCACATTCATTCTACTAACCGACCGAGTTCGATGGCAAGTTAGCACGACCGCATTCATCATAATGACGTAGTTAGCTTTTTGTTATTCAGTCTACGTGTAAGTAAACTTGATAGTTTTTAAGGTCAACAATTTCACAAATTGTGCTTTACATTCTAACAAGTTTTACGATCTCAACTTATACTAGACGAAGGCGGACGATCGATTGTTAGTTGTTGCTGCGAGTTTCATTGTGATTGCGGATGTATAATTGACATACAATCGTAACGTGTGTTTGTGGGCAAAGCAACTCTCTAGACATCAAAAGATAAGGTCTTTAGTTTTATTCAGAATTTGAGGTGTCTATATAAGTCACAAAAACCAAGAAACCTCTCGAACTCGTACCTTGGATGCAGTGGATGGGTTCCTATCACATGGTTGTCGCCAAAGGCAACAGAAGAGTACTCGCTATAATACTAAATTAACATGGTCCACTAGACGGTGGCTTTCCACCCTTTTTGTCGATCGTGAGAGTATGATTTGGCCAAATGCACTGTTATTCTCCCAAAGTCGAGGTCAATTTAGTAAACTAATATATAGAAGTTTTTAAAAGTCACTAGTCTAGTAGCGGGTAGAGGCCTGTCGCTTAGGGGGGCCTAGGTAATTTTTTATTTTTAATTAATTTTTTATATAATATATAGATAAATATCTACTTATATTTTTTTTAAAATATAACTGTATTGAGATACATTAATTAGAAAATGGAACTATATATAAATTATAAAGTATTAGAATTGAAAACATGGGGAATAAACATATAATGAGTGTTCATCTCAATATTTAACAAGTTTTTTACAATTTATTGAAAAAATAAAATGTAAAATGAAAGTTATCTATTTTCTATCTAAATGAGAGTTACGATCTAGACGAGCGCCTACGCAGATCTAGACGCTCTTTCTTAGTTTTCAAACGTCTAGTGATCAATCAAAGCGATGACTACCTGCTTAGCGCCTAGGCAGGCTTAAGCGAAGCTAGGCGGTAATTTTTAAAAGAATGTGATATATAGTTAGTAATGATAGCTACAAGGAAGAAAGAAACAACCCCACTGTACGAAACCAAAAACACTAAGCTACGATGTGTTCTTATCATCTTAAGTTGTCCTACGAATAAGTTATGAAACCTAATATTATGTTGTTGACCTAACCAAGTAGCTAGTAGCTAGTATCGTTCACATCATCACTCCTAAAGTAACTTGAGGTAAATTAGTTGCAAGATAGCTAGAATACAGATCCGTCAAGGGACATTTTTGTAAGACACATTTTTATTGAAAGCGCTACAAATTTTTATCGAAAATTCAAGTACATCTTGTTGGAGCATAACGTGGTATTGTTTGCATACATCATGTAAAACTTTTACATGTTAGGATTTAACAAAGCAAGTATTTTACGTTTTCATCTCTCACACTTCATTGTGATCGAAACTCAAAAGAAAGATGATAATAAGGTCAACTAGTACCCTAATGAATATGATTTTTAATTTTCCGTGTATTGCATTACGGTTAAAATGCAAGATTTTTCCAATATTAAACTATCATAAGTAGTGTGTGATGTCAGAGATATTACGAGACGAAGAACTTGCTGGTTCTAGTATGAAAATTGTTTTTGAAATTTTGATTTAAAATGATTCAGTCTTCATAGGTGTCGGCGGGTTGGATTGGTTTTTAGCTTAAAAGACCATTTCTGTCCATTAATGTTGGTAGTCAGTTGAATCAATTATTTTTTCTACGTGTTTAATCTTAAACAAAATTAAAAAAACGGTTTGTTTGGGGAAGGCTGTTATTTATTTTTATTAATTTTGAAAAAGTCGCGGTAAAATCCCGGACAACTGTCAGCAGCTGGAGTCACTGTCAGTCGCGCTTGCACGCCGCCGTAGCTTATTAAACTCCGGTCACTCACTTCCGCTCGTCTTCCGCCGGAAACGCCCTTTTTTTTTTGCTCGATCAATAAAAATTAAAGTTAAAAAAAAAAGAAAAGAAGAAGAACGTTTCTGAATTACCAATCAGCTCTTCAACTTCCATTGGCCACAGCAGTACAGAGCACTGTGTCTCTCTACTTTCTCTCTCTACACACTCTCTCGTATACTTTCTCTCTCTATACAGAGAGAAACACAGCACGAGAGCTCTCTGTTGGTATTTTTTACGGACGTACACGCGGTTGTGTAGGCGTAGATTCCTTTGCCCCCACTGCGTCATATAATTTTATCAATAAATAAATGCCAAAAAGCTCTCTCTCTCCCCGCTGAAACCGCATTTATACACAGAGAGAGGGCCTATTCCTAACGTTTTCCTCATTTTTATGTGCTGCTTTGGTTTGCCTATATTCACTCCTCCTCCGGGGATCTCAGCCGTCCTCCGCCGCTCTTGCGAGAATTCACCGGCTCAGCTGTCACCGGCAAGTTTCTCTCTTTGCTTTGGTATTTATTTCTGCTGAAATTTTAAGCTGTTTTTTGTTTGTAAAGTTGGAAACTTTGCTGTGATGGAATTGATGGGTTTTGAGTATGTTGATTTTGTGCGGATTTTGAGGGCATAAGTGGGTAATTTGTGGATTTTGGGCAGATGGGCAGATGGGCAGCTGTTGTTTTAGCCCAGTGCATACGTGGTCTACAGTGTACTGCTTTTGGATTTCTGGGGAACCTATAGAGAATAATTGCCAGAAAGATATGGTCTTGTAGTGTAAACTTATTGATTTCTGGGTGAAATCGAAGGTTTCATATCTGGGTTTGTTTTAATTCGTTGAATTGGGGATTTATATCTCGTGGAATTGGACTATTGGCGTTATAAAATTCTGGAGTTTTTGTGGAATTTGGATTTATGGAGGCTTTTGGAGGCAGAGCTCGGAATTTCTATGGTACGATGGTGCCGGATTTGAAGGGGGCTGGGAAAAAGAGTTTGGAATGGGATTTGAATGATTGGAAATGGGATGGTGATCTTTTTACCGCTAGTCCTTTGAATGCTGTACCATCTGATTGTAGGAGCAGGCAGTTGTTTCCGCTTGGGCTGCCGGAAACTCCCTCCACTGCTGGTTTGTCCAACAGTTCTTCTTCTGGTTCGGACGGTATCTGTCCAGGGAATGAGAAAGGTAAAAGAGAGCTGGAGAAAAGAAGAAGGGCTAGTTTTGTAGAAAATGAAGGGCTAACTGATGAAGTTGGGTCTCTTAATCTCAAGCTTGGCGGGCAAGCTTACCCAATCATGGAAGGAGAGGTACAACATGGGAAGAAGACGAAGATAGTTGGGACTACTTTAAACCGAGCAGTTTGTCAGGTGGAGGACTGTAAGGCTGATCTTAGCAATGCCAAGGATTACCACCGACGACATAAGGTCTGTGATATGCATTCTAAGGCAACTAAAGCGGTGGTGGGAAATGTTTTGCAGCGGTTCTGTCAGCAGTGTAGCAGGTTAGTTCAATTCTATGGTTGTCCTTGTATGGTGAGAAATATTTCAAATTTTCTTCAGTTAAGTTCTACGTCGTTTATTCGGTGCTTTCTTATAGACATTGTTTCTAGAAGATGAAATACAGAGTTTGATTTGTAAGTTTTAAAAAAATTATTTGTTGCTCTCATGATTTGGGTCCATAGTTGTTCATCACTGTGTTTGGTATAGTCGAATTTTGAAGAACTTTTTTGTTGAATTTGGAATGTGGTTATACTTATGGGCAGGTTTCATGGCCTTCAAGAGTTTGATGAAGGAAAGAGAAGTTGTCGTAGACGTTTGGCAGGCCACAATAGGAGGAGAAGAAAAACACATCCTGATACTGTAGTTAATGGAGGCTCATTGAATGATGAAAGAGGAAGCAGTTATCTATTGATTAGTTTGCTGAGAATACTCTCCAACATGCACTGTAAATCTTTGTGTTATTGCACATTCAATTTTTGGCTGCTTTGCCTGACATTAAATTGATATGCTAAGTGTATGTTAAGTGGTTACCGGATTGTGTGTTGATTGCCATAGACTGATGTCAAAGTTCTTGTGGTCTTTTGCTCTTAGGTTTTGTCATTATTTGATTGAGGCTTGTAGCAAAATGATTATGTCAATTAACATTTAATAACTCCACTCATAAATTTTTATTTGTAAACATACAACATATTACTTGATGAGTCCTTAACTGCTTAAGGTGCTCTATTTTTGTGTATAAATGACAAAGTGCTAGTTTCTCTGAATTTAATTTGATGAAAATTTGAATATTGATGCTTACGCATGAAAAGTTTTCAGTTTTTCAGAGGTTGATTTGATAGAAAGTTAGAATTTTGTGCAGACCTTCATGTCGAAAAATATTTCAATTTTTATAATCCAGATTACACCTTGTGTGCTTGAATTTCATCCCTTGAACCCTTGTTTTTTGCACTTTCTTTCTCTGATTGTTGGACTGTCCATATTTCACATTCTAGGATGCATGAAGGAAGGGCCTATTAAAGGGAATTCTAATTAGGAATTGTTATTTAGGAAATTATGTCTCAGTGATCATGTTATTATAATATTTATTTGATTATGTTTGTGTTTGTTTTTCTTCTCATAAGTGTCTTACTCAACTCCACTTTTGATGCCTAAAATGCAGCTAATAGTTCAGATCAAACAAAGGATCAGGATTTGCTATCTCATCTTTTGAAGAATCTAGCCAATCTTTCTGGTACAGTTGATGGAAGAAACATGTCTGCATTGCTTACGGCATCTCAAGGTTTAATAAATGGCGGGGCATCAATTCAGACTGCACAAAAGGTCCCAGATACAGTTTCCAACGGCTGTGAACCAAGTAAGCCTTCTGTTTCAGCCTCTAAAATGGATGATTATATTAATGGTGAGGACCCTTCAAGACCTATACGACAGTGTTCTACGGTACCTGCATCAGATTTCAGGAGAATATCTTCAGTTGATGCAGATCATGGAGGTCTACAAGTTGTTTCAGGTCTAAATGCCACGAAGCCATTTCCTTCAAGAGACAGTGTTCCATCCACATCAGTTGCACCAGAAGCTACAATGGGGAGGATGCAGTTAAATGGCATTGATTTAAATAATACATATGACGATTCCCAGGACTATTTGGACAACCTAGGGAATTCGCATGCCCCTGTAAATTCAGGGACAGTGGCTCATGGTTTTCCCTTTTGGATGCGTCAGGATTCGCAAAAGTCTAGCCCACCTCAGACAAGTGGGACTTCATGCTCAACTTCATCAAGTTCTAGTGGAGATGCTCAGGTATATTCTTGTTGTACTTGCATCTCGTTCCTCGTTATTGCTTGGTATATTAATGCTTGTATATGCCATAACCTGTCCTTTTCTGTTGGATAAAAGAATAGCTTTGTTCTCACTTTAATTTGGCATTTAGGTGACAATGCTTTGCATTCGACTTGTCCGTTTGTCTAGCCAATTGATTGAAAAAACATGAAGTACTCGGCATACCTAATAAATACTTCTGTTGTGACGTAAGAGTCAAGATGGATTCTCTTCTTTTGTATAGTGCTTTGTATGTATAAATGTGTGCGTATGCTTCTGCTTGATAAGGTTTATAGAGTTGTAGTTAAACTACAGGAGGTTGCAGGCTATATCAGTTAGAGTTGAGTATTTTTTAAATATTTTTTATTATGAAGGCCAGTGTGTAAAATGTTACTGCACTGTTACGTCTCTTAACCACTCTTTTTCTGCCGTGTTTCAGAGTCGCACAGACCGTATTGTTTTTAAACTCTTTGGAAAAGATCCAAATGATCTTCCATTTGTTCTACGAGCACAGGTAATATTTGGTGCCTTGATTTAATTCTTCACAATGTAACTTGTGTTTCCTTGCACATACAACAATTTTATGAAATATTTTGAATATCCAGATTCTCAACTGGTTGTCCCACAGTCCTACTGACATTGAAAGCTACATAAGGCCGGGATGTATCATTTTGACAGTTTACCTCCGTCTAGAAAAATCCACGTGGGAGGAGGTATGTTTCTGTGCTGATGCCAAAATGTTGATTGCTGACCTTGTATCAGGGAGATCTCTTTTCTTGTCCTTAATTGTTATGTTTGCCTGCAGCTCTGCTGTAATCTGGGATCCATTATAAAACAACTTTTACATGCTGCCAATGATCCTTTTTGGACAACAGGATGGGTGTATACTAGGGTGCAACATTCTGTAGCATTTACGTACAATGGTTTGTTCTCTCTCTCTCTCTCTCTCTCTCTCTCTCTCTCTCTCTCTCTCTCTCTCTCTTAATTATTCATTCATATATTTTCTAGCTCATTTAGTGATTTACCAATAGTTGTGTTATGAAAGAAAAGACATTTTAAATAGTTATGTCTGTACTGCAGGTCAAGTTGTCTTAGACACACCCTTACCTCTGAAAAGCCATAAAAATTGCAAGATATCATGCATCAAACCAATTGCAGTTTCTTTATCCGAAAGAGCTGAATTTGTAGTAAAGGGGTTTAATCTTTCTCGTGCCACCACAAGGTATCCTTATCTTTCATTCAAGCTTCATTATGTAGACCACTCCAGTGTCATATGTTATTTCTGAATTAGTAACTATCAGGATAACTGGGAAGGAGGAAAGTACTAAGTCCTAGCTTGTGACAGGTTGCTCTGTGCTCTGGAAGGGAAGTATCTAGTCCAAGAAACTTGTTATGACTTGATGGATGGTGCTGATACAACCTTTGCGAATGATCAGCTACAGTGCCTCAGATTCTCCTGCTCTATACCCAATGTTACTGGCCGAGGACTCATTGAGGTGCTGTTCCATTCTTAATATATGTTTTATATTTCCTTTGAAGTGTGCTTATCATTACTTATTTATTTATTTTTATTTCAGGTTGAAGACCATGGTCTCAGCGGCTGCTTCTTTCCATTTATAGTTGCCGAGCAGGAAGTATGTTCAGAGATTTGTACCCTGGAGGGTGCGATTGAGGTGGCTGAGACTGCAGATAACATCCAGACAGAACCTGAAAAGTTGGAAGCCAAGAACCAAGCGTTGGACTTTGTACATGAATTGGGTTGGCTCCTTCACAGATGTCACACTAAATTTAGACTTGGTCACGGGGATCCCAACTTAGAACTATTTTCTTTTAGACGGTTCAGGTTGCTTATGGAGTTTTCCATGGACCGTGATTGGTGTGCTGTAGTGAAGAAACTCCTGGGCATTCTGCTTGAGGGTACCGTTGACACTGGAGAACATCCTTCTATTGAGCTTGCGTTATTGGATATGAGCCTCCTCCACGGAGCCGTGCAAAGAAAGTGCAGGCCTATGGTGGAACTCTTGTTAAGATTTGTCCTAGACAAAGGGTGGCAACAAGTTGACGGGGACGGCAGCAACTTCTTATTTAAACCCGATGCAGTTGGGCCCATGGGATTGACTCCTCTTCATGTTGCAGCCAGTACTGATGGATGTGAGAATATATTGGATGCCTTAACTGATGATCCTGGAAAGGTAATTTCTCATTGTCTTCTTTGACAGTTTTCTTTCTAATTGGATGTAAAAATCAGAACAGGTCTGCATCATTATCCATTTTTCTCCGTACGTGTTTGACCGTTTGCTCATACAAATGACTCATGTCAGCTCATTCTGTGTCTCACATGAATGTTGATATTTCAAATCGTTGTATTTTCAAGCATACAAATGTTGATATCTTTGCTTCTTTAGGTGGGAATTGAAGCGTGGAAAAATGCTCGAGACAGTACAGGATTGACACCAAATGATTATGCATGCCTGCGAGGCCGCTACACCTATGTCCAAATTGTCCAGCGGAAAATCAACAAGAAACATGAAAGCGGGCACGTGGTGCTTGATATCCCTGGCGTTATCTTAGACAGCAGCAGCAAGCAGAAACAATTAGATGGGCATAAGTCCTCAAAAGTCTCCATCTTGGAGACCGAAAGGATCGATATGAAAGCAATGCAGGCACATTGCAAGCAATGTGAAATGAAACTAGCATATGGAAACACAAGGTCGTTTGTGTACAGGCCGGCAATGCTGTCAATGGTAGCCATTGCTGCTGTCTGTGTTTGCGTGGCCTTGCTCTTCAAAAGCTCGCCTGAAGTCCTTTATGTCTTCCAGCCCTTCAGGTGGGAACTCTTGGAGTATGGACCGAGCTAAGGCAGTTTACGCGTCTCAAATTTTAGTTACTCTGGCTTTAGGCCGTTTGTGTTAATCATATGTATAAACGGATAACTCAAATTTTAGTTACTCTGGCTTTAGGCTGTTTCTGTTGATCATATGTATAAACCGATAACTCTATAGGGAACATAATGTACCAGTTTTCGTATCCGTTAAGATTTCCACGAGAGGTGTTGCACTGTATGTATTAATGATAGTTCATATAAAGCGTGTATAGGGAAAGATTGACGTAAATAGTACTATTGACCAATTGTTGAGGCAATAGATTGCTGCATTACTTCCAAAAACACATACAAACATTGTATTCGATGAGGCGGAAGATTCGGACTTGAAAATTCTTTCGCTTTTAAGTCAGCTTTCTTAAACAGAAGACAATATTTAGTAGGGCGGCCTGACTAATAATTTCTTTCGCTTTTAAGTCAGCTTTCTTAAACAGAAGACAATATTTAGTAGGGCAGCCTGACTAATAAGTAGGTTAGACTACTCTTGCTAAATTTTATGCATTGAGAGTTGTATTTACGTAAGACTGGATGGTGACCAAATACATAGAATCACGTTCCTTCATGAGGGGATAAGGCTGTCTCACAAAGGTTGGAGCTTTGTGCTTACTTAGATACATGAATCTCGTTCTTTCGTGAGTCAACTTTTCAGGTTATTCAACTCAAATGTTATGAATAAAATTGGGCCAAAATTAGATCAAACAGTTGTTTTTCTCCAAATATTTTTAATTTGGTCAAATGCATGAATCTCGTTCTTTAGTGAGATAACTTTTCATGTTATTCAACTCAAACGTTATGAATAAAATTGGACCAAAATTAGATCAAACAGTTGTTTTTCTCTAAATATTTTTAATTTGGTCAAATCCAATCCGAGTCTAATATTAACTAGCAAAAAAAAAAGCAGAAAAATGGATTTTACAGGCTAATAAAATAATAGGAAAAGGACTCCAGTCACAGAGACACGTTGACTCATATTTTGACATGAAATTGTTTTCCACTTCAACAAGTCATATTCATGGTCCTTACATAGTGTACACAATTATTACCTTGTTTAATCTTTTTCAATTATTTTGTCGTTTTGAACCTTTTTTCTTTGGTTTAATTGCCAATAATTCAAGCATTAAATCTTGATCTCGAAATGGAACAATTTTCCGGTGTACTAAGATCACGTTCACGTAAAATTACTGGTTCATTTAAATTATATTACGTAGATTTGTTAATATTAAGTTTAGGTTAAATCTCACAATAATTAGTAATAATATGACGAGAATTAAACTTGAAATATATCACTTATAATAAAATAAAATATCATTAGTTTAAATATTAAAATGATACACCTCGTAACTTGTAACGCTGTTAATTTCTAATCGAAATCAAAAGGAGACGCGTCATTTGAGGCCACCACCTCTCTCCTCTCACTCTCCCCACTGAAACCGAATTTACACAGTAAGAGAACCCTTTTCCTAACCTTTTCCTAATTTTCATGTGCTGATTAGCTTTGTCTCGGGGCCTATATTCTCTCTGCCTCAACTGCGATCTCAGCCACTTCTTCGTCAGCTCTCAGTTCTCAGCTCATCTCCCAACAATTCACCAACCTGCCGGCAAGTTTCTCTCTCTTTACTCTCTCGCTCTCCTCTTTATTTCCACAAAAAAAGATTGGGTCTTTCAGTTCTTTCAGCTCAAGTTTCTTTCCATGGAGTTGAAAGCATTGACTAGGATGTAATTGTGGGCTTGCAAATACGGTATTTTGTACTGACTTGTTGAGAGAAAAACTGGGTAATTGGTGGATTTTGGGTTCTGGGCAGCTGTAGCCTGTAGTTTAGCTCCATTTTTATGCTGGTGTGCTGTTCTTGGTTTTCTGGGGTTCTTGGAAAGAACAATTTCCAGAAATTTCTGGGGCTGTGGTGTTATTGACTTTTTGTTTTGGGGTGAAATTTATAGTTTTATCTCTGAGCTGTAGTTGTTGTTATTGTTCAATTGGGTGTTTGTATCTGGTGGAGTTTGACTAGGGGGCATTGTAACATCTCTGGGTTTTTTGTATCTTGATCTATGGAGTCTGAATTCGGAGGAAAGGCTTGTAATTTTCGTGGTGTGATGGTGCCGAATTTGAAGGGGGTTGGGAAAAAGAGTTTGGAATGGGATTTGAATGATTTTAAATGGGATGGTGATCTTTTTACTGCTAGTCCATTAAATTCTACACCATCTGATGGTAGGAGTAGGCAGTTGTTTCCGGCCAGGCCAGAAACTCCGTCGGATGCTGGTTTGTCCAACAGTTCTTCTTCTGGTTCGGATAATATCAGTCCGGGGAATGAGAAAGATCAAAGAGAATTGGAGAAACGGAGAAGGGATTTTTTTGTGGAAAACCGAGAGTTGAATGATGAAGCTGCGTCTCTGAATCTTAAACTTGGCGGGCAAACTTACCCCATTATGGAAGAAGAAGTACAAACCGGGAAGAAAACAAAGACAATTGGGACTACTTCAAACCGTGCAGTTTGTCAGGTGGAGGACTGTAAGGCTGATCTTAGCAATGCCAAGGATTATCACCGGAGGCATAAGGTCTGTGCTATGCATTCTAAGGCAACTAAAGCGCTGGTTGGAAGTGTTATGCAGCGGTTCTGTCAACAGTGTAGCAGGTTGGTTCCATCCTATTGTTATTTATTGTTTGGTTGAAACATTTCCCCGATTTTCTTGAATTAACTTGAAATACAGAGTTTGGTTGTGTAAATTTTGTTGTCATGCGTTTGTTGTGCATGGCTGTTCATCAATCTTCTTACGGTATGGTTGAGTTCTGCAGAAGGTTTTTTTTGTTGAATTAAATGTAACAGGGTTAACACTCGTGGACAGGTTTCATGCTCTTCAAGAGTTTGATGAAGGGAAGAGAAGTTGCCGTAGGCGTTTGGCTGGCCATAATAGGAGGAGAAGAAAAACACATCCTGATACTGCAGTTAATGGAGGCTCTTTAAACAATGAAGGCGGAAGCGGTTATCTATTGATTAGCTTGCTGAGAATACTTTCAAATATGCACTGTAAGTACTTGCCTTATTCATTGTACACTTCTGTCTTAGTGAAACATTGTATCTCAGATTTATTTGAATCCGCATATTATGCCATTTATAAATTGCAGCTAGTAGTTCTGATCAAACAAAGGATCAGGATGTCATATCTCATTTGTTGAGGAGCTTAGCCAATGTTGCTGGTACGGCTGATGGAAGAAACATATCTACATTGCTGCAGGGATCTCAAGGTTTATTTAACAGTGGGACATCTGTCCAGACTGCACGAAGGGTTCTAGATATGAATGCTGGTGTTAATACTGAGGACCCTTTAAGGTCTAAAGGACACTGTTCGATACTACCTGCATCAAGAGACAGTTCTGAATCCAAATCAGTTACACCGGAAGCTACAAGTAGAAGGTTCCAGTTAAATGACATTGATTTAAATAGTACATATGATGATTCACAGGACTATGTAGAGAACCTAGGGAATTCTCATGTTCCTGCAAGTCCAGGCACTGCATCTCTTGGTTTTCCTTCATGGATGCAGCGTGATTCTCATAAATCAAGCCCACCTCAGACAAGTGGGAATTCAGACTTAACTTCTACTCAGTCACCGTCAAGTTCTAGTGGAGAAGCTCAGGTATATCCTTGTAATTGCATCTATTCCATAATTGCTTGGTAATATAATGCTTAAAAATGCCTTTGTCGTGGATGATGCTCAGCCCACTGTAATTCGTCTTTTTTTTAATCTTTTTTTCCATGAGACCAGGGATTAATATATCAATTGTCATTAATCATTATACGGCGTATAACTTGTCTTTTGTTTGGATAGTAGAATACCTTTGTTCTATCCTTGAGAGTAGTTAGGCAGTCATGTATTGTGTTCTGAACGTGTCTGTGTATCTTTCCATGGATTGTCAAAATAATGGCGAGGTTAAGTGCGCTCGCTGCTTGGTTATGGGATATATGTAAGAAATGCTTCAATTGTGACTTAAAGTTGAGATCAGTTATCTCTTCCTTCAAACCAATATGGCAGTTTACAAGCGCAACCACACACACAAACATACTTGTTGTGTATACGTCTTCTTGATGCTGTTAATAGAATTGAGGTTAAAGTTACCTGGTGGTTTCTGCAGTCCTAATGGAACATGCATTATTTATGTAAAAGGCCAGTATGTAGAATGTATCTGCAATTTTACGTTTCTTGACTGCTCTTTTTCTGCCACATATCAGAGTCACACAGACCGAATTATTTTTAAACTATTTGGAAAAGACCCTAATGAACTTCCACTTGCTCTGCGATCACAGGTACTATATTTCCTTTGATTTTTCTAGTTTTCAAAGTACTTTTCAAAGTATTTTGGTGTTTCATTCCACGGACTCCATGATTTTTATAAATTATTTGAATATCCAGATCCTCGACTGGTTATCTCACAGCCCTACCAACATTGAAAGCTACATAAGGCCGGGCTGTATCATTTTGACAATTTACCTTCGTCTAGAAAAATCCACGTGGGAGGAGGTATTCTCGACTGTGGATGGCAGATCCTTGTATGAGGAAGACTTTTTCTTCAAGTCCTTAATTTTGACAATTCACCTCTCCCAGACCCTGATTAAAGCGGGAGCCTTGTGCACTGGGTACGACCTTTTTTTTTATAATTATTTTTGCTTACAGTTCTGTTGTCATCTGGGATCCAGTTTGAAAACACTTCTTGATGCTGCGGATGATCCTTTTTGGAGAACAGGATGGGTGTATACAAGGGTGCAAGATTATGTAGCATTTACATACAATGGTTTGCCTCTCTCTCTCTCTCTCTCTCTCTCTCTCTCTCTCTCCCCCTCTCATTTCGTGTGTGCGTACACATTTGTGTATTTAGGGTCTATAGAAGAATCTTGCTGTTTTAGTTTTCCATTATGCTTTATTGATTTTGGTCATGCTTTGTTTTGTTATTTCTAGTACATAATGAGGATTGACCAAAAACATTAACCTTATATGAGAGAAGCATTTTGATTAGTTATGTCCATCCTGCAGGTGAAGTTGTGTTAGACACACCCTTGCCTCTTAAAAGCAATAAAAGTTGCAGGATATCATGCATCAAACCAATTGCGATCTCCTTATCTGAGAGAGCTGAATTTATAGTAAAAGGCTTTAACCTTTCTAGTTCCACCACAAGGTTCTTTCATCTTTCATTCATGCGTCATTACTTTGTTTTCAATATTCCTCTCTAGTTTTATAGGATAACAGAAGAAATACTAAATTCTAGATCTTGAGTCTTGACAGGTTACTCTGTGCTCTAGAAGGGAAGTATCTGGCTCAAGAAACTTGTTATGACTTGTTGGATGATGCGGATAGCACTGTTGAGGATGACGAACAACAATGCCTTAAATTCTCCTGCTCTATACCAAATGTTACTGGGCGAGGATTCATTGAGGTGCTGTCATATTCCTAATTGTCCCTTTCCCCCTTCCTCCTCTTGTAATGTGCATTTTGAACGAGCCGTATTTTATAAGTCCGGAATTTGTTTATAAATCTTCTTATGAATACTGAGTATAGATTTGTTTCTAGACAGCGCCTTAACTGAAATCCACGGTTCTCATTTTATTGGTCAAATTTATGTCAGGTTGAAGATCATGGTCTCAGCAGTAGCTTCTTTCCATTTATAGTTGCAGAGCAGGAAGTATGCTCTGAGATTTGTATGCTGGAAGATGTGATTGAGGTGTCCGAGACTGATGATGATATCCAATCTGGACCTGAAAAAGTGGAAGCTAAGAACCAAGCCTTGGACTTTATACATGAATTGGGTTGGCTCCTACATAGAAGTCGCGTTAAGTTTAGACTGGGTCAATTGGATCCCAATCTAGATACATTTCCCTTTAGACGGTTCAGATTGCTCATGGAGTTCTCCATTGACCATGATTGGTGTGCTGTGGTGAAGAAACTCTTGGGCATTCTGTTTGATGGTACTGTCGACGCTGCAGAGCATCCTTCCCTTGAGTCTGCACTACTGGATATGGGCCTCCTCCACAGAGCTGTGCGAATCAATAGCAGACGTATGGTGGAATTCTTGTTAAGATTTGTCCCAGGTTTAACAGGATCTGAGCAGAAGGAACAAGTTGACAGGGACGGCAACAGTTTCTTGTTTAAACCTGATGTTGTTGGGCCCATGGGGTTGACTCCTCTTCATATTGCCGCCAGTACTGATGGCTGTGAGCAAGTATTGGATGCCTTAACTGATGATCCTGGAAAGGTAATATCTCCGTTTTTTGAATTGCAACATAATATTTTTTCTTCTAATTCTATGTAGAAATCACTTTGCGCTGGCTACAACCTCCATCCCATCTCCATACCCATTTGAACTCTTGCGCCTACAGTTGACCTGTGTCTGTTCTCATACTGTTTCACACACGTGTTTTGATGATTTTAACTCATTCTAATTTCCAGCATGTCAGGTTGCTCACGGATTTTAGATCTGTAATCATGTCTTCTTTGACTTTGAGCTCTCTCTTTAGCTTTTCCACTGTCTTCTGCCTAAACAAAATACACTGATTCCAGTTATTGAGTTGTATTTCAAATTCTCAATTAACCAATCCTAGACAAATTATGCAGTCTTGTATTTTCTTTGGCTTGCGAAACATATGAAACATAAATCACCGTAGAAAAGTTAAATGCGCCATTCAAATTGGTAAAGAAAGCAGCACCCCACATCTAAATGCATGCTAACTCTTTCACAGCTGAAAGCGGCACCCAAATTCTACATTCAACTTGAAATCAAATAGGACTGCTGTTAAAATTTTTGACGATAAATGAATTATGATTCTTTTCATCGTTCTAGTTTCAACTTTCAAGCATGTGTTTAGGACTGCTGTCATGAAATTTCTTTAGTGTCAGATAATCCATTCATCAAGTTGATATGGGCGTTTTTTTCTTTAGGTGGGAATTAAAGCATGGAAAAACACTCGAGACAGCACAGGATTGACACCATATGATTATGCATGCCTTCGAAGCCGCTACTCCTATGTCCATATAGTCCAGCGGAAAATCAGCAATACACTGGAAAGCGGGCATGTGGTGCTTGACATCCCTGGCCTCACGTTAGACAGAAATGGAAAGCAGAAGCAATCGGATGCGCATAAATCATCAAGAGTAGCCAGCTTGGAAACTGAAAGGAATGATATAAAAGCAATCTTACGACACTGCAGGTTATGTGAACAGAAACCAGCTTATAGCACCACACGGTCACTTGTATACAGGCCGGCAATGCTGTCATTGGTGGCTGTCGCTGCTGTCTGCGTTTGCGTGGCCTTGCTCTTTAAAAGCAATCCGGAAGTTGTTTTCGTGTTGGAGCCATTCCGGTGGGAACACTTGAAGTTTGGTTCAAGCTAAGGTTATAGTTTACGTGTATTAATTTATAGTGACTCTGGTTATACATAGACCATTTCTTTTCACGTGGATAGGAGTATATTTTCTATCTGATTTTTATATGTATATCTAGGGCCACTCAAGCCAACAAGACTCTTCGCATTGCAATGGTCGGAACGTCTATCGTATCTGTATTTGTATACCTAAGCTTCCAAAATAAACATGGGCTGTCATGGATTTTGGTCCACCAGGTTTGATTGTATTTGTATTTGTATAACAGTGTTACAAACTGGATGACACATAATTTCTCTGTTTGATATTTCTTTTTTTTTTTTCAAAATAAACATTTGGCACGAGGTGATTCGGTGTTCGATTATTAGTGCATTTACTGTATAAATTAAATTTTAATTTTAGAAAATTCAGCATTTTTGTTGGTTATATTGGAGGAAATCGAACTTTGGTCTACTCTAATTCTAACTTATTACCATACCCTCCTCCATTATTTGAGCTCATATAAGCATAAGCACACTAAACAAGGTTAAGTATAGAAGAATTTGGGAATTGAGAATTATTGTTTGAGCATTATTTCATGTTTAGTGCAAATTGAGGTTGAATTATTTTCTAATTTTATTAGTTTAATCATTTGGATGAATTTGTTCATGCTTCCATATGAAATCATTATTTTATTAAAATAATTTATTAATAGTTCGAGAAAAACTTAAATGGAGGTGCTCACGTCATTCATCACGCATTCACATTCACATTCGTTACACGTTTCTCATAAAAACATAAAACTCTTTCAAATGAATAGGTTTCACTGAATTTGGATAATATCCGACTTTACATAAGTACAAGTATCAATGCACATGATTCCAACCAGTAATTATTATCTTATTTGAATTACTTACCCCGAATCAGACCTGAAAAAGTGTAATTTATTCAAATTTTATTTTCTGAAATTCAAAAAAATAAAATAAAATTTGAGGATAAGAAAATAAAGGGTAAAGAGGTCATTTGCATGCCCTGCCTCCTAAAATCCACCTCACTACTCACTACCCCGTCACTGCTCTAACAATTTTGCAGGCCAAAGCCATCCATGGCTTCTTCAATCTCTCTCTCCTTCTCTTCCTCTCTCCTCCCTCATCCTCTTCCTTTCAACAAATACTCCACCGCCACCGCCGCCGCCTCCCAGAAATCCCAATACCCCAACTTTAAGCTGCTCCTCCGCGCATTCGCCAACCCAGCTGTAAGCCGTCGCTCCACTCCATCTCCGTCTTCCGACACCAGAAAGAGGCACTGGAAGAAAGGTGAATACCCAGGCGTCTCGGAGACGTCGGCTCCGGCGAATTACAGAAAAACCCCTGGTCGTTCCACTTCATCTGAGTCTTCCGACACCAGAAAGAAGCACTGGAAGCGAGGTGAGTTCCCGGGCGTCTCGGAGACGTCGACTCCGGCGAATCACAGAAAAACCCCTGGTCGTTCCACTTCATCTGAGTCTTCCGACACCAGAAAGAAGCACTGGAAGCGAGGTGAGTTCCCGGGCGTCTCGGAGACGTCGACTCCGGCGACTTACAGAAAAACCTCCGCTCGTTCCGCTTCATATCCGTCTTCCGACAACAGAAAGAAGCACTGGAAGCAAGGGGAGTTCCCGGGGGTCTCGGAGACGTCGATTCCGGCTATTTATAGAAAACCCCCTTTGAAAAATGTGAAGAAGAAGCTGGACCGGAAGAACAATGCCAAGGCCTGGGTCAACACCGTCACGGAGGCCCTGTCAGACGCCATTGACAAGAAGCAGTGGCTCCAAGCTCTTGAGGTTTTTGCCTTAATCTAAACAAAAATTAACAAATTTTTCATCTTTTTTCTTATGTGTTTTTAGTTTGGTGAATGTAAATTGATGCAAAATTTAAAAAAATGGTATTTTTATGCTTACCAATTTAGTTTCTTGAACCATGTTCTTGAAAAATGTGATCTTTTTAGCTGAATGATTTTAGTGGAATTATAATTAATTGGGTGTTTTTGTTTGGAAAATGTATGATGAAATTGGGTACTATTACGTTCAGGTGTTTGACATGCTTAGGGAACAACCATTTTATCAACCGAAAGAAGGGACTTACATGAAACTCATTGGTATGCTTGGAAGGTGCGGCCAACCCAATCGTGCCCGCCAGCTTTTCGATACAATGGTTGAAGAGGGCTGTGAACCAACTCTTGACCTTTACACAGCCTTGCTCGCGGCTTATTGCCGGAACAATCTGATTGACGAGGCATTTTCTGTTCTTAACCTGATGAAGACTCTCCCGCAATGCCAGCCTGACGTTTTTACTTACAGTACCTTGATAAAGGTTTGCATTGATCATTTGAAGTTTGATTTAGTTGAGTCCTTGTATGAGGAAATGGCTGAGCGGTTGATAGCTCCGAATACAGTCACCCAAAACATAGTGTTGAGTGGATATGGTAAGGCCGGGAAGTATGACCAGATGGAAAAAGTGTTGTCCGGGATGCTGGAGGGTACAAGTTGCAAGCCTGATGTCTGGACAATGAATGTTGTCCTTAGTGTGTTTGGAAACAAGGGTCAGATAGATATGATGGAGAGATGGTATGAGAAATTCCGTGATTTTGGGATTGAGCCGGAAACTCGCACTTTGAACATTCTGATTGGTGCTTACGGGAAGAAAAGGCTGTATGATAAGATGTCAACTGTGATGGAGTACATGCGCAAGCTTCAATTCCCATGGACAACCGCAACTTACAACAATGTGATAGAGGCTTTCGCGGACGTAGGAGATGCAAAAAACATGGAATACACGTTTGAACAGATGCGTGCTGAGGGCATGAAAGCAGACACCAAAACATTCTGCTGCCTTATTAATGGGTATGCCAATGCAGGCCTCTTCCATAAGGTGGTTAGCTGCGTTCAGTTGGCTGGAAAGTTTGAGATACCTGAGAATACCACATTTTACAATGCGGTGATAGCTGCATGTGCAAAGGCAGAGGATTTAATGGAGATGGAAAGAGTTTTCAACCGGATGAAAGAGAAGCAATGTCAACCGGATTCCACAACATACTCTGTCATGGTTGAGGCATATAGTAAGGAAGGTATGAACGACAAGATCTACTACTTGAAGCAGGAGATTGGTACTGATGGTAATCAAAGTGATCAGATTAGTGTTGAAGAAAATCAAAGTGATCAGATTAGTGCCGAAGAGAATCAGAGTGATCAGATTAGTGTGGAAGACAATCAGAGTGATCAGATTAGTGATGAAGGCAATCAAAGTGATCAGAGTAGTTTTGAAGATAATCAAAGTGATCAGGCTTTTGGAGCTGAGTCTGGCGGTGTTGTCTAGTTGAGATCTTTGGAGGCAACAGTATGCTCCAAAAATCCCTAATCTCACAGGGCAATTCCATTCCCCGCAGTTCTTCTAAGGCAGCAGCAAACTCTTATTGTGAAATTGCCGATCGATCAGGTAATCAAACATTTCCATTCTCGGATGGGTGTTAGCAATGCTGCTTCCTCCAATTTTATGTTTCTGGTGAAGGACTGTATGGATTGATCTGATAGACTGATAACCCGGGTGAAACTTTATGGAAAATGATTGTACATACAGAGTTGATAAGTGTCTCTCTCCAAACTTGATGCGATCTCTAAACTAGCATGCAAAATTGTACGACGATTTGTAAGAGTGTTTAACTGTGTTCAACAGAGGAATTGCTTTTTGTTATTGCCTGAAATGTTTTGAATGTAACTTCACGTATATATTGTCTGCAGCAGCTGCTGGACAATCATAGAAGGTGGTCTGTAAACACGTTGTTTTTGAAAATTAATCGCTCTTTTCGGTACATTTTGTGCTGCTGTTGTTCGAATGTTTTGGCACTTGAGGCAGACAATTGATCTGCAATTATCCCAAAATGTAAGGGTCCAGCTCAACAAAACGCAGGGGTAATTTGATCAAAGATGTAAGTTTTGTTATATTGACTTTTGAGTAGCATTGGTAGTGTAATAAACAATATCAGTAACGTTGAATAATAATAAATTTTACTTGGATGCCGGCGTGTGTAGTAAGAATATGTCCAAAGTGGTTTGGACAACGACATGATGGTGCGTTAACTAATATGATCTTATCACGTGATGAGAGATAAAGGAGAGATGAATGTATTCGTGACCTGGAGGTTATTCTACACGTAAACTTGTAAAGATAGGCAAACAGGGTGCTTTTTGGTTGAAACGAAATGCTGAATTGTTTACTCTTTCTTGTGTAAGAAGAGAAGACTTGTATCGTAATCAGGTACTAATTGTTGTCTTTTGGTCCCACCTTACCTCACACTATAAATAATGGCATCTAAACCCGATTATTCACAGAGAAGCTTTCACAAAAGCATAAAACTCTTATATTTTGGTTTCACTCGCCTCAAACTAGTCTCCCTCGTTGAAATAGCTAACCTAGTTAGGAACTGTACACAAGTTTCTCTCGTATCGAAGAAAGTCAAAGAAGTTTTTAGCTCACAAAAGCACATAACCCCCTATATATTCCATTTGAATCACCATTTACAAAATTTGTACTAACTTTCCAGTCGAAGATAGGATAGTTTCGACAAGTATTGAACGGCTAAGATAACTTTATTTATTACATGAATGGCTAAGATTAAAAACAAGGGCACGTAGACGAATACAAACATCTTCAATGAGAGGATCCACCATTTCTACCATTGGAAATTTAATTTCCTTACAGAATAGGCGAAAAGTGAAGCGAAAACAATCGGGAAAGCAATGAGAACAATCGCCACGAGGAATAAACGATCGTGATGGAAGCCATAGTAGTCTTGAAGGAAGGAAGCAACTGTTTTCTGCTCCCCAAAAATCAAAATCTCTTTGTTCATGTCTCCATATTGTGAACTGAGGAGGGCATTTAGGGACCATGATGTAGGACAAATCCAATAGAACCAAATCCACCACTTGGGAATTTTCTGCATAAAATATATAGAACATGGTCCGCTAGGCTCACAGTAAACCGTCATATTAAGGGTTTATTTGGCACTGCTTCTTTAGAAAGAACTTTTGCTTATAAATTATAAGCGCTTTTTCTGTAAGTTGTTTAATAGAGTTATGTTGCAAAAAAAGCAGTTGGGAGGGCTTCGCATACTAAAAGCTCTTAAAGTTTTACTACATAGTCTTTTGGCTTTTCTAGAAGCAGTCTCAAACAGGGCTAAAGACTAAAGAGAGAGTTAGATTTAGTTACCGGCCCGAGCACAAGGAAGCCGGAAAAAAGATTCAATATGGTGTAGATTGCCGTTGCGAAAATGGAAGCTACTTGCAGGCTTGTGCTAAAAGAAGCTATCAGCATCCCAAGGTATACAAATTAGAGAAATGTAGAGAATGTTGCATGGAAGTACCAGAAAACCTTAGTAGCTGACCAATAGTACCCTATTGTAGGGTATGTAATAATGACATACAGAATTGCTTGAACCACTTTGTAAGTTATTTCAATGGCCACCTACAACAACATTCAAAATTTCGACATGTTAAAAACCTTTCCACTACAAGCTACGTTATAGTACCAGTTAAAATGTACGAACCTGTGCAAACGAATGAGCGTTTGATGAGTACATCCCAGCAAATCTTTCCCGGTACAGAACTGCGCGCTCAGTAGCCACGTAAGGCAGAACCGTCGAGCAATTGGTTGTGCCCAAAAATATTACAGCAATGTACAGTAACCCAAGCACGTTGAACAAATCATGCTCATTGTTTCTTGAGGAACAAGAAAAACACAGGATTTAGCGTTGTTGAGCAAAAATTGTACATAATATGTAAACAAATAATTCTCTCGACATAATTTCACCCTCGTTCATTTTTCGAAGAGGGTTTTATTAGTTTGAGTTTGATTCATTCTAGGTTACGCGCCTATTAATTACAACCTTTCTTTTGGGAAAGGAATACCCTTTGATTCTAATATGAATAAATCGTAATTTGAGGATTTGGGTGTTTATTTGATTTTGTGACTGTATCTAGGTAGAGCCCTAGATTGCCTACGTACCCTCGTTGAGGGATCAAATCACTCGTAGTTCCTTATGTGTTTTGTTGGGGTTTGACGCCTTGTGCAGTTTCAGCTCATGCAGATGAGGATTTTAAGCCGTTGGAGCTTTAATAAATTTGATATGGTTTTATGCCATTCTGAAATTTGATACGGCTTCGTGCCAGTTAACATAGCTTCGTGCCACTTGAGATTTTGTTGCGGCTTCATGCCATTTGATATTTGACTTTTTCTTCGGCTTTACGGCTTCGTGCCATTGAATTGGCTTTGAGCCATTTGAGGCAGCTTTGTCCCATTTAAAGTGGTTTTATGCCGCTTAAACGTTGAGTAAAATTAACAGGTTTATTTCTGATAAACCCACTAATATTTTGGCATTTGACTCTGGCTTGGTACCATTTCTTACTCCATGTTTAATTTTACTTTTCCTTTTTCGTTTGCCCTTTCTTCTGACAAATTTGTAGAGAATCATGCTTGGAATAAAAAAAAAATTTCCTCTGTTCCTTCATGGGATTTACTCCACAAGGGTTTTGTTCAAAGCAGCAGAAGTGAATTTAGTTTATACAAACCAGGGATTCATCTTGATTTCTTGGTTGCGTCTAAAATTTGATATCAGACTGCCTACGTATCCTTAACGGAATCAAACCGGCGTAGTTCGTAACTTTTGAGACTCATCGCGGCTTTGTGCCATTTGATACTTGATATGGATTCGTGCCATTTGAAGTTTGACGGAGCCTTGTGGCATTTGTGTCTTGTAAATATTTGTGATGAACCCACTTTTACATTGGTATTTGACTTTGTCTTCCTTTTCATTTATTTTGTCTTGGAACCCATTTTATTTTGCCTACAAGCCCGTCACTCTATTGTTGCCCTTTATTTTTTTGCATGGTAGCACAAAAAAAATCCTTGCTTTCATATGGAAAATATAAAAGCAAGAGTCAAAGCTCCTTTATTTTTACCAATGCCTTTTTCAAGCTTTTAAGTCCCTTGCTTTTCTTCTTTCTTTATTTTTCTTTTGTCATTGCCGTATGTCTCCCTAAGAACAACTCCACTTTTGGAGCCCTTTCTCCATGCAATCCACTATTCAATCCACCATGTAAACAGTAATTACCCTTAATAAACAGTAACTACTTTTGTATCTCAACCCTTGCACTTGAATACCCTTGGCAATAGGCAATAAAATATTAATTTTTATAATTAATATTATATTATTTAATTTGTACAAATTAATATTATATTATTAATTTATCTTTTCCAATCTCTTCCCGAAACTTCTACCATTTTTGTTTTCTTCTTCCTTCCCACTCTCTCACTCCCCTCTCCCTCATTGTCTTCTTTTTTTTCTCCGGCCGACAGTCTACCTCCCCTCTCTCTTTTTCTCCCCCATTTCTCCCTGTTTTCTTCCTCAAACGAGGAAGCTGCGAATTTTGAGAGAGAGCAGCACCGAACCCACCCGCCTCCCGCCATGTCTAAATCCACTGATGTGTCTTTCTTCCTCCTCATGGTCCTCTGCGGCCAGGCCCAAAGAGGCCGCCTGCTTCTTTCCGACTTCAACCAATCAACGTCATCCGATCTGATCTCCGATAGAGTCCACCACCACCACCGGTCCCACACCCTGGCTCCCTACCTCACTCTCGAGAACGCCCTTTCGGCGGAAGACTCCACCTGCAAGCAGACCTACGTTTTCCTGCCTTGCACCACCACTGTGATCGACAACCTTTCCTAATTCCTGACAGAAAAAAATTAAAAAAAAGGACTGACGCCAGCCTGACGTCAGCCCCTACTCGGGCTGGCAATTCCTCATAGACCCTTTGCTCGGGCCTTGGCTGCTGCTTGGGCTTGCTCACGCTGGAGCTGGTCGACAGGGCCTTGGGCTCTTTCTTCTCCCCCCGTCCCTCGAGCAGGAGCTTCCGCTAAAGCTGCTCTAATGGTTCGAAGATGATGGAATCCAATTTGAAATGGCACAAGTTAAATTTCCATAAAGAACTCCCATAACTTTATTGACCCCTACGTGAGCAACTTTCCATGTGAGGTGCTGATTTCAGTTAGCATTCTTCTTTGATCTTTTCAAACCCATTTAAACATGGGACTTCGAACCTATCTGACCTAAACTTCTGACCAATCTGAGAGCAAGCCTTACTCTTTTCTTTGTTTGACTTCAAAGGTCTCCAAATTCCAATAAGACTTTATCCCATACTTTAAATGGGGGAACCATGACTTTCTTTTGTCTTCCACGACTTTCTTTTGTCCTCCACGTGAGTGGTTTTCTTGCTATGAAGTAAAAGAAGACCACATCAACATTTTTTTAACTTTACTTTTGATTTGACAAAAGCTTTTTGGTCTGGAACTCTTCTTCTCTCCTTATGAGTTTTAAACATTTTTTTTTCTTTGTCTTCAACCTTGAATTTAGCTTTGCCCAACATTTGACAATAACTTACTTCATCTTTGAGGTGCCACGTATTTAGCCTTTTTTAAAAAAAACAAGCACTTTCTTTTGAGTTTTCTGTTTCCTGCATGGATTTGTCTTCACAGGGGTAAAACTAGTCTTCGACTAAAATCACGAATCATCTTTTGCTTGTTGGAGATTTTTTCTTCAATTCCTAATTTAAACAGGAATTTGAATGAAACTTGGTCAGTGGCAACTAGCGCCTATTCTTCTTTGGCTGGGCTTTCTTTGGGTTTCTGTCTCAATGAAGAACGCCAAAAGTTTTTGAAGAAGACCATGGCCCGTCGACCGACAGAAGCTTCGGGACCATAGCTGGGCATGTTGGGTTCTTGTTCTCCACTTGTTCAAATGTGCAGAGTGACGGCTTATTCTCCGTTGCATCTCTGAAAAGAGGAAGGGAGATGTCGAAAACTTCTTTAGACACCCAAGAGGCTACAGGAGGTTGTGGGAAGACGATTTGCTGCTGTGTTTTGATGAAATCTCCGTTGGACATCACAAGTTGCAGGGTGTCGATGATGTTGAAGACATGGCGCAGCTGCTGTCTCTGTTTGGGCTTCCGTCTAACGTCGGCGGTTTATTGCAATGTTGCCTTCATTAGCTATTTCACACCGCTGCCATCTTCTTGCTCAAACCTTCGTCAAATTTGTTGATGGTCTGGACTGGCGTGCCCAACTACGTCACCTGGTTTCATCACCTTCGGATCACGAACTGCACTGCCCTTGGGCTTCTTCCGGAGGACTGACAGAGACGACGGTTGAAAAATGGTGGTGTTGCCGTAGTGCAGTGATCACCTAGACCTGGTTGGAACTTCACGGGGTGGTTTAGACCACCCCGAAGAAATTCATGGGACTGGGGATGGGAGAGAAACAAATTGTTTTTTTTTCTTCTTGCAAAGCCGAGAGAAAGCATACAAAGAAAGATTTAGAAGGATAGATTTATACCTTTAAATGCTTTGTAGCATTTCCTGCTCTTTGTTCTTGCGGGTAGCACTTGATATCTTCTTCTTTTTTCTTCTTTTGTTTCTCTTTTGCCTTTGCTCTCTTGCTTTGCCTCTCATTCTCTGTTGTCTTCATTGCGCTTTTCTGTCTCTCAATTTTTGCAGAGTACCCTTGTCTTTTTTTTTTTTTTTCTCTTGCTGTAGTTGATGCCTATTTATAGGCATCCCAAGTAAAGGATGATACATTCCTGATCTCTTGGGATTGTTTCCTGTTTCATCATGATTTCCAGATTTCCCTGTTTTATTAAAACATTCCCCTTATGTATTCTTTGTAGATTAATTATACTTGTAAATCAAGTCATTGTACACTATTTAAATCAATGATAATGCACCCTCTAGGGCATCGAGGGATTGAGCCAAAATACCTTCTTTTGAGTTATCTTTTATGGTACTCAGAGCCAGTGACTAACGTCTTTTTTTTCTTTTCGGATTCTTCCTACTCTTCTCCATGGCTGCCTCAACCAGTTCGACTACTCCTTCCTCCGACATCTTCCCTTCTGTTTCTCATGCGATCTCCATCAAACTTGACTCTTCCAATTATCCTCTTTGGTTGGCTCAGTTGCTACCTGTTCTTCGCAGTCGTCAATTGTTGGCTTTTGTTGATGGTACTTCCATCTGCCCCTCGGCGTTCTTGTCCGACGATACCGGCAACGCCTCTTCCAAACCCAACCTCGCGTATGCTGACTGGGTTCAGAAGGACCAGCTTGTTCTTTCTTGGATCAATGGCTCTCTTGGTCACCAGGCCCTCGCCGCCACTGCTCGTCATTCCACTGCCCGTGATGTTTGGGTTGCTCTTCAGCAGCGTTTTGCTTCTACAAACCAAAGTCGCATTCTTCAGCTTCGTACTGCTTTCTTCCAGACCAAACGAGGTGATTCTTCAATTTCTGACTTTCTTGATAAGATCAATGGTATTGCCGATCAATTGGCCCTTGCCGGGGCACCTGTTTCTGCTGATGACATGGTGCCGGTCGTCATGTCTAATGTCGGCCCCAAATTTGAGAACACTGTTGCTGCTGCTCAGGCCCGTGACAACCCCATCTCCCTTTCTGATCTTGAGGCTCTTCTTCTCGTTGCTGAACTCCGCCTTGCTGATCCTCCTGCTCCGCCGGACTCCAGCGTCTCGGCCCTGGTAGCCTCCCGCGGCTCTTCTGCCTTTCATGGCCGCTCCTCTTCTGATCGCGGCGGCGATCGTGGCTCTGGCCGTTTCTCACGTGGGGGTGGTCGTCCTCAACATGATGGGTCTCGCAACAATGGTGGTGACGGCTATCGTGGCTATCGCGGTGCTGGTGGTTTCCATGATCGTCCGTTTCGCGATCGTGGTGGTGGTCGTCCTCAGCACGATGGCTCTCGCTTCCGTGGCTCCAACAATGCTTCTGGGGTTCTTGGTCCAGCCCCATATCACGGTTCCTCCCGTCCTCGCTGCCATATTTGCAATACTTTTGGTCATGGTGCTCTTGACTGTGCTCAACGTCTTAATTTGGCTTATGAAGGTCGTCCTCCTTCTTCCCGTCTCACTGCCTTGACTGCTCAGCACTCCCAGCCTTGGCTCATTGATTCCGGGGCAAACTCGCATATCACCAATGATCTCAATACTTTGTCTCAGTCCCGTGATTATCGTGGTGGTGATTCCGTCGGTGGTGTCGTTGGCGGTACAGGTTTGCCCATTAACCGTATTGGCTCCTCCACTCTCTCTCATAATAATATTTCTTTCAAGCTTAATGATGTTCTTCATTGTCCGGATGCTTCTACTTCTGTGTTGTCTGCTAATCGGTTTATGTTGGATAATAATTGTTATATTACATTGTTTCCTTCTTGTTTCTATATTCAGGATATGGAGACGGGGACGATTCTTTTTTCGGGCAAGAGTAGCAATGGCTTTTATCCCTTTTCCTCTTCATCACCGACTGCTCATGGTCGTGCTGCTTTTCTTGGTGTTCGTGTTGGTAGTGATGTCTGGCACTCTCGTTTAGGCCATCCATCTTCTTCCATTTTAAAATTTCTTTTTTCTAGGCATTCGAATAAGTTGCCTGTTTCTGGCAACCTCAATCTCAATACTTTTATGTGTCATTCTTGTCCTTTAGGCAAAAGTGTTAAGTTACCTTTTTCTGCATCATTGTTTGTTACTCAAGCTCCTCTTGAGCTTATTCACTCCGACGTGTGGAGTGCGTCCAATAAATCTGTTAGTGGTTTCCAATATTATGTTCTTTTTGTTGATAATTTCTCTCGTTATTCTTGGATTTATCCCATGAAATTGAAATCTGAAGTCTTTAATATTTTTACTCACTTTAAGACCTTGGTTGAAAATCAATTCTCCACTAAAATTAAGATGTTTCAGTCCGATGGTGGGGGCGAATACACTAGTCACCAATTCAAGAATTTTTTTCTTCACCATGGTATTCATCATCGTCTCTCATGCCCTCACCATCCCGAACAAAATGGTTTGGCGGAACGCAAACATCGTCACATTGTCGACACTGGACTTACTTTAATGGCCCATGCGTCGATGCCTCCTGCCTATTGGGCTAAGGCCATGCACACAGCAGTTTATCTTCTCAATCGCCTCCCCTCTAAAGTACTTGGTTTTATGTCTCCTTATCAAAAGTTGTTTCTTAAGGAACCTGATTATAGTTTTTTAAAGACCTTTGGGTGTGCATGTTTTCCCCACCTACGACCCTATAATAATAATAAACTCCAGTTTCGTTCTACTAAATGTGTTTTTCTTGGTTACTCTCTCAATCATCAAGGTTCTCGGTGCTTAGACATCTCTACTAACCGCATCTTTTTATCACGCCATATTGTGTTTGATGAAGGTAATTTTCCTTTCAAGGCCATCTCTGGCTCTCTTGCCCCATCCTCCCCGGCCTCGTCTCCTCCTCCTGTTTTAGAAATCACTGGGCCTCTTCCGCATGCCCCCCGACCGTCTAGCAGCCAACCGGTGGTTGTGTCCCCCTCTTTGGAGACTCATCAATCCAGTCCATCATCCGACCCACCACAGCCGGCCCTACAGGTTTACTCCCGTGACCCTCACAGGCGGGTTCTTTCTTTTGCACAAGCAGCAACCCCATCTGTCACTCCCAGGCCCACGCCTGCTGTTGCCTCTGCAGTTCAACCTGATGCGCCTCCCGAGGCTCCATCTGCTGCTGTACCACCTGCCGTGCCCTCTACTTCCCATGGTATGCTCACTAGGTCCAAAACGGCTTCTCTTAAGCCTCATAAATATGTTTTTTCTGCTGCCATTTCTTCTTCTACCGGTCCTATTGAGCCTACTTGTTTTAGTCAGGCCAACACTTTTCCCGAATGGCGTACTGCGATGGCCGATGAATTTAATGCACTTCAACGTGCTGGTACTTGGACTCTTGTTCCTCGTACCGCTTCTATGAATATTTTGCCAAACAAATGGGTGTTTCGTATTAAACAGAATTATGATGGGTCTATTCAGCGGTATAAGGCTCGTTTGGTAGCCAATGGTTTTCATCAGCAACCCGGCCTTGATTATGGTGAAACTTTTAGTCCTGTTGTCAATCACTCTACTATTCGCTTAATTTTGGCTCTTTCAGTTCAGTTTCAATGGCCTGTTCGTCAGTTGGATGTTCAGAATGCTTTTCTTCATGGCTCTTTGTCTGAGGAGGTCTATATGCACCAACCTCGTGGCTTTGTTGATCCACAGTTCCCTCATCATGTGTGCCGCCTTCGTCGTTCTTTATATGGGCTCAAGCAGGCGCCCCGTGCATGGTTCCAATGTTTTTCCACTCATTTGGAAGATTTGGGTTTTCGTCCCTCTACTGCGGATCACTCGCTTTTTACCTATATTCATGGCTCTACTCGCATTTATCTCTTAATTTATGTTGATGATATTTTGGTCACCGGGAATAATCCCTCATATTGTCACCCTCATTAAGAATTTGGGCATCCGTTTCTCTATGAAGGACCTTGGACCGGTTCATTATTTCTTAGGCATGGAGGTGGTCCGCACTCCATCAGGTCTCTCTCTTTCCTAACAAAAGTATGCCACTGACCTACTTCACCGCACCAAAATGCATGGTGCTAAGCCGGTTCCTACTCCTGCCGTTAGTGGGCGACGGCTCAGTCTTCAGGATGGTGACCCTCTGCCGGATCCTATTGAATACCGAAGTGTTGTCGGCGCCCTTCAATACTTGACTCTCACTCGTCCCGACATCAACTTCGCCGTCAACCAAGTCTGCCAATTTCTTCACCAGCCGACTTCTACTCATTGGGCCGCCGTCAAACGCATTCTTCGTTACCTTGTCGGCACTACTTCTCACGGTCTTACCTACAAGCCTGGTTCCTTTCGTCTTACAGCATTTTCCGATGCCGATTATGCCGGGATCCTGATGATCGGCGTTCCACCGGGGGCTATTGCTTGTATCTGGGTTCCAATCTTGTCTCATGGAGTGCCAAGAAACAAAATGGGGTCTCTCGGTCCAGCACTGAAGCCGAGTATCGTCAACTTGCAATCACCGCTGCCACTCTTTCATGGTTTCGTATGCTGTTCCGTGACCTCCAGTTTCCTCTACATTGTCCTACACTGTTTTGTGACAATATCAGTGCTATATCCCTTGCTTCCAACCCGGTGTTTCATGCCCGCACTCGGCATGTTGAGGTGGATTACCATTATGTTCGTGAAAAGGTTGTTCGCAAGGAGATTGATGTTCGTTATCTTTCTACTCATGATCAGATTGCTGACTTCTTCACCAAGGGCCTTTCTCTTCCTCGTTTTCGACTTCTGGTTTCCAAGCTTCCTGTACTTGATTGTACTGTCAGCTTGCGGGGGCGTAAAGGATGATACATTCCTGATCTCTTGGGATTGTTTCCTGTTTCATCATGATTTCCAGATTTCCCTGTTTTATTAAAACATTCCCTTTATGTATTCTTTGTAGATTAATTATACTTGTAAATCAAGTCATTGTACACTATTTAAATCAATGATAATGCACCCTCTAGGGCATCGAGGGATTGAGCCAAAATACCTTCTTTTGAGTTATCTTTTCCCAAGAAGGCTCTAGAATTTGTTACGTGGGGGAAGATGGAGACCATGACCTCCTGCCACTTTCTGTTAACCCCCTTTTCTGACTCCACGTTTCTTTTTGTTGCAGAAAATGGGGGAGCACCTGTTTTTTGCACGTTACTTCCCCCCTTATGTAGGAAAAAAATTATAAATTTTTTATTTATTCCTGAATGTATTTGTATGTAAAGCTCATCCTCATCTTTTGGGTTGGATTACATTTTTGTTTTACCTTGAAGTTTGACTCAATTTGAATGGACTTTATTTTTTCATATTTTTTTTGTTCAACAAGCGTAGTTTTCTTTTTCTTTTTCTCTGTGAAATATATAGTATGAAGAGGGTGGAAATGGGTCGGGGCTTACATTTCCTTCACTTTCTGCCAAAAGATTGTTCCGAACCACACTGATAGAGCGAAAATAAACGCGAAACGTGCTAGATTGTACTTTGGACTTCTCCAGTGGGACAAGTGTTGTTTCCACAGACATGCCTTAAACTGCACCCAGCTATTTTGAGCAAAAGGAGTGGGAAGGTTCAAGCCCCTTGAACCCGGCTTTGGTTCGCTCAACCGGCTAACCAACTCGACCGTGTCTCTCTGAAAAAGAAGGAAACAAACATATAAATTTGATGATTGAAATAAATACATGATTAATCCTAAAATAATGGAAATATTAGAGATATGCCCTTACCTATACTGAGTAGAGGGTTTATAAATTTCAGCAAAATCTAAACAAAGTTTTGCCTCTACTGAGGCAGAAGTAACTTCTAACATCCAAGTTGCTGGATTGTAATTTTCTTTGATCTTTGGTACATCACGAATATCCTCAAAATATTTGACGAGTTTACTCGAGTGATGACCGAGAACTCCAGAATAGATGATTTGGCCTCCCCTTTTCATCAAAAGTAACTGCAAAAATCAATGTCTTCCGTTAGTGATCGAGTGGCTTTTATGATTTGGTTTAGTTTTCTTGGACTCCATGACAATGCTCGTTATACTACCTCGTCAAATGACTGAAAAATATCAATGCTTGGCTTGTGGATTGTGCAAACAGTTGTCCTTCCTGTGGAAACAACATTCTTTACTACGCAAATGGCAATTGCAGCTGCTCTGGCGTCTAAGCCTGACGTAGGTTCATCCATAAATATTATTGATGGGTTGGATACAAGCTCCACTGCAATTGTTAGCCTTTTGCGCTGTTCAGTAGATAGGCCAGTTTGTCCAGGAATGCCAACTAAGGAATCTCTTATATCCTCCAGTTCAATCGTTTGAATGACTTCCTCCACAAATTTCTGCATAGATTAAGCAAAGGATACTTTCTTTTATATGTTCCAGGAAATTTGCATATTATTGATAAATTGAAAGAATATCATCCTACAGCTTTTATGTCTGGATCAGTTTCGTGTGGCAACCTCAACCAAGCTGAGAACATAAGCGATTCTTCTACCGTGATCTGTGGAGAATGTATATCAGTCTGCTCGCAGTATCCTGATATTCTTGCAAATGTCTTCTGGACCTTGGGGTACCCTCCGATTCTTATATCTCCCACGATACTACCTCCTGTTTCCCTTCCAGAAAGAACATCCATGAGAGTTGTTTTTCCAGCCCCATGCGGTAGGAATTCCTGGACTGAATGCTCCTGTTATATCTTTAAGCAACTGAAGCTTTTTCTCCTTGAAAGCATGCTGTCTCATTTCCTTTTTTAAGAAGGAATGAAGTTAAAATACAACTAAATAGTTTTCCAATGATACTAATATGTGAAAATTGACTAATGATTTGATTAATTACCGGAGGTGTATCAACATAATACTGCACGTCCTTAAATGAGATTGTCAGTGGCTCGAACGGCAGGACCATTCTCCCTGTTTAACAAATTGATTTACTCTCGAATAATTCAGTTGTTAAAAAAATTCCTTGCTCGTTGCTTTGAATGGAAAATGTGAAACTGATAACCCGGATAAACTGGATGCAACAATTCATCTCACCTAGTGTTATCTTTTCTCCCATGGTTTTGAATAAATCGGATAGAGTTGATTCATTTTCCAACGGTGCACCAGTTTGGGTTAATATTTAACATTGGGCTTATAGGAGAGAAAGCCCAAAAGAGTTCAATAAGAAGAGTTTCGTCCGAAGCCCAGCACCAAGCCCAGACCGTCCATCTCAAGACCAATTGGCACTCTCCTATTAATGCAAAGGCTAAGTGCTTACAAGAGAAGTGACAACTGATGAAAATCAACCTACTCTCAGCCCAAAAGTACTTTTCAGTGGCAATACAAGTAAAATATTGATGAGTCACTACCATTCAATTGCTTTTGGGTAAGAACAAAGCTACAAGCGGTCGGACTAATTCGTTTATAAAAGGAGGAAGAGGGCTCAGAGACAAGGACACTCAATCAATCAAACATACAACTTGTCTCTCATCCAAGCAAATACCCAGAAAGCTGTGCTTTGTCCAGACTCTGCACCCTTTTAGCCTTAGATTTCCTTAGAAAGACATCTTTTTTCTATGTAAAAGCTCTGCTACATTTTTCTAAATGTTGTAGTATCGATCCCTCGTGTATAAACTCGTTTCCAGTCATCTCCTTTAGTACTCAATTCTTTTGTAAACTGCAAAGAGAAGAGATCGCAAGGCGTTTAACCTTGCTTGACAAAGTGAAATCTTGCCCAACTCTCTTTGTTTTTATCTTTCAATTAACAAATATGGTGTTATAATGTATTCCGTAGTTTATATTCAAGTTATTTCCAGTCCTTTGATGACCCAAAGCCCCATCAGTTCTCAGATCTGGTTCACTTAGTGGTTTTATCAAGAATTGAAATGAATTAAACTGATGACTTGATCAGATCTAAGCCTTCACCCCTCAAGCATACAAAATAACTAAAAGTCTTTGATCTCAAGGCATAGAAAATAACTTAATGTAGACTTAATCCATCTACAACAATCCTTTGATAAACAAGAAGTCAGAAATAACTTGGGGTGCAAGTAATCGGCTTAAAACACACTTGTTCTACATCTGCCATACAGAGATGGCAGTGGCACGCCTAAGCACCTAGTTAGTTTTGAATGCGAGCCTCAAGGCCTATACCTAAGGCCCCACAAAGGCACCTTTCAGAACTAACTTTGTTTTCCTCTTGCAGTATTGTGACAAGCAGGAGCCCAACAATCAACCAAAGTGCCAACTCCTCGGGCAGCTGTGTGCTCGAGCCAGGAACGCCCACCAACCAGATTTCCTGCCCAAAAAGCACCAGTTTTGCGAGCTCCCCTTCTTCAAAGTTGAGATAATCTTTTTTTCGAAACAATAGCCCGATACACCTTTGGAGCTGTATGAGGAAAAGCTTAAGTAAACTGATGTGGAGCTGTATGAGGAAAAGCTTAAGTAAACTGATGAAGTGGATTGTAATACTTAAGTTATCATCTGTCAATTAAAATGAATCTAAGTAAGTTAATGCTAAAATAAATCCAAGATCAGACAGCATTGTGAACCCGAGTAATGCTCCTACTGATATCCAATAGAAATAGCCATCAAAGTTCAAACCATGCCTGGTTAGAACTTTATTCCCTAGGGTTGTGTTTCCCTCTGAGACCTAAAGAAATGAATTAACACTGTCAAAACACTTATTCGACTTCGATGATCGGGTACTAAAAAAGTTTATCATCTTGAGTTGTACCTTTTGCCAGCGAGGAGCGAGGAACTCGTTTAGAGTTGTACCGATTTCCCCATAAGTCATAGGTGAACACCAGAATAGTCAACGCAACCAAGGAGGTAAAGAGGCTGCAAAACACCCCTTATTAGTCTAGTTGTAGTTGAATGTAACTAAAGGAAAAATACGATAAATGGACTTACATCGTGGCAAGATGAAGCCTCCGGATAAAAACATTAGCACTAGGATTAAAATACCGCAAGTTGATGCAACAACCATAGTTTGGAAAACTACAGCAATTAAACGACATATGGATGTCGATGCTTGATGGAGAGCAAATAGCACAAGGAACTGGAAGAAGAACCTAAAAACCATAGCATATTCTTGAGGCATTATTATGATTATTGTTCAAGCCTTTCATGTTCTGTCGTGTGACTATAAAGTTGAGATCTTACGTTTTTATGTCTGGAGCGTACCCAATCAAATGGTAAGTTATTGCTGTCCACAGCAGTGAATCAATCACTGAAAATGGAACCTTCAGGATAGACTGGAAGAGAATACGCCCATGCTGGATACAGATTGAATCCTCTTTGCTTGTAAACCACTGGTAATCTAGTAACAGTCACAGCTCTGCAATTCCGTTGGTCATAAGTCGAATAAGTGTATAAAACAATGAGTTCATAAAAAAACTTGCATTTATCAAATCCACGGTCCTACGGGTGCTTATACAGATTGCCATTGTAATAAATGCAGTGATGACAAGCTGTGGGAAAAAAAGAGAGAAAATATAGTAAGTGATTTTGAGTTTAACTTCAGAAGTACAACCCCTAAAAGTGATATCATTAGGCAGTAAACCTGAGCTGTTTTGAATACGTAGAGAAAGGAATTCCGTTTCATGAGAAGAAGCTCTCGGGCCATACAACCTTTGAACAACTCCCATTTGCTCACAGAGTAAGTACTAAATGATAAGGCATTATCATGGCACTGTGATTTATTGTATGGTTTTGAGAGCTCATCGTCTAATTTCTTCCCCGAGTAACTTGCTCTGAAAAGTTCAAAAAATTTGTTTGCAGAAACATGACCGTAGGGAATGTTATCATGCTTCCAGTATTGTGCTTGATCCTTCTTTGAGATCACCTCTTGAAGGAAATCTGCAGCACCCTTTCTTGGTGGGCACTTGAAACCAGAGTCTTCGAAAAACTCAACTGCGTGGCTGCGATGACCGTGGTAAACTATCTTCCCCTCTGCCATTAGTATTACATCATAAAAAATATCAATGGTCTCGGGTGCTGGTTGGAGAAGTGATACCAATGCAGTTGTATCTGTGATATGCACCAGCTGCTGAAGATAGGTAACTATCTGAAAGGTTGTAGAACTGTCTAATCCCGTTGATATCTCATCCATAAAAAGAGCTTTTGTAGGACCTACAATCATTTCTCCTGAAGATTAAACAGAAGAGGAATGTTATGTTTGAAACATTTTTCTACATGGGAATTAGTAATTACATTCAAATTTCCCTCGGATTCAAGATTTCACTACCGGTTGTCAGCCTTTTCTTCTGGCCACCAGAAATGCCTCTTCTTAATGCATCACCAACCATTGTGTCACTCACTACACATACCCAGTCCAAGTATCTAAAGAGATTCCAAAATATCGTAATTCATTTTTCCTGTCCGAGTGAGTTAGAAATGTCACGTTTGAACTACTTAATGTCAGCATTGTCCATGTCCAACACTGGTTGGAGAAAAATTTACCTTCAAAACATAATCGGTTTGGAGATTTTCCCTTTGTCCTTCAACTGAAATGGCCTGTGAGTATTATGTAAATCTCTAAAACCTCTAACACAAAAGGGTGGTAAGATTTACTAAAAGGAATGTTATGAGACTTTACAATTACCTTCATGTAGGTGTCAATATCTGGATCGGGGACTATTCCTGCTTCTTTTTCCCTTCTGCTGAGCTCCATTATTATATATGCATAAAATACGATCGAAATTAAACTTCATACGTCAATAGAAGTACACGACTAACCCAATAGTAAATGCAATAGGGGATAAGGAATATGCACCAGCTCTACTGCCAACACCCTGGCAGCGGGAGGAAAAGTCAATTGTTTCCCTCAGTCATCTCAGGCAGGTGAAGGTCATGCTGGCTAATGTAAGCTGATGTTTTTTGGGGAACAAACTCATCTAGCTTGTAACCATTATAAGTGTTGTAAACTGAAATAGAAAGGAACGAAGTTACCTAAAAAAATGTAGAAGCCTTGAGTGGTGAATGATTATTGGGATGAGTTGCGGACTAAGTCGCTTTCTTTAAGACGTTTCGCGGCTCTACCCAAAGTGTGCAAGCAGTTCACAAACACCACATCGTCCTAGGATAAAACAGCCCAAAACCTTCTTCT
This sequence comes from Malus domestica, assembly GCF_042453785.1. NCBI lineage: Eukaryota > Viridiplantae > Streptophyta > Magnoliopsida > Rosales > Rosaceae > Malus > Malus domestica. Next base: position 10,581,433 of record NC_091673.1, read on the forward strand.
TCTTCTTCTGATAAAGTTCTTCCTTGTACAGTAGAAGAACCTTCGAATTCACATTCTCTCAATATGTTGCTAACCAAAACTATATATTAGAAAATATATCTTCTTTTTTTTCCGCATACTTTCAATGATCCAGGGACTACTATATATACATTTAGACGAAAGAGATGTTGAGGGTTTGAGAAAATTGAAAGCAGGACAAAATCAAAACGTAAGTCAAATAAAACGGTTTGATTATGTATCATGACATGATCTTCTTCTCTATACAAAGAAGGAATGGCACGTTTCAAACTTAAAAGGAGATAACTCCTTACCTAATTGAAAAGTCAAAATCAATTGGCAGTTATGCATAGAATATTGGTAATAAAACAAAACGTTATGTATATAATATTGGTAATAAAATAAAACATAAATATATTTAAATATTTAAATAAAAACATATTTACTCAACAATCCCCCACTTGTTTTTGTTTAAAACTATACATCAAGCAATATATCGTAAAGCTATACAGAAGTAAATGTGTTTCTCAACTTAAATCTATACATAGTGTTAGTGATCGAGATTATACTAGAGTAACTTATAGTTTTGAACTCTATCCCTAACAACACCACACACACAACTTTATTAAGGTGAAGTTCAAAAAGCCAGCACATTACAACCATGTGCTTGTATCCCAGTATAGTGAACGCTCTAGAAACTTGCTCAAGATTTCATAGGAAGCGGCATCACTTCCACATTCACATAGTTAAGACTATCAAGGTATTCCTGTAGCTAGATATCTCACTTAACATAGAGTATAGACCTTACTAAGAGAAAAAAAAATCTCAACCTAAATACGCTTCAGGATGTCATGCTTCTTAGGGATGGACATGGAATAATATTCCAAACTAAAATTAGCAAGACTTCACTCTTATCACTTGTGACTTGTTATTACCCTTTGAACCTATTTCTTGGGATCTCTAGTCTATAGGTTGGGTTGCTATCACAAATAACTCAATTCTCTAGGGCTTTAGTCCCATCCCTTTCGAGGTTTTCCAAACCTTTTCTCGTGCTAGTCCTTTTGTCAAAGGATCAACCAAGTTTTCTTCATACCGTATATGATCCACTCTCACAGCTCCATTAGACAGGTAATCTCTTACAGTGATGTGCTTACGACGTATTTGTCGCCCTTTCCCATTATAATAATGATTTTGCACTTTAGCTATTGCCGATGTGCTATCACAATGGATCAAAACTGCTGGAATCGGTTTCTCCCATAAAGAGGTATCTGACAGTAGGTTTCTCAACCATCCTGCTTCTTCGCTTGTCGTAGCTAGCGCTATTAATTCTGACTCCATAGTGGACTGAGCCATGATAGTATGTTTCTTAGACTTCCATGATACAACCCCACCACCAAGACTAAAAATACATCCACTAGTGGCTTTAGAGTCATCTGAAAGGGTATTCCAATCAGCGGCACTGCAACCTTCTAGGACAGCGGGAAACTTCTCATAGTGTAATCTAAAATTCATTGTCCTTTTAAGGTATCTCATAAGCCTATCTATGGCATGCCAATGCTCCAAACTAGGTCTACTAGTAAACCTGCATCAAACTCCTACGACATAAGATATATCAGGCCTAGTGCAATCAGTAGCATAACGAATGCTACCAATAATACTCGCATACTCAGATTGTTTAACACTGTCACCAATGTTCTTGAACAATTTTACACTAGGATCATGAGGAGTACATGCTGGTTTACAATCAAAATAATTATACTTTCTTAAAATTGTTTCTATGTAGTGAGATTGATCTAAAGAAAACCCATGTTCAAACCTAGTTATTTTCAAACCAAGTATTACGCTAACTTCACCCAAGTCTTTCATATCAAAATTAGCAGATAACAAAGATTTGACATTATTCACAACATGAATATTCGAACCAAAAATAAGCAAATCATCCACATATAGGCATATATTACTTTCAGACTTATAATAGATGCATTTGTCACTTTCATTTATTTTAAAACCATTTGAAGTAACCAAACTATCAAATTTTGCATGCCATTGTGTGGGAGCCTGTTTCAATCCATAAAGTGACTTATTTAACTTGCAAACTTTATTTTCTTTTCTTGGAATAATAAAACCTGTGGTTGACCCATATATATTTCTTCCTCTAATTTACCATTTAAGAAAGCTGTTTAACATCCATTTGGTGCACAACAAGATCATGAATATAAGTTAAGGCAAACAATACACGAATAGATGTTATTCTAGTCACAGGTGAACAAATATAAAAGAAATCAATCTTTTCTCTTTGTCTATAGCCTTTGGCAATAAGTCGGGCTTTAAAATTTTCAACTGATCCATCAGGTTTTAAATTTTTTTTAAGAATCTATTTGCAACCTATTGTTTTGCAACCAGGTGGAAGATCCACCAAGTGCCAAGTTTGATTTGACTCCAGGGAGTCCATTTCATCATTTATAACTTCTTGCCAAAAAATTGCATCTAAAGAAGTTAAAGCTTCTTGAATTGTATTAGGATCTTCTTGTAAGTTATATACATGGAAATCAGGGCCAAAATCTTTAGCTATTCGAGCTCTTTTACTTTTCCTAGGTTCTAATGCAGATTGACTATGTTTTACAACATTAGGTTCATAAATTTTAGAAGAATTAGAACCCCCACTATTTTGAAGATTAAAAGGAAATTTATTCTCATAAAAATCAGCATCAAGTGACTCAATTATGACATGGTTTTTCAAATCATAACATCTATATGCTTTGCTATTACATGCATAACCAATAAAAACACATTCATATGCTCTACTAGCCAATTTCGATCTTTTTGGACCAAGTTTACGAACATAAGCTAAACAACCCCAAGTTTTGAAATACAATACATTTGTTTTCTTATTTTTCCAAATTTCATAAGGAGAGATATTCGATTCTGAGGTAGGAATTCTATTTAATACATAACATATAGTCAACACAATTTCACCCCACCAATAAGAAGCAGCTCCAGAACTAAGTAGCAACACTCAATTCGCAAAGAGTTCGATTTTTTCTTTCCGCTTTACCATTCATTTCAGGAGAATAAGGAGCAGTAGTTTCATGAATAATTCCATTAGACTTAAACAAATTAACAAATTCAATGGATTCATATTCTTGTCATCTATCACTACGAAATCTTTTAATCTTATGATTAAACTGATTTTCAACTTCAGTAAAGAAAGTTTTGAACATGTCAATAGCTTTACTTTTATTTTTCATAAGATAGACAAAACAGTAATTCAAACAATCATCAATAAAGGTAATAAAATAACGTTTTCCATTTCTAGTTAACACTCTATCAAATTCGCATATATCAGAATGAATTAAGTCAAGTGGTTCAGATTCTCTATTGACAGATTTATGTGAAGTTCTAGTGATTTTAGCTTGACTACAATATTCACATTTTTCAAAATCAGTCAACGATAAGTTAGGTAAAAAGCCTAAGTTACTCATGTTCTTAACCAAGAGTTTGTTAACATGACAAAGTCTAGCATGCCAAGTATTAAAAGAAGACAACATGTAATCAGAAGTAGACATTTTATCAACATTCAATTTAAACATTCCATTAGTAGCATATCCCTTTCCCACAAAAACCCCATTTCTAGTAAGAGTATACGTATTTGCTCCAAACGTTTGAGTGAATCCAGCCTTGTTGAGAAGTAAGCCTGAGACCAAATTCTTCCTTATTGTTGGAGCATGCATCACATCTTTCAGTATCATGGGTTTTCCAGAGGTGAACTTTAACTCCACCTCTCCAGTACCAGCAACATCAGTTGAGTGCGAATCACCCAACAACACATTTCTTCCCTCAGCCATAGAATAGGTCTTGAAAAGAGAACGATCGTAGCAAGCATGGGGAGAAGTGCCAGTGTCCACCCACCACCCACCACCCCTCGGACTAAGTTGATTTCTGATATCATTGCAATTAGTTGCTCTTCAACAAGATTTGTTTGAGAAGCAAAGTTTTCCTTATAATGCATGGCAGATTGAATTCATCTTAAAATTGTTGTAAACTGAAATAGAAAGGAACGAAATTACTCAAAAAAAATGTAGAAGCCTTGAGTGGTGAATGATTCTTGGGATGAGTCAGGGACTAAGTCACTTTCTTTAAAACATTTTGCGGCTTTGCCCAAAGTGTGCAAGCAGTTCACAAACACCACGTCGTCCCCAGGATATAACATCCCAAAACCTTCTTCTTCTGATGAAGTTCTTCCTTGCACAGTGGAAGAACCTTCGAACTCACACTCTCTCTCAATATGTTGCTAACCAAAACTATATATCAGAAAATATATCTATTTTTGTTCCGCATACTTTCACTACTAAATATACATTTAGACGAAAAAGACGTTGAGAGTTTGAGAAAATTGAAAGCAGGAATAAAACGGTCTTAGGTCCGATTCTCGCCGAAGGCGAATTTGAACCACTAAACCGTAGCACTAAGTGGCTCCTAACAATGTCTCTTAACAAGTTTAGAGGTATTTGTCTTCACTAATAAATGAAAAGCGTTTGAATTTCATGAATGACAAGTGCAATACAAAATTCAAATTATCATGGTTCTTCCATTATATGATTTAACCAAAGCATACCATCTCTTAGTGTAAATATATCATTGAACTATCATTGAAGTAGTTCCAACATTCGTATACCATCTTAATTATCAATTTACTATTACAAAATTTCTATTAATTTTTCTTTACAAACTAAAGTGTTATTAGGCTAAGTTGTTAAATATTAGGAGATGAGTAGGGATCGACCCACCGCCAAAGTACATATATAGGTATTACTGTTTTCTGCTACTATGATAAAGTGTAATATACTTCTATATATTAAAAGAAAATTCACTGATACATTTCCACATGTAAACATTCAACATTGGACATATATAATATTTTTCCCTACTTCTTTGGAAATTTAATTTTCCAATGCAATAGGCAAATAGGGAAACAAAGACAATCCCAACTGGGAAAGCAATGAGAACAAGAGCCACAAGGCCTAAACAATCATGGTGGAAACCATAATAATCTTGTAGGATTATTTTCTATTTAAAAAACGTATGTGAACATACACATTATTTTCTATTATAATATGTGTAAGTTTATGAAGGGAAATATTCACTAAAATGATCAAAAATCAAATTCTGATGCCAAAACAAAATCAAATATTGTCATACTGAAAAACTAATCATTTCAACAAATGAGATTCAAATATTTGATTATTTTGGCCAATTTTCCTGTATTGATACCCTAACCTAAAGTATAAATTACTTGCACATCCAAATTATAACACATGAATTAACAACACTCCGTCAATTAGACTTGTGTTACATGTATTTACACGGTTATTGTCATTCCAAGTGCTCAAATGCTAATGGAGTTACACAAAACCATCAAATATTAGAAAAGATTGGATTCAAGATATACTAAGTATAATGTACAGAATGTTGCATATAAAGTACCAGAAAACTTTAGTAGGTGACCAAGAGAACCCTATTGCAGGATATGCAACGGCTACATACAAAACTTGTAACATTGTATAATGTATTTTAATGGCAACATGCAACATTTAACACTTTACACTATATTTGGATGAGGAAGTTTAAGATTGCTAAGGAAATTTAAAGTAACGGAAATTGAAATGATGGAATTTTATTTTATAGAATATGTGAATTTTCTTGTTTGGTTGAGGAAAATAAACTTGGAATTTAGATAAAAGTCAGAATTTGTAAATTGACATGCACCAGTTTCCTTGTTTGGATTCATAAACATATATAGGAATTTAGAATTTTCGGGTGAAAAAAAAACTTGGAATTTGGGACCTCCAATTCCCAAGTTTAAATTCCATGTAAATATGTATCATTTCCCAATTTCTATGATTGAGTGCTTAAAAATAACAAATTCCGTAATCAATTCCATTTATTTTTAGGTTAACCAAACAAGAGAATTCACAAATTCTAGAAAATAAAATCCTGTCAATTCAATTTCCGTCATTTTAAAATTCCTTAGTAATCTTAAATTTCTTCATCCAAACATAGTGTTAAGAACAATGGAATTTGAAATGAAATTTGTTATTTTAAACCCTCATTCATGAAAATTCAGAAATGACACCAATTTACATAGAATTTAAAATGGGAATTAGATGTCCCAAATTCCAAGTTTTTTTCTCATGCAGAAATTCTAAATTTCTATGTTTATGAATCCAAACAAGAGAATTGGTACATGTTAATTTTTAAATTCCAGCTTTTATCAAAATTCCAAGTTTATTTCCCTCATCCAAACATAGTGTTAGTTTAAAACTGTGAAGATTTTGATTTATCGATTACAAACTAAATAAGTACTTGAATTCTTAGGCACTTCAACGTATGAACTTGTGCAAATGAACAAGGTCGGCCCTGAGATTTTGAAGGCCCGAGCTAAGCTACCAAATAGGAGCCCTTTAATTCTTAGGCACTCCAATTGGTTGTAGGTTCATATACATTTTATTTTTATAGTAAATACTCATTAATTTATTATTATATCGTACTCTTATTTAATTAATAATCAACAATATGCTAAAGTTTTAAGAAGGTGTTTGGACCCAAAATTACATCATCGGCCCGTGCAATCAAGGCCGTTGAGTAGGCATAGCTCTCAATCGTCGGATAAAAAAGCAGAGATAATTTTGTTATTAAAGGATAATATTATGGTTTTTATCATAATTATCTTTTAATGATTTATCTCGACATCTTCTTATGAAAGAGGGAAAATATATCTCCAAGCTGGAAACACGCAGCACAATTCAAAGCGATTTGGATGTTTGGCGTGTGGATGTGGTTTGGATCGGTTTTAGTTGACAAATATGCATGCATGTGATAAGGGTGAAGTAAAAATGGTGATATGCTTTGAAAATGAGTCTACATGTGTTGGTGATAAGATGGCAGCAACTGCCTTGCTGACAATTAACATTGGGTATTTTATGCTAAATCATGCATATTGGTATATGCTTTTGTATTGTGGGCCAGCATATGTTTTTTTTTTATGGAGCCAAATTCATTTAACAATGGATATTTGGAACAATAAGAAGTTTAAGTAGGCATAGGCCTTTGAGAGTTTGAGTTTCAGTTGGTTTCTACGAAATCATCAAGGCCACGCCAAGCGGGATCATGCATATTTGAAAGAGAATATTCCTATTATTTTGCAACTTACGACGGCAATCTTACGGTTATAGAGGCAATGACAACATAAAGGTGGTATTTCGAATTCAACACACAAACTGCCATGCACAAACTCTTGCTCTACGCGAAACCTCTTAACAACCTTGAGATTTTTATTTTCCTTTTTCGCCAACACATCTTCAGTTTGGATAAATAGCACTATGAAGGCAACCGGTGAACATCTTCACTTTGGATAAACAATACTATAACCGTAGAACCATTCGACCATGAAGCACCTTTAGTTTGGATAAACAACATTGCTCCGAGACCGATTGATTACCTATCCAAGTCTCGGTCAAGAAGAATTTTCAAGTCCTTACTAGTAGAGATCATCTCATCAGCCTTCTCGACGAAGTGAGGTGTTACCAGGTTACTACATTCGGCACCCTGAGAGCCCAATTTGATATTGAACTTCGTAGAACTAATAGCCTTGTCTTCAGGTTCTAGAACCTGAAGGTCGAGACGTGTTCATTTCTCGACCGCAGTCGTGAGATTCAGAAGTCAATAGTGCGCCCAATGCAACATCAACTCATTTTACTTACCGGTCAAGCTCGACCGTCGAGTTGGCATGCCCCACACACAACCGAAGGACATAGTTAGCTTTTTAATTACTCGGCTTGTGCGCCACGTATACTTGATAGTTTTTAAGATCAACAGAAGGTAAAGAGCAATAAAAACTGATTAACGAATTTAACAAATTTAATAGCGCCAATTGATCCTCTTGTATTCTTCTTGAAATCAATTTCACAATAACGAATATTAGAATCATGAGATGATTGATAATAAATTATTGAAACAGAGAAGATATAGCAAATAAGATAAGGTAGCTGGCATTTGATAGCGATTTTGCTTGTAAAACTACACTTTTTGTCCATCCAGAAGAAACCCATTCTTCTGTTACATGGCTTAACCGTGACCACACAAAACAGGAGAGCACGGGAAGGGCACCAGAAGTGGAGGGCAAACAATCCTTGTCCGTGCTTTGTCCATCGAGAATAAGAAATTGTAGGGACTAGGGGCCCATTGCTCTTTTGAGATGCAAGTTAAGGGACCTAACAAAGGGAAGTAAAAAGCATTGGTAGGACAAAACAAGCCGTTTTAGGAAAACAACTTGGGGGAAGATTCTCTCATTTCCTAATCTCTCTCCCATTTTCTCTCCTTCTATTTGAACGGTTACGGTTTAGCTACGTCAATATCTTATATATATATTTTTAGAGACGATAAGACAAAAAATAATATGTGGGAGAAGGGAAAAGAAGGGGATGAGAATAGGAGGGGAGATAATTCTCTTCCAAACAACTTGCCTATACAATTCGGATTCTAAGACGGTGGTATCCCAAACGAATCTCATCCGACTATGTGTTTAAACATTGCACATGACACCACGTGATTGTTAAAACATTGTCACCGTAGTGTATTGTACATATACATGATTGTTTTGAAGTAACATCATCATTGTGACATATTCATGACGTATGCTTATCTCGCCGACTAGAGTTTCAGATTCCTAACCAGGCGGGCATAAACGTGCTTACAGCCTAAAAGGCCTTAACCTCATAGATCTGAAAACACATTTCTGTCGGAGAAATTGTCAAGAATAAGATACGAACTAGAGTTTACTCCGGGCAAGATACCTGAGATTTTTAGCCGTTAAAGTCATTGAATTCTTGACCAATGATCTAACAGCTAAGTTCACATTGTATAACCGAGGCACACTACAGAACGTAGAAAAAAATAATGGGGATTAAAACGCTTCATTGGGTAGAGGGATAAGTGACAAAACAATGAGAAAAAACACATCAATTGTATTAGAAATGCAACTTGCCAATGTGCACAACAACAAATGAACATAGTTGCTACTCCACCGCAAAACCACCTCTGTGTCTGTCAAATCTTATTAATCTCTGCGAGCAGAGGTAGCAAAACAACCTTGAAAAAAAACCCCCCACAACTTTCCATATGTTTTTTTTGACACCCCCGTTAACCCCTCATAATCATAAACTACTAATGACACATTCTTCAAAGAACACGAAAATATAAAAATACTAATAAAAGAAAACCCAAATGGCGCAATGCCTGTATAGAGAGAGAGAGAGAGAGCGAGAGCAGCAGAGGCTTAATTCAATTCAATGTTTTGATTCGAAGGGGTGAAGACTGAAGAGCCGCCATTAAAGCTTTAAGCTTGGGGCTTGTCCCACTTGAGTGGCTTGACAACCTCCCAGGTGAAGTCGGGGTCATCCCTCCCGAAGTGTCCGTAGGCGGCGGTCTTCAAAAACCTTCCATTGCCACCCCTCTTGAGGTCCAGGTTGATGGAGATCATGCCTGGCCTGAAATCGAATGTCTCCTTCACAATCTTGAGGATCTCCTTGTCAGGGATCTTTCCGGTGCCATAAGAATCAACAAACACTGACAAAGGCTCGGGCACACCGATGGCATAGGAAACCTGCACAATGCACCTCCTTGCAAGTCCATTGGCCACAATGGACTTTGCAGCCTGCCTCACAATGTAGGCACCACTCCTGTCCACCTTGGTTGGGTCCTTGCCTGAGAAGGCACCACCTCCGTGAGCACCCCATCCTCCATAGGTGTCGATGATGATCTTGCGGCCGGTGAGACCAGCGTCACCATGAGGGCCCCCAATCACAAATCTGCCAGATGGGTTGAGATGGAAGATGGTCTTCTCATCAAGGTACTTCTCTGGGATCACAGGCTTGATAACATGCTCCTTGAGATCAGCGGCAATCTCATCGTTTGTCACGGTCTCATCGTGCTGGGTTGAAATCAGGACGGTGTGGACGCGAATTGGGACCATGGCACCCTTGTCATTGAAATACTCAATAGTGACTTGGGTCTTGCCATCAGGCCTCAACCAGGCACAAGTGCCGTTCTTGCGAACCTCAGTGAGCTTGGCACCAAGCTTGGTTGCAAGGACGTGGGTGAGTGGCATGAGCTCGGGGGTCTCATCAGTAGCATACCCAAACATGTGGCCTTGGTCACCAGCACCAATTTCCTCAGGCCTCTTGGAGAAATGACCATGGACACCTTGAGCAATGTCAGGACTCTGCTGCTCAATGTTCACAAGAACCTTGCAGTTGTCGGCATCAAGACCCACATCGTCTGATACGAAACCAATTGTCCGGCATGTGTCACGAACGATCTTCTCATAGTCCACATTGGCCTTGGTGGTGATTTCTCCGAAGACCATGACCATGTTGGTCTTGGTGCAGGTCTCGCAGGCGACCTTGCTGTCGGGGTCTTGTGTGAGGCAGGCATCGAGCACTGCATCGGAGATCTGGTCACAGAGCTTGTCTGGGTGACCCTCATTGACTGATTCGGATGTGAACAAGAAGGTCTCCATATCTTACAATCTGAAAAAAAAACACAATAGCATAGCACATAGTAAGAACATGAAAATCTACAAGGCCACACAGTTATCAATTCTTCTGCAAACAAAATCTAAAACTTCAACACATGCAAAATCCAAAATTCAAAATACAGATCCAAAATTCAAAATACGACATGAATTACTAAATCAACTGCACGCATAAACTGCTACCAGATCTGCAATGTCAGAGTCCATTTCTAAAATCTAAAACTCCAACGGTAACAATTCGAGAAAAAGCAACTACTTTCCAATAGATTTGCTAAAAATAATAAAAATCCAGATCCAAAACTTTCCATATTTCAACAAAAATTCAATCTGCGGTGTCAGAATCCACTTCTAAAATCTTATCCAAACGGTAACAAATCGAAAAAAAGGCAGCCATTTTATCCACACAAATTAACAAAACTCCAGATCCAATTTCCACGTATTTCCCCAAATCACACACAAAACGATTCCAATTCCACAACCACCAACTCCAAACAACAGATCTAAAACCCAAATTCAAACAAAACGAGACGAACTCGAAACCCACAAGGGAACAGAGACGTACCTGGGAATCGAGAGAGAGATAAGGGGGAGAGAGTTGCTTGAGTAGAGGAAAAGAATGGGTTTTTGTGGTTTCCTCCTCAAGCGGTTCGAGGAAGTAAGGGTTTTGAGGTCCCAATTTATAGGGAATGTGGGTGGCCCTCCACACCCCCCAAGCTGCATAATTTGGGTTAGATTCATCTCGGTCACGTGGCAAGGGAATCAAGGGGATCATATTTAATCTCGGCCGTCGGTGGGGGTGAGTTGGTGTGTAAAAATTAACAGATCTCTCTCATCAATGTCACGTGATCAAGTGATTTCTTGAAATTTGATACAACGGTTAAAATTATTATAATTTTTAAAAAAAAATTTGTATTTAGTCATTAAATCAAATTTTAAAAGTCCGAATTATTTGATCCGTTGATTTTGATGGAAAAGATCTGTAAAGGATCTCTTTCCAAGATTAAAAAACGAGGGATTTTTTAGATGGCCGGAGGACGCGTTTACCGCGCATCCCACCAACCCCAGCCTGTAGTGATCAGTCGACGGTTTTGACTAATCACACCCTTCGTTTTTTAGTCGATTGGCCAATCAACCCGTTGGAAATCTAACTGCAAGACCACAATTTAGTTGGAGATGGTTGTAACTGACCGACGCCTCTTGTTTGAAACTTTGTGTTGAACATAATTTCTGTTGTGTCGTGTTTGGTTTGATATTGTTTAATAACTTCGATCGTATTGTGTCGTGTTAAGTCGTACTTAATTGTATTGAGTTCAAACTCAATACGAATATAAGACACATATATGAATGAATTACGAGTTTAGTATGAAAATTGGTGCAGAACAGCTCAATGTGAGCTCACTACAAGGTTTGGTTCAGAATGATATATCTTATATCACTAACTTGTTATTTGAGTCTAATGATCTTAACAAAATATACAGTCCCGAACACCCCATGAAAAGCTTTATTTCCAAACCAGAACACCTTTATGTGCGAAGTTTGGTATTTTGTTTGGTCCTATTTTCTGAACAGATTGGTGAGAATTTATATTGAAAGATTTAAAAGTTGAGTTGGGTCTTTCTACTACAAGGCAAAGGCTTTGGCTTATTTGGGGTTTGTATCATTTTCTGAGTATGGGTGGGTTGGTGAGTTTGTGATTTGGTATTCCATCGTTTTCTATATAATCCTATCTTGATTTTTTTTTTAATTTTTTTTATGGTAGCACCACCAACCCCCACCAAACTTAGGTAAAAAAAATTAAAAAATGTTACTTTCAACTGTTTAACTAATTACGTACTTATATTGGAATCTCGTGAATGATGAATTCAATACCAAATTAGGCTGCCCATTGTATGACTTAACCGAACTCCCACTCCCCTTAATGTAAAAATATCGATGTACTAAAAAAACTAATTACGTAAGGACATTGTTATTGGCCAGTTAAAAATCTCGTTGTGTAGTTTTCACAAGTGTATTTTTTTCTAAATATAAAAAGTTTAGAGTGGACAATGAGAGTTTTGAAATGTTAATAACAATTTTCTTAAGAAATTTAGTTTAAATACAAATCCAAAATAAGTTTAAGCTCAATTACCTTATTTTTAGTTTAGATACTAGTTTAAAAGTTAAACTAACGCCCAACCCTATTATCATAAGGCCATACAAGGCATTTACCTTCCCAATAAATTGCGACTAACCTGCATACGTAATATTTCTTTTAGAGAAGTTAAAAATTGAACTGCGTTAATCGCTTTAGGGCATATGTCTAGTTTTCAAGGACCTTTTAAAACCCGAAACGCAAAATGATTAACCAAACACTATCAAACCTTTTAAAACCGTAAGCCCTCAAAGTCTATCCTAAGCTCTAAAGGGAACTTATAAGATCTCGTTTGGATGTACTTTTAAAATGACTGAAAATGTTTTTGGTGAAAATATTTTTAGAACAAATTTTTAGTAAAAATGCAAGTAAATCCTGAAAAAACACTTAAAGTGCTTCCTGAAAGAAGCACATAACTGATCATTCTTGTAGAAAACACTTCAAATGCTTTTGGAACCTAAAACAATTTTCTCTAAGAACACTTTCAGTTATTTTAGAAGCACATCCAAGCGAAAGATAAAACTCTAAAAGAGTTAAGTTTGAGGATAATATGGTAATCTCACATGTATTTTTCAGTCATTAATCAGGATTTAACTATAATATATACATGTATGTAATATAATCTTCATCTAGATGGTCATCGACTCATGATGATTATATTAAATATATATTCACATAACTATCTTTTTATTTGACTATCTAACGATGATTGTATTAAATATCCGTAAGCATTGTAGTTAATTTCCACTAAATGTATTTTTACTAAAATATTTAGTTAGTCTTGGTATTCTTTCTTAAATATAGTGTTTTCTTTTTAAAACATATGTTTCATTTGGTATTTAATTCCTTTGTCCTAATAGGATCAAACTGCTATGAATCTAAATGCTGAGGCAAAAGATACATTTTTCAAAGGGTGTGCTTTCCACATATTCTTTTTTACTTTTTTTACATCCTTTGTTAATTCTGTCATTTGATCTTCTTTAATTCATCCAATCCGATGAACGAAAATTAAAAAGGCATGAGAAAAGTAAAAAGGGGTGTGTGGATATTATACCCCATTTTTCAATTGTATACTATTTCAGTCAAAGTTCCTACAGAACCACCCCCCAATAAAAAAATCAAAGTCAAAATTTATAATTCGTTGGTCATGTTATCTATTTATAAAATAACACGTAAAATAATATATCACGTAATATTTTCTAAACGTATCACAATTTTCTTGAGGCAAATGGGACCTCAAGTGGCAAGTGTTGCAAAAGCATGGTCCAATTCCAATCAAACGTAAGCGTGGCTTCCTAATAGTGCTATATTATGATAAGCAATGTTAATTATATAGAACATGCTCTATTAAATCTACAAATTGCAATCCGAAAAAATAATAAATAAAAATAAAAGCTTTGCACATGAGATGTCCTGTGGACGTGTTTAGTGCTGACCTAACGCATATAATTACTCTACAAGGACGTGGCACCGTGATTGTATTTCTTGTTCTTTTTTGTTTTAGGCCATTTCATTTTCTTAATTAATTATGTTTTGGCTTAAAACATAATTAAAACAATAGCTTATGTTGAACAAAGAATAGTTCCTTATAGAGTATCGTGGAGGGGAGGGGGGCTAGTGAGGCCTTCAAAATTTAAGGGCGTGGAGTGGAGTGACAGTACAATGACAAAGTACATATGAACAAATCCTCCCAAATAATTTATTTTTTCAAAAAATCAATTTCAAATTGAAAATAAACAATAAAAACTTATATGTTTTTATTCAAAATGGTCTGTGAAATTGGCATAATTTTGCATTTTGGTCTCTGATATTTAAAATAAATAGAAGTGTGGTTTTTGGGATTGTCTACCATCAATTATTTTGATCATTCCGTGAGAAATCTTTATTAAATTGAGGATATTTTTGCCAAATCAACCTCTCCCTTTGAATTAGTGGTTTCTTCAATTTAATAGGGATTTTTTACATAATGGCCAAATTGATTGACCGTGGACAATCTCATGACCATTTCTATTGATTTTAAATTTTAATAACCAAGGTAAGGAGTTATGACAATTTATAAGATCATTTTGGCTTAAAAGCCAAACTTGTATATTAAAAAGTTATATTGTGGGTGGAGTTAACAATTTTGCGGAGGGAGAGAGATGGGGGTTTTCGCTGTGGTGATTTGTGGTTAAAGGAATGTTTGGGGAGATGGCGGGGACTAAGGAGAGGTAGTGGATGTGCCGCAGGATAAGGGTGAACAAAGAAGAGATGGGTAACTTCTTCTATGTTAAAATGATCTGATTGGCTATTTATTACTACGGTCTAGTAGTATTTCTCTTAACTTGTAAGTGAGAGGTCTTAGTTTCGATTTTCGCCAAAAGTAAATTTGAACCACAAGCCCATTATGAGGCTAAGTTTACCTCATCCCTTTAATATAAATAATATCGTTTGTTAAAAAAAAATTAATCCGATTGTAATTAAGTTAAAATTTAGGTAATTTAGGCAAAAAAAATCAATAAAAACTTTACTATTTAACCATATATCAATGATATATTTTTATTAATTAGGCATAGGCCAATGATAAATGTCACATAGACTTTAAGTGATTATAAGTACTTGGAATTTGACTTTTCTATCCATCTTTCCTTATCTCTCTTTATATTTTAACACACATTATGTCCAACCAGCCCTTAACTATCTCATCTTCATTGTCTCTTCTCTCTCTCTCTCTCTCTCTCTCTCTCTCTCTCTCTCTCTCTCTAACAATAATATCAAAGTATAATCACAGAACAGGAAACAAACATTGGAACACGGTGTCTGAATCCATATAAACTATTTGAATATCAGTGTACAATCATAGAATATGAAATAACCTCTGCGTTGCAGTGTCTAAATCTACATATCAGAATCACACAAACTTTTAAATATCAAAGTACAATCACAGAACAAACAAACTCTGCATCGTTAGGGGGAGATAAACATGCAAACGTTCCCGTAAAACACCGCGAATTGTCGTGGTATGCTCCCACTATGTATCATTTAGATCCTCGCACTGCCCAATCTGAAACTGAGGTGCAACGAATTATAAATATTCAGAGCATTGCTCAAAGCATACTAGATGCTTTTAATGATCTAGCAAAGGTGACAATATCACATATACCTGCTGCAAACGCACCTGCAAGGATAGATGTACCCCGAAGGTGGGGAGGCTGCACCTTCCACGCAGCAAGGTACATTGGAGGCTAGCCAATCATCTGCTCCGACCCTGAACCGTGGCAGACCCTTTGGTTTAAAGGATTCACAACCCCGGAAGAGGAAGATGGCACCAACTAGTGACCCTAGTTTGAATCCGACCATCGCTCACTAATCCATTCCAATGCATGAGGTTATTCTAGATAACGGTGATACTTCAGACGAAACATGCCGAACTTCCGAGAATCGCGAGACTTAGGTCCACTACGCAATATTGGATGAGGTTTGGAATAGGAATGAGATGATCATTGACGATGCATTCACGTACTCAGTGGCTACTGACATCATGCTTAGCGATGACATTGAACCACCTTTCGTCGATGAATGCCGACGTAGAACCGATTGGTCAAACAGGAAACAAGCAATCCAGGTCGAACTCGATTTGCTCGTGAAACATAAAGTGTTTAGACCTATCATTCCTACACCACCACACGTGAAGCCCATTGGCTACAAGTGAATTTTCATGAGGAAGCTTTATGAGAAGAATGAAATATTGCGATACAAAGCACGCCTCGTAGCGCAAGCTTCTCTCAGTGTCCTAAGATTGATTACGAGGAGACGTATTCCCCTGTAGTGGACGTTATAATGTTCCATTACCTAATTAGTTTGGTAGTTTCCGAAAACCTAAATATGCAGCTTATGGACGTGGTAACCGCATATCTCTATGGGGATCTAGATACGGAAATTTTCATGAAAGTTCTAGAATGACTTCCATTGATTGGTTCAAATAGTTCTAGACCACGGTACACTCTCTCAATTAGGTTGAGGAGGTTACTTTATGAATTGAAACAATCCGAACGGATGTGGTATAACCGTTTGAGTGAATGTTTGACAAGTCAGGGTTATGTGAACAACGAATTATGCCCATACGTGTTCATAAAGAAGTCACATTCTGGATTTGCAATCGTTGCAATTTATGTCGATGACATGAACCTCACGGGACTCCCGCAAAGCTTAAGAAAATTGCTGCACACTTGAAATCGAAATTTGAGATGAAAGATCTTGGGAAGACTCGATATTGCCTCGGTTTGGAGATCGAGCATTGTTTGGATGGAATCTTAGTACATCAATCGAACTACCCCCAAAAGGTGTTGCGTTATTTTAATAAGGATAAAGCGAAGCCTTCGAGTACACCTATGGTCGTTCGGACTCTAGATGCTAAACGAGACCCCTTCAGTCCAAAGGAGGATGATGACGAGATTTTGGAACCTGAAGTTCCTTACCTAAGTGCAATTGGGGTTTTATTGTACCTGACTTAGTGCACTAGACTTGACATCTCTTTCCCTGTTAATCTATTGGCAAGATACAGCAATGCGCCTATACGCAGATACTGGAATAGTGTTAAAGATATTTTCCCCTACCTCAAGTGTAAAATCCCGTTCCTGGATTTCACTGTTATAATCTACGTATTTGTATTATTGAGATTTTATATTATTTTTCGAGAATTTATATTAATTTATTTGAATTTAGATTTCAATTAAACTAGTTACGAAGAGTGAAGTTTGAAAAATTATTATTTACTCGTTGACTTTCGAGGTCACAAGTAACGTTTTCGAATAGATCTTGAAATCACGAAAGCATAGGCGAAAGCTGTTTGCGAGTTCGAATTATTACAGTATAGTTACGGATGTTTAAAATCGTTTTACTAAACTATAGGTTATAAATTAATTAAAACTCTCATTATGTGGGAATGGTAACCAATCAAAGCTGATGGACCATTCAAAAAAAAAAAACAGAAAAAAAAAGTAAGGAACCAATTAGAAAGGAGGGAGGTTTCTTAAAAAAAAAAATGAAGGAGGATCTGAATCTAACCCGTTTTGAGGGGAGGAGAATGGATTCGTTAACCCACCAACTTGACCCGCTTGTATCTCCTCCGTCCGAGCTCCGTTTTGGGTGATCTTGGTGTCCATGGAAAGCTCTTGACGACCCCTACATCTCTGTAGTGTTAGATTTCCCATTTTCTTTTCCATCTTTGCAATTCAAAGCCACAAAGCCCACGACTTTTCCAGCGGTTTTATCATTTTTCCGGTGATTTGCAGCAACCATTTCCTTTGAGTGAGGTATGAAACTTCATCTACTCTTCATAATCTTCAAGTTGGTATGCTTAGTTTGTGCTTTCGTGTTCATTTTAGAGTTGGGTGTTTAGAACCCTAGAACTCCGGTTTTCTCCGATGAATTTGGACGGTTTCTGGTTAGAATTTATCGTCGGCCTGGTTTTGAAAAGTGTTTCCCTTGTTGAGCTCTAACTACTAGGTAAATTTGAGCTCTTTTAGTTAATGTTGAAAATTCAGGGTTTCTAAACCCTCCACCTTGGCTACCACCGCGTGTGGCAGTGCGTGGGACCGTCCACGAGTATGGTCTAAGTACCAAATACCTTCTAGTGACCTTCTGAACCTATGTCTAACTCGATTTCCCGAAATTCAATTGTTTGGTGTGGTGATCAAATTGGACCGCCCCTTGTTTGTGTGATTGACGACAATCCGACCGTTGGATCATAATGAAATTTTAGTATGTTATTATAGAAGCATAATGTGGAGTTTGGGAAGTTATGGATTAGAAATCCGATATAAGGATCTTCAGGATCAAATTACGTAGAGTTGTGGACCTTATCGTTGATCGAGAGTTGATTTGTGGTCAACATGTCTCGAAACGTTCTAAATAATAAAATTAGTACTACGGGACTAATTGAAGTCTAGTGGGCCTATATTGGTAAGATAGTGACTTGAATATATGAGATATGATTATTATCTTAATTTCTTATATTGGTATCATTTGTGAATATGATTTGGTCTTATAAATATGATTTCTATTGAAATGTGATTTTTATATATTTAGCCATAGACCTATGCTTATTACATATGATTTGGCTTGTGTACTAATGATGTTTGTGATATATATGTGTTTAATTGTCTTTTTAATAATGTGAATGATAATTATGATGAATGTTATGACAATTATGGGATCTAATTATTGTTTGATAATTATTTGGATATGATTGCCAACTGAATACCTATTTGAACTTGGCATTACTACCTAGTATGTGATAGGGATGAAAGTCAGGAGATGAGTTAGGTACTTTATTAGATTTTTTAGTAGAAATAGTAATTAGGGGAATTCCTTGTGTTGTGCTCCATATGACTAGATGCTGGTTGATATGGGGAATCGATAGCGTGTATACATATAATTGGGTATAATGTGTGATGATGAGACCGCACCATGTAGTAGTGGTACATGGATGGTCATGCTTGGTATATCCGCGATGGGGGATCATACGTATGCGAGGAGTGATCATTCTTGGCATATCCGCAATGGGTGATCACTACCTACACTTATATGATACAGTCTTGCTTGGTATATCCGCGATGGGGGACTGTTAGGGGTGATCATGCTTGGTATATCCGCGATGGGGGACCATACGCATTATAAAGGTGATGATGATTATTTGTACTTGTTACATTTGATAGGCGATCATATTTAGTTTGGTTCCGTTAAGTGGTTCGGAACCCGAGGTTGTTGGATTGCGTAGAGTGGTATGAAATCCCATTATTTGGAGAAGTAGGCTTGGCCTAACTGCATCACTCTAGCCTTAGTTATATATATATATATATATATATATATATATATTTGTGTCAATGGTTTCGAGAATCTTGTGAATTGAGTTAGAAAAGATGTTGGACGTCTGGGTGACTCCTTTGAGATTTTCTACGATTCGATTATGATTTCATAAGGTATGAATTTAGAAGATATGGGAATGAGTGTTATTACTTTGATCAAATTCATTAATTAATGTGGGTAGAGAATGGTTTTGTGTTTCGTCGGTTCTTAAATATGATGTATGTTGTGAATTGTGATATCATGATGAGACATAATGATTTATATGTAGGATGTAAGAGAAATCATGACTTCATGAGGGTTTGTTATGTAGCCTGAGCCCGGGAATTTCATGTTATCAGGTTATATTAAATGATTGAGGAATGTTATGCCTTTCTGCTTGAACTCAGTGGGATAAATGTCTGATTTTGTGAATGGTGAACTACGAATGGCTTGATCCCTATTGAAGGTACGTAGGCAGTCTAACGAGGAGGTAAGATGCAGCCATAAAGTATACGGAAAAAAAAAATTACTACGCAAATTCTAGGCATGAGTTGAGCTTGATACATATCTCGGAGACGGGGTATGTTAGATATACGGGTTTTTTATGATGTCACGTGTCGGTCCTGGGCGTGACATAAATGGTACAACAGATTTGGGCTTGTTCTATACCCGCGAATCTCCGAGTATTGCCGCCCCCTATGGTCCTCGGATTGATTCTCGCCTTGTTGGTTACGCAGATGCTGGATATCTATCTGACCCACACAAGACATGTTTTCAAACGGGCTATATCTTTACCGTTGGAGACACTGCTATATCTTAGAGGTCTACCAAGCAAAAGCTAGTTGCGACTTCGTCAAACCATGCTAAGATTCTCGCCCTGCATGAAGCATTGCGTGAGTGCTTTTGGCTAAGAGAAGTTATGGGACACATTCGAAGCATTCGTGGCCTTACATCAATCGTTGACGTTTTTACGGCGATCTTTGAAGACAATGCAACATGTATCGAGCAATTAAAAAAATGATACATCAAGGGAGACAACACCAATCACATAGCGCCGAAGTTATTTTACTCACACTAGCAGCATCAGCATCAGAACATTGAAGTCAAGCAAATCCGTTCCCAGGACAACCTGGCCGATCTCTTCACCTAGTCATTACCCAAGTCTAGTTTTTAGAAGCTCATCTAAGGAATCGGTATGTGTAAATTATCTGAGTTGAATCGCTTATAGTTCTCTTATTTAGAAGTTATGTTCAACTCAGGGGGAGTATCTAGAAGCATACTCACATGATCTTAATGTACTATTTTTCCTACGATTAGAAGGATTTTTCCCACTAGGTTTTTGCTACCTAACTAGGTTTTAATGAGGCACCCATCCTGGGATGATCACACTCCGTTGATTTCACTACTTTCGTCTTGTTTGACATTTGTTTTAGACATTATGCATACTTCTCACTTTTCTTCTTAGTCTATGAGTTTTTCCTATGCCTTGGGTTTTACCATAGCGAGATTTTGTGAGTTTTACTACAAATGCGTACTTCAAATAAATTTGAGACTCGTGATCACCCGTTGTGTCGATGACTTCATCAACTAATCTACCTTATTTGCTGAAGATCTGATGCGATGGTATGTTGAGTATTTACACACTCAAGGGGGAGTGTTGCAGCCATATTTAGAATAGGAATGTGATTGTGTAAATCCTAGTAGATATGAGAATATATCTTATATTCCTATTAGGATTATAATACCTATTAAATGTTGTAATCCTAAAGGGAAAAGTTTTTACCTATCATATTATAAGTAAAGGCACAATGAGGTGAATCAAATACACCTTACAATTAAATCACTATTTCTTCTCCCCTCAATATTGCCGGCCCTCTAGATCGTTCAATCATATACGCCTACAACAATATTTTATTTTTAATCTCAATTATTTATTCTCTTATTATTCTTGTTACACCATATCAAGTTAAATGAATTTCCATTAATATCACATCAATATTTCCTATTTTACAACATACATTTATTTTTATTTTTATGCAGGGCCCCTGATATGGACCTATGGGCTTGCTCCATTTGCTCGATTTCATGGATGACTTTCTCAATCTCTTTCCTTGCTCATGAATCCATCCAAATGTTGACCTAGTTCAGATCTTCTAATTTTGTTAGAGGAGATTCGGAGTTTAAATTTCACGAGCTATATTGCTTGATCAAAGAATGTGGCAACAAATACATTGAGAGAAGACCAGGGTTTCAACTTGGATAGTGATATTTATACCCATTTTTACCTCTCACAGGTCATTATTAATTTTGTTTATTGATATTCTTTAATTTATTTGATTCGATGATCGAAACCTAAAAAGATATGTAAAAAGTAAAAGTAAGTGTATAGATAGAACTATCCTTAAACTTATGCAGGACCTTTCTACTATCTTCTACTAAACCGAACCAAAAGACTAAAGGATATAATTTCTTGTTTTTGTTAAAGGCATGGGAAATATTCTGTTGAAAGATACCATATCCTTTCGGATCGGGCTGAATCCGGCCCACTAAAACCCGCAGACCGCATAAAAAGCCGAAAATCTCGGCCCAAAAACGACCGAGCAACGTATCGGTTGTTGAGCAAAGGAACGCCGAAGCTTAAAGCAACAGAAAACGACTTGTGAGGTGCGTTTGTGAGCGGTGTACGTAACACTTGTAGCTTTCTCCTCTTCGACACGTCTTTCTCTCTGTCCCCCCTCTCTCTCCTCTCTCTCTCTCTCTCTAAACTTTTTCTATAAAATTGGAAGAAAAAGAGTCCCAAAGTTTTGCTTTGATTGATTCGTTTCAGGCTTTTTTCAGACTCTCTCTCTTCTCTCTCTCTCAATCTCAAAAAGGGAAAAAGGTTCAAGCTTTATGGGGAAGATCCAGTCCTTCAAGCAGGAGTTCTCATTCGGTTTGATTTTCCCTCCTCTATTTTCTATTCAATAATTTATGGAAAAGGTGCGAAATTGTGAATTTTTTTTTTTGTGTGGTGCTAATTATTGGGTATTTTTTCTTTTGGTTTAGATGAACGAGTTGAAGAATCGAAACATATAATTTCGAAATACCCAGATCGAGTTCCGGTGAGTTTTCAATTTTCTGCAATTTTTAGTTTAATTTTCTGTGATTTTTGTTTTTGTTGGAAAAATGTGAATTAGAAATGCCAAGATTGTGGGAAATAATGCACTTGTAATTTGAAAAATTGAAATATGTTCTTGTTGATGCTATTGGTTAACTAGAATTTCTGGATTTGTTTACGCGTTTTTGCTTTGTTAAATTATTAATTTATTATTTTATTACAATTTGACTTTGACCCGATTGAGAGATGATAACATTTTAGTGGCTGAAAGATTTTGATGGATGGATGCTTAGAAATGGCAAATTGTTGGTTTGTCTGTTGAAAAAAGGACAAATTTTAATTCCTGTGGATTACGTATGTGAAGAATGTCCGTCATTTTCTTTTCTACAGTTGTTGATGTGTTATGTGGGTTTGATCGCTTTCAGGCAGTTTTTTCCAAAACTTTTGGAACATGGAAGTAAATTAAACATGATGATTCCCATTGTCACCCCCGAGAGCTGTGTATTATTGATCGATGTTTTTTTCGTCGCTTGTCGTGTATAGATCTGACAAACACGGGAGGAAGTGATTATTTTAGGAAGATTTTATGTGAAAACCGTGTACAATCATAGAGCGGCTTAATTTGAGTAGAAGCAACACGGTTAGACTTTATTGGAAGATTTGTTGCGAGCGTTGATACGATGTCAAAACTGACGAGGGTGTTCTTTTTATGTTTTTCTGCAGGTGATCCTTGAAAGATATTCCAGGACAGACCTGCCGGAAATGGAAAAGAAAAAGTATGTTTTAGTTGCCACAGTTCTCTTCTGTTAGGAACAAACTTAAATGCTGTATCCCATATGGCTTCATAGTTTCAGATCAAAACTTGCAAATAACACTTTCTAGCATCCAGGAATTTTGATATTCAGACCCTGCGTAAAGTGGGAGCCTTGTGCACTGGGTACGACCAAGTAAAGTTTCCGTCTCTAGGTCCTTCCTCCTAGTTTCTTTGGCATACTTGTAGAAATCCTGACTATATAACTTTTCGTTCCTGAAAAACAGAGAGCTTGGCTTCTGTTACTTGCTCTGTCTCTGTGTTCTGAGGATCGTTTGACCTTTTTGCTTGCTTTTCTGTCCTTTGGTAGCAGATGTGTGGTTGGATGAGTTTCCCTTATCTGCAGTTTAGTATAATCCGAATGTAGATAATTCAAAAAGTTTGTAGAAATTGGTATACTTCCTAGACAATTTTAGCCTATTGTTTATGCATTCGCACTTTAAGGAGAATAACCTCTAATCCGTGTTTCCTTGTTTCATCTAGATTCCTTGTTCCTAGAGATATGTCTGTCGGGCAGTTTATCCATATCTTAAGCAGCAGGCTTCACTTGACTCCGGGGAAAGCTCTTTTTGTTTTTGTGAAGAACACTTTACCTCAAACAGGTAAAAGAGCCTGTTAACCATTCGGCCAGTTTAGCGTCTGCATCATTTTCGAACCTTCTAACGCTCTCTTTTATCTATTTCATTTACAGCCAGTCGCATGGATTCCATCTATGAAACTTACAAGGAGGATGACGGTTTCCTGTATATGTGTTACAGCAGCGAGAAAACCTTTGGTTAACCTTGCCATCTCCTCCCCTAATCATCTAATCGCCTCGTCCATCTCAGTGACTTGTAAGTATTCATTGTTAACTTGTTCTCAATCCGAACGGGCCCGTGAGGCGTGCTTCACTCTGTATTATCACGTTCGTTGTATATTTGATTCATTGTGAATTCTGTAAAGTTGGTACTTTTAATAATGCAACATTTACCAATTCAGTAGTCTCATTTTTCTTTCCCATCCCAATATATTTCCAAACTTTTCGTCCGTAAACTACCAGAGTTGTCGAATTGAGGTTGCACTTGCAGTGCCTCAAAAGTATGCCCCGGTGCTTTAACCGTCTTACTATTGAAAGAGTAATGTTAGGGAGATTAAATTTCCAAACTCTCCTCCATTCGTGAGTGTATTATACGCGCCAAACACAAAAATAAATTAAAAATAAAAAAAAAATCAGAAACGTTGCTGATGTAATATCGACGTCAACCTTACCCGCTGGCGCAAGTGGGCATTTGGGCAAGCTTTGCGTGGCTCACCAGTTGCCCTCCCATCTTTCGGCCTGCTGTAGGTGGGGTTTCGTGGCTGCACAACAAAATTTTTGAAGGAAAAAAAAGAAATCGAAAACAAGAAGAGCATATGAAGAATAGAGAATGATGTATTTATTCACCATGAAGGTCGGAAGCAGTACTTCCATACACAGGACTAATAAGTCTAGCGAATATGGTTTTAACACCTTATTTGACATTTTTTAGTATTTTACGCCCCAAAGTTTCACACAGCAGACATTTATTACTGTTTTACAATTCGGCTACAGTGCACTAGTAATTCCATGGACGGTGACCTCTGCCTCGACGATGCATGTATCCTTCGACACAAGCCCCATGCTTGCCTGATTCAAAAATCCCAGTGTAATGAATCTCCACCATCCCCATTCCGAATTTGAGGCACTGAACCAATGATTTGCTACAAGCACCAAAAGTATTATCAGTTTACAAGTATTTTGGATTAAAACGTACACATAGGTTGCAAACTTTTAATAAAAAATAAAACTAGGTGGCAGTAAACAGATTAAATTGTTGTTTGTGTACGATTTATCGTTCTTTTAATGTTACTCAAAATATTCAGTTGCTTTCTACTAGAAACAAGAGTCTCAACATCCCGCAACATTTCGCAACAACCAACCAAAAAGTTGTGAACATTTTCAGTGGATTGCAAGCAAAAATTCTCGATATCAACTTTCCACTGAACGAGAGTTCAACAATAAGCATCACCATCGTCGTTGCCATCGCGATTCAAATGCCACGAAGAACTCGAGCACCCGAGGTTGTCCATGGGGTGAATTTCATTAGGGGGCGGCAATAAAACCACCCTTTAATTTTAAAGTTTGTAACATGTTCAAATCCTTATTTCCTCATATGATTATGTAGCAACAGGAATAACGAATCTTTACCTTTACCAAACTGATGCCTGCCATTCACCTGGTCTAGGAGGCGCAGGGTAGACTCTGCATATATTTTACAGCCAGGAGGAAGAGATTTCGGTTCGGCTAACGCCAGATAAAGAGCCAGATGGGTACCAATTCCATTGCCTTTTCCCTTGGGATAGAGCTGCATCTTCCTGCAAAGCAACCAACATATTTACAAAACTTTTACTTGACTCTGCTTAAGTTTCCGATGTCTTTGAGAGAAATTTCTTATACAGGAAGCGAAGTCTAACAAGTTCAGGGTTACATACCATTTCTGGTCTCCGGCAGTGAATACTTTTGAGTCGTAGGATTCGCCGACTAGCTTTGAGAAGTTGTCAATCCTCCAAATATTCTTGTACATAACAGGATCCTTTACCATCGATAGACACTCTCCTTTGCCTGTCATGCTCTCTTTAGAAACAAAGACCTCCGCTCCGAACACACAGTTGTCATCAATGAGGAATCCATTGGAAGCTTCATTGAAAACTTTGTGCGAGAGAAATTGATCGAATCCCCATTCGGGTTTCAACCCATGAAAGCACCTTTCCTTTTCTTCTAAGCAATGTACAGGGAAAACATATAAGAAAATGAGACGATGCTTCACAATTATGAGAACTATAAGCTTGTTTATATTTGTGAATTGAAGGAAAGTATTAGTACCTTGAAAAACAGTGTAGTTCCCATTGTTCTGATCGAGCAAAAACAACCTGAAAACAGCATACACTTCCGATGAAACCTGGAGAGCATTTGATCCTGACCTTACCAAGTAGAGAGAGATGTGTTCTTTTACATTCCTGTTCTTGTTTCCATTTGGATAGAAAACCAGTTTCCTGAAGCAAAACAACAAATTATAGTACTCTAAATTAAGTAGCTCGAAAATAAGAAGAAAATACCAACAATTATTGCAAAGCTTACGAACAAAGAATAGTAAGAATTTGTTCTTAGAAATTGAGAGAAAGGATTGTACCATTTGTGTCCTCCGGCTTCAAAGTCCCCGGATTCGTATTTCTCCACTGATTTTTTGGTGAGCAATGAAACCGACTGGATTTTTACCGTGTAATGAGTTGGCGGTGCATCAGAAATTTTTCTCAAAATCCCTGAAATAAAATTTGTACAATAGTTACTGCTTTCAACTCCAACACAATCAAGCAAACAGATAGAGCATCTTACCATCGAAGATATGACTAGTCATGTCGATAAACTTAATTTTCAATGATTCGATTACAAAGAATTCAATCGGTTTTCAGTTGCAGAACAAAATATGTTTTGCCGCTTTTATAAAGGAAATATTAAAGGTGTTATTCCTAACTTGAAACCTTTTTGAAGATTGAACTGTTATGCTTTGCTTCTAAAGGGTTGCCTTGGTTTCATTGAAAAGGTATCCAATACCTACTTGTGGGTGCTTCCAAACACATGTTCTGGAATTTTAGTTCTTATTAAAAGGAACAATGTTTACGGTTTAGCATTGACGAACAAGTTAAGATTAGACTTGCCATACAAAGTTTTTAGCTAAACACGAGATGCTACTTGAAATTTACTGGTCAAGACTCGACATATTTCTCACACGACAGATTTTTGAACACCACTTTTAGTACAAGTGGGAAGGGGCTGCAGCTCTAGGGTTCCAAGAACGCCACTTTAATTTAGTACAAACCATATCATGGACGCAGAACTTCATATTCATAAGTTGATTAACAGCATTTTAACAATATCCGAAATCTAATACAACCTGACTATAGTGCTTCCGCAATTCCATGGACAGTGACCTCTGCCTCCACTACGCAAGTATCCTTCACCACAAACCCCATGTGTGCGATTGAGAGGCACTACACCAGTGATCATCTACACAGAAGAAATAAACCCTCATGTTATATGACATTATATACAGTTAAACACTCAGTGTACCTGGCCGATCTTTTACCTTCCTTATACTCATGCATGCATTCTTGAGAACTGATAGACACTCTCCATGTCCTGTTCTTCGTTCTTTACAAACAAGGACATCCGCTCCAAACACACAGTGATCATCCACAAAGGTTGCCTATTTATTAGCCTTAACTGACCTCATAGACGAGGTGAAATGTTAAAAAATGTGCATGCCAGTGGCTCAATATGTTAAACGCATAACATATTTAGAAAGAAGAAAAGCGGCCTTCCAATTCGCAAAAATCACAAACTTCAGCCAAAATTAATTTAAAACATCAAAATACCCTTCAATCACAAGTCATTTGGTGAACAAGGATTTTACTACTACGGTATACCCACATCTAGATTGTGCTTTTACAACATCTTTTTAGCAACAGCCAAAACATACGACATGCCTACTACAGTATAGTTGCAGTTCCATGGACAGTGACCTCTGCCTCCACTATGCAAGCATCCTTCACCAAAAACCCATTGCATGCCTGATTCAAAGTGTCCAGCGAAATGAACTTAGGCCAGCCCCAACTCGGATTTGAGGTACTGAACCAGTTGTTACCTACACATAATACACCCCGATGTTATGAAGGATGCATGCAATAAAACACTGAAACAGGACAATCTTTACCTTTAAAACACTCATGTTTGGCATGCATTTGATCTACAATGCGCAGTGAAAACTCTGCAAATACTTTGGAACCAGCAAGTTTTTTTGGATCACTCAATTCCGAGAAAAGAGAAATACGAGGAAGTGTTTTTGGATCACCCAATTCCAAGTAAAGAGAAATATGAGTACCCGTTCCAGTGCCATATCCCTTGGCATTGAGCACTATCTTCCTGCAACATCGGGAAGAATATGATGACTTTTTATTTTAGATCTCTTGTTTTTTGGGATGGGACCTAATTCACCTCGCATCAATTAAAAGAGCAAACTCGTACATGGGAAGCAAAATTTCAGCAAGTTTTACCGTGATTGACCACATCTAGTGCGAAAGTTATGTAGTTAAAATTGCATATACAGTTTGAAACTCAAAAATCATATCCTTTTGTTCTCATGCAGGTAAAACAAGATTATACAGTGGACTAAAAATTTAAAACTCTTGTTAAGGGTATTAATATAAAGGGCCTAGCAGAGATACCATTTCCGTTCTCCGGCATTGAATGGCTCTGATTCGCAGTATTCAGTACCTAACTCTGAAAAGTTCTCAACCTTCCAGACATGCTTGCACATAACAGCATTCTTGATCATCGATATTGACTCTCCTTTGCTAGCTCTTCTTTCTTTACAAACAAAGACCTCAGCTCCAATCACACAATTATCATCAATGACATATCCGTTGGAAGGATTAGTAAACGATGTAAGAGTGATAAGCTTATCAAATCCCGAATAACGCATCATCGCATGGAAACATTTTTCCTTTTATTGGCATCTATTGAATACGCAAGGTAAAAAATAATCATCAGAAAATGAGCAGGGAGCATTGCAATTTTCAAAGAAGAAAAATTTCCGGTCTATGAATATGATCACTTGATGAGAATTAACTTTTGAAGTAGGTAAAGTGTATCTTGAAGAACCAGGAACATGCCTTTATTCTGATCTAGCAAAAAGAACCTGAAATCAACGTATACTTCGCGTCCAGTCTGAAATGAATCAGCTCCAACCATTTCCAAGTAAACAGAGATGTGGGCGTCTACATTTTTCTTCTTGTTTCCATTCGGGTAGAGCACTAGTTTCCTGAGAGCAAACATAAAGTACGGCTAACATCTTTTTTTAACCAGCTTACACAGCACATGATACACGAAACACATTATTGCAGTACAAAGAAAGAAAATATCATAGAACTAATGTCAGACAGTGAGTGTGAAACATAAGTTTGCAGAAGATGATATTAAACTCAAACTTTAGCTGATGATAAAATGAGAGATCTACCATTTGTACTCTCCAGCTTCAAATCCACCCGACTCATATTTGTCCGCTGTAATTTTGGTTAGCCATGAAAACGACCCGATTTTTAGAGTGTAATGAGTTGGAGCTGAATCTGAATATGATGTCGAAAACCCTGAAACAAAAAATAGTGTTAATGCAAGCACATATTGTTTAGACTAAAACCGGTAATATAAAGCAGATAAAGTATTTAACCATTTTGTTGAAAGAGATAACAAGCCATGACAATAAAATTGAAATTGGTTAACATACTGTTATGGCTAGACAATTATCTTTTGCTTCAAGAGGATATATATATATGTGTGTGTGTGTGTGTGTGTATAATGTCATTAGAGAAGCAATTACGAGCATCCAATGGAGAGATTTTTCAGGGGTGGTATGACACATGTTATTATGCACTTGAAAAAAATATTTTCCCTTCAATTGTATAATGACATTTGACATACCACCTTGTGTTCCGAGCAAATTGAAAAATCTCTCCATGTAATGAGCTTGTTGTACATTGGACGAGATATGTCTTTTCATCTCTATATGTTACATCCCACATCGCCTAGGGAAGTGGATCCTTTAAGCCTTATATGTATATTCTCATCTCTACCTAGCACGAGACTTTTTGGGAGCTCATTGGCTTTGGGTTCCGTAGGAACTCCGAAGTTAAGTGAGAAATGGGCCAAAGCATTCCTAGGATGAGTGACCCACTGAGAAGTTCTGCTTGAGTGAGTTCCCAAAAAGAAAATTGTGAGGGCGTGGTCGGGGCCCAAAGCGGACAATATCGTGCTACGGTGGAGTCGAGCCCGGGATGTGGTGGGGCCCGGGCCGGGATGTGACAATTAAAACAGTTATCAACGTACTAACTCCCAGGTTTTATGAAAACACATATATAATAATAAACATAGATTTTTCAAAATCTAGCATGCCGTGCACTGTCTCAAATCATAACTTTTATATATTCATAGTATAAAGTCATCCATCATCAATACTATAAAGAAGTGTTCTAAACGTGTTCTAAATATCATATCGTCATCCATAAGATATTCTATAAGAACACGAGTTATATGAAAAATAGTAATAATTCAAACTAGCCTTAATAAGCATGTTATCTCACAAAACGTTTCATAAAACATAATCATTAAATCATGCTTTTCATGAATGCATTTCTACTATTAAAACATGCATTTTTGAAGGGGTCCACTCATGTTTGTTTTGCGCCCCCTTCAGGACTTATGAACGAGGATTATGATCTGAGCTACAAGGAATTTCCCTACCAGTGATTCAATGCTATACCTTCTCTGCTTCGGCACCTATTGTAATAGCACTTCTTTATCTTAAATTCTGCTTGTACTTTGTATTAGACATATGCTCTGAACTTATGTGTATTACCATAATTTTATAAATTAGCATTTGAACTTGTGTTATTAGTTCCTATTGCCTGTTTTACCTTATTTTCTCAGCTTTTGCTTAAATTAAATGGCTTTCGTCACCCTTCAGGTGTCGGCCAACACGTGACCATCGATGTCCCAAGGACATCGGGATCGGGGTGTGTCACTCACTATACATACTAAATTTAATAAATTCAGTGCACAATCTCTTTCTTTTCGGATTCATTAAAAAAAAAAAAAGCAACACCACAAAGCACTTTCTTTTCCGATTCATACGAGAGATTTTTTAGTGTGACCATTACACGGAGTGGTACACCACGTGTCATTATATAAATGGTGGGATATGTGTGTTAAAAAAGGCTAAATAGCCAAAATGGTCCCCTGAGATTTGCATAACTCATCACTTTGGTTCCTGAGATTCCAAATCAATAAAAGTGCTCACTGAGATTGTCCACCATCCAACATTTTGGTCATTCCGTTAAAAACTCCGTTAATTGTCCCGGAACTCTTGGCCGAAAGTTTGGGCAATTTTCAAAGCTTCGTAACTTAATCGTTTATTAACCAAATTCGACCCATAATATATCAAAATGAAGATAGGAAAGTGTAGAATACGATTATACCTATTTGGAAGCCCAATGGTTGCCGGAGAAGATCGGAAAATAGCCTCAAAGTTGACTGGTCTGAGCGAAAACTGGAAAACTTGCCAGAAACTGGGTTTACTTTAAACGTTCATAACTTCTTCAATACTCAACGAAATCAAGTGATTCAAAACGAAAATCATACTTCACGATGAGACAAAGAGAATGGTGCCTTTTTCAATGGCTAGATCGCCGTGGTTTGGCCGAAAAATGGCTCGAAAGTGGCTAACTCAAGACCCAAATAGCCACTTTCGAGCCGTTTTTCGGCCAAACCAAGGCGAGTTAGCCATCAAAAAAGGTTACCGTTCTCTTCTTCTCGTCAAGAAGTATGATTTTTCTTTTTTGAATCACTTGATTTCGTTGAGTATTGAAGAAGTTATGAATGTTTAAAGTTTACCCAGTTTCCGGCGAGTTTTCAAGTTTTTCCTCGGACCAGTCAACTTTAAGGCTATTTTCTGGTCATCTTTGGAAATCATTGGTCTTCCGAATAGGTATAATCTTATTCTAAACTTTCCTATCTTCATTTTGATATATTATGGGTCGAATTTGGTTAAGAAACGATTGAGTTACAAAGCTTTGAAAATTACCCAAACTTCTGACCAAGAGCTCCGGGACATTAACTGAATGACCAAAATGATGGATGGTGGATAATCTCAGGGACCACTTTTATTGATTTGGAATCTCAATGACCAAAGTGATGAGTTATGCAAATCTTAGAGACCATTTTGGCTATTTAGCCAAAATGAAATTTTGGAACCTTGGATTAGCAACATAACTTGAACCCGAGGCACCGAACCAGTTATAATCTAGGCACTGCTTTGCGATAATAGAAGAATACGAACACAGGTTTGTAGCTCTATTGAGGAGTATTGGAAGCCAATGTCAACCTTTTCTTTTTGCTTTGCTGTCAACTTTTTCTTTTTGCTTTTCTCCATTTTTCTCCTCACTCTAAAAGGTATGATAACTTAATACCTAAGTTTAGATGCTATTAAAATTGTCACGCTCCGATTCCAAGACATAACAAAAAAAAAAAAAAAGTTCAACAGTGTAAGAAATTTTCATTTTACTTTGTGGATGCACCCAACCTTAGGGTTAGAGATTACCTACGTACTCTCTGAAGGGATCAAGGCAATGATAGTTCATCATTTTGTTAAGCTTCAAAAAAAATTTATTTGCAATCACTTCAAAAAATTCTCATGGCATTATTATCTAGCATGAAAACATAGAGTACCAGACAACTCACAATTCCACAATCAAATCAACGACAAATAACATGTCAAGAACTTCGCCTACGTGTGAGATCGAGCTCTATTGAAAAATACTAACAGTGACCAAGGTCTACGAATTTTTAATAACTAATTACAAAAATCACAACTTTGTAACGCTAAAATTAACGAAAATTAAATTAAGTTTATTAAAATACAAAATACGAAATGTTTTAGTATTAAAATCCCATCCCCGAATTTCACATCCTCCCCACCATATAGAAATTTCGTCCTCGAAATTTTCAGTACCTTTCACACTTCAAACTGTTCCTAGAATTATTGAACATCAAGTTCGACAATGTTAATTATACCACATGTCATTATACACTCTGATCTTGAGACATGACCAAAAACAAACCCATTGTTGAACATCGTATGAACTTTTCATTTTATTTTGTGGCTACACCTAACCTTTGGTTGGACTAACAAGTACCTTTGAAGGGATTAAGCCAACTGTACTTTGCTTGAGTTTGAATGTGGGTGGAAACGGTGAAAACCGACGTGGAAGCCAATGATGGCCGAAATAATCGCCACTTCGCCGCAGTCGCTTCGATGGCTGGTCTGATGTTTGGGTTTTGTAGCCCAAACCCAGGTGAGTGTCTTGGTGGTGGTGGGTGATGCATGGGTGGTCGGGGATGGAAGACCACCGGCCGAGAAGCTTGAGAAAAACGGCGGCTCCAAACCATCACGAACTAAGACCAAACGGAACAAAGGTTGGGTGGATTATGAGTGTGAGAGGGTGACGAACCGAAAGATGGTGGTGGCGACGATTTTCGTAGTCGGACGTCGCCGAAAACGGTTCCAGAAGAGCTGCCCAGTAATCGGGTCGAACACTGAGTCGAGGGAGCGACCTCTGTATAGCAGTCCCAATGACGAAACTGCCCCTGCCTTTGCTTGCTTATTTTTCCTTCGTTACGACTCCGATACGCACAATTTTGTCTACATGTTCGTGGGTCGAGCTTTATTTGAAAATACAAAGAGTGACCTCGAAAGGTATATGAATTTTTAATCACTAATTACAAAAAGCCAAGATATGTAACTCTAAAATTAATGAAAATTAATTTCAATTCCCGAAAATAGGAAATACAAAAAATTTGGATAGTGAAATCCGGGGACTGGGGACGGGATTTCACACTTATCTTTAACTATGGAAGGCAGTCAAGGAGATATGGAAACCAAAACAATTCTGCTCGAGTCTTCCAACTCAAGAGGATGTTGCTGCACTTCAACAGGAAAGTAATCCTTTCATTCAACACCTTGGTAGCCTAAAAAGCTTGTGGAATGAACTAGATGCATACAGACCGCACACCACTAATGTTGTTGTTTTGCTTAAAAGGGATGAAGAAGATAAGATCTTGCAGTTATTGGCTAGTCTAAACTTAGATTATGAAGATCTTCGCATTGACTTTTTAACGAATACTGAGCTTCTATCATTTGCAACTGTTTGGGCCATAATTCAAAGAGAAGAAGTACGCAGAAAGTTATGAACGTGGGAATCAAGGCGAGTGGTTTAGAAGCTGGAGCATGTGCCGTCAACTACAAGTTATCTAGAGACCGTGTACAAGGGAAAAAGGCCTGACTTGGAGTGCTTTTATTGCATCGATGTTGGGTCTTGCATCCTAAGCTGAAATCAAAATTTGACAAAGAGCACACAGATTTTAGATGTTACCAGAGTTCTCATTCTGGTTCCCATACATACTTGTAGGAATCCTGACTATGTAACTCTTTGTTCCTGAAAAACAGAGCTTGGCTTCTGTTACTTGCTCTGTGTTCGGAGGATCTTTTGACTTTTTTGCTTGCTTTTCTGTCCTTAAGTAATAGATGTGTGCTTGGATGAATTTCCTTTATCTGCAGTTTATTATAATCCGGATGTAGAAATTAGTTCAAAAAGTTCGTAGAAATCAGTTTACTTCCTGGACAATTTTAGCCAATTGTTTGTTCATTCTCACTTAAAGGAGAACAACCTCTATTTCGTGTTTCCTTGTTTCTTCTAGATTCCTGGTTCCTAACTTCCTAGAGATATGCCTGTCGAGCAGTTTATCCGTATCTTAAGCAGCAGGCTTCACTTGTCTCCAGGGAAAGCTCTTTTTGTTTTTGTGAAGAACACTTTACCTCAGACAGGTAAAAGAGCCTGCTATTCATTCGGCCAGTTGAGCATCTGCATCATTTTCGAGCCTTCTAACGCTTTCTTTTGTGTTTTTCATTTACAGCCAGTCGCTTGGATTCCATCTATGAAACTTAAAAGGAGGACGACGATTTCCTGTATATGTGTTACAGCAGCGAGAAAACCTTTGTTTAACCTTGCCATCTCCTCCCCTAATCATCTAATCGCCTCGTCCATATTAGTGACTTGTAAGTATTCACTGTTAACTTGCACTCAATCGGAACGGGACCGTGAGGCGTGCTTCACTCTGTATTATCATTTTCGTTGTATATCTGATTCATTGTGAATTCTGTAAAGTTCTTACTTTTAATGATACAACATTTACCAATTATGTATTGTCTCATTTTTCTTTCCTGTCCCAATATATTTCCAAACTTTTCCTCCGTAAACTACCAGAGTTGTCGAATTGAGGTTGCACGAAAAAAAGGGATTTCTTGCAGTGCCTCAAAGTATGAGATGTTACGGGTTCTTTAACTGTTTTACCATTAGAAATCCAATAGTACAAATTATCAGGTCGTTGGAATTCAACAACTCTCATAGTGCCAGTTATAGAGTCGTTGGGATCCTCTGTCGGCGCTCAATCGCGGGGCCCACTGTTGCAGAAGCTATTGTCGGCCAGTCTCCTCCATTTGCGGGTGTATTATACGCGCCAAACACAAAAAAATCAGAAACGTTGCTGATGTAATATTGACGTCAGCCTTAACTGCTGGCGCAAGCGGGCATTTGGGCAAGCTTTGCAGGCCCACCAGTTGCCCTCCATCATTCGGCCTGTTGCAGGTGGATTTCGTGGTTGAATGGCATTTTCGAAGCCCTTGCCCTTTGACAATGAGTGAAAATGTTCTAAACCAAGATCTAGCGGTGAAAAAGTTTTGTCTATTCTATGCTCCCTTGCAAAATAAATGTAACGACCCGTCTAAAAAAATTACGGTTTTTATAATTTCAAAAAGTGAATTTACGAAAATTCCCTTCGAGGCAAATATGTTGACTGCCTTGTCGTGTCACGTAAGGTTCGTTTTCTTGGCGTAATCTTGTAGTACTCGTCGCTACGAACACGTGGACGCGAAGGAGATATTAACGTTTAAAGTAGGGGGCATTTTAGGAAATTGAATATTTTCTGGAAGTCTCTAGATTTTTGGAGCAAAATCTGGAAGCCACGTGTGTGGCCCAGATTAAAGGAAAGAAAAGAAGGGCGGTAGAGTTGGAAGATAAAGTAGAGAAAGAAGGTAGAAGTGAAGGCCAATCAGGAGAGGAGAGATGAGAGAATCAACCAATGAGATAGGGGAAAAATGAGAGAGGGGAAAAATGAGAGAAAGGAGAGAAGGGGAGAAGGAGGAACCCGCCAGGTTCCCTTGACCTGTACTTGACTCGGCGGCACCCATGCTTTCCGACACCATTTAGACGATTTTTCCGGCAAGTCACGCCACGCCACCACCTATAATCAACTCCACAACCCTTCTTCTTCAAGTTCCACCCCAAACCCGACGGTTTTGGTCTTGGTTTCGTGGGAATGGCACCGGCGGCACCGTGGTGTTCTTGATGGCAATCTACCAATTTTTGAAGCAAATTCCTTCAATCCACTACTACGAAACCATTTATTAGTGTCTCTATGATAACCAATAAAAAACATATATTATGGTTGGATATTAAGCAAAATTTGACAGAAAATGGATGCAGTTGTAGATATACTAAGCGACAGAATTGCCAACGTCAGGAAATGAATTTTTTGTCGGTTAAGGCCCTAAAACCGACAGAACTTGTGTCGGATATATGCGACAATAAATACTAAACTATTGTCAGATACTATCAATTAATGTCGTTCTTGACCACCAGGAAATTAAAAATACCGTCGGATTCACATAATTTTCTTGTTGGTCCTAACCGATAGAAAAATTTTAAAAAAATAAAATCTACTATTTTCCGTCAGTCACAACCGACAGAAAAATCTTAATAATTAAAAAAAAACGAAACATTCTGTTTGTTTTTTTAATTTTACAGAATGGATTAAAAAAAAGAGTGAATAAAATAAACAAAGATCGTAACAAACATAATATGCATTCAAATATAAATTAACCTACAATAATGTCTTTTGAATCCGTCATAACACATAAGGTAGACGTTAAATATAAATTAACCTACAATACGGTCATCTAAATCCGCCATAATACATAACTAGACAAAATACATTTGTCCGAAATAGATAAAGTGTCATACATATTCGTAAGGAAAACCAACAAACTATTCAATAGAACCCGAGCCTTCTGCTGAACCTCCATGTGCTCCAAAGCCTTCTGCCGATCCTCCCTATGATCCAAAGCCTTCTGCCAATCCTCCATGTGCTCCCAAATACCTCATCATATCCCCATCAAAACTACCTGATAGCAATCCGGAAAACAAACCCGGGGATAATCCACCATTGAAAACACTTGGAGAAATATGTGAGTCACTGGGAGAAGCCATCTGAGGTTGATATACTAGCATTGGATACTGCGGTTGAAAAGGCATATGCTGCATAGGATATGCAGGCGCAAGTGGCTGACTAGGGGCCAAATGCTATGATGCCTAAGGGCTGAATGGTGGCTGCTGTAGATGTTGTGGAATAAGCAATATCAATATTTGTTGTTGCTGCATCATGAACTGCTGGTTCATCACCTGTTGTTACTGGTTTACTTGCTGCTATGAGTCTTTGATTTCTCAAGCTCAACCGTTACCTCCGCCAACTTTCTAAAGGCTTCTTCCTCCCTCATCCTCAATTCGTTATTCTCAACTAGCACCTTGGCCAATGCACCCCTGGATGATTTCCAGGAAGACCTAGCATCTGAAGAGCTTGCATATGACACCATCTCTGGTATCACTGTCACGCCCCGATCCCGACATACGTCCAGGATCGACACGTGATGTCACCAAATACCTATATATCTATCATACCTCGCCTCCTGAATATATACAAAGTATCCTTCAAGATCCAGATGCATAATAATTTTTCGTATACTTTATGACTGCATCTAACCTCTTCGTTAGACTGCCTATGTACCCTCAAAAGTGATCAAGCCATTCGTAGTTCACTAATCGTCAACTCTACTCTTTCCGTAAAATACTTCTAACAAAAAAATCATAATGCACCATGTTTGTACCATGCTTAACCAATCCCGAAACTACTGAGCACCAATCAACGTTTTACCATCAAGGACCTAGAAGAGTTTTTCTCCAACCAGGAGGCTAATCACAGCGCAACACGTGTCGACATCAGAAGCCAATCATAGCGCGACACGAGTCAATATTAAAAGCCAATCACAACACGACACTTGTCAATGTCAGAATGAAACTAGAAACTCTCTTCTATAAATAGAGATCATTCTCTCACAATATTTCCTAATGTCATTTGTACTAAATCATTCACTAGTACTCACAAAAGGAGTGCTTGAACATATGTACTTGTGTAAACCCTTCACAATTAATGAGAACTCCTCTACTCCGTGGACGTAGCCAATCTGGGTGAACCACGTACATCTTGTGTTTGCTTCCCTGTCTCTATCCATTTACATAATTATCGACACTAGTGACCGGAGCAATCTAGCGAAGGTCACAAACTTAACACTTTCTGTTGTATCAAAGTCCTCGCTGATTTTGTGCATCAACACACCATATTACACATCAACCTTACGTCAAACAACAATTATCATCTTTCATACACGCATGTAACCCATTCTCACATAGATACTTTCCAATTCCTCCATCAAATAAATCACTCTGTTTCACATAATATCGCAAATCATAGTATGTAACATATCAAAGAACCAACGAAGCACAATGTTATTCTCAAGTCACATTAATCAATTACTCTAATCATAATAATCTCAATCATACCCAACGTCATTCCACAATCACATCAATTGATTAATCATGAATCAAAGATACGTGAGCTTAGCATTTAATTGTTTAATCAATGAATGCAGTAACATATCATTTTACAAATTTAACCAAGGAACTCTAACAACTCCGAAGGAGTCACCCAGACATCCAACAGTTCGTTTGAAACAAATCACAACAACTCATAATCTTAATCTCATACAACATCATGAAAAGTAGGGCTAGAGCGACACAGTTCGGTCGAAGCCTATATCTCTGAAGCTGAAAACAAATCCAAGGGACCAAAACAAGACACCAAAGGGATTTCGGACCACTCAACGGAATCCGAACCAGGATACGATTCCGGAACATCACTCAACGGAATCCAAACAAGCATATGTTTCCCTCATCAAATGTACCAAGTACAACTAATCCTCCTCACTTCTAGAATGCATATGGTCCCTCAACGCGGATATACCAAGCAGGACCATCAATGTACAAGTACTACATGGTGTAGTAAATTCAACACCTTAACTTATCCACATCTGAACCCCCATGAGTTAGAACGTAATCATCTACACCATCAACTTCTCAAGGTCACCACTAATATGTCACCCAACCATATAAGTGCTACATTTCATTTCTAATAGGATTCTAGGATCACATTATCATAATCATAATCATACACAAGAATCACATTACTAAAAAGATAATTTAGCTCACATATGCCACAACCATCATCAGTACCAAGCCAAATCATGTTTAATAATCATAGGCCTTTGGCTAAATATATAAAAATCACATTTCAATAGAAATCACATTTATAAAACCAATTCATCTTCACAAAGGATACTAACATAGGAAATTAAGGTAATAACCATATCACATATATTCAAGTCACTCTCTAACCAATGTAGGCCCACTAGACTTCACTTAGTCTCTCGTAGTACTAATTTTAGTAATTAGAACGTTTCGAGACATGTTGACCAAAAGTCAACTCTCGGTCAAAGGTAGGGTCCACAATTCAATCCGGAAGATCCACTCATTGAATTTCGGATCCGTAACTTTCCAAAGTCCACATTATACTCAATTAACAACATACTAAAATCTTAACACGATCCGACAGTTGGATCTCCGCCAATTTCAAAATTCAAGTGGCGGTCGACATTTAATTTTACCAACTTAGAAATCCAATTAGGGAAGATCCGTACATCGGATTATCGATCCGTACATTTCTATGATCCACAAATATTATGTTCTATCATGCATTAAGGTTTGGTGACGATCCAACGGTCGGATCGTCGAATTATATTTTGACCTAACCACGTAACGAAATGAAATTAGGTTCAAACAATCAAACCACAAGGATATCAATTATTAAATCAGGGCATCTAATTGAACTTAAAAGGACATCGTCGGTCCACTGGCCAGGCCACTGCTGCCCTCGCCGCCCCGACTTGCCGGAAAATTCAACTATTT
This sequence comes from Malus domestica, assembly GCF_042453785.1. Taxonomy (NCBI): domain Eukaryota; kingdom Viridiplantae; phylum Streptophyta; class Magnoliopsida; order Rosales; family Rosaceae; genus Malus; species Malus domestica. Next base: position 10,621,745 of record NC_091673.1, read on the forward strand.
TTAAAAATTACCAAAAATTACAGAAATGAAGATCTCAAAGAGTGGAGCAAACTTTATACCTGTGTCCAAGTCCAATTTGGCCGGGAAACACTTCAATTTCACTCAAACCCGCCGAAAACCCTTAAATTTGGGTGTTCTTGATTCGACTCCAAAGCTACTCCGACGCCTCAACCATTACTTGGGCTTTGTTCCAGGCTTCAAGAGGAGTCTAATGGTGGTGGTAATTTGATGAAATCGTTTCGGATTTGGGTGATTCGAACACAACACCACCGCAGCCTACCGTGCAGATTCACCCATTTTCAAGGTCAAAACCCTTGATTTTTAAGGTGTAGGAAGAAGAAGGAAGGTTATGGGGAAGTTTTCAATTGACTTTTTGGTGGAATTCACCAGAAAAACCATCGGAAAAGCCGAATGGGTGGCCGGGGTTCACGGGTCCGTTCGACCCGACCTCTTTTCCCTTTCTTCTTTTTCTCTCCTTTCCCTCATTCCCCCTTTTTCCTGATTGGGCAGCTCCTAACCTTTTAAAAATCTGATTGGTTCTCTTTCCCACAAAGTGGGAGTCTAAACAATTTTTAAAATCTATGGTATCACAACTTCAAACGCCCGTAATTATACCGTTATAACTCGAACTCGCAAATGGCTTTCGCCTATGCTCTCGTGGCTTTGAGACCTATTCGAAAACGTTACTTATGACCTCAAAAGGTCAACGAATTTTAAATAATTAATTTCTAAACTTCACTCTTCGTAACTAGTTTAATTAAAATCTAAATCCAAACAATTTAAAATAAATTCTCGAGAAATAATATAAAATCTCAATAGTACAAATACGTAGATTATAACAGTGAAATTCGAGAACGGGATTTCATAATCACCCCATGACCATAACCTTGAACCCTATTTCTAGTCTCAAAACCCATCTGCTTAGCATAATTCTGTGTTCTAATCTCAAAGCTGTCTTCTTCTCCATACTCGATAATTGACTGAATTTGACTCTCCATAGATGTCTTGCAATATAATATTTAAACAAAATAATAAAAGATTATTAATTGAAATATAGAAAAATAAATAAGATTCATAAAAACAAATTCATCAATCCAAACAGAAAGATAAACAAGGTTCATAAAAACACAGATTATGTGTTTAAATAATGTGTTCTAACAAATGCAATATTATTGTTTAAATAATGTGTTAGAACACAGATTCATCAATCCAAATAGAAAGATAAATAAGAATTAAATACAAATAGTCATAATCTGAATAGAGTTATAAATCATTTACCCCTCTCTGTTGTGACGATTCATCAATCCAAGAGCTATCTTTCCGGGTACGGGTAGCTGGAAAAAAAGAGATGGGATCCGGCTCCTTCCCATGCTTGTCCTTCTTTAAATATGTTAAAAGAGAAGAACAAATACATATTAACCCCAGATTATAAATACAAAAATAAAAAACACTACATATATTACAAATTAGCAACACATACAAGTTCCTCGCAAACTCGAGCAAACGTTTTTGAACCAGTTATATGGTTCATTGTTTTTAACTCCCGATTATACTTGTTTTTCTCTACCACCTCCTGAAAAGTAAAAAAAAAAACCTTATAAGACAAACATATTTCAATACCAAATATCAAATCATTAATTTTTTTACCTTTGTTTTAGCATTATCCTAATACGCTAACATCTCGGCCCACTGACCACCATCCACACCAGGGGGAAGTTCTGAGCTCTCATGCTTTTGTCTTTTGGTGTAATATATACTCCACTTTTAAACCATTACGGTATTCCTTGTATGCATGTTCTGCAACATGGAGAGTCATGTTACGAATTAATGGCATTCTGTCACAGTCTTCATCAAGAAAAATGATATTCCCCTATATTCATAAAAACAAACATGTTAGTACAGATCTGAAATATAGTCTTGAAATATAGAAGTACAAAATGAAAATATATACTTTAATTCTTTACCACAAAACTTCCTTATCATTTGCAAGGAGCTAAACGCCAATCCCTCTTCAATGGAATATGTCTTGGATCCTTAACCTCTGAGGCTATCAATTTCGAAAATTCAGTGGCATTTTCACTAACACATTTCCCTGTCGAATCAAATAGACAAAGTTGTATCCCTTTTCACTTCGGAATAGCAGCTCCGCAGGTCCTACGTTCATTTTGTTCCTCCAGGGAAGAGGAGTAAAAATGAGTAGAAGTGAAAATGGGCAGGAGTAAAAATGGCTGGAAGTGAGAATGGGAAGGAGTGAAAATAGGAAGGAGAAGAACGGCTGAAGTGAAAATGGGAAAGAGAAGAGGAAAGGTTGAAGTAAAAATGGGAAGTAGTTGAGGGTAATAAATGTTGTCGGTTATATCCACCAGGAAATTAAAATCCGACAGAGCTTTTATGTTTTTGTCAGTACAGTGCATTTATGTATGTTAGAACGGTGCATTTATAGATGTTAGAATAGTGTCGGTTATGACCGACAATAAAGTAATTGGTGTCGGTTATATTCGACAACTTGATTGAAAAGCGACCGCCTATTTAATATGCATGTCAAGTTTGTGTCGGTTATAATTGACAAAAATATCCAAAAACCGCCACAAAATTTTTCTTCATCGGTTTTTGTGCGCCTTTAATTTTTTTGAATCAAAGTGGTGGGAAATATCTCGCCCAAAATTTTGTTATGTTCTTGTCGGTTATATCTGACAAGGCCACAAGTGAAAAAAAAAAATTTAAACCATGTGTTTTTAAATAACATTTTAAATTTTACCACACAAAGTCACAAACTAAAATATATTAAATAAAAGTCACTACACAAATTGAAATATAGTCAAATTAATACTTAAAAAGCATAAAGTAAATAATAAAACTATTCCATTTTATCTTCTGTTAGGTCATCGTCGACATTGACAAAATCAGGGAACTGGGTAGGCAACGGTAATACTTCGTGAAAAGGAGTCTCTTCCATGCCAACCCTTGTATGCAAATTTTCATTGTCAAGTACACAATCATCCAAATCAGGTATGACATAATCATCAAGTTCATCATTATCCTCCAATACGTCAAACAAATCTCTTAGCTATGTTCGAACAACAACATGCCAATCTTTTTCAATTGTGTCATCCACATAAAATGCTTGTAATGCTTGTGAAGCTAATATGAAAGGATCCTTTTTAAATCCCAATCGATTGAAGTTTACTAAAGTAAATCCATATTGATCGGTCTTCACACCTCTTAGACTTTAACTATTAACCCATTCGCATTTAAACAACATCACAGCTCGACCCCTGTCTCCTGTTTCGGTAGGGCCACAATATCTAACCTCAAACATGTCTATAACTCAGCCATAACAATTCACTTGCCTCATTGCACCAGGGAAATTTGCAGGTATAAAGACACCACAATTTTGATTCTTATGCTTATCGTCCACATATTTTGTACGAAATCTGAACCCATGAATAATGTGACTTTTATATTTCGTCACAACCCTACTAGGATAATTGGCTAGCCAACGCAAGTCTTCAGGTATCAAGATGTCATTGACATGACATCTTGAATTAATCTGTGATAAGTAAAAGGATAAAAGTTGACACGACAAATATAAACATGTCATAATTAAAATGTAAAAAAAAAAAGAAGAAGTAATAATGTGACTGTTATATTAACTCACATGTTGCTTGAACCATTCTGGAAATTCCTTCTTGCTTAGCTCCTTGATTAGTCGCACAGTCAGCCTTGCTCGACGACGTTGGTTTTTCAAGAATTCCTCATGTTGCCTAGCCAATTAGGTCCAAATATGCTTAACTAATTTTTCAAAGTAAAGAAAATTGATAAAACATTAAGACGGATGACTAGATGTTCTTACCTTCTAAATGGGTTGACCTCATCACAATTATTTAGAATGTATTTGTGGCACTGATCAAGAACATTTAAATCGAGCTCCACATTTTCTCCTGAACCCATATAACATCATTTAGAGTAAGAAATTGATAACCCACCAGATACTCCACGTCCAATACCATCTTCATTTTGACCTCTATGAGTGCGACTAGACTCGACATCTCTAAGATACATGGAACAAAAGGACAAGCACTCATCCACCAAATATGCTTCAATAATAGAACCTTCAGGATGACCCTTATTACGAACATAGTGCTTCAGTGTTTGTAAATACCTATAATTATAATACAAAACACAAATTATTATAATTACTAATAAAAATTATCATTATAAATTAACAAATTTTATAAAGATTTGTTAATTACCATTCAATTGGATACATCCATCTATATTGAACAGGCCTTGCAATAGCTGTTTCATTTGCCAAGTGAACTGGGAAGTGCATCATTACATCAAAAAATGCAGGCGAGAATATCTTCTCCAATTGACATAATGTCAAGGGAATTCTTGAATTCAATTGCTTGAAACCTTCCTCGGACTCCTTGCTACACAGTTGTCTGAAATTGCACTCAACTCTAATAATATCAAAATAACAGATTTAGGCAAAACCCCACGTATTGCAAGTGGGAGTAACTGCTGCATTAAAACATGACAATCGTGGCTTTTCAATCCATGTATTTTTCATTCATTCACATGCACACATTGCTACAAATTTTATGAATATCCATTGGGAACCTGAATAGTAGACAACACTTCACAAAATGCAGTTTTTTCTTCTCTTTTCAACGTGAGCAATGCTGGAGGTTGAAATGTTCTATTTCTTTCCCTGCGTGGATGTTGTCCATGTCTTATGTTCAAGATTCAAGATCTGCACATGTAGCCAATCCATCCTTAGACTTTTTATCTATATCTAACAATGTTCCCACTACATTGTCACATATATTTTTTTTTCAATATGCATAACATCAAGATTGTGTCTAATCAATAGATGCCTCCAATAAGGTAGTTCATAAAAAATAGATTTCTTTTTCCATTGACTCTTAATACTTGTACTGCTCTCAGTTCGTTTTCTGCGTTGCCCAACCGAAGTATCTTTCTTTAGTTTTCCAAAAGTAAATCTCAAAGTACAAAGTTCTTCAAGACATTGCAAACCAGTCCACTGCCTTGGTGCACTACGATGCTCTTGCCAACCATTAAAAGATGTGGTTTGCCTTTGAAACCTATGATCAACAGGCAGAAAGCGTCGATGCCCCAAATAGCAAATCTTACGACTTGCCGGCAAGTAAATAGATTCTTTATCGTGCATGCAATGTGGACATGCTTTATATCCATGTGTACTCCATCTTGATAACATTCCATAAGCAGGAAAATCACTTATAGTCCATAAGATGGCAGCCTTCATTGTAAAATTTTGGTTGGAATACGCATCATAAGTAGGAGTGCCCACCTCCCACAACTCATTCAACTCATTAATCAATGGACGCATGTACACATCAATCTCTTTACCAGGACTGCGCGGTCCTGGTATTAACAGAGACAACAACAAATTCGGTTACTTCATACACATCCAAGGCGGTAAATTGTAAAGTGAAAGCACCATAGGCCATGTGCTATGGTCTTGCCTCATTTTTCCAAAAGGATTAAATCCATCACTGGCCAATTCTAATCGGACATTTCGAATTTCTGATCCAAACTCCAAATATAAATTATCCAAATGCTTCCATGTTGGAGAATCTAAAGGATGTCTCATAAACTCATCCTTAAGACATTCAGTTGCGTGCCACCTCATATGTTCAGCCGTATGCTTTGACATATACAACCGCTGCAATCGTGGTTTTAAAGGAAAATACCACATAACCTTAGCTACGATTTTTTTTTCTAGAGCCATCCTCTTCATTGACATTTTTATATCTTGATTCACCACAAACTGAGCATGCGGTCAACTCTGTAGTGTCTTTCCAATAGATCATGCAATTATTGGGGAACGCATCAAGCTTCACATACGTCAGACACAAGTTATTTATAAGTTTTTTTGCCTTATAACAAGATTCAGGCAAACAGTCTCCATCAGGCAACATTTTTTAATTAACTCGAGTAACGTGGTGAAGATCTCGTCCGACATTCTTGCTAAACACTTGATCTGATACAATCTTACAACCACCTCCAATTTTTTAAATTCCTTACAACCTGGCCACAAATCTTGATCTGCCTCTTCAAGCAACTTAAAAAAGTCTTGACCTTTTCTGTATGCCCTTCCCCAGAAATGGGTTCAATAGACCGCCCAACACATTCTTCCGTTAATGGTTGGACAAATACATCATTAAAAACATCATGAATACAAGTCAACTGATCTCTTGTTTCAGTAGACAGCCCAACACCTTATTCTCCAATCCCTATATTTTGCTCTCCAATCAAAGGTTTCCCATGATGTCGCCACGAAGCATTTTTGTAATCTTTATCCATATCATACAACACAAGATGTTCGACAATAGTTTTTCTAACAAAAGTATATCGATTACAACATCTTTTGCAAGGACATCTAAACTTATCGGGGCCGTCACCATTCGCAACTGCTTGATCCAAAAATAAATTAATTCCATTTGTATACGCTTCCACATTTTGCGGTATTGTCAACCAACTCTTTTCCATGTTTTACCACTGTACGAGAGCAAATATTACGTTGAAACTAAGATGCCTACAATCTTTCAATCCCTATCATGTAGGCATAACTATTAGAAATTTTAATCCCTATCTTTCAACCTCGAACTGTCACAATTGCAATTTAATTTCCAACACCTATCACAGTAAAACAAATTAAAAAAACAATAAAAGGTTAACAAAAATATGTTTATCTGTACTTTTGATTATTTATTAAATTTAAGTTTTGTATATCCTCATAGCAATTAGAGTGAAATATTCAATTAATTAACACAATATATACCTATATTACTAAATATTACCAATTTATGGTATATTAAATATTGTCAATTTAACATAAATATTTACAAATAATATTGATCTCAATTTCTTCATAACAATTTAAATAAATAAAATAAATTAATGGAACACAAATATTCCTAATTTATCTTACTAATTAAATTAAAATATCCAAATAAATAATCTTGTGTGTTAAACAAACAATTTAAACATCAAGAAGTTCAGTAATAAAACATGAACCATTGAAGAATTCTATCGTCGATCTATTCTTTACGTAGTCAGCCAACTAAATAAAGCCCCTGCAAAATCAAATCAGAAAATAAAAATAAGCCACGAAGTGCTTGATGAAGAAAGAAATAGAAGATGAAAAGTATGGAAGCAAAAGAAATGAAAAACTTATCGTGAGATGAAGAGAAGAAAAAGATGAAGTGCTTGATGAAGAAAGAAATAGAAGATAAAAAGTATGGAAGCAAAAGAAATGAAAAACTTACTGTGAGATGAAGAGAACAAAAAGATTAAAGATGAAGAGAAGAAAAGGATTGAAGATTGAAGATGAAGATTCAAGATTCAAGATGAACATTGAGGATTGAAGATGAAGAAGAGAAAGAAATCTAAATGAACAACAAACTGAAAAACTTTTGGCGTAAAAATAATAAAACAGTCAATTTATGTCGGTTATAACTGCCAGAATACTAAAATAATAAAATAGTCAATTTCTGTCGGTTATAACCGCCACTATTAACTTAAAAACTGCCAGAATCTATAAAACAATATTAAAAAAAAAAACAAGAATTCACAAATTCTGGCGGTTTAATTCTACACTAAATATCCGCTAGGATATTTATGTTGGATATAACCGACAGGAATTCAGTTTTATCCGACTCTAACTAAATGATGTGTCGGATATCTTTTATTCGACATAATGGCTTATTAACCGCCACCATCATCCGACACTTAAAGCTAATATTGTAGTAGTGATCTCTACCACCATTCGACTCAGGAACAAACCTCAACCAACCATAGAGGCGGCAGAGCACCGGAGGAGTCGAATCAAAGCACACCTAAATCTAGGGTTCCAATGGCTTTGAGTGAAATTGAGGCTTTTCCTAGCCAAATTGGCCTTAGTCACATGTATGAAAGTTGTTCCTCTCATCGAGATATTCATTCCTGTAAAATTTGGGAAATTTTGGAGTTGTTTGATTTTCCGGCGAGTCGAGGTGGCCAGCCAGGGCGTGTGGGAAAACCCCGAGGTTCTTCCTTTGGTTTTTCGATGTGCCGAATCCAAACCCACCATCCATTTCCCCAAATTATAGCGTTTTAGTATAGTTTTACTAAAAGGTCCCTAATTGTGTAGGCGTGTTAGCGGGAAGTGACGTCATCCTTGCTAGTTCGAGTGGTTCTCGGGCAATAAAATTAGTGAGTGGTCTCCTTCTTAACTATATATTTTTATATAAATCATTAACCTAGAATGCATTTCATACTTCATGCATTGAATATGCTTTATATTATGTTTTCCAGATTTCTATAATTACTATTTATTGAAATTACGTTTTATTAAATAGTATGAATTATTGGATTTGCATTTATTGGTTTCTATGGTTTTTGAATATAATTTATGTTATAGATTTATGAATATGATTTGCCATGAATTTATGAGGTGAGGTTTGAGCTTTCAAGCTTGGATTTTGATACAAGATTTTAAGATATGTTTTTAGTACTTATCTAGTGGATTATCATATGGCACATCTACACACCACGTGTATTATGTCTATGGTCATAGGACACAGATGATGGAGGAGTGAGTTATGATATATATTATACCCCCAGCTTCATCATCAAAAGCGGTGTCGGACAGCTTCACTAGTCACGGCTAGTGTCGGTATGGATGTATGCTATTTTATACAGCTTCACCTACAGGTGATGGACAGGTTATTCAGCTTCACCTTCAGGTGATCGACAGGTTATATAGCTTCACCTTCGGGTGATGGACAGATACTGCCTTCGGGGGACTATGATACCCCTTTGTTGAGTATTTCACTAATGAGATTTACAGATTTTCCTTCGGGCGACATTTTCAGCATTATTGAGCATGGTTTTACATGTACATGTCTTACGAAGGTTTTGCATGGCATGCTAGGGTTTTTATAAAACCTGTTTATACCATATTTAGGGCCTCGTATTTAGATCTCGTACAAATACTCGGGGGACTGATAAAGGAAGGGGCAAATATGTAATAAGTGAGGAGTCCTTATTCTATAAAAGGACCCTTCATCCTCACAATTAGGGGAGGCGAATTCCTAGGCCCTCTCACCCCCTCTCAACGCTCTCACTCTCAGAGCTCTCTCTCCCTCAAATAAATACAATCAGTGTGGACGTAGCCCAAACCTTGGGGTGAACCACGATACATCTTGTGTTATTTACATTTCATGTAGATTCACGACCGGATTTACGTTGTTCCAAGACCTCCGGTTTTGTGCATCAACATTTGGCGCCGTCTGTAGGAAACGACAGGAAAAGTTATGTCGGTTATCTCTCAATTTCTCACCTTTGTCGTAAATCTGCAAAATCTGCAAAATCAGCAAAATTCGCAAAATCAGCAAAAACCCACAGAGACACAAACACACTCTCTCACTCTCTCTCATCACTCCAGTAGAGTCGAGACAAGACGAGGAAGACCAGAGAAATTTCAAAACGAATTGCCTGTTGCTTTTGTATTCAAAAAGCAAAAGCATACAGAAAAATCCACCTTTCTCGTCTTGCCTATCCAATCTCAAAACCCTTTCTTTCTGCACAGAGAGCGACGCTCGACCTCATAGACTTGCTCCGATACAATCTCTCTTGGGTATGGATCTCGGAACCCACCAACCGCATTTACAAGCACAGCTTGATCTCTTCCGACGACTCAATATCCGGCAAGAAAGGCAATGGTTCTGGCAAATCTAGCAAGGCAGATTCAGGGAATCAAATCTCTCATCTTTCTGTCTTGTCTCTCTACCTTGATCGATGACGTGATGGAGCTCAAGGCCTGGATGGGTTGAATGGTGGAGGAACTCAACACCGGCCTCTGCGATAGGAGCTCGGCAGCGACAGGATCCCAACCTGGTGACTTGTACAGGCACCCAGCGCACGACTCGGGCGGGTCGACCAAGTCAGATAACTTCGCTAGGTCTGACTACCTGGATTGATACGGGGCTCCTGCAAGAAAAGCAATACAAAAAGAGTGGTGAAATCAAACGGCCCGATTCATACGGGGCGGGTCATTCCGGGCCCTACCAATCCGATGGTCACGCATCTGCTCACGAATCTTTACCAGTTCACCATGGCCTACGCTTACTAGAAAGACAGCAAGCACAACGAACGAGCCGTGTTTGATTTGTATTTCCGGAAGAACCCCTTCGACAACGAATACATAATCTTTACCGGTTTGGAAGAATGCATCAGATTCATTGTTAATTTCAAATTAACTGAGGATGAAATTACTTTCGTCCGCGAATCGTTGTCTTCTTCTTGTGAAGATGGATTCTATGACTATTTTCGCGTTAGGGTTATTTCTGTCTTGGTCAATGATAGGCGGACATCAGAAGCAGACCTTTATGGAACCAACAAACTAATTCAGTTGAGAGAGTGTTGCCGCACCACCACCAGCAGGCATATCAAGTTCATAAGGTTGGAAAGCCTGTAAAGCCATAATTTTTTAAGTAATTCAATGCCATCATGAAGGAAACATTCTTTTCAAATGAGCCCTTGCGTGCTTTCAAAGACCAAACGAAGAGGAAGATGTTGGTTCTCGGTCTTCAAGCTCTCTTCCCGATATTTGGGTGGGTGAGGGAGTGCCATTCAGAACGTGATAGAGACAGAAGTGACCACGAGGGTGACAGGGACCGAGAGAAGGATAAAGAGCGGCCATGTCAAAGCAGAAAAGCAAATCAGAAAGAAAAACAAAGATGGGGGAAAGCAAAAGCAAAAGAAAATCAACCAGGCCATCCCTTCAGCATTAAAGGAGCCATGTGCTCCACCGAGGCCACGAAAGCCCTTACCACGATGGTTTCTATTTTTGTCACAATTACCCTGTTGCCCTTAACCATGTCATCAAGCGACATATCCAAAGCAAGAAGCAGAAAGAAAAAGAAAAAGAAAGTGAAAAGAGAAAGCAAAAGGGAAGCACATGTAATTTATTTTTATTATCTTTCAGAGACATCTGTATAAACCCCATCAGAGGGTAATATGTATAAACCCCATCAGAGGGTAATAAAAAAAAAACGACAAAGCCCAAAATAAATGGGTTGGAATGTTTTGTGGAGAGCGAAGGCCCATAAGTCTAAAATAGCACCAACCAGGTCATTAAAAGTACGCCCAATACTCCAAAATTATTCGGCAACCCGTTGCTATTACCACCAACCAGGTGATGAAATGTACAACCCGTACTCTAATATCATTTGGCAACTAGCCATTCATGCCATCAACCAGGTGATGAAATGTACAACCCGTACTCTCCTTCATGCCACCAACCAAGTGATCAAAAGTACGCCCAGTACTCCAAATTATACATGAGCATTACTCATGTCATTCATACATAAACATTCATGAGCATCACTTATGACAATTATACATAAACATTCATGACCATCATTCATGTTAACATTCATGAGCATCGCTCATGTTAACATTCATGAGCATCACTCATGACAACATCCATGAGCATCACTCATGTCAATCAACATAAACATTCATGAGCATCACTCATGTCAATCAGCTTCAAAAGCTTCATTTACAGAGCTACAGCTTCAAAAGCTTCATTTACAGAGCTCTAGCTTCAAAAGCTTCATTTACAAAAGCTACAGCTTCGAAAGCTCCATTTACAGAGCTTTAGCTTTAAGGCTTCACTTGCAAAGCTTCACCTACAAAGCTTCAGTGCAGGGTATACAAAAACCGTCTCCGAACAACCGTCACTTCGGCCCATACATGGATTCAATTTGAAGTCTCCAGCCAACAGACTCTATTGACCGAAGACTTAGGGAACTACATTATGTACCATATATTGGGCCTCAACCGGGCCTCATGAAAAATACTTGGGGGACTTAGCCCATCACTTATGTATTGAGGAGCGAGCCCTTATTTTATAAAAGGGACTCCCTCACCTTCGTTAGAGAGCATCGCTGCCAGCTGAGCAACCGCCTCGCCACGAGCATCACTCCTAACCCATTATTCATGTACTGAGGAGCGAGCCCTTATTTTATAAAAGGGACTCCCTTACCATCATTAGAGAGCATCAACTCTAGCCTATCATTCATGTATTGAGGAGCGAGCCCTTATTATATAAAAGGGACTCCCTCACCTTCAATGCCACAAGCCGAGCCAACCAAGGCAACATAAGCCACAAGCCGAGCAACCTCGCAGCATGTGTTACTTCTAGTTGAGCATCAGTTCAAGACAACATCTAGTTACTTCGGCCCACACATGGACTGAATTTCAAGTCTTCAGCAAAAAGACTCTCTTAATTGAAGACTTAGGGGACTACTGTTTGTACCATATTTAGGGCCTCGTATTTAGATCTCGTACAAATACTCGGGGGACTTAAATGTAATTATGTGATAAAGGAAGGGGAAAATATGTAATAAGTGAGGAGTCCTTATTCTATAAAAGGACCCCTCACCCTTACAATTAGGGGAGGCGAATTCCTAGGCCCTTTCACCCCCTCTCAACGCTCTCACTCTCAGAGCTCTCTCTCCCTCAAATAAATACAATCAGTGTGGACGTAGCCCAAACCTTGGGGTGAACCACGATACATCTTGTGTTATTTACATTTCATGCAGATTCACGGCTGGATTTATGTTGTTTCAAGACCTCCGGTTTTGTGCATCAACAAAACCCATATGTAGTATTATATATGTTTTCAAAATAGGGGATTAGTATGTTCATAAAGAAAATGGTTTTCCTATTACTAGTATTATTATTGTAAACTTTGGTCCACTCACCTTTTCTGTTTTTGTGCCCCCTCAGGAGTTAGTATTGAGGCATATGGTCCCGGTGTCAGGACTCTACAACATAGATATTCTCGAGTCTTCTCAGTATAGGTATCATTCCTTTGTTCGTATATTTTCCTATTAATTCTTCCATATTATTCTTAGTAGTCGTATGCTCTGAACACATTCCTACTATGGTATTTTACGTTTTAATTGCATATCTTTTACTTATATGCATGTTTAAAATGGCTTTGTCATCCTCTGGTGTTGGCCAGCACGTGCCTACCTTGATATTTGGGGTTATCAGGGTCGGGGCGTGTCAATAAATTTTTTGAAGGAAAATAGAAACCGAAAACAAGAAAAGCATATGAACAAAGAATGATGTATTTATTCACCGTGAAGGTTGGAAGCAATACTTTCATATACACGATTAACAAGTCTAATGAATATGTCTTTAATACCTTATTTGACATTATTTAGTATTTTAGACCCCCCAATTTTACACAGCTGACATTTGTCACTGTTTTACAATTCGGCTACAGTTCACTAGCAATTCCATGGATAGTGACCTCTGCCTTGATGAAGCAAGTATCCTTTAACACAAACCCCATGCTTGCCTGATTGAAAAGTCCTAGTGTAATGTATCTCCACCATCCCCATTCCGAATTTAAGGCAGTGAACAAGTGATTTGCCACAAGCACCAAAAATATTATCAGTTTACAAGTACTTTGAATTAAAATGCACAAATAGGTTGTGAACTTTTAATAAAAAATAGAACTAGATGGCGCTAAACAAATTAAATTTTGCCGTCTATCTACGGTTTATGGTCCCTTGAGGGTTACTCAAAATGTTCAGTTGCTTTCTTCTAGAGCCCAACAAGAGTCTCAACATGTCGCAACATTTCGCAACAACCAACCAGAAATTGTCGTATGCCATCGAGATTCAAACGCCACGAAGAACACGTGCGTCGTGGTCGTTGATGGGTCGAATTTCAGAATCATAGGGAGAGGCAATAAAACCACCCTTAATTTAAAAGTTTGTAACTTGTTCAAATCCTTATTTCATCATCCGATTAAGTAGCAATAGGATTAGGCAGATCTTTACCTTTACCAAACTGATGCCTGGCATGCACCTGGTCTAGGATGCGGAGGGTAAACTCTGCAAATATTTTACAGCCAGGAGGAAGAGATTTCAGTTCGGTTAACGCCATATAAAGAGCCAGATGAATACCAACTCCATTGCCTTTTCCCTTGGGATAGAGCTGTATCTTCCCGCAAAACAACCAACACATTTATAAAACTTTTACTTGACTCTTCTTAAGTTTCCGATGTCTTCGAGAGAAATTTCTTATACAGGAAGCGAAGTCTAGCCCATTTCTGGTCTCCGGCAATGAATACTTTTGAGTCGTAGGATTCGCCATCTAGCTGTGAGAAGTTGTCAATCCTCCAAATATTCTTGTACATAACAGGATCCTGTACCATCGATTGACACTCTCCTTTACCTGTCCTACTCTCTTTAGAAACAAAGACCTCCATTCCGAACACACAGGTGTCATAGTGAAAACTTTGTGCGAGAGAAATTAATTGAACGCCCAATCAGATTTCATCCCATGAAAGCGCCTTTCCTTTTGTTCTAAGCAATGCACAGGGAAAACATATAAGAAAATAAGACGATGCTTTGCAATTATGAGAACTATAAGCTTGTTTCTATTTTGAATTGAATAGTACCTTGAAAAACAAAGTAGTTCCCGTTGTTCTGATCGAGCAAAAACAACCTGAAAACAGCATACACTTCCGTAGAAATCTGGGGAGCATTTGATGCTGACATTACCAAGCAGAGAGAGATGTGCTCTTTTATATTCCTGTTCTTGTTTCCATTTGGATAGAAAACCAGTTTCTTGCAGCAAAACAAGTTATAGCACTCTAAATTAAGCAGCTCGAAATTAAGAAGATAATACTAAAATAAGAAGAAAATACTAGCAATTATTGCAAAGCTTACGAAAAAAGAAATAGTCAGAATTTTGGTCTTAGAAATTGAGAGAAAGGATTGTACCATTTGTATCCTCTGGCTTCAAAGTCCCCGGATTCGTATTTCTCCATTGATTTTTCGGTGAGCAATGAAACCGACCGGATTTTTACCGTGTAATGAGTTGTGTAACTAGGAGGTCGCACTTGGTGCCATGGCAAGTGCCTTCGCCCATGAGCGGTAGGTCTCGGGTTCGAGACTTGGGAGCAGCCTCTCCATAAATGGGGGTAAGGCTAGCCGACATTCACCTCTCCCAGACCCTGCGTAAAGTAGGAGCCTTGTGCACTGGGTACGACCTTTTAATGAGTTGTGTAACTACATTATCTAGGGATATTACTTAGTGATTAAGTATCTGTTAGTTAGTTATAGTTTACTCACCTTAGTGGTTACAATATACTTGTATATATATACCCAAAGTGTAAACTTTATTGCTTGGATAAATGAAATCATTTTTATCAAATATGGTATCACTCACCTTCTCTGTCTAACGACTTCGATCTCATCGCTCCCACTTCTCTCCCCACCTTGTTCGATCTCTTCTTCGATCGATTCTCTTGATCTCTTGATCGATTTCTTGATCCTGTTCAAGTTTCTTGATCTCCTGCTCAAATTTAGCCATGGTGTCTCCTTCGTCGGAATCAGCTTCTCCTGTTCATTCTGTTCCGACTGCTTCTCCAAACGCTAATTCTCTGAATTCCGTCTCCGTCACGATCCAAAACATCGGATCTATGGTGCCAATCAAGCTCACCACCATAAATTACTTGACCTGGAGTGCTCTATTTGCTCTGATTTTTTGTCGTTACAACCTTACCGGTCACATTAACGGATCTATGGTGGCGCCGCCTCAATTTCTTGATTCTTCGGGAAATCGCACTTTCAATCCTGAGTTTGTTTCGTGGTATGAGAATGATCAAAATATTCTCATCTGGATCAATTCTACCCTCTCTGAATCCCTCATTCCCTATACGGTTGGTGTGAATTCTGCTCGCGAACTTTGGATGAAGTTGGAATCTCGCCTCGCCACGGCTTTTCAGTCTCACATTCATGAGCTTCAATCTCATCTTCGTAATCTTACCAAGGGTGATTCTACTGCTGCTCAGTATCTTCAGCAAATTGAGGCAATTCCTAATGCCTTTGCAAGTGCCGACTCTCTGGTGGAGGATTCTGATTTGCTTTCTGTCACTCTACATGGTCTGCCCCCTGAGTATGATTCGTTCGTTGATGCCATTCAATTCCGTCTTGGATCTACGACTATTGATAAGTTGCATGGTCTGTTGCTTAGCAAAGAGATACAATTAGTCAATTGAAGAAAAACCACCTCAGACTCCTCTACATTTCAGGCTTTCAACAGTTCTGCCGGTATTATTCCCCTTCCACCTCTCACCCTAACTCTCAGGCTTTTGTTGCTCAGTCTTCTTTTGCCCTCACTACTCAAGGTCGTGGCATGGATTGCAATTATAATCGTGGCTACTCCAATCGCGGCAATTTCAAATCCTCTTATCGTGGCAATACCAATCGTTTCACCAATACCAATTATCGTGGCAATTTTTGTTACAATCGTAGAGGTCGCCAGCATTTCTCATCTTACACCAAGAAGACTCCGTGTCAAATTTGTCATCAATTCGATCATGAGACCTCTGATTGCCCTCATCGCATGAATCCGGTTTATGGTGGCAAGCCCTCTCACTCAGCTATGGTGGCCAATCCCTCATCATCCACTCCATCTTGGATTGTCGACTCTGGCGCTACATCTCATATGACCAACTCCTATGCAGCCTTGCAAAATCCTGAAGTCTATACTGGTCCAGAACAAATGTACATTGGTGATGGCAAATGTTTGCCTATCACTCACTCTGGCTCTACTACTTTGACCACATCTGATAATGCTTTTAAGCTTAATAAAGTACTATATGTTCCTGCATTACAACATAATCTTCTCTCTGCCAATCAATTTCTTATTGATAACAAATGTTCGATGCATCTTTATTCTACTCACTTTACTGTGAAGGATTTTTCTTCGGGGAGGATGCGTTTTAAAGGACCTGTCCAGCATGGTTTCTATCTTTTTCATTTCTTTTCTTCTGCACCTGATCAGCAGCATGCTCTCACTGCATTTGTCAAGGCTTCTAAGGATGTGTGGCACCAGAGATTGGGTCATCCTTCAGTCAAGATCATCGATAAACTTGCAGCACAGTCTTGTATTTCAGTTTTATCTCATTCAACTAAGTCTTTTTGCTTAGATTGTGCACTAGGAAAATGTTCTCGGCTTCCTTTTACTTCTACAGTTTGTACAACTAGCAAGCCACTCGAACTTGTACACACGGATGTTTAGGGACCATCACCTGTAACTTCTTGTCAAAGTTTCAGATATTATATCATATTTGTTGATGACTTTACCCGTTATTGTTGGTTCTATCCTTTGAAGCATAAGTCTGATATAATGTCCACTTTTATGCAATACAAATCTCTTGTTGAAACCTCTCTGTGTACAAAGATCATTGCTTTACGATCTGATTCTGGTGGTGAATATGTGAACACTCAGTTTTCACAGTTTTTAGCTACCCATGGTATTCAGCATCAACTCACTTGCCCTCACACTCCTGAACAGAATGGATGTGCAGAATGCAATCATCGCCACTTAGTTGAAACAGCTCAGACAATGCTAGCAGCTTCTAAGCTACCTCATACTTATTGGGTTGAAGCTTTTCACACAGCCATTTATCTTATCAACTGAATGTCAACTGCATCACGATCATCTCCTTGGGAATCTTTATATGATCGGGTACCTAACTACAATTTCCTGAAGGTCTTTGATTGTGCTTGTTTCCCTTGGTTAAAGCCTTACACTTCTTCTAATTTGGATCCTCGGAGTAAAGCTTGTGTATTTCTTGGTTACAGTATGAATCATAAGGGCTATAGGTGCCTTGATCCTGCCACCAACAGGTTATACATCTCTCGTCATGTTATCTTTAATGAATCTCATTTCCCATTTCATTATATTTCATCTTCTCAATCTTCAATCTCACAGTCCTCTTCTGGATCTCCTATTCCCTCCATTCTTACTTTTAAACTTCCTACACCTACACCTCCATCTTCATCT
Source organism: Malus domestica (assembly GCF_042453785.1). Taxonomy (NCBI): domain Eukaryota; kingdom Viridiplantae; phylum Streptophyta; class Magnoliopsida; order Rosales; family Rosaceae; genus Malus; species Malus domestica. Next base: position 10,639,658 of record NC_091673.1, read on the forward strand.
ACACCTACACCTCCATCTACCTTGTCTCCCTCTTCTCAGATTCCTATCTCACCTAACCATATTTTATCTTCTTCCATACTCCCATCTTCTCATTCTTCTATAGAAGTTGCAGAACCTTCTCTCATTCCCTCTCTCAATACTCATTCCATGCAAACATGGTCAAAATCTGGCATTTTCAAGCCACGAGCACTTACTGCTACGAAACACCTTCTCCCATCTCATCTATCTCCTGATTATATACCTACTACATATCTCCAAGCTTCAAAGTTTTCTCATTGGCGTCAAGCTATGCAAGAAGAAGTCAATGCCCTCATCAACACTGGCACATGGTCTCTTCTTCCCAAATCTACATCTCAGAATATTGTAGGTTGTAAGTGGGTGTTCCGAATTAAAAGAAAGCCCAATGGTATTATTGATCGGTATAAGGCTCACCTTGTGGCCAAGGGATTCAATCAACAAGAAGGTTTAGATTACACAGAGACTTTCAGTCCGGTAGCAAAACCCGTTACTATTCGAATTCTTCTCACCCTTGCGGCTTAGTTTGATTGGTATTTAAACCAACTCGATGTCAACAATGCTTTTCTACATGGGACACTTACTGAATCTGTTTTCATGCATCAGCCTCCTGGTTTTGAAGATTCTACACAGCCATCTCATGTCTGTTACCTGCACAAATCCTTATATGGTTTGAAAAAAGCTCCGAGAGCTTGGTATGAGAAACTTCATGGTGCTCTTCAGTCACTTGGTTTTCACGGCTCTTCCAGTGATCATTAATTGTTCATTAAAAAGGTTTCCAACTATGCTGTGGTGTTCATTTTAGTGTATGTTGATGACATTTTAGTCATTGGACCCAATTCTGCTGAATGTCGAAAGGTTATTCATCAACTTAGCTCCCTATTTCCCATTAAAGATCTCGGACCTCTTCATTATTTTCTTGGTCTTGAAGTCAAACGCTTCTCTTTTGGTATTTTCATATCTCAGACCAAATATATTGTGGATCTGCTTTCCAAGGCCAACATGACTGGTGCTAAACCATGTACCACACCTCTTAGCATTTCTAAGCTTGATCATGACTCCCCTTTGTGTGATAATATCTCTGAGTATCGATCCTTGGTTGGTGCACTTCAATACCTTACATGGACACGATCGGATCTCAGTTTTGCAGTGAATCTTGTCTATCAATATATGCATCAACCCAGAATTTCCCATTTTCAAGCAGTCAAACGCATTCTTCGATATCTTAAGGGCTCCATTGATCTTGGTTTATGGTTTTCCAAAGGTTCTACACCTCCCACACTAACTGCATTCTCAGATGCTGATTGGGCTGGCTGTGCTCTTGATCGTCGATCTATTGGATGGTATTGTGTTTTTCTGGGCAATTCCTTGATCAGCTGGAGTGCAAAGAAACAACCCACTGTTGCTCGATCTTCAACAGAGGCTGAATATTGCTCTCTTGCCGATACTGCTTCTGAAATCACTTAGGTCTGTCAGTTGTTACTAGACATTGGTTATTGTTTGCCTCAACTCCTCAAATCTGGTGTGACAATATTTCTGCAATATCTCTTGCTAAGAATCCTTTATTTCATGCTCGGACCAAGCATGTGGAAATAGCCTATCGTTACATTCGCGAGAAAGTCTTAGCTTGTAAGATCTCTGTGCATTTTGTTTGTACCCAAGATCAGGTTGCTGATATTTGCACAAAGTCTCTGTCAAAATCCAGATTTCATTTTCTTCGTGGCAAACTTCAACTTCGGGTTCCCCGGTTTTGTTTGAGGGGGGATATAAAGGGTAATATTGTAACTACACTATCTAGGGATATTACTTAGTGATTAAGTATCTGTTAGTTATAGTTTACTCACCTTAGTGGTTACAATATACTTGTATATATATACTCAAAGTGTAAACTTTATTGCTTGGATAAATGAAATCATTTTTATCAAATAGGTGATGCATCCGAAATTGTTCTCATAATCCCTGAAATAAAATGTGTACATTAGTTACCGCTTTCAAATCCAACACGCTCAAGCAAACAGATAGAGCATCTCACCATCTTGGTCATCGAAGTTAAGACTAGTCATGTCGATAAACTTAATTTTCCGATGATTCAATTACAAAGAATTCAACCGGTTTAAGTGGCAGAATAAAATATGTTTTCCCGCTTATATTAAGGAAAAATTAAAGGTGTTATTCCTAACTTGAAACCTTTTAAAGATTGAACTGTTATGCTTTGCTTCCAACGGGTTGCCTTTGTTTCATTGAAAAGGTTATCCATCACCTGCTTGCGGATGCTTCCAAACACATTCTGCAATTTTAATTCTTACTAAAACGAAAAATGTTTACGGTTTAGCATTGTCAAAAAAGTTAAGATTAGACGAGCTAAACAAAGTATTTAGCTAAACACATGAGATGCTACTTGAAATTTACTGGTCAAGGCTCGACATATTTCTCGCATGACAGATTTTTGAAGAAAACAGGTCCTATCAAAGTGCACTTCAATCACAAGTCATTTGGTGGGAAAGGATTGCAGCTCTAGAGTTCTATTGAACGCCACTTTTAGGTACAAACCATATCGTGGACTGAGAACTTCATTTGAAGTCATAAGTCAATTAACATCATTTTAACAATATCGGAAACCTAATACAAGCTGACTATAGTGCTTCCGCAATCCCATGGATGGTGACCTCTGCCTCCACTATCCAAAGTATCCTTCACCAGAAACCCCTTGCTTTCCAGATTGAAATTGTCCAGTTTAAGGAACGTAGACCAACCCCAATCCAGATTAAGGGCACTAAACCAGTGATTATCTACACAGAAGAAATAAACCCTCATGTTATATGGCACTACATACAATTAAACACTCAGCGTACCAGGCCGATCTTTTACCTTCTTTAAACTTTTGCATGCATTCTTGACCATTGATAGACACTCTCCATTTCCTGTTCTTCTTTCTTTACAAACAAAGACGTCCGCTCCAAACACACAGTGATCATCTACGAAGGTTGCCTATTTATTAGTCTTAAAAGACCTCACACGACGAGGTTAATGTTAAAAAATGTGCATGTCAGTGGCTCAATATGTTAAACCCATAATATTTAAAAACAAGAAAAGCTGCCTTCCAATTCGCAAAAATCACAAACTTCAGCCAAAATTAATTAAAAACATCAAAATACCCTTCAATCACAAGTCAATGGTGAACAAGGATCTAAGCACTATGGTATACCCACACCTAGACGGTGCTTTTACAACATCATGGACAGTGACAAGGTTTTTAGTCCTTTCAAGCACTTATGTTTGGCATGCATTTGATCTACAATGCGCAGTGAAACCTCTGCAAATACTTTGGAACCAGCAATTTTTTTTGGATCACTCAATTCCAAGAAATGAGAAATGCAAGGAAGTGTTTCCGGATCATCCAATTCCAAGAAAAGAGAAATATGAGTACCCTTTCTATCGCCATTTCCCTTGGCATAGAGCTTTATCTTCCTGCAACATTGGGAAGAATATGATGATTTTTTATTATATATCTCTCGTTATTTGGGATGGGACCCAATTCACTTCACATCATTGCGAATTAAATGAGCAAACTCGTACATGGGAAGCAAATTTTCAGCAAGTTTTACACTGATCTACCACATCGAGTGCGAAAGTTATGTAGTTAAAATTGCATATATAGTTTGAAACTCAAAAATCATATCCTTTTGTTCTCATGCATGTAAAGCAAGATTATACAACAACAACAACAAAGCCTTTTCCCACTAAGTGGGGTCGGCTATATGAATCCTAGAACGCCATTGCGCTCGGTTTTGTGTCATGTCCTCCGTTAGATCCAAGTACTCTAAGTCTTTTCTTAGAGTCTCTTCCAAAGTTGTCCTAGGTCTTCCTCTACCCCTTCGGCCCTGAACCTCTGTCCCATAGTCACATCTTCGAACCGGAGCGTCAGTCGGCCTTCTTTGCACATGTTCAAAATCACCGGAGCCGATTTTCTCTCATCTTTCCTACAATTTCGGCTACTCCTACTTTACCTCGGATATCCTCATTCCCAATCTTATCCTTTCTCGTGTGCCCACACATCCCACGAAGCATCCTCATCTCCGCTACACCCATTTTGTGTACGTGTTGATGCTTCACCACCCAACATTCTGTGCCATACAACATCGCTAGCCTTATTGCCGTCCTATAAAATTTTCCCTTGAGCTTCAGTGGCCTACGACGGTCACACAACACGCCGGATGCACTCTTTCCATCCAGCTCGTATTCTATGGTTGAAATCTCCATCTAATTCTCCGTTCTCTTACGAGATAGATCCTAGGTAGCGAAAACGATCGCTTTTTGTGATCTTCGCTAGATTGCTTCGGTCATTAGTGTGGATAAGTATATAAATGGATAGAGATAGGAAAGCAAACACAAGATGTACGTGGTTCACCCAGATTGGCTACGTCCACGGAATAGAAGAGTTCTCATTAATTGTGAAGGGTTTACACAAGTACATAGGTTCAAGCTCTCATTTAGTGAGTACAAGTGAATGATTTAGTACAAATGACATTAGGAAATATTGTGGGAGAATGATCTCGTAATCACGAAACTTCTAAGTATCGGAGTGTGGTGTCGTCTTGACTTGCCTTATCTGTCTCATAGGTAGATGTGGCATCTTCTCTGGAAGTACTCTTCCTCCATCCAGGGGTGGTATCTTTAACTGGTGGAGATGCACAAGGTAATGTATCAATTTCACTTGAAGCTTACTTGTAGTTTCAGGCTTGGTCAAGCGCGATACAAACCATGTAGTAGGAGTCCCCCAAGTCGCCGAGCTAGGGGGTCTGCTGAAAGAGGTGACAGACAAGGTAAGCAATCAGAGCTCCGACTGATTGTTCACCTTCTCCCCATCTTGCAGTAGCATGAAGGATAAAGAGAAGAAAAATGAGAAGAGATGATATGAGATACTTTTGCTTTTGAAGAAGTAACTTTCCACAGGCTTATTCTTGAACTGAGCTGGAGGGTTTTCTGGTTTCCTCCAGAGTATAAGGCCGACTGAAGAATTTGAGGGTCAAAACAAGTCCATCAAATCTAGAGTACGTTCCACCCTGCTGATATGGGATACTTTTGCTTTTCACAGAGTAATGAATGTATCGGCACGTGTGCTGTTACGCTTGTCTCCACATGCTTCCTTGTATCCTTCGCACTTGCCCTATCTGTTCCTCAAGCAGATGCGGAATCTTCCCTGGAAACATAAGATGTTGAAGATGAGTACTCGAGAGCAATGCCAGGTAAGTAATCAGGTAAGGGGTTCCAGGCAGTCAGTTCCTGGCTGGAAGCTTGATTCCAAGTGCTGACTGATTGCTCTCTTTCTCCTTGTCTTGCAGGTAAAAACAAGGCCAAAAGAAAAGACAGGGAAAAAGCATGACATGGGATACTCTTGCTTTTAACCCTGATGATATGAGATATTCTTGCTCTAGTATAGCTTGTTTGCAGAGGTATTATCGGGGGGAAAGAAAGCTGAATATTTCGAAAGGCTTCGTTGGGAGTGCCCTCTCAGATATGATGAAGGGTTGAGCATTTTTGCAGGTCTGCCTGTCCGTTGGGGATGGAGGTCGACATATATAGGAGTCTCCCTAACAACAAGTAGTAATGCTATTCCTTTACCCTGCTTGGTCATAGCACGGTAGTGGGAGCTGCCAGTTTCACATGTTTTAACTCTGTCAGAGCACTTTGAAAAAGTGGTCTGTGGTATCTGGCTCTCGAGATTCGGAGAACGATGCCTCTTCGATTTTTGAGAAAGCAATCATGCTGGGGGTATGACTCTCGAGATTCGGAGAGCAGTGTCTCTTCGATTTTTGAGGAAGTAATCATGTTGGGAGTCTGGCTCTCGAGATTCGGAGGGCGGTGCCTCTTCGATTTTGGAGCAAGCAATCTTGTTGGGAGTGTTGTCTCGAATGTGAGTAAAGGTTGGGCATGTTTGCTAGTCTACCTTGCCACGAAGCACAAAGGTTGACACACAGGGACTTTCCAATTATCCAGCAATGGTACTGTTCCTTTACCCTCTCTTCGATTTTGAGAAAGTAGTCATGTTGGGAGTCTGGCTCTCGAGATTCGGAGGACGGTGCCTCTTCGATTTTGGAGCAAGCAATCTTATTGGGAGTGTTTTCTCGAATGTGAGTAAAGGTTGGGCATGTTTGCTAGTCTACCTTGCCACGAAGCACAGAGGTTGACACACAGGGACTTTCCAATTATCCAGCAGTGGTACTGTTCCTTTACAGTTGTGGGTAATAATATGGTAGCTAGACCTTCAAAATTTATGTGTCTAAACTTTTGTTAGTGCTGTTTCTTTGCTATTCTTTTACCTTTCTTGGTCAGAGCGATGTAGTGGGAGCTGCAAGTTTCACGTGCTCAACTTTGGCAGAGAACTTTGGCAAAGTTATTTGTGGTACCCATGAGCTATTGTTGCGTGTGGGAAGTGGGTGATTGAACAGTAAGATTCATGTGCTTTCTACTTCACCAGAAGTCTTCGACAGAATGCCCATAATTTCTGCAAAGCTGAGTGTGCGTGTGACAGATGCTGACAAGGCTAGAAAAGTAGGTGCCTCTTCGATTTCTGAGATCGGCCCTCGTGGTCTCTGAGCAGCCCAGCTTTTGAGAAAGCGAGCGCCTCTTCGATTGATTCGGAGAACGATGCCTCATCGATTTTTGAGAAAGCAATCATGCTGGGGGTCTGGCTCTCGAGATTCGGGGAGCAGTGTCTCTTCGATTTTTGAGAAAGTAATCATGTTGGGAGTCTGGCTCTCGAGATTCGGAGGACGGTGCCTCTTCGATTTTGGAGCAAGCAATCTTGTTGGGAGTGTTTTCTCGAATGTGAGTAAAGGTTGGGCATGTTTGCTAGTCTTCCTTGCCACGAAGCACAGAGGTTGACACACAGGGACTTTCCAATTATCCAGCAATGGTACTGTTCCTTTACCCTCTCTTCGATTTTTAAGAAAGTAGTCATGTTGGGAGTCTGGCTCTCGAGATTCGGAGGACGGTGCCTCTTCGATTTTGGAGCAAGCAATCTTATTGGGAGTGTTTTCTCGAATGTGAGTAAAGGTTGGGCATGTTTGCTAGTCTACCTTGCCACGAAGCACAGAGGTTGACACACAGGGACTTTCCAATTATCCAGCAGTGGTACTGTTCCTTTACCCTTGTGGGTAATAATATGGTAGCTAGATCTTCAAAATTTATGGGTCTAAACTTTGTTAGTGCTGTTTCTTTGCTATTCTTTTACCCTTCTTGGTCAGAGCGATGTAGTGGGAGCTGCAAGCTTCACGTGCTCAACTTTGGCAGAGAACTTTGGCAAAGTTATCTGTGGTACCCATGAGCTATTGTTGCGTGTGGGAAGTGGGTGATTGAACAGTAAGATTCATGTGTTTTCTACTTCCCCAGAAGTCTTTGACAGAATGCCCATAATTTCTGCAAAACTGAGTGTGCGTGTGACAGATGCTGACAAGGCTGGAAAAGGCTGGAAAAGTAGGTGCCTCTTCGATTTCTGAGATCGGCCCTCGTGGTCTCTGGGGAGCCCAGCTTTTGAGAAAGCGAGCGCCTCTTCGATTTTTGAGATCGGCCTTCGTGGTCTTTGAGCTGCCCAACTTTTGAGAAAGCAAACGCCTCTTCGATTTCTGAGATCAACCCTCGTGATCTCTAAGCAGCCCAGCTTTTGAGAAAGCAAACGCCTCTTCGATTTCTGGGCAGGCGCCTCTTCGATTTCTGAAGCTTCGTCGAATGCAGATTTTTATAAGGGCTGGCATTAAGTTCCAAAGCACACTTGAATCTCCACCAGTAGAAGCTTCATTCTTGCACTTCTAAGATCTTGATTTGTCCGACCTCTTCTCTCTTCAACACCTTTGAAAATGTCTGGCCCCTCCGACCGTCGTTTTGACTTGAACCTTGTTGAAGAGGCAGCCCCGCCTTCTCCAGACAACATATGGCGCCCATCCTTCGTCTCCCCTACTGGTCCTCTTACCGTTGGGGATTCCGTGATGAAAAATGATATGACCGCTGCGGTGGTGGCCATGAACCTTCTCACTCCCAAAGATAACAGACTACTTTCCAAACGGTCTGATGAGTTAGCTGTTAAGGATTCGCTGGCTCTCAGTGTTCAGTGTGCAGGTTCTGTGTCTAATATGGCCCAACGCCTATTTGCTCGAACCCGCCAAGTTGAATCATTGGCGGCTGAAGTGATGAGTCTCAAACAGGAGATTAGAGGGCTCAAGCATGAGAATAAACAGTTGCACCGGCTCGCACATGACTATGCTACAAACATGAAGAGGAAGCTTGACCAGATGAAGGAAACTGATGGTCAGGTTTTACTTGATCATCAGAGATTTGTGGGTTTGTTCCAAAGGCATTTATTGCCTTCGTCTTCTGGGGCTGTACCGCGTAATGAAGCTCCAAATGATCAACCTCTGATGCCTCCTCCTTCTAGGGTTCTGTCCAGTACTGAGGCTCCAAATGATCCCCCTCCGGTGCCTTCTCTTTCTGGGGCTCTACCGACTGCTGAGACTTCTCCTAAGCAACCTTTGTGAAAGCTCCCTCTTGTGTGCTTATTTTGACTCATGTATATGTACATATTTGTAGCTTATCGGGGATATCAATAAATAAGTTTTCCTTCATTTCAACGTATTGTGTTAAATACACCAAAGCCTTCTTCGCTAAGTTCTTTGAATTTTCTTTTGTTAAAGCTTGCATGTTGAAGCTTTCTGAGTGGAGCATGTAGGTTGGGGTAGTGTTCCCTTAATTTCCCGAGTGAGGAAAACTTCTCGGTTGGAGACTTGGAAAATCCAAGTCACTGAGTGGGATCGGCTATATGAATCTTAAAACGCCATTGTGCTCGATCCTGTGTCATGTCCTTCGTTAGATCCAAGTACTCTAAGTCTTTTCTTAGAGTTTCTTCCAAAGTTTTCCTAGGTCTTCCTCTACCCCTTCGGCCCTGAACCTCTGTCCCATAGTCGCATCTTCTAATCGGAACGTCAGTAGGCCTTCTTTGCACATGTCCAAACCACCGTAACCGATTTTCTCTCATCTTTCCTTCAATTTCGGCTACTCCTACTTTACCCCGGATATCCTCATTCCTAATCTTATCCTTTCTCGTGTGCCCACACATCCAACGAAGCATCCTCATCTCCGCTACACCCATTTTGTGTACGTGTTGATGTTTCACCGCCCAACATTCTGTGCCATACAGCATCGTCGGCCTTATTGCCGTCCTATAAAATTTTCCCTTGAGCTTCAGTGGCATACGGCAGTCACACAACACGCCGGATGCACTCTTCCACTTCATCCATCCAGCTTGTATTCTATGGTTGAGATCTCCATCTAATTCTCCGTTCTTTTGCAAGATAGATCCTAGGTAACGAAAACGGTCGCTCTTTGGTATTTCTTGATCTCCGATCCTCACCCCTAACTCGTTTTGGCCTCCATTTGCACTGAACTTGCACTCCATATATTCTGTCTTTGATCGGCTTAGGCGAAAACCTTTAGATTCCAACACTTCTCTCCAAAGGTTAAGCTTTGCATTTACCCATTCCTGAGTTTCATCTATCAACACTATATCGTCTGCGAAAAGCATACACCAAGGAATATCATCTTGAATATGTCGTGTTAACTCATCCATTACCAATGCAAAAAGGTAAGGACTTAAGGATGAGCCTTGATGTAATCCTACAGTTATGGGAAAGCTTTCGGTTTGTCCTTCATGAGTTTTTACGGCAGTCTTTGCTCCTTCATACATATCCTTTATAGCTTGGATATATGCTACTCGTACTCCTTTCTTCTCTAAAATCCTCCAAAGAATGTCTCTTGGGACCCTATCATACGCTTTTTCCAAATCTATAAAGATCATGTGTAAATCCTTTTTCCCATCTCTATATCTTTCCATCAATCTTCCGGCAGTGAAAGGTTCTGATTTGCTGCATTCAGTACCTAACTCTGAAAAGTTCTCAACCTTCCAAATATGCTTGCACATAACAGCATCCTTGATCATCGATATTGACTCTCTATTGCCAGCTCTTCTTTCTTTACAAACGAAGACCTCAGCTCCAATCACACAGGAATCGTCAACAACATATCCGTTGGAAGCATCAGTAAACGATTTAAGAGTGACAAGCTTATCAAATCCCGAATAACGCATCATCCCATGGAAACATTTTTCCTTTTTATTGGCATCTATGGAATATGCAAGGTACAAAATAATGATCAGAAAATGAGCAATGAGCACTGAACTTTGCAAACAAGAAAATTTCCGGTCTATGAATATGCTCACTTGATGAGAATTAACTTTTGGTGTAGGTAAAATGTACCTTGAAGAACCAGGAACATGCCTTTATTCTGATCAAGCAAAGAGAACCTGAAATCAACATATACTTCGCTTCCAGTCTGAAGTGAATCAGCTCCAACCATTTCCAAGTAAACAGAGATATAACCTTCCACATTTTTCTTCTTGTTTCCATTCGGGTAGAGCACTAGTTTCCTGAGAGCAAACATACAGTATGGCTAACATCTTTTTTTAACCAGCTTACACCGCACGTGATACACGAAACACATTATTGCAGTACAAAGAAAGAAAATATCATAGAACTAATGTCAGACAGTGAGTGTGAAACATAAGTTTGCAGAAGATGATGTTAAACTCAAACTTTAGCAGATGATATAACGTGGGATTTACCATTTGTATCCTGCAGCTTCAAATTCTCCCGACTCATATTTGTCCGCCAAAAGTTTGGTTAGCAATGAAAATGACGCGATTTTTAGAGTGTAATGAGTTGGAGGTGAATCTGAATATGATGTCGAAAACCCTGAAAAAAAAAATAGTGTTAATGGAAGCACATATTGTTTATACTAAAACCATTAATATAAATCAGAAAAAACTATTTAACCATTTTGTTGAAAGAGATGACAAGCCATGGCAATAAAATTGAAATTGATTATACTGTTAAGGCTATACAATTATATTTTGCTTGAAGAGGAGCTTACCTATATATAATGTCATTAGAGAAGCAAGTACGAGCATCTAATGGAGAGATTTTTTAGTATGATCGGAACACAGAGTGAAACACTTCATGTTATTATATACTTAAAAAAAATCTTCCCTCTAATTATATAATGTCATGTGGCATACGACCCCTTTTTCCGAATAAATTGAAAAATCTCTTTATGCAATGAGTTTGCTGCACATTGGACAAGATATGTCTTTTCATCTCTATATCGTACTAAATTTAATAAATTTCGGTGTGCAATCTCTTTCTTTTCCGATTCATTAAAAAAAAGCAACAACACAAAGCACTCTTTTCCGATTCATACATTGTGGATACCTCGGATTTGTTAAAATTTGAAAGTGAAAATATTGTATAAAGGAAGACTCCAACACTTTAATCTTCAAACCATACAAAGGTCTTTCTTCAAATTCCCACACAAAGCACTCAAACCTTTCTTCCCAAGCACGATGAGGCAATATTCATGCCCATTAAAATGAAATTTGGAACCTTGAATTAGCAACATAACTTGAACCCGAGGCACTGAACCAGTTATAATCTAGGCACTGCTTTGCGAGAATAGAAGAATACGAAAAGGTTCTCAGTTACTGCTGTTGCGACTATAGATTTAGGCGTAGGTTTGTAGCTCTATTGAGCCAATTTCAACTTTTTCTTTTTTGCTTTGCTGTCAACTTTTTCTTTTTGCTTTTCTTCTCTTTTTCTTGCACCCATAGTCCTCACTCTAATGAAAGGGTACGATAACTTAATACAAGTTCGGGTACTATTAAAATTGTAACGTTCCGATCTCAAGATATGACAAAAAAAAATTAAAGTAAATTGCAGTTTAGTATCTTTAAGTTTTGTGGTTTTCAATATTTAGTACATGAATTTTTTTTTGTTTCAGAATCATACCTAAAGTGTTAATTTTGGGATAGTTTTATACATCCATTAGTCTGATTTTTAAGTCTCTCGTTAACTGATGACGTGACGTCCATGTGGACAATGATTAAACGCCACGTATCATTAAGAGATCCACGTGAAAATTAAAATCATTTAATTAAATATTAAAAACTAAAAAAATAAAATCATTTAATTTTTTTTTTTGCATGGGGAACCTACCCCTTATCTCCCTCGCCTTTCTTCCCCGCTCCCGTCTTCCCCCAACTCCCTCACCTCACTTGCTCCCTCAGGGCCAGTCCTGAGAATTTGGGGGCCCTAAGCCAGCCCTTGAAGTGGGGCCATAAAATTCTCTGATCTCCGATTCTTTGTATATTGATTTGTATAAAAAAGAATTTGCTAAATGCATAAAAAGTTCTATTTTCACATCAAATATCATTAAAAATTAATATAAAAAGGAGATAAATATACAAAGATTATTTAAACATTATACGATTCACGTTTTTAGACACAGATGTACTAAATGTTTGCAGTCAAGAGTTTAAGATTTAGAGTGAAGAATAATAAAACTTGATGATCAAGAGAGTAGATAACAATAAAACTTGATTGACGAGTATAATAAATTCAACATCAATTGTTCTCTTGTGTTTTTTCCTTCTAAAATCAACATCACACTAACGAATTGAATATTAAAATAATCCATTAAATAAAAAGTTATTGAAAAGAAAATTATAAAATTCAAAGTTTTGATTACCTTAAAGTACAATCTTTAAGACCATATGATAGTTGGTTTAAACATTCAATAAAAATAAAGAGAATTGGAAATTGGTTTAAACATTCGATAGAAATTGACAGAATGAGAAGTTAAAAGAAAAAAGATTGCAAAAAAACTTGAGTTTTATAACTTTATATGTATTTGGACAGATGGATTGAGAGTTGAACAAATGAATTAGCAGTAAATTTGAAAAATACGAAAAAATTAAGAAAAATTTAATGACTAAAAGGCAGCTTTGTGTTTCGAACCCAACACCCCAATAAAAAATGAAGCCAACATTTCTACTGCATTAACAAATAAATTATGATATTTCTTACTTTTTTTTTTTTTCGTATTTATATGTTGTTACAAGATATAAAATTTTGGGTAAATTACATAGTAACCCCTCAGGTTTGAGGTATATTGCAATCTTATACAACATCTTTAAAACATTTCACTTTCATACCTCAAGTACTATTTTATTTCAATTTCATACATCCGTTAGAAAATATGTTAAATAAACAGTTAACTGATGACGTGGCAAATAAAGGGTCCTTTTTTATGCTGACGTGGCTGCCACATTTGTGCCACGTGGCTAAACACTTAATAAAAAAATTCAAATAATTAATTAAAAAAAAAAAAAAACCGAAACCATGTTCGTCTTCCCCACTCTCTCTCTCTCGAACCCCATACCCCCTAAAATCCCCAGATCCAAAACCCAAAATTCCCAGATCCAAAATTCCCAGTTCTCGACCTTCAACCACCACGAGAATCTCATCCCGATTATCCACTCCCAAGCTCCCCAAACCGCCATTTTTCACCACACCACCTCTCCCTCTCTCTTACCCAAGCCACTGCCATTATTCATTTCATCAACCCAAAAGACAAGAGCCACCCCCACTTCACCACTCGAACAGATGCAGCCACCCACCCACCCATTTTATCTCAATCCAAAACCAAAGCCTCTCCTAACCCACCCCAGAATCCAATAGTTTCAAGGAATTGTAGAACCTTACAATTTCAAAAACCAAAAACCCACTTCAAATTTCAATCTTCTCTCTCTTCGTCTTCTGGTTTTTTTTTTTTTAATCAATTCTCTCTTCCTTTTCTGGGTTTTGCGGCAGAGGATGGTGGGTTTGCGCTTGACGGGAGGAATAGTGCAGGGACTCGGCATTATACATTGCTGCCGCCCTCCCATTTGCTTTCGGGTAAGGATGGACAGAATACTTTGAGGAGTCCATATATGCCTCTGCGCCTGCAAAAAGAAAAAGTGAAGGAAGATACAGCAGTTGCCAAAGCCAAGGCAAAAGGGTTTTGCTTGTTGGGCTTTAGAAATTTGGATTTAGGGTGGGGAAAGATGGTAGAAAACCACACGGCAGTCGTGCGGGGGAGGGGGCGATGGTTGTTTGGACGGGGAATGTTTTTGGAGGCGCAGTGGGGAGGGAAATGGTTGCGGGTGATGGGGGATGGGGGAAGGGGTGGGTGTTGGGGGGTGCGAGGGTGGGCACGGGTGGGGATTCTGGGGAAGGAGATCTGGTTTTTTTTTTTTTTTTTTTTTTTAAACTTTTCTTTAAATAATTATTTTAATATTTTATTAAATGATTAGCCATGTGGCACAAATGTGGCAGCCACATCAGCACAAATGTGGCAGCCACGTCAGCATTTAACAGATTAATGGACAGAAAATCTAACGGATATATTATTTTGAAATAAAATGGTACATGTGTATGAAAATGAAATGTTTTAAAGACATTGTATGAGGTTGTAATAGAGCTCAAACCTGATGGGATACTATGTAAATTACCCTAAAATTTTTCTGGACGCTTCCGAAGTGGGCCGTAGGCGGGCGCCTAGTTGGCTACCCTCAGGCCTGCCCTGTGCTCCCTCGCCACTTCCGCCTCACCTTGCTGAGCCGCTGCTCGGCGTCTCTGAAATTCTCGTTGTAGAACCTCCGGGCGGCTTTCGAGTACTAGGGCTCGGCCGCGGGCACGCGCTTCTGAGGAGTATGGAGGCAAAGAAAATTCACAACAAATGATTCCGAAGAAGTATTCGTCTCAAAAGAACTAATTTTTACTGAAATTGGACAAAGTAATACTGCCAATCAAGCTTTCCTCTGTCCTTAACATTAACAATCTTAAAACTAATTTCAACTGTCAAACAAGACTATTGTCAAAAAGTCTCCAATTCCCAATTTTTTGAAACGAAATAATGTTCAAGCCACAAAAACACAACAAAAAAGGCATACCTTTATCAATTTCCACACAATAGAAAGCCCCAAATTTATTTACTTTTCACAAAAGAAAAAAAAAAAAACCTCCTTTTCCATTGAATCTGCTTCTCCTCGTGATTAATTTGACACAAATCCACGACTCACAGCACAGAGAGAGAATTACAGCAACAAAGAGTAAATTTCAAAGGTCACTGAACCGATCCCAAATCGAGTACTTGCCTTGTTTCATGTGATGTTGAACTCCTGAGAAGAGGAGGAAGTGGCGAGGGAGCAGGTGAGGCGGGGGAGTGTGCGGATGGGGATGAGAGAGAGGGAGGGTGGGATCAGCGTTGGGGGAAGATGGGAACGGGGAAAAAAAGGTGTGGGTCCCCATGTAAAAAAAATAAATAAATGATTTTATTTTTTTAGTTTTAAATATTTAATTAAATAATTTTAATTTTCACGTGAACCCCTTAATGACATGTAACGCTCAATCATTGTCCACATAAGTACCACGTCATCAGTTAAAGGAAGACTTAATAGTTTAGATATGATTCTGGGATGAAAAAAATTTCATATACTAAATGTTGAAAATCCAAAACTTGAGGGTAGTAAACTAAGATTTACCAAAAAAACTTGTAGTTCAACAATGTAAGAAATTTTCATTTTACTTTGTGGATGCACCAAACCTTAGTGTTTGAAACTGCCTACAATCGTAGTTCATCATTTTGTTAAGCTCCAAACAAATTTTATTTGCAATGACTTCAAAAACAAATTTATTTGCAATGACTTCAAAACATTCTCATGACATTATCTAGCATGAAAACATAGAGTTTCAGACAACTCACAATTCCACAATCAACAACAATAATATTTCATTAACTCCGAATTCCACACAGTTTTTGCCTATGCATTCGTGGTTTCGAGCTCTATTGAAAAATACTAATAGTACCAAGGTCTATAGATTTTTAATAACTAATTACGAAAAACCAACTTTGTAACTCTAAAATTAACAAAAATTGAATTAAATTTCTGAAAAATACAAAATACGAAATATTTTAGTAGTGAAATCCCGTCCCAGATTTCACATCCTCCCCACCATATAGAAATTTCGTCCTCGAAATTTTTAGTACTTTTCACACTTTAAACCGTCCTAGAATTATTTAACATCAAGTTCGACAATATTCATTATACCATATGTCATTATACACTCTGATCCTGAGGACAAAAAAACAAACCCATTGTTCAGCATCGTATGAACTTTTCATGGTATTTTGTGGCCACACCTAACCTTAGGGTTAGACTGACAAGTACCTTTGAAGGGATTAAGCCAATTGTACTTTGCTTCAGTCTGAATGTGGACAGAAACGGTGAAAACCGACGTGGAAGCCAAGGATGGCCGAAATAATTGCCACTTCGCCGCAGTCGCTTCGATGGCTGGTTTGATGTTTGGGTTTTGTAGCCCAAACCCAGGTGAGTGTCTTGGTGGTGGTAGTGGGTGATGCATGGGTGGTCGGGGATGGAAGACCACCGACCGAGAAACTTGAGAAAAACGGCGGCTCCAAATCGCAACGAACTGAGACCCAAATGGAACAAAGGTTGGGTGGATTATGATTGTAAGAGGGAGACGAACCGAATGGTGGTGGTGGCGACGATTTTCGTAGTTGGATCTCGTCGGAAACGGTGCCTGAAAAGCTGCCCAGTAATCGAATTGAACGTGAGTCGAGGAAGCGACCTATGTATAGTATTCCCAATGAAGAATTGCCCCTGCCTTTGCTTGCTTATTTTTCCTTCATTACAACTTCGATTCACGCACAATTTTGTGTACATGTTTATGGATCGAGCTCTATTAAAAAATACAAAAAGTGACTTCGAAAGGTCTATGAATTTTTAATGACTAATTAAAAAACCAAGATTTGCAACTCTAAAATTAATGAAAATTAAATTAAATTCCCAAAAATAGGAAATACAAAAAATTTGGATAGTGAAATCCGGGGATTGGGGACGGGATTTCACACTTATCTTTAACTATGGAAGGCAGTCAAGGAGATATGGAAAACAAAACAATTATGCTCGAGTCTTCCAACTCAAGAGGATATTGCTGCACTTCAACAGGAAAGTAATCCTTTCATTCAACACCTTGGTAGCCTGAAAAGCATGTGGAATGAACTAGATGTATACAAACCACATACCACTAATGTTGTTGTCCTGCTTAAAAGGGATGAAGAAGATAAGATTTTGCAGTTATTGGCTAGTCTAAACTCAGATTATAAGGTCATCTCCAGCCGAGGGTTGGTCAGAGGGCTCGTTTTAACCCTCTAGCCCTCAAAGAAATTAATATTTTAATGAACATTACATAGTCATATTTGTCTCAATCTCCAACTAAGGGCCAAATGATCATAGGCCTCGTTTTAGCCCTATCATAAAAAACCGTCTCTAACCGAAGGCCAAAGGGCCAAACATAATTTATTATTTAAAAACTACAACTGAAATTCAAATCCAACCACTAAGTGAAACAAATTATGTAAAATTTTGTATAAAAAAATGTGAAACAAATTTGGTAAAATAGAAGTTATAGAAAAAAAATGGAATTTAAAAAAAATATGAAACAAATTTTGTAAAATAGAAGTTATAGGAAAAAAAAAATAGAATGAAGTGAGATAGTATGGAATGGTGAAAATTATGTGAGAAATGATATAGGAATGACTTAGGTATTTATTGGAAAAAAAAGGTTTAAATTCATTATTAAAAAAAATTTGAATACAACGGCTAACTAACTATCTATTGGATTTAAATTTTTGTTTAAGCATTAGTGTCGGTTATATCCGACAGGATTTTTTGAATTTTTGGCCAGCCTCGGGTTGGCTGGCTGGCTGCAGCGGCTAGCCCTTTGGCCCTTTCAAATTCCATAGGGCCCACGAGCCCTTTGGCCTAGCCCTCGGTTGGAGACGATTTTCAGGCTATTTTCGACCTTCTGACAATTTGGTTGGAGATGGCCTAAAGATCTTCGCATTGACTTTTTAATGAATACTGAGCTTCTATCATTTGCAACTGTTTGGGCCATAATTCAAAGAGAAGAGGTACGCAGAAAGTTACGAACGTGGGAATCAAGGCGAGTGGTTTATAAGCTGGAGCATGTGCAGTCAACTACAAGTCATCCAGAGACGGTGTATAAGGGAAAAAGGCCTGACTTGGAGTGCTTTTATTGCAATGGTGTTGGTCACTTAAAGATCGATGTTGGGTCTTGCATCCTAAGCTGAAATCAAAATTTGACAAAGAGCACACGGATTTTAGAGGTCACCAGAGTTCTCATTCTGGTTCTCATACATACTTGTAGGAATCCTGACTATGTAACTCTTCGTTCTTGAAAAACAGAGAGCTTGGCTTCTGTTACTTGCTCTGTGTTCGGAGGATCTTTTGACTTTTTTGCTTGCTTTTCTGTCCTTCAGCAACAGATGTGTGCTTGGATGAATTTCCTTTATCTGCAGTTTATTATAATCAGGATGTAGAAATTAGTTAAAAAAGTTCGTAGAAATTGGTTTACTTCCTGGACAATTTTAGCCAATTGTTTGTTCATTCTCACTTAAAGAGAATAACCTCTATTCCGTGTTTCCTTGTTTCTTCTAGATTCCTGGTTCTTAGAGATATGTCTGTCGGGCAGTTTATCCATATCTTAAGCAGCATGCAGCATGCTTCACTTGTCTCCCGGGAAAGCTCTTTTTGTTTTTGTGAAGAACACTTTACCTCAGACAGGTAAAAGACTCTATTATTCATTCAGCCAGTTAAGCGTCTGCATCATTTTCAAGGCTTCTAATGCTTTCTTGTGTGTATTTCATTTACAGCTGGTCGCTTGATTCCATCTATGAAACCTACAAGGAGGATGACGGTTTCTTGTATATGTGTTACAGCAGCGAGAAAACCTTTGGCTAATCTTGCCATCTCCGCCCTTCATCATCTAATCGCCTCGTCCATATCAGTGACTTATAAGTAATCATTGTTAACTTGTTCTCAATCCGAACGGGCCGTTGAGGCGTGCTTCACTCTGTATTATCTTTTTCGTTGTATATTTGATTCATTGTAAATTCTGTAAAATTTGTACTTTTAATAATGCAATATTTACCAATTCAGTATTGTCTCATTTTTCTTTCCTGTCCCAAATTATATTTCCAAACTTTTCCTCCGTACACTACCAGAGTTGTCGAATCGAGGTTGCACCAAAAAAAGGGATTTTCTGCACTGCCTCAAAGTATGCGATTTTGCTCGTGCTTTAACTGTTTTGATCTTTGTTTAAAGGCCTAATCGGATAAATGGTCCCCGTGGTCATAAGGTATTCGGATGATAGCCCATGTGGTAAAAAAATTCGGATTTAAACCCCTGTGGTCTAAGTCTGTTAGGATTTAAACCCCTGTGGTCTAAGTCTGTTAGGATTTATGCCCTTTTGTTAAATAATGTTGACGTGGCTGCCACATATATGCCACGTGGCTGCCAAATGTTTGCCACTTGGCAAAAATAATAATTTTTAATTTTTTTTTAAAAACCTGAATTTTTACAAAAAAAAAAAAAAAAAAAAAAACCCAGAAGCTCCCCCGCCCTCCGCCCGTCCCCCCCCCCCCCGCCGGACTTCTTCTTCTTCTTCTTCCCGCCGGAGACCAGCTCTCCCCGCGCGACCCTCCTCCCTCTCCTTCTTCCTTCTTCTTCTTCTTTCCGCCGGCCGCGCGACTCCTCCCTTCCCTGTGCGACTCCTCCCTCTCCCTCTTCCTTCTTCTTCTTCTTTCCGCCGGCTGTGCGACTCCTCCCTTCCCTGTGCGACTCCTCCCTCTCCCTCTTCCTTCTTCTTCCCTCTTCCTTCTTCTTCTTCTTCTTCTTCTTCTTCTTCTTCTTCTTCTTCCCGCCGGAGACCTGCTCCCCCCCTCGCCGGAGCCCTCTCCCTGCGCGACCCTTTTCCCTCTCCCTTTTCCTTCTTCTTCTTCTTCTTGCAGATCTGGTTTTTTTTTTTTTTTTTTTTTTTTGTAAAAATTCAGGTTTTTTAAAAAAAAAAAAAAATTATTATTTTAGCCACATGGCAGACATTTGGTAGCCACGTCAGCATTATTTAACAGAAGGGTATAAATCCTAACAGATTTAGACCACAGGGGTTTAAATCCGAATTTTTTTACCACATGGGTTATCATCCGAATACCTTATGACCACGGGGACCATTTATCCGATTAGGCCTTGTTTAAAAATAAAGAAGAGCAATTTCACCATTTTAGAAGGGTAAAGGCATGTAAATGCCTTTACTATTCACTTTAAATAATACTTGTTTCTGTGCAACTCCATCCATTGAGCAATGACGATTACTTTTTATTTTTGGGTTGCTTTATTGGCTTTATCCTTCACGTGTCATGTTAGCCTTTGTAAGTGTAGACTTGAAACTACTCAGCCCAGATAAGCTTTGAATCTGCTCGATAGATATAGTAAATTGTAGTCCATATAATGGGTTGTAATGTGAGGAAGGAAAATGATCGTCGAGTATTCTTAGAATAATAAAAAGAAAAATGTGTGCTATCCAAACATTTATTTTTTACTTTCCACACATTCTTTGTTAATTTCGTCAATTGATCTACTTCAATTTATTTTATCCCACGGCTAAATTAAGAGGAGTGTGTAAGTAAAAAATGGTATGAATAGCACCACCCTAAAAGAAATTTTCTATTTTTAATAACTTTTTTTTTTAATTTTTAACCAATGGATCAATCCTGGTTGTTAATTTCCCTCCTCATTTGAAATCAAATGCACTAGAACGTGTCACAAGGTACATTGACAATTTTTCAATTTTTTTTACCATTGGAAATTTAAGTCCAGATCATCAGGTCGTTGGAATTGAACGACTCTTATAGTGCCAAATGTAGAGCTTCTACAAAAGGGAACTGGATCCCCTCTGGACCCAATTAAATTGAGCCTGCTGAGCAAAAGATCCGGACCATTGAAATTTGATCCAACGGCTACAAACAGGGGGGCTCTCTAAAAATTATAATAATTGTAGCCGTTGAATCAAATTTCAATGGCTCGGATCTTTTTATTCTTAAGCTCAGTTTATTTGGATCCGGAGGAGATTTGGTTCCTGCAGAAGGGCCCAATGTTGCAGAAGCTGACGGCCACACTCCTCCAATCGTGTGTGTATTATATGCGCCAAACACCAAAAAAAAAAAAAAAAACGTTGCCGATGTCATATCAACCTTACTCGCTAGCGCAAGCGACATTTGGGCAGGCTTTGCATGGTCCACCAGTTGCCCTCCATCTTTCGGCCCGCTGTTGAAGGGCATTTTCCAAGCCCTTGCCCTTGACAATGAGTGAAAGTACTCTCAACCAAGATTTAGCAGTGAAAAGGTCTCATGTATTCTATGCTTCTGTGCACAATAAAATTTTTGAAGGGAAAAAGAAACCGAAAATAAGAAAAGCATATGAAAAACAGAGAATGATGTATTTATTCACCATGAAGGTCAGAGGCAATACTTTCATATACACGACTAACAAGTCTAGTGAACATGTTTTTAACACCTTAATTGACATTATTTAGTATTTTAGACCCCCAAAGTTTTACACATCAGGCATTTGTCACTGTTTTACAATTCGGCTACAGTGCACTAGTAATTCCATGGACAATGACCTCTGCCTCGACGAAGCAAGTATCCTTCAACACAAACCCCATGGTTGCCTGATTGAAAAATCCCAATGTAATGAATCTCCACCATCCCCACTCCAAATTTGAGGCATTGAACTAGTGATTTGCTACAAGCACCAAAAGTATTATCAGTACAAGTATTTTGGATTAAAAAGCACAAATAGGTTACGAACTTTTAATAAAAAATAGAACTAGGTAAAGATGAGGATGCCAAATCATGACATACATTATGTTTTAATTAACTAATTGTAATGTGCTATGTGTACAAGTTTGTTAGAAAGGTTATTAGCTGTTGTGGCTATAAATACCCTACTGATGTAATTATTTTTTTTAATCAATGAAATTGTAATATTTCAGAAATACATTTTCCTTCTGGTTCTCTTTATGGTTTCATCGCCAACCGTCTCACGGCCTCTCTCGATCCTCTTCTCTTCCGCTCTACTTCTCTGATCTCTACACAAATTCGATCGATTTCCTTGCTGATTTTGTATTCCGATCATCGATCTCAATTTGTTTTTTTTTCTTGTTCTCCAGTGGCGTCTCCATCTGCGACCTCTTCTCCTTCTGAGTTGGTTCCAATTCCAAATCCCTTTTCAAACCTTAATTCCTTTCCTTATACCTCTCTCACGATCCAAAACATTGGCAGCATGGTGCCAATCAAGCTCAAGTGGTCCAATTATCTACCATGGTGCGCTTTGTTTGCCCCAATTCTTAGGCGATATCGGCTTCTTGGTATCGTTGATGGCACCGAACCTTGTCCGGCACCACTTATAACTGATCGCACTCTGAATCCGGCGTTCGAAATTTGGTATGAGAAAGATCAAAACCTCCTGATCTGGTTCAATTCCACATTGTCTGAGGAGGTGATTCCATTCACGGTTGGAGTTTCGTCGTCTTGCGATCTCTAGCTCAAACTCGAGCAACGATTTGGGGGCATTTCTGATGCACATGTTCATCAGCTTCGATCGCGACTTCAAAGCATTTAAAAAGGTTCACAATCAATGTCTGATTACCTGCAATAGCTCAAAGAGATCTTCGACTCTCTAACTGCTGCTGAAGCCCCAATCTCTTATTGAGATCTAATTGCAGCCACTCTTGCCGGTCTTCCTGATGATTTTGAGTCTTTCACTGACTCATTCCTTCTTCGTTTATCCTCCACATCTTTAGATGAATTGCATGGATTGTTACTCACAACTCTCTATGATTCGTCATAAGAAAGCTGCCTCATCAAGTAATACTGAACTTTTTCATGCTTTATCGGTCCAAGCTCAACCGCCACTACTTCCCATATCGCCTCAGGCGTATGTCATTCAGAATCAACCACTGTAGCAATCTTTTCGATACAATTGGAATCGTGGCAAGAACAATCGCTTCTCCAATAATTGTGGTAATTGAGGCAATTATCGAGGAAATAATTTCAACAGTAGCTTCAATCGCAACAATACCACAGCTCACTCTCGAGGCTTTTTTTCTGGTCCTCGAGCCCCTTGTCAAATCTGTGGAAATCCAAGTCATGAAGCCATTGATTGCTTTGACCGTATGAATCTAGAGATCTCTGGTCGAATTTCTCCTGCCAAGCTCTAAGCAATGTGTGCACGTTACAATGCCAAGTCCTCTCCTACTTGGTTGATTGACTCTGGAGCTACCTTGCACATCACCAATGATATATCCAACATCAACTCTCTTACTCCCTACAATGGTGAAGAAAAAGTATACATAGGTGATGGTCAAGGTTTGTCCATTTCTCATGTTGGCTCTACATTACGTACACCTGCTACTTCCTTTAAACTGAACAATGTCTTTCATGTTCCTCATATGAAGAACAATTTGTTGTCTGCTTTTCAATTTCTCCGAGACAATTATTGTTCATTAACTCTTGATTCTAATGGATCCGTTGTTAAGGATCGTTCTATGGGGAAGACGCTTTCACGAGGTTCAGTTAAAGAAAGTTTCTATCCTCTGCAGTCTACTACAACTAATAGTTCTATCTCTGGTAATGTTCCTTCTTCACTCACTGCATCAACTTTAGTCAATATTAAAGCTCCAATCAAGATATGGCATAGTCATTTGGGCCATCCATCTTCTCCTATTTTTCGTAAGGTTTTCTCTAAGAATAAACTTGCTGTGCAAGGTGCATCTTCAGTTGAATTCTTCTGCTCTGATTGTGCTATAGCTAAAAACCACAAGCTTCCCTTCAAAGCTGCAAGTTCATCTGCATCCCACAGCTTGGCATTACTTCACCGTGATGTTTGGGGACTTGCTTCTATATTTTCAGTTAGTGGTTTTCGCTGTGCAAGGTGCATCTTCAGTTGAATTCTTTTGCTCTGATTGTGCTATAGCTAAAAACCACAAGCTTCCCTTCAAAGCTGCAAGTTCATCTGCATCCCACAGCTTGGCATTACTTCACCGTGATGTTTGGGGACTTGCTTCTATATTTTCAGTTAGTGGTTTTCGCTATTATCTGTTGATAGTAGATGATACTAAGTAGAGCTGGTTTTTTCCATTGAAAGCAAAATTTGAGGTGTATTCTACATTTGTAACCTTCAAAACATATGTAGAAAATACTATTGGAAATAAAATCAAGGCTATTCGTTTAGATTCAGGGGCTGAATTTGTCAGTTCTTCTTTTCAAGCTTATCTTCAATTACATGGCATTTCTCATTAACTTAGTTGCCCACATACTCTTGAGCAAAATGGTTGTGTAGAAAGGAAACACAGACATCTCGTAGGGACAGCTCGCACTCTCTTAGTTGCATCTCATGTTCCTCACAAATATTGGGTTGAAGCTATATCTACTGCCCTCTATTTGATTAATCGATTGCCTATATCTAGTCTCCTTTGTTCTTCGTGGGAATTGTTATTTCATACTTCACCAGATTATACTAGACTTAAGGTCTTTAGCTGTAGTTGCTACCCTTGGTTAAAACCCTATGTCTCTTCTAAGTTGGATGGTAAAAGTAAGGAATGTGTTTTCCTTGGCTATAGTCTGCAACATAAGGGCTCTATATGCTTGGATCTACTCACAGATCGAGTATACATATCCAGGCATGTCTTGTTCAATGAGAAATCCTTTCCCTTTTCACAAGTTCATACTTCACAATTCTCACAATCCACTGTTCATGTTCCTCCTATCATTGATCTTCACTATTTTCTGGGGTTGGAAGTTCAAAGATCATCCAAAGGTTTATTCCTTCATTAAAGCAAATATCTTCTGGACTTACTTCAGAAAACACAAATGGAAGGTGCCAAGCCATGTTGTACCCCTCTTGGTACTACTAAATTGGATCATAGTGGCATTCATTTATCAAATCCCACTAAATATAGATCCCTGGTAGGTGCCTTATAGTATTTGACATGGACTAGGCCTGATATTTCTTTTGCTGTCAATCAAGTATGTCAATTCATGCATACTCCCACTGATCTTCATCTGCAAGCTGCCAAAAGGATTTTCAGATTCCTCAAAGGCACATCTTATCATGGTTTATGGTTTCAGAAAAGTAATCTCCATCTTTCAACCTTTTCTAATGCATATTGGGTTGGTTGTCTATTTGATCGACGTTTAACCAGTGGCTTTTATGTATATCTTGGATCCAACTTAATTAGCTAGAGTGCTAAGAAGCAGCCTACAATGGCTAGATCTTCCACTCAAGCTGAATATCGATCTCTGGCACATACTACAGCTGAAATTACATGGATCTGCAAGGTTTTTCATGATTTTGGTTTTTCCTTATCTTTCAAACATACAATCTGGTGTGATAACATATCTGCTATCTCTCTTGCTTCTAATCCTGTCTTTCATACTCGAACAAAGCATGTTGAGATCGATTATCATTACATTAGAGAGTTAGTCCTTGCTAATCTGCTTCAAGTTCAGTATGTGTGTACTGAGGACCAAATTGCAGATATTCACACTAAATCTTTAACCAAGAACCGGTTTCTTCTTCTTCAATCCAAGCTATCTCTTGGAACTCCAACTTCTTCCAAGCTCAGTTTGAGGGGGTGTAAAGATAAGGATGCCAAATCATGACATACATTCTATTTTAATTAACTAATTGTAATGTGCTATGTGTACAAGTTTGTTAGAAAGGTTATTAGTTGTTGTGGCTATTGTGGCTATAAATACCCTACTGATGTAATTATCTTTTTTAATCAATGAAATTGTAATATTTCAGAAATACATTTTCCTTCTGGTTCTCTTTACTAGGTGGCACTAAACAGATTAAATTATCGTTCGTGTACGGCTTATCGTGCTTTTAATGTTAATGAAAATATTAAGTTGCTTTCTACTAGAAACAAGAGTCTCACCATCTCGCAACAAGAAACCAAAAAGTTGTGAACATTTTCAGTAGGTTGCAAGCAAAAATTCTCGATATCAACTTTCCATTGAACGAAAGTTCAACGATAAATATCACCATCGTCGTATGCCATCGAGATTCAAACGCCACGAAGACACCAAGCGCGGTGTCGTTCATGGGGTGAATTTCGTAAGGGGGCGGCAATAAAACAACCTTTAATTTGGGTTTGTAACATGTTCAAGTCCTTATTTCCACGAATGATTATGTAGCAATAGGATCAGGCAAATCTTTTACCTTTACCAGACTGATGCCTGGCATGCACCTGGTCTAGAAGGCGTAGTGTAAACTTTGCATATATTTTACAGCTAGGAGGAAGAGGATTCGGTTCGGCTAATGCTATATAAAGCTAGATGGGTACCAACTCCATTGCCTTTTCCCTTGGGATAGAGCTGTATCTTCCTACAAAACAACCAACACATTTGCAAAACTTTTACTTGACTCTGCTTAAGTTTCCGATGTCTGCAAGAGAAATTTCTTATACAGGAAGCGAAGTCTAACAAGTTTAGGGTTACATACCATTTCTGGTCTCCGGCAGTGAATACTTTTGAGTCGTATGATTCGTCGTCCAGCTTTGAGAAGTTGTCAATCCTCCAAATATTCTTGTACATAATAGGATCCTTTACCATTGATAGACACTCTCCTTTGCCTGTGCTGCTCTCTTTAGAAACAAAGACATCCACTCAGAACACACAGATGTCATCAATGAGGAATCCATTGGAAGCTTCAGTGAAAATTTTGTGGGAGAGAAAATGATTGAATCCCCAATCAGGTTTCATCCTATGAAAACGCCTTTCCCTTTGTTCTAAGCAATGCACAGGGAAAACATATAAGAAAATGAGACGATGCTTTGCAATTATGAGAACTCTAAGCTTGTTTATATTTTGAATTGAATGAAAGAAATGTTGAAGATCAACACCAGCTCAATTGGTGTTTGGATTCTAGAGAGTTCTAACACCACAATCGGTGCATCATGCATATCAATATGCTAGAAAATTCTACCATCATTTAAGTCGGCAAGGCTATTATGCAAACTTATGTCGGTAGCTGCATGATCAATGAAAGGTCTAGCAATATCAAAGTATAAGTTTGTAGAAAGACCTAGAAGCCAAATTGTGAGGCTGTTATGAAAAGCCCAAGTCGGTTTGCAGTGTGTGAGTCGGTGCAATGTATAACCATTGCACTAGAATGTTCTAGCCAACTTTAAAGTCAACAACCATTGCCTATAAATATGTATGTATGTGTGCTGTTAAAAAAGATGTAACGAAGAAGTGATCAAGCAACCAAGTGAGAGTGAGAAGTAAGAGTAGTCTTGTGAGGAGTGTGAGTGATCTAGAGTTTGTCTTTAGAAAGTGAGTGAATGTCATTGCTTCTAAAGTGTCTTTGAGAGTTTTGAGTGTTGTAATATTTTGTGTGTGTAATACAAGTAATTTGTTTACATGTGTTGTCTCTCCAACACTTGTGTTAGAATTGTGTACTCTTAAGTTTTTTTCTCAACAATTGGTATCAGAGCGGTACGATTGGGGACCATCTCTAGTGAAGTTTTTAAGAATCGTGAGAAGTTTAGTGATTCGCAAGATTATTCGTTAATCTTGTTCGGCTTATTGAAGTTCTACTGACATGATGGGAGATCTTGAAGTTGTTGGAGGAATCAAGAAGTTGAACAACAAAAATTACAACACATGGGCGACGTGTATGGAGTCTTACCTACAAGGCCAAGATCTTTGGGATGTCATTGGCGGTAATGAAGTTACGCAGCCTGAAGAAGACACCAACGACATTTTGAGGAAGTGGAAGATCAAGGCAGGTAAAGCCATGTTTGCCTTAAAAACCACAGTTGAAGATGACATGTTGGAGCACATACGGAAGGCCAAGACACCAAAAAAAACGTGTGACACCTTCGCCATACTCTTTTCAAAGATGAACGATACAAGACTCTAGCTTCTCGAGAACGAGTTGTTATCGGTGGCCCAATGAGACATGACGATTACCGAATATTTCCACAAGGTAAAGTCTATTTGCCATGAAATTTATGAGTTAGATCCTAGTGTTGCCATTGTAAAATCCAGGATAAGAAGAATAATTATCCATGGATTGAGACCTGAATATCGAGGCTTCATTGCCGCTGTACAAGGATGGCTGACCCAACCATCACTTATTGAGTTTGAGAATTTGATTGCCGATCAAGAAGCTTTGGCAAAGCAAATGGGATGGGTCTCGTTAAGAGTTAAAGAGGAAGCACTCTATACCAAAAGTAAAGGCAGCTTTAAGCAGAGTGCTGGTGGTGGATCTAAAAGGAATGGTGACAATGCAAAAGGTCATCAAGGAGGAGGGAGTTCTCGGTCAGGGGGAGCTCTGAAGTATCACGACAACTATGATCAGTCTTAGAACAATAAAAGGTTTAAGGGCAATGTTACAATTGTGGAAAGAATGGCCACATGGCGAAGGAATGTTGGTTCAAAAAGCCCGCAGAAAGTAACGTCGCCAACTCAGGGAAGAAAAGTGAAGATGACTAGACGCCTATCATATCTAGCCCTGGAGGAAGAATGGGACGCTGAAGCATCAATTGTTATGGAGAATAAGTCAGCTCTCACAGTAACAAGTCCGAAGTCGATTGACTACCAGAATGATTGGATCGTGGATTCAGGCTACTCAAACCATAAGACAAGTGATGAGAAAAAGTTACAAAGTCTGACTGAGTACAAAAGAGGCCGCTTGGTGGTGACGGCCAACGACTCGAGGCTACTGATTGCTCACATCGATAAGACAGTAATTGAGCCCCAATACAACACTAACCATGTGTCGCTTCAAGATGTCTACCATGTTCCAGGTATGAAGAAAAATCTACTTTCAGTGCCGCAACTGATGTCATTGGGAAATTATGTCTTGTTTGGTCCACGAGATGTGAAAGTGTATCGACACCTCAAGATCTTAGGGACGCCAACAATGGAGGGACGGCGACTACAGTCTGTCTATGTAATGTCAGCAGAAACTGCATACGTAGACAAGACAAGGAAGAACAAGACAATATATTTATGGTACATGAGATTGGGTCACGTTAGCTACCACAAGCTAAATGTAATGATGAAGAAGTCAATACTTAAGGGGCTACCTTAACTTGACATGGGAACATACACGATTTGTGTAGGATGCCAATATGGTAAAACACATTAACTACCATACGAAGAGTCGAAGTTTAAAGTGAAAGAGCCGTTGGAGTTGGTTCATTCCGATGTGTTCGGGCTAGTCAAGCAACCATCGATAAGTGGGATGCGATACATGGTGACATTCATTGATGACTTCTCCAAGTATGTATGGGTTTTCTTTGTGAAAGAAAAATTTGAAACATTTTCAAAATTTAAAGAATTTAAGGAGACAATTCATAAGGACCACTTGCTTACCTACCCAAAGACCAAGTGGTGTAGACTGACCAGACTGCACAGCCCATAAAGTACTTTATGGTGGCATTACATGTAAAATAGCTGATGAGTCATCACCCTCAAACCGCATTCGGGCAAGGCTGCTGCTACAGGAGGCCAAGCCAAGTTGTCTATAAAAGGAGGAAGAGAAGACAGGAATAAGGACACTCAAACAAACAAACAAATGCAAGCCCAAACTCTGCTCAAAAGCCAGATTTGCCTTCCAAACAAAGCTGTAGTCAGCAACAAGCCTTCATCCCATTCGGGACAAGCCTTTATCCCTCGCGGGATAACCTTCTCTTCAAACCTTTGTAATAGCTCTGCTACCTTGTTCGAACTTGTTGTAATATCGATTCACTTTTTGTATCTCCCTCTCCCCCTCTCTCCCTCTAAGCTTTCAGACATTTGACAAAACTACAAAGATAGGGACCTGCAAGACGATCAGCCTTAACTGATAAGGTTTAATCTTGCCCGACCTTCTTTGCTCAGTCTTTGTCTTTTCTTTCTTTAAAGCCTAGCAATATGTTGTATACTTCCAGTTATATGCAAGTTGTTTCTAGCAAAATAATGATGAAAATGCTTTCTCAGTATTTGGATCCGATTTGAATATATCTTCAGTGTTCAAATCAGATCCAAGTCCTAAGCCCTCAGGCATGTAAATCTGATCAGTTTAAAAGTCCTTGGCCTCAAGGCATAAAAAAGAACTTTATGTGGACTTAACCCATCCACGACAATCCTTGATAAACGAGAAGTCCGAAGTTACTTGGGGCGCAAGTAATCGACCTAACTCTTGGTTTTGTGTCTATTATATCATGATTATCATAGAACGCTTAAGTATGGAATGGATTCTGATTGGAAGCCTCAAGGCCTACACCTAAGGCCCCACAAAGGCACCTATTTGGATTCATTCTATTCTGCGGTCTAGATAGTTCGAGTATAAGAATGAACTCTAATGGGAAGCCTCAAGGCCTACACCTAAGGCCCCACAAAGGCACCTATTTGGGTTCGTTCTACCTTTCGGACTCGGATAATCAGAAATATAATAGTGATAAGACTCCTGCAAACACGAGCTCAAATATGATGTGTTCGAGCACTGGTTTAGTTTGACAGGAAGCCTCAAGGCCTACACCTAAAGCCCCACAAAGGCACCTGCCATATCTAACACGGTTTCTCGGGCATATACGTATTTGCATCTAAAACTCGACATCCATTCTACATTTGCCATACTGAAGATGGCAGTGGCACGCCTGAGCACCTCAAAGTTAATCTTGATTGTGAGCCTCAAGGCCTATACCTAAGGCCCCACAAAGGCACATTTCAAATTAACTCTGTCCTTCTCTTTTAGCACTGCCCGACGAGCCTTGCCCGAAGAGCCTTGCCCGATCAAGACTTGCCCGACGAGACTTGCCCGACAAAGCCCGATAGGAAAGCAGAAGCCCGACAGCAGCCCTCAACCGGCGCCGACCTCCAGGGGAGCTGTGTGCTCGTTCGCCAGGAAAGCATCCCCGACGGAAATTCCTGTGACGAACAGGATTTACCATTTGTATCCTCCAGCTTCAAATTCTCCCGACTCATATTCGTCAGCTGAAGTTTTGGTTAGCACTGAAAACGACTGGATTTTTAGAGCATAATGAGTTGGAGGTGAATCTGAAAATGATGTCGAAAACCCTGAAACAAAATATAGTGTTAATGCAAGCACATATTGTCTAGACTAAAACCAGTAACATAAAGCAGATAAAGTATTTAACCATTTTGTTGAAAGAGATAACAAGCCATGGCAATAAAATTGAAATTGGTTAACAAACTGTTAAGGCTAAACAATTATCTTTTGCATCAAGAGGGGCTTACCTATAAATAATGTCATTAGAGAAGGAATTCAGTGTAGAGATTTTTCAGTGTGTCCGATAACAGGGTGGTACGCCACATGTCATAATGCAAAAAACTTTCCACCAATTGTATAATGACATGTAGCATACCACCTCGCGTTTCGGGCAAATTGAAAAATCTCTATATGCAACAAGCTTCCTGCACATTGGACGAAATATGTCTTTTCATCTTTGTATTGTACTAAGTTTAATAAACTCGGTGTGCAATCTCTTTCTTTTCCAATTCATTAAAAAAAAAAAAAGCAACTACTCAATGGCTTCATACATTGTGCCATTGAGGATACCGTGGATTTGGTAAAGTTTTAAAGTGAAAAGATTGTATAAATGAATACGCGTACACTTTAATCTTCAAACCATACAAAGGTCTTTCTTCAAGTTCCCACACAAATCAGTTCTTCTTCCCAAGCACAATGAGGCGATATTCATGTCCAGTAAAATGAAAATTTGAAAGTTTGAATTAGCTACACAGCTTGAACCCAAGGCACTGAACTAGTTATAATCTAGGCACTGCTTTACGATAATAGAGGAATACGAAAAGGTTCTCAGTTACTGCTGTTGCGATAATAGATTTAGGCAGAACTTTGCAGCTGCTCTATTGAGAAATATTGGAAGCCAATTTCAACTTTTTCTTTTTTGCTTTAACTTTTTACTTTTGCTTTGCTGTCAACTTTTTCTTTTTATTTTTCTTCTTTTTTCTTTACTCATACTTCTCACTTTAATGAAACGGTACGAGAATTTAATACCTAAGTTCAGATATTATTAAAGAAGTCATGCTCCTGTCCCGAGATATGACAAAAATTAAACCAATAGTTCAACAACATAGGATCTTTTCATTTTACTTTGCTGATGCACCTAACCTCAGGTTAGATTGCCTACATAAGGAATCAAGCCAATCGTAATTCATCATTTTGTTAAGCTTTAAAAATCTTTTATTTGCAGTGATTTCCAAAAACTCTTACGACATTGTCTAGCATGAAAACATAGAGTTCCAGACTACTCACAATTTTACAATCAATAACAAATAACATTTCAATAACATCCAAGTAGCATATCTGCTCTCTCAACTGCTCTTAATATCAGTCTTCACATGATTTTTAGATCATGTATTCAAGGTCCACTGACCACATGACAAATCAATCTTCAAAGTGCATGACTTTGAAAACCACGGTAGAGGGAAAATAAATTTGCTCTCTGAAAATGTTGAGTCTACTGCCTTGTATCTTCCTTCCTTTTCTTTCCAACTTTTGTCTGTTTGGGTGAATTACAAACTCTTTAAACTTCCTTGCCACCTTTTCTCCTCACAATGTTGTCTTTCAGGATCGAGTCATCAAGAAGCTGATTAGTGGAGGGTTCTACTTGAATAGATTGTATTAGTTGTCAAAAGATATTACAATTCCAAAGGTATGTCAAGTCAGCCTAAATCCAGTCTAAGAACATCATGAATCAATTCTCATCTAATAATATTAAGATAAGACAATGGCACTGAGTACACTTCAAAAATCATGATTGACTATTTGAGCACATATGGCATCATACATCAAACAAGTTGTGTAGGTATACCACACAAAACGATGTAGCTGAGAGGAAGAATAGAGACTTGCTTGAAAAAAACCCAAGGCTGAATGTACCTAAAAGACTTTGGTCACTAGGAGTTCTCACTGCCCAATACATCATCAATAGATTGCCTAGCAGGAGTTGAAACTCAAAATCTCCTTTTCATGAAGGGAAAGCCAAATGGTCAGTTGCTCATGGTATTCTGTTGAACAAAAAATGACAACATTCAAATTATGGAGTACACATGATGCGAATTGGGCAGGAAATGCTATCGACTGAAAATTAACCACTGGCTATTGTACATCTGCTGGAGGAAACTTAGTTGTATAAGGGCAAAAAACAAAACATAATTTGCTCGTTGGAGCATCAAAGTTGAGTATAAGGCAAGGCGTCATCTGCTTGTGAGCTCATATGGTTAAAAGGACTTCTTTCTAATTTGGGGTTTCCCAGTAGCCAACCTATGTCCCTCTTCTGTGACAATCAAAATTGGCAACAAAGGAGAGTAGGCGTCAATTTCTTCCATTTCCTTGGTTTTATACTAGGGCCCACATAAAATTTCTATTATTTTTTCTTATTATTAGAGTGAATCTTAACTTTTTTACACCAAATTTTTAGTATATCAAGACTAAATTAATAACAAAGAAACATATCGGTTGGATATTAAAATAAATGAAGATGTCAAATTGCCACATAAGCTATCAAATTTAAATGTGATGTTTTGAATTTAACATCCCCTTGGAGATGCTCTAAGCATATCGAAGTCAATTGGCATTATATTCGAGAGAAAGTTCGATCCTAGACGATTCAAACTTATTATCCTTGCAACCATGATCAGCTTGCAGATGTTCTCACCAAGACCCTACCCACAACTCAATTTAACTTATGTCCAAGCTTCAATCAGTCAATCTTCTTGATCCAGCTTGAGGGGAGTATTGGAAGCCAACTTCAACTTTTTTCTTTTTTGCTTTAACATTTTCTTTTTGCATTTCTCCTTTTGTTTTTCGCTCATTGTCCATTAATTCGGCCTTAAAATACTCAATTGTTGGAATTGGTAGGGTAAAAAAAAAAAGGCAACTTATGCATCTTTAGTCCTTAAGGGTGCGTTTGTTTGGCTTCACTAATCTTTACTGAACTAAACTGGACTACTTATCAGTGTAATTATGTGTTTGTTACATAGTGAGACTAAGTTTAATGGGATTGAAAGGGACTCGCGTTCACTAACTCTCTCGCTAAAGGGTCTTAGCGAGGCCCCCCGATTACAATGGGACTGCTAAGACTCTCGCTGCATTCTTCTTTGCGTGCATCCTTCTCTTCTTTCTTCTCCGCATCGTGTCTTACACCCACCAAACTCTGGCAAGATCACACCACCGATCCAAACCACCACCAGTCTTTTGGGTTGGGCTCATCCTTCTCGAATCCTAGTTTCCCTCTCGTGCACACTAGCCAAACCATTGACCCTCGTTTCTCTTCCCTGGAAGATCATACTCCTTCCTTGGAGGCTACGATGGCCTCGTTACCTTCCCTCATTGATGTTGTTATCGAAAAGGTCTTTGCAACCAAGCTTTTTGCCTATTTCAACAAATTTCGTAAAGAGTTACACTTTCGAAGTGCCGGAGAATGCATATATGCCCCTCTTGCCACTGACCATCATGTTTCTCCTGCGATTGAGCCTATCCAGCTACCTCGAAGCCCAATCTGTGTTGGAGGAGCCCAATCACAACTTATTCTGGCTGCAATCCAAGCTCCATTGTTGCTCTCATCTTTACCGTTGTTGCGAGCACTGACAACTTCGGCCTTCAAGCCATAATTGAACGATTCCACTGCAGCCACAGTTTCTCTGCCGAAATCGAAGAGAGGGATTCATGTTTCGACGATGACCTCTGCTCCGTGCCTACTTTATGAGTACTCGTTCTTCGATACTACAGACACTGGACCTGAGGTAGTTCTTAATTTGAGTATCATTTCAACAACTTCGGAGGCTAAATTCCCTTCTCTTTTTACTAATTACTATGGTGCATACCTGAAAGATAAATTTGGATTGGTTAATTGGTACCTTGCGGGTAAATTTGTGAGGAAGTATTTTTGTGCATGGAAACTGTTTGATGAAATTCCAGACTCAAGTTGCTATGTTGTTCTCGATTGGGACATGTGATACTACAATGGCATTCAGGATAAGGGTGGAGGCTCTAAATTCCACAAAATGCAATTGAAGATGGCAGTGGTTCAAATAAAGCTACCGAGGAACAAGAAGCATGTGGTGGTGAAGCAAATGAGGGGTGACATTGCCTTGCCCCTACAATCTGGTCATGATATTCGGGTTGAACATGGTTTAGAGTAGAAAAAATTTTGACCGCCAATGAGTTCATTGAGCTTTTCTGTGAATTAGTAGTATCCAGACTTTCTATCATCGCAAAGCAAAAGGAGTGTCTACCTAATCTCAAAGAGGGAATTGCTAGTTTAATCTTTGCCTCTTCCAAGTGTTCTGAGATCTCGGAACTGATCGTTCTAAGGAATATTTTTGAGGAAAAGTATGGTAAAGATTTTGTATATGCGGCTATTGATGTACGTCTCGGCTGTGGTGCGAATCGCATGTTGTGGTGTGAAATAGGACATATACAGTTTGTAGGCTCAGCATCAGCTGCTGAAGCAGCTGCAAATTCTACCAGTGATACAATGGCTGCTGCACAAGTTGCTGCATATTTAGCCAACAAAGACTCCAATCAGGTAGCTTAATCATGTTCAAGTATCAATGGAATTTCTACTTCTGAGAAATTGCTTCATAAGAGAAACGAAATGTTTGGAGTTAATAAATTCACTAAAAAACCATTCTGTGGATTTATTGTTTATGTGTGGGAAGCCCTTTAAGACACTACCATCATGATACTTGCAGTTTGTGCCTTTGCATCTCTACTTGAAAGAAATCGTATGGGAAAAACTTTTCTTAGGCCCTAGGCTGATTCTCAAGACATTGATATTGTATCTCTCAAGAAAATAAAAGTAGCCTCCTTGTTGAGTTTGATAGTTTCTTTACGATCGATATGTGAAGGCAGATTTCAATCTCTTGAATAGTTTCTGTCTCATGAATATTGTATATCTCTTGCTGACAATATAGAAAGTAAAGTCAAGTTGAGGGAGGAAGGCTATTCTCAACTCCTTACTGAAGTGCATAAATTTGTTGATGTGATTTCTAAATTTAATAATATGGTTTCTTCAATTCCAGCGATGGTTACACTTACATAGTCTGATGAGCTTAAGCTTAAGTTCGATGAAGGGTCCACAATGAGCAAGCTTTGGATTATGAATTTAGGTGGCAGTGAGTGTCTAGAAAACGCTGAAGTTCAAGGGGAAAACCTTAAGGAATCTCAAAACATCAATAAATCTCTTCCAACTTTTGGGGATGTGATCTCAGCTTTGTCATGAATTACGGCTTTCAACCGGTTCAGACATGTGGATGAAGAGAAGACCAAGGCCATATCCCTGTTTGAAAAGGTAATGGACCTTAGTGATGCTATTGAAGATGAAGTCAAGTGGGTAGAGGATCTGATTAAAGGAATAATTGCTGGAAATGTATTTGATCTTGGTTTTGCACAGCTTGCGGAAGTTTTCTCAAATAAGGATATGTCCTTTTTTGTTAGTTGTCAAAACCTTGTCCCTCGACCTTGGGTTATAGATGACTTGGATGCGGCAATGGGTGTGTGTGTAAGATCTGCGTGTGGGTATTCGAGTGTATTAGACCATGGACGAATGGTGTACTCTAACTGCTCTATGAATTCACTTGAAAATGAAGTTGTGGTTGTTGGAAATTTGCGAAGGGGGGTGAATCAGCAACAAAACAATAGGGTGAATTACTGGCAATCAAGGCTTCGTTCTATTATGAAGTCTTCTACAAAAGAAATTGCTTTTGATCAGCATTTGCAATATACATTACAAGGTGGAATTGACAAGCTTGCGGGTGTTATTGGCCTTACTCTTGGTCCTAGGGGAAGGAATGTTGTATTGGATAAGTGTAGTAGTCCTAAAGTTGTGGATGAGGGAGTCAAATTTGGCAAAGCTATTGAGTTACCACACAACATTGGAATTGTCAGTGAAGCACAAATTAGAGAGGTATTCAGCAAGACCAATGACTTTGAAGGTGACAGAACAACAAATACATTGAAGAGAGGGAGTGGATGCACTAGGGGTACCTATTTGGATTTAGCATGCTC
The DNA here is from genome assembly GCF_042453785.1 of Malus domestica. Taxonomy (NCBI): domain Eukaryota; kingdom Viridiplantae; phylum Streptophyta; class Magnoliopsida; order Rosales; family Rosaceae; genus Malus; species Malus domestica. The sequence continues at coordinate 10,676,589 of NC_091673.1, forward strand.
TCTCGAAGGTCACCTGGAAAGCAATTTTGGTGCTTTGGCTATTGATTTACATGCTGATTTTTCTCTATTTTTCACTAGAAAATTTGATTTTTGGCTTGTTTGGGATCCAAGAGATACATGGGCTAAAGTTGTCAAGTTGATACTCTATTTTCAGTACAAGGACGACAAGCGAATATGTGTTTTTGTGAATCTATTTTGGGAATCATCAAATGGAAGGGATTTGCTTGGTTGTTGCCAGAAGTGGAGTGAATTTGAACGTCGAATTGCAACCTTTGAGTTTGATCGTGATAAGAAATCCACGGGTGTAATGGTCAACTTTGTTTCAGGAAAGAAGTCATTACTAGTGATGGGTGCTGTAGAGAATGTGCTTGAGAAAAGCACTAAGGTTCAGTTGCTTGATGACGCTGTTGTACCACTGGATAATAGCTCAAGGAACTATATCGTGCAAGCTCTTCGTGAGATGTCAACTAGTGCTTTGAAACCACTGAACGATGCACCTATTTTGAAACTCGCTGATATTGGGATTGCAATGAGCATATATGGAATTAAGAACATATCCATCAGATGGGAATGTGCTGCTGCTTTCAAACAAGTTCCCACATTCAAATTTTTTAGCCTTGTGGACAAGGCTAATTTTCAAGGGGGAAGTATTGTTGTGAACCCATAATAGGTCTCAATTATGATTGTCTTAATCGATGATTTAGAAAGTTAATGGGAGGTTTTATGCTTTAGTTTTTAGTATTAAAGACTGTTAAATATGCCAACTGGCATTTTAAGGGGTGGAGTCTATATAAAAGGAGCCAAGCTCCCAGAAAACAAATGAGATGAGAATTTACACAAAAGAAATTAAATAAAAAAATATTTGGAGCTCTACTCCTTCATCTTCCTTCCCTCTTCCTCTCTATCCTCTGTGTTACTTGCAGGTTGATTAAGGGCCAAGAGATTTGGATCTTATCAATGAGACCTCAAATTCGACCTTCAATCGAAGAACCCAAGAGCTTTGTTTTGAGAGAACTTCGGCGATTTAAGGTTTTCAAATCGAAACTTTGGTCCTGCATACACAAGTGAGCTTGAAAGATTTGATTTTTTTGGGATTTGATTTTCCTTACGAAGGTTTATAACTTTGGAGGGTTTGTAGAAATTGATTGGGTTATGGGTTGGGTGCTTTGCGTTCTTCCTCTCTATGAAGGGAGGCTGGATTTGTGAGTTTTCTGGGATGCCAATTAATTATGATCAAATTGAATAATTTTTTGTTATGTTAATGGAGTGGTTGATCAAATTTTGGGTTAAGCATTTGTACGATTTCTGATTTCTGGGATACTAAATTGAACGATTTCTTAGTTCTCTGGAATTTGGGTTAAGCATTTGTTATTGGAAGTTCTGTAATTTCCAAGGTGCAGAGAAGCACCTACAATTTGCGAAGAAGATGCCATTTTTTCCATATATTAATGTTGATATTTTTAATAGAAAAAAATTAAAACATAATAATAATAATTTATTGTTAGTCCAACTTTGTAGTCTAGCACAGCTTCACTAAGTTAGTTTAGTTTAATCTAGTTTAAGTTAGAACAACTTAGTTCTAGAAGTTAATTCAATTCGAGATAATCGGGTGCTACAAACGCACCCTAAAATTCTAAGAAGCAGTACCAGTTTTGAACACAAAGCATTTTACCTACAGCTTGCTCAAAGCCAAGGCTACCCATGATGTGAAGAGGTTAGAAACAATAGTGTTGGATTCGTGTCTGCAGTTGAAAAATAAAAACTACTTAGTTTTTGCTCAGGAAATATCAACTCGTTAATTGATTGAGACAGAGAAGGAGCTTATCCTTGAAAGTTGGTTTATTGATCTCCCGTATATTAATTTTACAATCTCTCCGCTTCCCTATTTTACGAAAAACACTTGTGTGGAACTTGACTTACCACTGGACTTTGCTGAGTGACACTACAATCCACTCAAAACTCGCCACATGACAAGTCTCAGATATAACATTCATTTATATTTAAAATTCTTCTAGTTATTTTTTCTTACTAATTAATATATACCATGGATTAATCTAAAGTTCCTTTTTTTTGTTGTTTTATTAACACTCAAGATATTGTTGAATACATGCTATATAAAAAATTATTATTAAATAACTTGTATACTCTTGTGTGAATGACTATTTGAGCCCTATACAAATTTAAAAATATGAATACACCCCAAAATTATTTTAACACTTATCCTAATATTATTATTCTTCAACCTTTTGTATGAGATAAAAGTTTTACAGCTTCAGAAGTGAGAACCTTGTTTTTAAGTTTGTGGGCTGGTGGTGTGAAAGCATGCAAATTCTAAATAGACTCAGACTTTCGATTATAAATTCCAGATGTAATTCTACACAGGGTTTGCTAATTCAAATTTTTGTTTTTGTTTTGGCATATGGCTTTGCTAATTTATCATGCTTAGTGTGTTGAATAGCCTGTATATAGATTGTCATTTAATTTTCTGTTAAAAGAAAGTAAGGTTCGAAACTTTATAATGGCATCGAGAGTAAAAAGAAATGACAAAATTTAATCATTCACTTTCAGTTTGTACTTTGCAAACTTTGCAATGTGAAGAAAAGCCATAACCTATAACTTCGTCTCCTTTCAAGCTCGTTCGATTTTCTACAAACAACCATGTTCATTTTCTTTGGGAATTTTTTTGAAACAGAGGAATATGGAATACGAAATTGGGAGAGAGAGAGTGTGACACACCCCGACCAGAATCAAGGCGTGCTTATCATAACGGTAAAGCAGTCGAACGAGAGAAGTACTTATTACACAACTAGAGATAAGTTCTTACGTTAAGATGGAGATATGTCAAAATCCACCAGCTATTCCTCGTACGCCACAGAGATAAATCAACTAACTAGGACCTGGAGGGGCGAAAAATAGAAGGGTGAGTAGGCAAAAAAATAAAGCTTAATAAAATCCATTTATTTTCCAAGTATACTAACCCTTCGCTATAAACAAGTATAGTTTCCAAAATATCATACTATGTTTAAGTATGAAAACAAGTGCATGCCGAATGTAAGTCCAGAAATATACCATAGCAGAGCATAATCAATAGCAATATAGATATGATCATGTGCTGTAATCTGTACTAGCATGTTAGTCGAAGTCACCTAATGTGACATGTACGATTGCACCTGTCGCTCTTCAATCTATGCTAACACACGAGTCGGAGTCACCTAATGTGACCTGTACAACAAGCTAGGTGTAATAATAAACGCTCTAGTGCTACGATCATGTGAAGCTTGCGCTATGCACAGTCACTTACAAGTTGGAACTGCCTATTGCAGTCTATATGATAGGTTAACACCTACTTGGATCCAAGGCGAGCGTGCGGTGCTAGGAGGTGAACATACATGTGAAGGCTAGCCTGGCCTCGACTGAGCACTCACTTGGGGTGTAGTAATGATGAGCAAACTATATGTACGCATGAATGATCCAACCAATTCAATTCACAACATAACCTTATCTGGACTTACCTGTGCGTCTGGTGGTACTTAGCATTCCAAACATTCACAACAGTTATGAGCAGGTAAAATGCATATGAATATGCCATGATAAAATATATAAATCTCAACTACATAACAGCATTTTCAAAATTATATAACCCATGGCATAATATGCATAAAACAGTTTAAAAGCATTTATGGAAACTATTAAGTTTATATATATACGAAAACAAAATGCCTACTCACTGGTATGTCATAGGATCGTAGCCCCCTAGTCTCACTTGTCCACATACAACCTCAGGGTAAGTTTCCCCTATTTACGAAACAACTAATTATAATTAATTAATAGGACATATACGTAAAAACTAGGAAAAACTTCTCATAATTTGCTCAAACCTGGGTTGAATATATGAAATCGATCTACTTGACGTCACGGACCTAAAAAAATTTTCAGAATAATTTTTAGACACCGGATGCGCCCTCACACGCCGGGCAAGGCACAGCCACACACAGCACATCCGGTCCGTGTGACTAACGACGTTAGGAATATTCCGTTAAAACCCTAATAGAAGTTAACTGCGTTACCTGACGTTGTTAGAATATTCCGTCAGGATTGATGGAATATTCTGTGGTCTTCTCTGGTGGTCCTCACTGGATGCCGTTATCCGCCGCCGTCTTAACTCACCGAAAATTGGAAAATTTTGCCGGTTTCTGAAGAATTTTTAAACCTTTATAACGTTTCCATTTCTCAACCATTTTTAACAAAATTTATATGGATTTGAAGCTTAAGAAGAGTATAACAATGTTATACCTTCCAAAAGTCCAAAAGTGGACTGGAAATGGCCTGAAAATGGCTCGAAAGTCTCGACCAAAACTTTGCTCCTCAAACCCGTGTACTTCAAAGGTTGTTTCTTCCTCAAACTTGTCCTAGAAGCCTCGAGGAGTTGTAAGGAAGCTTCCCCACATCCTAAAATCTTGTAATGCGGTTGGGATCATGACGATACCAACTCGACCAAGTTTGAGCTTCTGAGTTGTTCCGTGTTGACCACTCAAAACTCGACAATTCAAGAATCGGTTGGTATGGTTATGTTCATGAATTCGATAGGATCACGATGGTGGTGATTGTTGGTTCGATCTGTGGAGTTTGCACGTCGAACCTGCTAGTTGCCGAGAGAATAGAGGTTTCGGGTAGAGAGAGATGCGAGAGAAAGAGTGTGTCAACTCTGATTGGGCAAAGAAATATGAGTGAGTTTCTGATTGGTTGCGTGAAAGAGGGAGAGAAAATAATTGGTGCAAAGGTGTAAGGCAGGGGTCACCCTTTTTAAGAAGAAAATGGATAAGGTTTGTACAGAGAAATCAGACACAATCCATCTAAAACAGTGTTTCTAGCACTAGTAAAATTAACGCACACTCGTAACAACAAGTACAAATTAATTAGGATAGCAAGAATAATAATTTAAGAGCAAATAAATACATTCACGTCACTTGCCAACAAGGGCATAAACATTAAATTACATATTCGGGGAGAAATTACATAAAAAATTAGGGACAGGTTGTCACAACCTACCCCCTCAAGAAACTTTCGTTCTCGAAATTTCAACATTGACTATAGATCAAATTAAAGAACAAACGTGGATACAAATCTCGTATGCACTCTTCTATCTCCCAATTAGCTTCCTCAACGGAGTAGTTCCTCCACAAGACTTTCACCATCTGAACTGTTGTGTTCGTAAGAACTTTATCTTTCCAATCAAGAATGGTCACTGGAACCTTATCATAAGTCAAGTCCGGATTGATCTCTAACGGTTGAGGAGGAATCACATGTGATGGATCTAAGATGTATCTCCGTAGCATCGACACATAAAACACATTATGTAACTTTGACAACTCCGGAGGTAGATCAAGTCAGTAGGCAACTTCACTAACTCGTTCAATGATCTGGTACAACCCGATGTAATGAGGGCTCAACTTCCCTTTCTTTTCGAATCGTACTACACCTTTCCACGGTGACAACTTTAAGAACACCCAATCACTAACCTTATAAACTCTGTCGGTCGAGTGTCTATCGGTTATACTCTTCTGCCGATCCTGGGCTGCTTTCAGGTTAGCATTTATCACCTGAATGTTCTATGTCGTCATTTCCACGATCTCCGGGCCCACCAAAACTCTTTCACCAACCTCTAACCTACACAGTTGGGTACGACATGGTTTTCCATATAACGCTTCAAATGGTGCCATACCAATGCTGGAATGGAAGTTGTTGTAGGTGAACTCTATCAACAGTAAACGCTTGTGCCAAAGTCTCCGAATTGTAGAACTGAAGATCTAAGCATATCTTCCAATGTCTATATAGTTCTCTCTACTATCCATCTGTATGAGGATGATAGGCGATACTGTAGAGCAGTCTTAATCCCATAGCTTCTTGGAAAGCTACCCAGAACTTCGAAGTAAATCTAAGGTCTCGGTCAGAAATGATACTAACTAGAACGCCATGATACTTGACGATCTCATAAATGAATCATTTGGCCAACTGACTCAACGAGTAATTCTCACGAACAGGTATGAAGTGTGCTGACTTTGTTAGTCGATCAACTATTGCCCAGATACCATCATAACCATTTCGCGTACGAGGTAACTTGTACATGAAATCCATCGTAATATCTTCTCATTTCCACTAGGGTATCGAGAGTGGCTGTAGCAACCCAAATGGCTTATTCTTTTCCACCTTGACTTGCAGAAAAACTGCACAACGACTCACATACTCTGTAATTTCCCTTTTCATTCCAGGCCAAATGGTACTCCCAAGATGCATCCCATAAGTGGAGATGTGCGCCTCATTCAGTATTTCTTTCTTTAGTTCTTCTACATTCGGCACATACATCCAATCACCCTGCATCAGCATACCTTCTAGCCTTCGAATCCTGAAGTCTTTTCTTTATCCCATCTAATACTGCTTGAGTTAACTCCTGAGATTCTGCATCATTCATCTAGGCTTCGAGAACATGATCAACCAGAACTGGTCTGACTTGAAAGCTGGCCAGTAAAGCTCTATGTCGATCCATTTCTAAAACTGCTATAGTAGATCTCAGATCAGTGAGGAGGGGAACACGACATGCATAAAGAGCATTAAGTCGATCGTGAGATTTCCTACTGAGGGCATCAAGTACAGTATTCATATGACCGGGGTGATACTCGATTGTACAGTCATAATTACTGAGCAACTCCACCCACTTCCGCCGCTGGAGATTAAGCTCTTTCTGAGTGAAGATAAACTTTAGACTCTTATGATCAGTGAAAATTTTACATTTTTCCCCATTAAGATAATGCCTCCAGATTTTCAGAGCGAAAACGATAGCTGCCAACTCAAGATTATAAATAGGATAGTTCATCTCATGGGGCTTAAGTTGTCGTGACGCATACACAATCACACTTCTATGCTGCATCAATACACATCTCAGACCGTTCAAAAAGGCATCACTATAGATTGCAAAATTCCCACTGTCGACAGTACTTCAACTGTTGGAAACTCCATTCACAGTCATCACTCCATTCAAAGCTTACTCATTTGCTGGTTAACCTTGTCAGAGGTAGGGCTATAACTGAGAAATCTTTCATAAAACATCGATAATAACCTGCAATACCAAGCAAACTTCGTACCTTAGTGACAGTCTTAGGTTACTCCCAATTTTCTATTGTTGCTATCTTATGGGGATCCACTAGAACACCCTGAGCTGATATCATGTGCCTTAAGAATGACACTTGATCTAGTCAGAACTGACACTTACTGAACTTGGCATACAACTGCTTCTCCCTTAACTTCTTTAGAACCAGACGTAGATGTCTAGTATGCTCCACTTTGCTCTTAAAATAAATCAGAATGTCATCAATGACCTATCGAGGTATGGACAAAATACCCGGTTCATCAGGTTCATAAAGGTTGTTGAAGCATTAGTCAACCTAAATGGCATCACAAGAAACTCATAATGACTATATCGAGTTCTAAAGGCTGTATTGGGAACGTCATCGTTTCTAATCATCACTTGGTAGTAATCAGACCTTAGATCAATTTTCGAGAACACACAAGCACCACAGAGATGATCAAAGAGATTATTGAGACGAGGTAACGGATAACGTTTTTTAATCGTCACCTGATTCAACTGCCTGTAATCGATGCATAGCCTTAAAATTTTGTCTTTCTTCCTTATGAACAAGACTAGAGCTCCCCAAGGTGAAGTACTTGGCTGAATGAAACCCTTATCAACAAGTTCTTGCAAATGGGTTTTCAACTCTCTTAATTTAGCTAGAGCCATACGATAAGGAATTAAAGAAATAGGATCAATACCTAGAATTAAGTCGATAGTGAACTCCACTTCATGATCCGATGGCAATCTAGGTAAATCATTGGGAAAAATGTCAAGAAAGTGTCTAACTACCTGAACATCTTCCACGCAAGCAGGATTTTCTTCCGTGACCACCACATGAACCAAGTAGCATTGGCAACCTTTCTTCAACAACCATTTTTCCCTCATGGATGAGACAACTCCATGCTTCAAATCGCTTCATTCACCAACAAACGTGACAATAGGCATGTCCGGTCAGTGAAAGGTTATAACATTCTGATAACAATCCAACTTGGTACGATTGTAATGTAACCAATCCATACCCAAGATAACGTCAAAGTTAACAATATCCAAAGGAACAAGATTAGCTGGCATCAGGACGTCCTCGATAAGAACGGGACACCCTTGATACTCTTAACCAACATAGCAAACTTCACCCCTTGGCATCGGGAACTCTAACTCGTAATCGAGAGGAATGAGGTGAGGTTGAGTCTTTTGAGCAAATGTATGGGAAATAACTAAATGACCAAGAATATTCAACGTACCCATAATTAAGAAAAGGTTATTTTGCGCATCCTGCAAGGTAATGTGATTGACTAGGGTCTGAGCTTGTTGTCGGCCTTCTCGACCCTTATTTCCCTAGTTCTGATTTCCTCAACCCTGTATACCTCGACCTTGATTTATCGAATTTGGCTACCTGGTCGATGTGCCACTACTAGAAGTTCCCTTAAAATTCTGGTATTGTGCCCCAGTATACATATGCACTCCACTGCCCAGATATGGTGTATACGGCGTATAGCCCCTTAATATTGTAGATAACTGCTCTGATAATAAGGATCTGGTGGGTATTGATTTGCTCCTCCTGGATAATGAGCTACATCACCCTGATAGTGATAAACACCACCATAACCTGTACGCGCATGGGTACTAGGCCCTGTGATCTGCTGGAGATGAACTGCATATGGTAAGGTAAGAGGCTGAGGTTTCTGCTGATTCTGCCAACAATTATTAGCTCTATGCCCCATCTGTCCACATGTAAAGCATTCTCTATTTCCAACTTTACATTCACCATAATCATAGTTATTGCATATACGACAGTGTGGAACACCAAAAAAATTTGGGTTTCATTGGTTCTGGAAACGGGTATTACCTGTGGCCTTGCCACCTCTCCACGACGTGTTGGAATTCGAACCACCGGTCGATGATCCTGAACTATTTCCACTTCACTTGAAATTCTAGGTTCTTTTAAGGCCAAATGAAGGCTGATCTCTATTACTATTCTTCTTAGCATTACTATTACCTTCCTCATCATCGTCATCATCATCAGGCGTGTTCTCAGAGTGCTTAACCTGAAGTAGAACCTCAAAGAATTGCTAATACGTAGAACAGAGAGTCGAAGTCGCCATAGAAAGCAACCGTTTGTGAATCCCCCTCTTAAAAAGACGGGGCATCTCCTTGGGATTTGCGACAGTCTCAGGACAGTAATGGGATAAATCTGTAAACTTTCGATGATATTTAGTGGCTGACATCTTGCCTTGCCTCAACTCCGAAAATTTATCCTTTTTACGATCTAAGAACTCTGGTGGAATAAATCTAGTTTGAAATAGATGCTTGAAAATATCCCAATTCATGGCATCTTTAGCAGATAATGGGCGTGATTCTTGAGCCTACCAAGATTCTGCTCCCTGACGAAAGAACCAAGTCGCGATCTCGACCCACCTCTCAGCTGGAAAATTCCGTTACCGTTGTATAACTCGGAAGGTCTTCTCAACATGATCGAGCCAAATCTCATATTTCTCTAATCCTTCATTGCCATAGAAATCATTTATTTTCAGGTGGGACACAGTCTCCAAGGTGTTCCTCTGGGAGGACGAAGTGCAAACTGAATGGCATTAGCGATAGCCTTACCTAATTGCCTAAAATCCAAAAAATCAATCTCAGAATGGACATGTGGCTCTCTACGAGGTGGCATGATTCTGACATAAGAGATAAAAAATTATTAGGTCCTATAGCACACACGAGGAATGCAGGATTGCCTAAACCTATGCTCTGATACCAAACCGATACACCCCGACCGGAATCAAGGCATGATGGCCGTCACATGAAAGTGACGTAACCAAAAGTGCAAGTGATGTAAGAAAATTATGAATAAATTAAAATTGAAGCTAGAACTTAATGAAACTAATAAAGTGAGTACGCAGTAGTGGTTAAAACCCATAACTACAAATATTCAGAGCATAGATATCATAAGGGTAAAGCAGTCGAACGAGAGAAGTACTTATTACACAACTAGAGATAAGTTCCTACAATCACATGAAGCTAGCGCTATGCGCAGTCACCTACGAGTCAGAACTACTTATTGCAGTCTGTACGACAGGCTAACACCTACTTGGATCCAAGGCGAGCGTGCGGTACTGGGAGGTGAACATACACATGAAGGCTAGCTTGGCTTCGACTGAGCACTCACCTGGGGTGTACCAATGATGAGCAAACTATATGTACGCATGCCATAATGATCCAACCAATTCAATTCACAACATAACCTTACCTGGACTTACTTATACGTCTCGTGGTACTTAGCATTTCAAACATTCACAACAATTATGAGCTGGTAAAATGCATATGAATATGCCACAATCGAAGATAAAAATCTCAACCACATAACAGAATTTTTAAAATTATATAACCCATGGCATAATATGCATAAAATAGTTTAAAAGAATTTATGGAAACTATTGAGTTTATATATATACAAAAACAAAATGCCTACTCACTGGTATGTCGCGGGATCGTAGCCCCTAGTCTTGCTCATCCACGTACGTCTTCAGGGTAAGTTTCCCCTCTATGCAAAACAACTATTTATAATTAATTAATAGGACATATACATAAAAACTAGGAAAAACTTCCCATAATTTGCTCAAGCGGAGGGTTTGAATATTTGAAATCGATATACTCGACGTCACGAACCTACATAAATTTTCAAAATAATTTTTGGACACCGGACGTGCCCTCACACGCCGGGCACGCGCAGCACGTGTGATCCGTGTGACTAACGGCGTTAGGAATATTCCGTTAAAACCTTAACAGAAGTTAACGGAGTTACCTGATGCTATTAGAATATTCAGTAATGGTCAACGGAATATTTTGTCATCTTCTCCAGTGGTCCTCCCCGGTCACTGTCATCTGCCACCGTCTGAACTCGCCGGAAACTGGAAAATTTCGCTGGTTTCTGAAGAAATGTCAAACCTTTATAACGTTTCCATTTCTGAACCTTTTTTAACGAAATCCATATGGATTTGAAGCTTAAGAAGAGTATAACAACGTTATAACTTCCAAAAGTCCAAAAGTGGACGGGAAATGGCCTGAAAATGGCTCAAAAGTCTTGGCCAAAACTTTGCTCCTTGAACCCGTGTACTTCCGAGGTTATTTCTTCTTCAAACTTGTCCTAGGAGCCTCGGGGAGTTGTAAGGAAGCGTCCTCACATCCTAAAATCTTGTAACTCAGTTGGGATCACGACAATACCAACTCGACCGAGTCGGAGCTTCCGAGTTACTCTGCGTTGATCACTCAAAACTCAATCGTTCGAGAATCGGTTGGTATGGTTGTGTTCGTGAGTTCGAGAGGATCATGATGGTGGTGATTGCTGGTTCAATATGTGGAGTTTGGACTTCGAACCTGCTAGTTGCAAAGAGAAGAGAGGTTTCGAGGAGAGAGAAAGTGTGTGTCAGCTCTAGTTGGGCAGTGAAATGGGAGTGGGTATCTGATTGGTTGCATGATGGAGGGAGAGAAAATAATTGGTGCAAAGGTGTAAGGCACGGGTCACCCTTTTTAAGAAGAAAATGGATAAGGTTTGTACAGAGAAATCAGACATCATGTATCCAAAACAGTGTTTCTAGCATTGGTAAAATTAATGCACACTAGTTACAACGAGTACAAATTAATTACGATAGCAAGAATAATAATTTAAGAGCGAATAAATACGTCCACATCACTTGCCAACAAGGGTATAAATAGTACGTTACATATTTGAGGAGAAATTACATAAAAAATTAAGGATGAGTCGTCACATAGTGTAAATGAGTATTTATCATTAATAGCCAAAATTTGACTCTTAATTTCATAAATGTCTGATTTTATTTCAAATATGGCAAAACACATATATAAATTTACCCAAACACCCTCAGATGCAAAAACAGAAATTCACAAGTTCTAATGCAGAACCTGCTTTCCTTGTGTCATTGAATGCAAAGGCATTGCTCTATCTACTATATATAAGGGACAACTTTGTTTGGGAAAAACCATAATCTTTTGGAAAGTGATATGAAGTTGTTTATCAGATGAAAAGTTCTTCATGGGTGCTTGCTCAAAATTGAGTTTATAAAAGGAGAATCAATGATTTTTTGCAAAGAAGATGTTCGGATACATATTTATAAGAGGAGAATCAATGATTTTGATTAGAGTATATTTTCTGTCAAAAAATTACAACTGGAAAAAAAAAATAGGAATTTTGAGAGAGAAAGAAGTGGAAGACAATTCAAGAAATGTGGACAAAGCATCGCTTGATAAAATTGTATCCATGATAGTTTTGTAAATCGCAAAAATGACTTTTGAATTTGAAAGTTTGATGGGTAGTTGGTATGCAGGTCTACAGTTTTCCCCTCCAAGTCTAAGGGTTGCAGAACATCAAAAGGGTTTTGGTTTTGGGTGTAATTGGGTTAAATAATAAGCATGTTTGTGTCTATTTAAGTGAACTTTTTGTTATATTTGAAAGTTTTTATAAAAATTAATATTTTTGAACTTAAGAGCCAAATTTTGGCTATTATTGATAAAAACTCTGAGTGACAACCCACGGCAAAACATGAAGTGAAGGAAAATGTGGGACAGTAAAAAAAAAGGGAAAATAAGAAGGAAAAAAAAATAGGAAACATTAGATTGATCCATGGTATATATTAATTAGTAAAAATAATAATTATGAGAATTTTAAATATAAAAAAAATGATAAAAGATTATATTTAAGACTTGTCACGTAGTGAGTTTTGAATGGATTGTAGTGCCACGTAGCGAAATCTACTGGCAAGCCAAGTCCTACAAAAGTTTTTCTCCTATTTTATACCCCTAAACACTACAAACAAAACCCTTTTCAGACAAAAGGATTTGGTCGCCCAAGATTTTACCCGACAGACATTCGTTGGGCCAAGTTTGTTGCATAGAACCCGTCACTCAAACATTTCTCAACAAAAATTTAATTTTTGTCGTGTGAAGTGTGTTGACCAACTTGGGTTGACAAAATAATGCGCCCGGCGATATCATTTCGATGGTTTCTGGAAATCAAAAAATTCAAAATATTTGGCCTAATGAACTGGTCCAAGGCCAATTAATTTAAAGAAAAAAAAACTAAAAAATACATGCTCAACGAATGTATTCGTTGGGCAAAAGTGCAGAAGTTTTAATTTCTTTTAAAAAAAATCGTAATTTAACTAATTAATTATATTAATCTACGAATATAAAAAAATATAATACTAAAAAATATTTATTTATATGAAACTGAATATTCGTACAAATGTATGTAAAATGTCCTAAATTACTACTAGTGGGTTGGCTGGTAGGATGGCAGCTGAAGGTCGTCAGAGGATCGGCGATGTGAGTGCCAAAGCTATCATTGCATGCGCTATACTAGCAATGTAGCATCAAAGCTCCTCATCTCGATGATGCGCTGCTTCTTCCCAAGCTTCTTCTCTCAGGTGCACTTCTTCTCGCTTGTGTGCAACTTCTTCTTGCTCGCGTGCAACTTCTTCTCGTTGGCTCGCCAACTCCATCTCCAACTGTTGCAGTCTGGAAAACGTCATGCTCGAAAACTGAAAGCTTGATGAAGAATGTAACGACTTGTCCCAAAAAATTACGGTTTTTATAATTTTAAAATATGAAATTACGAAAATGCCTTTCTAAGTAAAATATTGACTTTTGTTGACCGCCTTGTCGTGTCACGTAAAATCCGTTTTCTTGGCATATCGTTGTAGTACTTGTTGTTACAAACGCGTGGGTGCAAGTGGAACATAGTTTGGAGCTATAACGAAGGAGTTATTAACGAACGAAATTGAGGATAAAATGGTCATTGACCATAAATATGGAAGGCTCCAGATTTTACTGGAGTAGTGAGATGATGCCACGTGTGTGGCTGGGATAGAAAGGAATGAAGACAAATGAGATAGAAGAAAAATGAGAGAAATGAGGGGGGAGTTGCCCAATCAGGAATGAGGATAGGAGAGAGTGAACCAATCAGAAAACAAAGAAAGGAGAGAAAGGAGAGAGTTGAGGGAGTAGCCAAATGGACCCTTTACCCTTGACCCGTTACACAACGATACGACCTAAGTTCCGAAAACTTTTCCCGACGGTTTTCTGTCCATTTTTCCGATGAGTTACGGCCTTCCACCTCTACCAAACGATTCATTGTATTTCCTTTTTTCCATTTCCACCCAAAACCCAGTTCCCTTAACCCCCAATTTGAGGAGAACGAAACCCGTAGGTTCCTAAGGGGTCACGTCGATAACCTCTAATCCTGCAGGTTCCAACCACCACTACCACCACCACCAAACCATTCCTCCAGAGGCCAAGAACAAACCCCAAACAACCTTAGAGGCAGCGAAGAACCGGAGAAGTCGAATCGAAGCACACCCATTTCTAGGGTTTCTGGCAGTCTAAGGGCGATTTCACGCATTTCTCGACCGAATTAGACTTCTGCCCAGGTATGAAATTTGGGAATTTTTGGGTTGTTCAATTTTTCAGCGAGTCGAGGTTGCCGGTGACGTCATCCTCGCTAGCTTGAGCGGTTCCTGGGTAACAAAATATCTGTGAGTGGACCTCTTTCTAACTTATATGTTTTTATAAAATATTAGCTTAACATGCATTTTGATATTTTGTGATCTAAATATGTTTTATAATGTGCTTTCGAAATTCTATAATTATGATTTACGAAATAGTCATGACTTATCGATATTACGATTTACGAACGAATATGAATTACTGGGTTTTACATATATGGATTTTGAATATATGGATTCCTATGGATTTTGGATATGATTTACATTACGAATTTACGAGTATGAATTATCATGGAATTATAAGATGAAGTTTTGAGCTTTTGAACTCCAGAGATTTGATATGAGATTTTGAGATATGTTTTTGGTATTCATCTAGTGGGTTATCATACAGCACATCCACACAACACGGGTATAGATGTCTATGGCCATATGACACAGTTGATGAGGAGGAGTGAGATATGACATATGATATACCCCCAGCTTCACTGCCGAAAGCAATGTCGGACAGATTCACTAGCCACGGCTAGTGTCAGTGTGTGATGTTATATATTTCTTCTCTGGCATAATCCGGAGTCGTACACCTTCACCTTCGGGTGATGGGGCCTACCATGTTTCTTCATTGGCGTAATCCAGTGTCATACAACTTCACCTTCGGGTGATGGACAGGTACTGCCTTTGGGCAACTATGATACCCCTAGTTGAGTACATCACGGATTCGAGTTACAAATGTTTTACAAATGTATTTCGTGCATGCTAAGATTTTCAGAAAACTTACTATATGTAGTATTATATATGTTTTCAAAACAGGAGGTTATTATGTTCAGAAATAAAATGTTTTCCTATTATTAGCATTATTATTATTATAAACATTGGTCCACTCACCTCTTCTGTTTTGCGCCCCCTTAGGAGTTAGGATTAAGGCACGTGATCCCGGCGTTAAGACTCTACGGTATAGGTATCAGTCCCTTGTTCGTATCTTTTCCCCAGTAATCCTTCCATATTATTCTTAGTAGTTGTATACTCTGAACACAATTCTGTTTTGGTTTAATTTGTTCTATTTACGTATTCTTAATGGTATACGTGTTTAAAATGGCTTCGTCACCCTCGGGTGTCGGCCAACACGTGCATACCCTGATATTTAGAGATATCGGGGTTAGGGCGTGTCAAAGAAGATATCTTGAGGTCCCAAACCCGACTCACTCATAGGTCGCGGAAAGAAGATCTCTTGAGGTCTCAAACCCGACTTGCTCATAGGTCGCGGAATTCTTTGCCTCTCCACATACCAACCCCATCCATAAACAACTGTAGAGATACCTGTAAATGTTGAGCACTTTTAGGCCCACATAATGGTGTTGGCCGGTAAAGAAGCCATAGAAAGCCCAAGGGAGATTAAGAAGCCCAAGGTCCAATGGGCATAGGAGAAGATACTCCCAAGCGCTAAAGTCGACCGCCTATAAGTTTAGCTCAACTAGGATATGTAAAGAGCTTTTCGACTGCCAGGGGCATATGGGCAGTTTAACAACTATATGGCACAAGTCTCTACGAACATGCTTACCCAAAAGTCAATCAGGTCAAATCACGGATCACAGTTAGTAGCAAAGACCTTGGATGGGACGTAAAGGTGGTCGGAATGGCGCTTGAAGAGACAGTGTTGGATAACCAAGGCCGAGCAGGGTGCTCGGCTTGCATCATTCTGAAAGGACGCACCATCTTGACTGAACATGTATCACTTCACCACCTAATGTCTATTTATTAGTGTTAAATGACATAACATGATGAGGTAACATACTAAAAAATGTGCATGTTAATGGCTCGATATGTTTAACGCACTACAAATTTTAAAAGAAGAAAAGCGGCCTTTCAATTTGCAAAAATCACAAACTTCAGTTAAAATTGATTAAAAACATCAAAATACACTTCAATCACAAGTCATTTGGTGAACAAGGATTTTAGCACTATGGTATACCCACATCTAGACAATGCTTTTACAATATCATGGACAGTGACAAGGCCTTTAGTCCTTTCATTCGTAACATCTTTTTAGGAACAGCTAAAACATACGACATGCCGACAGCTAAAACAAACGACATGCCGACTACAGTGCTGTTGCAGTTCCACGGATAGTGACATCGGCCTCTACTATGCAAGCATCCTTCACCAAAAACCCATTACCTGCCTGACTGAAGGTGTCCAGTTTAAGGAAGGTAGGCCAACCGAAATCCCGAGTTGAGGTACTGAACCAGTTGTTTGCTACACATAATACACCCTCATGTTATGAAGGATGCATACAATTAAACACTGAAATAGGACAATCTTTACCTTTTAAGCACTCATGTTTGGCATGCATTTGATCTACAATGCGCATGGAAAACTCTGCAAATACTTTGGAACCAGAAAGTTTTTCCGGATCATCCAATTCCAAGAAAAGAGAAATATGAGTACCCTTTCCTTTCTTATGTCCCTTAGGATAGAGCACTATCTTCCTGCAACATTGGGAAGAATATGATGGCTTTTTATTGCATATCTCGCATTGGAAGCAAAATTTCAACAAGCTTTACGGTGATCACATCTAGTGCGAAACTTATGTAGTTAAAATTGCATATATAGTTTGAAACTCAAAAATCATTCCTTTTACTATGTTGGGGAAAAATTGACTTCAGCTAATAAAGGTGATTATCGTGCAGGTAAAAAAGGATGAGTGTTAAGAGATTATACAGTGGATAACAAATTTAACATTCTCTTATCAAGGGTATTAATATAAAGGGCCTAGCAGAGATACCAATTCCGTTCTCTGGCAATGAATGGTTCTGATTTGTAGGGGTCAGCACCTAACTTTGAAAAGTTCTCAACCTTCCAAACATGCTTGCACATAACAGCAACCTTGACCATCGATATTGACTCTCCTTTGCGAGCTCTTCTTTCTTTACAAACAAAGACCTCAGCTCCAATCACACAGGAATCATCAATGACATATCCGTTGGAAGCATCAGTAAACGATTTAAGAGTGATAAGCCTATCAAATCCCGAATAACGCATTACCCCATGGAAACACTTTTCCTTTTTATTGGCATCTATGGAATATGCAAGGTTCAAAATAATGATCAGAAAATGAGCAGTGACCATTGCAACTTGCAAACAAGAAAAATTTCAGGTCTATGAATATGTTCACTTAACGAGACGTAATTTTTGAAGTAGGTATAATGTACCTTGAAGAACCAGGAACATTCCCTTATTCTGATCAAGTAAAAAGAACCTGAAATTAACATATACTTCGAATCCAGTCTGAAGTGAATCAGCTCCAACCATTTCCAAGTAAACAGAGATGTGGCCTTCCACATTTTTCTTCTTGTTTCCATTCGGGTAGAGCACTAGTTTCCTGAGAGCAAACATACAGAATGCCTTTTTTACCAGCTTACACAGCACATGATATACGAAACACATTATTGCGTTACAAAAAATGAAAATGTCATAGAACTAATGTCAGACAGCGAGTGTGGAACATAAGTTTGCAGAAGATGATATTAAACTCAAACTTCAGCAGAAGATATAATGAGGGATTTACCATTTGTATCCTCCAGCTTCAAATTCTCCCGACTCATATTTGTCCACTGAAATTTTGGTTAGCCATGAAAATGACCCGATTTTCAGAGAGTAATGAGTTGGAGCTGAATCTGAATATGATATCGAAAACCCTGAAACAGAAAAGTGTTGATGCAAGCATATATCAGGCATCTATCGCATACAACAATATCCGGAAATCTGAAAACCGGCAATATAAAGCAGATAAAGTATCTAACCATTTTGTTGAAACGGATAACAAGCCATGGCAATAAAACTGAAATTGATTGACAAACTGGTAAGGCTAAACAGTTATCTTTTGCTTCAAGAGGAGCTTACCTATATATATAATGTCATTAAAGAAGGAAATACAAGCATCCAATGAAGAGATTTTTCAGTATGCCCCGAATACAGGATAGTACGCCACATGTCATTATACACTTCAAAAAAATACTTCTCTTCAATTGTATAATGCTATATGGTGTACCACCTTATGTTCCGGCACATTGAAATGCAATGAGCATGCTGCATATTGGACGAGATATGTCTTTTCATCTCTCTATATTGTACTCAATAGCTTCATGCATTGTGGATACCTTGGATTTGGTCTCTCAATACTGTACACAATAGCTTCATCCATTGTATAAAGGAAGACACGTACACTTTAATCTTCAAAAAGGTCTTTCTTCAAATTCCCACACAAAGCCCGCAAAGCTTTCTTCCCAAGAGGCATTATTCATGCCCATTAAAATGAAATTTTGAAACTTTGAATAGCAACATAACTTGAACCCGAGGCGCTGAACCAATTATAATCTAGAAGAATACGAAAATGTTCTCAGTTACTCCTGTTGCGATTATAGATTTAAGCACTGGTTTGGAGGTCCATTGAGAAATATTGGAAGCCAACTTCAACTTTTTCCTTTTTGCTGTGACTTTTTCTTTTTGTTTTGCTGTTAACTTTTTCTTTTTGTTTTGCTGTCAACTTTTTCTTTTTGCTTTTCTCCTTTTTTCTTTCGCTCATAGACATAGTCATTCCAACGTAAAAGGTACGAGAACTTAAGTTCTTATACAATTAAAGTTGTTATGCTCCGATCCCGAAACATAACTAAAAACAAACCAATAGTTCAACAACGTAAGAACCTTTCATTTTGTTTTGTGGCTGCACCTAACCTAACGGTTAGACTACTTACTTACCGTATGAAGAGATTAAGCCAATCATAGTTCACCATTTTGTTAATCTCAAAAAATTCGTATTTGCAATGACCTCCAAAAATTCTTATGGCATTATCTACTAGGAAAACATAGAGCTTTAGACAATTCCTGGACAACTCACAATCCATTACGAATAACATTTCAATAACTCTGATTCGTGCATGGTTTTTGCCTATGTATTTGTGCAATCGAGCTCTATTCAAAAATACTAAGAGTGACCCCAAAAGGTCTACGGATTTTTAATAACTAATTACGAAAAACCGAACTTTGTAACTCTAAAATTAATAAAAATTAAATTGAATTCCCAAAAATTCGAAATACGAAAAATTTGACTCAACTCAACTTTAAATCATCCTCAAATAAACTCAACTTTAATTCATCCTCAAATGTACAATATAAAGTGAATACACAAGCATGGATTAATTACAAATACACATCATTTACTCTTTCAGCCAATGAACCTAATGTAGAAAAGTCAATGAACCTAATGTAGAAGAGGCAATGAACCTATGTAGAAGATTTAATGAGCCTAATTATTCAGGGGACCTAAATAACACTCACCCTCTAATTGCTTTAACAGATTTCTGTGAATGATGGCTCAAGCCACTTTTGTAGGAGAAGAGAGGGGCTTTTAACAGGTTCTTTCAGATCATCCAATTCCAAGTAGAGAGACGTATGATTACCCTTTCCTTTCTGATTTCCCTTAGGATAGAGCAGTAGCTTCCTGCAACAGCCATCACATGAAGAGTAAGTGTACATTTCAAGATTACATAAACATCCTACCTTAATTTAAAACAACGGTTCTCTACACATTGGAGGAAAAATTTAACAAGATATTTACCAATACTTTTAAGAATAATGCAAAAATCGTTATCAACACATTGAAGAAAAAATTTGACAAAAGGTGATTTAGATCTATTTTGATAAGATATAGTAAATGAATTGTCGAGAGTGAAATCTTTTATCATCGGATATACCACTTCAAGCCTTCAGCAGTGAATACTTCTGAGTAGTAGCTCTCAGCATCTGACTTTGAGAAGTTCCCAACCTTACATGCTTGCGCATAACAGCATTCTTGATCATTGATAGACACTCTCCATTTCCTGTTCTTCTTTCTTTACAAACAAAGACATCCGCTCCAAACACAGGTATCATCCATGAGATATCCGTTAGAAGCATTAATAAAAGCTTTAAGAGGAATAAATCGATCATAAACCGAATAAGGCATCATCCCGTGAAAACATTTTTCCTTTTCTTTCGCATCTAATCAATGCAACATGAAAAATGGTTCAGAAAAATTAAAAGGAATAACACGCTCCGAGAACATGAAAAAAATCAACTCCTCACACATTCACTTGTTGAGATAAATTTGAAGATAGAATTGTAGACATCGAAATTTCGGTAAATAAATGTTGACCGATAAATCAAAGTTTCAACACTCATGTATTACATAATTTTTACACGTAGCATGTGACTCAACGAAAATTGAAATGAGTTGGAAAAGTCATCAAATAGGACACGTGTCAACACCTGGCAGAAACGACTTATTTCATCTGGGATATTATATTCAAAATTAGGCCTTGGAAAATTCTATAAATACAAGCCAATTTCATTCATAAAAAGGGAACCAATTCATATTACACCTTGAAGCTCTGAAGCTCTGAAACTCCGAAGCTCTCAAGCATCCAGGTTCCCGAAGAATCAAGAAAGTGTTCTTCGTTCTTCGTTCATCGTTCTTCCAAGATCAAGCTCCAACGGCCCTTTGGATCAACAATCATCCACCAATTCAAGATCAAGCCCCGACGGCCCTTGAAGAAAGTTTCATCGTTCATCATCCGTTCATCCTAAGATCAAGCCCCAACGGCCCTTTGGATCAACAACATCAACAAATCCACACAACTGTTCATCCTAAGATCAAGCCCCAACGGCCCTTTGGATCAACAACGTCGACAAATCCACACACACATCCAACCGTTCTTCAAGATTAAGCCCAAAAGCCCTTGAAGATCTGTTCATCACTGTTTCTTCAAGATCAAGCCCAAAAGCCCTTGAAGATCCGTTCATCACCGTTATTCAAGATCAAAGCCCCAACGGCTCCTTGAAGATCCGCTCAAATCCACCTTCAAAGATCAAGCCCACGGCCCTTTGAAGAAACTTCCAACAGTTCATCCAAGATCAAGCCTCAACAGCCCTTGGATCAACGAAACATCCACAAATCAATACCTTACGAAGATCGAATCAGAGGATCAAAATAGAGAGAGATTGTAACCTAAAATCATCAAATACAAATATTTGTTTGTGCACGTTGTTCTTGTCTCTTTCGTTTCAGGAATTTTCCGTGTTTACAAATTGGCACGCCCAGTGGGACCATCTCTGCCTCTCATCTCTTTCTCCGTTCAAGAAATTCAAGCGCACTGCCAAAATTAATGGCATCAAGGACGGCTCAAACTGTTCCCGCAACCGGCGCAAAGAACAAGAGCATCATCGTCGCAAGTGGTGTCACTTTGGGCATCACGACTCGAAGCATGGCAAAAGCTAGTTCTGCCGCCTCTTTCACCTCTGCATCAATAGTACGAAGGGAACAAGAGCACCCAAGGCACGAGCCTTTGATCACCTTAGCCTCACTAAGGGCACTAAGGGGGGAAAGACCAAGGGAATACTCCGAATCCATGCTCTCCGATGACGATTCAAGCGGCAGCTCAGCCATGCAAGTCATAACCGCTAGAGCAACTTCAATCGATGAACAGCTTGCTCAAATGAATGAAGCAATCGTAAGACTAACTCGAACTGTGGAAGAAAAAGACTTGCAAATCGCGGCATTAGTCAACCGACTGGAGGCGCAGGACAGCGAGAAACCCGACTCGGAGGATGATCCACTAAAGGGAGGATCTGGTGGAGACGAAGAACCCCCGGTGAAGAAAATCGATGGGAAGCCGAAACCAGACCAAGCAGCGGCGCTCATGGGATCTCTCTCTATCCAGCAGCTGCAGGAGATGATCACCAATACCATCAAGGCACAGTACGAAAGGAGCTCCCATGCCTCCACGTTGTACTCAAAGCCTTACTCCAGGAAGATCGACGCCTTGAGGATGCCGAAGGGCTATCAACCGCCAAAGTTTATGCAATTCGACGGAAAAGGAAACCATAAGCAACATGTCGCACATTTCGTCGAAACCTGCAACAATGCAGGGACAGAGGGAGATTACCTCGCTAAGCAGTTTGTGCGCTCGCTGAAAAGAAACGCCTTTGAGTGGTACACATACCTAGAACCTGAGTCCATCAACAGCTGGGAACAATTAGAGCGGGAATTCCTCAACCGCTTCTATAGCACCCGCCACACCGTGAGCATGCTAGAGCTGACGAGCACGAAGCAATGGAAGGAAGAACCAGTCATGGACTACATCAACCGATGGCGTAATCTAAGCCTCGACTGTAAGGACAGACTCTCTGAGATTTCTTCAATTGAGATGTGCATCCAAGGCATGCAATGGGGTTTGCAATACATCCTTCAAGGCATTAAACTGCGAACCTTCGAGGAATTGGCCACTCGCGCCCATGACATGGAGTTGAGCATCGCCCATCATGGGAAGAAAGAACCGATCGCCGACTACAAGAACGACAAAGTTTTTGGGACAAAGGTGGAAAAGGTTGCATGGAAACCCACCAAGGAAGCGATGACGGTCAACACATCTCTCGTCAAAATATCCACACGAGGCAAGGCGATTCAAACTGAAGCTTTTCATGATCAAGAGATGCGTAGACGCACTTTGAAGGAGCTTGAGGAGAAGACTTATCCATTCCCCGACTCTAATGTGGTTGCCATGCTAGATGACCTGTTAGACAAGAAGGTGATCAGTTTGCCTGAGTGCTGTAACACCCGCCCCCACTTATAAAATTATATGTGTGTAATATTCCCTAAATATTATAAATCTATCAATTTTACCCTTTTTGGACTACCCTATCAGGATCTAAGTTTTGGATCCTTCTTTCTTTTCAAACTGCCACGTGGCAGCTCCCTAACAATTTCCCTGTCTTCTCTCTCTGTCCCCCCCCCCCCCCCGTGACTCCTTCTTTCTCTTCTTCTTTTTCTGTTTTCTTTTCTTTCTTCTGTCTGTCTCTCTGTCCCTCCCGACTCTATCTCTTTCTCTCGTCTCTCTCTCTCATAGCTCCCTCATCTCTCTTCTCTGCAGCACCCCGCACGCACGCACCCGTCTCCCCCGCGCGAAGAAGACCCATCTCCTTCTTCTCTCTCCCTCTGTCCCGTGCTGCGAGCCCAGAAACCGGAGAGGAACTCCGGCGAAACCTTTATTTTCCCGGTTGGGTAAGCTCCAAACCTTCACTTTTTCGTCCTAAGATCTGGTGAATGAGTTTTAATGGAGGTTATTGTGTGATTTTCGAGGTTTTTAGGACGAATCGAAGCCGGGTGTAAGCACACCCAACTCCGGCGATCCCGAGGGTGTCGGGGCTTTTTCCGGCCATCTCCGGTCGTTCCACGACGAAAGGAAGGTATAAAAACACTCCCTTCGTCTTGCTCTTCGTTTTGGTACCTAGATCGGACTTTAGGGTGGTGTGTGGTAGTTGGCCGGAGCTGTGAAGCTCCGGTGGTGGTGCTCCGGTGAGGCCAGGCCTCCCAGGCCGGTTTCGAACAGCAGGCGGGCCTTAGGCCCGTGTGGTGAGGCCAGCCCAATCCAACCCATTTCCTTTTAATTGTTTAAATTAATTTCTGTTATAGATTAAGGCCCTTGGGCCGGTTATGTTTAGGGCATTAGGCCCGTGTGTGTAGCCCAAGCAGATTAGGCCTTGGGCCAATCTGAGTTCGGTTTTCAACCCAAAACCTTTAAGGCCTTTCGGCCCAACCCAAATTCAAAGCCCAGTGGACTTTGACCTCTGACCAGTTGACTGTTGACTGTTGACTTGGTCAACGGTCAACGTTGACTCGGTCAATGGTCAGAGTTGACTTTGACTTTGACTTTGACTTTGACCGGTCAACGGTCAACGTTGACTTTTTGAGTTGACTTTTCGGGGTTTCGTTCAGGACCTCTCCTAGGCTAATTTCGACGTCCTGGACCCGTTTTTGAAGTCCGTTTTCCCAAATTCAATCGTTTGAATAGAGTTTGACCAAAGGTACTCCTTTGTGTGAATAGGTGCAATTATTAACGGTGATTCTGTTATACCTTCTTGGTATAGCTTTGCACCGTCGGTGTACGGTGAGTGGACCCCTTCAAAATCATGTTTTAACAATAGAAATGCATACATGAAAAGCATGATTTAATACTTATGTTTTACGAAGTACTTTATGAGATATATGCTTACTGAGGCTAGATTGAATTATTACTATTTTTCCTATAACCCATGTTCTTATAGAATATCCGATGGATGACGATATGATATTAGAACATGTTTAGAACACCTCTTTGTAGTATAGATGATGGATGACTTTATACTACGAAGTTGTTTTTCAATATGTTTATGCTCAATGGTTTTGTACTTACCTAGTGGTCCTTTCCGCTACGGGACGTAGGGATAGATTTCGGTCCGTCCCGGGCGACGGTTTGGTGTTGGCATAGGGCCTGGAGTGTGTTTCCTCTGGCTATTTAGCACAGAGACGGGGAGCCGGCATGGGGCCTGTAGTGTATTTTCCTCTGATTGTCTGTTCAGAGACGGGGAGCCGGCATGGGGCCTGCAGGTTATCGGACAATTCACTAGTGTTTATTACTTATACAAGTTATGAATTTGAGATATTGCACGGCATGCTAGGTTTCGGAAAATCTATTTTGATCATGATATATATGTTTTCATAAAACCTGGGGGTTAGTATGTTGATAACTGTTTTATTATATTTATATCAAATTGGTCCACTCATGTTTGTTTTGCGCCCCCTTCAGGACCTACGAACGAGGATTACGATATAAGCTACGAGGCCTTTCCCTACCAGTGATCCAGTGCTATACTTCTTCTGCTTCGACATCTTTTGTAATATAGCACATCTCTATCTTAAATTATGTTTGTACTCTGTAATAGACGTATGCTCTGACATTATGCGTGGATCCTAATGTTGTTAATTAGAAGTTGATTTGGTAGTATTATTGTGGCTAGTCTTGCTGCCTGTTTTAGTTTATTTATGAGTTTTTACTTAAATTAATGGCTTTCGTCACCCTTTGGGTGTCGGCCAGCACGTGATCATCCCGATGTCACGAGGACATCGGGATCGGGGCGTGTCAGATTGGTATCAGAGCATGATTCATTCAGAGCATACTTAGGATTCTTTTCCACCATTTGGTAATTATAATTCCCCTTATATCCTTAATTTTCTGTTGTTCTAAATCTTTCTTGTTTCTTATCAGAATTATGGATCCCGCTGGTGGGCATGTACCTCGTCGAGCTCGTTCTGGTATAGGGGGAGGACTTGAGCAATTGGCTAATGTTTTGCGAACTGCCCTTACTGGTAGATCATCGAATCGCACCTATATTGAGATTGCTACCAGTCATGGTATTCCAGAGCTTAAGGTAGTGGGAGCCTGTCCGGAGGCTGAGGAATGGTTAGAACAGGTGGAAGATACTCTGGAGGGTATGAGATGTCCACCAGGTGAGTGGGCGGAGACTGCTGGGTTTTTTCTTAAGGGTCCTGCAAAGATTTGGTGGAAAGGAGTGAAGCATTCTCGTCCACGAGGCACTTCGATGACTTGGGTGGCATTCCGGAAAGCTTTCAGTGCACATTTTCTGAGTCCCAGTTATCAGTTGAGGATGAGACAACAATTTCTGGAGTTTCGTCAAGGCGATCTGAGTATCACAGAGATGGATAATACTTTTCGACGCCTGTCGAGACACCATCCGGTGACTTATGATAACCCGAGTGAGAAGATGGTTCAGTTGCTGGTTTGTTTGAACCCTGATTATCGTGAACGAGTGGCAGCCATAAGGCACAGAAGTTATGAGGAAATGATTGAGACTTGTTTGAGGATTGAACAATCTAGGTGGGAGACTCAGCACCAGGAGGAGCAGGCGCAGTATCAGGAACCACCCAGATATCAGGAACAACCTCGGAACCAGAACCAGAGAGGTCGTGGTTTTAGATCTCGGAGTGTGAGGGAATCTGGTAGCTCTTCTAACTTTGTTGGCCCTAGACACTCTCATTCTTTCAAACGTTAGGGTCAAGGTTCAGGTTCTTCCAGCGAGGGTTCGGGTAATGAATCAGGGAGACGATCTTTCAGTCATTTCCGGTCGCAGGTTACATGCCACAGGTGTGGAGGCATGGGACATATTGCCAGATTTTGCCCTTCAGGACAGCCTGCTGAGAGTTATGCATCGGTGCCGAGTTATGGTGGAGGGAGTAATCCGAGTTCTAGCTATGGAGGTAATTACACTCAGAGCTATGGTGGAAGTGGAAGTGGAAGTCAGAATACCCAATTTTCCACTCAGAGACAGCCGCAACAGTTTGGTGCAGCTTCGAGTAGCCGCTCTCAGGGGAATCGAGCAGGCCGTAATAATCAAGGTTTCAGAGCTCGTGGTAACCGTAACAGTGGTGGAGGACGTCAGTTTCATGGACGTATCAACGCCATGACACAGCAGGAGGCTGATCAGGATCCTCAAGTCATTACCGGTATGTTACTTATTTGTGGTAATTGGGCGAGGGTTCTAATCGATCCGGGTGCTACTTTTTCTTTTGTGTCTTCATCTTTTGCACCGAATTTAAATGCACCACCTACACCTCTTGGTTATGATATGCTTGTGCAAATGCCGCAAGGGGATCTGTTTTGTGCTCAGTGGGAGTATAAAAGTTGCCTAGTGGTAGTGGAAGGGGAAATGATGGAGGCTAATCTGGTCCCTTTTCATTTGGCGGAGTTCGATGTGATTTTGGGGATGGATTGGCTATCCAGGCACCGGGCCTATGTCGCATGTTGGGAGAAATCTGTGACGTTCAATCGACCTGGACGACCGTCAATCACATTTCAGGGTGAGCGACGAATCCTTCCTAATAGTATTATTTCCGCTATTCAGGCTACTAGATTGTTGAGTAGGGGATGTGTGGGATTCTTAGCCCATGTAGTAACGAGGGATAAATCTTCGTTACGTCCTAAGGATGTGCCAGTGGTGAAGCATTACACCGATGTTTTCCCGGAGGATTTACCAGGGTTACCGCCTGCGAGGGAAATTGAATTTACCATCGATTTACTTCCAGGAACAGACCCTATCTCTTTAGCACCTTATCGAATGGCACCGGCGGAGTTGAGGGAATTGAAGGTTCAACTTCAGGAGTTGGTGGATAAAGGTTACATCCAATCCAGTATGTCTCCCTGGGGTGCTCCTGTTTTATTTGTTAAAAAGAAGGATGGATCGATGAGACTTTGCATCGACTATCGGCAGTTAAACCGGGTGACGGTGAAGAATCGTTATCCTTTGCCTCGGATCGACGATCTGTTCGACCAGCTGAAAGGTGCTCAGATATTCTCTAAGATCGACCTTCGCTCAGGTTATCACCAGTTGTTAATTCGGGAGGGAGATGTACCGAAGACTGCTTTCCGCACTAGGTATGGACACTTTGAATTTCGTGTCATGCCTTTCGGACTGACGAATGCACCTGCAGCGTTCATGGATTTGATGAACAGAGTTTTCAGACCGTATTTGGATCGGTTTGTGATTGTGTTCATTGATGATATTCTGATCTTTTCCAAGAGTGTCAGCGAGCACAAGAAGCATTTGAGGTTGGTGTTGGAAAGGTTGAGCAGTGAGCAGTTGTATGCTAAGTTTAGCAAGTGTCAGTTCTGGCTAACCCAAATTAGCTTTCTCGGTCATGTAGTATCTGCTGAGGGGATTAGTGTGGATCCTCAGAAGGTGTCAGCAATAACTACGTGGGAGCAACCGAGGAATGTTACTGAAGTGAGGAGTTTTCTAGGTCTGGCTGGCTATTACCGAAGATTTGTTAAAGGTTTCTCAGCCATTGCCTTACCTCTGAATAAGTTGACTCGAAAGGAAGTGGAGTTTAAGTGGGATGAAGATTGTGAGCGGAGTTTTCAGGAACTGAAGCGATGTCTTACTCAAGCTCCCGTTCTTACTCTTCCAGACGATAGCGGTGAGTTTGATATCTACACGGATGCATCACTATCAGGTTTGGGTTGTGTACTGATGCAGCATGACAAAGTCATTGCTTATGCTTCCAGACAGCTCAAAATTCACGAGAGAAACTATCCCACTCATGATTTGGAACTTGGTGCAGTAGTGTTTGCTTTGAAGATCTGGAGACATTACTTGTACGGTGAGAAGTGTCGCATCTTTACTGATCATAAGAGCCTCAAGTATATCTTTACTCAGAGAGATTTGAATTTGAGGCAGAGAAGATGGATGGAACTTATCACTGATTATAACTGCACGATCGAGTATCATCCCGGACATGCCAATGTAGTGGCAGATGCACTTAGTCGGAAATATCATGGACAGCTTGCATCTCTCCAAGCTATTCATGTTCCACTACTATTTTCTCTTCGAGAAACAGGCTTGTCGGTGAGACCGGGTGAGCAAGGAGCGTGGTTGGCAAATTTCCAAGTTAGACCTGTTTTGGTGGATATGGTCATAGAAGCTCAGGAGCTTGATCAGGAAAGTGCCAACATTAAGGTTTCAGTGGAAAAAGGAAAAGAGAAGCATTTTATCATCCGAAGTGATGGAGCCTTGATGTGGGAAAACAGATTGTATGTTCCTCATGATAACGAAGCAGTGAAAAGAGCAATTCTGGATGAAGCACATTTGTCAGCTTATGCCATGCATCCGGGAAGTACTAAACTGTATCGCACTATCCGTCCGTTCTATTATTGGTTGGGAATGAAGCGGGATGTGGCGGATTATGTGAGTAGATGCATCATTTGTCAACAAGTGAAGGCAGAGAGGCAAAGACCTGGAGGATTGATGCAGAATCTTCCGATACCAGCATGGAAATGGGAAGACATCACCATGGATTTTGTGTATGGTCTGCCGAGGACGCGGTCGAGATTGGACGGCATATGGGTAATTGTTGATCGACTGACTAAGACCGCTCATTTCTTACCTGTTCGACAGACCTATTCAATGGAGAAATTATCGAAGTTGTTCATCGATAATATTGTTAGACTTCATGGTGTACCTGTCTCTATTGTTTCAGACAGAGATCCCAGATTTACTTCCAGATTTTGGAAAGCTTTTAATACTGTCATGGGTACTCAGTTGCTGTTTAGTACTGCTTATCATCCGCAGACTGACGGTCAGTCCGAGAGGACAATACAAACATTGGAGGACATGTTGAGAGTGTCTGTTCTTCAGTGGAAGGGTAGTTGGGATAACTATCTGCCGTTGGTTGAATTTGCATACAACAACAGCTACCATTCGAGTATTGGTGTGGCACCTTATGAAGCCTTGTATGGGAGAGTGTGTCGAACGCCGTTGTGTTGGGCAGAGGTCGGCGAGCGAGTATTGTTGGGACCGGAGATTGTAGACACTACCAATGAGAACATCCAGCTGATAAAGAGAAATCTCAAGGCAGCTCAAGACCGACAGAAAAGCATAGCGGACAAACATTCAAAAGATCGGGAGTACAAGGTTGGTGACTTTGTATTCTTGAAGTTGTCTCCCTGGAAGGGTGTGGTTCGTTTTGGTAAGCGAGGAAAGTTGAGTCCTCGATATGTTGGTCCTTATCAGATTACGGAGAGAATTGGTGCAGTTGCCTATAGATTGGAGTTGCCACCGGAGTTATCTCAGATTCACAATGTTTTCCATATTTCTATGCTTCGGAAATATGTATCGGACCCCTCTCATGTTATTCAGCTAGAGCCGCTGGAAGTAAGTCCAGATGTTAGTTATGTTGAAGAACCAGTGGCTATTCTTGACCAGCAGAATAAAGTGTTGAGGAACAAGGTCATTCCGTTGGTGAAAGTGCTGTGGAGGAACCATGCTACTGAAGAAGCGACGTGGGAAACGGAAGACCTGATGAGGAGTCAGTATCCGTATTTATTTGCTTGAAGTTGTAATTTCGGGGACGAAATTTTTATAAGGGGGGTAGATTGTAACACCCGCCCCCACTTATAAAATTATATGTGTGTAATATTCCCTAAATATTATAAATCTATCAATTTTACCCTTTTTGGACTACCCTATCAGGATCTAAGTTTTGGATCCTTCTTTCTTTTCAAACTGCCACGTGGCAGCTCCCTAACAATTTCCCTGTCTTCTCTCTCTGTCCCCCCCCCGTGACTCCTTCTTTCTCTTCTTCTTTTTCTGTTTTCTTTTCTTTCTTCTGTCTGTCTCTCTGTCCCTCCCGACTCTATCTCTTTCTCTCGTCTCTCTCTCTCATAGCTCCCTCATCTCTCTTCTCTGCAGCACCCCGCACGCACGCACCCGTCTCCCCCGCGCGAAGAAGACCCATCTCCTTCTTCTCTCTCCCTCTGTCCCGTGCTGCGAGCCCAGAAACCGGAGAGGAACTCCGGCGAAACCTTTATTTTCCCGGTTGGGTAAGCTCCAAACCTTCACTTTTTCGTCCTAAGATCTGGTGAATGAGTTTTAATGGAGGTTATTGTGTGATTTTCGAGGTTTTTAGGACGAATCGAAGCCGGGTGTAAGCACACCCAACTCCGGCGATCCCGAGGGTGTCGGGGCTTTTTCCGGCCATCTCCGGTCGTTCCACGACGAAAGGAAGGTATAAAAACACTCCATTCGTCTTGCTCTTCGTTTTGGTACCTAGATCGGACTTTAGGGTGGTGTGTGGTAGTTGGCCGGAGCTGTGAAGCTCCGGTGGTGGTGCTCCGGTGAGGCCAGGCCTCCCAGGCCGGTTTCGAACAGCAGGCGGGCCTTAGGCCCGTGTGGTGAGGCCAGCCCAATCCAACCCATTTCCTTTTAATTGTTTAAATTAATTTCTGTTATAGATTAAGGCCCTTGGGCCGGTTATGTTTAGGGCATTAGGCCCGTGTGTGTAGCCCAAGCAGATTAGGCCTTGGGCCAATCTGAGTTCGGTTTTCAACCCAAAACCTTTAAGGCCTTTCGGCCCAACCCAAATTCAAAGCCCAGTGGACTTTGACCTCTGACCAGTTGACTGTTGACTGTTGACTTGGTCAACGGTCAACGTTGACTCGGTCAATGGTCAGAGTTGACTTTGACTTTGACTTTGACTTTGACTTTGACCGGTCAACGGTCAACGTTGACTTTTTGAGTTGACTTTTCGGGGTTTCGTTCAGGACCTCTCCTAGGCTAATTTCGACGTCCTGGACCCGTTTTTGAAGTCCGTTTTCCCAAATTCAATCGTTTGAATAGAGTTTGACCAAAGGTACTCCTTTGTGTGAATAGGTGCAATTATTAACGGTGATTCTGTTATACCTTCTTGGTATAGCTTTGCACCGTCGGTGTACGGTGAGTGGACCCCTTCAAAATCATGTTTTAACAATAGAAATGCATACATGAAAAGCATGATTTAATACTTATGTTTTACGAAGTACTTTATGAGATATATGCTTACTGAGGCTAGATTGAATTATTACTATTTTTCCTATAACCCATGTTCTTATAGAATATCCGATGGATGACGATATGATATTAGAACATGTTTAGAACACCTCTTTGTAGTATAGATGATGGATGACTTTATACTACGAAGTTGTTTTTCAATATGTTTATGCTCAATGGTTTTGTACTTACCTAGTGGTCCTTTCCGCTACGGGACGTAGGGATAGATTTCGGTCCGTCCCGGGCGACGGTTTGGTGTTGGCATAGGGCCTGGAGTGTGTTTCCTCTGGCTATTTAGCACAGAGACGGGGAGCCGGCATGGGGCCTGTAGTGTATTTTCCTCTGATTGTCTGTTCAGAGACGGGGAGCCGGCATGGGGCCTGCAGGTTATCGGACAATTCACTAGTGTTTATTACTTATACAAGTTATGAATTTGAGATATTGCACGGCATGCTAGGTTTCGGAAAATCTATTTTGATCATGATATATATGTTTTCATAAAACCTGGGGGTTAGTATGTTGATAACTGTTTTATTATATTTATATCAAATTGGTCCACTCATGTTTGTTTTGCGCCCCCTTCAGGACCTACGAACGAGGATTACGATATAAGCTACGAGGCCTTTCCCTACCAGTGATCCAGTGCTATACTTCTTCTGCTTCGACATCTTTTGTAATATAGCACATCTCTATCTTAAATTATGTTTGTACTCTGTAATAGACGTATGCTCTGACATTATGCGTGGATCCTAATGTTGTTAATTAGAAGTTGATTTGGTAGTATTATTGTGGCTAGTCTTGCTGCCTGTTTTAGTTTATTTATGAGTTTTTACTTAAATTAATGGCTTTCGTCACCCTTTGGGTGTCGGCCAGCACGTGATCATCCCGATGTCACGAGGACATCGGGATCGGGGCGTGTCAGTGCAGACGGCCGGAAGAGATGAATCGTACCGACAGTCTAAGATACTGTAAATTCCACCGCTTCATCAGTCATCCGACAGAAAAATGTTTCGTGCTGAAAGATCTCATCATGAAGCTGGCTCAGAAAGGAATCATCGAGCTAGATCTTGACGATGTGGTGGAGTCAAACTATACCACCTTCACTTTTGGCTCTTCCGACTCAAAGTTTTCACCTCAACCGCTGGGGGCATCCTTCAAGACAAGAAAAATTGAAGGATGGACTCAAGTCACTCCTAAGAAATTGCACAAGAAGCATACGTCTTCTCCACAAGCTCACCAATGGGAAAGGGGGCAAAGCAGCTCTTGTCAACCTTCAAAGCAACGTGAACGTGTTGAAGATGATGAAATTTCGACACATAGATCGTCCATCCCCATCACGATGCGTGATTTCTTTCCTGAAGACTTCTTCAATCACTCTGTCAAGGCTCCTTGCTATGAAGATTGTGAGGAACGCCTCTCCAAAATTGCTTGACAAATTCACCAACGCTCCTTGCCTGCACGAGTTGAAACTACAAACGGCACCACCAAAAGAAAATACAAAAAAATATCTATGTGTTTGAACTACGTTACGACTTGATCTCTTCTTTGGAGGGGTACGTAGGCAGCTCGAACATTCAATTTGAGTTCAGTCACATCAAAATAAAGAATAAGAAATTTTATTACAAGTTTGATGCTATTACAATTTCTTTGTACCAAAAAAAAAAATACATATGTGATTACTATGTATTTAAGAAAAAATAAATAAATAAATAAGTGTTTCATTCAAAAAAAAAAAAAAAAGGAAACAAATATATATATGGACCCCAAAGCAACCCCAAGCCTAATCTGCGGCAAGCCCATCAAAAGAAGTCGCTCAGGCCTGCTTTGTGTGAAGGACCATCTTGAAGGGTCAACTCAGCCACCTGTCTCCCTCTCGTTTCAGCTTCTTCTACCCGGAATCCCTCATCACCCACAACTGCTTCAGTCGTTCTCCCATCTCCTCTCTGATGCCTACACCGTGCTCTCACTCCCATCGACACTCTCATAGACTTCGCAATCGGAAAAATCCAGTGGTGCTGCGGCTCACATGGACCCGCAATACCCGACCAAGCCGGCGCGGTCGCACGGGCTGCAAATGAAAATGACGATTGCAACCTCACAGCCCTCTGCGACCACATACAGACGGAGGGCTTCAATTCCGGTGCCTTCTCCGATATGGTCGTCCACGCCATGGGCTCCACCTACCATCTCCACCCGAATCTCTACCCGACCCCCGACACCACACCAAACCCGATACCCCAATCCCCACCATCGACCTGGCGGATCTTCACACCGATCCCCACTCCGTCGTCGTCTTCTCTCTTCTACCTCCTCATCTTCTCTCTTTTTTCTGATCACCAATGGAGTCAGACGAGGAGCAGGATTGTTTTCGCGGGTTATATCCGGAGTATGGCGCAATTTTCATGTCAAGCAGTGCAAATGATAGATGAGTGTTTTGAACGGAGACTGTTTGGCTTTCCGTCTTCACAAGACCAATTTGTAAAGCAGATTAAAACTGGAATGATTTTGTTTCTGTTTGAATTCGAGAGGAGAGAACTTCATGGTGTTTTTCAAGCATGCTCTGATGGTGAAATGAATATTTCGCCTTCTGCATACAATTCATCAGGAAGGCAGTTTCCTGCTCAGGTAAAAGTGAAGCTTATTTGGCGTTGTCATTCACTTTCAGAACCTGAATTCAGTGGCGCAATCAAAGATAACTACTTTTCAAATTGGAAGTTCCGTTTCGGTCTCTCCAAAGCTCAGGTCCGAAGACTTTTATCGTTGTTCAGCTCACGAAAGTTGAAATATCAGCGGCGGCAGAGACAATTAGCCAGTAGAAGAGAACCAATATCAGTGGACACTGCTGGTAGAGTCAAGGAAGTCGATGATGGCAAGTCTGTATTGAGTTATAAGGCAATCAACAAGCTTGTTGCCGACAATCATAATGGGCAAAAAAACAAAAAAATGAGTCAGTCACCGTGGAATGTCTCTGGGAATATTGGAAAAGAAGATGGTGGCATGTTGGCAAGTGATGAAGTGGGTAATCTTCATGAAGTAGACAAGAAGGTTGGGAAGATCATGCAGCGTGTGTATCTTGGGCCTGTTCCAGGTGAAGTTGGAAAATTAGATGCTGCTTTTGCAATGTCTGAGAAGGCAGGGAATGAATTTAATGTGGATGTTAAATCTGTGTCATCTGAGCATCTTATGTTGGATCAATCTAGACGAGGTGATGACGATCTGGTAATTCATGATGATTCCAGCTGTTTAATTGGTGATAAATTACAACACATCTGTCCCATCTCCTTTGGTGCTTGCTCTCGTAATCTCCCAATCAGATTCGACCCTCCAGAACATCGGCAAGCTTTACTCTGATGTACCTCATCCTCCCTCTCCCCTTTCGTCACCTCCGTCCGCTGGACCCTGCTCCCTCTCCGCCGCAATCTCCTCGCCACTACCTGCAGAAGCTGGAGGTCTACAACGAGGTGCTGACGGCGACATTCGAAGAATCTGTGGCGATTCTGGTATTCACGAGGTCCTTCTCCTGCAGCTCTCCTGTCTCTGCCCATCACGCCCAGCGAGAGCAGCCACGAAGAGCTTGGATTAGGAGGAACCATTGTCTACCAGAGGTTCCTAAAGACTGAGCGGTGCAATTCTTCTCGACCGATCCACCACATCCACGCAAAAAAAAAAAAAAAAAAAAGTTGCAAACTAGCTGTAGCACCGAGACTCCTCCTCTGATCAACGAACAGCAGCTCCAGTTCTGCCACGCCATCGCCAGAACTCTTCTCTTCAACGACGCTGAAGAACACCATCCAAGCATGCCTGTTGCTGCTCCACCGTAGCTTCTATCCAGTTTTTGCGCTTTTGCTTCTCCGTCGTGAAGCTCGACACCTTGCACTACTTCAAGCTCACCACTCTGGCCACCATGATCAAAGTCGATGAAGAACTTCAGTGACCGCTGTCAAACGACTAGTCGGTCGAGAAGCGCGACGCTTTGCACCACCAAAACCTCCTCGCCTGTGCTCGGTGGTTGTCCTTCTTGCATGTGCTCAGTGGTGGTAGTGGTAAAGCTTCTTCCTTTGTCTCACGGTTGCCAACAACCTCAGAGACCGCTGTCAAACAACTAGCCGGCCGAGAAGCTCTTCATCACTTCCTAGCGAGACCCGTGCTTTCGTTCTCGCCTAGAAGCCAAATTTATAGAAAAAAAATGTAAAAAAATAAAAGTTTCGGAGTGGTGGGCGACACCATGATAAAAGGAAAAAAAAAGTGATGGTGCATCTGGCACCATGTGAAAAATATATATATATATATATATATATATATATATTATAAAAGGGCAATTGGAATGGTGCAACATGGGTTTTGCATGGGCACCCTTCTGAAAAGAAGAAAAAAAATGTGATATAAAAAAAAGGGGGAAGTAATGATGGGTGCCAGCACCACCAAAAGCAAGGAATAGAAAAAAAATAATACATATAAAAGAATCATGATGCGGCATGTGTGTGTATGCATATAATATATAGCACTAAAAAAATGATTGAGTGAGATAAAGTCCATTTTATTTATTTCTCTGAAAAAATTACATAAATTCGCATTCCACATGCAAAAAAAAAAAAAAAAAGTGCAAACAAACAGGAATAAGCCTTCATTGCTCGCGGGCCGCCTCACCACTCGGTATAGCTCCAGAAATGAGAGGCGCCGGAGGTTGACTGTTTGAAGCCACACCACTCGACGAAACTCCAGGAAGAGGAGGCGCCAAAGGTTGATCATTTGGAGCTTCATTATGCGGTACAGCCCCAGAAGACGAAGGCAAATGTTGTTGGAACAAACCCACAAACCTTCGATGATCAAGTAAAATCTGACCATCAGATTCCTGCATCTGGTCAATTTTCCTCTTCATGTTTGTGGCATAGTTGTGTGCAAGCTTGTGCAACTGTTTATTCTCATGCTTGAGCCCTCTGATCTCCTGTTTGAGACTCATCACTTCAGCCGCCAACGATTCAACTTGACGGGTTCGAGCAAATAGGCGTTGGGCCATGTTGGACACAGAACCCGCACACTGCACACTAAGAGCCAGGGACTCCTTAACAGCCAACTCATCAGACCGTTTGGAAAGTAGTCTGTTATCTCTAGGAGTGACAAGGTTCCGGGCTACCACCGCAGCGGTCATATCATTCTTCATCATCGAATCCCCAACAGTAAGAGGACCAGTAGGGGATATGAAGGATGAGTGCCATATGTTATCTGGAGAAGACGAGACTACCTCTTCACCAAGGTTCAAATCAAAACGACGATCGGAGGGTCCAGACATTTTCAAAATGTTGAAGGAAGAAGAGATCAGACAAATCAAGATCTTAGAAGTAAAAGAAAGGAGTTTTCACAAGCGAAAATTCAAGTGTGCTTTGAAACGAACTGCATGCCTCTATAAAAAATCAGCACTCGACGGGATTTCAGAGATCGAAGAGGCGAGCTCAGAATTCGAAGAGGCCATTCAAAAATCGAAGAGGCAAGCTCAGAAATCGGAGAAGCATCTTGCTTTTCCAGACGCGTCAGCACCTGTCACATGCAAACTCAGCTTTGCGGAAATCACGGGTAATTTGTCGAAGCGCTAATCCCAGATATCGAAGAGGCGCCAGTCTTTTTCAACCGCGTCATCACCTGTCATATGCACACTCAACTTTGCACAAATCACGGGCAATTTGTTGAAGATTTTCGGTGAAGGAGAAAGCACGTGAAGTTTATTGTTCAATCACGCGTTAGTTGCCGACACGAGTGAAAGAATAGTACCTCTACAGGTATTAAGGGACCTTCTACAACTGTCCACCTTCGCCTTCCATAACAAGGCAGACATACAGAGCCTTTCTTCATCTCCAAAAATGCTTTCCCAACGAAGCCTCTCGAGTCATTCAATGTTCCTTATTCCTTGGGGTACCTCTGCAAGCCAATGACTCCAAAGCAAAAGTATCTCATATCACCAGGGTAGAAAGCAAGAGTATCTTATATCATGCGTTCTCCCTGTCCTTTCCTTTGTCCTTGTTCTTACCTACAAAGACAAGGATAAAGAAAACAATATGCCGGAACTTCCACTCAAACTCGGGTAAGGAACCGACTGCTTAGAACCCTTCCCTGATTGCCTACCTAGCACTGCTCTTGATTACTCGTTTCCCACTGCTGATGTACTTCCAAAGAAGCTGCCACATCTGCCTTGAGAACAGATAAGGCAAGTGAAAATGATACATTGCAGCATGTGGAGACAAGGTGCAGAAGGAACAAGCAGAGAAGAATGCGGTCTGCACAGTCAACTCAGCAAAAGGAGTCCGAACTGAGGAACTCGAGAAGCTGCCATATCTGCCTGAAGAAACAAGCAGAGAAGAATGCAGCATGCACAGTCAACTCGGCAGAAAGAATCTGTGATGAAGAACTCGTTTTGACCCTCAAATTCTTGGGTCGACTTACTAGGCGTTGTGGGCTGCACGTGCCGATGCACCACCCTTGAATCAAATCCTTAACGATCAAGTCACCAACTGGAAGAATAGCCCATCAATCTTGAAGATCATACCGCTGACCAAAATGCTCAAGTGTGAATTAGAAAGATTGAACAAAGCAACAAGTCGTCACCTTCACCTCGTGCCTGCTTGCAATATGTTCGAGTCAACCTTCAAGAATCAAGCCTCAATGGCCCTTGAAGAAGCTTCCAGCCAAATTCAAAATCAAGCCTCGACGGCCCTGAAGAAATCACAAGTCTGATTCAAGATTAAGTGTCTACCACCCTTGAATCAAAACCTAGTTCAAGAATAAGCTGTGGAAAATCAACAATTGGAGGAATCCAGAAAATCCTTCAACCTAGTTCAAGATCAAAGCTGTGGAAAGTTAACAAGCGCAACAAAATACGTGTCGATTCATCCACTACCAAAGCCAAGGATCATCTACCACATGAAGCTCCTTGTGGTCCAATTTCAACCTTCAAGATCAAGCCTCGACGGCCCTTGAAGAAATTTCAAACAAAAAAAATTCAAGAACAAGCCTCAATGGCCCTTGAAGAAATCTCAAGCCCAATTCAAGATCAAGCCTCAACGGCCATTGAAGAAATCTCCAGCCCAATTCAAGATCAAGCCTCAAACGGCCCTTGGATCGACGTCTACAATAAGGGACTTCAAAACGCATCTCCTACACGCGACAAGCACATGTACACGACGCGACTTGAAGTGGGGGCATTTGTAGACATCGAAATTTCGGTAAATAAATGTTGACCGATAAATCAAAGTTTCAACGCTCATGTATTACATAATTTTTACACGTAGCGTGTGACTCAACGAAAATTGAAATGAGTTGGAAAAGTCATCAAATAGGACACGTGTCAACACCTGGCAGAAACGACTTATTTCATCTGGGATATTATATTCAAAATTAGGCCTTGGAAAATTCTATAAATACAAGCCAATTTCATTCATAAAAAGGGAACCAATTCATATTACACCTTGAAGCTCTGAAGCTCTGAAACTCCGAAGCTCTCAAGCATTCAGGTTCCCGAAGAATCAAGAAAGTGTTCTTCGTTCTTCGTTCATCGTTCTTCCAAGATCAAGCCCCAACGGCCCTTTGGATCAACAATCATCCACCAATTCAAGATCAAGCCCCGACGGCCCTTAAAGAAAGTTTCATCGTTCATCATCCGTTCATCCTAAGATCAAGCCCCAACGGCCCTTTGGATCAACAACATCAACAAATCCACACAACTGTTCATCCTAAGATCAAGCCCCAACGGCCCTTTGGATCAACAACGTCGACAAATCCACACACACATCCAACCGTTCTTCAAGATTAAGCCCAAAAGCCCTTGAAGATCTGTTCATCATTGTTTCTTCAAGATCAAGCCCAAAAGCCCTTGAAGATCCGCTCATCACCGTTATTTAAGATCAAAGCCCCAACGGCTCCTTGAAGATTCGCTCAAATCCACCTTCAAAGATCAAGCCCACGGCCCTTTGAAGAAACTTCCAACAGTTCATCCAAGATCAAGCCTCAACGGCCCTTGGATCAACGAAACATCCACAAATCAATACCTTACGGAGATCGAATCAGAGGATCAAAATAGAGATAGATTGTAACCCAAAATCATCAAATACAAATATTTGTTTGTGCACGTTGTTCTTGTCTCTTTCTTTCCGGAATTTTCCGTGTTTACAAGAATACCGTGAAGAACAAAGTAGAAGCCCCTTTTCTGTTCAAGCAAAAATAACCTGAAGTTAACAAACATTTCCCAACCAGTCTCAAGTGAATCAGCTTCAGCATTTCCAAGAAGAGAGAGATGTGGTCAGCCACGTTCCTCGCCTTATTTCCATTCGGGTAGGGCACTAGTTTCCTGTGATCCAACACATATGTAATAAAGCTAATGTATACAGAGCACTGAAAAATGCTGCTTATCTCCAACTTCTTTCTCAACCTTTTTTCTTTTCCCAAAATTATATGTGTAACTAATGATTTGCACACCAAACTACATCATTAAGAAAAAAATAATAATAATCATTAAGAAAACAACAATGCCTTTGGACATGATCATTAGGGCTTACCATTCATATCCTCCAGCTTCGAAATCTCCCGGCTCATATCTATCCACTGAACGCTTGGTTAGCAACGAAAAACAACTAAATCTTTAGAGTGTAATAATATGGAGGTAAATTTGACAACAATCTCAAAACCCCTGAAACCAAATAGAGGAAACACAGGAAGGCATAGTGATGCAAGCATATATATTAGCATCTATAGATACAGTGTACTCAAATCTGAATGCATCATTGGCCCTTAAAACACAAAATATAGAGACGAAGTAACTAAGTATGTTAATTGCCATTGATAGGATTTTTACCACTTGCAAAAGTAGAGATAAAAACACTTAAAATACTTGCAAGAGTACAAGGTAATCATAGTATAGCTCTATAGCAAGATCGTTCTCCACAGGGGTTGAATGAATAATTTATGTCAAACCAAATCTTAATTAATTATTTAAAACAAAGTTTAGAAAAGGTTGATTTTGTGATTTAAAATAATAAAAACAAATTTAATAGAAATACTTAAATAAACCAGAAAAATAAAATCAATTAAGAGAAAACAATTTTTGAAAATTAAATTGTAAAAGCATTAGGGTTCTGTCGTCACCATAACAATCCTACATAATTCTTCCAATTAATTATGAATTACACATGCATATTTTGAAGGTTATGTTTTCCTAATATATGCTTACTTGGACCCCAACATAAAGCGTATATAAAACATGCAACCTGTCTATGGTATTTAGATCAAATCTAAACATACCTGACTCATTAAGTTTTGTGAAAACAATCTGAAAGACCATGCAACCCTTAAGACGTGGTATTCATCCTAAGTGAACTTGCACATATGAACCACAAGAAGCCTTTGTGTAACGACCCGTCCCCAAAAATTATGGTTTTTCATAATTTTAAAATGTGAATTTACGAAAATGTCCTTCGAGACAAATACGTTGACTTTTGTTGACCACCTTGTTGTGTCACGTAAGATTCGTTTTCTTGGCGTATCCTCATAATACTCGTCACTACAAACACATATGCGCAAACAGAACGCAATTTGGAGTTATAACGAAGGAGTTACTAACGAATGAAGTCGAGGACAAAATGGTCATTTGACCATTTTCGGGAAGGCTTCAGATTGTTAGAAGAAAATTTTGATGGTGCCACGTGTATGCCTAGGATGGAGTGATGAGAGGATAAAGGAGAAAAATGAGAGAAATGGATGGATGAGAAAGAAGAGAAATGAGAGAAATGAGAAGATGGGAGAGGGCTCAGCCAATCAGAAGAGGGGAGAGGAAAGAAAGTGACCAACTAGAGAAGAGAGAAAGGAAGGGAAAGGAGAGAGATGGGATGCACCGGATCACCCCTTGACCCATTTTTGAATCGCATGACCCGGTCCTGAACCGGTTTCTGCAGCCATTTCCGACACCATTTACGACTTTTTTTTTACGATTCAGGACTTTCCACCACCTGCAAATAACATCCTACTCATTGTCCTTCATTTTCCACCCATGGTACAACGAGATTTTGCACCGTTTCGTGATGAGTAACAACGACGATGTCGAAGGCGATCCGCCATTTCTGAAGGCGATTCCTTTGACCACCACCACAATTTGCCCTCCCTTGAGCCCATGAACAAACCCCAAACAAGTTTAGAGGCGGCGAAGCTTCTGATTCGACGAATCAAGAACACTCAATTCGCAATTTGAGTACGATTTGGGACATTTCTCGGCCGAATTGGACTTCGGTGTTGTTCCTCTCATTAAGATCTTCAGTCCTATAAAATTTGGGAATTTTTGGAGTTGTTCGATTTTCCAGTGAGTCGGGGCGGCGGCGTATGGGGGGAAAACCCAAGATCCCTCCTTAGGTTTCTCGACGTGCTGAATCCGAATCCGCCATCTGTTTTCCCAAATTCCAACGTTTTTGTACAGTTTTATTAAATGGCCTTTAATTGTGTTTAGGTGCATTGGTGGAAGTGATCACATTCTTGATAGTTCGAGAGGCTTCCAAGTAATGGAAAACTTGTGAGTGGACCCCTTCATAACCTATATATTTCCTAAAAATATTAGCCTAGCATGCATTGCATATTTTATAAATGGAGAATGATTTATAATGTGTTTATGAATTTTCATACTTATGATTTATTTAGATTACTTTTACGGAATAATTATGATTTATTGTATTTATATATTACCAAAGGTTATGAATCATTAGATTTTCGGTTATGAAATTCTACGGATTCACGTATATGTTTATTATGGACTTATGAGACGAGGTTTGAAGTTTTGAGCTTTGATGTGTGATGCAAGAATTTGAGATATGTTTTTGGTACTTACCTAGTGGGTTATCATACGGCACCTCCGCACACCACGAGTATAGATGTCTATGGCCATGAGACACAGGTGATGGAGGAGTGAGATATGATATATGTTATACCCCCAGCTTCATTGCTGAAAGTAGTGTCGAACAGCTTCACTAACTACGGCTAGTGTCGGTGTGGATGTATGTTATTTTATACAGCTTCACCTCCAAGTGATAAACAGGTTATTTAGCTTCACCTTCGAGTGATGGACAGATACTACCTTCGAACGACTATGATACCCCTAGTTAAGTACATCATGATTACGATTCACAGATATTTTATGAATGTTTTGCATAGCATGCTAGGGTTTTCAGAAAAACCTATTGTGTAGTATTATATGTGTTTTAGAGGAAATCTTAGTGGAGGTCTAGTTAGGATCAGTTGAGGATTTGAGGCGATGGTGGTCCTCTATGACATGCGTTCTTTTGGAATGGCGAGCAAAGTATACCTGTTGAGTGATTACATAAAACATTGAAGGTTCGTGTAAGGGAAAAATTAAGAAGGCACCAGTTGTAGGCGAAGTTAGCAAATATATGTGGGGTAAATCAAATCAACTTCCTTAGACTTGTTATTTCCCCTGAGGGAATTCATGTAGACCCTCAGGAAATTTCGCAATGATTGTTTCACTGATAACATTCTTAACTACTCCCACCTCGATGTCAGTTTAATAAACATCCACAATCACCTTATTACCAAATTCCTCA
Organism: Malus domestica; assembly: GCF_042453785.1. NCBI lineage: Eukaryota > Viridiplantae > Streptophyta > Magnoliopsida > Rosales > Rosaceae > Malus > Malus domestica. Next base: position 10,720,040 of record NC_091673.1, read on the forward strand.
GATGTCGACCTTGTTTAGCTTTCATATCTTTCTTGGGAGACGTGAGTCTAGCAAAAGATATTCTTACCAAACCCAAGGTTATGATAGTTGGGAATCAAAAATCTCCTTGAGTGTTGTGAATTCAGAAATACTATTTGTCTTGTCAATTTCTATCGACGGTTGCTAGCAATTCTTTGATCATAACCTAAACCTTCATTTTCAGTTAGGAAACAAGTTAGTTTTGTTCGAGATGTTGCCTCACCTTACCATTGTTCTTATACTATTCGCAAAAGGCTTTGTTCGTAATTTTAAAATTTCGAGGACAAAATGGTCATTTGACCAATTAGAGAGAAGAGAAATGAGGGGAAAGGAGAGAGATGGGATGCACCGGATCACCCATTGACCCGTTTTCAACCAGCATGACCCGATCCTGAATCGGTTCCTGTAGCCATTTTCAATGCCATTTCCGGCGATTCAGGATTCTCCACCATCTGTAAACATCATCATGCTCCTTGTCCTTCATCTTCCACCCATGGTACGACGAGATTTGGCCCTGTTTTGTGATGTGTAATGGTGATGGCGCTGAAGGTCCTATGGCAGCGATTCGCCATTTCTGAAGGCAATTCCTTCAACCACCACCACCATTAGCCTTTCCTTGAGTTCAAGAACAAACCCTAAACAAGTTTAGAGGTGGTGGAGCTTCGGATTCGACGAATCAAGAACAACCAATTCAAGGGTTTCCGGCAATTCAAGGATGATTTAGGGTATTTCCCAGCCAAATTGGACTTCAGCCTAGGTATGAAAGTTGTTCCTCCCATTGGAATCTTCATTCTTCTAAAATTTGGAAATTTTTGGAGTTGCTCGATTTTCTGGCGAGTCGGGGCAGCAGGACGTCACGTGAGGCGGCGCGTGAGGGAAAACCCAAGATCCCTCCTTAGGTTTCTCGACGTACCAAATACGAATTTGCCATCTGCTTTTCCAAATTCCAACATTTTCGTAAAGTTTTATTAAACGGCCTTTAATTGTGTTTAGGTGCATCGGTGGAAGTGATCACATTCTCGATAGTTCGAGCGGCTTCCGAGCAATGGAAAACTTGTCATAACCTATATATTTTTAAAAAATATTAGCTAGCATGCATTGCATATTTTATAAATGGAGAATGATTTATAATGTGTTTTACGGATTTTCATACTTATGATTTATTTAGATTGCTTTTATGGAATAATTATGATTTATCGGATTTATATATTACCAAAGGTTATGAATCATTAGATTTTCGGTTATGAAATTCTACGGATTCACGTATATGTTTATTATGGATTTATGAGATGAGGTTTGAACTTTTGAGCTCTGATGTGTGATACGAGATTTTGAGATATGTTTTTGGTACTTACCTAGTGGGTTATCATACAGCACATCCGCACACCACAGGTATAGATGTCTATGGCCATAGGACACAAATGATGGAGGAGTGAGATATGATATATGTTATACCCCTAGCTTCCCTGCCGAAAGTAGTGTCGGACAGCTTCACTAGCCACGGCTAGTGTCGATGTGGATGTATGCTATTTTATACAACTTCACCTTCAGGTGTTGGACATGTTATTTAGCTTCACCTTCGGGTGATAGACAGGTTATTCAACTTCACCTTCAGGTGATGGACAGGTACTACCTTCAGGTGACTATGATACCCCTAGTTATGTACATCACGGTTACGATTCACAGATGTTTTACGAATATTTTGCACGGTATGCTAGGGTTTTCAGAAAAACCTATTATGTAGTATTATATATGTTTTCAAAACAGGGGGTTATTATGTTCATAAATAAAATGTTTTGCTATTATTAGTATGGTTAATATAAAATTTGGTCATCTCACCTTTTCGATTTTTGCAACCCCTCAGGAGTCAGGATCAAGGCACATGATCCTAGCGTCAGGACTCTACAACATAGGTATACTCGAGTCTTCTCAGTATAGGTATCATTTCTTCATTCGTATCTTTTCCTAGTAATTCTTTCATATTATTTTTAGTAGGTGTATGCTCTGAACACATTTCTGCTTTGGCTTAATCTTGCTAATTACATATTTGTTTGGACCTAAATTTACATCATCGGCCCCGTGCAATCAAGGCCGTTGAGTGAGCATAGCTCCCAACCGTCGGATGAAAAAGTGAAGATTATTTTATTATTGTTAAAAGATAATATTATGGTATTTATCATAATAATTATCTTTTAATATGAATTATTTGCATCTTGTTAAACCAAATAAATAGGATGCAAATTATATCCCAAGCAAGCAGTATAGTTCGAATTGATTTTGGATGTCTGACGGCACTTGGAAGCTAAAAATGAATTTGAAATTCATTTGATCAGGATGTATGCATGGTTTAAAGGTGATGGGATTATGATGATATGATAAGCCTAGGATTTAATGGTCTTGGACAATGATGAGATGAGAAACCTAGATAGGCTAGGCCTTTTGCATGGTGATGAGCATTGTCAAATGAGTTTCGAATGATAAGAATTGATGATGGGAGTACAATATGCATGCCATGTGAAATGGCACTTCGAGATTTCAAATGGACACATGTTGTTCCTCTTGTTAAAGTACACAGGCATAAGGAGACTATGGAGATTTTTGCCGAAATATATTAAAGATAATATCAGTTATTGTTTTTGGGAGTATATTCAGAAAATGTCTATTGGATTGGCGATCAAGGAGACTTGCTATAAATACAGAGGCAGTGGCAACAGGAAAACCCTCTCCAACTCAACACACAAACTGCCCTGTGCAAACTCTCGCTCTACGCGAAACCTCTCAACAACCTTGAGATTTTTATTTTCTTTTTCGCCAACACATCTTCAGTTTGGATAAACAGCACTATTGCTGTAGAATCAGCCGGTCGCGAAGCACCTTCAGTTTGGATAAACAACACTACGTTGAGACCGACTGATTAACTATCCAAGTCTCAGTCGAGAAGAATTCTTGAATCCTTATTGGTAGATGTCATCTCATTAGCCTTCTCGGTGATGTGAGGTGTTACAAGTTACTGGGCTCGGCACTTTGAACGCTGAGTTGTTTTATGATAGGATATTCATAAGTATGTTTTAGAGTTCGGCATTCTGACGGCCGAACCACCTTCACCATCAAGACATAAATCTCTTTTGAGTACTTGTGTCTATATAGTTTGGTGCCAGTTCAGCGTGTTTATACTCTTACGAATATAATCACCATGACTGAACCCGGTGCCGACGATTTGTGAACTTCGCAGAACTAGCAGCCTTGTCTTCAGGCTCTGAAACCCAAAGGCCGAGACATGTTCCTTCCTCAGCCGCAGTCACAGGATCAAGAAGTCAGCAGCGCGCTCAACCCAACATCAACTCATTTTACTTACCGGCAGAGCTCGGCCATCGAATTGGCACCCCCCACACATAACTGAATGACGTAGTTAGTTCATTAATTACTCAGCCTACATGCCACATAGGTTTGGTAGTTTTTAGGGTTAACATGTTGGCACACCCGGTGGGACCCTATGCTAAAACTACGAAGTTCATATAATATATCAAGATTCCAATCCAGCTTCATTTAGCCAATTGCATGAGCTTCTTGCGCAATTGAAAAGAAACAATGAAGAGGGTACAAAACATCTTGAGGAGGATAAAAGATCATGGGAAGCGGTAAAAGTTCTTCGTGGTGTGAGAACCAGGAAAAAATCATTCGCTTACATGTTGAGAATAAAAGCTCATGTTACCCTGCAAGAGCAATGGGTAAATGAAGACAGGGCTCGATTTAATGCCTGGCTAGATGAAGAATGTTTTCCTTACATTTTGAACTACAGATCAATTCCATTTGAAGAATGGTTGGATCAAAAGATCGAGGTGCAATTTTTCGTTCCGACCACAATCAAAATTCTGCCTCAGAAAATTGCTAAGACGGCTAAAGAAGAACTTAGGCCACTTGTTTTTTCGGTCGAGACTAAAAGTTTGGTAGGCCTAGAAGAAAAAGTTCAAGTTTCTGAGCCAAAAATCAACTCAGAAAATGATTCGTCAGAAGAGTATTCTAATGACGAACAAAGCCAAGACATGGTTTTAGACGTCGAAACCATGACAGTCGATATGGTTATTGGCGATAAAGCCAATATGGAGAAATCCCTTTCAACTAAGTTGTTTGAGTTAAAAGCCGAAATTGGCGAAATTATTATGTCTGGGGGGCTTAATAATTGTTTGACACATTTGGCGGCTGAGAATAAAAAATACTTCGCCAAGTCAAAAGTATGTTGAAATGATTCTTTATTTGGCCTAAAGCGAACTCAAAGTGAAAATTTTGATGTAAAAATATCTCAGCTTGGAATAAAGCATTGTTGGCCTCCTTCTAATTATGATTTAGCCATTTTCATTCTCCTTTGTTTAAAATAAATATAATAAATAAATAAAAAATAAAAAAACAACAACAAGAAAGAAGAATAAAGGGGGCACAAGCGATATGACCGGCGGATCAGACTTAATCTTGCCGAGAATGAGTATATATAAAGAAGCTGCTTGGTGAAATCTGATACTCAGTGCAGAAAGTTTTTTTTTAGGCTGAACTCAGCCAACTCGTCGAGACATACTTTCCAAGTTATGTGACCAAATTTATGGACATAACTTTTGAAACTGGGGGCATAGTGAGATGATGTGGCGTGAATCATCATTCAAATCACCATTTTTTAAGGCCAGGAAACTGGGGGACATAACTTGTGGCGTGAATCATCATTATATATATATATATATATATATATATGCCCACCAAGCAAATATTAATTACCTACATGTTCCTCAGCCATTTTTATATAAGACCCTCTGATGTCCTCGACCAGCGATGATGTTCCTCGACAACTTTTATATAAGACCCTCTGATGTCTTCGACCAACAATGATGTTCCTCGGGCACTAGTGGTGTCCATATATATATGCTTACATGAAAAAGTGTTTGTGTAATGTGTGCTGCCATGATTGCTGCGTTGCTGACTTTGATTGATGATAGGCCAAGTTGCCAAGAGTGGTTTGTCTCGACCCCCAATCTTAATGGAGACACTTGTTTTGGTTTTCCCCGAATTTCTTCGAGTTTTTGGACTTACAAAAGCATCAAAGAAATAAGGATGTTATTCGGTGAGTTTAGCGGAGACTATTTGGTGAAGCTGGGAGACAGAAAAAATAAAATGTGATAGAAATATGCTTGGCTGACAACATCATTCCAAGTTAGACAGAATAGGCCAATAGGCCAAGATTTTATTTTGTTTTTTATGGCCTTGGTTATATATATAATGCTAAGGGGTGGATGGTTAAATGACATGCCAAACTTGGTCGAGCTGTCCACATGTGATCGTTTCAGAAAAGGTGATTGCAACATTCATGATGGGTGACAGGCCGAGCTACCAAGAATCAGGTTCTTCTCGGCCTGGTTTTTCTCGACCCCATTTTCAATTCGACAGTATGAGTTGGATGGTTGAAGTAATTAGAAGGTTTTTTTGGCAAAGTCACCGAGCCATGTATAGAATTGTAGCAGTCAAGGAAGACCACATCGTTAGCATAACAGACATGTTATTGCCAAGGACCAAAGTTTCTTTTTCATCGATACGATGGGATTTTGTTGGTTACGAACACTTAATTTCCTTAACCATTCGGCTTATGAGCCAAAGTTCAAGGAAATTGGGGGGCAATGTTTGGACCCAAATTTACACCATCGGCCCGTGCAATCAAGGTCGTTGAGTGAGCATAGCTCCCAACCGTCGGATGAAAAAGTGAAGAAAATTTTACTATTGCTAAAGGATAATATTATGGTTTTTATCATAATAATTATCTTTTAATATGAATTATTTGCATCTTGTTAAACCAGATAAATAAGATGCGAATTATATCCCAAGCAAGCAATACAATTCGAATTGATTTGCGATGTCTGACGGCACTTGGAAGCAATACACTTGAAATTCATTTGATTAGGATGCATGCATGGTTTAAAGGTGATGGGATTATGATGATGTGATAAGCCTAGGATTTGATGGTCCTGGATAATGATGATGGGCATTGTCAGATGGGTTTGGAGTGATAAGAATTGATGATGGGAGCACAGTATGCATGCCGTGTGAAGGGGCACTTCGAGATTTCAAAGGGACACATGTTGTTCCTCTTGTAAAAGTACACAGGCATAAGGAGACTGGGGAGATTTTTGCTGAAATATATTAAAGATAACATCAGTTATTGTTTTTAGGAGTATATTCAGAAAAGGTCTCTATTGGTTTGGAGATCAAAGAGACTTGCTATAAATACAGAGGCAGTGACAACAGGAAAACCCTCTTCAACTCAACACACAAACAGCCCTGCACAAACTCTCGCTTTACGTGAAACCTCTTAACAACCTTGAGATTTTAATTTTTTTTTCGCCAACACATCTTCAGTTTGGATAAACAGCACTGTGAAGGCAACCGGTGAACATCTTCAATTTGGATAAACAGCACTGTTGCCGTAGAATCAATTGGCCGCAAAGCACCTTCAGTTTAGATAAACAGTACTGCGTTGAGACCGACTGGTTACCTATCCAAGTCTCAGTCGAGAAGGATTCTTGAATCCTTATTGGCAAAAGTCATCTCATTAGCCTTCTCGGCGAAGTGAGGTGTTACAAGTTACTGGGTTCGGCACATTGAATGCCGAGTTGTTTTATGATAGGATATTCACAAGTAAGTTTTAAAGTTCGGCATCCTGACGGCCAAACCACATTCACCATCAAGACATACATCCCTTTTAAGTACTTGTGTCTATATAGTTTGCTGCCAGTTCGGCATGCTTATACTCTTACGAATATAATCACTATGACCGAACCCGGCGCTAATTATTTGTGAACTTCGCAGAACTAGTAGCCTTATCTTCAGGCTCTGGAACCCAAAGGCCTAGATATGTTCCTTCCTTGGTCGCAGTTGCAGGATCAAGAAGCCAACAACTCGCTCAACGCAACATCAACTCATTTTACTCACCGGCCAAGCTCGACCGTCGAGTTGGCACGCCCCGCATATAACCAAAGGACATAGTTAGCTCATTAATTACTCGGCCTGCGCGCCACGTAGGTTTGGTAGTTTTTACGGTCAACAATATCTTTTATTGGTAAGCATGTTTAAAATGGCTTCGTCACCCTTAGGTGTCGGCCAGCACGTGTCTACTTGGTATGTGGGGATATTTGGGTTGGGACGTGTCACTTTGTCAATTTCAGGGACCCTAACTCCAACCAAAATTGCATCAAATTACTTTTCTAAATATCATAATGGTTATCAAGCATTAAGACAAGTAGATAATTTAAATACAGTGATTAATAATTCAAACTTGCATGCATAGAACCATAAGTAAGTTGAAAAGAAATTGTATATTCTTGCTAAGGCTCATGGCCTAAGAAAATTAGTTACGAACAATCTTAAAACAAAATATTATTATAAACGAGGATAGAAAACACCTTGAAATAAGAATACAAATCCTCAAAGCCTAGCAAAGTTCTTCAAAATTTATGCGTTCTCCCCTCCCCAAAACCCTAATGGTTAAAAAGCCTTATTTATACTACTACACAATTAATATCCTTACTAGAAAATGTCTTCTAAAAATAGGACACATAATAACTTTAGAGAAACTGAGAAACATAATCCTAATCAAATATGGGAAATCTGCCCAGCCACAAATAAGCCACATTTCTGGATCTTGAGGGCCTCAAAACAGGCCCAAAACAACTAGAATGAAAGTTTGAGATGTCCCGAACATAATGTCAGGGGCATCAAACCGAAAAGACATCATCATGGATGCCAAAAAGCCCAATTAAGCCCAAAACATCACTTTAACATCACTGCGCCCTGCTCCTTTATTTCATCGTCATAAATAAACCGCATGATAGAAAAATCTGAAACTTTGATATGAACAAGTTGAGAGATACACGAACATCCTCCAATTGGAATCACTCCAAATTCGTCTGTTTGATCACTTTTTTCTCAAGAGGAAGTTGAATGTCCTACATTGTAAATATAATTCAAAATATCAAAATTTCACCAAAATAATTACTTAAATATACTAAGAATAAGATCAAATATAAAATATGAAATCGACTCATCAGCCATCATGGTCGGAATTAAGACTAGCCATGGAAGTAAAACAATTTTCCTTTGCTTCAAGAGGTGCCCTTGTTACCTAATTGAAAATTTGAAAAACGAAGCGAATTCTTATCATTTTGATTACATAGGGAGAAGATGACGCCTCACGCGTGAGAGGCGTTTTTAAAAAGATTTGTTTAGAGAATGGAGCTGTGCAAAAAGTTGTTAACAAAAGAACATAATTAGATCCCAAAGTTAACAAAGAACTTAATACAAAACACAGTTAACGTTTTCGTTCAATCAAAAAAGAATGTTAAATATATTCATAGCAGTTAGAAAACAAATAAACAATGAGATGTATCACAATTATTGACAACATCATCATTATCGTTACAGTCATTGTCATGTTACTTATGATCTCCAAAGAATAATACATCAGAATGTTGTTACAGCACATAAGTAATTTTTATATCTATTAATGTTGCTTTCTATTACCGAATATCATAATCCAAACAAGTTTTTTTTTTTTTTTTGCTAAACACTGAGATGCTACTTGAGCGACTTGAAATATTTTGTTTTTGTTTTTATTATAAGCGACCTTCTACATTAATTAACACTAAAAGGGAGGGAGGGTTTGAAATTTGAACCGGCCGGGACACAGTGAGATACATAGAGGCTATGTGAACTTTGAGCTGAATGTTTTGGCTGTTGCTAAACCAAACAGCTCACGTCTCTGAATAAAGGTTGCCTATTTATTAGTCTTAACCGACCTCACACAACGAGGTGAAATGTCAAAAATGTGCATGCCAATGGTTCAATATGTTTTATGCATAACATACTTATAAAGAAGAAAACCGGCCTTCCAATTCGCAAAAATCACAAACTTCAGCCATAATTAATTAAAAACAACAAAATACCCTTCAATCATAAGTCATTTGGTGAACGAGGATTTTAGAACTATGGTACACCCACATCTAGACAGTGCTTTTACAACACCATGCACAGTGACAAGGCATTTAGTCCTTTCAATCGTAACATCTTTTTAGCAACAGCCAAAACAAACGACATGCCGCCTACAGTGCAGTTACAATTCCATGGACAGCAACCTCTGCCTCCACTATGCAAGTATCCTTCACTAAAAACCCATTGCCTGCCTGATTCAAGGTGGCCAGCGAAATGACCTTAGGCCAGCCCCACTCCGAATTTGAGGTACTGAACCAGACGTTAGCTGCACATAATACACCCTGATGTTATGAAGGATGCATACAATTAAACACTGAAATAGGACAATCTTTACCTTTTTGGCCCTCTTGTTTGGCATACATTCGATCTACAATGAGCAGGGAAAACTCTGCATATACTTTGGAACCAGCAAGTTTTTCAGGATCAACCAATTCCAAGTAAAGAGATATGTGAGTACCCTTTCCAAGGTTATTTCCCTTGGGATGGAGACTTATCTTCCTGCAACATTAGGAAGGATATGATGACTTTTTATTACATATCTTTCATTATTTGCGATGGGGCCCAATTCATCTCACATCTTTGGGATTGAATTAAAAGAGCAAACTCCTACATCGGAAGCTAAATTTCAGCAAGTTTTAAGTGATCCCCTTCTTTACATGTATTTTTGTTATGAGAGTTTAGGTTTATGTTCCCCTGATTAAGTGTAACTTCTTTTTTTGTTATTAATAAAATTCCTCTTGTATAGTCGAGGTTTTCCAAAAAATAAAAAAATAAAAATAAAAGAAAAAAAAAATCAAGTTTTACAGTGATCGACCACATCTATTGCGAAAGTTATGTAGTTAAAATAGCATATATAGTTTGAAACTCAAAGTTCATATCCTTTCGTTTATCATTGCAGGTAAAACAAGATGGGTGACAATAGATTATACAGTGGATTAAAATTTTAAAATTCTCTTATTAAGGGTATTAATATAAAGGGCCTAGCAGAGATACCATTTCCGTCCTCCAGCAGTGAATGGTTCTGATTTGCAGCAGTCAGTACCTAACTTTGAAAAGTTCTCAACCTTCCAAACATGCTTGCACTTAACAGCATCCTTGATCTTCGAGATTGACTCTCCTTTGCCAGCTCTTCTTTCTTTACAAACAAAGACCTCAGCTCCAATCACACAATTATCATCAATGACATATCCATTGGAAGGATTAGTAAATGATGTAAGAGTGATAAGCTTATCAAATCCCGAAGAATGCATAATCGCATGGAAACATTTTTCCTTTTTATTGGCATCTATGGAATACACAAGGTAAAAAATAATGATCAGAAAATGAGCAGGGAGCATTGCAATTTTCAAACAAGAAAAATTTCCGGTCTATGAATATGAAGAATTAACTTTTGAAGTAGGTAATATGTACCTTGAAGAACCAGGAACATGCCTTTATTCTGATCAAGCAAAAAGAACCTGAAATCAACATATACTTCATATCCAGTCTGAAGTGAATCAGCTCCAACCATTTCCAAGTAAACAGATATGTGGTCTTCCACATTTTTCTTCTTGTTTCCATTCGGGTAGAGCACTAGTTTCCTGAGAGCAAACATACAGTATGGCTAACATTTTATTTTTACCAGTTTACATGCACAGCACCAAGATATACGAAACACATTATTGCATTACAAAAAAAAAAAAAAAACAAATGTCATAGAACTAATGTCAGATAGTGAGAGACAAACATAAGTTTACAGAAGACATAATGAGGGATTTACCATTTGTATCCTCCAGCTTCAAATTCTCCCGACTCATATTCGTCAGCTGAAGTTTTGGTTAGCACTGAAAACGACCGGATTTTTAGAGCATAATGAGTTGGAGGTGAATCTGAAAATGATGTCGAAAACCCTGAAACAAAATATAGTGTTAATGCAAGCACATATTGTCTAGACTAAAACCGGTAACATAAAGCAGATAAAGTATTTAACCATTTTGTTGAAAGAGATAACAAGCCATGGCAATAAAATTGAAATTGGTTAACAAACTGTTAAGGCTAAACAATTATCTTTTGCATCAAGAGGGGCTTACCTATATATAATGTCATTAGAGAAGGAATTTAGTGTAGAGATTTTTCAGTGTGTCCGGAACACAGGGTGGTACGCCACATGTCATAATGCAAAAAACTTTCCACCAATTATATAATAACATGTAGCATACCACCCCGCGTTTCGGGCAAATTGAAAAATCTCTATATGCAACAAGCTTCCTACACATTGGACGAAATATGTCTTTTCATCTTTGTACTGTACTAAGTTTAATAAACTAGGTGTGCAATCTCTTTCTTTTCCAATTCATTAAAAAAAAAAAAAAGCAACTACTCAATGGCTTCATACATTGTACCATTGAGGATACCGTGTATTTGGTAAAGTTTGAAAGTGAAAAGATTGTATAAATGAATACGCGTACACTTTAATCTTCAAACCATACAAAGGTCTTTCTTCAAGTTCCCGCACAAATCAGTTCTTCTTGCCAAGCACAATGAGGCAATATTCATGTCCATTAAAATGAAAAATTGAAAGTTTGAATTAGCTACACAGCTTGAACCCAAGGCACTGAACTAGTTATAATCTAGGCACTGCTTTACGATAATAGAAGAATACGAAAAGGTTCTCAGTTACTGCTGTTGCGATAATAGATTTAGGCAGAACTTTGCAGCTGCTCTACTGAGAAATATTGGAAGCCAATTTCAACTTTTTCTTTTTTGCTTTAACTTTTTACTTTTGCTTTGCTGTCAACTTTTTCTTTTTATTTTTCTTCTTTTTTCTTTACTCATACTTCTCACTTTAATGAAAATGTACGAGAATTCAATACCTAAGTTCAGATATTATTAAAGTTGTCATGCTCCTGTCCCGAAATATGACAAAAATTAAACCAATAGTTCAACAACATAGGATCTTTTCATTTTACTTTGCTGATGCACCTAACCTCAGGTTAGATTGCCTACATACCATGTGAAGGAATCAAGCCAATCGTAATTCATCATTTTGTTAAGCTCTAAAAATCTTTTATTTGCAGTGATTTCCAAAAACTCTCACGACATTGTCTAGCATGAAAACATAGAGTTCCAGACTACTCACAATTTTACAATCAATAACAAATAACATTTCAATAACATCCAAGTAGCATATCTGCTCTCTCAACTGCTCTTAATATCAGTCTTCACATGATTTTTAGATCATATATTCAAGGTCCACTGACCACATGACAAATCAATCTTCAAAGTGCATGACTTTGAAAACCTAGGTAGAGGGAAAATAAATTTGCTCTCTGAAAATGTTGAGTCTACTGCCTTGTATCTTCCTTCCTTTTCTTTCCAACTTTTGTCTGTTTGGGAGAATTACAAACTCTTTAAACTTCCTTGCCACCTTTTCTCCTCACAATGTTGTCTTTCAGGATCGAGTCATCAAGAAGCTGATTAGTGGAGGGTTCTACTTGAATAGATTGTATTAGTTGTCAAAAGATATTACAATTCCAAAGGTATGTCAAGTCAGCCTAAATCCAGTCTAAGAACATCATGAATCAATTCTCATCTAATAATTTTAAGATAAGACAATGGCACTGAGTACACTTCAAAAATCATGATTGACTATTTGAGCACATATGGCATCATACATCAAACAAGTTGTGTAGGTATACTACACAAAACGATGTAGCTGAGAGGAAGAATAGAGACTGGCTTGAAAAAAACCCAAGGCTGAATGTGCCTAAAAGACTTTGGTCACTAGGAGTTCTCACTGCCCAATACATCGTCAATAGATTGCCTAGCAGGAGTTGAAACTCAAAATCTCCTTTTCATGAAGGGAAAGCCAAATGGTCAGTTGCTCATGGTATTCTGTTGAACAAAAAATGACAACATTCAAATTATGGAGTACACATGATGCGAATTGGGCAGGAAATGCTATCGACTGAAAATTAACCACTGGCTATTGTACATCTGCTGGAGGAAACTTAGTTGTATAAGGGCAAAAAACAAAACATAATTTGCTCGTTGGAGCATCAAAGTTGAGTATAAGGCAAGGCGTCATCTGCTTGTGAGCTCATATGGTTAAAAGGACTTCTTTCTGATTTGGGGTTTCCCAGTAGCCAACCTATGTCCCTCTTCTGTGACAATCAAAATTGGCAACAAAGGAGAGTAGGCGTCAATTTCTTCCATTTCCTTGGTTTTATACTAGGGCCCACATAAAATTTCTATTATTTTTTCTTATTATTAGAGTGAATCTTAACTTTTTTACACCAAATTTTTAGTATATCAAGACTAAATTAATAACAAAGAAACAATCGGTTGGATATTAAAATAAATGAAGATGTCAAATTGCCACATAAGCTATCAAATTTAAATGTGATTTTTTGAATTTAACATCCCCTTGGAGATGCTCTAAGCATATCGAAGTCAATTGGCATTATATTCGAGAGAAAGTTCGATCCTAGCCTATTCAAACTTATTATCCTTGCAACCATGATCAGCTTGCGGATGTTCTCACCAAGACCCTACCCACAACTCAATTTAACTTATGTCCAAGCTTCAATCAGTCAATCTTCTTGATCCAGCTTGAGGGGAGTATTGGAAGCCAACTTCAACTTTTTTCTTTTTTGCTTTAACATTTTCTTTTTGCATTTCTCCTTTCGTTTTTCGTTCATTGTCCATTAATTCGGCCTTAAAATACTCAATTGTTGGAATTGGTAGGGTAAAATAAAAAAAGGCAACTTATGCATCTTTAGTCCTTAAGGGTGCGTTTGTTTGGCTTCACTAATCTTTACTCAACTAAACTGGACTACTTATCAGTGTAATTATGTGTTTGTTACATAGTGAGACTAAGTTTAATGGGATTGAAAGGGACTCGCGTTCACGAACTCTCTTGCTAAAGGGTCTTAGCGAGGCCCCCCGATTACAATGGGACTGCTAAGACTCTCGCTGCATTCTTCTTTGCGTGCATCCTTCTCTTCTTTCTTCTCCGCATCGTGTCTTACACCCACCAAACTCTGGCAAGATCACACCACCGATCCAAACCACCACCAGTCTTTTGGGTTGGGCTCATCCTTATCGAATCCTAGTTTCCCTCTCGTGCACACTAGCCAAACCATTGACCCTCGTTTCTCTTCCCTGGAAGATCATACTCCTTCCTTGGAGGCTACGATGGCCTTGTTACCTTCCCTCATTGATGTTGTTATCGAAAAGGTCTTTGCAACCAAGCTTTTTGCCTATTTCAACAAATTTCGTAAAGAGTTACACTTTCGAAGTGCCGGAGAATGCATATATGCCCCTCTTGCCACTGACCATCATGTTTCTCCTGCGATTGAGCCTATCCAGCTACCTCGAAGCCCAATCTGTGTTGGATGAGCCCAATCACAACTTATTCTGGCTGCAATCCAAGCTCCATTGTTGCTCTCATCTTTACCGTTGTTGCGAGCACTGACAACTTCGGCCTTCAAGCCATAATTGAACGATTCCACTGCAGCCACAGTTTCTCTGCCGAAATCGAAGAGAGGGATTCATGTTTCGACGATGACCTCTGCTCCGTGCCTACTTTATGAGTACTCGTTCTTCGATACTACAGACACTGGACCTGAGGTAGTTCTTAATTTGAGTATCATTTCAACAACTTCGGAAGCTAAATTCCCTTCTCTTTTTACTAATTACTATGGTGCATACCTGAAAGATAAATTTGGATTGGTTAATTGGTACCTTGCGGGTAAATTTGTGAGGAAGTATTTTTGTGCATGGAAACTGTTTGATGAAATTCCAGACTCAAGTTGCTATGTTGTTCTCGATTGGGACATGTGATACTACAATGGCATTCAGGATAAGGGTGGAGGCTCTAAATTCCACAAAATGCAATTGAAGATGGCAGTGGTTCAAATAAAGCTACTGAGGAATAAGAAGCATGTGGTGGTGAAGCAAATAAGGGGTGACATTGCCTTGCCCCTACAATCTGGTCATGATATTCGGGTTGAACATGGTTCAAAGTAGAAAAATTTTTGACCGCCAATGAGTTCATTGAGCTTTTCTGTGAATTAGTAGTATCCAGACTTTCTATCATCGCAAAGCAAAAGGAGTGTCTACCTAATCTCAAAGAGGGAATTGCTAGTTTAATCTTTGCCTCTTCCAAGTGTTCTGAGATCTCGGAACTGATCGTTCTAAGGAATATTTTTGAGGAAAAGTATGGTAAAGATTTTGTATATGCGGCTATTGATGTACGTCTCGGCTGTGGTGCGAATCGCATGTTGTGGTGTGAAATAGGACATATGCAGTTTGTAGGCTCAGCATCAGCTGCTGAAGCAGCTGCAAATTCTACCAGTGATACAATGGCTGCTACACAAGTTGCTGCATATTTAGCCAACAAAGACTCCAATCAGGTAGCTTAATCATGTTCAAGTATCAATGGAATTTCTACTTCTGAGAAATTGCTTCATAAGAGAAACGAAATGTCTGGAGTTAATAAATTCACTAAAAAACCATTCTGTGGATTTATTGTTTATGTGTGGGAAGCCCTTTAAGACACTACCATCATGATACTTGCAATTTGTGCCTTTGCATCTCTACTTGAAAGAAATCGTATGAGAAAAACTTTTCTTAGGCCCTAGGCTGATTCTCAAGACATTGATATTGTATCTCTCAAGAAAATAAAAGTAGCCTCCTTGTTGAGTTTGATAGTTTCTTTACGATCGATATGTGAAGGCAGATTTCAATCTCTTGAATAGTTTCTGTCTCATGAATATTGTATATCTCTTGCTGACAATATAGAAAGTAAAGTCAAGTTGAGGGAGGAAGGCTATTCTCAACTCCTTACTGAAGTGCATAAATTTGTTGATGTGATTTCTAAATTTAATAATATGGTTTCTTCAATTCCAGCGATGGTTACACTTACATAGTCTGATGAGCTTAAGCTTAAGTTCGATGAAGGGTCCACAATGAGCAAGCTTTGGATTATGAATTTAGGTGGCAGTGAGTGTCTAGCAAACACTGAAGTTCAAGGGGAAAACCTTAAGGAATCTCAAAACATCAATAAATCTCTTCCAACTTTTGGGGATGTGATCTCAGCTTTGTCATGAATTACGGCTTTCAACCGGTTCAGACATGTGGATGAAGAGAAGACCAAGGCCATATCCCTTTTTGAAAAGGTAATGGACCTTAGTGATGCTATTGAAGATGAAGTCAAGTGGGTAGAGGATCTGATTAAAGGAATAATTGCTGGAAATGTATTTGATCTTGGTTTTGCACAGCTTGCGGAAGTTTTCTCAAATAAGGATATGTCCTTTTTTTGTTAGTTGTCAAAACCTTGTCCCTCGACCTTGGGTTATAGATGACTTGGATGCGGCAATGGGTGTGTGTGTAAGATCTGCGTGCGGGCATTCGAGTGTATTAGACCATGGACCAATGGTGTACTCTAACTGCTCTATGAATTCACTTGAAAATGAAGTTGTGGTTGTCTGGAAAACGTCATGCTCGAAAACTGAAAGCTTGATGAAGAATGTAACGACTTGTCCCAAAAAATTACGGTTTTTATAATTTTAAAATATGAAATTACGAAAATGCCTTTCTAAGTAAAATATTGACTTTTGTTGACCGCCTTGTCGTGTCACGTAAAATCCGTTTTCTTGGCATATCGTTGTAGTACTTGTTGTTACAAACGCGTGGGTGCAAGTGGAACATAATTTGGAGCTATAACGAATGAGTTATTAACGAACGAAATTGAGGATAAAATGGTCATTGACCATAAATATGGAAGGCTCCAGATTTTACTGGAGTAGTGAGATGATGCCACGTGTGTGGCTGGGATAGAAAGGAATGAAGACAAATGAGATAGAAGAAAAATGAGAGAAATGAGGGGGGAGTTGCCCAATCAGGAATGAGGATAGGAGAGAGTGAACCAATCAGAAAACAAAGAAAGGAGAGAAAGGAGAGAGTTGAGGGAGTAGCCAAATGGACCCTTTACCCTTGACCCGTTACACAACGATACGACCTAAGTTCCGAAAACTTTTCCCGACGGTTTTCTGTCCATTTTTCCGATGAGTTACAGCCTTCCACCTCTACCAAACGATTCATTGTATTTCCTTTTTTCCATTTCCACCCAAAACCCAGTTCCCTTAACCCCCAATTTGAGGAGAACGAAACCCGTAGGTTCCTAAGGGGTCACGTCGATAACCGCTAATCCTGCAGGTTCCAACCACCACTACCACCACCACCAAACCATTCCTCCAGAGGCCAAGAACAAACCCCAAACAACCTTAGAGGCGGCGAATAATCGGAGAAGTCGAATCGAAGCACACCCATTTCTAGGGTTTCTGGCAGTCTAAGGGCGATTTCAGGCATTTCTCGACCGAATTAGACTTCTGCCCAGGTATGAAATTTGGGAATTTTTGGGTTGTTCAATTTTTCAGCGAGTCGAGGTTGCCGGTGACATCATCCTCGCTAGCTTGAGCGGTTCCTGGGTAACAAAATATCTGTGAGTGGACCTCTTTCTAACTTATATGTTTTTATAAAATATTAGCTTAACATGCATTTTGATATTTTGTGATCTAAATATGTTTTATAATGTGCTTTCGAAATTCTATAATTATGATTTACGAAATAGTCATGACTTATCGAGATTACGATTTACGAACGAATATGAATTACTGGGTTTTGCATATATGGATTTTGAATATATGGATTCCTATGGATTTTTGATATGATTTACATTACGAATTTACGAGTATGAATTATCATGGAATTATAAGATGAAGTTTTGAGCTTTTGAACTCCAGAGATTTGATATGAGATTTTGAGATATGTTTTTGGTATTCATCTAGTGGGTTATCATACAGCACATCCACACAACACGGGTATAGATGTCTATGGCCATATGACACAGTTGATGAGGAGGAGTGAGATATGACATATGATATACCCCCAGCTTCACTGCCGAAAGCAATGTCGGACAGCTTCACTAGCCACGGCTAGTGTCAGTGTGTGATGTTATATATTTCTTCTCTGGCATAATCCGGAGTCGTACACCTTCACCTTCAGGTGATGGGGCCTACCATGTTTCTTCATTGGCGTAATCCAGTGTCATACAACTTCACCTTCGGGTGATGGACAGGTACTGCCTTTGGGCAACTATGATACCCCTAGTTGCGTACATCACGGATTCGAGTTACAAATGTTTTACAAATGTATTTCGTGCATGCTAAGATTTTCAGAAAACTTACTATATGTAGTATTATATATGTTTTCAAAACAGGAGGTTATTATGTTCAGAAATAAAATGTTTTCCTATTATTAGCATTATTATTATTATAAACTTTGGTCCACTCACCTCTTCTGTTTTGCGCCCCTTTAGGAGTTAGGATTAAGGCACGTGATCCCGGCGTTAAGACTCTACGGTATAGGTATCAGTCCCTTGTTCGTATCTTTTCCCCAGTAATCCTTCCATATTATTCTTAGTAGTTGTATACTCTGAACACAATTCTGTTTTGGTTTAATTTGTTCTATTTACGTATTCTTAATGGTATACGTGTTTAAAATGGCTTCGTCAGCCTCGGGTGTCGGCCAACACGTGCATACCCTGATATTTAGAGATATCGGGGTTAGGGCGTGTCAAAGAAGATCTCTTGAGGTCCCAAACCCGACTCACTCATAGGTCGCGGAAAGAAGATCTCTTGAGGTCCCAAACCCGACTTGCTCATAGGTCGCGAAATTCTTTGCCTCTCCACATACCAACCCCATCCATAAACAATTGTAGAGATACCTGTAAATGTTGAGCACTTTTAAGCCCACATAATGGTGTTGGTCGGTAAAGAAGCAATAGAAAGCCCAAGGGAGATTAAGAAGCCCAAGGTCCATGGGCATAGGAGAAGATACTCCCAAGCGCTAAAGTCGACCGCCTATAAGTTTAGCTCAACTAGGATATGTAAAGAGCTTTTCGACTGCCAGGGGCATATGGGCAGTTTAACAACTATATGGCACAAGTCTCTACGAACATGCTTACCCAAAAGTCAATCAGGTCAAATCACGGATCACAGTTAGTAGCAAAGACCTTGGATGGGACGTAAAGGTGGTCGGAATGGCGCTTGAAGAGACAGTGTTGGATAACCAAGGCCGAGTAGGGTGCTCGGCTTGCATCATTCTGAAAGGACGCACCATCTTGACTGAACATGTATCACTTCACCACCTAATGTCTATTTATTAGTGTTAAATGACATAACATGATGAGGTAACATACTAAAAAATGTGCATGTTAATGGCTTGATATGTTTAACGCACTACAAATTTTAAAAGAAGAAAAGCGGCCTTTCAATTTGCAAAAATCACAAACTTCAGTTAAAATTGATTAAAAACATCAAAATACACTTCAATCACAAGTCATTTGGTGAACAAGGATTTTAGCACTATGGTATACCCACATCTAGACAATGCTTTTACAATATCATGGACAGTGACAAGGCCTTTAGTCCTTTCATTCGTAACATCTTTTTAGGAACAGCTAAAACATACGACATGCCGACAGCTAAAACAAACGACATGCCGACTACAGTGCTGTTGCAGTTCCACGGATAGTGACATCGGCCTCTACTATGCAAGCATCCTTCACCAAAAACCCATTACCTGCCTGACTGAAGGTGTCCAGTTTAAGGAAGGTAGGCCAACCGAAATCCCGAGTTGAGGTACTGAACCAGTTGTTTGCTACACATAATACACCCTCATGTTATGAAGGATGCATACAATTAAACACTGAAATAGGACAATCTTTACCTTTTAAGCACTCATGTTTGGCATGCATTTGATCTACAATGCGCATGGAAAACTCTGCAAATACTTTGGAACCAGAAAGTTTTTCCGGATCATCCAATTCCAAGAAAAGAGAAATATGAGTACCCTTTCCTTTCTTATGTCCCTTAGGATAGAGCACTATCTTCCTGCAACATTGGGAAGAATATGATGGCTTTTTATTGCATATCTCGCATTGGAAGCAAAATTTCAACAAGCTTTACGGTGATCACATCTAGTGCGAAACTTATGTAGTTAAAATTGCATATATAGTTTGAAACTCAAAAATCATTCCTTTTACTATGTTGGGGAAAAATTGACTTCAGCTAATAAAGGTGATTATCGTGCAGGTAAAAAAGGATGAGTGTTAAGAGATTATACAGTGGATAACAAATTTAACATTCTCTTATCAAGGGTATTAATATAAAGGGCCTAGCAGAGATACCAATTCCGTTCTCTGGCAATGAATGGTTCTGATTTGTAGGGGTCAGCACCTAACTTTGAAAAGTTCTCAACCTTCCAAACATGCTTGCACATAACAGCAACCTTGACCATCGATATTGACTCTCCTTTGCGAGCTCTTCTTTCTTTACAAACAAAGACCTCAGCTCCAATCACACAGGAATCATCAATGACATATCCGTTGGAAGCATCAGTAAACGATTTAAGAGTGATAAGCCTATCAAATCCCGAATAACGCATTACCCCATGGAAACACTTTTCCTTTTTATTGGCATCTATGGAATATGCAAGGTTCAAAATAATGATCAGAAAATGAGCAGTGACCATTGCAACTTGCAAACAAGAAAAATTTCAGGTCTATGAATATGTTCACTTAACGAGACGTAATTTTTGAAGTAGGTATAATGTACCTTGAAGAACCAGGAACATTCCCTTATTCTGATCAAGTAAAAAGAACCTGAAATTAACATATACTTCGAATCCAGTCTGAAGTGAATCAGCTCCAACCATTTCCAAGTAAACAGAGATGTGGCCTTCCACATTTTTCTTCTTGTTTCCATTCGGGTAGAGCACTAGTTTCCTGAGAGCAAACATACAGAATGCCTTTTTTACCAGCTTACACAGCACATGATATACGAAACACATTATTGCGTTACAAAAAATGAAAATGTCATAGAACTAATGTCAGACAGCGAGTGTGGAACATAAGTTTGCAGAAGATGATATTAAACTCAAACTTCAGCAGAAGATATAATGAGGGATTTACCATTTGTATCCTCCAGCTTCAAATTCTCCCGACTCATATTTGTCCACTGAAATTTTGGTTAGCCATGAAAATGACCCGATTTTCAGAGAGTAATGAGTTGGAGCTGAATCTGAATATGATATCGAAAACCCTGAAACAGAAAAGTGTTGATGCAAGCATATATCAGGCATCTATCGCATACAACAATATCCGGAAATCTGAAAACCGGCAATATAAAGCAGATAAAGTATCTAACCATTTTGTTGAAACGGATAACAAGCCATGGCAATAAAACTGAAATTGATTGACAAACTGGTAAGGCTAAACAGTTATCTTTTGCTTCAAGAGGAGCTTACCTATATATATAATGTCATTAAAGAAGGAAATACAAGCATCCAATGAAGAGATTTTTCAGTATGCCCCGAATACAGGATAGTACGCCACATGTCATTATACACTTCAAAAAAATACTTCTCTTCAATTGTATAATGCTATATGGTGTACCACCTTATGTTCCGGCACATTGAAATGCAATGAGCATGCTGCATATTGGACGAGATATGTCTTTTCATCTCTCTATATTGTACTCAATAGCTTCATGCATTGTGGATACCTTGGATTTGGTCTCTCAATACTGTACACAATAGCTTCATCCATTGTATAAAGGAAGACACGTACACTTTAATCTTCAAAAAGGTCTTTCTTCAAATTCCCACACAAAGCACGCAAAGCTTTCTTCCCAAGAGGCACTATTCATGCCCATTAAAATGAAATTTTGAAACTTTGAATTAGCAACATAACTTGAACCGGAGGCGCTGAACCAATTATAATCTAGAAGAATACGAAAATGTTCTCAGTTACTCCTGTTGTGATTATAGATTTAGGCACTGGTTTGGAGGTCCATTGAGAAATATTGGAAGCCAACTTCAACTTTTTCCTTTTTGCTGTGACTTTTTCTTTTTGTTTCGCTGTCAACTTTTTCTTTTTGCTTTTCTCCTTTTTTTCTTTCGCTCATAGACATAGTCATTCCAACGTACAAGGTACGAGAACTTAAGTTCTGATACAATTAAAGTTGTTATGCTCCGATCCCGAAACATAACTAAAAACAAACCAATAGTTCAACAACGTAAGAACCTTTCATTTTGTTTTGTGGCTGCACCTAACCTAAGGGTTAGACTACTTACTTACCATGTGAAGAGATTAAGCCAATCATAGTTCACCATTTTGTTAATCTCAAAAATTCGTATTTGCAATGACCTCCAAAAATTCTTATGGCATTATCTACTATGAAAACATAGAGCTTTAGACAACTCCCGGACAACTCACAATCAATTACGAATAACATTTCAATAACTCTGATTCGCGCATGGTTTTCGTCTATGTATTTGTGCAATCGAGCTCTATTCAAAAATACTAAGAGTGACCCCAAAAGGTCTACGGATTTTTAATAACTAATTACGAAAAACCAAACTTTGTAACTCTAAAATTAATAAAAATTAAATTGAATTCCCAAAAATTCGAAATACGAAAAATTTGACTCAACTCAACTTTAAATCATCCTCAAATCAACTCAACTTTAATTCATCCTCAAATGTACAATATATAGTGAATACACATGCGTGGATTAATTACAAATACACATCATTTACTCTTTCAGCCCATGAACCTAATGTAGAAAAGTCAATGAACCTAATGTAGAAGAGTCAATGAACCTATGTAGAAGATTTAATGAGCCTAATTATTCAGTGGACCTAAATAACACTCACCCTCTAATTGCTTTAACAGATTTCTGTGAATGATGGCTCAAGCCACTTTTGTAGGAGAAGAGAGAGGCTTTTAACAGGTTCTTTCAGATCATCCAATTCCAAGTAGAGAGATATATGAGTACCCTTTCCTTTCTGATTTCCCTTAGGATAGAGCAGTAGCTCTGCAACAGCCATCACATGAAGATTAAGTGTACATTTCAAGATTACATGAACATCCTACCTTAATTTAAAACAACGGTTCTCTACACATTGGAGGAAAAATTTAACAAGATATTTACCAACACTTTTAAGAATAATGCAAAAATCGTTATCAACACATTGAAGAAAAAATTTAACAAAAGGTGATTTAGATCTATTTTGATAAGATATAGTAAATGAATTGTCGAGAGTGAAATCTTTTATCATCGGATATACCACTTCAAGCCTTCAGCAGTGAATACTTCTGAGTAGTAGCTCTCAGCATCTGACTTTGAGAAGTTCTCAACCTTACATGCTTGCGCATAACAGCATTCTTGATCATTGATAGACACTCTCCATTTCCTGTTCTTCTTTCTTTACAAACAAAGACATCCGCTCCAAACACAGGTATCATCCAGGAGATATCCGTTGGAAGTATTAATAAAAGCTTTAAGAGGAATAAATCGATCATAAACCGAATAAGGCATCATCCCGTGAAAACATTTTTCCTTTTCTTTCGCATCTAATCAATGCAACATGAAAAATGGTTCAGAAAAATTAAAAGGAATAACACGCTCCGAGAACATGAAAAAAATCAACTCCTCACACATTCACTTATTGAGATAAATTTGAAGATAGAATACCGTGAAGAACAAAGTAGAAGCCCCTTTTCTGTTCAAGCAAAAATAACCTGAAGTTAACAAACACTTCCCAACCAGTCTCAAGTGAATCGGCTTCAGCATTTCCAAGAAGAGAGAGATGTAGTCAGCCACGTTCCTCGCCTTGTTTCCATTCGGGTAGGGCACTAGTTTCCTGTGATCAAACACATATGTAATAAAGCTAATGTATATAGAGCACTGAAAAAAGCTGCTTATCTCCAACTTCTTTCTCAACCTTTTTTCTTTTCCCAAAATTATATGTGTAACTAATGATTTGCACACCAAACTACATCATTAAGAAAAAAATAATAATAATCATTAAGAAAACAACGATGCCTTTGGACATGATCATTAGGGCTTACCATTCATATCCTCCAGCTTCGAAATCTCCCGGCTCATATCTATCCACTGAACGCTTGGTTAGCAACGAAAAACAACTAAATCTTTAGAGTGTAATAATATGGAGGTGAATTTGACAACAATCTCAAAACCCCTGAAACCAAATAGAGGAAACACAGGAAGGCATAGTGATGCAAGCATATATATTAGCATCTATAGATACAGTGTACTCAAATCTGAATGCATCATTGGCCCCTAAAACACAAAATATAGAGACGAAGTAACTAAGTATGTTAATTGCCATTGATAGGATTTTTACCACCTGCAAAAGTAGGGATAAAAACACTTAAAATACTTGCAAGAGTACAAGGTAATCATAGTATAGCTCTATAGCAAAGTCGTTCTCCACAGGGGTTGAATGAATAATTTATGTCAAACCAAATCTTAATTAATTATTTAAAACAAAGTTTAGAAAAGGTTGATTTTATGATTTAAAATAATAAAAACAAATTTAATAGAAATACTTAAATAAACCAGAAAAATAAAATAAACTAAAAGAAAACAATTTTTGAAAATTAAATTGTAAAAGCACTAGGGTTCTGCCATCACCATAACAATCCTACATAATTCTTTCAATTAATTATGAATTACACATGCATATTTTGAAGGTTATGTTTTCCTAATATATGCTTACTTGGACCCCAACATAAAGCGTATATAAAACATGCAACCCATCTGTGGTATTTAGATTTCAAATCTAAACATACCTGACTCATTAAGTTTTGTGAAAACAATCTGAAACACCATGCAACCCTTAAGACGTGGTATTCATCCTAAGTGAACTTGCACATATTAACCACAAGAAGCCTTTGTGTAACGACCCGTCCCGAAAAATTATAGTTTTTATAATTTTAAAATGTGAATTTACGAAAATGTCCTTCGAGACAAATACGTTGACTTTTGTTGACCACCTTGTCGTGTCACGTAAGATTCCTTTTCTTGGCGTATCCTCATAGTACTCGTCACTACAAACACGTGGGCCCAAACAGAACGCAATTTGGAGTTATTAACGAATGAAGTCGAGGACAAAATGGTCATTTGACCATTTTCTGGAAGGCTCTAGATTGTTAGAAGAAAATTTTGATGGTGCCACGTGTGTGCCTAGGATGGAGTGATGAGAGGATAAAGGAGGGAAATGAGAGAAATGGATGGATGAGAAAGAAGATAAATGAGATAAATGAGAGAAATGAGAAGAGGGAAGAGGGCTCGGCCAATCAGAAGAAGGGAGAGGAAAGAAAAATACCAACTAGAGAGGAGAGAAAAGAGGGGAAAGGATAGAGATGGGATGCACCGGATCACCCATTGACCCATTTTCGACCTGCATGACCCGATCCTGAACCGGTTTCTGCAGCCATTTTAGACACCATTTCTGGTTTTTTTTCGACGATTCAGGACTCTCCACCACCTGCAAATAACATCCTGCTCATTGTCCTTCATTTTCCACCCATGGTACAACGAGATTTTGCACCGTTTCATGATGAGTAACAACGACGGTGTCGAAGGTCCTATGGCGGCGATCCGCCATTTCTGAAGGCGATTCCTTTGACCATCACCACAATTTGCCCTCCCTTGAGCCTAGGAACAAACCCCAAACAAGTATGGAGGCGGCAAAGCTTCTGATTCGACGAATCAAGAACACCCAATTCGAGATTCGAGTACGATTTGGGGTATTTCTCGGCCGAATTGGACTTCGGTGTTGTTCCTCTCATTGAGATCTTCATTCCTATAAAATTTGGGAATTTTTGGAGTTGTTCGATTTTCCGGTGAGTCGGGGCGGCGGCGCTTGGGGGGGGAAAGCCGAGATCCCTCCTTAGGTTTCTCGATGTGCCGAATGCGAATCCGCCATCCGTTTTCCCAAATTCCAACGTTTTTGTACAGTTTTATTAAATGGCCTTTAATTGTGTTTAGGTGCATCGGTGGAAGTGATCACATTCTCGATAGTTCGAGCGGCTTCCGAGCAATGGAAAACTTGTGAGTGGACCCCTTCATAACCTATATATTTTCTAAAAATATTAGCCTAGCATGCATTGCATATTTTATAAATGGAGAATGATTTATAATGTGCTTACGAATTTTCATACTTATGATTTATTTAGATTGCTTTTACAGAATAATTATGATTTATTGGATTTATATATTACCAAAGGTTATAAATCATTAGATTTTCGGTTATGAAATTCTATGGATTCACGTATATGTTTATTATGGATTTATGAGACGAGGTTTGAACTTTTGAGCTCTGATGTGTGATGCGAGATTTTGAGATATGTTTTTGGTACTTACCTAGTGGGTTATCATACAGCACATCCGCACACCACAAGTACATATGTCTATGGCCATAGGACACAGATGGTGGAGGAGTGAGATATGATATATGTTATACCCCCAGCTTCACTGCCGAAAGTAGTGTCGGTGTGGATGTATGTTATTTTATACAGCTTCACATCTAGGTGATAGACAGGTTATTCAGCTTCACCTTCGGATGATGGACAGATACTACCTTCGGGCGACTATGATACCCCTAGTTAAGTACATCATGATTACGATTCACAAATATTTTACGAATGTTTTGCACAGCATGCTAGGGTTTTCAGAAAAACCTATTTTGTAGTATTATATGTGTTTTAGGGGAAATCTTAGTGGAAGTCTAGTTAGGATCAGTTGAGGATTGAAGGCGATGATGGTCCTCTGCGACATGCGTTCTTTTGGAATAGCGAGCAGAGGCATACCTGTTGAGTGATTACATAAAACATCGAAGGTTCGTGTAAGGGAAAAATTAAGAAGGCACCAGTTGTAGGCCAAGTTAGCAGATATATGTGGGGTAAATCAAATCAACTTCCTCGGACTTGTTATTTCCCCTGAGGGAATTCGTGTAGACCCTCAAGAAATTTCGCAGTGATTGTTTCACTGATAACATTCTTATCTACTCCCACCTCGATGTCAGTTTAATAAACATCCACAGTCACCTTATTACCAAATTCCTCAAATGTCAACCTTGTTTAGCTTTCATATATTTCTTGGGAGACATGAGTCTAGCAAAAGATATTCTTACTAAACCTAAGGTTATGACAGTTGGGAATCAAAAATCCTCTCGAGTGTTGTGAATTCAGAAATACCGTTTGTCTTGTCAATTTCTATCGACGGTTGCTAGCAATTCCTTGATCATAACCTAAACCCTCATCTTCGGTTAGGAAACAAGTTAGTTTTATTCGAGATGTTGCCTCACCTTACCATTGTTCTTATACTATTCGCAAAAGGCTCTGTTCGAAATTTATAATGTCGAGGACAAAATGGTCATTTGACCAATTAGATAGGAGAGAAATGAGGGGAAATGAGAGAGATGGGATGCACTGAATCACCCATTGACCCGTTTTCGACCAGCATGACCCGATCCTGAATCGGTTCCTGCAGCCATTTTCAATGCAATTTTCGACGATTCAGGATCCTCCACCACTTGCAAACATCATCACGCTCCTTGTCCTTCATTTTCCACCCATGGTACGACGAGATTTGGCCCCGTTTCGTGATGTGTAACGGTGATGGCGCCGAAGGTCCTATGGCGGCGATTCGCCATTTCTAAAGGCAATTCCTTCAACCACCACCACCATTAGCCTTTCCTTGAGTCCAAGAACAAACCCTAAACAAGTTTGGAGGTGGTGGAGCTTCGGATTCGACGAATCAATAACACCCAATTCAAGGGTTTACGGCAGTTCAAGGATGATTTGGGGTATTTCCCGGTCAAATTGGACTTCAGCCCAGGTATGAAAGTTGTTCCTCTCATTGGAATCTTCATTCTTGTAAAATTTGAGAATTTTTGGAGTTGTTCGATTTTCTGGCGAGTCGAGGTGGCCGGACGTCACGTGCGGCGGCGCGTGAGGGAAAACCCGAGATCCCTCCTTAGGTTTCTCAACATACTAAATCAGAATCTGCCTTCTGTTTTTCCAAATTCCAACGTTTACGTAAAGTTTTATTAAACGGCCTTTAATTGTGTTTAGGTGCATCGGTGGAAGTGATCACATTCTCGATAGTTCGAGCGGTTTCCGAGCAATGGAAAACTTGTGAATGGACCCCTTCATAACCTATATATTTTTTTTAAAATATTAGCTAGCATGCATTGCATATTTTATAAATGGAGCATGATTTATAATGTGTTTTACAGATTTTCATACTTATGATTTATTTAGATTGCTTTTACGGAATAATTATGATTTATCGGATTTATATATTACCAAAGGTTATGAATCATTAGATTTTTGGTTATGAAATTCTATGGATTCACGTATATGTTTATTATGGATTTATGAAACGAGGTTTGAACTTTTGAGCTCTGATGTGTGATACGAGATTTTGAGATATGTTTTTGGTACTTACCTAATGGGATATCATATGGCACATCCGCACACCACATGTATAGATGTCTATGGCCATAGGACACAAATGATGGAGGAGTGAGATATGATATATGTTATACCCCCAGCTTCACTGCCAAAAATAGTGTCGGACAGCTTCACTAGCCATGGCTAGTGTTGGTGTGGATGTATGCTATTTTATACAACTTCACCTTCAGGTGTTGGACATGTTATTCAGTTTCACCTTCGGGTGATGGACATGTTATTCAGCTTCACCTTCGGGTGATGGACAGGTACTACCTTCGGGCGACTATGATACCCCTAGTTATGTACATCATGGTTACGATTCACAGATGTTTTATGAATGTTTTGCACGGTATGCTAGGGTTTTCAGAAAAACCTATTATGTAGTATTATATATGTTTTCAAAACAGGGGGTCATTTTTTCATAAATAAAATGTTTTGCTATTATTAGTATGGTTAATATAAAATTTGGTCCACTCACCTTTTCGGTTTTTGCACCCCTCAGGGGTCAGGATCAAGGCACATGATCCTGGCATCAGGACTCTACAACATAGGTATACTCGAGTCTTCTCAGTATATGTATCATTTCTTCGTTCGTATCTTTTCCTAGTAATTCTTCCATATTATTTTTAGTAGGTGTATGCTCTGAACACATTCCTGCTTTGGCTTAATCTTGCTAATTACATATTTGTTTGGACCTAAATTTACATCATCAGCCCAAGCAATCAAGGTCGTTGAGTAAGCATAGCTCCCAACCGTCAGATGAAAAAGTGAAGATAATTTTATTATTGTTAAAGGATAATATTATGGTATTTATCATAATAATTATCTTTTAATATGAATTATTTTCATCTTGCTAAACCAGATAAATAGGATGCGAATTATATCCCAAGCAAGCAGTATAGTTCGAATTGATTTGGGATGTCTGACGGCACTTGGAAGCTAAAAATGAATTTGAAATTCATTTGATCAAGATGCATGCATGGTTTAAAGGTGATGGAATTATGATGATGTGATAAGCCTAGGATTTGATAGTCTTGGATAATGATGAGATGAGAAACCTAGATAGGCTAGGCCTT
This sequence comes from Malus domestica, assembly GCF_042453785.1. NCBI lineage: Eukaryota > Viridiplantae > Streptophyta > Magnoliopsida > Rosales > Rosaceae > Malus > Malus domestica. The sequence continues at coordinate 10,749,527 of NC_091673.1, forward strand.
TTTGCATGGTGATGAGCATTGTCAGATGAGTTTGGAATGATAAGAATTGATGATGGGAGCACAATATGCATGCCGTGTGAAAGGGCACTTCGAGATTTCAAAGGGACACCTGTTGTTCCTCTTGTAAAAGTACACAGGCATAAGGAGACTATGGAGATTTTTGTCGAAATATATTAAAGATAATATCGGTTATTGTTTTTGGGAGCATATTCAGAAAATGTCTCTATTGGATTGGCGATCAAGGAGACTTGCTATAAATATAGAGGCAGTGGCAACAGGAAAACCCTCTCCAACTCAACACACAAACTGCCCTGCATAAACTCTCGCTCTACGCGAAACCTCTCAACAACCTTGAGATTTTTATTTTCTTTTTCGCCAACACATCTTCAGTTTGGATAAATAGCACTGTGAAGGCAACCGGCAAACATCTTTAGTTTGGATAAATAACATTGTTGTCATAGAATCAGCCGGCCGTGAAGCACCTTTAGTTTGGATAAACAGCACTGCGTCGAGACCGACTGGTTACCTATCCAAGTCTCGGTCGAGAAGGATTCTCGAATCCTTATTGGCAGAGGTCATCTCATTAGCCTTCTCGGCAAAGTGAGGTGTTACAAGTTACTGGGCTCGGCACTTTGAACGCTGAGTTGTTTTATGATAGGATATTCATAAGTAAGTTTTAGAGTTCGGCATTCTGACAGCCGAACCACCTTCACCATCAAGACATACATCTCTTTTGAGTACTTGTGTCTGTATAGTTTTGTGCCAGTTCAGTGTGTTTATACTCTTACGAATATAATCACCATAACTAAATCCAGTGCCGACGATTCGTGAACTTCGCAGAACTAGCAGCCTTGTCTTCAGGCTTTGGAACCCAAAGGCCGAGACATGTTCCTTCCTCAACCGCAGTCACAGGATCAAGAAGTCAGCAGCACGCTCAACGCAACATCAACTTATTTTACTTACCGGCAGAGCTCGGCCATCAAGTTGGCACCCCCACACATAACCGAATGACGTAGTTAGTTCATTAATTACTCGGCATGCGTGCCACGTAGGTTTGGTAATTTTTAGGGTTAACATGTTGGCACGCCCGGTGGGACTCAGTGCTAAAACTACGAAGTTCATATAATATATCAAGATTCCAATCCTGCTTCATTTAGCCGATTGCACGAGCTTCTTGCGTAATTGAAAAGAAACAATGAAGAAGGTACAAAACGTCTTGAGGAAGATAGAAAACGCCTTGATGAGGATAAAAGATCATGGGAAGCGGTAAAAGTTCTTCGTGGCGTGAGAGCTAGGCAAAAATCATTCGCTTACATGTTGAATAAAAGCTCATGTTACCCTACAAGAGCAATGGGTAAACGAAGATAGGGCTCGATTTAATGCCTGGCTAAATGAAGAACGTTTTCCTTACATTTCGAACTACATATCAATTCCATTTGAAAAATGGTTGGATCAAAAAACCAGGGGGAAATTTTTCACTTCGACCACAATCAAAATTTTGCCTCAGGAAATTGCTAAGACGGCCGAAGAAGAACTTATGCCACCTGTTTTTTCGATCAAGACTGAAAGTTTGGTAGGCCTAGAAGAAAAAGTTCAAGTTTCTGAGCCAAAAATCAACTCAGAAAATGATTCATCAAAGGAGTATTCTAATGACAAACAAAGCCAATACATGGTTTTAGACGTCGAAACCATGACAGTCGATATGGTTATTGGCGATAAAACCAATATGGAGAAATCCCGTTCGGCTAAGTTGTTTGAGTTAAAAGCCGAAATTGGCAAAATTATTATGCCCAGGGGGCTTAATAATTGTTCGACACATTCGGCGGTTGAGAATCAAAAATATTTCGCCAAGTCAAAAGTATTTCAAAATGATTCTTTATTTGGCCTAAAGCGAACTCAAAGTGAAAATTTTGGTGTAAACATATCTCGGCTTGGAATAAAGCATTGTTGGCCTCCTCCCGATTATGATTCAACCATTTTCATTCTCTTTTGTTTAAAAATAAATAAATAAAAAATAAAAAAACAACAACAAGAAAGAAGAATAAAGGGGGCACAAGCGATATGATCGGCGGATCAGACTTAATCTTGCCGAGAATGAGTATATATAAAGGAGCTGCTTGGTGAAATCTGATACTTGGTGCAGAAAGTTTTTTTTTTAGGCCGAACTCGGCCAACTCGTCGAGATATACTTTCCAAGTTATGTGACCAAATTTATGGACATAACTTTTGAAACTGGGGGCATTGTGAGATGATGTGGCGTGAATCATCATTCAAATCACCATTTTTGAAGGCCAGGAAGCTGGGGGACATAACTTGTGGCGTGAATCATCATTAAATATATATATATGCCCACCAAGCATATATTAATTAATTACCTACATGTTCCTCGGCCATTTTTATATAAGACCCTCTGATGTCCTCGACTAGCGATGATGTTCCTCGACAACTTTTATATAAGACCCTTTGATGTCTTCGGCCAACAATGATGTTCCTCGGGCACTAGTGGTGTCCATATATATATGCTTACATGAAAAAGTGTTTGTGTAATATGTGCTGCCATGATTGTTGCGTTGCTGACTTTGATTGATGATAGGCCAAGTTGCCAAGAGTGGTTTGTCTCGGCCCCCAATCTCAATGGAGACACTTGTTTTGGTTTTCCCCGAATTTCTTCGAGTTTTTGGACTTACAAAAGCATCAAAGAAATAAGGATGTTAATCGGTGAGTTTAGCGGAGACTATTTGGTGAAGCTGGGAGACAGAAAAAATAAAATGTGATAGAAATATGCTTGGCTGACAACATCATTCCAAGTTACACAGAATAGGCCAATAGGCCAAGATTTGATTTTGTTTTTTATGGCCTTGGTTATATATATATATATAATGCTGAGGGATGGATGGCTGAATGACATGCCAAACTTGGCCGAGCTGTCCACATGTGATCATTTCAGAAAAGGTGATTGCAACATTCATGATGGGTGACAGGCCGAGCTACCAAGAATCAGGTTCTTCTCGGCCTGGTTTTTCTCAGCCCCATTTGCAATTTGACCGTATGAGTTGGATGGCCGAAGTAATTAGAAGGTTTTTTTGGCAAAGTTACAGAGCCTTGTATAGAATTGTGGCAGTCAAGGAAGACCACATCGTTAGCAGAACAGACATGTTATTGCCAAGGAACAAAGTTTCTTTTTCAGCGATACGATGGGATTTTGTTGGTTACGAACCCTTAATTTCCTTAACCATTCGGCTTACGAGCCAAAGTTCAAGGAAACTGGGGGGCAATGTTTGGACCCAAATTTACACCATCGGCCCGTTTAATCAAGGCCATTGAGTGAGCATAGCTCCCAACCGTCGGATGAAAAAGTAAAGAAAATTTTATTATTGTTAAAGGATAATATTATGGTTTTTATCATAATAATTATCTTTTAATATGAATTATTTGCATCTTGTTAAACCAGATAAATAGGATGTGAATTATATCCCAAGCAAGCAATATAGTTCGAATTGATTTGGGATGTCTGACGGCACTTGGAAGCTAAAAATGAATTTGAAATTTATATGATCAGGATGCATGCATGGTTTAAAGGTGATGGGATTATGATGATGTGATAAGCCTAGGATTTGATGGTCTTGGATAATGATGAGATAAGAAACCTAGATAGGCTAGGCCTTTTTGCATGGTGATGGGCATTGTCAGATGAGTTTGGAGTGATAAGAATTGATGATGGGAGCACAGTATCCATGCTGTGTGAAGGGGCACTTTGATATTTCAAAGGGACACCTGTTGTTCCTTTTGTAAAAGTACCAGGCATAAGGAGACTAGGGAGATTTTTGCCGAAATATATTAAAGATAACATCAGTTATTGTTTTTGGGAGTATATTTGGAAAAGGTCTCTATTGGATTGGAGATCAAGGAGACTTGCTATAAATACAGAGGCAGTGGCAACTGGAAAACCCTATTCAACTCAACACATAAATTGCCCTGCACAAACTCTCGCTCTACGCGAAACCTCTTAACAACCTTGAGATTTTTATTTTCTTTTTCGCCGACACATCTTCAATTTGAATAAACAGCATTGTTGTCGTAGAATCAGCCGGCCGCAAAACACCTTCAATTTAGATAAACAGTACTATGTTGAGACCGACTGGTTACCTATCCAAGTCTCAGTCGAGAAGGATTCTTGAATCCTTATTGGCAGAAGTCATCTCATTAGCTTTTTCGGCCATGTGAGGTATTACAAGTTACTGGGCTCGGCACATTGAATGCCGAGTTGTTTTATGATAGGATATTCACAAGTAAGTTTTAGAGTTCGACATCATGACGGTCGAACCACATTCACCATCAAGACATACATCTCTTTTAAGTACTTGTGTCCATATAGTTTGCTGCCAGTTCGACATGCTTATACTTTTACGAATATAATCATTGTGACTAAACCCAGCGCTGATGATTTGTGAACTTCGCAGAACTAGCTGCCTTGTCTTTAGGCTCTGGAACCCAAAGGCCAGGACATGTTCCTTCCTCGGCCGCAGTCGCAGGATCAAGAAGCCAGCAGCGCGCTCAACGCAACATCAACTCATTTTACTCACCGGCCAAGCTCGGCCGTCGAGTTGGCACGCCCCGCATATAACCGAATGATATAGTTAGCTCATTAATTATTTAGTCTGCACGCCACGTAGGTTTGGTAGTTTTTATGGTCAACAATATCTTTTATTGGTAAGCATGTTTAAAATGGCTTCGTCATCCTTAGGTGTCGGCCAGCACGTTCCTACCCTGGTATGTGGGGATATTTGGGTTGGGACGTGTCACTTCGTCAATTTCAGGGACCCCAACTCCAACCAAAATTGCATCAAATTACTTTTCTAAATATCATAATGGTTATCAAGCATTAAGACAAGTAGATAATTTAAACACGGTGATTAATAATTCAAACTTGCATGCATAGAACCATAAGTAAGTTGAAAAGAAACTGTATATTCTTGCTAAGGCTCATGGCCTAAGAAAATTAGTTACGAACAATCTTAAAACAAAATATTATTAAAAACGAGGATAGAAAACACCTTGAAATAAGAATACAAATCCTCAAAGCCTAGCAAAGTTCTTCAAAATTTAAGCGTTCTCCCCTCCCCAAAACCCTAATGGTTAAAAAGCCTTATTTATACTACTACACAATTAATATCCTTACTAGAAAATGTCTTCTAAAAACTAGGAAACATAATAACTTTAGAGAAACTGAGAAACATAATCCTAATCAAATATGGGAAATCTGCCCAGCCACAAATAAGCCACATTTATGGATCTTCAGGGCCTCAAAATAGGCCCAAAACAACTAGAATGAAAGTTTGAGATGTCCCGAACATAATTTCAGAGGGCATCAAACCCAAAAGACATCATCATGGATGCCAAAAAGCCCAATTAAGCCCAAAACGCCACTTTAACATCATTGCGCCCTACTCCTTCATTTCATCGTCATAAATAAACCGCATGATAGAAAAATATGAAACTTTGACACGAACAAGTTGAGAGATACACGAACATCCTCCAATTGGAATCACTCCAAATTCGTCTGTTTGATCACTTTTTGCTCAAGAGGAAGTTGAATGTCCTACATTGTAAATATAATTCAAAATATCAAAATTTCACCAAAATAATTACTTAAATATACTAAGAATAGGATCAAATATAAAATATGAAATCGACTCATCAGCCATCATGGTCAAAATTAAGACTAGCCATGGAAGTAAAACAATTTTCCTTTGCTTCAAGAGGTGCCCTTGTTACCTAATTGAAAATTTTGAAAAACAAACAGAATTCTTATCATTTTGATTACATAGGGAGAAGATGACGCCTCACGCGTGAGAGGCGTTTTTAAAAAGATTTGTTTAGAGAATGGAGCTGTGCAAAAAGTTGTTAACAAAAGAACATAATTAGATCCCAAAGTTAACAAAGAACTTAATACAAAACAAAGTTAACGTTTTCGTTCAATCAAAAAAGAATGTTAAATATATTCATAGCAGTTAGAAAACAAAAAACAATGAGATGTATCACAATTATTGACAACATCATCATTATCGTTACAGTCATTGTCATGTTACTTATGATCTCCAAAGAGTAATACATCGGAATGTTGTTACAGCACATAAGTAATTTTAATTTCTATTAATGTTGCTTTCTATTACCGAATATCATAATCCAAACAAGTTTTTTTTTTTTTTGCTAAACACTGAGATGCTACTTGAGCGACTCGAAATGTTTTGTTTTTGTTTTTATTATAAGCGACCTTCTACATTAATTAACACTAAAAGGGGAGGGAGGGTTTGAAATTTGAACCGGCCGGGACACAGTGAGATACATAGAGGCTATGTGAACTTTGAGCTGAATGTTTTGGCTGTTGCTAAACCAAACAGCTCACGTCTCTGAATAAAGGTTGCCTATTTATTAGTCTTAGCTGACCTCACACGACGAGGTGAAATGTCAAAAATGTGCATGCCAATGGTTCAATATGTTTTATGCATAACATACTTATAAAGAAGAAAACCGGCCTTCCAATTCGCAAAAATCACAAACTTCAGCCAAAATTAATTAAAAACAACAAAATACCCTTCAATCACAAGTCATTTGGTGAACGAGGATTTTAGCACTATGGTACACCCACATCTAGACAGTGCTTTTACAACACCATGCACAGTGACAAGGCATTTAGTCCTTTCAATCGTAACATCTTTTTAGCAACAGCCAAAACAAACGACATGCCGCCTACAGTGCAGTTACAATTCCATGGACAGCAACCTCTGCCTCCACCATGCAAGTATCCTTCACCAAAAACCCATTGCCTGCCTGATTCAAGGTGGCCAGCGAAATGAACTTAGGCCAGCCCCAAACCGACTTTGAGGTACTGAACCAGACGTTATCTGCACATAATACACCCTGATGTTATGAAGGATGCATACAATTAAACACTGAAATAGAACAATCTTTACCTTTTTTGCCCTCTTGTTTGTCATACATTCGATCTAAAATGAGCAGGGAAAACTCTGCAAATACTTTGGAACCAGCAAGTTTTTCGGGATCATCCAATTCCAAGTAAAGAGATATGTAAGTACCCTTTCCAAGTTATTTCCCTTGGGATAGAGACTTATCTTCCTGCAACATTAGGAAGGATATGATGACTTTTTATTACATATCTTTCATTATTTGGGATGGGGCCCAATTCATCTCACATCTTTGGGATTGAATTAAAAGAGCAAACTCCTACATCGGAAGCTAAATTTCAGCAAGTTTTAAGTGATCCCCTTCTTTACATATGAGAGATTAGGTTTATGTCCTCCCTGATTAGGTGTAACTTCTTTTTTCGTTATTAATAAAATTCCCCTCGAACAATTGAGGTTTTCCTAAAAATAAAAATAAATAAATAAAGGAAAAAAAATCAAGTTTTACAGTGATCGACCACATCTATTGCGAAAGTTATGTAGTTAAAATAGCATATATAGTTTGAAACTCAAAGTTCATATCCTTTCGTTTATCATTGCAGGTAAAACAAGATGAGGGGCAAGAGATTATACAGTGGATTGAAAATTTAAAGTTCTCTTATTAAGGGTATTAATATAAAGGGCCTAGCAGAGATACCATTTCCGTTCTCCAGCAGTGAATGGTTCTGATTCGCAGCACTCAGTACCTAACTTTGAAACGTTCTCAACCTTCCAAACATGCTTGGACTTAACAGCATCCTTGATCTTCGAGATTGACTCTCCTTTGCCAGCTCTTCTTTCTTTACAAACAAAGACCTCAGCTCCAATCACACAATTATCATCAATGACATATCCGTTGGAAGGATTAGTAAATGATGCAAGAGTGATAAGCTTATCAAATCCCGAATGACGCATCATCGCATGGAAACATTTTTCCTTTTTATTGGCATCTATGGAATACATAAGGTAAAAAATAATGATCAGAAAATGAGCAGGGAGTATTGCAATTTTCAAACAAGAAAAATTTCCGGTCTATGAATATGAACACTTGATGAGAATTAACTTTTGAAGTAGGTAATATGTACCTTGAAGAACCAGAAACATGCCTTTATTCTGATCAAGCAAAAAGAACCTGAAATCAACATATACTTCATATCCAGTCTGAAGTGAATCAGCTCCAACCATTTCCAAGTAAACAGAGATGTGGTCTTCGACATTTTTCTTCTTGTTTCCATTCGGGTAGAGCACTAGTTTCCTGAGAGCAAACATGCAGTATGGCTAACATTTTATTTTTACCAGTTTACATGCACAGCACATGATATACGAAACACATTATTGCATTACAAAAAAGAAAATGTCATAGAACTAATGTCAGATAGTGAGAGTGAAACATAAGTTTGCAGAAGATGATATTAAACTCAAATTTTAGCAGATGATATAATGAGGGATTTACCATTTGTATCCTCCAGCTTCAAATTCTCCCGACTCATATTCGTCCGCTGAAGTTTTGGTTAGCACTGAAAACGACCGGATTTTTAGAGCGTAATGAGTCGGAGGTGAATCTGAAAATGATGTCGAAAACCCTGAAACAAAAAATAGTGTTAATGCAAGCCCATACTGTTTTAGACTAAAACCGGTAACATAAAGCAGATAAAGTATTTAACCATTTTGTTGAAAGAGATAACAAGCCATGGCAATAAAATTGAAATTGATTAAACAACTGTTAAGGCTAAACAATTATCTTTTGCTTCAAGAGGGGCTTACCCATATATAATGTTATTAGAGAAGGAATTCCATGTAGAGATTTTTCAGTATGTCTGGAACACAGGGTGGTACACCACATGTCATAATACACTTGGAAAAAACAAAATTTTCCTCTAATTGTATAATGACATGTAGCGTATCATCCCGCGTTCCGGACAAATTGAAAAATATCTACATGCAACGTGCTTCCTGCACATTGGACGAAATATGTCTTTTCATCTCCGTATTGTAGTAAGTCTAATAAACTCGGTGTGCAATCTCTTTCTTTTCCAATTCATTAAAAAAAAAAAAAATGCAACTACTCAATGGCTTCATACATTGTGCCATTGTGGATACCGTGGATTTGGTAAAATTTGAAAGCGAAAAGATTGTATAAATGAATACGCGTACACTTTAATCTTCAAACCATACAAAGGTCTTTCTTCAAGTACCCACACAAATCAGGCAAACCTTTCTTCTTCCCAAGCACAATGAGGCAATATTCATGCCCATTAAAATGAAAATTTGAAACTTTGAATTAGCTACACAGCTTGAACCCGAGGCACTGAACTAGTTAGAGTCTAGGCACTGCTTTGCGATAATAGAAGAATACGAAAAGGTTCTCAGTTACTGCTGTTGCGATAATAGATTTAGGCACAGCTTTGCAGCTCTATTGAGAAATATTGGAAGCTAATTTCAACTTTTTCTTTTTCGCTTTAACTTTTTACTTTTGCTTTGCTGTCAACTTTTTCTTTTAGTTTTCTTCTTTTTTCTTTCACTTATAGTTCTCACTTTAATGAAAAGAACCTAATACCTAAGTTCAGAAATGATTAAAGTAGTCACGCTCCTACCCCGAGATATGACAAAAAACAAACCTATTGCTTAACAGCGTAGGAGCTTTTCATTTTACTTTGTTGCTGCACCTAACCTTAGGGTTAGACTGCTGACATACTTTGTCAAGGGATCAAGCCAATCGTAATTCATCATTTTGTTAGCACTAAAAATCTTTTATTTGCAATGACTTCCAAAAACTCTCATGGTATTATCTAGCATGAAAACACAGAGTTCCAGACAACTCATAGTTTTACATTCAACAACAAATAACGTTTCAATAACATCCAAGTCGCACACGATTTTCGCCTATACGTTTGTGGAATCGAGCTCTATTCGAAAATACTAGTGAAACCCGGGGACACGATTTCACATCCTCCCCCATATAGAAATTTCATCCTTGAAATTTTCAATACCTTTCACACTTCAAACCGTTCCCAGAATTATTTAACATCAAGTTTGACAATACATGTCATTATATGCTCGGATCCCAAGACATGACCAAAAACACACCAATAGTTCAACCGCATATGAACTTTTCATTTATTTTGTGGCTACACCTAACCTTAGGTTTAGACTACCTACTTGCCCTGTGAAGGGATCAAGCTAATTGTACTTTGTTGGAGTTTGAATGTGGACGAAAACCGGTGAAAACTGCCATGGAAGCCAAGGGTGGCCGAAATAGTCGCCACTTCGCCGCAATCGCTTCGATGGCTGGTCTGATGTTTGGGTTTTGTAGGCCAAACCCAAGTGAGTGTCTTGGTGGTGGGTGATGTATGGGTAGTCGTAGATGGAAGATCATTGGCTGGGAAGCTTGAGAAAAAACGGCGGTTTCAAACCGCCACGAACTGAAACCAAACGAAACAAAGGTTGTTGGATTGTGATTGTGAGAGGGAGACGAACCGAATGGTGGTGGTAACGACAATTTTTGTCGTCTGATCTGTCGGAAACGGTGCCTGAAAAGCTGCCCAGTGACCAGGTCGAACGTGGGTAGAGGGAGCCATTTTTATATAGCATTCCAAATGATGAAATTGCCTCTACCTTTGCTTGCTTATTTTTCTTTCGTTACAACTCCGATTCATGCACAATTTTCGCCTGCATGTTCGTGGATCAAGCTCTATTCAAAAATTTTAAGAATGACTCGAAAGGTCTATGGATTTTTAATGACTAATTACAAAAAACCAAGCTTTGTAACTCTTAAATTAACGAAAATTAAATCAAATTCCCAAAAATAAGAAATACAAAAAATTTGGATACTGAAATCCGGGGACAGGGACGCGATTTCACACTTCTCTTCAACCATGGAAAGCAATCAAAGAGATGTATATATGGAAACCAAAATACTTCTGCTCGAGTCTTCCAACTCAAGAGGATATTGCTGCACTTCAAGAGGAAAGTAAGTTTTGTTCTGCTCAAAAGGGTTGAAGAAGATAAGATCTTGCAATTATTGGCTAGTTTAAACTCAGACTATGAAGATCTTCGCATTGACTGAGCTTCTATCATTTGCAACTGTTTGTGCCATAAGTCCAAGAGAAGTACTACGCAGAAAGTTATGAACATGGGGAATCAAGGTGAGTGGTTCAGAAGCTGGAGCATGTTTATATAAAAAAACTAGGATTGCAGGTGTCACATCCCAGTCTCGATTCTGCCGTAGTACGATATTGTCCGCTTTGGGCCCCAGCCACACCCTCACGGTTTTGTTTTTGGGAACTCACACGAGAACTTCACAGGGGATCACCCATCCTAGGAATGCTCTCGCCCGAACTCGCTTAACTTCGGAGTTCCAATGGAATCCAAAGCCAATGAGTTCCCAAAAAGTATCGTGCTATATAGAGGTGGGCATGTACATATAAGACACATCACCCTCTTTCCGTTGGTCGATATGGGATGTTACAATCCACCCCCCTTAGGGGCCCGACGTCCTCATTGGCACACTCGCACCGAATGGCATAGTGGCTCTGATACCATTCTGTCACATCCAAGACAGGCTCCGTCGTAGCACGATATTGTCCTCTTTGGGCCCGGCCACGCCCTCACGGTTTTGTTTCTAGGAACTCACACGAGAACTTCCCAGTGGGTCACCTATGCTTTGCTGTCAACTTTTTCTTTTTTGTTTTTCTCCTTTTTTTTCTTTCAATAATAACCCTCGCTCTAATGAAAATGTACGAGAACTTCATACCGGCTGATGAGGCTCTCGCTGTGCTTGAGGGTTGTTTTCTAGCTCGGCAAGAAAATTTGACCTAGGTTGTTATGGAATCCAACTTTATGTCTATCATCACTTGGTTAAAGGAATCAATTAGCAAAGCGACTTGGGAGGCTTTCCATGTGCTAACTCGTGTGTTAGACATTGGTGCCTCAATGCATACATGCAGATGGTCCTGGATACCAAGATTGAGAAATGATGCGGCGGATTTTGTTGCGTCACACCAGGTTCCAGAGATGCGCAACTCTGTCTGGGTAAATAAGCCCCTATCTTTGTTTGTAAGAATTCTAAATAAAGATGGTTTACCTTGCGCCCCCCCCCCCCCCCCCGACTTAGTTTATTTTGTGTGAGGGTAAGGTCAGACTCTTGCTTTTTGTGGCGGTGTCATTTGTTTTCTCTGTCCTCATGGCTGTGTACCTTTGCTTGCCAGTTGCCGGCTTTCCATGTTTCCTCAACCTTATGGCTTTGTTTATGATATGATCAATTGCAAAACAAAACAAAAAAAAAAAATTAGATATCATTAAAGTTGTCACGCTCCAATCCCAAAGCATGACAAAAAACAAACTAATAATTCAACAGTGTAGAAACCTTTCATTTTACTTTGTTGTGCACCTAACCTGTGAAGCAATCAAGCCAATCGTAGTTCATCATTTTGCCAATTGAAAGTTTTGGGAATTTTGAAGCTCACTGATCCCAAATCCAACCAGAAATTTCTGCGAATTTTCTGTCATTGCAGCCCAAAACCGAAACCATCTTCGAACTGGTACTGAACGGTTCCACACACATTCGGTTCCACCCCCATACACCGTATTGTACCGGTACCAAGATTTGTTTCGGTTTCGGTTTTGGTTCCACCTCTATCTCGAACCGAACCGTACTGTGCACAGGGCTATTTGTGACTACTGTTCTAAAAATCCCCGCCTAGCACCGCCTAGGCGCTAGGTGGCTGGCCACCGTCCCGATTAATGTCTAGACATTTGAAAATTAAGAAATGGTGCCTAGACCAACTGAGGTGCCCACCTAGACCGCCTAGGCACCCGTCCAGACCCATCTAGGTTGCGACTCACGTAGACAGAAAATAAATAACTTTTAATTTGCATTTAATTTTTTTAATAAGTTGTAAGAGATTTGTCAAATACTTAAATGAGCACACATTATATGCTTGTTTCCCGTGTTTTCATTATGTTTCAATACTTCATAATACATATGTCATTCTATTTTGTAGTTTATGATAAAATTATATATATTAAGTATAAACAGAGAATTATTTACACGAAATATAATGGATTTATTTAAATCTGTCTAATCCGCCTAGGCGCCCGCCTAGACCCCGCCTAACCGCCTAGGCGCTACGCCGCAGTCCGCTATCCGACTAGTGCCTAGCGTCTTTTAGAACCTTGTTTGTGACAATCAAGCACCAATGCACATTGCCTCCATGCCGTCAAAATTGGCAATGAGGAGAGAAGCATCAATTTATAGTATATCAAGGTTAAAATAATAACAAAGAAACATAAAATAAGTGAAGATGCCAAATTGTTACATAAGCCATCAAATTTTAATTTGATGTTTTAAATTCAACATCTCCCTTGGAGATGCTCTAAGCATATCAAAGTCAATTGTCATTCATTCGAAAGAAAGTTTAATCCCAAACGATTCAAACTCATTATCCTCGCAACCATGATCAACTTGTTGATGTTCTCACCAAGGCCCTACCCATGACTCAATTTCATCGACTTCTATCCAAGCTTTGAAACAGTCAATCTCCTTGATCAGCTTGAGGATAAATTTTTCCTTGTGATGGGAATAAGGGTGGTACACCACGTGTTTTTATGTAAGTGGTGGGAAATTTTATTTTTTAAGTTATTAACTTTTTAACACATATATCTCATCATTTATATAGTAACACGTGGTGTACTACCTCGTATATCGGTGACATTGACAAATCTCTCCAGCCTGAGGGGAGTATTAGAAGTCAACTTCAACTTTTTCTTTTTTGCTTTAACTTTTTCTTTTTGATTTTCTCCTTTTCTCTTTCACTCATTGCCCAGTAATTCGGCCTTCAAAGACTCATCGTTGGAATTTGTAGTCCCTAAATTCTAATAGAAGCAGCACCAGTTTTGAACACGACGCATCTTACCTGCAGCTTGGTCAAGGCTACCCTTGATGTGAAGAGGTTAGAAACAATAGTGTTGAATTTGTGTTTGCAGTTGAAAAATAAAAAACTGCTATCTTCTTTGGTTTGGGAACTTTAACGAAAAGCTTTTGGTACTGTTCACTTTAATGAAAAACCACATTTTTACACTAAAAAGTCAATCTTTATACTATTCACTTTACCCTTTATTTTGTTTTTATCGTTAAAACTCAAAGTTTTCAAGTCATTTTTATTAGTTTTCCTTTTTGGTTTTTGCTCAGGAAATATTAACTCGTTAATTGATTGAGACAGAGAATGAGCTTATCCTTGAAACTTGGTTTATTGATCTCTGGTAGATTAGTTTTGCTTCCCTATTCTACACCCGCAAATATTACAAAAAAAAAACCCTTTTTAGACGAAAGGATTTCATCGGGTCAAACACTATTTCGTCACCCAGGTTTTACCTGGCAAACATTCGTCGGGTCAAGTTCGTCGCATAAAACCCGTCGCTGAAACATTTGCTCGATAAGACTTTAATTTTCATTGCTTAAAGTGCGTTTACCAACTTGACCCGACAAAAATAATGTGCTCGACGAACTAGTCGTCGGGCAGTTAATTTAAAGAAAAATAAATAAAAATACATGCTCGACGAACGTATCATCGGGCAAAAGGTTTAATTTTTTAAAAAAAAATCTTATTTAAATTATATTAATCTACAAATCTAAAAAATATTTAATTATATATTTTTTTTTTGAACAAACGATAATATTTACACTAAGGGGAGGGGTGGGCTTAGCCTCACAATGTGCTAGCAATAATGTGGTTCAAATTCGCCTTTGGCGAGAATCGAACCTAATATCTCTCACATACAAGTGAGAGAAATACCACTAGACAGTACTAAGTGGCAATATTTAATTATATTAAAACTGAAATATTCGTGCAAGTGTATGTAAAATATTCTAAACTAACTACCAGTGGGGTGGCTCATGGATGCCGGCTGAAGGTCATCAGAGGATCGGGGGCGCGAATGCCAAAGGCTGTTATGCTTGGGCTATACTAGAAATGTAGCTCTAAAGCTCCTTCTCTCAATGGCACGCCGCTTCTTCCCAAGCTTCTTCTCTCAGGTGCGCTTATTCTGGCTCGCAGGCAACTTCTTGTTAGCTCACTAACTCCATCTCCAACTGTTACAGTCTAGAAGACGTCGTGCTTGGAAGTTGAAAGCTAGATGAAGAAGATCTCTTGAGGTCCCGAACCCGACCCGCTCATAGGCTACGTAATTCTTTGCATTTCCGTCGCCTAACCCCGTCCATCAGTAACTGTAGAGACACCTGTTAATGTTGGGCACTTTTAGACTCACATAATGGTGTAGGTCGGGAGAGAAGCCACATAAAGCCCAAGGGAGATCAAAAAGTCCAAGGTCTAGTGGGCTTAGGAGAGGATGTTTCTAAGCGCTAAAGCCAACCGCCTATAAGTTCAGCTCGACTAGGATATGTAAAGAACTTTTCGACCTCCAGGGGCACATGGGCAGGCTGACAGCTTTATGATATAAGTCTCCAAGGACAAGCCTACCCAGAAGTTAACCAAGGCACGTGACGGATCACATTTAGTGCCAAAGACCTAAGATATGACGTAAAGTTCAACGCTCGAAAAGATGGGGTTGGATAACCAAGGCAAGTAGGGCTCTCGACCTGCATCATTCTAAAAGTACATGCAATCTCGACCAAACACATGTCACTTCATCTCCGAATGTCTAGTTGATAGGTGAAAATGTGTTAGTATGCTAGGCTATGTAGGTGGCACATTAAATGCCAAGTTGGGAAGACCAAGATTGTGGGGGAGGGGAGGTTCATTGAGGGCCTATATAAAGGGGCAGGAACCTCCTATATTGGGGTTAGACGACTGAAGGGGGAGAGAGTTCATGTATTAGCCGAGCCCTATTTTAGTCTTGAAATCAATATAATTCAAGCAACATAGTGGATGTAGCCCAGTTTTGAGGGGTGAACTATTTAAATCAAAAGACTGTTTACTACCCTCATGTTTCGTGGTTTTCAACATTTAGTACATCAAGTTTTTTTCGTCTCAGAGTCATACCTAAAGTGTAAATTTTGGGACAGTCTCATACATCTGTTAATCAAAGTGTTAAGTATTCCGTTAACTGATGATGTGGCGCCCACGTGGACAATGACTGGGTGCCACCTGTCAATAAGGGGTCCACTTGGAATTCAAAATTCAAAAAAAATATTGAAATAATTACTTTTAAAAATATTATATTAAAAAAAAGTCCAAAACCAACCCAGAACCCCCTTCCTCCATCCCCACCCGACACCCCTCATCCCCTCCACCCCTTTCATCTTCTCCACCCGACCCCTCTCTCTTCTCCCTTCGTTCTCCCTCCCTTCTATTCGCTGCACATCCATCGGGCCGAATCGATTCCTTCAACTTCAAAACCAGAAATCTCGCCTCAACGACGAGCTTCAACCCACATAAATCCTCAACCACCACATTCAAATTCCCCAAATCGCACCCAAATCCAAACCCATTCATGGCGTTAAAGAAATCGGGGTGGTGGGAATGAGTTGCAAATCTGGAGGAAGGAGTTGCATATCTGGGTGGAAGACGGGCCGCCATGAAAGGAGGAAGGAGTTGCAGATCTGAAGGAAGAACTTGTGGGTGAGTTGGAAGGCGAAACAGTTGAGGTTCGAGTGGAGATGTGACTCGGGCGAGTTCTGTTGAATGGTGCAGACCCGGAGGAGGTGGGCCTGGTCAACCGGGGATGGGGTGGCGGCGGCGACTTGGGTGGGAGCAGAGGAGAGAATGGAAGGAGATGGGAGGGAGGGTCATTTGGGGAGGGGGGTTCAGGAAGAAGACAACTTCTAAAAAAAAAAAAAATATATATATATATATATATATAATATTTTTAAAATTAATTATTTTAATATTTTTTTGAATTTTTAATTCCAAGTGGACCCCTTATTGACACGTGACGCCTAGTCATTGTCCACGTGGGCGCCACATCATCAATTAACAGAAAACTTAACAGTTTGACTAACAGATGTATGAGATTGTCCCAAAATTTACACTTTAGTTATGACTCTGAGACGAAAAAAACTTGATGTACTAAATGTTGAAAACCACGAAACATGAGGGTAGTAAATAGTCTTTTACCCTTAAATCTTGGAGTCCATTTCATTGTAGTCCATATCCTAAGCCCACCAAAGGTTTAGTGTTTTAATATATTAACCTGTAAATTTTGAGCGGTAGCAACACCTCTAGATCAGGTGTCAGCTCCTCCATTGGCGTGTCGGGTTGTAGGAGATATTGGCAAGGTACTCGTCCTTCTTCTGCAACACAGAAGCCTACAAAACAAAAACAAAAACAAACCCAATTAAGATTATCAATCCATAATTTTTAAAATTTAAGTAAATGAATTTTGAAATTTCCCAACGAAATGTAAACTCTAAACCCTAAGTCACCAAGAAAAAGGAGAATTGACCAATGAAATATTTAATGAATTGGGATTTGTCTGATGACATGGTTCGTCAGGTAAAGATACCTTCGCCAACGAATTGTTGTTCTGTCAGGCAAAAGTTAGACATTTTTCCCTTGGCACATAATTTTTGTCTGGCGAATTTACTTTGCTCGTCGAAATGTTTCAATCGCCTAAAGCCTCTGAAAAAATTTAAAACGTTGATCATTTTTACCCGACCAATGTTTTTAGGGAAAATTTGAAATAGGTCCAATTTTATATGCCTACTTTTGAAATAGGTCCAATTTTTAGTGACTTTTGACTTTTGAAATAAGTCTAATTTTTAGTTACTTTAGACCCATATCAAAATACCCCATGTTTTAATTCCATTGAGTAAAGGCACTTTGCTCAACGAAATTTGGTTCGTCGGGCGATTGGTAATTTCTGGTATAGCAGGCATTTTTTTACTATTTTACAATTTGGCTATAGTGCGCTAGTAATTCCATGGACAGTGACCTCTGCCTCCACGAAGCATGTATCCTTCAACACAAACGCCATGCCTACCTGATTGAAAAGACTCAGTGTAATGAATCTCCACCATCCCCACTCTAAATTTGAAGCACTGAACCAGTAATTTACTACAAGCACCAAAAGTTTTATAAGTTTACGAGTATCTTGGAATCTAACGCACAAAGACGCTACGAACTTTTCATAAAAAATAGAACTAAATGACCCTAAACAACAGATTATATTGTTGTCTATGTATTATCGTCCTTTTAGTGTTACTCAAAACATTCAGTTGCTTTCTACTAAAAGCCCAACAAGAGTCAACATTTCGCAAGAACCAACCACAAATTGTGAACACTTTCAGTAGGTTACAAGCATAAATTATCAAACAACCTTCCACAGAACTCAAGTTCAATAGTAAGCATCACCACGTTGTATCGTATGCCATCAAGATTCAAACGCCACAAAGAACTCGAGCGTCGTCGTCGTTCATGGGGTGAATTTCATAAGAGGCCGGCAATAAAACATCCTTAATTTTGAAGTTTATAACATTTTCATATCCTTATTTCCTCATATGATTATGTAGCAATTGGATTAAGCAAATCTTTACCTTTACCAAACTGATGTCTGGCATGCACCTGGTCTAGGAGGCATAGGCTAAACTCTGCATATATTTTACAGTCAGGAGGAAGAGATTTTGGTTCGGCTAACGCCCAATAAAGAGCCAGATGGGCACCAACTCCATTGCCTTTTTAACTTGGGATAGAGCTGTATCTTCCTGCAAAACAACCAAAACATTTACAAAATATTTAGTTAAACCGTGCTTAAGCTTCCGATGTCTTCGAGAGAAATTTATTACAGAGGGAGAGAAGTCTAACAAGTTTAGGGTTATATACCATTTCAGGTCTTCCGCAGTAAATACTTTTGAGTCGTAGGATTCGGCGTCTAGCTCTGAGAAGTTGTCAATCCTCCAAGTATTCTTGTACATAACAGGATCCTTTACCACATTGATAGACATTGTCCTTTGCCTGTGCTTCGCTCTGTACAAACAAAGACCTCCTCTCCGAACACACAGGTGTCATCAATGAGGAATCCATTGGAAGCTTCAGTGAAAGCTTTGTGGGAGAGAAATTGATCGAACCCCAAATCGAATTTCATCCCATGAAAGGGCCTTTCCTTTTGTTCAAAGCAATGGACGGGGAAAACATACAAGAAAATGAGACGATGCTTTGCAAATATGAGAACTATAAGCTTCTTGATTGTTTGAATTGAATGAAAGAAATAGTACCTTGAAAAACAAAGTAGTGGCTGTTCTGATCAAGCAAAAACAACCTGAAAACAGCATACACTTCTGAAGAAATCTGGGGGGCATTTATTCCTGACATTACCAAGTAGAGAGAGGTTCTTTCACATTCATGTTCTTGTTTCCGTTTGGATAGAAAACCAGTTTCCTGCAGCAATACAACAAATTATACTATTATAAATTAAGCAGCTCGAAAATAAGAAGAAAATACTAGTAATTGATGGAAAGTTTATGAAAATAGAAATAGTAAGAATTTGTTCTTAGAAACTGAGAGAAAGGATTGTACCATTTGTATCTTCAGTTCTAGAATAAAATATGTTTTCCCGCTTTTATAAGGAAAAGTTAAAGGTGTTATTCCTAACATGAAACCTTTTAAAGATTGAATTGTTATGCTTTGCTTCAAAAAGGTTGCCTTTGTTTCGTTGAAAAGGTATCCATCACCTGCTTGTGGGTGCTTCGAAACACATTCTGCAATTTTAATTCTTATGCAAAGGAACAATGTTTACGGTGTAGCATTTTCAAACAAGTTAAGGTTAGACTAACCAAACAAAGTTTTTAGCTAAACACAAGATAAGCTACTTTAAAATAACTGGTCAAGACTCGGCATATGTCTCACAGGACGGATTTTTTAAGAAAACAGGTCCTATCAAGATACACTTCAATCACAAGTCATTTGGTGGAAAGGATTGCAGCTCTAGGGTTCTACAGAACGCCACTTTTAGGACAAACCATATCGCGGATCCAGAACTACATTCGTATTCATAAGTCAATTAACATCATTTTCACAATATCCGAAATCAAATACAAGCTGACTATAGTCCTTCCGCAATTCCATGGATAGTGACCTCTGCCTCCAATATGCAAGTATCGTTCAACAGAAACCCCTTGTGTGCCTGATTGAAGGTTTCCAGTTTAAGGAACGTAGACCAACCCCAATCCCGAGTTGAGTTACTGAACCAGTTGTTAGCTGCACATAATACACCCTGAGGTTATGAAGGATTCATACAATTAAACACTGAAATTGGACAATCTTTACCTATAAACCACTCATGTTTGGCATGCATTTGATCTACAATGCGCAGGGAAAACTCTGCAAAGACTTTGAAACCAGGAACTTTTTCCGGATCATCCAATTCCAGGAAAAGAGAAATATGAGTACCCTTTCCATCGCCATTTCCCTCGGGATAGAGCAGTATCTTCCTGCAACGTTGGTAAGAATATGATAACTTTTTATTACGTATCTCTCGTTAATTGGGATGGGACCCTATTCACCTCACCTCTTTGGGTTTGAATTAAAAGAGCAAAGCCCTACATTGGAAGCAAAAATTCAACATGTTTTACAGTGATCGACCACATCTAGTGCGAAAGTTGTGTAGTTAAAATTGCATATATAGTTTGATACTCAAAAACCATATGCTTGTTTGGAGGAAAATTGACTTTAGCTAACAAGGGTGATTAGTACTCTCTATTATCATGCAGGTAAAACAAGATGAGTGATACGAGATTATACTGTGGATTAAAAATTAAAAATTCTCTTATTAAGGGCATTAATATAAAGGGCCTAGAAGAGATACCATTTTCGTTCTCCGGCAGTGAATGGTTCTGATTCGCAGCAGTCAGCACTTAACTTTGAAAAGTTCTCAACCTTCCAAACATGCTTGCACATAACACCAACCTCGATCATTGATATTGACTCTCCTTTGCCGGCTCTTTTTTCTTTACAGACAAAGACCTCAGCTCCAATCACACAGGAATCATCAATGACATATCCATTGGAAGCATCAGTAAACGATTTAAGAGCGATAAGCTTATCAAATCCCGAATAACGCATCATCCCATGGAAACATATTTCCTTTTTATTGGCATCTATGGAAGATGTAGGGTAAAAAATAATATCAGCAAATGAGCAGTGAGCATTGCAATTTGCAAACAAGAAATTTTTCTTGTCTATGAATATGTTCACCTGATGAGAATTAACTTTTGAAGTTGGTATAATGTACCTTGAAGAACCAGGAACGTGCCTTTATTCTGATCAAGCAAAAAGAACCTGAAATCAACATATACTTCGCATCCCGTCTGAAGTGAATCAGCTCCAACCATTTCCAAGTAAACAGAGATGTGGCCTTCCACATTTTTCTTCTTGTTGCCATTCGGGTAGAGCACTAGTTTCCTGGGAGCAAACATACAGTATGGGGCGTATGGCTAACATTTTATTTTTAACCAGCTTACACAGCACATGATACACGAAACACATTATTGCATTACAGAGAAAATGTCATAGAACTAGTGTCTGACAGTGAGTGTGAAACATAAGTTTGCACAAGATGATATTAAACTAAAACTTTAGCAGATGATATAATGGGAGATTCACCATTTGTATCCTCCAGCTTCAAATCCACCCGACTCATATTTGTCCGCAAAAATTTCGGTTAGCCATGAAAATGACCCGATTTTTATAGTGTAATGAGTTGGAGCTGAATCTGAATACGATGTTAAAAACCCTGAAACAAAATAGTGTTGATGAAAGCGTATATCAGGCATCTCTGGCATATAACAATATCCTGAAATCTGAAAACCGCTAATATAAAGCAGATAAGTTATCTAACCATTTTGTCGAAGGGGATTACAAGCCATGGCAATAAAATTGGAATTGATTAACAAACTGTTAAGGCTAAACTGTTATCTTTTGCTTCAAGAGGAGCTTACCTATATATATAATGCCATTAGAGAAGGAAGTACGGGCATCCAATGAAAAGATTTTTCAGTGTGCCCCAAATAGTGTGGTATGCCACATGTCATTATACACTTAAAAAAAAAAAACTTCTTTCCAATTGTATGATGATATGTGATGTATCACTCTGTGTTTTGAACAGACTAAAAAATCTCACCACACAATGGGCTTGCTGCAGATTGAACGATATGTGTCTTTTCATCTCTCTATACTGTATTCAATAGCTTCATACACTGGATATACCTTCGGTTTGGTAAATTTGAAAGTGAAAAGATTGTATAAAGGAAGACGCGTATACTTTAATCTTCACACCACACAAAGGTCTTTCTTCACCAACACAAAGCACTCAAACCTTTCTTCCCAAGCAAAATGAGGCAATATTGATGCCCATTAAAATGAAAATTTGGAACTTTAAATTAGCAACATAACTTGAACCCGAGGCTACTATCTAGAAGAATATGAAAAGGTTCTTGTTAGTGCTGTTGCGATAATAGATTTAGGGACCGGTTTGCAGCTCCATTGAGAGGATTTGAATCCCATCTGGATCCTCTTTGTGAGGATTCATATTCATTTATTACGATTATAAATTATTTTTATTTTTTTATATAAAATTAAACACAAATAATATTTAAAAATAACTAACCGCACAATGTATAAGATGCTAGGATATCTGAGATCTTCGTAAAAAGGATTAGGAGAGAATCCTTATCCCCATTGAGAAATATTGGAAGCCAACTTCAACTTTTTCTTTTTAGCTTTAACTTTCTCTTTTTTTCTTTGTTGTCAACTTTTTCTTTTTGCTTTTCTCCTTTTTTTTTTCTTCAACACACATAGTCCTCACCTTATGGTAGAGGTAAGAGCACTTAATACCTAAGATCCGATACTATTAAAGTTGTCCCACTTTGATCTCGAGACATGACAAAAATAAACTGATTATGTACATGCGAAAGGGATCAAGCCAATCATAATTCACCATTTTGTTAATCTAAAAAAAATTGTATTTGCAATGACTTCCAAAAATTCTCATGGCATTATCTAGGAAGACATAGCATTCTAGACAACTCACAATCAACAACAAATAACATTTCAATAACTCTGATTCGCATACAGTTTTTGCTTACGTGTTCGTGGGATCGAGATTTATTTGAAAACATTAAGAGTGACCCAATACGGATTTTTAATGACTAACTATGAAAAACCGAACTTTGTAACTCTAAGATTGATAAAAAATAAATTAAATTCCCAAAAATTCAAACCTAAGAGTCAATGAACCTATGTAGAAGATTTAATGAGCCTATTTGTTCAACGGGCCTAAATAACACTCACCCTCAAGTTGTTTTAACATATTTCCACGAATGATGGTTCAAGGCTTCCAGCGACTTTTGTAAGAGAAGAGAGGGTTTTAACAGGTTCCTTTAGATCATCCAATTCTAAGTGGAGAGAAATATGAGTACCCTTACCTTTCTGATATCCCTTAGGATAGAGCAGTAGCTTCCTGCAACAGCCATCACATGAAGAATAAGATTACATTTCAAGACATGAACATCCTACTTTAATTAAAACAACAGTTTTATACACATTGAAGAAAAAATTTAGCAACCCATTGAAGAAAAAAAATTAACAAAGGTGATTTAGCTCTATTATGATAGGAGGATAAGAGATTCGACGCTCGAGTAAGATTAACAACATTTTCTATAAAAGGTATTGATAAGATGGTGAATGACTTTTCGAGAGTTAAATATCTTATCATCAAATATACCACCTCAAGTCTTCAGCAGTGAATGCTTCCGAGTAGTAGCACCCAACATATGCATCTAACTTTGACAAGTTCTCAACCTTCCAAACATGCTTGTGCATAACGCGTTGTTAATCAAGTTCTCAACAAGAACTTAATTATATCCCATAGTAAATCACTTCTACCCTCTTTGCACTGAATAGCTACTGAATAACTATTAATGTTGCTTTCTATAACCAAATATCATAATCCAAACAAAGTTTTTTGGGTAATGCTAAGGAGACTAAATTTGTAGACAAAATTTTGTAAACTCAATGATATGGAAGTTGATAATTGGATTATTACTCAAATGTTGATTAACGTGTTTATTTCTTATTGATGATACATCTTTGTAAATTTAGTCTACTTAGCATTACTCAAGTTTTTTTATACTAAACACTAAGATGCTATACTGAGTGACAGATTTTTTATTTTTGTTTTTGTTATAAGCAACACTCTACATCATTCAACACTGAAGGGAAGGGGAGGGTTTGAAATTTGAACCGGCCGGGACACGATTTAATAGATGATACATGAATGTTGAACTGTTTCTTTTGGCTGTTTCTAAAAAGGCATTATTACGTAAATGTTAAGGTTATATCAATCTTAAATAACCTCACACGATAAGGTGACATGTTAAAAATGTGCATGTCAATGGCTCAATATGTTTAACGCATTACACATTTTAAAAGAAGAAAAGGGGCCTTTCAATTCACAAAAGTAACAAACTTCACCCTAAATTTATTACAAACATCAAAATACTCTTCAATAACAAGTCATTTGGTGAACAAGGACTTTAGAACTGGGGTTTGATAAGCCACATTTAGACATGTGCTTTTACAATTTCATGGACTAACATGCCTTCCCTTAATCAAAACATCATTTTAGCAAATCAAACATTTGTCCCTTCATTCGTAACATCATTTTAGAAATAGCAAAATTAACATACGAAGTGCCGACTACAATGCTGTTGCAGTTCCACGGATTGTGACAACGGCCTCCGTTATGCAAGAATCCTTCACGGAAAATCTTCTGTCCGAATTATCGAGAGTGTCCAGTGAAATAAAGCTAGGCCAACCCCAACTGGTAGTCGAGGAACTGGACCATATTAGCTGCACAGAATAAACCCACATGTTATAAAGGATGAATAAATTAAACACTAAAATAGGACAATCTTTACCTTTAAAGCTCTCATGTTTGGCGTGCAATTGAACGACAATGCGCAGGGAAAACTCTGCAAACACGTTGGAACCAGGATATTTTTCCGGATCATCCAATTCCAAGTGAAGAGAAATATGAGTACCCATTCCAGCGCCATTTTGCCTTGGGATAGAGCACTATCTTCCTGCAACAAGATGAGTGATAAGAGATTATATAGTGGATTAAAATTTTGAATAGATCTTAAGGTAATAATATGAAAGTCCAGGCAGAGATACTATTCCCGGCAGTGAAGGGTTCTGATTTGTAGAGGTCATCACCTAACTTTGAAAAGTTCTCAACCTTCCAAACATGCTTGTGGATGACAGCATCCTTGATCGTCAATATAGACTCTACTTTGCCATCTCTTTTTTCGATACGAACAAAGACCTCAGCACCAATCACGCAGGAATCATTAATGACAGAACCGTTGGAAGCATCGGTAAATGATAAAAGATAAGCTTATCAAATCCCGAATAACGCATCATCCCATGGAAGCATTTTTCCTTTTTGGCATCTATGGAATATGAAAAGAAAAAAAATAATGATCAGGAAATGAGTAGGACTAGAGAGCATTGCAATTTAACAAGAAAAATTTCGGGTCTATGAATATGATCACTTGATTATTTTTTTTTTCTTTTTTTTCTCAAAGAATATGATCACTTGATGGGAATTAGGTTTTGAAGTAGATATAATGTACCTTGAAGAACAAGGAACATGCCTTTATTCTGATCAAGCTCCTTCAGCTCCAACCATTTCCAAGTAAACAGAGATGTAGCCTTCCGCAATTTTCTTCTTGTTTCCATTCGGGTAGAGCACTAGTTTCCTGAGAGCAAACACACAGTATGGCAAAAAAAAAAAAAATTACCAGCTTACACAGCACGTAATATAAAAAACACATTCTTGCATTACCAAAAAAATGTCATAGAACTAATGCCAAACAGTGAAATTGAAACATAAGTTTGCAGAAGATGTTATTAAACTCAAACGCGAGCAGAAGATATAATGAGGGTTTAACCATTTGTATCCTCCAGCGTCAAATTCTCCCGTCTCGTATTTGTCCGCCGAAGATTTGTTAAGCAATGAAAACGACCCAATTTTTAGAGCGTCATGCGTTGGAGGTGAATATGAATATCTAACCATTTTGTTGAAAGGAATAATAAGACATGGCAATAAAATTGAAATGGATTGACAAATGTAAAGGCTAACCTATATAATGTCATTAGAGGAGGTAACCTATATACAATGTCATTAGAGAAAGGAGTATGAGCATGCAATGAGCTTGTTGCACGTTGGACGAGATATGTCTTTTCATCTCTCTATAATGTATTAAATTTAATAAATTCGTTGTTCAATCTCTTCGTTTTTCGATTTCATTAAAAAGAAAACTACTGAATAGCTTCATACACTCTGAATTTCGATAAAGAAAGAGAGTAATTCAATATAATTCATATTAAGTGTATTTTTGCTAACCACCCTCCATTGCTCATCCTTCTTTCTTTACAAACAAAAACCTCATCTCCCTCCCGAAATTTAGATGAATTTAGTGTAGATTATCATATCGTGTCACAAAAAAAAATGAGCCTCACAAGTAGTCTCCATTTCTTACAAAACATAGAGAATATCTTCGTTAATGTCCAACATTGCCTTTGGAAATAAAGAAACTTATCAATTTCAATCCTGACGAATGGTAGAATTAATGGCATGTTCTTTCTAGTTAGTGCATTTGTCCCTAATCTCCCTATCGCCTCATTTGGCAGCTAAAATTGGATTGGATTAATGGCATGTTTAATTACTTGGCATACGAGGTTGGAAAAGAAAGTGACAAGAAATCCGCACGGTTTTGTCATGTGCAGTGCACATATAAAGCACATCACTTCCTTTACCCCAAGTGAGTGAGTGGGATTTGATGCCAATGCAGTCATCATATCTCTCTTGTTCCTACAAGGGCGGCTTGCACAGCATGAGCTGAATTATGAATTGAATGGCATCGGTAACATAAGTCTGGATGCCTATCCAGTGCAATCTAAAGCCAAATTTTTGGTAGTGGAAGGAATAGGATGAGAAAGAATGAGTACGAGATAAACAATCATCGCCATAGCCATGGCCATGGCCATGCAAGTCATCAATTTCTACAATCAACAATACAAAAAGTTGGCAATGAAAACGTACAAGTCTCCGGTTGGAAGTTGGATTCTTAATCATAAACATCAGAAACTCATAAACTATGGCTTCCTTCCTGGAAATACTTTGCAATCAATAAAAAAAAAATCTAAAACCGACAGAACTGGTCGCCCCCCAACTGATACGCGTATACCTGTATAAGCACAACATAGCGTGCGAAAAGTGTCAACTTTACGACTATAATCAGACTAGTAAGGGTTCCAACGACACTTCACAGCTGTAACCAGACTAGTAATCATTCCTCATACCCAGAAGGATCAAAAGTCCCCAGCTATGACGACACTCCTCCGGACCTTGGCCTTGTGTACCCAAGGTTGATTAGCTTCTGAACCAACAATTTTTCAGCATCTGCCTGAAATCACAAAAAGAAGGGGCAAATGATTCGGTGAAAATAGCTAACAAAATGTGCAAACACGAACAATCCATTCCTGTGTATATGCAAACGACATCAGATAGTCTTATGTTCACGTGTGTTTCTCTATGTGTTCAATGACAGAGGGTACAGACCTCAAGCATGGGACTATTCTTAGGAATGTTGCAAGCCAGGATTATGTTAAGTCCAGTCTTTAACACTGAAAATAACGGCATGTCAGACGATGGAGGAGGCAGAAAAAACTACAAAAATAAAAAGACGATGACAGACCCAAATTTATGTGAACAAAATTGATAACCTACCTAATCTTCGAGCAATGCCCGAACCTGTATTATCAGAAGCCCCTCCAAGTATGGATGTAACACCCACTGTATTCTGTGGCATCAATTGTAATGATTGTAGTTAAAAAAATGTAATCCCAAGCAGCACAAAGAGGTCAGAATTCACAAGTGTAAAGAGAGATTAATTTTAGAAGAAATTTAACACAAAATTACCAACTTACAGGTCTCATAGGTGCTGCTGCATACAAATGCCCAATTTTTGCAGAGTTGCAACCAATCCATGCATAGATCTACACTCATAATAATCAGAAATTTTAAC
Organism: Malus domestica; assembly: GCF_042453785.1. NCBI lineage: Eukaryota > Viridiplantae > Streptophyta > Magnoliopsida > Rosales > Rosaceae > Malus > Malus domestica. Next base: position 10,777,532 of record NC_091673.1, read on the forward strand.
CCAATTCAGATTTTGTTCAGAGTTTCAAACTTCTGACTCTGAGAATCGATCCATGTTTAACAACACGTGCAAATAACCGCCTACATTTTTCTAAGCAGAAATAAAAAAACCCCAATTTTGGCAGATTTGTGAACCGATCCATGCATATATCTACACTCAAAATAATGGAAAAGATTTACACAATTCAGAAGTTGATCAAAGTTTCAAACTTCTGAAAGTTATTTAACCACATCTGCAAATAATCACCTAGATTTTTCCAAGTAAATAAAGAATTAACACCAATTTTGCAAAGTTGCTATCAATCCTTGCCAATAATTACAGTCAAATTAATGACCAAATTTTGACTTGGGCAGTTCAATTCAGCATTAAATTGAACAAACAAGAGGAGAGATGTGGATGGAAGACGAACCTGCTTGGGAAGGCGGATGATTTGGAGGTGGAAGGCGGTTTCGTTGACGACCTCACTGAAGCACCTGATTTGCAAACCACCGGCATCGCCGTCGTCGTTGGTGTAGCTCGGACCAGTCGGTTCTTCGTGTTTGGAAATTTGAGCGGAGCTAAACGCGTCGTTTAGAGCGCCGAGGTCTAAATCACTCCGCGCCATTGCTCACCGGAAACGAGCAGAGTGGGACACAGAAGGTCACAAGGCAAGGGCTTTAGATGGGCTAAGCGGGCTTTTCACTTTTACGTTTAAGGTAAAAGTGGTTAATCATCATATTTCTACGCTTTTTTTAATTTTGGTAATATACATGAGAAAGTTAAAAACACACAATAATGCACCACTTTTTTTTACAAGTGTATTTTAACAATTCAAATCGTTCATTTTTTAGAAAATTATTCATAGATTATCTTTGCAAAAAACAATTTAAACAAATCCAAAACCATTAAGACATTCATTTGTATTGAAGAAAATGAAAGAATACGGTTCTATAAAGATCCCTAATCCAACATTCATATAACTTCAGATTTGAGTGATTTTTTATAGACACAATTTTTGAGGAAAGATCTAAAACAGAAGATTTGAATCATTGAAGTATATTACAAAATAAGCTTCACAAAAATGTGCATTACAAAATATGTGAAAATGTGATATCACAGATCCGTCCCCTGTTATAAATACCCATTACATATATATTCTTTAGTGTAAAACAAAAATTTGCACAATTATTTAATACAAATAAATATTTCTAACTACAATCAATGCATTACAATGAGAATATCTAGAGCAACCCACCCTTTTCTTCACTCAACAGTCTCAACCTAAGGAAAAAGGATATAAACTTAAAAGACAACAAAAATGAATAAATTTCAATAAAAACAATGGATACAGAATGTACAGCAGAATTTGAAAGGAAACTAATAGCCCGCATCAGCAACATATTCTTAGGTAGCCATCTTCAGTTCCAACCAGGAACAACCTTGAGAAGGGTAAAATACTTATGCTTGACAACACCGAAAAATTTCTTGCTCCGTGATCTGCCATGTACAGTTTTTGACATGTAACAGCCTGCTGTCCGTCCTGAGAAATGATAACCACAACCGTCTATCTGTTAGTCTTAAAAAGAAAATGTGAGCGAGTGCAAATCATATATGTGCGAGACATGGTGATAAAAGTTCAGCGACATTTACATCATCGGAGGATTTAGACAGAGAAGAAATTCCAATCTTATTTCTGGAAATTGAAATAACGTCTTGGCCCCACACGGAGAATGAAGATACACCGTCTGTGTGACCCTGAAGAATTGTGGGCTGAGATGGCCAATTCCTGCATAAGGAGTTGACAAGTTTAGAGAGAGCTGGATAGTGTATGTATTCGTTACAGAATGTCTGGATCTGGAATTACCTTCTCAAGTCCCAAATTCTTAAAGACCTGTCAAGAGAGCTGGACACAAGTAAATGGTCCTCTGGTGCAGCCAACTGCACCCGTTAAACGGTAAATTAGAAATGAATTTGATTTAAAATGAAGATTTTCTCTGGCTTTTTCTGCAATACCTTTGTCACATATCCATCATGAGCCTTCCAAGAGGATATAACATTTCCGCTCCTTGCATCAAATAATCTACAATGACCAGAACTCAATCCAGCTGCAATCCAAGAGGGTGAAGAAGCTCCATCCGGCTGCATTTTATCAGACCCACAGGAGCATATGGAAGAAATAAGAGAAGGATATCCAGACTCCATAGAATCCCCCCTCCAAAGGTGAAGCTTTTGTCCTCGGACAACATCAATGAACCTGTAAGATTCAAGGAACATTAAAAAAACCGAAGCTGCGTGAAACATTATCTCATCTACACCAGCTTGTAAGGGGTTATATGTACAATACTATTTATCTACCTGAGTGAACCATTTCCAGTGCCAACTACAAGCTTTTCACCAAGTTCTGTCTGATGCATACAAGTATACAAGCTCCCATCAAATGCCCCAGTCAATATTCCACTTGACTGTGCATTGGAACTGAGCATATTAACCTGGTCAAGATTGGCCCTGGAGGAAGAAGATGGAGGGCTTGCAACATGTGCAGAATCCAAAGATGGTTCAGAGTATACTGCAATTAATTTTCCAGTTCGGCTACTCCAAACATGTATCGTTCCATCACAGGATGCAACTCTTCCACTAGACGATAAGACACAAATATCATTCACAACCTAGGAACAACAAACAATAATCATTGTGATTACTAGGAATACAGTAAAAAAGGTTTCAATTTAACAAGGTATAAGCAAACCTCCTCGTGGCCATAGTATCCCGAAACACAATTGATTCTAGCCAGCTCCCATTTTTGAACAGTCCCTTTGAACCCTGCACCAATTCCTGCTGTAAAAACCGTACATTCATCTGGGCAGACAGCTAAATACCTTAAGGCCCCAGGGTGCGCACGAACTGAGTATATAACAGATGCTCTGATCTTCCATGGATGTTCATCCTTCACACCCCCAGCACGGGCCAGAAAATCAGGCCCATCCCAGCTAGAAGCTGGACTAGGGAACCAAAACCAGGGCTCGAATTTAAAATTTGATGGATGCATTTCAGCTGAACTCTGATGCATTTCAGAGAACCGTTTTTGAGGCATCATGTTTTTGGCACCTCTAGTTCCTTGTGATTGTGGAATTGACCATCCAACCCCATTAAGCAACAGCTTAGCAGGACTGTATTCAGGAGTTGAGCGATTGCTGAATGCAGATCTTTTACTGAGTATAGTGTCTGAACCACTTCGAGACAATTCTCCTGTGTGTTCCCACTGAATCACGACAGGTTCAGAATATGAAGTGCAAAATTTTTGGATATGTTTCAGGTACCCCTATAACTTATCTGTGTCTATGTGTGTGTATATCTGTCTTTGAGAGAGAGAGTGCATGTGAAAGAAACACTACTGTACCTTCCAGTTATGATATTGTAGAAGATACTGCTCAAGTAATAACCATGTTGTACAACACTGACGAAGCTTCTCTATCCCAAGAAGGTATGCAAAAGAAGGATACAGAAGCAACCTGCCAACAACCTAGTAATTCAACACATATTTGAGGCAGGCAATAACATGTTCAAAATTTATATTCCAGCGTAACCTAGTAACTAAGCAGGGACAATGAACTGTAAAAAGAACTCACGCAAGGTCCATACGACTTTCAATCAGACCCCCTCCGTCAATTATTGGCTTTGAACTCTTCAGCCTTCTGCCAAAGGAAGTAGAAGCATTAGCTTTTCTCGGTGAGAAAGCAAGCTCATCAAATAGCTCTTTAAGTTGTGGCAAAACATGCAATGCTGTCAAATCTGGTCCTATCCGTTCACAAACTGCCATTAGGGTAGTAGCAGCAACCTGGACAAGAGAGGTATTATAGCATTACTGGAAACTGTAACGCAATGGCTAGTATGTGAGAAATTGCAGCCCTTGCAACTGGGTGACAATCATTGGATTTCTGAAACAAGTGTAAATGCATGCACAAGCATCACCTGAAGCACTCTATGTTCAAAATTTGTCTCCATAAGAACCAGAACCTGTGGGCAACTTTTATCCTGTATAATATAAAAATTCAATTATTTCCAAGAACACTCCTAGTTTTCACATTGAATTAATAAGGAAAGAAAATCGCATACTTCAACTAGCTCCTTCGCAACCACCTCCCTTGGCAAAAATGCAACAAGGCCATCTATTGTCGTCAAACAATCAATAAGAGCAAAAGCACTCCAGCTGTGGACAGGCTCAGGCTTATTCATACGTGAAACGCCTATACAGGAATGAAACACATGTTTTAGCAACGGCAGCATCTGTCTGACAATGAAGTTCTCTCCCAATAGACCACCTGAAATTTGAGAACATAAAAGAATTAGAAGAAGAACATACCAATTCGAGAAAAAATCACATCAAAATTTGTTGAACAAGAATACCAATTCGAACCAGCACGTCAATTCCATCACTACTGAGACCTTTCCCAAAGCATTGAATCAGGGGCAAGATTGTCTGGTGAAAGAATAATGGTTAGCTGGAGTATTGTGAGTTTTTGTTTGTCCATTTCTAAGACAGATTCGCACAATTTTAATTTTGTGAAGTCACAAAGGCAAGAATACTGGGTTGGTTTAACCTGATGAATGGTAATAGGTATACCAAGTTCTTCACTTGAGCAAATAAGCAGCACGGAAGCAGCGGTTGCTGAACTATTATGAGCGGCAGTATATAAGTTCAATATAACAAGAGGATGTACAGTTTCAAGATATACTTGTTTGCCAGTTCGATTCCATATCTCTCGAACAAAGGAGTCTTGTAGAATAGAAACCTTTAGATGTGAATAAACTGTAGTCTGAAACAAAGATGTCTATAAGAAACAGTTCAAGAAGATATTCCCAATAAAACTGAAAAAAAATAAATCTCAAAACTAACCTGTAAAATCTTCTGGATGGCAGGCAAGACTAATGTCTTCACTGCTTTAGGGGTCAAACTTTTGATGAATTCTTTCAGTAGTATATAAGCCCATTCGGCTTCAGTATCTGATAAGGGAGTCACCACAAATGATAAGCAATAAGGAGCACACATTTCCGCAGCAAATGTTCCCATTGCCTTGAGGACTCCTTGCTTTGCAAAATTTGCAGCATACTGAAGGCAGGATCCACCTTTAGCCAGCAGCTGGAGAGGGGCCAGAAATAAGTAGGACGCCTTAACCGTAGTAGGAAAATATGGTGATTCCAACAGACACTTAGCCGATGGTCTCCTAATTTGTGTTACCCAGAGAGAGAGTGAGAGAGAGCAAGGGAATAACATACAGTATTTTATTTAAAAACTGAGAAATGAAAACGAATACCTCATGCAATCCTTTTGAATGCAAGCTTCAACAAGTAATTTGGTGTGAGGAGGAAGTTCATGCATCAATCCAGGTAATACACCACTGTCCAAGTACATGGTCAATGAGCTTGGGTCAAAAAGTGGCTTCCTCAAATGAAGTTCTGCTAAGAGACAACCGACAGAAAATATATCCCTTGCAATTTCTTCAGAGAACATCTTTAAACAAGATGATTTTTCCCTCCAAAGAAATAGCTCTTGATATCCCCGGGAACCTTCATCCTCCACTTCAATATGCTCAAGTAGATAACTTGTATCAATGTGTAACCGTGACAACTGGTTTTTCTTACTGTCAGATGACAGAGGTATACTTTTGTTAACATTCTCACCTGATGACTCTTGTACAGGAGAAATGTCCCTCACAAAGTCTAGATGGTAGCCATAGAGGGGACTTAAATGCATAGCATGTTCACAAAAGGAAGATGCATCTTCTAATTCTTGCAAGTAAGCAGTTTCAGATAGGACAGAACTCTCACTCCTTAATTCATGATGCAAAGTTGATTCATTGGTGCTATCACATGGTTTCCGCACTGCACCTCGACGCATAGGGTGAGGTTGAGTGAACAGCTGACGGCGTCCTGCAGACCTCGGCATCATAGGTTCTGATGAAGGAAGCATTACATTCTTTGCAGAAACAGCTGCCTCACCTGACATCTTGTAGCCAAAGGTGATATCAATCCAGTGATGGAGTTCACGTGAGACCCGTTCGCTTTCTAAAGCATCACGATGCAATTTAATGAATTCCTCAGGACCATCTGCCCATGAAGGTACCGCCAAGTCAGTCATACCAGCATGAAGTGAATGAAAAATTTGAGGATTGCAGTAAAACTCCGGAATACACTCATCAGGGGTCCACTGATAAAGTCTTTGCATGGTAGAGGGATATTCATTAGGTTCATAGACTGAGCGAACAGCCATACGTAGAACACTCAAAGGTAACCTCCTAGCTTTATAACTGCAGACAGCCAATTCAGAAAGACATTCATCAGATACGTGATGTGGGAACTCCGATGTTGAATAGGTGAAGTCCAACTGTTCATCACCTTTAGCCAACCTCCATTTACTCTTTTTTAAATCCCGCCACCCTGCATCTGAATTCTCATCAGGTTTCGTGCTAAAATCTATTACCCAAGGCATCACTGTATGAAATGTGTGGTCACCCCACCTTCGCCCAGCTAATCTATTCAAGATGAGAAGATACTCAAAATTACTGATCTCTCCTCTCCACCATTGGTTGAAGTCACGATGCCAGTCTATAGATGGGGAACGCTTCAAATCAGCATAAAGACCTTGAGAGGGACAACCAGCTTCTGAGCAACCTACCTTTTCTGGTAAGGTACTTGTGCATCCCTTGCCTCTTGAACTTGAACTAAATCCTACCCCGGGCTTATCAAAAATGGACAGCCAAGACCAGCATGATTCAGTAAGCATTACACTGGATGGACATATATTGCCATGGGCAACCCCTAAACCATGAATATAAGCTAGAGCCGAGAGCAACTGGTATATCAGAAACCTTATATGCCAGTCAGATTTTAAGGCTTCGGGACTGTAATGGAGAATGTTTTCCAATGTGTACGGAGTTTTTGGAAGAGCTACATCTATATAATGGGATGCTTTAACCATCATAAGTACGGGAGCAATATTTGGATGCCTTAGGGAGCCAGGGAACTGATTCTCATCAAACGACGGTATCCCAAGTAAGTTAAGAAAATTTACACTGTCTCTCCCTGAAGCTTTCCCTTCAATCAAGAGACTAAGCGAGTTCAATATGTGATCTTCCAAAGACCCGGTCAAAGAGTTAACAGCAAGCTCTTCAAAAACTGAGTCTGAGAAATTGCCAACATAACTAACCGGTACCAATGCACTGATAACCCTCGAGCAAGAAAACCTAGTGGAATGCTTACAGGTAGAACTATGTAGCAATATTTCTGTGCCACCATTTGACAAACACTTAGGCTCATTCATTAAAGAATCTGACTTTGGTTTTTCATTACTGTAAACATCAGAACTAATTTCTTCTTCATCCCGAGTTACTCCAACTGAAGCGATCCTACCATCAATCCCATTATCACTGCAGCCTTCAGCATTGTCCAGGACATATTCATTACTGGAAAAAACAAAAAACAAAAACCCGAATCTATCTTCATCCTCCATCATTTCAGCAACAGAAAATCATCGATTATGTTCGAATTTCGATTCATATTATACATAACCAATGTGGGGTTATTACATACTGATCAAAATAAACTAAAAAATCTGAAATTTGTGACAAAAATGAGTAATTAGAGTTAGCTTAAGGGTCTTACACATATTTAGTCAAGCAATCGTTTGGATGACTGGGTAGAAATTTGAGCAAAAACTGAGGAGCCGAAGCAGCTTCCCCACTTGAATTACACAACTACAAACACCAACTGCTTCAGCATTTGAACGTTTTGAAATACAAAATGCACAGAGATGAGAAAGAAAGAGAAGGAGTGAGAAGGTTTGAACTTTGACCTGGACGACGGCGGAGGAGCCGAAAGGGAAGGCGGAATCGGAGAGGCCGTACGAGAAAACGAGTTTGCCGGAGAAGTCGCAGTGAATCCGGCGTTGGAGGCAGTCGAAGCACATTTGCTGCGCCATTTGATCGTTCGATTTCAAGATTTCAAGGATTTGCTTGGAAAGTTTCTCTCCATTTTTGTTTCTTTGTATCGAGAGCTTTCGTGTGAGTCTTTGGTCTTACCAGTTTACCACTCAACGCTTTGATCGATTGGTGCGCGCTACCGAACTAACTGGAAAAATCCCCCAAACGCTTCAACGCCTCGTCACTTCTGCAACAAGTTTTTCGGGATTTTTTTTCTCTCACTTTTTTTTTTTAAATGTTTTCGTCTCGTTTACTAATTCATAAGGAATTGAGGAAAAATTAGATTGATAAGGAATTGAAATGAGATTAAATCAAAATCAGATTTTTGTTTAAATTATTTACTAAAATTTCTTACAATCGGAGGAATCATATTTATTTATATAAGTTATTTACTTAAATACATAAATCGAAATAAAAACTAATGTAATTACTAAATTGTCTGTATTCCAAGTATATAATTTTTATATTTTTTGATAAATTTAAAAATAAAATAAAAACTATATGAAAAAGTTTTATAAAGCATTTATAAATTAACTCAGTATTACGATTTAGTTGTACTTCTCTTCACTTATAAGTGAGAGATGTTAAGCTCGATTCTCGCCAAAAATGAGTTTGAACCATATTATTACTAGCTTATTGTGAGGTTCAGTTCACCGTTCTTCTTAATGTAGATATTATTTGCTCAAAAAATAAATAAATAATTGTACAGTTTATCTTTTTTTTTTTTTTTTTTTTGTAATGTCCAAAGGATATTTGTGTAGTTAATGTTAAAAAAAAATGGAAAACCAACTGAGAGCCATGCTTGCTCTGCTTCCCCATCCCTCAATTAGTTTTCTTCTCCTGAAGCCCTAAATGCACCCCATTGCCCAGTTATTTTCAGCCATCCCCCAACTCCTTTCAGCCTCCCCTTCTTCTGATTCTTCCCTTCTTCTTCTTGCTCCCTTCTGATTCTTCTTCTTGTTCTCTTCTGATTATTTTTTCTTTCTCGTGAAGACCGCACCGCACCCCATTCCCCAATTCTTTTCAGCTTCTCCATCTCTTTTTTCCATCTTATTCTTCTTCTTCCCTTCTGATTTTTCTTCTCCTTTGATATTGGTCACTGCCCGCAGAGACACAGAAAAGCAGGGAAAGAGGTGGAAGGGAGACGAGATAAGGGTATTTTGGATATAAAAATGGGATTTCAGATAGAGGCTTTCTCTCGGAATTCAAATCTCATCTATTGCTCGGGAGACTGATTCCGAATATATTGGGAGTCTGATTCCCCATATTAGATGGCCCCATGTACATTTCATTCCCTCAAATGTTGGTAAACACTTGAATAACCTGGGAGGAGTGCAATTCCCATTCCTTTTGTCCCACTCCTCTTACGTAAACGCATGCGCCATAAGAATAATAATTCCTCCTAGCATTACATAAGTCATAATAACTTGAACATCTTAGATTCGAATTAAAAACATGTGAATTCTAGATTTTCTTCTTGTCACCTAAAAAAGTTACTAAAATTTGTTATGAAAAAATTGAAGTCAAACAGGAGAGATGGATTATTTTTTTATTTTCTTTACTACGTTAGTCGGGAAAATGAGCATATAAAACAGTAATATTACATGAGCATTCAGATAATATATAGAGCTCTTAACGTGCAAAAGTTTACGGTACCAATTAATGCATATTGAAGTCATGCCTTAAAACAGGGTTCGTATATCAGAGTAAGTCACAAAAGTTGAAAAGACTGGAAAACTGAAGTCGTCCTGTGGTCTCATCTTGCCAAGACAAACTCACAGTTCACACTTTTTGCCTTTTTGGCCAAACCATAACACGCACTTCGAGCCTCGAAAACTCGTTCAAAAGTCTGCAAAATAAGAAACTTTTAAGCTTCACCCATGATGCACTCAATTGCTTGCTTGCAAATTCCCGTCATTGTTGCCTCAGGGCCATAAACCTGCATTGAGAAACGACGTCAGGCTTGCAGTTGAGAGCACGCAACTTAAGAATTTAACGGTCTTCCAGGATAAGGCTTGTTACTAACTGATATATGTCAAAACCAGAAAGTCATCACATACCTCAAGCGGAACTCCAAGTTCTTCTCCCAATGCGCGCATCTTTGCCAAACCAGTTTGATAGTTTGGACCACCCCTTCTCACAAAAATATGCATTCTTGCTGCTTTTAGCTTGGATTCCTTTGATATCACAAAAGAGAAATCATTTGAGCATACAAAACAAAATAAAACCAATTAGGCCAATCTCTCGTTTATGATATGAATGTCAAAATGTGGTGGTACCTTCTCCTTGAGGGCTCTAATAATTCCATTGAATGTAGCAGCTACGTCTGTGAAATTAGCTATGCCACCTCCAATTATAAGTGCTCTTTTACGACCATCTGGATCAGCCGTTGCACACTGCAATACAAGAGATTTTTATTGGCAATTAGTGTATGCCACATGTAATGGTTGCAACTTGAGTAGTCAGACGAAGTAAATATGAGTGGAAGGGTGTGTGTGAGAGAGAGAACGAGAGAAAGAAAGAGCTTTTCGTAAAAAGGAAAGCTTCTTACATCGATCACAACTCTTGCATACTGCAACACCTCTCCCTCATTTGGAGCTCCACTATACTCTGCATAATTTCCAAGTTCTGAAGCATAACCCAAATCTCCAACCTAATTCCCAAAAAGATGCCGGAACATTAGGACAGGCCATGGTGTGAGTTAAGGGTTCCCAATGTTCAAAGAAACAGAAGGGAGACACAATGAATTAAAGCCAAAAATGGAGATCCAAAGTTTTGAAAGGGCTGCTACAGGGACACTAAAGCCATATGGTGGTAATAGATCAGGTTACTCACAGTATCAGCATAAATAACACTCGCACCGCCTCCAGCTACCATGGTCCAGATGCGTCCCTTTGGGTTCAACACAGTGAATTTTAAGGATGCACTTGTCTGCAACATATATGTTGGACTTTAGTTTGAGCAACTCTTAAAAAGTGCCACGATCCTCATAGTACATTGAAATATATCATAACAGTTCGGTTTTTACCTTTTCATCCAGAGAATGAATAAATGTTTCTGTAGGACTTAAGACTCTGCCGAAAGGCAATGGAAACTCCACGTTGCCCCATCTGAATAGTATTTAGAAATATCGTCAGAAGGACAAATCAAACTAAAAGTAGTAACAAGAAACAGGTAGTACTAAAGTTTGGAAAATCTTCAAGAGAAGCATACTTATTGAAGTTCTTGAAGGCAGCAGTGTCATCTAGCTCCCCCCTCATATCTAGTGGATAAGGTTCACCATCAACCAAGGTAAACGGGTTCATTTCCAGGAAACTAAAATCCAAATCTGCAAAAGAAAATCAGGAATGCGAACAACCTCAGCAACATGAGCATGTACCTAACTAATAATTACATAGCTAATCACAGTATTACACTGAACTATAGCATTTAGTAATCTATCTAAGGACATTGCGTACCCTGGAATACAGCAAATACGCCCTTTATGAAATCTCCAATTTTGCCTCTGACCTGTAACAGCACAATACATTAAGCATATGCCCTAAAACCGACAAAAAACTTGAATGCGCAGAGCACAGTTGAAATAAAATGACGGTAATCAAATGGATTCACAAGAAATATAGCAAAAAAAAACTGGTTCCCTTTGCACTAACAGACTTCAATCTACAATTGTATCTTAACGTTATAGTGCAAGAAGTAAAACATATTATTCTCCAGTGGTTTGGTTTCGTATTCACACTCGAACAGTCCATGTCCGTGTTGCGAGCCTAAACATATATGCTCAGGTTGATTCTTATAACAACGCATTAACTTGCAAGAACTGAAGTTCGAGCTTAACTTGGAAATGCACACAAAAGAACAGTATGAGTCTATGACACACACCTCCAATGGAAGAGTGGCAATCAGTGGAGCACAAGCATCATTCGTCATAGGCTTCTCGGTCGGAAGAAATATAGTCTTAACCTGCACAACATCAAAAACAAACATCATAGTAAATTACCACCTAAAACCAAGCAGAAAATACCATCCTAATTCCAACACTCAAAACAAACACAAATTGACAATACCTTGTCCCAATTCTCTTCAATTTCGATCCCTCCACACTCCGAAAAGCTCACGGTTGATCCGAGCCTTTCGGACACAATTGAGAGGTAAAATTCTTGATCATGGGGCATGAACGGCTCCACTATAAACGTCGTAATCGGCGCCTTGCATCCTCCCATCTCAACCTTTTCCAAAATTTACACAAAACCCATCAAACAAAACATCCAAAAATCCAATCTCAAAATCTCGGGTTTCCAAAAAACGATTCAAATCATACGAAATGGGATTCGATTACCTCCTTACCGAGTCGCTGCTTGACGAACTCGGCGACCTGAGCCATGTCCAAGTTCAGGGCGACGAGGCCGCTCTTCCCGCGCTTCCCGAACAGCATGTCGGGCTTCACCACGAGGCGCGTAGACGACAGCCATGTATGCTCGTTCGACAACTCGGAGAAGTCCGTCGACTCGGTCACCAGAGCTGAGTTGATCTGGAGGTCGATTCCGGCGAGTCGTTTCAGGTGCTGTTTGAGCAGCCTCTTGGAGTCGTACTCTCTGATCTTCTTGCGGGCCATCGGGTCGGGTTTTGTCGGATAACGCTGGCGTCCCCGGAGACGGAGAAGTCAATTCGGGTCGGGTCGGGGTCTGGTGTTGTGTGGTGGATTGGAGTGGCAAATGATGTTTTATTGGGTATGGGAAGTGCGCAGTTGGCACTTGGCAGGTGGGCTGATGATGAGTGTGCTGCTATATTTGGATTAGATTGTGAAGGCACACGCGCGGAAATGGTTCACGAGAGGCACGCGCCAGTGGAGTGGTTAGAATGGAATGCATGAAGTGTGGCGCGTATTCTTACATGTGGTTGTTGGCAAGGCATGGGAAGCTTAGCGGGTACTTTAAGGCTGATTCTGTCATTTTCTTGGAAGATCAGTTCAACGATTTTCAACAACAATGATTTGTATGGGCGATTTGTACAGGCGATTGATTCCTGATCGTTGATGTATTTGAAATTTCTTATGAAATTTATATTTAGAGTCAAAATTATTCGATCACGTTGGTGGTTGAGCACATCAATGATTTTTTATTAAGAAAAAATTAGGTTCATATTCTTTTTTTTTTTACCCTATTAATTAAAAGAAAAATTAATGAAAAGAGTTTCAAAATTTTAAGTTTTAATCAAAAACTACCTACTAACTTTATTTAATGATAATGACAAGAGAAAGAAAAAAAATAAAAAAATACATAACAAAAATTTGGTGCGGCCCTACTTACTACGCCAAGCAAGTATCTAAAGCATTATGTCTGTAACAATAGAGTATCCTCAAATACATACCAAACCTATAATCTTTCACGGTGATATAAAGTCCAATAACATTCTTCTTGACCACAAGTTTGAATCCCGTGTTAGAATTTCTATAAAATGGACTCCTCACCCTCATAATGAGGAGGAGCCTCCTCACCCCCAGAGGCCTCACCTCCCCTCTCATATTCAGAGCAAAACTCTCATCCTCTCAATCCTCTCACAAACAGAGAAATACAATATCAGTGTGGACATAGCCCAAACATTGGGGTGAACCACGATACATATTGTGTTATTTACATTTCTTGCAGATTCACGGTCAGATTTACGTTGTTCCAAGACCTCTGGTTTTGTGCATCAACATTTGGCGCCGTCTGTGGGAAACGACACGAAAAGCTATGTAAGTTCTTTTTCATTTTTTCATCTCACCACCATGAATCTGCAAAATCACAAAAACCCAAAACAAAGAGAAACAAACGCTTCCAAATCCAAATTCCATATTATGATCTCACTCACTCTCACTCCCTCTCTTATCCACCGCACAACCTCCGCTGTCGTCTTCCTCTTCCCGATCCCAAACCCAACAAGGGTGCACCCTAGCAGTAGCACCAGCCCCTTCAGGACCCGATGCTCTTCTGCTGGCTAAGGCTTGCAGGAGACACCCAAGTCTTTCAAGAAGAGGAAATTGAGCTCCGATCTCTACTCGTCGGTGCCATCCCAGGCGGAAAGAGAGGGACGGAGGGTGGAGAATGTCGAAGGCGATAGGTCTGGCGCGGCAGGGTCTCAAAGCTCTCAAACAATCCAACTTGCTCAAGGCTTTGCAATCCAAGATACAATACAAACTTTCCTCTAATCCCTTTCAGGAAAGATGAAGCTCCTCGTTGGGTGATTTTGTGGTGGAGTGGGATTCACCACGATCCCAAGATGTGGTTTTTGGGAGGAAATTTGATAGCGGTGAGGAGGTTGTTGTTTCTGCTTTGTTGGGTCCCTTTCACTCTGAGGAAGACTCTGTTGAAAAATACAACGAGTATCTAGGGGAAGCTTTGATGAAGGTATGTGTGAAGAAGCCTGGTTTGAGCTCAATGCTACAGTTCGATTGCAGTGTTTTTGAGATTATCGGTTCTGGGTCCGTATTCAACATCCATAATGCCCATATTCTTCAACCATCAGCTGGTCTTGGCCCTTCTGTCGACAGAGGCCCCGCATTCAAATGGAGATATCTCAGCATGCATCAAGACCAGATCTCTCTCTACTCAAACAGTGCGGGAAAAGCTGGTGAAGAATCTAGCTCCACCTCCGCCAAGCAGCAAAGATCCTGGCCTCTGCTGAGATGAGCTCCTTCAGTACCCGACTCTGCTAGCGCCGATGGCCATGGACGCCGTGCTCTCTGTGGTGAACCCCGTGAAGCTCGATCTCGTTAATGGCTGGCTTTTCACCGGAGGATGGGCTAAACGTGGGTTGTAGAATGATGTTGTTGAGAGAATATTTCAAAAAAAGCATTAAAGGAAGAAGATTAAAAAAAATAGGTCTGGAGGTGGAAAGAGACAGAGAGAAGTGCAGCAGAAAAGAGAAAATAAGGAAGCAAAAGCAAAGCAAAAAAGCAAAAGCAAATCAGAAAGAAAAGCAGAAAAGCAGTGGGAAACAAAGCAAAAAACAGAAACAAAAGCGAAAGCAAAGCATAAAAAACCGAGAAAAGCCAGAAAGCAAAAGAGAGGCTTTCCTCTGCGATAGCACATGGCGACACTGCAAAAGCAAGGAATAAACACCCCACCAAAATGATGTGATTTACTTTCCTTATTTTTGAATGATGTAATTTATTTTTCGTATATTTCGGAGATATCTGTATAACCCCATCAGAGGGTAATAAAAAAAAACGGCAAGCCCAAAATAATAGGCTGCAATGTTATGTGAAAGGCGAATGCCCATACGCCCAAAAGAGCTAGGCCATATGACTCTAAATTTATTCAGCACCCTGCCGCTATTATCACCAACCAGGTGATCAAAAGTACGCCCAGTACTTCCAAATTTATTCGGCACCATGCCGTTATTATCACCAACCAGGTGATCAAAAGTACATCCACTACTTTAAAATTATTCGGCAGCCTGCCGCTATTACCACCAACCAGGTGATCAAAAGTACGCCAGTACTCCAAAATTATTCGGCACTCTGCCATTATTATCACCAACCAGGTGATCCAAAGTACGCCCAGTACTCCACAATTAATCGGCAGTCTGCCGCTATTATCACCAACCAGGTGATCAAAAGTACTCGAGTACTCCAAAATTATACATGAGCATCACTCATGTCAATCATACATAAACATTCATGAGCATCACTCATGTCAATCATACATAAACATTCATGACCATCATTCATGTTGAGCATCACTCATGTCAACATTCATGAGCATCACTCAAGTCAACATTCATGAGCATCACTCATGTCAATCAACATAAACATTCATGAGCATCACTCATGTCAATCAGCTTCGAAAGCTTCATTTACAGAGCTCCAGCTTCAAAAGCTTCATTTACAAAGCTTTAGCTTCAAAAGCTTCACTTGCAAAGCTTCACCTACAAAGCTTCAGTGCAAGGTATACAAATACCACCTCCGAACAACCGACACTTCGGCCCATACATGAATTCAACTTGAAGTCTTCAGCCAACAGACCCTATTGACTGAATACTTGGGGGACTACATTATGTACCATATTCCATATATTAGGCTTCAACTGGGCCTCATGAAAAATACTTAGGGGACTTAGCCCATTATTTATGTACTGAGGAGCGAGCCCTTATTCTATAAAAGGGACTCCCTCACTTTCATTAAAGAGCCCTTTATTCTATAAAAGGGACTCCATCACTTCGGCCCATACATGGATTCAACTTGAAGTCTCCAGCCAACAGACCCTATTGACTGAAGACTTGGGGGACTACATTATGTACCATATATTGGGCCTCAACTGAGCCTTATGAAAAATACTTGGAGGACTTAGCCCATTATTTATGTACTGAGGAGCATGTCCTTATTCTATAAAAGAGACTCCTTCACTTTCATTATAAAGCACCCATTATTCATGTACTGAGGAGCGATCCCTTATTTTATAAAAGGGACTCCATCACCATCATTAGAGAGTATCGCCGCCTGCTGAGCAACTACCTCGCCGCGAGCATCACTTCTAACTCATCACTTATGTATTGAGGAGCGAGCTATTATTCTATAAAAAGGACTCCATCACCATCATTAGAGAACATCGCCACCTGCTGAGCAACCGTCTCGCCGCGAGCATCGACTCTAGCCCACCATTTATGTATTGAGGAATGAGCTCTTATTCTATAAAAGGGACTCCCTCACTTTCAAACTCCGCAAGCCGAGCCAACTAAGGCAACATAAGCCACAAGCAGAGCAGCCTCGCAACATGTGCTACTTCTAGTTGAGTATCACTTCAGATTGAGCACCGCCTCATATCGAGTATCAGTTCAAAATGACATCTAGTTACTTCGGCCCACACATAGCTGAATTTCAAGTCTCCAGCCAAAATACTCTCTTGACTGAAGACTTGGGGGACTACTGTTTGTATCATACTTAGGGCCTCCGTATTTAGACCTCGTATAAATACTCGGATAACTCAAATGTAATTATATAATAAAGGAAAGGGCAAATATGTAATAAGTGAGAAACCCTTATTCTATAAAAGGGACTCCTCACCCTCACAATGAGGAGGAGCCTCCTCACCCCCAGAGGCCTCACCTCCCCTCTCATATTCAGAGCAAAGCTCTCACCCTCTCAATCCTCTCACAAACAGAGAAATACAATATCAGTGTGGACGTAGCCCAAACATTGGGGTGAACCACGATACATCTTGTGTTATTTACATTTCTTGCAGATTCACAATCGGATTTACGTTGTTCTAAGACCTCCGGTTTTGTGCATCAACAAAAATCATATTCATTTTCATTTTTTGATCAAGGTTCTTGGGTATTAATAACATCATTAATTATTTGAATAATAAAATATTTTTATTTTTAAATATATTCATTTAGTGTTAAAAATGTTACAATTAGTATATTTATATTTATGGCCAATTTTTTTATCATATATTTTTATTTTTAGTTTGTACCTATTTTTAATTTGCAAATATTTTTTAATTTGTACCAATTTTCTTTTCATCCATATATTATTTTCTTTTTGTGCCCAATTTTTTAAAGTTTTATTTGTGTTTGTACCCATGTGTATACCGTCACGTGACATTGTATATTTAATCAATAATAGAAAAATTACATATGGTATGTTTATGTTTTATGCCTAAACTTTGTATCATATATTTATATTTTTAGTTTGTACCCACTTTTAATTTGCAACATTTTTTTGTTATAATGTACCCATTCTTCTTTATTAATGTACCACTTTGTTATATGTGAAATGTACATGTTGATGCACAAAACCGGAGGTATTGGAACAACATAAATCCGACCGTGAATCTGTAAGAAAGTAAATAACACAAGATGTATCGTGGTTCACCCCAATGTTTAGGCTACGTCCACACTGATATTGTATTTCTCTGAGAGGATTGTGAGGGATAGAGCCTCTGTAATGTGAGTGAGGCTTTGAGAGGATGAAGGGGCTTGCTCTGAATATGAGAGCCCATCCCCATTGTGAAGGTGATGAGTCCATTTTATAGAATAAGGGCTCCTCACTTATTACATATTTGCCCATTCCTTTATTACATAATTACATTTAAGTTCCCCGAGTATTTATACGAGATCTAAATACGGAGGCCCTAAGTATGGTACAAACAGTAGTCCCTCAAGTCTTCAGTCAATAGAGTCTTTGGCTTGAGACTTGAAATTGAGTTCATGTGTGGGCCGAAGTAACTAGATGTCATTTTGAACTGATACTCGATATGAGGCGGTGCTCAAAGTGAAATGATGCTCAACTAGAAATAGCATATGTTGCGAAGCTGCTTAGTTTGTGGCTTATGTTGCCTTGGTTGGCTCGGCTTGTGGAGTTGAAGGTGAGGGAGTCCATTTTATAGAATAAGGGCTCATTCCTCAATACATGAATGATGGGCTAGAGTTGATGCTCGCGGCGAGGCGATTGCTCAGCTGGCGACGATACTCTCTAATGATGGTGAGGGAGTCCCTTTTATAAAATAAGGGCTCACTCCTCAATACATGAATGATGAGCTAGAGTTAATGCTCGCGGCGAGGCGATTGCTCAGCTGGCGACGATGCTCTCTAATGAAGGTGAGGGAGTCCTTTTTATAAAATAAGGGCTCGCTCCTCAGTACATGAATAATGGGTGCTCTCTAATGAAAGTGAGGGAGTCCCTTTTATAGAATAAGGGATCGCTCCTCAGTACATGAATAATGAGTGCTCTCTAATGAAAGTGAGGGAGTCCCTTTTATATAATAAGGGTTCGTTCCTCAGTACATAAATAATGGGCTAAGTCCCCCAAATATTTTTCATGACGCCCAGTTGAGGCCCAATATATGCTACATAATGTAGTCCCCCAAGTCTTCGGTCAATAGAGGTTGTTGGCTGGAGACTTCAAATTTAATCCATGTATGGGCCGAAATGGCGGTTGTTCAGAGGTGGTCTTTGTAGACCATGCACTGAAGCTTTATAGGTGAAGCTTTGCAAGTTGAAGCTTTTGAAGCTAGAGCTCTGTAAATGAAGTTTTCGAAGCTGGAGCTTTTGTAAATGAAGCTTTTGAAGCTAGAGCTCTGTAAATAAAGTTTTTGAAGCTGATTGACATGAGTGATGTTCATGAGTGTTTATGTTGATTGACATGAGTGATGCTCATAGATGTTGACATGAGTGATGCTCATGAATGATGGTCATGAATGTTTATGTATGATTGACATGAGTGATGCTCATGAAATGTTTATATATGATTGACATGAGTGATGCTCATGTATAATTTTAGAGTACTGGACGTACTTTTGATCACCTGGTTGGTGATAATAGCGGCAGGTTGCCGAATAATTTTGGAGTACTGGGCGTATTTTTGATCACCTAGTTTGTGGTATTTTGGGCTTATGGGTCTTCGCCCTCCACATAACATTCCAGCCCATTTATTTTGGGCTTTGCCGTTTTTTTTTTTTAGTACCCTCTGATGGGGTTAAACAGATGTCTCCGAAAAATAAGAAAAATAAATTACATCATTCTGGTGGGGTGTTTATTCCTTGCTTTTGCAGTGTCCCCATGTGCCTCCCTTTTGCTTTCTCTTTATTTTTCTTTCTTTTGGCAGATGACAGACAAGGGAATAATGCCATTTCCTTTTTTTGCTTTTGCTTTCGTTTTCTCTTTTCTTTTCTGCTTTTGTTTCTCCCACTTCATTTCTTTGCCCACCCATGTTACCCATCCCTGTCTGATGTGCAGACACGCTGAAAGATCAAAGGGAAATAGCAAATAATAACATTCATCACTGCAGCTATGAATCTTACTGTTCTTCAAGTACTGGGTATGATCCATCGCCGCCGTCTCCGAAGAGCCTCCACATTTTTCCGGAAAGTAGAGCAGATCTTGCTGTCAATGAGACAGCTCTTGATCTTGTTCCAGTTTTTTGGTGCTGTTAACCCTTTTCTGGAGCCACTGCGACTAGTCCCCGAGCCTGTACTCCTTGTACCCTTTCCCGGAAAGTACTTTTCCGGCGCCTTTGTTGGTGACAGCGAAGGCGAAGATGGTGACTGCGAAGATGACCACGATGAGGAGGAACATGACGAGGAGGTTGACCCACAGTAGCCACGAGACTTAGCAGCAGACGCCAATTAGGTCGGCCAGCGACACCAACATGAGGAAATACGCCGAGGATGATGACGATGCTCGGCAGAGCTCAGCAAAGGTGTTGAAGAAGTTCCAGAAGGAGGTGTTGTCTTTGGGGCTTTGTTCTTGACAGCAACTTTTGTCTTGTCGCTGAGAATCCCACTGTAAACAATACCGTACCCTCCTTCCCCAATCACATTCTCCTCACGCAACTTATTCGTCGCCGCCTCCAGCTCCCTCAGAGTGTACCATCTCATTCCCCCATAGCTTCGGGGTCAAATTGGATCTCCCCGTTCGCCTGTACGAGCCGTGGAAACCCGACGATTCTGAGTTAGCATCGGAGTCGGCATAGCTTTAGTGACGGTTGTCAGTGCATGACCGTGAACAGGGCTTGCATTTTTTGTAAGCTCCTGGGGCCTTCAATGCTATATCCTTGATCTGGGCAGTGAGGGCCTTGATGACTTGCTTGGTCCTAGGAGTCCCGGCGACAGCGTCGTTGTCGTCGTCTTGGTGGTGGAGAGATCCATCGTTGAGCTGCTTGGAGCATGATGGTAAATGGGGTCTAGTGGGTACACTCACGGAGAGACAAAGAGATGATATCTATAAAGACCCAAATTTCTTGGTGTAGTATGTAGTGTTTCCAGAAACGTAAAGAGAGAAAGATGAGAACTTTCTACCGAGAGACAGAGAGAGTGGTGTTCTTGGTTTTTGTGATTTTTTTTTCTGGGAAAGTTTTGGGTTATTGGGTTTTTATTTACAGATTTTGCAGATTCACGGTGGAGGTGAAAAAATGAAAGATAACTGACACAACTTTTCGTATCGTTTCCCACAGACGGCGCCAAATGTTGATGCACAAAACCGGAGGTCTTGGAACAACGTAAATCCGACCGTGAATCTGCAAGAAAGTAAATAACACAAGATGTATCGTGGTTCACCCCAATGTTTGGGCTACGTCCACACTGATATTGTATTTCTCTGAGAGGATTGTGAGGGAGAGAGCCTTTATAATGTGAGTGAGGCTTGGAGAGGATGATGGGGCTTGCTCTTAATATGAGAGCCCCTCCCCATTGTGAGGGTGAGGAGTCCATTTTATAGAATAAGGGCTCCTCACTTATTACATAATTACATTTAAGTCCCCTGAGTATTTATACGATATCTAAATACGAATGCCCTAAATATGGTACAAACAATACCAATTTTTTTGTAAAATGTACCAATTTTTTTAACACTATGGATACATTCTTTTGCCATTTATTATTTCTTATTTTTACATAGTTTTTATCCATTTATTAAATCAAAATGTTTGAATTTTTTTATTATAACCGTTTCTAATAGTATTATAATGAGAGATTTTAAATTTATAGGATTATAAATCTCAATGTACTACGTTAGTAGCACTTCATAGTCATTTTATAATTTATTAAGAGAATTGTTATTAGCGCTTAATAAATCTTATATACTCTTCACAAGTATATTTTTCTTTTTAATTATAGAAAGCTTGGAATGCAAAACGAGATGTTTGGAGTGCCAATAACAATTATCTTTATCAAATGTATTTGCTAATAATTCTTACATTTTGTGGCACTCTAAGTTAGATTTATTACAAGAGATCTTATAATTAAATCTAGTAAACAACAGTGGTTGAATAGAACTAATTTGGACAAATGATTGTTGTTTCAAAGCTCATCTCAATCCAACAAATGTAAAGATTCGATTCAATTCAATTTTGGCTTGTAAGTAGGAGAAATTCTTGCACTAATTTACACCTTTTTGCCTATTTTTATATCTAATTCTCCTTCTTCTCCTTCTTCCCAAAAAAAAAAAAAAAAAAAAAAAAAATCCAATTCTCGATTAAGTTGTTCAGCTTTATGGTTAATGTAGTGCAAATGTAAACGTGAATTCATATGAAAATCTCATGCTCATCATGTCATTAATTTAATGAATGATCAAACAATCAATCGAATCAAAAGTATTGAACCCAATTTAAATAAACTCATGGTGTAAAATAAGAAAATTAAAATTTCATGACTCATTCCTTAAATCTATCTAGTTACCATTCACAAAGTTAAGATAGCTAATCATTTAACTAGCCTGTTAAAACTTATTTTTTCTGCATTTTTTTTGTTAAAATGGCCGAAGACCCTCATTTAGCGAGGCTGTTAGAGATGCTCTTACCTGTTTATGAAAGTCGGGTTTACAAGGCCAAGCCCAACCCGAAATAAAAACGGGCCTGAAATATTGAAGGAGACATAGAAGCCCGAATTATTGGCCATTGGCATTAAAACTCAGGTCGGAGAAAAACCGTACACTCTTTCCTACCACGCTGTGGACGGTCCCCGTCGTCGAAACTCCATTCCAGTCTCAATCTCTCGCATATCACGGCTTGCTCTTCAAATCCTCCGTTGCTTGTTTTTCAACTTCTGGTAATTTCTTCAGATCACGCTTTCCATTCGATTCATTTGGCTCGAATTGTTTATTTCTTTGGATTTTTCCCTAATTTCTCAAATTTTCAATTGCTTTTCTGTCTGGTTAGTTCATTGATTCATTCCCTCGTGAATTTTCTTTCTGTCACTTGAATTTTAGGGCTTCATTGATCTTTATGTTGGTGCTTTACATCTGTGTTTCTTGTTTCTTTTATTTATTTATTTTTGGTTTTTTTTTTTTTTGGGGTTTTGAATTATAAATGTTTAACCAATGAGTATTTAGCTGTAATTGGGATTTGGGATTGATCTTCGTCTTACTTATAGCATATTCGTGTGCACATAATCCATTTAATTTATCATTAATTTTTCGTACATTTGTGTTTAGGAAGGAAAGCGGTGTAATGGGTTTGTGTTGTAATTTTTTTTTTTTTGTGTAGGATATTTAGTAGGCGAGACATGGATAAAGAGACCCCCAATATAAAGAAATGGATTGTGCTTTATCCGGTTTATATTAACTCGAAGAAAACTATGGCGGAAGGGAGACGAATCAGTGTCGCGAAAGCGTGCGAAGGTCCTACTTGTGCTGAGATTGCTGATTGTTGCAGCTACTTCAAACTCCCATTTGCAATTGAGGTTTGTTATTCCTACATTTGCACCCTCTGTGTCGTAAGGTTTGTGTAGAAATGGGTGTAAGTTGTGCTAATATATGCGGTGTGTTGGACTACTGTAGATAGATAAGGCTTATCCGCGCGATTTCATGCAAATTGGGAGAGTGAGGGTCTTGCTTAAAAGGGAAGATGGAACTCCATATAATCCAGACATTACTTCCAGTAAGTGTTGCTTTATTATGACTGTACTTACCCTTAATTCTGTAACCTTCTCAAAAGTATCTTAGTATTTGTTTTTGGTGAAACATCATAAATAATGTATCAGTTAATGCGAGATTTTAGGAGCGGATAGTTATAATTGTTTTCAACTAGCCCATTTGTCTTTCCTTGACTGCTTATAATCCATGGTGAGAGGGAATATTGTAGAGAGAATCTCAATTATTGAAATAAAACTTAACGTGGTAGCAAAGGTATCCGGTTAAAATAGTCTCTCTATACGAGCAAAAACTATTGTCATATTTGGCAGTGTCTCGCTGTTTTTCTCCTTTTCGACAAAATTTTCTAGAGTCCCACAAGTTTACTCTCACCTTATATCATAGTCTCCTAATCTGCGAGTAAAGCTATGAGCTGGGGTGGGTAATGGGGAATGAATAAGATATAGGGTATAGAGATCCTTGTTTGTAACAATGTGGGCATATCCACTTTTTGCTGTGCTCATCTTTGAACAGTGGATGTTTAACGTTGTCAACCTTTACAAAGATAGTTCAAGTCAGAATAACTTGGTTCTTGACTTTCATGTATTAATAGGGTCAAGTTTAGACAAATGGACTTTGTTTTTGAAGTTGTTTTAGTGAGCCCTTGCAAGGGATTCCTTGTCCGATTATGTCATTAACCCTACGAAGGGTGTCGCCGTGTTCTTCAACTCAACTGTTTGCGCTATTTAGTTATTAAACAGAAAACAAAGATTTGTCCTTGATTTTGGTGTGTCTTTTGATTTGTACATGTATATATTGATTATTCGGTTTTGTTTTGACTAAATTGCAGGGAAACAGCTGATGCTGAAAGTTGCGGAGATGGTTCCCAGACATCCTGGGAGGACTAGGAAGCAGGAGCCCGCCACATCCACATCAAGTGCTGGACCTGCCAAATCTGGGAAACATGGAAAGAAAAAGAGATAGCTCCGCTCCAGTCTCACAAATCACTCACTCTCAGCTTAGACATTTCATGTTGTATACCCTAGTTATGTTTGAAAATTCATACATGATATCAACCATCATGTTTGAGGACGATTCATTTGTTTTGGTTTGAACCCTTTTGGAAAGTTGGAGATCATTTTTCGTGTCGCTTTTGCATTCATGGAAACAAAAACAAAAAACAAATGGAAAAAGAGAACGGCGTTCACTCATGAAAAAACATGTGCAAGGGAATGTTCACTCATGAAAAAACATGTGCAAGGGAATATTTCCGTTGGCATTATGCGAAAGAGCATTCACTCTTACATCTAAGGATCGAGTTTGATTCTCCCACCCCAATATCTCTTGTACAAAAAAGTGAGCATTTCCACCCGCTTGGTGGATTTGCTAATTGTGAATAGTAACTGTTGTTGAGCTGGAATTGGGGTTAGAATTGCCATGGCTGCTGCCAAGCTCAACCAGCCATGGCTTGGACTTGGAGGAGATGGGTGAGAAAGGGGGTTTGGAGTGGATTTTGGGTTTATTAGCATGTTTCATGGGTGGAAATGCTCTAATATACAGTCATAACATAAAAAGGTGACTCTGATGGTGACGATTTCTGTCAACGAACTGAGTCTGATTCAATCATGTGCTTTGCTTGGACTTCTTTGTCTTTTTTAGCGTAGCAACTTGTTTTTATGTTTACCTCGTGTAACATCTGTAATATCTTCTTGTATCACTAAAATTTATGTTTGAACAAAAAACAAAAAAAAAACATATAAAAGGGGTTAAAATGGGGAATTGCACAATATCCATGGTGTCACTAACTAACTGCTGTTAAAATAGAAACTGTAAATTACAGTGGCAAATTTCCAAAGAAACTACAGGGAAGGAACATTAGTTTTTCAATCTGATTTCTTCATGTTCACATAATGATTTGCTGCTTCTCCAAACAACTCTCTCACCTCTTGCAATTCTCTCTTACCTCACCCAACAAATGAAACCATCCAATTAAATTGTAATATTTTCTATTTGCGCATATTTCTCGGAAGACTGACCTGCTGCTTCCAGTTGCTTCTCAAGTTGTTAGCCCACGGTATCGTTCTCGGCCTGCAGCTGAGCAATCCTCTTCAACTGAGTTTCCTCGCCTCCCTCTGACAACGGCAGCGCCGCCACCAATGCATCTAATTGCACCAATGAATATTAAATTTAATTAATAAAAAACAAATCAGATGTCACGTCATCAAACTCAAAGCCGACCTGCTTAGACCATCTCCAACCAATCCGACCAGAGAGCCATAGGGCTAAAAATAGCACGAAATGACACGAAAACCGTCTCTAACAGAGGGCTAGGCCAAATGGCTCGTGGGCCCCACCGGGCTAAAATTGTGCAATCACACCAACCGACTGGCCCGAACCAGCCAGCCAACCAGTCACAGGCTGGCCCAAAATTCAAACCCCACGGCTACCTGATGCCAGGTGACTGTTGGATTTTAATTTTTTTTCCTATAACTACCTAAGTCATTAAACAACAATAAACAACACAAAACAACATTAAACAACACAATCTCCACCCTAGTACTACTTGGGAGAGTTATTCAAACTTAAACAACATGAAACCTAAAAAATTATCTAGTTTTCAAAACAAAAAAAAAAACTTAAAAAATTATCTTGAATCCAAATGTAAATTAGGCCCATCATATATTTTTGCACAAGCCTTCCTTGACCTATTTGGATCATCTTGGTCATCATCAGACTCTCTATCAATATAGTCATTTTGCTTATCTTCCACAATCATGTTGTATAATATGATGCACGACATCATAATGAAGTTCAATTTATCCGAAAAATTATTGAGATTATATCTCAATAAATTATTGAGGTAATTTAATTTAAGTAACCCTATTAATTTAGTTTAAATAATAAATTATGTTTGGCCATGATTTTTTGTTACATGGCTATGTTTGGTCTATGACCATTTGGCCCCCTCAGTTGGAGATGGTAAGAAATATAGCATGACACTATTCATTAAAATATTAAGTTATTGGAGAGCTATAGGGCTAAAGAGAGCCTTATGGCCCTCATTCAATTGGAGATGGCCTTATGCTTTCACTAGATAAGAACTCATGAGCTTGGGTTGCTTTGCGAACTCTATGTCACTGTTCAGAGTTGAGTTCTTATTGGGATTGAGATCCGGAGCCAGTACGGGTCTGGCTTCTGGGTAATTGGGGGAGATTCAGGCGCATCCCATTGCAATGTTCCGATGGTGGTGAAGGCAATTGTCGCGATCGTGTTCACCTTTTCTTGCAACTGGCTGATTGAGTCCATCACTTTAGTGTTTGTCCCCAAAACACAGGAAGCAACCATCTTCAAAGGAGAATATCCAGTAATACGGCCAAAGTTATGTAGTTTTAGCAAAGTTGAAGAAAGTTGAGATTCAATCATAAATCTAATTAGCAATATAAGGAGTAGCTCAACCTCTTATAAGCCATTACAAGGTTTATCCTTTCACCAATGTAGAACTCTTTTACCTTCACATTCTCACAAAAATTACCCTCTTACTACCAGATGATGTGACGATTCGCATGTCATATGTTCGATCAATATTTAACAAGATAAAATCATTTATTAGAGTTCCCCTTCCGTTGAGAGATTATTTGAGGAATACCTTATAGTGTTTATTTTATAATTTTTTTCAACAGTTCAAACCGTCTATATTTTAGTACATTATTCATAAACTATTTATAAATAGATTAGACAAATTCAAAATTTTAAAGACATTTAATTTTAGTGAAGAAATAAATTGATATAGTTTTAAAAAAATAATTATTTGACCACATGGTTTCGGTTTTGGATATTTATGGGATATTTTTTTTAGATATAATGTTTGAGGAAAGATCTAAAGAATGAGGGTTGAATCGTTGAAATACGTGAAGTAGACTCTACTAAAATTCTATAAAATAAGCTTATTTGAAAAAGGTAATGTAGGGAGACCAAATTTTTTAAACCAAATGATGTGGTTGTAGATAATTGGATTTTTAATTAATTGTCAATTAACATGCTTGTTTCTTATTGGTGGCACGTAATTTGGTTCTCAAATTTGGTTTAAAAAATTCGATCTCCCTAACATTACCCTTCGAAAAATCCCTTCATGAAAGGGGATTGTCATTTATTTATATCATGTTTCACATATTATTTGTCACATGATACAAGTATGTAGTAAGGCTCATATCACTCTAGTTTAAACTTAAACTCACTCCTTTATTTTATCTCACTCCTCCCCTCTCCCTCCAAATCTATCTCTCTCTCTTCTTATTTCTCTCTCATTTTTTTTACTTTTTTGTCTCTCATCCAATCCGCTCTTTTCATTCTCTCGGTTCTTTCTCTCACTCATTTATCTCTCTATCTCCTCCGATCTTCTCTCTTTTTTCTCTTTCCTTCAATCATCTCTTATTTTCTTTCCTCATCTCTCCTTTTTCTTCCTCTCTCCTCTTTCTCCCTCTCTTGCGACCCACTCTTTTTAGATTTATTTGTCTAGTTTAAGTCGTAAGATTTAAAAATTTTAAATTGCAAACCAATCAAGTTTTTGAGTCTTAAAAAAAATATTTTCAAGAAATGTTCTTAAAAAATATTTTGAGAAATGATAAAAAAATTCAAATATGATACCAAACAGATCGTAAATTTGCAAACTAAATAATATGTCATTAATAAGAATAAACACGTTTATCAACGTTTAAGTAATAAATTAATCATCAACTTTTATATATTTTTTCTAATTTTTTACAAATTTAATTTTTTTAATATTAACCTTTAATAAAATATAATTTCATATGAAAAAGTTAAAATGCATTCGTGCGTTATAAGCATAAGAGGCCACATTCAAGTGTAAAGTCACTCCCCATTCCAAACTTTAACCCTCGGGCACGTGGCAATCTCAGGAAGCCGCTTAAGGGAAATGACATTAATGCGCATGTGCAATCATAGCATCACGCGCGAGCGCATCAACGACAAACCCAAAAAGAAACCAACTGAAGATTGAAGAACAAACGAACAGTGAAGACTCCGTGAGAGAGAGAAAGAGATGACGATGGGAACGACGACGACGACGCAGGCGTACGGCGAGCCGTGGTACTGGGACAACCGCTACGCCAACGAATCAGGGTCGTTCGATTGGTACCAAAAGTACCAATCTCTGGCTCCGCTGATCAATCTCTATGTCCCTCGCCATCCCAACCAACGCAACCGCATCCTTGTCGTCGGCTGCGGCAACTCAGGTACGTGCTCTGCCTTCTCCCTGCACCCGCACTCACCCGATCAGATCTCCCATTTGATTCACATTCCAAAGGAATTGGTTCCCAAAACGCAGCGTTTAGCGAGGGGATGGCTGATGATGGGTACGAGGAGGTGGTTAGTATTGACATTTCATCTGTGGTCATCCAAGCTATGCAGACCAAGTACTCGAATCGTCCGCACCTCAAATGTACGTATGTTTTTTTCTATCATTTAAATTTGATGTTTTTATGGCTTATTTATTTGTATTTTGGTTAATTTTCCCTTAATTTTGTTTATTAATAATTAATTAGATTTGCAAATGGATGTTCGAGATATGAGTGCTTTCGAAACTGCTTCCTTTGATGCAGTTGTTGACAAAGGTACTTCATTTTTCTTCTAATCGTAATTTGTTAATTATATTTTCAATACATTTTTTGTTACGAGCGATATTCGACTTTAAACTAATCTAAACTGCTAGTATTATTGGAAGTCGGTAGCACTTCCCCTCTAGGCAATGTGGCCACTCCCACGTCTACCTCTGCATTTGTTACAATAACATTGCCGTCCAAACATAATTGAACATTCATTTTTGCGAAATAATGCTGATTTTGATTTTTTTCTCGCAGGAACTCTAGACTCTCTTTTGGTAAGTGCTGATAACCCGTCTGCTTCGTTCTTGTTTGTTTTATCTTTGTTGAGGATTTTTATTTATTTTTCTGTTGTATCGATTTTTTTTGTGCCAAGTGCGGAAGTAATTCGCGGCAAAATGCTACCGAGATGCTTGAGGAAGTTTGGAGGTGCGTTAAGACTGTTTAATCGGTAAATGGAATTGTTCTAAGCTTTTGGTTTTGTTTATTTTCTTGATTTCGTTCACCATATATTGAAGCAGTTGATACAAATTATAGGGTCCTCAAGGATAAAGGAGTCTACGTTCTGGTAATGTTGCTTGTTCTTTTGTTCTCTGCCTATGATTTCGATATACCTTCCCTTCCCCCTTCCAGCCCGCCCGCCCGCCCGCCCTCTTTTTTCGTATTCTTGTTTTGCATTTTGTGTGTATCCATAACTTGTCTCAAACATGCTGCTGCAGATCACATATGGTGCCCCGTTGTATCGTTTGCGTTTGTTGAGAGAGTCATGCTCGTGGATGATAAAACTCCATGTCATAGGTTTTGATTAAGTCCTAACTTTACTTGTAATGTCGTTTTGCAATAAAAATGTTTTGTGACGTTTGGTCTTTTTGTTAGATATTGACTGTTGATTTCTCTGTACCATGTATGCAGAGAAACTTTCCTGCGAAGATAAATCAGAACCTCCAATTTGGGATCTGACCAATCCTGTTCCTCTAAATGATGATGGAAGCTCAACGGAGGAATTGCTGGGAAACAACCCTGATGTCCACTATATTTACGTTTGTACGAAGGTTGGTAGAAAGAAATTTCCTATCTTAGCACTTTAGAAATTGCTTTTCAGTTGCTTATTACGAACATAAAAGACGTGGCTTTTCAGTTCTGATTCTTTAGTTTTGTGTACACACAGGCATGAGAGAAGTTTAGTTCTTTAAGATAGGTTTGAGGTGTACATGTGACTATAATTTGATTTCATTTCCCTTCTTCTTTTGGTCAGGATGATTCTTTGTAAGCCAGGCCTTAAGCATGAACTGTCAGTCGATTGAGGAAGACGAGAATCTTCAACCTCGTACGATTCCTTTCCCTGTACCTGTATCATTACATATATTGAAACTGATGATTACAGCTTCTACTATGTTGTCTGTATAATGCTGGACCATAAGCCGAGCGTCTAATTCGTCATAACTTGTCTGCAATTCTTTGATATCTTGAAGTTAATATATTGAAACTGGGAACACTAAACAATGTACGGTGAAGTATTTCATTATTTTCTACATGATTTTGACAGTGGAAAAAAATTATACGAAACTCTGTGCTGGTTTGGTTTCTTACTTGAGATGAGTTTCCGTAGTTACTACTCGGTTAACAAGAGCGGAAAACCCGACTCAGTAGTCAACGGAATGCCCAAAATTTAGCTGAGGTTTACAGTACAGGGGAGCCATGGCTGCCCTAACCCATGACTGCTGCAACTTGCAGTCGTGGCTTGTGATACGAGCATTTTATTTGGAGTAGGATTCTCTCCCCTCCTCTTCTTTTTGAACCGTCATGATTAAGCCGCTTAAGTTGAATTTTCAGTTAACAGCTTGTTCTTATCTTCAGTAGCAGTTGAGTTTTCAGTTACAAGATCTGGTGAAATTGACAGTGACTTGTTGGTTTGGTTTTTTGCTTTAAGACTTTTTGGTCTGTAACCTACAAGTAAAATAAAGAGCATGTGAAGAAATTGAAATAAATGGAGAGTGAGAATTTTTGCCGTTCACCGGATCCTCGTGTTTACTTATTAGCATTTATTATGTGATGAGTGATACATATCGAAGGGATATAGAATTCTCTGACGAGGAAAAGACCCTCCACAAAAGTATTTAGAACGGAATCAACTCTCAATCCTGTGAAACGAGAGTAAAAATAACAATAAGGGGCAGATTAAGAGCTAGCTTTTGGAGAGAGGTTTCGAAGTTGTCACCTCTTTCAGCATTGAAATATAAGTACCGCTAGATTAAGAGCTAGTTGATAATTTTTTATGAATTAAGACGTAAATTTGAAAGTGACAAGATATTACCACCAATCAAGCTCGATCCAGGCACTCATCTAACTAGTACTTAATAAAGAAAATGACTTCTTTTTTTTCCACCTCTTTATGTCTAACGAATCTTCGTCGAACTATAGCATTCCCTTTTACTTTCTAGTTAGAAACGACACGGACTCAATCTTCATACTATCCTTTCCTTGGTTTTTCTCAATTCAATCATTGTAATTATAAAAGCACAAAAGATTTGAAAAACAGCAAAATAAAATTACCAATAAGATATTCCATTTCGATTCATTCGATCTGACTACCAAAAATTGAAAGGTAAAAATGAGTGTGGATTATACACCAGAACCCAGACACTCTTGTTAATTTTTGTCATTTTCTTGAATTCATTCGATCTGACAATCAAAAATTAAAAAAAAACAATGTAAAAAATAAAAATAAGGATGTGGATAATACAATTCTAGAGTAACAACACGCGTCGTGCGAAAACCAAAGAACACGTCGGATTAGTGTAAACGCAAAGCCATTCCACATTGACTTCCAATCCCTATCTTTCTCTCTCCCTCGCTCCGATTCGTTTCTCTTTCCTTTTATTTTATTAGTGCTTTTCACACGCTTCGCTTTCCCTCTCTCTCTGCCAAGGTACGTTTCTTGAACCGAAACCTCATTCCCCAGTCCCTCCCTCCCCCCCTCTCTCTCGCGACTGATTGGCTGAAAGCATTCGCCATTTCTCCCTTTCGGTTCTTGTTTTTCGATTTTGTTTGCGAACAGAGCAGAAATTGATTTTCTGCAATTTCTGGATTTGTATTTTGGTTTTGCGTTTTGTTGTGCGTGGATTGGTGGTGGTAATCACAGTCTCTCTCTCTCTCTCTCTGTCTCATGAAATCTAGGGTTTATGCGAGCTCGTCATGGCTGATACCAGGAGATACGCCCCCAATCAGCATCTAGGTCAGCTTTCTCTCCGTCTTCTCTTCATTTCAAGTTTTGTTCTGTCAATTTTCTTTATGTTTTTTTGGTTTAAAATTCGGATTTTTCAATTTTTTTTTTCAATACTTAACTCGACAATAGTTGTTTTCATGAATGGCTGTGATTTTTTTGTTTATTGGAATAATTATTGGGCGTGATCATTGATTGACACTTCATGCATGCGTGTAGTACTTTCAATTTTTCGTATTTGATGAAAGAATTAGTGTGGATGGATTAACCGAGTGAGTAATCTTGTGATGGAATGCTATTGCAAACGCCGGAAGTAATCTTGTATTGCATTGTAAGTGCATTGAGTTGTATCGTCTCTGTGTCGCATTTCCTCAGGTGCATCAAGTGTATTTGCTTATGAAATTGGGATTCCGAAAGTGTTTGTTTATGTCTAAGTAGTTGCTCGGCTTCGTTTCTTCCCCTGTATTTGTTTTTATTATTTTAGTTTTTATGATCTTTTAATCTGTTGGTACTTTTGGGAATTTGACAGACCTTGCCCAGATATTGCAAGAAGCAAAGAACCGTTGGCTTCGTCCAGCTGAAATTTGTGAAATACTTCGCAACTATCGGCATTTTGAATTGACCACAGATCCGCCCGTCAGGCCTCCAGGTTGACCCTTGCATGTTTGTTTTCTGAATGATTCTTGATGACTATGTATTTTGTTTGAATTTGTTAAGCTCTATCTTCAGTTAGTTGGGCTGTTATATTTTTTCTTTGGTTTTACTTATTTTCTAGTTAAAGTAGGAAAACCATTTTATGAATTTTTCGGAGATGTGCTTCATTTACTTGTAGAATATGAGAAGGCCAGATACTGCCATAAGAAACATTTTTTGGTTGATGAAACATTTCTTTTTCAGTTTTCCCTGGGGTTACACATTCTGTTATTTTCTTTTCGTTCCCAGTTATGTTTAAAGTACTCGTTATTGCTCAATTATCATTATTTTTACTATTTAGTATGGGTTAAGATGTGAAACAGTTGGACTGGTATTTTCTGTTTCTCATATACATAATGCAGGTATTCCACATGTCATATCTTAAATTGCTTCATTTAATTATCTAATTCTTCCTTTACCATTGTATGCCTAGAATCATCCCAAATGATCATTGGTCATTTGGGCATTTGTTACTTCAGATGGATCACTGGTATTCTTTCTTGGTATATGCAAACAGAAGCTAAATTATGTTCGCTTTTTACAGCTGGTTCTTTGTACCTGTTTGATCGAAAAGCACTTCGATATTTTCGTAAAGATGGTCATCGCTGGAGGAAGAAAAAGGATGGAAAGACAGTAAAAGAAGCCCATGAAAAGTTGAAGGTGTGCTGTTCAATCTATTATTAGTAAGTACACCTTTAGGGGTTGGTCCTAAGAGATAGGGTTGAGTCGTTGTCTGGTTTATGTCTTCCGTACCCGGATCCTCTGTCTTTTGGTGGTCGTAGTTTGCAGGTAACATAGATACCACAGAAGTGATGGATCAATACGTAGGTTTCATCGTACATTTTGTTGGTACGGCAATGTTAGTCACTTTAATAGACTATTTTTAATTTTAAGACATGATTCATAATTCTATTTTGTAATTGCAAAGATCAAAGTAAGTAGAGCATCCATGGGTCATATGTTATGATTATTGCTTTCAACTGTTCAGAGTTCATTGAGCATTGAATGTTTCTATAGTAGACCTTAATTTGGGGTCACTTGAGCACCCTTAGTTTTTAAGAAAATAAAACTTATAAAGAATAACAATATTTTTTCTGAATCCAGTGCTGGGTGTTGCAAATGTGACACAAATGGTAAATTCTTAATTTATCTACTTTGGAAGCTGTTGGTCATTTAGGTTGTTTTATCCCCGTGTTTAAACATTCTTTTTTGTTTTCATTTGTTCTTTTAATAGGATAATGTAAAAGGTTATTTAGTTTCTTCTCCCTTTATCTATTTAGATATCAATAAGTTTGTCTTTCTGGTGCTCAAATTTTTATATTCAAGGCTTTATTGTTAGCTATGATTTGACCATTTCAATTTTTGTGCATTGGAAAACTGATAAACTTTCTTCTGTAGCGAGTTTAGTCGCTTCAATTATTTTGGCTTGTATGGTCATTGGTATTGGTACTGCTTGATATTTAGCTCTCTGTTGGTTTTTGACATTTTTTAGGCTGGCAGTGTAGACGTACTTCATTGTTACTATGCCCATGGGGAGGACAATGCAAATTTTCAACGGCGGAGTTATTGGATGCTTGACACGTGAGTTTTCTGTTTGAAGCTGTAAATTAGGTTTCGATTAGGTTGCATAAATTCCATTAACCACCCCTCTGGGAAAAAAAATAAATCATTCATGCCCAAGAACTGATGTTTAAAATTGCAATCTCAATATATCTTCAAGTCATAAGGATAAGTTATTGTTGGCCAATAAATACTCTGTTTTCTTTGTTTGCAGGCATTTACAGCACATTGTTCTTGTGCATTACAGAAATGTGGAAGAGGTACGTACTCCTACAGTTTTTTTTGTTTAAAATTTGTGCATGTGTATCTGCGCACACATTGCAGATAGGATACAGATGCCCAGACAGTTATTATTATTTTTGGTTTTTAAAATAAGACTTGCTGTCCCTCCTTGCTCTTCACAGGCAAACTCAGCTGCCCGTATGGTTCAAACATCCTTTGGTTCAAGTCCACTTCAAACATCCTTTGCTTCAAGTCCAGTTCATACATCCTTTGCTTCAAGTCCAAACAGAGTTGAATTGGGTGGACAAACATTATCGAAAGAATTTGAGGATGTGGATTCTCGGAGAGATGCAGGAACTTCATCTGTTGAGCAACCGATGTTTGGTTCCTTTTCTCATAATGCTTCTTTGCTTCCTCAACAAGTTGGAGGTAAAATGCGTAGCTGCAGATGCCTTTTCGTTTGTGTTTGATTCGTTCAATCAGTTTTTGACATTTTTTAGAGTCTTGCAATATCTTTTCTGTTTCTACTTTTACTCATTACTGCTGGACATTCCATGGTTCCATTTTGTTAAAAAAAAATGATATCATCGCATTTTTTTCTTTTCTGTTTCCTGATCACATTTTACTGCCTCTGGTCTTTTAACAGTAACATGCACGATCCATTTTATCAAACTCCGCTTCTAGACCTCTTTTAGGTCCTATTTTCATGTTGTGGTTTTTTCCATTTTATAGACGAAACTCATTGAGTAATGCTGTTTTTTACGCATATAAAAATCGTATTTGTTTCAATGATTTTGATTTATCTTTTGCAATAATAAGTTTCCAAAAATGAAATATGTGACCAGGTGTCTCTGGTGCTTTTCAGGATTTCCTGAGTCATTCAGGGATCCCTCTAGTACATGGTATGGTGGACCTAAATTTGATCATGGTGCTGGATTATCTGCCTGGCAAGGAATGGATAGCTCAATGAGAAATGAGCACATCATGCATGGCCAAAACCTTTTTGTTGAAGAACCTAACAGAGCTGACTTTATAACTCTTAAGCTAACAGATGCTAAAGTGGATGCTCATAGTGGAGTCAAAGATGTAACTTGTGAAGATAGGTTGACCACTAACATAGATGTCCAAATTGTCTCAGCACCTTCTCAAAGAGAAGATCAGGTCTGTTTTCTACAGTCACTTTCCTTCCCACTGTCTATACCTAATTAATTTAGTTTCCTAAATATCTTATATTGCATTTTATGAGATAGTGCTATGTTGTAGAATATGCATCTTTATTTTTGAGATTGATGAGTAGAATTTAAATTTCAACAGTATTGTAGTATTAGACTATTAGTTGACAACTTGACAGTAATATATATGAATGTGAACACTCACACTCACACACTCAGAACCCCCTTTAGTAGCATAAGTTACCACAATAGACTACTACACTGTTGAAGAAAAACGAGACCTAAATCCTAAATATTTCAATTTGGATAGCTAATTGAACTTAAAACTTTTAATAATGCAAGTAATGAGAATTGATTTAAGCCAACCAGGATTTTTCATTGTGTGGGGTAAGTGGAGTACCTGTCCCTATTACACAGATCATAATGATCCATGTACGAGGAAAATTGTTATCTAATGCTATCGTGTGCATTTTAGAATGCCTCAGAAGTTGATAACAAGTACAGTCATGCACACTTTTTCCTTTCCCTCTCTTTACTCAGTGACTGATGTGATGTATAAACATGTATTGTCATATGTCTTGGAAACATTGACTATACTAATGTGTATGTTCTATTAGGTTGCTTTTGAAAGTCAAGTATCAGATTGTCTAAATTTATTTTTCTTGTACTATTTCTCTCTCAATTTATGCACTTCACTTTTTAAGGTTAGTGTTTCGTGTGGTGGGAATTTTCTTAGTGATACTTGAACCTTCTTGCAGGTGCCAAAGGAGCATGACTTCAATGTGCTTCATCCTCAGGTTCAAGATTATTCTGATCCTCAGATTGTAGTAACTCCTTCCAACCAAGTTGAAGAGAATAGAGATTGTCGTGTGCGTAATGAACCAGTGGAACTGAAGAAACTAGACAGCTTTGGGAGATGGATGGATAAAGAAATTGGTGTGGATTGTGATGATTCCTTGATGGCTTCCGACTCTGGTAATTACTGGAGTACATTTGATGCTGAGAGTGGTGATAAGGAAGTGTCCAGTTTATCACACCATATGCAGTTGGATATAGAGTCACTGGGTCCTTCTCTTTCCCAAGAACAACTATTTACTATTTCTGATTTTTCACCAGATTGGGCTTATTCAGGAACTGAAACAAAGGTATGTATACAGTTCGTATTTTTGTTATAATTATTTATTTATTTCTATAAAAAAAAATGTACACAATACATAAGACATTGACATTGTTCAGTTTTTGCCTCTCCTCCTTTTCAGGTTTTAATAGTTGGCAGTTTTCTTGGAAGCAAGAAGGATTGTGCTGAGACTAACTGGGGGTGCATGTTTGGTGAAATAGAAGTTTCTGCTGAAATTCTATCTAACAATGCCATTAGATGTCAAACTCCTCTGCATGCTCCTGGGCGTGTTCCATTCTATGTGACCTGCAGAAATAGGTTAGCCTGCAGTGAAATTAGGGAGTTTGAATACCGTGAAAAACCCATTGGAATAGCCATCAACAGGTTAAGAGATGATGAATTACGCTTTCAGATACGACTAGCAAAATTGTTGAGCTTGGGCTCAGAGAGGAAGTGGTTGATATGTGCTGTTCCAGATTGTGATCAATGCAAGCTCAAAAGTTCCATATTTTCAATGAGAAGCAACAGTGAAAGTGATTGGGAAACAATTGATGGGGCTTCTGTGGCATGCGAAAGTGACCACTTGAGCCGTAGGGATGTCTTGATTCAGAATTTGTTGAAGGATAGACTCTGTGAATGGCTAGTATGTAAAATTCACGAAGGAGGCAAAGGAACACATGTTCTGGATAATGAAGGCCAAGGTGTTCTACATTTGACAGGTGCTCTTGGTTACGAGTGGGCCATAGGTCCCATAATTGCTGCAGGTGTCAGTCCCAATTTCAGAGATGCTCACGGAAGAACAGGGCTTCACTGGGCATCATATTTTGGAAGGTACGGTTGCTGTTATAGATTCTTCTCTTTTATATGTCCAATCATATTCATCATCTACTTGCAATATATATGGAGTGATCAGTATTAAATTCAAATACTGCATTTCTAGGCTCATTGTTCTCTTGATATTGCTTTAGTATATAAGATTAAGTGAATAGAGGTCGCACTTGGTGCGATGGCAAGTGCCTTCG
This sequence comes from Malus domestica, assembly GCF_042453785.1. NCBI lineage: Eukaryota > Viridiplantae > Streptophyta > Magnoliopsida > Rosales > Rosaceae > Malus > Malus domestica. The sequence continues at coordinate 10,815,444 of NC_091673.1, forward strand.
CCCATGAGCGGTAGGTCTCGGGTTCGAGACTTGGGAGCAGCCTCTCCATAAATGGGGGTAAGGCTAGCCGACATTCACCTCTCCCAGACCCTGCGTAAAGCGGGAGCCTTGTGCACTGGGTACGACCTTTTATATAAGATTAAGTGAATGTTATCTTACCTTTTCTGAGGATGGGTAAAAGGGTCAGCTATGCCATCTTAACGCTTTATTTATGCAACATGGATAGATCTCTATGTAACACTAATCTCTTAATTTTTTTGAATCCTTTTATAGAGAGGAAACTGTCATTGCGTTACTTCGATTGGGTGCCGCTCCAGGAGCCGTCGAGGACCCAACATCTGTGTTTCCTGGCGGACAAACTGCTGCTGATCTAGCCTCGAGTAGAGGGCATAAAGGGATTGCTGGATATTTGGCAGAAGTGGATTTAACCAGTCACCTGGAGTTGTTGACCATGAATGAGAATAGAATGAACAATGTTACAGCAACTATTGCAGCTGAGAAGGCCAAACAGACAGCAGAAGTTTCTGCATCTGATGTTGCAGTAGATGAGCAACATTTTCTCAAAAACCCTATAGCAGCTGTTAGGAAATCAGCTCATGCGGCTGCTCTAATTCAGGAGGCTTTCAGGGCTCGTTCATTTCGTCAGAGACAGTTAACCAAGAGCAGAACAGATATTTCTGAAGTTCAGTCTCAGGACCTTGTTGCACGTCGTTCCTTGAAGAGAGTCCAGAAGTTCGCTCACTATGAGGATTATCTGCATGTCGCAGCAGCTCTGAAGATCCAACAAAACTATCGTGGATGGAAGGGAAGAAAGGATTATCTGAAGATTCGTGACCGTATTGTTAAAATTCAGGTACCTCATCTTTTTGCTACTAATTGCGCATCGCATGCTTAGTTATGTTCCAGACTAATGTTTTTCAATTGTGGGCACGCATTGACTGCACAATGCGTTTTCCAACCCTGCATGTTCACAATACAATGTGTCACAGTTATCTATTCTTTGAAATACTGTGACCATTTGAATTTTTGTTTTTGTGGGACTTGGGTGTACCTTCACAATACAATGCGTTTTCCAACTCTGTTTGTTGCTTTTAGGCTCATGTGAGGGGACATCAGGTTCGGAAGAATTACAAAAAGGTTTTGTGGTCTGTTGGTATACTTGAAAAGGTTATACTGCGTTGGAGGCGAAAGGGAACTGGTTTGCGAGGATTTCGGGTGGAAGGGCCTACTGAAGATGCATCTTCAGAGGTTAAGAAAAATGATGACTATGAATTTCTTAGTGTCGGTCGGAAGCAGAAATTTGCTGGGGTTGAGAAAGCTCTCGCAAGGGTAAAGTCCATGGCTCGTCAGCCTGAAGCGCGTGAACAATACATGAGGCTACTTTCAAACTTTGAGAAACTTGAGGTAACCTTTCATTGTATATGTATTCAAAAATATACATGCGCAAATGCAAATGTATAGATAAATCTTCAAAATTCGAAATGCGGGGGGACTTTTCATGGAAACTGGAAGAGCTTCCTCCTGTTTTTTTCAGGAATAATTTCTCCAACGTAGATCGTGCGCACTATAATGTTTTCCTGTTTATTCGAAAGCTGATGTATATTTTCATTATCAACAGATGGCGGACGGGGAGAACCAGGCCTCGAATCAAAATGAAAGTTCCGACGAAAAAGTTATAGATGAAGTTCTGCGTGCACTCAATGAAGGTCAATGATCAACTTCCACCATGTCAAGTAATTGAATGGAGTAAACCAAAGGCTGTATGGCACTATTTTTGTCGCCCTACCCGTAATATTTTCGCCTGTATTTAACGGCCGTCGTGGTTTTTTTACCGGGGAAATTTTGTCAATTGCAGGAAGGATGGGAGAAATGGGAAAAAGCATAATTGTATATGGCACAGATTTCCTTTTTCCTTGCTTAACCAGTAGTCAAGTTTGATCTGACCTAGTTTTCTAGGGTTTTTATGAAACGTGGGCAGCTGATGGTCAAAATTTCAGAGTAGTTGACAGGTTTAAAGTTTACCAATGGTGCTATATTTTACAGTTACCATGGGTTTGTTTTCCATAAATTATCGTAAAATTACAACCCATTTGGTGCCGTATAGTTTACACTAATTAATCTAAATTGCGAGCACATTGCAATAGCTAACTCGGCTCAGTTTAGGTTTACAATTCAATTCTTTTTCCATTAACCACTTTTTTTGTGACAAAATATTTAGTGGGAGGGGAAGTTATCTCATCTCAGGGTCAGGGGTGAACCATAAATTTCTTTGAGGACATAAGGAGTTTTAGCTTTTTTTGAATGAAAAACGTTGCAGACTCTGAGTCGTTGATAAAAGTTAATATTAGCTCAATAGACGATCCAAATTCAGAGTTTAAAAATATAAATATCGAGCTAGTGGTCCTTTACCACATTGGTGGAAATGTGTTGTGCTTTTGTTTGACAGCGTGGATTCAAATTTCATCGGTGGTTAATATAACATCTAACTTACTAACGCGCTCGACTCAAAAAAAAAAAAAAAAACCAATATAAACATCGAAAATGTATAAAAATTGATGAGCCTACCACATTGTCTTGTGAAATAGGAGGAAGTTGAGCAGAGGCAGAGAGACCCTTCAGTTTCGGTATCAAACCCACAAGTCCCGCCGGACTGCGCTCACCTCTCACACGGTCACACCCGGTATCCGGCACGGCGAAGCTCAGCTTAATCCCGTAGATCCAATCCAACGGCCCTAACCCTTTCAGTTCGTCTGTATTCGTCACGCTCGTATAATGCGTGCAGTCCAAGATACTCATGCCCATGAACTTCACCGTATCGTATCCCGTAAAACAACACGGTGGAGAAACAGTAGCAGCAGCAGCAGTCGTACTAGTACTATTAGCACCGTTGGTTAAAAATCCTCCTGGATTGGGGGTAGGAGTAGCCAATCCGGAACCGGAACGGAAAATCCAAAAGGCGTTGCAGGAGTCGCAAAGCTCGTCGCAGGCGTGGCCGGAGAAGTTGAAGCAGAGGGACTTGTAGTTGTTGAGGACAGGGGAGTCGACGGAGCAGTTGAGGAGGGTGAAGACAGTGTCGGAGGTGGGCGGGATAGGAGAAGAGAGTGAGAGTGGGGAGGAGTTGGAGGTGGAGGGATAGGAAAAAGAGGTTGACTATGGAGATGAGTGGTTTTGACTGAGACCATCACATTTTCGATGCGTGTGAAAAATGAAAAGATAGGCCATCTCCAACCGATCAGGCCAAAAGATTATAGGGTTAAAAATAACTTGTTTTAATATGAAAATTATCTCTAACCGAGAGCTAGGCCAAAAGGCTCATGGTTCCTACCTGACAAAAAATGGGAGAACCGGCCAAAGGGCTGGCCAAGAGCAGTCAACCTTTCAGGCCTACAGCCCAGCCCTCTAGCACCAGAATGTGAAGCTTTACATTTTGTCAGCTCTTCAATTTAGCCCATTTGAATGGCAACGGCTAGCTGCTTGTCATGTTTTGAATTTTTTTTTTGACGAATTTAAAAAAAAAATTCTTATTTTTTTCCTATAAATAACTAAGCCATTCCTACACCATTTCTCACATATTTTTCACCATTCCATATTATCTAACCTCATTTTATTTCAATTCTTCACATTCTATTCTCTTACCTCTTTCAACAATCTTTCCTTTAATTTTTTCAATAATTTTCATGTAGCCACATCTGCAATGAAAGGAAGGGCTTGGACCTAAAAAGAAGATGAAGCTCTTTGCAGAGATTATAGATGGGTCTCAGAACATAGTGTCAATGGTAGTTCTAAAAAAAGTGAAGGTGTATGGAGGTGTGTGAATTCTAACCCAATATCCAGCCAATTTATTAACATTGGAAACTGAAGATAAGAAGTATCACGTAGATAAGAATCCTATCTAAAATGTGCACAACCAATTACATCTCGACACGTGGCACTCAAAATCATATCCGAAAAATTATTAAGAGTACATAAAGATAAGAAATCTCGAGAGTTACTCACTTTAGTGATACATATCACTCAAAATCCTATCCAAAAAATTATTAAGATTATATAAATATATGAAATCTGAAGGCTTATTCATTTGGCGACAAGTGACACTCAAAATATGTCCAAAAACCTTATTTTAATATGGTAGTTTAATTTAAGTAACCATATTAATTCAATTAAAATAATAAATTATGTTTGGCCTATGATCCTTTGGCCTCTACGGTTGGAGATGATTTTTTGTCAAAGCGCTATGCTTGGCCTATGACCCTTTGGCCCCCTCGGTTGAAGATGGTATAAAATATGGTCTTAACACTTTTCATTAAAATATAATTTCTTGCAGGATTATAGAGCTAAAGGAAGCCCTTTGACCCTTCTTCGGTTGGATATGGCCTTAGTTACTGTGGCTGTGATGGGATCCACAAGTTGAAAAACAGGGAAGAAAGCATAGCGGCTTCAGCGAGGACATGGAGTGAGATTGGTAGTGTGAGTTTATAACTAGACAAAGTACGTTATTATGATAATTGGTTGTATCGAGAATTTGAGTTTGGCTCTCGACTCAAGGTTAAGTGACAAATAACAAATGATTTGTTAAGTTCTAGGGTAAAAGGTTTTGTCCAAACCACTCAAACCGACCAAATCAAATTCATATTCAAAGAATTATTTGGTTTGATATTAACACTAGAAACGTGTAATCTTGAGCCAAATCGGATAAAAATGTGATTTTATTGCTTTGGTTCGATTTGAAACCACCTTAACTGAATTGAATGCATAGGGTTAGGGACGTTAAAAGGAGAGATGTTAGCAGCGTGGTCTGAATTTAGAATCCACTTGCGCTTCAAATGTAAGACTAAAAACATGGCTTTGGGGCCCTTAAAAATCATAGAAGAAATGCGGTGAAGGTGGATCGAACACCTGACCTTCAGATCTTCAGTCTGACGCTCTCCCAACTGAGCTATCCCCGCCACTTGCTAAGTTCTACATAAACTTATTTTATAACACTTTGCATTACACTTTAACCCCTCACCCAATAATACTCCCACAACCAAATGCTAGCTTTTCTGTGTTGTCAATGCTGGCTTCTAAACTAAAAACATGATATGCTAGGCACATATTTATCTTAGTATTGATATTTAGAATAAAGAGCAATGCTAAGGATACTAAATTTGAGAGATACTAAATTTGAGGACTAAATACGCAAACAAAATGATGTGTCAACAATAAGAAAAACACGTTTATCAAAGTTTAAATAATCAACAAATCAATCCTTAATTTTCAAAACTTTGTCTCCAAATTTATAATTTTCAAAACTTTGTCTTCAAATTTAAAGCATTACCCTAGAATAAAAGATCCAAGAAATAAACCAATTAAGCTTAACCAGTAGAACTCACCACCCCCTCCCTCATGGGCATGAAAAACACACAGAATCGATCCGCACACATGATATTATTGATAATATGCTTCATTACTTAATTACACAAAGGGTAGCAGCAGCCACAGAAGCTACTACATATTTAGGCACCAGTCACAAACAAAAGGCACATACTTCATGTTACACACTACTCCTTCATTCTTTCGGATATCTCCACAGTATTTAACATTATCAAACGTCTGTGAAGCGAAGGTACCCCTTCTTCGACGGGAGGTCCATAGTCTTGTAGCCCTGAGGGAACGTCTTCTTGGCCTCCTCCTCAGACACCGACGGAGAAATGACCACCGGATCCCCCGGCTTCCAGTTCGCCGGGGTTGCCACCTTGTGCTTGTTCGCCTTCTGCAGCGACTCCAACACCCTCACCACCTCGTCCATGTTCCGCCCCGTGCTCGCCGGGTACAGAAAGCTCAGCTTCACCTATAACCAAACAAATTAATTAACCCCAAAGTTTAGCCTTCGTACACACAATTACACATAATTAAGCTTCCATTGGGCCTAAGTACCTTCTTATCAGGCCCCACGATGTGAAGAGCGCGCGAGGGAACTTGGTTTCCTGAGGAGTCCTTGACATCCGGCTCCACCATGTTAAGTTGCTTAATGATCTCTCGTTTCGGATCTGCCAGAATCGGGTAGTCCACCTTGCACCCGGACTGCATAACACAAAACACACATATGTATGTGTGTGTGTATATGTATATATATATAAACCACCCTTGCATATATAACATAACCAAAAAATGAGTGTTGGAAACACTAGCCAAAATTAGAGCGTCAATCGAACATATTGAATAATCAGAACTTACGTCGTAGGCTTCGATATCCTTGATCCACTCGAGGTGAGAAGGCACATCGTCGCATGACAAACCCACAAGCTTCACTCCCTTCTCTCGAAACTTGGGAGAATACTCGGCCATCTTCCCGAGCTCCGTAGTGCAAACCGGCGTGAAATCGCCTACACGCATGCACATGCAACCACATAATCAAACTAATTAAGCAAATTAACAAGAGGAATTAGTAAGTAATTAAGGTTAATTACCGGGGTGGGAGAAAATGATGGCCCAGCTGTCGCCCAAGTAGTCGTAGAGCTTGATCTTTCCATGGGTGCTTTCAGCTTCAAGGTCTGGGATGGTGTCTCCAATGGTGAGTCCTGGCATCTTCACAACTAGTAACGGACGCAAACTGCAACTCTCTGTGCTTTGTGAGAAAAAGGAGACATGTAGGGACTATATAAAGACTTGTGGGACCATTGCATGGGGAGAACGTGGCTAGGGAGTTGTCGCAGTTGGCCCCATGGCACTGGTTTTGGGATGTTGCCACGTGTCCAATATGAAGACAACGTGGCCATTGGTTTCTGGATTAATGAGCGCATGGCAATCTCTTGAATTTTCATTATTCTTATTTTTATGTTATACATGTTATTTCGGTATCCTCAGCAACGGAGATGTAGCTCACATCGCTTTGCATTCGAGAGGTACGGGGTTCGATACCCCGCATCTCCATAAGTTTACAAATTTCTTTTATTTTTTGGCTTTTTTTGGCTTTCCTTTCCGGCGCAATATCTCACTTTTTCACTTACTCGGTCGCAGCTCAAATCGCTCAGCTGCTGAACGAGACACTCAGCCACGACTGCGGCGCCGTCCACACGGCGACTGAAGCACTCGATTGCCTCTCGTAGCTCCCCCAATTCCCTTACTATTTCCTCTCCATCTCCACCGGTAATTAAGCTTGCAACTCATGATAATACGCGATTTATGGCTTCTTAGTGGAAAATTGGGTCGATTTGTGTGTTAATTTGATACCAATGTTGATTATTGGCTCAAACAATAGTCAAAAGTGAAACAATACTTTCGGCTACTTTTGTGGGTGTTGGTTGGCATGCTGCATGTGGGAGACAAACAAAAATGGATGCACTTATGCCTAATTCTTTTGACTTGATGAGCGGCCTTTGACCATTGGTTTCTTTGAGGAGCCATTTTCTTTGGCTTTAAAAGGAGAAGCAGGAGCAGCCCGTAATATATGAGAGGAAAAAGAGCAAGAAGCCATTCGGTAGAGAAAAGAATTTTCTCAAATTGTTTTGCTTTGTATTTTTTGTTTTTTCCCTTCCTATGATAAACACGATTGTATGTTCTCATTGATTATAGTGGAATACTCCGTGGTCTCCAAACTGGATGTAGGCATTGCCGAACCAGTATAAATCTTGGTATTCTTGTTGATATTTTTTTTCATTTATCTTTTGTTAGTTATTGTGGTTTATTTTTTCACTCACACTTGGTTGACGCTACCGCACAACAAGTGGTATGAAGAGCCCAGTTTCTTGAACAGTGAACTGCTACAGTATCTGTGAATGGTATTGTACCTGTGAAGAGTGCCGGTTTTGTGAAGAGTGCCAAGTAGATGGCTGGAGATAAAGATGAATTTGTGAAGAATAAGGAGTCAGGATCGTCTTCATCGACACCTACATCCAATAAACATCCAACTACTACTACAAGGTTAGAGGTTGATAAAGTCAATGGCTCTAATAATTTTGGTATGTGGCAATGTGAAGTTATGGATGTGTTGTATCAACAAGAGTTGGATATGGTTCCGGAAGATAAACCAGAAGATATTGATGACAAGCAGTAGATGCGAATTAATCTTCATGCTTGTGCTACTATTCGATCGTTCCTTGATAAGGAGTTGAAATACCTGTATATGAAGGAAACTTCTGCTAAGGAGTTATGGACGAAATTGGAGGAGAAGTATATGACCAAGAGCGCAGAAAATCGTCTCTTCTTGAAGAAGCGACTCTTTCGATTTCAGTATCGTCCAGGTATTTCTATGCACGAACACCTCAATGATTATAATAAAATACTTGCTGATTTAGCAAACCTTATGTGAAAATTCCTAACGAGGATAAGACACTATGTTTGTTAAATTCATTGCCTGATGATTATGATCATTTGACAACTACTCTGTTGTATGGAAAATCCGAGGTGAAACTTGATGAGGTTTCTACGACATTGGTGAATCATGAGTGTCGTAAGAAGGAACTGAAGACTCACAATTCACAAACCGAGGCACTTGTTGCAAGGGGTCCAACAGAGGAAAGAAAATTTAGGAAGCGAGGAAAATCTCGTTCAAAGTCATGAGGGAAGTTTCCTGCTAAAGATGAATGTGCTTTTTGTCGCCAAAAGGGTCATTGGAAGAAAGACTGATCCAAATTGAAGAACAAAGAGAAGGAGAAAGCGAGTTCTGAAGCAAATATTGCAAAATCTGGAGATGATGATTTTGAGTTTGCTTTGGCTAGTTCATATGCTGATGGTCACTCCAAGGAGTGGATTTTGGATTCAGGTTGTACCTATCATATGTGTCCCATTCGGGAATGGTTTTCTAGTTTCGAGGAGTTGGATGGTGGAGTGGTTTTGATGGGTAATAATAATGCCTGCAAAACACAAGGGATAGGCAAAATCTATTTAAAGATGCATGATGGAACAATAAGAGAATTAAGTGATGTTCGGTATGTACCAGATATGAAGAAAAATCTTATCTCATTGGGTGTATTGGAATCCAAGGGTCTCAAGATCACCATGGAGGGTGGAGTTCTTAAAGCTGTATATGGGGCATTGGTGGTGATGAAAGGTACAAGATGAAATAACTTGTATTTCTTGCAAGGGAGTACAATTATTGGTGGAGCAGCTGTCACTGAAGCTGCTCACGCATATAACACAGACACCACGAGGTTATGGCATATGCGTCTTGGGCATGCTGGTGAAAAAGCGTTGCAAGGATTGGTGAAGCAAGGCTTATTGAAAGGTGCAAAGGCATGCAAATTGGAATTATGTGAGCATTGTGTGTTAGGTAAGCAAACTAGAGTAAAATTTAGCACTGCTATTCACCACACTAAAGGCATTCTTGATTATGTTCACACTGATGTTTGGGGGGACCTTCCAAGAATGCATCTTGGGGAGGTAGCCATTATTTTGTCTCATTTGTTGATGACTTCTCTAGAAGAATATGGGTGTACACCATGAAGCATAAAGATGAAGTCTTGAAGATATTCCTGAAGTGGAAAAAGATGATTGAAACGCAAAGCGGTCGAAAGATCAAGACTCTCAAATCAGACAATGAAGGTGAATATAAGTCTAATCTTTTCTCGAAAGTTTGTCAAGATGAGGGTATTGTGAGACACTTCACGATTAAGGAGACACCGCAACAGAATGGAGTGGCGAAGCGTATGAACCGTACTTTGCTTGAGAAAGTCCGGTGTATGTTGTCTAATGCTGGTTTAGGCAAGGCATTTTGGGCTGAGGCAATTACTTATGCAAGCCATCTCATTAATCGATTGCCAGCTGCTGCGAACGAGGGCAAAACGCCCATGGAGGTATGGTTTGGTAAACCTTGTACTGATTATAAGTTTTTACACATATTTGGTTGTCCTGCTTACTATTATGTCAGAGAAAGAAAGTTGGATCCAATAGCAAAGAAAGTTCTATTTATGGGCTTTAGCACTGGCGTGGAGGGATACCGACTCTGGTGTCCAGATGAGAAGAAATTTGTTGTAAACAGAGATGTGACTTTTGATGAGGCTGCTATGGTTAATCAGAACAAGCATGAAGGTGAAACTGAAGCGACCGAGACCATGAGTAGCTCAAAGTAGGTGGAGTTACTGAAGACTCCAGTTGTTCCAGTAAGGTCTGATGTTACAAACACTAGTCTTATAGTTAATTATGATGATAAGGACAATGATGATGAAGAGGAAGCACCTACCCAAGAGCCTCCACAACAACAAGACTATATTGCAACTAGAAGATCGAGAAGGGAAATTCGAAAACCTGCTCGATTTACTGATATTGTAGCATATGCACTTCCCGTTATTGAAGATGATATTCCATCCGCCTACAAAGAAGCTGTCATGAGTTCAGAGTGTGAGTTGTGGAAGAAATCTATGGATGAGGAGATGAAATATCTTCATAAAAATGAGACTTGGAAGTTGGTTCAGTTACCAAAAGGGAAGAAAGCAATTGGTTGTAAATGGGTGTATGCCAAAAAGATGGAATCTTTGAGAAAAGACAATGTAAGATTCAAAGCTAGATTGGTAGCTAAAGGCTACGCTCAAAAGGAAGGCATTGACTACAATGAGGTATTTTCTCCTGTAGTAAAACATTCTTCTATTCGTATTCTGTTGGCTTTGGTTGTACAGTTTGACCTTGAGTTGGCCCAACTTGATGTCAAGATAGCATTCTTACATGGTGAATTGGAGGAAGAGATTTATATGTCTCAGCCAAAAGGTTTTAAGGTTGCTGGAAAGGAAAATTGGGTTTGAAAATTGGAAAAATCATTGTATGGCTTGAAGCAGTCTCCAAGACAATGGTACAAGCAATTTGATCGATTTATGATCGGGCAAACGTACACAAGAAGTCACTATGACCATTGTGTATACTTTCGCAAACTACAAGATGGAACCTTCATTTATCTGCTTTTATATGTTAATGATATGCTTATAGCATGTAAGAGCAAAGTGGAGATTGAAAGGTTGAAGACTCAACTGAGTAATGAATTTGAGATGAAGGACTTGGGAGAAGCTCAGAAGATACTAGGTATGGAAATTGAAAGAGATAGAGCAAAGGGCAAGATTAGTCTGTGTCAGAAGCAGTATTTGAAGAAGGTACTACAACGTTTCAGGATGAATAAAAATTCAAAACCGGTTAGTACACCTCTTGCCCCTCATTTCAAACTTAGCGCTTCTATGTTTCCTAAAACTGTTGAAGAGAGTTAGTACATGGCTCAAATTCCTTATGTAAATGTTGTTGGTAGTTTGATGTATGCTATGATGTGTACTAAGCCTGATATTTCACAAGCTGTTAGTATTGTCAGTAAATATATGCATAATCCAGGAAAATGGCATTGGCAAGCTGTGAAATGGATTCTACGGTATATTCTGGGTACTGTGGAGGTTGATTTATTGTTCCAGCAGGATAAATTTACTGGTCAATATGTTGTTAGATATGTGGATTCTGATTACGCAGGTGATTTGGACAAGTGTAGGTCCACTATTGGTTTGGTTTTGTATTCACTATTGCTGGAGGTCCATTAAGTTAGAGGTCGATTCTGCAATCTACAATTGCTTTGTCAACTACTGAGGCAGAATACATGGCTGTAACAGAAGCTATAAAGGAAGCCATCTGGCTTCAAGGGTTGCTTGATGACTTAGGGGTTCAACAAGACCATGTGGATGTTCATTGCGACAGTCAGAGTGCTATTCATTTAGCAAAGAATCAAGTTTATCATGCACGTACGAAACACATTGACGTGAGGTTCCATTTTGTTCGTGAGATTATTGACGAGGGAGATATTATTCTTCAGAAGATTGAGACTGCTGACAATCCTACAGATATGTTGACAAAGCTAGTTTCGTTGCTCAAGTTTAAGCACTTCTTAGACTTGATTGGCATTTGTAAAATTTTTTGATTGCCCCATGGGGAATTGGGAGACGACTATTAGGAGTTCTACTTAGAGGTTTGAGCCAAGGTGGAGATTGTTGATTATTGGCTCAAACAATAGTCAAAAGTGAAACAATACTTTCGGCTACTTTTGTGGTAGTGAGTGTTGGTTGACATGCTGCATGTGGGAGACAAACAAAAATGGATGCACTTATGCTAATTCTTTTGACTTGATGGGAGGCCTTTGACCATTGGTTTCTTTGAGGAGCCACTTTCTTTGGCTTTAAAAGGAGAAGCAGGAGCAGCCCGTAATATATGAGAGGAAAAAGAGCAAGAAGCCATTCGGTAGAGAAAAGAATTTTCTCAAATTGTTTTGCTTTGTATTTTTTGTTTTTTCCCTTCCTATTGTAAGTGAGTGAGCTTGGGTTATTCGGGTCTTTGGGAAATTGAGTGATAAACACTATTGTATGTTCTCATTGATTATAGTGGAATACTCCGTGGTCTCCAAACTGGATGTAGGCATTGCCGAACCAGTATAAATCTTGGTATTCTTGTTGATATTTTTTTCATTTATCTTTTGTCAGTTATTGTGGTTTATTTTTTCACTCACACTTGGTTGACGCTTCCGCACAACAACCAGGAGGTGAAGATTGAGGTCAGAAAATTGCTGCGGCGGTGTACCTCAAAAATTTCGCCAGGCGAAATGTGGAATGCGAGAATCCGAATTCGAAATCAAACGTCGGTAAGGAGTTCAAGGACCATCTGTTGCGAACAATCGGTTGTCAAAATTTTGGTTCAAGTGGTACGCATTTTCCCAAGTGCAAGAGCATTTTTCAGTACACCCCCGTACCTCTCGGATTCGGATTTAACGTTGTTGTCTTTTGCCCCTATGGAAATTTGTAAACTTAACGTTGTTGTCTTTTGCCCCTAGGGAAAGAAAATGAAGTCGTTCGACTAATTTTCGTAGATGATGGCGTTGTAATTATCTCTCTGTTTCGATGTGAAAAAAATGAGTGGAATGAGTTCTTTCGTGATAAATGCAAAATATGAATCCCAGATATTTGCTGACTCTAGTCAGATGTTCACAAGCACTGGATTCTCTTTTGGATAGGCCCTAAAAGGAGAAGGAAGGCTGGAATGCCAACAGGCATTTATTATTGAATTGAATTCACCCGACCTGATAGTACCCATTTTTGAAACGTCCAGTGTCAAAGTCACTGAATGGGTAAGTCACCAATATCTAAAACGGATTATGTAATGTACTTTATCTGCTGGATTACGGGTGGGCATTTTACCAGAGGTTTCTATTGTATCAATCTACCCTTGTGTGATTCCTGTTGAAGCATGTACTCGAGGGTGGGTGCAGGGCGGACGATTTCAAGGCAGAAGATCATCAAGATTTTGTGATCCGCTGCCAAGCTTATACTTTTTAAACCTATTCCCGATACTAAGTAGCAGCAAAAAATTTGTATCCATTTTTCATGATATTATGCATGGATTAGATATATCATGGCAAATTCTTCAGAAAGTAAAAAATATCAATTTCTAGACTAAAAGAACAACAAAAATAAAACCCGAAAAACTCTAAACTGAACTGACGGAACAAAAAATCCAACATAAAATTCGAGTTCGTTAGAAATAGCTCGAAAAGTTGATGAACAAGCTATGAAATGTAAATCGACATGCACATTTACAAAACTATAGGGTGAATGGAAACCCAGCCTTCCTATTCAAATAACAAGGAAGGAAACAGCAAGAAACGGAGCCCGTTCAAGAAATGCATCCTTACGTAGATAGACTATGTCTGTCTGTTGAGAAAAATAAAATTTCGAATACCCGGATTGATCTCATCTCAAGTGTTGCGGCAAAGTTGTACCTCTTCCAGCTTACGATTTCATCCTTCCCTTACAGATAATCTCTCTGATAAATAGGCGAGCATTGCAAAACGCAGTAATTAGTACGTCGTCGATCTTCAAAATATACCATATTAATATAGAAAGTAAAAGCATGAAATTTGAAGTTTGCCTCAAAGCCATGAACTAAGATCCTACTGCAGCTCACAACTAAAAGGCAGGTTTCATATCCATGTAGATAAAGTATATTAATTCATCAGAGAATAAAATCCATAATTTCATCGGCCACAGTTAGACTTCCAATTTGCAAGCCTTAGAAAATAAAATTAATTGGGAGGCTAACTTACTTATCAATTCGTAAGTAACGATCATTGTAGTTCCATAGAGTGACATATTTAAGAACCTTGGACCAAAACCTCTATAAAATCCCCGCCATCCATCCTCTTTAAGGAGTGTCTTTGACGTTTTCAGTACTGATGGTCTCCCAGCACCATAGTTATCCATGACCTTCAAGTACCATATTGAAGAATTAGCCAAAGGGCTTATTTATTATTTAAGACTCTAGAAATTATAGAGGAAAAAAACGGCTGTATATGCTAAATTACCTGAAGTCGTGTCTTGACTGTGTCAATAGGAGTAGTGATAATAGAGGAACAAGCACCAGCCATCATGCCGGCTGAAGCCTGAACTGTCACCATCTCCATATGAGACGGTTTCTTCTCTGCATCGTCTCTATAGCCCAAACTCCTATAACAATACAAAGGAGGTATAACAATTACACAACATATTCGGCTGAAGTTAAGGAACTGCAACAGAACAAACTGTCCGCCAGGAAATTATATACACCTCCAGATCATGTGCTGTGCAGAACCATAGGCACCCCACCAAAGTGCATTTGCTGGTGACTGGGTCAGAGCTGTTAATCCGAAGCCTCTGTACAATCCACGAAGACCTTCAGCCTTTTTCACATTCTGTATAACATCAAATGGTTTGTTGCAGGATGTAGTCCCAGGAAGTCCTTGCACCATTAGTCTTTGGCATATCTGAGAATGCACAATTGTAGTGACAAGGACATAAACAGGTACATTCAATGCATGATATCAAAAGACAGAACTGAATACCACGCATCAATCACACTTTCTACTCTTATCCTACACACACAACTACCAAAAAGGTCTCATGTTTCCATTAGAGTCTTTTGAGCCATTTAAACCGTGAGGAAACAATAGCAAAATACTGCATCGCGGAAGTGGTGTATATGGCAAGCCTACTTTCATAGGGAATGACTCCCACCAAATAATTATAAACCAAAAGAAAGGGGAACGACGGTTTTTGATTTTGGGGATCTGTATATTCATCTCTTAAAAGGAAATTAGAGTTGGAGATAAGAATAAAACAGTTTCAAGAAAACATATGCAGAATATTAGTTCGTTAGCCAAAAACAGTAAAAGGTATACAAGCATGACCTGCATACAAGCAATTCATCTACTCTTTCTTATGTATTCCGATCCAGTATTCATTTTCTTGCTCATAAACCGAAATACAATATATTAGGAAATGAGAAAGAACTGGTTGACCTACCACATCCAAAGGCACATAGTACACACAAGAAACTAAATTTGAGGACATTCCCGCCACACCATTAGCAATGCCAACACGTGTAGCCTCAGGCATGTCTAGACCATCAGTGTATTTCAACATCATATCCTTTGATACTTCAAGTGATGTCAAAGCCAAGACCCTACCGGGCAACGATCCAATGGCAGATGTGCCAAAACCTCTAAATATGCCGGGGATGCCATCACATTTTAATATATGTCTAAATACTGATATTCCACTCATGTGAGAGAGTCCAGAACCAGCTACTTGCATTCTAGTCTTTACAACTGCTGTTGGATGTAGCAAGGCCGACTGAGCTGTGAAGAGAATAGCCCCGATAATGTGAAACCTTGTCTTGTCCAACCTGATCGAGGTGAATAAAGTTAAAAAGACATTTAGTTCTAGTCCATCATAAGCACATCAGCAACTTCCCTTAAATTAAGGCGAGATAAAAGGCAGAACCTCATGTCTTCATTGGCATAAATAAAAAGAATTAGAAAATGGTTGTGGTTGTGGTTGTGTTCTGTTTTCTTTTTCCAAGAAGAAAAAGAGGTTTTGAGATAAAAATACTTCTTGCGAAATGCATCGAAGACTTATTTTACCGTTGAGACTGCTTAGGCAAGTTGTACATGAGAGGTAGGCCGCCACAAGAGCTCTAAATCCAGCCAACTTGAGAATTTATAGTTCTACACTGACATTAAACTAACATAAACATGAGTAATCACTCTAGCCCAAAACTAATCAGGACTAAACACAGACAGTCAAGCATAATTTCATCTGAAAAATTGGTTAATATGCTAAAACTGGTGCATTACACAAGAACATTGCACGTATAGACCCACTAAAAAAAGACCATGCATACGAGTATGGCCAGTTAAGCAGAGCAGAGTGCCACCCTTGAACCCCGTTCGCAGCCCTATACACTAGAGTAGTTTAGAATATCGCCATGTGAAAAACCGATGAACAGTCGTTCCTCTATTCCCTCAAGAATCCAACAATCCAAGGGCAACAAACATAGTTGCCCAAATTGGCCTAACACAATCATAATAATTTGAAGTATACACATACGTATCCATATTGGCTATAGCGGATGTGCTCCCCTATACACCTAAGTTCAAGTTCCCTAGCAAGTTCACAGCTAAACTTAATTCTAAATTCCCTAGCAACAATTTAGATTAGTTTAAAGTAGAATATCGCTTGCATAAAAAAACAGAGTAGAGGAAATGAGATGGGAAGGAAAATAAAAAAAATGGGAGAAGGAGAAAGGAACCTGTCCCAGTTGATGTCAGTATCAGAAAGGGCCAGCTCCGGCACCGTCACAGGCTCCGTCTCCACCGCCATGTTTTCCCGTCTCCGAAGCTTTTCCGTTTCTATTTTCTTCCCCCACACTGTTTTTCCAGCTTTCAAATAGTGAATGTTTGTTTTTAGTGACAAATTCTGACTGCTGCAATTTGTGGTTCTAGAAACGGGGATTCGCAGCTGAGGTTTTGTAAGGTACACGGCTGCCTGATGCTCCTCCTTCTGGGTTCCTACGGCGAGGCGGCAACCGCGTACTTAGCGCACTCCAAAAGAGACTAGAGAATTCTATTTAAAATTGATGATCCTTCTCCAGAATCCATTTTCTATTGAGCGATGGGCTTCGTTTCAGCGCACACTTGGATTGTAGGTCTCCTCAATTTCAAAGCCCACGTTAGCAGTACATTTTGTTTTTGGGGTGTGCAATCCACACACATTTTTTTACCTCTCACACACCCCTTGTTAATTTCTCGTCGTTGATATTCTTCAATTTATCTGATCTGACGGCCGAAAATTTGAAAGGGTGTGTGAGAAGTAAACAGGGGTGTGTAAATATCACATCCCTTTGTTTTTAACTTTTATGGCATGTTACGTAATCATAATCGAAATGAAAAATGTAGAGAATTAGACTCGCGCGAATTTTGGAATCCAACTCCAAAATTTGAAGAAATTAGACTCCCGGCATTAGATAGTATTTCAATTGCAGGTCGTTGGGAAAATCCAAAATGGATCATATTGAAAAGGGCCAATAATTTAATTGATGTTATGTCAGTGTCAAAGGTTTGCTCTTTCATGGTCCTTGGGTGTTAATGAAGACTGTCGAATTTAATCTAAATGATCTGGAGGCTCACACCAGTTAGATCCGAAGTGGATCTCTGTCATTGATGAACTATTTCTATGCATGTATTCCAAAGAGCATGTTTTTTTGAATCTGGATCCTTTCCGAATCTTCTTTGTGACGATCCCATGGATCCGAGAATCGTATATATTCTTCGTACATCGTGCAGTTGGAAATCATTTTAAATTTTTTTATTTAAAATTGAACACAAACAGGAGGATGTACGATGAACGAATACAATTCACGGGTTCCCAAGATCCTCACACAGAGGATTCAGAGAGGATCCTGTTCGTGCGTTTTTAGATGGTGGTTTTAATGCCTGTAGGGACCTCCGGTGGGAACTTGTAATAATAACTCATCATCATCATGGAAGTGTAAAAGGGTGAAAAGGACAAGATCCTTAAGCCATCTCCAACCGAGGGCTGGCCAGAGCGCTCGTTTTAGCCCTCTGGCCCTCCAAGATATTAATATTTTAATGAACAGTACATGGTCATATTTGCTTCTGTCTCCAACCGAAGGCCAAAGGGTTAGAGGGCTCGTTTTAACCCTGTCACAAAAAAACCGTCTCTAACTGAGGGCCATAGGGCCAAACATAATTTATTATTTAAATTTAAAAACTACAACAACTTAAATTTAAAACAACAACTTATATTTAAAAACTACAACTTATATTTAAAAACTACAACTAAAATTTAAAAACGACAAATTAAATTTAAAAACTACAAATTAAATTTGAAAACAATATTAACTTAAATTTAAAAACTACAGCAACTTAAATTTAATATCCATAATCAACATCATCTTCATCATTCGCCATCGTAGGAGTATAGTTAGAGGTAAACAACTACCGTCGGCTCAAATTTCTTTTTTTTTTCCTATCAAAATAGGCCTTACTCATTGGAGTGTAATTCGAAGTGTTCCCTTTCCATATTCTTATCATTCATCTCTTCTTGTATTTGTTTAGTCCGTTCTTCATGCCTACACTTCCTTTCTTCCGCCTTAAGAGCATTTTGCTCCGCCAATAATCGCAATGAGGCCGCCACTTCATGTTGAGCGGCGTAATCATCATTTGCCTTACCCTTTTCCTTCAACCTTCACGACTTGTTTCGTCCCATAGCCCCAGGTATGGAACCTTCACCCGAAGACGAATTTTCTACCCTTGTTTGTTGAATGGTTGGAGATCCATCTTCATCCATATCTGCAGCTGAGGATGCAATTCCGAACACCGGCGTAGGAGCTCTCTGTGGTGGATCTTCAAATAACACCCACCCTTTACAAATTTCCCAACAACTGTGAAATTGAAAGGGTTTCGAGCTGCTCTCCATATACAATTCCTCCACTTGGCGTACCTAGAAAAAAATTAAAGGAAATTAATTTATGAAATTAAATGTAATATAATTAAATATTTAAAATAAATTGTGAAAACACTTACTTCGTCGTACTAATTAGCGCCGCTTTCATGTCTTCTTGCGACTGCTAACAATGCTTGATGCCATTTGTTCAAACTTGGATGAAGATGTTTCTTCCATCTTGAAGAACAACTCTTGTGGTTTTGAATATTCATTGGAGTGGTGCCTTCATAGAACTCTAAGTATTTTTTGGACACAAGAGTCCAAACACCGTCATTTGTTTGACAATTCCCCCTCACACCATCTTCCGACACTCATCTATAAGCATTGCAAAGAGCTTCATCTTCTTTTCAAGTCCAAGCCCTACCTTTCATTGCAGACGAGGCCATCTGAAAATTATTGAAAAAATTGAAAGATTGATTTTTGAAAGAGGAAGGAAAATATGAGAATTGAAATGGTGTAGGAATGGTGAAAATTTTGTGAGGAATGGTGAATGAATGGTTTAGGTATTTATAGGAAAAAAAATATAATTTTTGAGAATTTAAAAAAAAAAATTTTTGAATCCAACGGTAACTAGCGCCAGCTAGCAACGGCTAACTGACGTCAGCTAGCCGTTGGATTCAAATTCTTTATAAGAATTCCTGTCGATTATAACCGACAGGAATACATTTATTGTATTTAATGTAAATGTATTTGTAACAACCCGTCCCGGGATTTATGGAATGAAAAGGGTATTTTTGTATTTTCACTAGGTTTGGGGATATTTTCCTTTTAAAAATTGTTTTTGGGTCTTAATTGGTGAGCCCAAGGGGCCCACCCGTGAACTTTGTCCCCCAGCTCCTCTATTCTTTTGCTGCCACGTGGCTATTAGCATAGGGACGAGGAGCCGGCATGGGGCCTGGGGGTTATCGGACATTCACTAGTGATTATTATTTGCACAGCATACTAGGTTTCGGAAAACCTATGTTTATCATTTTATATGTGTTTTCATAAAACCTGGGGGTTAGTACGTTGATACTTGTTTTACAATATATATATCAACTTGGTCCACTCATGTTTGTTTTGCGCCCCCTTCAGGACTTAGAATTGAGGCATACAAACCCGACATCAAGGCACTTCCGCATTGGCATCTTCAAGTCCTCTCGGTGTAGGACCCCTTCTTTTATTCTTTGAATTTTATATTATTTCTTTTCGTGTTCTAGTTAGTTGTATGCTCTGAACACGTTCTGTAAATGCATATTCATTATTCTTTTATATTTTTTAGTCTTATATATCCCTTGTTTTCAGCTTTTGCACTCAATAAATGACTTTTGTCACCCTCAGATATAGGCCAGTACGTGCCTATCCTGGTATTCGAGGAATATTGGGATCGAGGCGTTCAGTATTACTGTTGGTTATAACCGATAAGATTAATCAATTTTCTGGCCAGTCTTTTCAGATTTCATGGGGCCCTTTCAGATTCCACGACCCCTCTGGCCTAACCCTCGGTTGGAGACAATTTTCGGGCTATTTTCGGCCCTCTGGCCCTATAGACCCTTCGGTTAGAGATGGCCATGAAAAGGGTTAAAGGTCCAAAAGCAAAAAAATGGTTTGATTTGTCCAAAAACTCATTTCCAATCGATGGTTAGGCTATAATTCTGTGAAAGCCACCATGCCATTATTTGGCCAAAGGTGTCACAGCCCGTCCCGAATTATTTTTATCGATGACATGAAATGACTAAATTGCCCTTGAGCGTGTTGATGGTGGTCTGTGTTATTGGGCTAAGGATTTGGACCAATTAAAATCTTTCCTAAGTGTTTGGACCCATTTAGGACTTAAGCTTTTGTTTGTTTTGGTTGGTAGCCCAAACTAGGACCACACACACACCCAAACAACCCCGTTGACCATTCTCTCTCTCTCATTCTCTAGGATTTTTCTGAAAGTCCGTACAACTGTACGGACAAACCTCAAACCAGACCATTTCTTTATGGATCGATGTTGAGGAGCCTGCTTTTGTGTTTCTTGTGAGCTTAGGAACCCATCCATACATTTCATTGGACGTGAAGCCTTCATTTTCCTGAGACACCAAGAACCCCGATTTTGAGCACTATTTATGTGATCGTAATTGTGGACTTTTCAAGGAGTTTTGAGGTCCTAAGAAGCTTTAGAACATCTTCACGAAGCTCGGGGAAGAAAGTTGGAGTGTTTTGGACGTCGGGAAGCTTAGTTTGACGAGTTTCAAATTTTGGCCGGATTATCGAGGTTTCTCCAGCGAGATCCCGTGGATTTCAAGGCTTGAGAGGGTAAGAATGTGTTCTACTCACTCTGAGCTTCATTTTGAGACAAATTTCATGGATTTTGGTGAAAAAAATGAGTGAGAAATGAAGGTTTGAATATTTTCCAGAAACTGGCGATCGCAACGGCACCGGTGAACCAAGGAAGACGAAGAAGAATATTCCATCAAGTCTGACGGAATATTCTAACGGCGTCAGGTAACACCATTAACTTTTATTAAGGTTTTAACGGAATATTCCTAACGGCCGTTAGGCTCAGTTAGGGTTTGGCCGCGCGTGGGAGCGCGTCTAGCCGTGCCTTGGCCGACACGTGGTGGTGTGTGGGACGTCCAAAATTTATTTTAAAAATATGGGGATGTTCATGAGGTTGAGTAGATCACGTTGGTATATTCAAACACCCCATTTGAGCACTGTATGGGAAGTTATTTCCTAATTTTGTGTATGTACTTTAAATAACGTTTATATAGTTGTTTCGCATATAGGTGAGACCTATCATGAGGACGAGCGCAGTCAAGCAAGGTTTGGGGGTTACGACCCTTCCACATATCAGTGAGTGGGCTTTTGGTTTTCAGTATATACTTATATACTTGGCCTTTTTCCCAGAAAATGCTTTTAAAATAAATTATATTTTGAAATGCCATGCATATTGAGTTATATTTAAAGTATGAATTACTATAGTATGCATAATGTGATTTGACGATATGGACGCTCAGGTAAGTACCAGGTAAGTTGTAGATTGTTTATATATGAATTGATGATTATGTGAGATGTGTTGAGAATTTATAAACCTGCACCCCGGTGTTAGTGCTCCTGCCCGTGGCCAGGGCAGAGACCTTCACGTGATGTTCACCTCTCGCACCATATGCTCACCTTGGATCCAAGTTAGGTGCACAGTCCTGTCGTATAGACCACTATAGGTGGTTTTGACTCGTAGGTGACCTGCGATTATTCGCACAATCTTCACGTGATCGTAGCACTAGAGCATATTTATTTATTTACACCCAATCCTGTCGTACAGACCACCTTAGATGGTTCCGACTCGTGTGCAGGTATACTTGTTGAGCTATAGATTCAGTCGTACAGGCCACTTTAGGTGGATCTGGCTGATATATTATTTCACCTGAGTTACTTATTCTGTTATTTTGAGTTATTTGGCATGACATACTTAGGAATATCGTTTTCTGAGCATGGTTTTGAGATATGTATCTATATATATACATTCTATTTTCTGGGAAATCATACAGGTTTTACGACGAGGGGTTACAACTTTTGTTAAATGAAATGGTTTTGAAAAGCTTTGTTTTACCCACTCACACTTTCTGTTTTGCGCCCCTCCAGGTTCTAGTTAGGAGTGCTTGTCGGTGACTTACGAGGAATTCATGGCAGCTCTGACAGATTATCACCAATGTAGGATTATCTTTGTGATTGTATAATTAGTATTCGTCCTGCTGGACTGCACTTAGGCTACTTATGCTCTGATTGTGAACTTACACTTAATATCACACTTGCACCTTATCTTATCTAATGCTCTAGTTGGTTTGGTTTTTAGTTATTTGTATTTCCTTATATCTCTATTGCTTCCGCACTGTGCACATGGCTACGTCACCCTCACGTGATGCCCAGCATGTCTCGATCTAGGTCGGGGTGTGTCAAAAGGGGCACAGCTCCTTAAATTCAATAATTAATTCAAATTTAACGACTTGATTTGAAAACATCTAAAGATAGTTTAATTAAATAGTAGGGGACTCGCTTGAATTTTGGAATCCAACTCTAAAATTTTGAGGAGTTAGACTCCCGACATTAAATAGTATTTCGATTGGGGGTCGTTGGGAGAATCCAGAATGGATCATACTGAAAAAGGCCAATAATTTAATTGATGTTATGTCAGTGTCAAAGGTTTGTTCTTTCATGGTCATTGGTGTTAATGAAGACTGTCGAATTTAATCTAAATGATCTGGAGGCTTCTAACAGTTAGATTCGAAGTGGATCTCTGTAATTGATGAACTATTTCTATGCATGTATTCCAAAGAGCATGTTTTTTTTGAATCCGAATCCTCTTTGAATTTTCTTTGTGACGATCCCGTGGATTTGAAAATTGTATCCGTTCATCGTACATCATGCGGTAAAAAATCATTTTAAATTTTTTTATTTAAAATTGAACACAAACATTACTTGATAAACTAAACACACGATGTACGATAAACGAAGACAATTCATGGGTTCCCAATATCCTCACATAGAGGATTCGGAGAGGATCCTGTTGGTGCGTTTTTAGATTGTGGTTTTAATGCCTATAGGGACCTCCGGTGGGAACATGTACTAATAGCTCATCAGCATCTTGGAAGTGTAAAATGGTGAAAAGGGACAAGAACCTTAGGCCATCTCTAATGAAGAGGGTTGATGTGTATTTAAACTAACCTAAATAATAGATTAATTTAAACCAAATTAAACTCGCAAGCGTACGAATCAATTGTAGTAATATGTACAAATACGAGGTCGATCCCACAATGATTGCTTTAACACCAATTTAACCGATTAATTACGCTAGACTTAATTAAACAAACAAAGGATATATTGAATTTAATAATTGAGTAATTGATTAAAACTAAAATTAAGAAGAAAAAAAATAAAAGTGTGAGACCCTGTATTTTAAAATTAAAATAAGGGCAAAAAACTGTTTACTACCCTTATATTTCGTGGTTTTCAACATTTAGTACATCAAGTTTTTTTCGTCCCAGAGTCATACCTAAAGTGTAAATTTTGGGACAGTCTCATACATCCGTTAGTCAAACTGTTAAGTTTGCCGTTAACAGTGACACGGCTCCCATGTGGACAATGACTGGGCGCCATGTGTCATCTACGTGGAAATTTAAAAAAAAAATATATATATATTATAAAATAATAAATAAATAAATTTAAAAAAAAAAAGTTTTTTTTTTTTTCCCTTCTTCTTCCTTCATTTTCCTTCTTCTTCCTCTGAATCTGGGTAGCAGATTCGTTTTTTTTTCTTTCTTCTTCCTCCTTCCTTCTCCTTCTTCTTCTTCTTTCTTCATTCTCCTTCTTCCGAATCTGCCCATTTTTTTTTCTTCTTCCTCCTTCTTCCTCCTTCCTTCTCCTTCTTCTTCTTCTTCCTTCTTCTTCCTCTTCGAATCTGCCCAGTTTTTTTTTCCTTCTTCCTCCTTCCTTCTCCTTCTTCTTCTTCTTTGAATTTGCCCAGTTTTTTTTTTCTTCTTCTTCCTCCTTCCTTCTCATTCTTCTTCTTCTTCCTTCTTCTTCCTCTTCGAATCTGCCCAGTTTTTTTTTTTTCTTCTTCCTCCTTCTTCCTCCTTCCTTCTCCTTCTTCTTCTTCTCATTCGAATTTGCCTAGTTTTTTTTTTCTTCTTCCTCCTTCCTTCTCCTTCTTCTTCTTCTTCCTTCTTCTTCCTCCTTCTTCTTCATCGAATCTGCCCAGTTTTTTTTTTCTTCTTCCTCCTTCTTCATTCTCCTTCTTCTTCTTCTTCTTCTTCGAATCTGCCCAATTTTTTTTTTCTTCTTCCTCCTTCCTTCTTCTTCCTCCTTCTTCCTTCTCATTCTTCTTCTTCTTCTTCAAATCTGCCCAGTTTTTTTCCTTTTTTTTTCTTCTTCTTCCTCCTTCTTCTTCCTTCTTCCTTCTCCTTCTTCTTCTTCTTCCTTCTTCTTCCTCATTCTTCCTTCTCCTTCTTCTTCTTCTTCCGAATCTGCCCAGATTCGTTTTTTTTATTTAATTTTATAATATATATATATATATTATTTTATAATTGTTTTTTAAAATTTCCACGTGGATGACACGTGGCGCCCAGTCATTGGCCAAATGGGCGCCACGTCACAGTTAACAGCTGACTTAACAGTTTGACTAACGGATGTATGAGATTGTCCCAAAATTTACACTTTAGGTATGACTCTGAGACGAAAAAAAATTGATGTACTAAATGTTGAAAACCATGAAACATGAGGGTAGTAAACAGTCTTTTGCCCTTAAAATAAATATTTATTTAGAGTTTTAGATGCCAATTTTATAGGTAAGTAATGGTGCAACATGGAAGCTGGAGGTGGTAGGGGTGGATATGTTTAAGTGCTTAGTCACTTATATTTCTTACACGTGTGATTATAGGTTTGATGAATAAGCAATATAGGTTGCTTAGACCTGGTTTGGTACTGAGGTGATTCTGAAAAAAATGGGTATAAAAAAAAACTAGGAGCTTTTTTGTGTTTGGTAAACATTCAACTTTAGTTTTTTTTTCACAATTTTGGGTGAAAAAAAGCTAAAAACACAAAGCTGCAAAACCCAACTTTGAAAAACCGATTTTTTTTTCACATCTGTTTTACATAAAAGTTTACCAAACACTATAATACTGCTTTCTTTTTTCAAAAGCACTTTTACAAAAAAGTTTACCAAACATTCTGCTACTTTATTTCACAGCTGCTTATTCTCACAGTACAACAAAATCAACTTTTTTTCAAAGCGCAACAATACCAAACCAGCCCTTAGTCTTCATCAAAAAGTGGCTGCGTGGAAAGATTTTAGGACACCTGTTTATCCTTGCCTTTGAGACCGCCAAAACCATCCAATTGCAACTAAGTTGTAGCCGGTTTCCCTAACCTATAAAATATAAATAGGAGCCTCACTCCATTGTTTTTGGAAGGGAGGCGGTGTGTAGCTTGTGAGCTCTCGTAGGAGAGAGAGATGGAGATAGCATGCAATGCATGCATTATGTAGAGATTGGTGTGTGTGCGCACACACACATACATAATTGTGTATGTGTGTGTGTTGTGCGTATATATTTATATATACGTTAGAGTGAGAGCTTGGAAAGAAAAGAAAAAGGGAAAGCTAGGGTTTGAGGTGTGCAGAGATGTTAGTTGGTTTGTCTTAGTTTGGATTATTGAGGTAAGTGGTTTATGTAATGTGTTTCAAAATATTCTTATTTTCTTATAAATGAAAACCACAAACTATTGTGGGTTTTATCTATTTATAAATCTCTATCTATTTTAAGTCAAGCATGTTGGATTTGTTGAAATGCTTTTGGAATTATTAATATGGTGATATGTGGATTATTTGGATATGTTCATGGAGCATGAGAACTTTAGTGTTGCATTAATCCGAGGGATAAATGTAAACCTGACACGGGGACATTAGGGCAAGAAGGCAATTAGGGGTCACGTAATGAGTTATAAAGGATATAATGAACACATAAAGGGATGATGTGATATGGAATTACGTGGCTAAAGTTTTGATATTATTATCCTATTTTATAGTACGTTTAAAATGGCTTCGCTTGACTGACATATTTCATATTCTACTCATTGAGCGACGATGATTGTTGCTCACCCTTCACCTATTATTTTACAAATGAGTTATTTGGCAAGATAGGTGATAGACGAACTGAGCTTGTGTTAGATGAGGGATCTAAGAGTTTTAATGTATTATTTTTGTACACCTGGTAAGGATTTTGGAGTATTTTTATAAGATGAATTTATTTTCCAACCCCCCGTTTCAATTTCCTTCTATTTATTGAGCTTTTAACTCACGTTTCGGATTCGGGTTCGAGTTTTTTATTACCGACTCCGGGTCCAGGGCGTGACAAAAAGACAATTAATTCAAATAAACACATGACACAAGAAGAAATTGAGAAACAATGGAAGTCTAAGGTTATGAATCCACCAACAACAATCCTATTTACTTTTCCTTGAGCCAACTACTATCCAATTACCATACCAATGTTAAAGGTTGTTCTTTCTAAGGTATGAATTAATTTGTGGTCAGACATCAACTCTTGTATCTCTACATGATAATTATATCCTATTGGTTAGACATACAATTAAACACATAAAAACCCATTAAGTGTAGAAGAATCATGTCAACCAAGTAGGACTAGTTTGATATTGGTCATCCTCATAGATTTATCTAAATATCTAGATGCAAAATTCCTAAAGGTGATCAATCATTAGAAATCCGAATCCAGAATAAAATACCCACAAAGATTAAGAATATAACATGGCATATAATCGGATAATAATTAACAAAGTACTTCACAATTATTCATGTCATGACTTCATCATAAACATTAGAAAATAACTTAGTTACACATAGATATTAAAAAAAAAAAAAAAGATAGAACCCGGAATCCATGGCAAAGCGCGTCCCTAAGCTCTTCTTCACAAATTGCGGAGATAGTGAATGGTAGTATGGTGTGGGGTGATTCTGAAATATGCGGGGCGCGGTGGATTTTTAGAGTGAGCTTAGGTCACCTTATTTATACTAGAAAAATCCTAAAAGGTCTGGGAGAAACTCCCTAATGAGAAAATTAACTTAACAACACACAAATTTAACCCTCATTTGACAATTGTAGTATAAGTATAAGTAGGGATCGTTCGGGACCGGAGATTAGGAGGGCTTGTTAATAACCTCTAAACTGACTCAAAAACATAAAACTAAACTTAAAAATACTTAACAAGACTCAAAAGACTCAAAGCAAACTTAAAATACTCAAAACAGCTTAAAACAACTAAATAAACTTAAACTAGACACTAGGAATGACTTTGGACGAAAATTGACTTTTACTTGAATCAAAACATTTAAAAACACAAATTAAAACAGATTCTAGCTGATTAGACACTCTAAAGTAAAGGGGGATTGAGTTTTGGACGAAGTTGAAACAAACAAACAAGTATGAAAAACTAGACAGATTGTAAAACAAATTTGAGAAATAAGATGATGGATGGGATAGCTAGAGGCTTTTTCTCCACACATGACATGTATGCAAATAACTTAATTTCCAGTTACTACTTCATTGAATTATGAATGACAATGCTCCAAATTAACCGTGACATCACTAATTAACTCTCAGATTTTCCTTGTCTTATTGGATTGGATGACATCATTCGACAACTCAAAACATTCTTCAAAAGTTCCCTACATGACATTATAATAGAGATACAATCAAAGATCATTACGTTTAATGAAAATCATAAGCATTGACAAAGCACTTGCAACTATGACATCATGTCACTCATGTTAGGAATTGAACTTAACACGATCGTTTATAAGCGACCTTCACTACATGTGAATATAAGTTTGTAACGATTATGTGAAACTTCCTTATATTCTAGCAACGGATTTATACATGCCAATTAAGTGTCGACCCTTAATTAACAAATACAAATAAGTTATCAATCAAATAGTTATGCCAATTGCATTCACGATTCAAGAGTTCATAACTGGAATTTATCAAATTATATTGCACACATAATCATGGCTTTGAAATCACCCCTAGCCAAGAGGGGGTTAGCCACTCATATTTACAACAAAACAAAAGGAAATGAATTTAAACATTAGAAACAAAAGAAAGAAAACACCTAAGCGCTCCAACGATCCAAGTTGGACAGCAAGCACGTCGAAGCACTTTCCTTCCCTTCCTTTGTTACGACACAAGGTGTTGGTGAGTGTTTGAAGGTTTGTTTGTATGGAGGAATGTATGTGTTTGGATGAAGGTTGTGTTGAAATGGGAGTGAATGATCTAACCAAGTATGAACTAAATTTATGTTACACACACTTCCTTTTATAGAGGAAGTGCATGGCAATGGAGGGGAACATGGAGTCGTGTAGCAATTTCGTGCAATGATGCAATGTAATAATGCATGAAATTTGAAATGATGGAGGGAACAAAGAATGGTGTAGCAATTGAGTGCAATGATTCAATGTAATGATGCATGAAATCTGAAATGATGAAGGGAACAAGGAATAGTGTAGCAATTGAGTGTAATGATTCAAAATGATGCATGAATCTGAAATGATGGAGGGAACAAGGAATGGTGTAGCAATTGAGTGCAATGATTCAATGTAATGATGCATGAAATCTGAAATGATGGAGGGGACAAGGGTGATTATGCATGGCATGGGTGGAAATGTGAGTAAGTGGTGAATCAATGAGTGCAAGGAGGTGAAAGGATATTGTGCACATGGTAGACAAAGGAAAGGAAGTGGAACGATGCAACAAATGAGTCAATGGAGGGAACATGGATGATGATGCACGACATAGGAATCCAAAGGGAGTGCAATGGTGGTGCACGACAATGATGGAAAGGTGAATGATGGAGTGACACCCCTTTGTGGCTGAGCTCTTTGTTCTTTTTACATTAATTCTTCTTTCTCTTTAACACATTCCTAGCCTCTTTGGTCTTCAATTTCATCCATCCACCTTGCTCCATGCATGTGCTATTCATTCCAAGCCCAGAACTGCTCCAAAATGCACCAAAATGCATCTTATTGCTTTATAAGGCCTATGGACCTACAAACACACGAAAATAGCTTAAAATACATAATTAACTAAGAAATAACAATATAAATGCATGAGAACAAGCTAACCCAATTGTATAAATATGCTCTTATCAACTTCCCCCACACTTAGCTTTTGCTAGTCCTCGAGCAAAACAAAACAAACGAAACAAACAAAACACAACCTAGATCTTCCAACATTTGCCTCAGGGATTTTTAATGAAACATGACATGTTAAAAATCATCATTCCCACAGTTTTTGGTCATCTTTACACTTGAGCACATACTTAATCACGATCACCACTTACTAGTTCACAACTAACCAATTAAAACGATGTTTTGAATGTAATAACATGCCTTAGAGAATTTGCTCAATTTCTTACAAGATACTCTCTATTTTCACACACATTTTCTGACTACACACCCTACACTAGTATATGTGAGAAGATTAATGTAAACATGAAAGACTAGGACTCACATATGTTATAACAAAGAAAGCAATTTTCTGGAGTTATTAAGCATGTTTAGATATGATCTCATGAATGGAATGCTACTACTTAGATGCGAGAACCAGTGACACCATATGCTCATACCAATTTCGAACTCCACAAATTGAAACACACAACACTCAAGATTGAAGTCAAGGGTTGTAACAGGGCTTGAAGGTAATGGCTAATAAAGAAAGGATAGGAATAACAAACGTTCTTAAAGCGATAGCAAGCAAAGCAATGAAATAGACACTTGGAATTCACTTTCAAATGCAGAATCAACTTTTAAATACAAAGGGAAGATTCATGCAACACTTAGGGCCGAATTCAATGTTTTGGAATACATTGATAAAAAAGGAGTTCATTTTAAGTCATGCTTTACTATGCTTCAAGAACAAGGGTATGGATGGTCCTAAAACTAGGCTAGGTAAGGATAGTGTGGATTAACAAAGAACATAGGCTTAACAAGGCTCAACGGGGTTAAACTTAAACACATAATGAAATAGTGGCATGACAATTTGGCTTTGGTGGTCACTACACAATTTCATCTTGAATATGTGTTATGCAAATCAATAGCATGCTTTGAATGAAATAGGCATGAGTTCTAGCATCTGGAACTAAATGATGAAACGCCTTCTAAGTAGCAACCAAGCAAAGAATAATGAGATCATGCAACGACTTTAGAAAACAATGATGCACAGATTATTAACTCTCCAAATAAACGTTTAGGCTCAAGTCTCACAAGGTTATGGCGTTCATTTGAGTTCCTTCCTTCAAGCATGTTACAAAAACTGATTTTTCCTTTATGATTGCATGTAAATTCATAAATTATAACCACAACCAAGCATACACTAGAGAGTAAATCAAATTTTCATCCATGTTTGCAACTCTCTTTAACAGTCATGTAATTAAAAACCAAATCCTCATCATTGTGTTGGAAGGTACCCTAAGACACAAATAAACACACAAAAACAACTCTTTTTGGGTTTTTCAAAACAATTTTTCAAATTTTTATGAGATTTTCGGATTTTTATGTCAAAACATACTAAAACACTCAAAAACAGCTTAAAAATACTTACAAACAGCAAGGAACAACACTAGAAGTAATGAGTGATAAACTCCTACGAATTTTATGCAAAACAACTTGGTTACCCCCACACTTAAATCAAACATTGTCTTCAATGTTTCAAGCATAAACTCACACAAAAACAAGCAAACAAATAAACAACGAATAAACATGACAAGTATAGCGAAGTAAAAACCAGACAGAGTAGAGTTTAAGAACGCAAATCTGGTTTTGGAGATAGATGATCTTGTTGACTTTCCACAACTTTGATCTCGAACTGGTTTGGAATTCTGAGTGAGGAATATTAGAGTTCCTTGGTTGTGCAGTCTGCATTCTTCTCTGCTTGTTTCTTCTGCACGGCATGCAGGCACGAGGTATAGGTGATGGTCTGTTTCTTTCTTCAATCTTTCCAAGTGCCCTCCATTTGCTTTCTTTCTCCTTGTCCCTAGCTGAGGATGAATTAGCACATTGTCTCCACATGCTTCGAGGTATCATTTTCACTTCCCTTATCTATTCTCCAGGCAGATGTGGTAGACGAAGAGGAAGCATAAGATGTTGAAGATGAGTACTCGAGAGTAAGGCTAGGTAAGCAATCAGGAAGGGGTTCCAGGTAGTCGGTTCCAGATCGGAAAATTGATACCAAGTGCTGGCTGATTGCTCTCTTTCTCCTTGTCCCGCAGATGAACACAACGACAAAGAGAAGGATAGGGAGAAAGCATGATATGAGATACTCTTGCTTTCAACCTTCATGATATGAAATACTTTTGCTTTGGATGAGTTGTTTGCAGAGGTACCCCAAGGAATAAGGAACACTGAGTGACTCGAGAGGTTTCGTTGGGAAGGCATACTCGGAGATGAAGAAAGGTTATGTATGTCTGCCTTGCAATGGAGGGTGAAGGTTGACATTTATAGGAATTAATAACCGGTACTATTCTTTCACTCTTGTCGGCAACCGTTGGATGATTTAGCAGTAAACTTCACGTGCCTTCTACTTCACAAGAAATCTTCGACAGATTGCTCGTAATTTTCGCAAGGCTAAGTGTGCATGTGACAGGCGTTGACACGTCTGAAAAAGCAAGTGCCTCTTCGATATTTGGAATCGGTGCTTCGACAAACTGCCCGTTATTTCCGCAAAGATGAGTGTGCATGTGACAGATGCTGACACGTCTGGAAAAGCAGATGCCTCTCCGATTTCTGAGCTTGCCTCTTCGAGTTCTGAGCTCGCCTCTTTGAGTTCTGAGCTCCGTCGAGTGCAGAGGTTGCATGTGACAAGTGTGGACAAATTTGGAAAAGAAGATTGGCCCGTGGTTTCTGAGCAAGCCCAGCTTTTGAGAAAGCTAGCGCCACTTCGATTTTTGAATTGGCCTATTCGATTTCTGAGCTTGCCTCTTCGATTTCTGAGCTAGCCTTTTCGATCTCTGAAATCCCATCGAGTGCTGATTTTTATAGAGGCGTGCAGTTCGTTTCAAAGCACACTTAAATTTCTACCAGTAGAAACTCCCTTCATTGCACTTCTAAGATCTCGATTTGTCCGACCTCTTCTTTCTTCAACACCTTTGAAAATGTCTGGCCCCTCCGACTGTCGTTTTGACTTGAACCTTGGTGAAGAGGCATCCATGCCTTCTCCAGACAACATATGGCGCCCATCCTTCATATCCCTTACTGGTCCTCTTACTGTTAGGGATTCGGTGATGAAAAATGATATGACTGCTGCGGTGGTGGCCCGGAACCTTGTCACTCCTAAAGATAACAGACTACTTTCCAAATGATCTGATGAGTTGGCTGTTAAGGATTCTCTGGCTCTCAGTGTGCAGTGTGCAGGTTCTGTGTCCAATATGGCCCAACGTCTATTTGCTTGAACCCGTCAAGTTGAATAATTGGCGGCTGAAGTGATGAGTCTCAAACAGGAGATTAGAGGGCTCAAGCATGAGAATAAATAGTTGCACATGCTTGCACACAACTATGCTACAAACATGAAGAGGAAGATTGACCAGATGCAGGAATCTGATGGTCAGATTTTACTTGATCATCAGAGGTTTGTGGGTTTGTTCCAACAACATTTGCCTTCGTCTTCTGGGGCTGTACCGTGTAGTGAAGCTCCAAATGATCAACCTCCGATACCTCATCCTTCTGTGGCTCTGCCGACTGCTGAGGCTCTGCCGACTACTGAGACTTCTCCTAAGCAGCCTTTGTGAAGGCTATCTCTTGTATTTTTCTGCCTCCTGTTCATTTTCACGAATTTTAATGTAAAAGTACCTTGCATATCTATCAATGTTTAAAAAATAAACCCACACCAAAAACAATTAAACAAGCAACAAATAAAAATGACAATCATGGCAAAATAAAAATGCAGAAAAGGGAAGGTTTTTAGAAACGCAAAATTGATTGTGGAGCGATTCAAAGATCTTCCTTTTTTTTTAATACATGGGTTACCTCCCAAGAAGCGCTTGCTTTAACGTCTTCTAGCCGGACGAAACTTCCATTTAAGCTTGAATAAGGCCCACGACATGGAGTGGTATGTCCTCTACGGCATGCTCCTCAAAATACTCATACATTGGCTCTATGAATGGAAGGGGATAGTAATCCTTCCCGATTGGGGCGTTGAGCATCCTTAGGTCAATGTAATCATTCCCACCAGCTTGGATTCGATTGGGGACCTGCACCATACAAGGTAACAACCTATTAGTTGAAATGGGAATTGAAATTGGAATAGGTGGTTTACCAATGTGTTGCAATGAAGTGACAGCACTGTAAACAGATTTTCCAAATGTGCTTTCGGCCAGATTATGCATTTGGAGGTTAGTGGTATGTTCTTTGTGCTCCACTCCAATTTCCTCTTCGTTGGTGGTTGGAAATTCATCCTTCTTGGTTGGTGTTGAAGGTTCTTGTCCTATGTTTTCAACTACATCAATGGTAAAACAAGAACGAACATTAGTAAGATTCACATTAGATTCAGGAATTTTAAAGTGAATCATATCACCACCAAATGCCATTGTTAATGCTCCCTTGGCCACATCAATCTTAGTTTGAGCTGTTTTCATGAAAGGTCATCCAAGTAAGATTGATGGTGGTGGAGAGTGGGCTGCATCCTCCATGTCAAGCACATAGAAATCTGCAGGAAAAATCAAATGGTCTACCTGCACCAAAACATCCTCCAAAACTCCTTTCGGGTAGGCATTAGATCGATTGGCTAGTTGAATAACAACACCATCATGTTTAAGCTCTCCTAGATTCATAGATGCATAAACAGAATATGGCATGACATTAATTGATGCACCTAGATCTAGCATAG
This sequence comes from Malus domestica, assembly GCF_042453785.1. Taxonomy (NCBI): domain Eukaryota; kingdom Viridiplantae; phylum Streptophyta; class Magnoliopsida; order Rosales; family Rosaceae; genus Malus; species Malus domestica. Next base: position 10,849,624 of record NC_091673.1, read on the forward strand.
CATGTTCAAACCTCGTATTTTCAATAACACAAGGGATAGTGAAACTAATTGGATCTTTGCATTTGGGTGGCAGCTTCCTTTGCAACATTGCAGAGACATTCTCATTCACATGTACCACCTCTTTCTCCCAAATCCGGTTCCTTGTTGTGCAAAGCTTCTTTAAAAACTTAGCGTACTTCGGGATTTGTTTGATGGCATCTAAGAGTGGAATATTGACTTGTACTTTTCTGAATGTTTCAAGGATGTCTTTTTCTTTCAAAATTTTGGGTCTCCATTTTTGGCTTTAATTCATCGTTTCTGATTGAATGTGCACCGTTTGCTATTTCTCCCCTCTGTTTCTTTGAACGTTGGGAACCTTTAAATTCCTACCATGGCCTGTTGTAATATTCTGGCATATTTATGGGAATTAGGTTGGAGATTTGGGTTATGCTTCAGAACTTGGAAATTATGCAGAGTATAGTGGAGCTCCAAATGAGGAAGAGGTGTTGCAATATGCAAGAGTTGTGGTCGATGTAAGAAGCTTTTCTTATCTTAAGAAAACCTCTTTCTTCTCTTACGAAAACCTCTTTCTTCTCTCTTGCTCACACACACACACTTCCACTCGTATGTACTTCGTCTGACTACTCAAGTTGCAACCATTACATGTAGCATACACTAACTGCCAATAAAAATCTCATATATTGCAGTGTGCAACAGCTGATCCAGATGGTCGTAAAAGAGCTCTAATAATTGGAGGTGGTATAGCTAATTTCACAGACGTAGCTGCTACATTCAGTGGAATTATTAGGGCCCTAAGGGAGAAGGTACCACCACATTTTGACATTCATATCATATAGATAGATTGGCCTAGTTGGTTTATTTTGTTTTTTATGCTCAAACTGTTTCTCTTTTGCGACATCAAAGGAATCCAAGCTAAAAGCGGCAAGAATGCATATATTTGTGAGAAGGGGCGGTCCAAATTATCAAACTGGTTTGGCAAAGATGCGTGCTTTGGGGGAAGAACTCGGAGTTCCTCTTGAGGTATGCGAGGACTTTCTGGTTTTGACATTTGATATCAGTTGTTAACAAGCCTTACTCTTGAAGAACATTAAAAGGGTGATGTAAAACACAAATAGATTATAAGTTACGGGCTGCCAGCCTGACGTCGTTTCTCAATGCAGGTTTATGGCCCTGAGGCAACAATGACCGGAATTTGCAAGCAAGCAATTGAGTGCATCGTGGATGAAGCTTAAGAGTTTCTTGGTTCTTTGTATTATTTTTCAACCCTCGAAGTGTGTGTTATGATTTGGCCAAAAAGGCAAAAAGTGTGAATTGTGAGTTTATCCTGGCAAGATGAGCCGCATAATTTCTTCAGTTTTCCAATCTTTTCAACTATTGTGACTTATTTGTGATGATGGTTACATTGTGTTCTGTTTTGAAAGTAAATGGTCGCATTGCTTTCCTTCCTATCCCTCCGTTTTCTGCCCCTTATTTCAAGTTTAAACAAGTAAGAGGTAATAAGCAAAAGAAAATATTTGTCACAAAAATTATACAGATCTTTGAGGAATGAGGAAGTGAGTAATTTTTATTTTTAAACAACGATATTCTACATGTAAGGGGATGTCGATAGTCTACTATGAGGGGAGGGGATGGATTGGGCTAAGAGAAAGTCTAAGATCCATGTGTTTGTTAATTTGAATCTAGGATGTTCGATTTTATGACTTGTTATTGTTCAATAGATATTAGAGAATTTGAAATGTCATCATCTAGTTCTGAATGAATGTGTTTTAATTTTTTCATATTTATTACTTTACAACTTTACGGAATTAATTTTCACATCCTTATTTTTCTCTTACACGCTACTTTTCATCTCTCACTTGTGTTGGATAAATAAAAATAAAGAATCAAATGACGAAGTTGCATTGCAAGTTTTTCCTGGCATATATATAGAGGTAATTTAGCCCAAGGTCAATATAAACTTTACTTAAGCCATATATCTATGACATATTTTTATTTTAGACTTAATCAATGATATATTTTTATTAATTAGGCATAGGTCAATGATGAATGCCACATAGGCTTTAGGTCATTATAAAATCCATGAAAACACCAAAATACCCTCCGAAGAAAAAGAAAGGAAGAAGAAGATGCCGCCGATTTTTACATACAACGAGCGAACGATGGAGAGAAAGAGAGAGAGTGACGATGGAGAAAAGAGAGGGAGAGGCAGAACCAGAACAGAAGGAAGAGGAAGAGCAGGTAATGAATCCATGGATGGTGTCGGCCAAAGGTGGCGGGAAAATCGACTACAACAAGCTCATCGACCAGTTTGGCTGCTAGAGAATCGACCAGTTGCTCGTCAACCGCATCTGACACCTCATTGACTGTTCTCCCCACATCTTCTTCTGCCGCGATGTCTACTTTGCCCATAGGTCCCCCCTCTCTCTCTTTTAAGTTTTCTTCTTTTTTTTTTGAAAAAATTGCAAAAATTGAATTAGGGGTTGAATTTCGAATTTCTTAGATTGAATTGTCGAGGAAAGGCTTTATTTTAGGCGGCCAGGGTTTGGAATTAGAGGCGAAGCATGGGGATTTAAAGGGGGTGTTAAGCCAGGTGTCGAGGATCTCGATGACAGAGTCGGGTGACGTGGACATGCTTGAGACGGCAAGGACGTTGGAGTTATTGATGGATCAGGCGTTCTGGGCGTCAAAAGGAGTGAGGCACATGGTAGCAAATACGCCGGGAAACTTGGTGGCGAAGATTGAGACTCCGACGCCGTAAAAGTACATTAACGTAAAAGCACAACATGACATAGACACTGCAACGAAGTGTCTGAATTCACATAACAAGAAACAAACACTGCGTTGCAATGTCTAAATCCACAAACCTATTTGAAATCACATAATAGGAAACAGACACTGCAACGAAGTGTCTGAATCCATAGAACTAGAAACAGACAATGCGTTGCAATGTTTGAATCCACAAACCTATTTAAATCTGAATGCACAATCACAGAATAGGAAACAGACATTGCAACAAAGTGTCTGAATCCACAAACCTATTTGAATCCGAATGCACAATCACAGAATAGGAATCTGAATCCACAAACCTATTTGAATCCGAATGCACAATCACAGAATAGGAAACAGACATTGCGTTGCAGTGTTTGAAAAATGAAGGTTGAAGGTGGTGGGAGGCAGGGGAGGTTGAAGGTGGTGGGACGCGCGATTTACAATGAAGGAGATGGAAACTTTTAGTGTTTTAAATGGTAATGACATCATTTGTAATTTTAATTTAATTGAGGTGTTTTAATATATCTTAAAATCATTGACTTATTTATAATTCTAATAAATTTGATTGACCTATTGTTAATATCATAACTTTTAATTGATTTTATACAAAATCACCCTATATATAAAATATGATGATGACACACTTTTACCCTTAAATGTAAAAAGCGAAAAACCCACTTTGCCCATCTATAACCGCCTTGTGACTTTCTCAGTCTCACTTTGCTCGTTTCCGTGAGCAATGGCGCGTAGTGGTTTAGACCTCGGCGCTCCCAACGGTGCATTTAGCTCCGCTCAAATTTCAGAACACAAAGAATCGACTAGTCCGAGCTACATCAACGACGACGACGGCGATGACGGTGGCGTGCAAGTCACGTGCTTCAGTGAGGTTGTCAACGAAACCACCTTCCACCTCCAAATCATCCGCCTTCTCAAGCAGGTTCGTCTTCCATCCTCATCTCTCCCCTTTTTTGTTCAATTTCCTCCAGAATTTTTTTGTTCAATTTAATGCTGAATTGAACTGCCCAAGTCAAAATTCGGGCAACAAAATTCGTTCAATTTGTTGGTTAGAAAAATTTATGCATATGGAGTCTACTACCAAGGTGACCCCTAGGGTAAATCTCTAGGGTAAGGCTCATTGTAATCTTTAGGGTAAGGGTATGTAAATCACCTTTCCCTTGATTTAAGGGAGGAGACTGATTGGGGTAATGTCTTAGGTAGGTAACATGCCTTATTCTTTCTTGTCGGCTGCTTGCTGCAACCATCCTTCCCATCTCTTTTCCCTCTCTCTTCTCATATATACCCAGACTCACTCTTGTACAAACATACATGAAATATACATTGAAACTTTAAACCAGAAAATCTACAAAAAGGGTTAGAAGTCAAGCAACCAAGTACCAACTTGTAATTGAAAATTAATATAAAAAAATGAATTAACCAAACATTTAGAAAGATCCAAATGTTGAAGCCCAAAAACACAAAAAAGACAAAAAATATTGAATTGTATTACAAACCATGGATTAGATAGTGATCCCAAAAACCAAATATAACCAATAAGCACAAGTTCCATCATTAGTAAAAACCGATCAATTCATTGATTTTCATATGAGTGATACAAGTATTGGTATACAAAAGCAACATGAGGAGATAAGCCTCCAGGACGTGTAGGATTACAATGCAGAGCAACTAAAAGATAAACATTACAATTGAGAGCATTAATATCCTAATATCCAATAAACAGTAGCTTATATTTTTAATTTTTAAAACTACTCAAGTACAGAGCACTCACTGCTCTGGATTCAAAGAGAACCTCACACAATAAAATTGCTTCTCCATAAAACATAAATGATAGCTCTTGGAATTGACTGCAGAGTATAAAGTGGTAGCTTAAACAATTATGTATGGTTCAATTTCAAAGCATTTACGAAGCCTAAAATTACTAAACCTTCCTTTCTTATTAACTTGTATAAGCAACAAGCCAAAAAGATTTTACCTTTAAATAGCAAGAAAAACAGAAGCATCCCAGAAAAATAATTTCATCCTACAAATTCACAGCAAAAAGAAAAATACTGAAAAATAAAAGGCAAATAGAAAACTGATTAAAAAAAATCCTCCATATTTAATAATAATCAAGTTAAAGAATCCCCAATCACAGAATAATAAAGCCATGCACAAATACATATAGATTTAGCAAAATCAAACCCAAATTGGAGGCTGCGGAGTGCGAATGTGCAGGTGGAGGGGCTACTGGAGAAAAGTACTTGTAAATTCAAAACCAAATTTATATAAAAATAAAATAAAAATTTGAAAAAAAAAAATTCAACCTTAGAACATTGGGAGAAAAAACGGCAGTCTCGTGTGTTTGAGAGAGGAAGATTTAGTGTCGATTTGAGTTTTGGTGGAATGGATCTCTCCGGTTCTTGAATTTTCGGTGGTGGACAACAAGCGACGTGGAGATCAGGCCATGGACCGCGACAAAGCGATGGAGAGAGGGGTTAGTTGTTTGGGTAAATAAATTTGGGTATCCTGTTGGGTCACGGTGGTGTGAAAGAAACGAGCAATCTGAAGGGCAGAGAGAAAGAAAGGGGAAGGTGAAGTGGAATGGTCTAGAATTTCACTTGTTTGATATTTCATTCTGGTGCTATAATTTCCTGCGTATTTTTTGTTAGGTGCAGAGTGGGAAAGTTTAGGCGTGAAGCTAGAAACTATTATTTACGACGTACCATTCGTGCCATAAAAAGTAGGGACCCAAATATATAAAAAATTCAATTTACGACATAACGAAATGCTTTAAAAGAGAAGGAAAGTGTGTCGTGTAAATTGTCAAATACGACACACAACGGTTACGCCATAAATATTTTTATTCGACTTGCACAAAAGTGATGCCGTGAATGCTAGATTATGTGCAAGTATTACAACATGAACTTTATGAATGTCGTGAATAATATCATTTAAGGCATGCTAGTACTGTACGCCATATATTTCAAGTCGTAAAAGACCCAAATTGTTCTAGAGTTTGTTTCAAAAATGATTGAAATGCATTTTTTGTTCAAAAATATGGTTGAGCGCCAAGTGTATCGAGTCTTGACCAGTAATGTCAAACGACTAACATATTATACATATACTAAAACCCAAACTTGGGTGCACTGTTTTTCACTGTTCGTGAACAGTAAAATGACGGAAATGCCTTCCAAATTTTTCCCATCAGCAGTATCTTTTAGCTTTTCTACAGTACATTGACGATTCTGCCTTTGAACACCACGCGTCTGTCATTGGTGGTTCTTCCACTCCATTTCTACTCCGCCTTTTCTTTGGGTTCCCTTCTCTCTCTCTCTCTCACCATTTTCAGCTTTTCCTTATTTTGGAGCCTAGGTTTTTTCTCTCTCCCACGCCTTCGTTGTTTTCGCTATCCGTCCTTCACGTCTTTGTCTCGTCGATTATTCACGGCCGTTTTCTTCTCGGAAAACTAACGATCTCTGGTGAGTTTTTTTGCAGTTCTTGCCGTGTCTCATTTCAATTTTTTTTTTCGTTGTTTGAGTGTGGCTTTGCGATGCGGTTTGATTTTTGGTTTCAGGAAAAGTTATCGATGCGATCTAAGGTGTTTTGGTGAGTTTTCTGCTTTTCTGATTGTATGTTGTTTGATTCTTTTTTCGTGCTTTGGGTCTGCCTTTCTGATCTGCTTTCATATTTGGTTTTAGCAAAAGAAGTTGTTTGAATTTTGGCCTTTCTGTCTGCAACCTTGCAAGCTGTTTGCGATCAAGGTATTTAACTTTTTTTTTTTTTTTTGGTGTTGGTTCTTTCTCCGATGATGGTTTGTTTGACTGGTCAGAAACTGAAATAAATAAATTATGAGATTTAAACTGAATTATGCTTCATTTAATTAAATCTTTGGTTTTGTTGGGTTGTCATTGTTTGCCCTGTTCTAAACTTATATGTCTTGGGTTGTCAATTTTTTTCGGTTGTCATTTTTTCCTTTTATTTTCTGCTGGAAGCACTATTATATTCATGCTAATTTTGATGAAAAGGAAATGTGTGTTTAATTGAAGGATTAAATATGTATGAAGCAGGACATAGTATGCTATAATACATTTTTCCTTTTATTCTCTGTTTCTTCGTTGTCAATTTCATAGGATTTGGGTTTGGGCAGATCAATCCTGCAAACCGCTTCAATAACATGTCTTGGAACTCAATTGGCCACTATCAGCGCAACCTCCATATTCTTGGTAAAACACCAGAACCAATCATCTCATGGCTTGAAAAGGAGGGAAAGACTAATCCAGGGCCATGACATAGCATTAACTCATCAGACATAATCAACGTTTGGAAATGCTTTGTCTTATTTTTTTATTTGATTAACAATTCAAACTTATCTTTATATTTATTAGTATCTTGATTTCCTTGACAATTCAACCATATCTTTTTTGTGTTTCTGTTTTTCTGGGTGTTTAATTTTATTTGAATTTCTTAATTTGTTCAAAGGATGCTTTGGTTAGTGGCCATCTTATTTAATTATTTTTTTTTCTTTTGGTTTTTTAGCACCAATGGTATTGGTGAATGGTGAAGAGGTTTGTATGGGTTCATATATCTTAAACATGTAGTGAGAAGTGAGGGTTTTGTTTTAGTATTTTAGATAATTTGAGGAACATGTAGATACTATGATTTGTGGTTGCTTTCTTAAACCATGATAAAGCAGTCCATGTAATTTTAACATAGATATAATTTTTTATCTAATGCATGAGTATATGAAATGTTAATACGATAAGATTTAAAATGCAAAGAGAGACAATGAACCATGTTTGATATTTTGTTTGTGTTGGTTGTTTTAAATTTGAGCTTTTTTGAGTTGGATTTATGTGTTTTGTTTAAGATATCATTTTTGGTTTATGAATGGTTTGCCAGTGCAAAAGTTTGCATATTTTTTTATGGTTGGATTCATGGGTTGTCTTAAGCTTTGAAGTTCTTAGTTTTTATCAAGAAATTTAATTTGGGTTTCATTTATTTGTGAAACTAGCACTTTTTTTGTGAAGATTTTCAGTAAATGATTGCTTATTTGGCTTTAAATTTGATCTCTTTAAATTTCCAGGTTGTCCTAGACTTTTTCAACAGTGCAGAGTTGTCTTCGGCAGAACTCGATAGCAACTCTAGGTCAGTCTGAATTGCCAGTAGATATGATTTTTCTTTAATTTATTCATCTTCTTTCGAATTTATGTGCAAATATTTTTGAAGCCCAAGTGTAAAGTATAAGTGTGGGTGTGGACACCCAATATGACTTTTACATGGTGTTGCTATCTTCTATTTGACAGAATTATATTGGGGACTGTCTAAATTTTGGTTTTAGCTGCAGATGAAGCGAAATCAAAAGGTTATAAATTAGAGGTATAATTTAATTATTATATTTGATGCATCATTTGATTAAATGAATATAGTAGGAACATTGATTTGACGTATGTGCTTTCGTAAGGAAAACTAAATTTTGTGTGTTTATAAGTGTGTATATACTCAATATTTATTTTAATTACAATGGAATTGACTGAAAATTATGGAGAATTAGTGTCAGTTTACACACATAAAGAAATAGAAGGAAAATGTAAGTAAAGAAAAATTAGAATGTAATACATAATATCTTTATCTGTGTGTGTGTGTGTGTGTGTAAGGGATTGATGACTAAATGTGCTACGTGAAGAGATTGCTTATTTCGTTAGTTAAGGGCAGCACTTGATAGAAGCATAACCAAACCCAGGTAAGAGTCACATTTTGGTTGCCTTCCTATCCTTATTTTTTGTATTTTTCACTCAGCTCTATGTTGTTAACTGCAAATTTTGGTATTTTGTTCCCTTTAGTTTTATCTGCTAATTATTGTTCTACGAATTGTATTCTTCAGTTAATTAATGATTAACTAAAATGTCCCAAAAAAAAAAAAATCAAGCATTACAATGTTCGGGATGATAATTTACATCCAATATGATCATTAGCCAGTCGAGAACCTAATTTGGGAATTGGGTTTTAAAGTTTTAATAGTTTTGTTGTGTGTAAATTTCTTGCTTTGCCTACCAAGAATCTAAAAACTAAAGGCTTAGTTATTTTCCCCAAATGGTTTTCAATTTGTTGTTGGTAAACAAGAGCTACTGGACTATTATGCACAGGGGAATGGAAGGAAAGAAAAAATTCAAGCTTTTAATACAAATTGGAAATTGAGAGACACTAAACAAACGATAGGTAAAATTGACCACTACTTTCTTTCCGTTTAAATATAAATCAATTGATTAAGTCTGTGTTTTAAAATGAAGTTTCAATTGTTTTCAAATTCTAATAACGATCTCCTACGCTTTAAGATAATCTATTTAGAGTTTTGATCCACTTTTAATTACACAGAATTTCAATTTTTTTTCATATAAAGTTTCCATTTTGCTTGAGTAAGAGAAGAAGCTTTAATTTGGGTTTACAATTTTTCCCTTTGTAGATTTTCAAAGTAGGACCAAGCTTTAAAAAGGCACTTCAGGTTCTGGAATTATTATTATTATTATTATTATTTATTTTTTGTTAAGCTTTGTTATATCAGGTTCTAAATTGCGCATACCATTTCTTTAAATTAGAGAAAATTAAGCACGATCTTGCTTATATACATATTGTTATTTTAAGAAACAATTTTGTTTGTCTTTTCTATAATAAGAACAGCAATTTACTTTTGGGTTTCGTTCTTAACTGATTTATGAATTTATGCCCAAGTCTAATCTACTCCAAAGACAGGCTGAGCAAAAGGAGGAACGTTTAAGCAGGTATGTGTACTATGTGTTTTATTCGTTCTTAACTTCATTGTTGGTTTCTGTACTATTTTTCTGTGTCTAAAAATTTGAAATAAATATGATCTATTCACTATTGATTCTCATTCCAAGTTTTTTCCACAGAAAATAAAATAACAAATAAATATTTTGTTTCCCTTCTTCTACTTTGTTCTTTTGCAGCAAAACAAGCATGATTTTGTTGGTACTGCTTATTTAGGGAAGCAACGGTTTCATATTGTGAACTGTTTTGCGTGTTTATCACTTTATTCTTTATGGTTTCAATTTCCTAAATGAAGTTTGACATGTATGGAATTTCACAATTTACAACCATAAACTTCATTTCTCCCACGGACCTTTTTTGTTCCTTATTGTTGATAGAGTTGTAAATAAATTTGCACATGTATGTAAATAGTATTGTCTACTGTATATACATATATATATAATTTTTTTAGAATATCTATGTGTTATACAATTTTCATTCCCGCAGCAACGCGCGGGCATCCTTGCTAGTCTTGTCTATAGCCGAAACTTTGTTTTGCTTGTGTAATCTTAACTTCCTGGACAATGCTAAACCGTAAACATTGTTCAGTTTAATAAGAAATAAAATTGCAGAATATGTGTTTTGAAGCACCTAAAACCAGGTGATGGATACCTTTTCAATGAAAAAAAGGCAACCTTTTGAAGCAAAGCATGATGGTTCTATCCTTTTTTTTTTCTTGACAAACAATAGTGTTGCTAGGTTCAATTGTTAGTGTTCGGGAGGAGGTGATGCGTAGAGATCGAACCCGCACCAAGGTGCATAGGCATGATTGTTTTCCGCCACTGCGGTCAAGTGTCATCTGAAACATTTATATCCTTTAAAGCTTTCTAGTTAGGAATAACACCTATATTTTTCCTTACAAGCAGGTGATGGATACCTTTCAAATGAAACAATGGCAACCCTTTTGAAGCAAAGCATAACATTTCTATAATAGCTGACACTTGTCAAGCTTAGATATAATGAGTTAGTTAGTATTGTTGTGATAAGAAGTGGTAGTTGAAGGGTATTTTGTAATAGTATAGAAGATGAAAATACTATAGAACCTAAAATGTAGTGCTCTAAGAGGAAGTATATTGTTGATAAAGAAATACAATAAGCCTTTCTCTTTCTCTCTCTCTCTCTCTTTCTTCCTTAATTCGATATCATCTCTTAGTTCCATAGTTCTTCCATTGTTGCTAGTATTTTGTTTCCTCAGAGATTAATATGGTATCATCGCCGGTGTTTGGCTTGCTGCTGTAGTCGGTCTTGAAGGTTCTTCCGCTGCAATCATTGAAAGATCTGGGTTATCGTTGCCTAAGAGGGTTTCTCGAAGATTTGTTTTTGATCTGGGTTTTGCGATGCGTTCTTGGTGAATCTGCTATTCTTAGGTGATATCTAATTGGTTCTTGAGATAAAGTTCTATTGCGATTTCTATGATTGATCTATGAGTAATTGATTTGTTGAAGTAATATGATGTGTTTGATGATGATTGTATTTGTGGTGAAGTTTGGGAATTTTTCTTCTGATGGATGAGTTCTGTGTTCTAGATTGTAATTGTGTTCAATAATTTTGTTGAATCTTGTGTGTTCCAGAAAGTATCAGTCTTTCTTGGTAGAGTTTGTGTGATTTCAAGAAAGTATCAATCTTTCTTAGGTGTTGGGCTAATTCAAGAAAGTACCAGTCTTTCTTGTTCAAACAGAAAGTATATGTCTTTCTTTCTTGTTGATAAAATTTGAAGAGTGTCAATCTCTTGGTAAACAGAAGAAATCAAAGAGTGTCAATCTCTTGGTGAATGATAGAAATCGAAGAGTGTCAATCTCTTGGTGAAAGGTAGAATTATTTTGTATAGAAAGCAGTGTGACTTAGTTGTTATGTAGTTAATCATGGCTCCACCAAAAGTGGATAGTCTTCTTGGTATGCTTACCATTAAGTTGAAAGATGACAATTTTGCAAAATGGTCTTTTCAATTAGTGTCACTGCTTAAAGGTTACAAGCTCTTTGGTCATTTCGATGGCACATATGTATGTCCACCTAAATTTGTCATTCATGCAGATTTAGGCATATTAAGGAGATTACACGGGGATTTATAGATTGGGAATCTACAGATATGGCTTTACTTAGTCTTCTTTTGGCTACCTTATCTGATGAAGCCATGTAATATGTTTTTGGTTGTAAGACTGCTGCTGATGCTTGGACCAATCTGGTAGATAGATTTGCTTCGGTGTCTAAGTCAAGGGTGAATCACCTAAAAATTGAGTTGCATACAGTCCAAAAAGGGACAGATACGATTGATAAGTTCATATTGAGGTTAAAGAATATTAGAGATCAGCTTAATGAAGCAGGGGAATTCATTTCAGATAATGATGTTATTATCGCTGGATTAGCTGGTTTACCTAAAGAGTACACTATTATTTGAACAGTCATCTTGGCTAGGGAATCTTCCATTACACTAAAAGAATTTTGTGCTCAATTGCTTGGTGCTAAAAAAGAGATTGAAAGGGACACTACTATCTTGTCTCAAATTTTTTCTGCCTTTTATATAAATGGTTCTGGTTCTAGTTCTAATTCTGGGACTTTTGGGTCTACTATATCTGGTTCTACTTCAAATCCTCAGAATCGTAGTCATATTCCAGCAACTACAGCAGGTGTTATTACTCAAGTTCCATACTTAGCTCCATAGCAACTAGAATATCTTGTCCCACCTCCGTTTTATCCTTTGCCTCAACAACATGTTCCGTTTTATCCACCACAGTTTGGTTATGGTTTTGCTGGTAATATGAGAGGTTTTCCACCTTCTGGATCTAACTCTCAGCAGTCTAACATCAATGGAGGTTAGAATGGTTCTAAAAACTTTCAGGGTTCAAAAGGACAAAACAATTATAGAAATAATGGTGGGTTCAAGGGAAAGAATTTCAGACAGAATGGCAACCCTAGCTGGTTTGGGAACACAGACACAAGAACTAATGTGGTCATTGAATGTCAAATTTGTAATAAAAGAGGGCATACCGCTGTAAACTGCTATCACAGGAATAATAACAATGTTTATGCAACTGGATTTCAAATTTAATGTCAATTTTGTGGTAAAAGGGGTCATTCAGCTCTTGAGTGCTTTCATAGAGGAAACTATTCATTTCAGGGTCATCTTCCACCACCATCTTTCAATGCTATGAGTGCACAACAGACAACTCAATACGGACTTGCAAACTCTTGGATTGTTGATTCTAGAGCATCTCATCATATGACAGCAGATATGACTGGATTGTCACGAGTCATGCCATTTGAGGGATTTGAAAAGATTACAATTGGAAATGTTACTGATTTATCAATTCAGAGTGTTGGTCATACTACTATAGAGACTGATAATCATTCTCTTATCCTCAAACATGTTTTACATGTTCCTCAGATTTCTTGAAGTTTATTATCTGTCAAACAACTATGTGCTGATAATAAATCTTGGTTTATTTGTGATGAAACTAATTTCTTTATGCAGGACAAACGGACAAAGAAGATACTGTATCAAGGAAAGAGTAAGCCAAGAGAATTGTTCCAGATTCCAATTTTTCAAAAGAGCAAGGGTTTATAATCTGCAGTTTCATTTCCAGCAGCTTTAGTGGGTTAAGTAGTGAAATCTTAACTTTGGCACCAGAGGCTAGGTTATCCTGCCAATGACATATTGTTTTCTATGCTAAAACAGTCTCAGGTTCCAGTTAGTATAGACCATAGTCAAAGTATATATGTGTCTTGTACTCAAGGAAAGATGTCCAAATTACCATTTCCATCTAGAACTGATAAATGTACCTTACCATTTGAAAAGATACATAGTGACGTGTGGGGTCATTCACCTGTAAAGTCTCTAGATGGTTACAGGAATTATGTACCGTTTGTTGATGAACGTACAAGATATGTTTGGATATTTCCTTTGGTGAATAAGTCAGATGTGTTCTCTATTTTTATCAAATTTTATGCATTTGTACTAAATCAGTTTGGGATCTCTGTTAAATGTTTGCAAACTGATGGAGGAGGAGAATATGTAAGTACACGGTTCAAGAATTTTCTTGCTCAAAAAGGTATAATGCACATGGTGTCTTGTCTTTACACACCTCAGCAAAATGGGATTGTTGAGAGGAAACATAAACATATTGTAGAGACTGGAATTACTTTGCTTACATAAGCTGGATTACCATATGAGTTTTGGTATTTTGCATGTGCTCACTCAATGTTTCTCATAAATTGGATGTCATGCAAGACTTTGAATATGGTACCTCCATTTTACCTATTATACAAGAAACTTCCAGAATTACAGAGTTTAAAAATCTTTGGCAGTGCAGTTTATCCATGGATTAAACCCTATACTGCAAATAAACTTCAACCACGGTCTGTGATGTGTGTTTTCTTGGGATACTCAGGAGGATATAAGGTGTACATTTATTACCTACAAACGCTGGTATACAAACTAGGCTTCAAATTAGAGCAATTTCTAGGAAGAATTATGCTGCATATTATGCTGATTTGCCTGAATTACAGTCTCTGAATATTGACAATGATTTCTCTGGAGGTTTTTCATTCCTAGCTAATATAATAGATTTTGAGGAACCTAAAATTTTTAAGCAAGCATCTGCTCATCAACAGTGGAAATTAGCCATGCAAGAGGAGTTCGATGCTTTAACAGCATAAGGCACTTGGAATCTGGTGCCACCACTAAATGACAGAGATGTTATTGGTAGCAAATGGGTGTTCAAAGTTAAGTAGAATCCTGATGGGACTGTTTCAAGATATAAAGCTCGGTTGGTAGCACAAGGCTTTACGGATTACTCAGAGACCTTTAGTCTCGTGGTTTAGCATACAATTGTCAGACTAATTCTAGCTCTAGCTGCTCAATTTGGATGGTCACTAAGACAATTGGATGTTAAAAACGCTTTTCTACATGGTGATTTGGAAGAAGAGGTCTATATGAAACAACCTTAAGGGTTTGTTGATTCAAAGTATCCAAACTATGTTTGCAAATTAGTCAAGTTTTTATATGGTCTCAAACAAGCTCCAAGAGCTTGGAACTCTAAATTCACAAGTTATTTGCCATCTCTGGGTTTCAAAACCTCTCTTTTCGATACAAGTTTGTTTGTGAGATTTGATAACAAAGATGTGGTTATACTTCTGTTATATGTGGATGATATAATCCTAACTGGTTCAAGTGAGGCATAAATTCAGCAAGTGGTTCAAGATCTTGCAGAGGTATTTGATTTAAAAGATATGGGCAGAATCACTTACTTCTTAGGTTTGCAAATTCAGTATTAGGAAGATGGATCTTTGTTTTTCAAACAGTTTAAGTATGCAAGGGATTTGATGCATAAAGCTGGTATGGAGAATTGCAGACCTAATCCACACCTTCTAAACTACATACACAACTACTTATCACAGAATGAGTGCCAATGACTGATCCTACTCAATACAGAAGCATAGTAAAAGCACTGCAATACTTAACCTTTACCAGACCTTACATAGCTCATTCAGTTAATGTGGTGTGCCAATACATGACTAATCCCATTGAGATGCATTTTCATTTAGTTAAACGAATTTTGAGGCATTTACAAGGCAAAATTACATGTGGTTTGAGATACACAAAATGCACAGACTTCTCTATAAATGCATACTCGGATTATGACTGGGCTGCAGACATCAACACAAGGCGGTCTATCATAGGTTATGTTGTTTTCCTAGGAAACAATCCAATATCATAGCATTCTAAGAAACAATCAACAGTTTCTCGTAGTTCAACAGAAGCAGAATACAAAACACTAGCTCACTGTGTTGCATATGTGTTTTGGATCAGGTCATTTCTTAAAGACATTCATCAGGTGTTATCATTTCCTCCTTGCCTACACTGTGGTAACTTGTCTGCATTGGCAATCTATTCAAATGCAGTGTTTCATTCAAAGATAAAACACTTAGACACAGATTACCATTTTGTTCGAGAGAAAGTTCAGAAGAAAGACATTATGGTTCAATATATTCCCATTGAGGATTAGTTTGCTAATGTTCTAACAAAGGGTTTACATAGTCCTATGTTCATCAAACATTGTCACACTCTGGCATTGGGTGCTTCTCGTACTGATGCATCACCTGCAAGTTCTGTTTCAACAGCAACACTCACGAATCTTGTCCACTTTGTGAACCACGAGAACAATCTCAGCTTACTAGTTGCTCACTGAGTTTGAGGGGGGAGTAATAGCTGACACTTGTCAAGCTTAGAGCTAATGACTTAGTTAGTATAGTTGTGATAAGAAAAGGTAGTTGAAGGGTATTTTTGTAATAGTATATAAGATGAAAATACTATATAACCTAAAATGTAATGCTCTAAGAGGAAGTATATTGTTGATAAAGATATACAATAAGCCTTTCTCTCTCTCTTTCATCCTTTATTCAATATCATCTCTTAGTTCCATAGTTCTTCCATTGTTGCTAGTATTCTGTTTCCTTAGAGATTAATATTCTATCCTTAAAAGCTTTCAAGTTAGGAATAATACACCTGTAATTTTTCCTTATAAGCAGGAAAACATACTTGGTTCTAGAACAGAAAACTCGGTTGAATCCTTTGTAACTTGTATTGAATTATCAGAAAATCAAGTTTGTTGATATGATGAGTCTCAACTTCGATGACCAAGATGGTAAGATACTTTATCTGTTTGCTTGAGTGTGTTGAAGTTGGAAATTAGTAGCTAATGTACATGTTTCTTTTCAGGGATACTGAGAACAATTTTCGATGCACCACCAACCCATTACACAGTAAAAGTACAATCGATTTCGTTGCTCACCAAACATAACTTGGAGAAATATGAATCTGGGGACTTTGTAGCCGGAGGATACAAATGGTACAATCCTTTCTCACTATTTCTGAGAACAAGTTTTTACTGTTCCTTTTTTCATAAGCTTTGCGTTAATTGCTAGTGTTTTGTTTTTTTTTTGGAGTTGCGTTAGAGTACTATAACAGGAAACTGGTTTTCTTTCCGAATGGAAACAAGAATAGGAATGTGAAAGAGCACATCTCTCTCTACTTGGTAATGTCTGGAGCAATTGCTCCCCAGATTTCTTCGGAAGTGTACGCTGTTGTCAGGTTGTTTATACTCAATCAAAACAACGGCAATTACTTCGTTCTTCAAGGTACCATTTCTTTCTTTTAACTCAACGAATAAAAAGGGCTTATAGTTCTCATATTTGTGAAGCATCGTCTCATTTTCCAATCTTTTTAAAATATGCATTGCTCAGAACCAAAGGAAAGGCGGTTTCTGTTGAGGAAAAATTGGAGGACACAACTTTAACACAAGTGTTGGAGAGGCAAAACAAGTAAACAAATTGCTTGTATTACACTTACAAAATATTACAACACTCAAAACTCTCAAAGACATTTTAGAAGCAATGACACTCACTCACTTTCTAGAGAGAAGCTCTAGACCACTCACCTTCCTCACAAGACTACTCTTACTTCTCACTCTTACTTGGTTGCTTGATCACTTCTTCGTTACAAGCTTACTTACACCATTACATATTTATAAGCTTGCTAAACCGATTTACTAAGTCGGTGGAATGGACTCATTTCATCCTAACATTGTTCTAGGCTTTTCTACAAACAGCCCATCAACATGGGCTTTGCTTATAACCTCACATATGTTACAATAGCTAGATAATTATGGCTTGTTAATATGCATGCATCCCACCGACACACTTATGCTAGAAGTTTCTAGCATGCATATGCTTTTTCCTTTGGTTCTTCATCATAGGCTAGACTTTATTCTTTAGGCTCTTTGGGTTGGTGTTGTACTTCAACACTCCTCCTCAACACTAGCTCATTCTTTCCTCCATGTTGAGTTAATGCCAGAGCTTTTTCTTGCACACCCATTTGCGTGATATGGACATCTCTTCGCTTTGGCACGAGATTCCATGCTTGATTTAGCTCTTTTGTAATGACCTCTTTTCCCAACTTTGAGCCATTCAAGTTTAACTATTTCTTCCTCTATGGCTACGTTGGCAAATTTAGAATTTGGCTTTGGGATTCCTGTTGACCTCCTTAGTTATGACTGTGGAGTTGATATTTCCATTTCACTAGGTCTTTCTTTTTCTGGTTGTTGATATACGCTAGTTTGCCAAGGGGTTTGAGGTGCTGTTTGCTTAATATCATCACCATTAAGTGAATCCTCAAACTCATATAGTCTCGATTGGATTCAAACAGTTTGTTCCCCCATCTTCTGCTGCAGCTTATCCTCAATGTATCTCAAATCCGGCAATGCCTCTATTTCTAAAGACCACAAAAAAATGCTTCATCAAAGACCACATCTCGTGATGTGTACATCTTCCAGTTGTAGGATCATAACATTTCCACCTTTTTCTTTGGCTGTCGTATCCCATAAAGATACATCTGATTGCCTTCTTGTCAAACTTGCTACGTAAATGACTTGGAACAAATACGTAGCACAGACAGCCAAATACTCGAAAGTAACTAACTGTAGGTTTCATATCCCATAGTTTCTCAAAGGGTGGGACAAGTTTTAACCTTGTTTGAGGAAGCCTGTTGATCACATGAGCTACAGTTCTCATTGCTTCGGCCCAAAACCTTCCTGGTACGTTCTTGGCATGGAGCATACTTCGACATATCTCTGCAAGATGTCGATTCTTTCTTTCCGCTACACCATTTTGTTGTGGCGTGTTAGCACATGTGAACTGGTGATGTATTCTACATTCTCTTAGATACTGAGAAAACTCATTGGAGGTATATTCTCCTCCATTATCCGTGCGTATGCAACAGATCTTCTTTCCCACTTCTCTTTCAACTGTCTCCTTAAACTCTTTAAATTTTGAAAATGTTTCATATTTTTCTTTCATAAAGAAAATCCATACATACTTGGAGAAGTCATCAATGAACGTCCCCATGTACCCATCCCACTTATCGATGGTTGCTTGACAGGCCTAAACACATCGGAATGAACCAACTCCAACAGTTATTTCACTTTAAACTTCGACTCTTCGTATGGTAGTTGATGTGCTTTACCATACTGGCATCCTGCATAAATTGTGTATGTTCTCATGTTAAGATGAGGTAGCCCCTTAAGCATTGACTTCTTCATCATCACATTTAACTTGTGATAGCTAACGTGACCCAATCTCATGTGCCATAAATCTACTGTCTCATTTTTCCTTGTTTTGTCTACGTATGCAGTTTCTACTGACATTACATAGACTGATTGCAGTCGTCGTCCCTCCATTGTTGGCGTCCCTAAGATCTTAAGGTGTCGATACACATTCATATCTTATGGACCAAACAAGACATAATTTCCTAATGACGTTAGTTGCGGCATTGAAAGTAAATTTTTCTTCATACCTGGAACATGGTAGACATCCTGAAGTGGTACATGGTTAGTGTTGTATCGGGGCTTAATTACTGTCTTACCGATGTGAGCAATCGGTAGCCTCAAGTCGTTAGTCGTCACCACTAAGCGGCCTCTTTTGTACTCAGTCAAACTTTGTAATTTTTTCTCATCACCTGTCATATGGTTTGAGCAACCTGAATCCATGATCTAATCATTCTGGTAGTCAATCAACTCCGGACTTGCTGCTGTGAGAGCTAGCTCTTGCTTTTCCATAGCAACAGATGCTTCAGTGTCCCATTATTCCCCCAGGGCTAGAAACGCAATGACGTCCCAATCATCTTCAATATTCTCCTTTGAGCTGGCAACATTACTCTTTGTGAACTTTTTGAACTAGCAATTTTTCACCATGTGACCCTTCTTACCACAGTTGTAACATTTTCCCTCAAACCTTTTATTATTCTGGGATTGACCACGGTTGTCGTGATACTTCAGAGCTCTCCCTGGCCAAGAACTCCCTCCTCATTGATGACTTTTTTCTTGTCACCATTTCTTTTCGATCCACCACTAGCACGTTGCTTAAAGTTGCTTTTACTTTTGGTGTAGAGCACTTCCTTTTCACCTTTTAACAAGACCCCTCCCATTTGCTTTGCCAAAACTTCTTGATTGGTAAGCGAATTTTCAAACTCAATAAGTGATGGTTGGGTCGGCCATCCTTGTACAGCAGCAACGAAGCCTTGATATTTGGGTCTCAACCCATGGATAATTATTCTTTTTATCTTGGATTTTACAATGGCAGCATTAGGATCTAATTCAGAAATTTTACGGCAAATAAACTTTACCTTGTGGAAATATTCGACAATCGTCATGTCTTGTTGGGCCACTGATAACAACTCGTTCTTGAGAAGCTGCAGTCTTGTATCGTTCCTATTTGAAAAGAGTGTGGCGAAGGTGTCCCATGCTTCTTTTGGTGTTTTGGCTTTCCGTATGTGCTCCAACATGTCATCTTCAATTGTGGTTTTTAAGGCGAACATTGCCTTACTTGCCTAGATCTTCCATTTCCGCAAAGTGCCGCTGGTGTCTTCTTTCAGCTGTGTAACTTCATTACCGCCGACGATATCCCAAAGATCTTGGCCTTGTAGGTAAGATTCCATACATGTCGCCCATTTGTTGTAATTTTTTGTTGTTCAACTTCTTGATTCCTTTAACAACTTGAAGATCTCCCATTGTGTCGGTAGAAATTCGATAAGCCGAACAAGATTAGTCAACAATCTTGTGAAGCACTAAACTTCTCACGATTCTCGGAAGCTTCCTTAGATATGGTCCCTAATCGTACCGCTCTGATACCAATTGTTGAGGAAAAATTAGAGTACACAACTCTAACACAAGTGTTGGAGAGACAAAACAAGTAAACAAATTACTTGTATTACACTTACAAATATTACAACACTCAAAACTCTCAAAGACACTTTAGAAGCAATGACACTCACTCACTTTCTAGAGACAAACTCTAGACCACTCACCCTCTTCACAAGACTACTCTTACTTGGGTGCTTGATCATTTTTTCGTTACAAGCTCACTTACACCATTACATATTTATAGGCTTGCTAAATCGACTTACTAAGTTGGTGGAATGGACTCATTTCATCCTAGCATTGTTCTAGGCTTTTCTACAAACAGCCCACCGACATGGGCTTTGCTTATGACCTCACATATGTTACAATAGCTTGACAGTTCTATCTTGTTAATATGCATGCATCCTATCGACACACTTATGCTAGAAGTTTCTAGCATGCATATGTTTTTTCCTTTGGTTCTTCATCATGGGCTAGACTTTATTCTTTGGGCTGGTGTTGTGCTTCAACAGTTTCATGGGATGAAACTCGATTGGGAATTCGATCAATTTCTCTCCCACAAAGCTTTCACTGAAGCTTCAAATGGATTTCTCCTAGATGACACTTATGTGTTGGGAGCAGAGGTCTTTGTTTCTAAAGAGAGAAGCAAAGGCAAAGGAGAGCGTCTATCAATGGTAAAGGATCCTGTTATGTACAAGAATACTTGGAGGATTGACAACGTATCAAAGCTAGATGCGGAATCCTACGACTAAAAAACATTCATTGCTGGAGACCAGAAATGGTATATAACACTAGACTTGTTAGACTTCGCTCTTGGTATAAGAAATTTCTCTCGAGGATATCGAAAACTTAAGCGCAGTATATCTGAAAATGTTGTAAATGAGTTGGTTGTTGGTGTAGGAAGATGCAGCTCTATCCCAATGGAAAAGGCAATGGATTTGGAACCCATCTGTCTTTTTTTCTGGCGTTAGCCGAACCGAAATCACTTCCTCCTAGCTGTCAAATATATGCAGGGGTTACTTTACGGATCCTAGACCAGCAGTATGGCTCGTGGTATATCTCTGGTAAAGATAAAAATTTTGCCCAATCCTACTGCTACATAATCATACGAGCAAACAAGGATTAGAACATCTAACAAACATTCAATTAAGGGTGGTTTTATTGCTTCCGTCATGCTAAAATTCCCACCATGAAAGACGATGAGACTCTAGTTCTTGGAGGTGTTTGAGTCGTGATGGTGTACCATGTTGGTGATACTTACTATTGAACCTGTGTTCATTTGAAAACCAATATCGAGAATTTCTGATTGCAACCTACTGAAAATGTTCACAATTTTTTGGTTACAAGAAAATATGGTAATTACGACACTTTTTTTACGACGCGTGATGCAGCCGTCGCAATAACTATCAAATTTCATTATTTTATGCGCGCTAAGCTTTGGCGCTCTGTTGTTTGCGACATGAATAAGTTCCGTCGCACACACCTCTGTTGTGAATAAGTAGAAGAAAACAAAACACAACTGCACGCTCTCATCTCCTTCTCGCTCTCTTCCTCTCTAGTTCTCGTTCTCCGCCTATCTCCCTCTCTTCAAAGCATAGATCCTTCTTTGCCACTCTTGCCACAACCACTGATGCTGAGACACAATTGAACCAGGTAAGGATTTATGTTTCTTGTTCCTCTCTTAAATCTCCCCTTTCCCTAACCCTAATATTTTTTGTCATCTCTTAGTCTTTTCTTTTTGCCGCTAGAAATTCGAATTCAACCTCATCCCTTCTGATTCGGTAATATTATTTGAGGAATTATCTTCTAATTTGTTTTTTCTTGGTGTTGTTTCGTCATTTTTTCCCGCAAATTCCAGTCTTATCTATTCTCCATTAGTTCTCCCATTGTTTAGGGTTTCTTTTTGTCATTTCTATGTTCAATTTCATCACTAATTGCTTATATTGTTGGAGGATTTTTTGTAATTGGAGCTAGTCAAAGAAGTATGCTGGCTTGGTTTTGTTTATTTATTCTTTATTGGCACTGGTGACTCGGTCAGCAAGAGAAGCAGAAATTTGGTGGTGGATTAATTGGAGAAGGATGAGGAAGAAAGCATTGATGAATGCAGAGATAATGGCGGTGCTTTTGTGAAGAAGCACGGGGTGGTCAGAAAAAGGTGAGATTTGTAGGGGAAAAGGGAAGAACTGTTTGGAAAGGATTGGTGAATGATGAGTAGAAATCAGAGCAAGACGGAGGAGAAAATGGAAAGCGAGCCTCTAAGAAAAAGTGAGAATGGGGTGTAGTTTAAAGGTAGAAGATGAAGTGGGGCATTTTGATGACATCGATACAGAGAAAGGTTTGCGAAGAAGCAAGAAAGTGGGTTATTTTCTTGGGGTCATAAAGGATCATACGAAGCAGGAAGAAAGAAAAGTAAATAAGCAGTCCAAGAAAGTAAGTAATTTGTAAATTCTATGTTTATGTCATTTGTTGTCAATGTTGTGATTTACTCGTTTATGTTAATAAGTTACAACTTAAGTTAGCATCTGAAAGATTACCTAACTGTTTGAACAATCTCTAATTGAAATGTAATGCTTTATTTTACAAGTGCTATTTTTTCATGAACCTATTATATGTAAAAACATCCCTGGAATAGTTCCTGGTAATGGCTCGAAGTCATTTCTAATCTTGAATGTAAGTAAAATGATGTGGGAAATGCTCAATACGTGTCCAATTTACAGGTTGGAAGAAAGCCATATGTATTCCTAGGCATGCCTTTGGCGATCAGTATCGAGCCTGATACAGTTGTCAAAGGGCCATGAAAACTTGAAATGGTTTTTAGTAAGTAAATCTCAACATTCTAGATCATATGATTGTGCTGGTGAAGTAATTTCCCCTTGAATATGGTTTTCTGCTTCGCATCTATCTGTTTGTAATGCTAAGTCCCAGAAGGAGTCTCCCCTATTGCACTTGATGTCTACAATTTCAAGGGGCCTGGTGTGGCCCTTTCTGTGTATAAATGCTGATGAGGTTTGTGTTACCACAGTGGGCATCGCATACCTTTTTGTTCATTTAGGCAAATGTGCAGATAAACTTTACTAACAAAACCTTGGTTTTTTTGTAGTCTATTCCAGAGTTTGCCGACTTGTCAATGTCGTTGGCTCTTTCCAAGAAGTGGCCACTACACTTAAGCACCAAAAACACTATTATGAAAAAATAGTGAAGTACGATGGCAGGTAAATTTACCTTTGTTGGAAGAATTATTCAACATTCAACTATCAATTCTATATCATTTAGTTCTATAAGGAAATTATTACAAATGTTGAGTTATTTGACTGCCCCAGGTTTAAGGACATATTTGAGGAGGTTTAGGACGAGACGTGGAAGTATAAGTTTGAAGACAATTCTACATGGTTTGTATTATCATGAGGACCTTGACGTTGGAATATA
This sequence comes from Malus domestica, assembly GCF_042453785.1. NCBI lineage: Eukaryota > Viridiplantae > Streptophyta > Magnoliopsida > Rosales > Rosaceae > Malus > Malus domestica. Next base: position 10,873,326 of record NC_091673.1, read on the forward strand.
GAACCTATTAACGTTTTGATCATGTATATATGTTTCATTACTGTAAGTGAAATACATTCTTTGATATCTAAGTGTTTCTCATTTTGTGAATTATGAATTTTATCAGTTTGGATTTTATTTTAGTTTGAAATATGTAGTAACATTTCACATGAAACAATAATGTGATTGTGGCGTCCCATTTGACGCCCAATATTTTTTTTTATACCTGGTGCCAATTATTTGCGACGCGTTACTTGCTGTCGCAAACCCCGTAGCAAATAGTATTTGCGACGCGCTAAAAACGTCACATATAATCGACCAACAATTACGACGCCTATGTATTGCGACGCGTCATTGGCCGTCGCAAGCTCGTCGTAAAAGGCTTGTTGCGACGCTTTTTGCTGTTTTTGCGACACGTTTTGACCGTCGCAAAAGGCCTTTTTTTTGTAGTGGTTGGTCGTAGCGAAAGATTTTAGGGTTTAATTCGTTTTGTGATTCGGGTAGCCCAATCAGTCGTCCTCACGGTCCATTTTCTGAAAACATTTGAGTGTTTCTTAAAAAATGTGCTGAACTTGAAGACTGTAGTGTTCGGGGCATGCCCATTTGGTGCACTCTTGAAATGTTGAAACTCATGTTGAACTTCTAGTATTTAGCAGAAAGCAACTGAATGTTTTCAGCAACATGACAATAAACCGTATATAGACAACAATTTAATTTGTTTAGTGTCATCCAGTTCTATCTTTTATTAAAAGTTTGTAACCAACTCTATTTGCATGTTTTACCCTTGTGGAAACAGACTCTTCGCAACGTAACAGTAAAGCTGTTTACGATAAATTGTACTGGTCGAATGGATGACAACACGCTCTTTACTTGTTTGAGGTAAAGTGTTCTTCAAAAAAACAAAAAGAGCTTTCCCGTGGGTCAAGTGAAGCCTACTGCTTAAGATATGGTAAGCCAAAAGCGGACAATATCTTGCTATGGCACATCCGATCTAGGATGTGACATAGACAATTGAATCGGGTGACAGTGAAGAACCGTTATCCTTTACCTCAGATCGATGACCTATTCGACCAGTTGAAGGGTGCACATGTATTCTCTAAGATCTATCTTTGCTCAGGTTATCATCAATTACTTATCCGTGAAGATGTGACGAAGACTGCATTCCGCACTAGGTATGGACACTATGAGTTCCGTGTCCTGCCTTTTGGATTAACAAATGAACCTACAACATTTATGGATTTGATGAACAAAGTCTTCATACCGTATCTGGATCGGTTTGTGATTGTGTTTATTGAAGACATTCTAATTTATTCCAAAAATGTTGCTGAGCACAAGAAGCATCTGTGGGTGGTGCTGGAAAGGTTAAGAAGAATCAGTTGTATCCTAAGTTCAGTAAATGTCAGTTTTGGCTTACCCAGATTAGTTTTCTCGGACATGTAGTGTGTGCTGAGGGAATTAGTATGGACCCTCAAAAGGTTTCAGCAGTGTCTACTTGGGAGCAACCGAGAAACATTACTAAAGTGAGAAGTTTTCTAGGTCTGGTTAGCTATTACAGATGTTTTGTACAAGACTTCTGGGTAATCTCCCTGCCTCTTACTAAGTTGACTCGTAAGGGGGTCAAGTTCGAGTGGGATGAGATTTGTGAACAGAGTTTTCAGGAGTTTAAACGGGAATCACGAAAAAAACTACCCTACTCATGATCTGGAGTTTGGAGCAGTAGTTTTTGCCCTAAAGACCTGGAGACACTACTTGTACGGCGAAAAGTGCCGCATCTTCACTGATCGCAAGAGCCTAAAACATGTCTTCACTAAGGAGGATTTTAATTTAAGGCAGAGAAGATGGATGGAACTCATCAGTGATTATGACTGCACTATCAAATATCATCATGGACATTCCAATTTCGTACCGCTTTATGATGATGGAGTATCTGTGAGTGGACCCCTTCTAAATTGCAAGTTTTAAATAGTAGAAATGCATATATGAAAAGCAGGATTTATTGATTACGTTTTATGAAACGTTTTATAAGATATTATGCTTACTTAGAATATTTTGGAATACCATATATTCTATCGAACCCATGTTCTTTGTAGGGTTTTTGATAAATGACGATATACTATTTAGAACATGTTTTCACACCCTTCTTTATAGTATAGATGATGGATGACTTTATACTATGAAAATGCTTTTGAAATATATGTACCTATGTTTTAGAAAGACTATGTTTTATAAAGACTATGTTCAATGCTTTTGTGTGTATCTAGTGGTCACTGTATTGCCTTCGGGGCGGGCGCTGTTTTGTGCACATCAAAGATACTTACAACGCCATTCTCTTCTTTCTCTTCTTTCACATAATTGACCTTCTCATCAAGTCTGATGTTTGGAGCTCTACATTCCTAAGCATAATGCCCGAACTTTGAGAATTATAACATTGAACTTGAGATTTTCATACCTTAAGTTTGAGCATCCTCTTCCATGACCTTTTGTTAAGCTTTCTCTTTTTTCGTAGTTGTTATGGTTGTTGAAGTTCCAACCACGTCCACGCCCATGTTCACGTTCGCGACCTCGGCCACGACTTCTTCTGTACTGGCTTCTCTCGTTGTTGAAGCTTTCTTCTTTCTTCTTTGGCTAGACATGCGTCTTGGGGAGCTGCTCATCATTTCCTTGCCTCTTCTTATGTTTCTCTTCATATGCTTGTAGCGAACCCATTAATTGCTCTATACTAATTTTTTCCAAGTTTTTAGTTTCTTCAATTGTCACGACAATGTGCTTGAACTTGGGGTCCAACGAGCGTAGTATCTTCTCCATAATTCTAACATCTTCTAACTTTTCTCCGTTTCTTTTAATTGATTGGAAACAGCTAAGACTCTTGAGAAATAATCAGAGATTGATTCAGACCCTTTCATTTGTAGAGATTCAAACTCACCTCTTAATACTTGAAGACGAACCTTTTTCACTTGTTCGGCTCCTTTGTAAGAGGTTTGAAGCTTCTCCCATGCTTGCTTGGCAGAGGTTGCACTCGAGACCTTCTCAAAGCCATTATCATATAATGCTTGGTAGATGAGGTAGAGAGCCTTCTTGTCTCTCTTTCTTGAATCTTTCAAACTCTCATTTTGGGGTTGGGACAGAGTAGCTTCATCTTCTGGCTCAATGTAGCCTTTCCCCATGACTTCCCATACATCATGTGCTCCCAAAAGGGCCTTCATTTTGATACTCCAATTATCGAAGTTGTTGTTGTCGAGCACTGGAACTTGGAAGGCTGCCATAGTGTTGCTAGCCATAGCTTTGGTACCACTTTGTTGGGGTTTAAAAATGCTTCACTACTTTGGAGATGTTTATCTCACAAAGAAGAGTATGACGCAATGGAATTTGATAGGCAAGAGAAAGAAAAAACACTCAAAGTATTACACAATTTTTATTCTCACACAAACTTAGTACAAGAGGAAACACTCACTCTTAGAAGCTTTGTTAGTTCTTCTCACTTCTTACTCCTCACTTCACTCTTTTTCTCACTCCTCTCTTGGTTGTTACATCACATAGCTTAGCACCTCACCTATTTATAGGCAAGGTTTGCCAACTTTGGCATTGCTAGAACTTTCTAGCTAATGCTTAACAACCACACATTTTTACAAGATTCAAGATCTTTCCACAAAAAGCCTTAGATATTTATGCATGCATTCCACCAACTTGAACTTTGCTAGAACTCTGTAGCATGTGCATGGACCTTTCTTTGTGTATGGGCTGGATCAATTGTCTTGGGTCAAGAAAAGATTACAATTCAACACGGATATCTCATGGAAGAGGTGTATTTGGAGCGGACATTTTTGTTTGTAAAGAAAGAAGAATAGGAAATGGAGAGCGTCTATCAATGATCAAGGATGCTGTTAAGTGCAAGTATGTTTGGAAGGTTGAGCAATTTTCAATGTTAGATGCTGAGAGTTAATACTCACAACTCTTAATTGCTGAAGACCAGAAATCGTATCTCCAATAGGTTTTCAATTTACTCTCTTATCAATACCTTTTCTTTGCTGAAGTCAATTTTTAGCTAACTGAAAAGAGATGGATATACTTTAAGAGGTTTGAACTACATATGCAATTTGTACATACATAATGTTTACATTATCCCTTAAGGTGTCAAGTTGTAGTTTTCCTTATAATGTAAAAAACTGCTCATTTTTATTAAACTTGAAAGGTTAATGGAATCTTGAAATGTTCTCATATACCTCTTCTAATGGTCGCTGGAGGAAGATTCAGCTCTGTCCGAAAGGAAATTATGATGGGAAGGGTACTCATATTTCACTTTACTTGGAATTGGATGGTTCAGAAGACCTTCGTGATTCTAAAGTGTTTGCTGAGTTTTCCCTGCGCATTGTAGATAAATCCCTTCCTTGAACAAGTCTTCTGAAGGTAAATTTGTCCTCTTTCAAGTTTAATTATGTATATAGTCCCATATAACATGAGGATTTATTCCGTGCCCGTGTAGCTAGCCGCTGGTTCAGTGCCGCAGATTAAAGTTTTGGTTGGTCTTGTTTCATTCCACTGGACACTTTCAAACATGCAGGCAAGGGGTTTTTGTTGAATGACACTTGCATAGTGGAGGCCAATGTCATTGTCCTCGGAGCTGCAAAAGCACTGCAGTCTGCTTGTCTTCAGTTTCAATGTTGCTAAAATGATGTTAACTGACTTATGAATATGAATGAAAGTTCTGCGTCCACGATATGGTTTGTACTAAATGTGGCGCTTCTATAGAACCCTAGAGCAGCAATCCTTTCCCACCAGATGACTTGTGGTTGAAAGGCATTTTTATCTTTGGATTTATGTTGGGCTCAAGTTTGTGCATTTGTTTCAAAAATGATTGAAATGCATTTTTTGCTCAAAAATATGGTTGAACGCCAAATATATCGAGTCTTGACCAGTAATGTCATACGACTAACATCTCTTGTCTATAGCCGAAACTTTGTTTTGCTTGTGTAATCTTAACTTCCTGCTAAACCGTAAACATTGTTCAGTTTAATAAGAAATAAAATTGCAGAATATGTGTTTTGAAGCACCTAAAGCCAGGTGATGGATACATTTTCAATGAAAAAAGGCAACCTTTTGAAGCAAAGCATGACGGTTCTATCCTTTTTTTTTCTTCACAAACAATAGCGTTGCTAGGTTCAATTGTTAGTGTTCAGGGGGAGGGGATGGGTAGAGATCAAACCCGCACCAAGGTGCATAGGCATGATTGCTTTCCGCCACTGCAGTAAAGCATCATCTGCAACATTTATATCCTTTAAAGCTTTCTAGTTAGGAATAACACCTATATTTTTCCTTACAAGCAGGTGATGGATACCTTTCAAATGAAACAATGGCAACCCTTTTGAAGCAAAGCATAACATTTCTATCCTAAAAAGCTTTCAAGTTAGGAATAATACCTTTAATTTTTCCTTATAAGCAGGAAAACATATTTGGTTCTAGAACAGAAAACCTGGTTGAATCCTTTGTAACTTGTATTGAATTATTGGAAAATCAAGTTTGTTGATATGACGAGTCTCAACTTCGATGACCAAGATGGTAAGATACTTTACATGTTTGCTTGAGTGTGTTGAAGTTGGAAATTGGTACCTAATGTACACGTTTCTTTTCAGGGATACTGAGAACTATTTCGGATGCACCACCAATCCATTACACAGTAAAACTACAATCGATTTCGTTGCTCACCAAACATAACTTGGAGAAATATGAATCTGGGGACTTTGAAGCCGGAGTATACAAATGGTACAATCCTTTCTCTCTATTTCTGAGCATAGGTTCTTATTGTTCCTTTTCTCATAAGCTTTGCGTTAATTGCTAGTGTTTACTTCTTTTTTTGGAGCTGCGTTGGAGTACTATAAATTGTTGTTTTGCTGCAGGAAACTGGTTTTCTATCCGAATGGAAACAAGAACAGGAATGTGAAAGAGCACATCTCTCTCTACTTGGTAATGTCTGGAGCAACTGCTCCCCATATTTCTTCGGAAGTGTATGCTGTTTTCAGGTTGTTTATTCTCGATCAGAACAACGGCAATTACTTCGTTCTTCAAGGTACCATTTCTTTCTTTTAACTCAACGAATAAAAAGGGCTTATAGTTCTCATATTTGTGAAGCGTCGTCTCATTTTCCAATCTTTTTAAAATATGCATTGCTCAGAACCAAAGGAAAGGCGGTTTCATGGGATGAAACTCGATTGGGGATTCGATCAATTTCTCTCCCACAAAGCTTTCACTCAAGCTTCAAATGGATTTCTCATAGATGACACTTGTGTTTTGGGAGCAGAGGTCTTTGTTTCTAAAGAGAGAAGCAAAGGCAAAGGAGAGTGTCTATCATTGGTAAGCAAAGGCAAAGGAGAGTGTCTATCATTGGTAAAGGATCCTATTATGTACAAGAATACTTGGAGGATTGACAACGTATCAAAGCTAGATGCGGAATCCTACGACTCAAAAACATTCATTGCAGGAGACCAAAAATGGTATATAACACTAAACTTGTCAGACTTCGCTCTTGGTATAAGAAATTTCTCTTGAAGATATCGAAAACTTAAGCACAGTTTATCTGAAAGTGTTGTAAATGTGATAGTGGTTGTTGCAGGAAGATGCAGCTCTATCCCAAGGGAAAGGGCAATGGAGTTGGAACCCATCTTGCTTTTTTTCTGGCGTTAGTCGAACCAAAATCTCTTCCTCCTGGCTGTCAAATATATGCAGAGTTTATTTTACGGATCCTAGACCAGAAGTATGGCCAGTACCATATCTCTAGTAAAGGTAAAGATTTTGCCTAATCCTACTGCTACATAATAATACGAGCAAAAAGGATTAGAACATCTAACAAACATTCAATTAAGGGTGGTTTTATTGCCGCCATCATGCTAAAATTCCCACCATGAACTACGATGAGACTCTAGTTCTTGGAGGTCTTTGAGTTGTGATGGCATACCATGTTGGTGATACTTACTGTTGAACCTACGTTCAGTGGAAAGCCAATATCGAGAATTTCTTATTGCAACCTACTGAAAATGTTCACAATTAGTCAGTAGTGAAAGATTTTAGGGTTTAATTCGTTTTGGGATTCAGGTAGCCCAATCAGTCATCCTCACAGTCCATTTTCTGAAAACATTCGAGTGTTTCTTCAAGAATGTACTGAACTTGAAGACTGCAGTGTCCGGGGCATTCCCATTTGGTGCACTCTTGAAATGTTGAAACTCATGTTGAACTTCTAGTATTTAGCATAAAGTAATTGAATGTTTTCAGCAACATGACAATAAACCGTATATAGACAACAATTTAATATGTTTAGTGTCATCCAGTTCTATCTTTTATTAAAAGTTTGTAACCAACTCTATTTGCATGTTTTACCCTTGTGGAAATAGACTCTTTGCAACGTAAGAGTAAAGCTGTTTATGATAGATATTCCTTCCCGGAGAGTCCTGTTAGCTTGGAGTCACCCTTTTACCCTTTTTTCCAATATACTATTGAACTGAGAATCCTTTTTGTTGATTGCAGCAAATCACTGGTTCAGTGTCTCAAATTCGATGAAGGGATGGATGAGATTTACTACTCTGGGATCATTCAACCAGACACACATTGTGTTGAATGATACTTGCATTGTGGAGGCAGACGTCACTATCCATGGAATTATTGATGTACTGTAGCCAAATAGTATAATAGTACAAAATTCCTGCTATGTGAAACTTTGGGGGTGTAAAATAGTAAAGCTAGTCGAATAAGGTGTTAAAAACACATTCATTTCACTTGTGAATACCATTGTATCGTTTGTGACTACATGGTGAATAAATACATCATTGTCTGCTCTTCGTATACCCTTCTTTGACTACTACAAAATGGAGTTATTGTGTCATAGGTGATGTCGCTTTAATATAATATAATGGCGGACAAGACATTTACGACACCTACTGAACATGACGTCGGATTTACTGTCGCTTGTAAGCATCATAAACTGTCTATGTCGCTTTTAACCTACATAAACATTTAATGTCACTTATAATAACCGGCATACATTTTAATAATTTTTAAATAATGGTGTCGCTTTAAAAAAATAGTGTCGCTTTTAAGCGACATAAAGTATTGGTGTCGCTTTGAACCAATGCAATGTTTTCTTATTTCCACGCAACTTGCAATCACTATCATGTCTATTAGGCTTGCTTCGGTTTGAACCGAGGCATAATTTTCTTATTTCGACTCCATTTTCATCAAGTCTATCAGGCTCACGTCGGTTTTAACCGACACATTTTTTTCCTATTTCGACACCACTTGCCTTTTAGTAAGTGTGTCAGACTACTTGACTTAGTGTCGGTTTTAACCGACGTGAAGTCCAAATATTTCGATGCCAAGTGCGTTTCAATCAGTGTGTCAGAGAAAAGCAGCAATAGAGCTCAATATATTGGGGTAACAATGTAGTCCTTATTTCTCATCTCTAAACCCTTTTTGAAAACCTGTATTTACGTAATTTTTTTACAAAATTTCTTCTTCTTGAAATGGGCAGTGGCCGAAAGGGCAATATTCCCCAGAGGGTTCCTCTCCCCCCCTCCTGTGTATGGAGCATCATCTTTTAGCAGCTCAAAAACTTCCCGTGCTACCAGTTTCAGTTTGCCATCTTTCACGAACCCTTCCCATACCAGTTACGAGCCAAGTGTTCCTTCTTATTATGGAGATAGCAGTTCCGTCGGTACAGCTCCACCTACTCCCAACTCAACCTATGATAATCATGTATGCAAACTTCTCAGTTGCCACCTCTAAATACTGTTTTGATGGGTTTGTAGCGCTCTTGAGGGTTAACAGTTTATATGGTGATGAACAGGTTTGCTGTTAGACCCCACATCGCTTAAGGGAGTGGATCTTCTATGCCTTATATGTACATACCCACCTCTTATAGCACGAGGCATTTTGGAGACTCACTAGCTTCGGGTTCCATAGGAACTTTAAAGTTAAACGAGAAAAAGGCCACAGCATTCCCAGGATGGGTGACCCCTCGGGAAGTTCTCGTGTGAGTTCCTAGAAACAAAACTATGATGGCATGGTTGGGGTCCAAAGCGGACAATATCGTGCTACGGCGGAGTAGAGCCTAGGATGTGATGGGGGCTAGGTTGGGATGTGACATTTGCCCCATTTGCCTTACGAATCCGAAAGACATGGCCTTTGGTTGCGGGCATCAAGTACATTTTTGAACTATAGTTTCAAGATGAGTTGAGACGATCATATTTTTAGTACCGTGTTCTTAGTGTTATGTTTTCGGTGCAGACATGCTGCAAATGCAGACAAGATCTTCAGTCGTGCCCAATATGCCGAAGTGCAATCCAAACCCGGATAAAACTGTATTAACGACTATGTGCTTTCATGCCGGAGTTGGCTGACATTTTGTGTATTTGTTTATTTTTTCAATCACATTCTTTGTAATCCATTGCTTCAGGTGGTCAGGAGGTTACTAGGTTTGGTAAATGGTTGGTCAAATCCAGCGTATGGTGATGATGATCCTTTTTTTTTTTTTGGTTGTTTAAGAAGAAAATGAAAAAGAAGTGAAGAGCTAGCCTCAAAGAAGTGAAGTTTTGGTGATTTTATGGACAACATCATAATTATTTTATTTATGGAGATGTTAGTTAATGTCGGTTACGACCGACAATAGATCTACTATTTTATTTATTTAACTTACGTGATGTCGGTTTGGACTGACAGTAAGTGTGATATTTTTATTGTGTATTTGTTACTTAAGGTCGGTTTTGACTGCTATCATATCAGATTTTCATGTCGCTTATAAGCGACGTAAGAGCCGATGTCGCTTTTAAGCGACGCTGTTGTTCATTTTTATTTGGGATACTTTGGATGCGGTCCCTAATCCTTAACATTATTTGATTAAAATCTTAATGGTATTCAAAGTTTGATCAAAGTCCATTGACTTTGTACACCTCATTATATTACTATTAATATTTATATTTTTATAGTTTTGACATTAATTGTTTGATATTTTATGAGATTCAAAATCATATAAATTTAAAATCCCTCATTATAATACTATTAGAAACGGTTACAATAAAAAGAGTTCAAACATTTTGATTGAATAAATGGATAAAAACTATGTAAAAATAAGAAATAATAAATGGCAAAAGAATGTATCCATAGTGTTAAAAAAATTGGTACATTTTACAAAAAAATTGGTACATTTCACATATGACAAAGTGGTACATTAATAAAGAAGAATGGGTACATTATAAATAAATTAGGGTATATATAAAAGATTAAAAAATTATGAGTACAAATGAATTTTCAAAAAATATAGGCCCTAAAAGAATTTAAAACATGGGTACAAAATAAAACTAAAAAGAAAATACTACAAATTTTAAAAAAATGTTGCAAATTAAAAGTGAGTACAAACTAAAAATATAAATATATGATACAAAGTTTAGGCATAAAACATAAATATACCATATGTAATTTTTCTTTTATCATTGATTAAATATACAATGTCACGTGACGGTATACACATGGGTACAAACACAAATAAAACTTAAAAAAAAGATGGGCACAAAAAGAAACTAATATATGGGTACAAATAAAAAATGAAAAGAAAATTGGTACAAATTAAAACATATTTGCAAATTAAAAATAGGTACAAACTAAAAATAAAAATATATGATTAAGAATTTAGCCATAAATATAAATATACTAATTGTAACATTTTTAACACTAAAGGAATATATTTAAAAATAAAAATATTTTATTATTCAAATAATTAATGATGTTATTAATACCTAAGGACCTTGATAAAAAAATTAAAAATGTTTAATCAATGGAGTAACAAAAAGAAGGATGTGAAGCTAATATCTCATTTTTATTTTATATTACTTTGCTTCTTGGTGGCGGATTAAGGGGGCTAAGCGACATCATTACCCTTTTGGTGATGGTAGTATTGGTGTCGGTTCCTCTATTCGACATTGCATGATTTAATGTCAGATTTTTACCAAAAATCCGACAGTAATTGGTGTTTCTTGTTGGTTTTACACCGCCAGTGATATCCTCTTTTGTAGTAGTGTTTGTTTTCGGTTTCATTTTTCCTTCCATGGTGCTCGAGAGCATAGAATACTCCAGACTTTTTAACCTTTAGATTTTAATTTCTTTATTTTTAAACAAAGATCTGAACGGTTAAAGCACACGCAGTATCCCATACTCTGGGACATCGCAGAAAATCCTTTCTTTTTTCGTTGAACTTCGATTTGGTTGTTTACAGAGGAAAAGATTGGAAATATATTGGGACATGAAAGATAAATGAGACAATACTGAATTGGAAAATGTTGCATTTAATAAAAGTTGTGAACTTTACAGAATTCACAATGAATCAAATATACAAAGAACATGATAATACAGAGTGAAGCGGGCCTCACATGCCTGTTCTGATAGGGACGAGGCGATTAGATAATTAGGGGAGGAGATGGCAAGATTAGCCAAAGGTTTTCTCGCTGCTGTAACACATCCAGGAAACGGTCATCCTCCTTGTAAGTTTCATAGATGGAATCCAAGCGACTGGCCGTAAAGAAATACACATAATAAAGTGTTAAAGTGACTCCGAAAACATGATTCATGCGCGAAATTGTACTGGTCGAATGGATGACAACACGCTCTTTACCTGTTTGAGGTAAAGTGTTCTTCACATAAACAAAAAGAGCGTTCCTTGGGGTCAAGTGAAGCCTACTGCTTAAGATATGGATAAACTGTCCGACAGACATATCCCTAGGAACTAGGAATTTAGAAGAAACAAGGAAACACGGGATAGAGGTTATTCTCCTTAAAGTGAGAATGCATAAACAAGCAGCTAAAATTGACTGAGGATCCTCTCCGGATCCTCTTTGTGAGAATTTCGGGGACCCTCAAATCATATTTGTTCATCGTACATCGTGTGGTCAGTTTTCGTTAGATACTGTTTATATTTAATTTTAAATAAAAGTATTAAAATAATTTCTAACAGTACGATATACGATGAACAGACACGATTTGAGGATCCCCACAAAGAGGATCCGGAGAGGATCGTCGTTCACTAAGGGTTAGTTTGGTATTGCTGTGCTTTGAAAAAAAGCTGCTGTGAGAATAAGCGGCTGTGCTGTGAGAATAAGCAGCACTCCCAAACCACCCCTAAAATTGTCCAAGAAGTAAAACATTGGGATTATACAAAGCTGCAGATAAAGGAAATTCATCCAAGCAAAAAAGATCCTCAGAACACAGAGCGAGTAACAGAAGCCAAGCTCTCTGTTATACAAGAACGAAGAGTTATATATTCAGGATTCCTATAATTATGTCACATAAACCAGGAAGAAGGACCTAGAGACGGAAACTTTACTGACCTATAAGAATATCGAAATTCTTATATCCTAGAAAGTTTCATTTACAAATGTCGATGTGAAATTGTAAAACTAGGGTGCCATATTGCATTCAAGTTTGTTCTTGACATAGGAAAGATTGACCTTGTAGAAAATGAAGAGAACTGTGACAACTAAAACATACTTTTTCTTTTCCATTTCAGGCAGGTCTATCCAGGAATATCTTTCAATGTTCCCCTGCAGAAAGACATAAAAAGAACACCCTAATCAGTTTTGACATCTTATCCACCCTCTCAAAAATGCTTCCAATCAAGTCTAACCGTGTCGCTTGTACTTAAATTAAGCCACTTTATGATTGCACATGTGAGGTTATACGATAAAATCTTCCTAAAATAATCAATTCTTCCCGAGTGTATCAGATCTGTACACGAAATGCAATGAAAAAAACATCGATCAATGATACACAATTCTTCGAGGTGATAATGGGAACCATCATGTTAAAACTTAAATTTATTTCCGTGTTTTGAAAGTTTTGAACAAAAAAAAAAGAATTGCCTGAAAGTGAATATCAAACCACATAAGATAATAACAACTTCAGAAAGAAAATGTCGAAGATTCTTCACATACGTAATCCACATGAATTAAAAATTGACCTTCTTTCGCCACACAAACCAAAAATTTGTCATTTCAAAGCATGCATCCATCAAAATCTCTCAGCCACTAAAACGTTATCACCTCTCAATAGGGTCAATGTCAAATTGTAATAGAATAATAATTAAATCTTTAACAAATATTAAGCAACAGAAATGCGTGAATAAATTAAACAAATTAAGAAATTCTAATCAACCAAAAGATCATAAACAAGGATAAATTTCCATATTTCCAAATTCCAAGTGCATTATTAAATTCCCAGTATAATGGCACTTCCAAAAACAAAAATCACTGAAAAAAAAACAAAAAAAAAACCTCACCGGAACTCGATCTGGGTAGTTTGCAATTATATATATATTTTTATTCTTCAAGTCGTTCATCAAAAAAAAAAAAAAAAAACCCAATAATTAGCACCAAAAAAAACAATATTTTGCAATTATATTTTGTTTGGTCACAGAAAACTAGTGCTGTACCCAAATGGAAACAAGACGAGACGAGAAATGTGGCAGGCCAAATCTCTCCTGACTGGTTGGGAAGTTTATGTTGATATCAGGTTCTTTTTGCTTGATCAGAAGAAAGGATGTACTTGGCTTTTCAAGGTATTGCATCGTCATGTTTATTTCATCTAGTGGAGTGACAACTCGTTCTTTTTCATATTTTCTTAGTCTTGCTTTTAATTTGCTGATCCATTTTCATGTTGCATTTCTTAACTAGACGTCAATGAAAAGGAAAAGTGTTTTCATGGGATTATGCCTTATTCGGGTTTTGATCAATTCATCCCTCTTAAAGCGTTTACTAATGCTTCCAACGGATATCTCATGGAAGACATGTATTTGGAGCGGACATTTTTGTTTGTAAAGAAAGAAGAATAGGAAATGGAGAGCGTCTATCAATGATCAAGGATGCTGTTAAGTGCAAGCATGTTTGGAAGGTTGAGAACTTTTCAATGTTAGATGTTGAGAGTTACTACTCACAACTCTTAATTGCTGAAGACCTGAAATCGTGACACACCCCAACCCCGATGTCCGGAGGACAACGGAATGGCCACGTGTTGGCCGACATCCAAGTGTGACGTAAGCCATTTAATGAATGCATATGCCGAGAAGAAGTTTGTGACATTCAATCGGCCTGGACGACCGTCAGTCACATTTCAAGGTGAGCGACGAATCCTTCCTAACAGTATCATTTCTGCTATCCATGCGACTAAATTGATGCATAAAGGATGTGTGGGATTTTTAGCCCATGTAGTTACGAGGTGGGCATATACATATAAGGCACATCACCCTCTCTCCGTTGGTCAATGTGGGATGTTACAATCCACCCAGAATGGCTCTAATACCATTCTGTCACATCCCAAACCGGCTCTGCCGTAGCACGATATTGTCCGTTTTGGGTTCACCATTCCCTCATGGTTTTGCTTTTGGGAACTCACATGAGAACTTCCCATTGGGTCGTCTATCCTGGGAATGCTCTCGCCCGAACTCACTTAACTACGGAGTTCCCATGGGATCCGTAGCCAGTGAATCTCCAAAAGGCTGCATGCTATAGGAGGTGGGCATGTACATATAAGGTATATCACCCCCTCTCTATTGGTCAATGTGAGATGTTACAATACCAACGGAGAGAGGGTGATGTGCCTTATATGTACATGTCCACCTCCTATAACGTGAGGCATTTTGGGAAATCACTGGTCCATCGGAACTTCGAAGTTAAGCGAGTTCGGACGAGAGTAATCCTAGGATGGGTGACCCATTGGGAAATTCTCGCACGAGTTCCCAAAAACAAAACCGTAAGGGCGTGACCCAAAGCGCACAATATCATGCTACGGCGGAGTCGGTCTGGGATGTGACATAAACAGTTGAATCGGGTGACGGTGAAGAATCGTTATCCTCTACCTCGGATCGATGACATGTTCGACCAACTGAAAGGTGCATAGGTATTCTCTAAGATCGATCTTCGCTTAGGTTATCATCAATTACTGATCTGTGAAGAAGATGTGCCGAAGACTGCATTCCACACTAGGTATGGACACTACGAGTTCCGTGTCATGCCTTTTGGATTAACAAATGCACCTGCAGCATTTATGGATTTGATGAACATAGTCTTTAGACCGTATCTGGATCGGTTTGTGATTGTGTTTATTGAAGACATTCTAATTTATTCCAAAAGTGTTGCCAAGCACAAGAAACATCTGAGGATGGTGCTGGAAAGCCTAAGAATCAATCAGCTGTATGCTAAGTTCAGTAAATGTCAGTTTTGGCTTAACCAGATTAGTTTTCTTGGACATGTAGTGTCTGCTGAGGGAATTAGTGTGGACCCTCAAAAGGTTTCAACAGTGTCTACTTGGGAGCAACTGAGAAACGTTACTGAAGTGAGAAGTTTTCTAGGTCTAGTTGGCTATTAAAGATGTTTTGTATAGGACTTCTCAACAATTGCCTTGCCTTTTACTAAGTTAACTCGTAAGGGGGTCAAGTTCGAATGGGATGAGAATTGTGAACAGAGTTTCCAGGAGCTTAAACGGCGTTTTACTCAAGCTCCCGTCCTTGCTCTTCCAAACGATGGTGATGAGTTTGAGATTTACATTGATGCATCTCTGTCAGGTTTGGGTTGGGTTCTGATCCAGCATGGGAAGGTTATCGCCTATGCTTTTAGACAACTCAAGAATCACAAAAGAAATTATCCTACTCATGATCTGGAGCTCGGAGCAGTAGTTTTTGCCCTAAAGATCTGGAGACACTATTTGTACGGCGAAAAGTGCCGCATCTTCACTGATCACAAGAGCCTAAAACATGTCCTCACTAAGGAGGATTTGAATTTGAGGCAGAGAAGATGGATGGAACTCATCAGTGATTATGACTGCACTATCGAATATCATCCCGGACATTCCTATTTCGTACGGCTTTACGATGATGGAGTATCTGTGAGTGGACCCCTTCTAAATTGCATGTTTTAAATAGTAGAAATGCATACATGAAAAACATGATTTATTGATTATATTTTATGAAACGTTTTATAAGATATTCTGCTTACTTAAAATATTTTGGAATACCATATTTTCTATCAAACCCATGTTCTTTGTAGAGTTTCTGATGGATGACGATATACTATTTAGAACATGTTTTCACACCCTTCTTTATAGTATAGATGATGGATAACTTTATACTATAAAGATGCTTTTGAAATATATGTATCTATGTTTTAGAAAGACTATGTTCAATGGTTTTGTGCGTATCTAGTGGTCACTGTATTACCTTCAGGCGGGTGTGTGTAGGGCACTGTTCTATGCATATCAAAGATACTTACAACGCCATTCTCTTCTTTCTCTTCTTTCACATAATTGACCTTCGCATCAAGTGTGATGTTTGGAGCTCTACATTCCCAAGCATAATGTCCGAACTTTTGACAATTATAACATTGAACTTGAGATTTTTCATACCTTAAGTTTGAGCGACCTCTTCCACTACCTTTTGTTGAGCTTTCTCTTCTTTCGTAGTTGCTATGGTTGTTGAAGTTCCAACCACGTCCACGCCCATGTCCACATCCCCGACCTCGGCCACGACTTCTTCTATACTGGCTTCTCTCGTTGTCGAAGCTTTCTTCTTTCTTCTTTGGCTAGACATGTGTCTTAAGGAGCTGCTCATCATTTCCTTGCCTCTTCTTATGTTTCTCTTCATATGCTTGTAGCGAACCCATTAATTGCTCTATACTAATTTCTTCCAAGTTTTTAGTTTCTTCAATCGTCACGACAATGTGCTCGAACTTGGGGTCCAACGAGCGTAGTATCTTCTCCATAATTCTAACATCTTCTAACTTTTCTTTGTCTCTTAATTGATTGGAAACGGCTAAGACTCTTGAGAAATAATCAGAGATTGATTCAGACCCTTTCATTTGTAGAGATTCAAACTCACCTCTTAATACTTGAAGACGAACCTTTTTCACTTGTTCGGCTCCTTTGTAAGAGGTTTGAAGCTTCTCCCATGCTTGCTTGGCAGAGGTTGCACTCGAGACCTTCTCAAAGCCATTGTCATATAATGCTTGGCAGATGAGGTAGAGAGCCTTCTTGTGTCTCTTTCTTGAATCTTTCAAACTCACCTTCTAGGGTTGGGACATAGCAGCTTCATCTTTTGGCTCAGTGTAGCCTTTCTCCACAACTTCCTATACACCTTGTGCTCCCCAAAGGGCCTTCATTTTGATACTCCAATTATCGAAGTTGTTGTTGTCGAGCACTAGAACTTGGAAGACTGCCATAGCGTTGCTAGCCATAGCTATGGTACCACTTTGTTGGGGTTTAAAAATGCTTCACTACTTTGGAGATGTTTGTCTCACAAAGAAGAGTATGACGCAACGGAATTTGATAGGCAAGAGAAAGAAAAAACACTCAAAGTATTACACAATTTTTATTCTCACACAAACTTAGTACAAGAGGAAACACTCACTCTTAGAAGCTTTGTTAGTTCTTCTCACTTCTTACTCCTCACTTCACTCTTTTTCTCACTTCCTCTCTTAGTTGTTACATCACATAGCTTAGCACCTCACCTATTCATAGGCAAGGTTTGCCAACTTTGGCATTGCTAGAACTTTCTAGCTAAGGCTTAACAACAACACATTTTTACAAGATTCTAGATCTTTCTACAAAAGCCTTAGATATTTATGCATGCAGTCCACCAACTTGAACTTTGCTAGAACTCTGTAGCATGTGCATGGATCTTTCTTTGTGTATGGGCCGGATCAATTGTCTTGGGCCAAGACAAGGTTACAATTCAACACGGATATCTCATGGAAGACATGTATTTGGAGCTGACATTTTTGTTGGTAAAGAAAGAAGAAAAGGAAATGGAGATCGTCTATCAATGATCAAGGATGCTGTTAAGTGCAAGCATGTTTGGAAGGTTGGAAGGTTGAGAACTTTTCAATGTTAGATGCTCAGAGTTACTACTCACAACTCTTAATTGCTGAAGACCAGTAATCGTATCTCCAATAGCTTTTCAATTTTCTATCTTATCAATACCTTTTCTTTGCTGAAGTCAATTTTCAGCTAACTGAAAAGAGATGGATATACTTTAAGAGGTTTGAAGTACATATGCAATTTGTACGTACATAATGTTTACATTATCCCTTAAGGTGTCAAGTTGTAGTTTTGCTTCTAATGTAAAAAATTGCTCCTTTTTCTTAAACTTGAAAGGTTAATGGAATCTTGAAATGTTCTCATATACCTCTTCTGATGGTCGCTGGAGGAAGATTCAGCTCTGTCCGAAAGGAAATTATGATGAGAAGGGTACTCGTATTTCACTTTACTTGGAATTGGATGGTTCAGAAGACCTTCGTGATTCTAAAGTGTTTGCTGAGTTTTCCTTGCGCATTCTAGATAAATCCCTTCCTTGAACAAGTCTTCTGAAGGTAAATTTGTCCTATTTCAATGTTTAATTATGTATATAGTCTCATATAACATGAGGATTTATTCCGTGTCCATGTAGCTAGTCGCTGGTTCAGTGTCGCGGATTAAAGTTTTGGTTGGTCTTGTTTCATTCCACTGGACACTTTCAAACATGCAGGCAAGGGGTTTTTGTTGAATGATACTTGCATAGTGGAGGCCAATGTCACTGTCCTCGGAGCTGCAAAAGCACTGCAGTCTACTTGTCTTCAGTTTCAATGTTGCTAAAATGATGTTAACTGACTTATGAATATGAATGAAAGTTCTGCGTCCACGATATGGTTTGTACTAAATGTGGCGCTTCTATAGAACCCTAGAGCAGCAATCCTTTCCCACCAAATGACTTGTGGTTGAAAGGCATTTTTATCTTTGAATTTATGTTGGGCTCAAGTTTGTGCTTTTGTTTAAAAAATGATTGAAATGCATTTTTTGCTCAAAAATATGGTTGAGCGCCAAATATACCGAGTCTTGACTAGTAATGTCATACGACTAACATCTCTTGTCTATAGCCGAAACTTTGTTTTGTTTGTGTAATCTTAACCCTCTTGACAATGCTAAACTAGGGATGGGCAACGGTTATGGCGGGCGGGTAACTGCGGTTATTTACTCATAACCGTTAAAGTTTTTATCCGCATAACCATTTACCCGTTGGGTATTTACATAAACGGGTATACTCATACTCATAACTGTTTATAAACGGTTAACCATACCCATAACCGCATACCTATTTAACCATAATCGTGTACCTGTTTACTCTTTTTTTTTTCACCTGTCTACCTATTTTTTTAACAACTTGAAAATTAAAAAGAAATTTGTCATACTTTTCTTTTTCTAACAATTAAATATCGTTATAAATACATTTAACATGAATTTTTGTATTAACGGCAATATTATTTATGAATATATGGGATGTCTCCCAATTATTTGACCGTCAATCTATTACAAGAATCATGCATGGTCGTAGGTTAATTAATATTCTTGTATACATACATGCATACATACATACATACATATATATGTATGTAAGTATGCATCAGTCTGCTAATAAGCTAATTTGATAAATATTTTCATTTTTATTTAGAAACATATGTTCATCGATTCAAGCCATTTAATTGATTTCTAATTTTTGGAGAATATGTGTAAAATTGGACAATGTGTTTTGAAGCACCTAAAAGCAGGTGATGGATACATTTTCAATGAAAAAAGGCAACCCTTTGAAGCAAAGCATGACGGTTCTATTCTATCCCTTTTTTTTTTCCTTGACAAACAATAGCATTGCTAGGTTCAATTGTTAGTGTTCAGGGGAGATCAAACCCTCACCAAGGCACATAGGCATGATTGCTTTCCGCCATTGCGGTAAAGCATCATCTACAACATTTATATCCTTTAAAGCTTTCTAGTTAGGAATAACACCTATATTTTTCCTTACAAGCAGGTGATGGATACCTTTCAAATGAAACAATGGCAACCCTTTTGAAGCAAAGCATAACATTTCTATCCTTAAAAGCTTGCAAGTTAGGAATAATACACCTTTAATTTTTCCTTATAAGCAGGAAAACATATTTGGTTCTAGAACAGAAAACCCGATTGAATCCTTTGTAACTTGTATTGAATTATCGGAAAATCAAGTTTGTTGATATGACGAGTCTCAACTTCGATGACCAAGATGGTAAGATACTTTATCTGTTTGCTTGAGTGTGTTGAAGTTGGAAATTAGTAGCTAATGTACACGTTTCTTTTCAGGGATACTGAGAACTATTTCGGATGCACCACCAACCCATTACACAGTAAAAGTACAATCGATTTCGTTGCTCACCAAACACAACTTGGAGAAATATGAATCTGGGGACTTTGAAGCCGGAGGATACAAATGGTACAATCCTTTCTCTCTATTTCTGAGCATAGGTTCTTACTGTTCCTTTTCTCATAAGCTCTTGCGTTAATTGCTAGTGTTTTCTTATTTTTTTGGGAATATGAATCTAAGTACTATAAATTGATGTTTTGCTGCAGGAAACTGGTTTTCTATCCGAATGGAAACAAGAACAGGAATGTGAAAGAGCACATCTCTCTCTACTTGGTAATGTCTAGGGCAACTGCTCCCCAGATTTCTTCGGAAGTGTATGCTGTTTTCAGGTTGTTTATACTCGATCAGAACAACGGCAATTACTTCGTTCTTCAAGGTACCATTTCTTTCTTTTAACTCAACGAATAAAAAGGGCTTATAGTTCTCATATTTGTGAAGCGTCGTCTCATTTTCCAATCTTTTTTAAATATGCATTGCTCAGAACCAAAGGAAAGGCGGTTTCATGGGATGAAACTCGATTGGGGATTCGATCAATTTCTCTCCCACAAAGCTTTCACTCAAGCTTCAAATGGATTTCTCATAGATGACACTAGTGTGTTGGGAGCAGAGGTCTTTGTTTCTAAAGAGAGAAGCGAAGGCAAAGGAGAATGTCTATCAATGGTAAAGGATCCTGTTATGTACAAGAATACTTGGAGCATTGACAACGTATCAAAGCTAGATGCGGAATCCTACGACTCAAAAACATTCATTGTTGGAGACCAGAAATGGTATATAACACTAAACTTTTTAGACTTCGCTCTTGGTATAAGAAATTTCTCTCGAAGATATCGAAAACTTAAGCGCAGTTTATCTGAAAGTGTTGTAAATGTGATGGTGGTTGTTGCAGGAAGATGCAGCTCTATCCCAAGGGAAAGGGCAATGGTGTTGGAACCCATCTTGCTTTTTTTCTGGCGTTAGCCGAACCGAAATCTCTTCCTCCTGGTTGTCAAATATATGCAGAGTTTACCCTACGGATCCTAGATCAGCAGTATCGCCAGTATCATCTCTCCGGTAAAGGTAAAGATTTTGCCTAATCCTACTGCTACATAATCATACGAGCAAAAAGGATTAGAACATCTAACAAACATTCAAAATTTAAGGGTGGTTTTACTGCCGCCATCATGCTAAAATCCCACCACGAACTACGATGAGACTAGTTCTTGGAGGTGTTTTGAGTCGTGATGGCGTACCATGTTGGTGATACTTACTGTTGAACCTGCGTTCAGTGGAAAGCCAATATCAAGAATTTCTGATTGCAACCTACTGAAAATGTTCACAATTTTAGGTTTGTCATAGCAAAAGATTTTATGGTTTAATTCGTTTTGGGATTCGGGTAGCCCAATCAGTCATCCTCACTGTCCATTTTCTGAAAACATTTGAGTGTTTCTTCAAGAATGTGTTGAACTTGAAGACTGCAGTGTCCAGGGCATGCCCATTTGGTGCACTCTTGAAATGTTGAACTTCTAGTATTTAGCAGAAAGCAACTGAATGTTTTCAGCAACATGAGAATAAACCGTATATAGACAACAATTTAATTTGTTTAGTCTCATCTAGTTATATCTTTTATTAAAAATTTGTAGCCAACTCTATTTGCATGTTTTACCCTTATGGAAACAGACTCCTTGCAACGTAAGAGTAAAGCTGTTTACGATAGATGTTCCTTCCTGGAGAGTCCTGCTAGCTTGGAGTCACCCTTTTACCCTTTTTTCCAATATACTATTGAACTGATAATCCTTTTTGGTGATTGCAGCAAATCACTGGTTCAGTGCCTCAAATTCAGTGAGGGGATGGATGAGATTTACTTCTCTGGGATCATTCAACCAGTCATACATTGTGTTGAATGATACTTGCATTGTGGAGGCAGACGTCACTATCCATGGAATTACTGATGCACTGTAGCCAAATAGTAAAATAGTACAAAATTCATGCTGTGTGAAACTTTGGGGGTGTAAAATAGTAAAGACAGTCGAATGAGGTGTTAAAAACACATTCATTTCACTTGTGAATACCATTGTATCATTTGTGACTACGTGGTGAATAAATACATCATTGTCTGCTCTTCATATACCTTTCTTTGTTTTCGGTTTCATTTTTCCTTCCATGGTGCTCGAGAGCATAAAGTACTCCAGACTTTTTAATCGTTAGATTTTGATTTCTTTATTTTTAAACAAAGATCTAAACGGTTAAAGCACCTGAAGTATTGACACGCCCTGATCCCGATATTCCTCGAATACCAGGAAAGGCACGTGCTGGCCGACACCTGATGTCATGCCCCAATCTCGACATACTTCCAGGTTTGACACGTGACATCATCAAATACCCGTAACTCAACATACCCCGCCTCCGGAATATGTACAAAGTATAATTCAAGATCTAGATGTATAATATTTTTTCGTACACTTCATGACTGTATCTAACTTCTTCGTTAGACTGCCTACGTACCCTCAATAGGGATCAAGCCATTCATAGTTCAATTTCACTATAACTCGACATATAACACAGTCTGTTCAAGCCAAAATGCATAACATTCCTCAATCAAACATTTGGACTTAACAAACATGAATTATTATAATTCAAAATACATAACCACCCGCATGATAATCAATGTTTCTATTTCATCCATCATATAAATCATTATGTTTCAACATAAAATCGCTTTCATATCATGTAATATATCAAAGAATCAACACAGCACAATAGTATCCTCTAGTGCATTGATCACTGATCTAATCATGTTAATAACAATCATATTCAACATCCTTCCACAATCATCTCAAGTAACCCATTCCATGATATCAAGGAGGCACGATATTAACATTTAATTATGTTAATCAGTCAATCAGATCACACCTCAATGCACAAAATTAATAAAGGACTTCTACATAATTCCCTGCCTGGATTTCAAGTAATAACTTGATAATTCTAATTTATATTCATAAGATCTATTGTGGGTAAATCTCATTCACTCGAATCCAGGGAATAAGTCTAACTTATGGAAATGTGATACGCCGCGACTCTGATATTCCCCGAATACCAGGATAGACATGTGCTGGCCGACACCTGAGGGTGACGAAAGTCATTAATTGATACAAAAGCTAAGAATAAGAAATAAATAAGGGTTATAAATTTAAATACAATGAATTAAAAATTTAGAAACGTGTTCAGAGCATACAACTAAACCTAATCACTAAAAAGAATTAAGATAAAATTGAATGAATAAAGAAGTGGGTCATACATCGAGAGGATTCAAAGATGTTGCTGCGGAAGTGTCTTGACGCCGGGATTAGGTGCCTTGATCCTAAGTCCCTAATGGGGGCACAAAACAAAGGTGAGTGGACCAAGTTCATATATATATAATAATAATAAAACAGTTATCAATGTATTAACCCCCATAGTTTATATATAATGAAAACTACTAACATAATAAGTGATGGATTTAATCAAAGTTCTAGCATGCCAAAAATATCTCCAAAACCATATTGCGGAAATCAAAACAATAAACGTATCGTAGATCGTCTCGTAAGCGCGGTGTGCTGCTAGAAAGATCACTGAATAAATATATCTCTCGGCCCAATACCTGCTCCATGGTCTCTGCGCCCATAGCCAGAGATTACCACCTCCCAGCTCAATACTTGCTCCATGTCCCTCAACCCGTAGCTAGGGATTACCAACTTCTGGCCTAAATGCCAACACCAGATCCTCGCCCCAGGCGGCATAATGTCCTCTGGGTAAGCACAAATAGTTACGCCTCTTATAAATAACCACTTCATAATATAAAGTCATCCATCATCTATAGGGGTTTCTAAAACATGTTCTAGCATCCTATCGTCATCCATCAGATAGTCTACTAGATCATGATTTTTATTGAAAATATGATATATAAAAAAAAATATAGCTCAAAATAGGCTAACGTTTAATTCCTCACCAAAAACACGAGACGAAATCAACAAATTCAGTAAACAAGCTTAACATAAATCGAATCATAAATTCGTAGGCATGCTAATCATTTGTGCAATTAATTTATAAAATCATGTAATTTTAGAAGAGGTCTACTCACAGTACTTAGTTGCCAAAAGCTGCGCCACTAGTGAAGACGGAAACGTCACAATAATTGCCCCTAAGCACATAAATAGCACATTTAGTCAAACTCTACTTAAACAATTGAATTAGGGAAAACGGACATTGAAAATGGATTCAGAACGTCGAATTACCCTAAAAAAGGTCCCGAATGAAAACCCGAAATGTCAACCCTAAAATCAACGTTGACCGGGGGTCAACAGTCAAACTAGGTCAATTGGGTTTTAGGCTTGAATCCAGATTAGGGTTTAAGTTTAGGTTAAATAGGGTTAGGACCTATTGGGTTTTGGGTTTAGGGTCCTAAGGTTTTTGGTTAAAAAGGGTTAGGGTGAAAAGAGGTGGTTTGGGCTTAACCCCAAACCTACACTCACACCCACACCGGCCCATAAACACACCCACACGGCACATACATACACACCACACATGCACAACACACGCACACACACCACACATGCACAACACACGCACACACACCACACATGCACGGACACACACACACACACACACATACACCATACAACCCACACACACACCCAGCCCAAAACACACACACACGAGCCCAAAGGCCTCACAACCAAAAAGGGTTGGGCTCGACAGGGAAGGCCCAAAGGCCTTGGGTTTGGTGGGTCGCTGGACCCGATGGGAGAGAAAGCCGGAAATTGCACAACCTTTTTTTTTTTTTTGAGAAGAAACAATTTTATTAAAGAATAGAGAACAGCACAGAAGTGGATAAGAAGTCCACTAACTGTATAACAAGGAAAAACCATTAGGATTTGGCTACAGCAGCCATTTCTAGACCTAGCTCACTTAACTGCTGCTAATAAATCCCATAGAATTTGAGATAGAGAAACATTATCAAACTCTTTAGTGACCGAGGCCCAAAGAGCTGCCCAATATTTTACTCTCCCCCAAAGTTCTTCTGCCCCCACTCCAGTATAATCTTCAAAAATCCTCTTGTTGCGTTCCAGCCATATATGCCAGAAAATTGCCGATACCAGACAACCCCACAAAACTTTGGATTTTTTCCTTTTTCCAAGTGCCTGAAAGTTTGTGCTTAGTAGCTCGAAACACCCTTTAGGAATGACCCAACTTGCTTTAACCTCCTGTAACAATTTCCACCATAGTTGGATCGAGTAGGAACAATGAAGAAAGATGTGATTTACACTCTCCTCCTTGGCTTTGCACAAGCTACACCAATGTGGTGATAAGCACATAAGAGGGTTTCTCCTTTGAATTCTGTCGCATGTGTTTAGATTCCCGTTGGCCACAAGCCATACAAGTATTTTAACCTTCAGAGGAACTTTTGATTTCCAAATCTGAGGGTAAGGTGGAAAATAGTGCACACTCCCATTGTTGCTCAGTAATGAACGATAAGATTTGCATGAGAACAAACCTGAAGCCTCCAGATTCCACCTTCTGATATCCATCTTTAATGGAGACAATCGAACCTCTTCCAGTTTCTGTAATAATGTGGCCACCTCTACTATCTCCATCTCATTCAAGTTTCTCCTAAAATCAAAGTTCCAACTCAAAAGATTTGATGAAACTTCCACGAAGCTCGAGATGTTTTGATTATGCTTTCTCGATAGTAGGAATAATCTAGGGAATTGCTCCTTCAGCGGTCCCCCTGTTAACCACCCATCCTCCCAAAACCTCACCCTCTCTCCGTTGCCCACCTCAAACGTGCAGCAACTGAGAAACTGATGAGAGCCACTCGAAATGTCTTTCCATGGACTTCGACTTGAAACCCTCCTTTGAGGAAGTGCATCCCATCCATTAGCTTGTAGCCCATACTTACTTCTTATCACCTTGTGCCACAGAGACTGTGATTCCCTTGGGAGTCTCCACAACCACTTAGCCAATAATGCTTCGTTCTGATTCCTCAAGTTCCCCACCCCTAGACCTCCTTCCTCCTTGTTTTTAGTAACTAACTCCCACTTGGCCAAATGTGTTTTCTTACCCTCCTCCATGCCTTCCCATAGAAACCCCTTCATTAATTTTTCTAGACGTCCTCTTACCCCGCATGGAATTTTGAACAAGGACATATAGTAAATCGGCATGCTTCCCAAGACTGATTGAATTAGAGTTAATTTACCTCCTCTGGATAGGAAAGCCTTCTTCCAACTTTGAAGTCTTCTTTCCATTGTTTCGACCACCGGATCCCAAAACTTTATTGCTCTTGGCCTTCCTCCAAGGGGAAGCCCCAAATACTTTATCGGCCAGCGTCCTACCTCGCACCCCCAAGAAACTGCCAACCTGTTTAGTTTCTCACTCTCTGAATTTATCCCAGCCAAAAAGCACTTAGCTTTGTTGATTTTCAATCCTGAGACCGAACAGAATAAATTAAGCACTTGGATTAGGTTGTTCCAGACTTCCTCGTCTTCCGTCAAGAAGAAAATGGTGTCATCGGCAAATTGAAGATGAGATATCTCCACCTTTTCTTGGCCGATACACAAGCCTTTGATGAGATCAGTTTCTTGTGCTTTCTCCATTAACCTGCTCAAAACATCGACTACTAAGGTGAAAAGAAATGGTGACAGTGGATCTCCTTGTCTCAAACCTCTTGAAGCTTGAAATTTTCCCCTTGGCCTTCCATTGATCAAAACGGAGAAATTTGCAGAGCTTAAACATCCTTGCATCCATTTCCTCCATCTATTGCCAAATCCTTTTCTTTGAAGTACTTCTTCCATAAATCTCCATTCAACATGATCATACGCTTTTTCAAAGTCGATCTTAAGCACCAATCCCTTCTCTTTTTTCTGCCTCACCTCTTCTACCACTTCATTTGCAATGAGGACAGCATCCAAAATTTGTCTATCCTTAACAAACGCCCCCTGATTCGGAGAGACAGTGGTATCCAAAACCTCCTTCAATCTTGAAGCCAGAGTTTTTGCTATAATTTTATACAATCCCGTTACTAAGCTTATTGGCCTATAGTCCGTCACTTTCAAAGAATCTGATTTCTTCGGGATCAGGCAAATAAAAGTCTCGTTCGTCACTGCATTTATTATCCCTTTCTCAAAGAACTCCTCCATGATCTTCATTATATCCTTCTTCAAAATATCCCAACAATGTTGAAACATTTGCATAGAGAAACCATCTGGTCCTGGTGATTTATCCTTTCCACAATCGAAAACTGCTCTTTGAACTTCTATTTCCTCAAAAGGCCTCTCAAGCCAACTTGCCTGAAGGGCGCTTATTGGAGCCCAATTTATCCCTTCCAAACCCCAACATGCCTCATCGTTGCTACTGAATAAGGATCTGAAAAAATTGACAATATGCTCTTCGATCTCTTTTGCATCCTCTATTATTCCCCCTCCAACCGACTCTAACCTCTCAATATAATTTCTCTTCCTTCTCCCATTTGCAACTCGGTGGAAGAATTTTGTATTACCATCCCCTTCCTTTGCCCATTCCACTTTGCTTCTCTGCCTCCATTTCACTTCTTCTTTGAAAGCCAAGTCTCCTACAAGGGTTTGGAGTTCTTCCCTTTTACTTCTAGCTTCAAAATCTAAGCCTTCCAACCCCTCTCTCCTGTCCAACTCCTCTATGTTTGTTTCCACTTCTTTCAATACTTTTTCGATCTCGCCGAAGCTCTCCTTACTCCAGCTTTGCACCTTTTGTTTCATGGCTTTTAACTTGATCATAAATTTATAACCCTCCCACCCCTCCACTTGTTCCGATTGCCACCAATCCTTGAATTTATTCCTGAATTCTGGATCTTGGAGCCACATGTTTTCAAATCTAAAAGGGCATGGCCCCCATTTCACTTTGTTGGTGTCTAGCTGGATTGGGCAGTGATCAGAAATGACCCTAGCCAAGGCCGTTTGTCTAGCCTCAGGGAAGATATCTTCGCAACCTGTAGAGCATAAGAATCTGTCTAATCTCCTACACACAGGTTCTTCTCTGAGGTTTGACCAAGTAAATTGTGCGTTGAGCAGCTCCAAATCCTTGAGTTCTGTCTCTCTAATGAAATCATTAAAATCCCTCATGCTTTTAGTCAACCTCCCCCCGTTTGATTTCTCATTTATAAATCTAACCACGTTAAAATCTCCTCCTACACACCATCTTGGTCCACACAAACCATAGAGTCCCGCCAGTTCTTCCCAAAACTCCCTTCTGTCTCTATTTTTACATGGACCATAGACTCCAGATAGCCACCACTCTATCCCATTGGGAGCCATGATTTTTATTGATGCAGAGAAAACACCGATCAGGGATTCGGTTACTGACATGTGTTTTGTATTCCAGATTACTGCTATGCCCCCAGATTTTCCTTGTGCAGGGGCATAAATCCAGTCTTTATATCTGCTTCCCCACACACTGGCCACAAGGCTTCTGTCAATCATAGCTTTCTTAGTTTATTGTAGTATGATGATATCGGGCTGTAACCGTTGGAATTGCTTTTTCAAAGTTAGCCTCTTCCGTCTACTTCCCAATCCTCTAACGTTCCAGCTAATTATCTTCATTAAAACTGGTATTGCCCCTGTGAAGTTTACTATCTCCCTTAAAACCATCCTCTTTCTTGCCTCTTCTGACTTTCCTTTTCTTCGCTTCTTGTAACAGAGACCTTTTCAACGGAAACAATGAAATCTTCATTTTAGACAGAAATTTGGAATTTAGATGTTGTGCCTCACTGTTGGCTAATTGGCCTGCCAGTTTTTTCCTTCTTCTGTACTTTAATACTTCCTTGTTTTTTCCTATTGCCTTAGTAACAGACTTCTCCTCGTGATTAGATGCCTCATCCAACGTTGTCACTGCTTCCAAATTTGAATCTTTGAATAGGTTGTGGAGGTCTTCACAGGATAATTCAAAATCTTCAGATGTTTCTGTTTCCTCTTGAGAGTAAGCCTCCGCCTCCCCATCAGCAACAGAAGATTGGGCTGAGAAATCTCCGTCGTCGCTGTCTAACAATTGAGCCGAATCCATGCCTAGAGCCTCCATCCTTCTCCACCATTGATCTGCTGGATTCTTCTCGGTCGACCCGCTCGGTGATCGGGCACGGTCATCATCGGTCTCGTTCTCTAGATCTTCCTCTAATTCACTATCAGAATCAGTGAAAGTGAGGTTAGAAAGCCAGCCTTTCGTCAGGCTAGGCCCTTCTAGTTGATTCTGACCAGAGCCAAAATCTTGTGGTGAAAGAATCTTTAGCCGCAATCCGCCCCTGTGCAATTGGCCAAATCTCCCAAAGAAATTCGAACATGTGCTCAAGGAAGATCTAATTGGAATGCCTGCTGTATAAAACTCCGTGGCCCGTGGTTGCTGGGTATCGCCCAATGCCGTACATCCTCCAACGGTGTGCTTCGGCAACCTTAGATTCTCCAATGGATTCGCCAACGTTCGAGACTTAGACAAAAGTTCCTTCTCGGATTGAAACCGATGTCTTATCCCATGGATTGTTTGAATAAGTGGGCCTCGGCCTGACCCATCCCAATGAGATTCACAGCCCATCGATTTACCATTTGTAGTTGTAAATAAATTTTTAGCCCCCATAGGCCCGGTCACCACCATGTTGTCTCCACTACTTGGGCTTTGTGTTTCAAAGCCCACCCCTCCATCAAGTATAATTGGAATAAAGTTGGACTCACTCCCATCGTAAACCTCTACAACATTTCTAAAGCATATCTCCACTCTTGTTCCATTAAAAAACTCCCTTCTTGATGAAGTCTGTGCCCCCTCTGTATTCGAGCAACCGCCATCTTTCCCATCTAATTCCAGCCTTTTGCTTTTACCCAGAGAAACATATGCAACATTTCTAGTGCATATCTCCACGCTTGTTCCGTTAAAGTACTCCCTGCTTGATGAAATCTGTGCCCCCTCTGCTCTAGAGCATCCCCCGTCTTTCCCACCCTGTGTTTGAAGTGGCGCCACGTACTCTCTTTCAGAGACAATAATGTCAGAGAGTTGGTTTGCAGGCATCTCGTAACTCGCGTCCGCAGTCTCAGTCCCGTCGTGACCAAACATTCTGTCACCTCCGATAGTGACTGGGCAGTCGATGGCGCCGATTCTAAAGCTGACGCATTTCCCCGTCGCGTGGGTTACCTCCCCGCGCTCTGCCGTCGCCGGATGAGTTAATCCAGAAGTCCGTTGTAATTGCTGTTCCTTTTCCAGAGACCCAACTAAAGCTTCCGGTCTACCCCGATCTTCAGCCGAAATCCTGGGTCTCATCGCTGGCGAAAGCTGCCGGATCCTGACCCTTAAGACTAGATCTCCGTCCGCCACTTCTACTACCTCAGGGATGAAACCAGTTAGGTTGGTTTTGAGTTTTATCTTTGCTTCGAGCAAGAAACCGAATCTAGTGGTTGTTTGATCAATATCCGCCAGGCCTCCGCAAGCCTCGCCAATATCCTGGAAGAATTTTTTGGTCCAAAGATGCGGTGGTAAACCTTCCAGTGCAACCCAACCTCCATAGCTAACCGCCAGTCTTTGATTTGTATTCAAACTCTCCCACCACCCCGCCAATTTCACCTCGGGGTACTCCTTCATGCCTATTGCTCCAAGTAGTGCTATTTTTTTTGCTTCCTCCTCGTTCTGGCAAACAAACAGTGCTTTGTTGCATTGAAATGGCGAGAGTCTGATGTCCATTCCCAGAAGATTTCGAAGTGAGGCCTCCACCTCCCTCCATGGTTGATGCACCACCTTTCTCTCGCATACTATAACACTTCCCCAACTGTAAGATTCTTTAGAGCAATTCCTCTGATTCCAAGTGAATTCTTTCCAAAGTTCCTCTCTGGCTCTCCGGTTGGATTCCTCCTTTGTCGTCTGCCTTCCTCCAGTGACTGCATCCCTATATGAACCTTGAACACCGTCTCCCGACTTATTTCTTCTAGGCTCAGTTCCCACCCGATTCATCTTCCTCATTGTAGTCCCCGTCTTCTTTCCCCCTTGCAATATTTCATTCATCAGCTCCTCCAGATTTCTCCATCCGATACCTTTAACACCTTTTGGAACGAAAATATTTCTGACAAAACCATCCTTTTCAGTTTTGGAAAGGACAAGGACCTCCCCATTTCTGTTCTGAAATCCTTCAACCCAAAACTGATAGTTGTGACCTTTGTATTTTCTGAAAAAGTTCAAACCACCTGTAGCAATGACCGCCTTTAACTGCTCAATGATCCACGCTGCACAACCCAGATCAAAAGATATCTGATATCCTCTGGTTCTCGTTCTCTCTGTTACCCGAATCCTTTCGCCAAAAGAGTTCTCTTCAATCTCTAAAATGAAAACCTTGTGCTCAACTTTAAAATCCCTGGATAAGTGTCTGTAGCTCATCTTCCTCGAGTATAAGTATTACTCGGCCATCTCTAGTCTACCGGCTTTCAAAGTCATCACTTCCACAAGACTTGCGCCTTCCCTTAACCCCTGACGATGAATTTCTTTGACTTTCCTCGCAAATGGACGGGCATCTGGATCAATATCTTCACGTTCCTTTGTATGAAGAGATTTCAGCTTGTACGTTCTCCATTTGAGTCTCCAGCTTTAGCTCATATGGTTTAATTTCTTAAATGGTAGGATTTTGTTCTAATATTCTGAAAGGTGATAATAAACTTGATATTAGTGGCACTATTGCATCTTCTCATTTAAAAAACAACACAGCAGTGTATAATTTTTTGTGCGAAATCTGTGCAGGTTAAACTCAACGAAATCAAGTAAAACTCAACGAAATCCAATGAAACAAGAACGAAAGTTGTATTTCTTGAAGAGACGAAGAGAATGGTACCTCACGCGACGTCTAACTCGCCGTGGTTTGGCCGGAAAATGCCTCGAAAGCCTCAGAGGTTGCCAGAAACTGGGTAAGATTTAAATGAGTATAACTTTTTCAATACTCAACGAAATTGAGTGAAACAAAAAGGAAAGTTGTAATTCTCAGCGAGACGAAGAGATTGATACCTTGCATGCCAGCCAACTCGCCGTGTTTTGGTCGGAAATGGCCTCGAAAAGTGCCCTGGGATTTCATCATCATTTCTACAATGGGAGAGAAAACTGCAGAGGTTTCTCTAGTCGTTGGGATTCCAAAAATAAAATTTTTGGGTTTGATTTTATGAGGGAGTTAAGGTGAGGGCTAGGTGAAGCTCTCGGTGCTGAGAGAGAGAGAATGAGAAAGGTATACGGGAAAGGGAAGAAGAAGAGGAAGAAAAAGAGAAGAGGGCTGAGAGAGATGAGGGCTCGGGGACAAAATTAGGGGGTGGGCCTCTTGGGCTCACCAATTTAGGTCCAAACAATTATTTTAAAATAAAAGGGGTTGGGGTGTTTCAAAATGAGCAAGAGTAGGGATTCCGGACTACTCAACGGAATCCAAATTAGGATACGATTTCGGACCATCACTCAATGGAATCACGAAGTAGGAATGATTCCGGACCATCTCTCAACGGAATCCGAGTGGTTACGATTCCAGACCCTCACTTAACGGAATCAAGCAGAGGGCCAAGGAATATAGCAACGGTCCGAAGAAACAATACAAGGACCAAGTACTCAATTTAGAAAGCTGAACGAAATGAAACAAGCGCAAGTACTAAGTTTATAGCGACTCAACGAAGCAAGATCTGAAACAATATCGAAGCAACAAATCCCCATAATAGTGTGTTAACGGTCCACTGCTAGCCTTCACATTTTATGACAGCAAAACAATTATGCCAATCAACCACACTTCAAATATGCACGTCAATCACAGTTCACAATTATCATCAGTAGACTCGTCAATTCATGTTTAATAACATAAATCAATGGCTAAATATATAGAAATCACATTTATAAAACCAAGTCACATTTACAAATGATATTAATATAAGAATTCAAGGTAATAACCATATCACATATATTCAAGTCACTCTCTAATCAATGCAGGCCCACTAGACTTCACTTAGTATCCCGTAGTGCTTCTCGGAGGCTTCATATATTTTGATTAAGATGCAACATCCAAACAAAGTTTCAAGACATAAGATCCGAACAAATCTACAGAGAAGACATGACACACTCATTCATAGTCTTGTGGGCAGACGCTATCACCATTCTAATCATAACACACACTTCCTAAGGCTAAAGATTAATTTCCAAACATATTATATATCAAACATGATGCATCAACTTAAGCACAATCAATTAAGAAAACCGTAATATTGGCCCAAAATCCAAATTTGACCAAGTAATCCAACTTCACAAATTCCATAACAAAAATGCATCCCGAGACCCATAATACCATACCACCATTCCTACGCTTATTCACAAAGATTCAAAAGAAAGACAGTATTCTACTATCCTTTGACTTCTCTATTGATTAAAGAATATGTTAGGCAAAACATAATTTTGTTTAGCAGATTCACAGAACTTGACAAATCATACTGCTTTTGAGAACCGAAGTAGCAAATTACCAGAAGCTAACACCCAACACACCAAAGTATGTTAACGAAAATGTGGCCTCAAGCGGAAGTAACCCATTCATATTTCAGGCAGAAAAATATAGAATGCTTCACAACATCTCGGCTATTTAACCACAACTAAACATCAAACTGAATAATCTACGATTTGAGGATCGAAAATCACATTTTGGCTAAACATTGAACTACCATCTCTCCTACAATTTGCACATTTACACCTAGCACCCACCACCACATGAATTTTCATTGGAACTTTAATCCTTACGAAAACTATAGTTGCATACCACCATTCATACTCTTGTTAAAAAAAATTCAACTACCAAAGTAACCAAACCCATCAAAAATCACATATAATCACAATTTGAGATATGGGTATTATAGAGGAACAAACCAATGTGGAAGAAAGCGTTCTCCTTGAGGCGTTGAAATCAGAGTCGACCAAATCGAGGGTTCGAGGGTTCTTCCTCTTCTCCCCTCCCTCCTTTTCTCCTTTTCCCTTGGTCCTCCTTTTTATTTTTTCCTTTCCTAGCCCGTCTCTCCCCCTTGTATTTTCTTATTGGTCCTCCTTTCCCCCCAATTTCCTCTTCTTTCCCGCATCTCTTCTTTTCTTTCTCTCCCCTGCTGCCATCATCCCGCTTCTAGAGTTCTCCCACTCTTTTTTTTTTCCCTTTTTGATTGGCTGTTCCTAATCTTTTTCTTTTCCACCCTCTAGTTGGTCCCTTTCCCTTTTTAAACTAAATTAACCTTTAACCTACATGTGGAAATTAAATAATTCCCACAATTTATAGTTCACAACTTCAAATGTCCTGATAGGAGTATATTTATGCGACTTAGTTAGCTTATTCTTGTGCATTTATGTTGTTATTTCTTAGTCAATTATGTATTTTAAGCTATTTTCGTGTGTTTGTAGGTTCAAATAACAAAGTTAGCAACAAAGTGCTATTTGGAGCATTTTGGAGCATTTTTGGGCCAAGGTTGGATAGTGCAAGCATGGAGACATGAGGATGGACGTTTTTGAAGATTTGAAGGCTAGAAATTAGCATGTGTGTGTGCAAGTGTGTTGACCTACAACTCCAAACATCCATCCACTATACCCATTACATCCACTCATTACCAAAAATCCATCCACTACACTCATTACCAAACACCCATGCACTACACTCATTACATCCACTCATTACCAAACACTCATCCACTACACCCATTACATCCACTCATTACCAAACATTCATCAACTACACCCATTACATCCACTCATTACCAAACATACACCACCACCACCTTAATTAGATGGTGGTCCTCTCTCTAGCCTATAAATACATCCACCCTTCACCATAACAAGGGAGAGGAAAAAAGATCCATCAAAAGACACTACATTCACATCTCACAACTCCATACACTTACACTTTCATTCCTTGACCGGGAGAACACAATCCACCCATCCACCCTTCACCATAACTCACCTATATCCATCCACCACCATAATTTACCGCTCATCCATCAAACCACACATTGTGCCGCAACAAGGAGAAGAAGGAGGACCCTTGGACGTGCTTGTCATTCAAGTTGGATCGTTGGAGCGTTTTTAGGTGTTTTCATTCTTTTGTTTTCAATGTCTAAATTTGTTTATCTTTGCTTTGTGAGTATGAGGAACTAAACCCCCCTTAGCTAGGGGGGAATTCGAACCCATGTTCATGCTTGCAATATGATTTGATTACCTTCAGTTGTGATTTCATAAGTTGTGAATTCAATTTGTTTAACTACTTGATTGATAACTTATTTGTGTTTGTTTATTAAGAGTGCACACTTAGTTTGCATGCATGAATATGATGCTAGAGTATAAGGGAGTTTCACCTAATAGTTACAAACTTATATTCACAAGTAGTGGAGGTAGATTATAAACAATCGCGTTAAATAAATTATTGGCAAGAGTTTCATGCTCATCATAGTAACGAATACCTCGTCAATACTTGTAGTTTTCATAATGCTTAATGATCTTTGATTGTATCTTTATTGTGCTGTTCACGTAAAGAACTTTTGAAGAATGCTTGAATTGTTGTATCGCTTTCCCATCCAATTCAATAACTTAAGGAGAACTTGAAGGTTAATTTAAGCGGACTTAATTAACCTGGGGTGTTAAGTTTCATGATTGATCGAAAGAACAACTGGAAATGGGTTCATGTGCAAGTATGTCATGTGTGGAAAAGAACCTCCTAGCTAGCATTCCATCCATTCAATTTACTCAAATTCGTGCAGATTTCATTAGTTCTTTAATTTACTTGTTTTGTTTTCAAATTCGTCAAAACCAAAACCCCCTTTACTTTAAAGTGTTTTATTAGTCAAAACCTGTTTTGATTTGTGTTTTTAAGTGTCCCAAAAGTGTGTTAGAGTTAGGGGTGGGTTCGGTACGGTTACCGTACCAAAACCCTCATACCAATTACCATACCAAACTTTCGGTTTGGTAAAATTTATTACCATTACCATACCAAACTTTCGGTATACCGAAGTTCGGTATTGCCAAATGTTCGGTTGGCATTGTATGGCAATGGTAATTGCCACTTTGTTTTGGGACAAAATTTGTTTTTGCTTTTTTAACCCAATTCAAGGGCAAACTTTTTTATTGTACCTTTATCTCATACATTGTAGCCTAAATTCATCTATTATTCATCATTTACAATTCACACACACAATAATTCAAACGATGCATCAAGATTCATGATGAAAATTAAGCTTACAATCCAAATAGAAGTTATGAACCAAAACAAATAGAAGTTTCCCCCATACTAAAGATCTTCTCTATCCTCCATTGGTTCAAACACACCTCTAAAACTTTCTCAATGTCTTCTCCCTTATGACCCGTGATCTTTATGAAGTTTATGATCCGTTTGTGCAACTTTCATTCACTATCCATGAAGTGAGCGGTGACTACCATGTAGTTAATGTTTTGTACCGATGTCCAAGTATCGGTTGTGATACTTACCTTTTGATTATGCATTGCTTCAACTAACTTAGACTTCTCCAACACATATAAATCTCACACATTGGCCGCAATCTTCTTCCTATTTGGAATCTTGAACCGAGGTTGAGCCTCTTTCATCATATCAAATTATTAGAATATTATAAATATGTGTTATATAATTATATATTATATCATTTATAAATTATATATTATATTATATGTTTGGTACGGTAAGGTAATACCGTGGTAATGATATCCATTACCAATACCGTACCAAGAAATTTCGGTACGGTACAATACCGTACCATTACCGATTGGCACAAAAAATTTGGCACAAAATTGGTATGGCACGGTTGGTAATTCGGTTGACATGACAATTTGGCAAAAAAATCCACCCCTAGTTAGAGTCCAAATCTGCCCAGTTTGTGTTTTTAGGCAGATTTGAGCGTTTTTAGCTTGTTTTGAGTCATTTGAGTTTGTTTTAAGTTCTTTGAGTCTAGTTTAGTGTTTTTAACTTTGTTTATATGTTTTTAAGTCAGTTTAGAGGTTTTAGCAAGCCCTCCTAATCCCCGGTTTAGAACGATCCCTACTTATACTTATACTACAATTGTCAAAAGAGGGTTAAATTTGTGTGTTAAGTTAATTTTCGCATCATGTCCGTAACTATACCGTTATAACTCGGACTCACAAACAGCTTTCGCCTATGCGTTCGTGGGTTCGAGATCTATTTAAAAACACTAGTTAAAACTTTGAAAAGTCAACGAAAGATAAAGATTGATTACGAAAATTCAAACCCGATAACTATTCGATTTAATTCCCAAAATTTACGGAATTAAAATTAAGTAATAAAAATGACGTAAACGTGAAATACGAACTTAAATTACGAGATACATACTGAATAGTGAAATTCTGAGGACGGGATTTCACACCTGAGGGTGACGAAAGCCATTTATTAAGTGCAAATGCTGAGAATAAAGAAATAAATAAGGTTTATGAATGTAAAAGAATAAAGAATATGCATTTAAAATGTGTTCAGAGCACACATCTAATCTAGAACACTAAAAAAATTAATATAAAAATTAGTTGAACAAAGGAGTGGGTCCTACACCGAGAGGACTCGAAGATGCCGATGCGAAAATGCCTGGATGTCGAGATTGTAGGCCTCAATTTTTAAGTCCTGGCACAAAACAAAGGTGAGTGGACCAAGTTGATATATATATATATATATATATATATATATATAATAAAACAGTTATCAACATACTAACCCCCAAGTTTATATAAAGAAAACTACTAGCATAATAAGTGATATGTTTACTGAAAACCCTAGCATGCCAAAAATATTTCAAAAGACATATCGCAGAAAAACATCGTGGAAATCAAAACATCAATCGTCTCACAGATCGTCTCGTAAGCGCGGTGTGTGATAGGAGCATATTTATGCGACTTAGTTGGCTTGTTCTTGTGCATTTATGTCGTGTTTCCTTAGTTATTTTAATGTTTAAAGTCATTTTCGTGTGTTTTCAGATTTTATGGACAAAGTAGGCAAGAAGATGCATTTTGGAGCATTTTGGAGCAAAATGGAGCTTGGAATGCATGTCACATATTTGGGCCAAAGTGGATGGATGAATTTGAGAACTAAAGAGGCCAAGAATGTGAAGAATTATGGTCCAAAAGATGAAGAACTCAGCCCAAAAATTTGTCACCCCAACTTGCCTTCATTGCCATGCAAAACAACATAGAATTCCCTTTGGATTCCCATGCCATGCTTGATCACTCTTGTCCCCTACATAATTTCTGATTTCATGCTTCAATTCATTTAATTATTACACTTAATTGCTTGATACCTCTTGTTCCCTTCACCCACAAAATTTTATACAACTTTCACAACCATAACATGCACCAATTGATGCTCCATCATTCACATTTGGAATCCCATGCCTTGTGTACCACATGTTGCTGCACCTTTGACCCATTTATTGACACATTTTCACCTCCCTTTCCATCTCTATGCAATGTACACAATCATTCATGCTCCCTAGCTACAAGACCACTCCATTTTACCCTTCACACTTTGCATCATCACTTCATTTTCACCCTTGGACCATTGCACACCACATACACTCTTTGCCGTGCATTCTCCCTAGCCTAACCTGATTCTCTAAGGTTTTTGGGGCCTATATATACATGTTTACACCCCTTGGCAAAGGGTTCACACTCTGATATTCACCATTCATCACAGAAATTTGTCCATACTCACCCTAGGTAGCAAAACACCCGAAAAACACCATTCTAGTGCCTAGAAAACATAACAGCCACTCCACCTTCTTCCACCCTCTTTGCCTAGTTCTCCACCACCCTCCAACCCTCAAACACTCCTCCACACTTACCCTAAACCTTTCCATACCATTCCCCATCCATTCTACATCATAAAACTACCCAAAAATCCGTCCACAAAGCAATCTGCCGTAAGCAAGCAAAGGAGAATTCTTGGATGCACTTGCTACCCAAGTTGGAGCATTTTAGGTGTTTTCTTTCCTTTGATTTTAATGTCTAATTTTATGTATCTTTGCGTTGTGAGTATGAGGAACTAAACCCCTCTTAGTTAGGGGGTGATTCGAAACCATGTTCATACTTGCAATATGATTTGATTACATCCAGTTGTGATTCATAAGTTGTGAATTCAATTTACTTATCCGATCGTATAAAAAATGATTTGTGTATGTTGGTTGAGAGTGCACGCTTAATTTTCATGCATGAATTTAACGCTAGAATATAAGGGAGTTTCACCTAATCGTTATGAACTTATATTCACAAATAGTGAAGGTTGCTAGTCACAATCACGTTAAGTAAATTCTTGGCATAAGTTTCATGCAAATCATAGTAACGAGTGCCTCGTCAATGCTTATGTTTTTCATAGAACTTAATGATTCTTGCTTGTATCTCTATTATGCAATTCATGTAGGGAACTTGTAGGGAATGTTTTGGGTTGTCGTATGCAATCATCCAATCCAATAACTTGTGGAAAAACTGAGGGTTAATTAGTGCAATTCACGGTTAATTTGGGGCGTTGAGTATTCATAGCTTATCGAAAAGCAACTGGAAATCGTTTTGTATGCAAGTGTGACATGTGTGGAGAAGAACCTCCTAGCTAGCCTTCCATCCATAAGTTTCATTCAAATTCATTTTACAATCTGTTTTGATTCACTTAAATTTGTCTAAGAATTTGTTTACTTTGTTCTTGTCTTAATTTAATTATTTTCGTCCAAAATCAACCCTATCTTATTTCTTTGAGTCATATTAATTAGAATTTGTCTTTGATTATGTTTTTAAGTGTTTTAGTTCATTAGAAAACCAAAATTCGTCCAAGTTTGTGTTAGAGTCCCAAAACTGCCCAGATTGTGTGTTTAAGGTAGTTTTGAGTGTTTAGGGGCTGTTTTGAGTATTTTGGTTTTAGTGTTTTAAAGTATAGTTTTGCATTCTTTGAGTCTAGTTAGTGTTTTAAACTTTGTTTTTACGTTTTCAAGTCAGTTTCCAAGTGATTTAGCAATCCCTCCTAATCCCCGGCCTAGAACGGTCCCTACTTACATACTTTACTACAATTGATAAAAAGAGGGTTTAATTTGTGTGTTAACTTATTTTTCACATCAATAGTTCAAATCATAACATATTAGTACACAAAATATAGTTTACTTCAACCTAAGTTGTTATTTTAGAGCTTTAAACATGTATCTTTCTAGGTTTTGTAGAAAAATGGTCATGATCTAACTAAATAATAAAATGTACTTTATAAATATATTACCTGAAACCATGGGTCATACTTTGGATTTCCCAAAATCTCAGAAGGTGTCGCATCCATATTTGGAGGTTGAATTATATGAGTACCAAGTCGATATATTGCTTTGAGAACTCGATTAAATTGTCTTGACACAATCTCTTTCTGCTTTGAGAACTCGATTAAATTGTCTTGACATGGTCTATTTCGAATGTTGAAAAGTTTCAGCAATTACCCTGTTGCGGATTGTATGACTGATAGTAAACAAGAACATGCATACGGCCTCCTCCACACAAACTGATCTATCATCTTGTAGAAAGTTCATCTCTCTCAATGTCGAGCACAAATTCTTGAATGTGTTTTTATCCATCCTAATAATATCAAATAACCTATGTGGATGTCCATTCAATAAATCTATCACATATTGGCGGCCTGAAAAATGTGAAGTTATGCATGGCTCTTTATTTAAACGTGAGTAATGTTCATATAGTCTTGTAACTAAAAGCAACTCTCCAAGTGAATCATCCAAATCAGATGATGAATCACTTTCTGAACTTGAATCATTGTTGTTTACTTCATTTGAATCCATCCTATATAGACAAACAAATAATTATATTCTACAACTATCATGTAATTAATAGCTAAACAAAGTAACAAGACAATACTATAGGATAATAACATAACATTAATCATATTACCAACACTAGTCATTTCCATACTCATTTAATTATAGTTCATCATAAAGCAAAAGATCTCAATACCAAACACAAAAGCATATCCATAGTCATCTTACTAACCCTCATCATATTACCAACACAATAACTAACAACCAACTTGGACTATTGAGTTTTCTTATTAGGGCTCTAACTATTCATTTTAGACTATTGAGCCATAATTTTTTCCTCGACTCAGACATCTTCATAAACATCCTCCTCCAATCCGAGCTAGTGAACTTCTCCAAAGCTTTCAAATAAGCGGTATCATCAACATCTTCCATGCCCTCAAGTACTTCCATACAATCTTCAATGGTACTTAACTCTTTCAATGGGGAGGATACTTCCTTTTCTCTTTTACACTTAACCTTTTCCAATGTAGCCTCAGTCTTGGCATCAAGTGACTTTGCCCAAGCTGCAAGAGCTTCGTCCATTTTGGTTGACTTGGATGATTTTGACTTTGAGGAAAGATCACTTGGAGGGAAAAGAGCACAACGCTTGGTACTGGTTCCTTCATGTCCCTCACTAAAAGCCTTTGAACCACTTCCAGTACTTTGTCTAATGTGTGCACCAGTGGTAAGAAACTCAGCTTCTAATTCTCTCTCAGAATCAGAATTTGGAGGAGAATTAGTGGATGCATACTGCATTTGGCCAGTAGCAGTGGTATTATTGAAAATCTGTCCAAGCACCTCATAATGAGAACACCCTTTGCTATGGAAACGGCTAGCAAACTTTTTTTTTTGTAAAATTTTAATATAGGTTGACCACACTTAGAAAATAATATTATATAATGCATATCTATAAAGAAAATACATTATATAATACAATAAATACCTTAATATAAGCTGCCCAAACTTCGTCCGATGCTTGAATAGTGTTTGCAACAGGGTCCCAACCTATCCCAGTATGATTAACAAGCTTGGCAAACTCATGGTGAATCTTCCGCAACCGATTATATTTTTGCTTCAATTTTTCACGAGTGTATCTCTTACCATATTTGTCAAACAACTTCATGCTAATCGCATCCCACTGATTCTTTTCTAAAGTGTTGGTTTGCAAGCCTTTTTTTGTCTCTTCATACAACATACTAATAAAGTAGTCTTCAATAGGTTTTGGCCAATTAGCTTTATCATCAAGGTCATTTTCAAAGTCCTTGTTTGACATCTCAAACACGTACTAGAACAATGTAAACAGAAACATCGAAATCAATACAAAGCTAAAATCTACATTCACTTATGAATGATAATGCTGAAGTATAATATTACAGTAATCGTAAACACCAATGGTATTTGATGCATAAGACACAAATTACACACCAATCATCAAATATGAAAACTGTGATCAAAATTGATGGTAAAGCAGATCAAATAGTAAGGAAAGGCCAGTGAAGCCAATCCATATTGAATATGTGTGCTGAACAAACATGTTAAAAATTCTCAAATGTCAATACCCATTTCAGATCAAACACCTTGTATTTTTCAAATGGAACAGAGACAATTAGGTTGACACACACTACTACCACAAGTGAAAAGAATCTTCCCACTCATATTTCAAATGGAACAGAGACTACTTGACTATACAAATTCAAATCTCCAATCTTGGTCAATACAACCAAAATTCATGGCCACTCATTCAGATATCCAAGAGAATGGTAAAGAAAAGAAAACAAAATTATGACAGTTCTGAATTTGGGTTTCAAAGTACAAACCTGCAGTTTGGTGCTTCAATCAGCAAGCTGTTAATATCTTAATGAATATTAACAGTACTATGGATGATCTTATGTTTTCAACCACCCAAAAAAAATTTAAAAAGGAAGAAACACCCAAAACAAACCAATGGAAAAGCTACTGGAATGACTCAATTTCGATAGCAAGCAGAACACTAGCACAACAATGTAAACCTATGACTCAAATTCTAGACTAAATTCATGCATTTTTCAAGTTTCATTAGCATTTGGTCAGGGGATTCTTTGAGAATGCAAGGGAAATGCTGACCGGATTAGGAGAAATTCATGTGACACACAAGACAACATTTCCCTTCAGTGAATGGAAAATAGTGGAGTTAGCTTATATGGCTGGATTATATTTGGTTCATGAAGAACAATTCTCGATATGGGATTATCCAGAAAACCAAGAAAAATCATATGAATACGTTTTTTTTTTTAACAAAATTGAAAGAGAAAAAAAAAATTGCAGGGCCTCCAAGTAAATTCCAGATAAACCCATCACTCCAAGTAGATTCCAAGTTCGAGATTTCCATACCTCGAACCGAAGGTGGCTAATTCTAAAGAAATTTTGCAACATTTTCCCCCAATTTTCCCAATAGTTGCCTAATTCTAAAGAAACCCAATAAACCCAGCTGCAACAGACCTCCAAAACCACCAATAAAAACACAAAATTGACCAATTATATAAACAATCAAACATTCATGCAATTCAACACAAACAGATAATACAGAAAACAAGAGAGAGAGAGTTACAGAAAATTAAATCTGAAATCGAGTCACAAATATGCAAGGTGAAATGGGTCTCTTCGAATTGGATTGAGGAATTGCAGTTTCAAAGACCCAGAAACTCAAAAAAAGGGATTACCTGTTCGTCTTTATCCTTGGTAGTTCGTTGTTGGTGAGGCGCAATGCCGGATCATGGTCTGCGCAGCACAGCTTAGACCTCCATCGCGGCACAGAAACTGAATTCGTGAAAAGAAAAAAAACCCTAAAACCTGACTTTTGTTGTTTTCAAATTGTAATGGACTGTTTTTAAAAATTTTTAAGTCCAGTTTTGTAAAATGGGCCTACCAAACATGTATTTTTACCTCAAAACTTAAAAATTGTTTTTGAGTTAAAAACTTTGGACTCAAATCCAATACCAAACAGGCCCTAAACGTTTTCAAATCAAGTCGTTAAATTTGAATTAATTATTGCATTTGAGGAGCTGTGCCAAAAAAAGGGGCTAAGAGGGAGGTTATGTTTGGCTAGCCTGATGCCCATTTGGCCAAATAATGGCATGGTGGGCTCCATATAATTATAGCCTAGTCATCGGTTTGAGATGAGTTTTTGGACAAATCAAGCCATTTTTTTGCTTTTGGATCTTTAACCCTTGATAGTTGCATTATTTATCATATTTTCATATTAATTATCCCTAAATTTTGTTAAGGAATTGATTATAAAAGAGCCTTATTACTTTCCTTTTCTCAGTTTCAGCCATTCTGCCCACTTAGAACGTTTTTGGTGATAATTCGACTTCCGGAGGAGTTCTGATGCAAGGCCAATTGGAGAAGGAAGCCAAGAGGCTGAAGATCGTTGTGTCCAAATTTCATAATTTTTCATGGAGCCATTCATTCCAGTTTTACAAATCAATCCCGCAGAAGTTGTTTTCCCGTCAGAAT
Organism: Malus domestica; assembly: GCF_042453785.1. Classification (NCBI taxonomy): domain Eukaryota; kingdom Viridiplantae; phylum Streptophyta; class Magnoliopsida; order Rosales; family Rosaceae; genus Malus; species Malus domestica. The sequence continues at coordinate 10,917,846 of NC_091673.1, forward strand.
TGCTCAGCTGTGGGAGAATGAAGATTTGGAGGCTTTCCCGATTATTTCTAGTGGCGTGCTATATATGCTTGGAAAGATGAGAGATAAAGCTACATTTTCCATATTTTTACAGAATTTTCCAGAAGATAAATCGACCTCAAAACTGGTGTGCAAGACAGATGAAGTGTTTCCCAAGCCAAGTAGGATTCTTTCCTAGTTTGTGTCATTAATTGTTTAGGAGTTTGTTTTATTTAGGGGAGTGATAAGAGCATATTTATGCAACTGAGTTAGCTTGTTCTCATGCATTTATGTTGTTATTTCTTAGTTAATTATGTATTTTAAGCTATTTTCGTGTGTTTGTAGGTCCATAGGCCTTATAAAGCAATAAGATGCATTTTGGTGCATTTTGGGCTTGGAATGAATAGCACATGCATGGAGCAAGGTGGATGGAAGAAATAGAAGACTAAAGAGGCTAGGAATGTGTTAAAGAGAAAGAAGAATTAATGTAAGAAGGACAAAGAGCTCAGCCACAAAGGGGTGTCACTCCATCATTCATCTTTCCATCATTGCCATGCACCACCATTGCACTCCCTTTGGATTCCTATGTCGTGCATCATCATCCATGTTCCCTCCATTGACTCATTTGTTGCATCATTCCACTTCCTTTCCTTTGTCTACCATGTGCACAATATCCTTTCACCTCCTTGCACTCATTGATTCACCACTTACTCACATTTCCACCCATGCCATGCATAATCACCCTTGTCCCCTCCATCATTTCAGATTTCATGCATCATTACATTGAATCATTGCACTCAATTGCTACACCATTCCTTGTTCCCTCCATCATTTCAGATTCATGCATCATTACATTGAATCATTGCACTCAATTGCGACACCATTCTTTGTTCCCTCCATCATTTCAAATTTCATGCATTATTACATTGCATCATTGCACTCAATTGCTACACCACTCCATGTTCCCCTCCATTGCCATGCACTTCCTCTATAAAAGGAAGTGTGTGTAACATAAATTTAGTTCATACTTGGTTAGATCATTCACTCCCATTTCAACACAACCTTCATCCAAACACATCCATTCATCTTCACATCCATTCCTCCATACAAACAAACCTTCAAACACTCACCAACACCTTGTGCCGTAGCAAAGGAAGGGAAGGAAAGTGCTTGGACGTGTTTGCTGTCCAACTTGGATCGTTGGAGCGTTTAGGTGTTTTCTTTCTTTTGTTTCTAATGTTTAAATTCATTTCCTTTTGTTTTATTGTAAATATGAGTGGCTAAACCCCTCTTGGCTAGGGGTGATTTCAAAGCCATGATTATGTGCAATATAATTTGATAAATTCCAGTTATAAACTCTTGAATCGTGAATGCAATTGGCTTAACTATTTGATTGATAACTTATTTGTATTTGTTAATTAAGGGTCGACACTTAATTGGTATGCATAAATCCGTTGCTAGAATATAAGGAAGTTTCACATAATCGTTACAAACTTATATTCACATGTAGTGAAGGTCGCTTATAAACGATCGTGTTAAGTTCAATTCCTAGCATGAGTGACATGATGTCATAGTTGCAAGTGCTTTGTCAATGCTTATGATTTTCATTAAACGTAATGATCTTTGATTGTATCTCTATTATGATGTCATGTAGGGAACTTTTGAAGAATGTTTTCGGTTGTCGAATGATGTCATCCAATCCAATAAAACAAGGAAAATTTGAGAGTTAATTAGTGATGTCACGGTTAATTTGGAGCATTGTAATTCATAATTCAATGAAGTAGTAACTGGAAATTAAGTTATTTGCATACATGTCATGTGTGGAGAAATAGCCTCTAGCTATCCCATCCATCATCTTATTTCTCAAATTTGTTTTACAATCTGTCTAGTTTTTCATACTTGTTTGTTTGTTTCAACTTCGTCCAAAACTCAATCCCCCTTTACTTTAGAGTGTCTAATTAGCTAGAATCTGTTTTAATTTGTGTTTTTAAATGTTTTGATTCAAGTAAAAGTCAATTTTCGTCCAAAGTCATTCCTAGTGTCTAGTTTAAGTTTATTTAGTTGTTTTAAGTTGTTTTGAGTATTTTAAGTTTGCTTTGAGTCTTGTGAGTCTTGTTAAGTATTTTTAAGTTTAGTTTTATGTTTTTGAGTCAGTCTAGAGGTTATTAGCAAGCCCTCCTAATCCCCAGTCCAGAACGATCCCTACTTATACTTATACTACAATTGTAAAAAAAGAGTTAAATTTGTGTGTTAAGTTAATTTTCGCATCAAGTTTTTAGTGCCGTTGCCGGTGATTAGCAACTTTGCTAATCCCTTGTTATTTCTTTTTGTTTATTTTCATGTGTTTTTGTTCCTAGTTGATGACTTTACTTGTTTTCTTGTTTTAGGTGGTTTATGACTCGAAGTTCTCAACCGGTTCATAAGCACATCCTTGACTTTGACGACACTTTTGAACGAACTTTGAGACGAGCAAGGAATCAACAAGACCCCCAACCACCTCAATCGGCTCAGATTTTTGAAGAAGTACAAGACATGACAGTGGACAATCGAACAATCAAGGAGCTTTCTGCTTCGGGATTGGACAATGCCGCACCACTTTGCATTCAATACCCTGTGGCTGCCCAAGGAAAGACCGATGACTTCGAATTAAAGTCCAGTTTATTGCACCATATTCCTAAGTTCCATGGGTTGTCCATGGAAGATCCTAATAAACATTTGAAGGAGTTCGAGGTTGTTTGTTCGAGCATGACCCTGTGAATGTTGATGGGAGCATTCTGAAAATGAAGGCTTTTCCCTTTTCTTTCTTGGAAAATGCTAAAGATTAGTTGTATGAACTAGCCCCCGAAAATATCATATCATGAGAGAGTATGAAACAGGCATTTTTGGAGAAGTTTTTCCCAACTTCTCGAGTCATTCTACTACGCAAAAAGATTAGTGGCATTCAGCAAAACTAAGGTGAATCCTTTCCCACTTACTATGAACGTTTTAAAACCTTTGTTGCTTCATGTCCACAGCATCAAATGAAGGAGGAGCTTCTTCTTCAATATTTCTACGAAGGGCTTCTACCAATAGAACGTCAGATGCTAGATGCCTCAGCGGGATGAGCTTTGGTGGACAAAACACCCATGGCTGCCAGGACCTTAATTGCTAACCGTGCGTTGAATGCTTAACAATATGAAGGCGTTGGTCAAAGGGACATTCCACGGCAGCAACATGTTAATGAGGTAAGTGCTATTTTCGAACTTCAAAATCAAATGGCTAATCTTACTACTCTTCTTTCGCAGGTGGTTGAAATACCAAAGGTACAAAATGTAGCTGCTTGTGGTGTGTGCTCAATGCAAGGACATCTCATGGATAAGTGCCCTCAATTGATCGAGAATGGAGGGTGGGAATCTGCCAATGTCGTAGATTTTCAAGGCCATAATCAGCAACATAATGACCCCTACTCCAACACTTACAATCTAGGGTGGAGAGATCATCCAAATTTCAAGTGGAAAGAACCACAACAATCTGCCCAACAAGGAGGATTTCGGCCACAACCCCCTGGGATGTATCAAAGGCCATATGTACCCACTCAAGTTCAACCACAATCTACCCAAACCAATTCAGGTACATCTATGGATAATGATCAAATTGTTCAATTACTAAATTCTTTAGTGCAGGGGCAGCAAAATCAAAATAAAACAATGCTCAATCAAGCTAAGGAGGTGGATGAATAGAAGAAACAAATGGGCCAAATGGCGGAGTTCATGGGGCAAATCAAAGAGCAAGGCAAACTGCCTAGCACAACCGTTGTGAATCCAAGGGGAGGATTTGAATCCGTAAAGGCCATTACCTTGAGAAGTGGAAAAGAAGTTGGAACGGACCCCCAACCATCAAAATCTGCCCAAACGGAGGACGAGAAGCTACAACAAGAGGAGGATGTCCAACACACACCCACGGTAAGGAAGGAAATAACCTTGCCATGCACTCCTACACTCCCTAATCCATCCAATCTGTCCACCACATGTAAGAAAGGTTCCAATTCGGTTAATTCTAACGTTATTCCACCAAATGCACCTTTCCCTCGCAAATTCATGCAAACACAGAATGAAGAAAGAGATTCGGTTTGGCTAATGCCAGATAAAAAGCCAGATGGGTTCCAACTCCATTGTCTTTTCCTTTGGTATAGAGCTGCATCTTCCTGCAACAACCACCACCACATTTACAACACTTTCAGATAAACTGTGCTTAAATTTTCGATATCTTCGAGAGAAATTTCTTATACTAAGAGCGGAGTTTAACAAGTTTGTGTTTATACCATTTCTGGTCTCTAGCAATGAATATTTTTAAGTCGTAGGATTTCGCGTCTAGCTTTGATACATTGTCAATCCTCGAAGTATTCTTGTACATAACAGGATCCTTTACCAATGATAGACACTCTCCTTTGCCTGTGCTTCTCTCTTTAGGAACGAAGACCTCTGCTCCCAACACACAAGTGTCATCTATGAGAAATCCATTCGAAGCTTCAGTGAAAGCTTTGTGGGAGAGAAATTGATCGAATCCCCAATCGAGTTTCATCCCATGAAACCGCCTTTCCTTTGGTTCTGAGCAATGCATATTTAAAAAGATCGGAAAATGAGACAAAGGTTCCCAAATATGAGAACTATAAGTTTTTTTTATTCATTGAGTTAAAAGAAAGAAATGGTACCTTGAAGAACGAAGTAAATTTCATTGTTCTGATCGAGTATAAATAACCTGAAAACAGCATACACTTCTGAAGAAATCTGGGGAGCAGTTGCTCCAAACATTACCAAGTAGGGAGAGATGTGGTCTTTCCCATGCTGCATCAGAACACAACCCAAACTTGACAGAGATGCATTAGTGTAAATCTCAAAATCACCACCGTTGTTTGGAAGAGCAAAGACGGGAGCTTGAGTAAGACACCGTTTAAACTCCTAGAAACTCTATTCACAATTCTTATCCCACTCGAACTTGACCCCCTTACGAGTCAACTTAGTAAAAGGCAAGGCGATTGCCGAGAAGTCTTGTACAAAACATTTGTAATAGCCAGCCATACCTAGACAACTTTTCACTTTAATAACGTTTCTCAGTTGCTCCCATGTAGACACTTCTGAAACCTTTTGAGGGTCCACACTAATTCCCTCAGCAGACACTACATGTCCGAGAAAACTAATCTGGTTCAGCCAAAACTCACATTTACTGAACTTAGCATACATATGATTGTTTCTCAACCTTTCCAGCACCACCACCCTCAGATGTTTCTTGTGCTCGGCAACACTTTTGGAATAAATTAGAATGTCGTCAATTAACACAATCATAAACCGATCCAAATACGGTCTGAATACTCTATTCATCAAATCCATAAATGTTACAGGTGCATTTGTTAATCCAAAAGGCATGACACGAAACTCGTAGTGGCAATACCTAGTGTGGAATGCAGTCTTCGGCACATCTTCTTCACCGATCAGTAATTAATGATAACCTGAGCGAAGATTGATCTTAGAGAATACCTGTGCACCCTTCAGCTGGTCGAACATGTCATCGATCTGAGGTAAAGGATAACAGTTCTTCACCGTCACCTGATTCAACTGTCTATAGTCGATGCAAAGTCTCATTGACCCATCTTTCTTTCTAACAAACAAGACATGAGCACCCCATGGAGACATGTTGGGCTGGATGTAACCCTTATCCACTAACTCTTGGAGTTGAATCTTTAATTCTCTTAAGTCTGTTGGTGCCATTCGATATGGTGCTAAGGAAATAAGATTTGTACCTGAAGGTAAATCGATGGTGAATTCGATCTTCCTCGCAGGTGGTAACCCTGACAAATTATAAGGAAACACATCAGTGAATTTCTTCACCACGGGCACATTTTTAGGAAACAAAGATGGCTCATCCCTCGTAACTACGTGGGCTAAGAATCCCACATATCCTTTATGCATCAATTTAGTCGTCTAGATAGTAGAAATTGTTTGTACCATACTTGATCAACCCCAAAACTACTAAGCACCGGTCAACATTATACCTCCAAGGACCCACAAGAGTCTCCCTCCAACCAGGAGGCCAATCACAACACGACACATGTCAACATCAGAGGCCAATCATAATGCGACACGTGTCGACATAAGAGGCCAATCACAGCATGACACGTGTCAATGTCAGAATGAAACTAGAAACTCTATTCTATAAGTAGAGATCATTCTCCCACAATAAACCCTAATGTCATTTGTACTAAATCATTCACTAGTACTCACTAAAGGAGAGCTTGAACCCATGTACTTATGTAAACCCTTCACAATTAATGAGAACTCCTCTACTCCGTGGATGTAGGCAATCTGGGTGAACCATGTACATCTTGTGTTCGCTTCCCTGTCTTTATCCATTTATATACTTATCCACACCAGTGACCGGAGTAATCTAGCGAAGGTCACAAACTTGACACTTTCTGTTGTACCAAAGTCCCCACTGATTTTGTGCATCAACATTTGGCGCTGTCTGTGGGAAACGCACTTATTCCTACTTTTTTCAGCTTTGTCAAGCTGGTTTCCACCATTCGTACACTCTCTTTTGACCATGCATCCCTCTCCAACATGGGAAATGAAGGAAGCCACAGCACGCAGAATGACACATTCCTCGCATCTGGTGCGAAGCAATGAAAGAAGGAACAAAAAAAGTTTGCTCTTTAGGCTAAAGTCGATGAGTTGGAGGCTTAGAACAACAAGATAATGATAAAGAATGAGATCCTCCAAAAGTAGTATGAGAAGGTCTTTGAGATGCTCCACGAGGCTAGATATACTAAAACATACGAGCTCATCACCCCTGTGAAAGTCAACCATCAACTGGGTGCCCCCCAACACGGAGGGTCATTTGCCCTCGACATGGGTATTCCTGTTGAAAAGTGAGCTACTCATCGAAATGTCGACCAACATGAGACTTCTCTCAACCCAGTTGCTTTGACCCGAAGCAGGAGAAGTGGTGGAAAGCACCTCCTTATAGAAGGAGTGGAAGGATCGAAACCCGTTTTTCGTGACTGTCAAGACTTCCTAAAGCAACGTTGAGACAATCTCATGCATATAAGCTTGAAGATCAATGACCCAAGGGTCTTTGAAAGACTCGGTCCCCTCCCATGTCCCAGGTCGGCTACCAATTTGGGGAAGAAGCAATAAGTCTTAGAGAAACACGAAGGTGTAGGGGACTCAGAGATGTTCCGACAGACATACCTTGGAAGTCAGTATGGCGAGTCCAGGGAAAAATCACATGCTCTTGATCAAACCTTCCTACTTCCAAGAAGAGATGGAGATTTACGAAAGAAAGCTCCAGTGGTACCTAACTCCATTTAGGACCCTCTTGTCCTCCAACTCTTTAAGGAAGTAAACAAGTTGAAGGCTGAATGACAAGCTGAGATACCTGATTGGAACTAACCTAGGCCTGGCCCTCTTACAAGGAGGATCCTCGACACCCCCTTCCAAGCAAAGACGAAGCATAAGCTTGGCTTGCAACTCTATATTGGAAAGGAGAACCCGATTGAACACCTTAACCTCTTTGAGTCCACCATGGCATACCGGATGCACACCGACGAAGAGCGATATATTTTCTTCCCCTCCACCCTCTTCGGCGGAGCTCTAAAATGGTATTGCCGTCTTCCACCTGAGACGGTAGACTCATTTGAGGAATTGAGGGAACTATTTGTTTCTCAACACATTTTCCAAACCGATCGCTTATACTCTGCAGATGACTTGTACACTATTCGCCAGAAGCCAGATGAGTCATTAGTATGTATGTTAGCCGTTTCAGCCATGAATATTCCCGTTGTGCCAAGGCAGACGACATGACTGCCCTCAAAGCCTTCACGGCAGGCCCACGTGACTATTTCTTTAAGTACATGATCAATGCCAACACTTGGAAGACTTACTCTGAGGTGATGGCGCATGCTTATAACCATGCCTCCGCCGAGGCAATGACATACTAAGAGAAACCCCCAACTGATCACTCATATATTTCATGCATTTATACCATCAATTTCTAAAGTCTTTGTGATGTTTTTGTGTTAAAATTGTGGCACTTTACCTTACCTTGTGTTAATGTGTAATTAAATTTGCTTTAAGATTAATTTCAAAGCAAAGTGGAGAAAAATAAAAAGAAAGAGACAGGACACTTTGTGTTTTGTATAATTGAACCTAATCCAGTCCGTTATTATGTGCAGATGGGTCCAAAATATACCGGTTTCAATTATCTTTATCCAAAGTTGCAGACCACTACAATACCACTACAATAAAGTACATCTTAAGGCTTAAGAAGAAGGGAGTACAACACGGACTGTGGGGAAAGATTAAAGAAAAGAATTGAAAGTGGACGGACAAAAGAAAAGAAAAGGAATAAAATGAGCACTAAGAAGTGGGAGACAAAAGTGGGGGAGACACTGAGAAAACAGAGTGCAGGACACGGGGACTGACAGAAAATAAATGAAGCAGAGTGGAGATACGGACTGGTGGCAAAAAGAAAGAAAAGAAGAATAAGAAGAAGTGGATGGCACACTGAGAGAGGAATAAAAGACAGAGGCACGGAAGCAGCAGAGCACACGGCAGAAAAGGAAGAAAAAAAACGGAATTAATAGAAGAGGGGGCGAGATGAGAGATGGACAGGGAGTGCGGGAATAAAACAGAAAAAAAAAGATAAGACAGAAGACAGACACAGAGAGAAGGCAGAACAGAAAAAGAAAACAGAAAAAAATAGGAGAGACTGACGGGAGAGGGCAGAGAGCAACAGAAGAAAAGGGTTTTATCTTCTCAAACCCATGTTTTACTTTTGGTTTAATTTGAGAATAATGTGTAACTAATTTTTAGTAGTTAGGGGCTGTTTTGAAGCCCCAAATATGATTGCAAGTTTGTTGTGATATTTTGTTTGAATGACTTTTATGAAAGGATGAAAATTGTTTCACTACTTATGTCATTGATAAATTCTTTATGTGTTTCTATGGATGCATACATAGTGAGCATATCTAGGATTTTAATGCTATGAATATATGTTTACCTGCCCTTGTTGAATGAGGACCTACATATGTTCTAGAGTAGCACTTGTTAATTGTGGTTAACATGTGAACCGATTTCTAGGATAAGTAAGACAACGTCAGTACTTACCATGCCTTGTGATGACTCAAACTCTTTTCGTTCTTAATGATTTCTACTTGTTAAATCTATGAACACGCCATTCTAGATTGCATGCTAGGGACTACGTTAAGTTGAAAACGTCATTCTCTTAACATACTACGTAAGAAAGAGTAATAGGTTGTGTTCTAACATTGAGCCAACTTGAGCATCTTCATCCGGAAATAAAAGGAATTTGAATGAAACATAACATGTTTGCATGATTTTTTGGTGGTGGATAGCATTTCCCCTAACTCGTTTTCTTAACTTGTGAATTAAAATCTATTGGTATTATTTAAAACTTGTTGAGGTCCTGTTTTGTCCGATTTAATTTATATAGCTAAGCAACTCCAAAAATCCCAAAAATTTGTGTGAGCATAGCTTGGTGTGTCTAGTTTATGTGTATAACATTTCGTTGCATTTGGATAAGTGTAAGTTAGTCTAATAATTATTGTTCGGTGGCTGGTCAGTGGACACAGCCACCCTGTTTTTGTGACATTTTAAGTATTTGGATAAAACAATCTTCTGTGGGAAAGACCCTTATTTTCATATGCTACAATCGAAAAATTTTAGTGTTAATAAGGAAAATCAATAGGATATTTGTGTGCTACTTTGTGGTGTGCTTTTATGCCTACCAAATTTTGGCGCCGTGTCGCCGGAGATTGTTATTTCTAAATTACTTATTTTTCTATTGTTTTATTTTCTTGTCCAATTAGTGTTTTTGTTTTTATTTCAGGTACTCTTTGTAGTACATGCATACTCGAAAGTCTAAGAGCATTGATCTAGCTTCCTACGATCCAGAGATTGAACGAACATTTCGAAAGCTTCAGAGAAAAATCAAGCAAAAGTGTGCATCGGTGTCTTTACCACCATCTTCTCCACCACATTTAAGTTCGGAAGAGGAGGAGGAACCACAAGAAGGCATGGCTGATAACCGTACATTGAGGGAGTTGGCAATGCCAAATATGGATCAACAACCATTGTGCATCACATATCCAAATGCAGAAGGATGATTTGAGCTTAAGTCCGGCATGATTCACTACTTGCCTAAGTTCCATGGCTTCTCAACAGAGGATGCCAACAAGCATCTCATGGAGTTTCACGTGGTATGCTCAGGAATGAGACCAGCAAATGTGGATGAGGAGCAAGTCAAGTTGAGGGCATTCCCATTTACATTAGAAGCTAAGGCAAATGAGTGGCTTTACAATTTACCTCTGGGATCAATGAACACATGGAACCAGGTGAAGCACGCATTCTTGGAGCAATATTTTCCAACCACAAAAGCTGCAAGCATAAGGAAAGACATATGTGCAATCCGACAACAACATGGAGAGCCCTTTGGAGATTACTATGAGTGGTTCACACATTTGGTTGCATCTTGTCCTAACTATCAGATTTTAGAGCATTTACTAATACAATACTTTTATGAGGGATTGTATGGTACTGATCGTGTAATGCTTGATGCAGCAAGTGGCGGAGCATTCATGGACAAGACGCCTACTAATGCTAAGGCATTGCTAAAGAACATTGCTGGCAACACACGACAATTTGGAGGGAGAGATGAGCTACCTTTTAAGAAAGTTAACGAGGTAAGTGCTAATTCTAGTATTGAATTACAATTAGCTAACTTGACTAATCTTGTGCAACAGGTTATTGTGGCTCCAAAACAGGTGTGTGGTGTATGTTCAATGATGGGACATGCCACAGACATGTGCCCTTCGTCGATGGATCAAGGTGGTCTTGAGCAAGCTAATGCATTAGGAGGATTTCAAGGGCAACAAAGGCAAAAGTATGATCCCTATTCCAACAACTATAATGCAGGATGGCGCGATCATCCACACTTAAAGTGGAACAATCAAGACAACGGACAACAATCTGTTCCCAACAACTATAACCGTCCGCCTGGCTTCTTTCAAGCAAGACCGCATGCACCATTTTAGCCTCAACAACAACAAGCTCCAAGTAAGTCTCTTGAGGATTTAATTGCTTCTTTAGCTAACTCTACTCAATCTCATCAACAGAAAACAGACAAAGCAATTGAAAACCTTGAGCGCCAAATGAGTCAGTTAGCAAGTTTGATGGGGCAACAACACCAACCAGAAAGGTTGCCTAGCCAAACCGTGGTGAATCCAAATGCGGAGCAGATGAATGTTGTGACTTTAAGGAGTGGAAAAGAAGTTTTTGAGCAAGATGAGGCTTCAACAGAAAATGAAAAGTCTCCTAAAGATACAGAATTAAACAAAAAAGATTCTGTTAAGGTAAGTAAAGAAGTTCAAAATTCATTTAACTCATGTGTCCATATTCCTTTTCCTCGTAGGTTTATGAAGTCTAAGAAAGAGCAAACTGATAAGGAAATCTTGGATATTTTCCGAAAAGTCCAAGTGAACTTACCTCTTTTAGATGCCATAAAACAAGTGCCCAAGTATGCAAAGTTCCTTAAAGAGCTTTGTACGAACAAGAGGAGATTCAATGATCAAGAAACTGTGGCATTAAGCGAGGAAGTATCAGCTGTTTTGCAGAGAAAGCTGCCACTGAAGTTGAAAGATGCCGGTAGCTTTACCATTCCATGTGTAATTGGAGGCAAAGAGTTTGGGAAAGCATTGTGTGATTTGGGGGCATCCATCAATCTGATGCCATATTCAGTGTATGATTCATTGAACCTTGGAGACTTAAAGGAAACAAAGGTAGTAATCCAGTTGGCAGATCGTTCAAATAGATGTCCCAAAGGCCTATTGGAGGATGTACTTGTGCAAGTGAATGAGCTCATTTTTCCCGCTGACTTTTTTGTTCTTGAGATGGAACATGATCCTATGCTTACTGCACTTCCTCTTATATTAGGAAGACCATTCCTTAGAACAGCACGGACGAAGATTGATGTCTACGATGGTACCTTAACCATGGAAATTGATGGGGAAAGCGTCAAGTTCAGAATCTTCAATGCTATGAGGTATCCTAGTGAATTAGAATCTTGTTTGTCTATTGATGTGTTTGACTATTTTGTGCAGGATTGTTTTAATGAAGGTGTGGGACAAGATAATTTAGAGAAGGCATTAGTGCATAGCATTACACATGGAAATTTTAATTATTCAGAGCACATTGAAGAAGAATTAATCCAAACAGTGGCCTCTCTTGAGTCTCTTTCACCAATTCGTGGTAAGTGTTCTTCCTATTTTATTTCTCTTCCTACTTCTAACGAAAAAACTCTTCCTTCTGTGATTCAGGCACCCAAATTGGAGCTTAAACCAATTCCTGAACATTTGAAGTATGCATTTTTGGGAGAGGATGAAACATTACCAGTCATCATATCGTCACAACTCACAGCAGAAGAGGGGGAGAAACTAATCCGGGTACTGAAGGATCACAAAACTGCCATAGCTTGGAGCATTGCAGATATCAAAGGTATAAATCCAGCTACATGTATGCATAGGATTCTGCTGGAAGGAGGTGCAAAACCAACTAGGGAAGCTCAACGCCGTTTAAACCCACTCATGATGGAAGTCGTAAAAAAAGAGGTTATCAAACTTCTTGATGTTGGAATCATATATCCTATTTCGGATAGCAAGTGGGTAAGCCCTATCCAAGTAGTCCCTAAACGATCTGGAGTCACAGTTGTTAAGAATGAAGCTAATGAGCTAATGCCTACACGTGTGCAAAATAGTTTGAGAGTCTGTACAGACTATCGAAAGATAAATAGCACCACACGCAATGATCACTTTCCACTCCCATTCATTGATCAAATGTTAGAAAGGCTAACTGGTCATTCTCATTATTGTTTTCTTAATGGCTATTCTGGGTATAATCAAATTGCAGTTGCTCCGGAGGATCAAGAAAAGACGACTTTCACATGTCCATTTGGCACATTTACATACCGGAGGATGCCGTTTGGACTGTGCAACGCCCCTGCCACATTTCAGAGGTGTATGGTAAGTATCTTTTCTGATATGATTGAGAAAATAATTGAAGTGTTCATGGATGATTTTTCAGTTTATGGTGATTCTTTTGATACATGTCTACATAATCTGTCCCTAGTTTTAAAACGTTGTCAAGAAACTAATCTAGTGTTAAATTGGGAAAAATGCCATTTCATGGTTTCGCATGGATTAGTTCTAGGGCATATCATATCTGAAAAGGGAATTGAAGTTGATAAATCTAAAGTAGAACTTGTTAGTTCTTTACCCATCCCTACTACTGTCAGGGAGGTTCGTTCTTTTCTTGGACATGCAGGTTTCTACCGTAGGTTTATGAAGGACTTCTCAATGATTTCTAGACCCTTGTGTCGTTTACTTCAAAAGGATGTAACATTTGATATGAATGAAGAGTGTGTGGTAGCATTTAATAAGCTTAAGGAGTTGTTATCCACGGCTCCTGTAATCATGCCACCAGATTGGAGTTTACCTTTTGAGTTAATATGCGATGCTTCAGACTATGCTGTTGGTGCAGTTCTAGGGCAGCGTGTTAACAAATTGCCACATGTCATCTATTATGCATCTCAAACACTCAATGAAGCACAGTTGAATTATTCAACAACAGAGAAGGAGCTTCTAGCTGTTGTATTTGCTTTAGAAAAATTTAGATCTTATCTGATTGGGACTAAAGTTATTGTGTTTTCTGACCATGCAGCTTTGAAGTATCTACTCACAAAAAAAGATGCAAAACCACGACTCATTCGATGGATACTTCTGCTTCAAGAGTTTGACTTGGAGATCAAGGATAAGAAAGGGAGTGAGAATGTTGTAGTAGATCATCTTAGCCGACTTGTGCATTCAAACACAGAGGAAGATCTCATCCCTTTACGTGAAAGTTTTCCAGATGAGCAACTGTTTTCATTAAAGATTACTGACCCTTGGTATGCAGATATTATCAATTATAAGGTCATCAAAAAGATTCCGGATGATTTTACACGTACTAAAAAAGATAAGCTTGTCAAAACCGCCAAATACTACGAGCGGGATGATCCTTATTTGTGGAAATATTGCACTGATCAATTGATTAGAAGGTGTGTCCCCGAATCTGAGTTTAAATCTATTCTAACTTTTTGTCATTCTTATGCATGTGGTGGCCATTTTGGAGCAAAGAGGACAGCCCTGAAGGTGTTAGAGAGTGGTTTTTATTGGCCTAGTTTGTTTAAGGATGCGTACGAGTTTTGTGCAACATGTGATCGTTGTCAACGAACAGGTAACTTGGGCCCAAGAAATCAAATGCCACAAACCCCTATTTTGGTTGTTGAGATCTTTGATGTGTGGGGCATTGATTTCATGGGACCTTTTCCATCTTCAAATGATTTTCTTTACATTTTATTGGCTGTGGATTATGTTTCTAAATGGGTGGAAGCAAAAGCCACCAAAACTAATGATTCAAAAGTTGTTTAAGATTTTATTAAGAGTAACATCTTTGCAAGATTTGGGATACCTAGAGCAATCATTAGCGATGGAGGGAGTCATTTTTGCAATCGAACATTTGAAGCGTTGCTTAGGAAGTACAATGTCACACATAAGGTGTCTACACCTTATCATCCGCAAACTAGCGGTCAAGCAGAAGTATCAAATCGTGAGGTGAAGCAAATTTTGGAGAAAACTGTGAGTCCTAGTAGGAAGGATTGGAGCATGCGCTTGAACGATGCATTGTGGGCTTATAGGACTGCCTATAAGACTCCTATTGGAATGTTCCCATTTCGGTTAATTTATGGGAAACCATGCCGTCTTCCAGTAGAGTTAGAGCACAAAGCTTATTGAGCGATCAAAGCCTACAACATGGACATGAGTGTTGCCGGAAAGCAAAGGAAGCTTCAATTAAATGAGTTAGACGAAATCCGGAATCATGCATACGAGTCTAGTCGAATATACAAGGAGAAATCAAAGGCATTTCATGACAAGATGATCTTAAGGAAGAGCTTTGTCATTGGACAGAAAGTTCTTCTATTTAATTCTCGCCTTCGGTTATTTCCAGGTAAGCTTCGTTCTCGATGGGTTGGTCCATTTGTTATAACAAATATTTTTCCTCATGGTGCAGTGGAAATCCAAAGTGCAAAGACCGGATACATGTTCAAAGTGAATGGGCATAGACTCAAGCCATATTACGAGTCTTTTGCGGAGCATGATGTGGAGGTTGTACCTCTCCAAGAACCAATTCCCTTTGGATGATTACTCTTGGTACCGTCTGGCTGCGGACGTAAAAGCAAGCACTTATTGGGAGGCAACCCAATATTTCCATTCATTGCCTTTTTCTGTCATTTTCAATTTTCTTGCATGCTAAACTGAATTATTTCTTTTCTTTGTATTTGGGTTATGTCCACCCTTGGATTTGATTGCAGAATTAAAGTTTGGGGTTCATCATTTGATTTTACTGCAAATTGGGGAAGTTTTTAGTCCAAATGCCGGATCACTTCAAGTATCACCTTCCATTCGAAATTCACTTTCATGCCATGGAACCTAGGGGAGTGTGACTGGAGGCATCGTTCGGCTGCAAGACGTTAAAGAAAGTGCTTCTTGGGAGGCAACCCAAGCTTTCTATCTTTCATCTTTATTTTGAATTATTTTAAATGTTCTTGTTCTGTTTTTCTCTTGTTTTCTGGTTTTTGTGTTTAAGTCCTACTTTTGTTCCTTTATGCATGTAATGATTTTGCAATCTCTACCACAACTTCTTGCAAGGTATTTTTACATTCATAAAAACGAAAGGAACATTAAGCATATAAATACAAGAGGGAGCCTTCACAAAGGCTGCTTAGGAGAAGTTTCAGCAGTCGGCGGAGCTTCAACAGTCGGCGGAGTCCCAGAAGGAGGAGGCATCAGAGGTTGATCATTTGGAGCTTCACTACGCGATACAGCCTTAAAAGACGAAGACAAATGCTGTTGGAACAAACCCACAAACCGCTGATGATCAAGTAAAATCTGACCATCAGATTCCTGCATCTGGTCAATCTTCCTCTTCATGTTTGTAGCATAATTATGTGCGAGCCTGTGCAATTGTTTATTTTCATGCTTAAGCCCTCTAATCTCCTGCTTGAGACTCATCACTTTAGCCGCCAATGATTCAACTTGACGGGTTCGGGCAAATAGGCGTTGGGCCATATTGGACACGGAACCTGCACACTGCACACTGAGAGCCAGAGATTCCTTAACAGCCAACTCATCCGACCGTTTAGCAAGAAGTCTGTTATCTTTGGGAGTGACAAGGTTCCTGGCCACCACCGCAGCTGTCATATCATTCTTCATCACCGAATCCCCAACTGTAAGGGGACCAGTAGGGGATATGAAGGATGGGCGCCATATGTTGTCTAGAGAAGGCGGAGCTGCCTCTTCACCAAGGTTCAAGTCAAAACGACGGTCGGAAGGGCCAGACATTTTTCAGAGGTGTTAAAAAAAGAAGAGGTTGGACAAGTCAAGATCGTAGAAATGCAAAGAGGGAATTTTTACAGGCAGAAATTCAAGTGTGCTTTGAACGTCCTGCATACTTCTATAAAAAGCAGCACGCGATGGGATTTCAGAGATCGAAGAGGCGAGCTCAGAAATCGAAGAGGCCAACTAAAAAAATCAAAGAGGCGCTAGCTTTCTCAAAAGCTGAGCTTGCTCAGAAACCACGGCAAATCTTATTTTCCAGATTTGTCCGCACTTGTCACATGCAACCTCTGCACTCGACAGAGCTCAGATTTCGAAGAGGCAAGCTCATAAATCGGAGAGGAATCTGTTTTATCCAGACGTGTCAGCATCTGTCACATGCACACTCAGCTTACGGAAATCACGGGCAATCTGTCGACGATTTCTGGTAAAGTAGAAAGCACGTGAAGTTTACTGTTCAATCATCCAACGGTTGCCGACAAGGGTGAAAGAACAGTACCGGTTATTATTTCCTATAAATGTCGACCTTCACCCTACATGGCAAGGCAGACATACATAACCTTCCATCATCTCCGAGAATGCCTTTCCAACAAACCCTCTCGAGTCACTCAGTGTTCCTTATTCCTTGGGGTACTTCTGCAAACAACCCATCCAAAGCAAAAGTATTTCATATCATGAAGGTTGAAAGCAAGAGTATCTCATATCATGCTTTCTCCCTGTCCTTCTCCTTGTCTTTGTTTTACGACAAGGAGAAAGAGAGCAATCAGCCAGCACTTGGTATTAATCTTCCGATCTGGAGCCAACTGCCTGGAACCCCTTCCTGATTGCTTACCTAGCCTTGCTCTCGAGTACTCATCTTCATCATCTTGTGCTTTCTCTTCGTCTACCACATCTGCCTGGGGAACAGATAAGGGAAGTGAAAATGATACCTCGAAGCATGTGGAGACAATTTGCCAATTCATCCTCAGCTAGGGACAAGGAGAAAGAAAGCAAGAGGTGGGCACTTGGAAAGATTGAAGAAAGAAACAGACCAATACCTCTACCTCGTGCCTGCCCGCCGTGCAGAAGAAATAAGCAGAGAAGAATGCAGACTGCACAATTCAGAGTTCCTTGGTTTCAAATCAGACTCCGAGATTCGCCTACACAAATTGGTGTGTTCTTTCCTTTTCTTTATGTGTCTTTATTTCATTTTATATTTCTTTCCTTCCATTTTATCAAAAAATTCCTTTCATTATCATTGGGGACAATGCTATAATTAAGTTTGGGGGTGGAAATATATTTCGTTAGTTTATTTCTCTATTAAAAAATGTAAATAAAAAAAAAAAAATTTTTTGCATTTTTATTGTTGTTTGTAGCTACTTCTCAATTCAATGATGAGATTTGATCTTAATTTCCTTCTTACTTGAAAGAAGTCTAAGTTCTTTTCGTTGTCTTTGTGTTAACTGTGATTTCCAGAAATTGATGTGAGAATTACTTGACACACAAATTAAACCCTCTTTTTGACAATTGTAGTATAGATGTAAGTAGGGTATCGTTCTAGGCCGGGGATTAGGAGGGATTGCTAATCTATTCTAAATTAATTTAAAAATATTAAACAAGACTCAAGGACACAAAACTAGGCTAAAAACTCTAATAACTCGAAACACACTTAGAATGACTCAAAATAATGAAAACAATCAAATTAAACACTAGGAACTGAAATGGACGGAAATTGAATTAAAAGACTAACAACAATGAAAACTAACTAAATAATATAATTTAATAATGGGGGTGGAGGGTTTGGTTTTGACGAGAAGTAAATTAAACTTAAATAAATTACAGAATTGACAAAAGCATGAATTAAGGTGAAAGGATAGGTGACGGACTAGCTAGAGGGTTCTTCTCCACACATGACACATATGCAACCTAAATTGATTTTCAGTTGTTCTTTCAATAAATTGTGAATGACAATGTTCCAAGTTAATTAGGTCCGCTTAAATTAACTCTTAGATTTCCCTAGATTCATTGGATTGAATGGAATACGCATTACAACCAAATTATTCCTCATCAAAGTCCCTAACTATGGAATACGCATGATAGAGACATTCAACAAAGATCATTAAGTTCAACGGAAATCATAAACATTGACTAGGCATTCATAACTATGGAATACGCATGTTAATCCAGCCTAGAATTCACTTAACACGATTGTGGATAACAACCTTCACTACTTGTGAATATAAGTTCATAACGATTAGGTGAAATTCACTTATATTCTAGCATCAAATTCATGCATGTAAATTAAGTATGCATTCTTAATCGACATACAAAAATAAGTTATCAATCAAGCAGTTAAGCAAATTAAATCACAACTCAGAAATCACAACTGAAGGTAATCAATTCATATTACAAATATATTCATGGCTTTGAATTAACCTCTAGCCAAAATAAATTTAGTTACACATTATTATCAAATTAAACCAAAAGTAAAACATGGGTTTGAGAAGATAAAACCAAGAAAAATGGAGTGAAACTTTGCTCTCTGTGTTGCTCCCGTCAGTTTCTCCTTGCCTTTTCTCACTCTAAGCCCCTTTGCCTCTGACCTCTCCTCTCCTTCAATGGTGGCGGCACAAGGTGGTTATGGTGGTTGAATGGTTGGTTATATGGAGGAATGGATGGGGAAGGTTTAGATATGTAAGGAGAGGCAAGGGAAGGCTTGGAGAATGGTTAATTTCTGGATGATTTGAATGAGGTTGCTGCCATGGTATTTATAGGAAAAGGATGGACTTGTTTAACACAAAATTTTGGTGGAATTGAGTAGGTGAGCATGGCAAAGAGTGGGAATTGTTGGTGGGTTAGGTATTGAGTCATCCATTCACATGTCATGGTGAGTTAAGCATTGCATCATCCACTCACATGTCATGGTGATTTAAGCATTGCATCATCACTCAAATTTCTGGTGAAAGTGAATCAATGCCCACGGCATTGAAGAATTTCTTGGTTTTGAGTGAAGTTTTGGTCAATCCTTCTAGAAATTTATCCCTTCTTGCAACTTATATTTGTTTCACCAGATTTTTAGCATGTTCATAGCCTCTTTTGTCTTCAAATTCGTCCATCCTCATGCCTCCATGCTTGCACAATCCAATCTTGGCCCAAAAATGCTCTAGAATGTTCCAAATTGCTTCTTTTTGCATACTTTGACAATAAAACCTGAAATTGCACGAAAATAACTTTAAACACTATAATTATCATAGTTTAGCTAATTAAAAGCAAGAAAACAAGCTAACTAAGTCGTATAAATATGCTCCTATCAATTTCCCCCACACTTAGCTTTTGCTAGTCCTCGAGCAAAACAAAGAAAACAAGAACAAGTAGTAACAAGAAAAACATTAGCTTCCCCCTATGTGACCCTCATAGAATTTCATTTGAGAACACAAATCAACAAGAACCATAGCTAGCACCAAACAAGCTAATCCAAGTTCATCTTCCTTATTCAAATATAAGCAGTAATCTTTAAATCATCCTTAAAGTGTAGTGTGTGAGATAGCCATGCTAATGCAATTTTAAGTTTTTATTTTTAAAATCATCATATGCAAACTAGCGACCTTCTCACGGGATATGCACTCAATCACACATGTGTTTAGTTTTAATGTGTTTCGCTCAAAAAAAAAAAAAATCAAATGTGAAATTTCTACCATAAGCTTACATAAAGATCACTTCTCCACAGTCATAATTGCAAAACTTAAATCAAGAGGACTTTTATTGGTTGTAATGAGGTTTAGGGATAGGGTTATTGAAACGATAGAATAGGAAAACACAAGTTCCAAGCTACATTGCAAGCAATTCTTTTGTTTAGATTTATAAGAACTCAATCTTTCCAGCGATTCTTCTAGCACCTCCAACCACACCCTTAACTGAAACTTGAAAAACTTTTTATTTTCTTTGTATACAATCTTTCTTTTTCTTTTCTTTTTTTTTCTCTTTTTTTTTTTTTTTTTTTTAAATACAAACATGAAATACCCCCACACTTATTCTTTTGCCAAACACCTTCAAAGTACTTCACAAACATTTCTCATAAGACAATCTCACATTGCTCACTAGCTTGCTTGGAAAGGGTAAGGAAAAATGTTTCAGGTATAAGGGTAGACATATCTGGTGATAAGAAATAAAAGGCTTAACATACACGGCTCAAATTGGCAATCTAATGATATCATTTTTATTTGGGAAACATGGTTATTTGGGCCATAGTGGTAAACCTAATGCCTCTATCATTTCCAAGTTCATGCAATCAATGACAAGCATTTCGAAAGATCGTTACGCAAGTTCTAGAGATGTATCTCACATAAGTTCATCACACATGAAAGAATAGGAGTGTATGAAAAATGCACACACTTTCAATCGGCTCAAAAACTCACATAGGATGTATATGGTCACTAAATTCACATATGAAGCTTTAAGTCATACTTTAGTTTCACATTAACAAGGCTATGTGCATTTGGTTTTTCAAAGATGGTCAAACATGTACAAAACTAACAAGAGAATTAGGAATTTCACAAAACACATGTTAACTAAGTTCTTGATGATCATGGTTCAAATTTGATCCAATTATATCATTGGGTCGGGAAACTAACAAAAATCTAATTCATAACAATAAGGGAAACAAGACAATATTTTTGGATTTTTAAATTTTCCAATTTTTTTAAATTTTTTTTTTTTAAAAGAAAACAAAACTAATTAAGAAAACAAAAAGCAACAACATGGAAACAAATGAAACTCGTTCGTAGTTGAAGGTACAAAAAAAAAATTTCAATTTGGTCATTTTTATACTCTTTACCCCCAAACTTAAACTGGACATTGTCCCCAATGTCAGAAAACACTATAATGCAAATAAAAATAAAATAAATAAATAATAAGAAACAAAATAAAGCAATTGGACTGAAAACTTCCCTAGTTTGCAGTAAAACCAAGCGATGACCCCCCAAGCTAAAATTCTGCAATCAACTTCAAGGGTGGAAATAACCAAAAGTTCCTGCAAAGAAAAGAAATAATTCAGTTAAGTAACGCAAGAAAATGTAAAAAACAAACGAAAAATTGAAAATCACTATAAAAGACAATGAATAGAACTAATAAGTGATCATTGGTCGTGCTTGTTGACTTTCCACAGCTTTCCTCTTGAACGGGGTGACACTTAGCTTTTTACTTGCAAGTGATGATTTGATGATATTGTATGGCGAAGCTTTGCTCTTTGGTGATGTTGCAGTTCCTTATTTGTTCTCCAAGCAGATGTGGCAGCTTCTCTAGTTCTTCAACTCAGACTCCTTATGCTGGGTTGATTGTGCAAGCTGCATTCTTCTCTGCTTGTTTCTTCTGCACGACGGGCGGGCACGAGGTAGCTGTGTTGGTCTGATTCTTTCTTCAATCTTTCCAAGTGCCCACCTCTTGCTTTCTTTCTCCTTGTCCCTAGCTGAATTGTCTATACATGCTTCGAGGTATCATTTTCACTTCCCTTACTGTCCCCCAGGCAGATGTGGTAGACGAAGAGAAAGCACAAAATGATGAAGATGAGTACTCGAGAGCAAGGCTAGGTAAGCAATCAGGAAGGGGTTCCAGGCAGTTGGCTCAAGATTGGAAGATTGATACCAAATGCTGGCTGATTGCTCTCTTTCTCCTTGTCGTAAAACAAAGACAAGGAAAAAGACAGGGAGAAAGCATGATATGAGATACTCTTGCTTTCAACCTTTATGATATGAAACACTTTTGCTTTGAATGGGTTGTTTGCAGGGGTATCCCAGGGGATGAAAAATACAGAGTGACTTGAGAGGGTTTGTTGGAAAGCCATTTCTCGAAGATGAAGAAGTGTTGAGAGGGTGTGCCTTTGCTGTGGAAGGCGAAGGTAGATACTTATAGGACTTTTCTTCACAACCGGAACTATTCCCTCACTCATTGTCGGCAGCCGGTGGATGGATGAATAGTATAAATTACGCGCTTTCTGACAAAGCTGCCCGTAATTTCCGCAAAGCTGCCAGTTGCATGTGACAAGTGACGACACGTCTGGACAACTTGATCTTTTGAAATCCGGGGTTCGGCTCGTGGTTTCTGAGCAAGCCCAGCCTTTAAGAAATGAAACGCCTCTTTTGAGAAAAGAATCCGACTTTTGAGAAAGGAGCCCCGACTCTTCGATTTGCGAGAGGACGCTTCTCTGAGGAGCGCCTCTTTGATTTCTTCTTTTTATAGAGGCGTTAATTTTGTTCCACAACACACTTGAACTCCCTCCTGTAAACACTCCCTTCTTGCACTTCCGAAATCTGAATCTGTCCGATCTCTTCTTTCTTTACCATTCTGAAAAATGTCTGGCCCTTCCGATCGTCGTTTTGACTTGAACATTGGTGAAGAGGCAGCTCCGCCTTCACCAGACAACATATGGCGCCCATCCTTCATATCCCCTACCGGTCCCCTTACCGTGGGGGATTCGGTGATGAAAAATGACATGACCGCTGCGGTGGTGGCCCGGAACCTTGTCACCCCCAGAGATAACAGACTGCTCGCTAGATGGTCTGATGAATTGGCGGTTAAGGAGTCTCTGGCTCTTAGCGTGCAGTGTGCGGGTTCTGTGTCCAACATGGCCCAACGCCTATTTGCTCGAACCCGTCACGTCGAATCGTTGGTGGCTGAAATACAGAGTCTCAAAGAGGAGATTAGAGGATTCAAGCATGAAAATAAACAATTGCACAAGCTTGCATACAATTATGCCACAAACATGAAGAGGAAAATTGACCAGCTGCAGGAAAATGATGGTCAGATTTTACTTGATCACCGGAGGTTTGTGGGTTTGTTTCAACCGCATCTGCCTTCGTCTTCTGGGGCGGCACCGCGTAGTGAAGCTCCAACTGATCAACCTCCGATACCTCCTCCTTCCGTGGCCCCGCCGACTGCTGAAGCTCCGCCGACTACTGAAGCACCACCTGACCAATGAATGCTATTAGTTTACACATCATTGTAAAATATCACTTGCTTATTTTTTATTTTATTTTATTTTATTTTTATTTTTTTTTTATTTTTTTTTATTTATTTTTTTTTTTTTTAGGTGTGTGTGTTTTTTTTTTTTTTTTTTTTTTTTTTAAATCAATGTAAAAAGACTTTGTTTAACCTTCCCCCACACTTAAACTAAATAACACAAACTCACAGAAATCAACCAAATAACACAACTAACTGAACAAAACAAAATGAAAGCAGTAAAGATAAGGGTGTAAGAATGCAAATCTGATTTGGTTAGCGATTCCAAAGTCTCCCTTCGTTGAATGCTTGGGTTGCCTCCCAAGAAACGCTTGATTTAACGTCTTTAGCCGGACGAATCTTTCCTTTAAACTCCACTCGGCTCCAAAGCATGGAATTTATCTTTTAATGGGAGGTGATACTTGAAATGATTCGGCAATGGTTTAAATTCAAGAGTGGGTGCCTGAATCATCAAAATCAGAAACATGTTAGTATAAATTAAAATTGAAATTGGAGAAGATGGTTTACTTTCTTTTTCCGACACAAACTCAATGACAAACACCACATCTTTGAACATTTCCGGGACTTTGAACTGGGCCAGGTTTACTATGATGGTTGTGGCTTGTCCTGTGTCATCAAACTCAACTGCTTTGGGCTTGATTGTCTCATGCACAACCTCTTGGATGTATTCTTGATATGCTTCAATCACTTCATTCTCTTGAATCCCTTTTCTTGGTGTGCAAGGTTCTTTGAACGTTTCAATACCATCGGGAACTTGTTTTGGTGCACCAAGAATTGGGATATCACTTTGCACCTTTGGAAGAGCTTCCACAATGTCTTTTTCACTCTCTTTGATATTTGGAATCAAAAACCTGCAAGGACAAAGGACATTCGGTGGAATAATGTTAGAATGAAGTGAATTTAGAACTTCCTCACCTGAGTTGGATGACATAGGGATTTGAGGAGCTTGCAGCAAGAATTCTTCTAAACTGCCCAGGTCGTCCTCCTCCTCTTCTGCTTGCAGCAGCAATTCATCCATGTTCGGGCTGTGTTTGGATAGTTCTGGGACAGCTTCATCCTTCATGTTACCTTCCAAAGTGATAGCATCGTGGATTTCAAAATCTTCCTTCGAATTTTCAACAGTTGAGCTGGAGAGTTCACTTTGCTCTTGGATTTGTACCATGAATTCCATAATCTCTCCCATTTGACTCATCAATTTATCCAACTTCTTGTCTTGATTTTGTTGGTCCTGCGTCAAAGAGGTTAGTACTTGAAGAATTTGATCACTATCCATGGACATACTTGAATTTGATTGGAATTGTTGTGGGGTATGCGGTGGTGGCTGCATAGGCGTTAAATAAAACTCCTCAGATTGCTGCCAATATCCATCTTGTTGAGCCTCCTTGGCTTGATTTTGTGAGCCCTGCACCAAAGAATTTAATTCATCAAAAATTTGATTGTAATCTATTGACGAATCTGAGTTTGATTGGGCATATTGTATATGAGGTTGTGGTGGCTGCATAGGTCCTGAATAGAACTCCTCATATGGCTGCCAATATCCTTCATGTTGAACTTGTTGAGCTTCCCACCACATAGAGTTTGAATGATCACTCCAATCTTTTTGTGAACATTGATTGGCTTGATATCCTTGCCTATAAGATGCACCAAATATAGGGACATTTTGCATTGTGGTCCTTTCGGCATACTGCGACATTTGAGAAGTAAGATTTGCCAATTGAGCTTGAATGCTAGCAAAATCCATGTCTTACTTCTCTAGTACCTAAAATCAAAGAAAGAAAACTAAATCAAATATCAAAAGTAAAATAAACAAAACAAAACAAAAACAGAAACTAAAAACAAAAGACAAGAAAAGAAATAAAGTCAGTAACTAAAACAAAAGACACGAAAAAGAAATCAAAAGAAACAATGGGGGATTAGCAAAGTTGCTAATCCCCGGCAACGGCGCCAGAAATCAACTTGAAAAATAAATGTGCCTAGTCTTGTCAATGTGAAACTTGAGCATGATTTAGCGTTTCATATGTGAATCATGTGAGATTATGTAAACCTTGTGAGTTTTTGAGCCTATACATGATTGAACCATTATGCATCAATCTCATTCCTTCTTATGCGTATGATCTCACTGTACATGTATCTCTAGAACTTGCTTTATACTACTCGATTCATTAATCAATTCATGTAATAACTTGGAAGTGATATAGGCCATCTTTGGATCGTCTGAACCTTTCATGCCTACCTTATATGCTATGTTTATCCGTAGTAGCCCATTGAGCTTTTAACTAAGCCATTTCTTTGTTAGCCACATCTCTTTACCTTGCTCCAATATTGGAGTTGAGCCCATACACAAAAATCGATTCCTTATTGTTTTGAGAAAGTATTACATGGGTTGTGCTTTTGGGGCTTTCATTTATGTAGAAAGATGGATGAAGCATGTGTATTACAATGAAATGTGAATTTAATGGGTGATGTAGCTTTTGCAAATTTGTTTCTTTCATTAAAAAAATTAAAAAAAAATTGAAATATATGAAAATTGGAGAGTGTTGATTTGTTGAAAATGTGTCTGCAGAGTATAAATTTCCTTTTGAAGTTAACTTTGGGGAGTAACAGGTGCTCGAGGTTTTATTATTTTGCTTTCAATTTGAGGTGTTGTGATATTGAGGTGTTGGAAAACTACCAAAGTGTACTTTCTCAAAATTTTTGATTTCCATATCATTTCTTTCATTAGCCTACCACCTTTAGCCCCATTACAACCGTAATAAAGTCCTATTGATCCAAGGTATTACTTAAATATTGATAAGCGAGTTAGGTGGACAAGCAAGCATATGGCGGCATGTACAATGAGATCACTTGAGTGAAATACATTAACCAAAACTTATGAGTGAATGAGCGTATGTCTTGTGAGAAACTCACATGTTTGCATATGATGATTTAAAGGAGCTTGGAATTGCATTGACATGGCTAGCTCACACATGGCATTTCAACGTTTTGTTTGAAGGAAATTTGGTTAACTATTGGATGATGTTTTGAGCTCTTGATTAGTTCTTGGTTGTTTGTATCATGATTAGCACTTATCTCTGAAATCGAAATTTAGAAGTTGGCTACTAAGTTGTTGAGTCTAGTTTTAGTTGAGTGGTTTTGTTTTGTGTTTTGTTTTACTAGAGGACTAGCAAAAATGTAAGTTTGGGGGTATTTGATCACTCATATATTTCATGCATTTATACCATCAATTTCTAAAGTCTTTGTGATGTTTTTGTGTTAAAATTGTGGCACTTTACCTTACCTTGTGTTAATGTGTAATTAAATTTGCTTTAAGATTAATTTCAAAGCAAAGTGGAGAAAAATAAAAAGAAAGAGACAAGACACTTTGTGTTTTGTATAATTGAACCTAATCCAGTCCGTTATTATGTGCAGATGGGTCCAAAATATACCGGTTTCAATTATCTTTATCCAAAGTTGCAGACCACTACAATAAAGTACATCTTAAGGCTTAAGAAGAAGGGAGTACAACACTGACTGTGGGGAAAGATTAAAGAAAAGAATTGAAAGTGGAAGGACAAAAGAAAAGAAAAGGAATAAAATGAGCACTAGGAAGTGGGAGACAAAAGTGGGGGAGACACTGAGAAAACAGAGTGCAGGACACGGGGACTGACAGAAAATAAATGAAGCAGAGTGGAGACACGGACTGGTGGCAAAAAGAAAGAAAAGAAGAATAAGAAGAAGTGGATGGCACACTGAGAGAGGAATAAAAGACAGAGGCACGGAAGCAGCAGAGCACACGGCAGAAAAGGAAGAAAAAAACGGAATTAATAGAAAAGGGGGCGAGAGGAGAGACGGACAGGGAGTGCGGGAATAAAACAGAAAAAAAAAAGAGAAGACAGAAGACAGACACAGAGAGAAGGCAGAACAGAAAAAGAAAACAGAAAAAAATAGGAGAGACTGACGGGAGAGGGCAGAGAGCGACAGAAGAAAAGGGTTTTATCTTCTCAAACCCATGTTTTACTTTTGGTTTAATTTGAGAATAATGTGTAACTAATTTTTAGTAGTTAGGGGCTGTTTTGAAGCCCCAAATATGATTGCAAGTTTGTTGTGATATTTTGTTTGAATTACTTTTATGAAATGATGAAAATTGTTTCACTACTTATGTCATTGATAAATTCTTTATGTGTTTCTATGGATGCATACATAGTGAGCATATCTAGGATTTTAATGCTATGAATATATGTTTACCTGCCCTTGTTGAATGAGGACCTACATATGTTCTAGAGTAGCACTTGTTAATTGTGGTTAACATGTGAACCGATTTCTAGGATAAGTAAGACAACGTCAGTACTTACCATGCCTTGTGATGACTCAAACTCTTTTCGTTCTTAATGATTTCTACTTGTTAAATCTATGAAAACGCCATTCTAGATTGCATGCTAGGGACTACGTTAAGTTGAAAACGTCATTCTCTTAACATACTACGTAAGAAAGAGTAATAGGTTGTGTTCTAACATTGAGCCAACTTGAGCATCTTCATCCAAAAATAAAAGGAATTTGAATGAAACATAACATGTTTGCATGATTATTTGGTGGTGGATAGCATTTCCCCTAACTCGTTTTCTTAACTTGTGAATTAAAATCTATTGGTATTATTTAAAACTTGTTGAGGTCCTGTTTTGTCCGATTTAATTTAAATAGCTAATCAACTCCAAAAATCCCAAAAATTTGTGTGAGCATAGCTTGGTGTGTCTAGTTTATGTGTATAAAATTTCGTTGCATTTGGATAAGTGTAAGTTAGTCTAATAATTATTGTTCGGTGGCTGGTCAGTGGAGACAGCCACCCTGTTTTTGTGACATTTTAAGTATTTGGATAAAACAATCTTCTGCGGGAAAGACCCTTAGTCTAATAATTAGTGTTAATAAGGAAAATCAATAGGATATTTGTGTGCTACTTTGTGGTGTGCTTTTATGCCTACCACCAACCACCATCCCCTATCAGCAAGTGGGGAGTGGAAGCTAGACCCACCCAAATGAGAAGACCTCAATCTTCCAAACAGCAGCGGTACCTCCCCCTACCTTACTAAATACTTTGCCAGGTCAACAGACATATCAATCTCAGGGCAAAAGGAAAGATTTACATCCTCACCAGTCTCATTTTAGTAAAAGGAGTAAGGGACACTACCGCGATAACCAAGGGTATCGCTATGATAATCCCCGACCCCAGGCAGTCAATATAGTGGGTCAAGCACGTGTCAGGACATGTCATACCCCAAGGTATAAGGCATACACACTTTTGAACGCCACATGCGTGGCCATTTACCTCAGCATAACACACCTGATACCGAAGCCAAAGCCGAGGCACCCAAATTACAAGCCCATGAAGAACACGGACATGTTTTGCTGCTACCATGAGCATAACGGCCATGACGGCGAGAAGTGTATCACCCTTTATGATCATATTGAAGCTTTGGCACGTGAAGGAAAAATTAATCAATTCTTCCTTCACCTTCCAAGGGGTAACCGTAACCAATGCCAGGTGAATGTGATGTATTCCATAAGTGGCGGCACACCCATATCTAAATCTTCCAACAGGGCCATGAAAAACAGCAAACGAGCTTTAAGGCCTGGCCACCAAGTGTTTCACGTGGAAGACATCAGGGGAGGCAAGTATCAAAAGCCTAACTGGGATCCAATATGTTTCTACCCTGAGAAAGAAAGAGGTATCATTTACCCTTACAACGACCCACTGATCGTGGAAGCTCACATAGCTAACTTTGAAGTACGATGAATCCTGGTAGACACGGGGGCTTCGGTCAATATCATGTTTGCTGAAGCTTTCAGGTCACTTAATATAGCTGAACACTTGCTCGATCGCTCGATTTCTCCTCTGATAAGCTTCTCCGGTGATATCGTGCAACCTTTAGGGAGCATACACTTACCTTTCACCATTGGTACAGGCCCTTACACAGCTACCATTACCACTAACTTCCTGGTGGTTGATTGTCCAACAGCATACAATGTCATCTTTGGACGCACATGCATCAATGATCTCAAGGCCATGGTATCCACACATATGTTGTTGATGAAATTTCCAACCCCCTATGACAATGGTTACATCAGATGTGATCAACTTAGTGCACGATCATGTTACAACACTTCGGTCAAGCAACAACACCTGCCTGTGCCCAAGGAAACCTTTTCTATACATGACCAAGTCATAAAGACCAGCCTGAACGAAGCTAACTTGGATCTTCACGATGGCAACAGTCAACCTAACGATCCTCGATATCACTCTTTCACCCAACAAGCACAACCCACTAAAGAGTTGGAGAAGGTTTCTATCTCAAACAATTATCCAGATCGCATGGTGAAGATTGGCACCACATTGTCAGCACCTATTCGGTTGGCATTGATATCTTTTTTACAAGAAAACACTGAGGTCTTCGCCTGGTCATACGAGGACATGCCAGGCATCTCTCCCGATATCATCTGTCATTGCTTAAGTATTGACCCCAAGACCAAACCAGTGGGACAAAAGCGAAGATCGTATGACATTGAACGGTATGAGGCAATGAAGGCAGAAGTTGAAAAACTCAAAGGCATAGGCTTCATCCGCGAAGTCAATTATCCAACTTGGGTAGCAAATGTTGTCCTTGTTAAGAAGAATCCGACCAAGGAAAGTCTCCTGCTCCAAAAGGTCTTGTGGAGAATGTGTGTCGATTACACCAACCTAAACAAAGGATGCCCGAATGATAGCTTTCCTTTTCCTCTCATAAACAGACTTATAGACTCTACAGCAGGGTGTGAACTCCTGAACTTTATGGATGCTTACTCAGGATACAACCAAATCCTCATGAACCCTCCGGACCAAGAACACACAACCTTCATTACTGACAGGGGACTATATTGCTATAAAGTCATGCCCTTCGGCCTAAAGAATGTTGGAGCGACTTATCAAAGACTGGTCAATTCAATGTTTGCTGAACAGATTGGGAAGAGCATGGAAGTTTACGTTGATGATATGCTAGTCAAGAGCAAACATGTTGACCAACACATCACCAACCTATTTGAAACTTTCACCATTCTGAAGAGGTATCGAATGAGGTTGAACCCCAACAAATGTGCCTTCGGCGTAGGCTCTGGCAAATTCTTAGGCTTCATGATAAACCAACGAGGCATTGAGGCTAATCCCGAGAAGATCAAAGCAGTCTTCGACATGAAGGAACCGGTAATTTCAAAAGACATCCAGAGCCTTACTGGCAAGGTGGCAGGCTTAACTAGGTTCATCTTTAACGCCATAGAAATATGTACTCCTTTCTTCAAAGCACTTAAGGGAAGTAAGAAGTACATTACATGGACTGGTGAATGTGCCGAGGCATTCAAGAACCTCAAAGACTACATGAGTAAAGCCTATCTGCTCTCCAAACCTGAGGTTGGTGACACTTTCATTATCTATCTGTCGGTATCGGCTTCAGCAGTAAGTTCCGTTCTCATTCGAAAGGATAGTAATGTCGAATGAGAGTAAGACCTGTCTACTACGCTAGTAAGGCCTTACAAGATGCAGAGACACGATACTTCCAACATTGAGAAATTGGCTCTAGCATTGGTCATGTCTGCTTGAAAACTTCATCCTTACTTCCAAGCACACTTCATCATCGTGCTTACCAATCATCATCTTCAACAGATACTCTAAAGTCCTGACACTTTGGGGTGAATGATCAAATGGGCAATAACATTGGGTGAGTTTAACATCTCCTACCAACCAAAGCTAGCTGAGAAGGGCCAAGCAGTGGCAGACTTCATCGCCGACTTCACATATCCTGTTGACATTGTTTCTATGCCTAAAAAAATGGTTTCATTACCCTTGGAAGCTCAAAAAATAGAACCAACAGCCCCAACATGGAGTCTATATGTTGATGGCTCGTCCAACCAACAGGGTTGTGGAGCAGGACTAGTCCTTATGACCCCTGACAAAGTGGCGATGGAGTATGCTATTCGTTTCAATTCAAGGCGTCGAACAATGAGGCCGAATATGAAGCCCTCATAGCAGGCTTACGTTTGGCCAAACACCTTAGGGGTTAAACAAATTGATATCTTCAGTGACTCCCAATTGGTGGTTAACCAGGTAACCAACAACTTTGACGCTAAGGATAGCTCCATGGCAGCATATCTGGCATAAACACAATTGTTGCTCAAACACTTCCACTACCAGATCACCCAAATGCCTCGAGCAACTTACAACAGGAGGATAGTTGGATTACCCCGATTTATAGATTCTTTGCTCATGTCACCCTTCTAAATGACAAAGTCCAAGCTAAGCAGATTCGATACAAGCTACCCGTTACTTGATCATTAATGACCAACTCTACAAGCGGGGTTTTAACCTACCATACCTAAGATGCCTTACACCCGCGGATGCGGAAACTGTCATTCGGAAAATACATGAAGGAGTCTGCGGAGATCATGCTGGATCTCGATCCCTAGTACACAAGGCTTTTCGCCAAGGATATTACTGGCCAACATTCCACCAAGATGCCATCAGAATATCCCGCTCATGTGATAAGTGTCAACGCTACGCAATTATTCCTCACTCCCCTCCTGAGCCACTCACTCCTATGATCAGCCCTTGGCCCTTCGCCCAATGGGGACTTGATTTGATCGGCCCAATGCCTGCAGCGAAAGACAAGGTCCGCTATGTGATCGTTGCAGTTGACTACTTCACAAAATGGGCCAAAGTAAAACCTTTGGCAACCATTACTGAGGTAAAAATAGAAGACTTCGTATGGAAAAACATCATTTGCAGTTTCGGCATTCCCAATGCGATAGTCACTGACAATGGGCGACAGTTCGACAACAATAAGTTCAGGATGTTCTGCTCTAAGTTCAACATCAACTTATGTTTTGCCTCCCCAGCTCATCCCTAGTCTAATGGACAAGTTAAAGCCATCAACAAAATAATCAAGCGAACTTTGAAAACCAGCTTGGACAAGGCTAAAGGTTGTTGGCCAGAACCCCAAGTTCTTTGGTCATACCGCACTTCGTATCGAACGTCAACAGGAGAAACCCCATTCTCACTTGCTTTTGGTACAGAGGTAGTTGTCCCAATTAAGTTTGAGCAAGCAACGTTCCGAGTCCAGAATTACGTGTAAAGCAAAAATGACAAACAACTTACCCTCAACTTAGATCTAGTTGAGGAACACAGAAACCAGGCTCACATGAGGAATGTCGCTTACAAGCAACGCATCTCCAACTATTATGACTGAAGGGTCAAACCTCGTTCTTTCAAAGTGGGGGACTGGGTATTGAAGAAAAGATTACTCTGTGATAGAGTCCCGAGTGAAGGAACATTTAGTCCAAACTGGGATGGACTGTTTGAAGTTGTTGGCATCATTCGCCCTGGCTCCTACAAGCTTAGAAGCTCCGATGGCAAAACCCTTGGCCATCCATGGAACTCTGATCACTTGAAGTACTATTACAAGTAAACCCATATTGTACAAGTGTTAAGCTTTAGCCGTTTGGCATCCTATGTAACGAAGACCATTTGGCATGAATTCAATAAAGAGGTGATTTAGACAACTCGATTCTAATCCTTTTACATTCCTAGCAATGAAACATTCAGGTTCAAAGCTTTAACATGAATGCTTTCAACAGGAAATAAAGTCTAAGTATATGTTAACAAGACTATACAAATAAATGAATAGCTCCACAGTATATTCGTTCAATCTTACCCAAGTTATGGCTTATATCTAAACAAATGATTTGCTCAAACATAGCCAAGCATTCATCAATGATAGTGTAAATACTTGGTAATTAACATCAAACTATACAACTCAAAGTCGTAAGCATCCATAAATAAAAAGCTCTCTGGCTTATAACATGGCATATGCCATACAAACAACAAACTCGTACATGCAGAAAAAGAGGGCACTACGAGTCATCCTTATCTGAGGCCGAACCCTTGATAATATCACTTTGTGTTTCAACCCCATCGTCATCACCACATTCCTCAGCATCTCCAGGACCATCCTCACTCTTCTGAGACTGCTCACCGATACTAGCCTTATTATTAGAGTCATCATCACTACTAGGATCAATTGCGAGGACGAAGGCTTCACCTTTTTGTAGGTACTCATCCATCTCATCACGGTACTTTCAGATAATGCTTCCATTGTCATAACCTCGGATGGCCATCCATTTCCTTTTCTCAAAATTAGCCGCCCGGATGCAGTGAGGTATAAAGGCATCGTGAAAAGCCTGGGAACTTAAGAACTCCTGCACTGCAGCGTCCCTCTCAGTTGGGATACTCCTCTTCAACCTAGAAACCTCAATCAAGGCACTATCCAACTCTCCTTTAACCTTGGAAACCTCAAGGATGGTTGTCTCCAACAGTTTCTTAGTCGTTTCCAATTGTTTCTTGAGCTTCACGTTTTCACCATTTGGCCTCTTCAAACTTTCAAAGTTTTGATCCTTAAAACGGATGGCATCAGCCAAAGCTTTGCTCATTTTTCTGGCGTCATTCACAAGTTTCTTATTCTCTTTAAACTTTGCCTTGTACCGCTTAACCTCTCGTAATCTGTCATCGTACTCAGTCATGACCTATATGATAAGATGATCGTCACTACCAGAAAAAAAAAAAAGGGAGAAAGTAAAGAAATGACAGAGTAACACTTACATAAGAAGATAGCCTCATCATCCAGTCACGATCTGATTTGTTCTGATCTAACGGCTCGCTAAGCTCATCAACAATGGATCAACGTCTTGCCAGGCAATTATTGACATACCTAAAACTACTTGGCTGCATGGCAACCTTCAAGTCGTTCCAATGGATGCTGCCAACCTCTTCCTTGTACTTCTTCTTACAGCTGGAGCTAGGGTCACCTTCTTGGTCAGTAGATTCCATGGTTGGAGGAAAGATAAGATTGATGGTAGGGAGAGGAGGCAATAATCGTTTCTCATCCCCTAAAACTATGGCAGTAACACACCCTATGGCCTCAGCTTTAGCCTTCATTGAGGCAGCAATCTTAAGGACCTCATCTTGCGACTTAGGTTTAGGGGCTGGCCTCACCCGGTGCTAACAAGCTTCCTTGTGAAACAAAATGTCGTCTACGGGAACTAACATGGGTGCTTTCCTTTTCTTGGCGATAGTCTTCCCTTTTTTGCCCACTTTTTCCACTGAACAAGAAAAATCAAAGTAAGGAATGCAACTTTGCAAAAGAAAGAGGGGGCGAAATGAAAGATACAACTTACTTGCTCGTTTCTGGCACTTCGACACCAGAGGTTGGAAACTGTACTTGCGAAATAAGGGTCATAGCTTGACCAAGTGTCTATCCTCTTTGGGCACCCTCAACACCTTCTCTACATCAGCTAGCTCCCGTCTGGACAGCTTAATGGTCACTCGTGTCACTGCACGAAGAAAAATGTTAGAAGCAAGAGAAAGTCACAACAAATAGCAAATAATGCAAACAATGGATACATTACAATCTACAGTCTGGAAGTGAGTAGGAACACATCGCTCAGGCGTGACACCCTTAGCATACCCAATCATTATAAAGAAAGCACCAATGGTTTTTCCAAGTGCAGTACGCATTTTTCTTACCAAAGACAATACGTTATCTCGCACTTCGACATGCACACTCGACATACCCAGTGCATGCTTTCACTGGGCGCATCTTATACCAGTAACGCCACTGATGAAAGGAAGGCTCACCTAACCCACATTCCATCCAAATAATATAAAACTCGATCAAGGTATCCCAAAAACCAGGATAGAGTTACCCAGACGCATATCCAATGAAAGATAACATCCGTTGCAACCATGGGTGCAAAGGCAGCTTCATCCCTAAAGTCAATAATATTTAGGTATAGAACATAACATGACCATTGGGCGGTTCAGAGGATAATTCTTCATGATGCACCAAACGCATTCTTACACTACAGGGGATACTACATGACTGCCTTAGAGCCTCAAGCTACTTTTCGCTATCTAACAAGTTTTTCACTAAATGGTTTGCTGTGAACTCAGAGCGAAATATGGGTATGGCGTCACAAACAACCCCCTCACCCACTGACATGAAGGAGGAAGAACCAATATTGGCTAAGGTTTGACAATTGCGAAGATCACCCAATCTCGAATTTTTTGTACAAGACTTCAACAAAGGCCCTGAAGACTCCAACATTGCAAGCTCAAACCTAGAGTTAGAGCTAGGGGAGCCCTCATCACTAGGACTTCCAGACTCTGACATCTATAACAAACAGAAACAAACTCCATCACCACATGAAAGATCGAAACATAAGGAAGTTCCTAGGGCATGGAGAAAAGTTCAAGCAGTTCATTATGTTCTTAACCAAATACATGAACACTCAAACAATTCAACAAGAATGAAAGCATGTGATCTAGTGGAGAAGACTACCAACCTGAAGATGGTGCAAAGCAATGCCGGAATCCCTCTTAACTATAAATGCAATCTGTCTCCAAAAATCACTACAAAATGAGCAAATGAAGACAATGAAAAGAGTGGAAACTTATCATTCTTATAGGGTTTAACATGGCCAAAGAAATTCAAAATTCAAAATTCAAACCATGAGAAAACCCCACATGGAAAGTCTTCAAACTTCCACAAAAGCTTCATCAATGGAAGACAACCTCAAATCTCAAAAGCTTCACACACTCTTGATCAAGATAATGTGAAGCAAAATCAATTTATGGTGTCAAGAAAGCTTCATCAATGGAGGGCAACAACAATCCTTAAAAGCTTCACACACTCTTGATCAAGATAGTGTGAAGCAAAATCAATTTATGGTGCTACAAAAGCTTCATCTACAAAGCTTCAACACCAAAGCTTCACCTACAAAGCTTCAACTCCAAAGTTTCACCTACAAAAGCTTCAACTACAAAGCTTCACCTACAAAGCTTCAACTCCAAAGCTTCACCTACAAAAGCTTCAACTACAAAGCTTCACCTACAAAAGCTTCAACTACAAAGCTTCACCTACAAAGCTTCAACACAAAAGCTTCACTTACAAAGCTTTAACACAAAAGCTTCATCTACAAAAGCTTTCACCTACAAAGCTTCAACACAAAAGCTTCACCTACAAAGCTTCAACACAAAAACTTCATCTACAAAAGCTTCACCTACAAAGCTTCAACACAAAAGCTTCACCTACAAAGCTTCAACTACAAAGCTTCACCTACAAAGCTTCAACAAAAAAGCTTTACCTACAAAGCTTCAACACCAAAGTTTCACCTACAAAGCTTCAACACAAAAGCTTCACCTACAGAGCTTCAACACAAAAGCTTTAACTACAAAGCTTCACATACAAAGTTTCAACACAAAAGCTTCACCTACAAAGCTTCAACACAAAAGCTTCATCTACAAAAGCTTCACCTACAAAGCTTCAACTCCAAAGCTTCACCTACAAAAGCTTCATCTCCAAAGCTTCACCTACAAAGCTTCAACACAAAAGCTTCACCTACAAAGCTTCAACACAAAAGCTTCACCTACAAAGCTTCAACACAAAAGCTTCACCTACAAAGCTTCAACACAAAAGCTTCACATATAAAGCTTCAACACAAAAGCTTCACCTACAAAGCTTCATCACAAAAACATCATCTACAAAAACTTCACCTACAAAAGCTTCAACATAAAAGCTTAACCTACAAAAGCTTCACCTACAAAGCTTCAACACAAAAGCTTCACCTACAAAAGCTTCACACACTCTTGATCAAGATAGTGTGAAGCAAAATCAATTCATGATACCCAACAATGCTTCAACCTCAAAGCTTCAACACAAAAGCTTTACCTATAAAGCTTCAACATCAAAACTTCACCTATTTAAAAAAAAAATAGTTTCAAAAATTCGAAAATTCGAAAATTAAAAAAAAAAAAAAAAAGGAAGTAGGGCCTAGGCCTCATCTTCTTTGGGCCTAACAACTTTCATAACAAATATATATGAAGGATGAGCTTTGGGCTACCACTTAGAAAGGAAAACGGTGAAGTTTTGTTACTTTGGAAACTTGGCTACTAGCAAGACACCTCATTCGTCAACTCCCTCGACCAGAGACTTGGGGGGACTCCTACCATATGCTACTGCACATTGACACTCGAAAATCTCATGACCACTCAGTGACTTGGATTTTTCAAGTCTCCAATCGAGAAGTTTTCCTTACTCAGGAAATTAATGGAGCATTACCTTATACTACATGCTACACTCATAAAGCTTCAACAAAAGAAAAAAAAATTCAAAGAACTTAATGAAGGAGGCCTTCGTGTATTTAACACAATACGTTGAATACAAACAAGAGGGAGCTTTCACAAAGATTGCTCAGGAAAAATCTCAGCAGTCGACAGAGCCCCAGAAAGAGGAGGCACCAGATGGTGATCATTCGGAGCCTCAATACTGGGCAGAACCCCAGAAGGAGGAGGCACTGAAGGTTGATCATTTGGAGCTTCATTAAGCGGTACAGCCTCAGAAGATGAAGGCAATAAATGCCTTTGGAACAAACCCACAAACCTCTGATGATCAATTAAAATCTAACCATCAGATTCCTGCAGCTGGTTAAGCTTCTTCTTCATGCTTGTAACATAGTTATGTAAGAGTATGTGCAACCGTTTATTCTCATGTTTGAGTCCTCTTATCTTTTGTTTGAGACTTACCACTTCAGCCGCCAATGATTCAACTTGACGGGTTCGAGCAAATAGGTGTTGGGCCATATTAGACACAGAATCTGCAGACTGAACACTGAGAGCCAGAGAATCCTTAACAGCCAACTCATCAGACCGTTTGGAAAGTAGTCTATTATCTTTGGGAGTGAGAAGGTTCTTGGCCCCCACCATAGCGGTCATATCATTCTTCATCACAGAGTCCCCAACGGTAAGAGAACTAATAGGGGATAAGAAGGATGGGAGCCATATGTTATCTTAAGGAGACATGGCTGCCTTTTCACCAAAGTTCAAGTCAAAATGACGGTCGGATGGGCCATACATTTTTAGAAATGATGAAGGAGAAATGAGGTCCAATAAATCTTTGAAGTACAAAATAAAGGGAAAATTCCTACAAGTAATAACTCTCTGAACATACTTCTTGCACACAAATTGGTGCCCCTATAAAAGAAAGGGCAGCAAGGCCATTTGTTCAAAAATTGAAGAGGCATCACTTTTTGGATTTCGAGAAGCAGATTTTCCTGAGTAAAATATGTCGACAATCTCCACACACAACATCTGCTCCTCGGGTACCATAGATAACTTTGCCAAAGATCTCTGACAAAGTTTAGACACATAAATTTTGAAGGTCCAGCTACCCTATCATTACCCACAAGGGTAAAGGAACAACACCACCGCTTGATAACTGGAAAGTCTCTATGTGTGTCAACCTCTGTGCTCCGTGGCAAGGCAGATTGGCAAAAATGCCCAACCTGTACTCATATCCGAGAAAACACTCCCAACAGTATTATTTGCTTAAAAATCGAAAAGGCATCGCTCTTCGAATCTCGAGAGCCAGACTTCCACCAGGAGTGCTTTCTCAAAAATCGAAGAGGCATCGCTTTCCGAATCTCGGGAGCCAAACTCTCACCATGATTGCTTTCTCAAAAATCAAAGAGGCACCGCTCTCCGAATCTCGAAAGCCAGATCCCCAACATGATTACTTATTCGAAAACCGAAGAGGCACCGTTCTCTAAACTTCGAGAGCCAGATTTCCTTGGATAAAATTTGTCTGCAATCTTTACACGCAACATCAGCTTTCCAGATACCACATACCACTTTTTCAAAGTGCTATAACAAAGTTAAAACACGTGAATCTTGCAGCTCTCACTACATTGCTATGACCGAGAAGGGTAAAGGAATAACGTTACCACTCGTTGGTGGGATAATTTCTATATATTTCGACCTCCATCCTTCACGGCCAGGCAGACCTGCAAATAAAAAAAATGCTCAATTTTTCTTCACATCCGAGAGAGCATTCCCAATAAAGTCTCTCGAAATACTCAGCTTATTTTCCCCCTGATAATACCTCTGCAAACAAGCCACACAAGAGCAAGAGTATCTCATATCATCAGGGTTAAAAGCAAGAGTATCCCATATCATGTTTTTTCCCTGTCTTTTCCTTTGCCCTTGCTCTTACCTGCAGGACAAGGAGAAAAAACGCAATCAGTCGGAACCTGAAATCAAACTTTCGATCTGGAACTGATTGCCTGTAATCTTTGCATGGTTGCTTGCCTAACATTGCTCTCGAGTACTCATCCCCAACTGTTGTCAAGGTTACGAAGTCCTTCGACAAATACCTCAGAACAATTGATACGATATTGACGCTTTACACTGAAGCTGTCACGCATGGATGAGTTGCTGAGAAGTAGTGTTCTGAAGGACCATTTAAATGCAAATGTTGCATTTCACTCCTGCATCGGGGACAAATGCTGCAAGAGATTGAAGCAGAAGAATCAACGATGAGCTGGAACCGATCACTATAACACGATGCCCTTCTTGTAGAACCGCACAATCCAGACAGAGGAGTCTAAATTAAATCCAAGCCCGACATCGCTACCCTATCCGAAGAGCTTGAGAAGTTTCAACAAGCTTTCGTTGGCATCGTTGCCAAAGAGCAAAACCTCGCCATACCACATCCACTACTTTGTTGACAGCAAAAGTATCCCATATCATCAGGGTCAAATGTACTATAGATTTGATAGACTTGTTTTGACCCTCAAATTTTTGAGTCAGCCTTATACTCTGGTGGAAACTAGAAAACCCTCCAACCTAGTTCAAGAATAAGCCTGTGGAAAGTTACTTCTTCAAAAGCAAAGAGAAAGAGAGAGAGAGCAATCAGCTCTTACTCTTACCTGTAAGACAAAGATAAAGAGAGCAATCAGCCAACACTTGCCTGATTGCTTACCTAGCATTGCTCTCGAGTACTCATCTTCAACATCTTGTGTTTCCAGAGAAGATACCATATCTGCCTGAAGAACAAATAGGGCAAGTGAAAAGGATACAAGGAAGCATGTAGAGACAAACGCAATAGAAGACGTCCTAATTCATTTATTACTTCTTCAAAAGCAAAAGTATCTCATATCATCTCTTCTCCATGTCATTTTCTTTGTCATTGTTGATGTCTATAGAACAAGGAAAATGAGAACAATCAGCCGGAACACGTGATCAAACTTTTGATCTGAGACTGACTGCTTGGAACTCTGATTGTTTACTTTGTTTGTCATTTCTTTCGGTAGATCTCCTCGCTCAGATACTTGGGGGACTCCTACTATAGGGTTGTATCGCGATTGACCAAGCCTGAAACTACACGTAAGCTTCAAGTGAAATTGATACATTACCTTGTGCATTTCCATCGGTTAAAGATACCAGACCTGGATGGAGGAAAAGTACTTCTAGGAAGATGCCACATCTACCTATAAGACAGATAAGGTAATTGAAAATGATACCACACTTCGGTACTTAGAAGTTTCTTGATTATTCAATGGCTTGGATCTTGCAAGTCCCCAACCGAGGAGCTTGCCTCACTCGGGAACTTAGGAGAGCACTGTTTGTACCATACTTGACCAACCCCGAAACTACTAAGCACCGGTCAACATTATACCACCAAGGACCCATAAGAGTCTCTCTCTAACCAGGAAGCCAATCACAACACGACACATATCAACATCAAAGGCAAATCATAACGTGACACGTGTCGACATCAGAGGCTAATCACAGCACGACACGTGTCAATGTCAGAATGAAACTAGAAACTCTCTTATATAAATAGAGATCATTCTCCCACAATAAACCCTAATGTCATTTGTACTAAATCATTCACTAGTACTCACTAAATGGGAGCTTGAGCCTATGTACTTGTGTAAACCCTTCACAATTAATGAGAACTCCTTTACTCCGTGGACGTAGCCAATCTGGGTGAACCACGTACATCTTGTGTTCAATTTCCTGTCTCTATCCATTTACATACTTATCCACACAAATGACCGAAACAATCTAGCAAAGGTTACAAACTTGACACTTTTTGTTGTACCAAAGTCCTCATTGATTTTGTGCATCAACATAAATGATACTATTAGGAAGGATTCGTCGCTCACCCTGAAATGTGACTAACGGTCGTCCAGGCCGATTGAACGTCACAAACATCTCCCTACAACTGACAGAAGAGTATTACAGATCGCCACTCCAAGGATCGAGAGTATAAGGTTGGTGACTTTGTTTTCCTGAAGTTGTCTCTTTGGAAGGGTGTAGTTCAATTTTGTAAGAGAGGAAAGTTAAGTCATCGATATGTCGGTCCCTACAATATCACAGAAATGATTGGTGCAGTTGCCTATAGGTTGGAGCTACCACCGGAGTTGTCAC
The DNA here is from genome assembly GCF_042453785.1 of Malus domestica. NCBI lineage: Eukaryota > Viridiplantae > Streptophyta > Magnoliopsida > Rosales > Rosaceae > Malus > Malus domestica. Next base: position 10,959,635 of record NC_091673.1, read on the forward strand.
ATATTCACAACGTTTTCCATGTTTCCATGCTTTGGAAATATGTGTCAGATCCCTCTCATGTCATTCAGCCAGAACCATTGGAAGTGAACCAGGATGCGAGCTATGTCAAAAAACCAGTCGCTATCATTGACTGACAAGATAAAGTACTGAGGAACAAAGTTATCTCGTTGGTGAAAGTAATGTGGAGAAACCATGCCGTTGAGGAAGCGACATGGGAAACAGAGGATTTAATGAGGAACCAGTATCTGTTTTTGGTTGCGTTGTAATTTCGGGGATGAAATTTCTTTAAGGAAGGTAGATTATAAAACCCCTCCCCAAAAATTTCTATGTAATTATACAATGTCCCTCAAAGTTAATGAAATTTGCATTTTGACCCCTTGGACACTTACCCTATCCTGATCCCTTTTGGGATTTCCTAACCCTTCTCCTCCTATCACGACTTGCCAAGTGGCAAGTCCCCATCTATTTCTCTCTTTTTTCCCCTTCCCAAGTCAGCTATCTCTTCTATCTTTTTTTTTTCTCTCTCTCTCTCTCTCTCTCTCTCTTTCACTATCTAACTCTCTCAATCTCTCCGATTGCACCCACACACCCACGCACACCCAGGAAACACCTCGACGACGGTGCTAGATCACCACGACCCATGAGGACCTCATTTCCCTCTCCCTCGTCTCGATGGAGCTCGACAAAGTTGAAAAGCCCAGGGAAAAACCCTGGAGTACCCGTGACCTTTCGAGGAAAATCCAGCCACTTCCCGACCACCACTCATCGTGAAACAGGTACCAACTTCTTTCGCTCACCTCTACCTTCATTTTGGCACCTAGATCGGAGTCTAAGGTGACGCTTTGACGATGACCAAAGTTGGGGAAACTCCGGTGTCCCTTTTTCTGTTGAACCCAGGCCCTTTAGTTTGAGTGTAAAACTCATGTCTTAGGCCCGTTTAAAACCCAATCCAAATCCTTTTTATTTATTTAGTTTAGTTTTATTTTATTTTTCTAAACCCAAAACCCTTTAGTTGGGCTAGGCCTTCAGCCCAAGACTAAAGGGGTTTCGGCCCGTGAGCTTTAAAATCCCAAACCCTGAGTGATGCCGACCCTTGGCCCAATCCTTGGGCCGGGCCTCAAGCCCAATACCCTAAACCTATTAAACCCTAAACCCACCTAAACCCTAAGCCTAACCCGGTTCTAAACCTAAGCCCAAAACCTTGACCCAATCTAACCCTAAACCGGTTTGACCCAGTTGACTTTGATTGACCTGACTCGTTGACGTTCACTCGATCAACGTTGACTGTTGACTTTGGTCGGTCAACGCTGACCATTGACTTTTTGGGTTTTGCCCGAAACCCCTCCTAGGTTAATTTCAACGTATTGGAGTCATTTCTGACGTTCGTTTTCCCAAATTAAATCGTTTGAGTATAGTTCTATTAATTGCACCTAAGCACATAAAGGGTACAATTAATAGAACTATACTCAAAAGATTTAATTCGAAAAAAGAACGTCAAAAATAGGTCCAGAACGTCGAAATTAGCCTAGGAGGGGTTTCAGCCAAAACCCAAAAAGTTAACGGTCAATGTTGATCAGTCAAAGTCAACGGTCAGTGTTGATCGAGTCAAAGTCAACAGGTCAGGTCAGTCAAAGTCAACCGGGTCAAACCGGTTTAGGGTTGGACTGGGTCAAGGTTTTGGGCTTGGTTTTAGAATTGGGTTGGGCTTAGGGTTTAGGATTTAATAAGTTTAGGGTATTGGGCTTAAGGCCTGACCTAAAGATTGGGCCAAGGGCTGGCCTCACTCAGGGTTTGGGGTTTTAAAGTTCACGGGCCGAAACCCCTTTGGTCTTGGGCTGAAGGCCTGGCCCAACTAAAGGGTTTTGGGTTTAGAAAAATAAAATAAAACTAAACTAAATAAATAAAAAGGATTTGGGTTGGGTTTTAAACGGGCCAAAGGCCTGAGTTCTACACGTGACCTAAAGGGCTTAGGTTCGACAAAAAAAAGGGACGCCAGAGCTTCCCCAGCTTCGGTCATCATCAAAGCGTCACCCTAGACTCCGATCTAGGTGCCAAAATGAAGGTGGAGGTGAGAGGAAGTTGTTGGTACCTATTTCACGACGAGTCGTGGCCGGGAAGTGGCCGAATTTTGCTCGAAAGGTCACGGGTACGCCGAGGGTTTTTCCCTGGGCTTCTGAGCTTCGCCGAGCTTCATCGAGACTAGGGAGAGGGAAGGGAGGTCCCCGTGGGTCATGGTGGTCCAGCACCGTCGTCGGGGTGTGTGAGTGCGATCGGAGAAAGTAAGGGAGTTAGAGAGTGAATGAGAGAGAGAGAGAGAGAGAATTGAAAGTGAGAGAGATAGGGAGAGAAGAGAGAGCTGACTTGTAAAAGGGAAAGAAGATAGAAAGAGATGGGGACTTGCCATGTGGCAAGTCGTGATAGGAGGAGAAGGGTTAGGAAATCCCAAAAGAGATCCGGAAAGGGTAAGTGCCCAAGGGGTCAAAATGTAAATTTCATTAACTTTGAGGGACATTGTATAATTACATAGAAATTTTTGGGGAGGGGTTTTACATGCATGCTTTGAAATGACAAATTTTTGGTTTGTGTGGCGAAAAAAGGACAAATTTTAATTCATGTGGATTACATATGTGAATAATCTTCGACATTTTCTGTCTGAATGTGGTTTGAGATTCACTTTCAGGCAATTTTTTTATTTGTTCACAACTTGCAAAACACGGAAGTAAATATAAGTTTTAACATGATGGTTCCCATTGTCACCTCCAAGAGTTGTGTATCATTGATCGATGTTTTTTTTCATCGCGTTTCGTGTATAGATCTGGCACACTCAGGAAGAACTGATTATTTTAAGATGATTTTATCGTATAACCTCACATGTGCAATCATAAAGTGGCTTAATTTAAGTACAAGCGACACGGTTAGACTTTATTGGAAGCATTGTTGCGAGGGTGGATAAGATGTCAAAACTGATTAGGGTGTTCTTTTTATGTCTTTCTGCAGGTGAACATTGAAAGATATTACTGGATAGACTTGCCTAAAATGGAAAAGAAAAAGTATGTTTTAGTTGTCACAATTATCTTCATTTTCTACAAGGTCAATGTTTCCTACGTCAAGAACAAACTTAAATGCAATATGACACCTGAGTTTTACAATTTCACATCGAAATTTGTAAATAACACTTTCTAGGATCTAAGAATTTCGATATTCTTATAGGTCAGTAAAGTTTCCGTCTCTAGGTCATTCTTTCTGGTTTCTGTGACATACTTATGGGAATCCTAACTATATAACTCTTAATTCTTGAATAACAGAGAGCTTGTCTTCTGTTACTCGCTCTGTGTTCTGAGGATCTTTTTTGCTTGGATGAATTTCCTTTATCTGCAGTTTTGTATAGTCCCAATGTTTAGTTCAAAACGTTAATAGAAATTGGTTAGTTTACTTCTTGGACAATTTTAGCAAATGAGGATCCTCTTTGTGGGGATTCTTAAATCGTGTCTGTTCATCTTATATCATGCAGTCAGAAATTATTTTAAGTACTTTTCTTTAAAATTAAATATGAACAGTACCTGAAGAAAGCTGGCCGCACGATGTACGATAAACGGATATGATTTGAGGATCCCCAAAATCCTCACAAAGAGGATCTGGAGTGGGGCCTCATTCGATTTTAGCTGCTTGTTTATGCATTGTCATTTCAAGGAGAATAACCTTTATCCCGTGTTTCCTTGTTTCTTCTAGATTCCTAATTCCTAGAGATATGTCTGTCGGAAAGTTTATCAATCTTAAGTAGCATGCTTCACTTGACCTGGGGAAAGCTCTTTTTGTTTTTTTTAAGAACACTTTACCTTAAACAGGTAAAGAGTGTGTTGTCATCCATTCGACCAGTATAATTTAGTGCATGCATCATGTTTTCGGAGCCACTTTAACACTTTATTATGTGTATTTCTTTACAGCCAGTCGCTTGGATTCCATCTATGAAACTTACAAGGAGGATGACGGTTTCTTGGATGTGTTACAGCAGCGAGAAAACCTTGTGACTTGTAAGTATTCATTGTCAACTTGTTCTCTATCAGAATGGGCATGTGAGGCGTGCTTCACTCTGTATTATCATGTTCTTTGTATATTTGATTCATTGTGAATTCTGTAAAGTTCGCAGCTTTTATTAAATGCAACATTTACCAATTCAGTATTGTCTCAATTATCTTTTGTGTGCCCCCAGAGTATGGGATAATTGTTAAACCCCACCCCCGAATTTATATGTAATTTTATAATTTCCCAAAGTTTTATTGAAAATTTCATTTTGGTCCCTTAGCTTGACTAAATCTGGACCCTTTATCTTGATTCCTAAACTCCATCAAACTGCCACGTGGCAGCACCTCAACAATCCTCACCTTTCTCTCTCTGTCCCCTACCCCGTAACTTCTTATCCTTCTTCTTTCTGTCTATGCTTTCTCTCCCTTCTCTCTTCTCTCCCTCTTTCACCGAGACACACACACACACATACACATAGGGGTGGGTTCGGTTCGGTTTTTTGTCAAAATCGGAAACTGAACCGAAATTACTGTTCGGTTCGGTTCGGTTCGGTTTTTTATCGATTTGCATTCGGTTCAGTTTGTATTCGGTTCGGTTTTTTTTTTTTTTTTTAAATAGCAAACAAATTTTCTAAGAACACAAAGCTTGCAGCCATTCTAAAAAGCCAATGATATCAAATCTGGAAGGCCAACGATACAAAATCTGGAAGGCCAATCATCCTTATTGGTTTAAAAGTTAAAAAATTATGATTTAATCTTATGTGATCATTTTTCAAAGCCAATGATACAAAAATGCAGTAAGAACAAGAAAAAACAGACCTATGAGGTCCTCCCCGACATTAACTTGTTTTGGATCTCTGTATTTCTTCCTTACAGAATTTACTCGCTGAAATCATCAAAAGCCGCTCTTTCTCTCTCTCTCTAAAAAGCTCAAATCGTTTTGTAGTCATGAAGTTGAAGCCTTTATATTCAACAAAAAACCCAAATCCAGAAAGAAAGAAAAAAACCCAGAAATCCATCAGTCTTTTAATTTTTAATCATTTGGGTAGTTTTGAAATCGAACCAAAACCATGAAAGAGTCGGAGAAAAGCTTGGATCCTCATCTCAGCTATGAAATCCATCATAGTCGATTTCTTCTCCGCCTCGCCGAGGATCCCGTCGATGCAAATTAGTACTGCAGGGCTCCTCCTCCATCCCAAAAAATGAAACAAATCCACCCAGAAACTAAAACAAATCCACATGCAAGGATAATAAAAAATAAAAGGACAATCAAAATAATCACAGAGAAGTGAGAGTGTGAGACTAACCTTTGCTGTTGAGACTCGAAACGACAAGAAGAAGTTGCGGCAAGATGAGAGACTTCCAATTCGAAAGGGGCGAGTGATTTGGAGGAAGAGAGGAAGGAGAGAGAGAGGGACTGACGAAGCAGAGACCAGAGATGAAGAAAGCAGCGGAGGGGAAAGAGAAATAGAGTGTTTGAGAAAACCTAGAGGTGAAAACTGAAATGGGAGTGACGGCGGCTAGGGTTAAAACTTTAAAGGGTTTTGTTCATTTCTCATGAAAATTAAAAAAAATTTCCAACATCCTGCAGCCGAGGGTTCGAACCCATACGCTCTTAGCTTGAAACGTTTCACTGAAACCAACTTGGCAACATATTCGGTTTTGTTGTAATTGTATGACTAAAATATTTATAAGAAAAAAACAATTAAATATATATATATATATCGGTTCGGTTCGGTTCGGTTTCCGAACCTCAAAAATCAAAACCGAATTGGCCAGATTTGGTTCGGTTCGGTTTGATAGTTTCGGTTCGGTTTTTTTTTCGGTTCGGTTTTTTTCGACCTTGGTCCGGTTAGGTTTTCGGTTTTTTGAACCCACCCCTACATACACACACCCAATTGCTTACCTGCACGAGGAAGACAACCATCGTCATCATCAAACCTCGTCTTTTTCTCTCTCTCATGTTGTTGCACAACTCAAGGAAACCCCGGAGCTCTCCGGCGAGATTTCTTCAATTTTTCCAGTTAGGTAAACCTCGAGTCTCCCTTTACCTATTCTAGATTGAAACTTGGATGTGATTTTGTTATCTCGTTATTTTTCTAAGGTTTTTAGAACGAAATCGACTCAGAGGAATGCTCACCCATCTCCGGCGAACCCGTGTGAGTTGGGGGATGTTCTGGTCGTCTCCGGCCATTCTACGGCAAAATGAAGGTATAAACACATTCCTCTTGTCTTGTGCTTCATTTTGATACCTAGATCGGACCCTAAAGGCTATGTTTGCAGTCGGCCGGAGCTGTAGAAGCTCCGGCGTTCTTCTCCGGTGCACCCAAGCCTTTTAGGCCGTTTCTCAACCCACGGGCCTTAAGCCTGTTTTGGTTTTAGCCCAGTAGCCCAGCCCATTTCCTTTTTATTTTTATTTTTTTTGTTTTATTTTTTTTGTTTTATTTCCTTAAAACCCAAAAACGCCTTCGGGCCGTTCCTAATAAGGCCTTCGACCCGTTTTTTCTTCAACCCAAAAACCCATTTCCTTTTTTGTTTCTTTCATTTAAATTGTTTTAAAAACCCTTAGGGTCTTTGGACCATTTCTGATAAGGGCTTTAAGCCCAAACCCTAAAAACCCAACATCCTAAATCTATTTTCCTTTTTTTTTTTTTAAACCCTTTTGACCCACAACCTTTAGGGCCCAATCGGCCAAACCTAAATCCAAGCCCAGTCTGACCATTTGATCGTTGACTCGGTCAACGGTCAGTGTTGACTTTGACTTTGACCGGTCAACAATCAACATTGACTTTTAGGGTTGACTTTTTGGAGTTTCGTCCAGGACCTCTTTCAGGCTAATTTCGACGCCCTGGACTCATTTTTGAAGTTCGTTTTTCCAAATTCAATCGTTTGAATAGAGTTTGACTAAAGGTACCCCCTTTATGTGATTAGGTGTAATTGTTGGCGTTGATTCCGTTATTCCTTTTTGGTACAGCTTGGCACCATCGGTGTACAGTGAGTGGACCCCTTCTAAAATTTACATAATTTTATAGCTTAATTTCATAAATGAAATGCGTGCCTTACGAGTTTATGAACTGATTTTATGTTAAGCATGTTTATTGAAATGTTGATTATCGTCTCGTTATTTTGTAAGGAATTAATTATTAGCCTATATTGAGCTATAGTTTGATATATCGTATTTTTTATAAAAACCATGAACTGGTAGACTATTTGATGGATGACGATAGGATGCTAGAACATGTTTTAGAAACCTGTCTTTATAGTATAAACGATGGATGACTTTATACTATGAAGTGGTTATTTATGAGAGGCGTAACTATTTGTGCGTACGTAGTGAACACTATGCCACCTGGGGCGAGGATCTGGTGTTGGCAGATAGGCCGGGAGAAATAATCCCTAGCTACAGGCTGAGGGACACGGAGCAGGTAATGGGCTGGGAGTTGGTAATCTCTGGTTACGGGCGCAGAGACCATAGTGCTGGCATAGGGCCGGGAATTATATTTATTCAGTAATCTTACTGGCAGCACACTGCGCTTACGAGATGATCTGTGAGACGATTCGTGTTTTGATTTCAGTGATGTTTTTCCGCGATATGTCTTTTGAAATATTTTTGGCATGCTAGGGTTTTCAATAAACCTATCACTTATTATGCTAGTAGTTTTCTTTATATAAACTTAGGGGTTAGTATGTTGATAACTGTTTTATTATAGGCTTTTTATTCAAAATGGTCCTTAAGATTTGCATCATCCATAAGTTTGGTCCCTGAGATTTAAAATCAATAGAAGTAGTCCCTGAGATTGTCCACCATCCATGATTTTGGTCCTTCCGCTGAAGCTTTTGGCTGGAAGTTTGGGCAATTTTCAAAGCTTCGTAACTCAATCGTTTCTTAACCAAATTCGACCCGTAATATATCAAAATGAAGATAGGCAAGTATAGAATAAGATTATATCTATTTGGAAGCCCAATGGTTTCCAGAGATGGTCAGAAAATAGCCTCAAAATTGACTGGTCCGAGGGAAAACTGGAAAACTCGCCGAAAACTGGGTAAACTTTAAACGTTCATACCTTCTTCAATACTCAACGAAATTAAGTGATTCAAAAACAAAAATCATACTTATTGATGATAAGAAGAGAATGGTACCTTTTTCAACGGCTAAATCACCGTGGTTTGGCCGGAAAACGGCTCGAAAGTTGCTGACTCGTTTTTCAACAGCTAATTTTGAGTTATTTTCCAGCCAAACATTGCGAGTTAGCCATTGAAAAAGGTACCATTCTCTTCTTCTCGTTGAGAATTATGATTTTTGTTTTTGAATCACTTGATTTCGTTGAGTATTGAAGAAGTTATGAACGTTTACCCAGTTTTCGGCGAGTTTCCGGAAACTTTTCCAGTTTTCCCTCGGACCAGTCAACTTTGAGGTTATTTTATGACCATCTCCATTAATCAATGGGCTTCCAAATAATATAATCTTATTCTACACTTTCCTATCTTCATTTTGATATATTATGGGTCGAATTTGGTTAAGAAACGATTGAGTTACGAAGCTTTGAAAATTGCCTAAACTTCCTGCTAAAAGCTTCAGCGAAAGGACCAAAATTATGGATGGTGGACAATCTCAGGGACTACTTCTATTGAATTTATCTCAGGGACCAAACTTATGGATGATGCAAATCTCAGGGACCATTTTGAATAAAAAGCCTTTTATTATATATATATATATATATATATATATATATATATATATATATATATATATATCAACTTGGTCCACTCACCTTTGTTTTGCAACCCCATTCAAGACTTAAAAATCGAGGCATACAATCCCGGCATCCTAGCATTTTCGCATCGGCATCTTCGAGTCCTCTCGGTGTAGGACCCACTCATTTGTTCAACTAATTTTTATATTAATTCTTTTGGTGTTCTAGATTAGATGTGTGCTCTGAACACGTTTTAAATGCATATTCTTTATTCTTTTACATTTATAAACCTTATTTATTTCTTTATTCTCAGCATTTGCACTTAATAAATGGCTTTCGTCACCCTCTGGTGTCGGCCAGCACGTGCCTATCCTGGTATTCGAGGAATATCGGGATTGGGGTGTGTCAGATTTGTATTAGAGCGTGGTTGGTTCAAAGCATACTTAGGATTCTTTTCTATATTTGTAAGGTGTTGGTTTTGACATCATTTAGATGTCAAGACTTCTGGATTTGGTGCCATTCGACGCAGTTGTGCAAACCTTTCTCTGTTTGAATCGTCATCTTTTGGTTGAAATTCAAGAATTTGTATTGGGATTGTGCCTCATCGGCGACATGTTTGATTTGTTGGACGACTTTCAACATAGGACAATACTCCGCGACATGAGTTCCCCAGGAATAGCGGGCAGAGTCATATCTTAGTGACAATTACTCGAAACTTTCGAAATGCATGTTAGTGAAAGCGAGTAAGTGCTAGTTGTAACGACGATTAGTAAGTGGTAGTTAGTGGGAGCAAATCAATGTTCTCAGACTTATTACCACTGAAGAAATTCGTATGGATCTTTAGAGCAATTCTCGACGATTGTTCTATCAATAACCTTCTTACTTATTCCAACGACAAAGTCAAGTTCATTAACCTTTGTTCGTCAGCTTCACACCAATTTCCAAATGGAGTTGCAATTCTTGTTGTTGTTGTAGTTAGACTCAGATGATGAAGATCCAGTTTTGTTTGGATAAACAAACTCCTTGAACTTCACCTAGGTTTGGTACTCGGTGGTAAACCCTAGCTTCTAGTTTTCGTACTTGTCGGTATAAGTGAACTTAGTCTCTTGCTTATGGTCTAACTGACCAGTGCTCTTGTCCACAAACTGTTCAGCCTTGTAAGTTTTCAGTGTAATGGCTTGAGACTCCACCATATTTATCATTGTATGAAGATCAAACTTGCTCTGAATTTCTCTGAAATCATTGAATTTTGATTTCCTCAAGAGCATCACTTTAAGGTAGCCAATCGTGTCACTGCATGCATACAGGCTGCTTAGTATCTTTCTTCTTCGCTCATTCTATTGATTCAGAGGTTCCATGTTTAATTTTTGAACTTGAAACAGCTCGCACAAAGTATTGTGAATTGCGAAATGTCTTTGGCCTCGTCAAATCTTATTAACAGTTCTTAACTATTCTTGAGCTTAAACCTATTTTCTTTTGGCTAAGAATCTAGTCAATCTTACTGTGATGATTAACAAAATAATCATAGACAGTGACTCCTATTTCTACATCTTCACTTGCATTCACTTGGTTGTTTCTCAATGTAAATTGGATTATGCTGGAACAATACACCAAGGATGAAAAAAAAAACGTTTGTTTTCGGCATGGTTTCTAGTTCAAATCCCAATATCTTGTAGATTATAATGGACTTGTTTTGACCCTTAAATTCTTGAGTGTTCTTTCAGCCTTCTCGACATGGTTTCTCGCTCAATTAGTGAGAAATTCACGATTGATCATTTCGACGAAAGTGTGCAGCCCAGTTCGTGTCGATTCGAACAGGAACAATAGGAGCATAACCTTTTTACAAGTCTACCAGACTTACCAAAAAGTGTTCCACATGGATGTGAAGTTTAAGCCGTCTTTTAGTAAGAGACTAGTGAAGATTGTAGTGCAGGTGATCAGCAGATTGCATCACTATCTTCACACTAAATTAAATGGTCACCACTCATTATCCTACTATAATTCATAGGGATCACATCGGTTCTTTTCCAACGTTATGTGTTCATCTCAACGCACCTTTTCACTACTTCACTCCAAGACTCTTTTGTTATGAGAATGTAGATGTCGAAACACTTCTAGCAGATCTTTTGGTGCACTCTGGGATTGCACTACAGCACGGTCGAGGCGAGAATCGGATAATCTTTACACTTCTTTCGAAAGGTGTGTACTTCTTTTTATTTTTATGTTGATCATTTGCGAGTCGTTCTTTTTTCCACCAACTTTGGCCTTGTTTGATTAGAAATCTACAACTAAGCAAAAATGGAGAGGTGGTTTGAGCACTACAACAGCTCCCAAGAAGTACTGCTTGTCGGGCAAGATAACTTATCGTTTTCTACTTGCTTGGCTCGAGCTTTTGGGTCTACTACTAACATGGTAGACACTTCTCTTGAATCCTAAGGTACAATTTTCAAATGGGTTCTTTATTGGTGAAACTCTGGAGTAGTTGGTCACATTTGGGAGAAACTGAGGAGAATCGGATGCTTAGTGCTGGATAAAGTTTTACGACGACAGTTCTTATTTTGTTCGGTTTGAGTATGGCACTTGTTGCGACATGGTATGAAAGTTGCTACATACAACACTGGTTGGTAGAGGAGTATTGCAAACTTGTATTCGAAGGATCGAATTTTCGACGTGTGAGATTGTGCACCCTCAGGAAATCACTAATTGCTTAACGAGACAACAAATGGGTTGTCGATATCGCGGGCGGCCGACTATGATATCGATGGCTTATTTGTTGGGTTCGTCAAGCAAGTGGACAGGAAGATCCATCTACGGCAGTTGTCACGGAATTGTTATTCTTGGGACTCGACCCAAATACACATTTGTTCTGGAGTACGTGAGGTTACGAATTCTTGGGCGAGACCCACTCTCATTTTCAGTACAAGTATGTTAACTTCCTTTACTTTAGTTATTTGTTTTTGTCGTTACAAATGTTTTGAGGAAAGTGTTTTCCGTTTTCAATTTTAAGAGTAACACGAGTTTTCGACCTATATGTTAGTACATATGTATTTGACGTTATCGTATTTTGCGTACTTACTTTTGACCTTAAGCTATTTTGTGTTTTCGACTTTATATCTTTATAAAGTATGTTTCTACTTTTACACTGATGGGGAAGAAAGTAAGAGCTTGGAGGCAAGATAGAGGATTTTGCAACCCACTCACGACGGTGTGGCATATTCTCTTTAATATACCCACTCTGACTTGATTTCTCTTTATACATATATTCTTCTTCCTATTTTTTAGTATTTCAGTTTAGTAAGTGATTTTAAATTTTGAGAACAAAATTCTTTTAAAGGGGTAGATTGTTAAACCCACCCCCGAATTTATATGTAATTTTATAATTTCCCAAAGTTTTATTGAAAATTTCATTTTTTTCCCTAGCTTGACTAAATTTGGACCCTTTATCTTGATTCCTAAACTCCCTCAAACTACCACGTGGCAGCACCCCAACAATCCTCACCTTTCTTTCTCTGTCCCCTACCCCCGTGACCTCTTCCCCTTCTTCTTTCTGTCTATGCTTTCTCTCCCTTCTCTCTTCTCTCCCTCTTTCACCTAGACACACACACACACACACACACACACACATATACACATACCCAACTGCTTACCTACACGAGGAAGACAACCATCGTCATCATCAAACCTTGTCTTTTTCTCTCTCTCATGTCGCTGCACAACTTGAGGAAACCCTGGAGCTCTCCGGTGAAATGTCTTCAATTTTTCCAGTTACGTAAACCTTAGGTCTCCCTCTACCTGTTCTAGATTGAAACTTGGATGTGATTTTGAGTGTTATCTCGTTATTTTTATAAGGTTTTTAGAACTAAATCGACTCAGATGAGAGCTTACCCATCACCGGCAAACCCGTGTGAGTTAAGGGATTTTTCGATCATCTCTGCCGTTCTACGGCAAAAGGAAGATATAAACACATTCCTCTCGTCTTGTGCTTCATTTTGATACCTAGATCGGACCCTAAATGCCATGTTTGCAGTCGGCCGGAGCTGTAGAAGCTCCGACGTTCTTCTCTGGTGCACCCAGGCTTTTCAGGCCATTTCTCAACCCACGGGCCTTAAGCCTATTTTGGTTTCAACCCAGTAGCCCAGCCCGTTTCCTTTTTATTTTATTTTATTTTTGTTTTATTTCCTTAAAACCCAAAAAGGCATTCGGGCCATTCCTAATAGGGCCTTCGGCCCGTTCTTTCTTTAGCCCAAAAACCCATTTCCTTTTTAGTTTCTTTCATTTAAATTGTTTTAAAAACCTTTAGGGTCTTTGGGCCATTTCTGATAAGGGCTTTAAGCCCAAACCTTATCAACATCCTAAACCTATTTTCCTTTTTTTTTTTTAAAACCCTTTTGACCTAAAACCCTTAGGGCCTAATCGGCCCAACCTAAATCCAAGCCCAGTCTGACCCTTTGACCGTTGACTCTGACAGTTGACTCGGTCAACGGTCAGCATTGATTTTGACTTTAACCGGTCAACGTTGACTTTTAGGGTTGACTTTTCGAGGTTCGTCCGGGACCTCTTCCAGGCTAATTTTGATGCCCTGGACCTGTTTTTTAAGTCTGTTTTTCCAAATTCAATCGTTTGAATAGAGTTTGACTAAAGGTACCCCCTTTATGTGATTAGGTGCAATTACTGGCGGTGATTCTGTTATTCATTTTTGGTATAGCTTGGCACCATCGGTGTACGGTAAGTGGACCCCTTCTAAAATTTACATAATTTTATAGTTTAATTTCATAAATGAAATGCATGCCTTACGAGTTTATGAACTGATTTTATGTTAAGCATGTTTATTGAAATGTTGATTATCGTCTCGTTATTTTGTAAGGAATTAATTATTAGCCTATATTGAGCTATAGTTTGATATATCGTATTTTCTATAAAAACCATGAACTGGTAGACTATCTGATGGATGACAATAGGATGCTAGAACATGTTTTAGAATCCCTTCTTTATAGTATAAACGATGAATGACTTTATATTATGAAGTGATTATTTATGAGAGGCGTAACTATTTGTGTGTACCTAGTGCCTGGGGCGAGGATCTGGTGTTGGCAGATAGGCCGGGAGAAATAATCCCTAACTACGGGCTGAGGGACACGGAACAGGCATTGGGTCGGGAGTTGGTAATCTCTGGCTACGGGCGCAGAGACCACGGTGCTGGCATAGGGTCGGGAGTTATATTTATTTAGTGATCTTACTGGCAGCACACTGATGCGTAAAATAAGTTAACACACAAATTAAACCCTTTTTTTATCAATTGTAGTAAAGTATGTAAGTAGGGATCGTTCTAGGCCGGGGATTAGGAGGGATTGCTAAATCACTTGGAAACTGACTTGAAAACGTTAAAACAAAGTTTAAAACACTAACTAGACTCAAAGAATGCAAAACTATACTTTAAAACACTAAAACAAACCAAAAGACTCAAAACAGCCCCTAAACAATCAAAACTACCTTAAAAACACAATCTGGGCAATTTTGGGACTCTCACACAAACTTGGACAAATTTTGGTTTTCTAATTAACTAAAACACTTAAAAACATAATCTAAGACAAGTTCTAATTAATATGACTCAAAGAAATAAGATGGGGTTGATTTTCGACGAAAATAATTAAATTAAGACAAGAACAAAGTAAACAAATTCTTAGACAAATTTAAGTGAATCAAAACAGATTGTAAAATGAATTTGAATGAAACTTATGGATGGAAGGCTAGCTAGGAGGTTCTTCTCCACACATGTCACACTTGCATACAAAACGATTTCCAGTTGCTTTTCGATAAACTATGAATACTCAACGCCCCAAATTAACCGTGAATTGCACTAATTAACCCTCAGTTTTTCCACAAGTTATTAGGTTGGATGATCGCATACGACAACCCAAAACATTCCCTACAAGTTCCCTACATGAATTGCATAATAGAGATACAAGCAAGAATCATTAAGTTCTATGAAAAACATAAGCATTGACGAGGCACTCGTTACTATGATTTGCATGAAACTTATGCCAAGAATTTACTTAACGTGATTGTGACTAGCAACCTTCACTACTTGTGAATATAAGTTCATAACGATTAGGTGAAACTCCCTTATATTCTAGCGTCAAATTCATGCATGAAAATTAAGCGTGCACTCTCAACCAACATACACAAATCAGTTTTTATACGAACGGATAAGTAAATTGAATTCACAACTTATGAATCACAACTGGATGTAATCAAATCATATTGCAAGCATGAACATAGTTTCGAATCACCCTCTAACTAAGAGGGGTTTAGTTCCTCATACTTACAAAGCAAAGATGCATAAATTTAGACATTAAAAACAAAGGAAAGAAAACACCTAAAATGCTCCAACTTGGTAGCAAGTGCATCCAAGATTCCTCCTTTCCCTATGCTTGCGGCAGATTGGGTTATGGACAGATTTTGGGTAGTTTTATGATGTAGAATGGATGGGGAATGGTATGGAAGGGTTTAGGGTGAGTGTGGAGGAGTGTTTTATGGTTGGAGGGTGGTGGAGAACTAGGCAAAGAGGGTGGAAGAAGGTGGAGTGGCTGTTATGTTTTCTAGGCACTAGAATGGTGTTTTTGGGGTGTTTTGCTTCCTAGGGTGTGTATGGACGAATTTTTGTGATAAAATGATGAATATGGGGGATTGTCCTTTGGCCAAGGGGTGTAAACATGTATTTATAGGCCCCAAAAACCTTAGAAAATCAGGTTAGGTAAAGGATGAAATGCATGGCAATTTGTGTGTGTGGTGTGCAATGGTCCAAGGGTGAAAATGAAGTAATGATGCAAAGTGTGAAGGGTAAAATGGAGTGGTGTTGTAGCTAGGGAGCATGAATGATTGTGTACATTGCATAGAGATGGAAAGGGAGGTGAAATGTGTCAACAAATGGGTCAAAGGTGCAACAACATGTGTTGCACATGGTATTGGATTCCAAATGTGAATGATGGAGCATCAATTGGTGCATGTAATGGATGTAAATGTTGTCTAAAATCTAATGAGTGAAGGGAACAAGAGGTATCAAGCAATTGAGTGTAATAATTAAATGAATTGAAGCATGAAATTAGAAATTATGTAGGGGACAAGAGTGATCAAGCATGGCATGGAATCCAAAAGGAATTCTATGTGGTTTGCATGGCAAGGAATGCAAGTTGGGGTGACAGATTTTTGGGCTGTTTTCTTCATCTTTTGGACCATAATTCTTCATATTCTTGGCCTCTTTAGTTCTCAAATTCGTCCATCCACTTGGCCCATGCATTTGCTATCCATTCCAAGCCCGAAACATGCTCCAAAATGCATCTTCTTGCCTACTTTGTCCATAAAATCTGAAAACACGCAAAAATGACTTTAAACATTAAAATAACTAAGGAAACACGACATAAATGCACAAGAACAAGCCAACTAAGTCGCATAAATATGCTCCTATCAACTATAAAATGGTAGAATTACATTGGTGCTATTGATGGAACACATATCAGTGCATGGGCTCCTTCATCAAAACAAATTTCATACCGAGGTAGAAAAGTTAGTGTGACACAAAATATTATGTTGGCATGTTCATTTGACATGATGTTCACATATGTCTACACCGGATGGGAAGGAACGGCTAATGACTCGAGAGTGTTGATGGATGCAATAACAAGAGAAGAGAATAGGTTTCCAATGCCTAAAGAAGGTACGAAGTCATAGAAACATATCAAATTACTTGTAATTTTTTTTCTTTTTGTATTTGGCTCAAGTGAAATACTTATATGCATTGTTCTTGGAATAGGAAAATATTATGTTGTTGATTCCGGCTATGCCAACATGAGTGGGTTTCTTGCACCATATCGCAAAGTGCGTTATCACTTGTGTGATTTTAGAGGAAGAGGTAAACGTCCAAGAGGAGCAACGGAATTGTTCAACTTTAGGCACTCATCACTACGTAATGTTGTTGAACGATGCATTGGAGTGCTTAAGAATCGTTTCCCTATTCTAAAGTTGATGCCAAATTATCCAATTAGGAAGCAAAGACGCATTCCCGTTGCATGTTGTGCCGTGCACAATTTCA
The DNA here is from genome assembly GCF_042453785.1 of Malus domestica. NCBI lineage: Eukaryota > Viridiplantae > Streptophyta > Magnoliopsida > Rosales > Rosaceae > Malus > Malus domestica. The sequence continues at coordinate 10,976,440 of NC_091673.1, forward strand.
TTAGAATGCAATCAAGGAATGATACTTTGTTTCAACAATTTGAAGACAATGATGTTGATGTGATAGATGAAGAAAGCTCGGGGGCTAATCAAGAAGGGGAAAACATGCATTTGAATGACGACAATGTTATGAATGATGTTAGAGACTACATAGCCGGATCAATGTGGCTTGATTACGTCAATAACAATTAGTCTCAAAGTTTATTGGTTTTCTAGAATGTTTTAATGTAATATTTATTATCTAAGACTTGAAGTTTAATTTGATTATCGAACATATATGTGTTGTATTAGCACATAGATATCAAAATAGTATGTTTAAGGTTTAATTTCATATGTTTTGTATATCTTCAAACAAATACATAATTGGAAAAAAGAAAAAAAAAGCTGTTTTCAAGAGTTAAACCAAACAAGTTTTCAAATTTTTAGATTCAAAAACAGTTTTTAAGTTCAATGCCAAACAAGTTTTTGAAACCTAAAAAAAACTATTTCTAAGAGATGATTCTGAAAATTAGTTTTAAGAACAATTCAAGTTTTTTAGTAGAATACCAAACAGGCCCTTAAAGATAGTTTAATTAAATTAAACAATAAATTTAAAGTATAAACTTAAAACTAATAAATTATTGTAGAAGATATGTTTAGCCCTTTCGGTTTGAGATAATATATGAATATGGCCTGACTTTGCAAAGTTATAATTCTGAATGAGGCTATATTTAGCCATTTCGATTGGAGATGACCTTACTTACCATGCCATCTTCTACGCTTTTACTTTAATTTAAAATGAGAAGGGTTCTTTCTACACATGACTTGCTATCTCATGTTTTGTTAACTTGATTTTGTCGAAAGTGATTTTGGTTATCTAAAAGTGTTTATTCACCATTTCAATGACAATGCTAAAAGGCTATAAATGCGCTGCTCAAGACACAATGAAGCAATATTATCAAAATTTGACGGTTGTGCTTCTCTTGTTAGAACAGTAAAATTTACATAACCAGAAATCAATTGGTAAATGTTTACAAAACGCAAAAACAAAATTAGAGGCGTTACTAAACAACAATGCAATCCTTTCGTGTTACATTTGAAATTAAACTAAATAACTTGTTTCTTAATTGGATCACCACATTAATATATTACTCGAATAGTAAGAGGTTGAAACAAAAGAAACCCATCTTAAACACAATTAATAGAACAAATTAAAATAAACATTACTGTTCTTTTTGGGCAAAAAAAAAAAAAACAGCAACAAAACAAACAAAACATAAAGAGTAATTCCAGGGAAACTAGATGTGTAAATTAAATTTTGGTAACTAAACGACATAGAAGTTAAGGATTAGATTATTACTTATGTGTTGATTACCGTGCTTATTTTTTATTGGTGACTTATAGTTTACAAATTTAATTTCAAATTTTAGTTTCCCTAACATTACCCAAATTTAAAAGAACATGTTGTAAATTCAAAGTAGATTGAGTACAATTTATTCTTTAATTAATGATTTTTTCCTATTAAATTTTGTGTTACTTGAAAAACAAGTTCCGCTCTTCTCATGATTTACTATAAATAAAGACACTGACTCATAAGAAATATTATCCTACAATTTCCCAACGTCTTCTTCTCTCCTATCTCTCTTGCCGCACCCTCGCATTTGGAAAAAAAAGCTATATCAAATTGGGAATAAAAAAATTTGAACCGAACTCCGGTCCGATTTAGAAAGGCCAAGTATTTGAACTATTTTATTTGGACACCTCTTCGTTATTTACAAACGTTTCTTCCCCCTGAAAAAGTAAAACGCTCGTGTTCCCCTTCTTCGCTCCAATCCACTGTCCAGACGGACCAGACCGATTCCTCACTGCGCCCCAAATTCAATGTCTGCCGCCTCTTCGCTGCAATCGAGAGCTGCCGGCGGCACCAAACCGGATATTGACGCCGCAAACGAAGCCTTGAACCCGATGGACGAGGACCTTAAGGTCTCTAGCAGCGTTGGCGCGCTTAAAGTCACTAGGCAGGTGCCATCTCGTCAAGCCATGGCGAAAATGCTGCAAGAGCGGTTGTTTTACATCCCGTCCTTCAAAATCTACGACGGCGCTGCGGAAACCGCTGGGCTTTTCGACTACGGGCCTCCCGGCGTCAAGTTGAAGAACAACGTTCTTGCATTTTGGCGTCAGGTGAAGTTTAAGGAAACTTGATTCAAATTTTTAAGCCAATAGTATAAATAGTTCAGTTTATTAAAATAAGTTCAATTTTTTTAATTTAATTATGTAATTATCAATAATTATCTTTTAAATGACGATTTTTAATATAAAAATTAAATTTTTTCCTAATTATTTCTTTGATTTTTTATTTATTTTTTGTTATTTCTTGTTCTTCCTCATGCTTTAAACTCCATTTATAGATCTTAATTTTAATTTTTATAATCAACCTATATCACCGGTTAATTGTATTTACTTACCTATAAAGCAGATTCTTTATTATAATCAACCTATAGCAGATGAATGTGTTTTGCTTATAGATATATTATGTTTTTTTATTCTACCTTTTAGTTAGATTTCATATATCGCTTATAGGTATAAAATATTTGTTACTTGAGTTAAGGTATAATGTTTTGCGATAGATTTATGTTAGTATATTAGTTTTTTTGGTATAAGATATTAATTAGATTTTTAATGCATGATTTTAATTGATTTCTAATATTTTTAGAAAATATAAAACAAGTAAAAAATAAAAATAAAAACATGTAATTAAATAACTGAACTCACTCCTAAAAACAATCTATGTTTTTGGACCTGGATCTAAATGCCCTTTAATTTAATACTGTATCAACTTCGTTTTTTATCAGGTTAACTTAAAGACTTGTTCTATTTCTTTTGCAGCATTTTGTTCTTGGGGAGAACATGTTAGAAGTCGAGTGCCCGTCTGTCACGCCCGAGATCGTTCTGAAAGCGTCGGGGCACGTAGACAGATTCACTGACCTTATGGTTAAGGACGAGAAGAACGGGAACTGCTACCGCGTAGACCACTTGCTGAAGGATTTCTGCACCGAGAAGCTTCAGAAGGATCTCAACATCGCCGAAGAGAAGGCGAAGGAACTCAAACATGTACTCGCTCTGTTAGATGACCTCTCAGCTGAAGAACTAGGTGCAAAGATCAAAGAGTATGGGATTACAGCCCCTGACACGAGCAATCCTCTGTCTGATCCCTATCCATTTAACTTAATGTTCCAAACGTCAATTGGTCCGTCTGGCTCGAGCACTGCGTAAGCATTCAAACACATTGTCGAATATTTGTTTTTTGTGTATTTTGTTTCAAAGAATTTGAGAGTTGTGATTCTTCGTGTTTCATTACTCAGGTACATGAGACCGGAAACTGCACAAGGCATATTTGTGAACTTCAACTATTTGTACTACTACAATGGCAACAAGCTACCTTTTGCTGCGGCTCAAATCGGCCAAGCCTTTCGAAATGAGGTAATGAGTCTTTCTCTTTGAATGCTTTTGTTTTGTGGTTCTTGTGCAAGTAATTGATTTCGATCATGTTTATCTATGCGTGCAGATTGCTCCTCGCCAAGGGCTTTTAAGAGTCCGTGAGTTCACACTCGCGGAGATTGAACACTTTGTAGATCCTGAAGACAAAACTCACCCGAAGTTTAATGAGGTCGCGGAGTTGGAGTTCCAAATGTTTCCGAGGGAAGAACAGGTATCTGGCCAGTCTGCAAGGATAATCCGCTTGGGTGAAGCAGTTGCAAAGGTTGGTTTTTATCGATTTCTCTTCGGCCTTCCTTTTTGTCCTTTTTTTTTTTCTCTTCTGTTTTTCTGACATTGCTGCATTTTTATAGGGCATAGTCGACAATCAGACTTTAGCCTATTTCATCGGCCGAGTCTACCTCTTCCTCACACGGTTGGGTATAGACGAGGAGCGTCTAAGGTTCCGCCAGCACCTGCCGAATGAAATGGCGCACTACGCTGCTGACTGCTGGGATGCTGAGATCGAGACTTCATACGGGTGGATTGAGTGCGTCGGGATAGCAGATAGATCTGCATATGATCTTCAAGCTCATTCAGTAAAAAGTAATAAAGATCTTATGGCTCATGAAAAATTTTCAGAACCAAGAGAAGTGGAGGTATGCTTTGTTCCGAATCGTTTAAACCATCACGACAGTTAGTAAACAACTAATTAAACATGGTTTCCTCGCTTATCTAAACACGTTAACAAGAACATTGTTCGTTGCTAACTTGTTTTGTGATTTCAGGAACTGGTTATATCTCCGGTGGTTAAAGAGACCGGCCTTGCTTTCAAGGCGGACGGAAAGAATGTAGTTGAAGCACTGAAGGTGAGTACTCTTTCTAGTCCACCCCATCGTTTTGTGATTAATACTGAATATAGTTTTGGTATTTAATTTCTGCAATCTTGTGTGTTTCAGGCCATGAATGAAAAAGAAGCTTTGGAGATGAAAGCGGATTTAGAGGCGAAGGGCGAGGTGGAGTTTTATGTCTGCACACTAGGGAAAAATGTATCAATAAAGCAGAATATGGTGACGATTTCATACAAGAAAAGGAAAGAACACCAGAGAAGATTCACACCCTCAGTGATCGAACCTTCGTTTGGTATCGGGCGGATCATCTACTGCCTCTTCGAGCATTCATACTACACCAGACAAAGTCAAGCTGGGGATGAACAGTCGAACAACTTGAACGTGCTCCGTTTCCCTCCTCTCATGGCGCCCTTTAAGTGCACGGTTTTCCCGCTGGTTCAGAACAAGGAGTATGAGGAGGTTGCTAAAGGCATTTCCAAGTCACTGACCGCAGCTGGCATATCACATAAAATCGACATTACAGGCACCTCTATCGGGAAAAAGTATGCACGGACTGACGAGCTTGGTGCGCCCTTCGCGATCACGGTGGATTCTACAACGTCAGTGACAATTCGGGAGAGAGACAGCAAGGATCAGGTTCGTGTAAATTTGAAAGAGGTAGTGGTCGTTGTGAAGGAGCTAACTGCGGGGCTTAAGACTTGGGCAGACGTGTCGCGTGCTCACAGAGTCAGAAGGCAATCTAGGCTTAGAAATTTACTTAACAAATTGTGTTTTCCCTGCTGAATTTACATAGAAATCTAATTTTGTGGTATTTTGGCTCTAGAGGAAAAAAAAAAATGAAGTCGTTCGACTAATTTTCGTAGATGATGATTGTTATTATCTTCCTTTCGTTGTGGAAAGATAAGCGAAATGAGTTTGTTGTTTCTCTGTGAAGGAAATATGAATCCCAAATATTTGCTGACAAAGTTAAAAAAAAAACCAAATTCTAGACTAAAAGAACAACAAAAATAAAACCCATAAAACTCTAAATTGAATTGGCGGAACATAAAATCCAATACAAATCGAGTTCATTAGAAATAACTCTGAATAGTCGATCTAGACTTATAAACGGGTCGGATTTATTGGGTTTGGATCGGGTTTGACTATTCCAGCAGACCCATTAATTTAATGGATCATTCGACCTCAACTAGTTAAGCTAACGGGTCATCCAAACTCAACTAGTTAATTCAATAAGTCATCCATTTCACCCGTTAATATTTTTTTATTTTTTTATTTTTTATTTTTTTTATTTTTTATGTTTTCACATTTCATCCAAACCAAGAAAAGATTGGTGCTTTCAGTTGTTTTCTTCTCCTACCTCAAAACCCAAGTCTCCCTTGCAGCCGACTCCATCACCGCCAACCAATCTCTTCAATGCGATTCAAAACCCGAGTCTTTACCCTGTCCCGGTACGCTTTACTTAGTCCTCCAATTCTTATATCATTATAATATACATATATATATTATATTTTTATGCATTTCAGTTCTTTGCTTGTAACACTGAGATTTGTACTCTCTCTACCACAACAGCAAAAGTCTCTGCATTTCAGAGACACCCAAAAAATTTTACAGTGCAGAGAGAGAGAGAGAGAGGGATATGGGTTTTGAGGTTGAGGTTCCAGTGGAGTTCGAGGTTGAGGACTTGAGGTTCCAGGCAGAGTTCCAGTGCTATTTAAAGTTCTTGTTTTTGTTTTTTGAGTAAACTGTCGGTTTACCCCCTGAACTTTCACCTCATTTTCGATTTCCCCCTTGAACTTTTCCATTGGAAAATTAAGGACTCAAACTAATTTTTTTAGCCAATTTACCCCCTACCGTTAGTTTTTCATATATTCCATCCATATTTCCGTTAAGTGAGACCATGTGCACAACATGTGAGGGTAGTTAAGTTATTTCACTCTTAAAAATGATTAAAAAACTGAAAATAATAAAAAAGCAAAACTTTCCCTCTATTTTTTCCCGCTAATTCCTATCCTAGATTTTATTTTTCCCTCTCATTCCTATGCATGAGAAATGACATATGGTGTTATTATCTACCATTTTTATTTTCTCTAACAAATTAATAATTAGACAAATGCTAATGGTGCTATTGTCTCCAAAGCAGTGCATTAATATAAGAAACCCTAGTCTTTTTTATGGACATGTTTCTTATATTAATGCACTGCTTTGGAGACAATAACACCATGAGCATTTGTCAAATTATTAATTTGTTAGAGAAAATAAAAATGGTAGTACATGCTTCAAAAAAAAGATTAACTTAGCTACTTAGGAAGACAATAACACCATATGTTATTTCTCATGCATAGGAATGAGAGGGAAAATTAAAATTGAGGATAGGAATTAGCGGCAAAAAATAGAGGGAAAATTATTATTATTATTTATTTTCAGTTTTAATCATTTTTAAATTGAAATGACTTAACTATCCTCACATGTTATGCACATGGTCTCACTTAACGGAAATATGGATGGAATATATGAAAAACTAACGGTAGGGGGCAAATTGGCTAAAAAAATTAGTTTGAGTCCTTAATTTTCCAATAGAAAAGTTCAGGGGGGAAATCGAAAGTTAGGTGAAAGTTCAGGGGGTAAACCGACAGTTTACCCTTGTTTTTTTGGTAGTCTTAGGTTTACGGAATTCGACAGAGAGTGAGGGTTTTCTAGTAGGAATATTGAAATCACACAAAAGCCCTCAAAAACGGGTGTTAACGGGTTCATCCAAAATAACCCGTTAACCACCCGATCTGTTTAGCACTCATCCAAATACTAATTTTAACGAATCGGGTTAACGGGTCAGGTTGAAAATGTCAGGTCAAAGTCGATCAACAGATAATCTCTCTGATAAATTGGTGAGCACAATGCAAAACAGAAATAGAATGAAATTTGAAGTTTGCCTTGAAGTCATGAAGTAAGATTCTACTGCAGATGACCACTAAAAGGCAGGTTGCATATCCATGTAGACAAAGTATCTAATTCGTTCAAAACCATGAGGATTCTCTCCGGATCCTTAAATCGTTTATGTTCATTATACATTATACAGTAAGAAATTATTTTAAATACTTTTATTTAAAATTAAATATGAATAGTATCTGATAAAAACCGATCGCATGATGTACGATGAACATACATAATTTGAGGAGGATCTTAAGAAAGAGGATCCTCATTCCATTCAAAAGCCATCAAATATGCTGATGTAAATTAAAGAATGCATTTTTGAAAAAAAAAATATTTGGTAAAATGGTGAACCAAAACCCGAAAAAAGAAGAACGGCTTCTTGGCGTCGTTTATCCTACCGCTACCAATCTAATCTTGCCGGTGGGAACTCCCTCTTCTCTTCCTCACCATCAATCCAGCCTCTTCCTCCCACTCTTTCTCTAAAATTGATTCCGTGGAATGGGAGCAGATTCCATTATGTGGGTCTGCAACTCAAGCACAGCAACCTAAAAAATTCCAATCCTTAATTTATTTTTTGTAATCTTAATATTTTTTTTTATTGTTAAATATTAACGCATAGTGAAGATTTATATTGAAATTTATAATAGAGATTTGTAATCAAATTCATTGAAATCTAGGGGCAAATTGAGTTTTAGGGTGACGACTTTTGAGTTTTAGTTTTAGGGGCAAATTGAGATTTAAATGAAGTTCTAAGGGTGAAAAAGTGGAATCAAAATCAACTTTCACAGGGTGTAGCTAAAATTAAGCCTATGATCTCACATTTTTACTCAACCACTTTAGCAATTTTATCGGCTATTGGACAGAAAAACGGAAATATAATAAATGGAAATATAATAAAGGGAACGGATTTTAATTTTAGATAATAAAGTAATGACTTTTGAATTATATGAGGCAAAGTGAAATCAAAGCGAATTTAGGGGTGTAACTAAAAATAACAGCACTCTTAATCACAACCGTCTATTTCAAGGTTCACCGCTGATTCTGGACTGGCGGTGCAGCTGATATTTACCCCCATAACCCTATATGAATTTCCCTGCCCTCTCACCACACGACTCATATAATTAGTCCTCCGACCCACCGAGGGCGAGAAGCAAACAGCAAATATTTTCCCGGAAAATTTCCTCTTGTGTTTCTCGCGTCGCTCTCTGATTGTTTTTATACCAAAGAAATTGAAGTTTTTCGAAGCTGCCGCTCAATATATTCGACGAGGTACGTGATTTTTTAGGGTTTTTCGAAGTGGGAATTATATGCTTGATTTTACCTCGTTTTCTAATTTTGGGTATTGAAATTTTTTCTTAGTTTGAATATGCTTGGTTGTTGAACGTTTCGGATGTATTTTGTTAATTCAAATTTTGATACGGGGTTTAATTTTGTAAGAAATTTGGGTTCTGAGAAGTGAGAAACTGTTGGTAAAGTAAGAACAGAAATTGAATTTTTGGATTTTGGATTATGGATTATATTTTATTTTGTATAGATTCTGTGGCATTTAGACATTCACTAAATTAGATTATCTTAACTTCAGAAGACTAAACAATTATTTTTTGATTTGATGTAGAGTGAACCGTGGGATGATCTGAGGTTGTTTTGCAATTGATTGTATTAGCTTTTTTTTTCTCTTTCTTTTTCGGTTATTATTTGGTGCAATTTTGCGAAACAATAGAGTTTGCAATGTCGATGTTTTGATGGAATGGTTTGATACGTTGTAGATAAGTATTAGTCATGGCATCAGTGGAGCCAGCCGGTCCACGATATGCGCCAGATGATCCTACACTTCCAAATCCGTGGAAGGGTTTGATTGATGGTAGCACGGGTTTGTTATACTATTGGAATCCTGAAACTAACGTTACCCAGTATGAAAAACCGGCTTCTTTGCCTCCGCCCTTGCCAGCAGGCCCGCCTCCTGCTACTACCACACCAAAGCTGGCTGCAATTCCTGTTGCTCATTCAATGCAACCGAACGGAGTGATGCCTCAGGATGGGCAGCAGATAACACAAGCTCCACAACAGCAGGGGTCGCAACTAAACCAGTATTCTCAACCTCATGGACATATAATGGCACAACAGCTGAATCCGACATCATATGCTCAACAGCAGGGATCACAAATGGCTCAACCTGGACATCAACAGAGTTCACAAGTGGGACAGGCCATGCAACATCATGGGCATATGATGCAGCATCTGGGTCAGCAAATGCCTCAGCAACTGGGGCAACACACACCACAGGGTCACGGGTCACAAATGCATCAGTTTGCACATCAGCAGGTGCATTATATCCCTTATCAGCAAAGCATTCCTCCGCAAGGGCAGCAAAGTTCACAACAGCAATCTATGCATAGTGCACAAGGGCAACCACTGTCAAATCAACAAGAATATAAACCTGCATTCTCTCAGAGGGAGGAAGATGATTTTCAACAAAGAAATCAAATTGGTGTTTCTCCATCTCGATTTCAACCTGCGGGTGCCTCATCTGTGCAGAATCTTCCTACTGGGACCAATCCAGTACAAATGCCACAGAGGTCTGTTCATCAAGGGCCACCCCAACAATTTGGCGGCCCTATAGGAAACATGCAACACCCTTCCTCTTTTGGTCACCTGCAGCAACCTGGGGCTGATTTGCCTCACCATCAACATGGTTCTAGGTTCCAAAATCAAATGGACCCGGCAATGATACATGGTCAGCAGTCAAATGTGCCTCCTGTAGGATTAAGAATGGGTCATGAAGATAATTTCCATGGTAGAGGTGGAAATGACTATTACTTCAATAGTAACAATGAAGGGCCACCAGGTCCTCAGCAACCCAAGCTTGCATCTATTCCGATTGCAAGAAGTCAGCAGGTATCTCTTAATTAATATCACTGACACATTCTGTTAGGTTTCCATGTAAGTTAATTACATTTAAATGCATTCTTCGAAAGTTAACTGATTTCTCATTATGTCATGCCATTTTTTTTCAGGAGATGAGTATGAGTGGTGGTCCTCCATTTCAAAATGCTACACCAGGTCATGCCAGTGCACTGAATACCATGCCAGGTCCCATGCATAACGTGTACAGTCATGCAACAGGTGGTCAACCTTTCCCAAATAACTCTTTGGTGAAGCCCCCTTATGCCGGACCTACAAGTGTTACTAGTCTTTCACCTGTTGAAGTTTATCGGCAACAACATGAAGTTACTGCATCGGTCTGTATTTCTGTTTGCTTGGGATGTATTTGTGGGAATGTGGGAATGCTTGTAAATTTATTTGAACAGCACTGAAAATGGTTTTAGGAGTGGATACAAAATGATGTTGGTTTTGATAAGAGATGGTGCTCTATTGTTTATAGTTGTTGTGGACACAATAGCGTGTTAAACTAATGTGTATTCTTTATGACCTCAATTTTTTGCATTTAATTGCATAGGGTGACAATGTTCCTGCACCGTTCATGACATTTGAAGACACTGGTTTTCCTCCAGAGATATTGAGAGAGGTAAGTTATGTTCCCCCCTGGATTTGTTCGTTCTCTGATATTTTATAAATATCCATTATGAGATCCATGCCATTCCATTTTTGTATTAGTATGTGTTTTCTACTTTTAAACTCATCAGTTCTCACTTGTCGCAGGTGCGATATCTGCTCCGGTGGAGGAGCATATGTCGTACGCTGCACTGCTATTGGCACACTTACACATGCAACAACTATTCTGATTTTTGGCTGCAAAATGAACTGTTGGAGCCTATCTTGTAAAAGGGTGGTTGGCCCTTCATCCAAATCACACCTTATGTGACTGGGATTTCTTGCTTAATGGCTCCACCTGTTATGTCTTTATGCCCTCTTTTGTTGCCTCAAGTTGCTTGTGTAAGCAACCATATACCCATGGGCTTTTTTGTCATCTTACTCTTCTATCAATACAATATCTGTAGTCTATCTTTGCATGAGACATTCTTAAACTTTTTCCTGATCTCTTAGACCTATGTTATTGGTTCAGATTCATGCTGCTGGCTTCACATCTCCCACACCAATTCAGGCACAAACATGGCCAATTGCTCTTCAAAGTAGGGATATAGTTGCAATTGCGAAAACTGGTTCTGGAAAAACTTTGGGCTATTTGATGCCTGCATTCATTCTTCTTAGACAACGCCGTAATCATTCTCAGAATGGCCCAACAGTCTTGGTTTTGGCCCCAACACGGGAGCTTGCAACGCAGATACAAGACGAGGTCTTGAAATTTGGGCGAGCTTCTAGGGTATCTTGCACGGTGGGTGCTCATTGCTTGACTTTATTGATATGATTGTTTCATTTTTTTCAGTTCATTTTGGTTTATATGTTTTATTCACTGTGATTGAACTTCATGATTCAGTGCTTGTATGGTGGAGCTCCAAAAGTCCTTCAGCTAAAAGAGTTAGATCGTGGAGCAGATATAGTTGTGGCAACTCCTGGTCGTCTTAATGACATACTGGAAATGAAGAAAATTGATTTTCGGCAAGTTTCTCTACTTGTACTTGATGAAGCAGATCGAATGCTTGATATGGGTTTTGAACCTCAAATCCGTAAAATCGTGGATCAAATACCCCCGCACAGACAAACCCTTATGTACACAGCAACATGGCCCAAAGAAGTAAGAAAAATAGCAAGTGACCTTCTTGTTAATCCTGTACAAGTGAATATTGGCAATGTTGACGAGCTTGCTGCAAACAAGTCTATCACACAGGTAATTTCTGAATGAGTACATTCTTTTTTGTGTTTTGACAAGTGCACATATTCTAGGATAATGTAACTAGTATATTAATGTGCTATGATCATAGAACTACAATTGTTATATCAGGTGCTTTATGTTTTCAGTTTTGATGAGTATCACTACTCACTACTCACATATAAGAAATCTTATGCAAAAAATTTATATTAAACTTAAATCTAATTATAACACGGAACCATAAGCTTTGCCGTACACTTCACTTCTGGCTCACATCAATAAGCTTCCACACGGAATAATTATATACAGTCGGTCTGTGTGATGGTCTATCTCCTTTTTTATGTGCATTTTATACCAAGGGTTTTTCAAATGCACACGTAGGGTAGAACATGTTTGTACTATTAACTTGGTTTGTGAAATGGGAACCTTTTTGTACGTTCAAAAAGAAGTAGGAACCTTTTTATTGCTTCACCTCGCAAAATGATTTGTTTATGAAAATGCAGTACGTTGAAGTTGTCCCACAAATGGAGAAGCAAAGGCGCTTGGAGCAGATCCTAAGATCCCAAGAACAAGGTTCTAAGATCATTGTCTTTTGTTCCACCAAGAGGTTGTGCGATCAGATTGCACGTAGTATTGGACGCACCTTTGGGGCTGCTGCAATTCACGGGGACAAGTCTCAAGGTGAGCGAGACTGGGTTTTAAATCAGTTCCGGAGTGGAAAATCCCCAGTATTAGTTGCCACTGACGTTGCTGCTCGTGGGCTTGACATCAAAGATATAAGGTTAACTCATTTCAACGCACTTCTTTATTTCCAATTTAACATGTTCAGTTTATTAATGGAAAAAATAACGATGCATTGGGACAAAGATCATGATTGAGCTTAGAATTAGACCTCAACATTGTTTCAAAGACATTATACTTATGGAGTTTCTCATGTTACAGGGTGGTGGTAAACTATGATTTCCCTACTGGTGTTGAAGACTATGTTCACCGAATTGGAAGAACTGGGAGGGCTGGCGCAACTGGGATGTCCTACACCTTTTTCTCCGAGCAAGACTGGAAATATGCAGCTGATTTGATTAAAGTTCTGGAGGGAGCTAACCAGCAAGTGCCTCCAGAGGTGCGAGAGATTGCTCTACGTGGTGGGGCTGGTTTTGGCAAGGATAGGAATCCGATGAACCGTTTTGATTCTGGTGGGCCTGTTAATGGTGGTACTGGCCGCTGGGATTCTGGCGGCCGTGATGGAATGAGGGATGGGGGTTTTGGTGGTCGCGGCGGTACAAGGGATGGGGGTTTTGGAGGTCGCGGCGGTACAAGGGATGGGGGTTTTGGAGGTCGCGGCGGTACAAGGGATGGGGGTGGTGGCATGAGGGATGGTGGTTTTGGTGGTCGTGGCGGCATGCGAGATGGCTTTGGCGGTCGTGGTGGCTCTAGGGATGGTGCTGTTGGCGGCCGTGGTGGGAGAGGCGATTTCTTTTCTGGGCCTGGGAACAGGGGCCGAGGATTTGGTGGTCCTGGTGGTGGTAATGTTGGTTGGGGTAGAAATGGCAGTGGCCCACAAGATCGGTACAACAGTATGGATGGGCGTGGGGGACGTGGACGGGGACGATTTGATAATAGAGTTGATTTTCCTGACAGGAGCAGAGGCAGAAGCTATAGCCGTAGCCCTGACAGAGTTCGAACATGGGATATCAACAGAAGCAGAAGCCGGAGTCGAAGCCGCAGCCGCAGCCGGAGTAGGAGGAGTCGGAGCTGGACCAGGAGTCGGAGTCGTAGTCGGAGCTGGTCCCGTGGCCGTAGTCGCAGCTACAGTCGTAGCCGAAGTCGTAGTCGGAGCCCCAGTTATGAAAGATATGAGAGGCCGCCACGTGTTTCGAAATTTGATGTGAAGGATCCTGTTCCTGAATCTGGGGCTCCACCTGTACCAGAGATGGTTCCTAAGTCCCCAGACACCAAGCCCATGGGCGAACTGCCAGTGGTTGAGGAAACTGAGCCAGTGCATACAAAGGGTGTTGGAGGAGACCCTTCTCATCATCCAGCGACTTAACCTGAAACCTGTCCTTGGGTGGAGGGGGAGACCCTTCTCACCATCCAGACACAGATCACTTTTTTCCAGTCCTTATGTGGTGCATTGATGTTGGTTTTGGTTCGTTAAGTGTCTTGCTTATCCCGATCTGCGAAGCTTGCTTTTTGGTGTGAAAATACTTGTATGCAGTAAGTTGGGGCTGGGCATCTTGGAATGAATTGGATGATACATATACAGTGGGATTAAGACATGCTGACCTGCCCAACTTCTTCAGCCGGTGTTGGAAGGTCATTTCAGGTAATTGGAGGTAGTTCTGGACGACGGATGTGTTAGGGTAGCTCTAGAGCACTCTTTTCAAGCACCGTCGACTATTTTGATCATTCAACAGTTGAATTCGAGTATTGCAGAGGACGTTAGCTTGTCGGAATATTGGTGTCTAGTGTGAGAAATTGGGAAAGACATGTATTACACCTTTCCCACACGGAGTTTAGGTGCTTATTTTTACTAGATATGTCATGAATTAACCTATTTTTTCAAGTAACTTTTCTATGTTTAACTTCTCTCTCTCTCTCTCTCTCTCTCTCTCTCTCACACACACACACAAAGCACTGTGTTCAGGAATTTGTGGTTAGATGTAATGTGATTTAGGTACTACTAACTGTGAATGTGAAGCAGTTACTTTTTTTAGGAAAATTAATTAAAATGGCTTGAAAACTTTGAGTTTTAACGATAAGGATAAAATAACGGGTAAAGTGAATAGTATCAGATTTGACTTTTTAGTATAAAAATGTGGTTTTTCGTTAAAGTGAACAGTACCACGGGTTTTTCATTAAAACTCCCTTCTTTTTTGCTGGTTCAACGATTTGAAATTTGCACATATATGTGGTCAGGTCGGTCGTAGTTCATACCCTAATGCTGGTGAGCTTTCAGATTTTGGTTTGGTACTTGGGTGTCATTCTTTCCTCACCTTGTCCTCCATTTTTATGCTGGCAAAACACTTTAGCGATAGGTTGTCTAGTTCACCCCTTTATAGGTTCCGGCAAGGGCCGGTGGATCACCTTTGGGAGCCAAGCCGGAGATCTAGGGGTATATTTTTGAAGAGATTTTCTCATAGTGTACTGCCTGTTCAATAAGCAATTGTCATGTGGTGAACAGGCGACGAGAGAATAAAGCGTTTCTCCCTTATAGATTTCTACCTGATGACAAAACTTGTCACCATGTTAAGCATACAAGTGGGAGACCCCAGGTGAATAAAGGCCCCTAATTGCCCTAAAAAGGTTTGAGCAAAGAACATATTGGCCTATCGCATACATAAGAATAATTTTGTGTAAAGACATCCATCCACATGCAAGTAAGCATATAGTTTTTGAGATTTCCAAATTCTAAAGTATTACCAAGAATATTAAGTCATAAAGCAAAACATTCTCACTTTATTTTGCAATCACTTGGTCTCCAAGTCTTAAATATTATGCTAAGTATATAATATTTTGCGTTTATCTTTTTGTCACACTAATTTATGAACGTCATGAGCTTATAATTGAGCATAGCATCAAAGTGGTTATTGTTATTAAGTCTCAGTTAGAAGAAGAATTCCATGAAATAGATTTTACCGTCACATGGCTTCTCAATCTAATAATATATTGCTATGTGCAAGTTTTCTTCCACATAACAATGTCTTGTTAGATCGGGACACTATAGAAACGACAAACTTGTTCCATATAAGCTACTATCATCGATTATAAATTTAGAAGGGCACCCTAGCTACTATGATTAAGGTGACAAGAAACATATTTCCTATATTTTTTATAGTCTATCTTTCTAAAATAACCTTCATAAATCAAATGTAAAGATTTTTTCCTTGTTTAATTCCTTATTCAATAATATTTTGTTTTAATTTTTGTAAATACGTAAATTAAAATAGCACACCGAGACAAAGATATCTTATTAAATAAATATATAACACGTAAGTTACGTACTCATGCAGGAGGAACCAACACCCTTCACCTACCAAAGGAAGCTCCGTGCCAGTTTCATATCCACGACTCTAGAACCATATAACCTACTAATCTACTGACATTCATTTTCATTTGTAGACGTGGTCGGAAGTCTGAAATTCAACTCAAATAGATTGTGAGTTTAATACATAATTATTGTGGTTAACTTATTATGTAACTAAACTAAAATTTATGAAATTTCATCTATTGTTGTATAAAAACTAAATTTTATGAAGCAATGTTTTAAAGAGAAATATATTCCATGCGAAAAAAGCACACCAAGAATAATGGGAGAAATCTTCTTTTCAATTCTCAACTAATAAAGGTAAGTTTTTCTACCCAACATATAAGTCAAGATAAGGTCAACGACGATAAAAATATTTTGGCAGGAATCGAATAATAAACTTGTTCCGGATAGTGTTTAACTGTAGTGGCAAGAAGCAATTAAAATCAATACCCTTCTCCTTAACGAACAATGTCTTTCTCGTTAAATTTTGCGTTACATTGACATTTGATTTGATTTTAGTCGTTAATATGAGAATTATTTTACATATCCCAATCCAGGTTGGACTAGAAAACTATAACATCTTACATCGATCAACGGAAATTTGGTGATGTGTCTTATATGTACATGCCCACCTTCATATAGCACGAGACATTTTGGGAACTCATTGATTTCGGGTTCCATAGGAACTTCGAAGTTAAGCGAGTTTGGGCAAGAGTATTCCTAAGATAGGTAATCCACTGGGAAGTGCTGCTCAAGTGAGTTCCCAGAAACAAAACCGTGAGAGCGTGGTCGGGGTCCAAAGCGGACAATATCGTGCTACGACAGAGTCTCGCCAGGAATGTGGTGAACCCCAGATCGGGATGTGAGTGTGACAAAAACTCTCATCTACTATAAAAAGAGGTGAATCGTTAATTTGAGAATTATTTTACATATCCCAAATCCAAGTTGGACTAATCCAAGTTGGACTAGAAGACTCTCATCTACTATAAAAAGAGCTTCATTCACCATATCATAAAGCCATCTACATTTAGTACTATGGTCTAGTGTGATTCATCTTCATTTATAAGTGAGCGGTTTTAAATTCGATTCTCGCCCGGGATGTAATGAACCCTGAGTCGGGATGTGACTAAAACTCTAATCTACTATAAAAAGACGTGAATCGTTAATTTGGGAATTATTTTACATATCCCAAATCCAAGTTAGACTAGAAGACTCTCATCTACTATAAAAAGAGCTTCATTCACCATATCATTAAGCCATTTACATTTAGTACTATTGTTTAGTGTGATTCATCTTCACTTATAAGTGAGAGGTTTTAAATTCGATTCTTGCTAAGGGCGACTATAACCATATTATCGCTAGCCTATTGTGATACTTAACCCACTCTCCCACCCCTTAATGTAGATAATAATGTTTGTTCGGGAGAAAAAAATTCAAACATTAGAGGGTTTTTTGCAGCACTACATTGGTATCACCACAATAGCCTATCCTTATTCTGGGAGATCAAATCTTCTGCACTAAAAATGAGTGTGGTCTCTATGTGACCTACATTGTTGAATGACACGTAATTATAAACTTAATTTTTTTAATTTTATTGTCATAAAATTAATGCGTTAAACAATAATTTGGACCATAGAAATTCAAGCACCCCCTCTCAAATTTCAAATTCACAAGATGTTTACTGGTAACTATAAAGTAGGAAGTTTCTTGGCTTTTTTCAAAAAAAAAAAGAAAAGAAAAAGAATTAAAAGAAAATTGCAGCCGCCACTAGTTAGCGGTAGATGTGTCGGCACATCTGGGAAAACCTGATTGAACTTCTTTTGAGGGAGTAGGATTATCTACCATTTTTTTTGTTTCTTCTTTCATTTTTTTTTCTATTTAAACGGTTATGATTAAGTTACGTTAATATTTTATATTAATTTTTTATGACAAGAGAAAAATAAAATAAGAAAATAAGAAATGAAGGGATGGAAGAAGATGGAAAGAAAAATGGTGAGAATTCTACTCCTTTGTTCAACAAACCACAGGCAGTGAGCGTACGACCGCTCTTCTCACCACGACGTCGTTTCAAGCTTTTAGCGGACCAGACAAAATTCACCACTTTCCCGCTACGCATTACCCCCTGGCGGTCTTCGAGTTTTCCGCCGCTTAGGGGGGCAATCTCGACATTTAACAAAGCTGCGAAACTGAAAACAAAAAAAAGAAAAAAAAAGAAACTGAAAAGTTTCCCACTCGAAACGATGCGTATTGCGGGAATATCTCTTTTGCTCTCTCTATATTACAGAGATTCACACACCAAAACCGCCATCTGGCCCAAGCCCCCCTCTCCTCTCCCTTGCTTCTCCCTCATGGTTAGGGTTTCTTAACCCGTCTGCTTCGCCCTCAAAAGTATATATAATATATATATATATATATATATATTACGTAATGTTGCAGAAAAGCCCCTCTACTCTCTGCAAATTATTCGATTCCCGCCTCTAGAACTTTCTAGGTCAACCATGGATTGATTCAGCTTATTTATTGGTAATTCCCCTCACTCCTCAAGCTTTTCTCTTCTTTTTCTTTTACGTCCTTGCTTAGAAATTAAGGTACTGTCTTTTCTCCGAGCTCAAATAAAAATTTCCTTGCAGTTTCGTCCCTCTCTTCTATTTTTCCTTGTGTTCACAGGCTCTGTGTTCGAATTTTTTTAGCTTTAGAAGGTAGTCTGAGAGTAGGAATATAATTTTCGTTTTCTTCGAAAAACTGTTCCTGATATTTTTGTTGGAATCATTGAATTTTTGGGTGTTGGAAGTTGAATTTTCGCGTTATTAGGGTTTCGTGTTTGTTTTTAGGATTAATCGGATCTAATTTTATTCGGTATTGCTTAGGACATGTTATTATTTGACATGATTGCTTTGTAGTAGCTGAAAATTCATACCTCGGTGCAAAAAATTAAGATAAGTTCAGTTACTCCGTAAATTGGGTTTGAGTTCCTTGTAGAATGGTGGAATGCTCGGTTAAGTATCGGGTCGATTTCTGCTTATGATTATGTGATTGATGGTGGTGAAGAAGCCAATTCTTCTGTTCTGGTGTTTGGGTATTCTTTAATTGTTTAGAACATGTTTGATTCGTCCCGGGCTAGTGATAACGGGAACAAATCTTGTGTACAGACGGGTGCCTTATTGTTTTCTAGAGATGTTTTACTTGTTTGAGGATGGTTCTGCATTTTACTTTCCTGACTCTACTGAATGACGTTCTGTATCATTGTATTGTATAGGGGTGGCAGTACTGGAATGGAAATGTATAATGTTCCCGAACATGCGAATGATGAGGTGTATATGGTATGTTCTTACAAATCTTTCGACATTTGATTGAGCAGTGATAGTTTGTCCAGTGGTGAATTCTGTTTGTAATTTCCTGCTGAGTTGTTGAGTGTTGTTGTCTTTGGCTTTTAGATTCAAAACATGGAACAAAACCTGCATTTTCCAAGTTCCTTTGAACAAGTTGAAGGTACGTACAACGAAGGAGCTCCTGAGTTTGTTGTTGACCAGGGCATGTATTATCCCGCTGCCACAAGCTATGGGTATTACTGTACAGGTAAATTTATTGTCCCTTCTCTTTTGGTAGATCAATTTGGCGGCTCACTTATCTCATTTGTACTTTGTGTTGAAACTTGAATAAATGTGGACAGGATTTGAATCACCCGGTGAATTTGAGGACCACCGTAGGATTTTTGGCGTTGATGGTCCAGATATCCAGTACACGGTTAGTGATTTATCTCTCTCTTACACACGCACATACTTTTGGTACTTTAGTGATTATTAGTGATGATTCTCATAATTCGTCCTATTTAACAGGGTGCACAGAATGAAAGTTTGCCTTTTGTATATTATACACCTAGCTATGGATATGCACAGTCTCCATACAACCCATACAATCCTTACATACCTGGTGCTATGATAGGCGCTGATGGCCAACAGTATACCATCCCCCCTTATCAGAACTCTGTCTCTTCACCTTCCTACATCCCTTTTGTTGTTCAACAAGATGCCATTCCCAACAGTTCACCTGACTCCTTGTTTGATAATGGAGCATCAGTTAATAGACCCGATGGAAGAGGGGTCAAATATAACTTAAATTCAGCTTCTGGAGGATACCCTAACTCCTCGAAGTCCTCTTTAAATCAGATGAATCCCGTGACAAAGGTATCAGAAGGTCAAAGAGGTAATGGATCAAGCAAGCATGCTGTGACACATGGAGGTGTTTCTTCTGGTCGTTTTCCAACCCCAGCCTCGTCACATGTTAATCAGGTATTACTTTTTCTGTCCAGGTTTATGGTCTTTAACTTGTTGGGTGTTTAATTCTACCAATAAAGTTTCTGATATGATCATCTTTGTTCACCTATAAAATTGTTACTGTCTTGATATCTGGTTCTTTTGAGGACCATTAAAACAGAATCCTTTCTGAGTTTTCCCCTAATGCTTTCTCAGGTTAGAAGTGCATCTGGGTCAGTTTCGTCTGTGGATAACCTTCCAAATGGGAAAGTATTGCCTAATCATTTGAATGTGGAAATCCCCGTCACTAATGGCTTATCTAACTTTGGATCTAGTGCTCAAGGAAGGGGTGCTGCGGGTAAGTTTCGACCAAAATTTCATGTTGGTAGGGCCTTGAATGACGTACATGGTGGCCTGGAGGCATTGGGTGAGCAGAATTGTGGTCCTAGAATCAACAGGTTAAAAAATCAACTAGCCGTGAAAGCCTATACGACCAATGCAGGAGATTGTGATGCACAAGGAAACATCATTATCCGTACTGATAAATATAACAAGGATGATCTGCCCGTTGACTACGCGGATGCAAAGTTTTTTGTAATAAAATCATACAGCGAGGATGATGTTCACAAAAGCGTCAAATACAATGTCTGGTCATCCACACCCCATGGCAACAAGAAACTAAATAGTGCATATGAAGATGCTCAAAGAATAGCTGCAGGAAAACATAGAGCCTGTCCTATCTTCCTTTTCTTTTCCGTGAGTTCTGTTGTACCTGTTGACTATTTTTTGTTGAAAACATATATAATTGTTCACCTTAATCGATTATCTCATTTATAAACCATTAGAAACAAGGTTTTTAGTGATTCATCAGGTTATGCTGATATTGAATTGTCCTTGCACAGGTTAATGCAAGTGGTCAATTCTGTGGCGTAGCGGAGATGGATGGCCCGGTTGACTTTCACAAGGATATGGACTTTTGGCAGCAAGATAAATGGAGTGGGAGCTTCCCTGTTAAGTGGCACATCATTAAGGATGTTCCAAATACCAGTTTCAGGCACATTGTATTGGAGAACAATGAAAACAAGCCAGTGACTAATAGCAGGGATACGCAAGAGGTAATCTAGGTTTTTTTTCCCTGTATTATCTTAACCGAATCTTCCATTGTGGGTGATTTGTTGGGCATCTTTCACAATATGGTGTTTTGTACCTAGCTTGTGGTTTAATCATGTATAGTGGTTAGTGTTGCTGAGAAATGCGACTTGGAGGATTGGAATCCACACTGCCAGACTGGGCAGAATGGTTAAATGGTTGTGTGCATCTAACCACAAGTAGGCTCATAGCCTTTAATTGAAATCTAGGGTTTAAGAGTATGTGCTATGAACATGTGTCCTGAATTTAGCAGTGGGTTCCTCCTCATCAGTGAAAAGTGGATTTGTATTGTCACCGTCTCTCCGTGGGGTATGATTTCATTGGGTGGTGGTTAATTATTTTTTTTATACTGTGCAGATTATGCATAAGAAAGGCTTGGAGATGCTGAAAATATTCAAGAATCACACATTGAAGACATCTTTACTTGATGACTTTATGTACTATGAGGACCGTCAGAAAATCATGCAGGAAGAGAGAGGCAGGTTACTTCTTAGAAGCTTTGAAAGTCCATTTTTAGTACCTGGGCTGGGTCCTCCCCGCAAGCTGCACAACTCTGTGGGTGAGCTGCCTCGTATTAAGGAAGAAAAAGTCACCAAACTTAATGACGATGTGAACAACGCGAAAAAGACTTTGGTCTCTACTCCTGAGCAGGTTTCCTCTAACTCAAGTGTTATCAACGCGAGTATCAAGAATGAAGATGCTGAGCGCAAGGCAATTGAAGCAAAAGATGATGTCGTGTCTACCTTAAAAATTGATTCCCTCACTATTACTCCAAAGCAGGCAGGATCAAAATCTTCAGCTGCCGCTGTTACTAACACCCGAAAGGTTGATGTTGTCACTGTAGGTTCAATGCCCGTAAGAGTTAACGGGTATTCTGAATCCTTGGGTAATTTAACAGTTGGAACAATCCCTCTGGATCCTAGAGCGTTACAGCTAGAGAAGGGCGGGTCTATCATAAAAAATGCAGCTCATCCTCAAGAGAAATGATTCGGAAGTCGGTCACAGTTTCCTTTTATCGACTGTATTTTTGCTGGGTTCATCAAATCCCGGGTTTATGATACTCGCGGCAAATGGTAAAATGCAATACTCACTCTGATGTTGTCTCTTTTTGTTGTTTTTAACCCCCTCTGATTTAGTGATGTTGGTCCATACCTTTTAGTTACATCCTGGATTTATTCGGGGGTTTGTTGCTCAAATCAGGTGGAAAATACAGTTTGATATAATTCAAGAAATCAAGATAGCAATTAACATTATCTCCCAAGTCTTTGAGAGAAAGTTGTGCTTTGTTCGGTTTGGTTCCTTTTTTGTATGATTGGTTTTGTGCACCTCTTCTCTTCCCCTTGCACTGTTTATTTTTCACATTTGAATTGAATAAAAGGACAACTAATAGGACAACTAATGAAAAAGACTTGAAAACTTTAAGTTTTATCAATAAGGACAAAATAAAGGGTAAAGTGAATAGTACTAAGTTTGACATTTTAGTGTATAAACGTGGTTTTTCGTTAAAAGTGAATAGTATTGCGGATTTTTTTGTTAAAACTTCCAATAATAAATGCTTTTGTTAGAATGTAATATTGTATTTACACCTCTTATTTCCGTTTTTCTTTTCCCGCAGATTGTTTATTTCTGGCATTTAGATTGATACCAAACTTTGATATTTCTCATGCAATTGATGGCTTCGCTTTCTAGTTTTTCTTGTAACCTTGAGACCAGTCCAAACTGGTTCAACAGGCAGGCCTATTAGTATTGTAGTGTCGAAAATTGAAACTCGCTCACCCCCGCCAGCACCATCCACCATTATCCGTCTCCATCACCACTCACTATCATCACCGCTGTCTCCACCACCACTACTAAATTTTTTACTTAAATCTATTATTTTTTTATGTTAACTGAACAAATTCTTTTTTTAATTCTAGAGAATAAAATTCCGTCTTTTCAGTTTTTTTTTGTTATTTTAGAATTCTTTAGTAATAAAAAATTTTCTTGTCTAAATGCAGTGTAATTTTTGTAAAAGTTTTTTGGATAATTTGCGCTCATGATCTCCCACATTTTATCTAAAGATAGTGTTATTCATACACTCATTTTTATATCTCATGCACTCTTGTTCTTTTTGTCCATTCATTTTCAATTCATTTGATTCGACGATTGAAAATTGAGAAGGATGTATGCAAAGTATAAATGAGTGTGGATAACACTACCCCTCATCTAGTTCCTAATGTCCATAAAAGATGGTAGGATTGAACAACAAGTTTTCTTCATGACTTCTCCATCTGTTAGAACAAGTCTAGTGGAAAGGGCAAGGATTAGGGGCTAGAAGCTTTATTTAGCCTCTCAAAATGCCATTATTCCTTAAATCTAATTGTCTTAAAAAAAAAAAATTGTCCCAATGATGTGAGAGACTAGGAGTTAAAAAGTGTTGGGTGACTAATTTTTATTAATTGTTAATTTCTTTCTAAATTGACGTTTTAAGAGCGTTGAGCAAGAGTCGAGAATAAATTAGTCCCTCGAAGAGCCCGAATTATTTTAAGTTAGTTTAGTAATGCATTATGCAATTATTTTACATGGTGAAATTGATGGTCTCAATCAACCTTCATTAAATTTAGAAAGTTTTAACGAAACACTCCCGGTACTGTTCACTTTTAACAAAAAATCACATTTTTACCTTTTTACCTTTTTCTGGTATTATTTATTAGATCTTTATTTGTCATTTTTCATTAAAACTAAAGTTTTTTTTTTTTAATTTTTTGTTAGTTTTCCTTTAAATTTAGTCATGTCAAAAAAATTTTGCAAGTGGAAAAGGAAAAAAAAAAAAATTTAAGGTGGAAATAACACCACCCTTTCTTGACTATTATAACCTTTCAAGCAAGGGTAATACTACAGATACTAAATTTATAGACAAAACTTATAAACTAAGTGATGTGTTACAAATAGGAATGGAGCACGTTTATCATTGCTTAAGTAATTATGCAGTCATCATTATCAATGTCATTTAGTTTACAAAATTTTGTTAACAAATTTAGTCATCTTAGCATTACTCTTCAAATAAGATATGAAAGCGTTTTCAAGAAACAATAGTTATGTACTTGTTGAAAAAATTACTTCAAATATATATATATATTTTTATACATTAACTTACATTTTTACTAATAATTAATTTTAAAAACATTATGTGCGCTTTCGGTTTTTAAAAGCACTCACCAAACAGCCCGAAATTTAACTGATGCGTAGTGCGACAAGCAGTTGGTGAGTGCCATTAACAATTTCTACAGATAAATCAGGCGGGTGAAATGAACAAAAGAGGTGGCATCCTAATCATGACACGTGTCAGTCATGCTTTCTTTTCCGGGACGAATGGCCCACCACCAACACAGTCAGTAAACGCACGGAAGCCCGTGACCCCTCCTTTTTAACTG
This sequence comes from Malus domestica, assembly GCF_042453785.1. Lineage (NCBI taxonomy): Eukaryota > Viridiplantae > Streptophyta > Magnoliopsida > Rosales > Rosaceae > Malus > Malus domestica. The sequence continues at coordinate 11,001,242 of NC_091673.1, forward strand.
CAGAGAGATTCTCCTCCTATTAGAGAAGAGACTTTAACGGCAGTCAGTGACGCCGTAACCTCCGAAGAGTAGAGAACCCACAAGACCGTAGTCAAACAAGTCAGTGATTCAGTTGTTCTATCGCGATTCTGGCAGCTCTCACTTCGTTTCCCAACGAACCTTCCTCCCGCGGGAGAGAGTGCAGTCGACGCGCCCCTGCATCGGCCGCTTGGACTCTGCTCCTCTCCTGCCGTTGAATTTCCGATCAGGTATGTTGTCGACCACCGAACGGCGTGTGCATTCGCGCTTCCTTGTTTCATTCAGCTCAAATAATTGTTGCTGAAGATTAGAACGTCTCTTTAGATTTTATTTTCTTAAAGTTGTTTCTTTCTCTGTTCGTTATCGTTCTGTTGTAATTGCATTCTTTTTCGGTCTGTTTGGTTGCTGAGAAAATGGAGGAAAGTAAGATTTTTTTTTGTTAAATTATTAGGGGCTTAATTGTATGAATTTGCATGACTAATTTGGTGATTAGGTATGTGAATTGTGGTTTAGCTTAATTATTTACTTTGCTAATGGGGATTATTGATATGATTCTATTCTGTAATTGCGCATTGAGCATTTGGTATGTTTGCAAATGTAGCACTTTCATTTCATGTAAGAAATATAATGCATGGCTTCATAAGCTCGATTGCTTTCGCTAGGGTTCGTTACAGGTGCATCGTGTCGTGTAATGTGGTTCATGCGAAAGTACAAAAGAGGGCTGACTGGTTAGATACATAGATTTCGCGGTTTGTAGCTTACTAGTATAATGCAGACAACGATTTGCCGCACTATATAATCAACTAGATATTGCTGAATGGTGACCTTACAAATCAAGAGGTTATTTGGTGGTTCACTCCCCATTGAAAGGTCTAAGCTTGAAGGTTGTTTTCTTGCAGAGGGTGACTGGCGGCCTAGCGTATGCGGTTTGTTGTCGATTGTAAACTCATCTTTTCTATCTTTGCTTTATCTGTTTCATTTTGGAAAAGGTATGCTTTTGTACTAGTCCTACATTATCCTTTGGAGATGGTTCAATGTCATCCGTGTATTTATGTGCTCTCTATTTCTACTGTATAGGTCAATATGACAAATTACTCAAACAGAAAAAGTTCATCAGAACAGGAATATGAGAAGGCAATTGTGGCTAAAGAAGAGATCTTGGATTCTGAGTTGCCTTCAGATCCTGCATTTTCAGGCCATTTTGGGGTACAGTCACCATTTTATGATACTTTTGTGAGTTCATATGAAGAAATTTCACCATATATGATATATCTAACTAAGTCAATTGTGTAGAATTTTGAAGCTGGCTGAGAAATGATGTATGAGATAAGTTATATAATCCTTGTTATTCGCTTACTTTTGTTTTTTTTTCTTCCTTTGCAATTCCAGAACAATGTCGCAAGTTCATCGGGTAGCAATTCGAGATCAGATTTGATTGGAATGGGATTTTCACCATCACTTGTGGACAGAGTGATCGAAGAAAAGGGTAGGTCATGCCAAACTGTGCACTCTATTAGATTTGATCTTACTAAATATGGGTGAGGGTTGGTGGGGTTAACAGTGGCATTGTAGATTTAGAATATTAGAAGTAAATAACACTGAACGTGGGCTGAATACATGCTCACACGCACATTGGTACACCCACAGAGGCTTGATGGATCCCATTTAATGCACTCATTGTGTTATTATCATTATCCGGATCTCGCAATCTGATAATGTTTTTTTTCCTCCAAAATTTTGATGATCGAGTATTTTTCTTCAAATCTAGGTGAAGGCGACACAGAGTTGTTATTGGAGACACTTTTGTCGTATCCGGTAAGTGACATGTTTTTTGTTGACGTTCCTATTGTATATGTTTTTTAGTTGAATGGTTTTCCCAAAATCATTTGTTAGTTCAATTCGAAATACTGAAGAGAACATCCTAGCATTGGTGCAACATCTCTCAGTCTCTTGATAATTTGCATGTGGGAGGGCCGGTGAATTTATCACTGAATTTTCAATTATTAAGTGCATGCCTTGTACTTACCAAGGAATTTTGAATGCTTATAGTTAACCTATTTTGGAATGAATAGGATTCTCGAAAGTCAGATTCTGGATCATCTGATTCTCTGGATAGCTTATTTGATGACAAGGATGTAACCAGTCATCCAGAGATTCCTAGTATTGCTGAACCAAAAGAGGTAACCTGAGAAAACTGCTGTGATCTTGTTTTCTGAATCTATTGTTTACTTACCCAGTATACTATTTGTGATTGATCTTTTCATGTCACTGGTAACTATGCTAGTGACTTCCAATGCTCCAGTAGTGTTGTGACTGAAAGTAGATTATGCAGTTCGGTGACAAGTGCTTTGTGATGCTTAAGACATAGCAATCTTAACTTATGTGGAAATTTTCTAATAAAGCAAATAAGTTGCCTCTCTTGTCGTGATGAGGATAAAAGGAGCAGATCATTTTATGATATATTTTTTTTTAATGTGATTTGTTTGTCTTAATTTGGACATGCTAAGGCTTCTTTAACTTTTGGCAGGAGCCTGATTTGCCAGATGGACTTAATGAGGAAAAAAGGGCATCCTTACTGATGATGAATTTTTCTCCAAACGAAGTTGAGTTTGCAATTGAAAAGCTTGGTAGGTTGAAAATTCTAAATTTTAATTTAAATGCAAATGTTTGACTTGTATTGGTTTTTTATATTGAAAAGAAAAGTAGGGAATGCTCACTGGTTGACAGTTTTTGCGCTTATGACTAGTCTGCAATTCCACATACTTTCCATAAGTTTTTATGTGTTATGTGGATAAGTCCCAATGTGTTTGGTTTTAGGCTCCTCTAACTAGGGTTGTGTAATTGGATTAAGGATTGATATATGGAATGAAGCTTATTCCAATCTATACCTCCTGTTAAGTTTAGGGCTATTACTGCTAACAGTTTCACAGATATTGAACCAGGGGAAGAGCTCCACAAACTTACATTATTGGAACTTGAGTACATAACATAAGAAAGCTTCTGTAAAAGTAGGAATCTGTTCAAACTCTGTATGTGTCTTGAATTTTTTGAGCGTGGGTATGGTGAATATTTTTTTTAGTTTAATACACAATTAAGAAAGCTTCAGCACACGCCTAGGTGGCACAATTCATTTCATATTCATGTTTGTTGAACTTGTCTAATACTTGGATAAATTCTCTAAAAAAGAATCAGTATTGCTGGCTTTTATCTCTTTTTAGTCCTGCTATTTAAAATCTCCTACAATAGTATGTTCAACATTTCAATATTGGGTGGTTAATCTTGTTGTGCTTCATATCAGGTGAAGACGCTCCAATTAATGACTTGGTGGATTTTATTTTTGCTGCTCAGACAGCGGTCAAACTTGAAAATGATGTAGATGATACAACTCATGGCGGTGAAGAAAAAAATGAGGTCTATGATCCTTGATTAAATTGTTATTCCATCTCATGACATTTTGGATATTGGCAACAAAATTAATTATATTTGTGTGATACTTGTCCAATATATGCTTCAAGTCTTTTGGGAAAAGAAAAAAACTAATGCATATGCATGACACATAAAGTTCGTAGAAAGTTGAACTTTGCTCGCTAGTCCCATTGGACCTTAAATAATAAACCTGGCATTAGTAAATGAGTAAATTGTAGCAATAGTCCCTCTACTTTAATCAAATTGGGGCAATAGTCCTTCAACTAAAAATCCATTACCATTGGTCCCTCAACTTATCAAAATGTGTAGCTATAGTCCTTTTCATCAATTTTGTCAAAATTTTGTTAAAATAAGTTATGTTGGAATGACCATTTATACAATTAGGGTCCCTCAACTCATCAAAGTGTGTAATTATGGTCCTTTTCGTCAACTACGTCAAAAATTTTGTCAAAACGAGTTATGTTGGAAGGACCATTGCTACAATTGGGTTAAAGTTAAGGGACCATTTCTCCAGTTGAATTAAAGTTGAGGGACCAATGGTAATGGATTTTTAGTTGAGGGACCATAGCTGCATGTTTTGATGAGTTGAGGGACCAATGGTAATGAATTTTTAGTTGAGGGACCATTGCTCCAATTGAGTTAAAGTTAAGGGACCATAACTAAAATTTACTCTTAGTAAATCTATCAATTCTTTTGGCCACTTTGGATGCCAAAATGGTAATAACATTTCAGATGAAAACCACGATAATAACATATCAGATAATTTAACTCTTCCATGTAAGTTATGTTTCTTTTTCCATGCCACTTTATGGAAGTGCATAACTGGACATTGTTGTGTTAAATCTGTCTTTAGTCTCTTAAAATACGTTGCATTTTTTTTATCATGTCCTATTTCTAAACAAGGTCTACATTTAGAGTTAGATTTCAAAAAAGAGATTACAGAAAACAAAATTTACCTTTCACCTTGAGGAAGGGATTTTAAGTACGTGTCATAATGACAATGGTCTAGGGTAGGATTTTTCTCTTCTCTCATTAAATGTTCTTTTTTGAAGCAACAAGTTTGCAAAAATGTTGCTGGAACATGCATTTACATAGTTGCGATGTTGTCCAGCAGCTATTTCACCAAGTGTCTGTGTTTTTGTGATTTTGTATTGTACTGTTCAATAATCTAACCTTCTGATTCGCAGGATGCTAATGATGAAAAATTATATGGGACCATGGAGAAGACACTCCGTCTGCTTGAAATGGGTTTCTCTGAGAATCAAGTTTCTTGGGTAATTGAAAGGTTTGGTGAGTCTTTTATATAATTTGCTCCACTAGACCTGGAAAGAAAGAACGTAATTGGTTGCATTTTACTTTAAACGTAATCATATTTTTCAGTGGAACGCTGTAACTTGTAACTGTAAAAATAGTACTTATCCTGACCTTTATGCTATTATAATCATTAGTGGTGACATTACAACCAAGTTCCTTTCAACACAATAAATTTCTTTGAAATGTGAATTGTTAGATGTTCTCTACTGGAATTTGAAGGGGATGAATCACTTGTGACTACAACATGATTAACTCCATCTTGTTGCTATGCAGGGTGATACAATTTTATTTGCTTATTACTTAATCATGTTTAACAGTCATTTGCTGTTTCAGGTTCAGGAGCTCCAATTTCCGAACTTGCAGACTCAATCATTAAATATCAAATTTCTGGAAACTATTATGAAGAAACTAAGGTCGGGATGCATTCTTATAATCATTTAATGACTTTTCAATTGCTGACATGCTGTGTTTGGATAATTTATTTAGCTTCTTATAGTCCAAATAATTTTTTTTTAGTGGTTTTTGCTAGCAAAGTACCACTACAAGTAGTTCATTCTAATGTGAAATAGTTATGACATTGTGTATATATGAGAGATATGCCAAATTGTGTTGACAACCTTAACCTAATCCTAATCTTTCACCTTCGAATAATGATATATTTGTTTTAAAATTAAATGGTCCTAGATGGCCTTACCAATTTTTGGATCTCCTTGTTGAAGCACATATGCATAATCTCGTGCATGTTTTACGGGTCTCTGTTCATTTACTCTTACAAGTCAGAAGTTGAAATATAATTTTCCATCTCAAATGGCTATGTTCATTAGTCATTGCTTGTTTGCTTCTCTCATAACATGCTTATTTCTGAAACTGTATGGTCTATATCATTCATCATTTAGGTTGGTTTACTAATGTTTGGAACAATATATCTGGCACAGTACTCAGCCCCTTCACGCAGTGCAACAGGTTCCAGATGTTATGCTACAGGATCATATGATTCAGTTAAAGTTGAAAACGAGGAATTCTATCCACATACAGTTTCTCAATCAAGGGGTGGTATTTTAACAAACAATTTAGGGAAGAGGCCTAAGCAAGAGTTTAGTGGTGATGATTCAAATTTTGTTCCAAATGCTGTTCCTCAGTTCAGGTCGTCCAGGCAGATAGCTGAAGAAAAGCGTAGAGGGAAAAGGCCAAAACAAGAGTACGTTCATAATTCAAACTCTTTCCTTGACCCAACATGGATGGAAGAGAAAGTTGACCCTGAAACTGGCAAAGTTGGAATTCCTAAACTTTTCAACAACAATCCTGGCAAAAGTGTGAACCTAATGGTGGCTAAACCTCCATATTTCTTTTATGGAAATATTGTGAGTTTAGCATATGATTCGTGGGCAAAAATTTCTCAGTTCTTGTATGGCCTTGAGCCTGAATACGTGAATACTCAATTCTTCTCGGCCTTGAGTAGAAGGGAAGGTTATGTACACAATCTCCCCACCGAGAATAGGTTTCGCATTGTTCCTGAGTCACCGATGACCATTGAGGATGCAATGCCACATACCAAGAAATGGTGGCCTTCGTGGGATACAAGGAAGCAAGTGATGTGCATCAGTTCTGAAACCAGTGGGATATCTAATCTTTGTGATAGGCTTGGAAGGTTGCTTTCGAATTCTCATGGACTGCCCTCTCCTGAGCAACAAAGGGACATCATTCATCATTGTCGCTCATCTAATCTTGTGTGGGTTGGAAAACACAAATTAGGCCCTGTAGAGCCTGAATATTTAGAGCGCATCCTAGGCTACCCATCGAGTCACACTCAAGTTGCCGAGAGCAGTTTAGTGGAAAGGCTTCTCTCACTTAAATATTGCTTTCAGACAGATACTTTGGGTTATCATCTTTCTGCGCTGAAGTCTATGTACCCAGAAGGATTAACAGTTTTCTCAGTTTTCAGTGGAATAGGTGGGGTTGAAGTTGCTTTACACCGGCTTGGCATTAAATTGAAGGGAGTTGTATCTGTAGAAACTTCCGCAACGAAGAGGAAGATATTAAGGAGGTGGTGGGAGACAACGAGACAGACTGGGCACTTGGAGCAAATCGAAGATGTTCAAAAGTTGACAAGCAACAAGCTTGAAAATTTGATGAGGAAATTCGGTGGTTTTGATTTTATCATTTGTCAGCAGCCGTGCAGTGACTCAATTTCTAAGCTTCCTCCACAGAGTGACTTTGTCCCAGGTTTTGACTTCTCCTTGTTTTATGAGTTTGTTCGTGTTTTGCAACGCGTGAGAACTATGTCAGAAAGAAAGAGCTGACAGTTTGCATGCTCCTCATGGATTTTGTGGTACATCTTTTTTTTTTTTTTTTTTAAGAATAAGCAGACTAGTTCTTTCATGAAAATTTGAGCTTGAGAATGTCACGCCACTTCCAGATAACGCGCGCGCGCGCACTCACACACCGAAAAAACGATAGCAGTAACATATATTGACTAATTTGTGTGCGTAAGTTGCAAAGTTTATGATAATTATGTTGATACTGGTATTTCAGCCTCGTTCTTGACCGTTATGACGAGAGATATAGCAAGAGGTAGATATATTTTGGGTGCATCTGTGTCCCCCTCGGCTTTACATTTTTGCATTCACTTTCGGTGTGCTTGAAGGAACGATTTGAGGTTCACTGTTGCCCTACACTTGGGGAATATGTGGCTCACACGTGTCCCTCCAATCTTTACGTTTTATTTTATTTTATTTTGCTTATTAAGTTAGAATGAGGATCCTCTTCGGATCCTTTTTGTAAGGATTATGAGAATCCTTCAATCGTATCATTACATCGTGCAGTCAGAAATCATTGTAATATTTTTTTTATTTAAAATTGAATATAAACAATATTTAACAAAAACTGACCGCATAATATATTATAAACGGATAGAAGGATTACCGAATTCTCACAAAGAGGATCCGGAGAGGATCCTCATTCGTTAACTTACATTTGGCAACACGGTTTGCAAAATTGGTGGCGAGGATTATGAAGCTGTGCCCTGCCCTGTTTCTCACAGTGATTAATGAAAAGACTTCTTCTCTTAGTAAAATGTATTTCTCGAACTTGGGATGGTTGCGGGATGTGAGTAGTTAGTCCACGTCAACTGGCAATTGCAATCTCGCAAGATTTGTTTCGCATTGGAGAATTTCTGCTAAATAAAGACAGAAAAACATAAAAGAAAATTTATAGAACTAACGAATTGAAAATCATTTTCCGAATTGAATCTTCACAATATACTAGATTGTTTTAAGTATTTCTACATCTCCAACGTTGCCAATGAATTTGTTGAACAATAATGGTCACTACTTTATGGACTATAAACCAATCTAAATTGGTAGCTGCATGCAAGAAATGATTGAAAATCATGATTTCGCTTTTATAAAGAAAGCCAGTGGTAAGAACCAAAGCAAAAGGATTTTGGGTTGAATTATTATTCTCATTATTAATTATTATTTATGTTAAGGTCGAGTTATATAACTGGAGAGATTTTTCAGTGTACGGATACATACGTTATGTATTATTGTACAAGTGGAGGGACATTTGAAAAAAAAACCCTCTACCTATTAGTACGGCGATATATAATATATCGTCTCATGTTCTAGACATATAGAAAAAGGTTTTATGTAACTTAACAGTGAATTGAAAGATGTTCCGATTGGAAAAGGCTTTCTTCTTGTTATGAACACTTTGATTATGGGCAATGATGGTAGTGGATGGAAAATTCGAAAACAAACAAAATTCACAGCACATAGATTACGTCCCCAGGGCCTATAGGGGGTCCCATAAGTTAACCACGACATTTAAACGTTGTATGTAAGTTATTGTAGGGTTGCAAATTTATTTTCTAGCTAAATAGAATTCACCCATGTCACATATGAGCTATGAGTAAGATTTTGTATTTGGCACGCTTCAGTTGTACGACCAACTAGCTCTTTGTCTGATGATGTTTTTTCTTTTAAGTTGAAAGAAATATCCAACGCGTGTGTATTTCAGCCGGTTAAGTATATATCTCTATAGACTCAAATTCATGCGTAGATTTTTTTCTTTTTCTTTTGATGTATCAAGAAAAAGTTGAAAGAAGTCTCGTGTTTAACTAAGCTTTAGCAAAAATGTTTCCGCGTTAATGCCGGCAGGAAGGTTAAGAAGAAAACGAAATGCATTGTCTATATCCTCTGTCATGATCATAGATCTGTCATAAGCATGATTATGATTGAAATTCACTTGTTCACATTGGCAGTCAACTTACTCGGCATAAATAGAACCCTAATAGTGCTACTTTTGTCATTTTTTTCACTCACTTTGTGTACATTTGCCATGAACTTGGAAATCCCATACTTCCACTACGAAGAGATACACTTAGGACGATACAGAGCACAATTAAACACCTGAAAGAAGTTCTAGTTCGAATTCACCATATCTAAACGACAACAAGAGGGATTATCGGTGCCACTGAACAAATTGACTATTCATAGATTTGGCAAATAACTTGGCTAATTACTTGGCTAATGGGAAACAAACAACTTTTAGTCGGGCAGTTTCTTTTTTTTGTTTTCTTTCCATTTTCTTAAAAGCAGAATGATTTTGCTACAACAATTCATATTTTTGGGAGCCGAAAAACTCACTGAAATAAAAAAAATAAAAAAATTGAGAACGTTTTCATGTTGCTCCCAGTGTGTAAGCAAGCACTAATGTAAGAATATTTTAATTTTTAATGAAACCTAAAAAATGGCCAGTTGTTTTTTAAATTGGCCTTCACCCACATCCCATAAATAGGGGTAGGATTATCTCTCCTCCTAATCTCTCTTTCCTTCCATCTCCTCCTATTTAAACGGTTACGATTATGCTATGTCTGCATCTTATTTTGAATTTTTTATATAAAGAATAAGATAAAAAAAAAAAGTGAGAAAAAGAGATGAAAGAGAATGGTAATAGAAGAAAAGAGAATCTTACTCTATAAAAATATGAGGCAGAGATGGTTCGAGGCAACTCACAATACACTACCAAAAAACATATATACTTTTCCATATTTTACACAATAATACGCTATACAGTATACTGTATACACAACAGAGAAACTTTTACAGGCCTGGCTCTCTCTCGGTCACATACACTCAGGAAATCACAGACACGAAAAGCAGCTACATTTTCTCTCTTTTCTCATCACCAGCACTTTCTGTGTCTGATTGAAGTAAGTATTTCATGCTGCAGCTACTTTAAATCTTCATCCTTTTTCGTTTTCTACGTATTTTTTTACATTCTCAGCTTTCACAATGAAAGCTTGTTGTTTTTTTTTTCTTTTTCTCTTTGGGTTTGTAGGCAGATTTCTGTTATTTTCTTTGCAGTTTGGCTGTGATGTTGATGTTTTCTTCCTTTGTTTTTGACCCACATTTACTATTAGCATCAAATCTACAACTTTGCCTTCTCAGAACTTTCCAAGCTTATATATTTGGAGCTTTGCTTCCACCCTTTTGTGCGTTGTCTTCGTTTGAAATGTAAAACAAACCAAAAGGGCTGTCTTTGATTGGATTTAGTTGTCCAATGCCACTCTCTTTCTGAATATTTCTCTGCATTTTTCATCTGGGTTTCAAGGTTGGCATGCTTATAACCTTTTGTCTAATCCTTCTTGGACTATATGACGTATTGGGGTTGTGCTTAAACAGCAAGAATCAAGATTTACCATTTTTTTAATCAGCTTGTATCTGTCAGAGATTCGATTCAATTCAATTCAATTTAGTTCAGTTATTGCTGTTGACACATTGATATCTTTGCTTGTTTAATGTAGATTTGGGTTGTCGGTTCTTCCAAGCCCACCTCAGTCACCTTGGTAATGGTCTGACTTTTGTAGGTCTTGTCTTGGTTTCCTGACTGCACTTTGAGATTTGGTATCTTTGGCATTCAAGAAAGTGAAACCATGGAAGAGACGTTTGTACCATTTCGCGGAATTAAGAATGATCTTCAAGGGAGAATGATGTGTTACAAGCAAGATTGGACTGGTGGTTTCAAGGCAGGCTTCAGGTATATCCTTCGCTTGCTATCATATACAGGATTCCACATCATATTCAACTGTGATTCTTGCCAAATTTTGGTTGGAATGTTATTCTGGCTTGGTAACTTGGTTAATTGTCTCAGGATTTTGGCGCCCACCACTTATATCTTTTTTGCATCCGCTATTCCGGTTATTTCATTTGGAGAACAATTGGAAAGAGATACAGGTAACATTTTATACCGGATTCTTCGGTATTGTTTGTTGTTGTTGCTCAGTTTCCATTAAGTGCCTTATGGTTTTCAGACTGAGTTTAAAATGGTCCTAATATCAAACGTTGATAAGAAACATCTGAAATTATCATTCTACAGGTTATGCATTAGAGTTTGAAATTTATGTTTTGGCATCATTTCTGGTGTTCACAGGTGGGGTTCTCACAGCAGTTCAAACATTAGCATCTACGGCTTTGTGTGGAATTATACACTCGATTCTTGGGGGTCAGCCTTTGCTGATTCTCGGAGTTGCTGAACCAACTGTGATTATGTACACGTTTATGTTCAATTTTGCCAAAAATAGACCAGAGTTGGGATCAAAGCTCTTTTTAGCATGGAGTGGATGGTATCATATTTTCTTTGTGCTAATAAATGAATTGATATTGAGATTTCTGCTTTAACATTAATCTCTTCTTTGCAATTATCTCTTTTAGACTCTTTTTTTTCCCCAACTCTTTTGACTCTGGATCCGCCTTCATGAGTTTATATTGACGTGCAGGGTGTGCGTCTGGACTGCAGCATTGCTGTTTATGCTGGCTATATTAGGGGCTTGCTCCATCATAAACAGATTCACTCGTCTTGCAGGAGAGTTATTTGGCCTTCTCATTGCAATGCTCTTCATGCAGGAAGCTATAAAAGTAATTCATCCCTTCCTATTCCTGCATTTTATTTGCTTACAGAAATATTACTTGCTTATTTCACTTGGATTTTCGGTAGTTTCTGTCGGTCATAGATGGCATTGGTGGATTAGATCCACCTTTTTCTAGCTATAGTTCTGAATTTTATATTATAGGGACTTGTTCATGAGTTCCGCATACCTGAAAGAGAAAACCCAAACTCAGTTCAATTTCAACCTTCATGGAGATTTGCAAATGGGATGTTTGCTTTGGTTCTGTCATTTGGCCTTCTACTTACTTCATTAAGAAGCAGAAAAGCAAGGTCTTGGCGTTATGGATCTGGCAAGTGTTATTTTGTCTGGAGTTACATACACACATGTATAATTTCAATTTATTACTTTGCTACAAGAGACTGATGCCATTAGCTTTTTCCCTCTCACAGGATGGCTACGAGGTTTCATAGCAGATTATGGCGTTCCATTGATGGTATTGATCTGGTCTGCTATTTCCTATATACCTGCTGGAAATGTCCCAAAAGGAATTCCAAGGCGCCTCTTCAGTCCAAATCCTTGGTCACCAGGGGCATACGAGAATTGGACTGTCATCAAGGCACTGCCACATCCTACATTTTATTCTCTGCCTTCTTTATGGTTTTCCGCTTGACACATCAGGGTATTAATGGTTTGTTAAAATTACAGGACATGCTGAATGTGCCGGTGCTTTTTATATTTGGAGCTTTCATTCCGGCAACAATGATTGCAGTGTTGTACTATTTTGACCACAGTGTGGCTTCCCAACTTGCTCAGCAGAAGGAATTCAATTTGAGAAAACCACCTTCATTCCATTACGATCTACTTCTCTTAGGGTTCATGGTATGCAAATCCCTCTCACAGTGCTAGTCACTTTTTCTTTAATCCCCCTCCTAGAAGTTTAGTGGTTGCAAAAAAAAAAAAAGAGTTCAACCGGTATCCGTTTGCTTTGAGATTACGAAGTTTTTGCTGCATGACAGGTCATAATATGTGGTCTCTTAGGCATTCCTCCATCCAATGGTGTCATACCACAATCTCCAATGCATACAAAAAGTTTGGCCACACTGAAGCACCAGGTAGGCATACGTTAATTGAGTGGTTCAACCTCACTGTTCTCTGTGCTGTAACCAGAGGTTGTGAGTTTTATACCAACTCAGTGTCCCTTAAGAACCCAACAGGGTAGGGATTAAGCATTATAATGTGTTCGGAACATGGAGATGCACATTTTGACACTCACACACCCATGCACTCTTTTTATGTGGTTTAGAACTTCAGATTATCTTTACAACTATATTTGCTTCTGTTGCAGTTACTTCGCAATCGACTTGTAGCGACAGCAAGGAGATGTATTAGAAACAATGCCAGCTTGGAACAAGTATATGGAAGCATGCAAGAATCATATCAACAGATGCAAACCCCACTAGCATACCAGGAACCTTCAGCTCGGGTACGATGACTTGATATGCCCTTCCCCTTTTCCTTCTTTTGTTCGTTCATATGGCATAGACAATGCTAACTGTTGTCCAACAAAGCAGGGATTAAATGACTTGAAAGATTCAACTGTTCAAATGGCTTCAAGCATGGGTGACATAGATGCCCCAGTTGATGAGACAGTGTTTGATGTTGAGAAGGAGATCGATGATTTATTGCCTGTTGAGGTGAAAGAGCAGCGGCTTAGCAACTTGCTTCAAGCTACATTTGTAGGAGGATGTGTTGCGGCCATGCCTTTTCTTAAAATGATCCCAACGTCAGTACTCTGGGGTTATTTTGCCTTTATGGCTGTTGAGAACTTACCGGGTAACCAATGTTGGGAGAGGATTCTACTGCTCTTCACTGCCCCAACTAGAAGATACAAGTAATTCTCTTGACCCTTTTCTCCTGCACATCTTTCAATTTGTTAGCTGATCTCAATTTGTCAAAAAAATTTATTGAACTGCATTCACTTTCGTGTTCAGAGTACTTGAGGAATACCACGCCACCTTCGTCGAAACAGTACCATTCAAGACAATTGCAGCTTTAACTATTTTCCAAACTGCTTACTTGCTTGTTTGCTTCGGAATTACATGGGTTCCTACTGCTGGGGTTCTTTTCCCATTAATGATCATGCTTCTGGTTCCCGTTAGACAGTACATTTTGCCCAAGTTCTTCAAAGCCGCACACCTGCAGGATTTAGATGCCGCAGAGTATGAAGAGGCACCTGCTTTACCATGCAACCAGGCAACTGTTAGTTTCCAATCGGATACCTTTTTTGTTTTGTCTCACAGTTTTCTGATAAACAAGTCTGCAATCTGCTTGAGTGCTACTTCTCTGGAAACACAAGAGTGGATATTGAATAGAAGCCTTTCAGAAATGTTTCAAACAATTCCTGACCTGGTTTATCTGTGTGATTAATCTCCATGTGTATTTTCAGGAGCGGGAGATGAGTAGGACAGCGTCATTCGCAGACGAAGGAGAGATTTTGGATGGGATGATTACTAGAAGCCGGGGCGAGATCAGGCATGTGTGCAGTCCTAAAGTGGCAAATTCACCAACAGCATCATCCAAGGAATTCAAAAGTAGTCTGAGCTTCTCGGACAAGGTAATCAGTCCTCGTCTAAGCCAGCTGAGAGGCGATCAAAGTCCTCGGGGTGTCGGAAAAGGGCCATTTAGTCCAAGGAGCGGAGAGCCAAAATCATCTAACTTACGGAAGAGCGGCTGAAGCTTAGAACTCAGATATAAATAGAACAAGTATTTGCCTGCAGATTACTGTCAAATTACTACAAGAGTAGAATGGCATTTTCCCCTGCTTTTACTCGACGCAATTTCTAAATTTGGGAGAAGATTTGTAAGTTGTAACGAACTCCATTCATAACAGTGTTAAATATGAAGAGATATTACACTTATATCATTTCTAGCCAAATGAAGAAACTCTACGCGAATCGACGTTCATTGTTTACAGGCTTTTGAGCCAAAATGGTATCTGGGATTGACATAATTCCTCATTTTGGTTCCAGAGATTTGAAATCGGTAATAGTGGTGTCCGATGTTGCACACCATCAATATTTTGGTCATTTCGTGAAAAATCTCTATTAAATAAAGAGAAAATGATAAAAGTACCCCAAAATTTTTGTCAAAATCATTTTGGCCTATTGTTTATTAAATTGAGGGTATTTTTTTAATTTTGCTCCCTAATTTAATAGGGATTTTTCGCAAAATTACCTAAATGATTGATGATAGAAAACTCAGCGATCACTTCTATCGATTTCAAATCTCAAGAAATGATGTGAGGAGTTAGGCCAATTTCATAGACCATTTTGACTAAAAGTCTTTTCTTACACCATGGAAACCAATTTTGCGCTCTGTATAATTCCGCACTCTTGCAACAGTATATTTTGAGAGCGTGATTCGCGTTACAATTTATGCATTCGGAGAGGCAAAGTAAGATGGACGTGTCCTTAGTCTTTAATTGCATGGAAATAAAGTTGTGTGCTGTAGTTTTCACGGCATTTGACTTGGAGACCTCCGCGGGAACCATTTTCTACTTAGCTTCGGAAGGACTTTAGGCCCCATGGATACTACTCATTCCTTTTTCCCTGAATGATGAGAAGAACTCACACATAACTACAAGGCTAAGGTGGCAGTATTACGAACCAATAACGTGATATTAAGTTAAATCTCATTAGCATGCATGATATTCTGATAAGCTTCAGATACCGTTATCTTGGCATCTCAGTTGCATGCAAGTTTCTCTCCTACTTGCAGAGTTACATTGAGTTCTGCCAATTTTTTCAACAAGGTTTTGTAGATTAAGAGTAAAACTTCACTTCTTTAATCTTCAAGATTACTATCAACCATCTTAAGATTCAAAATGAGAATTCTTAATCAGCTTGCGGCAGAAAAACAACTGAGTATAAACTTCTCTGCCAAAATGCTACTACGGGATTTTCGAGAGTTAGAATTTGGTCATTGGATCCTTTGACCAAGGATCTAACAGCCGAAAAACCCGGTGGAAACAAATAATGAAGAAAGAAAACACACATCACAAATTCCAAAGAAGCTAAGCATTCACAATTCATCATAAACAGGCGATAGAGCATTAAAGCTTACAATGTTATCGCTTATTTCACTGCGAAAACTTCATCCCATACAACAAACTGGAATCTCAGGAGGAAATTAAAAACCTTGACATCAAAAGACCTAGCTCTTGCTGCTGAACTTTCGACCGGACATCTTCTCGGACTCAAACAGTATATGGTTTGTGAGTCCCCTCAAGGAAGACAAATTCAGATTCCATCAACGAAGTTGAATAAGAAATGCATGCATATTGAGAGCATGTTTTGGAGAATTGAATTCCATCAAAAGACAAAAATTTGGAGAACTGATCATCCAATTTGGTTTCAAATAGCCCGGATATACAAGGGCTTGTTTGGTACTCTACTTGAATCAAACTTTTTAAACTCAAAAACAATTTTCAAGTTTTAATCCTTAAAAACTTGTTTGGTAGGACTATTTTAAAAAACTGAACTCAAGACTAACTAAAAAATATAGTCTATTATCCAAAAACATAAAAAGTGAGTTTTTAGATTTTTTTAAACTTAAACTCACTCATATATTTTCCCTCCCTCCTCCCCTCTCATTCCAAATCTCTCTCTCTCTCCCCTCTTTTTTTTTTTTTTACCTTCTTCGTCTCTCCTCCAATCCGCTCTCTTCATTATCTCGATTCTTTCTCTTACTCATCTTCCTCTCTATCTCGTCCGATCCTCTCTCTTCTTTCTTTTTCCTTCAATCATCTCTTGCTTTCTTTCATCCTCTCTCCTCTTTCTTCCTCTCCTGCAACCCCTTCTTTTTAGACATCTTTATCTAATTTAAGTCGTAAGATTTAAAAATTTTAAATCGCAAACCAATCAAATTTTTGAGTTTTAAAGAAAATTGTTTTCAAAAAATGTTCTTAAGAAATGTTTTGAGAAATGATACAAATTTTCAAATAGGATACCAAACAGGCCATAAGGAACCGATTATAGTATAATTGAACGTTGACAGCCTTGTCACCGTTGTGTATATGTTGAAATTTTGGTTTAAGTTTTCTTGTATATCTTGATCATGTGAATGTACAAGGATACACATATAAAAGAAAAGAAGGACCGATTACATCCAACGGTCCTTAGACTAAACCCTAGAGACCAGCTATACTCCTTAATTGAAGGAGATTACACCAAACACTAGATATCAGCCATACTCCTTAATTGGAGGAAACCAACTACAAAACTAAGAAGAGATTTACACATAATTTGTCATGAAACACAGAAGGTGCCGTGTAGGCATGCTGCACCCATGATTTCTGGAATTGCATAATCTGTCTAGGGTTGGTAACTCTCAATAAGTCATATGCAGCATCAGTCACCCCATATCGTCTAATCTCTCAATAGATACTATAAACAGACAAACACGAATGCTAGATGCTTACTTATCCTTCAAAGTTTGAATCTTTTCTGGGTGTGTTTTGAATTCCCCCCCCCCCCCCCCCCCCAAAACCCCCCCCGGCGGGCACCATATCAACGACAAGTTCTGTATTGTGTTGCTGCATCATTAACGAAACAAAACACCAAAAAGGTAATGTGTTATTGTATTTTTCATGCACTAGATACTTATTCCTTGCAAATTGTACGTTCAAATTTGTTAAAATCAGTCAAGAAATACTTTCATAAAAGTTTAAAAGATCTGCAAAATCGCTTCTCAAGGACCAGAGACTCATTCATAACGATACAATAGGCAGGACGTCATACAGTTCTAAGGTAAATATCTTAGCTTGATGGTGACACCGGCACATGGGAGTTGCTCTAATCCAAATGTTATAATATGAGTTGACGACATGATTGATTCTTTGTGGACTTAAGTATAACACCACGTAGCAATGTGACGGTAGCAAACAAATTGGCAAATGCAAATCAAGTTTCGTAACGGCCTACTATAATTGATATTCCTACTGGGCTGGTTTGGTATTGCTGTGCTTTGAAAAAAAGCTGTTGTGAGATTAAGCGGCTGTGTTGTGAGAATAAGTGGCTGTGAAATAAATCAGCAGAGTGTTTAGTAAACTTTTTTGTAAAAGTGCTTTTGAAAAAAAAAAGCAGTCTGATAGTGGGTCTTTTCATTAAAGGAGCAGCACTGTAGCTCCGTGTGCTTTGAAAAAAAAACCAGTTTTCCAAAGCTGCAAATAGCAGCTTTAGTTTTTTTCTTTGATTTCAGCTTATTCTCACAGCAGCTTCCAAAATAAGCCATTTTTTTTCAGTTTACCAAACACCTTAAACCCTCACAGCTTTTTTTCATGGGTGCTTTTTTTTTAAGCACCTCACTCCCAAACCACCCCTTAGTTACGTTCAATCTTGTTGAGAAATCATAGCAAAACACATTTTTCATCACCAAAGAAATGAATTTGCATACCCGATGACCAACATACTTAACTCTTCGAAGGCACTCGCGGTAAAGCTACAAACACAAAAACAACAGCAAGCAAGCAATTTCAAATGTTAACGCAAAAAGATAATTTTTGTATACAAATACTAAGAAAGTGAAGACGTTTTCGATACTAACTCTGATCACATTGTTCGCAAGTTCAGGAGGCAATGCGGTTTGCAGGGACGGCATATTCTTCGTTTCCTGTACAAAATTCCCAAATCCCAGTCAAATCAACACAGTCGAATGTTATGGAATTATTATCCATGCGAAAAGCAATAATTCGCAATGGCAAATCGTCGTGCGGGCAAGTTCAAGGATGCAACTGCAAGGATGAAAAGGAAAGCAGAGGTGGAGGAACAGAAAGATTAGGAAGGGGCAAAAGAAGTATGGTTCTTACCTGCGACTGTTGTTAAGATTTATTTAAGGTTATTTATTTATGCGTCGCTGGAGCTTAAACTAAGGATGAGTTTGGAAGAGTATCATTCTTGTAGAACATGGTTTGATCGACACTGAGTTGATTAAATGTACACAGACACAAAGAAGACGCCAAGTAGGCGACAGCAGACCTGTGGCCAAAAGAGAGAAGATATAAACTTCATAAATGTAACTACAATACATTATTAATGTAGAAATACTAATATATGTAAGCACACAC
This sequence comes from Malus domestica, assembly GCF_042453785.1. NCBI lineage: Eukaryota > Viridiplantae > Streptophyta > Magnoliopsida > Rosales > Rosaceae > Malus > Malus domestica. The sequence goes on from NC_091673.1 coordinate 11,020,012, forward strand.
TTGAACAAAATTAGAATTTCACTATAAAATTAATTGACAATATAAAGAGTAGCTCAATCACTTGTAAGTACATGCAAGATCCCTTATTTTCCCGATGTGGGGGTCATATTCTCAGCATGCCTACTCACGTGTGACAAATTTTCAAGCCTAGCACGTGGACATACAAATCGGATGACGTGAAACAAGTGTAGCCGTTGGGTTTCAGAAAAGGGGCAACATGCTCTAATACCATAAAGAAAATTGAGATTCCACCATAAAATCAATTGGTAATATAGAAATAACTCAATTACTTATAAGCACATACAAAATTTCTATTTTTCCTGTGAAATTCATCCTCTCGACAACATTATCATTACTATATCTTAAGGCCAAAATACAAGACCCAATTGATAATAATTCCCCACATCACATCTCACAATAAGGGGGGGAACCCCAGAGAGGGATGGACCCATCAACAGATAAATGGCTCTTGGGCTCTATACAGTACACAGAAACTCTATATCAAGATAAATAAAACCTAAGTAACACGACCTAGAAAGTATAAGAATTCTCTCGTCTGACCACGTGACCATGTGACTATACTCACATACGAATAAGATACAACTCCCTGTATTTGATCCCACCCGATTATCTTTGATGTTGTATGTAAATGGTCGAACAAAAGATTCCTTGCTCTAGCAAGTATACTCAGACACCTCAGCCGCAACCTGAGGTTCCCCCTCTTGCAAGCAATCAATAGGGGGAATAGTAGCAGTCTCTTGGATTCCATAAGCATTCCAACAAAAGGGATCATCCATGAGTTCTCCTTCGTGTGGGTAAAGCTCAACTTCTGAGAGGGTAATATTTCTGCATGCTACGGTGTCACTGCATGCAAAGTGAATGGGAGGCGTCCTCACATCGTACGTCCCCTTTATGTTTCTGTATGTTAAATCTGTGACTAGTACTGCTGAGGTTTGGTTTAGGCATCCCTTTGATAGGCAGTAGTACTGGTCTACTAGCAGGCAGTTGAGCACATTCTCCATCTGGATGTTCTCGAAGAGGATGCCAGATACGCAGCCCGTCCCGCCTTGCCATGTCTTGATTCGGGCGCCATTGTCTGATTCACGTATGACTGCGTTGCGGACTGTGATGTTGGAGACGCATGCCCGAGAGTTGTGCACGCCAAGGCTCCCAATGCTGCAGGAAATATATATTAGCCAAATTAGTCACGGAGCGATATGATCGGTGGCAGACCCAATGGTGTCAATGTAGTCAATTAACCCAAATAACTTTCGTTTCTCAATAATATTGGGTTAGGGTATAACTTAATCACAATATTTGTGATTCATTAATTATGTGTTTGACAAAATGCCTCTTAGACTTTTTATTCGTAGAATTATGCATTTGTTAGGTCAAATCAGCTCTATCAATAATGCGGTCTCTCTAGCACTGATCATTCAGGATCTTGAAAGTTATATCACAAAGTTTCTGTTTGAAAAGCAAAGTTAAACTTAGGTTAACTGCATTTTACACCATGAGGTTCGGAGGTCATTTTTGCAAACTAAGCCATGAAATTTCAATTTTTACATTTTACATCACATGGTTTCTGAATTGCACCAATATAACCTCTCTATCAATTTCACTTCTGGTACAATTCAGAAACCACTTGGTGTAAAATGCAAAATTTAAAACTTCGTGACTCATTTTTCAATGACTTTCAAATTTTGTGGTGTAAAATGCAGTTAAGCCTTAAACTTAAAGCCCTTCCAACTGTTAAAGTAATTACCAAATGATCAAAACATAACATTTTTCATGAAGAAGTTAAGGAGGGCACTTTTGGAGGTTGAGAGAAAAAATGACATAAATACAAACGAGGTTTTGGACACAAACGGATGATAATTGGTAGGTAGCAGCCGAGAGAGTGTCATTTATTGATACAGATTATTCCTGTACGTACCTAATCCCGTGACTTGGCCCGCAAGTGACCCCCATTATATCAACATTTGCACACCCAGTTCCTATTGAAATGCAGTCATCACCTGTTTAAATCATGGCAAGTCAATAATTTAGGTCAATTAGTAATTTCAATACTCTTTTTTCACCTTCCGAACTACTTTTGTGAGTGCGGAAAAATTATAAAACATTCAATAAGAAATGCAAGCTAATAAAAATAAAGTACGAAGATCGTTACCCAGAATTACCAATCACAATTTCTTACCGTTGCTAATCATTGAGTCGTATATTGCAACAGATTTTGTGTTCTCTATGTGGATCCCATCTGTGTTGGGGCTAAGCTTTGGTGAAGAAATGGATATTTTCTCAATCAGTACTCCTTCACAGCCATCGAATTTCATGTGGAACTTTGGACTGTTTTGGATTCTTAAGCCTCTCACCACCAAATTAGAGCTCATGAAAAATCTGATCATCTGAAGGGAAAGAAATGGTAAAAAGATGAATAAAATTACCGTGACAGAATATTTACTGTGGTCAGTTCTTGAATTTGGTTGTGGGGTGATTTACTTACCGCAGGACTGTCACATGGTCCTGGCAGTGTTGATCCTTTGGGACCCTGGGGTAATTAACATAACAGTTAATACTATAAATTAGTAACTTAAACATGTTCAAGCTAGAAGGAGATATATATATGTATATATAGATGAACATTAAATTACCCTGTGAGGTTTGCAAGGGAGCTCCCACCACTTTTGGCCGTTGCCTTCGATGGTTCCAGTACCAGTGAAAGTCATTTGGTCGAGTCTGTAAAACACAAGCCACTGGTTTAGGCTGTCTGTTGTAGGCCACGTCTCTGGCCCGTCCGGCGGCATCAAAACCCCATCTACCTGTTTCACATTTCAACCTTAAGAACAAATTTAATGAACCAAATTTCATAGCAACACACAATTTGGAGTCCCTGAATGTTTTTGTGTTGATAATGATTCTTCCTAAATTCAGTTGCCTATGAGATTGGAATTCAAAACCTCCTCCGATAAAGTAAAAGTTAAGTTAATGTCACTAGAATAATAGCTTACTAACGTTTGGGATGTCACTATGATGATCCAAGTCAGTAACGCAATATCATGTAAAAATGTTTAATTATATGATAGTGTGTGAGTGAATAGACATATAGTTATAGTGACATGTAGATAAGTTTTTCTTCATTTTCAGGTTACTAATTAACTACTTGAGGTACGAGCCGCAACTAAAGAAAAACATTAGAACAAGGAATTTCTGAAAAAAAATATATATAAATTCTTACTTGGAATACTAGTCCTGGCTGGCATGGACCTGAAAAAATTGTTGAGGTGATTTTGAAGCAGTAATCAGAAGGAGCCAAAACAACACCTGATTCAACAGCACAGGCTTCCTTCCAAGCCTGTCTAAAGGCAGCAGTGTCATCAGCAGAGCCATCTCCAACTGCCCCATAATCCATGACATTAAACACACAATCTGAAGAATTACTAGAGTTGTTTCCAGGGTCATTTGGGTAAGGGTCTGAGGGAACATGTGGAGGAGGGGTAGGAGGAGTAATGCTCGGGGTTGAAGGAGCAACTGGCTTTTCTGCAGGGGTAGGAGGAGCAACTGGTTCTTCTACAGGGGTAGCAGGAGCAATGCTCGGGGTTGAAGGAGCAGCTGGCTTTTCTGCAGGGGTAGGAGGAGCAACTGGTTCTTCTACAGGGGTAGGAGGAGCAATGCTCGGGGTTGAAGGAGCAGCTGGCTTTTCTGCAGGGGTAGGAGGAGCAACTGGTTCTTCTACCGGAGTAGGAGGAGCAATGCTCGGGGTTGAAGGAGCAACTGGCTCTTCTGCAGGGGTAGGAGGAGCAACTGGTTCTTCTACAGGGGTAGGAGGAGCAATGCTCGGGGTTGAAGGAGCAACTGGCTCTTCTGCAGGGATAGGAGGAGCAAATGGTTCTTCTGCAGGGGTAGGAGGAGCAATGCTTGGGGGTGATGGAGAACCCCGATCTTCTGCAGGGGTAGGAGCAACTGGTTTTTCTACAAGGGTAGGAGGAGCAATGCTTGGGGGTGATGGAGAACCCCGATCTTCTGCAGGGGTAGGAGGAGGGGATGCGCTTTTGTTTCTCTTGTGGTAATGATATCTTCCTTCCACATTGCTTGCATACTGGAAGGTTAATAGAGTCATTGTGATCCATAAGACTCTAAACCAGTGAACGAGCTCCATGTCTTCCTATGAGAGAAAATTACCAAAATGCACTTAGAGAGAGAGAGAGAGAGGCATAAAGCTATATAAAGTGTTCTGGCAAGAGGACTAGTGGAGACATAGGCACTAATTTATACTCAAAGTTATGAGCTCACAAACTTCCCACAACAGTGAGTTGACCAAAACAAAACTTCCCACAGCACTGAACTGTTTTCATGCATATATGACGTGTCAGCATCAGGTGGAATGAAAGAATAAAATAAAATGAAATGAAATAAAAAAAAGTATGATTGTCTCTGGGAAAATTGTTTGGAGGCTTTTTATGTGGCTTTTGGAGCTCGATCTTCTGTTGCAAATATTTAAATCTTGTGGACTGTTGTTACTTCGTTTTGTAGATTTCTTTCTGCAGGTGACCTCTTGCCTTTTTCTCTGTGATACTATGTATTTGGTTTGTTTTGATTCTTTGCCATGTGGTCCAGCTAGAATTCTATTTCATCTCGAGTAATGCTATTAATGATTAATTCAAATGATATGGTTGTCCACATCAAATATCATCTAAAGTGGTACGAAAATGTAGTACAAAAACATAATATGAATAACATTACTCATTTCATCCCCCATTTTTTATTTTCTTGTACTTATTGTTTTCGTATAGACACACACACGACACGTACTACTGTGTTAGCGATTTTAAAACTCATCTTTTAAGCTCACGATGCATTTTGCTTGTAAATGCTGACGGAAGTAAAATATGAGTGTCAAAATCGTTGCCGACATGAAGCATTGGGATGGATTGAGAATTTAATCAGCAGTTTTGAGCGTGTGAACTTCTATGAGGTCGGAGTTTCCTAAAACAGTGTGCTGCAGCCTGCTGCAACCAGATGTGTTTTTAAGTTTTTTTCTACAATCTAGCTAGCTCTTGCTTTCTGATCTCGCTGCTATGCAGTTCTTCTAGCATTAGATGCATTTGGGTTTCTAGGATTGGTGCTTTGAAAGCAAGTAGGAAAGAGAATGTGAACCCCTAGAGACATATATATAAGCTTCATATATTTTCTGCTCTAGAATTTGTTCACCATTATGCCAAACTTGGGTTTCTAAAATTGGTGATTAATTTTTATTTATTTATACCAATTACATATATTTTTGTCCGTTAATTTCTTTTAATTTATTAATTAAATAGCCATAATTAGAATTAAAGTGTGGAAGATATGAGTGTGTGAAAATCACTTAATATTACCGCGTACTAGTGAAAAGTCACTATATTAAGGACTGGTTTCGTATTGTTGTTCTTTAAAAAAAAACTGTTTCTGCTGTGCTGTGAGAATAAGCTCATTTTCACTGCTTCACGTTTTCAGCTTTTTTTCCCCAAAAAATATGAAAATAAGCTGTTTTTAAATGTTTACCAAATATCTTTTTGAACTCAGCTTTTTTTATACCCACTTTTTATAAAAATACATCAGTATAATAAGACTTTACGGTAACCAATTCATTTGACATGGGGATAATAAAAAAAATATTCGTTTTGACTGAGCATATCATTCCAAGATTTATGTACGTGTGATATGTCAGAGACATCGCATTGTGTGAGCTGAATTATATGGAAAATGGGACCTAACGAAACTTAAAAATCTTGGGTTTTTTTTTTTCAAAAAAAAAAGCTTGGGTTTTAGACTCCGATAAGTGGAAATGTGTTTGTTAATTAAGGCCAAAGCATAACTTATTATAAGTATATACCGTAAGTAGATTGGACAACTATAATTTTCTATGAATACACCTTTTTTGTCTAGGTTTTAATGTATAAACTATTTGTTTTGATGATTTTATTCCATCGGAAAATTCTATAATACAACTTAAAGGCAAAACATATAGTTGTTGGAATGATTTTCTTATAATATGTTGTACGCATTGTCATCTCTATCTTTCTCGTGATCACATGAAAAGACATACAAAGAATAGTGTACACAGCATATTGCATGAGAGCTTCTCTCATAAGCAGATGTGCAGATATATAGCACACCATCATAAATTCATTACAGTAGGTTACATTATTCATGTGACAGCAATATCTACTACATGATAGAGAGAACAGAGAGAAAGGTTTTCGAGTTAGGGTAATGCTAGAGAGACCATCTATTTAAACTACAATTTTAAATTATATGACGTAGTTGTTGATAATTCAATTATGCTTAAAGTACTTATTTTTTGTTAGTGACACATCACAAAATTTGTAAATGTGGTCGAAACTTTGGTTTACCAAGCACCATTCCGAGCTATGAGATTTTGGAATGTACGGACCATATGAGAGAATAAAATATACATTAGCAGGATGTGGTTGTGATGTAAAAGCAACAACTCTCTCGTGACTCCTCGTTGTTGTTTAGCTAGCTCTCTTTTTTCCTTGTGGCCATAGAATTAGGAAGAAGCATATAGTTGGCGTGCGACAACAATACTAATACCATTCACGGGTTGATTCAAATCCCAATCTACCCCTCTCTGGTCCATAAGCTAGCAAACCTCAAGTCCCTCATGGTCCCTCATGCATGCACAAGCTTAATAAGCTAGCTAGCTAATAATTAAGCATGGTAATTCATTATTGTTAATTAACGATATGAATATAAATGGTAGTAATCCTAGCAACTACTGAGTAATGGGTAACATTCTTCTAGTAAATACAATTCAGTTAATCGATGATTCAGAGTCATAATCTACTGACGATAATATGTTCGAGCAAACAATCACTTTGTAAGAAAAAACAATATTCACCTGATCACTTGGAAACCCTGAATTGTTCGACGTAGCTCAGCTAGGTTTTCGGCTACCAATGATACTTGCTATGAAAAATGCAAAGTGTGGAAGTGGCTCTATAGGGTTAAGATTTTGTGTTTGGAGAAAAAAAAAATGCAACTTTTACGTACGTGCATTAAAATGCACGTGTTTGTCTTAGTCTTTCACGTGCGAGCTCTCACGGGTGAGCTCAATAACCAAAAACACTAATCAAAAGCAAGAGGTTGTGCATTGTGACAATAATAAGAGCCGCACTTTTTGAAAACGGTTTTTTGTTGAGAAAAGGAGGGGATGCAACACGGGGATTGTTTAGGATGTCGCCATCTTAGTATTATTTTCGTTCAAATTCGTTTTGTTTGTACTGTATTTTAACAATTCCGAAATTATTTAGTATTAGTCAATTTTATACATTTAGAAACCTATTGAAGGATTCGTGTTGAGATAACTTTTTAAAGCACAAAAGTTTCTCTTCAATCAATAGGTCAATCACAACGCGATACATTTCAATATCAGAATAAAACCTCTAGAATCCCACACCGATTGTAGGCGAAAATATGCGACTCTCCTACCATTCTCCTATAGTTAATCCTAATGCTATTATTGTACTTAATTCATTATTAAAATTCACTAATGATGATTATGCTTAAACTTCTGTATCATGTACACTCTAAATTATTATGAGTACTCCTCTACCTTCGTAGAGTAGCTCAACTTAGGGTGAACCACATACATCTTGTGTTCGCTTCCTTATCTCTATTTCTCTACATATTTACCTATACTTGATGACCGGAATAACCTTACGACAGTCACAACCTTAACATTTTACGCTATTTCAAAGTCAAATCCAATTTTGTACGTCAACACACTTTACAATTTTTATGTGAAAAGTGCATGTGAGTTTGTATAATCGTACTCAATTTTATTTTTATGAAAATATGTTTGAATGGGGATAATTTGTGGTTCCCAGCTATGACACGTAGGATTGCCCATCTACGCTGGCCTCACGTTAGCACATTGGACATCCCACGTGTCCCCCTTTCAATGGTTAGAAGCTTGTGGGACACACCAAAGCATTCGATGGAAGTGTGAAAGGGGTTCCAACAAATATTTCACGTGCAAATATACGGTAAGCTGATTTTGCTTATCAAGTTCAACATGAAGGTAAGGCGCCAGAGGGTGGCAGGTGCCGGCGGGGAATTCACGGGATATTGTTTTTGTTTGTCACGGGTAAGGTGAGGGGGGAGGATTTAAGCTAAGCTGCTTATGAACTTTTGATTAATAATTAATTTAGTTTGGTTTATGTGATTAATTAGCATATATGTGTTAAGTGGATCCAAAGCATAAAACAGAAGTAGGGTTATTTGCCTATCACTTTACAGAAAAGAACATACAGAAGTTGGGTGTCACTGATTCTCTCAATCACCAATGAGTACCAAGCTTGTTAAATATTTTATGGGTAATCTAAACCCACGTTTAGAGATTACCATGCAATGATTGTTTTATTTAAGGACTCATTTGGTATTTAAGATTAGACTGAATTGGATAACTCACGTAATTCATGGTATGCGCCCAAATATAATTAATATGAGACAAATAAACACGTAAAAATTATGTACGTGTATTGATTAGAACATGTTTGTACCATACTTGACCAATCCCGAAACTACTGAGCACCGGTCAACGTTATACTGTTAAGGACCCAGAAGAGTTTCCCTCCAACCAGGAGGCCAATCACAGAGCAACACGTGTCGACATCAGAAGCTAATCATAGCGTGACACGTGTCAATATCAGAAGCCAATCACAACACGACACGTGTCAATGTCAGAATGAAACTAGAAACTCTCTTCTATAAATAGAGATCATTCTTTTACAATATTTCCTAATGTCATTTGTACTAAATCATTCACTAGTACTCACTAAAGGAGAGCTTGAACCTATGTACTTGTGTAAACTCTTCATAATTAATGAGAACTCCTCTACTCCGTGGACGTAGCCAATCTGGGTGAACCACGTACATCTTGTGTTTGCTTCCCTGTCCCTATCCATTTACATACTTATCCACATTAGTGACCGGAGCAATCTAGCAAAGGTCACAAACTTAACACTTTCTGTTGTACCAAAGTCCTCACTAATTTTGTGCATCAACAGAACATATTTATAACAAAATACGATGAAAAGTTCAGCCATTATATAACTTTTTATTTTTAATTTACTTTCTTTTTCTTAACAATGGGTTAAAATACATATATAACGTGCATTCCATGTGTATCATTATAATGTGAAAATATGTGCATTAAACTAGAAAAGTATGCATGTACGTGTATAATAAGTGGGCAATACGCTTGATTTTAAAAACAAAGTACGTCTTATCGTATCAATGAGATTACTATAAATAGAAGTATATTTTTTTTAAACATATGTATTGGTATCTACTACTACACGAATTTACTAACTGGGGTTGTGAAGATAGAGATGATCATTTAATTTTGAGAAATTACAAGGGATGGACATGAAGAATGGTTATCCATTTTAATCATAGCATTTCGTGAAGGACTGTAGTTGAAAATTTTCTTTTTAATTATGAATAATAATTCATCTTCTATCTTCAAGTTAAATAATTTTTTTTTTAATTTCTTCCTTTAACAAACATTTGATTCTTCTTATCCACCTGAATGAATTATAATTCATTTATTTGATAATATGATCGGAGTCTCTAGGACGCGAACTATCTATAATGAATTTTTGAGTTATTTTGTGGTGATTCAATCCAAACTAATTATAAGCACTTATAAAAAATAAAAAAAACACTGACCATAATCACGAAATGAACCATAAAAACCTATGGATCTAAAGTATGCCCTTTTCCAAACAATGTGGCAGCATGTTATTATCAATGTGGACTATTCGGGCCAATTCATGTCATTTTATGAAGATTCAAATTATAAATTAGGTGAAATGTTGTTTATTTAGATTGGCATCCCCAATGGTATTTATATACACTTTTTGATACATGTGGTCTTATTGTTGTAAACCAACTAATATTTGAGAATACTTGAGTAAGTATACCAGTTTTGTGTATTCGAAAAACATTATTTTTAAATTTAATAGTACGCCAACATAACGTCATAAATGATAGTTAAACATTGCTCATCATTAAAGGCTCGATCGCAAAAGTGCGACTAAAAGCGTTTTTATAGAAAATGTATGTGGGTTCTAAAAATACTTGAAATGCTTTCGATGACACACCCCGACCTAAATCAGGGTATGCTGGCCGTCACGTGGGAATAACGTAACCATGTGCACAATGCGGATGCAATAAAGATATAAGGGAATTGCGAAGGAATAAAAACCAAACTACTAGCAGAACTAGTTAAGATAGAGTGTTAGTGAGAGATTAAGCGTGAAATACATAACCAGAGCATAATTAGTCTAAGTGCAATCAAGCAGGACAAGTACTAATAATACAACATCCAAGGGTGATCCTACATGGTGTGATCACGTGAAGGCTATGCGAATGATCACAGGTCACCTACGAGTCGAAACCACCTAAAGTGGTATGTACGACAAGCCTGTGTACCTAACTTGGATCCAAGGTGAGCATATGGTGCGGCATGTGAACATTAAATGAAAGACTGTACCCTAACTCTGGGCAGGAGCACTAACACTGAGTGCAAGTTTATGAGCTCTCATCACATCACATCATAACTCGCATAACTGAATTAATCTCACATCTTTAATTTATAAACTTACCTAGCACTTACCTGTGCGTCCGCAGCACCAATCATAATTATATGCAACTACCAATGCATAAATGAAATAGGCAGATACTTTGCCTGACATTTCAAAACGTATAATCATTCAAATTCATTTTTTGGGAAAAATCTCAAGTATATAGGTATATGCGGAAAACCAGAAGCCCACTCACTGGTCGAAGGGTCGTAGCCCCCGAGCCTTGATTGATGGCGCTCGTTCTCAGGATAAATCTCACCTATATGCGAAATAACTGAATAAACGTTATTTAAAGCATATACACAAAACTAGGAAATAACTTCTCATACATAGCTCAAATGGGGTATTTGAATATACCATCATGATCTACTTAACCTCAAGAACACCCCCATATTTTTAGAAAAAATTTCCGACCACCCACGCACCCCCACGCGCGGCCACGTGCCTAGCATGCCTAACAGAATCATTAACGACGTTAGAGAATATTCCGTCAAAAAGCAGCATATTCTGTTAAAACTAACATGATGCCGTCAGAATATTCCATCAAACTTGATTGAATATTCCTTCATCTTCAACCTTCGTACTCCGGTGACCGACGCCGTCGCCAGAAAACTGAAAAACTTCAAATCGTCATTTCCCGCTCATTTCTCAACCAAATTTCATGAAATTTGTACAAAATGAAGCTTAGGACGAGAGGAACAAAACCTTACCACTTTCAAGCCTTGAAATCCACGGGATTTGCAGGAGGAACCTCGATAATCCGGCCAAACTTGAAACTCGCCAAACTCGATTTTCGGACGTCCAATTCACTTTGTTTTTCTTCTCAGAGCTTCGTGAAGATATCCTAAAGCTCAGTAGTAGCCTAAACTCTTCTAAAAACCTCACATTCACGATTGCATGAACAATGCTCAAATCGGAGATTATGATTTCTTGGGTTTTACAAGCTTTCACATTCTAAAAAAGGTATAGATATGTTCCTGAGCTCACCAGGAACACAAATGTGACTTCAAAAACTTCGATCTGCAACGAAATGATCAGGTTTGAGGTTTGTCTGTATGTATTGTATGGAAATGGAGAAAAACCGAGAGGGAAGAGAGATAGAGGGTCAACGGGAGAGAGAGAGAGAGTATGTGTGGTGTGTGTGGTCCAGTTTTGGGTCACTAACAACAACCAAAACCAAAACAATTTGAACCTTAGTTCTAATTGGGTCCAAATAATAAGGGATAGAACTTATTGGTCCAAAACCTTAGTTTATACACACACACAACTCAAGAATAAAAAGGGTAAAATCGACATTTTGCGCCATCAAGAAATATATCTCGGGACGGGCTGTCACATTCGGAAAGAAGCACAAGTTAAGTAAATTTTCTGATCTTAGGCCAACTTAAAAATATAGGATGCTATTAAAATTGATGTGTATTAGATGAAAATTTTAGATAGATTGTAGTTATTGCTATGATTATTAGAATGTAATTATGATTTTTTTTATATAGAAACTCCATTCTAATCCTTGGCAAAAAATGACCTTTAGACTAAAATCATGAGTAAGATCAAAATATAATTTTAGTCCCTTGATACATTAATAACCTCATTTATTAATTTACATTTTAATTTTTAAATTATTTCTCTTTTTCTTCCTAATTTTAATGTATTAATTATATTTCATTATAATTATAATTTTTTATTCATTTATCGTAATATATTTTGTTGTAAACATTTAGACAAACTAATTTTTGTTATACAATATATCGTCATTTAGGTACATTAAATTCATTATAATACATTTCGGTACATACATTTTGATATAAATATTTAGGTACATTAATTCAATATAATACATTTCGGTATATACATTTCAGTACTAACATTTCGGTACACACATTTAGGTATATTAATTTAATATAATACATTCCGATGCATATATTTCAGTACATACATTTCGGTACTAACATTTAAATACATTAGTTCAATATAATACATTTCGGTATATACATTTTGATACTAACATTTAGGTACATTAATTGAGTCTTTCAAATTTGAAGAATGTTAAATAAATTTAAAATAAAAACTTTTTTTTGGTCAAAAAATAAATTAAAATTTGTATTATCACATCCCGACCTGGGCCCCTACCACATCTTGGGCTCGACTCCGTCGTAGCACGATATTGTCCGCTTTGGGCCCCGGCCACGCCCTCACGATTTTGTTTCTGGGAACTCATACGAGAACTTCCTAGTGGGTCACCCATCCTGGGAATGCTCTCGCCCGAACTCGCTTAACTTCGGAGTTCCGATAGAACCCGAAACCAGTGAGTCCCCAAAATGCCTCATGCTAGGTAGAGATGGAAATATACATATAAGGCTTACATGATCCACTCCCCTAGGCGATGTGGGATGTTACATGTATAATAATAAATTTAAATATTTAATGGGAGACATTAAATAAAATCCACATCACTTATTTTGAATTAAGGACACATAAAGGGACTATAATCAATATGTAATCTTTCACATAAAGGGACTATAATCAATATGTAATCTAACACCAGGTTTATTTTAAATTTCAATATTCTTGAAGGATTAAAGTTAAAAAAAAAACCCCCTTTTTTATATTAATTTGATCATGTGCTGGTTAGTTTTAAGGGAAGGGATTCCCTTTTTTTTTTTTTTTTTTGAAATGGAAATTAGTTGTGAGAGCCACTCCACATCAAACTTTAATAATCCGAACCGTCTATTTTGAGGAAAGAAAAATGAGGATTAGATTTTTGTGAAGAAATTACAATATTCATTGATTTATATGTACAAATAAACATTGACGATGGGGTGCAAACGATAGGACTCAATAAAAACTTTGTTGGGAATTCCACTCGTTCGAAGGAAAAGAGCGTCCCGCACTAATACAACTTACAATTAATTACTATCCTCAACGAGAAGGTTTAAGATTACGTCGGGAGGTTACTAAGAGGGTGTTGGGTTAAACCCAACCTAGCCAAGCGATGCGCTACCTTGTGCGAGGTCCGTTATCCGTAAATAACCTTCCATTGCGCTTGATTCTCCAAGATCCTTCTTGTATCATCAAGAATATGTCCGAATGGGGAAGAGTCCTTCACACCCTTGTGAGAAAGAGCATTAATGACCAAAAGAGCATCACCTTCAAGTTCCAACAGTACGTGGGAACTGGGAACCGCTGCTGCTGTGCAAAAACAGCAGCTTCCCTTGCTGCCAAAATTTGTCCCAGCAGCGGGGAGAATCCCAGTCACCTTAGTGGATAAAGCAGCCAAAAACTCTCCTCTATCATTCCGTAATACGAACCCCATACTTTTCCGAGAATGAGCTGAAAATTGGTTGGGTTGGACCATGGTCCTGAAACTCCCGATCAGTCGACATAACTTATGACACAAGGTTATTCCGCGTAAGTGCCTCAATAAATGAATAGTTGCATTAGGATTGTGATTTGATACGAATTATTAATATTAATATAATTTTGAAGTCGAATCATTTTAGGACAATCTCTAATGAAAATGTCAAATTATAACAGTTAAATTATAATTAATGGCTAATGTGACAATTTGAAGTCTTATATTAAATTTGACTCGTAATCACAAAGGCTTCAAATCCAGTTAACAAATAACATTTCAGTTGGAAGTAATTTTGATGTCAAATATGCACAGTGACATCTTCACTTAGAATTTGACATTTCCTTCGGAGATGCTCTTAGGTTTTTTTTCCAAATAATTTCAAATAATGGTACATATTTTGAACTCCATCCATTAGTATGTATTGTGATACATTTGTTTATCAATGTGTTACAAAGACATATAATGGTAATATACGCATAGCTGAATGGTTTACAATGGCCAACTTATGAATAGCGAACAAATTGGTACATTTAAAATTAAGGGCTAGTTTGGTTACTTGAGTTTTTTAAAAAGCAGCTTTTTGAAAAAGTTAGAACATCAATTGTATTTGGTAAATGAAAAAAATATATTTTTTTTCAAAATTATGGGTCCAAAACAGCAAAAAACAGAAGCAGCTCTACACATGCTTTTAAAAAAAACATGAGGCAAGCAAATAGTACCAATTATTGAAACTTTCATATTGACAATCCTACTCTCATCTTTTTTTTTGCTAAAAACATTTTTACACTATAATTTACCAAACACTGTATAGTAGAAACAATTTTTTTTATTTTGTATTTTATTTTATTAACTAACCTTAAATTAAAGAAAGCTGTAATAAAAAGGGCTTTGTCTAAGTTTAATTTAATCAAAAACCATATTATACTATTATTTAATCAAAAGGGCTTCACATTTAATCATAAGGACAAAACTAATCTATATCAGACTCACAAACATTTAACACACATGGGCTGAATTAAAAACCCAAAACAAAATGAATGATTTTTCCACCCTTGACCCTAACAGAAATCCCATCCTATCAACCACTTCTGTTCAAGGAAGAAAATATCGGTGATATCGGAAATATCGGTAGTCCGAAAACACGGAAATATCGATGGAAATATCGGTAAAATATCGATATCGATAAAAATTACATGGAAACCACGGAAATTGTAAGAAAAACTTGGAAATTTGTATTGAAACTTTGTAGGATGTTTATTTAGTCAATTATCTATTAGTTTATCACAAAAAATTGGAAGGAAATGCATTGCATGATGGATTTAACATTATCAAGTTGATTATATAGCGATCTGACAAACATTATGAGTGTAGAAAATATGTAGTAATTAATGAAAGAAGTCTAAACACACCATAATCATTTATATATAATGAATTAGTACAATATTTTACACTTTAGTACCACATAGAGTTCCTATGAGGTTCAAATTTGTCACTATCTTCATCATCTCTATGTGTTGAATGAGTGTATTGTGAAGAGTAGTTATCAAATGATAAATCCCCAAAATAGTTTTGCATGTAATTGTTAATATGCCACCCATATGGATCCGAGATTGGTTGAGGTTGTCTATAAGAAAAATCATTTGAAGATTGAGGCTGGGATTGATTCCATGAGTCGCTCGATTCCATCCTAACAGGAATGGGATATGAAGGGTAGGGAAATGGTTGGTTATGAGTATAACCATAGTTACTACTTCCCAATCCAAAAGAGTTTGAAGTTCTAGATAACGAGTCATCTTCTTGACTTGACAAAATCCCTTTGCCTCTTTCTCTGCGAGTATAGTCCTTCCCTATGGCACCAATTCCTGGTCCTGCCCGCCTACTGCCATGGTCATCATCTTGTGTTGCATGCGTGAAGTTTGCCTCACCAGTGAAGGGGCTCATATATCCGGGAGGTGGTGGTCCATAATAGTTTCCATATCCACCACCACTACCTCCAGCTCCACTACCTCCAGCTCCACTATGTCCTTCATCATTCCCACCTCCGGTGGTAGGTGAGTCTCCTGATCTTGTACTAGAGCTATCATTAGTATCAGCACGATGTTGTGGTTGTGTAGGATTGGAAAAAGGTGGAATTCCAGTGTTGCTTGGCCTTGGGTGCAAAAGTTCTTCGAAAGAGTCAGCGCTGCTAGATCCCACCTCCTCCTCTAATACTCTTTCTACATTTATCCCTTCATTACGTGCTTCTTCAGCAACTCTGGGAGCTGGGTTGCCTTCATCATCATCTAAATGAAGAGGTCTAATCCATTGAAAAAGTTGGTTACCCTCCGTATCATCATCTTCACCAACAATATCAAACACATCTAGTGGGTCACCACGGTCGACATGATCGATTTCTGCTTCCTTATCTCGAATTTGAAGCTTCATGTTGTAGTAGCAATAAACTAATTTTTCCAAGCTACTATGAGCCAACTTATTTCTTTGCTTTGTATGGATGAGTGCAAATGTGCTCCAATTTCTTTCACAAGCTGATGAGGAAGCTGTTTGTGATAATACTTTTATTGCTAACTTTCTCACAGTTGGTGCATCGGTCCCATACATGATCTACCATTCAGCTACAATGAAAAATAATGTTGATAAGCCTAATAAGTCCAACAAATTCTATTATAAACTTATAGTGAAATATGTTTATACTCACTAGGAGACATATTTGTTCGAGCAGCAACTGATGTTGGTTCTCCAAATGTTCTTCTTGCATCTTTAAACCATGTTAGCTGAATACAATAAATTGTGTTAGTTTAATCCAACAAAGTAATTATTATAATTTAAGTAATTGTGTACCTCATTTCCAAATTGGCCAACTGCTGGTGATGCAGGGTCTAATTTAGAGTATACATTATGTACAGCACGTATAAGGGTACCATCATCTCCAACACCGGGTCTGTATTGGTATCGGGGATTCAAATAATATGCTGTTCAAAGAAACACATACTCTAATAAGATAAATAATACTTATGCAACTAAAGAAATGAATTGCAAATTATGACATAATTTATACCTGCTGCATGCAAATCGTGGTATAATGTTTTATACCATCGGTCTTCAATTATTTTTACAACCCACCTTGCACCATGTTTTCTTTCCAATTCATCCTTCACTACACGCATCAACTCATATACAGCCCCCATAGTAGGATACACTTCTGTGTCAACGATCCGTAAAACTTTGTAAAGAGGTTCAAACACTTGACACACATGTTCTGTTTGACTCCAAAAAGCATGATCAAGCACTATACTTTCCACCAAACGACCTGTATTTGAGCGGCTAAAATTGTGGTTGGCCCAATCATCACTGGTGAATGGTTGCTTCAACCCTGCTTTCTTCTTGAGTAGGCTGTTTAATGCAATATAGTTGGTGGCGAATCGAGTGGTAGCTGGACGAATAATTTCTCCTCTGCAAAATTCACGCATCTTTGCCAACAACCAACCGTGATTGTAAATATAATTAGTGATCGTTCTAGCTCTTTTGACCACAGTAGCAACATTCTCTCTCTTCCCCATTGCCTCAAACATAAGATCAATACAATGTGCTGCACATGATGTCCAAAACACATTATGATGCTTCATTAACTTTTTTCCAGCTTTGACAAATGCAGAACCGTTGTCGGTCACGACTTGGACAACATTATGCTCTCCCACCTCCATGATTACATCCCTCAATAATTTGTAAATATATTTGTAATTCTTTATATGGTCTGAAGCATCAACAGACTTCAAAAAAATTGTCTTGCCCTTGGAATATACCATGAAGTTGATGATAGATAATCTGGTCGGGCCGGTCCATCCGTCACACATGATTGTGCAACCATTAGTTTCCCACTTTGACCTCAACTTGTTAACATACTCGCCAATGTCTTTATACTCCATATCCAAATATTTGTTTCTTATCTCATAGGGAGTGGGAGGTTGTACTCCAACACCGGCCTGTTGACATCCCACTACCATATTTTTGAAATGATGTGATGAAGCCTTCGCAGCAGGGACATTTTCATAGATAAAGAACTTGCTAATTAGACGCCCCATTCCCTCCTTCACATTACCTCCCTTGAAATAACTCCAAACACTCTTTTGACGTGCGTTGGATGACTTATATAAACTTGGGGCTATTGGTGGTGTTGGTTGTGATTCTCTAAGACTGCCTCCCCGTCTCATTTGTGCACCACCACTTGTCCCGGAACCTTGTCCCCTATTAGGAATTTTATGAAGGTGTTCTCTTTCCCATGCTGACTGTTTGGAGGCACGTAATGCTTGTTTCAAACTGCGTCGTTCTTCAGGTCCCATGTCATCATCACATTCGTCCTCATCGTCATCATCATCACTGTCAACCGCTTGGCCATAGACTTCTCCCCGTAGCTCAGCTCGAATATTTTCCATTCCTTGTGTCATCTTTTCCTTCTGCTGTTTTTTATTTTTTAATAATGTGCTGATGAATGCCTTCACTTCTGGGGGGACATTATCGCATCGTTGGACATTTTTTGATGGATCTAATCCACTAAGATGATACTTCAGTCGTGTCACTCCGCCACTATTCATTACCCGACCACAATATTTGCAAATTGTGCCATGTTTGTTTCCGTCTATTGGGTCTCCATGTTCCCAAGCTGGATCACGTTTACTTGACATCTTAAATGTACCTATATTTATTTTTCATTAAAATTAGACAATTATTTTTTGATAAAAATAAGAGAACCTAAATAATAAAGTTATTCTACAGAAGAATTAAATACAAAGTAAAGAAAATGATTGTAAAAAGTTAAGTAATTATACAAATAATATGGAATAATAAAACCTAATATTAATGAATAATAATCCAATTTGATAATAATTCAATTTAATGAATAATAATCCAATTTGATAAAAAAAAATCCTAATATAAAACATGGTGATGAATAATAATCCAATTTGATAATAATAATCCAATTTGATAATAATCCAATTTAATGAATCATCCACCAATTTGATAAAAAAATTATCCTAAATTAAAACATGGTGATGAATAATAATCCAATTTGATAATAATAATCCAATTTGATAATAATCCAATTTAATGAATAATCCACCAATTTGATAAAAAAATTATCCTAAATTAAAACATGGTGATGAATAATAATCCAATTTGATAATAATAATCCAATTTGATAATAATCCAATTTAATGAATAATCCACCAATTTGATAAAAAAATTATCCTAATATAAAACATGGTGATGAATAATAATCCAATTTGATAATAATCCAATTTAATGAATAATCCACCAATTTGATAAAAAAATTATCCTAATATAAAACATGGTGATGAATAATAATCCAATTTGATAATAATCAAATTTAATGAATAATCCACCAATTTGATAAAAAAAATTCCTAATATAAAAGAATAATAATCCAATTTGATAATAAAAAAACCTAATATAAAAGAATAATAATCCAATTTGATAATAAAAAAATCTAATATTAAAGAATAATAATCCAATTTGATAATAAAAAAACCTAATATTAATGAATAATAATCCAATTTGATAATGAAGATGGTAAGAGAAATAAAATAATAAATAATATTAAACATATTAAAATTATCCTAGGGAATAATTATACAACATTACTTAATTACTTAAAACAATTAATATTAACATTACTTAATTGCTTACAAAAATTAACATGCAAGTATTAATTACTTAAAAAGATTCACATACGAGTCCACACAAATTTATTTGTTGTTGTATAAATTACAATAATATAAATTTAAGTTTGTAAACTTACCTTAAATATTGAAGCCTTTGTGTTCAAGCTTTGGAATGGATCTGGAATGACTTTGAAAATGGTAAGGAAAATAAAATAATAAATAACATTAAACATATTAAAATTATCCTAGGGAATAATTATACAACATTACTTAATTACTTAAAACAATTAATATTAACATTACTTAATTACTTACAAAAATTAACATAATTAACATGCAAGTAATTACTTAAAAAAATTAACATACGAGTGCACACAAATTTATTTGTTTTTGTATAAATTACAATAATATAAATTTAAGTTTGTAAACTTACCTTAAATATGGAAGCCTTTGTGTTGCTTGGCTTTGGAAATGATCTGGAATGGTTTTGAAAATGGTATGGGAAGAAGAATGTAAGTTAAAATTCGGTGAATGCCTCTGATGATGAAAGAATGTAAGTATATAACAGACATTGACACTGTTTTGCATGTGAAAGACTGTCACACGCTTTCATTATTAAAGCAGTAGTATTTGTTGTGCATGTTCTGAAATTGCAAAAAGTTCTTTGGATCATTGGATCAGAGAGGTAGACATAGGTTTGGAATGATTTGGTTTTGAATAATTTGGAGCATTGGATGCTTTTTTTTCTTAGACACCATCACTCAGACAGTAAAAAAGACTGAAGAACTCACACTCCACCACACACACACTTCGAGACCCCCCCCACCACACCACACACGCACACCACACACGTACACCACACACGGAGGTCTCTCTCTCGATCTTTCATTTCCCACTCCACTACCATATTCTCGAATCCTCTCAGTCTCTCTCTTCTCTCTTCTCTCTCTGAGGTCGGTCTGAGCCTTCGTTCTCACCGAGAAGTTCTCAGTCTTCTCCCTCCCTTCCCCCTTCTCCAGTTCTTCCACACACACACAGAGACATCATCTCTCGAATCTCGATCCTCCTCGTCCATGTCTCCGTGTCTCCCTGTCTCCCTCTGCTCCTCCCATCTCACCCGCCCTAAACCCAGCCGTCGACACCACTCCATAACCGTCCGTGTCTCCGTGTCTCCATGTCTCCCTCTGTCTCCGTAGTCCAAGCCGTCGACACCACTGAGGAGCACGAACTTGTCCCAGCCGTCTTGGATTCGTGAGGAAGACGATGTTCCAGGCTCCTACTTCTCTTCTTCCCCTCTATTACTTTAAATTTTTGTACAGATTTCAATTTTTCTGCATGTTGCACCTTTGTTGTACTGAAATTGATTTTAGGGATTTAGGAATTAGGGTTTCTATTTTTGTACAGATTGCGATTTATCTGCATGTTGCTTGATTTTTATACTGAAATAGATTTTAGGGATTTAGGAATTAGGGATTCAGTTCAGTTGCTTTGAATCCGAATTTGGGGATTTAGGGAATCGGTTCATTTGCTTTGAATTTTGTACTGAAATCGTTCTTCTCGGCTTGTAAACATGTTGATTTTTGTACTGAAATCGTTCTTCTCGGAATCCTGTATTGTAGATTCAGTTCATTTGCTTTGATTTAGCATTTGGGGATTTAGGGTTTCGGATTATTTGCTCCGGCCGTGTTCTCCGATGAGTCCATACCAAATATCGCGATAGTTTCGAAAATATCGCGATATTCTGCCGAAAACAAGTTGGATAGTTACTAAAATATCGGGGTCCCAAAAAAACGATAATATCGGCGATATTTCGCCGATATTATCGATATTTTCTACTGTGCTTCTGTTAGAAATAAACTTCCTTTTATTTACAAGTATGCCATTCTGTCAGCCAATTCCTTCTCTCTTTCATGTTTTTTGTTTTGTTTTGTTTTTTTTGTTTTTTTCTTGTCGTCCTCCCTTCCTCACGAAAGGGAAGTAAAACCCAACGTGGGTGAAGGAAAAAGGGAAGTAAAATCAAACTGATTTCATTTTTTGGATTGATCAAATATGGAGCAATGTTTCTCCTTTATTATTTTAGAAAGTCTTTATTGTTTTTCCCCTTTGTTGGAAAAAGTCTTTACTGTTTGTTAGCTTTGATGTTAATGTCAAAACTAATTTTAATGGTGAGGCAGCTTGGGGTTTCCTAATTAGAAATTTAAATGGTCACACTACTATAGCTGGGTGATTTCCTTTTAAAATCGAAGAGTTTACAAGATCATTATTCAAGCCATAAAGAAACATGTTCAGATTCCTTAGAGATTTGCTTCAGTCATACAAGACATTTGACATCTACTTCACCAAATTCCTCAAGAAGTGAATATGGTTGCAGAGGTTTCGCAGCTGTTGGTCATTTTTATGATCACTCTTATACCTAGTTCAATAACTTTCTCAATTTAAAGTTTGTTTTGGAATAAATTGTATTATATAAAATTAAAAAACAGGCGTGAGTTATTTTGATTTAGATTCATAAATAATGTGGGTTATTTTGTTATAGTTCCAAAAATAGTGTAGATTATGAATAGTGTGGGTTATTTTGCTATAGTTCCAGAAATAGTGTGGGTTATTTTGGTTCAGTTTCATAAATAATGTGAGTTATTTTGTTAAAGTTCCAGATATAGTGTGAGTTATTTTGATTCAGTTTTAAATAGTGTAGGTTATCTTGTTATGGTTCTAGAAATAGTGTGGGTTACTTTTGTCTAGTTTCATAAATAGTGTGGATTATTTTGTTATAGTTATAGAAATAATGTGGGTTATTTTGATTCAGTTTCATAAATAATGCGGGTTATTTTGTTATAGTTCCCGAAATAGTGCGAGTTATTTTGATTCGGTTCCATAAATAGTATGAGTTATTTTGTTATAGTTCTAGAAATAGTGTGGTTTAGTTTGTGATAGTTCCAGAAATAGTATGAGTTATTTTGGTTCAGTTTCATAAATAGTGTGGGTTATTTTGTTATAGTTCAAAAAATAGTGTGGATTATTTTGTTATAGTTTCAGAAATAATGTGGGTTATTTTGACTTAGTTTCATAAATAGTGTTGATTATTTTGTTATAGTTCCAGAATTAGTGTGGGTTAGTTTGCAATAATTCCATAAATAGTGTGAGGTATTTTGGTTCAGTTTTATAAACAATGTGAGTTATTTTGTTATAGTTTCATAAATAATGTGCGTTATTTTGATTCAATTTCATAAATAGTGTGGATTATTTTGTTATAGTACTAAAAACAGTGTGAGTTATTTTCATTCAGTTTCATAAATAGTGCAGGTTATTTTGTTATAATTCCATAAATAGTATGGGTTAGTTTGCGATAGTTCCAAAAATAGTGTGAGTTATTTTGCTTAAGTTTCATAAACATTGGGTTATTTTGTTATAATTTCATAAATAGTGTGAACCATCTCAGTAATGTAGGAAAGGTGATGGGTAAAGTCAATTAAACTATAAGGAAAATGAAGCTAAAAACTAACATAGATTTTTAGTTTTTAGTTTTTATTTTCTTGCTAGAGATAGAGGCTTACATGAAACAAGAGGGAACATATTTGGTGGTATATTTTAATCAAACAACTCATATTATTTTGATGTACATCTGAAGTCAAGTAAGACAGAATAAGAAAGATATAAAAAGAAAATCATTAATATAGCCAATGCAGATTTCTCCATGTTGAGAGTATAAAGATGCAATGTCCTAATACCATGAGCCAAAATCTTCTTGCACATCTCGGTTCCAAGGTGAATTCCGTATAATCTCATAGTTTCTTCATTGTCCTTGATAGGCTCCAAGGCAGTAGTAACCTTAGTTGGTATCTACAATGTGCCATTTTCTTGTTTGTAAAGTGGGGTGATGAGGAAGAAAATAGAAGAGTGAAAAGGTAATTAATAATGTAGAAACCAATATCTTCCTGACTAAAATAAACAGATCAGAGAAAGATTGGATTTGGATAAAATGTTTCTCATTAATTGATAATGTTATTACACTAGAGTGTGTGTGTGTATATATATATATATATATATATAGCCTTTGGCTTTGTACAACAATACCCTTAGCTAACTATGACTAATTATATATAGGACCACTACTCATCTCAACTAACACTTTACTATTATAACAAACTAACAGTTTTGGATACTGAGGCATTTGCCTCAATACACCCCCTCAAGCTAATATTGGACTCAACAAGAGTGCCAATGGGAAGCTTGGATTTTAAGTAACAAAACCTATTTTTGGACAGAGACTTATTGTAGATATCGGCCAATTGATCTTCACTACAAACAAATTGAACTTTGATAAGATGTGCAAGAACCAACTCTCGAATATAGTTATAATCTATTTCGACATGTTTAGTTCTTGCATGAAAAACAAGATTTGAAGCAACAGAGATAGTCGAGATGTTATCACACCATAGAGTAGGGACAAAACTGAGAGGGAAGCCAATATCACGAAATATTTTGCATATCCATGTAAGTTCAACAGCTATGTGTGCCAAGGACCGATACTTAACTTCGGTGGATGATCGAGTTACAGTAGCTTGTTTCTTTGCACTCCAACTGATTAGGTTTGAACGAAGAAAAACACTATAACCACTAGTGGATCTGCGATCAATAGACAACCTATCCAATTAGCATCTGAGTATGAAATGAGATGAAGAGAACTTTTCTTAAACCAAATGCCTGGAGAAATTGTTCCTTTCAAGTATCGAAGAACTCGTTTAGTAGCCTGCATATGATGTTCTCTCGGAGCATGCATGAATTGGCAAAGTTGATTCACTGCATATGAGAGATCAGGTATTGTCCAAGTCAAACATTGAAGACCACCAACAATAGACCTATAATCAATGGAATTAGACAGAAAAAGACCACTGTGATCAAGTTTGGTAGAGCTGAAAGGAGTGTAGCAAGGTTTAGAACCTTCCATATTTGTCTTTTGAATGAGATCAATGAGATACTTGCTTTGGTGAAGAAAAATACCCTCAGATGTTCTTTGAACTTTCAGTCCCAGAAAGTAATGCAAAGGCCCCAAATATTTGACTGGAAAAATAACACTCAATTTCTGAATGAAAGATTGACATAGGGCAGTGTTGGGACCTGTGACAAGTATATCTGTAGACATCGAAATTTTGGTAAAATAAATGTTAACCGATAATTAAAATTTCAACGTTTACGTGTCACATAAATTTTACACGTAGCGTGTGACTAAACGAAAAATCAAAATAAATCGGAAAAGTCATCAAACAGGACATGTATCAACACCTGGCAGAAACAATTTATTTCATTTGAATATTATATTCAAAATTAGGCCTTGGAAAATTCTATAAATAGAAGCCATTTCATACAAGGGGGAAATGAATTGAAGAAGGAATTCACATATATATTTCTCTACTCCCAAATTGAAAGAGAATTCCCTAAATCCTTGAAGCTTTGAAGTTCTAAAGCTTTCAAGCATCAAACCTCCTAAATTCCCAAGAAATTCCGAAGGATCAAGAAAGCCCTATTCGTTCTTCGTCAACTCAACCTTCAAGATCAAGCCTCAACGGCCCTTGAAGAACTTCCACCAATTCAAGATCAAGCTCCGACGACCCTTGAAGAAAGTGTTCATCATTCATCATCCGTTCATCCCTAGATCAAGCCCCAACGGCCATTTGGATCAACAACATCAACAAATCCATACATCCAACCGTTCTTCAAGATAAAGCCCAAAAGCCCTTGAAGATCCATTCATCAACTGTTCATCAAGATCAAGCCCCAAAGGCCCTTGAAGATCCGTTCATCAACAGTTCTTCAAGATTAAGCCCAAAAGCCTTGAAGATCCGTTCATCCATCAACCTTCAAGATCAAGCCCAAAAAGGCCCCTTGAAGAAACTTCCAACCATTCATCCAAGATCAAGCCTCGACGGCCTTTGGTTCAGCATCACAATCCACAAATCAACACCTTACGGAGATCGAATCAGAGGATCAAATTTAAGAGAGATTGTAACCCCTAAATCATTAATACAAATATTATTTTGTACACATATTCTTGTCTCGTTTGTACTAGGAATTTTCGTGTTCACAAATTTGGCACGCCCGGTGGGACAATCTCTACCTCTCATCTCTTTCTTTGTTCAAGGAATCCAAACACACCTCAAAGTCAATGGCATCAAGCAAGGGACAAGCCGTTCTCGCAACCACCAGGGGAAGGATTCTGAGCACTTCTACCGCGAATGGACAATCCATTGGCGCCACAACCGCTCATCAACATGCCACTTCAAAGTTAGTGCTACTAAAGGAGCAAAGGGAGCATCAAATAGACGAGTCTGTCATCAACCTGACCTCGCTGGGGGCACCAAAGCATGTTGCTGAGGCACACCAGATGACATCCCAAAGCAGCCAATGACATTCTTTGTCAGCACCCTGGACGTCTGAAGGAAAACTGCGTCCATTGGTTGCACAAGTCATGACTATTGGCGTCACCTCCATTGAAGAACAGTTGGTTCAGATGAAGGAAATGATGGCAATGATGACAAGAACTATCGAAGAAAAGGACTTGAAGATTGCTATGCTCTTGGGCAAACTGGGGGCAAAACATAATGAAGGAGCCGGCTCTGCGTGAATAAAGATGCTGACAAAGAAGATGTGCCTCTGGTGGAGAAAGCTGAAGAAAAGCTGGAGCCAGACCAAGCAGCGACACTAATGGGATCTCTTTCTATCCAGCAGTTGCAGTAGATGATCACCAACACCATCAAAGTGCAGTACGAAGGGGGCTCACATACCTCATTGTTCTACTCGAAGCCTTACTCGAAGAAGATTGATGCCCTGAAGATGCCAAGGGGTTATCAACCACCAAAGTTCATGCAGTTTGATGGAAAAGGAAACCCAAAGCAGCACGTTGCACATTTCGTCGAAACTTGTAACAACGCGGGGACGAAAAGAGATTACCTCGCCAAGCAGTTTGTGCGTTCGCTAAAAGGAAAAGCCTTTAAGGAGTATACGGACCTAGAGCCTGAGTCCATCAACAACTGGGAGCAATTGGAAAAAGAATTCATTAATCGCTTCTACAGCACCCGTCGCACTGTAAGCATGTTGGAGCTGACAAGTACGAAACAATGGAAAGATGAGCCGGTCGTGAACTACATCAACCGATGGCGCACTCTAAGTCTCGACTGCAAAGACAGACTTTCGAAAACCTCCTCAATCGAGATGTGTGTTTAAGGCATGCAGTGAGGATTACACTACATCCTTCAAGGCATCAAACCACGGACCTTTGAAGAGTTAGCCACCCGCGCCCATGACATGGAGTTGAGCATCACTCATTATGGGAAGAAATAACCGATCGCCGACTACAAGAATGACAAAGTTCTTGGGACAAAGGTGGAGAAGGCTGCATGGAAACCCACCAAAGAAGTAATGACGGTCAACACAGCTCCTATCAAAATCTCTACACGAGGCAAGGCGATTCAAGCTGAAGCTTTTCGTGATCAAGAGATGCGTAGACGCACTTTGAATAAGCTTGAGGAGAAGACTTATCCATTCCCCGACTCTGATGTAGTTGCCATGTTAAAAGACTTGCTTGACAAAAAGGTGATCAACTTACCTGAATGCAGACGGCCGGAAGAGATGAATCGTACTGACAGTCCAAGGTACTGTAAATTCCACCGTTTCATCAGTCATCCAACGAAAAAGTGCTTCGTACTGAAAAAGCTCATCTTGAAGCTAGCACAACAAGGGAAAATCGAGCTTGACCTCGAAAACACGGTTGCAGCACACACTACTACTATCGTGTTTGGATCACTCGATCTTGTGCCTCATCGAAGCATGCATTACCAATCCTGTCAATGTTCAAGTCACACGGCACCTCCTACAAAACCATCACCGGGGGCAAGCAATCAAGATGCATCTACCGGTGATAAGGAAGGGTGGACATCGGCGACCTACAAAAAAACAAAGAAGCCAAGACCACAAGTCACAAGGCCAAAAGCGGAGCCTAAACCCGCCCCTCGAACTTCAGTCTTCGACAGGCTGAATCATTCAAAACCTAGAATTTCGGCACTTGATCGCATCAGTGGTCGAGACCGAACTTCCGTTTTCAAAAGGCTTAAGACGCCAACACCATAAAAATCTGTCTTTGAAAGGTTATCAAAACCCAAGAAACAAAGCGGCACAACTAGATCTCTTCTGCAACAGTCGGTTGCGGACAGACTTGAAAAAACTAAGAAGCCTTCTAGAAACAGGAAGACAACGCCAAAGGAAGAAAAGCTCGACGTCTAACAGGAAAAGACAATGTTCAAAGCTTGATTCCTTCAAGGATGAAGCGTCAAGCAACTTTGGAGGTCGACACAAAAGGACCACTGAAGGTTAGAATGCGCACCATCATCTACACCGGCCAATCTTCACGCCAACAAACCCAAGAGGACCGCACTGAAGAGGATGCCCAAGAAGACAAAGAAGACGAAATCCCGGAAGAATACGTCACTTCCGGCTCTGTCAACTTAAAATCTTCACCTCAATCGCTGGGGGCATGCTCCAAAACCATGCCAGTCAAGCCGAGTAAAGTTGAAGGATGAACTCATGTCATTCCGAAGAAACTGCACAAGAAGCATATGTCTTCTCCACAAGTGCACCAATCGGAAAGAGGGCAAATCAGTTTTCGCCAACCTCCAAAGCGATGTGAAAGTGTTGAAGATGAGGAAATTTCGGCATAAAGATCGACTATGAGCGATCTCTTCTTCCTCAGAAAATTATTCAGCTACTCGGTCAAGGTTCCTTGCTATAAAGATTACGAGGAACACCTCTCCAGGCAGCAACCATCTCTTCCACAAGTTCACCAATGGGAAATGGGGCAAAACAGCTCATGTCAACCTCCAGAACAATGTGAAAGTGTTGGAGATAATGAATTTGACACGAAGATCATCCATCCCCATCACAATGCGTGACATCTTCCCAGAAGACTTCTTCAACTACTCAGTCAAGGCTCTTTGCTATGAAGATTGCAAGGAACGACTCTCCCGGATCGCTTGACGAACCAACAATGCTCCTTGTCTGCAAGAGCCTAAATTGCAGGACACCAAAGCTCCTGGTCTGCACGAGCATAAAAGGCAACACCAAAACGCTCATTGCCTGCACGAGCTAAAACTGCAAACGGCACCAAAAGAAAATACAATATACATACATACATATATATATATATATATATGTATTTGAACTACGTTTTGACTTGATCTCTTCCTTGGAGGGGTACGTAGGCAGCTCGAACATTAAATTTCGAGTTCAGTCACATCAAAATAAAAAAATAAATGTTTTATTAATGAAAGTCAATTTCATTACAAGAAAAAGAATACATATGTGATTACTATGTATTTTAAAAAAATAAAAAAATAAATACATATATTAAAAAAAAAGGAAAGAAAAGAAAAAGAAACATATATATATATATATATATATTTGTATGTCTTGGCCCAGCTACAAATTAGGCTTCCTTCATTTCACAAGCCCAGTCTGACCACCAAGCAGCAGCAAGCCCATCCTCACTTGTGTCTCGGCCCAGCAGCAGAAAGCTCAATTCACAAGCCCAAGTCACTCACGCCTTTCACTTCCCTTGCATAGTTGCTCATGTCCGCAGCCTTGGCATCCTTGTCTACCCCGTCTGCAACTCCTCACTCCACCCAAAGGCACCTGCTACACATGGTGCCCACACCTGGAGCAAAGTGGACCTCCAGGCCAATCGTACGGACCTCCCCCACTTAAACCGACAGGAACGTGACCCGCCTCCACAACGAGTCCATCTCCCTCGAAGGTGTCCAAAAGATCATCTCAAACAACAATGCTTCCCTCCTCGCTCTAGCCTGAGCTGAACTCGTTGAGAATCTTCGATCAAACTCTCTCCGTCTCGGCTATGGCTATCACAGTCCATCCTCTTCAGCTACATCTTCGATCCATTTATGGTTCGCCATCAAGAGGAAGTCCAACGAGGAGCTCCATGCTCATCCGCCTTTCATCTCATGCAGAAGCATGCAGTGGCTTCCATGCAGCGACGAAGCAGCAAAAAGCACGTGAAGTGCAGCCGCTGCTCCAGAGCTCTGCTAAGACCCCTTTGTGCTCTGCATCCTCCCTCTGCTCCATCTTCTGCCCATCGCCAAGCACCATGTGGGGATATATAGAAAAGAAAGATAAGGTGTTGGCCGACAAAAACAAAAAAAATGTAAAGGTTTCAGGAATGGTGCACCGCACCATGTGGAAAAAAAATTATAAAGGATCAGCACCACCGAAAGTAAAGAAAAAAAATCATGAATGATGGTGCATCTGGCACCATGTGCAAGAAAAAAGAAAGGCAAACAAGAGGGAGCCTTCACGAAGGTTGCTCGTGTGAAGCCTTATCACTCGGCGGAACTCCAGGAAGAAGAGGAGTCGGAGGTTGATTGTTTGGAGCCTCAACACTTGGTAAAACTCTAGAGGACGAAGGCAATAAGTGCCTCTGGAGTAAAGTCACAAACGTCCGATGGTCACTCTGAATCCGACCTTCAGATTCCTGCAGTTGGTCGAGCTTTCTTTTCATGCTCGTTAAGTAACTATTGGCAAACATGTGCAACTATCTGTTTTCATGCTTAAGCTCTCTAATCTCTTGCTTAAGACTCGCCACCTCAGCCATCAGTGACTCGAATTGACGAGTTCGAGCAAAAATGAGTTGGCCCATATTTGATACGGAGCCCGCACACTGAACATTGAAAGCCAGAGAGTCCTGAACAGCCAGCTCATCAGACCGCTTGGAAATGATCCTGTTGTCCTTGGGGGTGAGAAGATTTCTAGCTACCATCGTAGCGGTTATGTCATTCTTGATCACAGAATCCCCAACTGTAAGAGGACCCGTAGCGGATAAGAAGGACGGGTGCCATATGTTGTCTAAAGAAGACATATCAACATCTTCCCCAACATTCAAATCAAGACGACGATCAGATGGGCAAGCCATTTGCAAAAAAAAAAATGATGAAAGAAGAAGAGGTCGTGTAAGTCGAATTCTTAGAAATACAAAATGAGGGAAATTCCTAACAGGTAGCAACTCTCTAAGTGTGTTTTTGAACACGATTAATGCCTCTATAAAAAGAAGAGGCAACATGGCTTGTTTAGAAATCAAAGAGGCAACGTGGCCGTTCGAAAACCAAAGAGGCACCTCTTCCCAAATTTCAAAAGTTGGGCCGTTTGTTCAGAGATCGAAAAGGTAACAAGGCCACCGATTCAAAGATCGAAGAGGCACCTTTCTCCGAATTTCAAAAGATCGGCTTTTCCAGATTTGTCAGCACCTTCCACACGCAGCCTCAACTTTGCGGAAATCACGCGCAACTTTGTCAAGGATTTCTGACAAAGTTGAAAACGCGTAAATCTTACTGTTTCAATCACCCAACGGTTGTCGACAAGAGTAAAGGAATAGTGCCACTACTGAATGTTGGGAAATTCCTATATATGTTGATATTCATCCTCCATAGCAAGGCAGACCTGCAAAAATGCCCAACCCTTCCTTACTTCCGAGAGTACACTCCCAGTAGAGCCTCATGAAATACTCAGTTTTCTTCCTCTTCGGGAATACCTCTGCAAACAAATGACACCAAAGCAAAAGTATCTCATATCATCAGGGTAGAAAGCAAGAGTATCTCATATCATGCAATCTCCCTATCATTTTCTTTGTCCTTGTTCTTACCTACAAAGACAAGGATAAAGAAAGTAATATGTCGGAACCTCCACACAAACTCCAGTCAGGAACCGACTGCCTAGAACTCTTCCCTGATTGCTTACCTAGCACTGCTCTCGAAGTACCCATTATTTCAACATCTTATGCTTCCAGAGAAGATACCATATCTGCCCGAAGAGCAAATAAGGCAAGTGAAAATGATACATTGAAGCATGTGGAGACAAGCACAATAAGCACGTGCCGATTCATCCGCTACTTCTTCAAAATCAAAAGTATCTCATCTCATTAGGGTTGCAATCACTTTAGGTCTAATGGACTTGTTTTGACCCTCAAATTCTTGGGTCGACTCGCTAGGCGTTGTGAGTTGCACTTGTCGATTCACCACCCTTGAATCAAATCCTTAAAGATCAAGTCACCAACTGGAAGAAGCGCCCACTACTCTTGAAGATCATATCGTTGACCAAACTGCTTAGGTGTGAATTAGAAAGATTGAACAAAGAAACAGGCCGTCACCTTCACCTCGTGCCTGCTTGCTATGAGTTCGAATCAACCTTCAAGATCAAGCCTCAACAGCCCTTGAAAAAGCTTCCAGCCAAATTCAAGATCAAGCCTCAACGACCCTTGAAGAAATCACAAGTACGATTCAAGATCAAGTGTCCATCACCCTTGAATCAAATCCAACTCCACATAAAAAATAAAAAAAAAAGTAAGTTCAAACAATCGGAGGAAGCCAGAAAGTCCTCTAACCCAGTTCAAGAATAAGCATGTGGAAAGTCAACAATTGGAGGAATCCAGAAAATACTCCAACCCAGTTCAAGATCAAAGCTGTGGAAAGTCAACAAGTGCAACAAAATACGTGCTGATTCATCCACTACCAAAGCCAAAGATCATCTACCACATAAAGCTCCTTGTGGTCCAATTTCAACCTTCAAGATCAAGCCTCAACGGCCCTTGAAGAAATTTCAAAAAAAAAGTTCAAGAGCAAGCCTCAACGGTCCTTGAAGAAATCTCCAGCCCGATTCAAGATCAAGCCTCGATGGCCCTTGGATCTACGTCTACATTAAGGTACTCCAAAACGCATCTCCTACACGTGACAAGCACATGTATACGACACATCTTAAAGTGGGGGCATTTGTAGACATCGAAATTTCGGTAAAATAAATGTTAACCGATAATTAAAATTTCAACGCTTACGTGTCACATAAATTTTACACGTAGCGTGTGACTAAACGAAAAATCAAAATAAATCGGAAAAGTTATCAAACAGGACATGTGTCAACACCTGGCAGAAACGATTTATTTCATTTGAATATTATATTCAAAATTAGGCCTTGGAAAATTCTATAAATAGAAGCCATTTCATACAAGGGGGAAAGGAATTGAAGAAGGAATTCACATATACATTTCTCTACTCCCAAATTGGAAAAGAATTCCTTAAATCCTTGAAGCTTTGAAGTTCTAAAGCTTTCAAGCATCAAACCTCTTAAATTCCCAAGAAATCCCGAATGATCAAGAAAGCCCTCTTCGTTCTTCGTCAACTCAACCTTCAAGATCAAGCCCCAACGACCCTTGAAGAACTTCCACCAATTCAAGATCAAGCCCCGACGGCCCTTGAAGAAAGTGTTCATCATTCATCATCTGTTCATCCCTAGAGCAAGCCCCAACGGCCCTTTGGATCAACAACATCAACAAATCCATATATCCAACCGTTCTTCAAGATAAAGCCCAAAAGCCCTTGAAGATCCATTCATCAACTGTTCATCAAGATCAAGCCCCAAAGGCCCTTGAAGATCCGTTCATCAACAGTTCTTCAAGATTAAGCCCAAAAGCCTTGAAGATCCGTTCATCCATCAACCTTCAAGATCAAGCCCAAAAAGGCCCCTTGAAGAAACTTCCAACCGTTCATCCAAGATTAAGCCTCGACGGCCCTTGGTTCAGCATCACAATCCACAAATCAACACCTTACAGAGATCGAATCAGAGGATCAAATTTAAGAGAGATTGTAACCCCTAAATCATTAATACAAATATTATTTTGTACACGTGTTCTTGTCTCATTTGTACCAGGAATTTCCGTGTTCACAATATCATCTACATATACCAGCATTATTACCAAGGTAGGTCTTTTGAGAACAAATAAGGATGCATCTGAAGAAGATTGGACAAAACCAAAAGTGTGTATAACCTAAAATAATTTGTCAAACCATGCCCTTGGTGCCTGTTTTAGGCTATAAAGAGACTTTCTCAATTTGCAAACATACTGAGGATTTGAGGGATCAATAAAACCTGCAGGTTGATCCATATACACATCTTATTTTAAATCACCATGAAGGAAGGCATTGCTGTTAGATATGTGCCCTAAAACCAATCATATGATGATACTTTACGGACATTTCACATGTTAAACTAATCTAGTTTAATATCAAGGGCAAAGATTATTCTTTTAAGCCATCTCATATAAATGTTATATGCTTAAACGATAAGTCCAAGGAATATGTAATTAGGAGAATGTAATTTAAGGAAGTTAGATTCATGAGACCATTCTCTTTCGTATACATATCCTAAACGTTCCTGATCATAGGATTGCCAATTGGGCATTGACAGTCCGTTAAAATCAGTACATGTTGTGTCTTCTCTCAGGGAGAGTGATTGGTCTCGAGTCATTGGTGTGATTGACACCAAGATAAGCATGTAGGTGCTCAATAGAGAATGAGTCCACTGAACACGATCAACGATGAGTTCTCATACTCATGTCACATGAGAACTCATGGTTGGGATAATGCAAAGTAGTCCTTTGACCTGAGGCATCATAGTTGTCTTGTGATTAGGTCCTTGATCTTTGACTATGTCAAAGTCACTCTGTCAAAGGGTGTCCACGGCATAGTTGGGGTTAAGCCACTTAGCCATGGAGGCGAGTGAATGCGCAACTAGGGATCTCTAACCTTCAAACCGTTTGAGGGAGAATACTCTATGATATGATTAAGAATCTCTGGCCAGAGTATGAATGAGATTTAGGAAATCGTTCCAAATCACATTCAAGGTAATCATATAAGTAAAAGAATCGCATTGGATAGTAAACATGAATAAACTATCAAACCAAACAATGTGGTCAAGAGTATTGTATTAGAGAAATACCGTATTGCATTGTAATCCTAAACTGAATAGGTTCTCCACCTCTTCTGATTAGCTTGGGTAACCATGACATACTGCTAGGTGTCACTCATGGTTTGTGGAAACCCTAAACGTGTATAATCATTAAAGGGAGAATTGAAAGTAAGTTTCAATTCACAATCGATTTGAAAGAGTTCTAATCGCCCACTGCCTCGTTAAAAGGAACCTAATGGATCGTACACCGTGTAAGGTAGAGATTGAAGAAACAACGGAGATGAGTAAGGATAATTAAATGGTTTAATTATTTATGGCAATGATTAATTAATATGTTAATTAATCAAACGAATAAAGTTCGTTAAAGACCTCGGGTTAGTTTTGGGCCTCAAAGCCTAATGGGCTTCGAACGTCAAGTCCATTAACTTAAGTTGTATGACAACTTAATGACTAAATATTCACAAAGGCCCAAACAGCCCAATAACACCCTACGGCCGGCCATATTGATAAAGGAATGGGTTTTGGACTTATTACAAGTTTGCCACTCCAATGAAGGTAGGTATAAATATGACTTTATAGCCTTTTCTTCATTAGGGTTTCTTTTAGAGAAAAGATGAGAACACAATGTCTCTCCCTTTCTCTCTAAGAGGCCGGCCACCTTAGAGGATTTTAGCTAGCAATCTTACTTCCTTTAGATCACTTATCTCTTCTTCAAGTCCATCCTTGGTGTGGAAAAATTAGAGGTTCTCAACTTTGGGAACTTGGAGAATCCTTTCAACCATCCTCATCCAAGAAATCCATGGATCTAAGAAGTAAGGAATGAAGGCCCTCTCCTTGGGTGATTAGCCTTTGCTTATGCAAAATCTCTCAACTCACTTTGTTCTTGAGTTGAGTCTTGGTTCACCTTTCTACTAGGCTTTGAATTTCATGGGTAATGTTTTGTTTTTGAGTGCATACAAGCATGATTCCGCCTTTAATTGTTAATTGCATGTCATAGATGTTGCTCAAAAAAACATGTTTTTCACAAAATTTCCTTGAATTGCTTATATCCAATTGATATAAGAACCAATTGAATTGTACTGCAAGTGATAAAAGAACTCTTATTGTAACCAATTTTGCTACAGGACTAAAAGTATCTTGATAGTTAATACCAACTTGTTAATGAAAGCCATTTGCCAGAAGGCGAGCTTTATATCTGTTTATAGTGCCATATTGTTTCTTTTTAATTCTAAAAACCCATTTACATCCAACAATGTTCTGGGAATCTAAGGCAAAGACTAAAGACCAGGTACCAGTAGATTGCAATGCATTGAATTCTTTTTGCATTGTAAATCTCCAATGAACATACTTAGATGCCTGCAAGTATGTATTAGGAACATATTCAAGATCAATGGGAAGTGGATGTTTGGTTGCTAAGTATGCCTTGGGTTTATATATACCTGCTTTCGATCTTGTGACCATACGATGAGTGTTGACAGCATTAATACTTGGAGCATAAAACAGATGAATTTGTAGTGGAATCACTTCAAACATGATGGTTAGTAAAGGTAGATGTAGAAGAGAAACTGGGAAATCTAATGTGAGAATTGAATGGTAGATTAAGTGCAGGACCATCTGGAGTTGTAGAGATAGGCATAGAAAATTGCAAATCAACTGATGGTGAGTTAATGGAAAAATGGAAACTGATGATAGTTTAATGGACTTGTGAAATGGATAGGTGCCTTCATCAAAGAGACCATGTCTAGATATATACATCTTGCCATTATTTGGATTGAGACATTTGTAGCCCTTGTGTTGTAAACTATGACCAAGAATTACACACTCTTCACTTTTGGGATCCAATTTTGATTGCACATAAGGTTTGAGTCAGGGAAAACAGCTATAACCAAAAACCTTAAGCCTTGAATAGTCATGAGGCCTGTGAAAGAGTAATTCTCATGGAGACTTTGACAACCCAGAAATTGACAACCTGTTAATCAAATATAACGTTGTGGAGAAAACTTCCACCCAATAGAGATAAGGAACCTTGGAGGCAACAAGCAGAGTTCTTGCAGTTTCAACAAGATGCCTGTGTTTTCTCTATGTACAGCCATTTTGTTCAGGCGTATAGGGATAACTTAACTGGTGAAGAATGCCATGAGTTTGGAGAAACGAGTTAAAAACATGAGAAGTAAACTCACCCCCTGAATCCGTACGTAAAGTCTTTATTTTATTACCAAGAGAGTTATATACATAGGACTTGAATACAAACAACAAATGTATGAAAAGCTTCAGACTTAGTTTTTAAGGGAAATAACTAGCTATACTTGATGTAATCATCTACAAAACAGATAAGAAAGAGACCAATATATTCCTGACTAAGAAAACAGATCAGAGAGAGAAGGAGAAAAGTAGAAAAAGATTGGATTTGGATAAAATGTTTCTCATTAATTGATAATGTAATTACACTAGAGTGTATATATATATAGCCCTTGGCTTTGTACAACAATACCCTTAGCTAACTATGACTAATTACATATTGTACCACTACTCATCTCAACTAACACTTTATTGTTAAAACAAACTAACAGTTTTGGATACTGAGGCATTTGCCTCAATAAATAATACCTTGGTTTTGCAGAAGCCAATCATGCGTATAAAACCCTCGTAGTTATTAATGGGCATAATTCCAGGAACAATGGGACAAGTTATTCCAATTTGGCTACAGTCATTCACCAATTTGGGCACAGTCATTCACCAATTCACGGCGCCATCATCAACCCTTCTCTTCGAATAAGCTAGATCACTCTGATATGCTTCTGGAGAGGCGAGCCCATCAGCTGCATGGTGTTTGAGTGGCTCATCTTTAACTACAATTTCTTCATCCTCAAAGGCTCATAATATGGTGATTAAAAAAAATGGTGGAATTCGAATGGAATTGAAAATGAAAACAGAGATGTGGAGAGATCGAGAGAGAGGAGATCAATCCGATTACAAAAGTGGAGGAATTGTTTCTATGTAGATGAGAGATCAAGATTAGGCAAAGAGATTGAGAATGAAGATCGAGAAATAGGGATTAGGTGGAAAGATTGAGAAATGGAGAGAGGATCTGACATGAAAGGGTTTGTCGTTAGGGGTAAAATTGGAAACTTATTTATTGGGCTAGTCTTATTGTGTTGGTTTGATGTTAGGGCTTTGTCTTAACCATTAAATAAACTTATTACCTGGTTTTTTGTTAAGATTCAAAGTTTTAAAGTCATTTTCATTAATTTACTTTAAATTAAATACATTAAGCGTAATTTGCAAAATATCTTCCTTGATACATACTTTTTCTATTGAAACTTTGTCCTAATTTGCAAAAATACAGTAACACACATTATTTTACTTTTATTTTACTTGGGCAAAGTAATGCATATCATATCACTTAGTACTATAGTCTAATGGTATTCCTCTTCATTTGTAAGTGAGAGTTCTTAAATTTGATTATCTCCAAAGACGAATTTGAACTATATTATTGTTAGCCAATTGTGAGGTTAAACAAATTATCTTTTCTTTTAGTGTAGATAATATCGTCTATTCAAAAAAAGAAGTAATGCACATCATTTATTTCATTTTTCAGAATATTTCCAAAAATGGAAGCAGTTATTAATTTTCGTAGCAAAAAGACAACCAAAACGCACCTGAACTTGTCGTACAACCCACTACACTGTAAATTCAGAAAAGAAAACAAAAACATAATATCCCAAAAAATAAGGGAAAAAAAAAAGAAAAAGAAAAATGAAAACACCTGAAAGCAGCAGGAGCACCACCACCTGAAAGCATATTTATACATATAGAAACGTTCACACGTCTGTTTACCGCTTCTGGTTCCTACGTAAGATTGTCCACACTGGTCCTTTCAAACCGCTCGCTTCTCTCTCTCTCTCTCTCTCTCTCTGAGCGTTTGAGCTGGCAAATCCTAATTCGACCGACGTCAATGGTAGTGCTCGGACGCCGATCACACTCAGTTTGCGCATTGTTTAGGTCGTGATCTCCGGCCGATCGTGTCCGGTTAGCGGCGGTCCGATTCCCTACCATGTTCGAAGCATACGTAAGGCTCTTCGTCCCTTCTTCCCGATTTTTATGGTTTACGCCATGAATTTGACTGTATTACCGCTCTGTTTGATCGGTTTAGCTTGTTTAATTGTTGAAATTTGATGAATGCCCTTTGGTTACTGGCTTTGTTATTACTGTATCTATGAATTTTTCTGTTTTTCTGATGTTAGGGAAGGTGTAATGTGTATATCTAAGTGATTATTCATAGAGCTCAGTAATATTGCACTTGAAACTGTTCGCCATGTGAATTTGCCGAACCGGTTTCTTTAGAATGTTTTGTTCCTCTGGTTAAGATAAACCGGTGCGTGCATGTTGAGAATTTCGATGGTTTGTCGTGAGCATTCTAAGTTCCAAGTTTCGAATACTCATAATTTGGCTTTTTATAGTTTGTAGTGACCTAATTGTTCTTCTGGACATTGCACATTTTCTAAAATGAAACATAAAAGCATTAAAAACAAAGCAAAGTTATAATGTCGGATGACATTCAATCCACTTAAACAATGTGAATATCGCCTGCAGCGGTCAATTGATACAGCTATCAGATATACGATTAATTCACCAGACTCAACTAGACCAAGCAAGAAATTCACTGACTGCCTAAGAAGCAATAGTCTTCCAGTTCATATTCAGCAGAAGAAAGGGGTATCTGTGAAATCATTGCCATGGGAAGTCCCAAATCTGACCCTTTCCCATATAAGAAATCAATTCCAACCGCTTTTGTCTCAAAGAATCTGTATTCCAAAGTCTATGGTAGATGAGATGAAAATCTTGTTCATGCATGTAGTTCTTTCTCTATAACAAAGTTATGTTTACCATATGAAAAAGGATTACGTAATATTAACGGACATGCATGTTTATTCATATCTAGCAGCTCTAGATGAAATGATAACGTGTAATATTTTATTGGTAGGTTCTGCATTTGCTTCGAAGATATTTGGGGGAATATGTCCATGGACTCTCAGTTGAAGCTTTAAGAATCAGTGTCTGGCAAGGTTTGTTTATGACTTAAGTGGTCATGTTCTCTGTATTTTCTTGTCCTTCCTACCTAAGTTTTTAAGATTACTAGCTTACCATTATGTTTGTGAAGCTTTTAAGCAACATGCTTAGCGTATTTGCAATATGTACTCAACTGCAGTGTTTGATAATATAATGACTCGCAGATACTCTTATATATCCTCAATTAACAGGTGATGTTGTTCTCAAAGATTTGAAATTGAAGGCAGAGGCCTTAAATTCACTGAAACTTCCAGTCACTGTGAAAGCTGGTTTTATTGGTACCATTACATTAAAGGTATCAAGTGGCTCCAAAACTTCCCCTGGCTGGGTTTTGGTTCTTAATTACTGCTGATAGTAATGTTCACTTTTCTTTTCAATGTTCTTAATTTCCTCTTTCCTTGTAGGTTCCCTGGAAAAGTTTAGGCAAAGAACCTGTCATTGTTCTCATTGACCGTGTATTCATTCTTGCTTATCCACTTACTGATGGCCAGAATCTCAAGGTACGGTGATGTCCGTATAGTGGAAAAACTTATATTTCAATTGCACACTGTTGGAGGTGACTTTTCTTATGTATTAAGATGATCTTGTTTTACATTACTATCATCATTAAATTATTGATTGTTACTAATTTTGTTGTGTAGGAGGACAGGGAAAAACTGTTTGAAGTCAAACTTCAACAGATTGAGGTAAAATGCAAATGTGTCTATGTATGCTCTATCTATTTTTTTTAGGCTGCTAATATGGTTTTTATGGACATCTCTTTCATCCCACTGTAATAGTTCTTTTAGAAGTAAAATGTGTGTTTCTTATAAAAAAACTGGTAAAAGTGGCAAAAAAAAAAATGTGTGTATTGCGTGCAGGAAACAGAGGCAGCAACCCTTGAAGCAATGTCGAAGTCAAAGCTAGGAAGTGTATGATTCTTAATTTTATTACTATTTTACGTTGGGCATCTATTGTTGGTTAAATTTGTTATGCATCCTTAACCCTTTCTGTAGTAGCTCTCCTCTTACATTACATCTTGCTTAATAATTAAAATAGGCTTTTTGCCACGTATTACTTGGATCTGGCTTTTTTCATTTTCCTTACATGAAACACAAAAACATGGCCTTTTTTGGCTCAAGCAATTTTAGTGAGGCCACATAGCTCATAATAGTCTTTTTGCAAAGCCACAAACAAGATCAATCTTGATGGCATGCACTTTTGATTTGTTTTTCGCTTTTCATAACCAAAACATTCGTAAGAGTAATGTTGGTTGGCTGTTTTTGATTGGGATATATATGGAGTTGGGTGATGTTGAAATATATGAAGTAGATATCTGTCATGAAGGCAGTGATGGGGAAGGAAATCAGGTGGTGCTTGCTAGGAAATTCACATATGTTTGACATGATGGATTTGTTAAATATGTTACAAATAAGCATCTAACTAAAAAACTGAAGGCTTTATCCAGGGAAGTTCTTGTAACACTAAAATCAAAGTAGTAATTTGTGCTAACACCCATTGCATACAAACTCGATTCAATTAACACCTCTTCTTTGTCTATTAAGTGAAATAGATGGTGCAATTCATTTCTCATTCTTGGGTACAAAATTTAGCAGTTCAGTTGACAGCTGACTATTTTGCAGCCACCTCCTGGGAATTCATGGCTAGGTTCCCTCATTGCTACTATTATCGGAAATCTGAAGATATCAATTAGCAATGTACATGTTAGATATGAGGATTCAACCAGGTTGGTAACTTCCTCAGCTTCTTTTGAAGTCTGAAATCTTCTATTTGTTTTGTATGTACCCAGTTTATTTCTACTTTTTTGCTCTCCAGACAAATTTTATCAATCTTAGCTTGGAATTTGTTTGGTTCTATTGTTTTGTAGTAATCCAGGACATCCATTTTGTTCGGGTGTTACTTTAGCCAAGCTGGCTGCTGTTACTATGGATGAGCAAGGGAATGAAACATTTGATACCAGTGGTGCACTTGATAAGTTACGGAAGGTTAGCATTGTCTTTTATTCTTTAGGATCCTGGTTTTTGCGAGAATGCTTGTCTGTCAATCACTAATCTGTATAATTTTCTGGACTGCTTTGATTTATGTCAATACTAAGCCATCTAACAAAACAAACAAAGCCACATCATAGGCCAACTGAATAAACCAAAAACCAGTAGTGACACCTTTCCACAAGTAATAGATCAGTCAAGACGAATCACACTATATCAAATATCCTTGAAATGTTTAGACAAGGACGCCCTACTTTGTAGGATAGCTTTGATAATTGTAACAATGTACGTTGCGTTTTGTGATTTTCGTATTTATTTGTATGTTTTATGCTTTTACACATAAATTTGATAATCTTATGTTGGATACAAATAATCTCCTTGTGACAGTCCTTGCAACTTGAGAGGCTTGCTATGTATCATGATTCTGGTAGTGTTCCTTGGAAGATAGATAAGGGATGGGAAGATCTTACTCCTGAGGAATGGATTCAGGTTTGTTCTTATGCTGCAGTATTACTAGCCACTGTACTCTGCTATATTAAAGCATCTACTTTTGGTAACGTTGTCTGGCCTAACCTAATCTATATACTGCCTAATCTGCTTTACTCTTTTCTTTGTATCAATGTGTACTAGATCTTTGAAGATGGTATAAATGAACCTGCTGCTGCTGCGAATCGCAAGTATTTGGTGTCACCTATAAATGGAGTTTTAAAATATCACCGCATTGGAGATCAAGAAAGAAATGATTCAGAGGTTCCGTTTGAGAAGGCTTCCCTCGTGCTGAGTGATGTTTCTTTGACAGTAATTGAGGTGCGTAATGCGTTCCCCTTAAAATGTCTTATATTTTCCCTGTATTATTTTTCATTCGTCCTCTCTCGTGTTCAGCCATTGAGAAGAAAATATTAAGATTTATATTTTTAATTCTTGGTCGGAGTTAAGAAAATGCAATGAAATTTCTTTGGAGGATCTCTTTCACATTGTAGTATCCCCATATTCCTCTCCCTCTCTTCTCCCTCTCTCAATGTTTTCTTCTATTATATAAGTATCGAGTAAAATTGCTTTTCTCAGCTCCCTGAGGAGAGTTGAGGTGTTAGTTTTCTATTTTCGACAACCCAGAAAAATTTGTCTTTTTTCGTACTTTCTTGGTGTGCAGCTGGAGTGCTATAACTCATTACCACTGGTTTTTTTAGGCCCAATATTATGATTGGATAAAACTATTAGAAGTTGTTTCAAGATACAAGACTTATGTTGTTGTTTCCCATCTGAGACCTGTGGTGCCAGTTTCAGAGGGTCCGTATTTGTGGTGGCATTACGCTACTAAAGCATCCCTGCAGCAGAAGAAAATGTGGTAATATATATGTATATGCTACACTCTTACTCTTTTATGGTCTATGGTTGTATATGGCCTCATAGATTGTCTTAATTCAAGGCCTTTTTGTCAGCTTAATTCCTGTTCTTATTTTTAAAATATTCGCTTAAATTTTATAAACAAAAATACTGGAATTTAGTTGAACGTTGTATTTAACTTTTCAAATATTCAGTGAAACTTCTGACCACATGCTTTTGGATGTATATTGCAAATTGGTGATGTACTTTTATGAATTTCCCGTGTTGGTTCTGACTTCACACTTGTTTTCCTGAATCAGTTACCGATTCTCATGGGACCGCATTCGAGATCTTTGTCAGCTTCGTCGCCGTTATATTCAGTTGTACGCCGGTTCACTGCAACACTTGTCAAATGTTAAGAATGCAGAAATTAGAGAAATTGAGAGAGATCTGGATCCTAAAGTAATTCTTTTATGGAGGTAAACCTTTTGACTTCATTACTATTTATTAAAAGTGATTGTAGGGTTTAGGGGATGCATAAATGCCGTACTAAACTTGGCCTTACACCTCACAGTTATTATATCGGATTCAAAGGAACCACAGTTGAATTTTGGTTGGATTTGGATTCTATTATTTATGTGAAGTGTATGGAGTAGCAATTGGAACCCATTTGGTATGTTTCATATGGAATTTACAAAGTGATTAGCTTTCATTCTCTTAAATTAGTTGGAATAAAATGCCAAAGCAATAGGATTATTATGTTTGATTAAACTTGGAATGTAATCTTGGAATTCGTGAGGAATTACTTACATTTGTCGCTTTAAATTAGTTAGACTCGAGAAGGTATTGAATTTTGTCTTCAATTCAGATGTTACCTTTGAATGTCAGTGTAGGTTTCAATGGGGACAGTGCAATTTTGCCTTGCTTTTTTTATGTACTCCAAGGCAAGTGAACCATAGAATGTGCAATTTAAACAACTTTGCTTTCCATGGTGCAAGTATTAAAGACGCACAAGAGGATATCCTGAGGATTTATAAATTTTTAGCATGTCTACATATTTGGGCTATATATTTGCTGGGCTTATAGAGAAGGTGCAAAAGGACTTCAAAGTTGGAAGAAGGCGTTTTTATGCAGAGGTGGTAGTTAACTTTGATTCAAGCTGTGCTGAGAAGTATGCCAATTCATTACATGTCTTTGTTCAAACTTCCTTGTGGGGTGATTGGTCGGCTGGAAAAACTAATGAAAGGGTTTCTTTGGGAAGGGGTAGAGGAAGGAAAGAAAAACCATTTAGTTAAGTGGGAGGTAGTGATCAGAAGTAAGGAGGAAGGGGGTTTAGGTGTGGAGAATTTGAGCAAACGGAATAAAGCTTGACTGACTAAATGGTTGTGGAGAGAATCAAATTCTCTCTGGCACAATGTGATAAGGAGCAAGTGCAGGATGGAGGCTAATGGGTGGGACGCAAGCCCTTCGCTGTGTGGTTCAAGTCGTAGTCCTTGATTAGATATTTCATCT
The DNA here is from genome assembly GCF_042453785.1 of Malus domestica. NCBI lineage: Eukaryota > Viridiplantae > Streptophyta > Magnoliopsida > Rosales > Rosaceae > Malus > Malus domestica. The sequence continues at coordinate 11,064,380 of NC_091673.1, forward strand.
GGTCTTTCTTCTTTCATAGTGTTGCAAGTTTGAGGTGGGCAATGGGGAGAGGGTGAGATTTTGGGAGGATGGTTGCTTGGAGGGTGGACTGTTGAAAGGGCAGTATCCTAGATTATTCTTGTTATCGAGAAAGCATGACCAGAGCATTTCAAGTTTTGTGGATTCTTCTCTTCAGCCATTGAGTTGGAATATTTCAGACGAAAATGAGCTGGAGATAGCAGAGGCGGCTGGGTTATTAGAGAAGGTGGAAGATGTTTGTTTGATTCAATCAAGAGCGGATATTAGAAGGTGGAAACTAGACGGGTCAGGATTGGTCACTTGCAAATCCTATGGCTCCTTGTGCAACATTTTCCACCCAATTCTCAGATTTGTAAAAAAGCTCCTCCAAAAGTCAAAGTTCTTACGTTGTTAGTGGCTATTGGGAAGGTCAACACCTATGATCAAGTTAAAAAGCGAAGGCCTTTTATTTGCATTTCTCCTCAGTGGTGCAGTTTGTGTAAATCAGAGGAGGAGAGTGTTAATCATATTTTCCTCCACTGTTCTTACTTGATACAGCTGTGGTGGAAATTGTTCAAGGAAGTTAGAGCTAGTTGGGTTATTCCAAAGGGATGTTTTGAGCTTCTAAGCCCCAAGTTCGAGGCTTTAGGAAAGGAGAGGAAAGCTAAAGCTTTGCGGGGCTGTTTGGTGTTGGCAGTTTTTTGGAACATTTGGTTGGAGGGTAATAGAAGAATTTTTTTAGGATTATAAGGGAGTAGAAGTAGAGGAACAATGGGGTAGAGTTAGATACTGGGCAGCCCTTTGGGCATCAGTTTTGGATGAGTTCAGGGATTATTCCCTTTCTTATATAGTGATGGATGTGTTAGCAGCTGTAAAATGAAGTTGGTTCAGCTTAGTTACAAGTAAAGTAGTCCTACTTGAAGGGTCTTAGCTAGTTTTTCTAGTTGGTGGATTTCTTATCCACTTGTTGTAATTCCTACATTGTGTTAATAGAATTCTATCATTTCTTCTAAAAAAAAATTCTGGGTTTATTTGCTGAAGGGACTGCTTACCCTGTTCCTGTAACATTTGTATGTTAATAAATACTGTAAAGAAACATTCAATATATGATATTGTACTCATTGGATGTTGGGAATGTATCATGTAGGTTACTTGCACATGCAAAGGTAGAATCTGTTAAAACCAAGGAAGCAGCTGAACAGAGGTCATTCCAGAATCAAAGCTGGTTTTCATTTATGTGGTTAGTCAGGACTCCGAACTGCTCCATTACGATCTCTGTGTTCTATGATTGTTTCTGGGTCACGGCTGTGCTTAAATTATTTTGACCTTTATATTTGTGAAAGCTCTGCATGTAGCTTTATCCACGTACACCTCTCATTTTGTGTAGTGCCACTTTTTTTTTTCCCTCAGGCGTACACCTGCTGAAGATTCTGCCATTGTAGATGATTCCGAGGGATCACAGTTAGCAGAAGAAAGACTGACTAAAGAGGAATGGCAGGCAATCCATAAGTTGCTGAGTTATCAGCCAGAAGAAGCACATTCAGGAAAAGGCATGCAGAATATGATCCGGTTTTTGGTAACTGTGTCTGTTGATCAAGCAGCTGCTAGGATCATTGATATAAATCAAACGGAAGTTGTGTGTTGTAGATTTGAGCAACTTCAAATCTCAACCAAGTTTAAAAATCGAAGTACCTACTGTGATGTGTCCTTAAAATTCTATGGTTTATCTGCGCCTGAAGGCTCGCTTGCCCAGGTTTGTTTCCATATAAATGTCAGAATTTGATTTAGCAGTAACAGGTTTTAAGTTGGTGACGGGAGAATGTTAGTGTGAATCGTAACTGTTTTGATGTGAATATTTTCTAAATTTAGTTAATTTCTTTATTTTGAAGTGGTTTTAATTTTTTTTTAACAGCACTTAATCTCCCTCCTCTCCTTTTCTTACATGTGAATTTCTGATATTAATCTGACACGGAATCAATATGATGCTATGTTGCGCCATTGCCTCTTGTTTTTAAGTTACTCATCTTTTCTTCCTGCCCTTTTTTCTTTTGGCAGAGTGTCTGTAGCCAGCAGAAGGTGAATGCACTAGCTGCTAGCTTTGTACACTGTCCAGTTGGAGAGAATGTTGACTGGAGGCTGTCGGCTACAATTTCTCCCTGCCACGTCACGGTGATTGTCCAATCTTTGAATACACACACACACACACACACACACACACACACATATATATATATATATAGAGAGAGAGAGAGAGAGAGAGAGAGAGAGAGAGATCCCCAATCTTTTGTTTGATTTCTGTATTTTGGTCGGTCTTCTTGACCAACGTCCTTGTTTTTCTTCTCCTCTCTTAATACAATCGTCTCTTTATTAAAAAAGAAGAAGAAAAAGAATAGAAGAGAGAAGGAGAGAGAGTGAAACCTAGTTCACATTACTATCATCTTGAAATGGTTACATGCATGGATCCTTAAGGCTCAGTTTTGATTGTCTTTGTGTTCTTTGTCTCTTCTTTTGTTCACCTTCCTTATGACATGGAGCTTCCTGAATCTTTTCTCGTTGCAGGTTTTGATGGAAAGCTTTCATCGATTTTTAGAATTTGTGAAAAGGAGTAATGCAGTTAGTCCTACTGTCACATTGGAAACTGCAACTGCTTTGCAGGTAATGATGTCATCATTGTTAGTATTTTTTAATGTGATGTGTTTAATACGACATTATACTTGTTCACTAATCTTTTATCATTCATTTTTAAGAGCAGATGAAAATTGAGCAAGTGACTCGTAGAGCACAGGAGCAATTTCAAATGGTATTAGAAGAACAAAGCAGGTTAGTATGCTTTATGTATACTGAATACTGATCCTGTTTCAGGTTTTCTATTTCTATTTTTTTAATACTCTGTATAGAGCAAAGCAACTGAGTAATTTTTTTACATTGCTCTTATGTTTACTGATCCTGTTTCAGGTTTGCTCTTGATATCGACTTAGACGCTCCAAAAGTAAGGGTTCCTATCAGAACTTGTGGCTCTTCCAAATGTGATAGCCATTTTCTTTTGGATTTTGGTCATTTCACGCTGCACACCAAGGTATGCCTTTTTTTCTAATGACCTTTCCAAATTGTGCCTGATTGATTTGCATTACCTGAAATGATATATTAATCATTGCAGGATAGTCAGCATGGTGAACAGAGGCAGAACTTATATTCTCGGTTTTTTATAACTGGAAGAGATATTGCTGCCTTTTTTGTGGATTGCGGTTCTGACTGCCAAAGTTGCACTTTGGATGTACCAGATTATGATTATCACCCGCTTTTATCTCCTACCCCTGACAATGTTGAGAATTGCTATTCTCTGATAGATAGGTGTGGAATGGCTGTACTTGTTGATCAGGTAATTTGCCACATTCCTCTCCTGCTTGTTAATTTTTATATTATTTGGTGTACAAGTTTTACTCTGGTTCATTTTGATTAGATATGTTGCTTATCATTTCATACCTATGCATCTTTGAATTGCAGATCATAGTGCCCCATCCAAGTTACCCGTCAATGCGCATCTCAATTCAAGTGCCAAACCTTGGGATTCACTTTTCACCATCGAGATTCCAGAGGCTCATGAAATTGTTAAACATATTCTGTGGTACATTGGAAACTTGCAATGCCAGTCAGCCTGCTCTTGATGATTTTCAAGCAGAAACTCCATGGAGTTTGTCAGATCTTTCTACAGAAGCTAGAATTTTAGCATGGAGGGTATGTCGTCATTCAATTGAGCAAGTTGTTAGTTTTATTTGTATTTCAGCGTCTGATGTTATTTTCCCCTCTATTTTTCCGATTCAGGGGATTGGCAATTCTGTGGCTACCTGGCAACTATGTTATCTTGTGTTGTCTGGAATAAATCTTTATGTGCTGGAATCTGAAAAGTCACAGAGTCACCAGCGACACACAAGGTTGCTTCTCTCTTTCTTTCTAGGTGAATTTTAGTACGGAGAGAGTATACATTAGAAATACCAGAAAGTTACTGCCAAAATTTCACTGAACCATTACAAGATCTTGCTAGATGGTAATAAAAAAGGAAAATGAGACTACTAATAATTGGATCATATTCCTGCATTTCTGCTTGCTGTTGCGGATAACAGAATGTAACGAATTTCTTGCAACTGAGAAACGAAGGACAAGATGATCCATAGTCCCAGCACTATCTTTCCACAACCCAATCAACCTTCCAAATGCTGGAGCAGGGGAAAGAAATAGGCATGCACCCCTTAAAACCTTGTAATGAGGTGTAACATTAATAATATTCCTGTGGCCAGGGAGATACTACAACTTGTCATCATCCGTTATCCTTATCCTTACAGAGTATAGGTAATCCAAAAATGTATAAATTGGCTATAGCTCCTAGTCGTGGGACAACATATTAAAGGTTGGAGCCCAGTGAAATCCTCCGTTTGACTGAGTAGAGTACCAAATCATATAATCGGCAACAAGATAAAGCTATGGAGGAGATCCTTCAAGGCGTATTGTCCCATTGATTATGCCAAAGCTAAATCTGCACCCTTCACCCTCGTTAGTGCCATACCATGGGAAGAGGTCCACCTGGACTTCTTCCCAATTCTCTTACCAACTCTATATGGCTCCATCACCCCATTTGCATGCTACTAACCCCATCCAAGAGCATGTACTGCACTAATAGCTTTTCTTACTCTGCCCTACAATTTGGTGTCTTTTTTGAGCAATAGAAATGTTTTGGTTGTGCATTTCTTGCTTTTATCTCCTGCAATCAAATGTTTTATGCTACTAACTGAAAATTTCTAAATTTGGATGGTACAGCATGGCTGGTCGACAAGTATATGAGGTTCCCCCAGCAAACATTGGTGGTTCACTGTTTTGTGTCGCTGTAAGTTACAGGGGAATGGACAATCAAAAGGTATGTCAAATTTGTTGGAAATGATAGTTTACTGTATGAAGGACAAACAGTGGAATTGAATATTCATGTCCGTGCTTTCGACTTGACATCTGAATTATTGGATCGTGGAAGAATCATAGTCATGCTTATGTTTATTTTGTTCAAGCCTTGCTTGAAGCTGGGCATATCTTTCCTTATTCAAATCATACATGTTATAGATTTCTATTTCTTTCCAGACTTTGGAGTCTCCTACTACCTTGATTATAGAGTTTCGGGCTGAGCATGAGAAGGACATTTGGTTGAAAGGGCTTATACAAGCTACATATCAAGCTTCTGTATGATATAAGATCCATCTCTTAACTTAAAACTCCTATTTCTTATCTTCTTGGTGATATCTAAAATTTGTATTTATTTTGCCTATAGGCTCCTCCATCAGTTAATGTATTGGGAGAAACAAGCGATCCCGTTACTGACTATGGTGAAACCCAGACTATGAATTCAAAAACAGCTGACCTTGTTATTAATGGGGCACTGGTGGAGACAAAGATATTCATATATGGAAAGGTTGGTTTTTCTTTTGGTTTATTCATCATGTCAAAGTATCTACAGAGTCCTGCTTCCCATCATTTGTGGTTATTTTGGGGAATGATTAGCCACCTGTGGGGCTTACTACTTATATGAAGAAACAAATGGAAAAAACTTACAAGGCTACTGAATAACCAAATCTGACAGTGTTCTTTTCCTACTATATTGTGTAGACTGGTGATAAAGTTGATGAAGAACGTTGCGAGACTCTTATTCTTGAGGTTCTTGCCAATGGTGGAAAGGTTTGTTGCTAGTTTATACTTCATTTATGATTTTATTAAGGGTGACTCTGGAATTATATGAGATTTTTAAAGTAAAAAGTCAAACGCAATTTTTGACCCTGTTCAACTTTGTTATTGTATTTGTGCCTTTGATCTGACTTGGGTATTTACCCTATATTACTTGAATTGATAGGGAGAGTAGCATCAGAACTTTGGCTACTGGCGGGGAAGATGTTTCCATGTTTGGAACATAATTCATATTTCATTGTTCTTTGTCCATCAGATTTGATATTGTTGATATTTCTGTTTTAGATTTCTTGGGGTTGTGGTATATTGGAATGGAACATACTGTAACAAGCGTTCTTCTACTTTACCCTCTAGTTTGTTTTTTTTCCCACTATCTTCTTGTATCATGTTCAAGGGTTCTTAGCTCGTTGTCATGCATAAGTGTTTTGGTATTAATTACTATGCCATTTTGTTTTACAGTTGCACATGATTCGCTGGGAAGGCGACCTGACACTTAAGATGAAACTGCACTCTTTAAAAATCAAAGATGAGCTTCAAGTTCGTCTATCAACAACCCCCCAGTATTTAGCTTGCTCCGTGCTAAACATCGACGATCTAGTTTCTTCTCCTGGCATAGTTGATCCACACATGAAAGAAATGTCTGCTTTGCTTCATGAGGATGATGATACTTTTACAGATGCTTTGCCAGATTTTATGTCTATCTCAGATACAGGCTTAGGTTCACAAATAATGGATATGGATACATGTGCAACCACTGAGGATGTCAATGATGATACTGGATTTGCAACTCCACAGGCCATAATTCATGAAAAAAAATTGGTTAAGGAAAAGGTCATTTCTGGTGAGATATTTTATGAGGCGGATGGCGGTGATAATTCAAATTTTGTTTCTGTTACCTTCTTGACTCGGAGTCCTAGCTCGCCTGATTATGATGGTATTGATACGCAGGTACTACTGACATGAGCAGTCGACTCGGCTTTAGTTAGAGTTCTGGATCTTTGTTAGATTGGTTTTATTTGCAATGCAAAACTAAATTAATTAGTGTATCTTACAAATAGAAAAATCTTTATCTCCACTGCTAATGCTTTGTCCTGAATATTTTTTTCAGATGAATCTCCGCATGTCAAAATTGGAGTTCTTTTGCAACAGACCCACTCTTGTTGCTTTGATTGATTTTGGCCTGGATTTAAGCTGTGTGTATGACGTGGAAGGTAGCGCAGACATGACTAAGGTTCCAGATGATAAACCTTTGATGAACAAAGAAAAGAATGACGAAAGTGTCAAAGGGTTGCTGGGTTATGGTAAAGGTCGTGTAGTATTTTATTTAAACATGAATGTTGACAATGTGACTGTGTTTCTTAACAAAGAGGATGGCTCTTCATTTGCAATGTTTGTGCAAGAAAGTTTCCTGCTGGATCTTAAGGTGATGGGAATGTTGTGATTTACGATTATTTCGATGTGTTGGTTGAAATTTACTACTGTGTGTAGTTTCAGACTTGATATTTTCGGTCTCAAATAACTGTATTACTGACTTGAGTTGTTTGTTTGTTAAGGTCCACCCAAGTTCTCTTTCCATTGAAGGTACCCTAGGAAATTTTAGACTCCATGATATGTCTCTTGGAACAGATCACTGTTGGGCTTGGCTTTGTGATATACGTAATCCAGGTGTTGAATCCCTTATCAAGGTACAAATAGAATCAATTATCAGCTATTGCATTGCAGACATAATTTGTTTTTACTGTGATATTTCTTTCGTTATGAGAATTTTGTCTTTCTATTTGTTTTGCAGTTCAAATTTAACTCCTATAGTGCTGAAGATGATGACTATGAAGGATATGATTACAGTTTGTGTGGCCGACTTTCTGCTGTCCGCATCATTTTTCTCTATAGGTTTGTTCAGGAGGTATGTTGGGCATTGCTCTCAATCATTTGAATACAACTTTCACAGGGATGTGTTATTGCGTGTAACATAAATGCTTGGACATGCTAATGCAGATAACAGAATACTTTATGGAACTTGCCACCCCACATACCGAAGAGGCAATAAAACTTGTTGACAAAGTTGGAGGCTTTGAGTGGCTAATTCAGAAATATGAGATTGATGGAGCTACAGCGTTGAAGCTGGACCTGTCACTTGATACTCCAATAATCATTGTTCCCAGGAATTCAACAAGCAAAGAGTGCGTGAATTTGGATTCTTTTTTTACTAATCGCATATTTGGGTTACGCATATTTGGGTTAATTAAATAGTTGGGTTGCTTTTGAATGAAGAAGCACCCTAAATAGAAGCAGGAAGAGAAAAAGACAACTTCAAAATTTTGTCTCTTTATGTCTGGATCTTGTATTTTCAAAGTTAAATACGTTTGTTATATCAGTATTTACGGTTGACATTTGTCTCTATATTTTATGTAATTGCAGTTTCATTCAACTTGATCTGGGCCAGCTAAAAGTCACAAATGAGTTTAGTTGGTATGGTTCCCCTGAGAAAGATCCTTCAGCTGTCCATATTGATGTCCTTCATGCTGAGGTAGGTGATTTTTATATCTTTTTATTGGACGTGATGATTGAAATTACTGAACTAATTTAATACCCTGACATAAAATTTCAGATCCTGGGGATCAGCATGTCTGTAGGAATTGATGGTTGCTTAGGCAAATCAATGATACGAGAAGGCAAAGGACTTGATGTTTACGTGAGGAGAAGTTTGAGGGATGTCTTCAAAAAAGTTCCAACATTTGCTCTTGAAGTGAAGGTAATATTGTGGGTGAAATGTTAAATTTTATTGAATTTTTTTTTTATAACATTGGGGCAGATAACACACCTTTAGTAGGCATTACGATGGGGGGCTGTTTAACTTACTGTTGTTGATATTTGCATAGTTGATAGTTGATACACGTAGTGGTCGATCTTCTGATTGAGTTCATCCTGCATTGATTGGTAGTGATACATGTACAACATGAAATTAAGTGCATGGGGTCATAATATTGTTTCAAATGGTGAACATACTTAGGAATTGCTGAGCATTTTGGACCAATCCTTTACTTTTTTGGTAGTCAATATATGGTGATCTAACTTATTCATCCTCCATTTGCTCCATTGTTGTGATCACGTGTTTTTAACTTTATATGATATATCCCTGCATATATGTTTCTATAGAGGGAGCTTCAATCGAAGGATGCCTCACCAATGATCCAAACCGTCTTATTTAGGTCTTCTCTCATATATCACCATTGCAAAATATCACTCAAATCTGAAACCATTTACCACTTAATTAAATGGTTGTCGTTTAATGTTTCCTTGAAATAACATATTCTTCTATTTTCTACTCCACATATTGCCAATTGGTTTTTTTCTGTCATCATGCAGACTGTCATATTTCTCTGCTGATTCCTACCCTTTGATTGTCTTGTACCAGGTTGGCTTATTGCACGGTGTCATGTCTGACAAAGAATATAAAGTCATTCTGGACTGTGCATGCATGAACTTATGCGAAGAGCCAAAGCTTCCCCCTAGTTTCCGTGGTGGTAAATCTGGTTCGATGGATACAATGAGACTGCTGGCTGATAAGGTCAACATGAACAGTCAACTCCTACTATCAAAAACTGTTACCATAGTGGCAGTTGTAATTGATAATGCCCTATTGGAATTGTATAACGGCATTCATGCTGAGTCTCCTTTTGCTCAAATTGCTGTGAGTACTTGCATCAATCACATTTAAGTAGCGTTTATTTTGAATTGTGTGTACTTAGGTCCTGTTTTAGCTCTCTGAGATTTCAACTTTCATTTTGGTCTTAAGATTTCGAACAGAGTTGTTTGTTGTTTTCTGGCATTGTATGTCTGTTCTGATTGTGTACTTGTTCTCAGAAAAAATAAAAACAGAATCTTATGTAATTTGTTTCTCTGTTTAACAGATCGAAGGTCTTTGGGTAATGTATCGGATGACTTCATTGTCAGAGACAGATCTCTACATAACCATTCCAAAATTTTCTGTTGTTGACATTCGCCCCAATACAAAACCTGAAATGCGCCTAATGCTTGGATCATCCGCTGATGATTCCAAACAAGTTTCTTCTGGAAGTTTGCCCCTTTCCTTAAATAAGGGGAGCTTTAGAAAAACAGACTCTGATGCTGGATTTTCTCATGTGGATTTACCAATATCAACAATGTTCTTGATGGACTATAGATGGCGCAAATCTTCCCAATCATTTGTGGTTAGGGTTCAGCAACCTCGAGTTCTTGTTGTAGCTGATTTCCTTCTGGCTGTGGGTGAGTTTTTTGTGCCTGCATTGCGAACTATAACTGGTAGAGAGGAAGTGATGGATCCTACAAATGATCTTATTGGTAAAAGCTGTAGCATAGTATTCTCTGGACCTATTTACAAACAGATAGAAGATGTGGTGCACTTGTCTCCAAGTAGACAGTTAGTGGCAGATTGTTTGCACATTGATGAATACATATATGATGGATGTGGAAAGACCATCCATTTGAGTGAGGAAACGGACACAAAATATCTTCATTCAACTAGGCCTCATCCCATTATTATAATTGGGTGTGGAAAGAAGTTGCGATTTATGAATGTCAAAATTGAGGTACAGATCCATCCTTTCATCTGCGACAATAGTTATGTTCTTTTTCAATTGTTTTTAATGCAGCATCAGAACATGCCTAAAATTTCAGTACTATTTAGAAGGTCTGCAATGGGTTTGGGGAAAATGTTTTCCAATAAATATCACGAAGCATAGGTATAGGATTCAGAAACCAGAAAAACGACTATAGAGGTACAAAGACCATTTCAGTGCAGACAGTAAAAGATAGAAAAAAAGTATCAAATTTTTTTATGTGACCATATGTGTTGTTTTGTTTTACTTATTTTATGTTTAGTTTGTTTTTCTCATCCCTCAGTAATTGGCATGTGTTCCAAGTCCAACTATTGATTGACGCTTTCCCGTTAATACATCAGAATGGTTCTATTTTAAGGAAGTACACACATTTGAGTAATGATAGCAGCTACTCGCTATCTTTTGAGGATGGTGTGGACATCACGTTGCTGGACAGTTACTCATCTGATGAGGACAAGAAGAGTCTAGAAGACACTCATAAATCATCAGACACCTCAAATATTTCTTCGGATTCTGAAAGTGATCCAAATGTGATCCCTAGTTTCAGTTTTGAAGCACAGGTAAGTAAGTCATTATTAACATAAATGTTTCGCAAAGTAATTCATGGCATAGCGCTTTACATTGAAATTTACAAACTGATTGAAACCATTGGTAGATTATTTTGTGGTAATCTGATTGTATGCTATACAGTGCTTCCATAAGTTACTACTTAAGTGCTTATTAGTTATACTGGGATCAATATCTCTAGCATATCATTTTTTTTAGCTTATATTATGCCGATAACCTTTTGTGCAGTTAGTTGGTTTTGATGTTCTGTTCATTTTTGGATTACTTATTTTGGCTTTTAGGTAGTTTCTCCTGAGTTTACCTTCTATGATTCTTCAAAGTCTTGTCTGGATGATTCATATGGTGAAAAGCTTCTCCGTGCAAAGTTGGATTTTAGCTTCATGTAAGAGTTTTCATATTTGTTTTTCCCATACTTTTACACTGTTTTTCAGGTAAAAGGTAGGGCGTAATAGAAGTTACTCTGAAAGCTTGCTTACTTGAAATTTAACACTTATTATACTCCTAAATGTATTACGTAAAAAATATTTGCACTAACTGAGCTAAATAACCTGTTAATACAGGTATGCATCCAAAGAAAATGATACCTGGGTTCGAGCCCTGGTGAAAGATCTTACAGTTGAGGCTGGTTCTGGTCTTATTGTTCTTGATCCAGTGGATATATCAGGGGGTTACACTTCTGTGAAGGACAAAACAAATATGTCTTTGTTATCAACTGATGTTTGCTTCCATCTTTCACTGAGTGTTGTTTCTCTTATACTTAATTTGCAAACCCAGGCAACATCAGCATTGCAATTCGGAAATTCTATGCCACTGGCTGGATGTACCAATTTTGATCGAATTTGGGTGTCCCCGAAAGGTATTTTCTCATACTCTCCGGTGAAGTTTAATATCTTAATTGCTCCATTTCTTTTCATCAGAATGGCTTTCATGTGAGTCATCAAAGACTTAACATTGTTGTGTATTTATGCAGAAAATGGTTCCTGTTACAACCTTACCTTTTGGAGGCCTCGAGCACCTTCAAATTATGTTATACTGGGAGATTGTGTGACATCAAGGTAGAATTGAATGGAATGTTTTTCAGAGAACACAATATTTTCTTAATGAAATGGAAATTACATTCTCTAGACTGCAGTCCACATAGACGGAGATGAAACTAAAGGGTCCTATTTTACAAGAAGAGTCATCAGACAATTTGGCCCCATGCTGCATATCCTTATGTGTTTTATAAATATAATTTATGCAGATGAGTTTACAAGTAATAATAAATTAAAAAGGAAGGCAATGTAAATATCATAACTATGAGTTAATAAATATCATAACTATGAGTTAATCTGGTGATGTTGTTTGTATGTGTCATGGTTCCGAGTGTAAAGGTGGACTTCTTTTCCATCTCATGTACTTTTTGAGCTTATACACTCAAATATTGAGAAGAAGAAAAAATCTGTTCGTTGTACGTTGCCATTAGGTAGAAACTTCCCAGGCATGTGCTAATGCTCCTTTATCATTTGAAATTAGTAATCTTGGTGAGTTTTATTAAAGCTTGTTTAACCTGCATAAATTTTATTGTATCAAAGCAATTTACATGTGCCCGTGCCTATGTAATCATGATTTGTATTATTTTCATCCAGTTGTCCGGAAGTAAAAGGAACATAAAGTAGATGACGTAATTAATAATATATGGATGGTTTGGGTACAGCTCACTGTATTTCGTTTATTTTCTTGATTGTTGATCTATTTGGGGAAGATACTCACCTTGTTTGTTCAAGCTGTTCTGTTTTTGTGATAGTGTGTTTCGATGCTATACTTAGTTATTTTTGGTTTCTTGTGATGTCATCAGGCCAGTTCCTCCTTCACAGGCAGTAATGGCAGTGAGTAATGCATATGGGCGTGTGCGTCAACCAATTGGTTTTAATCTCATAGGCTTGTTCTCTACTATTCAAGGATTTGGTGGGGGGGATTCTGATGTTGGTAGTGATTGTTCTCTTTGGATGCCCGTAGCACCACCCGGATACATAGCATTGGGTTGTCTAGCAAATATAGGGAAAGAGCAGCCACCTAATCATATAGTTTATTGCCTACGTTCTGATCTTGTTACTTCAACAACATATTCAGAATGCTTATTTTCTTCTCCATCAAATCCTCATTTTGCATCTGGATTTAGCATCTGGCGCGTAGAGAATGTTCTTGGATCATTTCATGCCCATTCTTCTACCGAATGCCCTTCTGAAGACAATTGTTGTAACCTCAATCATCTTCTTCTTTGGAATTGGAATCGGCAACAATCTGGTCCTACAGAATCTGCCTCAAATTTGGCTGTTGACAATAAGTATGCAAGTCACCAAACCAGAAACCAGACTGGAAATTCTTCTCGATGGGATATAGTCAGATCAATTTCAAAGGCAAATAATTGTTTTATGTCGACCCCCAACTTTGAGAGAATCTGGTGGGACAAGGGTAGTGACCTCCGCCAACCAGTCTCAATATGGCGGCCCATCGCGCGTTGTGGCTATGCTATATTGGGTGATTGCATAACCGAAGGGTTGGAAATTTTATCTTTGTGTGTTCTTTATCAGGTTTTAGTCAGTTGAATTTTTATTGTTATTGTGATTTTTGCTAACCAACATGTGTTCTTTCCTTCTTTCAGCTTAGAACCTCCAGCTGTGGGCATAATTTTTAAGGCTGATGATCCTGAAGTATCTGCGAAACCTGTACAATTTACTAAAGTTGCCCACATTGTAGGGAAAGGTTTCGATGAAGTATTCTTTTGGTACCCACTTGCTCCGCCTGGTTATGCATCTCTTGGATGCATAGTCTCCAGGACGGGTGAAGCCCCATGTGTTGATATAATTTGTTGCCCTAGGATAGATTTTGTTAACCAAGCTAATATTCTTGAGGCGCCAATTTCAAGATCTTTGACTTCAAAGGGATCTCAGTGCTGGAGCGTTTGGAGAGTTGAAAATCAGGTTGGGTTTCTTTCTTTCTTTATTCTGTTTATTTAATTTTGTGTGGAGGTAGTGTGGGGCTGGGGAGGGGATTGGAGACATAAACTAAAGATCTAAGCTAAAGATAACTGGTGGCCACAGCCTATACGAGAAATTAAGTTACATTCAGCTCAAAACTTGCACCTAATCATGTAAGAAGTACAGAAACAGAAAACTTCCTCTGTAAGTTTTCAATTGTATTAACTGAACAATCAATTACACATGTATGGATGTATATAGCCTTTTGGCTATTTACATTAATACCCTTTAACTGCTTTAACTAATCACTTAACTACCTTGACTAATCACAGCTATTAACAAACTAATTACATTTAGTTATAACAAACTATTTTACAGTAGCTGTAATGGATGACTTGTCATTCTCCCTAATACACCCCCTCAAGCTAAAAGGGGAATCATAGTTGATTCCAATGGGAAGCTTGGAACGCAGATAAGCAAATCTGCTTTTAGACAGAGACTTGGTGTGAAGGTCAGCCAATTGATCTTCGCTGCAAACAAACTGCACTTTAATGAGTTTTGCCAGGACCAATTCTCAAATGTAGTGATAAGCAATCTCAACATGCTTAATTCGAGCATGAAAGATAGGATTAGATGCTAATGAGATTGCTGAGATGTTGTCACACCATAATGTAGGCTGTGTAGTCAATGGAAAATGAAGATCACGAAGGATTTTGCACACCCAAGTGATTTCTGCAGCATTGTGAGCTAAGGACCGATATTCAGCTTCTGTAGATGAATGTGCAATAGTGCTTTGTTTCTTGGCACTCCAGCTGATGAGATTAGGTCCAAGGAACACACAATATCCACTAGTGGAACGCCTATCAAAGGTGCAGCCGGCCCAATCAGCATCAGAGTATGCTGAGAGATGAACGGAGCCCTTTGTGAACCATAAACCATGCGAAATAGAACCTTTAAGGAATCTAAGAACTCGTTTGGCTGCTTGAAGATGTTGTTCCCTTGGAGCATGCATAAATTGACATATCTGGTTGACAGCAAATGCAAGGTCCGGTCGAGTCCAAGTAAGATATTGTAATCCACCAACTATAGAACGATATTCAGTGGGATTTGAGAAGAGTGGCCCATTGTGATCCAGTTTCTTGGACCTAAGAGGTGTGCAGCAAGGTTTTGCACCTTCCATATTGGTTTTCTTGAGAAGATCAACCAAATACGTAGTTTGATGAAGGAAAATCCCTTTGGATGATCTGTGCACTTCTAAGCCCAAGAAATAATGTAAAGAACCAAGATCCTTCACTAGAAATCTAGCACTAAGTTGTTGAATGAATTGTTGACAGAGTTGAGAGTTGGGGCCAGTAACAAGGATATCATCAACATAAACGAGAACAATAACCAATTGAGGACCATTGAGAACAAACAAAGAAGCATCAGATGAAGATTGTTTGAACCCAAGTTGTTGAAGAACTTGAAACAATTTATCAAACCAAGCCCGAGGAGCTTGTTTGAGACCATACAGAGATTTCCTTAATTTGCAAACATAACTGGGAGAAAGAGGATCAATGAAGCCTGGAGGTTGTTGCATGTAAACATCTTCCTTTAAATCTCCATGAAGGAAGGCATTGCTGATGTCTAATTGGTTTAAAAACCAATTATATTGAACAGCAAGTGTAAGAAGAATCCGAATTGTGACCGGTTTAGCAACTGGACTAAAGGTTTCTTGAAAATCAACACCTTCTTGTTGATGAAAGCCCTTTGCCACAAGGCGAGCTTTAAAAAGTCCACTGCCCTAAATTCTTGGTCACCAAAGTTCTTCAAGAACCTAAATATTTATTCTAGCTCCAAAAAGTCCACTGCCCTGCCTTGTCATCGAATATCTTGTTATTTATATCTAAAAATAATTACAACAACAACAACAAAGCCTTTTCCCACTAAGTGGGGTCGGCTATATGAATCCTAGAACGCCATTGCGCTCGGTTATGTGTCATGTCCTCTGTTAGATCCAAGTACTCTTAAGTCTTTTCTTAGAGTCTTCCAAAGTTTTCCTAGGTCTTCCTCTACCCCTTCGGCCCTGGACCTCTGTCCCATAGTCGCATCTTCTAACTAGAGCGTCAGTAGGCCTTCTTTGCACATGTCCAAAACACCGTAACCGATTTTCTCTCATCTTTCCTTCAATTTCGGCTACTCTTACTTTACCTTGGATATCCTCATTCCTAATCTTATCCTTTCTCGTGTGCCCACACATCCAACGAAGCATCCTCATCTCCGCTGCACCTATTTTATGTACGTGTTAATGCTTCACCGCCCAACATTCTGTGCCATACAGCATCGCCGGCCTTATTGTCGTCCTATAAAATTTTCCCTTGAGCTTTAGTGGTATACGACGATCACACAACACATCGGATGCACTCTTCCACTTCATCCATCCAGCTTGTATTTTATGGTTGAGGTCTCCATCTAATTCTCCGTTCTTTTGCAAGATAGATCCTAGGTAGCGAAAACGGTCGCTCTTTGGTACTTCCTGATCTTCGATCCTCACCCCTAACTCATTTGGGCCTCCATTTGCACTGAACTTGCATCCATATATTCTATCTTTGATCGGCTTAGGCGAAGACTTTTAGATTCCAACACTTCTCTCCAAAGGTTAAGCTTCGCATTTACCCCTTCCTGAGTTTCATCTATCAACACTATATCGTCTGCGAAAAGTATACACCAAGGAATATCATCTTGAATATGTCCCGTTAACTCATCCATTACCAATGCAAAAAGGTAAGGACTTAAGGATGAGCTTTGATGTAACCCTACAACTATGGGGAAGCTTTCGGTTTGTCCTTCATGAGTTCTTACAGCAGTCTTTGCTCCATCATACATATCATTTATAGCTTGGATATATGCTACTCGTACTCCTTTCTTCTCTAACATCCTCCAAAGAATGTCTCTTGTGACCCTATCATACGCTTTTTCCAAATCTATAAAGACCGTGTGTAAATCCTTTTTCTATCTCTATATCTTTCCATCAATCTTCGTAAGAGATAGATTGCCTCCATGGTTGAGCGTCCTGGCATAAACCCGAATTGGTTGTCCGAAACCCATGTCTCTTGCCTCAATCTATGCTCAATGACTCTCTCCCAGAGCTTCATTGTATGACTGATTAGCTTAATACCCTTATAGTTCATGCAATTTTGTACATCACCCTTATTCTTGTAGATAGGCACCAAAGTGCTCTTTTGCCACTCATTTGGCATCTTCTTCGTTTTCACAATCCTATTGAAAAGGTCTGTGAGCCATGTTATACCCGTCTCTCCCAAGACTTTCCACACTTTGATCGGTATATCATCTGGGCCCATTGCTTTTCTATGCTTCATCTTTTTCAAAGCTACAACCACTTCTTCCTTCCTGATTCGGCGGTAAAAGGAGTAGTTTATACACTCTTCTGAGTTACTCTACTCCCCCAAAGAATTACTCCTTTCATGTCCTTCATTGAAAAGATTATGAAAATAAAATTTAAAAATTTTAAAAATTTAAAAAGTAAAAAATAAAAAAAATAAAAACAGAAAGAAGCCAGATCTTGTTAGATGAATATTTGGTTACCTGTCGGTCCAAATCTGTCATGTAAGTTTGCAGCTACCATGCCTGAAGTTTGGTAAAAAAATTATGAGAGAAAAGTAACTTTTGCCTTCATATGAAGTTTTTATTTTTATTTTACAATGATGTGTTTGTATTTAACTTATTATGTTTATTGTGCCATAACTATACAAGTTTTTACGTAATTTGGGGCTCTCCTCTGTTTCTGCAGGCCTCCACTTTGCTTGCACGGGCTGATTTGAAAAAACCATCAAGCAGATTGGCTTATGCTATTGGTGATTCCTTGAAGCCAAAGACTAGGGAAAATATAACAGCAGAGGTGAAGCTGAGATGCTTCTCTTTAACTGTTCTAGACAGCTTATGTGGAATGGTACGTCTTATAAACACATTTCTAAATGTGGAAACTGATGTAAAGGTGGTTTTCATTTCATACTGTTAGTTGTCTTGGTTGTGTTGGATAACTTTGATTTTTCAGATGAAACCACTATTTGACACAACAATCACCAATATCAAGCTTGCAACACATGGCCGACTGGAGGCTATGAATGCAGTACTGATTTCCTCTATTGCTGCATCAACATTCAATACTCAATTAGAAGCGTGGGAGCCACTTGTGGAGCCTTTCGATGGAATATTCAAGTATAATATGAGCTCTTTCTATTTGATTTTGAGTTCAATTAAATTTTTGTAATACTCAGGAACTATTTTTGTTGACTTTGTCAAGGTTTGAAACTTATGATACTAATGTGCACTCGCCATCAAAATTTGGGAAGACAGTGCGTATTGCTGCCACCAGTATCCTTAATTTAAATGTCAGTGCTGCAAACCTTGAAACTTTTATTGGGAGTGTTCTTTCGTGGAAAAGACAATTAGAACTTGAACAGAAAGCAATGAAGATAAATGAGGTAATACCTAGGTTTGATTTCTTGTGTACCTATGCTTCCTGTATTAACAAGACTTTGAATACCAAATTGTGTCTTTGCAGGAAGCTGGTGGTCTATGTGGACAAGGAGAGGACCAGACTCTCTTTGCGTTGGATGAAGATGACTTTCAGACTGTAATTGTAGAGAATAAACTTGGGTGTGAGACATATGTGAAAAGAGTTGAGGAAAACTCAGACAGAGTGGACCGGTTACATCATGGTGACTACATTTCCATATGGGTGCCGCCTCCAAGGTTTTCTGATAGGTTCAATGTTGTAGATGAATCTAAGGAAGCACGTTATTATGTTGCTATACAGATACACAAAGCCAAGGTTGTTACTGTGGTTAAATTTATTGTTTTTTCTTACCTTAAATGTTGTGTCATTTTGTTTTCTACTTTCAGGAGATAAGATTGATTCTTTTGTTTGCAGGATTTACCTATTATAGATGATGGTAACAGCCATAATTTCTTCTGTGCCTTGCGCCTTGTTGTTGATAGTCAAGCAACAGATCAACAAAAACTTTTTCCTCAAAGTGCAAGGACAAAATGTGTTAAGCCTGCAGTTTCAGAATTCAATAACTTGAATGAAGGCACCGCGGAATGGAATGAACTTTTCATATTTGAAGTTCCCCGGAAGGTTTCTGACATAGTTATTACTGGATTTTACTCTTTCCTCCCACTCTTTTATTCTTAAAGTTTCCAAGCTTGAGTGTACAAGTGTTGCAGGGCCCAGCTAAAGTGGAAGTGGAGCTGACAAACCTTGCAGCAAAAGCAGGAAAGGGTATGTACTATCGGCAACTTTCCCTGAATTATGCTTTCTTTCTTGTTTTGAACTTGCATCCACATATATTGATTCATGCACCTAGGTTGTTGAGTCACTAGTTTATCTAGAATTAATAAACCTTTTATTCAAGAGGTGAATGAAATCTTCAGCGTGTTGAATATCTTCTCCCACGGTTACTACATATTGAAGAAAGTTGAGGTTCCACCATAAAACCAATTGGCATTATGGGTAATAGCCCAACTACTTATAAGCACATGCAGGGTCCCTCCTCTCATCAATAAGGGATTCATTCTCAACACATATTCCATCTTGCATGTTTATGATATATTCTGATAACTACCTGTTGCTGCTCTGAACGTGTTTTTTGGATAGGTTTTTACCAAATCCGAGCTTCACTTTGTATTAACTGCTTTCTTTTTTTCCTGTTCATTTATTAATCATGTGTACTTGACAAATGTATCACGACTGTTCTCTTTTGAATCTTTTTTCGTTTTTCTTTATCTTTTTGGTTGGATATTTTGGGCCTATTCATGCAGAAGGATATGATACTACATATTAATCATTATTTTCCCGTTTTCTTTGCAATTTCTTACTGAATATAATCATCTGGAGGCAAATTTCTTATGCATTTGTTATGGTCTCAATACAATGATACAGGGGAAGTTGTGGGTGCACTCTCATTTTCTGTTGGGCAAGGTGCAAATGTGTTGAGGAAAATGGCTTCAGTTAGGGTGTTTCATCAAGGTCATGATGTTCAGAACGTAGTATCACATCCACTAAGGGGCAGGGTGAGCATATTGCACCTTATTTATGCATTGATCGGTGTCATTGGTTGTGTACATATACTGTCTTAGCAATTGACTGTTCTTTTTGGTTCTTCTTTGATGTTGTACTTTAAAGGTTCGACATAACAGTACCGAAGACATGGATGAATGTGGATGCCTGCTGGTTTCAACTTCTTATTT
Source organism: Malus domestica (assembly GCF_042453785.1). Classification (NCBI taxonomy): domain Eukaryota; kingdom Viridiplantae; phylum Streptophyta; class Magnoliopsida; order Rosales; family Rosaceae; genus Malus; species Malus domestica. The sequence continues at coordinate 11,084,496 of NC_091673.1, forward strand.
CGAGAGGAAAACAACTCCAAGTTTTCAAAGGGATCTGGAGGCTGAAAATGTAACCGATAGAGACATAGGTTTCTCTGTTGGACTTGGCCCGGATGGTGTTTGGCAGAACATTCGGTCACTGCTTCCATTGTCAGTTGTCCCAAAATGGTTACAGAATGATTTCATGGCGTTGGAAGTTGTTGTGAAAAATGGCAAGAAGCATGCAATATTCAGGGGTCTTGCAACAGTTGTAAATGAGACTGATGTTAAGTTGAAAATTTCAGTCTGTCATGCATCTCGAATTCAAGGTCGTGATTCCTCTCTAAGAAGAAGTGATAGCATAAATCCTGGGAGTTCTTTTATTTTGCCTTGGAGAAGTACATCTAGTGATTCTGACCAGTGCTTACAAATATGTCCTTCCGTTGATCATCCTCAGCCTCCATATTCATGGGGTTCTCTCGCGGCAGTGGGTACTGGTTATACATATGGAAAGGACCTGACTATTATAGATCAGGTTTCACTTTCTAGACAATATACTTCAAAGCAGGAAAATAATTTGCAAAATGTTACTTTCAAGTTGAATCAGCTTGAGAAGAAGGATATACTTTTGTGTTGTACTAGTACCATAAACAAACAGTTTTGGCTTAGTGTCGGGGCGGATGCCTCGGCGCTTCATACTGAACTGAATGCACCTGTTTATGACTGGAAAATATCTGTCCATTCTCCTATGAAGTTGGAAAATCGCCTTTCCTGTCCAGCTGAATTCACAATCTGGGAAAGAACAAGAGATGGAAAATGCGTTGAACGACAGCATGGTATGATCTCTTCACGTGGGGGTGTACATATATATTCAGCGGACATTCAGAAACCTTTGTATCTAACGTTGTTTGTCGAGGGTGGTTGGGTCCTGGAGAAGGTACTAGCTCTGTCTAAATAAGTAACATGCTTGTTATATCTACATACCATTGTGAGTTTAATAACTATGGTTGTTCTGGCAGGACCCCGTTCTTCTTTTGAATCTTTATTCCAATGACCATGTCTCGTCATTCTGGATGGTTCACCAGAAAAGTAAAAGGTTTGTGGTTCCAGAGAAAAGATTTATTTGACATTTTTTTGTTTGTTTGTTGTAAAAGGTGTTATTGTACTGTTGTTCCCAAAAGCTTAACCTGTTAGGATGTAGTAAATTCATATAATATTCAACACTTCTCCCTTGTGGATTTCTGTCAACCAGCATGAAACCCAACACATGGTTTTCAATGAACATTAAGAGGTTTTAATTGCAAGGATTCCAACTCAGAATCTCTTGCTGTTATGCTACGTTAGGTTTTTATGCTGGAAATAATTTTTTGTATGATGTTTCCTCATATTTTTTGTTCTACACTTGTGTGCCATTTATAATGTCCTAGGATGATGTCTCATTGGTATGTCTGAAATGATTACTTATTGGAAAATTTAAACATTTATTGTGTAACACGTAATTTATTAATTATCAGATTCATTATCTCCATTACCATCATATTCGCAGGAGACTGCGCGTGAGTATTGAACGTGAGATGGGAGGAACCACTGTTGCACCCAAAACAATAAAATTTTTTGTTCCCTACTGGATTACTAATGATTCATCTATTTCTTTGGCATATCGAGTGGTAGAAGTAGAACCTTCAGACAATGCAGATACGGACTCTCTAATGCTTTCCAGGGCAGTCAAGTCTGCAACACCAGCCTTGAGAAGTCCCACAAACTCTAGGGACAGGAAGCATTCTGCCACAAGGAGAAACATTCAAGTACTTGAAGTTATTGAGGACACTAGTCCTGTTCCTAACATGCTTTCTCCACAAGATTATGCTAGCCGTAGTGGGGCTTCGCTGTTTCCATCTCAAAAAGATGTGTATTTGTCCTCACGAGTGGGGCTTTCTGTTGCCATGCATCATTCAGAAATTTACAGTCCTGGGATATCCCTTTTTGAACTGGAAAAGAAGGTGATTTCAATAGAGCATCAAATCATTTTCCTTTTCATGAGTATTGCTTCGCAGTTTCTGAAATTTGTTCTCTATCATATGATCTTTGAACTTTCTTTTCCAGGAAAGGCTTGATGTAAAAGTCTTCAGTTCAGATGGATCTTATTACAAGCTTTCAGCGAGACTGAGCATGACCTCAGACAGAACAAAGGTTGAATTTAAACATCTTGCGACTTAAATCTTTAATGTTTCTCCTCCAAGGAACTGCTAGAAAGAATGTGATGAGTGACTTACCAAATTAGTCTGTAAAACATTAGCTCTGAAGCCGGATTACAGAAAATAAGATAACCCTTAGCCTAAAGAAAAATGATGAAAGATTCTCTTCACCAGGCCATCTGCATATTTAGAATGGACAGAAGGTTCCTTTCATTGGAGGTTCCTTACTCCTTAGTAAAAGCTATTGTTGTTAGTCCCAATTTTTCGTACTTGATGGTACTCATAAGCTACACATTTGTCAAGTTTCTTTGGTATATGTTAAAAATAATAAACAACTGCTCCATGGTTAATATTCAGGTTGTCCACTTCCAGCCCCACACCTTGTTTATTAATAGAGTTGGTTACAGACTCTGCCTGCAACAGTGTGATTCTCAGTCCGTGGCATGGATTCATCCCACGGACTCTCCAAAGCCCTTTTATTGGCATTCTAGTGCCAAAGTCGAATTGTTGAAGGCCAGTGAAGTTTTATAATCTTTCATGTTCACTAATTATGCATGAATAGCATACATTGTCTGAATCCCATATGGGATTTATTATTCTTATCAGGTGCGGGTGGATGATTACAAATGGAGTGCACCATTTAGTGTTTCTAGTGAAGGTGTCATGCGTGTTTGCTTGAAGAAGGATGACGGAAATGATCAACTTCAATTTCGAATAGCTGTAAGAAGTGGAGCTAAGAACTCAAGCTATGAAGTTGTTTTCCGTCCAAACTCTTCCATTAGTCCTTACAGGTAACAGTTCACTATGTCTTATGAAGGCTTCTGAAATGGAAAGAGCGAATATAGTTATCATAGGTATCGTAAGATAAGGAAGTTAATTCTTTTTTATGAAGGTGAAATTTTGTTGAACTTTGCAATGTCTGTTAATATGGAAGTTTTCTTATTACAGTACAATAATTCATAAATATGGTTTCTTCTCCTTTACTTGTATGCATGTGTTCTTTTGTTTTTTGGTCCACTGCTGATAGTTTTCGATCAACAGGATTGAAAACCGTTCCATGTTTTTACCCATCCGAATTCGGCAAGTGGACGGTACCAACGATTCATGGAAAGTTCTTCTTCCCAATACAGCAGCTTCCTTTTTATGGGAAGATCTTGGCAGAAGACGTTTATTAGAGATCCTGGTTGAGGGAGAAGACCCATTAAAATCAGGAAAGTATGATATTGATGAGATTTCTGATCACCAACCCATTCATCTGGGAAATGTGCCTTCTAAAGCTTTACGTGTTACTGTAATAAAAGAAGAGAAAGTGAATGTCATCAAGATCAGTGACTGGATGCCAGAAATTGATCCTTCTGGAATCTTGAGTACAAGCCACACATCGCCTCTGTCTCAGCTTTCTATACAGCAACAATCACCGGTGATCGCTGATTGTGAGTTTCATGTTATCATTGAGCTTGCTGAGCTTGGGATATCCATTATTGACCATACACCCGAAGAAATCTTGTACCTTTCGGTCCAGAATCTTGTGTGTGCATATTCAACTGGCTTAGGTTCAGGAATCAGTAGGTAAGTTTGCTTTCAATTTTTTGGCTTGGAGAACAATTTGTTTAAGTTATTAGTCAGTGGGGTGCAGTTTTCATAACTGTTGAAAACCTTGAGTGTTGTTGTAATGATATTCTACTTGTGTAATGTTGAGAATGAATCACACAACTCACATTGTTGGGAGGAGGGACCTTGCATGGGCTTATAAGTTGGGCTACTCCCATAGCAGGATGTTCCATGTGCGGCAACACGTGCTCCACGTCACCCACTTTGTGTTGTCCACATGCTAGGCTCGAAAACTCACACGCATGAGGGGGAGTATTGAGAATGAATCTCACATTGATGGGAGGAACACCCTAATGGTTTTATTGTAGAACCCCAGCTTTCTTCAGCTTCATACCCTGTAAGGGGCAATCTTCGTCCTGTAACATAGTGAACATATACATATCAAGTTCAAAAGCTAATAAATACATCTAGGAAAAAAAAAATGCTAAATGATGCAACATTATCATCAACTACTGTGGCCTAAAATTGTGATTCTTTTAGTATTATGTGTAGTTACCAGGATTGTAATGTCCGAAAATTATTAAATCTGGAAGCCTTTTTGTGTCCTGTTTTCAGGTTCAAACTTAGAATGCGGGGGATACAATTGGATAACCAGTTGCCCCTTAGTCCAACTCCAGTTCTTTTTAGACCTCAGAAAGTTGGAGATGATACTGACTATATCTTGAAAGTTTCAATCACAATGCAATCAAATGGGTCACTAGATCTATGTGTCTATCCATATATCGGTCTCCAGGTAAATATAAGAAAGTTACAATTTTCCGAAAGAAGGTTTTCTCATTATTTTTTCTCCAGTTTATGTTAATTACATGCAACTGATTATTCAGGGACCTGAAAACTCTGCCTTTTTGGTAAACATTCATGAGCCAATCATTTGGCGCCTTCATGAGATGATTCAGCAGGTCAACCTCAGTCGGTTGTCTGATACTCAAACAACTGCTGTTTCTGTTGATCCGATTATTGAAATTGGGTATTCAAGGACTCAAAATTGTCTTATGATTGTTTTTCACTACATTTAGTTGTAATTCCCTTAAATAATGTTACTTGTACTTGTAGAGTTCTTAGCATTTCAGAGGTTCGATTCAAAGTGTCAATGGCTATGTCACCTAGTCAGCGGCCAAGAGGTGTCCTTGGCTTTTGGGCATCCTTGATGACTGCATTGGGGAACACTGAGAATATGCCAGTAAGCGTTGGGATTCTTCCCCCTGCTGTTTTGTGATTTCATGGTTTTTTCTTTCTTTCTGGAATTCATCCTAGAAGCTTTTGGCTGGCCTAAGTATTTACGTTTGTTATTTTAGGTGAGGATATACCAAAAGTTTAATGAGAACGTGTGCATGAGGCAGAGTTCAATGATTAGTATTGCTATTTCAAACGCTCAAAAGGATCTTTTAGGCCAACCTCTTCAACTGCTATCTGGTGTTGACATATTGGGCAATGCAAGCAGTGCCCTTGGACATATGAGCAAGGGCATGGCTGCCTTATCATTTGATAAGAAGTTCATTCAAAGCCGACAGCGAAAGGTTTGCTTAAAATAGGATATCATTAATGCCAAAGGTCTTTTTGGTTACAATTTTTTATGGTTGCAACTGTGTTACGTTCTTATAATACATGTGAGGTAGATAAAACAATTATTGGTCTACACGTGGGAAGTTGTTATTGATTTTTTTTTAAAATAATATTTTTTACATGAATTTGTTTATATATGGTAATGAATGTTGCAAATGCAATGTACCATCCTCTCCTTGGGCTGTACTTCTCCAGCTCTTGTTCATTGCAATTTCGACACTGCTAAATCTCGGTATTTAAATTAAAAGCTATATAAGCTGGACTGTTTGTACTTAATTTTTTTTTTTTTTCATAAATTTCACTTTTCAGGAAAGCAAGGGTGTAGAGGACTTTGGTGATGTTCTCAGAGAGGGAGGTGGAGCATTGGCAAAAGGCCTCTTTAGAGGAGTTACTGGCATATTGACAAAGCCGCTTGAAGGTGCAAAAAATTCTGGTGTTGAGGGTTTTGTCCAAGGTGTTGGGAAAGGATTAATAGGTGCAGCTGCACAACCAGTGAGCGGGGTTCTAGATCTTCTGTCAAAAACTACTGAGGGTGCCAATGCGATGAGAATGAAGATAGCATCAGCAATAACTTCTGATGAGCAACTCCTCCGCAAAAGGCTGCCTCGTGTAATCGGTGGTGATAATTTGATTCGACCATATGATGGGTACAAAGCACAGGGACAGGTACTAGTTGTTGGACTGCTTTGTCAGTAATTTTTTTTTTTTTTTTATTAATTGAACTTGGTTTAGTTTTATTGATACCCTCTTTGTTGCTCATTCTGACTAAAACTTTCTTTTTCTTGGTCATGAAGGCTATATTGCAGCTGGCGGAATCAGGCTCATTTTTCCTCCAGGTTGATCTGTTTAAAGTACGTGGGAAGTTTGCTCTATCAGATGCTTATGAAGATCACTCTTTACTACGCAAAGGAAAAATTCTTCTAGTCACTCATCGAAGAGTGATACTGTTGCAAGTAAGTTAGCAGATCAGAATCATTCGTAGTGCTACAGTCCTTTCCTATCATCTATAAGTCACTAAACAATGACATTGTAACTTTTGTCATTCAGCAACCCTTCAATGTAGCTCAGAAGAAGTTCAACCCTGCTAGGGATCCGTGTTCTGTATTGTGGGATGTACTTTGGGATGACCTGGTGATAATGGAAAAGTCGTACGGGAAAAAGGACCATCCAAAATCTCCACCTTCACGGGTCATTCTTTATTTACAAGATAAATCAGAGATGAAGGAACAGGTTCGTATCATAAAGTGCCTCCGTGATACCCCCCAAGCACTTGACGTGTACTCATCAATTGAACGAGCAATGAACACTTATGGACCAAACAAACCAAAGGTTAGATTTTAATGCCATATCAATGAGCTTTGTTGTGTCAGGTTGTTGCATTGACTTTTAACTTGTCCAAGGTTGGTTGACCATGGAATGCCAAACTTGTACATACAAACTAAAGAAAATCCAAAATACGCAAACTGAAGAAAAATCGAAAGTATTTTACACCGTTGCATTGGTGTTGCTGATAGATACAGATATCTTTCTGCGGGATTCTTGTTTGTGATATTCTTCTCAACTTTTGTGACATTCTTCCTGGACGGTTGACGTTTTACATGAACTTTCTTGTTTTGCAATGCTATTCAGCAAATGCTGAAAAAGAGTATGACATTGCCATATGCACCATTTGTCGATAACGCCAGTGCTGAAGCTACATCAAAAGAACCAGGGTCACCCCGACAGGTGCCGGCATCTATTCCTCGTAGTTCAACTTTTGGCAGCCGCTTCAACTGATCCCGAGATCGTTGATGGTGAGGAAATATGGTGTTTGGGAATTCTGCTGTGGTCCGGTCACAATCCTGCATGCTCGGATGTTCGTACCGTCTGACAGGTATTCTTGTTGTGATCATTGAACGAAAAATTATCATATTGGTGTCTTCATGGGTGCTTAGGTTTACAACAACGGTGAGGTTGTTCCATACAGGTGTTTTGTAAGAAGCGGTGTAAAGGACCAGTGACAAGGACGACGTAAGAAATGCCGACATGGATTTTCGTGGTCGAATTCCGACATGGATATGAATGGTGTTAACCTCAAACACAATCGATACGATTCTTAGTACAAGGCTTATATATAGCGCATACATTTGCCATTAGTTACCAGGTCACCTATATGTATAGGTTTCAGACATTCTATGTATGTATCTTACAATAGTCGATGTATACGCACCGATTACCGAAGGTGATCGTGCCGATCATTTTGAAAGCCAATTGTATATCCGGTGCCATATGAACACGATGTATGATAAGGTTTAGGAAGTAAAATCCTAGTGATTGCGTTGCACCGTGTGTTTATGTTATGGTGTAGCGCCTTCGGAGTTGGGACAATTAAAAGAACCTCACCTATTCAAGTATAAGAGCTGTAATTTTTTGTTGTATATCATCTCTTTGCTTCATGCTCGTTCGATTCCGCTAGGGAATCCAACTATTACGTAATATACCAGAAACAAGGAAAAGTTTAGGGCCTATTTGTTATCCTATTTGAAATTTTTTATCATTTCTCAAAACATTTCTTGAAAACAATTTTCTTTAGAACTTAAACACTTGATTGGTTTGCAATTTAAAATTTTTAAATCTTATGACTTAAATTAGACAAAAAGATATAAAAAGAGGGGGTCGCATGAGAGGGAGAAAAAGGAGAGGAGGAAAGAAAATAAGAGATGATTGAAGCAAAGAAAAAGAAGAGAGGATCGGACGAGATAGAGAGGAAGATAAGGGAGATAAAAAAACTGAGAAAATGAAGAGAGCGGATTGGAGAAGAGATGGAAAATGTAAGAAAAAGAGGAGAGATAAAGAAGAAAAGATAGATTTTGAGTGAGAGGGGAGGAGGGAGAAAAAAGAAATGAATGAGTTTTTTGAGTGAGAGGGGAGGAGGATGAGAAAATAAATGAACGAGTTTAAGTTTAAAAACTCTAAAAACTCATTTTTTTTGTTTCTAGAGAATAAAATATATTTTTTAGTTAGTCTTAAGTTTAGTTTTTGAAAATAGTCATACTAAACAAGTTTTTAAGGTCCAAAACTTGAAAATTGTTTTTTAATCTAAAAAATTGAATTCAAGTACAGTACCATACAAACCCTTAAATTATTAATTATTTTGCTAGGATTTGATCCCAAAAGCACCTAAGAGCATTTCCACCAGTGTATATTATCGCTTTGTGTTAAAAAATATGATAGAGATAAAGAGTTAGTCAAGAAAGATCGGGAGTGAGTAGAGAAAAAATGTAGTAAACTCAAAACTTGCTCTCTCCTCTACTCTCACTCTCGATCTTTCTCTGCTAGCTCTCTATCTCTATCCTATTTTTCTCTCTTGCCTAATCTGATTATTTCTCTGATTTCTTCCTCTCTCCTCCTCTTCTCCGAATCTTTGTCTCCTACTTCTCTCTCCTCTCTCTGCTCTTCCTTTGTCATCCCTTTCCAACCCTCTCTTTGGATCTCTCTATTGTCCAATTGAATTTAGTTGTAATTTCCAAATCAAAAGCCAAAAGGGAGTTGTAGGGGTTTTTTTAATTGTAAATTTAGAAACAATTTTAAATTTCATACCAAACGAGTTTTTGAGTCTTAAAAAATTGTTCTTAAAAGACATTCTTAAGAAATATTTTTAAAAATTATGAAATTGTTTAATACGACAGACCCTAAATAACTACTGGATAACATGATAACTGATACTTGATTAGGGATGACAATAGATTGAAGCAAGAACAGATATGTCATTCTCATCCCCATCGTTGATAAAGTGTTCCCCTATCCCCTATCCCCATTCCCCACCTTCATAGTCGCCATTGGGTAACAGTTTTCCCCCTCCCCGTTGCAAAATAAAAATAAATCGGTCACGTAACAAATTGAATGGTTAATAGTCGATTGGTCACAATATATTTTGTAAACGCGGCGGATTCGATATATATGGGATTATAATATCCTCATTGACTTGAACAACAAATCCGAACCTTAAACCCGTTCTCGTACCGATTTATATCTTTAATGCTCTATCCATCTCTTCCGGCCTTGGAAAAGTTGGAGAATTTCAGACTAATTTCACATCATATGTAGCCACAATCAAGTAGACTCACTAATTCGGAGTATCAAACCGAAACCTTCCACATTTTCTTTGTCTTTTTGACGAATCGCAGTCCGCCCCCTTACCAACGTGCCACTTGATGTGGTTATTAGTTCATTAAATGTTTTTTTATATGTGAAATTTTTAAAAAAAAAAATATTAGTACAGAAATTGAGAGTGATTCGAAATTATTACAATAATATATATGTAAAAAAACTCACACTCTATTCATTAAGATATTGAACCATACCTAAAAAAAAATATAAAATATAATTCAATTATCTAATAAATATTTATTATGTGACATTACTAATTACATAATAGTATTTTTCACTCCCGAACCAGAGGAATGTCATCCCTGGATTTGATACGAAAAGAAAAATCACTATATCGATGGACGGGTTGACAAGAGATGATTTGATGTGTGCAGAAAAATTACAGCAGGAAAAGAAGGACCACTTTCCATACACTCCTATTTTCTCATATTTGTACAGTCACAGTTAAGTTACGTTAACATTTTATATTACTATTACTTTTTGTCTTATTATCTCTATAAAAAAAATTAATATAAAATATTGACGTGACTTAATCGTAACCGTACAAAATAGAAAGGGATGAGAATGTATAAGAAGTGGGAGGGCAGAAAAGCCGGGTCTGAAAAAGAAAGAGTTTGGATTCTCTCATCTCATTTTTCCATCCCTTTTTATCTCTTTGCTTCATGCTCATTTGATTCCGCTAGGGAATCCAACTATTACTTAATATACCAGAAACAAAGAAAAGTTTAGGGTCTGTTTGTTATCCTATTTGAAATTTTTTATCATTTCTCAAAAATAATTTTCTTTAGGACTCAAAAACTTGATTGGTTTGTGAATTAAAATTTTTAAATCTTACGACTTAAATTAGACAAAAAGATCTAAAAAGAGGGGGTCGCATGAGAGGGAGAAAAAGGAGATGAGGAAAGAAAATAAGAGATGATTGAAGCAAAGAAAAAGAAGAGAGGATCGGACGAGATAGAGAAGAAGATAAGTGAGATAAAAAACTAAGAAAATGAAGAGAGCAGATTGGAGAAGAGATGAAAAAGGTAAGAAAAAGAGGAGAGATAGAGAAGAAAAGATAGATTTTGAGTGAGATGGGAGGAGGGAGAAAAAAGAAATGAATGAGTTTTTTTGAGTGAGAGGGGAGGAGGAAGAGAAAAGAAATGAATGAGTTTAAGTTTAAAAACTCTAAAAACTCACTTTTTTTGTTTTTAGATAATAAAATATATTTTTTAGTTAGTCTTAAGTTTAGTTTTTTAAAATAGTCATACCAAATAAGTTTTTAAGGTCCAAAACTTGAAAATTGTTTTTTAGTCTAAAAAATTGAATTCAAGTACAGTACCATTCAAACCCTTAAATTATCAATTATTTCGCTAGGATTTGAGCCCAAAAGCACCTAAGAGCATTTCCACCAATGCTCTTTTGCCTTGACAAGATTGATTTTGTGTATATTATCGCTTTGTGTTAAAAAATATGATAGAGATAAAGAGTTAGCCAAGAAAGATCGGGAGTGAGTAGAGAAAAAAGTAGTAAACTCAAAACTTGCTCTCTCCTCTACTCTCACTCTCGATCTTTCTCTGCTAGCTCTCTATCTCTATCCTATTTTTCTCTCTTGCCTGATCTGATTATTTCTCTCCTTTCTTCCTCTCTTCTCCTCTCCTCCGAATCTTTGTCTCCTACTTCTCTCTCCTCTCTCTGCTCTTCCTTTGTCATCCCTTTCCAACCCTCTCTTTGGATCTCTCTATTGTCCAATTGAATTTAGTTGTAATTTCCAAATCAAAAGCCAAAAGGGAGTTGTAGGGGTTTTTTTAATTGTAAATTTAGAAACAATTTTAAATCTTATACCAAACGAGTTTTTGAGTCTTAAAAAAATTGTTCTTAAAAGACATTCTTAAGAAATATTTTTAAAAATTATGAAATTGTTTAATACGACAGACCCTAAATAACTACTGGATAACATGATAACTGATACTTGATTAGGGATGACAGTAGATTGAAGCAAGAACAGATATGTCATTCTCATCCCCATCGTTGATAAAGTGTTCCCCCCCCATTCCCCACCTTCATAGTCGCCATTGGGTAACAGTTTTCCCCTCCCCGTTGCAAAATAAAAATAAATTGGTCACGTAACAAATTGAATGGTTAATAGTCGATTGGTCACAATATATTTTGAAAACGCGGCGGATTCGATATATATGGGATTATAGTATCCTCACTGCCTTGAACAACAAATCGGAACCTTAAACCCGTTCTCGTACCGATTTATATCTTTAATGCTCTATCCATCTCTTCTGGCCTTGGAAAAGTTGGAGAATTTCAGACTAATTTCACATCATATGTAGTCACAGTCAAGTAGACTCACTAATTCGGAGTATCAAACCGAAACCTTCCACATTTTCTTTGTTTTTTTGACGAATCGCAGTCCGCCCCCTTACCAACGTGCCACTTGATGTGGTTATTAGTTCATTAAATGTTTTTTTATATGTGAAAATTTTTTTTAAAAAAAAATATTAGTACAAAAATTCAGAGTGATTCGAAATTATTATAATAATATATACGTAAAAAAACTCACACTCTATTTATTAAGATATTGAACCATACGTAAAAAAAAATTATAAAATATAATTCAATTATCTAATAAATATTTATTATGTGACATTACTAATTACATAATAGTATTTTTCACTGAAGGCCCGAGGAATGTCATCCCTGGATTTGATACGAAAAGAAAAATCACTATATATCGATGGACGGGTTGACAAGAGATGATTTGATGTGTGCAGAAAAATTACAGCAGGAAAAGAAGGACCACTTCACATACATTATTTGTACGTTCACAGTTAAGTTACGTTAACATTTTATATTACTATTACTTTTTATCTTATTATTTTTAAAAAATAATCAATATAAAATATTGACGTGACTTAATCGTAACCGTATAAAATAGAAAGGGATGAGAGTGTATAGGAAATGGGAGGGCAGAGAAGCCGGGTACGGAAAAGAAAGAGTTTGGATTCTCTCATCTCATTTTTCCATCCCTTTTTATCTCTTTCTCCCATATTTTCTATTTTATCTTTCTTTTTTTTATAAAAATTTAATATAAGATTTTAACGTGATTTAATTCTGATCGTTCAAATAGGATGAGAGAAAAGAAGATTGGAAAAATGAGAAAAGAAAATCCTACTCCGAAAAGAAATGGATGCGAAAGAAACGAAGAGACATTTTGTTCATGACCTAGCCACGTGGACGGTTCGATGCTGTTGTTGCTTAGCATTCCCGCTAAAAATGAGCCACATCCTGAGCAGCCCATATATACTGCGTTTCTTTCTCAATCCATTCCACTTCCCACACAACCCCCACAGTGCCTTGCTCTGCGCTTCCTCCTCACTTCCTCTCGCCGCTTCATCACCAGAAAACAAAGGTTTGGCTTCCACTCGAAATCATATATTTGTTTTTCCAGTTATATAATTCATAGAATGATCACACATGATATATTTTTTGTGGAACTATGAGTTTTTGTTTTTCTGTCTTGTCTATTTTTTGTATATTTATTTACCTATATGGTCTACTTTTGTATCTTTTGTTGATATTATATCATTCAGTATATTAGGTTTGAGTTCAGAGTTCTATGGGGTTGAATAAATTCTTAAGTTTTAAGATTCCACTGCAAGATTTTGGGTTATATTGCTGATGGGTATTCTTGGTTTTACTTCGTAGTGCAAAAGAAATAGACGAAATGCTTGTTTTGGACTGCTTTTGTAAGAAGCACGTAATAGGTGCTTTGTGCTTAGATATTTAAAGCGGTTCAATTTACGACCCCAAAAACGTTTTTTGAGTTTTTCTGCCAATTGTCATTAGCGCTTTTGGGTTGTTAGAAAACACTTAGCAAAGCAATCTCAAACATGCCATAAATCAACTTGCATGAATTAATGTTTTAAAAAGTAGGGTTTCTAGGGTTCTAAATTTATGATAATTTTGTGTTTGCTAGATATGTCTGATCATGGAATTGAAGGCAGTGTTGTGGGTAGCAATGATGGACTGGATGGGATTTCTATTCCATCAGATTCGGATACAAGGGACAATGTTGAGGAGGGGGTTGATAAAGATGATGACGTGCAAAAAGCTACTACAGAACTTGCAGTGTTTATGTACGTTGTAGGTCTTCTTCCATTTAAAGTGGTTGAAGATATCTACTATCTAAGGATGGGGCATATGCTTGTCGAATACGACCAGCAGAAAACTCTGAGGGCTGTCGCCGACTTTGTTTGCTCCGTTGAGTTTTCGCCTACGTTGATGAAGCATCCTATTTTTCGGAATTTGGCACTTAGGCTTAACCCAAGGTTTAATCTTACTTATGGCATGGTTAGAAGTGAATGCATGAAGGTCTATGGGGAAAGGAAGTTGGGAATTAAGGAATTCTTTGAAAATTTCAATGGGCAGATTAGCCTTTCTGTGGACTTATTGAGGTACCAAAAATCGCTTAGTTTGGACTATGACAGTGAAATTTACTTATGTCTTTACGCGCATTTTGTTGACGAGAATTGGAAGCTGAGGAAGTGGGTGCTTTACTTTCGTCATCTCAGCGATTCATCTGATGATTGTGGTGAAGATTGGGGAATTTTTAAGTCCATTCAAGATTGGGGCATTGAGGACAAGATATCAGCAGTCACCACAACTAATTTTGATTATTTAGCCGAGTATGTGAAAACTCACATCCAAGAAAAGAAGGAACTTCAACTCGGCGGTCAGCTGTTTAATGTGAATTGTTTGGGGAAGACAGTCAGTTTAATGGTTGAGGATGCATTTGAAAAGATTGAAGATCTGATCGACAAAGTTTCTCTACTGCATTCTTCGAAATCATTACCCCTGTGGTATCTCACGAGTTCCAAGCTCAAACCAGCTATAGAGTTATGGCATATGGGAGAATTCTCTTCAAAAGATGTGACTGATGATTACGACGTACCATCCCCCGAGGAATGGAAGACTCTTGAAGGTGTTTGCAATCTTGTGGATAGCATCTATGAAGTGGCAAATGCATTGTTCGAAACAAAACATCTGACCGCTAATGTTTATCTTTATCACCTGCATGAACTTCGCGAGGTTCTGACCAAAATGTCCGTTAACTCGGACAGTTTTATCAGAACTATTGTCGAGGAAATGTTGAAGAAGTTTCACAAGTATTGGGATGACATGTTCTTGCTGATGGCAATAACTGCAGTGCTGGATCCTCGATTGAAGATGAAATATGTAGAATTTGTTTGCTCAAAAGTCAAGGGTGATGTTGCAGACTCACAAGTTGCAGCTGTTTTGGGGGCTATCCACAAAATGTTTGACGAGTATGTGATCCGTTTTCCTGAAAACGAGAGCTTCGTGAGTGATTCATCTTCTTTGGATTCAGATTCAGAAGGGGAGTCTCCCGACTCTACTCCTCCACTTCCTCCTAAAAACGCGAGTCATACTTTTGGTGTGTTGCAAGCCTACCAGCAGTTCGTCGAACAGGATATTCAGCCTACAAAAAGATCGGATTTGGATAGCTATTTGGAGGAACCGGTCTTAACTTGGAGCAAGGATTTTAATGCATTGACCTGGTGGAGAACCGCAGGCGCCAAGTATCCTACCCTTGCGAGGATGGCACGCGATCTCTTGGCTATTCCAGTTTCTGTTGCGACTTCATTCGAGGCATTCTATACCGAACCAAGGCCGGTTGACGAACGTGTAGCTTTCTTGAAGCCGGACTTTCTGAATGCCTTAATGTGTACCCGCAGCTGGTATGCTGGGAGGCTCTGAAAGATTGTTCGCAGGTCATCACTACTATTTTGTTCTCTGTTGTTTTCTTTTAATTTTTGTGATTATTTTCCATTATTTCACTCCTGCAACATGATTTCTTACAAGATTTTAATTTAAATCCGGGGGTGGTTGTTTGATGCAGGTACGTTTCTTTGCTTTTAGATGATCTTTGCCGTTTACGTCTTACCCTGGAGGGCATCTTGTTTATTTTGAATTCCGTTAGGGAAAGCGGACATCTTTTTTTGTTTGTTTGTATTAAACTGTTGAATGGATCTTGTTTTGGTTGTCTTTGATTTCCAGATAGACGGTTGTGGGTGTGCATGCGTGAGACAATGGATATGATATGGAATGCATGCTAATTTCATATCATATTTTTGCTTTTATGTTCTTTTTATTTTAAGCTCGATATATGAGAAATCTTAATTTTATGCACTGATTAAATTAGATGCAAAAGTTTATATAATTTACTTGATCTCGTGATTATGCAAATTCATCTTGTTATCGCGGCTAAGGTGCACCACGAAGTTTTTATATACCTTTTTAAAGAGAATATTTAAGGTTTGGCAACCAAATCACGTGTCTCTTGAAATAAGAGCAGCTCCACTGGTACTTGGCCATGGGGATTGGCAACAAATCCAATCCAATTGTCCCCCAAACTAGCTCCAGCCTATTGGGCTAAGGGGGAGCCCTTGGGAGAGGGCAAGCGGGAGTCCAAGGCCCGAGTGCCTAAGGGGAAGTGATGTCAACCACGTTCTAAAAAATTTTGCGTCAGGCGCAAGGGCAACATGCGCACGTGAGGGTGCGTCTAGGGCATATTTTCAGACGATGGGGCCTGCGTGTTAGCCCCACTCAGTCACTTTGAATAGGACCGTTTGATTTTCATATCAATGGTGCAATTTTTCCGGCTTTAAAAAAAATCAGAAATATTTGGGTGGGCTAAGTGTCTCATTCTGGATTGTTGGATTTCAAATTTTTTATAATCTGACGGTCCAAATTAATTAAGTTAATAATTTTTTTTTAAAACTAATTAAAAATCCAAAAATATTTTTAAAAAAATTATGATATTTTTTTATATAAGTACCTTACCATTTTCTCTCACCTTGAACTACATTTCGATATTTTCAACGATTCTAAATAGGTAAGGATATGTTGCGCGACGGAATTGGTTAAAAATATTATCGAAATCTATTTACAAAAATTGTGCTTTCGAATAATGACACGTGGCCTGACGAGATCAGTTAAAAATCTTACTCAAAATTTAAATTTAAATTATTTTTTAAAATAAAAAATACTAATATTTTATTGTCTGCTATCATGGCTATTCAGTTTAGAAGTAAAGATGCAAAAGAAAATTACTATTCATTAAAGGCAATTACTATTTACCATTATTCTAAAAATCATTACCTAGGCGCTAAGCGGCTGGGCACCGCCTTGATTAATGCCTAAGCATTTGAAAATTGAGAAACGACGCCTAGACCTGTTGAGGCGCTAGCCTAGACCTGTTGAGGCACTAGCCTAGACCTCCTAGGCACCCACCTAGGCCACCCAGATTGGCACTCGCTTAGATCGCAACTCACTTAGATAGAAAATAAATAACTTTCATTTTGCATTTTTTTTTTTCAATAAATTATAATAGACTTGTTGCATATTTGAATGAACACACATTATATCCTTATTTCACATGTTTTCATTATGTTCCAATACTTCATAATATATATGCATTATATTTTGTAGTTTATGATAAAATTATATATATTTTAAGTATAAGCATACACTTATTTACACGAAATGTAATAAATTTATTTAAATCCCCCTAGTTTGCCTAGGTGCTAGGCCCCAACCTGTCGTCCGACTAACGCCTAGTGTTTTTTAGAACTTTGCTATTTACTGGAGATGATTCAATTGCCAATGGTCATAAGGAGCCCTTAGACATTGAAATTGCTCTAAGGCCATATCCAACCAAAAGAGGGCCAAATGGCTCGTTTTAGTATTATAACCCTCTAAGAAATTAATATTTTAATAAACAATGACATGTCATATTTCATACCATCTCCAACCAAGGAGACAAATGACCATAAGCAAAACATAGCCATGTGACAAAAAATCATCTCCAACCGAAGAGGCCAAAGGATCATAGTATAGAATGTGAAGAATTGAAATAAAATAAGGTAAGATAGTATAAAATGATAAAAAGCATGTGAGAAATTGCGTAGGAAAAAAAATTTGAAATGAAAAAAAAAATCAACCAAAAACAAAAACAAAGTGGGCTGGCTTGCTGACCTAATTGACTAGGTTTGGCCTGATGGGGCTCATAAGACCTTTGGTTTAGCTCTCGATTAAAAACGATTTTCATGTTATTTCGAGTTATTTTCGATTTTATAATCCTCGGACCGGACTGGTTAAAGATGGTCTAATAAGCATTGCGTGGCACCATTCTCATTTGTTAAAAAGTTGAAATCGAACCAAAACGGTTGGATTGATTTGATTTGTCCTGCTTGAACAGTTCAGCCCCTTTTCTACCCACCCCTAGGGCTAGCCGGCTAGGGTTGCTCAATACATCTAAAAGCTATGAACCAAACGAAATTATTTTATTTAGCCAGCGAAGGTTGCCCAATTTGTAACTTTGTCGAGTCTGATTGACATGACGCAATGCTCCTCCGGCTCTGTCTCTGGATTTTCCCAGCGAATGAGTGTTTTCCTCGTAAGTGCCAGAGATCTTTGGCTTTTTTTCCTTCTCAATGTGATAGAGATCTTCTGACAACTTAGATGATAGCTTTTGAAAAAATAGGGTTTTCATTTATTGGTGTAAGGTACAATCTAATTTTTTTTACTTTTTACACGCTTTTTAAATGTTCTATCACAATCACTACTCTTATTTATTGTTTGTTTGAAATGAACTTCAGACTCATATTTTACTACCATTTCTTGATTTGATTTTGAACGTTGCGTGAATCAAACAATAATAATTAAGGGAGGCTGAAATATTTTAGTAAGCATTCTCTGCCCAGAAGCAAAAACAATAAATTGTCGTGATGAGGCGACTAATTGATAATTTTTACTTTAAAACAGAAAAAAAAAATTTCGACTGTGCCGAAGAAATGCTACTCTTTTAAAAGTAAGACGGTTCTCTGCACTTTATATTATAATGTTAGTTTTGATTCTAATGGTACTGTTTGATACGTGGGACGAGACGTTCCGTCACACGTTAGGTGCGTCTAAAAAGAGTGGAACTCACTGTTTCACTAACGAATTTTGGGTGAATTTTCGTTCCGTCTCACCCCTGGAACGACTCGTTCCACATCCGTGGAACACAAAATTATAACATCTCCGTCTCCTTCTTTTTCCTCGTTATTTCCATCCGAGAGCATCTTTGCTCTCTCTCCGTTCTGTCCCGTCCTATTCCGTTCATCTTGTCTGCATACCAAACGATACCCATATTAATGAGTTTGATTTCACTAAAATCATAACTAGAAAGAAAAAAATTGAGCTTGCCACGTGTACGGTGCCGATGCTGTACTCTTTACTCTCCCGCCAAAATGATCGTTACACAGCCGACCTGTATACTGTGTTTTTCTCTCACCAGTCTCTTCCTCTTCCGGAAGAAGCCCTAAATTCCTGTGTGCCTCTTCTTCCCCTTTTTCCATCCGGCGACTCCTGTTCTCACGACTCCGACCACCTCCGTACCTAACGAGGTTAGATTTCTCCTCAAAATTGTACCTTTTTAATACCTTCTTATCAGGATTCATTCTTTGGGAGATGTTAGCAATTAAATGTTTCAAATATTAATCACAAATGTTTTGCTTCATGTATTCTAATTCCTTTTTTATGCTTTTTGTGCTTCACTTTTTTGTTTGGGTCAGGATTATTCTGTCTTTTTATATACCAATTAGCATATTTGTATAATTTCTTTTTTCGTTATAATATTTTTATGATCAGATTTTTGGTAATTTTGTTACTGGGTTTCCATGATAATACTCAAATTTTACTTTTTGACTCTGCTTTGAGCGTTTGGAAAAAAAATTAAAAGTGTTTTAAATGCAAATAAAATCACTTTAATTGGTTTTATGGAGAAGCGCATGGACTTTAGAAGTAATTACTTTGAAAAACAAGGGATGATGATTTTAGGGTTCGTTTGATAACATTTTGTTTTTAGTTTCTACTAAAAAATGGAAAACTGAAACATTGTTTGACAACGGACCAAAAATTGGAAGCTATTTCATGTGTTTGAAAAGTTGGTTTTGAAATTTGACTTTAAAATGACTAGATGAAGTACTAGATTGATACTGAAGGTGCCTTTATAAATGTGGGTATAAAAAAAGCTAAGCTTAAAAAAGTGTTTGGTAAACATTTAAAAACAGCTTATTTTCACAGTTTTGGATGAAAAAAAGCTGAAAATGTGAAGTAACAAAAATTAGCTTATTCTCACAGCAAGCAGAAGTAGTTTTTTTTTCAAAGCACAACAATACCAAACCAGTCCGAATACATACGAGAATAAATGAGTCATTCGAAAGTTATGTGTTTAGGGCATTTGTAATGTTTTAGTAGTAGGTATTTTGTCCACGAGTAGTTCATTGTAGTGCATATTTGACAATTGAGTCAAGAAACTTTAGAAATTCCCTCATCCAAACATAGGGTTAGTCCCATAATGCAAGACAAATAGATGACATGCTTGAATTATTAGTAAAAGGATGGGGTTTCTAGATTGTAGTTATTTTGTGTTTCTTAGAAAGTATGGGGGTTTTCCTGACTATTAATTGAGCTTTTGGTTTCTGAACAGAAGAAAATGGGTACCAAAGAAATCTTGAAGAAATTTGACGGGCAGATTAGCCTCTCGGTGGATATTATGATGAACGAAAAAAACTTTGATCGTTATCTATGCCTTTCGGCACATTTTGTTGATGAGAAATGGGAGCTGAAAAAGCAGCAGGTTTATTTCCGTTCTCTTGAAGATACCAATGATCTCCTTCCTGAAGACGAAGATTGGGGCATTTTTAGTTCCCTTAAGAAATGGGGCATTGAGGACAAGGTATCCACACTCACTATGACCAATGATGGTGTGTATGATGAGTTAGCTGGATTTGTGAAGGGTCGGATCCAAGAAAAGAAAGAACTCCAACTTGATGGTCAGCTGTTTCGCGTGTATTGTTGTGGGAAATTAATTGGTGAAATGGTGAATGGTGCGTTTCAAAAGATTCAAGATATCATTAACAAAGTTGATCCATTGTATCCTGTTGCAAATTTACCATTGTGGTATCTCACTAGTAGCAAGCTAAAAGAAGCTCTGGAGTTATGGTCTAAGGGAGAATTCTCCTCGGTAGATGAGACTTTTTACGAAGTACCATCCGCTGAGGAATGGAAGAAAGTTGAAGGTGTTTGCAAAGTTTTGGAGAGCGTATATATGGTATCAAATGCATTGTTTGAAACAAAAGATCTAACTGCGAATGTTTATCTTTATCGCCTTGATGAGCTTCGTGATGTTCTGACCCAAATGCACAATGACTCAGACAGTTTTACTAGAAAAATAGCTGAGGGCATGCTGAGTAAGCTTGACAAGTACGTGAACAACATGTTTTTGCATTTGGCAATAGCTGCTGTGCTGGATCCTCGGTTAAAGATGCAATTTGTAGACACTGTTTGGTCAAAAGTTAAGGGTGCAGAGGGAGGCTCACGAGTTGCAGCTGTTTCGGAGGCCATACACAAATTGTTTGATAAATATTCGCTGGACGTGCAAATGAATAATCACCCTTCAGTAGGATCGGACTTGGATCTCTATTTGGGAGAAGCTGTTGTGCCTTGGAGTCAGAGTTGCACTGCATTGGCTTGGTGGAAAACCGCAGCTGCCCGGTATCCTACTCTTTCCAAGATGGCACGAGACTTTTTGGCCATTCCATTTTCTATTGCAACTTCATATGAGGCATTCTACATTGAACCAAGGCCAGCCAAGAAAAATTTAGTTGGCTTGGAGCCAGGCCTGGCAAATGCCTTATTATTCGCCCGATCGAGGCTTGTTTAGTAGGCATGGAAGAATGTTTAACAGGTTAACTTACACCTCAAGCTTCCTTCTGTGTTCCTTTGTTTTAATTTCCGTTATTAATATTTTTTTTTACTTACTATATTCTCCTTTATGATATTTCTTAGGATAATACTAGGGAGATCAAATTTTGTGAACCAAATTTTCAAACCCAATGATGTGGTTGTTGATGATTGGATTATTACTTAAGCATTGATTAACTTGCATATTTCATATTGGTGACACATCGTTTGATTTGCAAATTTGGTTTAAAATTTTGATTTCCTTAATATTACCCTATTTCTTATGGTTTAATTTTTCTGTTCCATTTTCAGCATTTGATGACTTGAACAGGTACTTGGCTTTTGTGATGACCTCTATTTTGGAAGACTTGGACAACAAGTGTGTTACTTTTGAACTCCACTAGAGAGATTGAACATCTCCTTTTGTTTTTTGGTTGTAACTTGCAATTGTTTGTGAACTTGTTTCCCTTGGATGGTGAGAACTGGTTAACTTTATGGCTGGAGATGGTTTAATATATGTATCAAGTTGAGGTTGTTTACCTTATTTCTTGTATTTGTGTGTGCATTAATTAATGATAGTGTTATTCGAACACTTTTTATAACTTTTATACATCCTTGTTAATTTTTTACCATTAATTTTTTTCAATTCATTCGCTTTGATGGCCATAAATTGAGAAAGATGTGAGAGTTATAAATGCGTGTGTGGATAACATTGTCCTTAGGCCACGTATGATGTCTCATGTTCTTTTTGACAACAAAATGTTTTTGAAAATTTCTAAATTACGAAAATATATGGCGTACTTCGTTAATTTTACCATTAAATCCAACGGGGTCAACTATTTCCCTTAGGCCACGTATGGTGTATGATAATGGATTGGATAATATTAGATTCAAAGAAAAATTAATGAAAAGAATTTGAAAACTTTGAGTTTTAACGATAAGGACAAAATAAATGGTAAAGTGAATAATAGCAAGTTTGACTTTTTAGTATAAAAATGTGGTTTTTCGTTAAAATGAACAGTGCAGTGGGATTTTCGTTAAAACTCCATAGATTCAATGCATGCTGAATGAAGAAATTGATGGCAACTGAATAAGGAAACCGGTTCATTTTGATTCCAACAATAATAGTAGTATTCGGGAAAGAGCTTCCTGCGTGACTAATTCATCTTAAACATGCATTAAACTTAATAAGTAATTTGGTCTTTTTAACGAGTAATTAAAATTTATTTCAATGCTAGACATCATTTACGGCCTAGAGTATAGAATAGTAATCGCCATTGGATCATATACCTTAAATCTACAAACTCCATAGTCGTCGTCCCTTGCTCCAGCTTAAGGGCTGGTGGCAACTCTTTCTATTTTTCTAGCCTTTCTCCTTTATCTTCTTATGGATTTTTATTTATCTATTTTTCATCTTAGTATTTCCGTCAATAAGTGTTTTCTTGATGGCGTTATTTATGAGTCTTTCTTCGTGAGTATTAAATTTTGTGTTGGTGTGTTATCGGTTCCTTTGGATCCACTTTGTTGGAATCAATATCTTTGTTGATGGTATTGCGCAAAAAATTCATAGTGGTATAAACACTAATTGGTTCATAGTCAGTTTCTCTTCGGAGTCAGCGATGATCATTGTCAAAATGTATCCGTTGTATTCAAACTTTGTGTAAAGAATTTTTTTTATCAAGAATGAAGTTTCTTTGGAAGTTACAGAAAAGTTTTGTTCAAAGTACTTAAATACTACAAAGACTTTTACATACTTAGAAGTTAGAAGTCATAAAAAGTTGCTAACGTGACTTCCAAGAGATTTTTTTATGGATTTTCTGTCACATCATCGTTTAACGTCGATTCTCTTACTAACATCATAAAATATTATGTCAAAAACATGAGGTAACAAAAAGTCAATGAAAAATCCTATTTTTTAGAAAGTCTTCCTAGCATTTATCTTTATTCAATACAAAATGACTTTAACAAACTCCTTACAAGTTTATATTGAATATACCTAAACTACAGAGGCAAGCAAAGTCCATCAAACTTCATATACAACACATCTCCCTAAATTTTAATTTTGAACTTATGTGATAGTGTCTCGTTTAGATAAATTTCAGTTCGTTTCAAACTTGATTTATTTCTAACAACTAAAATGTTAAGAAAAATAAAATAAAAACACCATTAGGATGCCAACTGAATCCTCTCCAGATCATTTTGGTGAGGATCTTAGAAATTCGTAAATCGTGTCTGCTCATCATACATCGTACGGTCAATTTTTATTAGGTATTATTTATATTTAATTTTAAATAAAAATATTTAAAATAATCTATAATCACATAACATACGATGAACAAACATAATTCACGAATCCCCAAAAACTTCACAAAAAAGTTCTGGCGATAATCCGAATTCATTAGGATGTAGGCTAGAAAGACTTCCAAATGTGAAGCGAGCGAGTGAGAGAAACAAGAAAACGAAAAGTCTTACTTTGTCCTGTACACCAAAAAGCAAAAATTAAGACATGTCTTATCAATATCCCTGCCACGTGTACGGCTCCGATGGTGTTTATTTTACTTTCCCGCTAAGCTACTAGTACGCTCTGCTGCGTTTCTCTCCCTGTCTAGACTCTAGTGTCTGCTCCATTTCCCACAACCCCAAAATCCCTTGAGCGACTGCGACTCGACGCGGACGAGGTTCGTCTTCGTCCTCCCACTCAAGATTTCATCTTTACTGTTCATCTATCAAGATCGACGTTTGAGATACCGATTTCGTACACTTCTCTTCCTGTGATGTCGTTCCGTGTTGTGCTTTCTGCGTTTTATTCTTCTCTTTTGTTCTGGGGGTCTGGTCTTTTCTGCCGTTTTCGTGCTTTTTCATTTACCAATATTGTAATTTTTTTGAGGTTATCTTTGTATTATCTTTAGTGGGGCGAATAAATATTCAATTTTTACGATCTCTGTGTAATATTTTTAGTATATTGTTAATGCGTTTCCATGATTGTGCGCCAAGATTACTTTTTTGGTTGTTTTGTTGTAATTTAACTTGGAAATCTTGTGTTTTCGTTGATGTCTGTGGTTCTGCATATTCTCAAACTTTCAGGTCTATTTGTT
Source organism: Malus domestica (assembly GCF_042453785.1). Classification (NCBI taxonomy): domain Eukaryota; kingdom Viridiplantae; phylum Streptophyta; class Magnoliopsida; order Rosales; family Rosaceae; genus Malus; species Malus domestica. Next base: position 11,108,866 of record NC_091673.1, read on the forward strand.
TACTAATGAGTTCACAGTTTGGTGGGTGAATATTAGAATTATGTTTTTCAGAATTTAATGTAAGATTCTTGGTTATATGGTTAATGATTATCCCTGATTGTGCCCCAAGATTACTCCTTTTTAGTTCTTCAATGGTTCAACTCGAAACACGAAAGAGAAATAGATTTTATGCATGAATCTGGGCGGCCTTTCTTATTTTTTAAGCGCTTAGTGATTAATCATGACGGTGACAAGCTGCCTAGCACCTAAGTGCGCTAGGTGGGGACTTTTAGAACACTAGCTATGGTGCTGTTAATCTTGTTCTGGCTGGGCTTAGACGTATTTTCTAGTCTATTTGTATCTTTGTGAATAAAGCTTCTGCTGTTATGAATTCACTTTAAGATTTTTGGTTGTATTGTTAATGGGGTATCCACGATTCTGCACCAAGATTACGTTTTTAAGTACTTTAACTCCATAACACAGAATGAATAGATGTCATACGTTAATTAGTAGAAAAAATGATGGGTTTGATATGGTACTAATAATCTCGTGTATTTCAGATATGCCTGGGGTTTCTGGAACCAATGAAAGTGACAACAGTGGTGATAGCAAGGATGCCAAATCCGCTTCATCAGTTTCAGTGACAGAGGGCAATGTGAAGGTACGTGAATACGATCCAAAAAAGGATTTAAGGGCTCTTGGACAGTGGATTTGCTCTAACCAAGATCCACCCAAGTATTTTGAAAATGTTGATTACATACAGTCAATTGGCGTGTTTAACCGGCTGTTTAAGCCTACTTTCAATGAGGTTGAAGGTGAATGCATGGAAGTATATGAGAGAATGAAAGTGGAAACTAAGGAAGTATTAAGAAACTTTGATGGACAGATTAGCCTCTGTGTGGACCTACTCACGGACAACAATGACTTTGGGCAGTGTAGCAGTAACTTGGGACAACACTACAGTGATTATTTGTGCATTTCCGCGCATTTTATTGATGAGAAATGGAAGCTGCGAAAGTGGGTTCTTTACTTCTGTACTCTTTCTGTTTCGGGCCAGTCTGATGATTTACTTAAAAAATGTGAAGACCGGGGCATATTTAGGTCGCTGGAAGATTGGGGCATTGAGAACAAGATATCCACACTCACTATGGGTAATGATAAGTTCTGTAATGAGGTGGCTGAGTATGTGAAAAGGTACATCCAGGTAATGAAGGAACTCCGACGTAATAGTCAGCTGTTTCGTGTGTATTGTTGTGGGGATCTGTTCCGTGAAATGGTGCAGGATGCATTTGAAAAGATTGAAGATATCGTTCACAAGGTCCGTCGAGTTTATACTTTTACAACTGATTACCCCATGTGGTTTCTCAAAATGGCCAATCTACAAGAAGCTCTGAAATTGTGGTCTATTGGAAATCTCTCTTCCAAGGATGTGATTGACTCTCACGATGTACCATCCCCAGATGAGTGGAACAAAGTTGAAGGTGTTTGTAAAGCTGTAGAGAGCATACATAAAGTATCAGGAGCATTATTTGAACCAGAAATAGAAGTAACTGCTAATGTTTATCTTTATCACCTTCATGAGCTTCGTGAAATGTTGACCCGAATGTCCATTGGCTCAGAGGGTTTTAATAGGTCAATAGTTGAGGGCATGTTGGGAAAGGTTGACGAGTACTGGGATCACATGTTCTTGCTGTTGGCAATATCTGCAGCACTGGATCCTCGATTCAAGATGAGATATATTGAATTTGTTTGTTCAAAAGTTGAGGGTAGGGACGGAAACTCACAAGTTCCAGCTGTTTTGGAGGCCATTCGCAAACAGTTTGCTGAATACGTGATCCGTTTTCCTGAAAAGGGGAACTGTGCGAGTTATTCACATTCAAAAGGGCAGTCTGATCCTCCTGTGCGTGCCAATCATACTTTCACTGTGTTGCAAGACTACCAGCAGTTCATCCAATCGAATCATCACCCTGCAAAAATATCAGAATTGGATATATATTTGGACCAACCTGTCTTGCCTTGGAGTCAGGATTTTAATGCATTGGCTTGGTGGAGAAGTGCAGCAGCTAAGTACCCTACCCTTTCTCGGATGGCACGTGATTTTCTGGCCATTCCAGTTTCTCTCTCGACTTGTGGCGAGGCATACTACACTTTATCAAGGCCAGCTGATGAACATATGATTTGCTTGAAGCCAGACTTGATGAATGCCTTAATGTGTGCTCGAAGCTGGCCTTAATAGGCGCTGAAGAACATTAGCAGGTAATGAATACTACCATCTCCTTTGTTCTTCTTCCCCTTTCTGTTCTTAATAATCATATCAGTATATATCCTGCAAGATGCAAGACTGCTCACAGTGCTTTTTTTCCGTTCATTTGTGTGCTTGAACAGGTACCTTTTTTGGGTTTTTGGCTGCCTCATTTTTGTAAGGCCAGAGGGAATCAGTTTAGCTGAGCATTTGACGTGGACATCAAGTTACGTACTTTTGATGTTTGAACTCCATTTGACACCGGCGGAGATTGAAAACCGATAATTGTTGAATTAGAACTGTTTTTTGAGCAGTCGTTACTGGATGCCTCCACGTTTTGAGATGCTTTGATATTAGGATGCTGAGAAAATTGGCCCCTCTCCGTGTATTTTGCAGTTCCGATTTCAGGACGGAGTTTGTTGCTTAATATCATGCTTTATGAACGTAAATCTGAAGCAAGTCTTGTTCTTTCTAAATACTCGTGGTTTCCCATTTTTTGATGTGATTTCGACAAAGATCGATTTTTCTTTTACCTCAAAGATCGATTATGTTCAACCTTGCGTGATCTACTACGTGATCATCTAAGAGAAAGTTTGGTCTTTAGGGGAGGAGAAAAGAAGCTGTTGAGCCGGAGAAGCTTAAAAAACAAATAATAAAGAGCTTGTAGTTTAAGTAGTTAAAACATTTAATTCTCTAGTACGGACTGATTTGCGTCTGAGGTCTTGCATTTGGTTCCCTCCTCGTCCAACGTAGATGTAGTAAATTTGAACACATTTACAACAAAAACAAGCAATAATGCTAAAGGAAACACGTTTTTACAGCACGAGTCACTCAAATTATTGTAGTTACTAATTGAACATTGTAATTAATGTAACATGTACGCTCTGTATTTTACTTTTGGGAGTTTAACATATTTTTCACGTAATTTAGAATTTCTTCTAAAAAAGAAATTTAGTCACAAATAAGTTAACTATAAAAGTGTACCCTTCTCTACTCTCAAACTCGAATCGCGTTCAAAATTTCCACATAGTTTATAATAAAGTAAAATATTGTTGACTCACAAAAAAAAAAAAAAAATGTCCTCTTTAGACCAACTTCAATGGTTGGGCTAAAAGCCAAATTTTTTAGTTCGGAAAATTTAGCTTTTAGTCCAGAAACAGTTTTTCTACTCCAACCCTTCTGGCCTAAAATTTTAGCCCAGAATTATTAAAGAATGAACTTAGGCTATTTTTTTTCTTAAATTAAAATTTTAAAAAAATAATAAATATGTAGACTATCGTAAATTAATTTTATAAACATTTTAATCTAAAAATATTTAAATTCCGATAAATATTGAAAAATCACTCAAATTTCCACAAAGCAAGCCTTCAACTTTCACCAATCTTTCAACCTTGTGCTAACTTTCAATTCACCAACCGTTCAACACCAAATTTTCAATTCACCAACTGTTCAACACCAAACTTTTAACTTTCACCAACCGTTTAACAATTTGGAAATGGAAAGAAATGGTAGAAAGATAAATTGGAAGAATTGTAGGAGAAAATTGAGTTCTGTGTGGATGTTTGAACAAATACATAGGTATTTATAAAGTTTTTGGGTGAATTTTAAGTTAAATAATTTTTTTTAATTATTTTAGCCATTGGATTTAAATTTGGGCCGTTAGATCTTTTTTTTTTACCGTTAGATTTGATTATATTCAATTTCAGCCGTTGGATTCAATGTATTTTAAAATAACATATTCTAAAAAAATTAAATTTGAATCTAGACCATTGGATCAACCAATGGTCCTTAAAGCCTTGCCCCCTCGGATTAAAATTATAGCCGTTGGGATGATGATGTTGGCCGACACACAGCTGACAGCGGGGCCCACCCCTGTCGGGAAAGCCTTGCAAGCCAACCGCGTGGGGCGCGTTGGAGCATGGGCAGGTCGAGACTGGCCCAAGTGCCAGCGAGTCCACTCGCATGGGGGGGAATTTAGGGGGTATTTGGCCCAGCTTTGGCATTTGGCTTTTAGCCCAATGTTTTAGCATGGGTTGGGTGGTGTTTTGGGGGGTGGAATAAATGGGGAAATTTGACTTTTAGCCCACCATTGGAGTTGGTCTTAGACCCACTCCAACCCCCCGGGCTAAAACCTATAATTCCCCTTTTTTCCCCTCTAAAACCCAACCCATGGCCTAAACAAAACCTAAAACTCAACCCGAGACCAAATACCGGCCCAAGTTTAGGCCACAAATTGGAGTGGGCCCCACCTGGTGCGACTGAAACATGGGCTGTGAAGCCCAGACGCCACAACCAAGCGCCAACACGCCAGACGCTACAGATGGAAGCCAAGTCGAACCCCACCCACGTGGGTGTGTCCCCCGGCTGTCAATGGGTGTCAGTAGCCCAACGGCTACTTTTTTCAATCGAACGGCTGGATTTAATTGGACCGTTGGTTACTCCAGCGGTTCATGTTCAAATATTTTTTTTTAGTTTTATATTTATATATTTATTAAATACAACAACTTAGATCAAATATAATCAAATCTAACAGTAAAAAAAAGTTCTAATGGTACAAATTGAAATCCAACAGCTATTTTAAATCAAAATTCACCCAAAAACTCTGTAGTTTGGTGAAAGTTGAACTATTGGTGAAAGTTGATAGTTTGGTGAGTTTCATGTGTCGATTTAATGATTTTTCAATATTTATCGGAATTTAAATATTTTTAGATTAAAATGTTCATAAAATTAAATTACAATAGTCTACATAAATTTTTTTAAAGTTAATTTAAGAAAAAAATTAGTCTAAGTTCATTCTTTAATAATCATGGACTAAAATTTTAGGTAAGAATAGTTGGAGCAGAAAAGTTGTTTCTGAGCTAAAATCTAAATTTTCTGAGTTAAATATTTGTAGGTTTTAGGCCAAGGTTGGAGATTATCTTATCAAGGTAACTATTTTATGCTAATTTAAACAGCGAGTTGAACTTAAATTGTATAATTTCCTTATGTATTTCTTTTACATCTCTATCCCTATCATTCGTATTCTATATCTTTCGTTTTCCCATTGTATTTCCCTCTCTCTAATCTAAAAGTAAAATAATTACCAAGCCATCATCAGTAATATGAATTTGAATTTGTTTTCTTTTATCTTTCTTAAAGAAAACTAACAAAATTGGCATAAGCAACATCTTAAAGTACGGTGGACCAACAATTCATTGAGAGTACAATTACATGCTCTACAAATTGAGAACGAGATTCAAATATAAGTGCAACACGACACACGATGTATTGACCAATTGTCACATAACTCATATTTGTAAACATAATTAAACAATTTAAATCTAATCAAACATACAGCTCTAAAAAATAAAGTAAAATTGATAGTATGATCGGCACGCCTGCGCACACTGGATAATGACCCGGCAACCTCAATGTTCTTAATCAGACATTAACCATCTTTTACAAATAAAATCCAGGCAAAACATCCAACCGTGCGTTGACAAGGGAACCTCCTAAAGACGACGCCGTATCGAAATGTCCCTGAATCTGCAGCATCTGAAACTCGATTTTTCTCACTGCATTAAGGTCACCTCAGCTTTCCATTTCAAGAAGAACCCTTCTTAAAAGCTTGCAACTTTTGCATTTAGAGTAAGATTTGATAGCAAATTTTGGTGCTTTTGGCTTTTTGGAGAATCAGATTTGGAATAGCTCAACTTCTGGAGCACCAAATAAGGTAATGCTTCTTCTGAGCTTATATAAGAAGCAGCTTCATAAAGGTTGCAATCGTTTATTTTCCCTGATAGATACTTGATAGTGACACTGAAAGTCTGAATCTATATCCTCATCAGAAAGATGGAAAATTTTAGTAAGATTTTTGAGTTCTGGGTTTTCTGGGGTTTTGATTTTTGAGCAATTTTTCCTTGGAAATTTTTATTTTTAATTATTTATTTTTGTGTATTATTGGGTATTGAAGAAAGAACGGTAGCATTCAATGTGATTGTGCAAGCTAAACTTAGCAAGAATGTGAGAGAAGATGAGATTTCGGGAACTGGGTTGGATGCTCACCTGGGTTTACTGCATATAGAAAGAGGGGATAGGAGTAGAGGTGTCATGGGGGTTTTGTATAAGCATCAGATTCGCCGGTTAACGAAAATGAAGAAGTGGTCCGGGGGCTTGTTAATCGTAGTTCTTGCTATGATCTTGGTTTTTCGATATTCCAGCATTGTCAAAATCGAGCCACCAACACAGGCGCCTAAGCAGTCGGCTGCTGAGTTCTTTGGAAACCATCCAACAACTAATGATTCTGTTATTGTGGATTCGGAGAAGAAAGGAGAAAAGCCATATAAGAAATCCCATTTTGTAGAAGTTGATGGGCTGGATGATCTTTTTGCTTCCCATGACATTTTCAAAGAAGGGTCGAGGGCCTTGCTTGTATGGCCTCACATGCGTACCCTACTCTCCAGGTCCGATGCTTTGCCTGAAACAGCTAAAGGGGTTAAAGAGGCCTCCGTTGCGTGGAAAGACTTGTTGTCCGCAATTGACAAGGACAAGGCTTCCAAATTAAACAAAAGTGATAACGAGGAAGACAAAAATTGCCCTTTCTCTGTAAGTACTTTTGACAAGATAGAGTCAAGATATGAGAATATACTTGATATCCCTTGTGGCCTCATTGATGATTCTTCCATTTCTTTGGTTGGCATTCCTAATGGGCACTCTAGAAGCTTTCAAATCCAACTCCTAGGCTCCCAACTTTTAGGAGAGTCTGAGCCTCCTATTGTCTTGCATTACAACGTCAGTCTCCCCGGTGATAACATGACACAGGAGCCATTTGTAGTTCAAAATACATGGACTCATGAACTTGGGTGGGGCAAAGAGGAAAGGTGCCCTTCTCACAGGTCTCCTAGCAACCTCAAAGGTAAATAACAAAATTTTCTGTTTAGACTTCGGACTGAGAGTGTCAAGTGAAACTCTTTCGCTAGAACATTCTCACAATTTACTTATCATGTGATGGCTCAAATTTGAACCAAATATAGAACATTGTGTAAAAAATTTAAATAAACGCATGGTATAAACGACTCTAGTAAGATTTTTTCCTTTCTTATTTGTTATTCGAAAGTGGTACTTACAACACTGTTTCCCAATATAGTCAAATCTCGATTGTTTGTTATTTTCTGTCACGTAAGAATGAAGGTCCCTATAGAAATATATATATTTTTTTTTGAAAAAGGGGTTTTTCAGCTAGAATTCTAACATATTTTAACGAATTTGACAGTTGATGGACTTGTTCTTTGCAATGAACAAGCTGTGAGAAGCTCGTCGGAAGAAAGTCTAAATGTGAGTCGGCCTAGTAGGGACATGTTGACCAATGTTTCCGGAGGTGCCTATGAAGGTTCCAATTTCCCATTTGTTGAAGGAAATCCCTTTACCGCCACATTTTGGGTTGGTTTAGAGGGATTTCACTTGACTGTGAATGGAAGGCACGAAACATCTTTTGCGTATAGGGAGGTAAGGTATGAATTATTGGTAATAAGCTAATAACGGATTATTGTACAAAATTTGTTGTTCGGCAAGACATTCCGTTTTTGTAAAACAACCTACCTACAATACTTCTTTTCATATGCAGAAACTTGAGCCATGGTCGGTTTCCAAAGTCAGAGTGGCCGGTGGTCTGGACCTCTTATCTGCCTTAGCAAAAGGCTTGCCTGTTTCTGAGGATCATGATTTAGTTGTTGATGTTGAGCACCTCAGAGCTCCGCCCACTTCGAAGAGAAGACTATTGATGTTGGTTGGAGTTTTCTCTACTGGAAATAATTTTGAGCGTAGAATGGCTTTGAGGAGGGCTTGGATGCAGTACAAGGCTGTGCGTTCTGGAGATGTAGCTGTCCGGTTTTTCATCGGCCTTGTAAGCTGAACATTGCAGACTGGGAGTGGTTTGCCTTTTTTTTTTTGCTTAAATAGAAATTTAACCAACCATTTCCATAACAGATATGGGTGCAAAGAAATTTCTGCTACTTAGCTTAGAGCTTGCTGCTTATTGCTTTCCTTCTTATACTCTTTTACATTATGAACCTGAAGAAGTGAAATAATTTCTGCATTTAACATACTCCTCGGACTCCAACATAGCGTTATAGTTGTGATATCAACATATTGATTGCTCGGAAAATTTGGCCGATAATGAGGTTTACAACTTTTTCATACATGCAGCACAAGAACAGCCAAGTCAATATTGAGCTGTGGCGAGAAGCGGAAGCATATGGAGATATCCAACTGATGCCATTTGTTGATTACTACAGCCTGATCAGTTTGAAGACAATTGCAATTTCTATTTTTGGAGTATGTTGATACAAAATTCCTGCAAACTGAATTATCCATGATTCATAACTATGTTTTTGTCATTGAACTTTATTTGTTTTAGAAAATTTATTGTTAGAAAAGTTACCAATCATCTTTATCTTAAACATGCAGACCAAAATCCATCCTGCTAAATATATCATGAAAACGGATGATGATGCTTTTGTTAGAATCGATGAAGTGATCTCTAGCCTCAAGGGAAAGCCGACCAAAGGTCTCTTGTATGGTCTAATATCCTTCGAATCTTCACCGGATAGGGACAAAGGCAGCAAATGGTTTATTGATAACAGGGTATTCACATCGGATTTCATTCTGCACCGTGCATTTTGCTTGTTTCACTTTGACTTTGTTTTTCTTATGAGTCTCCTTTTGTGCAGGAATGGCCATATGCTATGTACCCACCATGGGCCCATGGTCCAGGCTACATAATCTCTCGGGACATCGCCAAATTCATTGTCCGTAGCCACCAGGAAGGGGATCTCAAGGTAAAATTTCTTGTTAACTTTGTTTTGTTTTATAAAAGACTGATAGTTGAAATACAAATGAGCAGGCTTTGAGTTGATTTTCTCACTCCTAAACTGACATCTCGGCGTTATGACTTTTCAGCTCTTTAAACTAGAGGATGTTGCAATGGGAATCTGGATTCAACAGCTCAAGTACAGGGGTCAAGAAGTGAATTATGTCACAGACGATAGGTTTTACAATGCTGGATGCGAGGCGAATTATATTCTCGCACATTACCAAAGCCCGAGATTGGTGTTGTGCCTGTGGGAGAAGCTGCAGAAAGAGCACGAGGCCGTCTGCTGTGAGTAAAAATGTCAACTTTAGGGGGGGAGTTGGTGGTTTCGGCAACATTGTGTTGGATAAAAGTTGTAACTGTACAGATATTCTTCAGCCTGAAGAAGTGGGAAATTTGGACTCAACTTGTTTTTCTTGTTGGATCAAATGGTATTCTTTTGTTGATTTACAGTAAAGATTCAGGTGGTTTCCCACATCTAAGGGCTTTTTGGTTTTTCTTGATAGATCATGTTGACCTCTTCAATGTCTTCATAGATATTCATGTACCAAACAAATTGCCAAGAAGAATTTACTTATGCTTACGAGCAAAGGTGCTTTGAGCCCGTTTAATGCTTTTCTAGAAAGCACCTCTACTTAAAAATACTTTTCTGGAAGAACTTTTGTTAGAAGCATGCCAAATTGTTAAAAGAAAAGATCACTTTAAAGTGCTTCAAAAGGCTCCACGTAAAGCTTATTTTTTTATGGTGTCCTTTCATAATCCAAACAAATTTTTACCCAATGTTGTCATAATTGCTTTTGATTATCTGATCACGCTTCTAAACCTCAGAAATCAATATCAAACCAGCCATGTTTACAACATATTCTCAAATGGGAGAAACTTTAGTAGGGTTGATCTATTAGTATCTGTCTCACATTAAACAGAATCATTTTGATATCATGAAATCGAAATACAATAAAAGTCTGTATTTTTATGAAAAATCTTATACAGCTAACGTGCTCGGATGTATACTTTTTTATAAAATAAAAACATGTTACAAATAACGTAGTCGGATATTCCAGCACTCCAGATGAAGTGTGGCATCAAATTATCGTTATGTTATATGTTATATATTAATTGTATGATTATTTAGATAGGAATATTGGTGGACCGACAGCCAACAGGATCATCTCCGAATCTTTTTTATGAGAGTGTGATTAGTTTTTATCAATTACTGTTTTTGTTTAATTTTAAATAAAAATATTTAAAATAATTTCTGATAGTACAATGTACAATGAACGAATAAGATTGACAAATCTGAGATTCTCACAAAGAGGATCCGGGTTTGACCTGCAGAGTCACATTTTTGTACACTTTGAGCAGATGTGACATTTGGCGTGCTGTTTGATGATCATTGGCCGGTGTGGATTGGACCAGAAGAAGATTGGCCAATCAAAAATATCTAAAAGCTTGTTGGAACTTTCGTGAATAAATAGTAAATACGAATATGTCGGACCAAATGATAAAAATATCGTCAAGGTTTTGATTGATGGGGAGGTTTTCAAGTTTTGGACCAATCATACTTGCTATCTAGATATCTCACGAGATATTAACTTTTACGTTACGGATGTTTGTACATTTTATTTGGTTTCTCTCCTTGCGTAATTGGTTGTACTTCGTAACACATAGTTTGTTTGAAAGCGTTATTAAAACGATTAAAACGTTTTTGAAATAGATTCTTAGTAAAAATTCAAGTAAATCTTGAAGAAAAAAATTTAAGTGCTTTGCGGAAGAAGCATACATTTGGTGCTTCTTCTAAAAATCACTTAAAATGGTTTGGAACTCAAAAATTAAAAAACCAATTTCATAAAAAACGATTTTAGTTATTTTAAAAGTACTTTTAAATGAGCTCTATATAAGTTATTGTTAAAATTTGGACTTATTATAATAAAACAATGAATAAATATTACATGAGCGAGTCTTATCTGAATTTTGCTATTGAGAGAGTTTGAAAATAACATTTAGCTTGCTCTTAAAACTCGAATTCAGATTTTCATTTTTTCCGTTCTCAATGACAAAGTGGTATTTTAAGAAATCAAATTTACAATTTATTGTACTTTATATTGGTATTAAGGGATATTAAAACAAAACAACTTTGTTTTAAACCTGTATGTTCCAGAAAGCACCCAAGGGAATTTAATTTTATAAATTCATACTTCTATGATCTACATAGCAATTAGCATGCAGTATATCCACACAAAAAAAAGACCTCCACCTTGTAAATATGGATGCCAAAGAAGATAAATGTCAGAATCTTTGATGGGTAGGCTGAGATAGTTGGATTAACTATATGGCTAATCTCCTTTTAACTTTTTGTTCGATAATAAAATAAATAATTAACAAATTAAAAATAAAAGTAATAAAAGTAGAGGAAAGAGGACTTGCGAGTTAAGTTACTTTGATTAGTGTTGGTCTCAAAGCTGGTTTAGTATTGTTATGTTTAAAAAAAAAAACGTATGATGTGTTGTGTGAATAAACAGTTGTAAAATAAAGAAATTGAGTGTTTGGTCCAATGTCAGATCTCTATAACCTAAACAGGTCAGACCTCAACGACGTTATTTGGAGTCACAAACTTGATGAATTTGTCGCATGCAAAGCTCAAATTTCATTTTCCTTGTTCTTCCTTTCTATAAACCATTCAATCTCTCTATGTTCCTATGTTGATTTTTAAGGTAATTGAAGGTCGCCAACCTTCAATCTGAAGAACTACAACGAGAAAGGGGTAAAGTAAAGGAGAATCGAGGATTGGTTGTGGAGGTTAATGTTCCTTACAGAGAAATTATTTTGAGAACCTTATTAAATGATTACTATTCACTCCGTGTTTTTACATAAAAAGAAAAGAAAAGAAGAGGCTTATTTTGGGAAGCAACTCCAGCTGCTTCCGTTTTTTTTTATTATTTTGGCATAGGATTTTGAAAAAAAAAAGAACAGATTATTATTTTTTTTTTTTACAAAACACATGATTTTTAACACAACTTTTTGAAAAATTTAATCAATCTCAAACCAATGCTTAAACAACAAATTAGTGGAATCAAGGGCTAATTGCTGACCCAAGCCACAAACTCTAAATCCAACAAGGCAACAACCAACCAAAACGAACTCTCGTACGCAACCATTTCTGGCTATATGATTTAAATGGAGGAGCTTTAATAAAGTTGCTTAGTCACTCCGCTTCTTTAACTAAAAAATTAGTAACCTAATTATTGAAAAGAAAGTACAATTAAAATAAAAACGTTTAACATAAAATACTGCATTTTAACGCTACGTGCACATCGGATCCTTGTGTGGAATGAGGGAGGAATTTCGGCTTTCGTTTTCTTCATGATTCATAAATAATGGCTTCCTCCTAATTTAATAATCTTAATTTGTTGTAAATTTCAATGCTTCACTATTTGAAATCACGATAAGGTGCTCAGTGGTTGGGGGCGAATTCCAAATTTGTATTATACATGACATTTTTTGTGTTCGATTTTTGGCGTTGATGATTCACACGATGATTATCAAAAGAGTATGAAATGTTTTTGTGAGTCTTCTCGACTCCTATAAAGGTGGACTGCAATGACGAAGTCATTAGCTGATTCTTTTTTTTAAGAAAAAAAAACTTCATTATTTGAATTGTACATCATGGTTCACGTGATTTAAAGCGAAAGATAACAAATTTATGCAATGATCATGCTTGTGGCTATATAAAATTTAAATATATTACATATGATTTGTGTGATGTCAGTCATTTGTAATTCTTACGCACGTGGTTAAGAGACGTTTCAATAATATCCTTGTGATGAAGAGCAAAACTTTAAAAGGTGTCAAGTGCCACATAGGCTGTCAAATTTAAAATTTGACGTCTCTTTTAAAAATAATTTTAAATGACTCTTCGCGACTCACATGTGGACGAAATAGAATAGAATTTCATGAAAATATCAATTTGGACTATGAATGATAACAGACTTAATCATAAGGTATTATTATGATTTTATTCACCACGTGACTAACATTGACACATGAACTACTTCATTTGGATAATTTATGCAATTAGTGAATTTTCTATGTAGTTTTTTATTTTGTTTTCACAAGTCATACCGTAGGCAAGTGGATTCAAACTCGAAATCTCAAATGCACTGAGTACTTGCTTTTAACCAATTAATTTAATCCACAGAGTTCGTTTTTTCGTGATTAAATATAATTAATAGTAAATTACTGTTACGGAGTCATAGGTGGCGTCAAAGTGGATGCGGCAGCGGGAAGCAATCTTATGTCGGCACACTGTTTAGCTGTCACTACGTATAAGGAAAGCGAAGCACGGAATTCCAATTGCCGAGTCGGAATCGGAAACAAACGGCCGCAGAGGACACCTAGAAAGGGTAAAACCGTCAAAAAACCATTCGACCGCCTTCTGGTTGCCTCCAACAATTTACCCGCCAGGATTCACGAGTCAAACACGCTACCTCACACAAAAACACCCCGAACCCGGTCCGCCACGCACACGTGCCGTCCTTGACAACGGTGTTACCGGTTCATCCGGTCATTTACTCCGTACCGGACTTGGATTCCCGATACCAATATAAATACGACTCTCTCACGCTCCTTTTCACATTTACACACAACAACAAAAATTTCGAGAAAATCCGAGATCGATCGAGAATTGGAAACCCCAAAGCCGAAATAAAAACCCTAATTTGCTATCCCTCTTCTTCTTCACTGAAAAGATCCCTAATTTGGTAATTTTTTGGACCGTACGACGGCGTTTAAGGATGATTGTGAGCCAGGAAATGGTGGCTGAGGCGGAGGTTATCTGCCAGGAGACGGTGCTGGACATGAACTACGGCGTCTGCGTGGCCAAGGAGCACGAACTACAGATCGACGTGGCGTCCTCCTCGCCTACCTCTCCGAGCTTCGGCGAGGTTGTCGTCGCCGAGACGATTTTCCCTGAGATTTCTCGCTTCGAATCGGTATGTTCTATAGCTCCGTACCACTTCGTATGAAGAATTAGTGAATTATTTTCTGCTTTTAAGGGTTTTTGTAATTGGGTTTTCTGTGAGGGATTTGTTTTTTTAATTATTTTTTTGTGTGCGATTTGTTCGATTGTTTTGTTTTTTCTTGGGTTCTTCTGCTCTATATTAGTTGTGTTTTGGGAATTCTATGAACATAATTGACATGGGTTCTTGAATTTTTGTGGGTTCAGTTAGGGTATACTGAATTAACTGCTTCCGAGGGTTTTCTTTTCCTTTATTTTTATGTTTTTAGATTTAATGGTGTTTTTCATTAGCCTGGAATACCTTTTCCTCATGAACTCTGGCGAATTTTTTTTTTACCGAATAAGTTCCAATTCCTTGGTGGTTTAGCTTTACAGTAAATTCCAAGTGAACCTTTTGATTTGGTGGATTTTTTAATGGAATTGATCAGAATTGTGTACTTGGTAGATTTATGCTATTTGTAGAATTTCGAGTCTGTATGAGCCCGATTAGATCAGGTGATCGAGGTTTAATGGGTTACTCATTCGGTGATCGAGGTTTTTCTTTTATAACATTTGATTTGCTGCTTAATTTTTGGGAATTTTGACTGAGGCAATCTTCAGCCTAATTAGAGGAAAAAATGAGCCTTTACTCTTGTAGCGCTTTTAGACGAAATTTTTGGATGAAATCTTGTATCATTGATAATACACCGGTCAGTTCTGTAATTTTGGTGATTTCTTCATTCGTACTTTTTATGCTTGTTGGATTTCCAGTTTCTTTGTGTTCATACCAAAATCTATATCCAGGATTATGTTCTTTTGAGATGCATGGAACATGTTTACTCACCTACTTGTTTTCTCTTTTACCAGGTTCTGAGTTGCACAGAGGCGATTAATAATGCTGGAATGGAGTCTTCTGCAGTCAAGTTTGTTCCGAACATTCATTCAGGAAGCCATAGTGACATTGGACCAAGGGATTCCATGGATGACGAGCACATTCGGATTGATGATCTATCTGCCCATGTTGGGGCTCTCTTCAAGTGTCCCTTTCCAAGTGCATTTTATGCGGTGTTTGATGGTCACGGAGGGCCCGAGGCAGCTGCTTATATCAAGAGGAATGCTATGAGACTATTCTTTGAAGATGCTAATTTACTGCAGAGAATGGATATGGATGCTGTTTTCTTCAGAGAGTTGGAGAATTCCCACAGGAAGGCATTTCTACTGGCAGACCATGCCTTGGCTGATGAAGACAGCGTGAGAAGTTCATGTGGAACAACAGCATTGACTGCTCTTATACTTGGAAGGCATTTGCTGGTTGCAAATGCTGGTGACTGTCGAGCAGTTCTTTGCAAGAAAGGAGTAGCAGTTGACTTGTCTCAAGATCACAAACCTAGTTACTTGCCAGAACGCATGCGAGTTGAGCAGTTGGGTGGTTACTTTGATGATGTGTATCTTAATGATTCTATCTCAGTCACCCGAGCCCTTGGAAATTGGGGCTTAAAATTACCATTTGGTTCCTCGTCGCCTCTAATTGCCGAGCCAGATGTTCAGCAGGTTATGTTAACAGAAGATGATGAGTTTTTGATCATTGGTTGTGATGGGATCTGGGATGTCATGTCAAGTCAGTATGCTGTGAGTCTGGTTCGGCGTGGGCTGAGGAGGCATGATGACCCCCAACTGTGTGCCGAAGAACTCGTCAAGGAAGCACTGCGCTTGAACACATCAGACAACCTCACAGTTATTGTCGTGCGCCTCTCTTCACCGGAACGTGTTGAGTTCCCTCACCAGCGCCCGAGGTTGAGGATCTGCAGTCTCTCGGAGGAAGCACGCAGCCGGCTGAGAAGCTTGTTAGAAGGCAATTGAATGTAAATAGCAGTCGATTTCTATTCACCGAGTCCTAATGGGAGATGCATTTTTATCTGTTTGTGGCTGCTTCAGATTAAGGTTTAGAACAAAGCAGCCGGCAGTTTTGCTAGGATAGATATACGACTTGATTGTGTTGTTGAGGTTGTGGAATGTAGCGGTCAGTCGGTATTTACATTTGAGCTTAGTGTTGTTTTAAACGAATTGGGTTAAACTGATTCATTTATTTACATTAATCTTAATTATCTGATTATTTTAAATAATTGTTGTTGTTTCGAGTGAGCTTTCTCTTAATCCAAACTATCTATGTAATTTTTCTTGTTGAGACTAAACGATTCATGTTCGGAGTATATCACCTATAATTGGTATCTCCTATCGCGGGACAGATTAGAGTGACATATAAGTTAAACCAATTGGAAATATGTTCTTTTACTAATATCTTTTGTCACGGGAGATGTATACCTCGATTACATGTTAGAATTTCTCTCTGGTGATGAATTTGGCTTGGATGTTGTTTTAATTGGCACAAGACAAATAACCTCATCATGTTTGGGGGCAATTGCCCCTCCACCAAACATCCAAATTGGTGATATCCTAAGAGTGTGTGAGGCTCTACCATTTTCTCCATTTCGCATTTTTTCTTCTTCTATTTTTGTTACATATAAAGAAAAAATACGAACGAAAAAATAATTAATAAATAAATAAATATTGTTGAAATTATTTTTCTCAGATTATGCTAGTAAATTATTGATCTAGTTGCCACCGCTTGTTCATCCTATTTATTTAATAAATTCCCAAAAAAAAAAAAGAAGGAAGAAAAAATTGGTAGTCAAATAAGGTAAGCGTATAACAAGCGCACCAATCAGTATACAAACATCACGTATCAAACGGCCACGATTCCATCTCATTTCTAAATCACAACCATATTACAACGTGGCAGCCACCTTATGGAAGACCACGGATTATATCCTGGACCTTAGCACGCTGTATCTGTAAAAAAGAATATAATTAATTTTAATAATAGCAGAGAATAATTGTGAAAAAGCGGCTCATTGGCCAGCGGTCGCATTTGAAGGCCTTTTACCAAGCGCAGCAGAAGCGCAAAGCAAAGCGAAAGAGAAACGAAATAGTGAGAGGTTTAACAAATCGAAGTTTCAGAAGGGTAATGGCGATGGCGAGCTTGGCGCGGCGGAAGGCCTACCTTCTCTCTAGAAACTTTTCCAACACGTCATCGGAGGCCGTCAGGTACTCCTTCTCCCTCACCTCCTTCTCCAGGGGCTTCGCCTCCGCCGGATCTGACGACAACGATGTCGTCGTCGTCGGCGGCGGTCCCGGCGGCTACGTGGCGGCAATCAAGGCCGCGCAGCTCGGCCTTAAGACCACCTGCATCGAGAAGCGCGGTGCTCTCGGCGGCACCTGCCTCAACGTCGGGTGCATACCCTCCAAGGTCTCTCTTTTTTCACTCTTGCTTGCTCCTACAGTTCCGTACTTGCCTGCTAGGGTTCTTAACTTTCTGAATTTTTATTTATATTTTATTTTTCGTGATTGTGTTTGTTTTTACTGCTTGTCAGATCTAATTGTTGATCATTGGAATGATTTAATTGAATCTCAGTTGATTGATTTCGCTTTCATGTTTGATAATATTTATTTCGATTGGAGTTTAATTAATTTTGAAAATTTAATGGATTTATTCAGTCGAATTGTGGAAATTTATATCATATTGCTATTGGGCTCCCTCAGAAGTTTATAAAAGAAAAAGAAAAAAAATATATAATCTTGAGTAGAATGGCATTAATCATCCACTAAATAAGCAATGAGCATTTCCAAGTTAAAGTTTTCTAATGTTGTGTGAATTACGTATTCTTGTTTCGGGTTGTTTTCAGTGTAATTTAGGCGTGTTTCTTCTCGTTGAATTTAGATTGGAATTTATCTCTAATATCGTCTGCTTTTGTGTCCAGGCGCTTCTTCATTCCTCTCACATGTACTATGAAGCTAAGCATGCATTTTCGCACCACGGAGTGAAGTTCTCTGATGTCGAAATAGATTTACCTGCCATGATGTCCCAGAAAGACAAAGCTGTTTCTAATCTTACACGAGGAATTGAAGGGCTGTTCAAGAAGAACAAGGTCACTTATGTTAAAGGTTATGGAAAGTTCATCTCCCCATCTGAAATTTCAGTGGACACCATTGATGGCGAGAATAAAGTTGTGAAGGGAAAGAATATCATAATTGCCACCGGTTCTGATGTCAAGTCTTTACCTGGAATTACCATTGATGAGAAGAAGATAGTGTCATCCACAGGAGCTCTGGCTTTGCAGGAAATCCCAAAGAAACTTGTGGTGGTTGGAGCAGGATATATCGGCCTAGAGATGGGCTCGGTGTGGGGCAGACTTGGTTCTGAGGTAACTGTTGTTGAGTTTGGTCCTGATATCGTCCCATCAATGGACTCGGAAATCCGCAAGCAATTTCAGCGTTCCCTTGAGAAGCAAGGGATGAAGTTCATGCTCAAAACAAAGGTGGTTGGAGTTGATACCTCTGGAGATGGTGTGAAGTTGACCCTTGAACCAGCATCCGGTGGCGACCAGACTTCCTTTGAAGCAGATGTCGTTCTTGTATCTGCTGGTAGGGTTCCATTCACATCCGGACTTGATTTGGACAAGATAGGAGTTGAAATGGACAAGGGAGGGAGAATTTTAGTGAATGAGAGGTTTTCTACAAATGTCTCGGGTGTTTATGCAATCGGAGATGTTATTCCTGGACCTATGTTGGCTCATAAGGCAGAAGAGGATGGGGTTGCATGCGTGGAGTTTCTAGCTGGTAAGGTTGGCCATGTGGACTATGACAAGGTCCCTGGGGTCGTCTACACGCACCCTGAGGTCGCATCTGTTGGAAAGACTGAGGAACAAGTGAAGGCCTCTGGCATTGCATACCGAGTTGGAAAGTTCCCCTTCATGGCAAACAGCAGAGCCAAGGCAATAGACAATGCTGAAGGACTCGTCAAAATATTGGCCGAGAAGGAAACAGATAAGATATTGGGAGTTCATATCATGGCATCCAATGCCGGAGAGCTCATTCACGAGGCGGCCATAGCCTTGCAGTATGATGCATCGAGCGAGGACATTGCACGAGTTTGCCATGCACATCCGACCATGAGCGAGGCGTTGAAGGAAGCTGCCATGGCTACTTATGACAAGCCCATTCATATCTAGAAAAAAATCATTACTTCCATTAATCTTTGTTTTCAATTTTTGTTTTTAAGAATTTTGGAATGACTTGGTAAGAACTTTCCATTTAGTTGTTTTAGCCTTCATTCAAGGTTAGCAGATAAAAGTGCTTGAGTACTTTTTTACCGTTCCCTTTGGCTGTGTCAAGGGAATAAATCTGTATGCTTTCTCATCTCACTGTGAATAACAACATAAGGAAGGGTATGTTGAGCAAATGGATTGTTACCCATTTTGCGCACTTTTACTGCCTAGTAATTACTTGTTCTTGGATGATAATACTCGGGGTTAAGTAGGGCGACGGATCTGTTCTTATCGTGTCTTAATGATTAACTACTGATTAGGATAGGTCGGGGCTTGGCACACGTTGTAAGGGAAGGCGAGATAATAATGAGTCAAGATTATGATAGGTTCGGGTTCAGTTCAAACTACGGGGATGGGGATTAAAACTTTAGGTTTAGAGAGGGAGCTTCGCTATCTTAGGCAACTTGGCTGCGCCATGTTTGTTGCAATCGTCAACTGATTTATGTGTTGTCTTCATTTTTGGTTTAACGCAGTGCTCAGTGAAACTAGCAACATGATATGATAAAAAATGGTTTGAGTTTGAAGACCAACCATTATTTGACAAGGGAAAGAATTGAACTGGGACTCGATATTCCCATCATGTCATACTGCAAGTTCCTCGTCTAAGAATCGAGACCTACAAATAGAGTTTGAAAACGGCCCAAACCCACTAAAACCGACCCGTTTACAGGGCTACCTACACTCCCATCCGTAAAATCAGAATAAGATTAAAATATCTTAGTTTACAATTAATGGCCACTCTCTCCTCGAAAATCCAGGATCTGTTGAAAAAACCTCATGCAAATGCTAAATACCCCTTAAAATTGTAGCTACTGCCCATCGTCCTCTCTACAATTCCCAGTTTGGCCAACCGATCATTGCGCAGTTATGGCTCCTCCCGCATATCTGGTTTCCTTTTGGCCTGCACGGCCAGGCGCGCATCCCTCTCCCGTTCAAACTCTCGGAAATCTGCTCGCTGCAAGAAGTTTACCTTATCCAAATATTGGTTTGAACTCTTTTTGTAAGATTCCAACTCCTCCTCCAACCCTTTCTCTTCCTTAAACTCCCCCCAATCCTTTTTCGTTTTGTCAAGCACACTGAGCTTTTGTTTCTTCCTAATCCGTTCGAGCACAGCATCGACACCTGAAGATGCAGGAGCTTTTGCCTTTTCGGATGCTTCCTTTGAATCAGCATCAACAAGCTTCTTATATTCAATTTCTTTACCAGCAAAATCCCGAACCTCCATGATCTATAAAAACAAAGAGACCTGGCTGTTGAATATGATTATAACCAATAAACTTTCAAAAGTCTGCACCCACAATCAGGATTTTATAAACTTCAAACTTGTCTGTAGGATGATAATCGATCATGACAATCTAATAGTTACGAGTTTTGGTCTAAGAACCAGCTCCAAGAGATTTAAGTTAAAAAGGAAAACTGCTGAGCAATCAGAGACTAGACTACTCAGGTGGTAAAGGGGTGTGTAACTACATGCATACATGGATGTGTGTGTGTGTAATCTTATTATTTCCAAAATTGTCTGGAAAGAAAACTAAGAACTAGGTATACATCTCTTGAAAAATGATTCTCGAGGAGACTAAACAACTAGTGACTTCCACTTAAGGGAAACCAAAGTTTAGCAAGACAGGTGCCCCCGACAGAGTAGAAACAAACATGTGATACAACAATATGCTTACCTCAACTTTCCCTCTGCCAGATGTTGCAACTGCAGCATCCTTAACTTCTACAAGAGCAGCAGCAGCAAGCCTCCTGGCCTCGTCACGAGATTTATCCAGCACACCATTATCACTGGAGCTGTTCTTCATGACACTAGATCCCTTCTGTGATGCATCTTCTTTAGGGGACTCCGCCTTCTTTTGTGCCAGGCCCAGATATCCCATCCAATTCTGAGAAATAAATCGACGTAAAAGATTAAATTCTGGCCAACTACAATTTTATAATTCCAACAAAGATAGGAAGATTGAGGATATTCTCACATTAGATGACTTCTTGGGAGTTTTATTCACAGATGAGGAAGACTTCTTTAATAAATCCTTGAACTGCTTATTTGATACTCCTTTATTCATTTGCTCCCACATGGCATCTACCCGAGCTTTTACCTCTATTAAGATAGGAAATAACAAAGCCTTCTGGTCAATGAATTTATGGTACTTAACATCAGAATAGAAAATGGATAAACAAGCGTCTGTGAGTACAAAGAATTACTGACCTGTTTGTTCAGGTTTTGTCTCTAAGCTTGGAAGAGGAGCAGCTCCATTGGTAGACTCGACTAGTAAACCATCCTTTTCACCTGCAGTACCTGAACCGGAAAACCAAACTGCTTAACCATAAGTATGAAAAAACGAAAAACAAACTGCAACTAAAGTACTGCTAGTGAAAAAAGTCGTGGTACAACCAGTCCTGGCAGTGCACGCATCAAATAGCATAAGACCAATATCAGAAACGAACCAACAATCCAACATCAATGATTCAACTAGAAGCTGTGACATAAGTCTATCTATGGAGCAAAGTCATCAAATGAATATTTCTAATGCCCCCTGAATTTTTCTTTCACTAGAAACCTATAAAACTTCAAAAGATATGATAAATATCAGTCGTAAATTGTTGTAGCTGCCAGTATTGATCTCCAACTCATCTTAGACACCTAGCACCCAATTGGGAATTCAACTAACAACGAGTAAATAACAATGTGATGGTGAGCTTCAATGGTTCGGCGTGCAACTCCACCTATATTACAAATTCTGAACTAAACTAAAAAGACCTAATTTTTAGAGTGCACAGAAGTTTAGCCAAACTTTGGTTCTGATCTAATTATTAAAACCCATTAACAGTAGATAACCCAGCTGAAAATGAGAGATTATTCCAGGAAACTTACGATCCTTGAAATGGGTTTTCAGATTTTCACAAGAAAATAAATGAATAAATAAAAAAGCAAGAAACTTCCGCTCATAAATCCATGAATGCTACACCAAACAAAACACTCCAAAGTCTCTACAATCACCTAGCGCATATAAACTCATGATCCCCAAAGAAAAAAAAGGGTGAGCCGCTCGGAAAACCCATTGATTTTCTTTCATCATCAATGGTTTTTTTTCGAGGGAAACAAACAGACCTGGCCCAGCGTAAACATAAGAAAGACGGAATTATGGATAAGAAAATAAAATCGAGAAATAGAAAAAGAAAATAATGGGTAACCTGAACTGGAGGCGCCGAGAGCGGTGGTTGTGGTGGTGGTTGCCATCCAAGAGAAAACCCAAAAGTGCGGAGAGAGAGAGTCGTTGGTACTTGGTGGTAACTGGTTCCAAAAGAATAGTCTGTTTATTGGGTTCTTCGAGCTTATATTCTGACTTGTTGGAGGCCCATCAGGCCCATAAGGCTAAATAACTAATTATCCCCCCAATTTAAATGTAATTAATAAAAAATTCTTTAGTTTTGTTTATTGAAGAACTAGAACAATTTCATTTCATATTGTTTTTATTATGAAGTGGGATTAGTTTTTAAAATTCTTTAAAAAAAATCAGTTATGAGAATTGGGATAATGATGAGTGGTTTCTTCAAACGTGGGAATATTTTTTATTTTTAAATAGGGCATGCTATACTAACCTGGCTGTGAGGTTGTTGTAAAAAAATAGCAAAATTTATGTTTCTATAATTACTAAATTGCACATATTTTTTACTTAACTTCAATTTTGATGAGGGGGTTAAAATGGTAATTTTCTGAAATTTTGGTTAACAATCAGAGTTTTATTAATAGGTAGTGTAGATTACGAATATAATGAAGATCAAAATTTCTTTACAAAAAATTATTATTTGTAATATTATTAGGAACCACTATATAAAAAAATAACGATGTTTAATAACCACCACGGATAACTCAGTATGTAGGGGCGAATTCCAGACCCGCATTTTATACGGTAAGTCCTATGTTCGATTCTTGGCGCTGGTGAATCACACGATGGTGGCTAGGAGTGGGCTGAAATACATTTGTGAAACTTTCTGATCCCAAAAAATAACTACGTTGACGAAGTCACCAGTTAGTCCCCTTATTGTAAAACAAAAAAGAAAAACGATGTTTAATTACATTAAAATGTGGTGGCCAATATCAACTCAAAAAAAATGTAGCCTATATTTGGGTTGACTAATGAACCTTGCGAGCAGACTTGAGATTAGCTAATTTGACTATAGCAAAAAACTTGATGTAGAAGGACTTCAAGGGATTGGCATAGGATTGGATGAACTTTGCCATCAAAACATTCTTTAACCCTCCCTCCCTTTGCTTCCTCCATCTCACAAACTTCTGATATGTCGAGTTCGATCATTTTAAGTGAAAGAATCATATATGAGGGATTTTAATTTTTTTGATGAATCAAAGAATATTCAATCAAGATTTTAAGTAATTATCTGATATTCAAGGTGTATTCAATTAGAATTATGAGATGGTTTATGTATGACAATTTAGTGAAGATCTGAGTCCTTAACGATATAACTCCAAAATAAAAGATCAATTTCCGGATTCATGACAAAAGATTTCGATCAAGTGAAACATAAGACGATCAGAATTCAAATCCTATCTTACTAAGGGGCAGAGTGTTACTGGTCGGGGGCCAGCTCTATCCGAGCCTCAAAAGTTACTTGTGAACTCACTAGATTCAGGGTATGCTGATATAAAAAACGAAGGTCCAACAACTTCCAAGTCCAAGTTAAACGAATTAGATCGATTGGTCGTGAAGGGAACTTAATCTTTGCATCGCCACAGAATTGTACGAATAGAAGAGATAAGTATCTAATTCATCAACCTCCTACTTGGACAAAAATGTGAAGTTAGGCCTCCATTTCGTCCAACATCACATACTAGTAGTGAGCAATCAAATCCAATCCAATTATAGGCACCAAACGTCGCCCAAATCTCCCTCTCCCAGTCTCTCTGAAGCCGCCCTCCGCTGGATCCTCAGAGGAACTGATGCTCTAAGCATAATGCTATGGAGCAAAACACCAGTAAGGAATACTATGGACTTGAAGCAGTCCAATGTAACTATATAAGAAATTTAACCGAGTATTGAATCGATTCAATAGCATCAACACCAATACAAAGCAATGCAGTGAAAATTTGAGGCACAACCAATGACAGACCTGAATCAAACAGACCTGAATTATTTGATTTTACTCACGGTTTGTAAATCAGATAAAACAGACCTGAATCAACCTCTAACACAGAAGCTTAAGTTCCACCAGGAGAAACAACACGACATACGACACCTGGGATGGTCCTTCCGATTTAAACATGAACTGTAGTTGGTTTGTAATCGATCACAATGACCTTCTCCAAATTGGAAAGGAGCAAATTTGCAAAGTCAACGTGGGCAGGATGGGCTACGTACTCTGCGACACCCTCCGTACTCTCAAAGGTTGACTCAAAGACATGAGTGAAACCTTGATGCAGGTTCTCAAAGCTCACGTCCTTTCCCCTGATCACAAAAACATGAATCAAATACTTACACAATTCATTGCAGCTTGTCTAACTCAGGAGAACTTGTTCGATATGTTTAAGGGAATGGGAACGCCATACATGAACAACGACTAGAAAATCATGGTCGAATAATCTATGAAATGCTAAATAACTATCTCAGGTTAAAAAAAAAGGCATTCTAGCGATGTCCAGCTCTTTGATCATAATACTAAATGGCCTCGTTTGGTCAAGAGGACCCAATTTACATGGTTATCCATTCAAATCCAATCCTTGAGACCAAACGAGGCCTATGTGCTTGGTACAAGCAACTACAGTGTGATATGCCAAATGTGGCAAAAATATCCAAACATATCCACCAACTAAAAATTGGGAATATTTTTTGCTCACCGCTCTCAAGTGATGGTGATTCTCACCAATCTATTTATCCCCGTAGATGAGTTTAAATTCGAGACCTGTGTAGTGAACAGACACAAATCTCAAAATTTAAACTCATCCAACGGTAATAAAATAAGATGGTGAGCATTGTGAGCAAAAATACAACCATAAAAATTAGCTTTTTTCCAAGAGAAAAACTGCAACTTTAACCAATAGCTGATGCTTCAACCCCTTTCAAGCATCAAATTTTTACTAAAGCTGCACTCTTTTGAAAAGCTAAATTTTGCCTAAAAATCTAGGATCTTGAGGACCCATCAGACTCCCAGAGTCAAATCAGCATCAACAACTCTAATTTCTTTTCACAATGAAGGGTCAGACTAATGCAAAGCTAGTCTAAATCAAAGGTCAGATAACCAAGGCCAAACTAAATAGACAACTTCCCAGGTTAACAAATTTCAATTAAAATTAATCAGATTAAAAAATGCATCGAGATTCAAGTCTTTAAATTGGTAGCTCCATCGGTGAATTTCCGAGCAAAAAATGAATGAAGTTCCAAGCAAGAACATTAAGATTTAAAAGAGATTAGATTACAAGTAACTAGGAAATTGATGCTATGATTATTACCAGTTGAAAGACTTCATGGGTTCGATGAGATTGACGAGGTTGGCATAACCTTTGATGAGTTCTTCGATCTTACTTTCTGAGATTCCGTCCTTAAACTTTGCCAGCAGTACATGCTTCACCAATCCCTTTGCTTCCTCCATCTCTCTCTCTCTCTCTCTCACCAAACTTCGTATATGCTTCACCACTCTCTCTCTCTCTCTCTCTCTCTCCCCACCAAACTTCGTATATGCACCTCTCTTTACTATACATGTATTGTAAAGGAAACGACGTGTCGTGTGATTTTGTGGACTCAAATTCTTTTACATTCTTCTTTTTTTTTTATTATTATTTTTTTTAGTACATTGATATTTTTATACTAGGGGGAAGATGAGTTCGGCTAAGCAACACAATGGGCAGCCTAATTTGGTATCGAATTCGTCATCTATGAGATTCAAATTTAAGACCTCTCACTTTCGAGTAAAGAGGAATATCACTAGACCGTAGTACTGAGTGGCTTATCTATTAGAGCAACTCCGCCCCATCAATCTCCTAGGCTATTGGGCAATCCAATAAAAAAGGATCCAGCCCTTCCCAATAACTTGAGCTCCAAGGAGCCCAACATAGCCCTCAGCCCTTATCGTCTGGCCGGTGACTGAGTGGAGTAACGTTAGCCACAATTTTTTTTTTTTGCACCAGCATGCGTGAGGAAGGGTGGGTCCCCTGACAGGATTTCAAGGATCGGACCCACGTGCAAGCGCACTAAGTGGGTTTGGATTAGAGGGCTACGTGGCTCTTCCTTAGCTGTTGGATTTCCAATGGCTATATTTTAAAATTTTGAAATCCAGCCTCAACGGCTAGATGATGTGTCACACTTTCGATCGTTGGATTTCAATTGTAAGCCAACTGTCCAGTTTAATTAAGTTAAAAAATAAAAAAATATATATTTGGTGTGTTTTTGTAAGTTCATTTGTTAAAAATCTACTCGAGAATCTATCCAAAAAATTGTAGCACTTGGGCAGTTACTGTTCGCTAAAGCCTTGCTCAATAGCCTGGGGGTAATAGCCTAGGGATATTTTAGGGGTGGAGTTGCTCTTTTTTTTAGTACATCGATATTTACACCAGGGGCCAGGGAATGAGAGTTTGGCTAAGTCACACAATGGACAACCTAATTTGGTATCGAATTCGCCATCAACGAGATTCGAACCTAAGACATCTCACTTCCAAGTGAAGAGGAATATTACCAGACCGTAGTACTGAGTGGCCGGGGTGGAGTTGCTCTTAACTATAGTTTTGAGAAAGAAAAAAACAGTACCAGTGTGAAGGGAACTGAAAAAAAATGAAAAAGATAGGGTGGAAGGGGACTTTACATATGCTCTGGTGTATCTTATATGCTTGGATTTTTTGCCGTTAAATTCATAACCAATGATTATGATCCAATAAACAAGATTTAACGGTCAAAACTCTAGGCGTATAGGATATAGCGGAGCATATTAGAATTTTCGAGTGTGGAAGGAGTTTGGTATTACTAGTGGAAAGACTTCATGGGTTCGATGAGATTGATGAGGTTGGCATACCCTTTGATTAGGGCCGGCCCAGGCCCAGTGTGGGCAGGGTGGCCGTTCGGGGCCCAAAAAATTTTGGGGCACCAAAATTATTAAAGTGGTATATTTATATATGTTTTCATAAGAGTATATAAAATTTGTTTTGATGACAAAATAATAATAATTAGAATTGGTGGTTTTGTCATTTGAAAATAATGAAGAGGTCTTGGGTTCAAAATACTACATGTGCTTATTTACTTTCCAAGTTTTACAAATTTCTTTTCATAAGAGTATAAATTTATAAATTTTGGTTAAATGATCAAGAAGTTTAATTAGAAGCAATGATATTTGTTGTGTAAAATTAACAAGATTTCCGAAGTTCGAAATACTATATATGCTTGTTTATTTTTTTTAATTTTTACGAATATTTGTTTGGTTGTTAATTTATTTTTAGTTACTAATTAGTATTTATGTGGGTTGCTATTTTTAAATATTCGTTTGAATTCAAGTCTAATCTTCTACAAAGAGTAATACGTAGACCAACTTTTTAGAGCAAATTTGCAAATCATATGACGTGTCATCAAAATGTTTAATTTAGTGCCCATTCATTACTTATATATATTAATTAAAGACTTGAAAACATCATTATTTTTTAGTCTCATATTGACAAGGTTAGTAAATAAGAAAAAACACCTCACGATTTATACAAAAAACACTTTAAAAGTTCAAATGGAAAACAAAACTCATCGTCTTTCTGTGTTTCTAAATTATTGAGTTTGAACTGCTTTTCTAAGTATAATTTTATTGATGTCTTACATGTGAATATAAATAATTTTATTATATGAAGTTAGGACACATTTTTTTGCATTGCGCCGGGCCTCAAATTTCTCTAGACCGGCCCTGCCTTTGATGAGTTTCCTCAATCCGACTTTCTGCGATTCCACCTTTGAACTTTGTTAGCAATATACAGTATGTTTTTCCATTTTCTCCCCACATATCACTAATAGCTTGGAGCAAAGATGTTACAAGGATTTGCAAAACGAGCACTTTGGATCAGTTAAAGTGGTGCTATGCATTTATAGGAAGCTGTTATCTTTGTGTAAGTAGCAAATGTAAGTCTGAAGTAGCTTAATCTTGTAACATAATTGTGATTTCGGTAAGGGAAGCTTTTGTCATTTAGCCCTTCATTGATTCTAAATTTTCAGTCTATTTGTTACCACTCATCTTTACCGACATTTGTACAAAATTGTATAAAAGATTAGTTATGCAAATTTGTAGTTGTATTCTTATATCAATGATATTACAATTTGTTTTCTCACCAAAAAAAGAAAAAGAAATATGAAATTGAAATATGGGTGCCCGTACCATACGAGGCATCCTTTTTTTAAAGGCAACTTTAACGAAAAGCTCACAGTATTGTTCATTTTAACGAAAAACTATATCTTTACATTAAAAAGTCAATCCTAGTACTATTTACTTTACCTTTTATTTTATTCTTATCGTTAAAACTTAAGTTTTCAAATCATTTTCATTAGTTTTTCTTTTTTTAAAAACACAATTTGTAACTTTGACACCAATGAATTAGGCTGGCATTGTTTTCAGATGCCACCAATGTATTAAGGGTAGCTATTGTTACAATAGAGATTTCTACATAGGACGTGTACTCCTATTTGGTGGCTGCATGGTGTCAATTGAGGTTTGCCACCAATGTCAGTGCCTGCTCTTTATAATAGACACCAAACGTAAGGTGTTCTTTAGCCAAAATTCTAGTAGTGATATCTTAAAGAAACTACAAATCCAAGTACATAATAGCATCGTTTTATTCGCAAACTCGGTTGCACGTTACAAACACAACCCCATATAGACTTATGGAGTATATATAATAGAAAGTGTAGTTTCCTACACACACAAGTTGGTGTAGGTAGTATAGCTATTAATACATAGAAGTCTGGCTTTCAAAGCCAAATCGGCGTCACATTACCCCGGGACTAGTTGATCAAGCTGCAGAAGGTGCACTTATTTGCTCATCAACGTCAGTCCCAGATAATCTGGAAATAAAGGGTGGAAGCTTTACATGCTCGTCATCCTTCTCCACACGATCATCCACATCATCATCATTCTTGTAATCCAGTGAAGGGTCATCATAAATATCCCACCATTTCTTCACCAGCATCTTGATGTCCTCTCTCTCCATATACTGTTCATTTCCTGTGTACCTCCATGGCTTTGATCCCTGCATCCCACTCAATTTAATCAAACTTCGGTTCCATGTCATACATATATTGTCAGACTGAATTTTAAATGTTTATTATGGCAAAAATCCACTCAATCAATAATCCAGTCTCATATGAAAACTAAATTATTTAGGTAATCTTTGTATGTGACTGGATTTGAAGTTCTATTTTGGCAAAAATCAACTTCATCAATGATCAAGATTCACACTCTTGATTACATGATTCCGTAACGAAAATTGAATGATATTTAAAATCAAATTAGTGTTTTGTACTGGCAAAAATCAACTCCATCAATAATTCACATTTAGTTTGGTTAGAGAATATTTTCTTGTTCGTAGCGAAAATTGGATGAGCTTTAATTGTTACATACCGCAGCACAATAGTGAACAACCTTCACTTTGTCAAGGTCGACATTCTCAGGGTGGCGCCACAACATAGCCAAAACAAGATTGTATATAGGTGGGATAGGACTGTATACGTCCCTGAAGAACATGTTCAGAAAGTCCTGCATATGGTCATCAAAATTATTGTTCAAGTCGGAATGAATTTTTTTTTCTCAAAGAAACCCAAAATAACATGCGTTTTTGGCGCAATTAATTACGACATCAACACAAAAAATATAAGCAGACGATCCTGCTATTACCTGCTCGGCGAACAAGGAAGGAGGGGTGACTTGGAGGGTCTCTAGCAGATCATGGCAAGTTAGAACACAAGGCTCAAAGACAAACATGCCGGCATTGAAGTAACGTGGTGGTGGTGAGCCCAACTCGGCCGGCCACTGCACCTTCTCCGGGCACTGCTGGCAGTACCCAATCTTGTACTGAGGAGATTCACTCCATGTCTTCTCACAAAAGCAATCCATCACAGCATAAAAATTGCCCTCGGGCATGTCGAAAAGGTGATCAATGTTTTCAAACACTTGAATGTCTCCATCCAAGTATATCATCTTCTCATACTCCACAAACTACAAGTTAATACACATAAATAATCAAATTTTACACATATGGTAGTTGCATGATTGAAATGCACTAATGACTTATAAATCATGTAAATGGAAAACGTTGTCTTGTCTCACCATAACAAGTTTCGTTTATAGAATATGAAAGTTCTGAACCACTAATTATGTAGAATATTAATTAAATATATTGTTTAAATTGCACCGATAATATATTAAACATGTTTAAACTGCATCGACAATCAGTTTAAATTGCACCGACAACATGTTTAAATTGCACCGACGGCACTAAGAATATGCTTAACATGCTTAAACTGCACCGACAATCAATTTAAACTACACCGACGGCAACAATATGTTTAACATGCTTAAACTGCACCGACAATCAATTTAAACTGCATTGACAACATATTTAAATTGCACCGACGGCATCGACAATACATTTGATGAGAGAATATTACCTCCCAAATACGAAGCTTGGAGTAATTGATGACATAATAAGCCATGGCAAATTGGGTTTGGCTTTCAGGAGGGTACACAGGGTCAATTGCATGAACAATGCATCCTTGAGAGTGGAGAATCTGAAGGTGGTCCTCAGGAACATCAGGCAGGACAGCCACCACAAGAGGATATGCAGATTTGGCCTTCCTTAGGCCCTTGGCAAGGCCAACCACACCTTTCCAATAGTCTCCATTGCCAGCCAAAAAGGTCACATAGGCCCTCTTGGGACCGTTTGTCTCTGCAGGGGACATCTCTGGATAAAAGTAGGGGAAGAGATTGCAGAAAATTTGAGAAGATTATCAGAAGAAGAGAACAAGAAAATTAGATGTTGAGGAGAAGTAGTAGGCATCAGTTTATATAGAGGGATGAATGAAAAGATTGTGGGTGTGGTGGCATGAATATGGAAAAAAAATTACGAGGTGGAAAGTTTTGAGTGAAGAAAATGATTCTTTGCAATCCTTTAAAATTTCAACATGTGGCAAGAACAAAGTGACATGTGTAATAGGTTAAGAAGAAGACCCCAACTTCTCAGACAATTTACTATTTGCACTCATTTTCTAACACATAACCTACGACATAATAATATGGTAATAATTAACACTAAATAAAATATTATGTTTATGAGGCTTAATTTTTCCTCTTTGAGCTCAATTCTCAACCCGCAACATATTTTAATGATTTGATATTTGGTAGAGATATGATAATATATCTACTATGTATATGTACTAAAAGTCACTATCGATGTCGAATAGGGTTATATTTTAGTTTAACTATTATTGTGAAAGAAAATTTAAGAAGAAATGCGAGTTTGATGATGGCTGTTATGAAGGGACTGGGGGATGATTCTTCCTCCTACGGCCCTATTGTAAATGACTTGAGATGGTTCCTTGCAGAAATGCCGCACCCGACGGTTAGCCATGTTCAACAGGAAGGAAGTGAGGCGGCACATCGGCTTGCTAGGATGGGTATTAGTAGCTCTCAGGAGTTTGTGTGGTTTGAGGAACCTCCGGATTTGATTCAGGATATATTAGTTGAGGAGGGTTTGTAATTTGTTGGTTTATTGTTGTTGATTGTTCATTTGAGGATAGGTTTCCACTATGTGCGGGACACTATTTTCCTTAGATCAGGTTGAAAGCCCTGGTAAGATTTTTATCGAGACTCATTGAGCATACTATCCCCAGGATCCTCACGAAGTGGATCCTCATTCACTTGTAACCACTATACTACACAAACCACTTGTGATATAATTTACTTTAATATATATATATACACATATACATATATATATATAATATTCTTTATGTTCTAATATAAATGACACAAATTGTTATGTATGTCATTTTTGGCTGAAAAAAAAGAGAGCCTTTTATATTATTTATTTAAGGTAAAACAATAGTAATTTTATTAATAATTAATAAAGTACAATCTTCAAATTAAAAATCATGATTGAGATTCAGAGGTAATAGGACAAGAACTTATCAATGTGATTAGTGCGTACGCACCTCAAGTAGGGTTGGATACGAGTTCGAATGAGAAATTTTGGGAAGACCTTGGAGACTTGGTGCAAGGAATTGCTCAGACGGAGAAGTTATTTATAGGAGGAGATTTAAATGGACACGTGGGCAGGGAGACAGGCAACTATGGAGGTTTTCATGGTGGCCATGGTTTTGGAGAGAGAAACGAGGATGGGGAAGTTATCTTGGATTTTGCAATGGCATATGATCTCTTCTTAGCCAACACCTTCTTTAAGAAGAGAGAAGAATATGTGATCACCTACAAGAGTGGGTCGTCAAAAACACAAATAGATTTTCTTCTAATGAGGAAAGGGGATCGTATAACTTGTAAGGATTGCAAAGTTATACCAGGAGAGAGCGTGGCTAATCAACATCGCTTGTTGGTGATGGATGTACATATCAAAAGAGTGAGAAAAAAGAACAAGACTTGGAAGTGCCCAAGGACTAGATGGTGGAATCTAAAAGAAGAAAAACAAGCCATTTTCAAAGAGAAAGTAATCACCCAATGTGTGTGGGATAGAGAGGGGGAAGCTAACCAAATGTGGGATTCCATGGCTAGTTGTATCCGAAAAGTAGCAAAAGAGGTATTAGGAGAGTCCAAGGGCTTTGCCCCACACCAAAAGGAATCTTGGTGGTGGAATGAGGAGGTACAAACAAATGTGAAGGCTAAGAAGGAATGTTGTAAAGCCTTATACAAGGATAGGACCGATGAAAATGGTGAAAGGTATAGAAAAGCGAAGCAAGAGGCGAAGAAAGCTGTGAGAGAAGCTAAGTTAGCGGCTTATGACGATATGTATAAGCGACTAGATACCAAAGAAGGAGAGTTGGATATCTATAAACTAGCTAGAGCAAGGGAAAAGAAGACAAGAGACCTAAACCAAGTGAGGTGCATCAAGGATGAGGATGGAAAGGTTCTTGCTACAGAGAACGCGGTTAAAGACAGATGGAAATGTTATTTTCATAATCTTTTCAATGAAGGACATGAAATGAGTGCTTCTTTAGGGGAGTTGAGTAACTCAGAAGAGTGTAGAAACTACTCTTTTTATCGTAGAATCTGGAAGGAAGAAGTGGTTGTAGCTTTGAAGAAGATGAAGCATAGAAAAGCAGTAGGCCCAGACGATATACCAATCGAAGTGTGGAAAGTTTTGGGAGAGACAGGTATAACATGGCTCACTGACCTTTTCAATAGGATTTTGAAAACGAAGAAGATGCCAAATGAGTGGCGAACGAGCACTTTGGTGCCTATCTACAAGAATAAGGGCGATGTACAAAATTGCATGAACTATAGGGGTATTAAGCTAATGAGTCATACAATGAAGCTCTGGGAGAGAGTCATTGAGCATAGATTGAGGCAAGAGACACGGGTTTCGGACAACCAATTCGGGTTCATGCCAGGGCGCTCAACCATGGAGGCAATCTATCTCTTATGAAGATTGATGGAAAGATATAGAGATGGGAAAAAGGATTTACACATGGTCTTTATAGATTTGGAAAAAGCGTATGATAGGGTCCCAAGAGACATTCTTTGGAGGATTTTAGAGAAGAAAGGAGTACGAGTAGCATATATCCAAGCTATACAGGATATGTATGAACGAGCAAAGACTGCCGTAAGAACTCATGAAGGACAAACCGAAAGCTTTCCCATAACTGTAGGATTACATCAAGGTTCATCCTTAAGTCCTTACCTTTTTGCGTTGGTAATGGATGAGTTAACAGGACATATTCAAGATGATATTCCTTGGTGTATGCTTTTCGCAGACGATATAGTGTTGATAGATGAAACTCAGGAAGGGGTAAATGCAAAGCTTAACCTTTGAAGAGAAGTGTTGGAATCTAAAGGTCTTCGCCTAAGCCGATCAAAGACAGAATATATGGAGTGCAAGTTCAGTGCAAATGGAGGCCAAAACGAATTAGGGGTGAGGATCGGAGATCAAGAAATACCAAAGAGCGACCGTTTTCGTTACCTAGGATCTATCTTGCAAAAGAACGGAGAATTAGATGGAGATCTCAACCATAGAATACAAGCTGGATGGATGAAGTGGAAGAGTGCATCCGGCGTGTTGTGTGACCGCCGTATGCCACTGAAGCTCAAGGAAAAATTTTATAGGACGGCAATAAGGTCGGCGATGCTGTATGGCACAGAATGTTGGGCGGTGAAGCATCAACACGTACACAAAATGGGTGTAGCGGAGATGAGGATGCTTCGTTGGATGTGTGGGCACACGAGAAAGGATAAGATTAGGAATGAGGATATCCGGGGTAAAGTAGGAGTAGCCGAAATTGAAGGAAAGATGAGAGAAAATCGGTTACGGTGGTTTGGACAAGTGCAAAGAAGGCCTACTGATGCTCCGATTAGAAGATGCGACTATGGGACAGAGGTTCAGGGCCGAAGGGGTAGAGGAAGACTTAGGAAAACTTTGGAAGAGACCCTAAGAAAAGACTTAGAGTACTTGGATCTAACGGAGGACATGACACATGACAGAACACAATGGCGTTCTAAGATTCATATAGCCGATCCCACTCAGTGACTTGGATTTTCCAAGTCTCCAACCGAGAAGTTTTCCTCACTCGGGAAATTAAGGGAACACTACCTCAACCTACATGCTCCACTCACAAAGCTTCAACATACAAGCTTCAACAAAAGAAAATTTAAAGAACTTAGCGAAGAAGGCTTTGGTGTATTTAACATAATACGTTGAAATGAAGGAAAGCTTATTTATTGATATCCCCGATAAGTTACAAATATGTACATATACTTGAGTCAAAATAAACAAACAAGAGGGAGCATTCACAAAGGTTGCTTAGGAGAAGTCTCAACAGTCGGTAGAGCCCCAGAAAGAGAAGGCACCGGAGGGGGATCATTCGGAGCCTCAGTACTGGACAGAACCCTAGAAGGAGGAGGCATCAGAGGTTGATCATTTGGAGCTTCATTACGCGGTACAGCCCCAGAAGACGAAGGCAATAAATGCCTTTGGAACAAACCCACAAATCTCTGATGATCAAGTAAAACCTGACCATCAGATTCATTCATCTGGTCAAGCTTCATTTTCATGTTTGTAGCATAGTAATGTGCGAGCCGGTGCAACTGTTTATTCTCATGCTTGAGCCCTCTAATCTCTTGTTTGAGACTCATCACTTCAGCCGCCAATGATTCAACTTGGCGGGTTCGAGCAAATAAGCGTTGAGCCATATTAGACACAGAACCTGCACACTGAACACTGAGAGCCAGAGAATCCTTAACAGCCAACTCATCAGACCGTTTGGAAAGTAGTCTGTTATCTTTGGGAGTGAGAAGGTTCCTGGCCACTACCGCAGCGGTCATATCATTCTTCATCACGGAATCCCCAACGGTAAGAGGACCAGTAGGGGAGACGAAGGATGGGCGCCATATGTTGTCTGGAGAAGGCGGGGCTGCCTCTTCAACAAGGTTCAAGTCAAAACGACGGTCGGAGGGGCCAAACATTTTCAAAGGTGTTGAAGAGAGAAGAGGTCGGACAAATCAAGATCTTAGAAGTGCAAGAATGGAGCTTCTACTGGTGGATATTCAAGTGTGCTTTGGAACTTAATGTCAGCCCCTATAAAAATCTGCACTCGACGAAGCTTCAGAAATCGAATAGGCGCCTGCTCAGAAATCGAAGAGGCGTTTGCTTTTTCAAAAGCTGGGCTACTCATAGACCACGAGGGTCGATCTCAGAAATCGAAGAAACGTTTGCTTTCTCAAAAGCTGGGCTGCTCAAAGACCACGAAGGCCGATCTTAGAAATCGAAGAGGCTTGGTTTCTCAAAAGTTGGGCTGCTCAGAGACCACGAGGGCCGATCTCAGAAATCGAAGAGGCACCTACTTTTCCAGCCTTGTCAGCACCTGTCACACGCACACTCAACTTTGCAGAAATTATGGGCATTCTGTCGAAGATTTCTGGCGAAGTAGAAAGCACATGAATCGTACTGTTCAATCACCCACTTCCTACACACAACAGTAGCTCATGGGTACCACAGATAACTTTGCCAAAGTTCTCTGACAAAGTTGAGACACGTGAAGCTTGCAGCTCCCACTACATCGCTCTGACCAAGAAGGGTAAAAGAATAGCAAAGAAACAACACTAACAAAGTTTAGACACATAAATTTTGAAGGTCTAGCTACCATATTATTACCCACAAGGGTAAAGGAACAGTACCACTGCTGGATAATTGGAAAGTCCCGGTGTGTCAACCTCTGTGCTTCGTGGCAAGGTAGACTAGCAAACATGCCCAACATTTACTCACATTCGAGAAAAACACTCTCAACAAGATTGCTTGCTCCAAAATCGAAGAGGCATCGCCCTCCGAATCTCGAGAGCCAGACTCCCAACATGATTACTTTCTCAAAAATCGAAGAGAGGGTAAAGGAACAGTACCACTGCTGGATAATTGGAAAGTCCCTGTGTGTCAACCTCTGTGCTTCGTGGCAAGGTAGACTAGCAAACATGCCCAACCTTTACTCACATTCGAGAAAACACTCCCAACAAGATTGCTTGCTCCAAAATCGAAGAGGCACCGCCCTTCGAATCTCGAGAGCCAGACTCCCAACATGATTACTTTCTCAAAAATCGAAGAGAGGGTAAAGGAACAGTACCACTGTTGGATAATTGGAAAGTCCCTGTGTGTCAACCTCTATGTTTCGTGGCAAGGTAGACTAGCAAACATGCCCAACCTTTACTCACATTCGAGAAAACATTCCCAACAAGATTGCTTGCTCCAAAATCGAAGAGGCACCGCCCTCCGAATCTCGAGAGCCAGACTCCCAACATGATTACTTTCTCAAAAATCGAAGAGACACCGCTCTCTGAATCTCGAGAGCCAGACCCCCAGCAAGATTGCTTTCTCAAAAATCGAAGAGGCATCGTTCTCCGAATCTCGAGAGCCAGATCCCCGACAGGATTGTTTGTTCAAAAACTGAAGAGGCACCACTTTCCCAACTTCAAGAGCTGGATCTCCTTGGATAAAGCTTGTCTGTAATCTTCACACGTAACATCAGCTTTCCAGATACCACAGACCACTTTTTCAAAGTGCTCTGACAGAGTTAAAACATGTGAAGCTGGCAGCTCCCACTACCGTGCTATGACCAAGCAGGGTAAAGGAATAGCATTATTACTTGATGTTAGGGAGACTCCTATATATGTCGACCTCCATCCCCAACGGACAGGCAGACCTGCAAAAATGTTCAACCCTTCCTCTTATCTGAGAGGGCACTCCCAACGAAGCCTTTCGAAATATTCAGCTTTCTTTCCCCCCGATAACACCTCTGTAAACAAGCTATACTAGAGCAAGAATATCTCATATCATCAGGGTTAAAAGCAAGAGTATCTCATATCATGCTTTTTCCCTGTCTTTTCCTTTGGCCTTGTTCTTACCTGCAAGACAAGGAGAAAGAGAGCAATCAGTCAGCACTTGGAATCAAGCTTCCAGCCAGGAACTGACTGCCTGGAACCCCTTACCTGATTACTTACCTGGCATTGCTCTCGAGTACTCATCTTCAACATCTTATGCTTCCAGGGAAGATACCGCATCTGCCTGAGAAACAGATAGGGCAAGTGAGAAGGATACAAGGAAGCATGTGGAGACAAGCGTAACAGCACACGTGCCGATACATCCACTACTCTGTCAAAAGCAAAAGTATCCCATATCAGCAGGGTCGAACGCACTCTAGATTTGATGGACTTGTTTTGACCCTCAAATTCTTCAATCGGCCTTAAACTCTGGAGGAAACCAGAAAACCCTCCAGCCCAGTTCAAGAATAAGCCTGTGGAAAGTTACTTCTTCAAAAGCAAAAGTATCCCATATCATCTCTTCTCATTTTTCTTCTCTTTATCCTTCATGCTGCCTGCAAGATAGGGAGAATGTGAACAATCAGCCGGAGCTCTGATTGCTTACCTTGTCTGTCACCTCTTTCAGCAGATCCCCTAGCTCGGCGACTTGGGGGACTCCTACTACATGGTTTGTATCGCGCTTGACCAAGCCTGAAACTACAAGTAAGCTTCAAGTGAAATTGATACATTACCTTGTGCATCTCCACCAGTTACAGATACCACCCCTGGATGGAGGAAGAGTACTTCTAGAGAAGATGCCACATCTACCTATGAGACAGATAAGGCAAGTCAAGAAAATACCACACTCCGGTACTTAGAAGTTTCGTGGTTACGAGATCATTCTCCCACAATATTTCCTAATGTCATTTGTACTAAATCATTCACTTGTACTCACTAAAGGAGAGCTTGAACCTATGTACTTGTGTAAACCCTTCACAATTAATGAGAACTCCTCTATTCCGTGGACGTAGCCAATCTGGGTGAACCACGTACATCTTGTGTTTGATTTCCTATCTCTATCCATTTATATATTTATCCACACTAATGACCGGAGCAATCTAGCGAAGATCACAAAAAGTGATCGTTTTCGCTATCTAGGATCTATCTTGCAAGAGAACGGAGACTTAGATGGAGATCTCAACCATAGAATACAAGCTGGATGGATGAAGTGTAAGAGTGCATCCGGCGTGTTGTGTGACCGTCGTAGGCCACTGAAGCTCAAGGGAAAATTTTATAGGACGGCAATAAGGCCGCGATGTTGTATGGCACAGAATGTTGGGTGGTGAAGCATCAACACGTACACATAATGGGTGTAGCGGAGATGAGGATGCTTCGTGGGATGTATGGGCACACGAGAAAGGATAAGATTGGGAATGAGGATATCCGAGGTAAAGTAGGAGTAGCCAAAATTGAAGGAAATATGAGAGAAAATCGGTTCCAGTGGTTTGGACATGTGCAAAGAAGGCCTACTGACGCTCCGGTTCGAAAATGTGACTACGGGACAGAGGTTCAGGGCCGAAGGGGTAGAGAAAGACCTAGGAAAACTTTGGAAGAGACCCTAGGAAAAGACTTGAGTACTTGGATCTAACGGAGGACATGACACAAAACCGAGCGCAATGACGTTCTAGGATTCATATAGCCGACCCCACTTAGTGGGAAAAGGCTTTGTTGTTGTTGTTGTTGTTGTTGTTGATTGAGATTCGGAGGTCCTCGGACTCGGACTAAACAAATCTTGCTCGAAAACTACAGAGAACTACAACATGGCATGCAAATTCAGAAGCCATATATATGTCATGCATGCAAATATCATCCAATAAACAATTTTCATATGAAACTAGTCATCAAAAGAATAGGGTAGAGCTATTCACACAACTATTTTTATTTTTCACACACGTCTCTCAATTTTCGGTCGTCGGACGATTGAATTGAAGATGATCAATGATGAAAAATTAAAAAGTGTGTGTGGAAGGTAAAAATGGATGTATAGCACTAAAGAATATTGTTCTCATTGGATATAATCGTGTGCAATCTTGTATATTCTTTTTTTGTTCCCTTTATCTGTTACTTATCTTTTCTTTGGAGAGAAGTTAAACTAGCCCGATCATATTTCTGATCCTCGATCAATTTAGGATGTTGAGTGATCTAAATTTTAGAGATTTTCTGTTCAATTCGAAATTCATTAAAATCCCAAATAATAAATGTCACAAATCAATTTCAGTTAGTCCTATGTGATGCTCTTGAAA
This sequence comes from Malus domestica, assembly GCF_042453785.1. NCBI lineage: Eukaryota > Viridiplantae > Streptophyta > Magnoliopsida > Rosales > Rosaceae > Malus > Malus domestica. The sequence continues at coordinate 11,148,869 of NC_091673.1, forward strand.
GATACAGTTCAGATTATTCTGTGTAATTTGTTTCAGTTTCCATTTTGATCTCAACAATTCGTTTCCTTAGAACATACTCTTAACTGCACTCCCCTATGGAAGGTGACAACATAATAACTGCACTCCCTTATGGAAGGTGATAACATAATTTTAACTGAAAGCCATTAAATATAGAACGTATATATGTATTATGACTAAAATGGTTAAAAATATTTGTCTATACATCAAGTTTTTAGGTTTGATTTTCTTGTGTGTGTGTGTGTGTGTATATATATATAAATAAGAAAATGAGTTCAAACTTCCCATAGAACGAGTCATATTTTATTATATCTTTTAATTATTTGAGTCGTTCCATTTTAGTTTGCGTTACTTTCAAGCACAAACCGCTATATAACTTAATACTGCACAAACCACTATATTGTCTTATATCATCAAGTTGCTTTTAGTGATGTGTGCTTGAACATTCATACTTACCATACAACTAATTTGAATATATGAGTATCATTTTCTCTTGAATTGTTCTGCTTCCCATAAAAGTTTATAGTTTATACTCCATCAATTAGTAAGGGGAAAATATATATTCCCATTTCCTAAAGGGTTTCTTTCCATTCGATTTGGTAAAGAATCTAATCTTGTCATTTACAAATACAACAAATGAAAGCAGCAAAAAACATGATGAAAGCAAAGGCAAAGATACTTGGATCGAGCATATTTTTTTTAGTTTTGATTTTGAAGAACAAATTGTTCCACACGGTTGAAAGACCCTAATATTATAATTTATAAGTTTAATGGAGCAAGTTGTTAACTAGGATTGTATTAACTTTTTATCTGCAGAAGGGGTTTAGTATTAGTGGGGTGAGAGGTCTGATTAGCCAATGAAGGTTATGGTACAAAGATTAGTAACTAAACAGTTAAGTTTAAATATTAACACCAAAATAATCCAGTTTCAAAGTCTGCATGCAGTTTGAATAACCTAATCGATGATCCAAAGTTTATTACAAAATTGCAGCATGATAACTTTCCGAAATGTCATGCTCATTTTTTATTCTTTGATTCCTACCCTTTTATTCTTTGATTCCTACCAGTTCTAACTAGCTAAGACAGGGATATTCTTGTTTTAGTAATCTGCAAACAAGTGTAAAAGGTGGCATGAAATAGTGGGAATCTGCCCAAATACTTCTGAAGCAACTTTTCTGGAAGAGGTGGGCGGCTCTCTAAAAACTACAAGGTCGACGGAGAAGGAAAGGATTTTAGCCTTTGAATTAGGGTTTTTCTTTATTCTTTTTCATTTTCAGGTGGTCGGTCAGTGCTGATGAAAACTATATAGAGAATAGTGCTTCGTTTGGTTGGAGTTTGGACAGGTACTCCGATTGAATGAACGCCAGAATTTATTTTTTTTACAATAGATTAAACTGGCAATATCTTAACGTACGGAAAGCGGGATTTGAATGTGTTATTAAGTTTTTAAGTTTGTGTTGTACGTATAATCAAAGAGAATTCAAACTCAGAAGATATGGTTTTTAATAGACAATTTTGAGAATTCAAACCCAGACGATATGATTTTTAATAGACAATTTTGACATTTTTATTATAATTGGAGCAAGATAATGTTGTTGATTATTTCCCTAATGTGTTATTAGTGTGATGTATTCAATTGAGATTTTGAAGGATTTTAATTCTTTTTATGGATTCAGGGGTATTCAATCAGGATATTAAGTGATTCTTTGAAATTTAATGTGTATTCAATCAGGATTTTAAGGATTTTAAGATAGTTTATTAAAATCCTTAGAAATATAGTTTATTAAAATCCTTAGAAATCTGAGTGTATTCAATTAGAATTATAAAGAAGTTTATAACATTCCAGGTATATTCAATTAGAATCAAAATTTAAATAATTTGAAAAAGTTGAAGAAGTTCGAACCTAAGACCTTTCACTTTCAAGTGAAAATGAATACCACCAGACTGTACCACTGAGTGACTCAAAAGATGGTTTTTAATAGACAATTTTGAGATTTTTCTAAATTATGTTGTTGGATTTTGTTCCCTTAACAAAAATGCTATTGAGGGAGCAAGAACTTTGACGGAAGACAACTTGAAAAGGAATACCACCAGACCGTACCACTGAGTGACTCAAAAGATGGTTTTTAATAGACAATTTTGAGATTTTTCTAAATTATGTTGTTGGATTTTGTTCCCATAACAAAAATGTTATTGAGGGAGCAAGAACTTTGACGGAAGACAAAAAAAATTGCACCAGCCGGGAATCGAACCCGGGTCTGTACCGTGGCAGGGTACTATTCTACCACTAGACCACTGGTGCTGCTTGACAGTCAACGTCAGCTTTTATGAATTTGTTAAGACTATGAATAATATGGCTTCATTCTTCTTTCACACAGCTGCCTCATGCCGAATACGTTACTAACTACCTTTTGGGGTTCACTGAAAAACCCATCTTTGTTCGGAAAGGACTTCTATACGCTCTTCATTATGAGAATGACTCGTACGGTGCACCAAGAAATACATCCTATCTTCATAATGCGAAGATATAGAGCAAAAAATGAACGCATCATTATATTATTGGTACGAGACGCCACTGTAATTGTGTATTTATTTTAAACAAATTCCTCTCATTCTGAACGCCATTGTGAAATTCATGCCAATAATAAATATTATGTGTTTTGACGCTAATAAAGTATTATATTATTAGTTCAGGACGGTATGATAATAGTGCACTGAAGTCTCGATCGAGTCTCTCATTTGTTGCCCTGACTGTCCTTGTGGATCATGACAGCCCAAATTTAGGGAGGATCTAGATCCAATTACATGGGCCCATCTTTCACCATGACCCATAAACTTCAACACAATCACATTGTCCAAAATCCATGCAACCCTCTCTCTCTCTCTCTCCCATCAGTTGCCTTATCAGCAAAACCAAAAAACTCAACTTCCTGAAAAGCCACACTGCGAGCAAAGCAACACAAAACAAGAGAGAGAGACAGCCATGGCGTCTCTGGCTCAGCAATTCACAGGCTTAAGATGCTCACCGCTCTCCACCTCGAGGCTCTCGAAGCCCTCAATCCTGCCGAAGCAAAACAAAATGCCTGGTTTGCTCCCCATCGTCTCCGCCGCGGTCATCTCGAATGCACAGACCAAAGAGCGCCTCAAGCTCAAGGAAATCTTCGAGGATGCTCACGAACGGTGTCGTACTGCCCCCATGGAAGGTGTCTCTTTCACTCTTGACTCCTTTTACAACGCTCTCGAGAAGTACGACTTCAATTCTGAGATTGGAACTAAGGTCTGCCTCTCACCCTCTCCTTTTGGTAATTCAAATTTGGTTCTTTTTTTTTATTTTAAAAAATCCTTTTGATTAAAGGTGAAAATGGTTTGATGGGTATGAGCTGAAACGAAGAAGTTATGTCTTTTTGTATCGAATTCGAGACTTGGTCTGTGTCATTGGGCTCACATTCCATACCCAGAAGAACTATTTTTCTTCTTTTATGTGTAGAATCTACAATTGCATTAAGTGTTGGAAATGGCACTACTTTGTCATTGGGCAATGCCTGCGGATTTTTCGGTTTTGAGCTTTTCTTCAATTCATTTTTTTGACTTGGCATATAGGTTTACAGTGAGTACCTGTAACTGTTTACAGCATATGTAGTTTCTTTGTTATCCTGCGGGAGATTTTAAATTTGAGCACACGGCTTTGTTTTGTGGTTGTTTTTTTTCAGGTGAGGGGAACAGTTTTCAATATAGATAACAATGGAGCATTAGTTGACATTACTGCAAAATCTTCAGCATACTTGCCTCTTGAAGAGGCATGCATTCACAAAATAAAGAGTGTAGAAGAAGTGGGCATAGTTCCCGGAGTGAGAGAGGAGTTTGTGATTATTGGTGAAAACGAAGCTGACGATAGCTTGATCTTGAGCTTAAAGTCCATCCAGTATGACCTAGCATGGGAAAGATGTAGACAGCTCCAAGCTGAGGATGTTGTTGTCAAGGGTAAGGTAAGTATCTTCTTACCTTGGTTTCTTGCCTGGAATGTTAGAATTGGTATATATTTCCAAGCATCATGAGTATGATTGTAATTTTCAGACAAATAGCGCTCTAAAATGTATTTGTTCAGGTTGTTGGTGCGAATAAAGGTGGAGTGGTGGCCGTGGTGGAAGGCCTTAGAGGTTTTGTTCCTTTCTCCCAGATATCAACAGTTAGTCCTTTAACCTCCCTTCTAGATTTCCAATTCTCTTCTTAGTTGATACTTACGCCATCTTTCTGATTGCATTTGCTTGTGTGGTAGTCCATGAAATAAACAGGCAGTCCATAACATTATGCTTCTTCCTTCCAAAATTCTTTTCTATCCGGCATGCATTGCTGTCATTGGCATGGTTCTGAGTTCGAATTACTGTTAACACTAAATGCTTCAGTATCTGAACCACATTTACTTTTATATATTAGAAATCAACTGCCGAAGATCTTCTTGAAAAGGAGATTCCTCTGAAGTTTGTGGAGGTTGATGAAGAACAGTCTAGGCTTGTCCTCAGTAACCGCAAGGCCGTGGCAGACAACCAAGCACAGCTTGGAATTGGGTCAGTTGTCCTTGGTACTGTTCAGAGCTTGAAGCCATATGGTGCCTTTATCGACATTGGTGGAATCAACGGCCTTCTTCATGTTAGTCAGATCAGTCATGACCGAGTCTCTGATATTGCGACAGTTCTCCAACCTGGTGACACTCTCAAGGTCTAGATACTATATCCTTGGCAAGTTATTGGCTGATAGTCTTTTGCCACTGTTAAAACATTTCTAAATTTATACTATTTTTTTGTAGGTCATGATATTGAGCCATGACCGTGAGAGAGGCCGTGTAAGTCTTTCTACCAAGAAGTTAGAACCTACTCCCGGTGACATGATTCGCAATCCAAAGCTTGTATTTGAGAAGGTATTTTCTGTACAATTACCTCTTAACATCTTTACTAGTTTCACTAACCGAATGGCGAATACTAAGTTGTAGCAGTGAAGGTCAATCTTCTTTTCTTCTTGTGTTTTCTCCTGTTATGTCCTTGTTACCTTTCCTGAAACCAGATAAATGACTTATTTGTATGTTTTTTTATTCTGTTCTATTAGGCGGAGGAGATGGCACAGACATTCCGGCAGAGAATTGCTCAAGCGGAAGCTATGGCTCGTGCGGACATGCTCCGTTTCCAGCCGGAGGTACTTGCTGATTTATTATTTCATTAAACTTGCTCTGAATGCCAAATGGAAAAACCAGACTAGGAAACCAGAGTTGAATGTACTTGAATCAGCTTTTAGGGCTGATTAGCGGAGCCAAATTGGCGTGTTTGTTAAACCTTACGCTTTTTTCCTTAATTTTGCAGAGTGGGTTAACCCTCAGCTCCGACGGAATCTTGGGTCCTCTCACTTCGGACTTGCCAGTCGAGGGTTTAGATTTGAGCGACGTTCCCCCGGCTGAAGTGACTGACTGAGGCGTAAATGTTCCTCAGCTTTTTCGGGGTTTTTCCCGCTTTAATTTTCTTGTAGAAATTGTTTGTAAAAGCTCATACCCCAGACTGCCTGTGATGCTAATACACAATCACATTGCTTTAACAAAACCGTTTATGCATATGGCTAGCTATGGAAAATGGAAACATCATTGTTCTGCTTTTGTACAGTAGAGAGTATACTGGCGTAACACATCCGAGACAGGTCCAAACAGAGAAAACGAGTGTGGTCTGTGTTTTCAAAACGTCGACGCAGCATGAAGCTGTTTAGGCCACCTACTTAGCTTTGCTGCTGCTCTTCTTGACTTTCTTCTGCTTCTGCTTCAACTGAGTGAGGCCTGCAGATGTTATCTTCACATTGCCGATAATTGCAGCAACCAGCTCAGGATCAGTACATGCTTTCATCAACTCTTTCTCTCTAACCGTTGCTTCCGGCCTGTGGCTAAACAAATTCATGGCAGTTTTCGCAGCTACAAAAAAGAATTCAAGAAAGAGGTCAACCGATGCGATAAAAGCACTTGAACCAAAAAAAACCACACGTAAGGGAAACGAGAAGATAATTTTCTATCCTAGCATTGCAGGTACTTTAAAAGTTTGCAGACAAATTCAAGCGAGAAGTTCTTTACCTTTCCCCCTCTTCACAGAGCCTGGAACTATCTTCACATGATATTTATAAGACTGGACGGAGCTATAAGGACCACAGACAGGCACCGCATATAAGAGAATATCACTGGGCAGTGGATTGCCCGTCAAGTAATCGACATCGTTTAATTTCTCCTTCTCCTCTTCACCTATCTCATGAATATCATCCTCCTCCATTGTCACCTTGTCAACTTCAGAAGTAGATTTATCCAAACCCACAGGAGGGTCATCTTCAACTCCATTTGCATGACTATGTAACGTACCATCTTGATGTTCTGGACAATCCCGGGACAGATGACCTACCTTTTTACATTTATAACATATTTTTGGAGCATCGACAGGACCTGCTAGATTAATAAGAATTGACGTTAACCACAAAAACTCAATGGACTTCCATTATATGATACTAGAGAGAAATAACCAGCACAGATGGTCTATGGCCTTGGAAGTTTAAAATGCTGATGAAACATGAAGAATGAGGATGACATACTCAGTTTCTTATCTTCAGCCAGAGCTGAATTTTCATTTTGGGACTCTCCACTCTTCTGTACTCTTCCAGCAGACTGAAATTCACAAATATTGTCATTTAGATCTATTATTAGGTTTCTTGAGCAAAAAAATGGAGTAACTTCAAAAAAATCATAGGAAAATTCTGAAGGATGTTGTTATGGATACAGTTATACGTTTGCAGTTCATTTGTGAGAAAATATTAGAATGAAAGTTCTATAACTAGTGCACATGCATAGATGCGGATGCATGTGTACGAAAAAGCACGAAATTATGCATCAAGTGTAAGAGGCATCAAAGCTTAAATTTAGAAAAGATGAATTAAGGGCTACAGAAAACCAATTGGTTATAAATATAAGAATGCTGCAAGTAACTTTACTCACAGCTAGCAAAGCCATACGGATCCTTCTTTCTTCCTCATCCTGGTCGGCATACTTCTCTTTCATCTTCTTGAGTTTACCCTTTTGTCCACGGCTGGCTTTTCCACTACTTGGCTTCTTATCATGAACTTCATTTTCGGTCTGTCTGACAGAAATATTGTGTTGTTTTGATCGGCTGGTTTTTCCACCACTAGGCTTCTTCTCATGAACTTCCTCTTCTGGCTGACTGACTGAACTCTCATGTTGTTTCAATTTTTCGTTTTGCAGATCAGCTTGTTCTTCATGAGCACAACCAGTCTGTCCTTTCTTGAGCTTTCTTCTTTCAGCTCTTGAAATATGAGGTTTCTCTCTTCCTGTAGCCTTATTCTCCTCAACATTAGGTTCTGCTACCAAATCAACGGGAGAAGTGTCAATTTGATATTTTTTAGCAGACATAGCTGTAGATCCAAGCCCAAGAGCTATATCAATGAGATCCTCAAGTTCTGGGGTGACAGATGAAACACCATTTACAGAAATATCAGCATCACTCAAGGTCTTCTTTTCTTTCGTGGGAATTTCAGCCGAGTCTTTTGCTTCAGCATTGCTTGTAAGTAAGCCATTCCCAGATGGGTCTTTCAGATCTGGTTTATCAATATGTATAGATGAATCAGGAGCAGGTTTTGGTTCTTCTGCAAGTTTTTCCTCTACGGTTTCATTCTCTGACTCAGAATCAGATACCTCTTCTAGAGGTCCATTTTCATCAACATCATTCGTCCCTTCCTCCTCACCTCTTACCCTCCTCTCATTCAGATGGGAGCCCAATGAGCTCTCGTCCAAGCGAAATAACAACCCAAAGCCCATAATTAGAGGGTGTGGAGGAAGAAAATTCTTCTTCCCACGAATCATAAAACTTCCAACTGTCAGATACTCCCCAGTAGGAGCAGTTTTACTGACCTGGTGAGGATGAACCCACCACGCACTAGTGACAATCTTTGAATCCCATGCTGCACTGTGGCAAACCTAGAGCATAAATCAGTTAACTATTCAGTAATTACACATCCAGTGATATGAAGCACTCACAATAACACAATAAACTAATATGAAAACAAAAGCATTACATGGAGGTCTGTGACTTACTGTGAAGCATCCTGCTTGGTTCAATGTAAGTGGAGGCACTGGTTGGTCAGGCCTATGGTTCTTTATCACGGTGCTGGAAGCCCCATGCAACTCCGCATGAACATACCTGTTTTTTTTTTTAAAAAAATCAATCAACATGAGAAAGAAGATGCTAAGTTGGTTTCACACTAAATGAAATAAGCAGCTACTTATTGGCATATTTGTAATAACTTTGAGATAAACTAAAGATTCTTGGAAATGTGAAATTGACCAACCAAGAATTCCTATCTCATATCAATGTGGCAATAATAAATTTTGTCAGCTCCATTTATAAGCTTATTTCCTTTCATTTCTCTTGAAGTAGCATGAAGATGTGAAATCACGAAAGGGGGAAAATTCTAGGGAGGATAAAAAGAAGAAAGTCCAAAGTCACTGGATGAGGAAAAAAGAATAGAAATCCAAATAAAAAAAACAAGATATTATAAAAAAATAAAAAATAAAAAATAAAATTTAATAAAAGAAACTTATATAGAAAGGGAACAAGAATTATCAATCGCCAATAGCAGAGGAGTTTCTCGAGGAGGCAACCATAGACAAGAAACATGTAGACACTTCCAGTGACCAATACGAAGGACATACAAAATTGTAAGACAAACAAAACTAAATGATGGATACAAGCTTCAGGAAGAATTTTCCCACACACTATAAGAACAATCATAAATAATCATAAATCACAGTAAGTGTCTTTGAGGATTACAAGGGAGTGCGGGTAGAGGAGCTTGGGATAGAGTAAGATACTGGGCAGCCCCTTGGGCTTCAGTTTCAGTGGAGTTTAGAGATTACAATCTCTCTTCTATATTTAGGGATTTGTTAGCAGCTGTTAATTGATTCGGTTTAGCTTTTCCTCTGTTCAATTAGTTTTCAGTAGGGGTCCTTGCTAGTTTACTTCTAGCTCCAGGTGGATATCTTTTCCACGTGGTTTTCTTTTCCTCTTTTGTAAATTCTTTCCTTTTTTAAAAATTCTTTCGTTTCCTTTCAAAAAAAATAAATAAATCACAGTAAGTGTATTATTTAAATCTATAATTATTGTTTCGCAGTGCTAGATCATTTAGACAAGAACTAAAATGTATTCTGTCCACGTAACTAAATTGACTTACAGATCTCCTTTTGACATATAGCGCTTGACTATCATCTCATTTTGTTGAGCATCACGTCCACTGATAATCAAATAGTTCTCACTGCTGATGAACCAGTTAAATTTCTCAAACCAGTGAACCTTGCGCATATGTGAAATGCTAGCAACAGCTTTTTCCTGCAAGTTATTTGAAACAAAGTGGAATTAAAAAATCAAAGACAGCTATCTTCTAAGATTATATTGGATAATGGTGACAAAAATCTACAGCTAATTATGCTTCTCCTCTTATAAATAATTCTGTTTTTCCTTGTATACATATTTTTGTACGTCTACAAATATATGCTTCGTGTTTCGGTTGCATGTGTTGACATACTGCTCTTATCACACAGTATATATTTTCTGAATCCCTATTATTCTGTCCTTATATTTATGACACCCTGCCTTGAAAATTCTATTGTGCTAAACATGCTACAGCTTCTACTTAGCAGTTGGATGAATACCATCACAAAAACATGGTTGTGCTAAAAGGCTAAAATAACTGATTTGCATTTTATATTTGCAGGCTAGCCATTTAAAACTAAATCATAAGACTATGGAAGCTGAAGCTACCTGTGACAGCTGGAGACGAGTCTTTTTCTCCGCCGCCTTAAATGCTTTTTCATGTGCTGTTACAGTCTTCTCCTGTTTGCTCTCCTGTTTTTTCTTTAGTTCATACCACCGCCGAGCATTGGCATGTGCTGAAAGTGCTAAATCAACTTCCACCTATAATAGAGAAGAAAGGTGATGGAAGTAGAAGGTAAGATGAAGAGACTCATCGTTTTATTCTAGTGAAGATGTAGAAAAATAGAACATTCAAACAAACCTTATCTGCAGGGAGAGTCTTCTCATCATCATCCATTTCATCAAGATTGTTGCTCAGCAGCAATGTCATGCAATTCTTTTCAAGCTGAAGCTTGTCAATGAGGCTAGCAACAGGGTTTCCATGTTTCTTCTCCTCCTTCACCATTCTAGCAATATCCTCCCAACTTGTGCCCTTTGCTAAAGCTACACGAACAGCTACTATAGCAGCATCCACATCATCTAAATTATATTCTATCAATTCCGCCATTTTAACACACTGATCAACTTCTTTCCTTAGCATGTGAACACGATTTTCCTATATCATAGGATTGAAATGATTGAGACAAAAGATTCCAAGCATAAATAGCACATATGGTCCAACAACATAGAATGCAGAACGTAAACCATACACACACACACACACACACACACACACATAAACATTAATATTTCCGAACCCCTGACCCCTCTACCCATCCCCCTACAAAGGGGGATGGGGTACATGGAATTTCGGTTCAACCTAAGTCATAACGCAGAAAAAATCTACTCAAACCTGCCTTTGAATTTCAAATAACATAGTAGAAGAAACAGGGCAAACCTGATCAACACGTATTTTATTAAGCTTCTGGGTGGCAGAGCTCTCTTTCGCCTTTTGCTGTTGTTCTGCCCTTTGACTCTCAATTTTGCTATAGAACTCATCCAAAGAAGCATCAAATGTTTCTAACTCCACATGCTCCCTCGATTTGAATTGGTTCAATAATATGGGGCAGAATTCATCATATATCTGCAAAGATGCAGAAGTCACTGTTAAAGTTTAAAACACCATGTAATGGAATCCTAACTAGGCAGATCTCCATCAACCAAGGGAAGGAAAAAGGGAAATTACACACTAGTTAAAGCATGTTAAGGCAGTGTGCTAACCTGGACAGAACTTCCTGGTTCAGATGGGGGAGCACTTTTCCCTGAATTCTTCTGCATTAAAATGTACCCTTCAGGAATTTTATCACCTGAAATGACATCATGCAGCCAATCCTCAAACTTCGCAACAGCTTCAACCAAAAGCTGAATTGCATTATCGTCTAACTTGTTCTCTTTAGAAACTTTTGTATTTGGAATGAGGCCAGCATCTAATATAATATGCTCAGATAGCGCAGGTCCATAGCCCAACGCATCCCCAAGAACATTCTTCAAGGTGGCCTGTTTTGCTTTAGTATCACCGCTACTTTTACTTGACTCAGCAGGCTTCCCACCTTTACTTTTACCCTTTTTCTCTTTTGGTGCATCAGGCACATTATTTCCACCTTCATGATCCTTAACGGGTTCATTGTTATCTGGTTCCTTAGACAAGGTAAGAGCTTCCTGTAACCTTTCAGCAGTTGTTCGCTCAAAAACTCGACATATTTCAATTGGATAACGATGACGTGACATGATTGCAACCCCTTTATCGTCATCCCTATTAAATGAGAATTACCACCTAATTAATATTTCAACTTAAGAGAAAGAAAACAAAAGAATCAGACATTTGTGTGCTCTCTTACTGAACAGTAAGAACAATCAGAAGCTAGCAAAGATGTTTCTAGCCAAATCTTAAAGCTACAAATGCTAACACAAATAGTAGCACATCAATAATTAAGCAAGAACTGGAAAACTTTTTATTCGTAACATGCCAAGTTGATGGGCAAGAATGTGAGCCCAATAATTAGCAATTTCATAAGAAATGGATGCTACTCACTAACCTATGGGAGCGAAGAAGGGTCATGACCATAAAATCCGAATCTGCGAGAATAACATTTCCCTGGGCATAAAGCTCCAATATAACATAGTACGCATTTTCACCGAGCCCAAATTGAAAGAGAACAATCTGCAAAGGAGATCACAAAAGTTGGACAAAATCCAGAAACTAAACAGTAAAAAAAAGCCAAAAATGATAAAAAAGAACCCAATTTGCAGAAATGTCATATAGCTTGTACCCTATCATATCCAAGCTGCCGTACATCCTCGAGCCTTCGTGTTCGTATGTGCTTCCTCAATTTTAAGGTAAACCCAGATGGAGTATTACTCTTATCCCTGCACAAATTGCAGAAACAAAGATATCCTTTTACCCATTATCTGCAAATTTCAATGGAATGCAATAACTGATAGGCATACCGAACGTATTGAGTCGTATGCAATCTGACGCCACTCTCAATCAATAGAAAAACCTTCTCGCTCTCGCCGGACTCTGTGACTCCACTGCTATTCATGAGCTTCAACATATACGTCTGCAGAAAACCCAATTTCACAACACATTTGAGAATCATAGGAATGCGAATTTGATTGATTAAAGGGAGAAGAAGGAGAGAATGGAGGGGAGAAAGAGAGAGAAGAGACCTTGGGGGAGAGATCGTAGACGTTGGAGCAGCGCATGCCGATAAGCCGCCGCAAGCACTTGACCTCGGCGGCGACATCGGCGGTGTTCATCCGGACCTTCACCATCTTCGCCGACGAGGCTCCTCCTCTGTCTCTGGGTGTTGTATTGCGTGATCGGCGGTGGGGTTATTAGCCTTCTGTGCAAAGGCGAAGGAGCCTTTCTTCTCTTTCTACAATTCTATGCGACAAACAAATGGCGAAGGAGAAAGGGTTTTTACCCAATCATCACACTATTAAGCGGGAATTATAACTTCTAGTTTCCTGGTAAAGCGCGTTATGTATGTTTTTCCTTTACTTGGTACGTAAACACACTTTATAAATTTTCTGTCACTTCATAATTTAACGTTAATTTTTATATCAACACTATAAAATATTGTACAAAAAATATGAGATGACAGAGAGTTCATAAAGAATCCCACTTTTGGGAGATTTTGGGAGAGTCTGTTTAACATCTCTCTACTTGGTATAGTGACAATGATACAAGTAGGATTTTTTCTTTTACAATTGGTTTACTTGAAATTGGAGGAGTCATGAACCGGTATAGAAAAAATGGGGACGTAAAGTATGTGATGAACAACCTTAAGCAACCAGTCCGCCTATCGTGTACTTGATGTTTTATGTTTATCATACCCAAAACCAATGTAAGGTTCACTTACACTGTGTTTGAATGAGAGAAATAAACTTGGAATTTGGATAAAAGTCATACTTTATAAATTGACATGCACAAATTCCCTTGTTTGGATTTATAACATACAAATTTAGAATTTCCATGTGGAAAAAAAAACTTCAAATTTGGAGCCTCCAATTTCCACGTTTAAATTTCATGTAAATATGTGTCATTTCCCAATTTCTATGATTGAGAATTTAAAATTAACAAATTCCGTTTTCAATTCTATTGTTCTTTTAGGTTAACTAAACAACAAAATTCACAAATTCTAGAAAATAAAATCCCGTCATTTCAATTTCCATCATTTTAAGATTCCTTAGTAATCTTAAATTTATTCATCCAAACATAATGTTACTTTTTCATTTTCTGATTGTAAGTGAACGCATGATATGACATAAATGAGATTGAGTGATGCTTATTATCTCGTAATTGAGTTTTTGTTTCCATAAAGGCCTGCACTTATTTCGACTCTTGCGCCATTTAAGTTAATATAATGATATGGAAACCACATTCTCATTTGATTTACACGCCCATTTGCAAAGCGAAGCACGAACTCGTTTTGAAGTATCAGCGTGTAAGCACCAAACAGAAAAAAAATAAAGCATCAACAGAGGGCAGGAGAAATCAGAACCATGCACATCTCTGAGAAGAACACGAGACTTATATAACTCGTTTGAAAATATTTTAAGAGGATTGAAAGCGCTTTTGGTGAAAATGTTTTTAAAACCAATCTTTAGTAAAAATTCAAATAGATCTTGTAAAAACACTTCAAATGCTTTCTGCTAGAAACATATCTGGTGCTTCTTCCAAAAAAACACTTAAAATGCTTTTGAAACCCGAAAGCAAATTTTCATAAAACACTTTCAGTCATTTTAAAAGCACTTCCAAACAAACCCATAATTATTTCTGCAGATGACTTGTTCAACAGGAGGAATTAAAAGCACTTTCTATTTATATAATCTGCCCCTTCTCCTTTACAGAAATATATAATACAAAATAGAAACGTTACGGTTATCAAAACAATCGCCTATTTATGCCGAGGAAAGCCATTAGCGACTGACCCAAGACCTGCACATATAATCTGTAAATTTAACAAAGCAGTAGCAAGAACTTTGGCAGATCACCACCCAACAGATATATACATGTCAAATCAGGAGCTTGCCGGAAAATACGAATATCTACATGCCATCAAGTTTGAGCTTCGCTCTATCGGCTTTTTGAAGTCCGTTCGGTTATTACACAGCTTGGATTCCAAGCAGGGGCATCAAATTAACAGCGCATGATGTGAACTGTCTCCGCCTCGAGGATGGTTTGCTCCACAGAAGAAAGGAGCAGAGGATTAGATTAGGTGCAACTAGAATGCACGGTTTCAATCAGCTCAAATCAAAGCCGGCATCTGCACTTATAGCATACATCAATTTTGATTCCAGTTGCTCCTTACTGCATCATAACCAGGAAGCAATTTCAGCCAGCCGAATACAATTAATGGCTTATATAATCATAAAACCAAAAAATATAGAGAGATAGCCAACCTTCTATATGGTGGAAGCTTTAGGAGATTCATACAAGTGGCTGCAGTTGGTAATCGGTCAAGAGCTCCTTCAGCTGCATTGCCACCAGCCCTAGGGAAAGCGGCAGAAAAATTAAGGTAAAAAAAATACCAAGAGAAAAAGAAATTTTTTGTAAAATAAACTTTATCAGCCATTTCGCCAACATATAAATCTTTCATGAACTCTTACCTCTGTATGCAAAATAATGGTTCCAAGTATTTGAATCCAAGCAGAGGTCCCCGAGAGCAACCGGTCACAAATCTGGATGAAAAGTAGTGTAGTCAGTATCTCTCCTGATGTTCATTAACTTCAAATCTAATTAATTACAGGAACTCGCAATAGCCAACATTGTTGTATTTTGACGAGCCAAAACACAAAATGTTCGAGGGATTTTGTGATGGATACTAAAAACTCACTTTAGAAATTTCTTCTGGTTTTCCAATGAAAAACTTTTCAGACCTTCCCAGAACATGTCAATGACATAATGCTCCTGTCAAAAAAAATAACAAGCATAATCAGTAGCGGGAAAATGTAATGAAAAAGGTTGACAACCAATGACTGGGTTCATCTAGAGCTACATTTGTCCACACAAACAGTTTTATATGTCCCACAAGAATACAAATAAGCCAAAACAAATGTGAAGGAACTTACACTATGATAGCCACCCACATAATTTGTGTTCATCCGTAGATCATCAACATCCAAGCTGTCAAGTGAACCTGATATCAGAAGCTGTAAAAACAAGGCGGGTCAAAAAGGCATTTATGCATAATTGCCTGTGAAAGTGGAAAAAGCGTGTCAAGTGTATATTACAGCTACAGCCGCTTATCAAACAATGGATTATGATTAAACTTTTGCTTCCTAATACAAATTTTTTTTTTCAGACTGTAACTAGGAGAAACAATGTGGATCTGACTCTAGGTTCCACCCAATAGAAACTCTAAAGTTGTGCCGAGCATGCCATTGCCACATACAACCACCCGCATTGCCATGGCATTACTCTTGTACAGCATAATGGCTACCCGAATATTCTTTTTTCTTCAGAACAATTTTAGTGTTCCAATACCAAGACAGCATAACAAAAAATAGCATACATGATACGTATTTGCAAAAACATCAAAATAACCATTTGTATCACTAGCAACTCTTAAATGCAATAATGGCATCACAACTATATTGTCAAATTGGACAGAATGACTAAGCCTGTTTTAGTTTATTGATCTTATAGAACTGGCAAACAAGAAGTGAGTATACTCAGGTTATTTTAGCAACAAACCCTAAGCAACAAAGCCAAAGGGTAGACGAATATACCTGAAGTTCATGCTCATTAAACATATCTATCCAATCTTTCGGTATAAGCTGCTGAAACCCCCTCAAAAAATGTGAACTTTGTTGACGTATCTGAAAATGATCATTTGTCATGTTCACATGAGGAAGCTACAACGTCATTTGGAACAAGAAAAAGTTCAAAATGGAAAGTTGCACTACCTGAAAGTTCAAACGATGGTTGGCAACAAGATGAATAAAGGTTATGACGTTCTCATTAGTGACACGTAGGTTTTTTCCCCTGGGAAGCAGCTCCTCTTCTGTTTGCTCTCCATATTCATTATTTACAATGACAAAGTACAATTCTAATTCTGAAATATCACCCTTATAATGCTGCAGATATAATGGCAAACAGGACGCAGTGAGCTCTACATGCAACTAAACAGGAGCCACACTATAATCCAAATTGCAGATGAGAGAGATAGTGATTGAACCAACTGCTTTTCATCAAGCATGATTATAGTATCCAATCCAATAAAATGTAGACTAAGAATAAATTTTTGTCAAAGTCTGGAATGTGAAATTTAGTTGTGAAAAATAAAAATTTATAATCAACAGATACTCTGAAAGGTCGCACTTGGTGCGATGGCAAGTGCCTTCGCCCATGAGCGGTAGGTCTCGGGTTCGAGACTTGGGAGCAGCCTCTCCATAAATGGGGGTAAGGCTAGCCGACATTTACCTCTCCCAGACCCTGCGTAAAGCGGGAGCCTTGTGCACTGGGTACGACCTTTTTAACAGATACTCTGAAAATTGACATAACTAAATACAAATTTGCAATTCATGCAATTGGATTCCTAAACAAACATCCATTCCATAGGACAAATCTATTTCTAAATCCAACAGTATATTGTACAAATATAAAGATTAGAAAGTGTTTTTTTATACATAAATTGAATATCAGAGAACTTTATACCAAGGTCACAATATATCATACATCAATAGACTGCTTGCTCATACAGCAACAGAAATCAGATGTGAGTCTAGTATTTTACTTAATTTCTTTAAACTGAGTATTCGCATCAAGATGTTGGGTTGTGTAGTCTTTTTCTTAGAATCATGCCAAAATAAACCTGAGTAATCGGTAAATGCTACAATATATCAGGAGGCATATTTAGAAAGAACTGGGTTACCTTCAAGAAAATAAGGTGACGGTACAACTCTGGGTCCAATGAAGGCAAATCATTTAAATAGTTGTACCTAATCAACAAACAGAAAGAGATTTCTAGTATTAACATTGCAGCATGTTGCAAATGGTATATAAACAAGATTTTCTCAAGAGAAAACATGCACTTACTTTTGTTTTAATTTGCTCAGAAAAAATGTTGCAAATGGTATATCTACAAGAATCCCCTCAAACATGGCCTGTAAGGAATCGAACGTGTGATACCATGAAGAAGCATCATAAGAACTAAAACAGTAGAAATTTTTTTTTATACCTTTGCAAGAAGAACCCCAAGAAAGTGAAAGAATTGGAGATGCTGTTCGTGAATCATTCCAGAACCAGGATTAGGGTAGAGTAAATGATCGGACGTTTCCTGGATATACCAAGCAAAGCAGGAGGAAAACAAATAAGCAAAATCAGCACAAACATAATATACCTAAGTAGCAAAGTTATGACCTGTCTAGGTGTGAATATCACATTGCTAACAACATAATAAAGAAAGATCTTTTGCCTGATAATTGTGAGTCAGCTTCTACCAGAATTTCGAGACACAACTTATTTTAGTACTGGACTTTCCATTTTGATTTTCTTATTAAAAAGCATGGTATGCATTTCTACATCTGTTTCCACTGAATTTTTGGACACATCATACGTCACACAGGAAACTTGACTTTCATCAAGCATTCTAGTAGACTAGTAGTGATTGTTTCTGCTACATGGAGATTTACTCAGACTGGAGGAAGGATTTAAATTTTGTCTTGAAAATGGGGACAAATGTACACTACTGCTGAAGCTACAAGCCCCTGGTTTTTATTGTTTGATGAATGTAATTTTGAAATGTGCAACTGCTATGTACTTTCTTTTGCATAATTCAGAGTCATAGATTTAACTGTGCATGGATAATACAGGCTTTAGAAACATAGATGAAAGGAAATTTTCTAACCTTAAACAATCCATACTGAACATCAAAGGCTGCTCGAGTAATGTTCTCCATGAAGTCTTTGAAAATCCCGCCACCATCAATTCCAGCCTCCTCAACCCCAAATTCATTTACAAACGTTACACGAATCTGCAAATTAAATAGACGGGTCAAAATGCTAAGGCGGTTATTCTGGTATTGGATAAGAAAATGAGAGGATAAGTGCTTGCAAAAATAGGCAGACTCTCCAAAAATTCAGTGCTTATTTGACCCCAAAAAGCACTCAGCAAAACATTACAAAGTAACTATTTTGGTTATTTGGTAGCATTTATCAAATTGTCAAAAACACTCCCAACCACAACCCTCATCTATTGCATGTATACAAACAAAAACAGATGCATTACCGGTCCCCGAAGATCATCTTCAGACAGCGCACTCATTTGATCATAAGCATCTTCCAAGATACGATCCCGCCGTATTCTGAACCGGTTTCTGGTAAATACAGAATTAGACTCGTGTCTTTGTCTAGCTGCTGCCAATTGTGACTGACAAATTGGTTTGAAGAAACTAATTAATTTTTTTTTAAACATGATAAGACTTAAGTGCATAAAGATTTGCATATTGTTTTTCCTCTAACCACTTAAATACTTACAGTGAATATTTTAACTCTGCTTGTGAATGGTACCAGGAAGGGAGCTTGCTTCATGATGTCATTTGCCCGGGTATTTTCTATCACAGCCTGAAAAATAAAGACATTAAAACCAGTGCTAGCAAGATCTGGGTTCTAGACACCTAGGAACTGTTTACCTGTGCAATAAAGAACTCATTGACACCATCAGCATGAAACTCACTGGGGGATGTGAATTCACGTCTATTGTTCCAATCTTGCAACTACACACAACAAATTGGAAAAAAAAATGAGTGTAAGATTTCCTGTCCATTGTATTGGGGGCATGTCTCTACAAAGAGAACCAAAAATCAGACAACCTGCAAAGGAGAGGGCAAACACAAAATGTGCAATAAGAAGGGTATATCCTTTTTCAATAAAACAGACACAACACATAGCTCGTTAATACCTGGGAGAGGAGTTCAGAAGCTACAATGCTAACCCTATGTTGAATTAACTCCACAGGGTGCTTCTTATTAGAAGCGCAGGTTGTGACAGGTTTCATAGAAGTAGTGAGAGCTGTAGGATTCACCCAAAGAAGTTGCCATAGGGCCTGGAAAAAAAAAGAAGTCCAGATAATGCAACTATTCATTTGAAATTCAGAGTAAACATCAACATTATGTGCAGAATTAGCAATTGATACAGTTTTGTACATCTTGTTTGCCAATGTCATACACAGAAAGCAACTAATTACAGCCTTACAGACTACATTTAGCCAAAGGATAACCACATGTCAGTTCTACAATGAACATCCTTCTTTTGATCATCTTACTACAGAATCACCTGTCTGAGTATGATAACTAGGCATCTGATATCCTTCAATGACAGTGGCTTCTCCTGCTCATAGAACTCTTCATTATCAACTATTGTAAGCATGTGCCTGATCATTAACAAAAGGGAAACGAACGAATCAAAGGTAATCCTATCTCAAGCTGCTACGCAATACTCTAGGATCAACACGGAATACATAAAACTAACTTCACACCACTAAAATATATAAAGACAAGATCCAAGCAAAAGTAAGCAGGGACTATTACTTGTACACAGGACAGAATACAGCCAAAGGTAATAGCCAGCCAGGTGCATCTCCAGGCAGCAGATACACCAACTGCTCAGACACTGACTGCCATTTCTGATTTTCATGGCACCGTCTCATAAAATTCCAAAGCACCGGAACAAGTTCCGTTCTATAAGCAAGTATAGTCATGATTCTCTCCAGAGGTAAGGTGTTGAAAGTAACATGTAGAAAAGCACAAGCCGCACCAACAGCTGACACCTCTTTATCATCAGGTCCGTGGTGCGAGCCACTGGCAAGTGAAATACCTCCAAACAAAACATTTGTCTGCTCAAAACATTAAACAACAAATCTTTGTTAGAATTTAGAGTTAAAACAAATTGGCTTAACATAGATGTACTTGCATCTTGCATAGAAAATAGAAGTAGATAATCACAAGATGGCTTACTAATTGCAGAAGAAAGCGCGGATCTATGGCATCACATATCTGTCGCTCTAAATCGTTATTTAAACAAACTTCCATGGCATCATCTCCTTCAATCATGTCATCATCACCCATCGAATCTGAAAATCACCATATGTATGTACAATTGTACACATGTAATAGAGAATTTAAGTATATTACACATTAAAAATTGAACAGAAGATTATAGATGGAGACAACTAGGAAAAAATGAAACTATAAAAACAATAGTAAGAGGGGAATAAAATACAGTATCTGGAATGCAGACCTTCTTTGCTTTCTCTATTTGATGATTTCATTGAAGGAAGGGCCTCCAACAAGAATGTTGCAACGCCAGCAAGGGCTAAAGCCTGATATTAGAAAGGATAGAATTAAATCAGGGATCAAAGCCGTAAAAAAGGATGGATTATATATATATATATATATAATGTGTGCATGTGTGTGAGTGAGCACAATGAGAAACTTTACATGAAGTACTAGTATCCATTGTCATAAACCTATCACTTGTACTAAGTTAATCACCATACGTACTAATTTTTCCCCACAGCAGATCACAAAGTACACCTGTTGCTAAAATTGAACCTAAGACCTCCCTGATTTCTAAGCACATAAATTTATGCAACTTGAACCAAAACATACTAAACAACCATTACATGTTGCCATTTCTACTTCTGATAGCAGTCTGGTTTTTACCATTTGAAATGAGCAGTCAGTCTGAGATAGAGCGACTCCGGAAGATTCCAATATATTTCCAATAAGGCAGGCATAACTGGGTAACTCAATTGATGCATCTTTCGGAAGTACATCAGCATGACTTTTCACACAGAGTGCCATTTGATTAATGTAATGCTGGCTCAGCCCTTGTCTTGCAAAAACCTAAACGAAAAGAGATTATTTTAATTACAGAATGGTATAAGCCCGGGAAATCTTAATACAGTAAAAAAAAAACAAAAAAAACAAAAAAAAAGAGGGCTTCAAAAGACATAGGTACCAAGTGATTCAAGTTTACCTCTCCTAAGTAGGGGAATAGTTTCCATAAAAAAGGAACTGTAAGAATTTGAGATGAAAAACTCCAATGTGGATCGATGTTTGGGCACGTACATGGCTCCTGACCAATGTGAGAAATTACAACAGCAAGACTGCGCTCCAACGAAGACACTCTGCCAATTGAGTTATGAGTCCTTATACTTTCCTGCACCCCATTACTCGTAGGTTTAGGAAATGAGTTCACTCATGTGTGAATGCCAATATAGAGTAAATGACAGATCTCCAGAAACAGAAAGACTAGAAAAAATATATAACCAAGTAAACTGAAAAAAAAAATTAAAGGAGAGCTTTCAGCTAACTTTCTATATTAATGGGAAAGCAGATTTAAAGCTAATTGAAGGCTGAGAAGGTGATCCTTTGTCATCACCCTTGTTCACTTGTTATAGATGTTCTGAGTCGCTTCTTTGCGAGAAACCTCAGTTTCAGGAATTAATATGATAGGGAGATCCAAAGCTTGACAACTATGTTTGGAGTGGGGTGCAAGATTCACCAATAACTTATTTGGGGTTAGCATTGGGTATTAAAGTGGCGATGATTTCTTGATTGATGTAACTGCCTTTAGTTTAGGAATATTGTGTTAGTTTCCACTCACAGCTTTATATGATGTATTATAAGTTCAGCCTCAGAGAGAAGAATATACAGAATACATTCTTGGTAATATTTTGTTCGTGTATCAGAGCCTATCTGTTTAGAGGAGGTTCTAGGTTTTCTTTGAGTCTGACACATCATAGTAGAACTGTGGTGTCATGTTGCCAAAATCTTTTTCAGTATTTTTTTATTTTTTATTTTCTGGTTTCTTGGCTTCTCTTTGATCCATCTTGGGGTTTCAAAATGTTAGAAAATTCAGAAATTTTGCCCATCAAATTGAATGTGAAGAACTCTTTTTCTTGGAGCTTCAGTTTCGTATGTTTGTAAAGGGGAAAGAGCTGTAAGGAAATATCGATGGATCCGATCTGAAGCCAAATGCAGAAACTGATAATTTCAAAGTTTGCTCAATGGGAGTCTCATGATGCCAAAATCAATAAATCATTACCATAACATTAGAAACAGCCCTAGGATTAATAACTTTAGGGTACTGTTGACCGAGATGAGGCCAAACCTTTATAGGTTTCCTTAATGGTTCATACTTCGTAAAAAGAATGGGGGTTTACTACATTTTTCTTTGAATTGTGATTTGTCTTATAGGGAAAGCCTCTCCTGTTTGAACAAAAGCTATTGTGTATGAACAAAGAGCTGGAATCAGGTGCATACCTTTCCTGTAAAAATAATCTCTCTATACAGGACAAAAGCCTTTCTTTGCAAAAGATAGCCAACTGTCTCACAAGCCCATGGAAGCTTGGGATCTATCAATAAAACTAATGCTTCTAACAATAAAGTTGTTGACATGGTGGGCTCCTCAGGGGCTGCAAATAGTTGATCCTCCAACTGATTTCTGTCCAATAACACAGTTCAGTACGCAACTATGGGTATCACGCATCTCAAAAACCATATATTTATTGGACATCAGAAACCAACAAAACCATAGAACTATAGTTCATATCCCACTTCTAAAACAAATTTGCAGATGACTCCTTTCTAGCATGCATGAAAGTCTAGTGAAAAGCATATCGGCAAGTCCTCTAACCCAACAACTAGAACAACAGAATTAGTTAAGCCATTATAAATTACACAACTAAAGTGTACAGTATGCCATACACTTGCAAAGTGAAATGTAACCGTAAACACAAAATTCCTAGAATTTCAATGTCTAGAATAGCTTTTATTCCACGATTCCATGTGCTATTAGATGCAAAAGAGACGTCATCACAGTGCAACAGCTTTCATTTGCCGGCCCATTAATAGAAAAGAGTACAATGAGCCCAGAAATGAGAACCAATATAATGACTTGAGAGTAGTGATTGTATATAAGAAATCAATCAAGAAATGAGATGCTCATAATAAAATTGAGCTAGGCATAAAAAAAACAAAACAAAACAAAACCAAAAAAATAAATAAAAACACACATGAGATCAAGAAAACACCAAATTGGCAGTCTAAATCAGAAGAAAATGACCAACAACAACAACAACAAAGCCTTACCCCACCAAGTGGGGTCGGCTGTATGAATCCTAAACACCACTGCGCTTGATTTTGTTCCAAGTCTTCTGTCAACTCCAGGTACTCCATATCTTTTCTTAAAGTCCGGAAGAAAAATGACCAAAAACATAAAAGTAAATTGATATCGATGCAACCAACCTGTTTTGATGAACAGCCTTAATACAGATATATGCAAGCTGCTTCACTCTGTGTTTCACCAAAGCATGCTTGGACGAATAATCCATGCCCGCAATGAGGCTAACAATATCCCCTGTTTCATGATCAGATATTGTCAACAACACCCAACATGTACTATGCAGTGTGAAACAAGCAAAACCTCAAGACGTCTTCATTAAATCTTAAAACCAATATTATTATATAATTGTACAAAAGTTTTTTAAAAAAATGTGCTTCCTTGGCTATTTCTGCATAATCAAATTTTGAAATCATTCATCAGATAAGAACCAGATCAATAGCACACTTGTAGCCAGCTCCATACTTATCAAGTACAGCATGGATCAGGGTTTAATGTGAAGACAGGCTAGTCATATCTCTTTAAACCACAATTAACTGCACTAAGTCATGGACAGTTGAAGATCCTTAATGGAAGAATTGGCATGTTACCTTTGAGAATTGTTTGGGCAACCAATGATTTCTAATCTAAATAAATCTGGATTGTAGAAAAGTGTTGAAGGTTTCAGGGCTTTTAACCATAAAAAGCTATTACAAATTAGTTCTATCTTTGTCAGATTCTAACTATCTTACAATCAACCAAATCATTAACCCCTCTTAAAAACCAAAACAAGCCTACTCAGCGGCCCTAGCACATATAGTGCCAATTATTCATTACTCATTTGGGGGAGATGGACGGGTTTCAGGTAAAGTCTTAAAATACATGAGAACGGAGAAACCGTAATAGTAATCCCTGCACTAAAATGAGAGTTCGAGAGCAGATCAGCCCCAAACAGAATTTACCAGTGGAGTATATGTTTTTTTTAATTTTTTTGAGAGAGAATTTATTATGTGAGGTATATTTATCACATAATTTCTTGTACAGACAGCTCTTCATAAGAGAATAAACTTACCTGTATCCCTGACAAATTGATGAAGCAACCGGCATGTCTCCACAAGGATGGAAAAATCACCAACGCTTCGTGCATCAAAGAAGAAAAGTAACTGCCGGAGAAACTCTGAATCGGGACCAAAACTAAACCTGAATGCACAGGCACAATTTGAAGAAGGTCACGATGCTTAAAGAACTAAGACAAAAGTCGAATATAAAAGATAATATGGATCCAAATCTAACCTGTCGACATTCTGGCAGTGCCCCCCATATCTTCCGTAGAACTGCTCGCGCACCTTAGAATGTTCAGCCGCTGCCACCTTCCTCCCTCTGAAGCATTTCTGTAGCTAGTAATTAGTCAACACTTGAAAAACTCGAATGGAGACATGATAAACTTGATGTTAGCCAAACGGCCGAGAAAAACTATTTCAACCAAAAAGCAATAAAAAAGCACTCATAGCCTACTAAAATTAGTGACCGGGTTGAGACATCATATGTATACGGATACCCAGTAATGTGCAATATAAGTCTGAATCTAATTGAAAATTCACCTTTTCAATGCTTCAATAGATATTTTAGCTACACGTAATAATTTCACAAATACAACACCAAAGGATGGATGATCGCTACATTTATTACCTTGATGACATCAAATCCATGTCATGCAAATTTTCTTAGCTTTATTGACCAGTCATAACCTAAATAGAAAAAAGCATTTCAGAAAGGCTGACTAGAGACAGAAGGATGGCAAACGTTCTCCTGTACATACATTAAGCGAGAGGAAGGAAAAGTAAAGCCCCTTTAAATATCATAAGAAAGGCACATTACACTATTTCCAGCTGTGCTTATGTCCACTTAGCTTTTATAACATATTCCACACGTTCTATAAAACTAATATGAATTTCTCAAATCTAGGTTATGTATACGTCTTCAGTCCAGTTGCGACAATTGAAAACGATTTGAACTTGGTATCTTCTCTTTGCATAGGGCGTGAAACTAAAAACTGAGTTATGCCTCAGACACATGTAAGCTGAGTATACACCCTTAATATTATTTTGAAGATGTCTGGTCAGTGTTTAGTTCTAGAAAATCAACACGTGCTCCAAGTTTCATTCTTCACAGAATTATCTATTCCAAGTATAAAGTTGTAAGTTTAAAACATTTGAGGGTGTGAAAATGTGGTTAGCTCAATGTTAGCTGCATACACTATTAACTCATGAAATCTACCTAACTGACATTCGACCCGCAAATCAGTACATCGAGTTATGTACTAGCCGGGAAAGCACGTCTCACCCGATCAACCATAGTAAAAGAATTAGCGTTCAGCACTTACAGGCATTCAGAATAAACAGAGATTAAAAAACCAAAACACATCAACTTCCACCTATTCTCTTGACCACCACATAATCTATCCCGCGACAATTAAAAACATGTTCAAACTCCGTAAACTCCACACATTTCATAAACTACCATCCAATGCACAAACCATTACCAATAACTACCCAAAGAACCTCAATTTACTGTCTTTTACAATCGAAACTACACCGCAGAATGTGGCAACGTACACCTCCAACTAATTAAGTTAAAAACACAATCAAACCGATGCAATTTTCACCAATTCCACACATTTTCAACTCTCAACGCTGTCGAATTAGACCGCATAGAAAGCAAAATGCACAAGTCCAAACCTGGATTTTCAAAGCCGCCGAGTTCTGCTGTCGTATCCACAACCGGCGGTTGCGTTCCAACCTTGTCTGCTCCAAAAGCTTCTGCCTGTCCCTTTCCTTCGTACTCCGTCCCCCCAAATCAACTCGCTTCCGAGTCGATGAATCGCCCGAGAAGAACATCCTTCCGCGTCGACTCAGTCAATTCCAATCCAATCCCAGACGAAGAGAATTGGGTGTGTTGCTAGGTTTGATGCTTCAGAAGACTGGTTTCAGAGCCTGTGAGTGTTTGATCGGATGGATTGAGTGGGCGTAGAATCGGAGAAACTGTGGACAACGAGAGGGGATTGGAGGAGGTAATCGTGGGAAAAAGGACGAATCTTGTGTTTGGTTGCCGAGAAAAATAAGAGTGGAAAGGAGAGAGTGCGCGTATTTTCTCTCGCTATTTTCTTAAGAGGATTGAAGTTTCTCGGCTGGAATACTGGAGAATGGATACGTCGGCTGCGAAATTCAATAATTTATCTAGCCGACGAAAACGTTCCGTTTCGTATCGCTGACGACAACAAACCTTATTTACGTTGTGATTTTAGGAATCCGGATTCTGGCCTTTGTGAGGATCTTGTAATTCGAAATCGTGTCCGTTTATTGTACGTGATCATAAATCATTTTAAATATTTTTATTTAAAATTAAACACCAACAATACTTAATAAAAATTGACCGCACGATGTACGATGAACAAACACGATTCACGGATATCTATGATCCTCACCAAAAGGATCCGAGATAGGACGGGACAAGACGGGACAGGACGGGACGGAACAGAGAGGGAGCAAAGATGCCCTCAGATGGAAACAAGGAGGAAGAAGAAGGAGACGGAGATGTTATAATTTTGTGTTTCACTGATGTGGAACGAGTCGTTCCAGGGGGTGAGACAGAATAAAAATTCATCTAAAATTCGTTCCGTAGAACAGCGCGTTCCACCCGTTTTAGGCGCATCAAACGTGGGATGGAACGCCTCGTCTCATTCCGTTCCGTCCCGTCCCACGTACCAAACAGTAAAGGATCCTGCTGTTGATTTTAGAACAATGCATCTACTGGTACTTATATCCCAAACTCTTTGGATTCGAATTACAAAGTTTTGTGTTTATGATTAAAACTATTTATATTATAAATAACTCTATAAACATCATCCCTACCAATAATGAATTAAAGTCGTTTTAGTCAATTTATTGTAGCAAATACATAAAAGATTCGTGATACTTTTACTAATTCTCTTCATCTGTTTTTATGCAGTTCGATAACTAAACGATATTAGTTTTAATTGATTTTTGCATAAGCAATTCTTATAGAATGATACAATTCTGATCATAAACAAAAAATTCTATGAATCGACAACAGACAATTTTGAATAATAACTCCTCCTCGTCATCGTAGGTGGTGGTCATGGTCCGATACACCGTGGTTTTGGCTTTCCCCTTGTTGGAAGTTGCATTTGATGCTTGCTTGGATGCTTATCTATACGTAGAGTGTAAACGCTCATGTCACGGAATTTTATTGTACGTTGTTGCTCCATTCTTTTGGTGTAGTCATATTATTGTATGGATCAGAATGGTTTAATCATTATTCGATTTGTGGATGGGAAATTTTTTGAATTGTCATATGAACTTATAATTTGTCATATAAACTAAAGTTTTAAGCGATTTGTCATATCAATTTTCCGAAATTATTAATTTGTCGTCCACTTCTAATTTCATCAAGTTTTCCATTCAAACTAAGTCATGTTCAATCATTTCAATTCTTCGCTCCTCTCCTAACAAGTTCTCTTCGACCAAACAAAACCTCAGGATTTCAACAAAACCAAAACTGAAAATTTTCAAGCTATGGAATATACTAATTTTGATTTAGTAGAACATAATGAAACTTACTACAATGACATGGCAAAATTTTAATCGAGTTTCTCTCAAACTAGTCCTCAAAACATTTACACATGTTTTTGAAGTATAGTTGTCCTCTAAAACAATGGTAGATATCAAAGTTGTCATTTTTACTAAGTTACTGCTCACGACAAGCAATGAAATAAAATGAAAATGAGGTTAAGCATCTAAAATAATCTTGTTTTCTTTTGTTGGATTAGTAATCTTGTTCTTTATAGTGTTTATTTATTGTTTTGTTTCATCTTTGATTTCCTATTATAAGAAAAGAAGTTTAAGCACATCATCAATACTTAAAACAAATTCAAATTACTGTTAGACCTATATATTTTTATAAATAAAAAGTATATATTATGTAACATCTATAGGTCTAATTCATATTTGATTTATCAAGTTAACGAGTAACCAGATTCGACTTGTATTTTGATTATCGGACAGGGCAACCATGTATAATGTCATTCCCATGTTTACAAGTAATATAACTCTCCTACTACCCTCACATGCACCGCCATGTTTGATTCAATTCAACATATCACAAATGATTGAGTTATGTCAAGAAATTCGCAAATAAAGCTACATGTAGTCCTTCAAACATAAATATTTACAACGGATCAATATAACTCGACCCGTTCCATATGACACCGACACAATCGTGTTTCATGTGTTTCTCGTGCCGACGCATTTTGGAAATGGTCAAGTAACTTATCAAAATAAACAATGAATCGGGCTTACTTATTGATGATTAGATGGGTCCTCAAGATTATCTATTTGGTCTCATACAAGCCCAAATTCCCTCCATACAAATATACAATTGGACACTTATTGGGCCATTATTTATTTTGACTCTGAGCCCATAAAAATAGCCCATCACAGCCCAAGGAAATGTCCTTCAAATAGTTGTTCCCACTTCCCAAACACAATCGATTCCCAAAAGAAAGATCTCGAAGTGGTCCAATCCAACCAATTGACAGAAAACGAAGGTCAAAAACAATCACCAGCGTGTTCATATTATCTTAAGAAGCATGACTCTTTGTATTCAAACATTCAACAAGAAGACCACAGACAAGAAAAACACACTTCTAAATCATCTTTGCCACAGCAACATTAACATATATGCTGAATAAATTGAACACAAAATGGTGGTTACATCCCCACCTCCTCCTCCTCCTCCTTCTTCTTCTTCTTCTTCTTCTTCCTTCAGTGTGCGTGAACTTAAATTCATAATTATTGTTAGGTTTTTCTGCAATTTCGGATTAGCGGTAATTCATGATGGTCAAGTGCTTAATCAAGTCTAATACAGTGAGCAAGATGATGAACACCTTAAAAATATCACAACCATCGTTGTCTTATTATATTAGGAGTGCGAACCATGCAAAATGCTTGTTGATCTGATTCACTTCTTATAAATTTATAATTAACCCTAATTGAATTATAATTAAATTCATACCAAGTGCTAGTTGACATTTTTTATAATTTGACTGTTATTTTAACTGTCTTTCAATGTGTTTTGGGTTTTTTTTTTTTGGGCGGGGGGGGGGTGTTGGTCGTGGTGTGGTAAAACTCAGTTTTTGACTTCCTAAAACATGTTTAGATAATTTACTTTAATTTGGGTGTCAACTCTGTTGGGGGGGGGGGGGGGGGGTTGGTCGTGGTGTGGTAAAACTCAGTTTTTGACTTCCTAAAACATGTTTAGATAATTTACTTTAATTTGGGTGTCAACTCTGAACTGACATCTTTAATTATTGTATAAATTTAGTTTAGGCCAAAAAACTCAAACATGCATCATGATAAGGCTACACTTTTGCCTTAGATTTCCAGTTTTAAAACAATAATTATGGAGATAGCTTAGATCTTTTAAGCTAAACTAATTGAAAGGTTTGCTTTGTGGACAAGCAACCAAGCAAAGGGGCATGAATGGTTTGTCATTGTCAATGACTTAATAGACTTATAATATCAGTGGTTTTATTTTGGTATACAACGGTATCTAGAGACACAAAAATTGAACACATGTGGATCTAAAGTGATATCTAAAGACACGATATTTAAACGAATACATGCAGCCGTCGACTGCATGATCAATACTCCAAACATGTTGAAATTTGAAACTTTTGATCCCTATTAACTAATGTAGAGCATGATAAGTTACACGGGAAACCATGAGAGCTTCAGAATCTGACGGAAAAATGGCTTGCAGCGTTCACATTTTGGTGGTGCTTGCTTTAAGTTAATTGAATAATATTTTAAAGGTTTAAATGTTGATTAATTAGCATTGCAGGCCCTATGTCTGAGTTTAATTCAACACAATGAGTCAGTGATGCTGTGCTTTATCCAACAAAATGTCTCTAATATTAATAGACAAGTACTAAGGAAACAATCGGACAAAAAATAATGTGACATGCAAGTTGTTTGCTTTGTAGCTTTGGAGTTACTTGGAACTCGAACTCAAAAATCTAGTGCTTTAAATAGAAACTTTATCTTTGTTTTTTTATCGAGTTTACCAAAAGGGTGCAGGTTTTAAGTCCTTGGAGTGCTCATGTTTTGCTAATGCTCTTCCTTTGCTTCACCTTTTCACACTCTTTCTTTCTTTGTGCTCATGGAAAAATGAATAAAAATATGAGGAATACATCATTATACTTTATTACACTTGTTAATTAATAAGGTTGGTTGTTTAATTCAACTAGCAATTCTTTAACATGTATCGACACATTATGTGAAATTCTAACAACCGTATAACTCGTTATATAACAATTTCTTTCACCTCCTGTTACTCAACGGAGTGCTATACAAACACCAAACGTGTCAGAAGGCTAAACTTAATACAATCTTCCAACAAAACAACTCCTTGTGGACGAAATTACATGCACATATTCCTCAAAAGTCCATTGTTACTACTATCACAATCATTGTTAATTTCATTAATTTGACTTTAAACATGTGCGCATGATGGTACCCATAATTTTCTCCCCCTTAGAAATGGATTAAAGTTAAACCTTAATCAATCACAAATGGACTAATTTAGGTCTAATATTTCGGACATGACAATGGAGATTACTCACGTCACACGGCCGTACTAATTTTCTAACATTATTGGAAATAAAGTTAGTGGGATTTAGTTAAACAAAGCATTATTATGAAGACAAATGCTACTTTCTATATGGACGATCAAAAGCTTTGAAGAAAAATAAAGCAGAAGCTTAATCATGGAATAATGGCCAATTAACTAATAATTTTGGGGAGTAACACAAGCTATTGAAAATTTCCGAAAGTAGGGCAAAGAAAAGATCCTAAAGGGACGTCGTTTTACAAGGACGACTTGAGGACTTGAGGTGCCATTGAATCTGGTCTCAAAATCTGTTGTCGTTTCACAAGTGTCTCTTCCTAAATTTTCCACATAAACATCGCAATCTTGAAGCCAAATAAGTGCCTTCCTTTTCGATCACACTTTAGTTATAAAACCATTATTATCAAAATTTTGATCATATCCTTCATATCGTCATTATCCTCATCATTTTCATCGTCATCATTATTTTTATTCGATCATAAAACACTTTGCATTTTTTGCTTGTTGGACCTAATTACTTAATTTGTTTGTTGTTAGAGAAATGTTAAAAAGACTAAAAAATGAGACTCTTTATGAACTATCTGCCTCTCCTTAACATTTCCCTTGTTTGTTAACCATTGTTCATCAGTTGGCTCAAAGATACAAAGGTTATACCAATACCATGGTTAGCAGCTAGTATTGCAAAGAAGTAGCTAGATTTTGGAGACATGCCACCTATACAGATCTACTTGACCATACTGTAAATTTTGTGTGCGATATTCGGATTAAGAAATTGGTCCCTCTTTTTTTTTTTTTTTTTTTTTTTTTTTTGAAAACATGCGATAGTGTTTTCATTAAGGTTGAAACCCAACAAGGTCTAACCCAGGTAGTACGTCAAGGATTACAGAGAGAAATTACAAGCAATCCTCAATGAGGAGGTCCAAAATGAATGTGGGGGGGGGGGGGGGGTCTCCAACCACTCACAGTGACTTCCAATTGAAAGAGCATAACGAGCAAGCCGGTGAGCAACAATGTTGGCCTGGTGACGGACGTAAGTAACTAAATCTTCAGTGAATTTTTGTGATGTGCCTGTTATACACAAAGCTTGTTTTCTACGAACATTATTGACCGGTGTGATCTAATAGTAAAACTCAGAATCAATCAACGGTTGACAATCGTTACTATAATAAGTAAATTATCCTCAACGGACTTTGGATGGTCTTCCTCTAGCCATCACCTTCGTAGATGTCTTTGTACAAAGATACATGAATGGCACCTTTGACCGTACACGTATGGGTCAATCCGCCACATGAAAACGTAACTATGGACGGTGGATAAATCCGTATCACCGTATCTCACGATTGGGATTCTCCTCTAACCTGAAGAAATTAGTAAAATTGACACTTAAACAATTGTAAACTAGCTACGATAACGATATAAGAGTCCCTACTTTCACACGTGCACCAATCGTAGATCGACACAGTGATGCCCCCACATTGCACAAACTGATTACAAGGCCCACGTATATGTGTGAGCAAGTTAGCTTTAGGGTTTAAGTTTATGGATGAAAGTTGAAACATGAGCTAAAACGAATCACAATCAAGATTTGATGGCCGGTTTGAGTGATGATCCGTGGCTAATTATCCATCTTTAATCTTGGTGGTCTTCTCCATGAAAGGGTCACCAACCCCAAAGTGGGATTTTACTATAACAAGTTAAAATAATGAAAAGGACGAATTGGGTTTTCATTTCTGATTTTCATTCTCGAAATCTTACTTCTATTTTTATCAAGGTCCTTTAACATTATTATTTGAATATTAAAGAATTTACATGTTAGCATATTTCAGTTTTAAAATTGAGAACTTATTTAATCATTTCTAAATATATCCTTTTAATTTGTACACATTTTTTTTAATTTTGTACCAATAAATATTTTTTTTTTAGTTTTAACTTGTACACACATGTTTTAATTTTTTTTTTGGCCCATATTTAAAAAAAAAAAAACTTTGATTTGTACCCCATGAATTTAATTTTGATATATGCCCATATTTTTAATTTATTTTGTACCCATATTTATTTTTTGCTGAATGTACCAAGCTAATTGGATGTATTTATGTTTATATTTTAAACTATATCAATAGTTCTTTTTTTTAATATTAATAAATGCATGGGTACATTATATTTTTGCAAGAACTTTTTGAAGAACAATATTATTCTATTATTGATTTCTAAGTAATTATTATATCTACAAATATTATTTACTCTTATTTGAATTTGTTTAAATATCATAATTTGTAGGATATTAAATGCAGGAGTTACAATGATGCTAAGAACCTTGATGAAAATATTTAATAAACATGATTTCAGCCTAACAATTGGGTTGACCAAGGATTGGAGTCAAACCCTCATGAAAAAGACTTGGCAAACCCTATGTCAATTTGCATGACAATGAAAAAATGCTAGCATTAACCGCCCATTAACGCAAGAACTTTTGACACGAGTGTTAATAGTCGTAAATGTTCAAACTTATTCATGCATGCGAATGTAGACTGACAACAAAGAATGCTAATGAAATTCTAAAACATATGTTGTTAATTTCGATAAGAACATTATTTGCCCCCCTTATCTAAATAGTCATTCATCCTTATATTCCTTAATCACAAGCGACATGTGTATAAAAGGGCACATAAAAAACTTAAAAAACAAAAATTATATATACACATGTCAAACTATAGTTTTAGATTAGAAAAAATGGAGTTTTAAGGAAACACTTTCAGTACTATTTACTTTTAACAAAAAAATCACATTTTTATCTTTTTCTGGTACTATTCATTACATATTTATTTGTTATTTTTCATTCAGACTAAATTTTTTTAAACTTCTCGTTAATTTTTCTTAGAAAAAATGACTCAGAGAGCCAACTAGCCAAGCATTTTCTCTTCGATAAACCTAACAAACATCACCAATTTAAAATTGTCGACGTGGATGACATTCTGTCATCCATCGAATCGGATCTCCTCCCTCCTCCACCAGTGTGAACTCTGACAAAGAAAGATTGCCAAAAGTTGCACCATAGCAGCTCAATGGAGGCCTTTAAACAATCAAATCAAGCAATTAGTCGTATTTTTTTCCTTTCTTTTAACTCAATCATTAACCTAAACAAGCTTATGATAGACCATTGTGCCTAGTGGGGGCAACAACACGCTTGTCCAAAGACATAATGCAGTTGTTAACTAGTGGAAAAGCAGTCTAATTATGTATAATCATATTACTAAAACTCACTAATTATTTTGTAGAGTTAGAGACCAACATAGTTACGCAAATAAACAAAAATAGCAGAGAGTGTAGGGATCACTGAGGACACTTTTCTTAACTTTAATCTTTGAAACCCTAGCTTTTGTATTTTTAACCCTAAAAAGGGGGGAAGGCGTGCGTCTAAGAGATGAGACACTAGTCGTCATTTTTCTTGTGTTTATTGATCTCTTTGGCAGCTTCTTTATGCTTAGCTACATTCTTCCACGTCACATATAGAAATCAACACGTCCAAAATATTACCTTAAATTAGTATAGTGCTAATTAATTAATTAATTTATTTATTTATTTATAAAGCTTGCTGCTGATCTCAATTGTCATAATGCATGCTATACTAGAAATGTATCTCTGTAGTTTTTAAATTCATCTTATATTTGTTTGAAGGTCCTAGGGGTGCAAACCCAAATGTGAAACAAGTTAATTTCTTGGATAATATAATTTTTTTCTTTGCTAGCAAACAAAACATAGGTATGCTTGGTCTCTACCTCATGACGTACGACCCTTGCACTCTCTCAATTGGTTAAGCCATGCACTAAACCTAGCTATTCAAATTAATTGGTTGAAAATTGAAATGCTGAATATGACTCATTCACCAACTCAAAACCTTTCAGTTGGACGCATCTGAGTACTTTGCTGGCTAGTTGACGGGGAGAGAGATAGATACAAGGGACGCTGCACAATATTAGAGCAGTTTTCACACAGTAATTAAGGTGGGACCAACATACGAGCAATAATTCAAATGCATGGTCATACCCTACTATTAGAGAGTTGCTCTATATAGCAACCGTAATCAAGAATTTCTACACAGTATATGACCGGTTTGACTTCAACAATTTGGAGAGCTAATATGTAAATTTTGGCATGAAATTGAGGAAATTAATCGGCTAGGGCTAAGCTGGGGTTGGCATAAAGGCACTGCCAGAGGCAGAGCCATTCATTTGAGCATAACATTTAAGAAAATTATCTAGAATAAGGTCAATCTGCGCATGCCATACATAGTACATACCCCCTCACCTTCCCAAAAATAAACTGTTGTTATATCTAGTGGAACAGTAGTGAATATGATTGGTCTTGCTATGAAATGTTTATCTCCAAGGTTTACAAATTTTAAGTTCAGATTGAGATTGATTCGACTTGCCACTTGCGAGATATACGCCTCTTTTTTTTCCTGAATATACACTATTTTTATACAGTATTCAAATTTATATATTTGGTTTGAACCTGATTGATCGATAGGTTCATTAATCTTCTCTTTTGAGATGTAAATTATTCATAATTTTTTATTGTGTTCGTACTGAGTATGAAATTGTACTGCTTAAGACCATCTCCAACCCTGGGCTAAAAGCCAAATTACCCCCCCCCCAAACACTCTCCAACCCATGCTAAAATTTTAGGCTAAATGCCAAATGCTATTTCTGGACCAAATACCCCCCAGCTTTCCCCCCGGGCTAAATGCGAAATGTTTATCGGAATTTAAATTTTTTTAGATTAAAATGTTCATAAAATTAATTTACAATAATCTACATATTTATTTAAAAAAAAATTAATTTAAGAAAAAAAATTAGGCTAATTTCATTCTTTAATAATTCCGGGCTAAAATTTTATGGTAGAAGGGTTGGAGCAGAAAAGATGTTTCTGAGCTAAAAGCTAAATTTTCCGGGCTAAAAAGTTTGGCTTTTAGCCCAAAGGTTGGAGATGGTCTAAGCTAAGCTCTACACTTTTTAATTTTGTTTAGTTTTTTTGGTGGATGAACTAATTAATGTCCAAGTATTTATGCATGGAGTTATGGATATAAACTCATGCAAAATTTGAGATTGTTCGGGAAAGTGGGATAGGGTTTCAACATATTGCTTGTTTCTCTTATTAGAAAATAAACAAACAGGATATTTTCGATAATTCTTTATGTCTACTTTTTCTGGTTCTTTTGACAATTCAAGCGTGCATAATGTAAAGATACAATGGATTGGTTCAATTTTCATGGCACATCTCTTTATCTCTCTAAACATATCAATTTTACATATATTTATATATTCAACTAATTTATATACCTAACATATGTACCAAGTATACTTGTAGTGAAGAAAAATGTACACATACGCATGTGCCTATTTTATATGCCTTCAAAGAGGTCAAAAAGTAGGGTGAGAAGAAAAACGGGTTTACAAAACGAAGTAATTGGGTCAAAGACGCTTCACGTATGGAAGAAAAAAATAGATACTTAGAACACGTATGGAAGAAAAAAATAGATACTTAGAACACATTTGAACGACTAAATTAAACAGATTCGAAGAAAAAAACAGAGAGATAAAATTGAATGATTAAATTAAACAGATTCAAAGAAAAAAACTAGAGAGATAAAGAATAATAATAAGAAGAAGACGACTGGGCAATGAAAATGTCAACCACATAAAGCCCTTAAAGCACGCCTTAGCTTTTGAAAATAGAGACCAAAATAGAAAATACTATGGATTGTATGGTGTTCTGTTCAGTGTGTCTCTTTCATCGTGAATTTTCCCATATTAATCGTTTTTTTTTTTCATCAAACCTATTGGAATTACAGACTTTTTTATTATTGATTATTCAACTTGCCAAGAAGTGTGAATTTCAACTCAAACATGACTTCGAGGACTGGGAGGGATGAAACCAAATTGTCACTTGTGAGAGTATTAAATTAAGTTATCAGTCATTTTAAGTAGATTAATTTTTTAAACTACATTTATAAGCTTATTTTAGATCACATTTGCAAAATATTTAGTAACGTTAATTAATATTTAAAATAATAATCAAATCATCAACAAGTATATTATGTAAAAATATAACTTAAGTAAATATCCTTCTGACCTTAGCATTACCCCGGAAGTTATATCATGACGAGGATGGAGCGGCTCCCTTTAAAAGTATATGATTTGTTGTGGGAACAGTAGAAAGTAGCCAGAAAGAACTCAAGAAGTGACACATGATGATGAAGATGGAGCGGCTCCATTTAAAGTTACATGGTTTGTTGTGGGAACAGTAGAAAGTGGCCAGAAAGAACTCAAGAAGTGACACATCTTCCTTTCATAGTTACTTTATTTATACAAACCCTAGACACGATTCGACTTTTGAGATGCAGTTTTTTTTTTTGCATTGTAATATAGGTCGAGAAGATCGAGATGCATATGATTCTGCAAATCGATTTTCTTGGTTTTATCAAGTACTAATACTAACAGATAAAAAATATATATAAGCGAAGCATCTAGTAATCATGGGAAGTATTCAGAATTTCTAAGACAAAATACATTTCACATTTTAAAAGAACATTTGGCTTCTTCACATGCTTCATGTGTTACGTGTATGCAGGGGTATTTCGTTATGCCTAATTGGTCGAGAGGGAAGTGCTTCATGACTGTGCGGAGCTCATTATTTCTATTCATGTTTATGGAACGTGGAAAGTAAAAATGGGTAAATTCAACCAACAAGTGTGCTTGTGGAACTGATTGTAGCACTCATTTGGAATGAGATTTGTGATGTAAATAAAAAAGAGAATTTTAACGAAAAGCTTTCGGTACTGTTCATTTTAATGAAAAACAATATTTTTATACTAAAAAATCAATTATAGTACTATTCACTTTATCCTTTATTTTGTCATTTTCGTTAAAACTCAAAGTTTTCAAACTTTTTTAATTAGTTTTCCTAATAAAAAATGGTTCTTTATTTGTACTTCACTTAGTGTAAAAATCTCCCAAGAGTCATGTGGTGAAAAAAAGGGAAAATTTCAGTCCCCGGTTGAAAAATCAATGTGATTTTCATTGGGGTTCTTCTGATTCAAAGAAAAGTTGAGGTCTTGGAAGGTTCTTGTTCGAAGGGTTTTCAGCTGGGTTTTTGGTTCCATTGATTTATTGGAAAGTTTCGTTTTGGGTTGAGAAAATGTAAAATTTGAGGTTTTTTAATCAAGTTTTTGAGAGAATGTAAAATATGGTTGTTGGATATATTTGGATTCTGCAGAAATTTTTTGTGTTGGGGTTCAATTTCTTTGTATCAGAAAATTCTAGAGAAAATTTTGTTGTGTATCATGGGTTAATTTATTTTTCTTTTTATCATTATCCTGCTTCTTAGTCTGATATTACACTAAACGCTTCACTAAATCAGTCTAGTTTAGTTTATTTTAAGGCAGCCCCCACATAGTGTCTAAAACTAATCAAATCTGAGATAATCTAATACAACAAATGCATCTCATCCAAAAAAAAAGTGTCATATGCGTTCTGCAACAAAAATCGATCGAAACAGTGGTTCTGTTAAAAAGAACAGCACTACAGCAGATAATCCATCACAAGTTAAAAGCTTAATCTTATGTACAGCGCTACAAAGCATTCGACTTGATAGGTCAGCAATCATGTTTCAATACAATTTCGAAACTACTGGAGCTGGGTAGAAAAGAAAAAATAGAGTTCTAACCAAAAGCTCACAGTACTGTTTATTTTAACGAAAAATCATATTTTTACCCTAAAAGATCAAACTTGATACTATTCACTTTACCCTTTATTTTGTCTTTATCGTTAAAACTCAAAGTTTTCAAGCCATTTTCATTAGTTTTCCTAAGAAAAAAATTACTTTTACATTTAACTGCAAATCCAATAATGGTGTGAAGTGAATGAAAGAGAAATTAAACTTGAGCAGCATCCGTTGAAAATTTTATATCGGAAAATTGACAAGAAAATTGCTTCTAATTACACAAGTTTTTTAACATTAAAGTCTCATAATTATTGGACTAACAAATAATTTAGTTGGAAATAATACCGTTGTGGTCCTTTTGGAGGAGAAATTTTTAGTTGTAACGGGAATACGGTGGAACACCATGTGTATTTATATAAGTGGTGAGAAATTTTATTTTTTAAGTTATTAACTTTTTAACACATATATTCCAGCATTTATTTATATATAATAACATGTGATGTATCATCTCGTATGACGATCACATTGAAAAATCTCTTCTTTCGGAACTATTCGACCCGCAATTATTGGTGGGTTATATGGTAGGAGGATTTCAAGTCCCAGAAGAAATATTTTTGGTGGTGGTGGGACACGTGTCAAAGAATTAGACCGTTGGAGTTTTCTTTTCTTGTTGTGCTTTTCTCCCTCTGGTTTCGTTTACGGGAGTAGAAGTCTTGGAGTTCGTATAGACCCTCCTATGCCCCCAGCTTTTTCAAGGAAAGGTCGTTTCAGTTGGACTGCCTTCCCACTTCACATGTTTTTCCGTGCTCTTTTGTTTATATGATCACGGTTAAGCTACGTCAACATTTTATATTATTATTTATTTTTGTTTTATTATCTCTATAAAAAAAACTATATAAAATGTTGACGTAGTTTAATCGTGATTCGTGACCACACAAAACAGAAAGGCACGGGAGGGTACGGGAAGTAGGAGCCTAGACAATCCTTGTCCGTTTCAGTTTTCACACTACATACATACATATATATATCAGTTGGACCTTTATATAATTGTATTCTGATCACGCTGGTGCTCAAACAATTTTAAAACCAAAGGAATACTCATAACAGAACTATTAACTGAATTATTAAAGGGTTCTGCACAATAATTGCTTGTTTTTCACCCTGCAAAGTGGCACAGAGAGTGTTTTTTCACCGTTGAGTATTACTAGGGTAGAAAAAAGGTGTTTGCAGATGTTATCTGTTTTTTTCTCCATATAATTTTGCCTTTTACTTGGTAAAGGGGTAATTTGGGCATGAGCTGCATGACCCAGTACGTAGAAGCAAGTAACCGACTCATGACAAAGATTGAACACCTATATTTTCACTTTCCTTCCCCCAAGTTACTGAACAAGCGTGGATGCCAAGTTACTGTAGATGGAGCTAGAAATTTACATAGGGTTAGGCTACTATTTTCTCTTTGTGGAGCAAGGAGTGTAAATTTAGTTTAGGATGGACTAAATTTTGTCATCACAAATTTAGGGTAAATATTAGTAGTAATTTCGGATTTCTCCAACAAATGAACAAGGCTATAACCCATGGAAGCATGTAGCTGACTGCAGTGACGAAACTACATAGGAACAAGGAGGTGCGGTCGCACCTCCAATCATTAGAAATTGACCTTAAGAGCAAGAATTCACTCCTCTAATTTCTCTGAACATGCACAGAATGGTTTCATTTTCTACTTCTCTACCCCCTCAACACCATGATCTTCTTCTCTCCCTTCTCATGGATTCATGTGAGTGTGATTGTGACCTCCATTTGATGTTCTCTTTGTTTTTTATCGTCTTCTTTTGGTTGGGGTTGTCATTATTTGTGTTTGTGTTTGAGATGTACTAATTGTAGTGTAACTCCATTACGAATTTGTAAACATGTCATTAGAATGATTAACTTGATGTTTATGATTTGGTTATCTACATTTTTTGAGACCTTTTACCCCTTTAAATTTCGCCCCTTGCCCCTCCCTCGATAATTCTTGACTTCGCTACTAGCTGACTAGACTCTTATTATTGGATATTGTGTACAAGAAATATACCTTGTACTTGTCTCATTGCTCATTTCTCTTCAAATTTAGACAGATAGAGATGAGAACAGTGACTCTGAAATATATGGAAGTTTTTCTCTGTGTTTCGACAATTCATTTTCTTAAATGTTAAATAATTAACTTTATAGAACACCAATTTGAACTTTTTTTTATGAACAACGATATTATCTACATTAAGGGAAAGAGTGAGCTAAGTCTTACAATAAGGTAGTAATGATGTGGTTCAAATTCACCTTTGGCGAGAACCGAACTTAAGACCTCTTACTTACAAGTGAAGAAGAATACTACTATCCGTAGTACTAAATGGCAAGTTTGAACTAATTATATATGATAAATTCCTAAGCAAAATGAACACTTGGGTCATAAGGCTCAGGTGTTGAACCATAACAATAAACAAAACAGTTTTCTATTCCCCTTTTCTTCTCTTTCTTTTGTTGTACTCGGATTGGGATCCTCTCTGGATTTCACACTCCAAAGCCTGCGGACCCCACAATCCGGATCGTTCAATTTAAATTTAGCGGTCTCCGTCAGCCCATCCATTGGCCAACCTCACACACGTCCTTCTCTCCAACGCTCAAATCTCTCTCTCTCTTAAATGTTTCGAATTGCTTGATTCATAGGCTACAGAGTATGAGATCCAGAGTGGATCTCAATCCTTGTATTGGAGAGGGCATAATAAAAACCATGATTGGTTTTGTAGAATAGAGAGATGTTCCGTTTCTCACTATGTATAAATTAAAGCTACTTGATCGAAGTATGCTTCCATTTTAGAGTGAATATAAGTATATAAATGTATGCCCCTACTATTTCTATAGGCTGTATGATTAATTAAACTAGCTTTTAGGCACTTAAACCTTATTCATTATTTTTATAAGCAACATTGTCATATCCAACTCATTCTGTAGGCCTCCACTAATTTCTTCTTCTTTTTTTGGTTTATGCAGCATAATCCTGCATAAACTTCATTAA
This sequence comes from Malus domestica, assembly GCF_042453785.1. Classification (NCBI taxonomy): domain Eukaryota; kingdom Viridiplantae; phylum Streptophyta; class Magnoliopsida; order Rosales; family Rosaceae; genus Malus; species Malus domestica. Next base: position 11,190,752 of record NC_091673.1, read on the forward strand.
ACAATAATTATAAAAATTAGTAAACATCTTTTCGGTTTTAGTTCACACTGTGCCAACATTGGCTCCTTTGAATCATAACCCTAAACCCCAACTCCCACCAATTCTAAAGCTCATGGATGGAACCAGGTTATGTGATATTTCACGTGACTCCTAAATTCCTTTTCTTTTCTTCCTTTTTGTTTTGTATTTTATAACTTCCTCTACTTTTCATATTTCGGCTGGTTACATTGCTACTCGTAGGAGTGTTTTCTAAAAGTATTTTAAAAATAAATGGATATATAAAATATGGAGAAATATGTGCATACAGACAACCGTCCTAATAAAAAACTTGAAAACACATATGTAAATTTCCGACCAAATCGACATAAAGTATTTGGAGAACACAAAAGATGTTCCCCTGATATGAGAAAGAGAGGGCCGGAATTGGATACTGAGGAACAATAAAAAATCTACATTAGCAAGGTGCATGCATATATTGCATAAACATCGCACGTGTTGATCATGCCCTCCTCTTTTTGTATCAACTCATATATAAAAACAGAGATTTTGTGTTTGTATTATGTTTATAAACTTGTCACACAAATTAATGTGCATGCATGTGTCTAATGCTATGAGTTTCCCTTCACCGGCCCCGGTAGCTTTTCTTCTTTCTCTTAAGGTTCGGCCATAAATTTTCGCTTTAGAATCAAGTCAATCAACAAAAATAAGATTAAAGGTTAATCATATTCTCATGACGGATTATACCATATATATAATACTGTGTGAAATTGTTCTTTAAACCACGACGTAAATAAAAATATTTGTGTCTGAGACAATATACTGGTTCATTTGATTCGTGGATTACAGCCATAGGAATCATTTATGTGAATCATTCTTATATGTGATAAAACCAGTGATGGGAACGAATAATGCCAAATGGATTTTAAACCCACTTCTACTTTTTTTTCTTCTATAAATTACCATCAGTGTAAATTTGTACGTAATACTGTTTTAATTCACATAGGAATGCAAATGTATTATTGGAAAACAAACCATTTTCCTCGTTTCCTTTCTCCGTATAGTTTTCAAACTCTGGAATGAAACTCTTCCGTTATCATGCTCTATAGGAATTAACTCTTCATTCTCAAACAGACTTTCTATGAACCAAATGAGTGTTATGTTAAAAAAAATTAAAGGACGAGAAAAGAAGAAAACTTACTGAAAAACTCTGAATCTTATTATATATAGACAAAAGAAAGAACACTACAAAATTGTCAAAAGGCAACATAACACGAAAAGACCACACCTTATTGCTAAACTTGAGTTACACGATTTGTAAAAACTTAACTCTGGACAAATAGGAAAGGCAAAAAAACCCTAGTAATAGATAGGAAAGTACAGAACTCTAATACATGAAATACCAAAATACAACAACATCAACAAAGCCTTATCCTAAGTGGGGTTGGCTATATGAATCCTAGAATGTCACTGCGCTCGTTTTGTGCCAATTTCGTTTAAGATTCATTATCATAAGGATTCAATGTAAGAACGAAGTGCCAATTGTCCACTACCTAATGCTCTCCCCCTCCTCCTTCATCCGGGTTTGGGACCGATAATGTAAGATAAACTCCCACAGGCAGAGTTGAAATACCAAAATACAAGGTGAAAAAAAAGAAGCAGTATATCAATAGTTAGTTGATTAAACACACCAATAGTTTAGTTGCAAGATTGACGATGCATAATCTAGAGATTAGTAGGCTAAAACTTCTTCCTTTAATTAAAATTGCATTAATTAGCAGCAGTGGAGGACTATATCTACTTCCGTTTCTTTAATTATCACTCCCGCATTGTCAACTTTTGAGCAACTTTAATCACCAATTTGCTATGATATTTGATGGCCGTCTACTGTGCTTTAATATAAGTGGGATAAAAAAATTAAATACAAGTATTTAATTAAAGTTTTGCCCTTTCTGCTAGGTAATCAAAGCATTTATTTGGATGAACTCCTATCAATGATCAGCCTGCTCAAACTGGCAAAACTATATGTACATTTGATTTGTAAAGTTCAAATTAACTGCAAGGGCATGTAATTTTGGTGATCGAGAGCATCTACGATGCCACGTCTAAGATTTGTTTGTGAAGCTTGAATTATGTTTAAAGTTAAACTTCCACATTACAAAGAACTTGTAACTCAATTAGTTAAGAGTATACACAATTACTCTTGGTATCTTGAGTCCAAATCTATTCTCATACTTGTGTAAGAAAAATGTGTAAACTTCCTTTACCATATACAACATTATAGGACCAATCCCAAGTTGTGGTGAATAAAAGCCGACCTATTAGACGGAGACAGCTTTGTGTGGGGACTGCTAGCTCATATCAAGGAGGTTGTTTATAAAGAATATTAGAAGATTAGAGCTCTACTAACCTCACAAAAGATTAATTTAATTTTCATATTCACTGGGAAAAGGGGTGTTGAGCAGTCAAACGCTGTACCTTCTCAACACTCATCAGAAATTCAGACTGTAGGTTGGGGTTTGTAACTATTAATTAGTAGCCTGAGGCTACGAGAGGTGCTTAATTGGATTATTTGCCAGAAAAAAGGGGAAAAAAGATAAATTGGATACAAGAAAATAAAATAAAATAAAAACGTTTTCTTTGTTGTGATTGGACAATACATGAAAAGAAAACAAACGAACAAACAACTTTTTTTTTTATATTTAAATTTATTATTATTAAGGGATGGGGGAAATGATTCGAAACTATTACAATAATTTAGGAGAGATGAGAGTTTCGAACTCGGAACCTATGGGTGGAAATCCAACAACATATCCACTAGGATATTGGACCACATGAAACAAACAAACAAACAAATTAACAATGTTTGATCACTTATTTTATAAATTGATTGATGCTAAAACGAAAAAAAGGTGTTACTTTTTCATATGCCTCACCTATTTTGAGTAAGATTTTCAATGAATATTATCTAGTAATTTAAATAAAAGTGATCAATAGGATGAGCATTAGTCTCATATTGGTTGAATTGGTTGAATTAGTGTATATATTTATTGAGTCCCTTCACATAACAAGCCATGTTTCTGATCGGATAAGTTTTTTTATTTCCTTTTGGCAATAAGGCTAGCCAGGTAAGCAGCAGAGCCAGTATATCGGTTGGTGATCTTAATATGCAGGACCACAAAATGGAATTCTCGATCACCCTATGATCTCTTCACTTGTCAGCTTAAACTTGTGGATTGAAATATGCAAAACCTTTTATTAGAGCATTTTCAATGGAGATATGCACATTTGAGATCATTTACATCCCATTTTATATTTTTCATGGACGTAAACGTGAGTTGTGCTCCAATAGTAGAGATATAAAATTGAAATTCCGTTAATTTTTCTCTCCATGAGATGTAAAAATAATATGCAAATTTGCATTTTTATTTACATTTTCCGATCAAGTTATAAATTCCAGTTTTTCATTGGAGAACTTTCCGGATAACAGAAAATGTAAAATACCCATTTCAAGACATTTTACATCTTCCGTTGGAGATGTCCTTAGGCATCCACCAAGAGATATTGTTCTTGTACTCCATAAAAATGTACAAAGAAAATCTCCAACCCATGAAGCAAAAAAAGAAGATTAAATTCAAAGAGCTGTTCTTGACACTTCTTATTGTTTTCTGTTGATATGGATGTGATTCGAGGTTAATATTCTTTCCCGATTATATATAGACAAGTTTGAATTTGTGGAGCTTGTGGCATCTAACTAGCAGGCACAAGATTCATTTAACTAATTAATCAGAGTGCCAAAAGAATAAGCATATGAATAGAAGAAGAAAACAGAGTAATCCATTAGAAAACTTGTCGTCATCACAAAGTAGAATTTGGCAGTTCCATATATAATAAGAATAAAAATTTACAAAAAAAAAAAAAAATGCAACATGCTTCGAGATGGATAAAAACCATTTTCTAAACTCAAAATGCACGCACGCACGTATTCATTTACAAAGGCACAACAAAGAGGAGGAGGTAATAAAGTCAAAGGGTCAAACTTGAAAGCCTCTTTTTCTAACTAATATATTTACTTAAGTTAAACAAGCTTAAGTGTGTGTGCTTAATTATTGGATTAAAAAGTAATTAGACTTCCCAACTCCAACAAGTCCCCATTGCGGCATTGTGTAAGTCCGTCCTAGTCCTACATCTATCCAACTCATCTCTCACATGCTTAACTTTTTCTCCATTTTCAATCCTATCATTTCATCTATAAAAGCCATCCCCTCTCTGTTTCCCGTACATCCATCCAACTCTCTCTCTCTCTCTCTCTCTCTCTCTCTCTCTCTCTCTCTCTCTCTCTCTCTCTCAAAATCTCCAAGAACAAAGCAAGGAAAACATTAAGCAAACCCTTTTTTGTGTGTGTCCATTTGGAGAATTGATATTCTGGAGATGGACATGGCGAAAGGAACCAGAGGCTGCAACAGCCCATCGTCACAAGTCTCGGCAGAAATCCTCAATGAAACTGGCTCTCATGATCATGAGGAAGCTGAGGATCAGATGATGGACCTGCGAAGAGGGCCTTGGACTGTTGAGGAAGACCTAGCTCTCATGAATTACATTGCTAACCACGGCGAAGGCCGCTGGAACTCCCTCGCTCGCTGCGCAGGTAAATCATAATTTTATAATAAGATGAGTTTAACGTAAATTATTCTATCGTTTATCAACAATATAGAAATTGGCTTAATAGTTGGGTATTTCTTTTTACAGCTTTTTGTTTAGTTCATTGAGATGGGTTTTAAATTGTCGTGAGAAAGAGTCAAAGAAACTCCATAATTTGCACCAAAAAAAATCATTTCTCTTCTGGGTCCTATGAAAAGGATAGATATAGTGTGAAAAGCTTCACTTTTTCTTGAAAAGAAAAAAAATTAGTGCGTGAAAATTTATAAAGATTTGGGAGTGAGAATATGCTAGATATGTTGATGATGATGTGAACTACATCTTCCATGAAGATTTCTATAATTCTTTAGCTAGCCTTATCCCCAGAGGCTACAAAAGCTTATATATATTTTAGAGAACCCAATTGTCATAAAGTATGAGCAATTTGAAGGAAATAATTAAAAAATGTTCTTAAAAGAACTTCACTTAAATTATTTTGCTACAAAATATCTGACAACCTTATTCAACTTTGCAACCAAAACCCAGGTCTGAAAAGAACTGGAAAGAGCTGCAGATTGCGGTGGCTCAACTATCTCCGCCCTGATGTCCGTCGTGGTAACATCAGTCTTGAAGAACAGCTTTTGATTCTGGAACTTCATTCTCGCTGGGGTAACAGGTAATTATACATAATCATCATCAAAACATACGATAACAATTATTCTAAGAATCTATCTACGTATATGGATTTTAGATTTTTTATGTCTGCTTTCTCGAATTAACCCTAATGAGTAAATACAAAGACAAAAAGGTCACTTTTCTGTCAATCATTACAGATGGTCGAAAATTGCACAGCACTTGCCAGGAAGGACTGACAATGAGATAAAAAACTATTGGAGGACCCGTGTCCAAAAACATGCCAAGCAACTCAAATGTGATGTCAACAGCAAGCAGTTCAAGGACACCATGAGATACCTCTGGATGCCTAGATTGGTCGAAAGAATCCAAGCCGCCGCGGCCACCTCCACTGCCACTAACGCCACCGCCACTAATTCCTCTATCGCTGCCCCAGCTACCACTCACCACTTCAACAACAACATTAACAACAACTTCCAATCATCAGCACAAATGTTATTACAGCCAAGTCACCATCACTTCGGGGTTTCATCACACTCCCAACTCACACCGAGTTACAGTACCCCGGAGAATTCTAGTACGGCGGCCTCATCGGACTCGTTTGGGACTCAGGTATCACCTGTTTCCGACCTCACTGATTATTACACCCCTACTACTGCTGCTACGGCTATCTCGGTTAACAATAACCCTACCCCGGATAATAGTTACTTCGTCCAGGCCAATCATCAAGTTGGTACTTACGACAACTACTCGGGGTACTTCAGTAATCAAGGGTTCGGATTAGAACATTTCCAAAACATGGACGAGCAAAACAACAATGATCAGTGGGGCACTGTGGACAGTGGGGACATATCGGACAATTTGTGGAATGTTGAGGACATGTGGTTCTTACAACAGCAGCTCAGCAACATTTGATGATCGAACGTGTGAAATTACTATAAAAGGGGGTGAAAGTTATGCATTCATTGTAGCTAGAGATAAAAACAGAACAAAAATGTAGAAGAAAATATATTTCGGGAAATAGAAGAAAAACCCATGAAATAGAATTTATCTAAATATAGGATTTGTGAAGGACATAGATCTAATTGTTGATTAATAACCGGTTTGTAATTTGTTCTTTTTTATTTTTGGGTGAGGAATCTGTAATTTGAGATTTTATTTTTTAATTTCTTCTTTCTTTGGAATGTATGACATTGAATTTATGCAACCAGATTTGTTAAGTTGGCACATAATTACGATCATATTTGTGTATTACTTACTAATTTTATTGATAAACATAATATTTGAAATTTGACTACTATACAATTACCACCTCTACGTTCATATACTGTTTATTAGTATATATATACATTAAAATTGTAACTTACGTCAAAATGCATGTAAGTTTTAAAAATTTGTTAAGAATCAGATTTGTGATATGTTTCTTGTTTTAATAAAAAACATAAAAAAAAAATTAATTGTTTTAAGATTGACTGCATTATAGAAGCATGTTTAATAAGATATTTTATTTTAAATATATTATAATACAAAATAAGTGCATAATTGGTTCCACCATCTTTAGTTACTTATGTCCTTATTAAACTGTTATAATATGCAACTGATTAAGTGGTGCAAACTTTTGAAAGTCTTGTCCATGGGGCCTGAACCAGATTAAAGCCCCCTCAAAGTTTCTAGATTGCTAAAAGGTATTTTGCAATTATTTTCCCTACGTGGTGTCGTGGGATTTGTGGACTTGTATCTTAAGTTAGCCATTAAGAACAACTTTCCACAGGTTAATTAAAAAAAAAAGAGCTTTTATCTCTTGTTAGTTAGCCATATCAAATGCCATCTAAATACGATGTCAAAGCTCCATTTCTTTTTTGTATGCCCTCGTACCGACGTGACAAGTTGCTTAATTAGAACCCATTTAGCAAGACAAATCAAAGATGGTGTGTGACGTGTGTCCATAATCATATAATCCAAATCTTCAGCTAGTTTAATTGGTAACCGATTTGTTTGATACTGCCTTTATGTTGAATTATCTTTTGCTATGGTTCTAGAAAAAGGCTTAAATAACATCAATGTATATTTTCACTTCTAGGTCGAAGTTGAAAGATTTTTAAAAAGGCTTATTGACATGTTTACGGCAAGTTTATCGAAGGTGAATTTAAAAATGTCTTGTTTTTGAAGGTTGGCAAATCAATTATTAATATTTGAAGTGGTTTCTTATGTTTATATTTATTGCAATAGAACAGCACATCTAGTTATCTTTTTTGTGTATCGTCACAATTTTTTTTATGAGATCTATTCGATTACTTAATATCATTAAGATACCAACTCAAATCCAACAAAATTCCATCGTGTGGAAAAATAAAAACATGAAGAAATTTGTATTCTTTAAAAGAAAGAAAACAAATCCTAATTGGAGGGCTATTAAATATAGGTTGGCACGTGCAAAGGTGAAAAAAGTCGAAATAAAACGTGATGGAATGGTAGACTACGAGAAAGAGAAATAGGGTGTATGGCGGCGGGAATTTTTGCAGGCCGCGTGCCCATAAGAGAAGCCACCACAGTGGTCCCGGTCGGTGACGGGGTTGAGGACCTGCCACGTGTTACATATACACAGGAAGTAGAGTGCCTTATGAGTTTTGGGCTCTCTTCTTTCAAAACCAGTGATTTAGGCTACTGAAAATTAATTTAACGGTTAAAAAACAAAAAAAGTTAGTAAATTTTTTTTTAAAAGTTATAATAATTTTTTACCATTAAATCAAATTAAAAAAATCCAGATCATTTTATCTGTGGGCTTTAGAGGAAGAGATTTGAAGATGATCTCTTTCCCCAAGGCCGCTTTCTGGACAGAAGCACTGAGAGCCGCAACCCTTGAAACTGCCCCTATAAAACCAGTGCACGTATGACCTATACATACATAAAAACCTATATGTATATGTATATGTTTATACAATGCACATACGGTGTGCATACGGTATGGGGGACTCGCTAAATTGAATGTACAACTGGACTCCACAATCACAAATGGTCTTGGAGACATATCTTCCGCCACGTTGATTTCCAATTTTTCCCCTTCTAATTCAACGCAAAGCTTTTATGAGTGGAAAAATTTGCAATGTGTCAGAAAACAATATATTCCTAAGTGTTACAATACAAGTAGTAATATTTTTTTTTTGAAACATTCAACTACTTATATTATGTTACTTGATACACAAGATTGTGTTTCGACACAAAAAAAAAAAATCTCTCCTATGAGTGCGTCCCCCTTTGAGAGTAGACCATCTACGACTTCTCAGTCAGGATTTGAGACCAATTTGGCTTACGTGGCACCTTGACTGCCTCTTAGCGCGGGCGTCGGTGGTGTTATTTGTTCCTCAGGTGGCTATTGCATGCATTGTACAATCCACCTAAAACCTGAAAGGAGCAAATGTATCCATATGATTCAGGCATATATAGAACCTTAAAAATAGAGAGATTCATTTAATTTGACAAGAACAAAAAGAGATGTGATCGATGGTTCGAACTGCCCATTTGTTTCGTTGCTCATCACTAAAGGTTAACTAATTTGATGTTAAACGTTTTAAGTCTCGTTTGGTCTCAATGATAAGATTGAAATGAATAAATCTTATATTAACATATGTTAAAGTTACAAATAAAAATTCATGTTCCGTGATTACTCTGACATATTAATCTAAGTATTTAAGATTGTGGGTATGAGTTTGAACTTAAGATTATCATTGAAATACGAGCGCGCTTTAAAAACAATTGCATTGTCGTTGGAAAAATTTCGTAGTCCCATATTGTACAATATTATATGTATATATGCATATACATATACATATGTACTGTAGAATATTATATGTATATGCATACCATACAATATTATATGAATATATATATGTACGTGGATATTTTTATATATGTTCTAAATTTTGATGACAATTTGATTTTGAACTGGTACAGCCTTTTTTTGTGTCCTATGGGTGTTCTAGTGTGTATAGAACAGAAGTTGGTGAAAACAAACTAATATTGGGCGGTGAGGAAGAGTCAAAATGCTTTATTTTCAAAGTTTTCATGCAACCAGTCTTTTGACATTATGTAGCTTCAACTCATTCTTCTTCATAACATTGAATATAGTAAGCAATAACGTTTAATATAGCTGCAGGTAGCCGAGTTTAAATTGGTACAAAATGCCATGCATGCTCCGGATGCAAATTTCCGCCATCTTCTCATTTGACGAAAATGCATCTGTAAAATAATGACACCTAAGATTAAGGCCAAAAGTCTCATGTGCTCACGATGAATGAGGGGTTTTGGCTAAAGAATCTTTGATGCTAAAGTTAGAATTCTGATAAGAATATGTTTAGGAGTTTGTGGGTAACAAATGACTTAGATTTTTAGTGGGAAAATATGGCTATTTATAGGGGAGTAGCCCATCCTATTTGGAGAATAGTGGGTGGCCATATATGGTAGAATTGTGTGAATAATTAACATGGTAATTAATCCTAAATTAAATAGGAAAATTGGGAGTTAGCTTTTGAATAATGATTTGATGAGGAATGATGAGAGAGATTTGAATAAATACCATTTTGATCACCTTTGACTCTTCCTTGATTGAGCCGTTATTGTCCGTTGCATGCTCTTGGGAATCCCGGTGTGCCTCGAGGGTAATTTTGTCATTTTAATCCAAAAATCCACGTGTCACCTCTATAATTTTCTTAATTATTTTTGGCTCCACGCATGCATACACATATGCTTTGTTAGCCAGTTAATTAGTATACAGCATATTGTTAATAGCCGTCATTTGTTAACCTTGAAATATAATTGTTTTCAAACAATAGCATTCGCGATTATCAACATATATACTAATATATACGAGATGTAAGATGAAGATCTATGATCAATCACACAATGAATCATCTATAATTTGTTATAAATTAAACTCATCAATTGAACTTAAAATTCTCATTTACAAACGAAAAAAAATACCACAAAAATTATCGTCCTATTGTCATCAAGTGTAAAAGTTTGATAGCCCTAAACCCACACGTCCCCAAAAGACAAAAACTTACAAAGAGATTGTATTAAAGTCCACCGCTTCCTTTTAGGTAAACAAAAGAACTTGTTAATCAAGATCATCCAATAAAGCATTCTCTTCACTTTCCCCAATTAGAGAACTAGGGCCACACACGTACTTAAGCATCATAATCTCAGGGACAAAACCACATGGTAACTGTGGAGCCAAAAATATTCACTAGGCAACACGTGGACTTTTGGACAAAAGAGGACAAAAATACCCTCGAGGCATACCGGGTTTCCTACACGCGAGCAGTAGAGAATCATTTTTTCAACCAAGTCAAAAGTGCCCAAAATAGGTATCAACTTAAAACCTAATTTATTCATATATTTCTCATTTCATTATTTAGCTAATCAATTAGCTAAATAATATACTTATTCCTTTCATATTTCATAAAATCATAATAATTGACTAATTAAGGGATTAATTACTTAATCAATCCCTTAATTGTCAATTTGAAACATCCACTCAAACCTAAAAACACAAGAGGGCCGGCTATCCCATTGAAAAACCTAATCCATTACCTTTTTTCTACCTTTTCCCACCATTTCTTCCTTTTTATTAGCCAATTATACAAAAAACCACCAAAACATTCATTTTATGTTTAATAGCCAAATAAATTGGCTAATTAAACCTAAAAACCCTAGCCACCTCCTATCCCTATAAATATACTCCCATTCTCACCAAAAAGCTAATTCCAACACTTTGGCAAAAATCCCAAAATTCTCTAAACACTCTTTCTCTCTAAATTCTAACTTTGGCATCGGAGGTTCTTCGGCCAAAGCCCCCCCATTCATCGTGGGCGCGTGAGGCTCTTGGCCTTAACCTAAGGTGTTAATTGTTTTGTAGGTGCAAAATCGTCCAAGATCGAGGAGGAAGAAATTTGCATCCACAAATTGGTGCTTTCATTGAGAGTTGAAATCCATACTCATAGAAGACTCTCGCACAAAAAAGGTTTTTTCTTTATTTTCTAGTCCATTTGAATATTTTTCATACGTTCTTATTATTAGAATTTTTTACTTGCAAAGGTTCTTTGATAAAACGTATAAGCAAAATATAATGGCTAGAAATTTAGAAAATTCCACAAGTGAAAATTCTAATGTTCAAGAAATGGGATTACGGAGATCCGTGAGGCTAAATGCGACAATAAGGGGAGCGGCATCATCATCACGAGCTTCCACCATGGGAACCATCGTGGTGGCTACTTCGGTAGCTACCCGCGACGAGGTCCATGGTGCCTTCACCACGACCACCATGGGAACCACCGCGGTGGCTACTTCGGTAGCCACTCGTGGCGAGGTCCATGGAGCCTTCACCACGACCCGGAGATCCGTAAGGCAAAATGCGACAATAAGGGGAGCGGCATCATCACCACGAGCTTCCACCATGGGAACCACCGTGGTGGCTACCTCGGTAGCCACCCACGGCGAGGTCCATGATGCCTTCACCACGGCCACCATGGGAACCACCACGATGGCTACTTCGGTAGCCACTCGTGGCGAGGTCCATGTAGCCTTCACCACGGCCCGATTCGTGCCATCCAAGGCTCACGGTACCAAGACCACGATCCAAGCCGTGCCATCCAAGTTCACGTGGACCCAAGCCCAAGCCTCGCATTCACATGCACCGCGCATTGAGCAGCCTGCTCCCGTGATCCAGCCTGCTCCCGTCGAACAACCCACTCCCGTGGCCCAGCCTGCTCCTGCCAAGCAGCCCACTCCCGTGGCCCAGCCTGCTCCTGCCAAGCAGCCTACTTCCGTGGCCCAGCCTGCTCCCGCCAAGCAACCTGCTCCTGCCAAGCAGCCTGCTTCCGTGGCCCAGCCTGCTCCCGCCAAGCAACCTGCTCCTGCCAAGCAGCCTGCTCTCGTGACCCAGCCTGCTCCTGCCAAGCAGCCCACTCCCGTGGCCCAGCCTGCTCCTGCCAAGCAGCCTACTCCCGTGGCCTAGCCTGCTCCTGCCAAGCAGCCTACTTCCGTGGCCCAGCCTGCTCCCGCCAAGCAACCTGCTCCTGCCAAGCAGCCTGCTTCCGTGGCCCAGCCTGCTTCCGCCAAGCAACCTGCTCCTGCCAAGCAGCCTGCTCTCGTGACCCAGCCTGCTCCCAACGAGCAGCCCACTCCCGACGAGCAGCCCACTCTCAAGGCCCATACTGCTCCCGTGGCTTTCCAAGTAGCCCAAGTCGGCCCAAAACTATCTCAACCATCTGGACCTACCATCGAGCCGGGGGCATTCTCACCATATTTTTTCGCAGATTTGACATTTCCCAACTCAAATCTCGCGCCCGGAGTCTACCACCCTTCCACTGCTCAAGGAGGCGCATTCCTTCCAAGCTCTTCCAATCCAAATGGCGAACAACACTTGTCTCGACAAGTCATAGAGTTGACGAGCACCCTTGCACAATAGACAACTTTGGTGAATCAACTTTTGCAACGCATCGGGATCCAACGTGCCCCGGATGAGGTATCCCGAAGTAGGACAAGGGCAGACGAACCTTTCCAGCAGCATCCCAGCAAGCAGCCATTCGACCAGCCACGAGCTGAACGTTCAGGCATTGTACATTCCCGATTGGGCCCCCGAGATAGCGTATACTCCCGTCTTAGCGCGCGGAGGAGCGTGTACTCTCGACTAGGCACACGGATGAGCATACATTCACGGTTGGGGTCACACTCCGATAGTCAACATGAGCAACCTTCTAGACAAAGTGTTCATTCGCGGCTAAGCCCACAAGGAGCATCATCCACCTCACATCAGAGTAGGCAGCACGACGGACGGAGAGAAGCAGTCACTCAATCCAGCTCAAGTTCAACCAGCAGCCTGCGAAGAACTCGCTCGCCTGCTAGGAATGCACCATATGCACTGCATCTGCAGCATAGACGAGCCAAACATATGGAAGAGCAGCCTAGACCAGCAAGTCATGGCTGGGGGCAGCCGAGAGCTGCACTACCCCAACAAAGGCAAATTCAGGAAGAAGTAGAGAGACTCTTGACCAAGCGATTGCATGATTTCCAACGCAACGAGGTCACCAACGAGGCACTACGACGGAACATGACCAACATAAGCAGGTCACCCTTCACGGACGAGATCGAGCAGGCAGAGCCTCCACGAGAGTTCAGCATGCCACATTTCACATCTTTCAAAGGGGATGAAGACCCGGAGAGACACTTAAAGCGCTACCGAAGCGCAATGATCCTTTATCGAAACAACGATGAGCTCATGTGCAAGATATTCGCCACCACTCTACAAGGCGAGGCGCAAGATTGGTTCTACACCCTGCCGCCACAATCCATCCGGGATTTCTACGAACTTTCTTTGGCTTTCACCAAAGAATATTCATCCTATCGCTCAATAAAAAAGAAGTTTGATCATTTGTTCAACGTCAAGAAGAACCCAAAGGAGTCGCTTCGCGACTATGTGAGGAGGTTCAAAGTAGAGAAGGCAAAAATAGTCGGATGCAACGACTCGATAGCTAGAGCAGCCTTCCAAAAAGGACTTCCAGCAGACCACCCGCTATTCGGAAAATTGATCATGAAAGAAGATCTAACTCTGGCAGACTCTTTTGCTTTGGCAGAGAGGTATGCACTTTGGGATGAGGCTCGCCAATGCACATTCAAGGACTTAAAGAAGTACCCGACATCACCTCCCTAGAAGCAGCGAAGGACTTATTCACATGTTTGACGTTATCTAAAGTAGCAATAGGCTCTACCATCATGCGATAAGAGATGGGGGCCCGACTACCTGTATTCCACAGTTACCTGTATTCTACAGTTCAAAAGCTCTCATCGATGTTATTAAAAATTCAAAAGTTAACTTTGGCGATAGTTGTTGCAACCTATAAACACAAATTTTACTTTCAAACGCATGCAATCATCTTAATGACGTACTATTCTGCCCAATCCAGACGCGCGACGATAAAGGCGTAGACCCTGGCGGATGTAAAGTTTTCTGACGAACGTAACACTGGAAAGACACACTTGAAAGCAAGTTTTGTCCTCGTCACCCTGAAAGATTCTACATAGGAGCAACATGTAACGGCAGTTGAGTACCATTTCTTGCTGCGCATCACACGGCCCTAGCCGACCCTTGCTCAATGATTCAACTCTAGAGTGGCCCAATACCAGCAGTTGAGCATCTCCTGTTGCGTATGACATGGCCCCATCTCCACAGCTCCCTACTGCGCCTTCACGCCGAGCCTAGGTGACGCAACAGAGCGGCCCAACGATGCCTCAGAAGTAGCCGAGCACACTCTAGCTGCGCCTACTCCACCCGATAGAGACTTTTGGCATTTGCATGTCGACGGCGCAGAAAAGCCTTCATCACTGCCGGCAGAGAAGGTTCCAAAAAGATGGATCCCATCTGGGAAGGTCCGTACAAGATCAGCAGAGTAGGGGGCAAGAGTAATTACACCTTCACCACCATGAAGCGGCAAAAAGATTGAAAAAAAAATGGATGGCCTACAATCTGAAGAAGTACCATGTGTGACCTCCCGCTACATCAAAACCCGAAGACTCAATAAGCTCGACGGGCACCACCTCACAAGCTGAGGACTATCCAGTTGTTATGCAGTTCCTACCTTACAGCTAAAGTTCTCGTTCGTTTCACTCGTTTTTCAATGAGGAATTTAGAAGTAATCACAACTTGGCTTGGCTGCATGCTTACAACAACTAATCACTCTTGCACTTCAAAAGAAGACTGCACCCTTCTTAGGGACTTATCGCAGGAATTGCGCCCCCCGAGGGACCAACTATGCTCTCCAGTGCGAGAGGGTAAACCAATTCTCCGACACCCATATGGGTCAGCTCTCCAAGATGGGAGGATAAACTTTACACTCCGAATATCCAGACGTGGATGAGCCTGGCTGCCCTAGTATAACTAGATGCACGATGGCTTGCGCCGGGATTCCTAGAAGTAGCCGCAATGGTCTTTTTCAAGGTTTAGCTAACTGAAGGATTTTGGGTCTCTTGGCCTAATCCGTGGGGAACCGGGCCCTAGAGTCGGAGAGGGCACATTACGCAGTACATCCGATGGACGGCTACCCTGGAATCCTAAAGCTGCTACCGAGTGCACTAAGGTAGCCTACGGATTCCGGAAGACTGCCTACGGCTTGCCCTTCGAGCAGTGAACCGCACTAGACTTATACAACCGCACATTCTTGTGAAAGGTTAGACAAGCTAGCGCGCATATACGAAGTTTTATCCACTGCCGACATGCTACGTAGTCGATAAGCTTCACCTCTGCCAAGCGCGGAACAACCTACACCAAGTCCTAAAGTGTTGTGATACTTGCTATGCAACCTACGGAATTGAAGAAAGTCAAAGTTAACAGCCTAGTGGTTACGCGGACTTGTCTGCTTCTGTAAGTAAGGCATCCGACTGCCAACCCTATGGCTAACAACTTTGCAAAGTTCTACACCAACACCTACGGCTGCATAGGTTACGCGAGTTTGTCTGCTTATAAAAAAGTAGCATGCCTGCCACTGGTCTATCAAGTCTAAAGGTTAGGGCATGAACAAAAGAAGTGAAGATGAAGAAAAACGAAGGAAAACATGTTTATAAACAACTAGCAAAGCTTGAAGGAGTTCAAGCAAAACAAAAGCTACAAGGAAAAACAAAAAAAATCCTAAAGGCTACCTAAAATACTACACTACAGCAGATTGGACATTCCACGACTACTCGGTCGCCACACCTTCAACAGCCGTAACGCTCTTAGCAGCGGCATCATCCGGCGCTTCACCCCCGGCTGCCCCAGTCTGGGCACTAACTTCTCCAACTACTTCACCAATGGAAGCCTTAAAAGTAAAAGCAAGCAAGTCTTCCGGAGAAATAGAGAAGCTCATCCACTCTCTTCTTAGCATAAGTAGCGAAACGAAGCTCAGAAATTGCAAGCTTAAGATCTTGAATCTGAGGCGAATCAATCTCAGCAGCAAAGGGAGCAGGCTTTGGTGCCACTTTAGCAGCAGAGTCCACCTTACCACTCTTCATAATAGCAAGTCTCTACAAAGGTGAACCGGACTTGGCTCCCAAAGAACGTCCTGGTACAGACTTCGGCACTGGGGGCATGATAAAACCTTTATGCTGAGTAATCTTATCCACAATTGTACTAGCCATTCTCAACATGGAAGACGCCACATGCTCAGATCTAGCAGCCTTACATTTCTTCCCATTGGAAAATCATGTCAATCACATACCTCTCGGTAGCAAGCGGACCCTCATGAGCAGCAGAAGAAGTCTTCAGTTTTTTCTTAACTGGCATCTCATGAGCAGGCGGGGAAGATCTCTTCTTTCCATCTTCATTCATAGTAAGCTCCACGACAGCGATCAGACGAGCCAATGCATCCGCCTTGATCCTCTTTACCTCATCTTTCTGGAGCAGCCCACCTTTCTTTCGGCAAAGAGGACTAAGCAGCCAACGACATTCATGGTACTCAGCAGGGGAGCTCAACCCAGCATTCCAACAGGCAGGAGGCATGCATGCCCAACATTCCAGCAGCCCATGAGACCCGCAATCTCCTTATTTCTCTCAATCACCAGCCTGGCCCGAGTCAGGTCCAAGAGCCCAAAGGACATGAGCCATGCGGCTCGCCTAGCACTGCGCCCCAGCGCCACAATCCGCGACCCTAGTTGCACAAGCTGCCTTTTGGCTCAAGCCAAGCCAAGCTGCCCAAGCAGTGGTCCCTGCCACAACATCTCCTCGGCCCATGCCGAGCCAACTCCTGGCCCCTGCCAGCCGATGTGCCGCACCACCCCGATGGCTGCCCCGCAACAGCACTATCCAAGAATAAGGCAAGAAAAATTAAATTTTTCTTACATCGGTGCGGCACGAAGAAGACGAAGAAAGCAACGAAAGACGGTCCTTTGCACGGGCAAGATGTAGAAGATTGCTAGAGGAGGGGGAACAAATATCCTCTAAGCTATCTCTCTCTTGTAGGGTAGAATAAATCGCTCTCCAAAGTTGATTTAATAACCCACTTAAGGTAGACTTAAATAGGCTTTGAGAGAAATTTATTTCCCTTTCCTAGAAGGATCTAATTTCCTATTAAAGAGAGAATCAACATCAAAATAGGAAGCAGTCTTAAGTTTCCTAAAGCAAGAAGATCTCAACACCTGCTGCCCTTTTTTGCGAGCAGCCCAACAAGTGTGGGGGCATTTGTGGAGCCAAAAATATTCACTAGGCGACACGTGGACTTTTGGACAAAAAAGGACAAAAATACCCTCGAGGCATACCGGGTTTCCTACACGCGAGCAGTAGAGAATCATTTTTTCAACCAAGTCAAAAGTGCCCAAAATAGGTATCAACTTAAAACCTAATTTATTCATATATTTCCCATTTCATTATTTAGCTAATCAATTAGCTAAATAATATACTTATTCCTTTCATATTTCATAAAATCATAATAATTGACTAATTAAGGGATTAATTACCTAATCAATCCCTTAATTGTCAATTTGAAACATCCACTCAAACCTAAAAACACAAGAGGGCCGGCTATCCCATTGAAAAACCTAATCCATTACCTTTTTTCTACCTTTTCCCACCATTTCTTCCTTTTTATTAGCCAATTATACAAAAAACCACCAAAACATTCATTTTATGTTTAATAGCCAAATAAATTGGCTAATTAAACCTAAAAACCCTAGCCACCTCCTATCCCTATAAATATACTCCCATTCTCACCAAAAAGCTAATTCCAACACTTTGGCAAAAATCCCAAAATTCTCTAAACACTATTTCTCTCTAAATTCTAACTTTGGCATCGGAGGTTCTTCGGCCAAAGCCCCCCCCATTCATCGTGGGCGCGTGAGGCTCTTGGCCTTAACCTAAGGTGTTAATTGTTTTGTAGGTGCAAAATCGTCCAAGATCGAGGAGGAAGAAATTTGCATCCACAGTAACTTAATCAAGCAGCGACAAATTTCATTATTTCCGGACCCGTGTACAAACAGAGATATTGAGCCCACATGGATTTTCCCAGTTCTTACAACTCTGGACCACCTTGAAGCACCTTCTCTTCTCTTTTACTAAGCATATTCGAGCTGATTGATGTATCCATTCCCATTCCCTTATTCCCATTCCCCTTCCCATTCCCTTAAATCTCTCACCGATGATATCAATTGCGTGAAGCTTTGTGTTGAAAACGAAGTTCTTAAATTAATTAGGGTTTGTCAAAGGCCTCCACAGCCACAAATTGTAGAGATAATGAGCTTAATAGATTCTAAGCTTAGCTACTAATTAATTGTGTCATGTCTTTCTAGTTTTGATGCCCTAAATTGTATAGAAGATGATTCCAACCCGTAACACATAAACTAAGTGCCCTTGTTAGTGTTTCATTTTTGAGTTATATGATAAGATCTTATTTAGTACTTGGATTATGTCATTGACTCGTTGTACTTATCTTGTTAGGGTGGTATATTTGTTCATGCTTACATATAAGTAGGGTTCTTTAATTCATGTTCATGTTAAGAATAAGATTAATTAAGGAAAGCAAACTCGATTACGAATTTAAAAACCATATGATCCGGTACCTTAATGGTCTTCCAAATAATTGAAATTGATAAACTTCTTAATCCATAGAAATTAACGAGTCTTCAAAATTTTACCTGTACCTTGGAGATTAATAATTTTGATTTTCCTCAATTTAGCCATTGATGTTTTGTGCGAGACCACTAAAAAAGTGTAAAATTTTCGATACCCACTAGTAAAAAAAAACCCTGGCGCGATGAAACACACATCGTCGTGCAAAGTTATTACTACAAAAGTGGCTTATTGTGTTGGAGACTGGTGGTGGTTTTATACAATGTATTGTCAGATAAGACATTTTCGACATCCTGTTTAGATGATGTTGGATAACAAAGCAGTATTGTCGCTTATAACTGACAGGACTTGCTTTTTGTTTTTTTAAATATTTTCAAACTGGTGTCAGATAGCTTAATGTCAGCATTACTGTCACTTATAATCGACATGACTTGCTTTTTGTTTTTAAATATTTTCAAACTTGGCAGTACTGTCACTTATAACCGACAAGACTTACTTTTTGTTTTTTTAAATATTTTCAAACTTGCGTCGGATAGCATAATGTTGGTTTTATGGCGTGAAATATTTGGGCATGAATTTTCCCGCTAGTTTTGCACGCGGAATTGGGTAGAGTGATGTTAGTGGGCACAAGGTGGTGTCGGTTTTAACCAATGGAATTAATATATGATGTCAATCTAGTTTTCTACCCGAAATAAAAGCCTTATCTTCCCCCATTTCCGTCTTGCGCCGCTTCTTCCTCTTTGTTTCTTTCTCCTTCACCTACCGTCGAAACAACACCGCTATCACCCTACCTTTGAAGCATCCCCGTGGCTCTCTTTCCACTACTCTTCAAAACTTTCAATCTCTTTTTTCTCTATTTATTTTCTAAAAGAAAAAAAAAACCATCTTTGCAGAAAATGTTTAAATTTTTCTTTGAAATTCTTGCCCATCCCTGAAATTTTCTTTTTGGGTTTGGTCCTCAGGTCATAAATTTAAAAAGGTTTTGGCTTTCAAAGGAGGTGGAGATTGGTTCTACAGCAATAGGTGACGTCGTAGTGGAGCAGTTGCCCGACAAGAATCCTTACAACTCTGACATCTTTTCCAATCTTGAAAACTACGTCAACGAGTAGGTATGTATCTCTGTCTCTTTATTGATGGAAATCAATTCTTCGGTTTGATTAATTTTGATTTAATGATTGGTAATTTGGTTGTTTTAGGTTTCTTCACAAATCGATACTTGGGTTTAATGCCAATCTCTGCCTTCTTTGCCTCTATCAGGTAAATTTGAGAGTTGAGTTTTTGTTTTTCTTTGTTTTTTCTTTATATTAGATTTTGATTTAGAGTCAATGCATAAGTGATTTTTTTTTTTTCTATTGTGTTTTGTTTTGATTTGAAAATTATTGCAAAAGTGAAATATATTGATTCGAAAATTCATAGTTTTTTGCAAATTTGCTTAACTGGTCTTGAATTTTCTTAATTGCATTTTGTATTAGAATCCATAATTTATTGCGAAGTTGGACTTTGTTAGTTGGTTTTCAGTTTATATTCTATAATTTACTGAAAATTTGAACTCTATTAATTGGTTTGCGTTTTTAAATTCCGTTAATTATTTATTTTATTTAATAAAAAAACTGACACACCCCGATCCTAAAATCAAGGCGTGCTGGTGATTTGAGTTATTTGCTGTTATATATGGTTATACATATACTATTTTTCAGGGAAAGTATACAGATTTTACAGCGAGGGGTTAGAAGTGTTATTAAATGAAATATTTTCGAAAAGCTTTGTTTTACTGACCCACTCAATCTTGTTTTGCGCCCCTCCAGGTTCTAGTTAGCAGTGTTGGTGGCTCACGAGGATTCCCACGGCGTTCAGACAGACTACTTAAATGTAGGACTCACCTTTGGGTGTTGTAATTTAATAATGGTCCTACTTGACTGCACCTAATACTTATGTTCTGATTATGTGTGTTTCATTCTTAAACTCACTCTAGCATGTTAGTTGGATATTATTGCTAGTAGTTGGTTTTTATTCCTTCGTATTTCTCTTATCTTGTTGCTTCCGCGTCGCACTTTTGTTTACGTCACGCCCACGTGACGGTCAGCACGCCTTAATTGTAGGATCGAGGTGTGTCAAAACTGGAATAGGCTTTATATATATATATATATATATTATAATTATTAATGGTTAGTGGTGTTAGTTATGAGCAACACAAATAAGCTTTTTTTAATTATCCGACGGGAGTTTCTATATCACTTTTATTCGACACTACTATCATTTTTTTAGTTGTAAAGGCTTTCCTTTTTCATGGCGGATTAAGGAAACTAACTGACAGCAAAAGCCTTTTCATGATGCTAGCAACGCTGTAAGTTCTTCTATCCGCCATTACATGAGTTTTTATTGGATTTTTTCTTAATATCCGATAGGAATGAGTTTTCTTGTCGCTTTTTAAAATGACACTATTGGGTACTTTTGTAGTAGTGAATCTTGCACGATGAAATTTTGTGCGACGAAACTTTAAACTTTGTCGCGCAAAGTCTTTACAAAAATAAAAAAAATAAAAAATTATTTTTAAATCTTTGTGCGACATAATCCAAATATTTCGTCGCCTAAACCAATTTATTTTTTGTTTTTTATTTAATTTCATATTATAAATTTTAAAATATAGATATTTTCATAAATTTTTGTTATTTTTTAAAAATTTTGCGCAACGAATATCAATATTTCGTCGCCTAAACCTTATTTACTTATTTTTTTATTTATTTTTATATTTTATATTGTTTAACTAAATTATTTTTTTATTTTTTATTATTTTCTTTGCACGACGAATACACATTTGGTCGCCTAAACCTTATTCATTTTAATTTATTTATATTTTAAATTGTAAAATAAAATTATTTTCTTTTTTATTATTTATAAAAAAATATTTTTATAAATTTTGCGCGATGAACTAATATTTCGTCAAGCAAAATCCTTAAATTTGGGCGGGAGCCAAAAATGAGATGCCGGATTTTTTTTTTTGAATTTTTTTTACTGAAAATATAATTTTTGCCTTTCCAACTCAATTTTCTTCATATAAAACCTTACATAAATTTGTTAGTCAAAGAAAACCCAATGACTAGGATCCACATAAGCAAATTCATTAATTTCATATTACTTCACACATTTTACATTTTTCACATGCCTGAAATACCCCTATTACATATTTGATGTAGACAATTAATTGTAAGGGGAGAGTAAATGATTTTGCAACAAGAAAAAAAAAAGACATTAATGTTAAAAATTTATTGCATATTAATTTTTTAGAAAGGCTTTGAATTTTCATAAAACTATTCGATTCGGTTTTTTTTCACCATACACTTGAATACTTTTGAATTTATCCTTTTTTTATTAATATATTAGAACATTGTATTTCATTACCTACATGCACATTAATTTACCTACAACAATTATACCACAGGTGTAATATAATATCTCTTTTTTACAATGATGCAAAATAATGTTTATACCAACAACAAAACGTGCCTAACATATGTACTAATAGATGGAAAATAATTTACCTATATTAAGAAGAAATGTAGTTCGATGCATAGTATTAACAACAATAAAACGTGCCTAGTGTCACAGCCCGTCCCGGGATTCTAAATATCGGGGACGAGAAATGACGGAATTACACTTGACGGGTATTAAGGTATGTGTGTGTGTGATATATTATTGGACTAAATACATTCCTAAGCTTTTGGAAATAATTTAAGTTGGATAAAAATTGGGTTGTATGTTTTGTGTGGTTAGGGATTAAAATTGGTATGTATGGTTTTGGTTGGACCACACACATGCACAAGACCCCTCTCCCTTTTCCCCATGCTCTCTCTCTCTCCTCTCCGTTTCAGTCTCACTCTCTCCCTCTCGAAACCGTACGGACGAGGCCAATACCCTCGAACTTTCACGGATCGACGCCAAAAAGGTATGGTTCTTCATCATTTCGACCTCCTGAGTCGTTTGGTACTAGTTTTAGGACGTGAAACCTTCGAAATCACGTGAAACCCAAACCCCAGTTTTATGTCACTGTTCATGCAATCGTGATATGTTGATTTTCAGGGAATTCTAAGCTTATAGTGAGCTTAGTGAGGTCCCAAGGAAGCTCAGAGTGCTTCGTTTGAAGGTTTTGGATGTCGAGATCATTGGGTTCGAAATTGGCCGGTTTTCTTGGAATTTCTCCGGTTAGATTTTGTAGTTTTTAGAGCCTTAAAGTAGTGTAATGTGAAACTACATACTTAGGGCTTCATTTTGATATAAAATACGAAGAAAATGGTTGAGAAATGACGGAGAACAAGGAGATTGAAAAATCTCCAGTTTTTCAGCCACCGGAAAAACCAGTCCTGCGAGCCTGAGGTAGGAGACGCGCGTGGGGGGCGAGTGGACCCGTGGTTGTCCAGGCGCGTGGGGGCACGTGCAGTTTCAGAAATTTTTTCTAAAAATTTCTCGACGTCCATGACGTCGAGTAGGTCGATGTGGTATATTCATATACCCAATTTGAGCACCATATGAGAAGTTATTACGAATTGTCGTTTTGTGCTTTAATTAACGTTTTTATAGTTGTTTCGCATATGGGTGACACTTATCCCGAGGACGAGCGCATCCAGGGACGTCACGGGGGTTACGACCCATCGACTTACCAGTGAATGGGCAGTTTTGTTTTCTGTATATACCTATATACTATTGATTTTCCCAGAAATTGAATTTATATGAAAGTATGTTTTAAATGCCATGCATGCATATTGTGAATTGTATGAATTGATATTGATGCATATATATATATATATGTGAATTGGTGCTGTGGACGCACATGTGAGTATTATGTGAGTTTTATGTTATTCATGTGAATCATTGATGATGTGAATTGTGTTGAGAGCTCATAACCTGCACCCCTGGTGTTAGTGCTTATATTATTCACCGCACCGCACGCTCACCTTGGATCCAAGTAAGTGCATGTCCTACAGACCATGTGAGGGTTCCGACATGCTAGTCGTATAGATCACTAGAGGTGGTTCCGACTAGTAGGTGACCTTAGATTATGCGCGCAGATGATTGATGAGAGAAGCACTAGAGCGTATTCTTACACCTTTCTTATCGTACAGACTACTTTAGGTAGTTCCGATTTATGTGCAGAGTAGTGCCGTACAGGTCACCGTGGTGACTCCGGTTGGATTGGATATTAAGCTATTGAATCAACCGTACAAGACCAACTGCAAGGTCTCCGGTTGATTCCTTATTTCACCTGTTATATTGATGCATCCATATTCTGTTTTTGACATTATGGCATGGCATATTTTCTGGATTTGATAAAGATTGATGATTTGAGATATTTGAAGATTTATATGCGTATATATACTATTTTTCTGGGAAAGTATACGGGTTTTACAGTGAGGGGTTAGAAATGTTTTAAATGAAATGTTTTGGAAAACTTTGGTTTTACTAACCCACTCAATTTTGTTTTGCGCCCCTCTAGGTTCTAGTTAGCAGTTGGTGGCTCACGAGGTTTTCTTCGGCGTTTTGACAGACTTCCTGCATGTAGGACTCACATGCAGGTGTTGTAATTTAATTATAGTCCTACTTGACTGCACCTAGTATTTATGCTCTGAAATTGTGTACTGCACACTTAAACTCACTCTAGCATGCTAGTTGGATATTACTGCTAGTAGTTGGTTTTTTATTCCTCCGTATTTCTCATATCCTTTGCTTCCGCATCGCACTTTTGGTTACGTCACGCTCACGTGACGGCCAGCACGCCTTGATTCTAGGATTGGGGTGTGTCACCTAACATATCTAACAATACATGGAAAATAATTTACCTACAAGTTAGATAAATGTTATTTGGTTGGGTAGTATAAATATTTTTAATAATTGGAAAAATTAAATATAACTAGGTGTAGTGTAATTTTTTTCATATAATTAGAACAAATTAATTTACCTACCTACTATTTGAAATGTTCATTTCTAATGATGCAAAATGTTCATTACCTAACTACAAATTAATTTCCAATAATTTACCTACAACAATTATACCATGGGTGTAATGTAATATCTTTCTTTACAATGATACAAAATATTGTATGTACCAACAACAAAATGTGCCTAACATAAGTACTTGTACTTGGAAAATAATTTACCTATAACAAAAGAAATGCAATTTGATGTATAAATCAACAATATTATGTTCCACTCATGTTTATACAATAACAAAACGTGTCTAACATATATAACAATACATAGAAAATAATTTACCTACAAGTTAGAGGAATGTTATTTGATTCAAAATATATAATATAGGTGTAGTATTTTTTTTTTAAATAATTGGAACAAACTAATTTATCTACCAATTAATATGGGTAAAATTGCTACAAAATATATCATGAAAAAAAAAAACTAATTTTCTAGTTAGACATGGATATGGTTAATGCAAACACTTTTTAAATTTTAGTTCACTTTTTCTACTATTTTTAATTTGGCATAAATTTAGGAATTTGGAAAAAGGACCATAAAGTATGAGTGAGTGTAAATAAATTGTATTAATAGGTCAATAGTGTTCCCATATATTTGCAAATTTTAAATTTGGGCTTAAACTGGATTTTTAAAGATAGATGAGGTTTTATCTAGAAATAATGAGTTGTAAGGGCCAAAATCTAAAGCACCCTTTTAAGACTTTGCAAGACCAATCCTTCTTCGCGTAAAACTTTGTGTGACCAACAGTTTGTCGCTCAAAGTCAAAGTTGTAAAAATTTGGGTGGGCCCCAAAAATGGGACGCAGGACTTTTAAATTTTTTTTTTAAGACTTTGCGCGACCAATATTTTATGACGCAAACTCATATCCTTCGTCGCGCAAAGTGATACGGTTTTTAAAACCAATATAACTCCTCCACAATTTTTTCAATGTCTTTCTCTATTCTCTTACCTCTCATCTCTCTTTCCCTCTCCCCAAATCCAACCTCTCTCTCACACTCACTCCTTTCACTTAATCTCCCTTCTCTCTTTCTTCACTATCTCTTACTCTCACTCACTCTCTCATCTCTCTTTATCTCCTCTAATTCTCGCACACTCACTCCTCCCTCTCATTCTCACTCACTCTCAATCTTGCCAAAGGTATATTCTCCCCAAATTTTAATTTTTTCATTAATGTGTTTTTGGAGTTAATTTTGAGTTTGGTGCTAGGTTTGGGGTCGAGTATAGGGTGAGGGGTGGAGTTTGAGGTCGGATTTGGGGTATACCAATTTTAGGGGAGATTATGCCAATTTTTTTTTGTATTATTTTATGTTATTTTTTTGGTTATTTGACCATGTTTATTTTTTTTTGTAGGGAATTGTCAAGACTTTGATAGCTAAAGTTGAGGATTAGGATGCTATCGAACTATATCCCCCGCCCCTACCACCACAATAGACTTGTATTAGGATTTTATTATTGTACTTTGTTAATTTATGTGTACATTTTGAATATATTATATATATTATTGATAATTTGATCACTATTTTTCATATGTCAATTTAAATTGAAGTAATTAAAAAAATAAAATCATACAATTAAATTAAATTAAAAAAAGTAAAAATTCAAAAAATCTTGCGCTGCCAAATGTTTCGTCACACAAACAATTAATATAAGAGAAATAATAAAACAAAAAGTCAAAAACCTTGCGCGACAAAATATTAAATTAATTTAATTAAAAAATTAAAAAACAAAAATCTTTGTGCGACGAAATATTTCGTCGTGCAAACCCTATCTTCACGAGCTTTGCACAACCAAAATTTCGTCTCCATAGGTTTTGTGCAACGAAATTGTACTTTGCGCAACAAACTTATTTCATCACGCAAATTGTTTTTTTGTAGTAGTGACCTTTGTTCATTTGTAACTTATGTCAAAGTGATTTGACAACATACGTGTTGAGCCAAAACAAGTTTGTTTGGGTACACATTCAACACTAGGTTTCATTCATATACATATAAATTTGGCGTCTTACTTAATTACTAGCGATATTAGGGAGAGATGATTCAAATTGAAACTACATATATATGATAAAAAGTGCACATTTTTTTTCTTTCTTTTTTATATATAGACGATATTGGAGGAGGGAGGGGTCAAGCTCACACCTCAGATGCAAAAGAAAATACTATACTGTTAACCAATTAATGAGCTACAAGCCACTCATGTACTTAAATCTATATAATCAAACAAAATATATAAATAGATTAGCTAGCTGTTATGTAAGGTGGAGCATGCATGATCTTTTCAGATTCTTGATCAACTGGCATACATATTGGATAAGGCCAAGTACATACTTTTGTTACGTCATGAACAATTAACATTGAACATATGCCATATATTTTGCCAAATTATTGAGCAAATGCTGGCACAAATAGCTTTCGTACAAGCATGCATTGAGATCCACTATATGAAGCATATATAAATTTGATGATCCAGCTTATTACTACTTCATTGTCTTGAAGAGACAAAGTTGAATAAGAAACATGAATGTCAACGAACAGCGACCCTTACCATCCATGTTTGTAGGAATGTAAAAGTGTGAAGCCATTAAACTTGAGGTTTGGAAAGCGATCGATCGCTAAGGGATGAAATAGGAATAGCAAGAAAATTAACTACTAGGTTGATAAATACAATGCAAAATGCATTACTTAAGATAATGCCAGTTGATCATAACGTAGTTTCACACCAATCAACACTAGTTCACTGGTGAACACACCACACATTTTTTTTCAATAAGAAAGGAAAGTTACAAAGAAAAGCTCCTAGCGCAAGGAAAGCGACAAAAATCCCAAAACCAAGTTGAATGTACGTAAAGAGAAAGAGTCAACTACCAAGACAAACTATCAGAAGATGACTGAGTAACACTAGCCAGAGCATCGGTTACTAAATTTGTTTCACGATAAATATGATGGAAAGAGATATTCTAAAATCTGCTAACAATTTTTTAATATTATGCACCAGTGGAGAGAGATGGTCCCATTAATAGCATCAACACGGACTTTAGAATCACTTTCAAGTTTCAACCTCCAAGCAAAGGAAATCCCGAGCCAACGCAGCTTGAAGACCATCTAAGAGCGCTCGACCTTCAGCTACCAGAATATAAGTAATGCCAATCTTTCTAGTTGTTGGCAAACCTCGATTGTCTCGTAACACAAAGGCACAAGCAGCTTGGGAAGAGGAGTCAACCGACCATCAAAATTGTGATTTTTTTTTATTGGAGAGTTTTTAACTCTATACATAGCTACTCATACTTATACATATAACCCAACTCTTAATGGGTTAACCTTAGTAGGTTAAAAGATTACAACAGTGGATGATTTGTTGATTATGGTTATAAACCAAGAAGTAGAAGATTGAACACAGAGAAATTAGAGAGAGAAGTCGAGAGAAATTGAAGATAGAGAGAGAATGTTTTTGTGAATTTCTTACTCAATGAGGAAGTTATTACACTATGAGGGTATTTATACAAGGATTTTTACAGTTGCATATTCAAACAACTATAACTAACTCTTCTAATCTTTTGACAAGTGTCACAATCCTAGTTCATACAAGTTCTACATTATCTCTATCATCTAGGGGTGAGTTCGGTTTAAATCGGTTCGGTTTTTTTCCAAAACCGAAACCAAACCGAAATTTCGGTTCGGTTCATTTTTTTTTCTGTTTTTTTCGGTTTGGTTTCCGTTTTTTGTTTTTTTTTTTTTTCAAAAAATGAAAAACATTGAAATTTTAAATTTTAACATATCCAACACAATCATAACATAAGCATTCTAACTAGAATCAAAGACAATGAAAATAAACATTTAAAGTTGAACTAAAATCATCAATCAAGTCTTCCAAAGTCCAAACTAACAACCTCACAACACAAAAATCGTACAAATGACTTAGAAAAGTTAAATTGTATGATGTTGTTCAAAGATCAAGGTTGTTTGCTTGTAACTGCATGTTGACAACTTGATTAGTAAAAGTAATGCATGGGTGGATTTATTTAGTGTGTGTTGGATTCGTTTCCATCACAAATTACCCAAGTAATCTACCTGAAATAAATGTTTATGGATTTTGTTACATGTTATATGAGAGTAGATTTGGAAAAGAAAGCTAAGGTAGAAGTAGACAGTGCTATGGAGATGGATGTAGGTACTTCAGGATGAGGTTTGGTTCCGGAACCTTATATGGGGGATAAATAATAGGTTAGGGTTTAGAGTTTTTATAGGCTTTTTTTTTTAATATTTTGAGCTTAAAGTTTGGCAACACATTGGGTTTAGCACATTTTAACTTACAAATTGGGTTTATAAAATAATACCCAAAACAAATAATTAAATAAAAAATTAATTTAATTAATTCGGTTCGGTTCGGTTTGGTTCGGTTTCTAGATCACTAAAATCGAACCGAACCAAAAGAATTCGGTTCGGTTCGGTTCGTTTTTTTTGGTTTCGGTTCTGTTTGGTTTTCAGTTTTTTTTCGATTTTCGATTTTTTGAACCCACCCCTACTATCATCCCCCCTCAAACTCATGGTTGGGAGAGCCAAGCATGAGATTGTTGCAGTGAGTTCGAAAGAGTGGGCACTAAGATCCTTGGTGAGAATGTTTGCAAACTGCTCCTGAGAAGATACAACTGAACAAGCAACTTCTTCTAAGCAATCTTTTCACAAACAAAATGAACATCTATCTCAATATGCTTGGTCTTTTGATGTTGAACTGGATTAAAAGATAGTGCTATGGCTGACAAATTATCACAAAATAGCACAGTAGCACTAGACATTTTAACATGTAGAAAGGTCAAGAGTTATTGAATCCAATCAAGTTCAGCTGTAGTGGATGACATGACCCGATACTCTACCTCTGTAGATGATCGAGAAATAGTTTGTTGCTTCTTGGAAGACAAGATATTGGATTTGATCCCA
Organism: Malus domestica; assembly: GCF_042453785.1. Classification (NCBI taxonomy): domain Eukaryota; kingdom Viridiplantae; phylum Streptophyta; class Magnoliopsida; order Rosales; family Rosaceae; genus Malus; species Malus domestica. Next base: position 11,220,521 of record NC_091673.1, read on the forward strand.
ATAAAACAACAAACCTTGTTGTAGGCCTTCTATCATTGGGGTCGCCTGCCCAATCTGCACCACTAAACGCTTTCAAGCAGAACTCTCCAGTAGAATATGTAATCCTAGATGACATTGTACCTTTCAAATATCGCAAAATGCGTTTGACTGTAGTGTAGTGAGATAACATGTTATGGCCACGACACAACGTGATGTTATCAATCAACTCATGTTATAGCATGCATATCTATTTATGAATATTGTATTTTAACATGAAACGCGAAAAATATCAATCATAACAGTCACATATACTATTACATGTAAATTTGCGACACCAAATTACTGAGTAACCATATTGTTAACACACCTCCAACTTCAAATCCGTGGCTAGGAATGGACACCGGTTATGGCGGACGGGTAATTGCGATTATTTACCCATAACCGTTTATGCTCATACATGCATAACCGTTTACCCGTTGGGTAATTGCCTAAACGGTTATACCCATACCCATACCCATAACCGTTTATAAACGGTTAACCATACCCATAACCGCATACCCATTTAACCGTAACTGTTTAATACTCGTTTACCCATTTATCTTTTTAAACCCGTTTATCTTTTTTTTTACCATTACCCCCTTTTCACCCGTCTACATGTTTTTTAACAACTTGAAAATTAAAAAAAAATAGTCATAATTTTCTTTTTTTTTGACAATTAAACACCGTTATAGGTACATTCATCATATATTTCCATATTTTAATTTTTTAAATCCTTATACCATTCCAATAATTGAAATAATAGTTTACGGACGATATTTTTAATTGTTACCAATGAAGATAAATATAATATTTGCTAAGTATTATTGGGTTACAAAAATTGTTTAGAAGACATTTATGTCAAAGCATTTCTGTCAATTTCACGGTTACCCGCAATGAATTTAAATTAATTTGACTAATTCCTTGATAATGAGAATCATCATTCCTAAAACAGTGTTATTGAGAGAAGGACCGATGAATTCCTTGCTAATTTATTGGGTGCTAAGTATTATTAGATCGAGAACATGATTTGTTTAAGTTTTACATATATAAAATAAATGGGTAAACGGTTACCCCGTTTATAAACACGGTTAAACTCATAACCGTCCATTCAAATTTCGCGGGTAAACGGTTATACCCATAACCGTTTATTTATCTAAACGGTTACCCATAATCGTAACCGTTTAATTTAAATGGACGGGTAACGCGGTTACCCATAACTAATGGGTATTTGCCCATCCCTATCCGTGGCTGACGTACCATGCTTTGCCCATCTGATGTCAAAACTACAATTGCATGACGTACATGCACAACGTTTATATGCTGAAGTCTAAATTAAACCAGCTAAATTTAGATTAACGGGTTAAATTATCCCACCAAGTGGGACATAGTTTAAGCGTGAACAAAGTGACAAGAAACAATATAATTTTGTGTTAGAAAACATTGATCTTCTTTTTAAACTAAACATATTATTATTATTAACGAGTTTTAGCAGCCTAGTGGCTTGACTGGAAACGAAAGTTTAAATTGTTTATGCATAATATTAACATCCACGTAAAACACGGGTCCAGCAGCAGCTGAATAAGTTTGATCATTCATCTTTTTTTATTATTACTCATATTTTATGTAATACACAATTATTTAGTGGAATCTGGCATATGTACGAATGTAAATGGAATCACTGCTTACGCCATCAGTGACGATATTCAGCATGAAATTTACTTATTTTACTCAGAAATACTCGGACTATTTTAGACTTAAGAGAGTGGATTTATTTAAACACAAATTTGTCTTTACCATCAAGTTTTCCTTGGCCTGGGGCCAAGCTTTCTTGTGCTTCCATTTCTGAATTGGACAATAAGAGCCTGATGAGGATTTGTATGACACAAGTAAACATCTACGGTGATATTATGTACCAGATACGAACAAATAAAATATGAGGTCTACTATTTGTTTGCAAAGAAATTCTAAGATACGACACCACTCATAAGAGGTGTGATTCTAAAGCACCCTATACATCCCTTGTGAGTGTGCCCGTGAACGAATAATTAAATACCAATTTAATGCTGGCCCATTGTATGTAGTAGCTTAGCCCAATCTCCTTGCTTTTAGTGTAATTATTTTTTTTAACAAACGACATTATCTATATTAAGGGAGTGCAAGAGCAGGCTAAGCCTTACAATGAATTAGCATAATGTGATTCAAATTCGGGTTTAACGAGAATTAAACTGAAAACCTCTTTTACTTACCAATAAAAATGAATACTACAAGATCTCCTCGTTTCCGCCACTCCATCTATTGTGAAATTACTAAGTTTGAGCCCATTAAAACCATCCTATTTGAAGACCAGAGAATACAATTGCATCAAAAGGCCTTAACCAAACCAAGTTTGAATTTGACTCTGCGAAGCCTCCAAGCCCAATATTCTTGACCCAAATCTGAAGTTAGATTCTAACGGTAACGTGCAAGACATGCTCATCCTCCACATCATCGTCGTCATCGTCTGTTGACGGATACTTCTGGTCAAAGCACTCAACCTACTCGTACGCACGCGTTTCCGTATAGATTTTCCTCCGTCGCTGTTGGAACCTCGCCTCTTACCCAATCCTCCACGTCATCTAAATATCAAACCCGCAGACGCGCGCTTTATTGATTTCCGCACATTTTTTAATTCCTAAGACCGAGACACCGTGGGTCCCCGCAACGGACCCAATTGATAGTACAAGGACAAATTTAGCCTCGTTTAAAAACGTCACCCCTTTCTCGAATACGCACCTATAACCCTGCACACGCAGGGCTATTAATGTAATTACAAATAGAGGTCCCACTTAACTTTACCGTTTCCGTTGGTTATAAAACCGCGGGTATCAACCGACTTTCCCAAACGAACACGCTCTCTCTCTTCATCGCATTCGAATTCATTCAATCTCTTGGAGCAGATCAACTGTAAGTAACGTATACTTTCTGTTTTTCTTTTCTTTTCTTTTTTCTAATAATTTTAGCTTTAAATTCTGATAATTTATATAATCCAAGAATTTCGTCGGATCGAGCTCTGTTTTTCTGAATTTTTTTCGAGATTAACAGAGCCGTAATTACCAAAATACAACACAAATTTCAGTTTTTGGTACTTAATTTTTGGATTTTAAGAAAAAAGGGGAAAAAATTAGTGGATTTTGTGATCAGTGTAAATATAGATAGAATGAGTAGCAGCAATTGTATTGGAATCTGTACCGTGAGCGTGAGGCCATGTTGTAGAATTATCACAGGCTATGGCTACAGAGGTTCTTCAATTTTCGGTTCTGGGCAGCCGAAATTGAATAGAAAAGTTACTGGTAATTTGTCCAAATTGCGATCCAGAAGTCACGATCGTGGCTGTAGTTCCCAGACTGTAAGGTACATACGTGTAATTGATCCGAATCGGAGAGATTTTAGTGGTTTCGATTCGAATTGGGGGCGGTCTAGGGTTTATACGGAGAATAGCCGTGTTGGTTGTAGGAGGGGTAGTAGTAGGAGAAGGGGTGTTTTAGTGATACCGAATGTAGCGTCGGATATTAGGAACCATTCAACCTCGGTGGAGTCTCAGGTTAAAGGGAAGACCTCGTTCGAGAGTATATACATTCAAGGTGGCTTGAATGTGAAACCTTTAGTGGTTGAGCGGATTGAGACGGATTGTGGTGATGTAGTTAAGGAAGAGGAGTCTAGGGTAGAGGTAAATAGCTCAAATGTGAATGTAAATGTAAATGTAGGTAATTCCAAGGGTTTGAATGACAATAAGGTTGAGAGAGAGCTGTCTGATATTGAAGAGGAGGCCTGGAGGTTACTTCGAGATTCCGTTGTTAGTTACTGTGGGAATCCGGTGGGAACTCTTGCTGCTACTGATCCGGCTGACAAGACACCCCTCAATTACGATCAGGTCTTTATTCGTGATTTTGTCCCATCGGCACTTGCTTTCTTGCTCAATGGGGATGCGGAGATTGTCAAGAATTTTCTGCTTCACACTTTGCAGTTACAGGTAATGACACAATCTTTATCAGTTGCGTATATGTTGGCATTAGCTTGTTTTTAAACCAATGCTAATTCAACTTTTGGTTGTAATGGTATTGTCTATCTTCTTCCCACGATTGTTTTTAAACCAATGCTATTTCAACTTTGTTGCTAGAGTTTTGATTTTGAGATTTTGTATATGATCTCGTTGTTTCCTCCAATTAGCAAATTTAACATGTTTAACTCTTTATTGATACCCCCAATGACATCTGTGGTGATGTAAGAATAGAAATTGGCATGCTGTTCAAAATTCAAATATATTTTGGTAATCTGGTTCCGCATTGAGCATTGCCACATTTTTGTGACTGCTCATCTGATTAATTCTTGTTTGGTCATTTGTTAGAGCTGGGAGAAGACAGTGGACTGCCACAGCCCTGGGCAAGGGTTGATGCCGGCAAGCTTCAAAGTGAGGACTGTTCCTCTTGATGCAAGCCCTGGAGAATTTGAGGAAGTTTTAGATCCTGATTTTGGTGAATCAGCCATCGGCCGTGTAGCACCTGTTGATTCAGGTAATCTAATCTTAATTGCTGGTTACTGTGACATATATAAAGTACTGTTTCAGGTTTTTCTTGTCCATTTTAGGTTGGGATAAGTGATGCAGAGGGGAGAGTTGGAGACCATATTGACATTACAATCTTACAATCAGTTAGATAGTATCTGATTTATATTTGAATTACTATGACAGGGTTGTGGTGGATTATCTTGTTGAGAGCTTATGGAAAGATCACGGGTGATTATGCATTACAAGAAAGGGTGGAGTTCCAGACAGGCATCAGGCTGATTCTTAATCTGTGTTTAAAAAATAGATTTGACATGTTTCCAACCCTGTTGGTCACTGATGGGTCCTGTATGATTGATAGACGGATGGGTATTCATGGACACCCTCTCGAAATCCAAGTAAGTTTGAAAATGTAAAAATGTTTAGTGCCTTTATACGTGTCATATCCTAGGCTTCTAGCTGGGTTTTGTTGTCCGTTGTTCTTTCTATAGAAGTCACACCATCGGTTGTGTCCAATATTTCTTAAGAGAAAACTCCTAACTATCATAGTGTCCCCCCAAGGGAATGGTGGCTTAAATTGGTTAATTAATAAATTAGATAGAACACTAGCCCTCTGCTTGCCTTCTTATTTGGCCCCTTATTTTGCTTGCCTCTCTGGTTTGTACTTTACTTAACAAATCTGGTTATACAGGCACTGTTTTATTCAGCTTTAAGATGCTCACGTGAAATGCTCATTGTCAATGACGGAACAAAAGATTTGGTGACTGCAGTGAATAACCGACTTAGTGCACTCTCATTTCACATCAGAGAGTATTATTGGGCGGATATGAAGAAGATCAATGAGATTTATCGTTACAAGACAGAGGAATATTCCACAGATGCCATCAACAAGTTCAATATCTATCCAGATCAAATTCCCTCTTGGTTAGTAGATTGGATTCCTGAGGAAGGTGGTTACCTCATTGGCAATCTGCAACCTGCTCATATGGATTTTAGGTTCTTCACTCTTGGAAATCTTTGGTCCATTGTATCATCTCTGGGTACCCAAAAACAGAATGAGGGTATTTTGAATTTGATTGAGTCCAAATGGGATGATTTCGTGGCTCAAATGCCCCTTAAAATTTGCTACCCCGCTCTGGAGTATGAAGAATGGCGAATAACTACTGGTGGTGACCCAAAAAACACGTGAGGCTCTACAAATTTTATTCTCTTTGTTACTTATGTATACCTCATTGTTCTGCAAATCTTCTGACTACAAGCTTTTCTCCCGGTGGAATTATTGCTTATGCACTTATTGTCTCCACTTGTAGGCCTTGGTCATATCATAATGGTGGATCTTGGCCAACCCTCCTATGGCAGGTATGTCCATAAAAGGAGTTTCTTTAGATCATTTCGCTTTCTTTTTGGGGTTACTTTGTGGAAGTGATCCAGAGAGTTATTCTGTGCCCCTACCGATTGTCCTTAGTTCTATAAATCCTGTATACTATGTGCTGCAACCCGATTATCTGATTTTCTGTAACTCTGTCTTTTATAATTATCTTAGTTCACATTGGCTTGCATCAAGATGGGGAGGACAGAATTAGCGGAAAAGGCAGTTGCTTTGGCAGAAAAGAGGCTTTCTATGGATCACTGGCCCGAATACTATGACACAAAAAGTGGGAGATTTGTAGGCAAGCAATCCCGGCTTCACCAGACGTGGACAATTGCTGGTTACCTAACCTCGAAGATGCTTTTGGAGAACCCCGAGAAAGCGTCATTGTTGTTTTGGGAGGAAGATTATGAACTTCTCGAGACTTGCGTTTGTGTTCTCAACAAAACTAGTCGGAAGAAGTGTTCACGCTTTGCAGCAAAATCTCAGGTTGCGGTCTAGTGACAAGGATATATTTATGCTCGGTGCTTGTGGGCAACGCGGTGAACGTGGGTAACTAACAAAACCGTGGGTGATGGTTCGGAGGTGACTTGGTCCAAAATAAGGATAGGCATTGGAGTTTCTCTAACAGCCAGCAGGTGTAAAACTGCATATTCTTCTGTAATTTCTATCCGCACACCTATTTTTACTTCATACACCCCTTGTAAGTTTCTATCCAGTGATTCTCTTCAATTCATTCGATCTAACAATCGGAAATTGAGAGGGGTGTGTGGAAAATAAAAAGAGGTGTGTGGATAGCATATACCCCATTGAAGTACAGATTGATTTTAGGAGAGCCTTTTAGCTCATGTCTCCTATGTTTCTATGGCTTAACAATTTACATGTATCATTGTACGATGTGGAAAATGTAATAAATTTGAACGGAGTTTAGCCATTTACATGATTTACCAAATTAATTCTCTTATTTCATTTTGTGCGTTGGAATTAGGTTCATCCGAGTAGATTACTTAATACCTAACTAATTTAAGAACAATTCTTTGCTGCTCAAGGTTTTGAAGGAATCCTTCTCAACACATTCTGTACTCAATTCATAGACTTCGTGCTTAAGATAGGGGCGTTTAGATTATAAATCACGAAACATATAAAATAAAAAGATGATTTCCGGAAAAAATTAAACGAGTGGTTTTGGCTGAAGAACATTTGCAGCTTTCTGTGTGATTTTTCTTCGTGCTTGGGTTGCAGGATGCAATTGGGGGCCACACAACTCCTGTTAGTCACTAGTCCTACCTATTTCAATAATTCTTTGTATCCAGATCCATAAACCTAGCAAATAATTGTGATGGTTTTTGGTTAGATTCTTACCCTCCACATCATCTTACATCATACTTTATGTCCTATTAGTAACGATGTCGAGACATAAATCCTTACGTATAATCAAAATTATATTTTACATATACAAGTTTACAGGTTAGAAAATGAATGTCGTAAATTCACGAGAATATATTATGATGATACATAAGAATCTCACCACTTTCTCATATTTGAATTGAAGATTATTATGGTGCAGTCTGGTCCATGGTGTAAGGTAGGAAAACAATCTTTAGAAGGTTACCTGCCAAAGATTATACGATGGTACATAAGAATCTCACCACTTTCTCATATTCAATGCCATGAGTTGGAAACTTGCACGGTTGCATCAAAATAAAGGCTGGTTTGATATTGCTGTGCTTTGAAAAAAAAAAAACTGTTTCTGCTGTGTTGTGAGAATAAGTTCATTTTTGTTGCTTTACATTTTCAATTTTTTTTTTACCAAAAACTGTAAAAATAAGTTATTTTTAATTGTAAGGAACCATTTTTTTTTCCTGTACACAGAGTCCCACGTGCATGCAGGCAAAATTTTCTTCTTTTTGAGAATTGCACCAAGACAGATATTTGAACCTTTTCTTTTGAAACTAAATGAATACATACACAGCCTAGAAACCTAAGATCTTATCAAACCTAAGATCAATCATTTTGATGGTAGGGTTTCAATCTCAAATAATAGAGCATTCATTTATTCACATTCACAATAAAAGTTTGATGTTCATCTTCAGTTTTTCAATTAAATAAAAATAATAATATCATATGTCATATTCACATTCACAATAAGAGTTTGATTCTTTATCTCAATTTTTTTCTATATCGAAAATAAACTAAATATAGACCATAGGTCCTGAGATTAATTTTTTCTTCCTTTTCTTTCATTGATAACCTAATTAAGTACAACATTTTCCCATATATAAGTACAAAGTCTATGACTTTCGCTATGAGTAAGAAAAACTTTGGGAAAACCGAATGCATGAAGAACAAAAAAGAAAGAAAAAGGCTGCTTCGCTTCACAATGCAGTAAGAATTTGTACTTTCCTCTTCTTTTTCTCTATGACTTCTCATTCCAGCGGTTGATCTATGAAGCATTCATCATTGGTAGAAATTCTGAAGAGGTTAAGACGGTTTTCGCCGAGGCGTAGAGAGTGCGTGGTTTTCTTGTACTCAGCCCAAGTGAAGGGTTTGTAGAGCCGAGGCTTCTCCGGTGTGACCATTTCTGGAAGAGCACTCAAACATGCGTTCAGGGAGGAAGCAGCAAAATACGCCATTGACATTCTAGACTTTGATGGATTGGTTAAGGCTCTATGTCTAACGCTCACAAATCTTCCATTTGTCATGGCCTTCAAAATTAAGGGTAACATTAGTGAAAAAAACAATTCAACTAAACAAAAGCAACAGTATTTTACTATTATTGAAGATGTTGTCTATGAGCATGGGACTACATTATGAATTTATGCAAGTTCGTAAGTCTCACTTCTATTATCGATATGATTCATGACTTGATATTAAATTGATTGCCAAACTTTTTTAATGACATTTAAGAAAGTTGTACTTGGAAAAGCATAAAGTCACTTCAACCAGACAAGCTAGTACACTCAATTCTATATCTTCATATTTGAAAACAAAAAAAAAACAAAAAAAAAACAAAAAAAAAAACTTTCAATTATGTATGAGAAGTTGTTTTCATTTCCAACCAAAAAGGAATGTCCCTTATCATGAGACGTGACTACCTAACGAGCACCTTTCTTAGGTTGAATTGGGTTCTTTAAGAAGTATGCAAACCCTGGTTTAAATTTTTTAACAAGTATGAATACTCTTTCCTATTTTTTAATACTCAGTGGGACAATTTTTATTGTTATGACTTGGGGTAAGTTAAGGTTTATCATGCTTCTTCCCCTCTTTTGTTCTAACTTCTACGAATAAATACATTAGTTGTTTCAGCGACAAGTGTTAAACGTATGCATGTGATGTCAATCATTGATAAGTTGTAGGATTCACCTTCAACATTGACTGACAGCTACCCATGCACAACTATCAATCATTGATAAATTGTGAGATTATCATCAGTCAGCACGCTTTAACCCACAACTCATATTCAAAGGAAGGACTATGACAACCTGAACAAAGGAAACCATCCCAAAGGGAACATAAAGGGGATTAGGTCTAGGTGTATAATTACTTATGATATTCATATTCCTTGGACACAATTAAATTAACTTGATAGGAAAAATGACCTAGTTTTTGTGAGGTTGTCTTAAACACACCATAAATGGCATGCTTCCATTTAACCAAAGCACTTTTCAGTTCCAATCTGCTTTCAAATATGGGCAGTCATCAATTACCCAATGGGGCGAATCCCCCAGACTAAGAACACACACTGGTTGGTTATAGACTGAAATTCTGGGCCCCCACTTACCATAAAATGCAAAGGCTACATGCAGTCAAAAAATTGCAGCGATTACTCAAAATCAGTTCTCAGTCAGTCTCAATCAATTCAAAGTCTTCTTTTTAAGATTGTTATGATTACCATGACATGTGAATATCTAGAAAGAGAAACAAGAGAGAGAGGGTGAGAGAAAATCGACCAACCTGCAACACGTCACCCACATTAACCCAATAGGCCGTGGGGTCAGAGGGGACGGAGACCCACACCCCATCTTGTGGAGAGATTTGGAGGCCGCCCACGTCGTTGGACCTCAGGAGGGTGAGGAGCTGAGGGTCGGAATGCTCCCCAAACCCTACCTTGCTGATGTTACTGATGGAGGATGGTGACGTATCATTATCCTTGCAGATGTCCTTCTTGTTGTGCAGATGCGGGTAGTGATTGAGCCTGAAGACCGAGTCACTGTCGACGTCCCTGATCAGCCTACTGAAGACTGATGTGTCAGGGACCCACAATCCCTCACCAATCAGATCCAAGAGCTCACATGCCAAATCCCTAACTGCTGCAATGTATCCACTCACTGCCGAGCTGTTCAGACAATACCACTCAATTCATCAGGATATTCAGAACCCACAGTCTAGCTTGCAGTTCTTTCACTTTCTTTCACTTTCTGCATGAAACCGATGGATCCTAAAACGAATTCATGGCTACCATAACGTTTTAGATCACTTATAGAAGATGCTGTACAAGAGTTTCTCTACATGGCTTGGTACTAAGTATTAAGAACTCGAGAGATTAGTAGTGTGAACTTGTTTCATGAAAATTTATCTCTTATTTATTTTAATAAGCAGTTTGTCTTCTTGCTCTGACTCCATTTTTTCAGTACCATTGTCTTGCTAGTTTTTATGTACAACAAAGTCTAAAAAGTGGTCACTTTCTAACTCCATGCTGAGATGTACAACCGACCGAGGATAACTAAAAATCTCTTAAAGATTAGATATAAACTATACACAATAATCTAAACTTCTGATTAACAAAATTCTTTTTATTAATAAAAATATGACAACATAAAATCATATTTGTTTTTATTATTTTATGATATGATTTGACGCTCTTGATGTGACACTGCCTCTGACTCGTCATTCTGATTCCCCAATTTTCATCACAATAATGGTACAACAATTTTGTACTCGATCTTTCTCCTTTCTGATTTCCTTCAAATAATGGAATACATGCTAGCTCTGTAATTTGTGTACAATCTGTACTATTGACAGAGAGGAGGAAGAGGAGTGTCTGATTCAGTGAGTGTGTCACTGACAGCTAGGAGTCGAGAAGAGGTAGTCATCTCCCTTTGTTTCCTTGTAACTTTTCAGTGCTTGTCTAGATTTTAACAAGTCACGTGAATAACCAAATGGGTTTCCTCTATTTCTTACTTTTCAATTTGGAAAATTTTATCTGAATTCATCTAATTTTTTTTTACATCTAACTTAAATTCTAAATGTGAATTGTCTATTTTAATATATTGCATAATTATCATCAAGTACAAGATGAAATTAAGAATAAAAATAAAATTTATCAATAAACTCATACTCCATAATCAAGTTCTACAATCACACAATCTTTATCCTACGTTCATTCTGACTAAATTTCTAAGAACTGCCATAAAACCCTACGATCACCTAATAATCAAATCAGGTTGCTTTTCATATCCTCTCTAGCTTCATGTTAACTTGATTAACAACAGCAATAATTACAAGCAATATCACCACAAGAAACAAAAGAGTCAGAAAGCTTTCAACACATCGAAATGTTTTCCATGTCATTATGAGTGCATGTTTAAAGTGTGAGTCCTCTTCTCGTTATTTGTTCAGTTCTGCTTCCAATTCAACTATTTATGCATGTAAAAGCAGCATATATCACTCAAATGAAAATTATTGCCATGATCCTTCAATAAAACGTGATGAGAAGTTCTACTGAAATATATTTTCACTAAGGTGTCCACATAATTTTACATGATTCAAATTCCAAAGTACTAGTTCAACTGCTTGCCTAGCAGCTACTGAACTGTTTAATCTTGAATTACAAATTCCTCACTCAGTTGAATCACATTCAGGCTAGCTACTTGGACTACTCTATTAAGAGCTTGACGAAGATCATTTCCTAACAACCTTGCACTCCAAACTGATGTTGCAAAAGTTTAAAAAACAAATTGATGATGCTAATCAATTCATCTATAACAATTGGTTGCCATGACAAAAATCTTAATTCTTCATTCACTAATTTGGGATTTTATTTTCTAAATAGGTGTAAAGATGAATTTTTATATATTGAATTGAGTTTGTGAGTGTAGTTTAGATAGTAAATTTGGATTTAAAGAAAGATTGATTATTTAATTAAAAATAATATGGATGTAAAACATGAGTTTGATGTAGAAAAAAGTTGTATGGGTTCAAATAAAATTTCTTTTTGTTTCCTTGTAACTTTTCAGTGTTTGTTTAGATTTTAACAAGTCACGTGAATAACCAAATGGGTTTCCCCTATCTCTTACTTTTCAATTTTAATTTAATTTTGATTTTCCATATATAAAAAATGAAGAAATTTGTCATTAACATTTTCAAAGGGAATTGTTATTGGCACTCCAAATTTTTCATTTTACACTTCAAATTTTCTATATTTAGAAAGTAAAATACACTTATGAGGAGGGTAGAATGAGATTTTTGGAGTGCCAATAATACTTCTCTTTTCAAATAGTTATTCCAAATTCCAACTTATTTGCACTTCTATTTAGTGAAGAATTATTATTTTGAAATGTCAATAATAATTCTTAGAAATAATTTTTTACGGAGAAATAAAGGTTTGTGTTCGAAGAAATATTTGAAATGAATTCGAATCATAAGAGAAATTGGATAAATAAGAAATAAAGAGAAACTAAAATCATCAAGTTTGTTTGAATTTGAATCAACTTTGCAGCTGATCAACTTATCTTCCTTTAAATGAGTTTGTTTGTTCTGATAGAGAAAAAAAAAAAAAGATTAAACAGTAGACTTAAAAACCAAGTTTTGAAATCCTAAACCCTGAATTCTGAAAAAGAAACTTGAAGTACTTCTTATAAAAAGAAAAACACACTTTCAAATGAGCCCATCATTTTCTTTAAAAGTACATGGCTAACTAATGAACAGTTTGTACCTAGACCTACAAAAAATTGTTACCCCTTCCCCCGACCGTCCTTCATTAAATAAATTTTAGCTAAATTTTACGAGTCATGTACCACCTTTCTAAAGAAAAAGTAGCTATAAAGAATTGAAACCCAATAATAACTACCGGATAGCGATCAGATATATATATATATATGAAATTGTTATTAACATTTCAAAAATCTCATCCTATACTTCAAATTTTCTATACTATAAAAAAAAAAATACACTTGTGAGAGGAATGTAGAATAAGAGTACCTGAATTTTGTATGCTCATTTAAGATGGTTTTGGATCTTTGAGCAATAGAAATTGGGTTTGTGTTGAAAATAAGGTACTCAATCTCTCCCGTATCACCATTGAGGCCTATGTTCTTGCAGCCATAGCCAAAGGGATCGGAAGGCCCTGCCCTTTGCTTCTCGGACACTGGTTGGGCAAAGAAGCTGAGGCTTTGCTCCTCCACTTTGGATATAATGTCTTTTGGGACGCCATGGTTGATGACCTTGAAGAAACCATAGTCCTCACAAGCTTTGACAATGAGCTTCCTCACTTGTGACCTCTCGGCTGAGAGGTCTATGATGGGAAGATCAACGGCCTGGATCTTTTCGTTGCGAGTTGGGTTTGGAGATGCCACCACCATGGCTGGTAATCTAAGAGATGTGGTGCAGAAAACTAAGAAGAGATGGTGAATAACTAAGAATATCTGTAGGGTTTTTTGTGGGGGGGGGGGGGGGGGGGAGAGAGGAAAAGAAAGAAGAGGGAGTTTTTTGTGTAGAGGAAGTGATAGTAATCTAAGAGATGTGGTGCAGAAAACTAAGAAGAGATGGTGAATAACTAAGAATATCTGTAGGGTTTTTTGTGGGGGGGGGGAAGAGAGGAAAAGAAAGAAGAGGGAGTTTTTTGTGTAGACGAAGTGATATGTATTGGGGTATTTATGAGAGAAAGAGAGAGAGAGAGAGGATCTATGCAAGCGGTTGGGATTAAACAAAGGGGTTACTGGGGAATCAGGAATCGTAGACTTTTGGGTGAAGTACAACTAGCAAATTTCTGTCATACAAGAAGGTTGACTTAATTGTGCACACTTCCTTGACTAGGTTTCTTTCGTTTTCTTATTTAATTCATTAGTTTATGCATAATATTTGCATTCCATCGTTAATTGGAATGAATTCATTCTCACATTTGCAAATAATATTTTTCTATCGTAGAAATTTTATTTCGAATTTGAGATCAATAAGTCATCTAAATGAATAAAAAGAATCAACAGTATAAGTATCAAGTAACTATTAATAATGAACCATTGATTTATTTGATACATTAGAATGACTATATAGTCTCATATTTGAATGATTTTTCGTAACGACAATCTTTAAATAAAGATTAAGAAGTTGAACATTTCCGATTATAAAATATCTATGATGAAATTACGTTATTTGCAAGTGAATGATCTCATACCCCTAAAGGAAAAAATGCAAGTATTATCCTTACTTATTGGGTTTAGCAGTTATTCATCTTTAGTTCACAAGTCTTAAACATGACTCGCAATAAACACGAGAATGTATAGCATACACCGTAATAACAAAAGCAAGATCATATCTTTCTTTCTTTTTTTTTTCTTTTTTTTTTTGGTTTAATCAGAGAGTCTAAAAAATCTAATAATATAATTGTATGAATTTTGATATGAACGTATTGGTGTGAAATTTTGTGTGTATTGATAGTTTTGGTTTAATAATTCTAAAATGTGACAATTCTATGTCTCTACACATATTTTCCTGTCCTTTCTTCTTTTTGTGGATGATTTTATTTCTTACTTAAATTGCATGAATTCTGGGTGTGAAATCTATATTATATGGTCAAATATTTTATTAATATTCACATTTGGGGGATCGGTCGTGTCAGAGACGTGCTCATAACAAAAAGAAAAATGCAACTTGCAAGTAAGCCCTTTGACCCATCTCCCTTCCATGTGTGTTCGTGCTCTTTTCGATTTTGTATACATATTCCTTTTTGTATACTTTGATTTTGATCTTACAACCATCTACGACTTTTAGCAATGTCTTTAACTAGAAATACAAAATAAAGAAAACTAAAAAACAACACCTTTAAATATTGCTGACTATTTATCGATGCATTGACAGATAATATCAACGAAAAAACTTTCATACAAT
Organism: Malus domestica; assembly: GCF_042453785.1. Lineage (NCBI taxonomy): Eukaryota > Viridiplantae > Streptophyta > Magnoliopsida > Rosales > Rosaceae > Malus > Malus domestica. Next base: position 11,235,553 of record NC_091673.1, read on the forward strand.
GATATTATGTTCACATTCTCGTTATTTTACTAGTTGTATGACGTATTCCATATCATATAGTATGTGATAGAGATAATGAATATATGTCTCCCGTGTAGGTAACTTATTCTGGAGATCGTGGGTTTGATGAGTTGGGTTTGTACGAGCATGACTTTCCACGTATTGTGATCATCAAACTCAACATTTTGTTGGGCAACAAGTAACAACTCTTATCCCAAAGGTACCAACTTCAGTTACTATACAGATCCTACGTCCAATCGTATCTCACATGATAAAGACAATACTAGATGGATCATGGATGGTGTTGGTCCGTATTTGTGGTTCAGCCATCTTTAATTGCCCATGACAATATGGCATGATCTAGTTTTTTCTGGGTTTTTGATTTGGGTTCAAGGAATTTCGTGATTCATCATTCTTCAAGTGTTGGTCATTACTGTGAAAGCCATACTTACGTGGTCAGTGGTTGATTAGGAATTTAATTATGATTACAATCAACAAATTCGGATGAGTTTTCGACTAATCAAGTTATAATCTGTTTGTGGTTTTACATTTGGAAAATGTTATAGATAAGCTACATTATCGTATCACATCTCTAATATAAGTGAGACTTACTGGTAAAAAACTAAAGATGAACTCAACCTCTTTATCTGAAAAAACACAGTGCGGTACAAGAATACGGCACGCGATATAACCAATGCACATTCTTAAACATGAGTAAAAGTTTATGTTGAATGATATAAATTTTGACCAACAAAAAATGATTTAGTGATGGGTGACATCATTTGATGCATTGGGTTGTTAGACTTGGTTAAGTAGTTTGTTATTAGTTAAATAGTCTCTAATAACTTCTTTTTTTTATTAATAAATTCACCTCATAGCCACTTTCCATGATAGCAATGCTAAAATAAGATTAACTTTGCGGTTTAACAAACAAAAAAAAAAAGTTGTATCTAAGTCACTCTGCTATTGTATAAGTAGCTTGTGTTGCCAATTGATCCTTCATGTGAAGATATTACAGTATCGTACCATAATTTCTTTCTTTCAATCAAAGAGATGGTACACAAATTAATTGGTAGAATAACACGGTTTACCCTACATTTCTCATCACATATTAATCCAAAATTAATTAGATTATGTACCAATGCAGTCCAAACAATGATCGTATTAGATTAGTTTTGTATTTTAGAGAGCGAGTGTGAAGCTCGGTATCAAGTGGTCACAAATATGGCATTCTTATTTACCAAAAAAATAAGGTCTTATTACATAAGTGGTAGATAAAGTTCATTATTTTTATTAAGAATGAATCTTTTGATTTGTTAAAGTTGATAGTACGTAGCTTCTGTAGTTAGAGAGAAATTTTTTAGTACACAACTTGATATACCAAATATCATAATATACATATATATTTTTTTAAATATATAACCACTTGTATCCTTCTGGTTGAGATTTTTCAACAAGCCGTGTTCCTGGGTGAGTACGATCAGCAAGATGGGAGGTCGTTATCCATCTGTTGATATTAAATTGTTAACATGAAGCATTAAACGCTTCCTAATTTGTACATTACTTTATATAACTTCATGTGGCCACGCCAATATACACATTACAAGGTTATGATGTTTACTATTAACAAATAGAAGGTCACTATACACTAAAAAAAAAAAAAAGGTCGTCTTCACGCTACTGTTCATGGTCATATTGGTTGTTGAGTCGCTTTGAAAGTTTCATTCAATCAACTGATATCAGTGGTCTCAGAATAACTAAGTCATTTAGTCTTAGCATTCTCTCATTGTCGAGTCACATCACGAGCAATATGTAGTTGTACAAATTTATGGGTGGAGCTAAAACTTCAAGTTCGGGGGCCAAACATAAGATATAAAGCTTAATATATATTAGTTAAAATCTGTAGACATCTGTTTTTTACACATATTTTAACGCATATGTTGTAGGGTTAACTTCGTAAAATATTTCAATGATTTAAATCATCTTTATTTTTGTACATCCTCATATTTGAAACAAAAAAAAAAAAAAAAAAGAGAGGAGGATTTATCCAAAAGCACTAAGACATTCATTTTGTAGTGAAGAAAATGAACGAATATGGTCCTACAAAAAAACACCAAATTTAATCCAATTGTAATATAGTTTCGAATTTTGGTGATTTTTTGTTGACATGATCTTTAAGCTAAGTTATAAAAATAAATTGTTAAATCGTTGAAATACATTACAGAATAAAACCCACAAAAACGTATGTCAAAAGTGTGTCCTCAGATCCTATATATATATATTAGTTACAAGAGTATTAAGTGTAGAAGAGGAGTGGTTATCTCTCTTTATTATTCCACCGTAAAGGTTCCTTTTTTTGGGCCAATTAACATGAACTTCATTGATAGAAGAAGATATTACAAATGTTAAACGAAATAAATATAAAAATAAGCTGCAATTAGACCGAAAAGACAAATTTAAATAAAGCACGTGATAACCAAATTAGACCAATCCGTTGATAAAAATTGTTACCATCACAATCACCGTGCAACTCGCCATTCCAATGCTTAGGTCGGCGGATTCACCTTCAGCACCAACAAAAACCAAAGGCCCAAAGCAAAAACACAAATACAAAACAGCCCCAAAGCTAACAATCTTCACATTTGTGCTTATACATTATATACATATATAAATTAGGATAACAAGGGATAAAAAGAAATGGAGAGCCAGGGCTGTCGTGGTTTATGTTTAACTCTGCCATTGCGTACAATATCTATTTGATTTACGAGTCACTTCTTAAGATTATCAGTGATATTTTTTTAATAATTAGGTGATTCAACCTTTAGTCCTAGCAGTGTTAATCTGCATTAACTTATCAAATTGGAAACCCTACTCAATGTCTCAATCCGACTGTCCAATTCAAGTTATTATTTTCTTTTGTGTTTGATTTGACGCTCATTGAATGTGATTTCATAATTTTATAATTTTTTTATACATGCATATTGTCGATATGACGTCCATTATTATACTTAAATATTTTAAATTTTATTATATATAATAAAATAATATGTACACATAAAGATAGATACAACAAATATTAATTTTATGGCCTAAGCCTCAAAAGCCTTCTCCATATACGATTTGCGTTCTTCTTTTGTTTGCTAGACTCTTCGATTTGCAGCCGTTCTAAGCAATAAATTGATGTTTTGCACTGGCCATTAATAAGATATCGTCAGACAAAGATGCGACTATTCAATTATTTTGTAGAGATGTATTAACAGAACTATATACAAGGGAACATGGATCCTCTCCGGATCCATTGGTCTTAATCCATCAAATTTCTAATCTGGACCATTGAAATTTAATTCAACGGTTACAAATAGATGCTCACTTTATAATAATAGTTATAATAATTTTAACCATTAAATCAAATTTCAATGGTCAAGATTATGAGATTTGGTTGATTATGACCAATGGATCCTAAGAGGATCCATGTCCTATACAAGGAATCATATCCAACATTTGACTCGAATTATATATGTATATATTTTACATCAGTATTCGTGTGAGGAATATTTCTTAGTTTAATTATGAAACCATAAATTTATACATCAACATGTTAAGTCGCTGGTAATAGATTTAAAAACTAAAATTTTAAGTATTTTTAAGAACGAATATTATACGCGTAACTTACAACATAAGAAAAGTAAATTGATATAAATAAATTAGTTACTCAATTTATAACGTTGATTATACGTATCAATGTAAACCTTAACTATTATCTATTTAAATATTAGTAGTTAACAATCATTTTCAACAGTCCAACAGGAGCTAATGTCTTATTCTAATCCAAACCCACAAACTTTATTTGTATGGCTGACATAGATATAAATAATGCATTGATTTGATATTGAAGTGATGGTAATGTTGTAAAGGATTAGCTAAGATATGACAAGGTGATGGCAACATGAGCCTTTTTGACATGAACAATAGCATACAGGTATTCTACTGGCTGCCCATTTGTGAGCAATGGAAATTGATCATTTCTAGATTCCTTCCATCAAATTCATCAATCTATCAATTTAGATTTTTGAAATTTGATCAAACGGTTAAAAACATGGATCTCTTTGAAAAGTTATAATAACTTTAGTCATTTGATCAAATTTCAAGGACCCGAATTGGTGGATTTAGGCCATCTCCAACCGAAATGTCCAGAGGGCTGAAAATAGCCCGAAAACCATTTTCAACTGGGGGCTAGGCCAAATGGTTTGTGGGCCCCACGAGACAAAAAAGGACCAAAGAGCCAACCGACTGGCCCCACCCAGCCATCTAGCTAGCCCCGGGCCAGACCAAAAATTTGAATGCAACGGTTAGCTGACGTTAGCTAGCCGTTATATTTGAATTTTTTTGTGACAACCCGTCCCTGAAATTACGTTTTTATTTATTTTAATTGAGGGAATTAACGAAAATGCCTCTAGAGGTAAGGACTTTGACTTACGTTGACTATCATCTAGAGAAACGTATGACTTATTCTTTTAGCGTATTTGAGTAGTACTCGTTAGTACGAACGCATAGGCGAAAACCGTTTGCGAGTCCGGGTCATATCAGTATAGTTACGGACGTTTGAAATTAGTAATTTAAAGTTTAGATATAAATTAATTAAAAACTTCCCACCACGTGAGAAGCGTAACCAATCAGAAGTGAGGGAATGTGCTATGGGGGAGGAAGCTCTCATCTGATGGGAGGTGGACGAATCAGAGAAGGAAGAGGTGAGTGGACCAATGGGAGGAAGAGAAGGGAAGAAAAGAGTGAAGAGTGAGAGGCACGGGATCATGAACCCTTCCCTTTCAACCCATGCACAACCCAGTTTCGACCCGGTTCCAAATCCGGCGAATTTTCATCATTTTTCTGGTTGATCACCACCATCCATCACTTGAAAATCATTCATGTGGCCTCCCATCCACCATTTCAGCCCAAAAACAGAGAGTTTTAGGTCCAATTTTGTGAAGGCCGATGCACGGTTTTATGGGTGACTAGGCGGCGATCCACCTATTTCTGAAACACTTACCTTCAATCACCACTACCAAAACACTTCCCTAAAGGTCAGGAACAAAGCTCAAATAGTTTTAGGGGCGGTGGTGTTGTGGATTGATCGAATCAAGAACACCCAAATTCTAGGGTTTTGGTGAGTTCATGGCGATTTGAGGCTTTTCCCAGCCAAATTAGGCTTGGCCACATGTATAAAACTTGCTCTACTCACCGGGATCTTCATTTCTAGGAAGTTTGAGAATTTTTAGAAATAGTTGATTTTTCCGGCAAGTCGGGGCTGCCGACAACAGTGTACGGCGGCGAGTGGCGACTGTGCGTGGGCCGAGGCTTCCCCAGACCTCCCCAGGCTAAATTTGATTCTCCGATTCCGTATGTGAAGTTCGATTGACGAATTTCGGTCATTTGAACCTAGTTCCATTAAGGTCCGCCACTTGAGTATTATAGCAGTCGACGATCTGATCGTTGGATCGTCACCAAACTTTGATACGTTATAGTACGTAATATATGAGGATCATAGGAACTTATAGATTGGGAATCCGACGTACGGATCTTCCCGAATTGGATTTGTTAGTTCATAAAATAAAATGTTAATCGCCACTTGAATTTGCAATTGGCGGAGATCCAACCGTTGGATCGTAATGAAATTTTAGTATGATGCTTTAGAAATATAATGTGTATCTTTTGAAGTTATGGATAAAAAATTTGTGATGTAGATCTTTTGGATTGATTTACTTAGGGTTGTGGACCCTATCGTCGATCTTTGACCGACAGTTGACTTTTGGTCAATGAGTCTCAAATCATTCTAGAACGTTCTTGGGGATGTGTTTTATGTAAGTTATGTGCTATTGATAAGAATTCTGAGATGTGATTTGATAAATGTTTTAGGCGACGATCGTTCGTGACGCCTTGAAATTCGTGCTAGGGAGTTGTAGCGTGGACTCCAGGTGAGTGGGTCTTTTCGTTTTTATAGTATATATATATATATAATTGATAGTTCGACAAATGCTTTTAAATTGATTTATGCATTTATGCCATGTCATGTGTATATATATATATATATATATATATATATATATAATTTTTTTTAAATCCTATGAAATGGTTGAATTTTAGATTGCATCATGGCATATCTATATGCATATTACCTGCATATAACTATGGTAAAAGCTTTGAAGTGTTAAGGTGAACGCGGAACGGGCAGGTAAGTTCAGGTGAGTTTAGGGTGTTAGTTGAAATGATTGAGTTATGGCATGACTATATTTATATTTTAGGCAACTCCAACACTGTCAAACATGTTGCAGTGATGGGTAACTCTGACACTGTCATACAAGTTGCAATGATAGGCAACTCTGACACTATTGTACAGGTTGCTTATTAGTCGTACAGGTTGCATTAGGCAACTCCGACTCGTGTGTTAGCATAGATTGATCTATGAGCATACATGTTGCATTAGGCAACGATGCATTAGGCAACTCCGACTCGTGTGTTAGTATAGATTGATTTATGAGTCATATAGGTTTCACTAGGCAACTCTGAATCGTGTGTCAGCATAGATTGATGAATGCCTGATTTATTATACTTCTTTTGATATGTAATGATTTGGAATATTTCTGGATTTACGATTGATTTGCAATTGAATTCATACTTATTCATAGTATGACTTTATGGAAACTATATGGGTTTTTACAGCGAGGGGTTATAACGTTTTTAAAAGGTTTTTATTAAAACTTTATTTTCTGGCCCACTCACCCTTATTTTTGGCCCCTCCATGTTTAATAGCTGAGCTTTTTCATCCACGAGGCTTCATGGCAAATCTTGGTATTGGAGATTTCCTTTGATGGTATGATTCTCAATCCACTCTATTGTACTTTACTTATACTCTGACGTCACGTGTGAAATGGGTTCATTCCCGCTCACTAGCGTACTCTTTTATTTAGGCACTTTTAGATTTAAATTTATTCACAATTTCCACATCACTACACTTTATGGCTTCGTCACCTACCAGGTGTCGGTCATCACAACTTGATTCAGAGTCCTAGTGGACAATCTGGGTCGGGATATGTCATTTTTTTTAAATTTAAAATTCCATTTTTTTTCTTATAACTTCTTAAGCCATTAAACATCATTAAATAACATTAAGTAACATGAAACAACATTAAACAATATTACACAACATAAATAACATCATGCTGACGTCAATTGCCGTTGGATTTTATTTTATTTTTTTGGCCAAATTTTTTTTAAAAAATATTAAAAAATTCTCATTTTTTCCTATAAATTTAAGTTGTTGTAGTTTTTAAATTTAAATAATAAATTATATTTGGCCCTTGGTTGGAGATAGTTTTTTGTCGCAAGGCTATGTTTGGCCCTATGGCCCTCTGACCCTTGGTTGGAGATTGTAAGCGATATAGCCATACACTGTTCATTAAAATATTAATTCTTGGAGGGCCAGAAGGCTAAAACGAGCCCACTAAGGCCATCTCCAACCGAGGGCTGGCCAGATGGCTTGTTTTAGCCCTCGGCCCTCCAAGATATTAATATTTTAATGAATAGTATATGGTCATATTTGCCTTCATCTCCAACCGAGGGCCAAATGGCCATAGAGCTTGTTTTAGTCCTGTCACAAAAAACCGTCTCCAACCGAGGGCCATAGGGCTAAACATAATTTATTATTTAAATTTAAAAACTACAACAACTTAAATTCAAAAACAACAACTTAAATTAAAAAACTACAACTTAAATTTAAAAAACGACAAATTAAATTTAAAAACTACAAATTAATAAATTAATGGTGTAGGAATGGTGAATGAATAGTTTAGGTATTTATAGGAAAAAATTAGAATTTTTAAGAATTAAAAAAAAAGGGCCCAAAAAAACCAAAAAAAAAAAAGAATTTTTTTTTAATCCAACGGCTAGCTGACTAGTCGTTGGATTCAAATTTTAGTTTTAGCATTTCTGTCGGTTATAATCGATAGGATTGAGAGTTTTTCTGGCCAGCTAACCCTCCAAACCTCCAGCCCTTTTCAGTTTCTGTGGGGCCCTCTCAGATTCGATGAGCCCTCTGGACTATCCCTCGGTTGGAAACGGTTTTTGGGCTATTTTCGGACCTTTGAACCCTTCATCTCTAATCGAGGGCTGGCTAGATGGCTCGTTTTAGCCATTTGGTCCTCCAAGATATTAATATTTTAATGAACAGTACATGGCCATATTTGCCTCAATTTCCAACCGAGGGCCAAAGGGCCATATGGCTCGTTTTAGCTCTGTCACAAAAAATCATCTCCAACGAAGGGCCAAACATAATTTATTTTTTAAAAACTACCACTTAAATTCAAATCCAATGGCTAAGTGACATCAGCATGACGTCAGCTAGCCGTTGGTAGCTGACGTCAGCTAGCCGTTGGTTTTGAATTTTTTTTTGCTATAAATAGGGTGGATATTGGGCTATAATTCACACAACTTTGAATTTAATCTATTTCAATTTAAGTTTTCAATGAATTCCAACTTTGGATCTTCTTCGGATTCCAACTGGGGGTCCTTATCCAATTCCAAATTGGAAGAAACTGGGTGCAAATGAGATGAGAAGATGATGAGTCTGATGAAGAAGTTCAAGTATGGTGCAACAAACAAAATAGAGCAGCAGCCATGGCTGCGGTCATGGTGTGTCAGCCAACTGAGGAAAAACCTCAATGGGGTGGCTTTGTTGTTGATCGCTTTTACAAACCATGAAACAGAGCGACGACGTATGCCAATCTGATGAACAACTACTTTAACCCTAACTCGGTGTACACATAAAAGGATTTCAGACATCGCTTCCAGATAAGGTGTTATGTCTTCGAGCGTTTACTTCGTGATGTTCAGCAGGTCAATCCATACTTTCGACAGAAGTGGGACAGAGTAGGCCGCCCTGGTTTCTCACCTCATCAAAAGGTTATTGTTACACTCTGAATGATGGCCTATGACTCCCCAGCTGATTCGATGAATGAAACCCATGGTATGTTTGAGTTTACATGCCTTGATACTCTTGAACAATTCTGTGACACAATTGTTCAGGTTTACAAAGACGAGTACCTCCACGAGCCAAATCAAGAAGATCTGAATTGGCTCATTCGCAAAGCTGAAGATCGTGGGTTTCGGGCATGATAGGGTCATTAGACTACATGCATTGAGATTGGAAGAATTATCCCCCCGGATGGCAATGAGGCTTTAGCGGAAGGTCGAGAAAGCCAACTGTTGTGTTAAAAGAGGTTGCCTCACATGACACATGAATTTGGCATGCTTTCTTTGGAGTATCTGGATCCCAAAATGACATTACAGTTCTTGAGATTCACCCCTTTTTAATTGCCTGACGAAAGGTAAAGCACCTCAACTTAACTATTACATCAACAACCGTCAATACAATTATGGAGTATTACTTGGCAGATAGCATCTACCCAAAGTGGGCGACACTTGTCCAAGCAATTCCAAACCCTAGGAATGACGCGGAAAAATTGTTTACCTTACACCAAGAGGCATACCGAAAAGATGTTCAGAGAGCTTTCGGTATTCTACAAGCACGGTGGAAGATCATCAGCGAATCGACAAGAGGGTGGAGTCGAGCAAATTTGGACTCCATCATGATGTCTTGCATCATATTACACAATATGATAGTGGAGGATGCGCGAGATGGGTATATTGATGGAGAGTTTGATGACGACCAATAAGATCCAAATAGATCAAGAAGGGCTCGTGCAAAAATATATGATGGGTCTAATTTGCCTTTCAATTCAAGAACTGGTAGTATCTCTATAAATGAGTACATGAGGCGTTATAGAATGATACGTTCTCGTGCCACAAACAAGTACCTACAACAGGATCTTGTTGCACATCTTTGGGCCAAAAGAAGCATGGAGTAAGCGTTTAAGTTTTATGTTGTTAAATGTTTTTAAAAATGTTGCTTAAGTTTCATGTTGTTAAATGTTTTTTTTATGTTGTATAATTTTTATGTTGGTTAATGTTATTTAATGTTGTTTCATATTGTTTAATGTTGTTTCATGTTACTTAATTTATTGGGTAAAATACAAAAAACTACCTATATTATTGGTGTTACGACACTTTCATATCTCATCTTTTAAAATTGACAATGTCATACCTCATCTTTAGAATTTGATCCAATGTTATACCTTCCGTTACTTGGTAGTTTATTTTTCATTTAAATGTTAACGTGACTTGATTTGGGGCCCATTTTTTATTAAAAATTTAATAAAATATTATTAAAAACTAAAAAAAAAATTATTTAAAAAATTTTAAATATTAAAAGAAAAGTATAAAAAAATGAAAACCCCTTAGTAACCCACCCACCCCCCCTGCGGAAGAAGAAGAAGAGGAAGAAGGAGGAGGAGGAAGAGGAAGAAGAAGAAGAGGAATAAAAAGGTCACGAAGGTTTCCCGATTCCACCTCAACGGGATCTGGGGGTTTTTTTTTTCTTCCCCTTCTTCCTCCTTCTTCTTTTGCAGATTCGGGGTTTTTTTCTTCTTCTTCTTCTTCCTCCTTCTTTTGCAGATTTGGGTTTTTTTTTCTTCTCTCCTCCTCCTCCTGCTTCTTCTTCTTCTTTTTTCGTTGCAGATTCAGTTTCGTTTTTTTTCTTTTTCTTTTTTTCTTCTTTTCCTTGCTCCTTTTTTTTTCTGGGTTGCAAGAAGGGGGGCTGGAAGGGAGAAGAAGATCTTCTTCTTCTTCTTTCTTCGTTGTAGATTCGGTTTCGGTTTTTTTCTTCTTCTTCTTCTTCCTTTTTTTTTTCTGGGTTACAGGAATGGGGCTGGAAGGGAGAAGAAGATTTTTTTCTTTCTTCATTGTAGATTCGGTTTCGGTTTTTTTTTTTCCTTCTTCTTCTTCCTCATTTTTTTTCTAGGTTGCAGGAAAGGGGCTGGAAGGGAGAATAAGATATTCTTCTTCTTCATTATTCGTTGCAAATTCAGTTTCGGTTTTTTTTTTTCTTCTTCTTCTTCCTCCTTTTTTCTGGGTTGTAGGAAGGGGGCTGGAAGGGAGAAGAAGATGAAGATGGGGGATCTTCTTCTTCTTCTTTCTTCGTTGCAGATTCGGTTTTGGTTTTTTTTTTTTTTTCTTCTTCTTCTTCTTCCTCCTTTTTTTTTCCTGGGTTGTGGGAAGTGGGCTGAAAGGGAGAAGAAGATGAAGATGGGGGATCTTCTTCTTCTTCTTTCTTCGTTGCAGATTTGGTTTCGGGTTTTATTTTTTTTCTTTTTTTTTCTTCTTCTTCTTCTTCCTCCTTTTTTTTTCTTGGTTGTGGGAAGTGGGCTGAAAGGGAGAAGAAGATGAAGATGGGGAAGAAGAGAGAGAAGAGGGGGGGGGGGAGGGAACGAACAAAAGTTTTTTTTTTATAACTTTTTTTATTATTTTAATATTTAGAAATTATTAAAGGATTTTTTTTAGTTTTTAATAATATTTATTAATTTTTAATAGAAAAGTGGGATCCGGATCAATCCACGTTAGCATTTAACTAAAAAATAAACGGCCAAATAACGGAAGGTATAACATTGGACCAAATTCTAAAGATGAGGTATAACATCGTCAATTTTAAAAGATGAAGTATGAAAGTGTCGTGACACCAATAGTTGAGATAGTTTTTTGCACTTTACCCTAATTTAATTTAATGTTGTATAATGACTTAGGAAGTTATAGGAAAAAAATATGAAACAAATTTTGTAAAATAGAAGTTATAGAAAAAAATAGAATTTAAAAAATATATATGAAACAAATTTTGTGAAATAGAATTATAGGAAAAAATGGAATTAAAAAAATATGAAACAAATTTTGTAAAATAGAAGTTATAGGAAAAAAATAGAATTTAAAAAAAAATATGAAACAAATTTTGTGAAATAGAAGTCATAGGAAAAAATGGAATTTAAAAAAATAGGAAACAAATTTTGTAAAATAGAAGTTATAGGAAAAAAAATGGAATTTAAAAAAAATAGGAAACAAATTTTGTAAAATAGAAGTTATAGGAAAAAAAATAGAATTTAAAAAAAATATGAAACAAAATTTGTAAAATAGAAGTTATAGGAAGGTATAGAAAAAATAGAAGTTATAGGAAATTTTTTGTAAATAAAAATAAATAAATAAAACTGTAAAAAAAAATTTGAAAAATAACTGCTAGCTGACGTCAGCCGTTGGATTGAAAATTTTCTTTAAACAATCATGTCGGCTATAACCGACAATAATATATTTATATTAAATATATTAAATATACTCCTGTCGGTTATATCCAACATGATTGCTCTGATTTTTGGCCAGCCCTTTGGCCCTTTCAAATTCCGTAGGGCCCACGAGCACTCTGGCCTAGCCCTCGGTTAGAGACGGTTTTCGGGCTATTTTCGACCCTCTAGACCTTTCGGTTAGAGATGGCCTAACCCTCATTCGATTGGAGATGACCTTAGTAGAAGAGATCCGGAGAGGAACCCTTTCCTTGACCAACTCAAAAATTGTGACATACAATTCTGTAAGTCAAATAACTAAAGATTCAATGCTTATATGCACATCGTTAGTCTTTATCAGTTTGACAGTGAGTAAAAGGCATGGCACATTTTGTATATAATTATATACCGAGGTAATTAAAAAATTGATATATATATATATATATACACACACACACACTTTGCATAATGTCTCTAATGGGCATCTTTCAATTCTTGCCAACATATATTGAAAACTTATACCAACATATGTCGACAATTACTATTACTTATATAGGCTGGTCAAGAGTGAATGCAGGATACAATAGAGTAATGTTGAAAACTATCAAGACTTGTCAACTAAAGTATTTCATCGAGCACATGGTGCTCACAATAGAGTCACACACAAGAAGAGATAAAAGGGAAACAAATATGATAGAAGATAATAAAAAAGTGGAAGAAGGAGGTTATAATTTAGTTTGCCTTAGTTGTTTATAGGGGTCAAATATAATACACAAACAAATATACATAGGGTTTTTAAAGTTGTTGGTTCAAGAACAACCAATGACCCCATGCTAACTCCGCCACCGCTCTAAACTTCATCATCTATATATGGACCTTAAAAGATGAGTTTATTCCTATATGGCAAATGATGGAATTAAATTTGTGCACATCCGCAGATGCCAAATTCGTTAGAATTGCCTATGATCTCTAGCAAGGAGAGAATGAAGTTGACACGCGACATATTGTGCTAGAAAAAAAATTAGTGATCGGTGTCTAAGTTGCCAATATTGTTTAAAAAAAAAGGGAGCCAATGCTCCCAAATACTAATCCCATTGATCTTTATAAATTTGGAAGCACACACATCATCAAGAACGGCACATTGAACATACACACGAGAAAGGAATAAACCGCAAGAAACTCTTGCCGCTCAAAGAGCATTATTCAATAACAATATACCAAACGTCTTCCTGAACCCTAAATTACATTGTGCTTAAATAGAGAAAATAATCTTAGAATCTGTACAAGAAATTGAAATACAAAAGGAAAATACTTAATTTTCTTGTCTAATAAGTTATTATAGAAAATAAAATAAATAACCTAATTAATTACAAATTCAGAAATAATCCCTTGCTTCCCTGCATCAACAATAAATTGGATGAAATGAATCGATGACCATAACCACAAAAGTTTGAAAGCTTTCAAACACAAAGCATACGATGAACCTGAATTTTGGAAACTAATATCTCTATATCCATTAAGCACTTTTAGCTAGTCCTTTTACAAAAATAAATCCTGACCTACAAAAATTTAACACCTACAAAGAACTAATAGTTTAAAATTTAAACGGTTGAAAATGAAATAGTTATCAATTCGTTTAACTAACATATGGGAGAGTCGCCACTTAGTACTACGGTCTAATGATATATCTTTTCATTTGTAAGTGAGAGGTCTTAGGTTCGATTCTCGCCAAAAGTAAATTTACCCCACATTATTGCTACCTCATTGTGAGGTTTAGCCCACCCCCACCCTTTAATATAAATAATACCGTTTGTTTAAAAAAAAAAAAAAACATACTAAGAGAGTCTATAATAAATGAGACATCCTCATCATAGGACTATCTCCTACTGTGAATCACGTGTATTTTACGTCACCTAAAATAAGTTGTTCAAATATGACTTTGTGTTGCCATATAAAGGAGTATTTTGAAAGTATAGGATCTTAAGGCTTGCGTCATAATATAGAATAAGGTCTCATGAGCCTCTCCCGTGTAGGTGTGAACGTCACCATACATGCAGTATATTTTCCCACAAATACATATCTTTGTTTCCAAAATTTTGCTCTTTTCTTTTCTCTACTTTTGTTATTTAAAACAAAAGAGTGCTTCAGGAAACTGACCAGCTCATCTGTAAATAGAGGCAATTTTCGCACATTTTTTTAAATTTTTTTTGTCAAGAAAAATTTTGAGGAGTTGGAGGGGAGTATCTTTGTTGATAGTGAATCCAACATTGATAGGAGCATGGACCTTGTATGGATTTATAAGAGGTTGGGTCACTCCCCATATTGCCAATTGGTTTTATAGTGGAACCTCAACTTTCTTCATGGTATCAGAGTATGTTGTCCCATGTGTACCAAATGGCGACACGCGCTCTACGTCATCGCGTTGTGTTGTCTACGTGTTAGGCTTGAAAATTCCCCACACGTGAGGGGGTTTGTTAAGAATGAATCTTACATTGATGGGAGGAGAAATGTTGGGCTACTCCTCATATTGCCAATTGGTTTTATGGTGGAACCTCAACTTTCTTCAATCTTGTCCTAAGGTCAGGACTTACCACAAGTCTATTTGAGGACTTATAGAGGGGTGTTAGCCCTTTCTTGGTTTTCTTAGGTCGCCCACCAAGAAGGATTTCCAGCAGCGAGACTTGAATCTAGACTTTGGTCTAGAGAAGAGAACAATCCTTACCAACTCAACCAACCCTCGTTGGCATTTTCACACGTCTTTTAGCTTATCACACATCTAACTCTATTTCTGGTTATCAGATTGAATAAATTAGATAAAAATTACAAACAAAATTAAATAAAAGTGTATGGGAAGCTAAAAGGAGTATTTATATTATTTCCCTTCCGTAAATTGGATACTAGCATATCTAATCTAGATGATAAGGATATGAACAATAGGCCTGAAGAATAGTAGCCCATCATAAGAAACTTGCATTGAGGTACACAAGGTCTTTTTCTTTCTTTATATTGTAAGGAATCAAACCCGGAATATCTCTTGGTCCCAACCTAATATCCCACTCTCCCTCACTACTCGGAGAAGTTCTTGGGTAGGGAAACCGAATTGGGGTCAGTGTGAGAGGAAATGTGGGACTAAAATGGGGTAAGGTTAGCATGACAAATTAAGTGGGGCTGGGGTAGGGATTATGTGGTCTTCTTTTTTTGTGTCTAAGGTCCACATGGACACATGATTCAGTTGTCGGACCTCATAATTTCTCTAGTACTTGGGCTAACCGCAAAGACTCTTATTTATAAATATTGTCTAATGTAGTAAGTGATCTCCACTTTTCATTTGAAACATTATACATGACCAAATTATGAAAAGTTGGTGAGATTACAACGTTGAACCAAAACTAAGGATAATCACAAAGGATACTCTTTCATTGCACCAGGCTTGTTACCTTGTCCTTACAGGTATATGATTTCTCCTTGTTAGGTTTCCATTTGAGGGAGGAGAAAGGTTGGAGAATAAATTTTGACAAGAGACTTAGGGGGTCCTGGAGATCCCTTCCATCTCCTAGTGTCCAAATCGCCAATCTCTTTCAGTGTAGGGCTACTATATGGGTTCATCAAGGCCTCTTGGTATCATAATACGAAGAAGGACAAAAATATGATCCATTAACCAAAGGAATATGATGAAGGACGATATATTGAAGTGCTAATAATAATTCTGATTAAAAATAAATAATAAATAAAGTTCATTGAATGGAGAGTCAAGGAGTTAGCCAGTGAAACAGCAGTAACATCGAAGATACCATGTGGCCGCATAAAATAGACATGGTGCGCCACGCCAACTACTAGTTTTGATGAGGACCTCAAAAAGTTAAAACACAAAGTTCACTGAAGCAATTATTAAACGCAAATCGCACATGTTATATTCTTCAAATAGATCTTCTTTTCCAGAGCTTATATGAGGCAGATGATGTGTGTGCAATGGCCATCCAATGCATGGCCTGTTGGAAAACACCAGTAGGTAGAGCAGAAGTGGCAGCCTCCAGCATTTCAGGATGACCACTAGGCTAAGAACCCGCACAATAGGTAGGCATACAAAAGATATCAACAAGGAAAAATGATAGCATGTGATTACTGAGCTACGATGCATGGACATGCGAGAAAGCAACCGTATCCTGTATCTGACACGTTGAGGATACGGATACGCGGATGATACGCGTTCGATACGTATTGGAGTGAAAGGATACGTTTGGGACTGATGAGATACGCGTATCGTATTGTCCAGATACGTGTATCCTACTTTTCGGATACATTTGAAACTGAAATAGAAGGATAATCAGAAAAAAAATCACAAAAAATCCGCATAGAATCGTGATTGATCGAACTTAGTTAACTGAAATCACTCTAAAATCAAAGGATAATCAGAAAAAAAATAAAATTCGGATTTACCTCTCAGAAATCACTCTGCTTGGGAGACTTTCACGAATCCCCATTGACCGTCATCTGCAACTGTTCCGTGACCCGTCGTCTCCATCTGCAACTGCGCCGTCGTCTCCCTCTTCTTCGTCTACAACTGCTCCGTCGTCTCCTTCGTCTGTCTGCAACTCCTGGTGAGTCGTAACCGGTAAGCTTTAGTTGTTTTTTCACCAGTCTCTCAGCTTTACTGATTCTACCCATTCGAAGACAATAATATTAAAACCCAATGGAAGACAATCTGATTCCCCTAGGAAAAGAATATAATATTATAGTACCCACTACCCATCCATTCCACTACCCGCATAGTCCATTCAAATCTGACAACTTTGGCTTTTCTGTTTTTAACTTTTTATGTTATTATAATATTATTGTATTTTGCATATTATAGTATATTATTGTGTAGTGGTATGGATATTTAGATTATAATAACTTTGTCTTTACAGTGGATTAACTCTTACTTTTTATATGTTTGTTGATTTAGGAAAATGAATCACCCTAATAATCATGCAAATGATATTGCTAATCCGGATGATAATGCTAATCTGGATGAGATTGTTGAAAATGATCATACTCCGTTGTGGAAGTATGTCAAAAAGCTCGAAAAAGTGGGAAAAAAAGGAGGAGGGAATGCTGAATTCAAATGCAATTATTGTCAGAAAACTTACAAAGGATCATACTCTAGGGTCAGGTTTCATTTGTTAAAAATGGGTGGAAACGGGGTCGCACCTTGCAGCAAGGTTACTGATGAAAATCTTGCAGAAATGAAAAAGTTAATTCGGGGGTGTGAATATAAGCTGAAGAGTTCTGCTCCTAAGAATGTTTCTTTGCCCAACACTGGTTCTTTTTGTTATGATCAACCTGAAGTGAAGCTTGATCCAAAGAAGAGAAAAGGAATAAGTGGGCCTCTTAGTAAAGCTTTTAACAAGGAAGCTCGAGATCAATGTGATGCTGAAGTCGCAAGGATGTTTTATACAGGTGGCTTATCATTTAACCTTGCAAGAAATCCGCATTATCGAAACTCAGATGTTCGAGCTTCTACACTTCCAGGGTATGTTCCACCAGGTTACAATGCACTAAGAACCACTCTTCTGCAACAAGAGAAGAGTCACATTGAGCAATGCCTCCAGCCAATCAAGCGCACAAGGAGCACTAAAGGTGTAAGTTTGTGCAGTGATGGGTGGACAGATGCACAAAGGAGACCACTTATTAATATTATGGCAACTTGTGAAAGTGGGCCTATGTTCTTGAGGGCAATTAATTGTGAAGGTGAATATAAAGACAAGTATTGTATTGCCAACTTCCTTACAGAAGCTATTAAAGAAATTGGTCATGAAAATGTTGTTCAAGTGATCACTGACAATGCTCCTGTCTGTAGAGCTGCTGGGTTACTTATTGAGGCCCACTATCCCCATATCTTTTGGACACCCTGTGTTGTTCATACTCTTAATCTTGCTTTGAAGAGTATATGCTCTCCGAAACAAACAGATGTTTCGTATGATGACTGCAATTGGATTTCAACTATTGCAAGTGATGTTTGGTCCATAAAATTTTTTATTATGAACCATAGCATGAGATTGTCTATGTTTAATGAACATTGCAAACTAAAGTTGCTCTCCATTGCCGAAACAAGGTTTGTTTTCTCCACTTTTTTTCCTTTTTTTTTCTTATTCAATTATGAGCTATCCTAATTATTAAATTTTTCAGATTTGCTTCCACACTTGTGATGCTTAGAAGATTTAAGGAAGTAAAGGAAGGTTTACAACAAATGGTGATTAGCCCGAATTGGGCTTTGTACAAAGAAGATGATTTGGTTAAAGCAATGACGGTGAAGCAAAAAATATTGGATGAGTACTTTTGGGAGAAGATTGATTATATTCTTTTCTTTATAGCTCCAATATATGAGGTTATTAGAATGGCTGACACAGATAAACCTTGTCTTCATTTGGTGTATAAGTGGTGGGATGCTATGATTGAAAAGGTGAAAGCTGCTATCTACAGGAATGAGCGCAAGGCATTACATGAAAAAAGCAGCTTTTTTGATGCGGTGTATCGCATTTTATTAGAGCGATGGACTAAAAGTAGCACACCACTTCATTGTTTGGCGCATTCATTAAATCCAAGGTAATGATTTTGCTAATATCCTTATAAACTCTTCCAAAATTAATCTTTAGCTTTATGATTATATTTTTAAAGTGCTATTTCTTTTATTTTAGGTATTATAGTTCATAATGGCTCCAAGAAGACCCTAGTCGGGTTGCTCCACACCGAGATGTTGAGCTTACAACTGAAAGGAAAAAGTGTTTTGAGAGATACTTTTCCAATGAGGAAATTAGAAGAAGTATCAATGTGGAGTATGCCTCTTTCTCTATGTGCTTGAATGACTTTGGAGCTATTGATTCTATGAATGATAGGTTTCATTTGGAACCAGTAATGTGGTGGATTGTCCTTGGAGCTTCTACACCTAGTCTCCAATCCATAGCGTTGAAGCTACTTGGACAACCTTGTTCCTCCTCTTGTTGTGAAAGAAATTGGAGCACTTACAGTTTTATTCACTCTCTAAGAAGGAACAAGATTACACCACAAAGAGCCGAGGATTTGGTATTTGTGCATAATAATCTTCGTCTTTTATCAAGGAATAGCGCAACCTACAAAGAAGGTATTAGTCAATTGTGGGATGTTGGAGGAGATGGCTTTGAAAACTTGGGTGAAGAAAGTGTCGGGATGCTTGATATTGCTAACCTTTCACTTGATGAACCGTCATTGGAGACTACTTTGATTACTGGAGGAGACATCATGAACGTGGAAGTTGAATGAGACTTTTTTTTTTTTGTTAATTTCATTTGGACGTTCTTTTTACTTTTTCAAGTTTTAAGACTAATTGCTTGTTGGATGGACTATCTTTCTAACAGTTTAGAGTTTATTGAATAATAAATTTGAATGCTTATTTTATAATGTTTTAGATATATTTTTATTTATTTATTTATTTATTTATACATATTTTTAATTGCCGTATCCTTGACGTATCATATCCTCGTTTTTTGAAATTTGACGTATCCCCGTGTCGTATCGTGTCGTATCCCCGTATCCGTGTCCGTGTCCATGCATCATAGTTACTGAGAAACCAAATTTGAAATTGCAATCTCCCGCCAGAACCAACTGTCAAGGTCAGATGCGATGGTCAAGTTGGAGGCTCGACTGAAAGTTCTCAACAGTCCAATCCTTTGGCTGTTGAATGTGTTTGAATTTGATTAGTTTGTTTTAGTTTAAAATGATTGTATTATCTGTTAAATTATCTTGGTTCATTTTGAAGAGTTTGTTCTTCACTTAAACTCCACCTGTAATATAACAGAGCCGAGCCTCATTTTTTTCCTTAACAGTAGGCATTGATGGCGACTGTGAGCGTCACTAGTAGTCCGATGAGCTTCGTCGCCTTGACGAATAGAGGCACTACCGCCATTTTTTATTGAAACAGCCCAAGCTCGGACTGAGCATTATTTAACTTTTTTTTTTTGGGTAAATCGAAACTGCACCAGGGCAAAGCCAAAGAACAAAAGGAAAGCCCACAACTAGGACTAACAAAGTTACAAACCAAAAAAGAGAACCAAGATTGGAGTGAAACAAGGCCAAAGAACGACACAAACAACAGCTTTATGTCGCCCTAACTCCCTCCATCAAAGACTCGACTTAATGTCGGCAAGGTAAATCATCATTGTTCAAAATATGTACAATCGAAGATGGGGGTCTGTCGACCCAAGTATAGTTGCTCATCTCTGAATTCTTCACAGACGCAAGTCTATCAGCCACCAAATTAGCGGATCTAGGAATCCAAGACCATTTGCACTGTTGGAAGGATCCTCTCATCGTTAATGCTTAGCTGAGCACAGGAACCGTCTGCCATCTGCCCTGATAAATAGAATTACATAAACTGGAGACAACTTCCTTGGAATCTGATTGATGTAAGACAAATATAAACATATGTATGTCCTAATACCACCAATCACAAGTTAACCAATTGAATTATCAGAAACTAATAACAAGATATATATCTAGACCAAACATGCTTATGAGAAAATACTGAAACTTGCATAGCAACTGACCTGCAGAACCCGAGATTGAAGACGACGCCATTGCAACTCTTCGAATAGGTTTAATCTTCTCCTCTTTAACAAAACGCAAGTACTCACCGAACAATAGGTATTCGGAACAAGATGAGTTAATTCTTGTAAGATCAGTGACTAAACATATATATAGCAGTGTTCCAAGTATTCTCCTATTAGAATTCTTATGGAACTCAAACAGCTAAACCATATCACAATATGAATTAATTAGACTCCTGATACTGAGTCATATCCCACATAGAATTGGTATACCATACTCTCTCATAATTCTATAACAAATAGGATTTATCAAAAGGCTCATTAACATGACTTTTCCAAACAAAGATTTATACAATCCGGCTCTAAATGTTTGTCTCATACTCATACTCTTACATTCTCCCACTTGAGTATGAAATATGACTAACAGCCTTATAAATCATGGAAGTGATCACCAAGTCCAAGTTAACCGAAAGCTCATTATCACATACAACCTTACCTAAGCATTTTAAAGCATGGAACTGATGAGTTTCTTCTGTCCATTACAGAATTAGCCCAGCAATCACAACATACCTAATCTGCAATTTGTAAACATGTGAACTAAAATGTGCAGTAATGTGAAAACACATTACTCCCACTCATATAACCCAATCTTGACACAATAAAGCCATGATCACATTTGATAACTAAAATTTATCAATACCAACAGTATAATCAATAGTCCCGAAAGTATGCTTCAACAAAATCACAAAATGATTTTCTAGCAAACCAAACTATCTCATATATAAAATTTGTTTTCTAGTACAAGTTAATCCCATATGGAAAAACTGAAAACCCTTTATTGAAAATAGCCAACAATAAACTACCTGAGGAGATTAAACTCAATCAAAATAAAACTAACTCAGCTTGCAGAACCGCAACTTCAACATCTATGTAGAGCAATGAAATATCAAACAGCAACCTTTATGATTCACTCCCACTTGTCAAAAGACTCTAACACCCCCATTCGAATAACATGTCCCTTAAAAACATTATTAGGGAGTGCTTTAGACAAGGGATCTGCAATCATCAAGTTGGTTGACAAAAACTGAATTTCGATTTCCCCCTTCTTTACCATTTCTCTAACTTTAAGAAACTTCACATCCATCAATCTTGAAGCTGACGTTCTTTTGTTATTCTTTGAGAAAAACACTGCTGCAGAATTGTCACAAAACATTCTTAAAGGCCTCTTCACAGAATCAACAATCCTCATTTCAGCAACAAAATTTCTAAGCCAAACTGCTTGTTTCATTCCCTTAAAACATGTTACGAACTCAGCTTCCATTGTAGAAGTTGACACAATTGTCTGTTTGGCACTTTTCCATGAAATAGCACCCCCTTTCATCATGAAAATATAACCTCCAGTTGACTTCCTTTCATCCAAATCTCCAGCAAGATCTGAATCAGTATAGCCAATGATCTCTAGACAATCCTCTCTACCATACATCAGCATGAATTCTTTCGTTCTCTGCAAATACCTCAAAATTTTCTTTGCAGTTATCCAATGAGATTCACCTGGATTTGATTGAAATCTGCCTAGCAAACCAACTATGAATGCCAAGTCAGGCCTAGTACATATGTTTGCATACATAAGACTTCCAACCAATGAAGCATATGGCCTCATCTTCATCGATTCAATCTCATGCTCAGATTTAGGACATTGATCTCGAGAGAACTTATCACCTTTGTTTACTGGGACATCTGCCTTATTACAGCTTTCCATATTAAACCTACTAAGGACCCTTTCAATGTAACCCTTCTGAGACAAGCCAAGCAATTTTTTCTGTCTATCCCTCACTATTTCAATTCCAAGCACATAATGAGCTTCTCCCAAATCCTTCATCTCAAAATTGGTGCTCAGAATTTTCTTGGTTTCCACAAGTAACTGCAAATCTGAGCTTGCAAGCAAAATGTCATCAACATATAGAATTAGGAAGATAAAGTTCGATCCCTTAAACTTAAGATAGATGCAGTCATCCATCTTATTTTCAATAAAGCCATGGGATGTGATTACTTGATCAAACTTAAGAAACCATTGTCTTGAAGCCTGCTTAAGTCCATAGATTGACTTATTAAGCTTGCAGACCATCTTTTCTTTCCCCCTTTCAATAAATCTAAGAGGTTGAATCATGTGAATATCTTCTTGCAAGTCTCCATTCAAGAAAGCAGTTTTTACATCCATCTGGTGTAATTCCAGGTCAAAATGTGATGTCAAGGCCATAATTACCCGCATCGAGTATTTGGAAGAAACTGGTGAGAATGTGTCATTATAGTCTACACCCTCCCTTTGATTGAACCCCTTTGCTACTAAATGTGCCTTATATCTCTCAACTCTGCCAGCAGCATCTCGTTTTGTCTTGTATACCCATTTACACCCAATAGGCTTGATATTGGATGAGGAATTCACCAGTGTCCACACATTATTCTTGGTCATCGATTCTAACTCCTCTTCCATAGCTTTCTGCCATAGGATGACTTGAGAACTTTGAACAGCTTGTTGATAAGTCACAGGATCATCAATATCCCCAATATCAAACTTAGATTCTTGGAGATAGACAAAATCTGCAGAAATGGCCGGTTTTTTAAATTTGGTAGATTTCCGTAAGGGCTGTTGATCAACCAATTGATCTGTGCTTTGATCATTTGATGAGTCTACCAATGTTGGAGAAATATTTATAGGTTGATCCAAAAGTTGATATTCAGCAGCAACTTCAGCAGTGTCAGTTCCAAGCATTCCTTTATCTAAATCAGTGATTGATGTAGAACGTCTTGGTAACACAGAGGCATAATTATAATCCATGGAAGATAGCGGTGTCGGTGGGGCTGGGGCTCCATACCACTAAGCAGCACCTGAAGCACAACCCCCACGTCTATGTGAAGAATGAACGGAGAGAGACGCTGCTGGAGGTGGTGGAGCCGGAGCGCGTGGTGGCGAAGTCTGACAAGTTCGTTAAAAATTCATTTTTCAGGAAGGTGGCGCATGTTCAGGAGTTTGACGACTATAACCACGCCGTTCAGGATCCGATTCGGAAAGATGTTTTCACTTATAAACCCGACCCACCCCGTTCCTGAGCCTAGACTGTCAAGGACGTCGGAGCTGTGGGGGGTTGCTGTAAAGTGGGGTTCTGAATTTAAGTTCAGTTCTTCTGAGGAATGGTGCCAGACGTGTAAACCCATGTGTACTGGGACTGGTGTGCTTTTGCTGGTGTGATTCTTGGGTGTTTTGTGGGAACAAGGAGGCTTGCAGCTCCAAATTTGGTGAGAATGGAGCTTGATCTTTCACCCAAGTTAGTCAAGAAGGTGTACGGCGGCGATGACGAGTCCTACTTTGCCTGGTCCCTGTCGGAGCTTCCCATGCTCCGTGAAGGTAACATCGGCAAGTTGATCTTACTGGAGTAAGAAAAAAAAAAGATATGAGAATAATGGACAGGAAGCAGAAAGCAAGCATGGCTGCCCACCCACTCCATTGTCTAAAAAGAGGGTGCGCTGTCTACCATCCACATGCAAAAGCAAGGAATAAGGGGAAGCTTTGCTTTGCGAGAGCACATGGGAAAGCAAAAGCAAAGTAGGAAAGCAAAAGCAAAAGCAAAAGCCAAAAAAAAAAAGGAAATGGCATTATTCCTTTGTCTGTCATCTGCCAAAAGAAAGAAAAATAAAGAGAAAGGAAAAGGTAAAACGTTCAGTAGGCACAATACGCACATGGAAAAAGATCTGCAGCAACCTAGTACGCAGTAAGTGCAGTACGCACCAACGATTTGCAACTGTTGAAGCTTTTGTGTCGAAACCTTTGTTTTGAATGATGTAATTTATTTTTCTTATCTCTCGCAGATATCTGTATAACCCCATTAGAGGGTTAAAAAAAACGTCAAGCCCAAAATAATGGGCTAGAGTGTTATGTGGAGGGCGAAGGTCCATAGGCCCAAAAGAGTCAGGCCCTCTATTATCACCAACCAGGTGATCAAAAGTATGTCCAGTACTACAAAAAATTATTCGGCAACCTGCCGCTATTATCACCAACCAGGTGATTAAAAGTACACCCAGTATTCCAAAATTATTCGGCAGCCTGCTGCTATTATCACCAACCAGGTGATCAAAAGTACGTCCAGTACTCCAAAATTATACATGAGCATCACTCATGTCATTCATACATAAATATTCATGAGCATCACTCATGTCAACATCCATGAGCATCACTCATGTCAATCATACATAAACATTCATGAGCATCACTCATGACATTCATACATAAACATTCATGAACATCATTCATGTCAACATTCATAAGCATCACTCATGTTAACATCCCTGAGCATCACTCATGTCAATCAACATAAACATTCATGAGCATCACTCATGTCAATCAGCTTCATTTATAGAGCTCTAGCTTCAAAAGCTTCATTTACAGAGCTCTAGCTTCAAAGCTTCAAATTGCAAAGCTTCACCTACAAAGCTTCAGTGCATGGTCTACAAAGACCGCATCCGAACAACCGTCATTTCAACCCATACATGGATTGAATTTGAAGTCTCCAGCCAATAACCTCTATTGACCGAAGATTTAAGAGACTACATTATGTACCATATATTGGGCCTCAACTGGGCCTCATGAAAAAAACTTGGGGGACTTAGCCCATTATTTATGTACTAAGGAGCGAACCCTTATTCTATAAAAGGGACTCCCTCACTTTCATTAGAGAGCACCCATTATTCATGTACTGATGAGCGATCCCTTATTTTATAAAAGGGACTCCCTCACCTTCATTAGAGAGCATTGCCGCCAGCTGAGCAACTGTCTCACCGCGAGCATCACTCCTAACCCATCACTTATGTATTGAGGAACGAGCCCTTATTCTATAAAAGGGACTCCTTCACCATCATTAGAGAGCATCGCCGCCTACTGAGCAACTGCCTCGCCACGAGCATCAACTCTAGCCCATCACTTATGTATTGAGGAGCGAGCCCTTATTCTATAAAAGGGACTCCCTCATCTTCAACACCACAAGTCGAGCCAACCAAAGCAAACATAAACCACAAACCGAGCAGCTTCGCAACATGCGCTACTTCTAGTTGAGCATCACTTCAGATTGAGCACCACCTCATATCGAGCATCAGTTCAAGACAAACATCTAGTTACTTCGGCCCATACATGGACTGAATTTCAAGTCTCCAGCCAAAAGACTCTCTTAACTAAAGACTTGGGGGACAGATTATGTACCATATATTGGGCCTCATGAAAAATACTTGGTGGAATTAGCCCATTATTTATGTACTGATGAGCGAGCCCTTATTCTATAAAAGGGACTCCCCCACTTTCATTAGAGAGCACCCATTATTCATGTACTGAAAAGCGAGCCCTTATTTTATAAAAGGGACTCCCTCACCTTCATTAGAGAGCATCGCCGCCAGCTGAGCAACCGCCTCGTCACGAGCATCACTCCTAACCCATCACTTATGTATTGAGGAGCGAGCCCTTATTATATAAAAGGGACTCCCTCACCATCATTAGAGAGCATCGCCGCCTGCTGAGCAACCGCTTCGCCCCGAGCATCAACTCTAGCCCATCACTTATGTATTGAGGAGCGAGCCCTTATTCTATAAAAGGGACTCCTTCACCTTCAACGCCACAAGCGAGCCAACCAAAGCAAACATAAACCACAAACCGAGCAGCCTCGCAACATGTGCTACTTCTAGTTGAGCATCACTTCAGATTGAGCACCGCCTCATATTGAGCATCAGTTCAAGACAAACATCTAGTTACTTCAGCCCACACATAGACTGAATTTCAAGTCTCCAGCCAAAAGACTCTCTTGACTGAAGACTTAGGGGACTACTGTTTGTACCATACTTAGGGCCTTCGTATTTAGACCTCGTATAAATACTCGGGGGACTCAAATGTAATTATGTAATAAATGGAGGGGCACATATGTAATAAGTCAAGAGCTTTTAGTCTATAAAAGGGACTCCTCACCCTCATAAAGGGAATGCCTGAGATCCCCAAAGCCTCACTCTCATATTTAAAGCTCTATCTCATTCACAATCCTCTCACAAACAGAGAAATACAATATCAGTGTGGACGTAGCCCAAACATTGGGGTGAACCAAGATACATCTTGTGTTCTTTACTTTCTTGCAGATTCACGGTCGAATTTACGTTGTTCCAATACCCCTCCGGTTTTGTGCATCAACAAAAGAAAATAACCAATTTTGAAAAGTATCGATTTCAGTCCTATTCACCTTATAATTGAGTTGACTACCAAACCAAACAGGTTCCACACATGGGCATATCAATAACATATGTTCCACTAATTCATCTTCCTGCTTACATATAAGGCAAGTTGGAGAAATGGCCACATGTCTTTTAGAGAGATCTTACTTGGTTGCAAGAGCTTAATGGAGAATACACCACATAAACATTCTGATCTTTGGCAAGGCTTCCAGCTTCCAAATACACTTCCAGACTTGTTTATTTATTGATGCAAGTAAGGATGATCGTCTATGCCGAAGAGGAGCTTCCCCGCTATGTAGCCAATGATAACATGACTTAATAGTATACGTGCCACTCTTCTCAGAAGGCCAAATAAATATATCGGCACAAGAAGGATCTCCTATTTATACTTCTTTTATCTGATCCATCTCCTATTGAGAAACATAAGAACTAATAGGTTGAAAATCCCAATCATGAGAGAGTGACCGAATTATAGAGGCAACATAATGATTCCAGTTTATACTGGAGGACTCCAAAGGAGTGGGATGTCCATTTGGCAAACAAGGAGCCCAACAATCCACCCAAAGCCTAACATTTCTTCCATTCATCACCTGCCAATGAGCACCTCGCAGAAGAATCTCATGCCTTTCAAGAATACTGGCCCAAGCCCACGATGCTCTACCCCCTTTTTTAGCCTCCAAAAATGAGGAATGTGGGAAATATCTTGCTTTCATAAATCTGACCCATAAAGAATCAGGCTCCATCAACATTCTCCAACATTGTTTTGCCAACAAAGCAACATTAAACTCTTGTAAATTTCTAAATCCCAGCCTGCCTGCATGTTTCGGCAAGCCAATGACATCCCAGCTAACCCAATGAATCTTCTTCATTATTTTGTCCCCACAAAAAACTAGCATACAAGAAATCCAAATCCTTACAAATAATGGTAGGAAATTTGAAAATATTCATGGGATAAACTGGAACAGCTTGGGCAACAGCTTTAATTAGAACTTCCTTACCTGCATGCGACAATAATTTTTGTTTCCACCCATTAACCTTATTCAATACCCTCTCTTTAATATACCCCAATGCATGCCGTTTAGACCTACCCCAAATTGTTGGCGGACCCAAATAAGTCCTAGGGTTATCAACAATTGGCATTCCAAGTATTTCACCCATCTCCTTCATAATTGTCTTCAGAGAATTGGCACTTAAATAAACACTTGACTTGTTAAGACTAACCTATTGTCCCGAGGTAGCACAATAAGCTTGTAAGATCTCAAAAATATTACGGCAATTTTGTTGAGTGGCCTGTAGAAAGAGCAACTTGTCATTCGCAAAGAACATATGTGATATGCATGGACTAGATGAACTAATTTTAATACCGCTAAGATAATCTAGATCCATCGCTTTTTGAATGAGCAAAGAGAGGACATCACTTACAAACAAAAATAGGTTAGGAGAGAGAGGATCCCCTTGACGAAGTCCCAAGAGGGTAGAAATTTTCTGCCAGGCCTTCCATTAATGATAATAGAGAAATCGATAGTAACCACACATTTCATAATTAAATTCACCCATCTCTTATCAAACCCCATTTTGATCATAACTGCCTCCAAAAAATCCCACTCCACACGATTATAAGCCTTATTCATATCCAGCTTAATACCCAACTCGAATTTTCTTTTTGTCCTCCTTAGTTTCATGAAATGGAAGATTTCATGGGCAATTAATATATTGTCTTGAATTTGTCGGCCTGCTACAAAAGCATTCTGCATAGGAGAAATTAAAGTGGGTAAGAAAGGTTTAAGGCGATTAGCAAGAATTTTTTACAGTACCTTGTAAGACAAGTTACATAGGCTAATAGGCCTAAATTGTGCCCCGGTCTCTGGAGTTGGCACCTTGGGAATAAGAACAAATTGTGTGGAATTTAACTTTTTAAGGCTAATCTCTCCATTTATAAAATCATTGGCAATTCCTCTAATCTCATGTGAGATCACATCCCAATAGCATTGATAAAATATCCCTGAGAATTCATCCGGCCCCAGAGCTTTCAGACGAGCATTATATAACTAAGTAGTAACTGTTCCCTTAGATATGAAATCGAAAAGCTTATTGTTTATTTTTACGGTAGGTGCCGTACACGTGGCATCCAACGTTAACTGTGTGGGTTGTGTTATTGGGCCTTCGGTTCTCAACATGAAGGTGGTTCTCAACATGAAGGTGATGGACCAAGCTTGCCCAGTTACAAGCTGTGGAAAAGCCCATTAAGGGCAAGCCCATGTTTTTTAAAATTCTTATAATTGTATACCTTAGGGATGCAGGCAGGGTGTGATGGTGTTCTCTTTCAAGACGTCAAGTAGTTAATTAAGTATTGAGTACCACCGTCAACTTAATTTTTTTTTTTTGAACAAACGATAGTATTTGTACTAAAGGGGTGGGGGAGTGGGGGAGTAGGCTAAGCCTTACAATGGGCTTGCCATAATAATGTGGTTCAATTTCGCATTTTTAGAAAATCGAACCTAAGACCTCTCACTTACAAATAAAAAAGAATACCACTATACCGTAGTATAAGTGGCAACCTCAACTTAATTATAAGTGTAGAGAAAATCAGATAGACATTTGTTGGGTTATAACAATTGGCTTATGTATATATGAAAATTTTGAAAGCAATGAATCAATGTGGGGACACGTGTGAATGGAGATATACTTCCGGACTCATCTTTATTAGAAAATGTGTTAGTTTTGTATGTCTAAACATAATTTTTGTAAAATTATAAGATACAAGTTTTATCAATACATGTTTTGTTGTTACAGTTTGACACATGTGTATAAAATTTTCATTTTTTTGTTTTCATAAGTAATGTGACCCCACTTAGTGGGAAAAGGCTTTGTTGTTGTTGTTGTTGTTTTCATAAGTAATGTCAATATATGTTTGTTAAGTTGTAAGAGGAAATGACTTCTTAGCTATATTATAACATATTTACTAATCTGTAATCAAAATTGAATTGAATGAGAATTGAGAATTGAGGAGGAACTAGATTGATGAAGAGTTAGAATATAGATTCTTTTTAAAGTTGTTTACTGAACAATCTAAAAACAGAATAAGAATGATACTAATTCTATATAAGTTTTATTAGTTCACATGAATCAGGAAGGAAACGAATTTGATTACTAAATTTTAGAAATAATGGACAGACTTGAAATTTTAAAAATAATGTGAAGACCTAATAGGTAAAAAAAATGATGAATTTCTTATTAATTACTTGTTTTCTAGGAATCAGAATACAACACCCCAAAGAGTATTTCTCTATAATTAAGAGTTGAGTTCCTTATTTTGTGTGAAAATCCTTAATTCCTCCTTAATTAATAATCACAAAAATAATATGTAATCAGAATCTAACTTGTTCTTTTGAATAGGATTACCAATCAGTAAACGTGTCAAACAAAACTAAGTAATGCTCATTTTTAATAGCATTTCATGAGTGGGAGCCTGCACTAGCAAAAAAGAAATGGATGAGGAAATTTGTACACTAGCCAAAATTTGGGCCATGTATAAAAATTTTACCAACCATTATAACTTTCATTATTGTATACCAAACTTGACATAAAATACTACAATACCTTTTGTTTAAGTAAAATAATTATGAAATTATATTTTTTCCAATGTGTAGTCTTTCAATGTTTTCACACACGAACCACAACCACTGAATGATCTCTCTCTGTCTGTGCGTGTTTTCATCGATTTGTATCTATGTTTATCTCTTGGTTTTGTATACAATATAATACATCAATGCCTTCTGTTGACCCTAAAAACTACCAAGCCTATGTGGTGCGCATGCCGAGTAACTAATGAGCTAATTACGTCATTCGGTTGATGCGAGGCGTGCCAACTTGTCGGCCGAGCTCGCCTGAGGAGTAAAATATGTTGATGTTGCGTTGGGTGCACTGCTGACTTCTCGATCTTGCGATTGCGGCCGAGGAAGGAATATTCTCGGCCTTCGGGTTCTAGAGCCTGAAGACAAGGTTGCTAGTTCTACAAAGTTCACAAATCGTAAGGGTATAAGCACACCGAATCGACACCAAAGTATAGGGGTACAGATACTCAAAACAAATATATGTCTTGATGGTAAATGTGGTTCGTCGTCAGAATGCCGAACACTAAAGCTTACTTGTGAGTATCCAATCATAAAACAACTTGGCATTCAATGTGCCGAGCCCTAGTAGACTGTAACACCTCACCTCGTTGAAAAGGCTAATGAGATGACCTCTGCCAATAAAGACCCAAAAGCCTTTCTCGATTGAGACTTGGATAGATAACCAGTCGGCCTCAACATAGTACTGTTTATCCAAACTGAAGGTGTTTCGCGGTTGACTAGTTCTACGGCAATAGTGTTATTTATCCAAACTGAAGGTATCATCGGTTGCCTTCACAGTACTGTTTATCCAAATTGAAGATGTGTCGGTGGAAAAAGAAAATAAAAAATCTCAAGGTTGTTGAGAGGTTTCACGTAGAGCGAGAGTTTGCGCAGGGCAGTTTGTGTGTTAAATTGGAGAGGGCTTGAATGATGCATCCATCCCTCTATTTATAGTAGCAAACATGCTTCTGATCGAATCAAACCTATACTCGGATTAGGACTTCTTACCCCGATCTAATCTTTTCTCGGTCAATCCTATTCCTATTAGAACTTTGAACTCAACCCCTTATCAGGCCATATTCATTCCTAAATTTCAGCATCCTCATCCTGCCAAGACTCCTTATTGTATCAGGATTCAACTACTCTATCCTGATAGGACACGGCCGACCCTTGAGCAACAATTTCGGGTCGAGAACAAAACTCGGCCTAAACTAATATTTTGGGCCCAAACATTGCCCCCTCGCTTCTGAGGTCGTCGACCTACACTCTTTGGTTCAAGCCTCGGCCTTGAAAAAGCGAAACCAACCTAAAACAAACATTGAACCCTCTCAAGAAATACCACTATGCGTATTTATAAGACATGATCCCACGATCTCGATTCTCCCAACCGTCCTGCCACGTGTCGGTCATTTGGTTAACCTAGCAACCCATAACCATGACCCTAAAAAACGTGCAACCATCGAAATGTCTCTTTTACACTAAACCCGTCGTAACACGTAATCCTGCATCTTCAAACCGTGAAAACCTTGGTCTTTTTGCTTGGATTCTCTAAACATCTACAATGATTAGCAACTTTCCCGCTCGATTTTATCCCCAATTTTGAAAATCAAACGTTTAACCTTCCTTCCAAAATGCCTATAAATACCTGAATCATTTCATAGAAAATTTTATGCGCCGAAGGGCCTTATATATATTTCCTGGCCACCTCAATGGTCGTCGAATATAGATAACCTTCATCGGCTGCATGAATTAAGAAGCAGTCTAAAACACTGGGCTCAGCCATTAAGCTCTCTAGATTCGAGCAATGAACCAGGAGACATGGTTGAAGTCTCATCTTGACAGGTCTAAAAACAATTTCTCTTTACTATATTCTTTTACGTTTTCCATTTGCCTAAATTCTTTTCATGTGCAGCCTTCATGGGAAGTCGAGGTCGATGCTCTGCTTTTAAATACTA
Organism: Malus domestica; assembly: GCF_042453785.1. Lineage (NCBI taxonomy): Eukaryota > Viridiplantae > Streptophyta > Magnoliopsida > Rosales > Rosaceae > Malus > Malus domestica. Next base: position 11,268,153 of record NC_091673.1, read on the forward strand.
CGGGAATAGCCGACCCTTCAGTAGCTACAACTGGGTCCTCCGTACCGATGACCGAATCAAATGTTCTTGTTAAGCTGCATGAGCTCTTGTCTCTATCGGCTTCACAGGCTTTCGAACGCTAGGGTTTCGATTCCGTGGGTGCATGTCTGAGTGATCTTACAGCTGACGGTCAATTGAGCACTGAAGCCATCACTCTAGTGTCTTCTCAAAAATACCGAAGTGATGGCTTCAGTGCTCAAAAATACCGACTGTACTTGGCATTGAACAAACTACTTTATTTAATTACTTGCAACGAGTTTATACTTAGCTTGACCGGCAACATTGCATCGTGTCCATAAGTCAACGCGTATGGAGTCGTTCCAGTGGCTGATCGGAGAGAAGTTCGATAGGCCCCTAACGCTTCGTTTAGCTTTAGATGTCACATACAAGGCCTTTCTCTCACCATTTTTTCAAGAATACTAAACAAAACTTTATTACTTGTTTCGACTTGCCCGTTTACCTGCGGGTAATATGGCGTAGACTGCTCAAGTCGAATTTTCAAATTCGCCGTATACTTTTTAAACCTGTCGGACATGAAGATCGTACCATTATCTGTTATGATTGTTTTCAGGACGCTGAATCTAGTCACGATGTTTCCTTCTACGAAATTACAAACTTCTTTAGACGTTAATTCGGCATATGACTTCGCTTCAACCCATTTGGTGAAGTAGTCCGTTGCAACAAGTATCCATGCATGCTTTGCGGACCCGGAAGACGGCGTAATTTTGCCAATTACATCCATGGCCCATCCTCTGAACGACCATGGTTTAGTGACTAAATGTAATGACTCAACCGAGACCCTCTGTATAGGACCATGAATTTGGCACTGTACACATCCTCGTGCAAACTCAATGCAATCCTTCAGTATACTTGGCCAGAAATAGCCGTGTCGGTGAAGCAACCATCACATTTTTCAGCCGAACTGATAAGCCCTGCAAATCGCTTCGTGAACTTCTGCGATTGCTTGGGCAACCTCTTGCGGTTCAAGGCATAACAATAATAAACCATCATCACCCTTTCGATATAATTTGTTTTGGTATAATACGTAGTTTATGGCATAGACCTTTGTCTGTCGGTCGTGCTTTTCACCGGGGTTATCAATATATCACATAATCGCCCTTCTCTAATCGTCTAGTAATGCCTCGACAACACAAACCTCAATGGTGTCCTTCCGTTCTAATAACGAAGGTAAGGACATGACCCGTGTACGGATCGCGCAATCATGTTGGAGAACTTGCTGATTAATCAAGGTCGAGTGTGCTTGTCATGACATATGTATTTCTTGGCCTAATTTGCCCCCAAGAGTTGTGCTTCGGAGGGTATTTGAGCTAATTTGTTGGCATCGGTGTTATGAACTCATGAAATGTGTTTGAAAGTAACGCCGTGAAAAGACTCGGCTACATAGCTAGCAACCATACGGTAGGGTGCCAGAGTACAACTCATGCAACGGAAAGTCCCATTGAGTTGATTAATGACAAGTTCGGAGTCACCAAGAACAAGGACACGAGTCGCTCATAAATCGTGTAGTACACCGAGGCCGATGATAATGGCTTCGTATTCAGCCTGATTATTCGTACAATCAAAATCGAGCTTGAGAGAAAAATACCAGTGGTTATGAGTAGGGGATTGAATAACAATCCCAACGCCAGCTGAGACTGAAGTACTAGAACCATCAAAGTACATCGTCCAGTAATTATCACGTGTTTCTACCATGCCAATTTCAACGTCATTGCCCCCAAACTTGTACGAGGAAGGGTGTTAAGCCAAGAAATCGGCCAACATTTGACCTTTAACAGCTTTCTGGGGCACATATTGCAAGCTGAACGCAAAGAAGGCCATTGTCCACTTGCCGATTCGGCCCTTTACGATCAGCTGAGTGAGCATGTAATGAATGACATCGGTCTGGGTGATGATATGAGTGACTGAGGGGAGCATGTAATGTCTGAGTTTTAAAGCAGCGAAAAATAGGGTAAGACAAAGCTTCTTGACAGCGGAGTAATTAATCTCTGGTGGGTTGAGATTTCGGCTAAGGTAAAAAATGGCCTGTTCCCGCCCAACGTCATTGTCTTATGCAAGAAGGCATCTAATGGATTCTTCAGCCGCCGAGATATATAGCTTAAGAGGTCTGCCACGTCATGTTGGGACGAGGATGGGTAGAGTTGTTAAGGAGACCTTGATCTGCGTAAATGCCTTTTGGTGTTCTGCACACCAGTCGAAGGTGTCGGAGTCCTTAAGTTTCAAGAGCGTGGAGAAGGCTTTCATTTTCCTAGCCGAATTAGCAATAAACCGATGGAGAAAGTTAATTTTGTCGAGCAACGATTGTAGTTGTTTCTTAATCATTGGGGATGAAGCATTGATGATGGCGCGAGCCTTGTTGTCGTCTACCTCAATACCATGATGATGTACGAGGAATCCTAAAAAATTACTGGCTGATACACCAAAAGTACATTTGGCGGGATTCATCTTAAGATTATGCCGGCGCATATGCAGGAACACCTGACGGAGGTCATCCAAATCTGTCTGCCGACGTTTTGATTTGATTACAACATCGTCGATGGTACCAATCAAATCATGGAAAATAGTGTTCATGGCTCATTGGTATGTGGCACCGGCATTCTTGAGGCCGAATGACATAACGAGCCATTCGTATATGCCAAGTGCCCCGGGGTAAAGAAAAACGGTTTTATGGACATCAGCTTTGGCGATGAAAATTTGGTTATAACCAGCATGTCCATCCATAAAGGATAAGATCTCGTGGTGTGCTGCTGCGTCGATTAACAAATATGAAATTGGCATTGGATACTCGTCTTTAGGCGTTGCCAAGTTCAAATTTTGAAAATCAATATAGATGCGCAAAACACCACTTTCTTTAAAACGGGGACGATATTCGCCAGCCATTCGACGTACCGAGCTGTCTAAATGAACCCAGCTTTTAAAAGTCGAATGAGTTCGTTTTTTATGCTGAGTTGTACTTAAGTCGAGAATCGTCGAGGTAGTTGGCAGAATGGTTTACACCCAGGTTTGATGCACAATTCATATTCAACTAGTGTATGATATAGACCAGGCATCTCATGGTAACTCCAAGCAAAATAATCCTTAAATTCTGTAAGCAAATTACAAAGCTCAATTTTTACATGTTAGGGTAACAAAACATTAATGAATAAAGGTCGTGGCTCTTCGGCCGTTCCAACATTTATTTCCTTTAATGGATCTTTAACCTGAAGTTAACAATCCTCAAGCTCCGCCGGTGCAGCCTGAACTTTGTCTAGTGATAGCATGGGGCCGTTGTCTCATTCGGCAAAAAATTTGACTAAGTTGACGCTTAAATTTGGGTGTTTGGAAATAGCGTACCGGTGGGCCAGCAGTCGTTCCATGGTAGATGAAATCGCAGCTCAGCATTGGTCATGTCTTTCTTTAGGCATTAATGTCGGTGATTAGATCGGCCAACCCAAGTCTCCTTGAATCCTGATGGACAGTCTCGGCACCTACTTCGATCGCTTTCTGGACCAAAATTTGATTCGGTCGCCTTTCTTTATTCAAACATTGTAAGGTAATATAACCGACATGGTCATCGTAATACTGCGATTGAATCATATTGGCTTTGAACGGCTGACTATCAGCCGGATAAACCACAACTGATTTTTCATCCCAAAAGATGAGAACTTGATATAAAGAAGAAGGAATACAATTCGTTTGATGAATCTAATCCCGACCGAGCAACGTATTATACTCAGTCTCGGAGTCGACAATAAAAAATACGGTCATGTGATTACGACCTGCGATGTTTACCTCTAAGTGAAGCATTCATTTGGTTTGGGATTTGTCATCGATGAAGCTGCTCATGGTTACTCCTGATGGGATGAGTTCGTCGTTTAACCATCGTAATACTTTCATGACGGATACAAGCATGATATTGACCGTTACCCCACAATTGACGAAAATTTTAGAGATTGGATAACCTTCAATGTGAGCTGTGACATACAATGGTTTTAAATGCTGAAGATTAACAGAGGATAATCTGGGGAACAATATGGCTAGAGCTGCTTTAAGTTTGTCGTCATTATTTGCTTACCCATCTTCGGCGGTGGCGACGAAATCGACTTGTGTTACTTCCTCGGTGACCACATCACCATCCAAGAAATTTGGCTGGTGTGCAGTTGGCTGAAATTCAGCAAGTAGAACATGAACCATGCTGATTTCCATGTTCTCAACGACTAAAGGGTCTGTCGGATCTTGGTCGTCGTCTTCAGGGTTATTGATGACTGCCGCATCAGGCATTAAAGCATCCTCGACGTGATCATCATGTGCTTCAACGGGTACTTGCTCTTGTGACATGTAACCCAACCTTGCTTCTTTCTGACTATCGTCTTCGAGCCCATTCGTTTCTGGTGTCTGACTTTGCCCCTGTAGTGCTTTACGGGCTCGTTCTTCATAGGTGATCCGGGTGTTCCTTATGTCTAGGTAGGCGTCCAGATGTGCCACCCGATCCTTTTCATCAGCCATAAGACCGAAGAGAGATACGGCCGAGAAGAATTTGAAGTGATGTCGTAAGTATTGAAGGTCGTCAAGAGAAAAAGAAAGCTCGGCCATATCAATGTCCGTGTACGGATCGACCTCGAAGTCGAGGACCTTAGCTTCTCGTATGTGCTGGAACCTGGCCTTCATTGTTGGATTAGTGGTTTTTTGGATAATTTGTTCACATCTGGACAAGTTAGTGCTAGGTCGAGAGCTTCTTGACACGTCTTGGGTAGGTCGTACAAATTGTTAACAGAATATTTCTTATGAAACTTTCTTATGTACTCCAAAGATTCACTGAGGAATGAAGGGTGTAGATTCCGTCAAACTCTTATTAACGGCTCTTGCTAGGGTAATAGGGGAAGTTTACGTTCGGTGTCTTTCTCAAATTGCTCGAAACGAGTTTTCATCTCCCCAGGCCGAATGAGGAATTTGATGCGCTTCTCGGACTCTTCAATGGTGGTTTCAAAGTTGTGGCTGGTTCTCTTTCGCCCTTGCAATTCAGCCATGATTGTTGGTGTTTGTCGATCATCTCTGTTTCTTATCACTTCTTTCGACTGCCATTTAGCTGCCGACATGGTCTGGGCTGCCTGTTGTCGAGCCATGCAATCTATCCGCTGGCGTTGACGTTTTTGAGACTGGGATAGTGCAATATACATGCCAGTGGGAGAGTTGTAACTATACCAACGTTGGTCGCATGGCTCAGGCGGCTTGAAGGTTTTTTCAGTCGCCGATGAACCTGAACTACTGGAATTACACTAGTAATAGTCCTCATTATAAAACGGTGCGTCGAAATCAAGGCGTCTTCTAGCCGAGGTAGGGCCAGCTGTCTGTTCCTGAGGGTCGAGCCTATCGAACACTTTCTGGCGCTGGCCTCCGCCAAGTTCATTTGAAGGTGCCGCCGCGGCCTTGGATGGTTGTCGTGGTGTTGGTCTCTCATTCGGTTCAGTTAATAGGACGCATGCCTTACAATTGCTGCGCAAGTTTCTTCTGCACTGGAGTCTGACATAGATTCGACTACGGCCGGTCCTGAAAACTCGGTGGGCGGTTTATTGGAAAATAGATCAATTTTGAGTCGTGGCCAAGAGTTTTGCTTTGGGACGTGTTGTACTGGGACAAACTCAGCCTTCATTTTCCCTTTGCTCTTGGGCAAATAGGCGTTTACCATGCCAATTGTTGCTGAAGGGAATGGATCAACGTCGACCGCCATTTATTTTTTGGGAAATTTTAGCTTGCCTTTATCAATCCAGTTTTGAATATCATCACGGAGCACGACGCAGTTATTCGTGGTATGCCTAGTCGAATTATGGTACTTGCAATACGTCTTTCCTTTAAGCTTTTCGGCCTTGGGAATGTTATGTCATGACCGAAGTTTGATAATCTTTGCTAACAACAATTGGTCGAAAATTGCATCGGCCTTGGTGATATCAAAATTGTAAACTTTTGATGTTTTCGCCATCTCTTCAATAACCGAGCGGGTTTTAGCATCCTTGGAATTAATTTGAGTCAATGCCTTGCAGACATATGGTTAATCTATTACTATCTCGGCCGCGTCCACACTGACGTATTGGGAATCTTCGCTTTCGACCAATGCGTAGCTGACCGTGTGATTTTTGTATATCGTCCATCGGGATGGGAACTTCAAGATCTTTTCCTTTCGGAGCAAATAATCATATTGCTCATCATGTTAGGCTAATTCGTACATATCTCGGAAGTATACCCCCAGGAATTTCTTTTTTTACTCCACGTCTAGCCCATTCAGAGCAAGCTGAACAAATTCAACTTCGGGTAGAGGTACTCAGCACCAATTCCTGGCCGATTTAAACCTTGTAAGATAGTCCATTGGTGACTCATCAAATGCTTGGGCCATCCTGGCTAATGAAGAAACTAACATTTCCATCCCCTGCCAATAGAATTGCTCGTGAAATTTCTCGACCAGCTCATCCCAACTTTGGATGGAATTAGGTGAGAGGTTGATATACCATGCAAATGCTGAGCCTGTCAACGAAAAGTTGAACAATCGTAGTTTATGGAAATCACTATTGACGTCTCCGCCTTGCGCAGTGAACCGGACCACATGTTCTAACGAAGACAAGGATGATTCTTCACCAAAAAGGCTAAAATATAGGATCTTGAAAACTTTAGGATATTCGAATTTTTCCACATAAGCTGGATATGGATGGATGAATTTTGGGAACTTCGGCCCTTTTTTTATGGCCGAATCAATCATCTTTTGGACCTCGATCATATCGACGAATGCTACTTCCACTTTCTAGTCGGATCCATCTGACCTACTACCGGATCCTTCCTTTTTTTCCAAGTCAATTGTTTTGAGCCGAGTAGATCCTACTTCGGCCTGTAGTGGATTACTTTTGAGTAGAAATTGTTGAGATTGATCAGCAGGTCCCCCTGAGAAGATTCTGCTAACTAATAATTCGAGCAATTGAGAGTGTGTCTCACCATTATTTCGTATTACCTCAAGCAAACTGTTCATTTTTTTATAACTGTCTGTTCAACGTGTCGAGATTGCTCGTCAAGTCGTCTTTGAAGAAACGACCTAGTTGGAGGATCAGAGCCTTTACCACCATCTTCGTCGCAGTCCTCCAGTATTCCTTAAATGAAAACGCATGCAGTTCGATTGGGTACTTCTGTGTTTCGGGGCTAGGTGCCGAGACAAACTTCATTTTCTCGATGTGTCACACTTGCAGGCTCAAGGGTCACAGCAACGAGGGGATTTCGCGCATGTGACACTTTTTGTCCAGGACTTTGAACTGGCAGATCGGTTGTCGCTTTCTTATGATTGTTTTCTTTTTAACCGATCGTGTCTCGATGGTTATGAACTTCATAGTTTTAGCACTTTGTCCCACTGGGCGTGCCAAAATGTTGACCCTAAAAACTACCAAGCCTACGTGGCGCGTAGACCGAGTAACTAATGAGCTAACTACGTCATTCGGTTGATGCGGGGTGTGCCAACTCATTGGCTGAGGAGTAAAATATGTTGATGTTGTGTGGGGTGCACTGCTGACTTCTCGATCTTGCGATTGCGGCCGAGGAAAGAACACTCTCGGCCCTCGGGTTCTAGAGCTTGATGACAAGGCTGCTAGTTGTACGAAGTTCATAAATCGTAAGGGTATAAGCACGCCGAATCGACACCAAAGTATAAGGGCACATATACTTAAAACAAATATATGTCTTGATGGTAAATGTGGTTCGGCTGTCAGAATGCCAAACTCTAAAGCTTACTTGTGAGTATCCAATCATAAAACAACTCGGCGTTCAATGTGCCGAGCCCTAGTAGACTGTAACACCTCACCTCGTCAAAAAGGCTAATGAGATGACATCTGCCAATAAAGACTCGAAAGCCTTTCTCGACCGAGACTTGAATAGATAACCAGTCGACCTCGACGCAGTGCTGTTATCCAAACTAAAGGTGTTCCGCAGTCAGCTGGTTCTACTGCGATAGTGCTGTTTATCCAAACTGAAGGTATCACCGGTTGCCTTCACAGTGCTATTTATCCAAAATGAAGATGTGTCGACGGAAAAATAAAATAAAAAATCTCAAGGTTGTTGAGAGGTTTCGCGTAGAGCGAGAGTTTGTGCAGGGCAGTTTGTGTGTTGAATTGGAAGGGGCTTGAATGATGCACCCCTCCTTCTATTTATAGAAAATAGCAAACCTGCTTCTGATCGAATCAAACCTATACTCAGATTAGGACTCCTTACCCCAATCCAATCTTATCTCGGTCAGTCCTACTCTTATTAGGACTTTGAACTCAACCCCTTATCAGGCCGTATTCATTCCCAAATTTCAGCATCCTTATCCTGCCGAGACTTCTTATTGTATCAACTACCACATCCTGATAGGACACGACCGGCCCCTGAGCAACGCTTCCAGGCCGAGAACAATTCTAAACTCGGCACAAACCAATATTTTCGGCCCAAACACCTTCACATATGCGTTCGTTGCCAAAGCGGCTCAACAATGATGAAGACCATCGCCACCACAAATGGCAATGACCCAAGCAATCTCGACCGCAAAATGAACACCAACTTCTACAACAAGATGAAAACCAATTTTTGGCATTAGAAGCCCCACCGTTCTTAACAAATTTAGTTATATCATCAATATTCAGGGTAGAAAACTGAAGCAAAACCAACCAGCAAAGCCCTCGCTTCTCAATTCTTAAACACACCATAAGTGCAATAACTGGTTTATTATTATGTGCCATAAACATACAAAACAGAACGAAATACAAATGGAAAGCACATTGATTCAAACTTATCAGAATCAGAGCAACTTGATCTATATATTGGTACAACAATTAACAGGCAATTTGGAAAGAATGTATTGATATTTTCTGCTAACAACAGATAAATGTGAGGGGAAAAGAAATTAGGATCAAACAACTTTTATGTAAATATGGCATAAGAATATAAAAGAACCACTTAAGCTTTTAGATGGCCTCCGACCCTTGGAAAAGATAAAGCTTTGTAATTGTTTTAGTTAAGAAAGGATATTGTAATATTTTTATGTCAAGTTTTGGTTAGAATTATGAAAAGTTATAATGGTTGGTTAAAACCATATTCGTTATCCAAATTTTTGTTAATTTTCCAAATTTCCTAAATGGGTGTTACTCTTTTCCCTAAAAATCATAGGTGGTCCTGTCCACGAGCCCCAAATTCAAATAATTCACACACATGCACAGTCACTATCTCCGTATCTTTGCAGGTCTGTTTTGTTCCTTCTTCCCTAAACCACCAAGAACCAAACGGGAAGAAGAATATAAAGAAAAATAAATAAATAAAACAAGGATATAAACCCAAACAGCTCCTCTACGTTGGACATGTCCCGAAGCTCTCTCCCTTTATCCCAAAATTCGACATGATTGGTTTCCTCATTTGGTAATGCATAAAAAATAAAATAAAATAAAACAAAATAAAAATTCTATCAAGTCACCTCACGCCAACAAAAGCCTACTCATGCACATGTAATTCTAGCTAGGGTTTCCACTTCATATATATGCATGTCTGCTTCAACGGCGGAGTCAACATGGGGTCATTGGTTGTTCATGACCCCAACAACTTTAAAACCCAATATATATTTGCATGTGTATTTTATTTGACCCTATAAACAGTTAGGACAAACTAAATTAGAACCTCATTCTCCTACTTCTTCTTCTATTTTTTTCTATCTTATCTTCCTTTCCTCTCTTCTTGTGTCATACTCCGTTGTAGGTACGAAATGCTCGAATGAAATGCCTCAGTTGACAAGCCTTGGCAGTCTTCAATATTACTCTACAGTTTCTTGTAGCCACCCTTGACAAGCCTCTACGTATCATAGTAATTGTTGACATATGTTGGCATAAGTCTTAAGTAGATGTTGGCAAGAATTGACATGTTTTTACTAGGTGCTCAACGAAATAGTACACTGCAGTTTTGTTTTGTCAAAATCATGACCCCATTATTTGAAAATCTTGGCTACCACACTAGTTGGGGGCCTTTATATCAAAACCTCAAATGAAACTTAGAACCAATAAAGCTTATGTCTTTACGTTTTTACTAGGTGCTCAACGAAATGTTACAATGCAGTTTTATTTGTCAAAATCATGACCCCATTATTTGAAAATTCTGACCACACCACTGGTCTGCTTCCTAGTATTTCCTGTGATTCCTTTGTCTGCATGTACAGTACGTCGTACATGCAAATCCCTAATTTAACTTCAATCATTCGTATATTGTAGTATGAGCTGTATAGGTCGATCCAGCGATGCATGCATAGGTCACGTCAACCTTCCCCATCTGTACAAGACAAACCAAGCTGTTGGTGCCTCATCTTTCAGTTCTCGATTGCAAATTATATTGCGTTTGCAGCTGCTCCATTGATTGTTTTTACTCATTTTTACGTACAGATTGAGTAATAAAAAGTGGTGGTGTCTACTGCAGTGAAAAAATGGAGGATACCGAGGGGATGTTCATGATCTTCTGTTCAGTAATATGTTAGGCCACATGCATGTTAGGTACATCCATTCATGTACTAATAAATTCAATGTGCCTAACTTAGTGTAGGGCATGTTTGTGTTAATGTAGACCGAAGAAGACCGAAGGAGAGGATAAGAATTCAAGAACTAGAGAGAGAGAGAGAGTAAGGTTTTAGAGAGAAGCTGCAAAACTGTTATATTGATCTTTCTTAATCCCCAAGCTAAATGATGTATTTATATGGAAGACTAACTTTCTAACTGACTAACTAAAGATTTACAGTTGTTTGTACCATACTTAGGGTCTCCGTATTTAGACCTCGTATAAATACTCGGGGGACTCAAATGTAATTATGTAATAAATGAAAGGGCAAATATGTAATAAAGGAGGAGCCCTTATTCTATAAAAGGACTCCTCACTCTCCTCATTAAGGGGTCAAGGCTTAGGCCACAGAAAATGGGCTAGAGAGAAAATAGGCTAGAGAGCACACTGCCTCTAGCCTTCTTGTATATTCACCATTCAGAGTGAAACAATATCAACATCAGTGTGGACGTAGCCCAAACATTGGGGTGAACCACGATGCATCTTGTGTTCTTTACTTTCTTACAGATTCACGGTCGGATTTACGTTGTTCCAAGACCCCTCCGATATTGTACATCAACAACAGTCTTTTTAACAAATGGCATAATCCTAGCCACTTTCTATATCCTTATATGCCCCCTCAAACTCATGCCTTGGAGGAACCAAGCATGAGGTTGAAGCAATGAGAGTGAAATAGAGGAGCGCTGAGACATTTAGTTAGTATATCGGCAAATTGTTCCCGAGAGGAAACAAATTGAACCAGTAGTGTCTTCTTAGCAACTCGTTCACGGACAAAGTGCACATTAATCTCAATATGCTTTGTCCATTGATGCTGAACAGGGTTGAACGACAATGCAATGGCAGAAAGATTATCATAGAAAAGCACAGGAGCATCACAAAGTTTAACATGCATGAACTGTAACAGTTGTTTAATCCAGTCAAGCTCAGCAGCTGTGGTTGACATAGCTCTATACTCAGCCTCTGTAGATGACCTGGAAACCGTGTTTTGCTTCTTGGAAGACCACGAAATAGGATTATTGCCCAAAAAGACAACCATGCCAGTAGTTGACCGTCGATCATTAGGATCCCCAGCCCAGTCTGCATCTCTAAAAGCCTTTAATGACAAAGCACCCCAAGTATAAGAGAGACCAACTAATAAGGTACCCTTGAGATATCATAGAATACGTTTCACTGCTGTGAAATGAGACACTATTGGAGACTGTAAAAATTAGCAGACTTGATTAACTGAAAAGCAATATCAGGCCGAGTGAAAGTGAGATACTGTAAAGCTCCAACGATGCTTCTATACGTTGTTGGATTGTTGTATGGAATACCATCATCCTTTAATAGTCTATTGTAAGGAAGACATGGAGTGTCACATGCCTTGCAATCCATCATTTCAACCTTCTCCAATAAATCTTGGATATACTTTGATTGTGACAAGAATAAGCCTTGATCAGTTTTGGTAATCTGAATCCCCAGAAAGTAATGCAACTCGCCCAAGTCCTTGATATCGAATTCAGTTGTCAAAGATAGAATGACCTGCTGAATAGTAAAAGTAGAACTCCCAAAGATAATAATATCATCCACATAAAGTAATACGATGACAATATCACTTCCACCAATTTTAACAAACAAGGAAGAATCAGAATATGTAGACTGAAATTCCAGAGATGGCAGAAAGCATGTGAACCTCTCATTCCAGGCTCGAGGAGACTGTTTTAATCCATATAAAGACTTATGAAGTCTGCAAACTAGCTCAGGATGAGAATGGTCTTCAAAACCAGGAGGTTGAGCCATGTATACCTCTTCATTCAACACTCCATGTAGGAATGCATTCTTTACGTCCAACTGCCTCAAAGGCCAATTAAAGTGTGCTGTCAAAGCTAGAACGAGTCTTATAGTGGTTGGCTTAACCATTGGACTAAAAGTCTCCCCATAATCCAAACCAGGTTCTTGATTAAATCCCTTTGCAACCAAGCCAGCATTATGTCGAGCAATAGAACCATCAGAGTTCGTTTTGAGTTTGAACACCCATTTGTAACCCACCAGATTCTTGTTAGGTGGCAAAAGAACTAGACTCCATATGTGTTGATGGTGAAGTGCATCCAATTCTTCTTTCATAGCATTCAACCAAACTGGGGCTTTCAAAGCAGACCTATAGATAGCAGAATCCACCATCATTACTTCTTGTTTGCATATGATGTAGATTAAGTGGTGCTATAGGCAAGACCACTTGAATGAGATCATAACTACAGGATCCACATGGAGTAATGGTGAAGAACTTGCAGGTGCAGTAATGGACGGAGATGCAACATTCTCTGGTGATGACAATGTGCTAGAGGATGGTACTGATACAGAATGAGAAGTATTGGATGAAGGAGACAGTGGAACTGATGATGAAGAGATGACACCATTTGATGACATAGATGGTGATGGTGAGAATGTAATCGGAGGTTGAACTAAGATGTTATTCATATCAGGTACAAGATATAAAGGTAAAGACTGAGGCAAAGATACCTGGACAGGTGTGGATGTAGGTTTCACAGTCAAATGAGGATATGGGAATCTAGACTAATTAAAGACAACTTGTCGAGATATATAAATTCTACCTGTTAAGACATCAAAACATATAAAACCCTTGTACTTTGAGGCATACCCAAGGAAAACACATTATGTGGTTTTAGGTTGTAACTTTGTTTTGATGTAGGGTCTCAATAATGGAAAGCAAGAACAACCAAAGACTCAAAGATGAGTTAAGATAGGAGGGGTTCCAAATAGAGCCTCAAAAGGTGAACAATTCTTCAAGATATGAGTAGGCATACGATTTATAAGATACACAACTACTTGACAAGTAAAGGACCAGAAATGAAAGGGCAATTTTGCAGATTGTAAGAGTGTGACAGTGGTTTCAATAATGTGCATGTGTTTCCTCTCAGCCAAACCATTTTGTTCTGGGGTATGTGTGCAAGACTTATGATGTGTGTTTGTACCATACTTAGGGCCTCCGTATTTAGATCTCGTATAAATACTCAAGGGACTCAAATGTAATTATGTAATAAATGAAGGGGCAAATATGTAATAAATAAGGAGCCCTTATTCTATAAAATGACTCCTTACTCTCCTCATTAAGGGAGACCAATTCTTAGGCCTGACTCTCACCCTCTCAAAGCCTTACTCTCACATTACAGAGGCTCTCTCCCTCACAATCATCTTAGAGAAATACAATATCAATGTGGACGTAGCCCAAACATTGGGGTGAACCACGATACATCTTGTGTTCTTTACTTTCTTGCAGATTCACAGTCGGATTTACGTTGTTCCAAGACCCCTTCGGTTTTGTGCATCAACAATATGTCATGCCTTTACTATGAAAGAAAGATTGAAGTTTAGCACTGCTATACTATCTATCACCATCAGTTTGTAATGTTTTGATAGACACTGAGAATTGAGTTTGTACAAAAGAATAAAAAACAACAAAGGTTTCAAAAAAGTCGGACTTGTTGACAAGGGGAAACAACCAACAATATCGAGTGCACTCATCAATAAGAGTCACATAGTATTTATAGCCATCACTGGAATTACATGGAGAATAACCCCAAAGGTCACTGTGTACAGTTGCAAAAGGAATTACAGATTTATGATCACTAGACCGAAAAGGCAGTTTAGTAAACTTGCCCTCTAAGCAACCATGACACATCAAGAAATGGAAGACTTATGCAGCATTATTTTGGCTATGTGATTAGTAGGATGGCCTAACCTACTATGGTAGAGATTAGAACTGACAATCTGACCAAGAAATGCATAAGCTTTTAGAATGCCTGGACTATGTAATGAGTGATGATGGATGGGTAAAGAATGGGATAGAGTCCATTACTGCATACTCCTTTGTATAATATCCTTCATGTGGCCTTGTCTTGAATCCAGAAACAATAAGCATCAAATATTAACCAACAGTTGTTATCAAGACAAATTTTATGAACTGATAACAAGTTGCTGGAAAGTCTAGGCACATAAAGAACAGAATTGAGTTTTATTGGATGCACATGTGTTTGAATAATGGAGCTACCAATGTGAGATATTTGCAAACCTTCACCATTTTCAGTTTGCACAGTCTCATTTGTGGGATAAGGAGAAACCAGTGACAAGTTACTGAGGTCTGCTATCATATGATTTGTAGCACCTGAGTCAGTGATCCAAATCTGTGGTTGATGATGAGATGTGGAAGTTGGGGATGATTGAGAAGTGATTGTGTGCATAGCTTGCATATGAGATTGAGGTGAGAATGTTGGTGCAGAAGGAGCATATGCAGTCGTAGTTAATGTATAATGATGTGGACCACCAAAAGTAAGCCTTTTGTCATTGAAAAAGCAATACCATGTAGTGTGATTTGTTTTACCACAGATGTTACAACTTTGCCTATCCATTTGTTTTGAGTTACAGAATGGAGCCATGTGACCAAATGTATTACACAGTTGACAAGGAACATGTGGTGTGGTATGAGGACCAAAGTACTGTGGTGGGGAAGGACCAAGAACACTAGGGTTCGAATTAGGAAAAATAATGTTAAACTGCTATCGAGGATTAGGATTAGGATACCTATACCCTTGATTAAATTTGCCTTTGCCCTTCTTGTTGGTAAAAGATCGATACCCTCATGAAGAACTAGAATAACCACTATTGAAACCATTAGTGTGGCCTGAGAAACCAAGACCTGAACCTCCAGATAAAGGTGAAGCTGGGGAAGACTTAGGACCAGAAGTGTTAGCAATCATGGCAGTGAGAATCTGTGAGTTCACATTGCTATCAACAATAAGCTCCTCAGCAAGCAATTGTACCCTAAATTCCTTGAGAGAAATAACATTTTCACGACCCCTTATAACACTGCGGAAGGTATTATACTCAGGAGGTAAGTCATTGAGGGCAAGTATAACAATATCCTCATCTGCAAAAGTAACCCCAGCAGCAGACAAATAATCCCTAGCTTCCTTAATACGCTGCAGATATTGAGACACCAAATCTGAACCCTTTCAAATAGTCTGAAGATTAAACTTAAGTTGAAATATAAAAGTTCGAGAGACAGCCAAAAATTGTTCCTTTAACCAAGTACACAGATCACAGGCACTGGTACTACCAATGGCACATGAAATTGCTACTGGAGACAAAGTAGCAGTGATCAACTGCATAAAAGCATGATCGTGCATCTTCCAAACAATATAGTTTTCATTCTCAGCAAGACCAGAACTATCAGAATTAGCAGAACCAGTAACATATCGAGGGGGACAAACATCCATCAACAAAAACTAAGATTTCATGGCCCTCAAGCAACAATTTCATTTGAAATTGCCAATTCAAGTAATTAGAATCATCAAGCTTCACATTCACAGATGTAGAGATCGTAGAAATAAGACCAGTGATCGGAGATTGTAAAATTTGTAATTACGATGCATTCACCATAGTTGCAGTAGCGAAATGAAACGATTTATAACAGAGGAAAAATTACAAACACCTAGTGTGCACAAGAAAATCAAGAATGGCAGAAACCCTAGAAGTTGCAGACGAAGAAGAATACCATAAGTCTTGGAGAATTAGCCATAATTACAGACGGAGAAAATGAGCGGAAGTAGCCAGAGGAACAGAGATTGCAACGTGAGCATCAATGTCGAGTGATACCATGTTAATGTAGACAGAAGAAAACCGAATGAGATGATAAGAATTCAAGAACTAGAGAGAAAGAGAGAGGGTTTGGAGAGAAGCTGCAAAATTGTTATATTGATCTTTCTTAATCCCCAAGCTATTACAATGATGTATTTATATGGAAGACTAACTTTCCAACTGACTAACTAAAGATTTACAGTCTTTTTAACAAATGGCATAATCTTAGCCACTATCTATATCCTTATAGTTTGGGAGTGATTTGGAATTGTGAAAAGTGCTTCCATGAAATATAAAAAATGTTGTGCTTCCTGGGTTGTTTGGTATTAATGCTGTTCTGGGTTATAATAATTGAGTTTCTCAGTGCTTTCTGGAGATTATGTGCTTTTTTATATTCAAGAACTTGAAATTTGTATAAAAATTGTATTGTGCTTCAAACAAAAGTATTTTAAATACAAAACGTTCGTGTTTTCTACATAAGCAAAAAACACTCTTGTTTATACCATACTTAGGGCCTCCATATTTAAACCTCGTATAAATACTCGGAGGACTCAAATGTAATTATGTAATAAATGAAGGGACAAATATGTCATAAGTGAGGATCCCTTATTCTATAAAATGACCCCTCACTCTCCTCATTAAGGGAGGCCAATTCTTAGGCCTGACTCTCACCCTCTCAAAGCCTCACTCTCACGTTACAGAGGCTCTCTTCTTCACAATCATCTCACAGAAATACAATATTAGTGTGGACATAGCCCAAACATTGGGGTGAACCACGATACATCTTGTGTTATTTACTTTCTTGCAGATTCACGGTCAGATTTATGTTGTTCTAAGACCCCTCCGGTTTTGTGCATCAACATTTGGCGCCGTATGTGGGAATCGACATAAAAAGCTATGTCGGTTCTCTTTCATTTTTCCATCTCACCACCGTGAGACCTCACCACACTCCACCATGAATCTGCTCACCTAAAAAACCACAAACCTAAACTTTTTGATTTCCAAACACTCAATCCTCGATCTAGACCCAAAACCTCCCCCCAGAACCTACATTTTCAATTTCCGATCTTTTAACCCATCGATTACAGGTTTTGGGCAAGACATGGCATTTGATAAACTATTGTCACTTAAAACTGAATCTGGGAAGGGAAAATCAAGAACGCCACTAGATTTGGGTTGCTGCACTCCAATCCCACTTCCACCTCCACCGCCGCCGTCATCTTCCATATAGACCCGAATCAGTGGCAAGTTCGCAAGTGATGGCAACAATGACATGGACCCAAACGATGGGGAGTTCTCAAGCATCAGCGAATCGGGGACAGATTGAACGTCCTGCCCGTTCCCATCACTGACATCCCCATCTTCATCCTCCACCACCTCGCCACCCTCTACGTCTTCACCACATGTTGTTGCACCGTCCGCCACGAGGCCCACGCCATCCTCACACTCTCTCTCTCCTCTTCATTCTCTTTCTGGCGAATGAGTCTGTGTTGGGCTGATCGCCCAGAACAAATCGACATTGACAATTCTTAAAACAAAACTGACAGAAAAAAAAATGAGGTCTTTAGATCTCTCACTCTAAAGCTTGTTTCCTTTTTTTTACTGGGTTTATTCTGCTGCCTGCTCGATTTCAAACTCGCCGACGATCCCAAGATCTTCTTGCAGCGATACGGCCTCTACAGCTACGACGCCTTGATCCTCTTTTCTCCTTCCGTCAATCATTTTGGAGAATCCATTGACCTGGCTGCTATACTAGATTTCGTGGATATCGGTCACGATTTGATCATTGCAACTGATACCAATGCATCTGATTTGATCTGGTAAATCGCGGTTGAGTGCGGAGTTGATTTCAATGAGGATCCTGCTGCTATGGTCATAGATCACGCAAGCTATGCAGTTTAAGACACTGAAGGAGATCATATAGTGATTGCTAGGGATGATTTCATCAAGTCTGATGTAATTTTGGGTAGCGAGAAAATTGAGGCTCCTGTACTTTTCCAAGGAATTGGCCATGCAGTAAACTCTGAAAAGTAGCCTGGTTTTGAAAGTTTTCTCAGCTTCACCTTCAACATATGCTGCTAAACCCCAAAAACAAGCTGTCAAAATCTCCATCTCTCGCTGGATCTGCTATATTTTTAGTTTCAGTTGTGCAGGCAAGAAACAATGCTCGGGTTTTCATCTCTGGTTCATTAAGTTTGTTCAGCAACAGGTTTTTCAGATCTAAGATGCAGAAGGCTGGGAGCTCAAAGAAGTGAGTGATGCTGGGAGCTCAAAAGACGATGAGAGAGAGAGAAAGAAGATGAGAAAGAGAATAAAAAAGCAGAGATACTTGATGATGGATACAAATGGATGAAGTATGGTAAAAAAAATAGTGAATATACTCATCACAACTTATACAAAGGTTCTCATGGTTGGGGCAGTCGCCGACCCAGATCCCATCTCCTACGAATACCACGGGAAAAGCAAAAGCGGAGATAAGATTCTTTTCTAATTATTAACTCTATTATCATTCCTTGTCTGCCATCTGCAAAAGGGAAAGGAAAAATAAGAAATAGAAACAAAAGCATAAAGCAGAAAGCACAAGCAGAAAGCAAAAGAAGATAAAAAGAAACAGACATAATTGTGATGGTGATGGCATGCAGAAAAGGGAATTATGGGCATGACCCATTGAGCAGAGGGTCGGATTTATTTTTGAATGATGTAATTTATTTTTCTTATCTTTCGGAGACATCTGTATAACCCCATCAAAGGGTAATAAAAAAAAAAACGGCAAGCCCAAACTAATGGGCTGGAATGTTATATGGAGGGCAAAGGCCCTTATGTCCAAAAGAGCCAGACCCTCTATTATCACCAACCAGGTGATCAAAAGTATATCCAGTACTACAAAAATTATTTGGCAGCCTGCCGCTATTATCACCAACCAGGTGATCAAAAGTACACCCAGTACTCCAAAATTATTCGGCACCCTGCCGCTATTATCACCAACCAGGTGATCAAAAATACGCCCAGTACTACAAAATTATTCAGCAACCTGCTGCTATTATCACCAACCAGGTGATCAAAAGTACGTCCAGTACTCCAAAATTATACATGAGCATCACTCATGTCAATCATACATAAACATTCATGAGCATCACTCATGTCAATTATACATAAACATTCATGACCATCATTCATGTCAACATTCATGACCATCATTCATGTCAACATTCATGACCATCACTCATGTTAATATCCATGAGCATCACTCATGTCAATCAACATAAAACATTCATGAGCATCACTCATGTCAATCAGCTTCGAAAGCTTCATTTACAGAGCTCCAGCTTCAAAAGCTTCATTTACAAAGCTCTAACTTCAAAAGCTTCACTTGCAAAGCTTCACGTACAAAGCTTCAGTGCATGGTATACAAATACCGTCTCCGAACAACCACCACTTCGGCCCATACATGGATTCAATTTGAAGTCTCTAGCCAACAGACTCTATTGACCAAAGACTTAGGGGACTACACTATGTACCATATATTGGGCCTCATAAAAAATACTTGGGGGACTTAACCCATTATTTATGTATTGAGGAACGAACCCTTATTTTATAAAAAGGACTCCCTCACTTTCATTAGAGAGCACCCATTATTCATGTATTGGGGAACGAGCCCTTATTCTATAAAAGGGACTTCCTCACCATCATTAGAGAGCACCGCCGCCAACTGAGCAACCGCATCATCGCGAGCATCAACTTTAGCCCATCATTTATGTATTGAGGAGCGATCCCTTATTCTATAAAATGGACTCCTTCACCATCATTAGAGAGCATAGCCGCCAGCTGAGCAACTGCCTCGCCACGAGCATCAACTCTTAACTCATCCCTTATGTATTGAGGAGCGAGCCCTTATTCTATAAAAGGGACTCCCTCACCTTCAACGCCACAAGCCGAGCCAACCAAAGCAACATAAGCCACAAATCGAGCAGCCTTGTAACATGTGCTACTTCTAGTTGAGCATCATTTCAGATTGAGCACCGCTTCATATCAAGTATCAGTTCAAGACGACATCTAGTTACTTCGGCCCACACATGGACTGAATTTCAAGTCTCCAGCCAAAAGACTCTCTTGACTGAAGACTTGGGGGATTACTGTTTATACCATACTTAGAGCCTCCGTATTTAGATCTCGTATAAATACTCGGGGGATTCAAATGTAATTATGTAATAAATGAAAGTGCAAATATGTAATAAATGAGGAGCCCTTATTCTATAAAATGACCCCTCACTCTCCTCATTAAGGGAAGCCAATCTTTAGGCATGACTCTCACCCTCTCAAAGCCTCGCTCTCACATTACAGATGCTCTCTTCCTCACAATCCTCTCAGAGAAATACAATATCAACGTGGACGTAGCCCAAATATTGGGGGTGAACCACGATACATCTTGTGTTCTTTACTTTCTTGCAGATTCACGGTTGGATTTACGTTGTTCCAAGACCCCTTCGGTTTTGTACATCAACAACTCTCAAACATGTGCTTCTTCCTAAGTTGTATGGCAGTAAAGGTGTTTTTGAATTATAATTGCATTTTTTCAGTACTTTTCTAGAGATCATGTGTTTTTTCTTCTAGAATTTGAAATTTTTATTAAAACTTCTATATGTTTCAAATAAAAGTGTTTTTTTAGCCAAAATGCTCACGAGCATAAACATTTTCTACATAAGCAAGAAACACTACTAAACATGCATATAATCTCATTCAACGCTCAAAGTGCTTAGATTAAAATATGCAGACTGAGTTACTAAGGACAGTGACTAAGTATGTAAGATTAAATTAAAACACCCAATTAGACTGAACGGCATCATGAGATTGAGACGGGGGCCAAGACAGAAAAATATGGAGATGACAAGAATCTGCCGCCCTTTAGAGGCCACAATAATTTGAGGCAGCTCACAAAATACTTTTAGGTTCACACTAGGAATTTATGATACATAAAATTCACTGATTAGTGTTGTCCGAGCTCAGAATTTTATGCCGGCCACAAGCGGGCATGCACGTAATTTCTGATCTCAAATTTTGATATGTGGCCCTTGTGAACAAATCAAATCAAAGTTTTAAGACTTTAATTAAGTTGTAAATTATCTTTTGTTTTCTACACGTATGAACCAATTCAAATTCAGTGCCTGCTGTGCTTTTTACAGTAGAACAATCTCCTAATGTGGCACATAGACTCATAGTTGCCGCCAGCTTTAGAAGCAAACAAGCCAGTAAAATGAAAGAGATTTCTGAAGGCTCTGAAGAATCAAACCTTGTGATCAAATGTTTATTAATTAATTAATTTAAAAAAAATAAAATATTGAAGAACGCAGGCCAAGGAATACTAGGGAAGGTGATCACTTCTCTTTTACTTTGACCATTTCTTGGGAGACTGTGATTGTAATGCTCCCCCTTCCCCGCACGCCCTTGAGGTTCCATTTCCAACAGATCTCAATTTTATATGATCTGAATTTGAATTAGAACAAATATATATTGTTTGAAATCCAATATAAAACTGTCGATTTAAGGTTTCTTGCAGTTACCCAGATTCTCTGTTCCCTATCTCTTGTCCCTACATCCTAACATCCGCTCCTCATGCTTCTAGAGGCGCTTGTAGCTAATTTTCCGCCACTAATTGGAGTTTTAGGGGCAAATCTAATGGCCACAAAGACTTCCTCTCTTGATAGTGTTTGAACCTGATTACTATCATCACCTAGTCCAGCTGATGCCGCTTGAGTTAAGCTTGTGAGTTCACCACTAAAACTTTCTGAGGACAACATTCTATGTCCTCAGTCGTCATCTTGCGTGTGACAATACGCAAACCAAACACGTGGACAATGTATAATAGTTGATATAAAGCACGTGTAGTCACTAGTGGGCTATCGCACGTGGATATACATGCTCTGATAGTATGAAGGAATTTGAGGTTCCATAATAAAAACCAATCGGTAATAATAATGGTAGTTCAGTTACTTATAAGAACATGTAAGGTCCCATATAATTTTTAGATTAGACAACATTCCGCATTACCACAAGAAAACCTTAACTTCTTTTATGGTATTGGACATGGTTTTGTCATACCTGTTTCACGCTTCTCACCAGTCTTGTTACAAAGTACGAAAATAAGATTGATGGGGGACATAACATTGTTCAATAATTTGATGTACAAATGTAAAATGGAACCAGAGTATATGCATAGAAATCTAATTCTCTATCCACACATGCATTGTAGGCTGCGCAAGGATCATTGTAACTAGTAAATTAATATTAGTTTGGACCTTTTGGTGATTTCATAGTAAATTAATAGACAATGTTAAGGCTGTTTGGTAAAAATAAAATAAAACAAATTATTATTTTTGGGTTACATTGGAGTCCGCCGTATTTTGTGTAAAATTCCGGAGACTCTCCCGTGGACCCAACGGTCCAGAACCTGCCACGTGGAGCGAGGAGAGCTCATGGTCCCTCTGACCTCTGGGTACGGTCATGACTCCATGCATAAACTATTAAACTGGGAATAGCGGGGGTAAATAAGGAAAAAAAAAGGAGAAGTTATCTTCAATTTACTATGTGACTGGCTTGAAAACTTCATATTTAGGGTTGGTTTGGTATTGCTGTGCTTTGAAAAAAGCTGCTGTGAGAATAAGCGGCTGTGAAATAAATCAGCAGAGTGTTTGGTAAACTTTTTTGTAAAAGTGCTTTTGGAAAGAAAAAAAAGTCTAATAGTAGGTCTTTTCATTAAAGGAGTCATGTAGCTCTGTGTGCTTTGAAAAAAAAGCCAGTTTTCCAAAGCTGCAAATAGCAGCTTCAGCTTTTTCCTTTGATTTCAGCTTATTCTCACAGCAGCTTCCAAAATAAGCTATTTTTTTTAGTTTACCAAACACCTAAAACCCTCACAGCTTTTTTTCATGGATGCTCTTTTTTAAGCACCCCACTCCCAAACCACCCCTTACTATTTAGGATGGAAATTATTAATATTTTAATTAAATAGATCGTTTGGTATGGAATTGTATAAAAATATATTAACGAATTTGATGAAAACATTATGAATCATTTATTTATTGTTATAATTAATTAGCGGACACAATCTTAATTTTGAACTTATTAAATAATTTTTTTAAATAATTTTTAATATAAACAGTTATAATCATAAACACATAATTCTATAAATCAAATAATAAGTGAATTTGGAAAGACCTCTTCAAAATAATTTATTCGGAGGGCAAGCACATTTTGGCTTATTGACCGACCGTTATTTACTTTGCCTTTCACCTTTTTTAAAGTGGGGGTCGGCGCTGGCGGACTTTGTGCCGACGTCACCCAGTCCATTTAGCGTTTACATTCTTTCTGGGCCTTGGACCTGTCGCTGTCAGGTCCATTAGGGCAGCCCACTGCCAGTCCTCTCTCTCTGCGCCCATTATAAAACCTCGCCACTACCCCTTCACTTTTATTCCGCACAAATATTCCCCTTTTTTTCTCCAATCTTCTTTCTGTCGATGTGGGATTCTCAAAAGCTCTCTTCAAACATGAAAGCTAGACACAAATTTCCAATCCAAGGTATGAAAAAGCTAAAACATTTTCATATATTGTATATCTTGTGCTAATATATAAAACGTCACGCATTAACCTTCGAGTTTTGATGGGATCTGTTGTACGTATGTTTTCGCAGGCTTTCAAAAAAGCGAAGACCAACACGGGAGCTTCGATTTTGGGACGACCTTTGTGGTGGTGTTAGAGGGAGGAGGTGCTTGATGTGGATTTGGTGCTATCCTAGCTGAGCTTTTTTTATTCCGTCTACATCCGTCACGACCATATCCTTTCATCTTCTACTACTTTCGCATCGATCCCTTCCCTTTTTCTTGACCTTGTAAGACCTTTTCTTGACCTTGTAAGATGTCATGCCAGGTCTGTTGTCTTTGTTTTGCATTTCGCCCCAAGTTTTGCATCGGAATTAACTGATATAGAGCTTGGCCTTTGTTCCTCATCGTTACCGCCCAATTCATCTTCTCCTTCTTGTCTATCCCTCCTGAGCTGTTCCACAATTACCTCAAACTACAAGCCCACCATAGCAAAGTCTTCCATGAAAGCAAGGACTCTTTTGCTGGTGTTCCTCCAAGCAGGGTTGTAAAAAAAAGTAGAAATTCAGAAATATTAATGAGCAGTGACATTCATATATGTTGTTTTTATTCAGTAGGAAATAAATAAAAATAAAATTCTATTTATTCTTTATTTTTGTTATAATTGCCTGCAGCTGTTACTTATTCTGTGAAGGCAGAAAATACAGAAATATGCTGTTGGCAGTCATCAGTTTCGTTGTTTTATATGTTGGCTGAGAAAGTAGGAGAATAAATATTCTCTCAGATCTGTGTAAGACTTCCCACTCGTGACTGCTGTTTTTTTTTTTCTATCTCCTTTTTCTCGAAAGACTTATTTGTAACCTGTACTGCCAGTAAAGTTCTTCATCCAAAAGCTGATGCCCCTTTATGTTAATTTTCCTTTTGTTTTTGTTGATTTTTTGGTTAATTTTATCCCTCGTAAATGTGCTGATCTGGGAGTCTGATGAGCTCAAAAATGGGGTGATTTCTCTTGTTTATATATTAGCTAGTTGTTATCAAATGAATTCATCTACTCACAAATGTCAAAGTCATGGTCATAATAAACGGACAAGTTGGCAGCGTTTTCACCCAAATCTAGGGTTTGCGAGTACTGTAGTTGATAACTCAAATTAAGGTTTGCTGAATTTAACGGCTAGCCCTGCACCAATTTTTTTTAAAAGAACTTAACAAGTAATTAGATTTGGCAAATGAGTCGTGTTTGTGTCATTAGCGTAACAAGTCGTGTCATGTCAAACCTATTATCTTAACAGGTGACTCGATAACGACCCGAGTAGTTAACGGATTGACCTTGGACCCATTATTTTTGTATTGTTTCCTGTTGGGTTAACTGGTCGTGCAAAAAATTGTCAGACCTACAAGTAATGACACTTTACAACACAAATACGTATACGTCTCATGAGTAAAAAAGTTTGTAATTAACTCAAATGATTCATTGCGTTTACTCATACACACAAAATATTATAGTGTTCGAATCTCCTCTATATATTGATTTATAATGCTCATAGTATGGTAATTAAGAAATGTCTGTTTCCCCTCGACAATGGCCAAACCTAAGAGAAGCCTTTACCTAACCGGGGTAGAAAATGATGAACGTACCATATATAGCTTTAGACAAATTGTTTTTTATCTGTTATTTTCCTTGAACCAAACATTGGATATTATTGATCGAGATTCCCATACTAGATTGGGAATATATGTCAGTATGTATTGAAAAAATTTATATGCCTTGTCCACGCTTAGGTTTTGCCAGACCCAACAATCAATCAATCATTCATGGCAAGTGCTACGGTATATACAGTAAAATCTCTATAATTGAATATTCTTGAAACTAAGAAAAATTATTATATTTGAAAAGTTATTGTTATATGAATAAATGAATAATTTATTAATTTATCAGCAAATGAATATTTATTATTTTTTTTGTCAAATGATAAATTTTGTTAGATTAAATGTTATATTTACCACTGATGGGGGTTCGAACTCACGCCGTCATGCAAGATTTCAACTTCTTTCCATTACTATGGTAAATGGCCACTTGTGAATATTTATTAATTTAAATATATTTTTTGTTTTGTACTTTTATTACAATTATTTTTTAAACAAAAATACATGTATCTTATAAAAACAACAATTATAAGCGTGCCTAGTCTAAAGAGTATATGACTTTAAACTTCTAAGTAATTTAAGAACTAAAAGATCAAGTGTTTTTCAAACTTAATGCCCTAGAAGATAAAATGTATTTTAGAAGTATATTTTGAGAAAGAGTTGAATTGAGAAAATAGAAGTTGTTAAAGTAAAAAAATTCCTAGATATGTATTATGAATATTTATGTGTTATTTCATTTATGTATTTTGTCAACTATTAATTTATATATTCGTTGGACCTTAAAATGCACTTTAGTACATTGGCCTCGGTCGCGATCAAAAGAATTTATTATTTAACTAAAGTTATTATTTCATCGAATATTCATTTATCAAGGTTTTACTGTATTCTCTATTTGTGTGTATTTCAATTTTTGATGTGTCACGAAAATGATATTTTTGTAGTTTCTGTGGAATTTTAGTTGTTATTTCTGTGCATGTAGTATAATTCCTATAGTGAAATTTCCAAATTCTATTTTCTCAAACAAATTAGGTTATAATGCAATTATCTATTAGGAGAAAATGGCAGACTAAACTATGATGATATGGGAGAAGAAAATGACTCCAATGCATAAAAATTTGAAATATTTGTCAATATCCAAAAGAGTTCAAATCAGGTGATTTGACCAAGTAACCAATTCCATATAAGATGTTAAATCCTAAGCGAGATGTCATGTAATTAAATTTAAAGGCAGAAATGAACTCTAACCAATATGTCAATCCTATGTGAATTGATATATGAGAAAATGTGATGTCAAATAATTTTTTTAATTATATTTTTGTGTGGGTTTCATTAATGCACCTATAGATCTTGAAATTTTATTTTAATTGATTTAAAAAAAATTGGTCCTACAAATATCATTTAAAACAATATAACATTGGGTTGGAGGAGAAAGAAATTTGACATTGCCACATCAGCCATCAAATTAATATTTGACTTTTTTTTTTTTTTTGACATCTCCACTGGAAATGCTCTAACTAAAGGTATGACAGATTTTCTCTATCTAATATTAAAAGAACATCTCTAGTTTGAATTTTCATTTTACTTCTCTTGTCAATTAAATCATGATCTAGTTAGCAGTATTTCTCATTCTAGTATCAAAAGAATTTTCAAGTTCGGATTCTCTATATGTTGAAAAAGACATAGCACTTCTCAATTCTCACAACTTATTTTGAGTTTAATTTGAAATCTTGCATAAGAGAGAAATCAATAATCAGAAAGTATGAGGGACATTCTTAATTCTGCTTCTTGCTCAATTCAATTCCAAACTCCTATTCAATCACTCTTACTTCTTTTGACTATGATTCTAAATACGCAAACACGCCCTTATGGTTTATTTACGTTTCTTTGCATGTAGTCTAATATCCTATAGGGTGTTGTGTTTCTACCTATGTATCCCGAGTTTAAAACTCTCCCCCTCCTCTAAATTATTATAATAGTTTCGAACTCTTCTCCTCCCTCTAATAATAGTAAATTTAAAAGAAGGATTACGCTTCTTTTAAGTGACATCCAAGCAAATATAAGTAAGAAAAAAGCTAAAAACTAAACAAAAAGTAGTTGAACAAATGAGCATGACATTGACATAACTAAAATGATAAATGAAATTGAATTTGGCCAAGGAAGTGATGCATTTAGATTTGAACAAGCAAATTTGGTAGTAATTGTTGGTTGGCATAGTTTTTTACGTGCTATAAGGAGGGTCAGAGGGATGGTGGAGACTTGTAGTACAAAATGATGGTGTCCACAAGTGGAAATTGAAAAGCTAAATTGCTTTTTAACCTTCTACAGACTTATTAGAGATGAGTGTGAGTGAGTAAGAAGAAAACTTGGTGGAAGCAAATCTCATCATTTCCTTCATATCCCACTAGAGACTCCCTGTGTTGGTTTTCACCAGCATGGGGTCCATTTCTTTCAAGCTTTTTTCCTCCATTGGGTGACATGCTAATTAACATGCATGGCTCTTCCTATCGAGGGTTTTATTTTTTTCGTACTTCCTCTCATATCGTATCTGTGAAGACAAGTGAAAAGTATTACATATCAAGTTAGTCTAGTAGCACTCGGTTTTTATTTGGTTGGAGGTTCTTCTCACATAACTACGTTACTGCAAGAATGTTATATGTTTTTAGTGAATCGACACTAAGTTTTGTGCCGATTTATTCTATCTTATTATGCGTGGCTTATACCTAATTTATCAAATGTAATGGTCCTCGACCATGATCACGAATGTCATTGTTTGGTTGTCAGGAGCATTCACTGCGTGTCTTGAATCATAAAATGCAGGAAAGTTCAGGTGATTTGTAGCTACACATGTGGTTTATGCAGAGATGAAGATGCAGGAAACTATACCAAAGTCCAGTCGGGTAACAAAGACCTGGGAATGTCTTGTATGCTTGACTGCTTGTAACCCCATGGTAGTACCAAATTTCTTTCCGGCTATTGTAATACGTGGCTGTTATGCTCAACTTACATGTCACGGGTGCTACTGTGACATCTTGTGTCTTTCATAAAGCATTGTATTATTGACACGAGACATCACGATGGTACTCGTAACATGTAAAGTGTAGGCCTAAGAGGGAAGAACAAAAAAAGTGGAACGCCTAAAGGGATTGAGGGGTCATGTGAGACCCTCATAGGCAGTTTGTAGCTCCCTTGCTGGTGAGGTCAGTTGGCAAGAATAACATGCATGTTTTCTTGCATTAAATTTTTTTCGTATACATTAGTGTAGCTTAAAATAATCATAATAAAAATCAGTAACTGTCAGGCTAACATCCACTTAGAAGGAAACTCTCTTACAACCGGTGACACGATGTGATGCGTATAACAATTTTATAACACATGACAATTATATGTTGGAAACTTTAACAAAAAGTTTCTGGTACTTTTCATATTTTTACACTAAAAAATCAATCTTGATACTATTTATTTTACCCTTTATTTTATTCTTATCACTAAAACTCAAAATTTTGGAATCATTTTCATTAATTTTCGTTTAGCGGTAACACCACTTAAACAATATATTAGTTGCAAAATTCCGCCGATTGGCGCGAATCTCTTTTTCTCGGATAACTTCCTCAGTGCTCAACATCTGTGGCCCATTCTCATTGGCCGACTTGGTTGGAGCCCACAAAGGCCATCATCCAATCAAATTCGATCAATTCTTTCTTTCCCGATTCTCAAAATCCCTAATTTACAAACAATCCCCATCTTTTTGCCCCAAATTAAGGATCAAAGATGCACCTTTTATCAACCTTTACGTTTCGGTTGCTCATAACTCCTCTTTGAAAGTAAAAGAATGGCGAACTCTGAAACTCAGAAGTGAAATCCCACTTCATCTCGATGCATCAAACTGCGTTCGATCGAACACCCATCTCGAATTCTTCACCTGGTAAGCGATTTCCACACCCTTTTCGTAATTTAGGCATCTGGGTAATTTGAATTCTGTTCATATTTATTAGAATTTGATAATGGATTCCCAAAGACGTGTTTTTTTCCCGGACGAAGTCGTCCTCCAAATCCTCTCAAAACTGCCCATTAAGTCTCTTTTCAGGAGCAAAACTGTTTGTAAACTTTGGTACAGATTGGTTTCTGATGAGTATTTCATTCAATTGTACAATGAAACTTCTGCCAAGAACCCTATGCTATTGGTTGAGGTCTCCGACTCGTTAGGATCGAAATCTGATTTGATTGTTGTGGACAATCGGAGGGGTGTTTCCGAATTTTCGTTAGATTTCTTGAGGGATAGGGTTAAGGTCAGAGCCTCCTGTAATGGCTTGTTGTGTTGCTCTAGCATTCCTGATAAGGATGTTTACTATCTCTGTAATCCCATGACTCGGGAGTTCAAGTTGCTTCCGAAGAGTAGGGAGCGGCATGTCACCCGATTTTATCCTGATGGTGAGGCAACCCTGGTGGGATTAGCTTGCAATTTGTCTACTCAGAAGTTTAATGTTGTTTTAGCGGGTTATCATCGTACTTTTGGTCATAGGTCAGATGGAACTTTTGTATGTATGATTTTTGATTCTGAGTCGAACAAATGGAGGAAGTTTGTTTCGTTTCACGGTGATCAATTCACCCATATGAATAAGAACCAAGTCGTGTTTGTTAATGGTGCACTACATTGGTTGACTGGTAGTTCCTGTATTCTCACGCTCAATTTGGAGTATGATGTTTGGAGGAAGATGTCATTGCCGGAACAAGTGACTTGTGTGTCTGGAAATAGGTTTTACTTGTTGGAGTCGGATGGTTGCCTGTCGGTGATCCAGATTTCAGATGCTTGGATGAAAACTTGGGTGTTGAAAGAGTACGAGAGTGAGGAATGGCATTTGGTGGATACGGTGAGTCTTCGATGTATCAAAGGACTTGTCCCAGGCATCTTCCCCATATGTCAGACTGGTGAATGTGTTTTCTTGGCAACCCACAAGCAGATATTGGTGTTTTATCGGAAGACTCGTGTGTGGAAAGAGATGTACTCTGTGAAGAACAGCTCCACACTCCCATTGTGGTACTCGGCACATGCATTTCGGGGCACAATTTTTTCTTGTCAGTAAGGTGTGAAACTACATGTAATGAACTTCTTCTGTACATAGATTTCTTAAGTTATTTATCTGTATATGTTTTGGCTGATTGGGGCTTGTCAACAGCTATCAACATTTGACTTATGCTGTACAAATTGTAATCTTGTGTTTTTGGCTTTGGAATATATCTGCTACTTCCTTTGCTCACATCAATTACTCTTAAAATGCCTTTTATCATGTAATTCCTAGTTTCTGGATAGTAGAAAGAGGATTGTGGCCGTGACGGCCGCCGTTCCTATCAAAGGAGTGTTGGCCGAGAGCGGGCGGTCCGGCCACACGGCTGGCAGCTCATCTTATCACTTGGTGAATTTGAATCACATTATTGCTAGCTCATTGTGAGGTTAAACCAATCATCTCACCTTTAGTGTAGATTATATCGTTTGTTCAAAAAAAAAAAAAAAAACTGCTTTACTAAAGAAACTTGCATTTGGAAATATATTCACATGAAAAGTATATTATTGTGAAAATTAAGAGAAAATTAAGAATTTCCCTTCCCGCTGCCATTTAAAAAACAGACCTCGTTAATCAAACGGTACAAAATGTTAAAAAGAGTTTGTTTGGAATAGCTTTTCCATAAAGCACTTCTCGTAAGAAATTCTGCTAAAAGAAGCTAGAGGTGCTTACTAGGCTCACACCACACCAAAAGAAAACTTTATGGGCTTTTTATTTTTTGGGCTTTAGACAAAAAGAAAATCTGAAGATAAAGGACACGTGGGACCCGGAGCCCTGCGTAGTCCAGCGAAGCGACAATTGTTGTTATTCAGCGGCGAAGCCCAATCCGCAGACGGAACGAGGAAATCCAGTCAGCCAAACAGACCCCATTCAACAGAAAAACTCCTACGGAGCTTCTTCACGAGTGCTTCTCTGACCTTTTCTTGCAGACCCAAATAAAAACTGTGACATTTGGATTGCATGCTGATTGCTGATTGCTCAGCTCCTCCATTTCCAGAACAACTCAATTCGCCGAACAGAGAAATTTGATGCTCTCTGGTTTCTGTTTCTTCTCTCAGTGATCCCTCTGTGTGTCTCCGAGCTCCAGGTATGTCCGCACCAATCGGTCAATGTTAATTACTAATTTTCCTGTGATTTTATGATGTGGGTTCTGCTCAATTTTATTGCTTTCATCGAATTTTTGTTCGGTGTGTTGGAATGCTGAATGATTAAAACTGGGTTCTAATCAATTTTTCTGACATTTGGGGCTTTTAATCTCAAGTGGGGTTTTGCGATTTTTACTTTTATATTGAAATTTATATCGATTCGTGGGTGATAAGTTGATAACAATACAGTGTAATACGTATTTCTTCCTGAGAATTTTGTTTCTTGCGAAATGAACAATGTAAGTTTGTTTTTGCATGAGGTTTTGGTTATTTGTTAGATTGAAATTCTTGGGTTTTTGTTGTACTTCACACCTCAAAAGTTATGCAGGTTGCCCAATATTGATATGGGGTCCATGACGCTTTTTCGATTCCTAAGTCTACTCTTTAGTAATTCTCTAACCAAAGGCCTGTTATCAGTAAAGTTGGGAAGTTTAGAGCATGTTTGGTATCCTATTTGAAATTTTTTTATCATTTCTCAAAATATTTCTTGAAAATAATTTTATTTTAAAACTCAAAAACTTGATTGGTTTGCAATTTAAAACTTTTAAATCTTACGATTTAAACTAGATAAAGATATCTAAAAAGAGGGGTCGCAGGAGAGGAAGAAAGAGGAGAGAGGAGTAAAGAAAGTAAGAGATGATTGAAGAGAGAAACAAGAGAGGGGATCAAACAAGATAGAGAGGAACGAGTGCGAGAAAGAACCGAGAGAATGAAGAGAGCGGATTGAAGGAGAGACGAAAAAGGTAATAAAAAATAAATTCAAAAAAAAAAAAAAAGAGAGAGAGAGAAAGAAGAAAAGAGATAGATTTGGAGTGAGAGGGGAGAAGGGAGAGAAAAGAAATGAGTGAGTTTGAGTTTAAAAACTCACTTTTTATGTTTTTAGAGAATAGACTATATTCTTGAGTTAGTCTTGAGTTCATTTTTTGAAAATAGTCAAACCAAACAAGTTTTTAAGGCCTAAAACTTGAAAATTATTTTTGAGTTTAAAAAGTTGGATTCAAGTAGAGTACCATACAAGTCCTTAGATTTTCACTTATATATGACTGTCATTGGCAATTTTCAGTTCGGTAATCAATTTATCAAAACAAATGCTAGTATGATTTTCGATGATTTATGGATGGTCGTATCTTTGTGGAAGTACTTCATAAAAAGTTTTGATTTTATGTATACATGCATCCTTGTGACTGTGTGTTGTTTATTTTCAGATTGTATTTCTGGAATGGCTGCTTTGAATCGATTGTAAGTCATCTTGCTTGACTTAATTTTCAGTACGTCAAGGTCGTTTACCCTATGGCTCGGAAGGGTAATCAACAGAAGAATGCTGTAGATCGGCAGACATCAAAGCACAGAAAGAAGGGTTCAGATTCAGGGTGTACACTGGGAGAAACGAAAGGGAATGGGAAGGCAAGTGAAGTGAAAGTTTTTCCTGGAGAAGAACTGCCAAATGGTGACCAGCCAAGCAGTCCTCTTTCAGCCAGTGCAAGTAAAACCAATCATCCTGAAGATGAGAATAAAAACAGACAAAAGTCTGGAAAGTCTTTGAGGAAAGAGAAGCAAGGTATGGATGCAGGGCAGGGTCCAGAGGAGTCAAGTTCTTTAGGGAGTGATTTAGGAGATCACAATGGGAATAATGAAGCTCCAAGCAGGAGAGAAGAAAACGGGACATTACCTCCGAGCCACTTACGCCGAAAACACACAAAAAGAAAATCTGGTTCCTCCCTGAATAGATGGCATATGAGAACTTTGATGGCTCGATTAGAGTTTTCAGATACCCTATTGTTTAGAAACTTGAAGGCATCAGCATTGCCGCTTTTGAAGATGGCTAGTGAATGGCTACAGAGGCACGAGCCATTCTTTCTTACCATAAAAAGTAAGGCACTGTATGCCCGTGATTATGTCAAAACAAAGTTTGAGCAGGCATATCCATTCGTTTTGAAGTGGCTTATGCAGTTTGGGAGTATATTGTTTCTTTTATCAATGGCCTGGTTGGATTGCACCTTAAGGGGCTTTGATAGCTTAGTTCGGATGGGGACAACTTCCTTCTTTTCAGTTATATGGTGCAGTATTCTCTCAGTAGTTGCTATGGCCGGGATGTTCAAGTTTCTGATTGTGTTGGTAAGCCCTAGTATTACTATGTCGCTACTGAACACTCACTTCATTATAATTTATAGTTGCTATGGCTGGGATGTTTATTATTATAGTTGGCCTTATTTTTTTCTACTTGTTTTGTTTTCAATAAAATGCCCCTGTTTTGAGTCCCTTGTCCTTTTAAACCTCCCGGGTTCCTTCTGTTTATTTCTCACTTTTTGAACATCCAGACCTTATGAATAATTACTATTTTTTTTTTTTTTTGCAATGGGTGAGGCGGATGGGTGAGTTTAAGAGTAACTGTTAAGTTTTGCATTAGTATGCTCTCATACCTATTGAATAAATTCCCAGGTCTTTGCTGCTTTGATTGGACTTTTCATTGGGTTCATGCTCTCGATTTTGGTGGTTTCTTTTTGTGGTGCTCTTTTCTTGTGGTTCTATGGAAGCTTTTGGACAACAGGATTTATAATCTTCTTAGGAGGTGATTATTTTACCTTCTTACAAGTGCAGATCATCTATTTATAGTATGCATATTTCTTCATCACAGCTTGATGAGGTTTGACATTCTTCAACATTCAGGTTTGGCATTCACACTGAGCCATGAGCGTATTGCCCTGTCAATTGCCACTTTGTATTCCATTTATTGTGCTTGGACATCTGTTGGATGGCTGGGTTTGCTTTTGGGGCTGAATTTATCTTTTATCTCAAGTGATTATCTGATATATTTCCTAAAGAACAATGTAAGTCAGCAGAGAAGACCCAACGGATCATCTGAGCAAACATCAGGAATGCCAGGTCAACCAGACTTCTTTAACAGTGAGCAGGCGCATGCTTCATCCTCCGGAAATGGCCCATGGTTTTCTGCTGATCGTAGCCCTGGAGTACCTTCAACCAGTGGCACTGATTCTGAGATAACCTCTGAAGATGAAGTAGTCCGGCTGTTAAACTGTACAGATCACTATTCTGCGTTGGGATTTTCTCGGTACGAGAATGTAGATGTTTCTTTACTGAAGCGGGAGTACAAGAAAAAGGTAAGTGCCATTATTTGTTTGCTCTAATAGGCATGAAAAGGGATCCTTTCCAACTTCTTTGTTTCTTGCTATGTTATTCTCTTGGAAGTTTCAAGATTTGTATGGCCAAGCATTGAGTCTGAGATCTAACTTTGTTTTACTATGGTGAATGATGACTTTTATCTTTCCAGAGATTCGGTTACACATATAGAAGTACTGCTCCTGGATAACATGCTATACTGCTCTGTTAAAATGTTTCTTTTTCTTTAAACAAGTTTGTTATATTTCTTATCAGGCAATGTTGGTCCATCCTGATAAAAATATGGGAAATGAAAAAGCTGCTGAAGCTTTCAAGAAACTTCAAAATGCATATGAGGTTATAATTTGATATGCATTGAAATTTTTTCTATGGTCTATTTGATTCTGATTCTGATTCTGATTGTATGTTGGCCCTTTTTGCTCCATCTTTTCTAGATTTTACTTGATTCCCTGAAGCGAAAAACATATGACGACGAATTAAGGAGAGAGGAACTGCTGGACATTTTCTGTAGATTTCAAAGTGCTTCACAAAAGGTAGTATATATCTAATTTGTATGTTTTCTTGTAATTGGTTTTATAATATGATATCTTTTGACTAATTTCTTCCATATCCATGAGGAATGTGACAAGAGGTTGAAGCTTGATAGTGAAACCTGTCAGTCAGTTCCCGAAATTCAAGGGGGTCGTATCATTCAACTTTGTGATTAACTTTGGAATTGTTAGTAGAAACTTGTGTTGTTTTGGGTACATACCATTGCCGTGAATTATTTGTTCATTTACTGAATATAGCTCTGAGTGAAGTCACTTATTATGTGTTCTTAGTCTTTTTGTCTATCCACCTTACCTAAGCTTTTATTGCAATATGTTTCTTAGAATGGAGGGCACAGTGTCTTTCCCCGTGGCTTTCCACACCCTGAAGCTGATGGCGAGGACCCATTTGGGGATTCAAGGAGAATCGTCTGCAATAAGTGTGGCAATTTGCATGTTTGGGTGCTCACCAGGAAATCAAAATCCCAATCACGATGGTGCCAGGTTTTCATTTACCTTTAAAGCTTTTAATGTTGTTCTATTAGTTTGCATCTGTCAAAGAGTTTACAGGTTTTGCATCCTTAAAGTGTGATGCTGCTAGAGATTTTTGCACCTGGTGCTGCTGTTTTCATTGTGGAATTTCTCTTTTGAAAGGATTGCAAAGATTTTCATCAAGCAAAAGATGGTGATGGGTGGGTTGAACAATCTTCCCAACCCTTCTTCTTTGGAATGTTGCAGAAGGTACGTGCATTTATATATGCCGGAGAAAGGTTGTTTTAGAATTTTGCGTCTTGATAGTTTGCTCATTGTTTGCGAGTAGGAACTGAAAGAAAAGAACCTTAGAGAATGAAAAGAATTATCATCAGTATGACTAAAGGCTTTGTCTATTAGTACCTGAAATGTGTCTAATGAGAGATTATCCCTTTTTAAATAATGTTGTATGTGCAGTTAGATGCTCCATCCGCATTTATTTGTGCCGATAGTAAGATATACAATGCTACCGAGTGGTATATTTGCCAGGTAATTCAGTTTGAATTGTTCTTATAAGTTTATCATGGATATTCTTTTTCCTTTTGAAAAACACGCATGCCGGCTTCAACACCTACACACAATTATTGTCACATTGAAAGCAGATGTGCATGAAGCTAAGTTTTGTTGCAGGGAATGAGATGTCCAGCCAACACTCACAAGCCAAGTTTTCATGTGAACACTAGTGTGACCTCTAATAAGCATAATACCGGAAAGGGAGCAAGTTCAGGGCAAAGAGGAGGTCGTATGCCAACATCGAATATGGAAGAGAACATGACAGAGGAAGAATTCTTCGAGTGGTTACAGAATGCCGTGCAAACTGGCATGTTTGAAAATTCTGGTGCCGGCACCTCCACTGAGAGCCCGTCTGCCAAATCTGGACCTGGTACCAAGAGCGGTGGCAGCACCAGTGGCAGTGCTAACAAGAGAAAGAAAAAGGGAAAGAAATGGTGAGTATCCAATTTGTCCCCGTTTGTTTCGTACTAATCTTAGTGATACTGATTCCTGATAAGAAAGTTCATATGTTCAATGTCGGCCTGTTGTCTTTTTTTTTTTTTTTTTTTTTTTTTATCAGAAGAGAAGGCCTGAGGAAAGTTTGACATCATTAATCATAAGTATAGAATCTAATCACCATTAGCCTGCAATACTACGGAGTTTGTATACCGTCTCATCATTAATCATAAGTTCAAAATGATAAACCCGCGACGGAGTCGATTTAATCCTTGTTATGCTCCCAATAGGATCCCTTTGGTGGTTCAGCTTTGAACTTGTGGTATCGAAATGGTTTCTCAATCTCCAGTGGCTCGATTTGAATTTGATTCTTGACAGGGTACCCTAATTAGGTGCCATTGGGGATTGAAATGTCTTGATACTAATCCACCCTTGTTGCTAGTTAAATTTTGTACAAAAACAACCCATTTTGTACCCCTTTTTGGACATACATAAATTGTGTTAATTCTTATGAAGGAAACTATGGAACTTAAGGTTAGTTTGGGGTTGATGTGTTGTGAAGAAAAAAAAATGATGTTTAAGCAAGGGTAGAGCTGCTTCTACTTTTATCTTTTGGGGCCATGATTTTGACAAATTTATTTTTCATTTATCGAGCACAATTTTAGTCCTAGTTGCTTTTAAAATAATTTCAGCAAGGCTAAACTAGCCTTTAGCCTATCCCACCAAGCAAAATTAGTTCATTTTATCCAAACAATTAACAACTCTCAAAACAAAGTCACTTAGTCACCTGCATATAATAGAGGTTAGTGTTATCCACACATCCCTCTCAATTGTCTGTTGTCGGGTCGAATGAATTGAAGAAGATTAATAATTAAAATTAACAAGAATTTGTGGTATGTAAAATGGGTGTGTGAATAGCACTATTCTAGTAGACGGAGGAAAAAGAACAATGGAATTGAATACAAAATTTGTTGTTTTTAAACTCTTAATCATAGAAATTGGAAAATGACACCTATTTATATGGAATTTAAACTTGGGAATTTGAGGTTTCAAATTCCAAGTTTTTTTCATGTGGAAATTCTAAATTTCTATATTTATGAATCCAAACAAGAGAATTGATGCATGTCAATTTATAAATTCTGTCTTTAATCCAAATTCCAAATTTCTTTTCCTCGTCTAAACATAGTGTTACATTCCTCCTCGGTGGAAATTTCAAGTTCCGCCGTCGGGGTTAGTTATGTCATCATGTAATTAGGGTTTCATTTTATTTCAAGATTAATACGATGTTTTTATGGCCCATGGTATTTATCGAGCAAAAGTCAGTTGGCTAAATCATAAGTCAACATATAAATTCTTTTTCAAGTAAATTCTATAAATTATAGGAGTTTAGAGTGTCGTTAAAAAAAAAAGTAATTGGGGACTCGAAATTTTTTTTTTAATACATCGATATTTTTACATTAAGATTCAAAAAATAACAAAAAATTAAAATAAATGTGATGGCGTATAAAAACCAGTTAACTAGGAGACCGTTGGATATCTACCACGAAGAATTAGACGGATCAAACGGACGGTGGGCCAGAATCTATTAGACGAATCAAACGGACGGTGAGCCAGAATCCACTTATGGACGGACAGGATTTTACCGTTGTAATATAACTCTACGGAAATTACGAAACCACCCCTCTCCTTTTACTGGTACCGCAAATCGGATATCCTCGCCGAGTCTCAGCTCCAAAACTGCTTGAATGGGGGCACTCACATACTCCTTCTCTGGCGTTTCTCTCACCCCAACGGCTCTAAAACCGGTCGGCACGAATGGGTCCTCCTCCAGAAACCAAAATTCGAGCTTGAAATTCTCAGATGGGTACTCGTCGTTTTCTTCTCGCCGGCCATTTCCCACTCAGAAGCTCTCAGTCGGAGTGAGAAGGTCGGTGATTGTTGGTGCGAGGAAGAACAGCAACAAGGAGAAGAATAAGGAAGACAATCACAGCTTTGCATCGAAACCGGATGAGGCCACTGGGCCTTTCCCTGAATCTGTGCTGCTTAGACAGGTTCCCATTAATTAAATTTCTACACAAACTCTTTTCTCTCTTTTTTCACTTGTTTATTTTGGGTTTATTGATTTTTTGACTTGTGTAACTTTGGCTTCTGAAAAATTGGGACTTTTGAGTCCGACCCTTTAATTTTTGGCTGCTGTAGAATGCACAAAGTTTGTTATGGGGGATTTAAACTAAGTAAATTATTGTTTCTGATACATTCAAATTGTGGGTTTGTTCTGTTTCTTTGGGTTATTGTCTTTTACCACTCAAATGTGAGCCTTGCGTCGAAAGAGATTTTATTTTTCTTGAAAAACTAAATGAATGTGGATAAGATAATATTTTTTTGGGTTGCTTATGTTTAATTATGGTGGATTTTGGGATGAGACTTTGTTATGAATTGCAGAAGAAAGTTCAGGAAGATGGTAATCTTGTCCCCGAGTTTGCTGATGCCGAAGAAGGCGAGTCATCATGATTCAAACGTGATTGCTGCTTTTAGAAAAAAGGAGTAGCGATTGCCCTTTTTTCGAAGAATGATTTGGGGTGTTGCAGTTATTAATTTTGTTTTCGTCACTATGCAGAGAAGGTGTATGAATTTTTGAAGCTTCAGCTGCAAAGCGATTTGAATGAGGAACGAAGTAAGTGTGGTTCATGCTCATTTTTCTTGCTAGTAGGTTTGTCTCTTGGTTTGACTTGTGTGATCTAAATGGTGAAAGAAATTGTCTTTCCGATAATTCATAAAACAAGTGGAAAATGTTATTGAGTTTTAACCGCAATGGGCTGGTTATGACTTACTGTTTCCGTTGTTACAGTGCGCCACTATGAACTGGTTTATCTGATTCATGAGAAGCATGCGGAAGAGGTTGGGAGTGTCAAGGAGAAAATGGAAGGTTAGGTTTTTTCTTCTTCCAACTCTCTTAGTAATGTCTCTGTTAATAGTGAATCATATATTCACCATGATTTTGATGTATGCAAAATTTTCCCTTCTAACTCTCTTAGTAATGTCTCCGTTATTACTGAACTGAATATGATAGGTTCGCCATGATCTATTTAAATTTTTGTCTTCCAACTCTCTTAGTACTGTCTCTACAATAAAGAGACAAACAGAAGTAGAGTTCGAAATAAGGTTACAGATACTGTGATGATGTCTGGATGTTTCGGTGTAAATGTTTTCCTTGCTGAAAGGTTGATCTCTCACATTTAGCTTACCCTTGAAATAATGTCAGCGCTGGCCCTTGAAAAATCTTTAGCAATTTAACTTTAGGTATCATATTTGAAGAATTTTGAGGAGTGGTGATGAACTTGGATGGATAGCTTTTCTTGTTTTTAACGTTAGAATTTGGTTTTTCGCCTAACATGGCAAGTGAGCTTGTAATTGGTATAATTTCATCTACCTATAAGTATTGCTTAGATTGAACATTCATATAGCAACATGCTAACGTTCTACTGAAGGGGCATATACTTATCGGAATTCTTGTAGAATGAAGTTCCCTTACCCTTGTGAATTGCAGTTGAAATATATCGACAAATGTTTATTGATGTTTATATTTGAATTGCTTGCAGAGTTTCTAGGGCAGAAAAAAGCCAGGATATGGAGAGTGAGTGATTGGGGAATGCGAAGACTAGCATACCAAATAAAGAAAGCGAAGAACGCTTACTATGTTTTGATGAACTTTGAGATGGAAGCCAAATGGATAAATGACTTCAAGACCATGCTGGACAAGGATGAGAGAGTCATTCGGCATCTTGTGATCAAGAGGGACGAGGCAATCACAGAAGACTGCCCTCCTCCTCCTGAGTTTCACACCCTCGGTGGAGGTACAGATTCTGATGAAGAAGAAGAGGATGATATGGAGTATGATGACGAAGAATATGAAGATGAAGATGGGATTATTATTGTCGACGCTGACAATGATGATATAGAAGAAAGGGTAGAACAACTAGTGTAGGAAAAACAGGAATGATAAGAAAACTGAGGGCAGAGAAATTGACAAATGTTTTTGTATAAATTTGTGTAAAACGTTTAAATTTGTAGAAATCTTTTACATTGTGTTTGGACGAGGAAATTTAAGATTACTAAGGAATTTTAAAGTAAGTATATATAGAAATGACAGAATTTTTTTTCTTTCTAAAATTTGTGAATTTTCTTGTTTGGCTAACTAAAATAAAATGGAATTTGAAAACGGATTTTATTTTTAAGCTCTCACTCACAGAAATTTGGAAATAACATCTATTTACATGAAATTTAAACTTGGGAAGAGTTTCCAAATTCCAAGTTTTTTTTTTCTAAACGGAAATTTTAAATTTGTATGTTTATGAATCCAAACATGAGAATTAGTGTATGCTAATTTCTAAATTCTGACTTTCGTCAAAATTCTCAAGTTTATTTCCACTTATCATCTATTTGTATCATTTTTCTAATAGAGGTAAGGTCCACTAACACAAGTGGTTAAACTTTTAGGTAAATTGCGATTTGATCCCCCTAAACTATTACTGCAGTTTTACACAACGAACCATTTCACATTGTCATTACACTTTTTTTAGTACAATAAACTTTATTATGTGTCCACATATCATAATTTTATTGGTAGTTATAAGTGACATGTAAGAATTAATGATAAAAAGACTAATTTGCCCATGAATTTGATAGAATAGTGGACGAAATC
Organism: Malus domestica; assembly: GCF_042453785.1. Taxonomy (NCBI): domain Eukaryota; kingdom Viridiplantae; phylum Streptophyta; class Magnoliopsida; order Rosales; family Rosaceae; genus Malus; species Malus domestica. Next base: position 11,309,700 of record NC_091673.1, read on the forward strand.
TAATGGCAAGGGGAAATTGGCTTGTTTCAAACATCCAGGGGTTAATTACCATTTAGGGGTCAATTTCAACTAGAGTAAGAGTTCAAAAGATCAAACAATAATTTACCCTTAATTTTATGTTTAAGATATGAAAAAGGGATAAATGAAAACATTGTGTACAACTTAAAGATAAAAGATGAATTACTCATAAAAATACCTTTCAATTCCAATTCTCCTCAAATAGTAAAACTAAAACGATAAGTTTCATTATTATCTAATCCACCTATCAAGGGGATATTTGGAAATATAGCCATTTTTTAAATCACTTGTTGAAATATAACCTACATTTTCTAATTTTATAAAACTAACCAAAATTACAATTAAAAAGACATAATTACCCTTAACCTTCTCTTAACACTCATGTGCTGTCTTTAGACTCCTCATCTCCATTGAAACACCACCACCAAACTTCTCTTTACCCAAATGTGATTGAACCAAGTGATCCCGCCAAGCAGTAACTACAATACTAGATGAAGAAACAGTCAAAACTAACAAAAGTTTTCTGAAAACTTATTCGTGGTGTGGCTATGAACCCAGTCGAGCATCCTCACGGAGGAGGTAATCACCACATATTGGATCGGCTACAATAGTATGGCGTAACGCTTCTCCTGGGAAGAAGGTTGGTTTCATTGCTGCTAGGTGGACTGGTGGTCTCAGAGGACAAGTTGCTGCAAACGTCTCTAAGGCAGACAAGTGACGAGATTACATTTTCGACTTTTTCTATTTTGCCGTGTTTGGACTGTTTATATTTTATTCAAAACTAGTTTGGAGCGTTTTGTGGAGGAAATTTTGTTTAATAAAAAAAAAAACAACAGGGACGAAGATTTAGAAAAGAAACACCACGATTCTAGAATCAGGGAAGGTTTTAAACTAAAGGGCAATAAGACTTTTTAACTTCAATTTTGGTTAGTTTTATAATAAATGAAAATTGTAGGTTATATTCCAACAGATGATCTCTAAAATAGCTATATTTCCAAATTTCCCTCCTATCAATCTCCTCTAAATGAAAATCAAATATAATGAGTTGTCCATTCTAATTTGATTCTTGAGCCAAAATAACATTACTTGAAATAAACTTATATTTATCTATTTGACTTCCTATTCGTATAAAAACCAAATATTTATATTTGTTAATATTCTATTCATACGATTTCGAACATAAAATATTACTTAAGGAAGTAATTTGTAGCTAATCTTTCAACATGAAATCCTTGCTATTTCTTATGGATCATGAATCTATTGAATTAGTGGCCTAAGTGGCCAAAAGCATATAATAAAAAATGATGGACATAATGATGTGGGAACATCATTATAAGGAGACAAATGATTATGTTTCATTTTGCTTTGGCTTTTTCAAAGATAGAAAATTCAGCTTTTGTCCCCCCACTTCTTGCCTTTTTGGAAATGAGAGAAATGGAATGAGAATTGTGAAAGGTACATAAAATAGAGAGCATTTTCTGAAGGTAGTTGTAGAGTGCACCAGAAAAACAAAGAAGAAAAAATAGAAGTGCAGCAACCCCTCTTTAAAGAGAAGAAGAAAGTGCTCATCTCTTTGGTTAGTAATCATCCACCAAGGTAATTGTTGTTGTAATAGCTTTGAGCTTTGTATAGAGAGAAAATTATTCATTATATTTTTCTCTATTTGTTTCTTTGGTGTGTGTGAGCTATTGGTTGTATTGGGGTTTTGGGTTGTGAGCTTGCCAACACTTTGTAAACTCCCATTTGGTTGATAGTGGATTATTGGGTGAGTTCCTACTGCTCCGAGGACGTACTCCAGTTACACTAACTGTTGAGGAACCTCGTTAAAATCTTGATGTCTTTTATATTTTTTTTCTTGCATTCCATTTGATATATTTCCTGTGGGTTAGCTTGAGTTGGTTCCAACGGGTTTGGTGCTATCCTAGCACAACAATTGGTATCAGAGTACTGGTTGCTCTTGGGTACTGTCTAGTTGCCAAAGATGTCAAACGGGCAAGATGAGAATCCTTTTGGAAGCAACTCCGGGTTTGCAAGAACTATAGTGCAAAATGCAAAGTTCGAAATGGAAAAGTTTGATAGCACAAACAACTTCAGGATCTGGCAATGTGAGGTCAAAGATGTGTTGGCTCAACAAGATCTACTTACTGCTTTGAGAGAGAAGCCGGAAGCTATGTCGAAGTCGGAATGGGAGAAATTAAATTTGTGGGCTTGCTCTTCGATTCGGTTGTGCCTTGCAAAAACTTAGAAGTATTTTGTGATGCGGGAGACAGTAGCAAGTGTGTTGTGGCAAAAATTAGAAGACAAGTATATGACAAAGAGTGCAGAGAACCGGCTACACTTGAAGAAAAAACTCTACCACTTCCAATACAAAGAAGGTACAAAAATGATTAGACACCTTGATGCTTTTAATAAGTTGATTGCCGACTTGTTAAATTTAGATGAAGATATTAAAGATGAAGATAAGGCCTTAATATTGTTAAATTCCTTGCCAGACTTTTATAAGCATTTTGTTACCACTATTATGCATGGTAAAAAAACTGTGAAATTTGAAGAAGTGTCAAATGCCTTGATGAATTATGAAATGAGGCATAGAGATAAAAATCATGATAGTACCTCTGAAACTTTATTTGTTAGAGGTATATCATTGGAGAAGAGATCCTCTTCTAGTAGGAAAAAATCACTCTCGACCTAGAGGAAACTCTAAAGGTAGAAAAACCTTGGAAAGGGATGTATGTGTCTTTTGTCATAATAAGGGTCATTGGAAGAAAGATTGTCCTAGGTTGAAGACCAAAGGCAAAGAAAGTTCTGAAGCTAATGTTGCTGAGGTTGAAACATATTTTTTTGATTTTGCTTTAACCACTTCCTCATCATTTAATTGTGCTACTAAGTGGGTGTTGGATACGGGTTGTACTCATCATATGACTCATCACAAAGATTGGTGTTCAAGCTTGAAAGAGTTTGATGGTGGTGTTGTGTTCATGGGAGATGACAATCCTTGCACAACAAAAGGGATTGGTACAGTTCGTTTGAAGTTGCATGATGACATGGTTAAAGAGTTGACAGGTGTTCGGTATGTACCGAATTTGAAGAAAAATCTTGTTTCTTTAGGAACTTTAGAAGCCAAGGGCTTCAAGTTTCATTCAGATGGGCATACATTGAAAGTTACTTATGGTGCACTTGTTGTGATGAAAGCTCCTCGATGTGGTCATTTGTATCTATTACAAGGAAGCACCGTGATAGGTAAAGCGTCTTTAGTCTCAGAAAATATGGGCACATCTGATTCAGATATTACTAGATTGTGGCATATAAGATTAAGCCATGCCGGTGAGAAAGCTCTATAAGGGCTTGTGAAAAAAGGTCTTCTAAAAGGTGCCACGACTTGTAAGCTTGATTTCTGCGAGCATTGTGTCTTGGGAAAATAAACTAGAGTGAAGTTTGGTACTGCAGTACATCAGACGAAGGGCATTCTTGATTATGTGCATTCGGATGTTTAGGGTCCTACAAAGACTCCCTCTTTGAGTGGTAGACATTGGTTCGTGACCTTTGTAGATGATAATTCTAGAAGGTCTTGGGTCTACAGTATGAAGCACAAAAGTGAGATGTTGAGCATTTTCTTGAGTTGGAAGAAAATGGTTGAGAACCAGATTGGGAGAAAGATTAAGATTTTGAGATCGGATAATGGTGGTGAATACACATCCGACCCTTTCTTTATAGTTTGCAAAGAGGAAGGGATTGTGAGACATTTTAGTGTCCGGAGAACTCCACAACAAAATGGAGTTGCAGAAAGATTGAATCGAACCTTGCTTGAGAAGGTTAGATGCATGTTGTCTCAGTCGTGTTTGAGCAAGTCGTTTTGGGCAGAGGCAGTTAATTATGCATGTCACATCATCAACCGATTACCCTCAACTGCTGTTCAGGGTAAGACACCAATGGAGGTATGGACTGGAAAACCTTCTACTGATTATGATTATATTCATATTTTTGGTTCACCCGCTTATTTTCATGTAACTGAAAATAAACTTGATCCTAGAGCCAAAAAGGCTATCTTTCTTGGTTTTAGTAGTGGTGTCAAAGGTTACCGGTTGTGGTGCCCAGAGATGAAGAAACTTGTAATCAGTAGAGATGTGGCATTTGATGAAGAAAATATGTACAAAGACTCTGAGAAGAATGTGAAAGATGTCCAACAAGTGGAGCTTAAGAAAGTTGCCTCTGGTACTTCAAATCCTATTTTCGCTAATGTCGAAGCCACTGCAAGTGAAGAAGTTGGAGACCATGAGAATGTTAAAGAAGTTGAACTTGAAGATTCTATTCAAGTTGAAGAGCAAGTTTCACCTCAAGAATCTATTGCCAAGAACAGAAGAAAGAGACAAATTACCAAGCCAGCTTGGTATAGTGACTATGTTACTTTTGCTCTCCCTATTATCATTGATGATATTCCATCCAATTTCGAGGAAGCCATTGAGAGTGAGGAGAATGAGAGGTGGTGCAATGTCATGGGTGATGAGATGAATTCTCTCTTGAAGAACAAGACTTGGGAGTTAGCTAAATTGTCTAAGGGCAAGAAAGCTATCGGTTGCAAATGGGTGTATGCCAAGAAAGAAGATGCTAATGAGAAAATCAATGTGAGATTCAAAGTAAGATTAGTTGCTAAATGGTATGCACAAAAGGAGGGCATTGACTACAATGAAATCTTTTCTCCGGTTGTGAAGCACTCCTCAATTCGCATTATGTTAGCTCTTGTTGCACAGTATGATCTTGAGCTTGTGCAACTTGATGTGAAGACGGCTTTCCTACATGGTGATTTGAATGAAAAGATCTATATGTGTCAACCGAATGGGTATACAGTGAAAGGGAAGAAGAATTTGTTTTGCAAATTGAAGAAATCACTTTATGGCTTGAAACAATCTCCAAGGCAATGGTATTTGAGGTTTGATAAATTTATGAGAGGCCAAAATTATTCTAGAAGTCAATATGATCATTGTGTGTACTTCAAAAAGTTGCAAGATGGGTCTTTCATTTATTTGTTGATATATGTTGATGATATGTTGATCTCCTCAAAGAATGTTGAAGAGATTGAAAAATTGAAGAAGCAAATGAAGAATGAGCTTGAGATAAAGGATCTTGATGAAGCGAGGAAGATCCTTGGCATGGAGATCACTAGAGATAGAGAGAAGGGTTTGGTCAGTTTGAATCAAAGACAATACCTTGAGAAGTTGATTCGGAAGTTTGGAGTTCATGATTCAACCAAACCGGTTAGTACCCCTTTGGCTCCTCATTTTAAATTGAGTTCTCTACAATGTCCTAAAACTGATAAAGAGAAGCTGCAAATGAAAAATATACCATATGCAAATTTGTTTGGTAGTTTGATGTATGTAATGGTATGCTCTAGACCGGATATTGCTCATGTAGTTGGCATAGTGAGTCGATACATGCATAATCCAGGTAAAGAGCATTAGCAAGCAGCTAAGTGGATATTGAGGTATCTCCATGGTACTCGAGATGTTGGTTTATGCTTTGAGAGAGATGACTCTGGTATTGGTTATTTTGCAGTTGGTTATGTTGATTCAGATTATGCAGGTGATTTGGATGGAATGAAGTCTACTACAGGCTATGTGTTTACTATGGCTAAAGGGCCAGTTTGTTGAAGGTCCATTTTGCAGTCGTCTGTTGCCTTGTCTACTACAGATGCTGAATATATGGCAGTTGCTGAAGCTATAAAGGAGATCATTTAGATACATGGGCTGATTAGAGATTTAGGGGTTGATCAGAAGCAGATGGAGGTACATTGTGATAGTCAGAGTGCCATTTATTTGTCTAAGTATCAGGTTCATCATGCGATGACCAAGCACATAGATGTGCGTTATCACTTTGTTCGTGAAATTGTTAGTGAATGGGAAATCATTCTCCAGAAGATTCCAACTAAAGACAACCCCGCTGATATGTTGACTAAGGTTGTTGGTGTAGCCAAATTTGTTCACTGTTTGAACTTGGCTCATATTATGCCTATATAAAGAAGGCGTTGAGCAGTAGGAGTTTTGGATCATTTGGCTCAGCATGAGTTGTTCTCTTGCTAGTGTTTGGAGTGATTTTTTGTGTTGATTGTGTTGGTTGGCTTATCATGGCGTTTTTGGAACTTGGCCAATGTGGAGATTGTTGAATTAGTGGCCAAGTGACCAAAAGCATATAATAAAAAATTATGGACATAATGATGTGGGAACATCATTATGAGGAGACAAATGATTATGTTTACCTTTGCTTTGGCTTTTCAAAGGTAGAAAATTCAGCTTTCGTCCCCCCACTTGTTGCCTTTTTGGAAATGAGAGAAACAGAAGGAGAGTTGTAAAAGGTGCAGAAAGTAGAAAGCATTTTATGAAGGTAGTTGTAGAGTGCACCAGAAAAACAAAGAAGAAAAAATAGAAGTGCAACAGCCCCTCTTTGAAGAGAAGAAGAAAGTGCTCCTCTCTTTGATTAGTAATCATCCACCAAGGTAATTGTTGTTATAATAGCTTTGAGCTTTGTATAGAGAGGAAATTATTCATTATATTTCTCTCTATTTGTTTCTTTGGTGTGTGAGAGCTATTGGTTGTATTGGGGTTTTGGGTTGTGAGCTTGCCAACACTTTGTAAACTCCCATTTGGTTGATAGTGGATTATTGGGTGAGCTCCTACTGCTCCGAGGACGTACTCCAGTTACACTAACTGTTGAGGAATCTTGTTAAAATCTTGATGTCTTTTATATTTTGTTCTTGCATTCCATTTGATATATTTCCTGTGGGTTAGCTTGAGTTGGTTCCAACGGGTTTGATGCTATCCTAGCACAACAAAATCATCCCCCGATTATCAGCCACGTACACCCACCATGCAAGGAAAGACAGACGTTCTCATGAGATTTTTCTTTCTTTTTTTTTCTTTATTTTAAATGTGCATTGAACTCATGAGCTCAACAGAATGCTATATAAATGAACAAGTCCATCACTTACTGAGACACACTCAAGGGCTCAAAGCTGTATCAAACATGGCTACATTTGTTTGTGCCACCATCGCCATTGCTGCCTTCCTCATCCTCCTCCCACTATCTTGCTCTTCCGAATCGATATTGGACCACCACCACCATCACGATCGATAGATCCTCCACTGTCCCGCAATCGGATGTCGATCTTCTGGAGTTTCCATTGAATTTAGAGTATTTGGAAGCTGAGTTCTTTTGTATGGTGCTTTCGGGCAAGGCTTGGATACAGTTGATCCGAGCCTAACCCTAGGAGGTCCAACTCCCATTGGTGCTAAAAGGGAACATTTGGACCAGTTCACCAGGGATGTCATCGAGCAATTTGGATGGCAAGAAGTAGACACTTGAGGTTCAATCTTCTATCCATATTTTCCCCCGTAATTTTCATAATTTACGAGAGAAGTGATTTCCACACACTTCTTTTTAACTTTTGTATATCCAACCATGTTTATTTTTAGCATTTAGATCCGATGGATAAAAAAATAATTAGGAAACAAAAATAACAAGATGTATATAGAAGGAGAAATGAGCGTGCATAAATCATTTTTCTTTTACAAATGCTACATAATTAGAAAGCTTTTCTAACATAATTATATGCTTTTTATTGTGCAGAGCCATTAAGAAAACTGTTGAGGGTTTCCCAAGGCCATTGTTGAATTTAAGTGCAGAATCATTTGCTCATGTGTTTGATTCTGCATTTGGGAGTCCCTTAAATCCACCACTTGACCAATTCAATCAACTATCTCCTTGCATCCTATTTGATTCCTTAAGTTGGTCTCACTGGCTATGTTGGTGCAAGCCCTAAGCTCCAAGGGGCTACTTCCAAAAGAGTAAGCTTCAAACACAATACCATGAATTGAAAGTATTATGTCAGATAATTATCGTGTTTTTAGAATGTGAATCTTGACCTCACATTATGACAAGAATCAACATGATTCATCCTCCAGATTTATAGTCTTGACATTTGTCCAGAAAAATAAGTCTGGCGAGAGAACGTTACCTTAAAAGCATAACCTAATTTGTTACTCTTCACATACTATCGTGAACTGAATGTGCATGTTGGTCCTGTTCATCTAGTTGCAGGTCTTTTGGGCGTGGAATCAGGGCAAGATGCAGTGATTCGAACATTGCTATACGAGCACGCGAACCTGATAGTGAAACCGTATGGTATTACAGTGGCTGAGTTCACAAATCGTATTTCGGTTCTAAGGAATAAGCTAGGACGCACAGGTTTGAAAGATGAAGGCCTTGTGGTTCACGAATACATAGGTGCTGAGGGAAGAAGTAGCGGCAACATTCTCGCCGGAGACAAGTACTCAGTTGCATATGACAGGACTCCAGAGGAGATATTAAGGATTGTATATGGTAGTGGCGATGAAGGTGTCACTGGCGGTATCTACCCTAAGGGAGCTGACGGCCGGATTGCTAAATCTTATTTGAAAAAGGAATAGAACTAGTTTGATTCCCATTCAGTTTACCCTGTTCAGAAAGTTTTTTTTCCTAGCTAGACAGAATAAATCGTGTTCTTAAATAATTTGATCTAAGGAATTGTTTCAGGCTTCATTTTGTTCGCATAATATCAGATTACAAGGGAACTTGACAAAATAGATACGGCAGAAAACGCAGTAAGGAAACACTCTAAGACGAGAAATTTTTTATTGTGATTGGAACACAGATGATAATGGAGATGTTAAATTTTAAAGTTTTGGTCTCTACCCGATATGTCAAATTAAAGTATTATTTTATTACATTGTTTTCTTTTCTTAATTTCTGTTTTATATTTTAAGTTTTAAATATAAATAATCCATTACTAAAACTAATCGCCTTCTATTGATGTCAAGAAGACAGTATCCATGATGGACATTCACACCTTTCATCTTGCTTCAAGATGTGATATTAATCCAGATTAAACCAATAAAAATTTAATAAAAATTATTTATTAATTAATTAAAAATTATTTGAAGTAATTTGACAACAACTCTGTCTACTGCTATTCTACGTCATGCCACATAAGAATTAGCATTTCATTTGAAAAACGTATTTTTTTTTTCAGTTTGTGGGCACCATCCTCCCTATTATTCTTACACAATTAATGCCTTCAACGGAGTGTTACAACTTACAAGTATACACATTTGGCTCCATCCCATCGTTGTTCATACTGCTATATATCGGATTAATCATCTGACAATGATGATAGAGAAGAAGATAGGGAACAAGGAAGGGTAGAACAACCAGTGCAGGAAAAACAGGATGGATAAGAAAACTGTGGGCAGAGAAAGTGAGAAATGCTTTTGTATAAATTTGTGTAATGTTTAAAACCATAGATTAAATGTAAATAGATGGTAGCATATAAAATCTTTGTTTGGATTTGTCTTTTAGGTTATTTTATTTATTCAAAATGTTTTAGCTAAAATTATTGATTTGATTCCCATTTAAGAGGCTCGCATACAAGCGGATATTGTTTTACTGTAGCAGCGAAAAAAATCATGCTTATGTACTCTGTGTGGGTTAGATCCTCATTGATTCATCTCCTGCCTAAGAACTAACTATTTAACCTATTAACGCGTGAAAAATAATCATGTTTATGTACCCTGATATGGGTTCGATGTTGTGACCTAAAACTTAGGTAGAGAAACGATAGAGAGAGATATATTTCTCATGTCTAGTGCCCTTATCACAATCACACTATGTGAAATTTTAATTACAACATGGCATATAATATCACTAACTCTGGATATTAAGTCATTCTACAAATCTTTAAATCCTATTCATAAAATCTTGTTTATTGTGTATCATAAAATATTTTATGATACAACCTCATTAAGTTTAGACACAAAATTAAGCTGACACTCTCTAACTAAGTTTGGTCATACAATATATGTGGAACATACCTGCATTAGTGAATGTCAAAGGTGTGGTTAAATTTTATGTGTATAAGGCTTTGTTTGGTGTCCAGTTGGATTGGAATAGAAAACCTACAATCCTATTACATATAACGTACACCGAAGTGAAAAATGAAAACAGTGTGTACAACTGGAAGGAGAAAATAAATTACTCATAAAAAAATAAAAATAAAGCCTTTACAATTCCATTTCTCCTAAAAAAGTAGAACTAAAATGATAAGTTTCCTTAATGTCTAATCCACCTTTCAATTTTCTCTAAATAAAAAATCGAATATAATGAATTGTCCATACTAATCATACAAAATCTAAATATTTATATTTGTTAATATTCATTCCAAACGATGTCGAACATAAAATATTGCAACATGAAATCGTTGTTATCTCTTATGGATCATGAATCATCCCCGATCGTCGTCCACGTACACCCAGCAGGCATGCAAAAAAAGACGTTCTCATCAGATTTTTCTTTCTTATTTTTCTTATTGTTTTTAAATGTGCATTAAACTCATGAGCTCGTCAGAATGCTATATAAGATGAACAAGTCCATCACTTGCTAAGACACACTCAAAGCTGTAACAAACATGGCTACATTTGCTTATGCCACAGCCATTGCTGCCTTCCTCATCCTCCTTCCACTATCTTGCTATTCCGAATCGATATTGGACCACCATCACGACTCCTCCTCCATCCCGCAATCGGATGTCGATCTTTTGGAGTTTCCTTTGAATTTAGAGTATTTGGAAGCTGAGTTCTTTTTGTATGGTGCTTTCGGGCATGGCTTGGATACAGTTGATCCGAGCTTAACCCTAGGAGGTCCAACTCCCATTGGTGCTAAAAGGGCACAGTTGGACCACTTCACTAGGGATGTCATCGAGCAATTTGGATGGCAAGAAGTTGGACATTTGAGGTTCAATTTTCTATATATTTTTCCTCGTAATTTTCTTAATTTACTAGAGAAGTGATTTCCGCACACTTCATTTTAACTTCTGTATATCCGACATATTTTATTTTTAGCATTTGGATCCAATGAATCAAAGAAGAATTAGGAAACAAAAATGAACATGATGTTTGAAGGAGAAAATGAGCGTGCACAAATCATTTCTTGTTTACAAATGCTACATAATAGAAAGTTTTTCTAACGTAATTATGTGTTTTCTTGTGCAGAGCCATTAAGAAAACAGTGAAGGGTTTCCCAAGGCCATTGTTGAATTAAAGTGCAGAATCATTTGCCCATGTGTTTGATTCTGCATTTGGGAGTCCCTTAAATCCACCATTTGACCCTTATGCCAATTCAATCAACTATCTCCTTGCATCCTATTTGATTCCTTATGTTGGTCTCACTGGCTATGTTGGTGCAAGCCCTAAGCTCCAAGGTGCTGCTTCCAAAAGGGTAAGCTTCAAACACAATACCAAGAACTGAAAGTATTATGTTATATAAGTGTTTTAGAATGTGATCAATCTCGACCGCATATTGTGACAAGAATCAACATGATTCATCGTCCAAACTTATAGTCCTGGCATTTATCCAGAAAATAAGTTTGGCGAGAGAACGTTACCTTAAAAGCATAACCAAATTTGTTACTCTCTATCACATACTATTGTGAACCTGAATGTGCATGTTGGTCCTGTTCAGCTAGTTGCAGGTCTTTTGGGCGTGGAATCAGGGCAAGATGCAGTGATTCGAGCACTGCTATACGAGCACGCGAACCTGATAGTGAAACCGTATGGCATTACAGTGGCCGAGTTCACAAATCGTCTTTCGGATCTAAGGAATAAGCTAGGACGCACAGGTTTGAAAGATGAAGGCCTTGTGGTTCACGAATACATAGGCGCTGAGGGAAAAATTAGCGGCAACATTCTCGCCGGAGACAAGTACTCGGTTGCATATGACAGGACTCCAGAGGAGATCCTAAGGATCGTATATGGTAGCGGCGATGAACGTGTCACTGGCGGTATCTACCCTAAAGGAGCTGACGGCCGGATTGCTAAATCTTATTTGAAAAAGGAATAGAACATGAACAAATAGGACTTGTTTGGTTGACATTTAATTTACCCTGTTCAGAATGTCTTCTTTTTTTTTAAATAAAAAATAAATCACGTTCTTAAATAATTTGATCTAAGGAATCTTTACAGGTTTCATTTTGTTCGCATAAATTCTTCGATTTTTCTTCGCATAAAAACGGGTTACACGGGAACTTGACAAAGTAGACAGCACGGAAAATGAAGAAAACACTCTTATGATATGTTGCAATACTTGCATCTGCAGCCAAAATTTTCTATTCACAACTCACGAACATGATTCATACATAAGTGAGCAAATAACACGGATTACATTTTCGACCAAAAAAGAGTACGAAACTATGGAGATTACATGCAGAAAAACACTAGCACATTGCTACAACAAGAGCGCAAAGCGACATGCCATAAGAAAAAGAGTTAAAGATCAGTGACATCTTGCAGCATTTCTGGGGAGCATGGTGCGTTGGCTTTTGCCTCCATCAGGTTTCAAGCAGTGCAATAGTTCCAGTGCAGACCGAAAATTGCTGCTGCATCATTTTTCCATGGCCTCCAAGGTGTACAACTGCACTAACAGCTTGCTCAGACTTCTGGAAGCAAGGGATGAGTGTAGGAGCTACTTTAGATATTCACAGGTAACCGGACTTTAATGTGTAAGCATGTCTGTAGGCTCATCGCAGAAATAGATGATTCTCCATAAGAGCATCTAACTCAGTTTTCTTATCGATTGCGAACTATATCGTCCAGCATGTAGATTGGCCCCAAATGACCTAAACTGCTAAAGAAACACCGCACCAACGAATTCCATGTGCCCGTGTTGGGGCAGATCCCTTCACTTACCATCTTATTTAGATAAATCATGGCCTCATCTAAACCTACCCAATTACAAATCCCCCACACAAGACTAGTATATGCTACTACATCTGGTCGCCACTGCTTTTCTGCACCAATTCTGTCGAAAAGCTGAATCGCAGTGCTTATCGTACCTTCCTTACAATTGGCATATATAATCGTGTTATATGTGATCGCATCAGGCTTCGTTCCCCTTACCAGCATCTTTCCTAAAAGCTGCATAGCCTCCTTGGTCATTCCTACATGACAAAAACCATTCAAAATGGTATTGTAAGTTACCAAATTCATCATCATCCCTCTTTCTTCTATCTCCCTAACAATTCCATAAGCTTCTTCAAATCTGTTCGCCTTGAAGAGACCATCCAGTAACTCATTATATGTTGTAATGTTAGGCAAACACCCATTTTTCTCCATTTTATCGAGCATGTTGACAGCCCAATCTACCTTTCCATCAGCACATAACCCTTTGATAAATGTGTTAAATGTAACTGTATTCGGAGGACAACCTTCAGCAGCCATATTTTCTACAAGACTACGAGCTTGATGAAACATAAAATTCCTACAGAGAACATCCACCATGCAAGTATATGCTATAACATTAGGGCGGCAACCACGGTTCATCATATTGTTCCAAGTGTCAGATGCACCAACAAGGTCACCAACTTTGGCAAAGCCATCAATCAGAGTGCTATATGTGGTCACATTTGGAGGGCAACCATTTTTGTCCATCTCATGGCAAACAGATACAGCATCCCCCATTTTTCCATTAGTGCAGAGACCATGTACCAGAGTAGTGTATGCAATAATATTTGGCTTAAATTCCTCGAGAATCATCCGATTCCACAAGTCAAGAGCTTCGTGTACTCTCCCTTCCACAAAATAGCCCTTTATCAAGGAAGTAAAGGTGTGAACATTAGGGCTACATCCTCTCACAATCATTTGAGCCAAAACTGCAAGAGCAGACTCAACATTCCTCGTATCAGAAAGTGAATTAATAATCGTTGAGTATGTGATAACATTAGGGTTTATACCCTTATCCACCATTTCAACCAACAACTTCAAAGCCGCCTCAATTTTGTTCTCCTTGCACACCCCATTCACCAAAGCATTATAAACAGGCACAATGGGTTCAAACCTACCAGCAAGCTCCCTAGCTTCCTCTACCTTCCCAAGTCTACATAATGCAGACACTACAGTGGTATAGCTCACTGCGTCCGGCAAACACCCCTTCTTAGACATTTCAACAAGCAGTTTGTGAGCACCATCAACCCTATCATTCTTACACAATGCCTTCAACAGAATGTTATAAGTATATACATTTGGCTCCATCCCATCTTTCTTCATATTGCTATATATCGGGTTAATCATCTGAAACCGATTTTCGCTAAGCAGAGCATCCAAGAGGTGATTGTAAATCTTGACAGTGGATTTGCACCCAAATTCCCTAATCCTATAGAACATCTTCAAGGCCTGCTCAGCCAACCCAGCTCGCCGATACGAGCTGATCACACATATAAACAGCTCCTCAGAGCACCCAACTCCCTCCAATTTCATCTGGTTCAACAAGTACTGCACACCATCCATCTCACATTGCCTCCCAAGCTTCTCAATCATGGCATGGTACGTCAATGGGGTATGCTCAAAAGCTCTGGAATTGGCAATTGACCTGAAATACTCTAACGCAGAGCCCAAATGGTGCTCGGATTTCAACCTCTGCAACACATCAGACTCTTTGAGAAAGGGTTGATCTTGATTGGGTTCGATTTGGGGTTTAGGGTTTGAACCGAGAATTGGGTTTGTTGTATTGAGCACAAATGGGACTGATGGTTTGTGAACTTTCAGCAGCAAGGAGCGTCCTTCCTTCAAATACATCGGAAAACCAGCTCAAATTTTGCTCATCAAATTAGAGATTTCAAAACCCTAGCTGAAGCAAATTTCAAAACCTAATCAATGAAAGATCAATTTTTTGTGTTCTGGGACGCTTGATATCCAATCAAAGTTGAAGAATTTGAAGGGTTTTTAGGGTTTGGGTTGCAGAGAAATTACAGTCCGAGTAAAAGAAAGTACAGTCCAAGTGAAGAAGGGGAGGACAGAAATGGGTTTTCAGGTTCAGGATAGGGGCAAAAATGTGAAACGAATTAAACTTTCGGGGCGAAATACAAACATTTGGTAAACTGGATCGGCGGGTTGGGTACTTCGACTCGGACTCGGTTTCCTTCTAAGACCCATAAACCCAATTACGCACAAACAAAGCTCATTCGCTCTGCAGACTGGAAGAGCAGAGGCCTCCGATCGCTCCTCACTGTAAGTTCATCCCTGCAATTTCTTCAATTTCTTTGTTTTGGATTTCATCGAGCTTTATGATATATTTCCAAATTACAGATCTTGTACTACTAGATTTCCGATGATTACACTGAATCTGAAATTTGCGGGGCAAGATTTTAATTTTTTTTGTAAATTTTAATTCCAGAAAAGGGGTGTGGTTTTTGAATTTGTAGAAGTTCAGGGTAATGGTTTGGAGTTTGTATAATTCTGTTTGTGTTGGTATGTAATTTTCATGATGTGAGATGTGTTAGTGATAGACTTGTTTGTAGTCAGGTTACTCTACTGTGCCCATACTATGAAAAACCTTAGACCTAGAAATCTTCAGGACACTGATAGCTCGTTTACTAATTCGTAATCACTATAAGGAGGAATTAGGGTGGATCCCGCCCGTGTATCGTTTCCTACCCATTAGTAAACACCTGAATCCGTGAACAGCGTGCAGTTCCATTTTTTACCCATTCCATTCCTCCTTAGTAAACACGCCATTATAAGAACCCAGTTCAGTTTCTGCTGAGTGATAAATATCAAGCGTGTGATTTGGATTTCAGACGCGAAGGTTGGCAATTTGTGTGACTTGTTTTAGCCGGTCATGTGCTGTTTATACATTGAAATCTCGATAATTTAGTTCATCGTAATTTCTTAAAGCAGAAACGAGTCTTCTATGTGATTGTAGAACTTCATGCAAAGTTGCAAACCCATTTGAGTCTTTCACCTTGTACTCTATAGATTTTCCCTCTGGTGGAAATTTCAGATATGCCATATGACTATGAGTCTAGTGAATGCCTAGGAGTTCCATTCACTGTGTTCTGAAAGTTTTGTGTATATTTGCTTCCTCCACAGCTTTACCTGTTTGATTTCCTGTTCTTTTTCCCTATTACGCTATGGTTTGCCTTTTTTTGGACTAGCTGCCTGATTGAACTTGCATTAGTTATTTAGTCCAATGACATTAGGGTGATGTTTTATACAAAACTGAGGGACTGTCGGTTTGTTTTTTCTTTTTCTTCAGGAATTATTTCTCAGCTCATAGAAAGAAAAAGGTATGGGTGTGTCTGAGAAGAAATCTAGCGAGGCCGCATTTGATGTGCCAACCCTCAACGCTGAGAATTTGCAAAGTAACATGAAAGTTATATATTACAGGTTTGTTTTGACAACCTCATGGCCCATCATGAAAACTTATTCTATGTTTCCCATGTGTTCTTATGTGGACTTGTCGATCCTCCTGTAATCGATGATAAATTATCTTGCTAAATGTTGGGAGGGATCACAGTTCCATGTATTTACTCATGTCGGTTACTATATCACACATCAGGCTAGCTTAACTGTCGCGTAATGACCTTTTGGATGAATCATAAGATAGCATGCGGGAAGATGTCACACCAAATGATTTGATATCTTCAAAATGTTTTCATGCTAGAAATTACGTTCTTATAACTTTCTGGCTTAATACTAAAATGTCTGCATTTGTCCTTTGTGCAGCCGAACATTCATGTCTATCATCGGTGGTGTCATTGCTGGAATTTTGGGGTTCACTGGCCTCACCGGATTTATTTTTTATTTTCTTATCATGACCGTCACTTCAGTTGGACTCATTGCCAAGACGGGGTTTACAGTTTATTCATATTTTGATAGCTGGAGCCAGATTATACTCGACGGCTTTCTGGGTGGGCTTTTGTCATTCGTGCTGTTCTGGACATTCGCATATGACCTTGTGCATATATTCTGAGGGATTATCTGCTACGTCTCGAATGAAAGGGGGCCTTTGGTGCTGCTAACTATTTACTATTTCAAGAAAGGTCTGAACCCGTTGCTGCTTCCTGCAATGTAGTCTTTTGCTGCCGATTTGAAACCAAACGAATGTCGTCGTTGGCTTTGTCCACCGCTATTTTTTTTCCGATGAATGCTGCTTAGCTGAAAGGATAACATACACAGGCTTGTTGGCGGTATCCGGAGCTGTTTTGCTCTTTGGATTACTGTCGCACATGTTTTTTTCTTAACCAATTTGAATGTTGGACAGAGGTAATGAAATCATTTTTTTATATATTGAGGTTGAGGCAGCTATGTTGAGAGTACAGCAGTAACCTTTCACGGGTGAGATATCGGTGACAGCATGCCAAAGTGCAATTTATGAATTCTTTAGGACCAAGGGTTTGTTTGAGATTTTTGCGCTTTTTGCTAATAAAAAATGTTTTTTACTTCAGCAGAAAAGATGAAAAAACTACTTTTATGAGTTATAGAAGTGAGTTCATAAAGCACATTGAGTTTTTAATAGAAATTTTGACTTGTTTATAATGAAAGGTAAAAGTGCTTCTTACATGGTTAACGAGGAGGGTTGGTTAAGTTTGGTAAGAATTGTCATCTTTGTTAGACTAAGGCTTAGGTTCAAGCTTTGTTGTCGACAATTTATATTGGTGGACGATCTATAAAAATAAAATAAAAAGAAGCTACGACCCCCTATGTAGTCTTCAAAGAAGCTTGTGGTATGCTCTGGTCTTGAGATGGCGTAGCCTCCTCTCTCCCTAAACTTTAATAACAAAAAAAAGTACTTACATGAGCAATTCCAAACAGGGCCTAATTAGTTTGCAGTTGTTTAAAATCTTTAAAACACCAAATATTTAGTATGTAATGCTAAGTACCCACCCTTCCCTATGCAACGTACGTCCCGACACCTAATGCTAATACAATGTTGACAAAAGAACTAATACAATGATCTACAATTCGATTAATAACCGAGTGATTTGTGATGAGCAGCAGATGATTCGATATCCCAATTGGGTTACGGAGACAAGATTTCTTGCAGTGGAACAGTATTCTCCGGTGTCGCATAAACTTTGACAAGCAACTGGCCTTATTGTGTTCTATGTCTTCTACATATTTGAATTCTCAAGCCTGTGGAGTTTTAAGAGTCGACAAAATTGCAGAGTGAGATGAGAACCATGTGAACAGATGAAGCAGGGAAATGCCCGAAGTCACTACTCATTTTGAACAATGTGAAACGGACTCGGACTTTAACTAACCAATTCAGATGCATTAAACTTACCATCATTTGGGGGACTTTTAGGAAGACAAAAGAGATGAAGTATAATCCACATGAAACTGCTGTGGCTGTAACTATGTTGGAGACGAGGCGCTTGTTATCTTTACTGGGTACAAATGCTATTTTCAAAGTATTTGTCAGGTCGAAGAGCCTGCAAGAGATCTGCAATATAGCAAAGTTTCAACAATGAGAAAAAGAGTATCTTCGGATTACAGCAATTAACGTCCTTTACTTACAGCAACGTATATGGCAGAAGTGAGCATGAAGTTCAACATTGGGTAATCCGGGATCATAGAAAGCAACAACTTCGGCTGAGCATCAGGGGTACTTGACCTGCAAATTCTCACAGAAACCAGAGTAAGAAAGGTATCTGAATACATATGTGTATGTACGTAATCAGGAAATACGTATACAATGTGCCACCAGTTCTCATTGACCAAATATTTGCTAACAGAAGGTGCTTAAAAAATTTGCAAAGCCGGTCTTATTAGTGAAACCTTAAACGTGCTGCAGGAACAACTATAAGCTTACCTTAACCAGACGTGGAATTGCAAGATGTAAGTCTCCAGTGTGATCTTTCCAAGCCACCTGGTAAACCAAAGACAATGTAAGGAGGGGGAAAAAATGTTTTCAATATCAAAGAATCTTTAAGAATTACAGATAAAGCATAACTTTTAACCAAAACTAAAACAACTACAGCTACCACAATCTTTCAAAGTTAAACCGAATGCTGTCCAAAGCAAATGATACAACTCTAACACGTGAGATTAGATAGATTAAAACAGAGATATCACAAGACGGCCACTCACGCAAAAAGGGTTAAAGAGTAGCTGCGGAATTGTTGTGTGACATTTCGCAAACATATGTAGACCCTGGTAAACAAGAACAAGATGCTATATTAGTCAATAGGATAAGTTACATACAGTCCAATTTGTTAAAACATTCAAGGAGAGATACCATACGTTATTGGAATCCATGAGGTATAGGGATGATATTTATTGTAAGTAAGCTTGTCCATCTTGTATATATACTCAAACCATAGATATCCCACCTGGAAATTCAGACTGTTAGAGATCAATGTTTAAGAAGCGGGATTTTCCTGAATATGATAGTCATAATACCATTAAGGCTATCAAGGAAACTGCTGATTTGATTGATGTTTTACGCTTCCATTCTGATTCCTCCAGTTTCTCCATCCATCTTTCAACCTATAAAGATATTTGCCAATTGGTTAGCTACTGACTCAAAAGAATGACAAAACCTAAACAGAAGCTCTCATATTAAATCCACCAGTCAAGTACAAAAAATACACCAAAGACAAAATTGGACTGGAAAATGGGTGTAAATGGATGGGATTTTTATCAAGCCTTACAGTTGGATGATAATAAGCATAAATCATTCCAATTATCCATATATATCGATCCAGGCCTGAGCGGAAATGCCATTCATGCAAGAGGGGTAAACCAGGTTTCGCAGGATCTGTGTAGCCTGCAAATTTGTTTAGCAATTTGGCAATTTGGGTCAGTAGTCTGCAATGTTTGACATGGTAAATAAAGCTGTACCAGTTACTTACCAAGGAGGAATGTAAATGGCCACCAAAGCAATTCAAACACTCCAGGTATTTCCCACACCAAGATAACAACCAAGAAGCAACCGGCGATTTTCACAGCTATCACTGACCCAGTTTCATTGTATTTGTTCATAATACCAAGTGCCCCATAAACCATAAGAGTGAATAGAGTGTGCATTGGACAGATGTAGTACAGCACGTAACTGTTGTTAAGGATAACACAGCAAAAAAGTACCAAGAAATTAAGCCGCCACATCATCTACACATAAAAAGGAATGAGTTGAGTTATATATACACTAAATATGGCAAACTCACCCACGCAATCTTAGAGATCTAGGAAACCCCATACCTGTGCAAACCTTGCTAGGCTGAAATCTTTGCGGACATAATAATAAGAAAAGTTTCCAAATCCAGTCATCCAGACATATGCAGCAATAAATACTCGAATTGCATTATAAATTTCTGTTGCAGCAAAATAGTGGTACAACAAAAATAACACCTGTAACATAGAGCAAAGAAGAGTAAGACCTCAATGGAAAGCCAGATGCCTAGTATTATTATTCTCTATGACAGAAGCATGGATTGTGAACATACTTAAAGACCTAACGGTTTATACATTGAACATTGGTACCAATGAAATGCACATAGACAAGCATTTGTCATAAAAGATTGCAAAATGACCAACCTGCATCCAGCCTTTCCACTCCTCAGTTTGATGCCTATTCAAATAAAGTATGGCTTTCCCGGTTAACGGAGACTTCTCATTATGTACCGTGAAAGAAGTCATTGCTGAAACTATGATGAGAAGGAAGTATAGAAATATGAAAAGATCCCGATTGTAACTCTGCACAAACAGATGACGTTCAAGAATATAAGGCTCTCAATATAGAAAGATATAAAAAAAATTAAATGAAAAAATAGATGGACTTCCCTATTACTTTCTTTGTTATTTTGTTTTCGTGTTTTACCATTTAAATTCTAGTGTTTTTCAATCAAATACTTGTGCAGTGACATTGCTTCGTCGAACACTAAACATTGCTAATAATGAAGACTGAAATGTAAATATACTATGACTAAGTTATCAATATCACCTTTGTTGATGCATTGAAGAAATCCGTACGATCGCATAAGTATAAGTACGCTAACAGGATACTAAATTCAGATCTGTAAGAGAGACACAAAGAGAGGCAAAGGTCATCATTCTGATACACTAAAAATGAATACACATTTTATTCAACCCATGAAAAAATTCACTTACATTGCCCTAAGCGTCAGCCGATTATCAAGCAAGAAAGACGAATCCATCAACATGAACCTAAACACATATTAACCGTAAGCACATGGCTTAAGCAATCATTAACCAACAACTCAGAGCCCAAAGAGTATCATTTAGAAACCTGAAAATAGGCGAATAGCCAGATGGAATTCGAGCTTTCGGGGAGGCGGATTGTAGACCTCCTCCCTCCAACAAAACAGCTCTATCATCCTCTTTAACCACCTCTTTTTCCAATTCAACCAAATTCACCTCGGAGTACCTGCTAATGTCAAAAACCAATCTCACTCAGCACAAACCCGAACAAGCTCATTTCTATCACTCACATACGCAAATACTTACACATAGATATACATACGAAGTTCGAGCTTTCAGTGTTGCAATGCTTCAATACATATAAATTAACTGAGCTAAAGTGAAATTGTTCAACTCACAATTTGGAAGAAAGTGAATTCTTCTTGTACTCCAAGAACTCGGCATAAATCCAAGCTGCGATTATCGGAATAACTCCGAGCAAGAATGAAACCTGAAACCACAAGGAACTAAATCCTCACTATCTTTCAACAAAATTCACCACTTTATACCTAAATCATTGACAAAATTACACAAATTCGGGAAGCAAGGGCCCGAATTCGAGCAAGATCTGGAAGAAAACAGTAGAAGCTGAGGAATCGAGTACCTGGGCGGCAGTTACAGGGCTAAAGATCATCATCTTTGGAAAGCAGCGGATCGGACTGAGAGGAGGGATCAATGAGCAAGCATTTCACAGATCGGATTCGATCAGCTGCTGAATCTGGAGGACGAAATGCAATGTCTGTGTGGTAATATACGCCGCACTGCAGAGTATTCAATTTAGAGAGAGAAAGCGAGAGGAGAGAGGAGAGAGAGAGAAAGAGAGAGAGAGAGAGAGAGAGAGCGTCGGAGGGAAGGAGAAGGTGGGAAACGAGTGGGGAACAGAGACGCCGTGAGAGAGAGACAACCATATATGGTTAGAATTTTTTTTTTTTTTTTTTTTTTTCCATTTTTTGTGATAGCGCCATTTCTTTTAACTGTTATTTAAATCGTGTCATTAATTTCAACTTAATGGGGATAGACCTTCGTTTTTTATGGGGCGTTGGATTTGGATCCGACGGTGTGGATGTGGATCCACGGTTCTCAGTTCTGATTTTTATGGATTCTGCCTAAACGTGTAATAATAATGTTAAAAGTGATGGCAGTGTTCATTGTTGTAAGATCATACGAGAGATGAAAACTCTTATCATGCAAGAAATAAAAACTCTTAAAACAATCATGATATGAAAAACGTCATGCTTCTGTACAAACATTGTAAACAAAGATATCAAGGCTGCAAATTATATCACAAACATTTTTTTATAACACAAACACTGTTTAGTAGTAGGTGTACCAAACTCGATCCACTCACCTTCATTACTCTGGTGGAGAACTACCAAATCGACCTCATATTGACCAAACTCACCTAGAATGAGGTCGAACAACTCATATTGAGCTTCTATAATTACTGCAAACTACAACGATAACTAAACAACAAACAAAAATTAACAATGCACAACTTAAATCAATAAAATCCACCCCATTAATCTTCGATTATTAAACCACACCAGAAACATACTGGTTGACGTAGTCTATCAAATTTGATCTAGATTTGATTTTACATTGCACCGAATGAGCTAGGAGAGAATTTTCAGATGGATCGGATTGAAAACAAGATTTTCAAATGGACCCTAAATTTCATTCTTTTGTATTGGTTGCCTTATTTGGAATAAATGAGGGATAATATATGTCTTCAATTTAAAATAGAGAGAGAGAGAGAGAGAGAGAGAGAGAGAGAGAGAGAGAGATGCAACACCAAACTTGTAACATCCAATCTTGTAAATTGGGCAATATCCACAAAATTCTATTATCTATTTAGTTTGAGAATGATACTTGATGCAAGTAAATGGAATAGTTATGGGACCTTATTGCTTATAAATAATATTTCCAATTTTGGGGTCTACCCCCACCTATCAAAATTGTCCTATCATTTTCTTTTTATATAGTCTATCCTATTTTTATACTTTTATAATTCAGAGAGAGGTTTTTTAAGCAATATGATCTAAAATAACATTGTTAAAACACATTTTAATACAAATTTGATTGTATGATTCTCGAAAGGGGTCCTCTTTGGATCCCTTTCTCTTAATCTACCAAATTAGAGGATTCGTGTCTTTGAAATTTAATCAAACGATTACAAATAGGGTTCATTTTAAAAGTTATAATAACTTCAGTCGATTGATCAATTTTCAACGGCACAGATCCCCTGATTTGGTGAATTAGGAATAAATAATCTGGAGAGAATCCCTTTCCTATGATTCTAACAACTGACCATCCTAAATCTTCGTTTCCATTCGAGAAGTAGTAAGCAATGCTTGTGTAAGCAATAAAAATAATGTGTAGATAACACCGTGTTTTTATTACTTTGCATTTTTCTATTTTATTTGGTCTGATAAATTTTGTCGGCAGATTTTGAAGAGTTTGCTTCGACCAGAGTTTGCTGATGCAAAGGCCCTCACCTCGCCCAACAATTAATCTACCAAAATAAAATAGAACGTGTTATTGATGCTCCAAGAATTTAAATCTGCATTTAAAAATTATTTAGCATTTTGAAATGAGTGGACGAAGAGGTCGCACCAGAGATAGACGCCAGTATTTTCTGTTCATTGATTTTCCATTTTTTTATTTAAAAGTGAAGTGCAAAAACTTGAGAGTGCATGAATTAGGTGGGGATTGATCCTTCAATTTCACAAAAAAAATTTGGTGCTCTGGAGTATTAAGATAGTTCAGATGTTTTATGTCATATCCTGGTCTGGGCCTCTATCATATTCCTGGTCCGACTTCACAGTAGCACGATATTATCTACTTTGGGCCTCAACCATGCTCTCACGGTTTTGTTTCTGGAAACTCACACAAAAACTTTTCAATGAATCACCCATCCTAGGATTGCTCTCGGGCGAACTCGCTTAACTTCGGAGTTCCGATAGAACCCGAAACCAATAAGCTCCCAAAAGACTTCGTGCTAAGTAGAGATGAGAATATATATATATAAGACTTAGAGGATTCACTCCCTTGGACGATGTGGAATGTTACAATATACTCCTCTTATGGGCCTGATGTTCTCGTCAGCACATTTCCGACCAAACATTGGCTCCGATACCAAATTGTCACATCCGACACGGCCCCCCATCACATCTCGGGCCCGACTCCGCTGTAGCACGATATTGTCCGTTTTGGGCCACAACTATGCCCTGACGGTTTTGTTTCTAGGAACTCACACGAGAACTTCCCAGTGGACCCGATGTTCTCATCAGCATACTTCCTGCTAGGGATTGACTATGATACCAAATTGTCACATCCCGAGCCTGATTCTGCCGTAGCACGATATTGTCCGCTTTGGGCAACAACTACGCCCTCACAGTTTTGTTTTTGAGAACTCACACAAGAACTTCCCAATGGATCACCCATCCTGGGATTGCTCTCGTAATAACTCACTTAACTTCGAGTTCCGATGGAAACCTAAGCCAATGAGCTCCCAAAAGACCTCGTGCTAGGTAGAGATGGGAATATACATATAACACTTAAAATATCAACTCCCCTAAACGATGTGGAATGTTACATTTTAACCGTTAAATATTAAATTTTATATTTTTAGAATAATCCAACAGTCAAAATATCCAGAGTCCCGAATACCGAGTACCCAAGAAAGTATCTCATTCCATTCCACCATTATATAAAAATAGAATCAATCATCATCGGATGTTGATTTACCAAACTTCCGAGTTTTCAACCAACCAAAATTGAATTGTTCAAAGGGTCCTACCCTAGTAATCCTGCAACCAACCCTACCAGATAACAAAAGGAGAATACTGAAAAGGCTACAAGCTTAATCAAGTTCCTTAAAACTTACATTAACTTCTCTAAAACCAACCTCTTTCAAGTTCCTCAACACATTGACTGACTGACATCAACTAAGCATTAACAAGATATGACAAGCTTCTTGTAAACCTACGAAATTTACTCCACCTTCATACTACTACAGCAAGAACAACAGCGCCACAGAATTCCGAAATCATCCTATCCTTCTTTCTACAAACGGGACGATGAGTTTATGAGAGAGCGAATGACCTATGTGTTAATGGTCGGTACTCTAACCCCTATCGTTTGGAGGGTCTCTCGTCATCCTCTCCTCCATCATCGTCGTCATCGTCTGAGTCATCTTTGTCCGATCTCTTTCTCTTTGGGGGAGCCTCCACCTTCCCACCAGCATCATCGCCCTCGTCTCCATCTTCAACATCTTCATCGTCTCCATTCTCTTCAGGCTCAAAATCACTCGCATCTTCCTCATCCTCAGCACGACCTACCGGGCGGACGAGGTACTCAGTTCCTAGCTCATCCTACAGATTTTCAAAATATGTCAGCCACTGTTTAACCATCAGATACCATAACAAAACAGAACCATCCACAATGAACAAATGAATTGATAACATAAGCCACCATTCAAACAATCGCAATAAAGGAATAACAATTAAAGTAGACGTAAACACAGCTCAGAGATCCGTAAGGCTTGTCGCTGTCAAATGCAGACACCGGGTAACTACAAAAAGTAGACGTCAGGGAAACCTCATGCCTATAAGGCTCCTCGCTTTGCAAGGGTCTGGTAAACATCTATTATACACAACATTACCCTTTTCTTTACAAAGAGACTGTTTCCACATACCAGGATCCTCTCCTGAGCTAAGGATGAGGATCCTCCTCATCAAGGGATATGAGCCGTTGGATGAAAATCCAACGGCTACAATTATTATAACTTTAAAAGGACCCCCTGTTTGTAGCCGTTGGATTTTCATCCGACAGCCTACACCAATTGATGAGGAGGATCCTCATCCTTAGCTCAGGAGAGGATCCTGATCCTGTTTCCACGACTCGATCTCATTAACATTTCTGTTACGTTCAACGCTCGCCCTCAACATATGTCAGCGAAGAAAAGTAATCACAGACGGGGTTTAGGCCGAAAATCTTTTCGATTTAAAAGTAAACAGTAGCCACATCAACAAGAAACTACATGCCAAATTTACAGAAGGGAAAAAGGAAAACCTCAAAGCAGCCGGCTTTAATCTAATCAAAATAAAGGATGAAATCAACAAACAACAAAGAAGCCAAATTAATAAAAGGTTTAAAGAATAATTTCAAAAAGTTTTATGACAAGTCTTAGCAGAGGCACAGATGAAAAAGCTAAAAGAAAATCCGATGGAGGACTTTTCTCTAAATTTTGCTACATGAAAAATAAATATTTAGAAAAATAAAAAGTAATAAACACTATAGCTACGTGCTTGACTGCAAATTATAAATGCGAACTGCAAATCTACAGACTAACAGATCACAGAAAAATATTTCAAATCTAATTACAATTAAAAAAAATATAGAAAAAAACCAGAAGAAAATTCAAATCTACCTTGAATTCCGGGACCAGAACGCTAGGAAAATCAGATTAAATAATATCAAAAATTATTTCTTCACATAAACACAACAAAAACATATAAAAATGACCAGATCTGTTGAATCCACACCAAAACTAAATAATAAAAAATAGAAAATTCGGGAAAAGGTAAAGTTTGAGTTGATTACCTCTTCATCAGGCTCGCCCTCATCATCGTCGTCGTCGTCATCTCCCTCGCCATCGTCATCGTCGTCACCGCCTTCACCGCCTTCGTCGTCCTCGTCCTCATCGTCTTCGTCGTCTACCGAGTGAATCGGAGGGCCACCAGACGACTGTACGACCTCCTGAACATCGTCGTCGTCGTCCTCTTCTTCGTCATCGTCGTCCTCTTCGTCGTCATCCGCATCGTCGTCGTCGTCGTCGTCCTCATCCTCGTCGGCGTCCTCCTCCTCTTCGTCTACGCTGTCGTCGGACTCGGACTCGGACTCAGACTGGGACTGCGACTCGTAGAGCTCCAATTGCTCGGCGGTCAAAGGCTTAACCTCGTTTTCCTCCACAACTTCCTCCATAGCCTTCATCCTCTCCAAGCTCACACAAATTTGCAGAGAAAATCTCCCCTTTCTGTTCTCAAGGAAACGAATTGGGATTGGATTTGGGAGAGGGAGTGAGATAGAGGGAGGGAGGGACGAGAGAGGAGCTGCTTGGTTCGCTCTAGCAGTAGCTCTGCAACCAGCGATCTGAGCCACTGAAACGCGGGTTCACGCGGACAGGTGACGTGGCGGAAAATCGGACGGTCCTGGTGAGCCAACTTGTACTTCTGTTCTAATAGGGTTTCCTGCGGCGCTTCATATTCGCTTAGGTAATAAGGTAATTAGATGATTTGTCACGTGCAAGGGAGGGCGTAGTCTGAGGTCACTAGGGTTAGGGTTTCTCTTCGGGTTCTCCAGATTCTGGGCCCATGTTATTGGGCCAGGTTGGATCAAGGTTCTTGATTGATGTGTGAAGACCCAAAAATACGGCCCATTATTTTCAGTGGATCATAAGATGTGTAGGCCCCACCTTCTTCTCGTTGTTTCTTTTTAGGGGCCGGAATTGGGGGACTGGCGGAGTGTGTACATTAACCGACATAGGGTAATAATTTTGTTGACCACAACTTCGTAGTTGAGGAAGCTTTTTGGCAGCGGTATTTTATTGATCATCATAAATAAACACAAAGATGTCAATTAGATATATTATTTTAGTGACCAACGAATTGATTTGAAGTGAATTTATACAAATAAGCAATTAATTAAAAATTTATACGCGACTACCACAGGTACAAGTGCACTAATACAAATTTGTTACAAGAACGATAGATGTAACAAACCTATAACAATGCACATACCGATCTTCACTGATGAGCAAGCCCACATAACGTCATAACCGGAGAGCAAGATCACATAAAATCACAGTTGAAAAATGAGACCACAAAATCATCTCTCGAAGACGAGACCACTTCATCAACCAAACGCGGCACAAACAAAACCAACACTAATTCAAGAATAGAATCCACCGATCTCCTAATCTCAATGGAGGACTAGAACACTCTAGGCAAGACCACCTGCAACTACACTATAGCTTTATTCAACTCAACATAGGTGGAGTTATATATGAATGACACTTGGTCTTCATGTTGTTGTTTATGAAAAATCATATATTATCGTTTGGCTAATAATTGCAAATTACATTTTGGGCATTTACATTATATCACTCAATGTTTTTCATGTGTTATTGAACTTTTGGTAAACTTTGGTGGATGATGTCGCTTGTTAGTCTCTTTAGGTTTACACCTTACTAGACATAGAGGCCCAACGAGGCACATGTTGGTGTCCTTTTTCTAGCTTGCAAAATCATGCCAAACTAATTAATAATTGCATAATTTGGCTTTTTTGTGGAAACATGGCCAAAATTTTAATTGTTGCTTTGGTCATAGCCACATAAACACACGACGAAAAGACTAAACACTAGAATAATTAATAGTGAAGATATTATGACAGGAAATGCTTTTTTTTTTTAAATATCATTGCTCTTTGGTAATTTTAACATTTGTTATTAAATTGTTTTACAAGCGTTTTTGGTTGTTTGAAAAAAAAAATTAACCATCAAAGTTTAAAATCAATGAGATTGGTTTCTTTATAAGGGAAGGTTTTTGGATAAAATGTCCCCGGCCATTCAAACCCGATCAAGGGGGAATTTCAAATTTCTTTGTCAAGTAAAGAAAAAAAAATTAAAAAAATAGACTAAAATAAAATAAAAGTTAGGTGGAATACTGTTGAGACTGAGAATGACAGGGTATGGTGGATAAAGAATGGATTCAAATTGTATAGTAATTCTTCGGTTTATTTGAAGAAAAAACAATAAAATAAAACTCATCGTAAAACTTCTTTTATTTAAAAACAGTAAATAATTATTAGTTTATTATGAGGTTAAGCTCTTTTTTTTGTGTGCATATTTCACCAGTATTCACGACAATAATTCGATTCTTATACTTTTGTAATTAAACTCACGTCCGTCCATGCAAAATTGCATGTAGCATACCGTGAGAGCATTTACCGTGTATGGCTAGGAACTATTTTCATTTTATCTCTTTGAAAAAGATGCAAATGAAAACTACATTCCCGGGCATTTAGAACACAAGCGTAGAATCTATGTAACTATATGTTAAGATTGGTACGTATGTAACGTAACCCCACATCAAATGCTTGTCACCACCCGAACCAGGATCCTTGCCGACTCCTCTTTGTGAGGGTCTCGGGAATCCATTAATCATATCCGTTTATTGTACATCGTGTAGTCAGAAATTATTTTAAATATTTTTATTTTAAATTAAACACAAACAGTACCTGATAAAAACTGATTATATAATGTACGATGAACGAATATAATTCACTGATCCTGTCGGGACACCACCCAATTAATCTAGTCAGCTAATCATAGCTGGAACACGTGTACTTGATAGATATTTACCCAATTAACCATATTTCCCTTGACCCAGATAAATAAATAATTATATATAAAAAGCATCTAATATATGATATATGTCCCATTTACTATTCCTCCAAGTCCAACTTTGTGTTATGAATGTGCCAGAGAGCTCTCCGCCAGCACAAAGAAATACTTGAGAGATCATATATTGATTCCTCATGTGCGCAGCGAGGTGGTACTCCTCGGCTTTCAGCTGGCTGGATTTCGATTTCTCCATGCCCTGGTTAGGAATATTCCGGTGGTCGTGGACCGGAATATTCGACCTCTCGTACTTCACTTCTGGGTGGAGTTTGAACTTGCAGAGCGTCGGAGGGTTCAGCTTCTCGATACTCGATGATGTGGTGTGGACGTTGATAACTGTGGTGGAGTCTTTTGCCTTGGCCTGTATGCTTTGCTTCTTCTTTCTCTTTTGTGGTTGTACCCTTTGATTAATATCAATATTAATTTCTTGATTATTTCTTAGATATAAAGATATCAGATATGTAGGTTGTGAATATGTTAGTATATATAATTAACTTGTTGGAATTTGCAGAGATATGTTGGGTTCGTCGGCGAAATTAAATTGATTAATCGATAAAATTTTGTGATATTTGGTTGATATGAGTTAATTGTGGAATTTGATTTTACATTTCTTAATTCCTAGCTAAGATAAACTTCCTGTAAACTCAAATTCTGAGTCCATTACGTGGTTAGGGTTAACTCAAGCGATTAGAGGTCGGATAATGCGTTAGGATTAAGATAGTTTCAAGTTCGATTCCGTCTATCGTAACCAAAAATCATACATCAAGCTGACATCAGCGATTTTGGTACTATATAAATTTTGATGACTATTTCTGTATGTTCGATAACCCTCTGGTGATATGCGGTGGTGTGGTTAAGTTAGCTGTAATGCAGATCACCAAGTTGCCATCAAGCATCTCACTTTTTTTATTTTTTATTTTTTGTGAAAAATATCTCGAAAGTTAAAAGTTCAAAAACAGGGGAAAAAAGAAAAATTACTTTTCCCTGTTAATGCCATGGCGGCCTACTGGCAGTAAAATCACGATACTTCCCTAGGGCTACTTGACGAAAAGAACTCTTCCGTAGGATTAACTCGAGGGACAAAGATTGTCTGCCCTCCATCTAAGTATTTCTATGTGAACTCATAAGTTGATAAATTAACTCATCGTTCATATGATATTGGGAAGGGGATAAATCAAACCTATTCTTAGATTCGAAAGAATACTTTTTTTTTTAAAAGGAAAACTAATGAAAAATGTTTGAAAATTTTGAGTTTTAACAAAAATGATAAAATTAATGGTAAAGTGAATATTACTATGATTGACTTTTTAATGTAAAAATATGGTTTTTCATTAAAGTGAACAGTACCGAGAGTTTTTCGTTAAAGTTTTCTTTTTGAAATCATAAGAACAACACATTAGGATCACATATTTGATAAACATATATTACAATAAAACCAATTATAGTTTACTTATTTGTAGAATACGAAAGACTTAATGTGGATGCAAATTTCTTCCTCCTTAATCTTGGACAAAATTGCACCTACAAAACAATTAACACCTTAGGTCAAGGCCAAGAGCCTCGCACGCTCACGATGAATGGGGGGCTTTAGTTGAAGAACCTCCGATGCCAAAGTTAGAATTTAGAGAGAAAAAGTGTTTAGAGAGTTTTTGGAATTTTGCAAGTGTGTTAGAATGATCTTTTGGTGAAAATGGGAGTCTATTTATAGGGATAGGCCGGTCCTCTTTAGAGAAAGAGTGGCCGGCCATTAGGTAAGGTTTTTGGGTTTAATTTTGGTTTAATTAGCCAATTTATTATGATTAATTGGCTACTTAAACATATAGGGAATGTTTTGGTGGTTATGAAATTAATTGGTTAGCTAATTAGTGTAATTAAAAGGGAGAAATGATTAAAAAAAAAAGGGTAGAAAGTATGGTGGACTCCTTTTTGAATGGGGATGGCCGGCCTTTGACTTGTTTTTGTGGTTGAATGGGTGATTTAATTGACAATTAGGGGATTGATTAGGCAATTAATCCCTTAATTAGTCAATTATTATGTTTTTAAAGGAAGATTTTAGGAAATATGAAAGGAATATATTATTTAGCCAACTGATTAGCTAAATAATGAAATAGAAAATATATGGAATAAATTAGGTTTTGGGAATTACCTTATAGAAATGATTTGATGAAATAGGCTTTAAATTGTTACCTATTTTGGGCACTTTTGACTTGGTTGAAGGAGGGTTGCCCGCTGCTCATGCGGAGGAATCCCGTTGTACCGCAAGGTATTTTTGTCCTTTTTTGTCCAAAAATTCACGTGTCGTCTTGTGATTATTTTTTGCTCCACACTTAACACTTACAGATGACAAATGAGTCTTCTACTTTCAGCAAGCGGAAATGTTTCAGCAATAATAAGGTTTGCTCAGAATGGAAGGTGTATTTTGTGAAAGCAGGGACACTCTTAATACAGTGATTAGGGTTCCTCTAAAACAATCTATTATAGTTAATAGAGAGAGACACATAATCAATATTAAATCAAAATGTTTGCCCACACATATACAATATGTCTTATTTAATTAGGGTTTCAAATCTTGGTTTCATGATTCTTGCAAACTAATATTGTATCACGTCAAAAGTCAAATATCTTGAAGATCAAGTTATTCACCTTTTAAGTAATTCGATTCATAATAATTGACAACTTAATATGAGTCTTACATTAATCTCAACATGAGTCTTACATTAATTACTTGAGCTACAAATTTATTGCAATAAAAAACAATAGCATAACAACTGATCGATGCACATGGTTTGTACAAAATCTGCTTCCCAGAAAATACGTCGCCAAGAAATAAGATTAAACTTCCATCCGCTTCCTGACATCTTCATTCAGCGTCTTTCAAGGCATGGGGCACTGTTTAAGTTTGTATTCAATACCCAATTTGATTCTCTTTCGACCAAATATTATACATTTGCGAAGCAGTCCTGCTACCATCTCTAAGAGCCATGGTTATGCCAATCATATTATTTACTTTGTACTCCTTAGAGCAATTTCACCAGTTGGAGAAGGGTAACGGCAAAGCTCTGTAAATTGCTCTCTGAAAAACAATTGCCTTTGTGCAACTCGACCGTTGGGCAAGAGGAAGGGCAAAACAAGAGTGATTACAATTCACAACATACTTTTTTATGTCTTGTAAGTGTGTTTAAGTGTGAACTTTGTAAATTTTTTCTTTGAAAACAATAAAACTCCATGTAACTCCAATAATTTAATTTCAAATACAATACAAAGCAACTAGCGTTACAACCTAAGAGATTGTAGTAAAACTAAATATTGAGTTGTGGTGCGGCCAATGAAGAAGATGGTTAGGTATTTATTGAATTAAAAAAATCCTTTATTTTTATTTTTTGGCTTTGGGTTAATCTTGGCCGTTGATTTCCCTACTCATCTCAAATTAGACGCACCACAACGTACCACTAGGTTGAGAAGAATTTCATGCAAATTATTAGCCTCTATATTAGTAGTGACCATATTAGTAGGACCTTTTGTTAATTAGTAGTGACCATTAAATCTTTTTTTTTTGGTCAACTAAAGGCATGAACCTTTATTAAACACACAACATAAATTTACAAACTATTGGCCTACAGACAAAATATACATTTAAAAAAGAACCAGCCCAAAAAACAGAAAAAGCCCAACCATAGGTTGAGCTTGAGCCCAAACCAGAAAAAACCAAGAACAACTAGATCTCTGCTGCAGCCATTTCCACACCAAAAAATCCCATCCAGCAGCCTGCTTCTCGCCTTCGTTAGTTGAGAATAGCTCTTCAATCGCAACCACAAGCTGGGAAAAACCAGCCATGAAGCCTGTGGAGATTCAAATGCAACGCTGCCAAAGGCAGAGAGAGAAAGTGGTCGTGTAAATAACACCCGAATCAGTGAGAACACCGGAATACGATACACCGGACTTGATAAAGGCTCTCAAGCATATAGAAAGGAAAGTAGCGTGTAAATCTTTCTATTAAAGCAGTTCATGTTCTTAGGAGAAGGCTAAATTAACATCCCACTTGCCTTTAAAATTATAAAAAAATAATATGAAGATTAACATTTTGGGTGGCTTCAAAGTTTTCTTGAAAGCAATTCGTCGCGCAAGCTCGCCATTTGGTACTACGATCTAGTGTATTCTTCTTTATTTGTATGTGAGAGGTCTTAGATTTGATTCTCACCAAACATGAATTTGAACCATGTTATTACTAGCCCATTGTGTGGCTAAGCCTACCCCCTCCCCTTAAACCATTTCCAATCCTGACCTAAAACCTAAAAATATTTAGCCCAGAAAATTTAAGTTTTAGCCCATAAACAGTTTTTCTACTTCAACCCTTTTGGCCTAAAATTTTAACCCCAGATTATCAAAAAATGAATTAAAGCTAATTTTTTTTAAATTAACTTTTTTTAAAAAATTATGTAGACTATCCTAAATTAATTTTATGAACATTTTAACCTAAAAATATTTAAATTCCGATAAATTTTGAGTTTTGTGTGGATGTTTGAACAAATACATAGGTATTTATAGAGTTTTTGGTTGAATTTTAAGTCAAATAATTTTTTTTAATTATTTTAGCCGTTGGATTTAAATTTGGACCGTTAGATCTTTTTTTTACCGTTAGATTTGATTATATCCGATCTAAGCCGTTTGATTCAATATATATACATAAAAAACTATAAAAAAAATAATTTGAACTTGGATGATATAAAGTAGCCAACGACTATTTTTTGCATGGGGCTGATGATATAAAGTAGCCAACAACTACTTTTTGCATTGAAAGCTAGGGGAACACCCCCAGGTGGGGTTGCTTTTCTTCAGCAGAAATGTGGGGCCCATTTTACTTTGTGGCTTAAAATGTGACCGGAATTTGGCTCCCATTTGGGTTTTAGGTTTTAGGTTTATTTTAGATCATAGGTTGGAGTGGGTTTTAGGGGGGGGGGAAGCGGAATTTTAGGTTATAAGTCATGGTTGGAGTTGGTCTTAATGTAAATAATATCGTTTGTTAAAAAAAAAAAAAAAAATCACCATTCATGCTCAAATCTTTTTAAAATTTTGTTTTTGACATAACTGGAGCTTCTCCGACAAAGGGGATGTTATTGTATCCCAAACCAAAGGAACTGCCGTGTTGGAAAAGGAAAGTTTTTCTCCTATATACTCAATGACAATCTGTGTACATCTGTTTTCAACCATTCTAAGACAGAAATTATTGCTCACCAAGCAATTTCCGGGACACAGAAAGTTCACCAAAGAAAGCATGGTTCATACATATAAGGTATAGTATTTACTATTTAGCCGAAATCTGCAAGATTTTAAGAGCCTGATATTTTTCTATTTTCTGCCAATATTTGCATTGTCTCTGTACAAAACTAAATAGCCAACAAATCTGTCACTCCCGGACAGAGGACTCGCATGTGTAGAACGCATTGATCTCTATCAAAAACATCTGCCCGAATTCTCACAAACTATTTTTCCTGCTCGTGAAGATGACGAGTTTGAAGTTTCACATCTCAAACACTGATCATACTTCTCATTCAAGTTGCCCTTCTTCCAATGTTGCTCCATTGCAGGGTTTTCTTGCCAATGGATGCCAATCTCATCACCCCAAACATGCCAGAAAACCAAAAACCCCAGTCTTTGCGAGGGTTTTTAGTTCGATCAGACAATCCAAGTCTCGATGCAAAAGATGTCACGGAATTAGCCTTCATCATGATCGATATGCCTCAGCTTAAAGCGGGAGAAGGTAAGATACAAATCCAGCTGCTACTTCAGGCCCCAGGAGCGCCAACAGACCAACTAAACTCTTGAGATAAAAACTACCAAAATGTTATAGAAGATACGGAAGCAGCCTCTTCAGCTTTGATCAATGGCGATCCTCGCAGTGCTCACGACCGCTTACTAAACACCATCCACGAGGCTGATTTATGCGACGAACAATTTGCTGGATCCTCCAATCCTCTGCCAGGTTTCTACAAAGCTGTTCATGCTTCCGGGACTGTAGGTTCAGAAACTATGTCAACAATTAAATGTAACCACATTAAGAATAATGTTTTCTAAACACATTTTGAGCCCTTTCTTTTCTACTCGAAGCAATCAATGTGGCTGAGGTAATAGTTTCTTTTGTTACAATGAAAATTGGCTTTAGAATTTGAACCAATTTATAGTTATGAAGGTAACATAAGTCACAGGTTTAGCATTGAACATTTCTACTCTGCTTGATTCCTTGTAAAATATATGAATTATTGATTGACTCAACGGGTCGCGGGACATTTGACTCCAACGAAATCAAATCTCAATATCCATCATGCAGTTGTTAGGGAGGGCTCAAAATATGCTAGTGTACATAAGCCAAAATGGTTCTACATATCTCAACTAAGATTAGTTAATCAAATGAAGTAAAAGATTAGGCACGACACCAAATAAGAAACTTAGTAATGCTAGGAAGACTAAATTTGTAGATAAAACTTGTAAATAAAATGATATGCCACTAATAAAAAATGAGCACGTTTATCAATACTTAAGTAATAATCTAATCATCAACTTCTATATCATTTAGTTTACAAAATTGTATTTACAAATTTAGTCTCTTTAGCATTACTCATAAACTTAATCGAATTTGTGGGAATGGAGATTGAATTCCAACTTCAGAGCTAAAAGGTGGGTGAATCGTATTGTCAAATATTAAGCTGCCCCGATTACTTCGAGGGGAGCTTCTAGTCTTACCTAATTTTTTTTGGGGTGTGATATCCACACACCTCATTTTACTTCTTACACATTTTTTTAATTTTCGACCGTCGGATCGGATAAATTGAAGAAGATCAATGGACATAAACTATTAAGGGGTGTGTGAGAAATAAAATGGGGTATGTGGATACCACACCTTTTTTTTTTCTCTGGACAACCAACAGATTACTGACATTCTTATTTCCAATTATGCGCTCATATGAAAAGACAATAAAAACAAC
The DNA here is from genome assembly GCF_042453785.1 of Malus domestica. Taxonomy (NCBI): domain Eukaryota; kingdom Viridiplantae; phylum Streptophyta; class Magnoliopsida; order Rosales; family Rosaceae; genus Malus; species Malus domestica. The sequence goes on from NC_091673.1 coordinate 11,346,212, forward strand.
TTCAATTGTTTCAAAATACGAAAAAAAAAATATATATATATATATATATAAAACTTGTAAACAAAAAATTCTTCCCAGCCATCGCTGACATTAAATCCTAAGGGGTGAGGTGAGATTCTTTTTTATCTTGGTTATATATACTTCTTACCCTTAAATTCATCAAAATCTCTCTTCCCTTAAAATCCTAGCAAATCTCTAGAATTTTCACTACACCTAAACTTGTGTTGACTTTTTTAAAATCATAATCAACTACCTTAGGATTTTAATTTGGATGGATTCTTTAAAATCCTTTAAAATCCTAATTTGACTATATTATTATTTCAAAATTTTCATTTAAAATCGTAATTGACTACAATCGGATTTTAAAGCCTATTAAAATCCTATCATATCCTAATTTGACTACACACTCTTGTTAATTTTTGGCCTTGGATCTTCTTCAATTCATTTGATCCGACGGCTGAAAATTAAAAGAATTGTGTGAGAAGTAAGAATTGGTGTGTGAACAGTAACTAGCTTTCCAACATAAATGGTAAGAAAATCAAATCCTACGAAGTTTTCTGAAAAGATCCCCTAAAAACCAAGTTAGTTTGACCCTTAATTACTCCCATCATATAAAAGGTACATGTAGGGTTCAGTTTCTCCCATCTAGCCCCAACCTTCAACCTACTTGTCCAGCTTTCAGCTTTAAAGATGAAGAAATCTTTGATATCTCTAACCCTGATCTTCGTCGTTCAAATTATCCTTCTTCCAATAATCCATTGCAGGATCATCTTCCCAATGGATGCTGCCCTCGTTGACCAAACATGCAAGCAAACACCAAACTTCGATCTCTGCGAGACTCTTCTGCGATCCGACCCTCGGAGTCTCAACGCCGAAGATGCCAAAGGGCTAGCCTCCATTATGGTCGACATAGTTCAGGCCAAGGCAACCAAAAGCATGGACAAAATCAACGATCTGCTTAATAAGAGCCCCGTAAAAAACCAGGCCTTGTTCACCTCTTGCATTGACAATTACAACACTATCATAGATGATGATATTCCTCAAGCCTCCGAAGCTTTCAGTAATGATGATAATATTACTGCAGAAGACCGGTTGAAGGACATTACGTTTGAGGTTGACTTGTGTGACAAGCAATTTTCAGGGCTCTCTAACCCTCTCAAAGATGTCAATAAAGATGTTCATGATGCTGCAAGTATAGCTGCAGCAATCGCAGATAAGTTGCCGTGAAGGTCAAGGAAAAACTAGTTTAAGAAGAATTTTGATGGAAATTATTAGCCTTTATATTAGTAGCACTTTTTGTTTATGAGTTGATGTTACGCAGCGGAAGAGTACTTAGGAGATGTATGGCCATTATGAATATACATACACTCTCAATTTTTTTTAATAAATTAATCTTCCCTCTTAAATTTAATGTTGTTTTCTCTTCTATAATTCTGCTTTTGCTTGGGCTTTTTGTGTTGTGTGTAATTTCCCTTCTTATTATACTGAAACTTTCTTTCTGACCAAAAAAGAGAGCTAAGATAATCTGGCTTATTTATTTTCTGTTCAAATTCACATTCAACAACGCTTGCTTTTAAAGTAATGACGAAATAATAAGAAGCTTGACATTCCGGGTGGAATTAAGTATTTTTTTGTTAAGTCGCTTCGCAGGCATCAAATCTTTTAAAATTTTGTAATTGACATCTCTCTGAAGCTTCTCCTATCCCAAACCAAACGCACTGCCATGCAGGAAAAGGTAAGTTTCTCTCCTGTCAAGTTTGCTTAGATAGTATATTCCACAATATCATATATATATGACTAAATCGAGAAACCTATACTCGATGGCAATTTCTTTACTGTTTTGAACCATGTTAAGGCATGGTTCATATACAGTATTTGCCAGCAGCAAGAATTTGGAAGCCTGCTATTTTTCTTTTCTGTTTTTTTTTTCTGCCAATATTTGCATTGCACCAGCTGTACAAAATAAATAGCCAACAAGTCTCACACTCCCTATCTATAATGGGACTCAAACCTTTGCATTTTATGTGTAGAACTCATTGATATATCTCGAGCAAAAACATCAGCCCAAATTCTCGCAAACCCTTTTTCCTGCTCCCGAAGATGACGAGTTTCAGATCTCAAACATTGATCATACTTCTCATTCAAGTTGCCCTTCTTCCAATATTGCTCCATTGCAGGTTTTCTTCCCCTTTTCTCACGACTTTGACACATCCCGACCTGGATTGTCCACTAGGACTTCGAATCGAGTTGTGTTGGCCGACACCTGGAAGGTGACAAAGTCATAAAGTATAGTAACGTGGAATATATGAATAAATTTAAACATAAGAGTGCCTAAATACGAGAGTGCGCTGTGAGCAGAAATGAACTCATTTCACACGTGACGTCAGAGCATAAATAAAGTACAGTAGAGTGGATTGAAAATCATACCATCGAAGGTAATCTCTAATACCAAGATTTGCCACGAATCCTCGTCGATACGAAAACTCTACTACTAGAACCTGGAGGGATAAAAAAAAAACAAGAGTGGGTGAGCCTGAAAATAACGCTTTAATAAAAACCTTCTAAATGTTATAATCCCTCGTTGTAATACCTGTATAATTTCCAAGAAATCATACTACGTATAAGTATGAAATCAAATGCAAATCAACAGTAAATCCAGAAATATTCCAAATCACTACATATCGGCATCAGCATAAAAAAAATCAGGTGCTTATCAATCTATGATAACACACGAGTCGGAGTTGCCTAACGCAACCTGTATGACTCATAAATCAATCTATGATAACACATGAGTCGGAGTTGTCTAATGCAACCTGTACGACTTATAGGCAACTTGTACGACAGTGTCAGAGTTACCTATTGCAACCTGTACGACAATGTCGGAGTTGTCTAGTATTGCAACCTGTACGACAGTGTCGAAGTTGCCTAGTATTGCAACTTGTACGACAGTGTCGGAGTTGCCTATTATTAAAACACAAATATAGTCATACCATATCTCAACCATTTCAGATAACACCATAAACTCACCTGAACTTACCTGCACGTCACGCGTTCACCTTAGCACTTCAAAGGATTCACAACAATTATATATAGGTAATATGCATATGGATATGCCATGATGCAATCTAAAACTCAACCATATCATAGTATTTTAGAATATATAAAGGGAATTGCTATTGGCATAAAATGCATAAATCAATTTAAAAACGTTTGTGAAACTATCAGTTATATATATACGATAAAAAGGAAAAGACCCATTCACCAGAGATCCGAGCTATGACTCCCTAGCACGAATATCGAGACGTCACGAACGATCATCACCTAAAACAAATATTCAATCACATCTCAGAACTCTTATCAATATAACACATAACTTACATAAAATGCATCCTAAGGACATTGATTCTAGAATGATTTGAGACCCATTGACCAAAAGTCAACAGTCGGTCAAAGATCAACGGTAGGGTCCACAACTCTAAATAACTCAATCTAGAAGATCTACATCTCGGATTTCCGATCTGTAACTTCTAAAGATACACATTATACTTCTAGAACATCATACTAAAGTTTCATTACGATCCAACGGTTGGATCTCCGCCAATTGCTTATTCAAGTGGCAGTCAACGTTTTATTTTACAAACTTACAAATCTACTTTGGGAAGATTCGTACGTCAGATTCCCAATTCTTAAGTTTCTAATATCCTCAAATATTACATACTATAATGTATTAAAGTTTGGTGACGATCAAATGGTCGGATCGTCAATTCACATAATGTTCAAGCAGCAGTCTTTAACAAAACTATATTCAAACGATAAGATTTCATCAATCATACTTCACACATGGAATTGGGGTGTCAAACTTAGCTTAGGAAGATCAGGGGGTGACTCGGCTCATGCGCCGCTGCACACAGCGGCCAGCCTCCCGATTCGCCGGAAAATTTAACTATCTCCAAAAATTCTCAAATTCTATAGAAATGAAGATCTCCAAGAGTAGAGCAAGTTTTATACATGTGGCCAAGTCCAATTTGGCCTGGAAAGGCTCCAATTTCACTCAAACCCGCTAGAACCCTAAAATGGGTGAACTTCGATTCTCCTTCCTCGGTGTTCCAACATCTCTACCACTGGTTGGGTCTTGTTCCTGGGTTAAAGGGAAGTTGATTAAGGGTAGTTTTAGGTGGTGGAACTCACCGGATTGGGGGAATCACCGTCATGCACCTCCGGTGCTCCGGTGTAGTTCCTCACGGTTTAGGCCTTAAAAACCCTTGATCTTTGGTGGAGATGGAAGAAGAGAGGTTGAGGAAGAAGTTACAGGTGGAGAATGGATGCAAATTGCTTGAAAAATGGTGGAATTTGGCCGGAACAACTTGGATCCCCATCGAGTTTGGTGTGCACGTTCACGGGAAGGAAGAGCTGAGGCTTATCTCCCCTCTCCTAATTGGTTGACTTCTTTTCTAAATTTTTTGATTGGTCACTCCTTTCTTCCCTTAAAACTGATTGGTTACCACTCCCACATGGTGGGAAGTTTGAATTAATTTATAACTAAACTTTAAATAACCAATTTCAAACGTCTGTAACTATATCGTTATAATTCGGACTCGCAAACGGCTTTCGTCTATACGTTCATAGTGACGAGTACTACAAGGTTATGCTAAAAAAAAAATACATTCCACGTCTCTCTAACCCATGGTCAACGAAGCTCAAAATCTTTGCCTCAAAGGGGTATTTTCATAAAATCACTAATTTAAAATTTATAAAACTTAAAATTAGGGACGAGTTGCCACAACTTTCTCCGCCTCCTTCTTCGCTTTTTTATACCTCTCATTACATATTAATTTGATAACCAAAATTGCATTCCAGGGCATGCAAATTGTTAGAAAGTCAATGTTCTTAGTTAGGAAGTTTTTATGCAACTGATTATGTATCTACTATATTATTATTCCTACATTATCGGATTTCTTATTGTTCAAAGGAAAACTCTTGTACATATCATTGACAAATCAATGGAATTATTCAGTTGTGCCAAATACAATTTTCTAAACACATAACTTTATGTTAGAATGTGAGCATCCAATTAAAACTCAAGTGGCAACGAGTTGAATATCCCAACAAGTTTAGGCTCTTATGCTAGACTTCCATTCTTTGATGTGGGATGCTCTCAACATGCCTCTTTCAACGTGGATTTGTTATGCCTACATGAAAAATACATTGGTTAGAACATGCTTTTAAACTGTAAAAATATATGATACTGATGAATTGAGTTTATTAAAGAACGGACATATGTTCTATTACTTTAACTAATCCAACTATAGAATAGACATCAATGGATCATCAAAAAAAATATTCCACAAATTATTAATATACTTTTACATGAAAAACAGACATCATGCAAAAAGAATCTGCATCACTCGGACTTGCAAAGCATTGATAATAGTAGTTAACATACTTTTGAAGTTGGGAAAATATATGATACTAAATCAGCGACGAAGTGAGTTTACTGTGATTTCACGTCCAAGAAACCCTTTAGTGCTGATGTAATTTGTTGTACACGTGGCACAATAATGCTCACATAAGGGTCTTCTGCAAAAGAGAATCTCTCCATCTTTATGCCCTTGCATATGCATCGAGACAAGAAGACCTACCACATCTACTCTTTTTGAACTTTTGTTTCTGGTTTCTGGTTTCTGGTTTTTCTGCATGTTGTTTTGCAATTTGTTCCCAATTTTACTATAGAGGCCAAAATTTGAGGAAATTAAAATGGTGCTAATAACTGAATCATATTGAATATTCCTCCAATTTTCTCGTTACTTGAGCATCAAAAAGGAAGAATAACTTCTTCTGAAATATCGCGGTAATAGTATTTCAAATCAATGGTGCACTATTACGGAACAAAGTTAAAAATACATATTTGTTTGTGATTGACTTCATATACCGTCTCAGTAACATTTCAGATGTAGATAAGTTTATCTTGAAAATGGTTGGCAACACCAGAATGGTATCCAAAATATTTAGACTTGTGAACCAACACGAAATGTAGACGCAATTGAAACTCATAGCACATGATTACAAAAAGCGCCTACAATTAGTGAACACAGTGGTAATAAGTGGCAATCAATCTGCCAATCCATGAATTTGAAACATGAGTATAAATTAACTGCCAAAAGAATCAGATCAAACAATCCCAACAAAGTTTCTCTTCCCATCTCAGAAAATGAGTAGCTCACTCTCAAGATTCTCAACTCTTCTTCTTTTTCTCCACGTTGCTTTACTCATTGCACCGCCAACAACCCAATTTTTTTTTCTTCCATTAGCCAAAGGCAGTGATCTGATACAAACAACATGCAAAAAAACACCCCACTATAATCTCTGCCTCTCAACCCTCCAATCAAACCCCGACAGCTCAAACGCAGATGTGCCGGGATTGGCCCTGATAGCATCCGACGCTCTCCTGGCAAATGCAAGTGACACACTGGACTACATCCACGGCCTGCTGAAGCAATCCCCGGAAGTACATTTACAGAAGGCATTGGCAAACTGTGCTGAGCTGTACATCCCAATTGTGAAGTTTAGCCTGCCGCAGGCAATTGAAGCTTTGCGAAATGGGCACTTTGGGTTTGCAAAGTATGGGATTTCTGATGCTGCAAAGGAGGCTGAGGCATGTGAGAAGGGTTTTGGAGGAGTTGAGTCTCCTCTCACTGATAGGAATGCTCTTGTGAATGATCTTTCTGGTGTGGCTGTCGCCATTCTCAACTTATTAAAGGGTTGATTTTTCCCTATCTTATTATTAGGAAAATGATAACCGCACGTTCATTTTCTCCTTTTGCACAATTTGGTTTTCTGTATGTCTTCTTTGATTTGCTCAATTCAAAGGCCAACAATAAAAAGGAGTGTGCAGAAGGAGAAAGAGTGCGGAAATCACCTCTCTAGTATTATAGTTAGTGAGTATTGTGTGATGTTGCTTTTCTTCTGTAGTTTTTATTTGTGAAAGTTTTCAGCTTTTTTGGCTTTAGATACTTGTACTTGTAGCAGCTGTTTCAGCCACTGAAATTAAGGTTTGTTCTCTTCATGTTCCTTTGTGGTATAAGAGGGGGGACTTGGAATCTCTCCTCTCACATCCCCTCTCTCCCTAAGATGAGGAGATGCACCTTGTTTTAACTGTTTTGAAGGGTAGGTTTGGGATTGGCTTGGGCCAGATCAAGTTTTCCATGGTGACCCTATGCAGTCAGATGCGAGGACACTGGCAGGCTATCAGGTGCTGAATATTACATCGCCCGAGTGAGGAAAAGAAAGTGTCTTATAGCATCTCTAGCAGCCTAGCTAAACGAGATTTTTGGTTACTTCAACAAAAAATGCAGAAAAATAATGCTCCAATTGGCCAGGTAAATGACTAACTAGTTTAACTTAGTGAATAATAAATAGCTAAATTTAGCGAGGAGGAGAGAGAAAGCTAATTTTTTTGCTAAACAGTAAAAACCATAAAATTGCATTATTTGTTGGCTTCAAGAGAAGAAAAAGGACTTGGGTTGTTAAGTTTAGATAAAATAAAATTTTAACTTAAGCTAAATAGCTAATATTGTTGGAAGTGGCGGCTAGCCAAATTAACATTTGGGTCATCTAACTAGCTACGTCAACAAAAATTTAGCTAGTATAGTTGGAGATGCTCTTATATGTGCAAACCCCCATATCCGTATTAGGTGTGTTTTGAGCTTGAAGACTTCTTAATAGATAGATTCAAAGCGGGCAATATCTTGCTAGAAAGTGAAATTAAAATTTTCATTGTCACTTTAGAGGCAACAATTGAAATATGGTTTTCAAATTAAGTTAGTAGATGATGCCAACACAAGTGGCAATGCCATACGCAAAAAGAAAGATACACAGAGAATGGTAGAGGCAATAGAACTTTTGCTCACTTTTGTTAATCCGTGACATGGTCGATATTAAAGTATCGAGAATTCAAACATCAGGTGAAAAAGTAAACGCTCTTGTAAATCATGGCTTAATTTTCTACTTATCTCGATCAACATTGGCCACAACCTTTACAATCTTATGTGATTTGCGTGTAGACATGTTCTATCATTTGAAAGATTTCCAAATTAAAAGATTTGGTTACTGTATACATGTGAAGGAAAATGGTATCTTGTGATCAACTGGGACCCTTCCTTTTTTTTTGTTGGTCAAACGGACCCTTTCTATTTAGTTACAACTATTCGTAGATTTGTAGTGGAGGCGAAGGCTCTGGAATCTCACGGAGCAAATATAACTGAGAGCCGCTTGACTGCAAGAAGAAGGCAACACCATGTGAAATCACATGTTATGTATGGCACCAATGCCTCAAAGCATGTTAAACTTAAAAGCACACCCTGGCCAGAAGCACATCCATCAAAAGAAAAATGAAATGAGGATGCCTTGAATGAGGATGCCAGAAGCACTTTCTATTTAGCATGCTGCATGCACCCTAAGAAATGCAACATGTGACACTGCATTATTAACCTAAACGCCGGAATAGAACGCAACACAAAACATTGTATTATTGGCCGGAATGTCAATGACGGTGTATGCAAGCCCTTCCACTCAAATGGGGTCTTCTATTGCCAAGTTTGCACAATATTTCCCTTACTAAAAATACCGAACAATAAAGGGATTCGCATTTGGGTGCAAAAAGAGGCACGCTGGCGTGTCCAACTCGCCTAATCCACACATGAACAAAGCATACCTCAAAGAAGCAAAATTGACGTCTCCATCCTACATTTATGGCATTCCATTCATACAGGAAACATTTGCAGCTTTGGATACAAAACCCAGCGATATCGAACGCGAATAACATCTCACTTCCAATTTCAGCCAAACTTATACAGCATTTGAAATGAAGAAGGAGCAGATTTGGATGATTTTCTAGTGGTATAATTACCACAACTTTATTAGAGGCCAAACCAGTTGCAAGGAAGGCAACTTATCAGTAGGCATTTGACATCACCAACAGAACACTAAAAATTGTACCGTAACCACTCTCTTTCTCTCTCTGAGTCTCTTGCTCTCCCCCATTTCTGTACATACAGGGGATCAACAGCTTCGGTAATCATGCATACAAAAAAGTGCAAGCATCGACTGTTTGCACGAGGATTCAAAAGGCATGTGGAATTTGTTCCTCAACAACGACTAGGCAACCACATTGTAATATCACCCAGCCCATCTTTTCAGCTTCTCCGGCGGATCCAAACCAGCAACCTGCTCTACGATACTGCAAGGTGCAATCAAAGTGGAACATTTTATTTCAGACAGTGAAACCAACATTGGTCATCAAGTTAGAAAAGTGTATATATATATCGGTTGTTTATTCCCATACATGAAGATGCCATAAAAACCAAAAAAAAAAATAAGAAGCATTTTTTACAAGATATTTATAAAGCTAAAATGAATTTAACATACTTGGGGGACGCAGAACCAGGTCCCTTTGATGACAGATTTGGATAGTACTGAACTGAGATCAAATTGCCCTCTGTTCGTCCAGCAGACAATGGAGATCCCTTAATGTTTACAGGTGAGCTTCTTCTAGACGAAATTCCTGCATATAAACGACAATAGAATGTGAATGCCAATACGGAAGATGAATGAAAAGTCTTGGACTTTAGGGATCTCTGTGAACAATATGTGTTGAGAAACTTATTGAAGGTAAGCATAGTTTAATAAACATATTCAATTATAATAAGAAACAAATACGAACTGTCCCGTGAGTCTCCCTTAAACCTAAAACATGCTATTCAGAAGTAAACCCATTTATTCTTTTGGGAACAACCAAAAGAAAAGTTAAAGTAAGAATTAATGAGATCCCAAATTTGAAATTGTCAATCACATAAAGCAAAAGTGATACGCACATCGCAAGTTCACCAAAACAGTTTGGAATCATTTAAAATCATAAAACAACAGACAAACGAGTTAAGAACTATCAAATACCACAGATTCAATAACTATAACCTCTAGTTCAATAAAAGAATTATTACCCTGAAAGATTAGCACAAGACAGAAGAGAATGGTGAACAGCATGGCAAATGTGCCGCTATTGGAAGACGCCTTAGCAGCTTTCATCTTCTTCAATGCTTTCATCCGCTCAATCCTTGCACGTTTCCACATGGCAATCTCAGAGAGTTCCTTGATTAACTTCTGGTCTGCCGCATCCAATGATGGACCTCTTGGAGGTCTGGGAGGTTTAGGAGGCTTTTTATTGCTCGTCTTCTTCCGCTTGTCCTTCACCCGTGTCTTCTCTACATGATCTATGCACTCATTCCCCTCCAGCACCTTGTTTGTTGCCACCTTCAAGTTATCAGGGCACACTACATTGGAGTTGGATCCATTGCCACACAAACCAGTTCTATCTTCAACTTTAACTGTTCCATCCAACAGACCGCCACAAACCTTAGCAATCAATGTCTTTGCCTGTTTCTTAGCACACAAAACAGGGCTATCGCTTGAATCCTCTTCACTAACTACCACCGCACTTTCAAGATCAACTTCAAAGTCCTTTTCCCTCGGACTCTTTTGATCCATTACAACGAACCAAACTCCAGCTAATTACTCCCTCCCTCCCCGGACTCCAAATGATCAAAGCTACGTTACACCCCTCCCAAATGGAAAAAACCAAATTTTGAATCTTTGGAGTCAACCACTTAGAAGGAATGGCCTCTTTGCAATATATATTATATTCACAGGTGAAACTTGATGAGAAATATATCTAGCTTCCTCAAATACACAGCACTTTCGAACTTAACTTGCAATTAAATCGGAGACAGCTTAATTGAATGCAATTTAACTTGTTTGACACGGCTCACCGCTTTCCCAAAGAATAATCAACCAATAAACAACAGTGCCTCCCTTCTTTTTTCCTCCCCTTCCTGTCAGTCAACAAAACCCTTCAACCATTAATAACGATACAAGCAAAAACCAATACAATCCACAAAAAACCCGATTGCAATGTGCATCAAAACGTGTAGAAAATCAAGAAATTAGTCAACTTTATTCAATGTGATTGCATATTTCAGCTTACAATTACTAAAATGTATAACAAATTCAGAGCACAAAAAGCAATGCCAAATTGAAACAAACCTGATCAAACAAAACTAGAACATGAAAGATTAAGCAAAACCCATCAAAACTAGAGCACTCGACCCCCTTTAATACGCATCGCCATGAAATTTAACATTGTTTTCGAAAACCCAAAACTCAAAAATTTAAGAAATGATCTAAACAAATGCACAATTTAAAGAAAAAGAGGAAAAGGGAAAGTAGAAACCTTCAAAAGAAAGCGAAGAAGCCCCAGATCCGATGCGGAGAAAGAGCTCACAGCGAAGCTAGCGTCATATATGGAAGCTTCAAGTGCTAATTAAAGAGAGTCAGAGTGAGAAGAGAGAGAGAGAGAGGGGGGGGGGGAGAGGAGAGAGAGAGGAAGAAGGGAATGGACAGGAGGGGTTTTAGGAGAATCACCGAGAAAGTGCAGGGCTTTTATATAAATAAATCAATCAATTTTTTGAATTCTGATTAAAATTGTGGCGCTATATCTTCGTCGGATAAATACCACCGCCAATGACTCGAGTCTGATGTTTTCTTCTTCCCCTTCCTCGGCAGCCCCACCGACACTTGCATGGCATTTTTTTTTGGTTGAGTTTTTGACTTTGGTGTGGGTTTTTTTTTTTATGAATTTTATTTTATTTAAAATCGCCTTTTGGCTTCAATTGGCTAATTAGGGTTTGACCTTTGTGATTAACGGTAAACACACTTCTAATTTCTAGACGACGTGAGTGATGGTCATATAAGATTATAGAAAAAGTTTTTACATTGTGGAAGTGAGTAATGCTATACCACGTTTGTGGAATATTCTTTTGTTAGAAATTCAATTGAGTTTATGTTTATGCATAATTAGTCGTTATGATATTGTTTTAACGATATAACATATCAAGAGTACGAATATTCTTGTAATGTTAAGTTAGGATTAAGAAGTTATGTAACTTTATCTGCAACACATCCTTAATCTTCTATTTTTTTTACAATTCATCTTTTTAATGGTAAAATCTCAGTCATTATTTTGATTATTAGTAATAAGGGAATTTGGAGAAGATTCAAAACTGGTACAATAATGTAGGAGACCAGAAAGTTTCAAACCTAGATCGCATGGATTGAAAACACAACATACTATTCACTAAGATATTGAATCACATGCAATAAAATTTCAATCATTTATTTCACATTATCATTTTCTTAATACAATTATAATATTGTTAACTTTCCCTAACTAACGTGACCGTTTTAATTTGATTTTATAATATTAATTCAACTAGGTGTTTCACTTTCACATACCGCGTCAAAAATGGTGTCTGCAACTATGAAGATATAAACATTTTCTTAATGAAAATTATTTATTTTTGTGGATGACTAAGTATTATTTATTTGTTAATGAAAATTATTTTTTTTTGTGGATGACTAAGTATTATTTATTTATTATACACCGACGTGCAAATGAGAAGAAATGCACATTAAGTTATAGTAGGGGTAGCTATTAAAATACCATTTAACACTTCAAAACAATACTCATGTCCAAAATTTTGAAAACGAGCTTAAGTTAAACAATACTCATGTCCAAAAATTTGAAAACGAGCTTAAGTTCTTCTTATTTTATTCGAGAATGACTTACCTACCCCTTAGAAACTACGTCAACATTACCTCTCGAACCAATTAGTACAATTCTACTTATTTTAAGTTTTTCTTACGATATTGTATGGTTAATTTAAAAGAACTAACGTCTCCGTTTCACATAAGTTCTTCTGTGATGTTGATGATAAAGAGGGCAAAACTTCTTAACCGGAAAAGGAAAAAAAATGGAGGAGGGAGGGAGGGGTTATGGGGTTGGGGTATGGCAACCATGAACCATCTGTCTCAGTCACTCACCTTCACTTACTCCACAGCCCAGGACCTCCACGTGAATTAAAAATGGTGACATGAATTTAATAAAATGGATTTTGATGCTTCGTTGGTAGGGGACTTCTCTGGACCCCACCCATGTTTTCTTATTTTATCATTTTATTTGGTAAATTATATGAAGTTGATTTGTTGATAATTGAGTTTATGTGCCATCGTTTTAACATTGAGGACCCATTAGTAAAGATTTGACACGTTCATATGGGTATCGTGCTCCCCCGGTGTAGAGAAATGGTTGATTGTAACATAAACATAAGTGGTACATCATGTGTTTTTATACAAGCGGTGAAAATTTTTATTTTTTAAATTATTAACTTTTTAACATACATATCCCATTATTTGTATAGTAACATGTGATGTACCACCTCGAGTGTCAGTCACACTGAAAAATCTCTCCCTTATGTATGGTGCATGCATCCTTTGGGCAGGTAACGAGAAAATCTTTTATATTATACTATAATTATGAGTTTAATCATCTAAAATACAGGTCTAATTTGTGTATGGTCATAAATTTATTTTTCTTATGATATAACTAATCACGTGATGAGAGAAAATATATTTTTTGAGACGTGATAAAGGAAGAATTTAGGAGGGGGAAATGGGAAACTTGGGAGGGGAGAAAGGGGGTCGAGATGAGTTTATTTCTCAACTTCAATCATACTCCTAAGTGTAAATGTACACAACTAATTAAGCTTATAAATTTCTCATCAGTTCCTAACTTTGTTCCAAAACAACTTATATATGTAGTGGTTGATTATAAGTTTTGTACTACAAGCTGCTTTTTTCCAAAGTGCTTTTGTTGTGGAAGTTCATAATTTTGCTTCTCCAAGAAAGCACAGGAACTTAAACTCGATATTATGATATGGAAAGGTTAAAGAATAAAATGGTTGTCGTCCTCTTCCTCTTATTATTTTTTTATTTTCTTTTTTTCTGAGTTTTGATATTTTTTGGGTCTAGCCCCTACGGAGTCAAAGGGACCACGCAAGATTCTGTTAGAACTGCACAATCAATGGTACATATGTGTCAGGGCCCCTGAGGATGACACGTAACGAGTTAGGCACGTTCGCTGGTCATCAAAGTTTGGTCCATTCTTTGCTCTTGGAAGTACAAATGGAAAAAGATCCTCACTAGATTATTTTTCTAGGATTCTTAGAATTTCATGATCGTAATTGTTCATATATTCTGCGGTTAGAAATTATTTTAAAATTTAAAATTAATTATAAATAGTACATAACGAAAATTGTTTGCACAATATATGATGACCGATCACAATCATGGAATCCTTAAGATCCTCAAGAACATGATTCGGCGGTAAAAATAATATAGAGTATTGAGTTGGCAATAGGCCTGGCATTTTGGACCCAACCCGTTAATCTGACCCGACCCAACCCTTTAATATTTGTATTTGGGTGGATGCTTAACGGGTCGGGTCGCTAACGGGTGAACCCGTTAACAACCCGTTAAATAACGGGTCACTTTGGGTCAACCCGTTAGACCCTAGGACCCGTTAGCACCCGTTAGTTGAAGATATTTTAGTAATTTTAGTTAAGTCTTAATAACAAAAAATAAACTTTATGCAAAAAAAATAATAATAATAATTGTTAACGGGTGATAACGGGTGACCCGTTAGCTTAACGGGTGACCCGTTAGCTTAACGGGTCGGGTTTGGATGACCCGTTAGCTTAACGGGTTGGGTTCAGGTGACCCGTTAACTTAACGGGTCGGGTTCAACCTGACCCAAACTCAATAAACCCGACCCGTTTACAGGTATAGTTGGCAATACAAGACAAGTTATGCGTTTTTTTTTTTTTGGAAGTGGGTCAAATTCATTACCAAACACAAAGGAATAGTACAAGGTCCAAAGATACAAAAGCATAAACAAACAAAACAGGACCTGCCAAATTAGCCCAAAAGACCCAACAAATAGTAAAGGCCCAAACCCTAAAACACAACAACATAAACCCAAGGCTTCCCTTGCTACACCCGCCACTGAGCATCCCTACCAGCACAAACCCTCGCCACCAACCAATCAACGTTGTGCCGTTGCAACATCTAACCACGAGCACCTGTCCAAACACATCCACATAGACGAAAACCAAGAACCATGTAAAGGAAGCATGTGGGATTCCATGAGCAACACTGCCAACAAAGGCAGACAGTGAGAAGGTGGTGGTGTTGAACACCTGAGCCGGTGGGAACACCGGAACTCTACACACCATCTTGAAGTACCGCAACAAAAAGCGGTTATGAAGCAGCTGCAAATCGGAGCAGAGATGAGCAAGGAGTAACGCCGATGGGGGTATGAAGAAATGGGCAGATCAGAAAGGAGAGCAGGGGAAAAACAGCAACAAGGAAGATAACAGAACAAAGAAAGCACAACCACCGACCCCAGCAACAGCTAGGGTGGGCGGCATTGGAGTTGATCGAAAGTGGAACCCTCACACAAGCGGTGGTGAGAAATGTCTCTCAAGCAGAGAGAAAGTCTCTCACAAGGAGAGAAAGAAGATGACAAGTCATGCGTATTTTTTCGATTTGGATCAAATACTATAAAAACTTAAATTTGTTTTTTCTTAAGGTAAGATAACCCTACAATAATCCAGCTCATTTATTGATTATTTGTTTTATTCATACAATGAGTTAGTCATACTCACGTGATTTATACAATTCGAACTTAAAACTTCGAATTTATAAGTTGAATTTAAAATCTCTCATTTGCAAGTAGAGGTAAAATAGACCGTAATGTTAGACGTTAATGTCATGTTAACGCTTAACAAGTCATATAATTTTCCAAATTCACGTAATCAAATGATGTAGCAAGTTATTTTAAGTGAAAAGGGTCCACAAGACGAAAGGCTAATTTGGAATTCTTGTGGGTTTTTTTTCAAAACTGCTTCTACTGTACTGTGAGAAGAGACATGTAAATATTTGGTAAACTATAATGCTAAAAGTGCTTTTAGCAAAAAAATAGACTAGAGTAGGATTGTCAATATAAAAGTTTACTAATTGGTAATGTTCGCCAATCTCCTATAAAAAAATATTTTTTTAAGAAATATGGATAGAGCTGATTTTGCTTTCTGCTTTTTTAAACCATGATTTTGGAAGAAAAAAAACTTTTTTTTTTAATTTATTTAGGAAGCACAAATTTAGCCTAACTTTTTAAAAAGCTACTTTTAAAAAGAAATTAAACAATCCTAAAGCAGATTTTAAACTAATAAAACGCTGACACGTTTATTAATACGTAAACATTTGATGTCTCCAACTCTTATCCAGTATGACTAGATTCGTGATAAAAAGAGTAACCCTCGTATGAACACCCATATGAACGCCGGTCAATACACATTCCATGGCCCATGAATATATCGAGTTTGGGCCTCTCAGCCCAAGTCCAACTAGCTCGGACATATTTGTAACCTTACAAAGGAGGATGGGCCCATCAAGAAAAAAGGAGTAGGAAAACACAATTGAAAGTTTAACTGTTCAACTGTTATGACATCCTTTGACATTGGAAATTAATCAACTTCCAAACCTTGGAGAGAACTCTTAACTCTAATGGAACGCAGCAGGTTTATTACACTGAAACAGAAATTCATGTCGGTCTATCGACGTAAATTTACTAAAAACAGAGTACACTACAGTTCAAGCCGAAATCTAAAAGCACTGCACAATGACTTGGACTAAAACTTGAAGACAGCAGCACCGCTGGAGGGCTTGGACGCAAAAACATAGAGGCCGAGATCGTTGTTGTTGATGACGCCTCTGTCAATTCGTGACTGGTAAAAGCGTTCCTGATACACCACAAACGATATTTAGGTCCAGCAACTCAAACAAAATTGACAGCGGAGGGAGAGTACCATTAAGGATGTTAGGAGATGTGGAAACCTTTAAATTGAGGATGAATTGTGGGACAATACTATCTTTTACCAATGCAACTGCACAGCCACCCCATCCAGCTCCCGTAAGCCTTGCCCCAAGAGCACCATTCTCCCGACAAATATTTACAAGTTCTTCCAACTCCGGACAGCTGGTTGAGTGAAAAAGAACGATGGTAAAGATAAGAGTGACAAAAATTACAAGATCTTCCAACGCCGGACAATACCATGTCCCTACATTAAGCTCTTCGTGATGTGTTCAATTATTATTGCGAGAGCGTCAGTTGTGTGCATGTTTAAATTCAAGGGAGGTCGACAATATAAATTTGTACCTGCACTCGTACAACACACTGCAGCTGTAGTGGCTATCATTCATAAGATCACCAAGCCTCTTTAGCTTATCCTCATCACTGCAAAAACAGTTCCAGCGTTAGCATAAAATCTTTTATTTGTTCACACCATTAAGCGCTCCCCAAGCAACCCTATATAAATTTTCATGTTTACTACGGAGAACATGTAGTTTGGTTTAGTAACGATATGCCAATTCCATTCTATATCTTAAACCATATTTACTTTTACTGCATGGGGAGGGGGAAAAGAGTTCATATGAACTAAGATAGGACACCACTGGCTGGAGTAGCACATATGGTATCTCTCCGTACTTAATAAAGAGCGGTAAGTCTTGAGTTTAACCCCTGAGAGGGGTAGGAGGGGAAGGATATCCCCTTCTTGTAACCAACAGATTGCACTTCCACAACTATATACGCACCTTACTGTTGATGATACGGCATCCTTGAAAGCATATACCCGCTTGGCTTCAGAATACACATGGGCGGCCCTCTGGTAGACAATAGTTTTTCAACATTAAAACAAAATTTCCAAATTCAAAGAAAAAATCAACACAATTAGCAATGACACAAGATAGCTAACAACCAAGGAAGTACCTGGGATAACTTGAAGTGCTTTGCAGCTTTCAAAACATTCAAAGAAGACGGAGAATCTCTCAAGATAGAGGGTAAGCTCTCCCCAATGATTTTCTCTATTTCCCCAGCTGTATAAGGTTCTTCTTTTAAATTCTCCTGTAGCAAAGACAAAGTGTTATTTAATTGATATAGATAGGGAAGCGATTAATATTAACCTAAAATGAAAATAATCAAATTTATAAAACGTTGATCGACAAAATGTTGGCAGGAAACGATTAAAACTACCTTTACAGCCACGATTGGATCCGAAGACCCACGAGTACTAGCAAATGACATGCACAAGCCTTCAACATCAGAAAGAGTTTTGACACTTGAAATTGCCTCTTGCGGTTTCATCCCCAACTTTATACCAAGCACAATCTAAAAAATTTTCCAAGCCCACGTTGTGAGTACATAATATTTCCGACCATAAAATTACTAAACCCTTCTCAGGTTGATACTTATCCCCTGCATTAGTAGCTCGGAAATTGGATTTAGGATTCGAAACTTACAGCAGCCAGGCGACACTCAACAACTCGGTTATTGTAATTTGTGGCAGCAGTTACTGCTTTCTGAGAATCTGCCAAAGAATGGGCCACAACAAAAGTTCCACCAGCCGGAAGTTGCACATCAGTAGCACGAATTGGGTTGAAATCAATAAGTTCTGCAAACCCAGGCTTGGCCATCACCGAGATTGCCTGCAATTTAAACCAATATCAGGACAAACAGGCAGTTGGCTATCAAACTCAAATTAATCAGGAATGAGAAAATAATCGGACCTGATCCATTCCACCAGATTGTGTGCCAATGTGTCGCTCACACTCGCATGTAAGTTGGGCAATTTCTTTCTGCTCACAATAAGGAATGTCAGCATTTGAAACTTATCTATACAATCTGTAGATCACCGGAACACAGACATATAATATACCTTGGGGAAATTCAAACCAAAAGCAGCCATTATCGCAATCGTAGAAGCACAAACTAATGCAGCAGAGCTAGATAGTCCAGAGCCTAAACGAAACAACAAAAAAATCAATAAGTAGCGTCTCGGATTTTACTCCACCATATGATAAACTAGTTGCCTCTGTACTTATAAATAGTTAATACCAAACTAATTAACCTTAAAATTGACAACATTAAGGTTGTTTTATTTGATATTAATTGGTGGGAACTACACCTGTAGGAACTGTTCCATCAATAAGAACATCAAGTCCAACTGGTCCAACATTTTCTCCCTTGGATTTGGCAAACTCATAAAAACCTTTGTACCTGAACAACAACATAATCCATCACTTTCTGCCGTACATCAGAAATCCATAGTTTTAACGTTTGACTATCCAAATGTTTCATCATCAAACAAAAAGAAACAAAAAAAAAATCTAAAATTTAGTCAACATACAGATCAAAGCATGGATTTTTATGTCTTACCCACAAATGAAATAATGCCCCCATTTGTGATTCTTCAAGTCAATTTCCTTCAACCAAAAAAAAAGTCAAAAACTTTGACCGAAATTGAACTCCGATAGCAACTGGATAACGTTGTAGTTAAACGAATGATGATCAAGTCAAACAATTTGGTACCTGGGTCGGGTCGGCGGGGTAAGTACAAATTTGGTACTTGTCGTTGACATTGGCAATTCTGAGAACTTTCTCGGCGTCTCCGTCGTCGTGCTTCCGAATTGCGACAATGGTGTCCTGTCGTATGGCCATCGGCAGCACCGAGTAGCCCTCGTAGTCTATGTGCTCTCCGACCAAGTTCACCCTCCCTGTCCGATCACAAATTCAAACACGAGCACAAAATCGAAACTTGAAAAATCCCAGAGAGAGAGAGAGAGGGACCCACCTGGAGAGCGAGCGAAGAGTTGAGGGGGGTGACCGAAAACCTGCTGGAACTTGGACTTCAGGCGGTTGAATCGGAGCTGGGCCTCGTCGAGTTGGGAGGAGTTGCCGTAGACGGCGTCGAGGGTGTCGTGGATTGGAATCGGAAGTTCTTCGTGTTTTGCCATTTGTACCATCTGCTGGATTAACTGAACCCTCTGCAACTACTTAAAAGAAAACTCAAAGCCCCCGTGACGGTGACGTTGACGCAAGCGAACAAAATCTGATCTTCTTCAATTATTGTCGAATCCTAAATAATTAGACAATAATTTAGGACACTGTTTCGATAAAGAAATTAGAGGAGTCGGAGGAGAGAGTTTTATAAATTAAACAGCAAATTAAGGAAGAACTTATATATATTTTTTTACGAGAATTAAGGAAGGAGAACATCCTAGTAGGATTAAGATTCCGATAAACCTCTTTCTATCTACTTTCTATCCACTTCGTTTTTACCTTTACAACGGATTTTACAGCGGGAATCCGAGACGTGGTAGGTAGTTACGTTCGACGTTGGATAATTCGAATTCAGATACAGGAGTGTGCGTTGTCGTTTTGGATTGGTTTACTCGTTTTCTGAATTTATTTAGATTTTTTTTTATATTTTATTTTGCAGTTACAGACTTACAGTTACAGTACGTGGGTTAAGTGTAACTGCTGCCGGTATGCTTTGTGGGCGGTGAGGCGCGGCCAGTGCGGTGGCGCAGAGGAGTGGCGGGCAAAAAACAAGCGTGATGATAATAATTAAACGTAAATATAGTTGGTGAAACTAATGAATTATCTTATTCGTAAAGTTAAATGCATATGATAATATAGTCTTTTAAATTCGATTCATTTCGATCTCATTCCGAGTTTGATTAGATGTTTATCTACCATTGATAAACAAGTTAGATCCAATAATCTGTATACGATCTCATGTTAATTTGTTTACAAAGTTGCGAGTCTGCAAGTTAGCTAAATGCATTTGATAAGAGTAACTATATAACATATTTTAAATGTATCTCTAACTGGATAAATTGTTAATAACGCATTTATTCATATTAATCTTTTTTTTAGTACAATAGACGTGGAACACAAAATTAATTACAACGTGAGACGGAAGAGGAATTTGAGATTGAATGCATAAAAGGATAGGTAACACACTGCTCTACCTAACTTGACTAAACTTATGTTCACTAATCCAATCACGTAGTGGCTAGAAGCTAAGGAGAATAAATTCCGAAGTTTTTTTTTTTTTTTTTTTTATTGAGGTTGGGTGGTGGACCTGGCGGTCTAGGTCATACACCTTCGCTTTCATGATATTCCAGAATAAAAATTTGATGTTGATAAGTACTGACGCGACCATTAGTTGGTCAAGACTTAAGAGTACCAGTGATAACTAGTAAGCTTCTCTTTTGTTTGCCAGTCTCTTTTTTACTTGTAATTAAAAGTTTAGGAGGAAATTACTTACTCTTATCATTAGCTTTGCAACCCCAAATTGGAATGATTAATGCGTAGCACTTAATTGTCAGCTGCTACATGTATGAATTTACGTAAAAATTTATAAATTTCATATTAACAAGACTGCTAGCAGTAGCACTCAAACTTAATAGGACGACACACAAACCTTTTTTTTTTTTTCTTCTGATTAAGAATATATCCGAAAACTACGATTCATAATCCATCCAAACACGTAGATCAAATTACTCTAATCTTCATCGATGCCCGCCCCGAGTGATATCTTCCAAGCCCCTTTTGGTAACTAGTGAGTTAATACTTAACAAAGCATCACTAAAATGCAAACGTGCCGACTTATTCATCTTCATCGTCCTCATCCATCATGGCTTTGCCCCTCTTATTTTGTCCTTCAAACCAGTGCTCACGACCACAGTTTCTCCCCCAGACTTCTCCATATCCTTCCTCAACTTCTCCATGTTCTCCCTTCTGTGTTCCTCCTCTAAACGTTGCTTCTCCGCCGGTCTCTTGTCCAGATCAACCCTACAAAAGCAACAAGAAGCAGAAAATTGTGAAGACTAGATCAAGTATACACATCCCTATTCAGTAGCATTTCAATATATATAGATTTGTTGGAATTCAGGCATTACTTATAGCTTTCCATGTACTCTTCAGCACTTGCTTCAACGGCTTTAAAGAAATCCTTCATTCCAGCACCAGAAACCGAAGACACTCCAACAGACCGCAAGTTTTTATAGAATTCATCCAACACAAGGAAGAGGCTCTGAGCTAAATTTGAAGAGTATGAACTATATCTCTACTCACTGCTGCTTGAAATGTCTCAAAATCTTTCATCCACTGCATAAACAGCAGTTTTCAAGACAACGGATTAAAGGAAAAACCTCAAAGTGCGTATTACATATTGGAGTTTACAGTGAAAAGGGGAAAATTATAAAACTCAAGATAAGGGTAAAACTGCTGCATTTTGAGTCCGTGACCGTAATTTAGATGATCACAATCAAAATGGTTAGGAAGTATATTCAACGACGTGTGTGTATGTCAGCAAAGTGCTAATGAAAATGTGTGTCGGCCTGTGCCTGCATTCACACACATATTACAATTTATAAAGGCATACCTCCAAACAAACTGATGTTGAGCAACGTCAATCTTGTTGAATGCAAACCAATATTTTATACGCGAGACATGTTTTAGATATCCTCGCTTAGGCGGAAGCCTTAAGACATGAGACAAAATTTGACATGATCTAAAATTTTTAATATTTAATATATACATATACTTGTGTGTGTAATATATAGTACTTTAAATATCCTTTGTCATTCAAAATTGCACAAGACAAACAATTTTAACTCACAAGCATACAAACAAAAAGGAAATCACTCATCCAAATGTGGTCCACATACATCAAAAAATAATAAAATGATAATTCCTCGTTAATATCTACTCATTTTACGACATTAATATGATCCATATACATGACCCACTTATTCTTTTTCCCTCCATGCACTCTCACTTTCCCTCTTCTCTCCCTCTCTCTCTCTCTCTCTCTCTCTCTCTCTCTCTCTCTAATATCCATTAATTTGAACATTAAAATAGTCAAACATACATCCCCACCCACTCTGTTTCACTCGGTACACTCTCCCTCACTTTCCCTCTTCTTTCTCACTCTCACTTTCCTTTTTGCTGGGTGGTGGCGGTCCTGCTCAGTTGGTAGTGTCGCACGAAGAAGAGAAAGGAGGGTTTCAGTGTTTCACACAGAAGAAGAAGAATGTGGGGTTGTCGAGGACTTGAGTGTCGAATAAAGAAGGCTGTGGAGAAGTTGTATATAAAAAAAGGCACAGAATGACCTAAGGCACGCCTCAACTGCCTAGGTGCGCATCAACCACGTCTAAATGTTTCGCCTTCTCCCACTGAGCAGAGGCGTTTTCACCCCAGCTCCGCCTCCAAAGCCGCCTAGGTGCGCCTTGGGGCGTGTTTTTTAAAACATTGCAAACACAAAAGGCAACCATGTCTTGTAAAGAATACCACAAGCATACAGCATATTACTCATGAAAGTACCTGGGCTAGCTGAACGAGGTGTATGTACCACGTAAGCGATTACAGTAGGAAATGTGGATGCAAATGCTTCTGTGATGATAGCACCAGAGACGGATCAAGAGAATATCTCAATCTGACCGGGAGTATCCACGTATACGAGAACATAATCAAGTTGATGCGCTCACTTCCCAATGACTGAGACAACCTGAAATTGGAGATTATCATGATAGGTTTGTTCTGAATAAAGTGGGGAAAACAAAGAAGGATACAACACAAAGCATGAGCGACAATAACCACATTGAGAGAGCTTAGTCAAGTGGATCAAGCCAAAATTGCCATGCATTTGGAAACAAATTGAACGTATAGAATCAGTACTCGTAATAATTAATCCGATACATTAAGCACCAGCAGAATGAAATGATCAAGGTACAGATTCACAGGCAAGCGTCCCCTCATTTGGTCCAAGATTGATCTGTTTCATCACTTCCTTGTACCGAACGGTATCCCTTATGTCAATATTTGCATCAAACGGTAAAGTCATCACAGCTGAGTCGAGGTTCATCACATAGCCACGAATGTGAGATTCGTAAGTGTGTGAAACCAACTGCCGCATAAAGGTTGTTTTACCACTTCCTAATCAAAATCCACACCACATTTCAATCATCAATGAAATGAATCAAGTAGAACAACCACATTGCTACAATAAACAAAGAAAACCCGATTAAATTCAATGAAATTACTTGCCATGTCCACAACAAATACAATAACAGGTTTTCTCTTGAAATTGTCCCGGACTACCTTGACGATGATTCCTCAACTTGCATTTTCTTCATCGAGTTAGTAAGTTTCTAGTCTTCTTTGCCCTTACTCTTCAGAACAAAATCAATCAAATCCCAACTTAATCCAAAAAATAAATGCCCAATTTAATCAAACAAGTTATAGAACAACGATTCAATACAAAAACTTCAATAAAAAAACCCCGAATAAGTTTGTAAAGATGGATTGTGACTTTGAATTAGTGACTCATGTTTTTAAAGATTCTCCAAAGAGCATCTCCAACAATGAAGTTCAATTTTTGCTAAAATAGCTTATGATTGCAAAAGTTAAAATAGCTAGCTAATTTTATTTTATTTTGAATATAGAAAAATCCCATCACACATTGATGACAGATTAATTTAACTCTTCATGTGATCCACTATCACCTGAAGCGAAAACATACTTTCTGACCTCCAAATCAAATAGTGTGTGATAATCTTTTAGGAGTTTCAATATCATCTTTTAATCCCAACGGTCATCACTCATGTATTCACAGTCACGCTCACACATCTAATAAATCCCACCATACCCTTGGAGATGAGAATGTGATCATTGTTGTTCTCTTTTTGTCCCTTGACAGAGCAATACACATTTTCCCAAATGCAACCCCCCTTTTGTATTGTCGTTACATCCAAATAATTTTGTGCAAAAAGGAGAAAAAATTGAGATGTAATTACATAGGAACAGGGAGTTTTCTAATTTGTGCGTGTATGGGAGATTTCACTCGTCTATATATATATGCATATACTGAAGAATGATAAGATAAAACGGCAGCTTCTCAAACGAACGAGAATCAAATTTAGAATATAAAGCCAGAACAAATGATTGATTATCAAGGTAACATGATTTTTGTTAATATATCAAAGCAAAAGCCTAGCAATTGCTGCAGCTATACTGCTAAGGTCATGGACAACTTTGTTCTTATCGGTCAGAGGAGATTTGCTGGAAAATTCCTTTTCACATGCTTCAGTCGCATCGGCAGCGTCGTTCATGCCTTGCTCTGCAAACTTAGGGTTACCCAACTTAAAACCTTGACTGGCTTCTGGGACATCAGCAACCAGAATTGTATGGTAAAAGGTAGCGCAAGTTTTTAAACGTTGGTCACTAGGGCTTTGCTTAAGCAGCTCGTTGATTCTGTTCGCCGTGTCAGTTGCTTTATCCTTGGCTATGTCAACCGTTATGAACCCTAATCCAGCCACGTCCGCTTTCACACTTCGAGGGTCCGATTTGAGAGAAGAGACGCAGAGATTGTAGTTTGGTGTTTTTTTGCAGGTTTGATCGATTAGATTGGCATCCATTGGAAAGATCACAGCCCTTCTGCAATGGCTTAGGGGAAGAAACACTAGAACTAGACAAATTAGTTGGATGAGACATGCTGAGTACCTCATTTTTCGCAAGACAAAAAATGTTTTCAGAAGTTTGTTGATGCTTATGTAAGAGTTGATGATGTTGAGAAACTGAAAGGTGCACACATATATGCTACTGTGTGACCTCATTTAGATAAGATTGTCCAGAGTTTAATTTGGATGCTTATCTCTAACTCAATCCTAGGCCGTTCGATTCGCATAAAGGAATTGATGATAAATCAAGTGCGGAATTTGGTCGATGGTGTAAATGACAAGTGACCTCATTAAAACAATTAATGGTAAATGAATATACATCAAAATTGTTATATACGGATGGCTAGGAAGCCTTTAAGAGAACAGATTTTCATTTTTTCATAAAAATAGGGATTAGTTGTAAGATTCACACGACATCGAATTTTAACGATCTGAACCGTTTATTTTTCAAGTTGCACCTCATAAATCGTCCTTGCAAAATATCAACCAAATCGAAAATATTTAAGACATATAATTGGGTTAAAAAATAAATAAATACTTTGTTATACAAGAAACAATGAAATTTTATCTTGATAATTAAATAGACAAATGATTTTGGATTGAATTGAAGTTTTGTAAGAATGATCTATGAATCGAAACTTACAAACTAGACGGTTCAGATCGTTCAAGTTCGATGTGAAGTGAGCCCCATATCTAGTCCCCATTTTTTTTTTGAAAAAATGGAAATCCCTTTGCATAAAGTACCTGGGCATGGCTATTTATCTTTAAATTTAATACTAAGAGTTAATATTAAAATATTAAAGTGCATTAATTCATTTTTCGTCTGTAGTATCATATGGATCATATCAAATTTAATGGTAGATGATCATATATGATTTGTGTTGAAAGAGAATAAGTCGCAAATGTATACCAACAGTCATCAACCATGTATACTATCACTTAATATACACATACTACAATCTAGTAATTAGTAAGTGAGAGGTTTTAAGTTCAAATAAATCAAATCTCATGAAAATTAATCTCATGGATGACAAGAGTTCGTACCAATTTATTCTTTATCTCTTAATGTAAAATATTAGTGTGTAATAAAATATTGTTGTATGTTAAACAATTGGGTAGAATATAACTTTTTTATTTTTAGTACAATGATATATTTTTACACTAAAGGAATAAAACATTTGAGGAGTTCGGTTAAACCACACAATGGACAACGTAATTTAGTATGGCAATGCTATAGTCCAACAAGTATAACAACATGAAGATTGGATGATAAGTAATTAAACTAAAATACTTATTGATTATCAAGTAACATGATTTTTTTCAGAAATAAAACAACAAGACACATTAATTAATGTATCAAAGCAAAATTCTAGCAATTGCTACAACTATTTCACAAACATCATGGCAGCTTTGTTTTCATTAATCAGAGGAGATTTGCCAGAGAAACCATCCTCACATGTTTGGGCCTCGCCGGCAGCGTTGTTCATGCCTTGTTCTGCAAACTTGGGGTTACCTATAAAAGCCTTAGCGGCTTCTGGGATATCAGCTTCCAGAATTGTTTTGTAAAAGTGAGTGCAGGGGTCACTAGGGCTCTGCTTAAGCAGCTCGTTAATTTTCTTCGCAACGTCAGTTGCTTTAGTCTTGGCTATGTCAACCATTACGAGCCCTAAGACTGCAACGTCTGCTATCGCGCTTCGAGGGTCTGAGTTGAGAGAAGAGACGCAGAGATTGTAGTCTGGTGTTTTTTTGCAGATTTGGTCAATGATATTGGCATCCATTGGGAAGATCACATCCCTGCTGCAATGGCTTAGGGGAAGAAAGACTACTAGAACTAGACAAACTAGTTGAATGAGACACGTTGAGTTCTTCATCTTGGCAAAGACAAAAGGGTTTAAGAAGTTTGTTGATGCTTATTTAAGAGAGTACATCTAGTAAGGTGTGTCAACACTAGCTTTGGAAGATGAAAGCTTAGAAATCTAAAGAGAGAGAGAGAGCTCGAAGAGAGAGAAAGAAAATCTGCAACAAACTTTTCTCATTACCATTAATGAATTATTACAAGGGTTTATTTCACTATAAGTACATGTCAGCATAACTAACTCAACTTATACAATCCAGTGACACATGTCATAATCCTGACCACTAATATATGCTAACATTCCCCCTCAATCTTATGTCTTAGTGGAACCAAGCATAAGATTGGAACACTGTGTTGTAAACAAAGGAGAACATAAGCCTTTTGTGAAAATGTCTGCATATTGGTCTGTTAAAGAAACAAATTGCAAAGAAATGACACCTTGTTGAACTCTTTCTCTAACAAAATGACAATCCACCTCTATGTGTTTGGTTTTAAAGTGCAAGATAGGATTAGTAGCTAAAGCCATGGCTGAGATGTTGTTAATATGTAAGAATGGATGAGAAGAAGTGTTAATATGAAGGTCTTTTAGAAGTTGTTGAAGCCAAACAATTTCGGCAGTGGTGGTTGGCATAGCCATGTATTCAGCCTTTGTCGAGGATCTGCTAATTGTGTGTTGTTTCTTAGAACTCCATGAAACTGGATTGAAGCCTAAGAATACAACAAAACATGTAGTAGAATGCTTATCATTGGGATCACCAGCCCAATCAGCATCTGTGTATGCTTTTAAAACTAATGAACCAGGTCTAAAAGAAATGCCCCAGCCTAAAGTACCTCTGAGATGTTGTAAAATTCTCTTGACATCAACATAATGAGATTCCAGAGGAAAATGCATAAATTGGCACACTTGATTCACAGAATAGGCAATGTCAGGTCTTGTAAAGGTTAGTATTATAGGGCTCTTACAATGCTCTTGTAATTTGTAGGATTCGAGTAACTAGGGCTACCATGGTTCAAGAGTTTTAGATTAGGATAACATTGTGTGATACAAGGCTTACATTATAGCATATCTATCTTTTGTAACAAATCTTGGACATACTTTGACTGGTGTACAAATAGCCTTTGAGACTGATAGTTACTTTCCAAGCCAAGAAAATAGTGTAAAATCCCCAAATCCTTCATGTCAAACTTTGTGGTTAACTGAGATATAATAGATTGAACACAAGTATCATTATCTCCAGTAAGGATGATATCATCCACATATAAAAGAAACATAACTATTTACCATCATGCTTGATAAACAATGAAAGATCGACATAAGATAATTTAATTTGAAAGTAAGAAAGTAGTGAACCTTTCATTCCAAGCTCTAGGAGCTTGTTTGAGACCATAAAGTGACCTTTCTAATTTGCAAACATACTCTGGGTGGATCTTGTCAACAAAACCTTGGGGCTGGGACATATATACCTTTTCCTCAAGAAACCCATGTAAAAATGCATTCTTGACCTCAAGTTGCTTAAGTTTTCATCTCTGAGTTGCTGCTAAAGATAGTATGAGTCTCACAGTGGTTGGTTTCACCACTGGACTAAATGTTTCATAATAATCTAATCCAGCCTCTTGAGAAAATTCTTTGGCCACTAATCTAGCCTTATATCTTGCAACCGACTCATCTGGATGTCTTTTGACCTTTTATATCCATTTACAACCCACCGGATTTTTATTTGCAAGCAATGGAACAAGTTGCCATGTGCGTTGCTGCACTAATGCATCCATTTCTTCCTGCATAGCTGTTTTCTACTGTGGAGACTTAGAAGTTGCAGTATAAGACGGTGGTTCTTTAATGGAATCAGAATGAATTGTAGTATAAAAGACCTACTTCTTCTTAGAGATACCAGATTTAGATTGTGTCTGCATTGGGTGTAAATTCTGAGACTGTAGTGGTACAAGTTATAACTTAGTGGCTTGAGAAGTAGTAGTATCTGGATGCAAGTCTGAACCCATGGAAAAATTTGAAACCGAACCCATTGATGAATCTAAACTCATGGAAGAATCTGAGGTTGAATTAGAGATGTAGGAGATGTGGAGACAAAATCACCTTGATTGAGAATAATGGATTGAGTAACATGACTGGTAATGGGTGTGGATGCAGGTACAAAGACACTTGATAATGGAATTGGAACTATGGAAGGATGCTCAAATGAATTTGTATAAGACACAAATGTTGGTACAACTGAGGACAAAGATGAACTAGACTTTATGTGTTGTAGCTTAGTTGAACCAAGGAATTGACTTTTATCAAATAATACATGCCTTGACACAATTAATTTGTTATCTTTGACAGAGTAAAAAATATAACCTTTGTACTGAGATGCATAACCTAAAAAAATGCAAACAATGGTCTAGGGATCAAGTTTGGTTGTTCTATGGGGTTTTAAAGATGGAAAACAAGCACAGCCAAACATTAGTAAGTGATCAAGTCTTGTAGCTGATTGATACAAAGTTTCAAAATGAGATCTCATTAGTAATGTAGAGGTTGGCATCCTATTTATGAGATGAGTGGCAGTAGCACATGCATGGTACCAAAACTTAAAAGGTAAGGAAGTTTGTTGCAATAAAGTAATTACAGTTTCTACAATATGCCTGTTTTTTCTCTCTGCTAACCTATTTTGCTCAGGGGTATAAGGCAAGATTTTTTATGTGTTATACCTTTCTCCCTAAGAAAAGATTGAAAAATGTCACCAATGTATTCCCCACCCCCAGCATTCTGTAGAATCTTAATGTGAGCAACAAAAGAGTTTAGTACAAAGGAATGAAATGGAACAAAGTGACCAAACACAACAGCTTTATTGGTTATTGGAAAAATCCATGTATACCTAGTACATTTGTCTATGAAAAAGACACAATATCTATACCCCTTAATTGACATACAAGTGCTGGCCCCCATACATCTGTATGTATTATTTCGAATGTAATTACAAAATTTGAAGCATGTAAAGGGAATGGAAGTTTGGTGAATTTGCCTTCTAAACAAGGAGCACAATACTGAGGTTGTGAGTTACAATGATAAGGAATTGAAGACTTACTAAGTGTTGTGACCCATTTGACAATGCCACAATGTACAAGACACCTTTTGACCAATAAATGCTGCTGGTAAGGTCTTTTGTTGTTTGAGCACAGGTAGGGGATAAATTGGATGATTACTCAATCATTTAAACAATATTCTCTCAATGACCTTGTCATGTATACAGAGAGACAACTCATCAATGATACATCTACAATTATTGTCTTTATATAAGTGATACATAGACAACAAGTGTTGTGACAATCGAGATACATGCAGTATAAAATTAAGTTTAAAATTGTGAGACATTTTAGGAAGGTTAGATTTGCCAATACGAGCAATGATCAAACCTTTACCACTAGCACCAGTGACAATATCTATATTAGGATAAGGAGATGACATCTGAAGATTAGAAATATCCAAAGTCATATGATGAGTAGCTCATGAGTCAAGAAGCCAATACTTATGCTGAGGTGCAGATGGACTTGTATTAGCTTGAGCAGTCATATCAACAGAGGAATTAAATGGAGGAAGCACACTACTTGAATTCTGATAAGACATGCCAGATGGTTGACCATTTGAATTGATAAGTTGTCGTGAAGCCTGAGATTGTTGATGATAGGACTATGAGAATTGTTGTTGATAAGACTGTGGTGGCTGATAACTTTAATAAGACTATGATGGCTGATAACCTTGAGATGAAGAATTATTTATGTCAAAACAATTAGCAGCCGTATGTCCTACTCTATGACATATTTGACAGCCATGTTGAAAGCAATTGATAGTAGAGTGTCCATTTTTGTCACAGAGTTGACATTTATGCAATGGTTGATAACTCTGTGGAGATATCATTTGTTGTTGTCCTGGTGCTGAATAAGGTTGTGACTATGGTGAAAATTGATTTCCACCATATGAGAACTGTTGTGGATACTGTCCTTGATTACTAGAAAAGAACTTCTTGCCTTTACCCTTTTGTTTGAATTATTTCCTTTGAAATTATTGTATGTATCAGAACCACTTTGAGAGACAAAAGCCAATGGTCCAGGAAAAGGAAGTTGTTGAGACGGAGGAAAGGGTAGTTGTTGTTGTGGAAAAGGGTTGTGGAAATTGTATAGGTGAGAACTGAGGAACTTGATGAAATTGCATATAGGGGAATAGGATAACTGAGGACTAGAAGTGTGTCCAAAATAATCACCTGAGTCATTTCCAAAAGAATTTGCCTTTGTACCACAGGTACCACCAGTGTCATATGTAAAAGGAGAACTATGAGCCATCATAGCATACATTAGAGGAACTTGTTTAGTGACTTCATTCAATGAGTCTTCTTTAGCTTTCAATTGAGATCTCAGTTCCTTTAAAAACACCAAAGTTTCTCTTCCACGAATGATAGACTTGATAATGTTATATTCAGGAGGTAAACCCCGCAATGCAACAATAGCAATGTCTTCATCAGAAATAACAACCCCAACAATAGCTAAATGATCCATAGCATCTTTAATCCTCTGAAGATATGCATCAATGGATTCATGTCATTTTCTAATATTTGAAGATCAATCTTCATCTGAACAATACTAGTCCTAGTCATAGTTGCAAACCTTTCTCGAAGACTAGTCCACATTTCTTTAGAACTTTTGCAGCCAATAACACAGGACAACACAGTAGTTGACAAAGTAGCAGTAATGAGTGTCATTAATGCCTTATCATGTATCTTCCAAACAGTATAGGCATCAAAATCCAACTCAGGCTTATCAGGACATAGAATGGAACCATCAAGAAACCCAAAAATGCCATTTTCATCAAGTAGTAACTCCATTTGGAAATTCCAAGTCACATAGTTAGAGTCATTAAGTTTGACAGTAACATTATTACCCA
Organism: Malus domestica; assembly: GCF_042453785.1. NCBI lineage: Eukaryota > Viridiplantae > Streptophyta > Magnoliopsida > Rosales > Rosaceae > Malus > Malus domestica. The sequence continues at coordinate 11,378,308 of NC_091673.1, forward strand.
TAGTAGGAATTAGAGACGAAATTGGCAATTGTGTAAGTGCTAATTGAGAAGAGGTAACCATTTTCAAAGAGAAAAATCACAATCCATGCAACGCAAATATAAAGAATTCACAAACGGAATCAATCCACAGACTACAGCGGAGTAGAACAATTCACACCACAAATTATGCTACAATCTTTTAATTAACAACAATTTCCAAGAGAACAAATTCCCAAAAGCTAGGGTTTCAGACAAGATTTTATCAAGAAATCAAGATCACAACAACAATATGTGAGATATGAGGATGAACAATATCACCTTCCTGAAGCACAAAGATGAATGAGCACAGCCGAAAACCAGCTATGAAATGAAGAATCCCAAAAATTAGGGTTCGCGACGATCACTGACGAACGACAACACCGACAAACTTCAACCACAGACAACAACGATGAGCTTCAACACCAACAACGACGACAACAATCAGTATAGAGATACTAGTGATCGGAAGCAGAGGATCGTCAACCAATGGTGTTACCCGTGATTGGTGATGATACCATGTCAACACTAGCTATGGAAGATGAAAACTTAGAAATCTAGAGAGATAGCTCGGAGAGAGAGAAAGAAAATCTGCAACAAACTTTTCTCATTACCATTAATGAATTATTACAAGGGTTTATTTCACTATAAATACATGTCAGCATAACTAACTCAACTTATACAATCCAGTGACACATGTCACAATCCTGACCACTAATATATGCTAACAAGGTGTGAACTTATTTATACAAGACTAGACAGAGTTGAATGGTTGTCTCCAACTCACTTCTAGGCCCCGTTTCATTATGTGGAAAGGAATTAATGGGAAATTACGGGTGAAATTTGGTAAATGGACGTAAATGGTAAGTGACCTAGCTAAAACAATAAATGATAAATGGATAGGTATCCAAAATGTTCTTTTGGTCACCAGGTCATGAAAAAATGTATAATTATTATTTTTGAATTTGATATTAAGGGTTGAGATTAAAACATTAAAAGTGTGTTCATTCATTCTTCACCCTTGATATCAAATTCAATGTTTGATGACCATGACAAAGAGATCATGACGCGAGTATATATTGCTAACTTTCTTTCGCAGATAACTTACCAAAAACGAGTAATCCTTTTTATTTATCATTGTACTTCTATATTTAAGATAAATATTGAGGGATGAACTATACATACGATGTACCTACGATTTGATTCTAATATAGTCCAATACATATAAAGAAATCAAAATCCTGCCTAACATTCCATTTTTAATAAACCAATTTGATTTTACATTTTTTTTATGCAAAAAATCAGTTAATTTCATTAACAAAAAAGATTAGATGTTGCTACCATATTAACCATGCTTTCCTTACTTCGTCCTCAATTAAGTAGACATGAAGTTCAAATCTCTATTCGCGCTACGATCACACTGAAATATTACTAGTTGATGAGGCTGGTTAAACTTTATGTTGCTTCTTAACTTACTGTTTGGAATCACTTAGTACTGTAGTCTAATGATATTCCTCTTCACTTGTAAGTGAGAGGTCTTATGTTCGATTTTCGCCAAAGACAAATCTAAACCATATTATTACTAACTCATTGTCAATCTCACTTCCTGTAACTAAAAAACAAAAAACTTACCGTTTGGAAACACACTACTAAAAATCTCATTGCAATAGCCACAGCACATGTTGCAAACAAATTAAATGAAATTACCGTAAATAAAAGCTACATGCTTTGCCCGTTACAACAAATGAGGGGTGGTCTAGGTTTTTTGCCAAAACTGAAAGTACTATTCGGTTTGGTTTTTCAATTTGTAATGGAGAAACCGAATTATTTTGGTTTATTTTTTTATTTTTTCATTTGGTTCAGTTTCAGTTTTTTTTTTTTTCATTTTGTTTTTTATTTGATAACCTATACATTGGAAAGAAAATGAAGAAAAAAAAAATATAGTGAATAAGACTTTAACATTTTTGGGCTTTAAGTTAGGTTTACCTAGTTTTGGATTAAAATTTGGCTAATAATTTACTCAGAATTGAGCTTGGAAATTGAATACCCAAGATAGATAAGTAAATAAAATATTAATTTATATCTCATTAGGTTCGGTTATGTTTGGTTTTTGAACCACCAAATCAAAACCGAACAATGGTTTTTGGTTCAATTTGGATTTTTTTTTTTTTTTTGTTTTGGTTCCGTTTTTCGGTCTTTCGAGTTCACCTCTACAACAAATAAACGTTTTAGCGAGGTAAAAAGATAGGATATATAATAACAACATGACACCTTTTCTCATTTAAATGGCATTCCAAACATACTATAAAATGAAATGATTTGAAACAAACATTCACTTGCAATTTTAAAATATGACAACTTTAGCGTCCACAATATAAATGATTTGAAACAAACATTCACTTGCAATTCAAACTGTGTTATAACTTCGAAGGTAAAACAACAAGAACATGTCCATTAATATATTAAATCAAAATTCTAGCAATTGCTGCAGCTATATTCGAAACATCCTGGAAACCTTTGTTCATATCTGTCAAAGGAGACTTGCCAGAAAAACTACTCTGACATGATTCAGCCTCGCCAGTGGCGCCGATCATGCCTTCCTCTGCAAACTTAGGGTTACCCGAACGAAAACCTTGACTGGCTTCCGGGATGTCAGCTTCCAAAACTTTACGGTAATAGCGAGTACAATACTTTAAGGGTTTTTCTTCAGGGTTCTGCTTAAGCAGCTCCTCGATTTTGTTCACAACATCTGTTGCCTTAACAGTGGCTACGTTAACTATAATGAGGCCTAAGCCTGCAACGTCGGCGTACGCGCTTCGAGGGTCTGATTCGAGAGAGGAGACGCAGAGATCGTAGTTTGGTGTTACTTTGCAGGTTTGGTCGATGAGATCAACTTCCATTTGCAAGATCTTCGCAGCCCTGCTGCAATGGCTTAGTGGAAGAAAGACTAGAATTAGACAAACTAGTAGAATGTGACATGTTGAGTTGTTCATATTTTGTAAATGATATGCATATTCGCTAAGGTGTGAGCAGTGGCGGATCCAGGATTTTAAATTCAGGGTGTCCCAATAATAAAGGTAAAAAAATTTATAGATAAAAATAACATTGAAAAGTTAAATATAATACACTTCATTCAAAAATTAGATGGTGCTATTTGCTTTGGCTTGAAAAATCTTTCCATATTTCTCATTTCTAAACTACACATTTAACCAAAAACACAAAATATATACCAATCAACCAATAAACAAAAATTCCATCTAAATTGCAATGATAAAATGAGTATACAAACATAAAACATATCAACAACCATATCAATAATAGACTAAAAATCTCTACCAATATCTAATATAATTTAATTGAGATTAGATTAGAATACCCAAAAACATACTTGAACTTTGAACCAAATAGTGGTGGCTTGGTGAATTGAAACAAGTGGATGTATGATATTGGAGTAATGTAATTATAATATGGAATTGGGTGGGATTAGAAATTGGGTTTTGGGTGAATATAAGAAAGATGGGGATTAGGGGGAAAAAGCAGAGGAGTGGGGAAAGGAAACGGGAGGGACTCTCGGGAAAGATGTGGCCCATGTGGGGCTAGGCTGTAAAAGAATATGGAACATCATGGACAAACGGCAGAGTTTGTCTCATTGATTTTTTTTTTTAAATTAAAACAATTGGCCAAAACTATGCCGGTTTGGACCAATTGTTAAAAGGCCCTGTTTTCTTTCTTCTTCCCCTCCCCGCTGTCTTCTTCTCCATTAGAACCTGCAACTCCAACCCGCAGCACAGACCTCATGTCGAGTACGAGGGGTCCTCCGGAAAATTTCTAGCAGCAATTTAGGATCGCCGAGGGGTCCTGGGACCTCCCAGGTCCCTCTGTAGATCCGCCACTGGGTGTGAGCACATTTATATGAAACGGTATAGAATTAGGGTTTGGTCCATTAATTCTCATTTAACATAAAATTAATGGGTCCTGCCAAATATGAAGTATTATTCTTCTAAAAAATATGAAATATTTTTGTTTTAATGTGGGATATTGTAGAAATTTTATTCCTTAAACGAATGTGCGTATACAATGTTTACAGTATATAGGGTATTACTTGGCTCATAAGTGGTAGGAATACCCTATACTACAAGAAACGTAAATTACCGAGAAGGATCCGGAGATGTTGAATAGAAAATGTTTACAATATATAGGGTATTACTCTCACACATTATATCCATTATCAGCTCCCTTCGTTTCCTTTTTATTTTTTATCATCTAATGGGAAAAAAAAATTATAAAATATCACTTGTATTGAATAAATTAAATAAAATCACATGAGTGTTGACTGATATTAATATGGTAGTGATTGTGCCTAGTATCCCACCATACATTGATGATATACTAATTCAAATTTTTTAAATTGTCCTGGTACCACATGAGACGACATTGTACTTTTGGCTTCCTCGAGTTAAACGATACAAGCAAAACTGGTGACCCCAAAAAATGCATCCATGTGAGTTGAACTGAAGTTGTAGGTTTCAAACCTAGCTTTCCAATGACCAAATCCTTGGGGTTTTTTTTGTCGAAAAAAAAAAAGAAAAAAAAATGGCTACATGATTATGATACGATGCTTTATTAACACACAATATGATTATGATAATACAAAAGATAGCCCAAAGCGGTCTATCACGATCTACCTAAGCGTGAAATATTAGAAACAAAAGCTCTATGTTGAATAAAAAATGAAACGCCTCGATACTCTCACACTGAATCGAGAAAAAAACCCATAAAACCAGCTCCATAAATACAAAGTCTTCAAGGAAACATCAACTTAAACATTGTGCAATTTCTCCGATGCATATTAAAAGTGCACATTTAAGTTAATTAGAGCCATTAAATCCCTTTAGATCAATTATCTTGTAGCTACAAAATTAACTATAAAAAAAGGAATTTTAACGAAAAACTCCCGATATCATTCATTTTAACGAAAAACTACAATTTTAAACTAAAAAGTCAATCTTGGTACTATTCACCTTATCCTTTATTTTCTTGATCGTTAAAATTCAAAATTTTCAAATCTTTTTCATTAGTTAAAAAAAAAAAAATCAAATGGCTAAAGTAATAAAAGGCCAGGGGAAGCCCGCCAATGCGGCCCAATCATACCCGCGTAAGTCCGTTTGGATCCGATTAGAACTGAAAGTCGGACGCCTCGAGGCAGCAAACAGGAAATTGATTCTCTTTGCTTGGTACTTCCCTCCGAGTTTTACTTATTACGCTGTCGCAGCGAAGGGACTCCACTTTGTCTTCGTCAACCTCCAAGTCTTCCTCTTCCGAAAATTCAAGCTCCAGTCTTGGCGCGAGCTAGGGTTAGGTTTAGGGTTCGGGGACGGCACCTAAAACTTCGCAAAGCTGGATAGCTACAGAATAGACCGCTACGGCAACAACGACGACGACGGAGACGACCACTACGACTCGGTCCCCTACCGTCGACCCTCTCGTTTCTCCGACGCGCCCATGAACCAGCAGAGCCACCACACTCGCCGCAGCCCCCCTAACTATCATGGTGGAGGTGGTGGTCGCGGTCCACACCGTGGCTTCGACATCCCGCCGCGGGAGACTCCCGGTGGGTTCCGGCCATTTGGGGGTGCCGGTGCCGGTGCCGGTGCCGGTGGTGGAGGGTTTGGTCCGAACTACCAGGACCCGCCCCCGATATCGGGTCAGAAACGAGGTTCTCCAGGTGCGCTGTTGTGATTTTCTTTAATTGGGATTTCATATAGCTTATGAAAATGAAATTCATTTACTGCAGCTTTGATGAATTTTGTTGCAGTTATGTTGTGTTTTGCTTGAGCTAAGTCATTTAAGCAGTTTCAATGTACTTCATTCGTAGGAAGATAGATTGTAATGTTAGTCAATAGCAATTAATATTTTGGTGTTTGCCTTAAATCTTACCCCAAGTAAACTTTTGGCTAAAAGGCAATATCTTTTTGTTTCGATTATGCTGTGGTTACTTTCTGCGTTGATCATGAGTTTGATTATCTTTCAGATTGTTTCGATAGAGGCAGCTTTGCCAAACTATTTATTGGATCAGTTCCTAGGACAGCTACCGAGGAAGATGTAAGTCAGCCTAATTATTACTGTACACAAATGCTAGATGTATGTTGTTGGACCTTTTTCATCCATGAAATGGTGCTGGTTTAAATTGAAACATTTATGTCATGGTGTTTATGCATGTTAGTTTTATATGATGTTAGATTCGCCCTGTGTTTGAAGAACATGGAGAAGTGATAGAGGTTGCTCTGATCAAAGATAAGAAAACAGGACAGCAGCAGGGTACGTGCGCACTAATTTTATGATATAATTGTTATCAGGAATGTCTTATTTCAGGTGCTCTGAGAGGCAGATGGGAGCATGCCAAAGCTCATCTTTCATCTCACTTTGTTTTCGCAACAAGTTTAACACTTGTTGGTTTTGCTTGCAACCTTTTATTCATGTCCGTCCTTTCAAAGAAGAAGAAGGCAAGACATGTAAACCAACTAAAAACCAGTTTCTGAATAGCAGTTGGGATCTTGGAAGACACTTAGGTCCTGCGCTTCTGATAGTGGCTGCAGCAGTGGGGGCATTACCCAACAAATTATTTGTAATGGGAGTGTCTGTAGCCATAACTGTAGCTTCTTTATATTAGGAGTTTTAGAAGTGCAACTTTTGTACAGAAAATTTACTCAGACATACATGGATTCTTGCTTTTGAATAGTTTTAATCACAATGTAATATGGAGGATTCCTTTGGTTTATCTTATCTTGGTGAATGCTGGAGTGCTTTGTGTGAATGACTTGGAATGTCATGTGTCACTTTATAAGATTGACAGGATGTCATGGATGTGAAGTTAGATGTTCTGAGAGAGATGGATAATTGTTGGATGGCTTGAGTGAGTTTGTTGGTTTTATGACTCTCACTTTAAGTTTCGCGTATTATCATGATGTGTTCATGGGGCTGGATATTTTGATATGGTGTTTATGCCCCTATCTTTGTACACATTTTAAGCTATCAAAATGTGGTGGAACGAGCTTTTTTTATTTGTTTATTCCTTGTACGGTCTCAGGATCGTTGTCTGCATGGCTAATACCTCTTTGGAGCATAGGGTCTGATTTGCATTTGGATGTGTTAGTTGAAAAGTTGACTCATTTGTCTCTTTATGATGCTAATGTGTCACCATAAGGAAGATGTGGTTGTGTGTTGTTATCTTATTTTGTTATCTTATTTGAAGTTGGTAATCTGGAGTAGGCTCATGTTTTGAGTAGTGTTCAGTACCGGACTGATGTTTAATGCTTGTGAGGTTATGTGTGGTTGAGATATGTAATATTTCTAGGGCAAGTATTTTGTTTGGCCTTGTGGATTTTTATATTAGTTTTATCTGTCCTTGTAGTAAGTTTACTTTGTAGAATTCAGGGATCTTATTGTGAAGTTCAACTGAGCTTTTGGTTATGGAATTCCATCTCTAGCTGGGGGTTTTCAACTTTAGAGCTGATCTTGTTCCCACTCCCCAGTGATAGGGGGCGCTGAGCAAGTATTGCCTTTGTTTTGTATCTTCATAGATTAGTAATATCTATAATTTCCTTAGTTTTATATTGAAACATACCTCCCTTGTAAATGCATGAAAGTGTTGGAGAAACAACTCTGAAGTTTTGGTATCTAGGAATATTGCGTCAAATCTTCTACACTTTCAGATGCTATGGTATCTTGAGTTGACAGTTTTCCCTTTCTGTTTGTGTGGGTGAATATGAGTTATTTTTTGAGTTTGTGAAAATTCAGCCATCAATCAGGCTGATTTTTTGTTTTGTTTTATGTATCTATGTGGTTCTAAATATCAAGATTTGCATTGGGCAATACAATCTCATTCATCGACTTTTTGATAAGGTGAAAGTTCATCATGTATTTGGTGAAGTTTGTGATGCAATGGTAGACTTATGATATATGTCTTTGGTTATGGTGCAGCTAAACAGTCTTTCTCTAGGATTGGTGGTATCATAGAATACAGTGTTGTCTATGGCAGAAAAATAGTTACTTTTTCCTTCAATTATTGGTTTGCTTGAATGATCTGATCATCCTTTAATGTGCTGATGTTTAGCACACACAATATTAGTATAGTGGACTCTTGGCTTGTCTTGAGATTTGACTTGTAGTGTGGCCTGGGAGGTGGAACTTAATCCAAGTTTTCACATCCAGAATCATAGTAACAAGGGCAAACTCAACTAGTTTTTATGCAAACCTCATATAATTTCCATGGTTTGGCTTCTGAAGGTGGTATTTGTGGCCTCTGAAGTCCCCAATTGTAATGAACTGTCATGGTATGAACACGTGCGTATATTCGTTCTAGACTTGTGATTGATTGTTCTGAACTATTCTATGGAAAGTTCCTCAGGTTTGATTTTTCCTGGACGTCTGTCAGTTCATTATATACTAAGTAGGGGACTTTACATTGGCAGATAGTTTATGGTGTACTAAATAGGGGCGTTTAAATACTTGTTTATAATGACTAAATAGGATGTTGAATAAGCAGTGATATTTCTTATATAGGATACTTCTGAAATCAACTTTTTGTTGATTTGTTGAAATTTAACTAAATCTGAAAGGTGTGTCAGATGAAAGAGTTTACTTTTGAGACAGCCAAGCTGCTGGGGATGGCTAGTGTGGTGGCTGTTTTTTCAGGATATTTCTTTGTAGGAAGCTATGTGATGTGGAATGCTTGGGATTTGATATTCATCCATCTCTGGGATTTACGAAACTTTTGATGAATGGTGTATTTTGATGGCATATGCATGTTACTTTGATGTTCATTTTTGTGCTTTTATTCCAATTACAGGACAATGATCCTGAAATCAAGTTTGAATTGTTGTCCCTTTTTGATGTTATGGTTTCTTTTGGCTCCTCAAGCTTCCCACCAGTATGTGCCAAATTTATGAGAAGCGTACTGAAAACTTATGTTATTTGGCAAGAAAGGGTTTGACAAATACCTTTCTTTTATACTGATATAGTTTTGAGACGCCACAACCATGGAATGTTTATGTTTTGGGGCTGTTCCTAGATGTGTGGCTTAAGGTTATGGGTGCTCGCACCATTTTTCTAGTCAATGCTCTCCCTTTGCTTGTACATGCACTAAGGAATACGATGTGTGTGATTTATCATTTTATTTTTAGTTGTTTCTTTTGAAAAAGTTTGTTTTGCTAGCATATTAGTTTGTAAATACGAGGTTTCATGTGTGTTTGTCTGGTTTGAGAAACTTTTAATGTGAGTTTATTATGGATATGGACCAAGCTGCCTATCGTTGTTTTTTTACAAGGGTATAAGTTGCATATGCAGGTTGTTGTTTTATAAAATATGCAACCTCAGAAGAAGCTGGTAGGGCAATTAGAGCTCTGCATAATCAACATACTCTTCCTGGGGTGAGTTTGTTTTACTGTTTGATTTTCAATTGTCATGTAACTAATTTATTGTTGTTTCACTCTTTTTACTCCAGGGAGCAGGTCCTATCCAAGTCAGATATGCTGATGGGGAACGAGAACGCCTTGGTAATTTTCATCTCAGCGTGAATGTTTGATTGTTCCATTTTATGTGCAAATTGTATCATGACATGTGTATAGCCTTTTTTACAACTCTTTCCAAAAGATTAGATATACTGCTGGTTCAATGGTCAGTCAAATCTTGGCTTGAGTTGGAGCCATTTATGAGAGGACATGATATGTGAGAAAAAACCTCATTCAACAGACAGTAATCTTGTGCTTGATTTTCCTTGATCTCTTAAGCCCTTATTCACCTATGAGTGGTCCTCAACCAATTATGCTCGTACCTTTCGTTTTATATTTTTTCATCAAGACCATAGTGTGAATGGGGCGGTATCCATTTGGGGGAAGAGGGTGGCGGGGGGGGGGGGGACTTTTGTATTTCAATCCTCTGTATTTCAACGCACATGTCTAATTAATATATAGTTTTTCCATTGTTGATGCCAACCCTTTTTTATGGTAGGTGCGGTTGAGTACAAATTATTTGTGGGATCACTGAACAAACAAGCTACTGAAAAGGAAGTTGAGGAAGTATGTTGTAACCCAATTATCTGTTATCTTCTAGGATTAGTATTTTTCAGTCTTCTTATCTCATCTGGAAACAAATTAGCTGTTCTCTTTATTTTAGAACCACAATCTTACTTTTCCTTTATAGACACGTTCTTTTGTAATTCAGAGGAGATATATATATACTCTTAACTTAAAGCATAAAACTCTTAACTTCTGTTTATTATAGTATAGTGCAAATTTACTGTTTGAAGTTGTAAATGCAGCTGGAAAAAGGAAAATGTTCCAATTACTGTTTTCTGTTTGCAGATTTTTTCACCATATGGTCGAGTTGAAGATGTTTACCTCATGCGTGATGAATTGAAGCAGAGTCGTGGTGTGTTTCTCATTCATATTTAAAATTTCGAAATATAAGGAAAGTGCTCTATATGAGATTTATGCATTCTTTGAACCATTCATGTTTAGGATGTGGATTTGTAAAGTACTCTCAGAGAGATATGGCATTGGCAGCTATAAATGGTCTTAATGGGTTCTATAAAATGAGAGTGAGTGTTTTGTTGTCTTTTTTTTCCTTGGGATTAACTTTAGTGTAATATCCTGTTATCAAATGCTATCCAATTATATCACACATATTTCTTTTCCTGCACATCAGGGTTGTGATCAACCACTAACTGTCCGGTTTGCTGATCCCAAAAGGCCTAGGCTTGGAGATTCAAGGTTTCTTCCTCATTGTGCCTTCTTATTTTCTTTGGCCGCTGTGGTTTAATCTTCTTGAAGTATAAATTTTTGTTACAGATTCCTAAATGTTTTTGACACTGTTCTGTTTAGGGGTCCTTCATTTGGGGGTCCAGGTTTTGGTCCTCGATTTCAAGCCCCAGGGGCAAGGTAATTCCCACCATTTTCTGAATATTTCTATGAAGTTTTTTGTCTGGAGTTTTCTTCGTTGTAGTCATTTACATTCTCTGTTTGTAACTTACTCCAAACAGACCAATGCCTAACTTTGGCAATACTATACGTGATCAAATTCCAACTAATGTTTGGCATCCAATGAGTCCAGCAAACTTAGGACCATCCCCCAGTCCTGGCTTGGTGGGCAATTTGCTTCCTAGGTCAGGAGACATGTCGTTGCCCTTGAATTCGGTAAGAATAGTTCAGCTATTTTGCAACATTGCTCCAGTAAGAAATGTCCCTTTTCCTGTGTTCATGTAAGACATCCATGAAAGGCATGCAGATGCTGTAGTTAGTGCATCTGTAATGATTCTTGATTGGATGGTTTTACCGTAACCTTGTCACGTCGTCTGCAGCTGAAGATGAAAGGGTGGCTGCAGGGGCATTGTGCTTTTATTGTTTATTTTATGATCCATATTTTCTAGTTTCTTATTAGGGTTTTTTGTTATAAGTGTGTTTTATGCCTTTAAAAGTCTAATGATTTGCTCCTTAAATTTAAGGGTGGCCATGGCGGCTCTGCAGAGGGTCCTCTTCCTGGAATGCAAGTTTCATCTTCTTTAACATCACAAAAGGTACAAGGTGCTCTAACTTTGTTTTAATCACATGGTAGTCTAAAGTCGAAACAATTATTTCTTATTTACCCGTATTTCACAGTGAAAATAATAGCTTGATTGGATATGTTTCAGAGTTTTAACCATTCTATGCCACATGTCGGCCAGCAGATATCTCCATTACAGAAGTGTTTTCCGTCACCTCAGCATTTGCCACCATCCCTTGAACAGCACCCTCAAACTTCGGCATCAAACTCACACACACAAACAGTGCGGGAGCTTGGTCAGGCTCAACTTCCTCATTCTGCTGGTCAAGCACCATTTAGTCAAGCATTACCGTCACAACAGTTTATTGGCTTGGGTGGACAGTTGTCTGTTCCTCAGCCTGAGGTTCAGAAAAGTTCATCTTCTGCTACAGCACTACCAGCCCCTTTGAATATCAGCTTACAACCTCGATCCATGCCCACCGCAGCAAATCAACAGCAGCTTGGTTCTGCTCCTGGTCAGCAACAACTGATTCAGCCTCTTCAGCAGTCACCCTCTCCATTAGCTCAGATGCTGTCGCAGCAGACACAAACTCTGCAAGCGAGCTTTCAATCATCTCAGCAGGCGTTCTCCCAGCTCCAACAACAATTGCAGCAAATGCAACCATCAAATCAGGGTTTGGCAGTGCATCAGAATCCCCTGGCTACCAAACAGCAACAGGTATTTGAAGATTAGTCAATTGTTATCTTGTAGGAGTATGTCGTAATTGGAAGTGCCGGATGGGCTACCGTGAGGATGTAACTTTAGTTGCTAAATGGATCAATTGCACGACTTGTGGCTCTAGAACTGTAGAAACCATGTTTTGATTGCCAAAATATGACTAATTAATTAGACGATAATTTGGAAGTCGAATTTATTGTGCATTCACAGCGTTGGCCTTAGGTTGGGATGCATTCTGTTTTTTGTGTGGTTCATTCCACGGTCCACCCACACACACACACGCCTTTTTTTAGCCATTCTGTTTTTTGATTTGGTCGTATTTGTAACTGTGGTTAGTAAGCCGTGCATTTTAGCTTCTGCATGCGTTTGTCCCAGACGTGGATGTTGGTTGCCTATCAAGTGGATTTGTCTGTGATGCTCTATTGTTTCTAGTTCTAGTTGTCTTTACCAACCCTTACCTTGTAAGCTGAATATTATTTTTGTTCCTGCAGTCCCAGTGGACTGGTGTTGCACCACATACAGTTGCCAGCACCACTGCTCCCACACCAGCGGTGGATGTGCCTTCAGTCACATCTGTTGCTCCAGCTGTTCCTGGAACCCAGGCTATAGCTCCTGCAAAATGCATTTGGACAGAGCACACCTCACCCGATGGATACAAGTACTATTATAATAATGCAACTGGTGAAAGCAGGGTAAAGATTTTGTCACTCAGATTCCCTCGTTTTGGCCTTTTGTCTTCAACTTGATTAATGCTGCTTATGTGAACTTGTAGTGGGAGAAACCTGCCGAACTTATATTGTTTGAGCAACAGCAGCAGCAACAAAAAGCATCAGTTCAGCAGCCTCATGCCCAATCACTCCCTCCAAATCGGTCTGTGCAGCAAATTTCTCAAACCCAACAACTGCATCATCAATCTCAGCTTCAACCACAGTTCCGGAACAACTTGCAGTTACAACAGCCCTCATTTTCTTCATCGGTCAGTGTTTCCTAATGGTTCCTGGTATGTTAATGATTTGATTGTGGTTACTAACTCATTAATTTGAATTACAGTATCTGGCCTCTGGAATTATGGGTCACCAAAATGTTCAGGTAAATTTCGCACTCACTAGTACCCAGATAATTCAGATTCACAATAAAATTAAAAATATATAATGTTTTCCCTAACCAGTCCATTTTTAATTGGTTATTTTCGTCATCTGTGTCTCCAGGATGGAAGTTATTCACAATTACCTACACCTAGTTCAGTTGGTGATCCTTCACGCTTCCAACAGGTATTCAATTTTTAAATTCGGCTGCTCAGTTTATTAAAGTTTTAAGTATCACGAATTAAATTTAGTTCTCCTTTTCGGCCAAGGGGCTTCAGGCTGCTCAGGAGTGGACGTGGAAGAATAAACCAACAGGTTCTAATCAATTATTTTCGTTCAAATTCTGATGTCGGTTTGGGTTTGTTTAGAATGAGAAGAAATGTCAAATGTTCCTTCATGGCTGTATGGTCTTGTGCATGGTCACAAACCGACACTCAGTTCGCTTCGTATGCACTTGGCATTTGTCTACTGTATTTACCCCTTTCTAAATTGAACATTTTTTCAATCTCCAGGGGCTTGAAGTGGTAGAGTGTAAGGTGGCACGTCATCAGCAAAAGAACAGATGCTGGGAGGAAGCCAAACGTTAGTGTATTTCTATCAATTTTGATCACGACGCAGCCAATGGTCCTTGCTAGAGCTTGAAAATGCTCAGTAGGATGTGTAGTGGAAACGTTCTTCAGCTCTTAGTTCCTTTTTTGTGAGCATTTTCAGTACCATTAGGACCGGGCAACCAATTGCCTAAAATCGAGTTGTACGATATAATTGTAAAACATAGAAATCCGATAATTATCAGATAAATATTAGTTTAGCTTGTATTAAAACCTAAAGTAATATGTTATTAGCATTGCCATCCATAATTAGCAATACAAAGCTTCCTAATTGAGCCTTCCACTCCACCGTTGGAAAGTGGCTTACCACATTAGGCTAAAAGATCAATTGACACTTCGACAGTCCCTGCGAATCTCTCCATTCATCGCGGTAACTGCTCCCAAGCTTCCCATTTTTACCATGGAATCTTTGAAGTCTTCGAAGAAGGCGGACGGGTCTTGTGCGTAGGTTTCTACCAGTTCACGCGTTTGATCATCTCCGGTTGCGAGATTCTGGTCGGACAGAAGCAAACCCTCCCCGGAGAGAAGGTTAAGATAGTACTGGTTATCAAACGTTGCTGGGGTTGCTAGGTCAAGGTTTGCCAGCGTGTTGCCATCAGAATCTGAGCACAGCTGCTGCAGCGACTGAACGTATTCAAGAGACGCCTCCGGACCATTTGGATTAGTGGAGCCTTGTAGGCGGGCAGTGAAGGTGGTGCAGCGTGCTTTTCCCATCGTGTGTGCACCTGCCGGAGAGGAGAGCAAATTATTAGTCTTAAGTCTCACTCTAATCAAGCACAATACAAGACATCAGTGGAAGCAAAGTTGAGAGTACCAGAGAGTGCAACCATGTCCTTCAAGCTAAGGTTTACATTTTGGAACTTGGAAACCAGTGTTGCAACAGTAGAATTTGGGCCTGGAATGTTGTTATTTGCTAACGATTTGCTAGCAGTGAAGCTGTCCTTCCTTCCCATTTGAACATCCCAGCTAGGTCCACCAGACTGCAGATTAAAAATCAAATTATTAGTCAAAATTCGAATGAAGTATATTTAGACCTCCCGAGAAGTCTTCATGTTGCATCCCCTTCTTGTTAACAATGAAAAAAGAAAGAACTATGTAGCTCTTAGCACACACACCACAACAACGGAGTCTCGGGCAGCAACTGCAAGAATGTCAGCACAGGAAACTGTTTGAGGGCAAACAATTTCAAGATCCTGTTTTATTGCATCAATCACTTCAAAACCTCTCAGAGAGTTTAAGTTAGGCGCTGCTGTTTTTTCCCCAACAAAGTTATCATTGTCATCTAGCAACACTGAAGCATCGCAGCCCTGAACAGTTCACATCATATTATATATATAAATAGTGAAAAATAACGTAACACACACACACAAACACACACACACACACACATATAAATAGTGAAAAATAAATGACGTGCATTAACAAAGCAGTCGTGGAAATGGAGACGAAGGAGAGAGGCTGCCATTCTTGGGTCTTCAAACACAGCCAGCCTGACCCCGGCATATATTATGGCCTCCGTCTCTGGGCATCTATCTTTGTACACATCGTTTCCCAAGAGGTCACCACAATCCTCATCACCATATCCTCCTCCTATGATTGTCGGTACGATTGCAAAAACAATCGCAACGCCCAGAAATAGTGAAAACAAAGCTAAGTTCATGGCCATCTCTCGTGTTCTATTCTCTACTCTCGTCTCTTGGCATGCAGTGAAGAAGTGAGTTGGGTGGTAGAAGTTTCTCTATTATATAGAAGTTCGATTGGAGTGGTTTAGTAACAATGAGCAGACTTGGTCACTGAGGTTTGGTGTTTGAGCATGTGAAAGAGGTCTAATGGGCAAAAAGGGGTAATTGGCTGTTTAAGTGTAAAGATTCGTTCCTCATTGGTTTGATATGTGCATAATCTTTTCTTTTGTGATTTTATATGAGTTAGTTTTTAGGTTGACACTTGGCTTATTCCATTGGAAGTAGTCATTCCAAAACATTTCAATCATAGTTTGGCATGTGTGCGGAAAATTTCTATTTTGTGTTTTGATGAGTATTTTTGCATATGTGTTAGACTGTGATTTGCAGAAATGTGAGGATTGTTGCCTTCCTAAGACAGAGTCAAACAATATTCTGATTTTTATGTGTCAAATTGTGACTCGCAGATAAAGAATAATGGTTCTTTGCATATAAAGAATCAATCATGTTCAGAGGGTAGTTAATAAGAGACATAGTCAATTAAATGCTTTTAGAAGATATCATTGTTTGATGAGCACATATATGCTACCTAATACCATGTGCTTCTTCACTCTTTTCGGCCTCTCTGTGACATTCATAGATATGATCATTACACTAAGTGTGGTAAGAGTTTCCTTAATCGTCTAAGTGGGTTTGTTTAGAATGAAATATTTTTGCTCACCATCCTAAAGTGATGGTGATGCTTACAACCCCATTAATTATCGTTGGATGAATTTGATTTGATCTATCTACAATACAAAATCACGAAATTTACATTAATCAATTGATAATTAATATGGTGGTGAGCATCATCACCACTTTAGAATGGTGAGCAAACATGCACTCATTTAGATTTTAGTATGAATTTTGTAATTGGACCATTTGCTTAGCAATATTTGGGATAATAGAAATATGGGTAATGCTAGAGAGACTAAATTTGTGGACTAAATTTTGTAAATTAAATGACTTGGAAGTTGATGATTGAATTATTACTTAAGTGTTGATAAACATACTTATTCCTATTAGTAACACATCATTTAGTTTGCAAATTTTGTTTACAAATTTAGTCTCCCTAGCATTACCTAGAAATATACCATATTTTGGTTTTCAATTTAACGAATATGGTATTTGAGTGTAGATCATTCTAATCCCATTGATAGAATTAATATCATTAACTAGAAAGAAATCATGTTTTTTTTTTTTTTTCAAACGATAGATTTTGTTGTAAATCATGCATTCCAATTGGATAGGTGGAATAATTTTGTGCAATTTCTTAGCTTAAGGCCTTAAAGGCAGGTGTAGAATAATGTTCCATGAGCAAAGAAAGTGACTGTTCGCTTGTACTCAATGATTTAAATGATCCATGCATGCCCATGGTGTTTATATTTCTCTGATGCCATTTTATGAGGGGTTTTAATTAGTATTGTAAACCCGAGGGATATGGTGGGGTTTTATGAGGGATATGCCATTTTATATTTCTCTGATGCCATTTTATGAGGGGTTTTATGAGGGGTTTTAATTTGATGAGTTAAGGATAAATGATTTAAGGATTTGTCACCTCAGCATGTCCCAAAAGGCCATTATATGTGTATGTATGTATTTGGGTAAAAATGGGTATATGACTCGTAGATTTATTTCCCTCCAATGTACATGACTGATCAAATGTTTGGATTGTTAGATAATATGGTGGGAGTTTGCTTCTTTTTTTGTTGCGGGGCTTGGTTGGGTTTCATCTTCGGCGTATGCAAAGGGGCTGTTCGTGGTCGGTGACAAGTACCAAAAATAACTTGGTAATCCAGTTGTGGTAAGCAAAGTGATTGCAGTTTCTACAATATGTCTGTGTTTTCTTTCAACCAATCCATTCTGTTGTGGAGTGCATAGACATGAAATCAACTATTGTATTCCTTTTGCAGCAAGAAATGACTTAAGTGAATGACTTGTATATTCACCACCACCATCAGATTGCAAACACTTAATAGAGATACCAAACTGAATTACAAAGGCATAGAATTTCACAAAGATTGCATAGACATCCGATTTATTGCACATTGGAAATATCCAAACATATCTTTTATATTCATCAACAATGGTTACATATATAGTATATGTGCCCTTCTAGAGACTTTACAGGAGATGGTCCTCATATATCAGCATGAACCTTCTCAAAAGGTAAAGAAGACCTATCAATCCTAGAAGGAAAATGAACCCTAGACATCTTCCCTTTGATACATTGAGTACATATACTATGTTGATTGTCTAACCAAGATTGCTTCAACATGACATGCATTATTTCAGTAGTTGGATGGCCTAATCTTTGATGCCGTAGACTTGATTTTACCATTTGTCCAAGATAAGCAGCTGAACTTTAAACCATAAATTGCATTCCTTTTGAACTCTTGACTACTGGAATTTGAAATAGTGTTTTAGGCCTACCCTTTCCTTGTTACAAAACCTCAATTGTCTTCTTGTCCTGCACAAAGAATTCATTTTCATCATAGATAAACCAGCTATGGTTGTCAGTACATAACTATTGCACAAATAATAAGCTTCTTGCAATTTTAGGAACATGCATCACATTTTTAAGAATAAGAGCTTGAAAATTGGTTTTGAGAGTTGTAAAACCAATATTTTCAATGTTTAAACCTGTGCCATTTCCAATTGTAATTCTTTCAGAACCTTCAAAATGTATGCCATGATTCAAAGCATCCACATCTGCAGTAATATGGTGTGATGCATTATTATCAACTATCCAAAAATCCCAAGGTACATATTAGGATGTTTGCTATGCAGCCGTTACATTCAGAGATGGAGGTGGAGGTTGACCTTGAAGTGCATAATTCCCATATGATAGCACTCAAGAGCTGAATGCCTTCTTTTTTCATAGATTTGGCACTCAAGCATATAACCAGTAGATGGAGAATTTGAGTTCTTATGGAAACAATTCACAGTTGTGTTAACTCTTTTATTGCATATTTGACACTCTATTACCACATTAGACCTGTTCTTAGTGTTGCTAGACCATATACCATAACCATTTTGTCTTGAATTACTAGATGAGAAACCAGAAGACCCTACATTGAAATTCTTCCATTTGAAACCACCATTGGATCTGTAGTTGTTGCCACCATTTGATTTGTTACCATAATTTGATTTGTAGTTGTTACCATCATTTTGTCCAAATTGAGGTCTTGCATCTGAATTAGAAATGTTTCCCAAGAATCCAAAATCATAGGGTGATCAAGGATAAAAGGAAGGCTGTGCAGAATGATGTTGTTGAGGGAATTATGAATTGTAAGGCTCATGTGGATACTGAAATTGGGATGAATTGTTATATGGTGATGGAGCAATAGTACCTCCCATAGTGGTTGACAAATGATTGTGTCCAAGATCGGATCCAGAAGCAGAAGATGATCCTTGATAAGAGTTAGAACCTTGAATATACAATGCAAATAAATTATGAGACATTACATTTATTTCTCCTATCTCTTCAACACCTAAGAACTGAGCTCTAAACTCTTTAAGAGTTATGGATGATTCCCTAGCCAAGATTACAGTTCTAATTAGGACATACTCTTTTGGTAATCCTACAAGACTTGCTATGATCATATCATTATCTGACACAGATTTCCTTGCTGCAGTTAACTATCCTTGATGCTTTTCAACTTTAACAGATACTTACTAATTAAATCACTCCCTTTTTGTATTGTATGCAATTCAGTTTTCAAATTGTTTACTTTAGACTTAGACACATAAGCATATCGATCCATAAGATTTGCTTCAAATGCAATTTTACATCCAAGAACATATTCAATAGCTTCATCAGAAAGTATAGCCAACAATAAACTTAGTAATGCCATATCTGTAGACTTTCATTCAATATATGCAAAAGTAATCTTAGCAGTAACACCTTTTTTAGTTTCAATTACACACTTTGGTAGACAAACAGTATTCCATCAAAGTGGACAAACGGTATTCCATCAAAGTGACCAAACATCTTATAACCTTTCAAAATTGACTGAAACTGACATGCCTATTTTGCAAAGTTATCATCCCTCAGCTTTATAGTGAGCATACCCAAAAGACTCTCAACTTTGATATTTATAGTAGCCATGATCAAATTGCTTTCAGATTAACACAAAGAAATTCAAGAAACAATGACACTTTCAAGAAAATTCAAAATTTAAGAAAGATTGATACTTTCTCACAGAAACTGTTTACTATCTCGAAAGAATGACACTTGCCGATTGATCAAGAAAGATTGACACTTTCTTATATTCTAAGAAGGATTGACACTTTCTTGAAAATACTTCTTTCACAAATCAATTCTAAATCAGAAATTAATAGGAAATCATGTAAATGAGCTGGAAACTGCAAAACCTCTAAATTTGCACATGAAATTTAACATCTTTAATCTTTGAACAACCAATTAGAATTTTCCCAAATCAAGAATCACATCAATTGCTACATGAATACTGAAGAAAACAAGAACAATTTCACCTGAAAACTGCTTCGCTTTTTAATCTCAGACTTGTTGAGAGAATCATCTGAAAACCCTTTTTGTAGAAACTCAACAACCGAAAGCTCATCCAAGATCGAAGACCCCAAAAGCGGAATTGTACAGCGGAATACTCCAAGGATCAGAAATGGTAGCTAGCCTTTGCCAACGATGATACCATATTAACTATACTAAAACTCTGAACTGAAACGCTTAAGAGAAAGAAGAAGCTGAAAGTAATGAGCGGGAGATAAGAGAGTTTTTGATATCTTTGAAATGAAATTATTACACCTTAGTACAATATGTCTTGAGAACTTTGGTTATATAGTAACCAATACATGATGTATTTACTATATTACTCTTTAACCAACTTATTCCTTATAACTACCTTAACAACTCTAATGTTGACACATGTCACTACACTTATAACAACCTTATGATAACTCAAACCGTTTCTAGATTGACATATGTCACTATGGTTAATAAATGCAAGGTACAAGGTTGCTGCTGACAAACATAGGTTTTCAAGGATGACTTAATCATGGTGTTTATGCGGAAAGAAAGGTTCCCAGTTGGTACCTACAACAAATTGCCACGAAAGTATGGCCCTTACAAAATTATGAAGAAGATCAACGATAATGCTTATGTTGTGGATTTGGCAAATGTTATGGGAATTTCCTAGACCTTTAGTGTTGTAGATCTTCATATGTTTAATGATGAGTCATTGAATCTAGATGATAGCATCAGGTTAAGTTCTTCTGAAGTGGAGGAGATAGATGTAGAATAGCTAGCACAGGCATTCATGGAGCAACTTGACAAGCGTAAATCCAAGAAAACTCGGTCTTGACGAAGTTATGCTATTTTAGCCTCAAGCTCGTTTTCCAGAAACTAGGGATCTAGTTTTGTATTAATGATTTTGAGACTCGTTTTCCAAAAAATAGGGGTCTAATTCCGTTACCTTAAGGGGGGTGTATTCAATTGAGAATTTGAAAGACTTTAACGGATTTATAAATCCATGGATTTTTATGAAGTTTAGGGGAGTGTATTCAATTGAGATTTTGAGGGATTTTAATTCTTTTAATGAATATAGGGGTATTCAATCAGGATTTTAAGTGAGTTTTTGAAATTCAAGGTGTATTCAATTAGAATTTTAAGATAGTTTATTAAAATCCTTAGAAATCCGGATGTATTCGATTAGGATTTTAAAGAAGTTTATAACATTCCAGGTGTATTTAATTAGAAATTAATTTTAAAGAATTTGAGAAAGTTGAGGAATTAGAGGGAATTTGAGAGATTTCGTAGTGTATTTTAAGCATCCATAAATCTCACCTCTCCACATGGGATTTCGAGGGAATTTAATCAAAATTTTATATGAAATCTCTACAAATCAATTAAACTCCATAAAAATTCGTGGATTTATAAATCCATTAAAGTCTCTAAAATTCTCAATTGAATACACCCACCTTAATTTATTTGTAGAGATTTCATATAAAATTTTGATTTAATTCCCTCGAAATCTCATGGGGAGAGGTGAGATTTATGGATGTTTAAAATACACTACGAAATCTCTCCAATTCCCTCTAATTCCTCAACTTTCTCAAATTCTTTAAAATCAATTTCTAATTCAATACACCTGGAATGTTATAAACTTTTTTAAAATTCTAATTAAATACATCCGAATTTCTAAGTATTTTAATAAACTATCTTAAAATTCTAATTGAATACACCTTGAATTTCAGAAAATCACTTAAAATCTTGATTGAATACCAGTAGATTCATTAAAAGAATTAAAATCCCTTAAAATCTCAATTGAATACCCCCCAAGCCTTGAGACCTTTTTGGCAGAAATCTTTATTTCACATTTTTTCATGTTTTAGGAAATCTTTGGTTTTTAATTATTTCCTATTTTATTTTCCTTTTGAAGTTAGGGTTTTCTAAGATTATATAAACAACTTTTAGGGTTGTATTTTGACAATCTTTCATATTATTCAATTATAATTTTGAAGTTTCTCATATTTCCGGTGGATTTCGTAGTTTATGTTCTTTCAAGAATAATGTTATTTATTCTTCTCTTTGTCATGCTGCACCATAAAGCACAAATATTATATATGTAACCTAGACCTAGATTATATGTTTATCACAAACATCAAGTGATGGAGCACAGCTGCCTTTTGTTGCTATATCGCTGCAGGTGTATATATTGGTCCTCGTCTATTTTCAAAATTAATAATAAACTGCAAACCAATTTTGCATAAGGGATCTACTTTTGACTAATTGGTAACTTGAAAAGCATTATAATTTGTTTCCTTTTCCCTAATTTCTAACTCTTATGAAATTAAAAGAATGTCATGCATGACGGGCATCTGATATGATATTGGCTCCCCTTTTTACAGAGATTTTGTACAGCTAGAAAGACTTTGGTCTAACAGTAAGGTGGCATGCAGCAGTGAATTAATGGGAATCGAACCAGTCATATTTAAAAGCATATTTCTCTGCTGTTTGAATCAAATTTACACGAAGAATCTCCAAATATTATTACGCCTTTTTTCTGATTATATAGAGACACTTTTGGAGTTCGATCCTTTAGGCATCTGATTATCTGGGTAGCATTAAACTTACTGCACTGCTGCATGTGGAACCAATATTTAAACTTTTCTGAATATATATATATATATATATATATATATATATGTAGTTTATGTGCTCAACGGTTAATTTGAAATTGCAATTTGGCCACATGTTTCATAATTTCCGTTTGACTGAAAAACCTATTTAAGCCACTAGGGTTAGCCAAGTGGTGGGGTGATAAGTCCAGGATTTGTAACCCTCGAATGTAACAAACAAATTAACAAAAACCTTTCAACATACTATATATATGTATACATTGTACATTAAGCAATCCACCCATATCTCGCAATTGCAAACACAGAATATATACAGTTGTTGGTTTACTTCTATAAATATTAGATTTGATTCTACTTTTGGACCCACGAAATCCCTGTATATATGAACAAATGCGTGCAGACAATCTAGTGCAAAATGCAGTTGTTGAAGAAACAAAAACTCGAAACTTGAAATGGTAGAAAAGCTATAGTTAATTTGACAAACTTTTTCCATGGTTATTAGATCCCTTTGGTGTGGACACTGAGAAAAGCACGAGCAAGACATTGTGCACAAAACGACCGCCAAGAACTTACCTCCAAGAACTTTACAAATTTTCAACATGAATCCTGCTACACACGTACGGTTCCCCAGTTTATCTGATGCACTAATCCTACTAAGAAAAGGTTAAGTTTAAAACATACTCTTAATCCTTCTTACATTTACTTATTACTATATATACATTTTTATATAGTTTTATTCAGAATCACTTGTATTGATAGTTAATTGGTACGTAGTACCAAAATAGAAAACATTAGCAGTGCAATTTTGCAGACCGTCCTAAATTAGTAGTGAGCATCCTCAATTCATCACCATATTGATTTTCATCAGATAAGTGGAATTTAATCTATGTATTACACATACATAAATACTTAAACTCATAAAAGTATATCCGAGGAATAATAGGGATATGGCTAGCTACACATGCATGCATGGTGCAATTCTGAAAGCTTGCATCTAATGCTTATCTCTCATATATATATATAGCTTACACATAGATTATGTGGCTTAAAGTCCTGTATGGCTTTAAGTGGCACAAGAATTTAATACCATCCCCTAGCTAGCGAAAACAGCACGATATGGAAGACTTCATGATCTCCAATGGGTAAGAAAACCCATATTATCTTCAACAATCCTAAAAGCAATCCACATTGCACTTGCACACCAAAATCTTACACCATCCTCTAAAATCAAGAACCCAATCCTATTTCCTTGCCAAGAAGCTCACTCCATTCTTAAATGAAAAACAAACCCCATATCGATCGCCTACTCAAAGAGGAAGAGAATGTCACTAAGAAAAAAGTTAGTACTGGTGTATGGCAGTCAAGTAATGTTAATGATACACACATATATTACACATCCATTCATCTACGGAAGTAATTTCCACACAATCTTTTTCTCTCCTTACACACCTTTATTAATTGTTGGCTATTGAATTGAATAAATCAAAAGAGAATCACTAGACAAAAACAAACAAGAGTAAGAAAATAAGTGTTTGAAAATCATTTCTCATATATCTATCAATGCATGCCCTAAGGTATTGCATTTAATTGGCTATGTAGAATGAATTTTCATAACCAATGTATACTATAACCTTTTAGGGTTTCCTACCATTACTGACCGAAAAGTATAGGATCAAGTTCCCATGTTCATTCTAGATTCCACCTTTTCCCCATAAAGTCCTACGGATAGTAGGCATGGAAATACAAGGTAAAGATTTCCAAACCTGATCACTTTGCTGATTAATATGAAAACCAAAACCTAGTTATTTATAATTGTTATAAATTCACCCTCCACCTCCGTCCCCTTCATTATACGGATGCAAAGGTCCTACGAAATTAAACACGAAAGAAAACGAAGACTAGGAAGAAGAGGAAGAAGAAGATGATGAAAAGCTAATGAGAAGAGAAACAAAAAGAAAAATTATGTACAAAAGCATATAAATACATAATAAATTAAAGTAATATCTCCACGACGATATAAATCTCTCTCTAAGTCCAAAGAATAACATTAAAAGTTCAAGCACGTACGACTGAGAATCTGAAGGTACACTAGCTAGCTATTCAGTTAGAGATCGAATTAAATACCATGGCAGCAATTAACACATAAAACAATAATCAATATTATGATCCATTCTATTGATGTTGATGATGATGATCTTCTTCTTTGGGCTCCTTTCGAATCTGCGGCACGATATCCTGAAGAAGTCCATGGTCTCTAAGAAAATTGGTAGCCGAAGAAGAAGGGGGTCCTTCAAAATTATATCTCTCTTGAAGTAAACTAGTAGAAAATGAGGAGGGATTAAAAGGACCGCCACCAGCACCACCACCGTAGGTGGAAGAGCTGATATTCAAAGAAGGGGAGGATTGATACATATAGGCATATTGCTGTTGCTGCTGTTGTTGATAGTGATGATGATGAGGTAAAAACTGCTGAACTCCAAAGGGATTTGATGATGCCTCCGCAGCAGATATAAACCCAGTAGACTGATGCGGCAGTGGTGCAATTCCCATTGTGCCACGCGGTGTAATGGGACTTGGATGCGTGTGTTGGCCTTCGTATGTGGTGACCACAGTGGACGGGTCGTCGGACGACCTCTCCACCCTCTTCTTCACACCACAGCCCGCAGTGGTGCAACGATAATAGCTCCTGCGTAGACATACATACATTATAAATTAATTAACATTATTACTCATTACGTGCCCCATAAGAAATTGAGGGTGAAATTCAATTGATACACAAATGCATGTATAGTACCTATAAGTATACTGAACAAATGAGTGAATGATTGAAATCGGGGGTTGAGAATGAAGGTGAGGGGTTTGGAGAGATTTTTGTTTTAAACAACCGGTAGTCTACTCTCAAATTAATCTAAATTTCAAACTTGGATGTAAAGCACAAATTTTTAGTCAACTTGACTAAGCTCAAGTTGCCTGATTTCCGTCGAGGGTTTTGAGAAAATATGTATACCTGGGATAAGGACTATTTTTGACAGCTTTTTGGCCGTATTTTCGCCATCGGTAGCCATCATCTAGGTTATCAACCTCACTCTTTGTCATGAACGCAAATCTCGGCTCCCTCTGCCTTTTTTGGTTCTTCTTTTTCGGTTTCAATCTGTATTTACATCATCAATCAACTTGTTAGTACTCAACTTTCCCATCACAAAAATCAGAAAAGGAAACAACAACTTCCAATGACCCATCAACAAAGAAAAATCTTACAAAAAAAGTTGATTATAAAAAGAAATTAAAAAAATCAGAAACTATACTTGCTATATGTTAGCTGTCTGCACTATATTAGACAGGACAAAACATACACAAAAAACCTTAGAAAAAATCAAATGAATAATTAGCAAGTAGGTCATACTGTTTCTGGGTTTTCTCCGGATCTTGCTCATCGGCTTCCTCTTCCTGCACTTTTTTCATTTGGCCCTCATTATTATTCGCCGCAGCTTCATTCGACGACGAAGAGATCGAAGACGAGTTCGGCGTCGTCGGAGCCGTACTGCTGTTCAAAACCTCCGAGGTTGTATTAGTAGTAGTAGCACTCTCCCTCTCCGGCATCGCTACTACTGTAGAAGTAGATGCTGGAGCGGGAAGTGATCGTTGCTGATTGTGGTGAGGTGGCATCATCATGAGCGACGACGTAGTTTGAGGGAAATCGAATAGAGAAGGAGCGTAGTCTGGGATTACGAGCAAGTCCATGAACCCTCCAAGAGAACCCTTCTGATCTTCGCACGAAGATGGCATGTCGAATATGCCGGAAAAGGAAGGAAAGTTGGTCGGAATCTCGTCGGAGAAAACTGCCGAATTTGCCATGCTGTGGCTACGATCGGTGGTCTTTAGTTCTTCTTCTCTACCATCCATGGATTGTTTTTAAAAATCAGAAGCACATATTCCCCATTTGAACTTGTTCTCCAAGTCTCTCAGATATTGAGATATAGAGAGAGAGGGAAGAGGAGAGAGAGAGAGAGAGAGAGAGAGAAATGTCGAAAGGAGGATAGAGAGAAAGTGATTTTTATTTGCTTTATTATATAAAAACCAAAATATAAAAGAAGAAAAAAAAGAAATGTTTTTCTTATTTTTTAAAGTGTGAAAGGACTTGGGCAGGGATTTTGGAGAACAGCTTGGCTCGGAGACCTTTCCCACCCAAACCGACACGTGTCGGTGGGTTTAGAGCGGACGGAGCTTGTCGACGGGACGGTGGCCGAGCATTAATGGATGCTGCGTGGACCCCTTCGGAGCGGAGGAGGGCCCACAGTCGTTTCTTAACGCGGGATTTTGACTGGTGGGAAACCGGCCGAGTCCGTAGGAATGTGGACGGGGGCTTTGGCCTCTGCAGGTACACGTGGGCTATCAAAAAGGCTTCACTTCTCTGCATGCATGTGCAGCTATCTCGAAACCATTTTCAAGTTTCTTTCGCGGCTTTTGCCTTTTAGGTTTTAACTTTCAATCGGCAAAACCTACTCTAACAACAAAAAATGAAACAGAAAACTCCTTTTTTTTATCAAGTTACTTGTATTAAAAAATAATTTCAACAGTATGTTATGGACGTGCACAACATGCTGAACCAAGTAAGATTGTAAGAGGTAGAAAAAAAGAAGAGTGCATGAAAATAAAATTGGATTGCTAAAATTACTTTCGAATCTTTAAGCTTAAAGAAACCATATGAGTTTTTCTTGTCTTTTCTTTTTGCTCAATAAGCAGCCTTATGTGATAAGTTCGAATCACCTGATCACAAGAATCCATCACCGTTGATCATTATATAAAAGTAATCTAATGATCGATATTAAACTTAAGTTCAAGTTCAATTTATTAGCATATGTCTTTTTGGGGTTAATGTTAAGCTTTGTATTTAGACTCAATGGTTGATACCCTGCTTTTGCACATTCACTAAATGATCGCTTGTGAGAAATTAACGAATGAAGTAAAATGACTTCCTTATTTTTGGTAAAAATATTTTTATTAATATATGCATGTCTTTTTCGTTATGGAGTTGTTTTGAATAATTATTTTCGATGAATGTCACTTTCTTCATGGCTCACGCCATCAATTGTTATGTATCTTTTATATAAACCGCATGGGCCATGTGTCTCTCATCTCTCCCCACAAATCAAAATGTACGATAAAAAACCTAAACTTACACTTTAAGATTTAAAGATATCATACTTTAAAATTTGAAATTGATTTATTTTCTTAGAAATAAAATGTAATTTTAGTAGTAACGATCCATAATATATATAGAGTAAGAAGGTCAAAAAGAACTAAGCGATCGCATAGATCAAAAGAAACAACATAAATTAACAAGTAAAAACTCATTAAAGCACGATGCAATTCCAATCACGGCCCATATCTAAAGAAACTTGCAAGTTGCAAGTTGTAGAACCATCGAAAACCATCGAAAAGGCAACACGAGGAAAAGACCACACTACCCTTTGATGCACTACAATAAGTCGACTCGAAGAAATCCTCATAGTCATTTTTCATGCACCAAACCACAAGAAAAACTTAATCCACCACCTCAACTTTGAACAACAATCACCCCTCAAAGCTTCGATTATGACTACCAAGTCAGAGCCGTTATACAAAAGCTCTTCTCAACAAAGTGAGAGAACGATCGAAACTCTTCTCGCGGGAGTAAAAAGATTGACATAACGGTGGATCAAGATGATTAGAGGAAAGAAAAAACATGAAAGGAAAGAGAGAAATAAAGAAGGTTGAAGTTTCACCATAAAACTAATTGGCAATATGAAGAGTAATCCAACCTCTTAAACTCTTTTACCTTCACATCCTCACAACAAAAAAAAGGTCAAACAGAGATTGCCGCTGACTACAAGACAAAGTAAGTTTTTCTTTTTTCTCTTTATACTTCGGAAATTATTTTTCTCTTAAATTTATGTATTTATCACCGTTAATATCTGAAGTGGTGTGGAAAATTTTCAAATTTAAACAGACTGTCAATAATACAGTAAACGTGAAATTATTTTGTTTATATGACATTTATGACAAAATGAAAACCTGTAACTTTTTTATATGAATCCATTTGTTGTCTAGTTTATTAAAAGACAAAGTTGAAGATTGTTTTGTTTTCTGTATGCGACCATTTTTTCATTTTATTTGAAGGAGAAAATATTTTCCATAATTTGTTTCAGTCAATAAATTCTTTTCATCAAGATAAGTGTATCCTTTGGACATATATATCGTCCTGCAATGAAATAGCTGGAGCTTCAAAAAGTGTCGTAATCTCAATGAAAAGGATATGTAGATTTTTATCGAAAAGGATATGTATATTTTTATTCCAGCAAATTGTTGAAGTTTGTAACTTGATAAAAATTTCTCTTCAACCTCACGCTTACTTTTTTTCAAATGAAAAGGATATGTATATTTTTATCCGAGCAAATTGTTGAAGCATGAACGTTTACATTAGAAACAAAAGTATTAAACAATCATTCAGCCTCAACATGATTCCATCTATGAAGGTCTCTCGAAACAAAATAAATTTCTCTTCAACCTCACACTTACTGGACGTCACAATTAATTTTGTTAAAGACAATTTTGAATTTTAACTGAAATTAATTACTGTAATCATACTTCGGCAAAAAAAATATTACTGTAATCATACTCTAAAAAAAAAAGGAATTTACTGTAATTTATTTTCATATAACCCACCTTTGCTACGACATTGGCACCCAAGTCCTCATTTTTCCAGAACTCGATGTGGGACAATGGAGGCCAGTTCTGCCTCTTCATATGTGAATTAATTACATGAATAAGCAGAATAAAGCAAGTTTTAAGATATATTGGATTTTCTTTGACACAGAGATTTAAATTTATCAAATGTAAAACACAGAATACATGTAACGATTCATACGTACTTATTTATTTATGCAAGTAAAAAACAACTTATTTCTTTATGTATATTAAAGTTGTGGAGCATAAATAATAAGGAAATCGAGGGGAAGCTAAGGGATCCCACGTGTCAAATCGAAAGGTTCACCTTTATCTGATCAGGCTTTCGAGTTTCAAAGCACATGCACTTTACGCGGTTTCAGTAAAATATATTCTACGATTGCTTCCATTACACGCCCTCTATTGTCTACACTGTCTTTTCCTTTTTTTATTTTACTTTATTTTTATTATTTTATTATTTTATTCATTTCTTTTCTTTTTTGATATTAGAAAGATCATATTTTTAGTGTATGAGAAATTTTAAGAAAACTCTAAACAGTGATTAACTTTTTATTACTTTATGTTTTTTTGCATAATATTTTAGATGCAGAGAATTCATGGAGAGTCTCATTTTGCGAGAGTCTTCTTAGCATTTCTCTTACCATATTGGTATATTATCTCATATACTAATAAGTGATGCATACAGCCAACATTTAATCATATAAATTTATTAATTAACATGATATGTAAACATCATTTATCACATCAAATGGTAGTAATGGATCTATCTGAAATGTCATATATTTTCTTGTTGTTCTTGGTCTTCTGGGAAATTTCTTTTCCGTACATCAATTTCGTAGCAATATTACACCAATGACTATTGTGGTTTTCTTTATGGTCCAGCTACGTTTTGGAAGTAATGGATCTATCTCAAATGTCATTAATATTTAATGATGCATCATCCTTTCCTCAAATTAACTGACCGTTGTTAGAATTTTCCTATTAACTTATTATTATGTAATTAAATAATGTTTATTCTCATGTGCATATTCGAGTGACTTGTTGTGTTAAGCTTCCTAGAAACACTTATCTTAGATTGCTAATTCGACTTAGGGTGTGTTTTGGAAGTTTAGAAATAACCAAAAAAGCATTATTTTTCATTGGATCATTTACAGAAAAAAAGAAGGTATTGGTACCTTTGTTTATTAGAGGACGTTATAATCATTATTTACTTCTGGATTCAATACTTTCATGTTTAACATCAATATATGAATTACAATAAATGTAATATTACACAACTCTACGATCGCAAAATGTTATATGGTAATAAAAATGTTAAAGTTAACAACATAGAATGACAATGGTAATACTGTAATAAGATTGATGTTTACATTAAGATGAACATTTTACATTGACAAATAAACACCTAAAACATACCTGTTAAAACACACCTGACCAAGAAAAATTGATATGTACAAAGACACTCCAAAAACAAACCTTTTATGGTGGATTAATTTCAGTTGTAAATGATTGCGAGGTTCTTCATGCATGCCATCTTTTTGGCTAAGCTCAAAAGTTAACACATGAGATAGAAAAGGTGTGGTGCTTTCTTGGGGCTTCATGCAACAAAAAGGTCGATATTACGATTGAAATATAGCTAGCTAAGATATGTACCCTCACTATATACCACCTAGTTTACTGAACAAGTTTTCCAAACTTGCAATATTCCACGAGATTTGAGGTATGCATATCATAAAACTATTGGGTAATATGTGTGCGCGCTCTTTTCCTCCTTTTGTGGTGTCTTGCTAAGGAGCAAGGAGCTGCTACGAATAACTTTACCGCAACGAGTTGTTTAACAGTTTGTATTTATCTTTTTTTTATGTGACTGCGTGATACGTTAAACAATCACAAATCTTCTATATATAAAGCCAATGGAAAAGATGAATAGTGATTTTGATGTCACCAAGCGTCAACAAAAAAAATTGGATAGAAATGCCCCCAAGACAAAAAACTTCAAAGGCATCCCAAAAATAATGCATCAAATAAGGCAAGGGCATTTTCGTTATTTTAATAGTATTTTTTTAATAATTAATTTTTTTGTGGGTTTTTTTAATTAGTACCTCACAATAGGCTAGTAATAATGTGATTCAATTTCTCTATTTTTAAACACATTCAGAACATCTTAAGAGGCGTGTAATGCCGGTTATAAAAAAGGTTATTCGCACGTGGATAATAATGTGATTAAATTAGTTGTCAAATGATTGTTTTTTTTTGTTTTTTTTTTATTTTAACAAATTATATTATCTATACTAAGGGGGAGGGGGTGAGCTTAGCCTCATAATGGACTAGCAATAATGTGATTCAATCAGTTGTTTATTAAATATTATTTTCTCTATTTTAAACACGTTTAAAATATCTTAAGATGCGTGTAATGCCGGTTCTAAAAAAAGTTTTTCGCACTCGGATAATAATGTGATTAAATTAGTTATCAAATGATTTTTTTTTTTAACATTAATGGACGGCAAAGATTACACTCCAACGTGATCCTTCCTTCCATGTTCATAGGTGGAAGCTCCGACATTTTCTTTTATAACACATTATATGACTTGAAACTTGCATAAACATAAAACTCAATTTACAGAATACTACAACACGATTAACACTTTTACTAATATTGTATCAACAAAAGATCACATTTCTCGTATAAATATAAAATATGAGTTATTGAATTATTATATTTTTCTATCGCTTTGTGTGTTTTCAAGTTTGGGGTTGACACAAACGAGTTTAAATCTTTTGCGTTCATTTTATGTGTAGTCTCTATTCTTAATTGATCCATGTTAATAAACATAACTCTCCTTAACTTCGTTAAGAGAGAACACAAAATGTGAACAGTGCTTTTGGTGTCACCAAGCAAAAACATTTGAACAAAAATGCCCCCAAGACAAAACACTTCAAGGGCGTCCTAAAATAATGCATCAAATAAGGCATGGGCATTTTTTTCATTTTAACAGTGCATTTTTTAATAATTAATTTTTGGTACAATTTTTTTTAAAATTAGTATCTCACAATAGGCTAGCAATAATGTGATTTAATTGCTGTATTTTTAAACACGTTCAAAACATCTTAAGAGGCGTGTAATGCCAGTTATAAAAAAAAGTATTTCACACGCGGATAATAATGTGATTAAATAAGTTGTCCAATGATTTTTTTTAACAAACGATATAATCTACACTAAAGGGGAGAGGGTGGGCTTAGCCTCACAATGGGCTAACAATAATGTGATTCAATCAGTTGTTTATTATATTTTCTCTATTTTTAAACACGTTAAAAATCTTAAGAAGCGTGTAATGCTGGTTATAAAAAATGTCTTTCGCATGCGGATAATAATGTGATTAAATTAATTGTCAAATGATTGTTTTTTTTTTTAACAAACTATATTAGGGGGAGGGGTGGACTTACCTTCATAATGGGTTAGCAATAAGTGATTCAATCAATTGTTTATTAAACATTATTTTCTCTATTCTTAATGTAAATTTTATAGAGACCGATTTTATTATATGAATTCAGCTACTTTAATTGGTTTAAGAATGGTTTCTTCTAGCATGATATAAAATTATTCATTTACTTCATTTAATTGACTTTCCTTTTGTCAATTTACGCATATAAATTAGGGGTGGGCAAACGTATCTTGGACCCGCAGGTCGGGGCGGATCCATGAGGTTATGGGCGGGTCCAAAAATTATAAATACAAACAGGGCGGGGCGAGCTGGTTATAAAAATTGGAGAAAACGAGCCCCCGGCCCGGACCGTTCATTGCCTACCTAAATGAATAACCCTCTATCTCTCTACCCATTCACTCAACTGTCAACTCTGCCCTTACCTTTGATCTCTCCAACACCACTCCGAGTCTCCTCCCTCGATCTCTCCTCCTTTGAATCTCCTTTCCTCTCTCGTCTCAGACCTCAATCTCAAGCCCAGGATTCCATCTTTGTACGCGGTACATCGACTCTCCACACTTTCTCGTTCTCCCTCCCACCCGTAGTGATTGAGTCGACCTCGAATGTGTCGACATCACAGCAGCCAACTACCATCACTATCGTCCTCGCCGAACACCACCATCATCCAACAAATCCCTAGGTAATTTATGAATTAGGGTTTATGATTTAGGAATTTTGTAGGTTTCTGATTTTGTTTTGATTCATCAACTAGTGTAAGACGAGGGTGGAGGTCTTGGATCTGTGAGGAAGACGACGTCTCTGGTTCAATTTGCCGATTTGAACAATTTGGTTATTTGTGAGATTGATTTGATGTAGTTTTGTGTGTAAGAGTAATGGGTTCTATTAGAAACTATGGATATGGGATTTCATGGTTTACTTATTTCGAGACATGCATGGAAGAATCGTTAACATGTGCGGAGTATATACATTGATTTGGTTGTGTTTAAACACATGCAGTGCAGAAATGTTTGTAGGATTTGTTTTTCCGTGTTATGAGTAGTGCAAACTGCAAATGAGTGTCTAAAATGGTTGGTTTTGCTTCTGCTTTTGCTCAGCAGATTGGCGCTGTTCCAAAACCGTAAAAAAAAAAAGTAATTGGACCCGTGGACCAGTCCCAAACCAACCCGTTTAGGTCCGGTTCCCAAACTCAAAATCCTTCTACCTAACCCAGCCTAGCTTGTTACATTTTAAAACGGGTAGGGCCAGGTTCCTCCAAATTTAGGCCCAACTCGACCCATGCCCATCCCTAATATAAATACATTCAAAACGTGTAAGTCACACGTAGCACGCCGTGATTCAAAAAATGTTTTATGCACGCGTGAGCGTGTGTATGAAGGCTAGTTTATATAATATCTGTTGCAAGTAAGATTATCTTGCTAATTGTACAATGTTTTTTCAGAAGTACATCACACCATTGTGAAAAGTTATATTTTATAGGGTGGAAGATTCTTTCTCATCCTAATTTCTTTCTCCTTCCCTCCCCTCCTATATGAACGGCTACAGTTAAGTTACATTTTATATTAATTTCTTATAAAGACATAAAACAAAATGTGAGAGCAAAAAATAGAAAGAGAAATAACGAGAATCCTACTTCGTATTCGAGACCTAGTTGACTCTGTTTTGCTTAGTAGGTAAGCTTTTGGGAGAACGTGAGATCAGACCGAAAAACAAAGGGTAAATTCCTAAAGCGTAGCCAGGGTTTTCACATATATTCCTTTCACATGCATTCAACAGCACCAAATAAACACAAACCCTACTATTTGGAGACCGTGTAAAGCACGATATGCATTGGGGGCGTGGTGACTGACGGATGATGATCTGATACATGTTCGTATTAGACTCCCTAGGACACATCGAAGGTGACCCATAATTTACGTTTGACTAAAGGGTTTCCGAGTCAGATGCTGTACCGGCCGATATGCATGTCGTGTGTGGGGATCTGAAAAACTCAAAACGCATAGGTCAATAGTCAAATCTTTGAATATTTGTTTCTTCAACGACACCAAAACAGCGAAGTTTTATCTTTTCCTTTTTAATTTTTCTTGTTTGCTGCACAGAATACACTCAAAACAGCTTTGGTTGCGAGCCCTTTTAATTACATGTGGGGTTTGGGGTGGCTTAAACTTTCCTTAAAACTTAAAAGGCTTCTAATATGCATTGATGGGGATAACAATATTGCATGCCTTTTACATCTCTGTTGCATTGTATTCTTTTGGTTTGTTTTTAAACCAGAAGTCAATGAGCAAGTTACTAGGAAAATGAAAGAGGTTGAGGAATATAAAGTTAGTGGTGACCACATTTTATTATATGACGTCTCAAAACCAATACGGAGTTGGTAAGTTAAAGCATTTTGATAGTGTCAAGTTATCCAACATGATTTGTCAAAAAAAAAAAATTATCCAACATGATTAATTACACATATTTAGTAATGTTAATTAGTTTGAGAAATTTTATCTACGCAACACTTTCTTCTATGCATACTCATGTTTATTTTTAGCTTTACAATTGAATAAATTAACAGAAAATCAATAAAAAATAAATAACCAAGGATGTGTTGAAGGACAATAAAAGTGCATGAAAATGATTTTGCATTCCATGAAACAAAATGCTCCAAATACAACTTAAGTTTTAGAAAAAAAAGAGAAAATTTTGAAACAAACGAATAAGAATAATGCATCTTCTAATAGTGTTCATAATATTTGTTTGTGTGATTAAAATTTGTTCCACAT
Source organism: Malus domestica (assembly GCF_042453785.1). Lineage (NCBI taxonomy): Eukaryota > Viridiplantae > Streptophyta > Magnoliopsida > Rosales > Rosaceae > Malus > Malus domestica. Next base: position 11,414,046 of record NC_091673.1, read on the forward strand.
CAGACATGAAAAGGAGAGATAAACCTCTAAAAGTTGATGTGACATCATTTAATTTGTTCATTCGATTGCATGCATGTATAATGCAATAGGATGTGATACAAAGGACAGTCTTGAAGGAAAATTATATTTTTAGATTATGTGGCAGCCCAAATTGCCCAATATAGCCTTGTATGTATGTTTTTTACTTAATTAATACCTCCAACAATAAAATTATAAATTCAAACCTGAATATATACCATGAACAATGTTCACGTATAAATTAATTGATACACAGGGTATATAATTCATTGTACCTTGAATGAATGCAACTTCAATAAATTAACAAACCCTAATTTTTTTTCAGAAAATTCTTTTTAATATCTTGAACTAAAAGGCATCAAGATATTTCATGCAGTTGGCCGTTTGAATAAGAACGATTCGGTAGCACCTTTTATAGTGCATTCTCAATAAACTAAAAGGGCTAAGATTCTCTTCTCTTCCACATTATTGCTTATAAAAGCAGAGGAATCATTAGTGGCTGCTGTCTTGGTGCAAACTTGCTTTATTATAGGCAGCATCGACCGATCAAACCCTAAAAATTACAACTTCCAACTGCCCTATTCGAGCTCTATCAAGCCTGCTAGCACACGCGCGCGCGCGCACACATATATATATATATATATATATCTTATCACCGACCACTTTATTATATACTTCATATTTTTACATATATGTTTCAGAATCTAAAGTGTGAATTTTCATAAGTTTTAGATGGCTTCAACTGTCTTCTAAAATTTTAGGTATGCAGATAGATTGGACCGAATTATTGACATGCATATAGTCAACCTACAGTTTGAATATCTTTATAATTATTTTACAAACAAAATATATTTTGGAAATAATGAATGGTTGTGGACCTTCTGGTGCATGCATTCGACATTTCTATTGCCTTTGGATTTTTCTGGTAAACAGTCACAAAGCAAACTTCAAAACCAAATGTTTGGAATCGGCTTACTAAATTAGGTTTACTATGTCGACGTCTATCAAATTAGTTTAGAATTTTCTGAATGCCCATTTGATTCCCATTTTGACAGAATAAAAAAATGTGAAAGTAAAATCATTTTGGTGCTTCAAAAACAAGTTTAAATATGACTAATGCTGATCATTTAATTAGCATAACGCAAATCAAATTTATTTGGTTTAGAAGTCGCTTTCTAGGATTCGTTTTCTAGATTAATGTTGACATCATTTATTAATATTATATGGTGCAAAATGAAATTGGAGCTTAGGTTCTACAGAAAGCAATTTTTAAAAACTATATAGCGAACTACCATTTATTCTTCCTTCATTATATATATTGATTAGTTAAGCTTAAGCAGGATCCTGAAAGATTTTCTTTTATTAATTAACATATATATATTATATATACAGGTGACATTTTACCATAGTGGATAAAATAATGATGTCAATGCACTCTGGTACAAGTTCGATCATCACCAATCCTCCTCTTCCCTAACAACTAACAATTTAACCTTCAACTCAAAAGGTTAAACCTATTAACCCTTTCGTTAAAAAAAAACATATTATATTTTAATTTAATTATTACGAATATTAAAGTCATAGTTGTGGACCCCTGAACTTATCCTTTCACTAGGTCAATACCTTCTTAGAAGTTAGAAGTCTCTCTTCTCCAATCCCTCCAATACCACAATAAGACGTTTAAAGGTCTTGATGGTCGACCTAATGACCCTTGACCAACAATATAATATTTTTTTCTGTAGACATCCACAAATAAGTTATCTCCATTTTTTGGGACCAACGGTGATGCAATGTTAAAATTTAAAACCGTTGAGAAATTAAGATGCTAAGATCATACTAAAAGACACAGTACATATCATATTTAAAAGCCATATATATATATATATATATATATATATAACAAATTAATCATCGATGGTAATAGAAAACCCTCATTTTTCTGTTTTCATTAAGCAGGGTGAATTATTCTAACTTGAGACCTTTTGAACATTGTAGAAGAGAAATACCCTTCTTTTAGTTGTATATCATACAAAAACTCTTCTTAGTGCATTATATATCGAATTAAGAAATAGACTCAAAACCTCTATTAAATTGCATAAATGGCTAAAAAACATTGTATTTTTAAGCTGAGTAATGTTATTCATACTACGTTTTTATACCACATTTTTATACCACCTTAGGTGGCATTTGATGTGGACAGCCACATCATTTGAATTAATCATATTTTTGAATTTAGTTCATTATTTAATAAACTAATAATGAAGAAAAACTAGTTAATTAAATGACGATTGTGGTATATGAAAAGTCTTTCTCCTTCATTTCCTTGGGTTTTGTAAAATTTTCAAATGATGTGGCTGTCCACATCAAATGTTACCTAAGGTGGTATAGAAATGTGGTATAAAAACATGGTATGAATAGCATTACTCTTTTAAGCTTGATATGAAATGGTGAAAAAGAAGAATAACGAGAGTCAAACTCTTATTATAAATGTATAAAAAAGTGATCATGTTTTTAAGCTTGATAAAAAATGCTGAAAAAGACAAATGATGTAAGTTAAACTCATATTCACTACAAAAGAAGATCATTTTCAGACGAAATTATTTTGTCAGACCAAATAAAGTTTCGTCGCCAATAATCTTGCTCGACAATATTCCATCAGGCAATGTTCGTCATACAAACATCGTCGTAGTAGATTTTGCCCAACGAATAGTACAAAGTACAAAGTGTTCAACTCAACCATTGAAGCTAATGCAGCGGAAAATACTGCAAAGAAAAACCATTGAAGCTAATGCAAGCTAAATTTTAACAAATATTACCATATTTATATCATAATCTATCTAATATATCATGTATAGTTATATGATTGGGTGACATATACCGTGTGTGTAGCCAATTCCAAGCCCTTGACTGTCTAATACTTCTAGACGTTTGATGAGTGAACACCCCAACGATGATTGCGGCGAATTAAAGTTACTCTAATCCCTCTTTGCTATTTTTTTAATCACTCACTTTGAGACCCAATTTTTAATAACATTATTTTTAGACTCCATCTTGTGATTTTAACATCTTGGCCGCACATGGGAGGTCAAAGTCAACAGTTTTCTTTGTTTAACTATAAACTAAATGTATTAAGTTATTCTAATTGCAACAATGCTAAAACGCGTTTAAAGAAACAAAACGACAAAGTGACTTTAATTACTAGGCAATAAAGACAAACCCGCATGGATTTGCGTGCACGGCTCTATAAAATATTTGTGTGTGATTCCTTTTCCTTTTCGAGCCATGATTGCATATTTACGCACCCTCACGTAAAACCCTACTTGTTTTCCCGCTCTTTTTCTATCTTCTTGTAAATTTCTTTTTACACTTGGTTCCAAATTTTCAACTCGGAAATTAACCCAGAAAAATATAAAAACTACAGACCAAATGATATTGGAAATTAGATTTTTAAGGTTATTGACCACAAAAAAAGTTAATAAAAAACTAACTAGGGTATGAAAGATATTTTACTCTGGGCAATTGCTACTGGTATAAACTGCGTAATTGTGCATAATTTCTTAAATTTATGATAACATGGATATATATATATATAATCTAACGATGATTTTAAAAGGATGATTTTATAAGAACCAAAGTCTCCAGTTCACTATAAAATATGAGAACCTCAAAACTTGTTGGTATGATAAAATATCCTTTTATACCTACCTATCTCAACTCTAGACTCGATAAGATTCCTCAAAGAAAAATACCATAATATACATCCAAGTTCCAAATATACGCCTAAAACCTAAAAATACATTTTGACCTAGTAAACATAATAATTTAATAGTATAGCTATGTATTTGATTAGAGTTTAAACTATAAACTAAATATATTAAGTTATTTTTACTATGTCAAGTTGTTCTTTGGTCCATTTCTCCATGTATATATTCTCCATCATTTTTACTTGATGAGATCTTGAGATTTTTATCTATGAGTGGCCTTTAATTTATTTGTGGGTGAAACTTGAGGTGCTTGTTTTGCACTGTGAATAAATTTGTATGATTAGGCAAGGTTCTAAAAGGCGTTAGGTGCTAGTCGGACAGTGGGTAGGGGACCTAGCGCCTAGGCGTCTAGGCAGAGGTCTAGGTGATTTTTTAAGTTTTAATTAAATTTGTTATATAATATATAAATAAATGTCTACTTATAGTAAAAATAAATAAATAACTGTATATAAATTTGCAAAATTAAAATGGCATGTAGATTATAAAGTATTAGAACATATTGAAAACATGGAGAACAAACATATAATGAGTGTTCATCCAAGTATTCAACAAGTCTCTTACAATTTATTGAGAAAATAGAATGCAAAATGAAAGTTATCTATTTTTTGTATAAGTGAGAGTCGTGACCTAAGCGGGCACCTAGATAGGCTTAGCGAGCGCTTAAGTAGGTCTAGGCATCATTTCTTAATTTTCAAACATATAAGGATTAATCGGAGTGGTGGATAGCCGTCTAGCGCCTAGGAGACTTTTAGAACAGTGTGATTAGGTTATATATCTTAACCTTTTTTTTTTTTTTGCATTATTGGTTATATATCTAACTTCTATTTCACAATATTCATGTTAGAGTCCACCTTGCATTAATTCTAATGTGATTTCAAATTTCTGATATAATAATAAATGAAACAAGGATTAATTGATATAAAAAGTCAAAGTCATGATAGAAAACGAAAGTCTCGCAAGAACAATCCATTAACTTGCAACTTGTTTTCCTGAAAAAGGAAAGAGAAGGAAAACTTTTAAGCCGTGCCGCAATGCTATTTTGATGGAGTCAAAACCAATTAAAGGATCAACTTGTGTTTTAGTCCAATGAATGGACCATCTATATTTATTATATATAGAGTTTCTTATAAACAATAGAAACATAAATACAATTAAGCAAGGAGGTGGATATATGGATGAGAATGTTAGAAGAAAAATGTGAGATTTGTGTTGTTAGTTGGTTGGTGGATTATTCTGATCAACCGGAAACGATCAATTTATTAGTTAATTTGTCACCCTAAAAAATGAAAGAAAAATCAAATTTAATTAAGTTCTTAGTTATATGGACATGGAATCTTGACTTGGACTAAATAAACATATGAAGGTTGTTTAATTTGAGTTGTAAGTGGTGGTGGTGGTGGTTCACGGGAACTAAACTGTGTGATCCGTTGGATTTTGTGTAGGTCCTCTTGGTTTTGTTTATCCTCAACCTAAACTAAACTAATCCACAAGACCACCAAAAGTTTTTTCTGATATCTTTGTATTAGTATAGCAATAAACTTTTCTTGTTGGTTGATCACTGCTGAGTACAAGCTAAGTCGTGTTAATTAATTTAAAAAATCTCCACTGACTTGTGTATGATTGTTTTTTTTTGTAAGAAATGACTCATGTGCCATTTTAATAAGAAACACAACAAAAATAATGCTTATTAAAAAATATTTGGAATTGCTTCCTAAACTCTTTTTGTTTTGTGATGGAAGATGTTTTACAATTGAGAATTAATCTTTTTGGTTGATTCTGCAAAATATTGTTATAAACGCTTTTCATTATCTAAAAACGCTTTTATTGATTTTAAAAGCATTACGGAACACACCATGTTTGAAATAGTTTGGCTTTTCAAATTCTAATCCTCTATTACAAGGACTTCGAAATGTTGGAGAATTACAATATGAACAGAAAAACCCCAGATAGGCAATGAACTTGTTTGACAAAAAAGATGGGCAATGAACTTTATGGGCTTATTATTAGCCAACTCTTTACGCAAAGTGCAAAAACTCAAACCCATATAAAAGAGAAAAAATCCCATCTCAAACTCTCATGTATAAAACAGTAACTGAAGTGTGGCTTGATTTGCCAAAAAATAAAAAGAACTGCTAATGCTTTTTACATTAGGTGCTTAATGACATGCTTATATTGTATGCTTCACGAAGGTCAAAAAGAACAGCAGTCTGGCTTCCGCCTCCCTATTTCATGATGAAAGATGCTAGCATTATTCGCGTTTAGAAGTGCAGTGAAATGTTTACTGTTAGTTAATACGACTCTCACACAAATCACTGAGAAATACTACATTGCAAAATATGCTAGCAGCAGTCGCACATAAAAGCACGGTGTACCGTATTTACTATTAATTAATGTGAGTCCCACGCAAATTAATGGCAAATATTGCACTACGATTGATACTAACACAAATCTTTTATATTCGAACTTTCTTTGATTGTGTCAAGCTAAGCGATCATTAAGTGCAATCCCACCAACTTAATCGAACTCGGTCAAGAACAGAAACGGTATTAACTCGATAATTAAACTGGAATTGCTCGAAAATATAACATTTCCTACAATATACAAACAGGAAGATAATTATCCCCCTTTCAAAGGCAACAACTAGGGTCTTGTTCAAAAATCAAATCATTGTATTAGTTGACTTAATCACACATTAAGGTGTTAACATCATGTCATTTCTGACTAAAAGTGTAGGACTGCGAATATTATATCAGCAACCATCCAGATCTCTGACCCTTTTGAGAAAGGATAAGATGGGCACTGACATCACCCAGACCCAGCAACACATAGCACCTCAATTTTTGCGGTCTGCAGACAAATTTCTTTCACATCGAAGTTTCCGTGGGTCCATAACATAATTTTCCTTCCCAAAGTTTCAAATTTAAATCATAGATTCCTGCCCGTTAATTAAGAGCATTCATTTACGAGTGCACCCGAGTTCCATAACATCAAAACAAAACTTAAAAGAGTTAATCAAGGTACTGAATATGTATTTCACAACAAAGCACGCCCTATCAATTTAATGTTGTAGCAATTTCACACGTTACAGAACAAGCACAAATATTCCATCACGTATCAAAACTGGTCCTAAATAAATATAACATCCTCTGCCACGAACAAATGTTCTCTAACTAAGCAGAACACGAACTTGAAGCACGAATATGAAGAGAGCGTGTATGATTCTCGCAAATAAATAGTCACTAGAGAACTTAAAACTGAACCATATTCCCAACCGGCTGGTGGTGAAAATTCATTTCACGAATCTTTAGGGGAAGATTGTCGAAGTCTGCGCTGATGAACATCCCAGTTGTACACCCGAGCAATTGTTACCTGATTAATAGTAGTCAAAGCGTTATGCTTTCCAGCAATGAGTAATATATACTGGTTACTAAACAGAGACATATAAGCATTACAAGTTAGAGAAGTAATTGCTTTCATCAGCCACTACCGCTGTTATAGACCTTAGATTTTTTCCTTCACATTTGTTCTTTTGGTAATTATAGACCTTAGACTTTAGCAAGTTTCATACTCTTTAATGCCAATAATTAAACAATGTACAGCATCCACACATAAAAAGCACAGAATCCATGAACTTATTCTTTCAAATTCAGTACCTGGGTTATTGTCACTTGATCTCTCAAGAATTGTAGATCAGCAAGAAGAACTTCTAAACTGGCTCTAGCATTGTCTAAATTCTTTCGGAGAAGAGCAGTAGCCTGCATCAAAATATTACAGAACTGATGCAAGTATTCTAAACTCGAAAGCAAAAAGCAGCTAATATAAGAAGTGGCTTACCTCTTCACAAGAATACTCCAACATGACATTTGCACCCAGCCATAAACAGACTGACTCAGTATCGTCAATGCTAGCTCGTGAATATATCCCTTCAGATACCTCAAAATCTGTAATAAGTTCCTGCATCCCGAATACAGTGTGAAGAAAAAACATGATCCAAGTAATTCAAAGCTGAAATTTTGATATATGGGCAAATGGTGTGTACTCTACATTTGTGATCAGTTGGCATCATCAACATGTTACCTGAGTAGACGCCTAATTTTATGTTTAATGACCCATGACTACAACTTCAACTATCCCGATGGTAATCGCAATCACAAGGCAGAGTGCAACGGTATTCTGTAATCTGTAATTTTAGAACTAATTATCTTGTATTTCAGTAAGACACACAGAATCTGCCATATTGAGATACTGCTTTAACTGCTGGTTACATAAAGTATGGAAATATCATTCCTCTCCTAACCCCCAGAACCCACCCACCTCTCAAAACACATTCACACACAAAGTCTCTAAAGCACTTTTACTAAGTCTAAACACAACTCCAATCCTAAAAGATGTAAGAAAAACCTATAAACTTCTCAATTACATAGCATAGTTTGTAGTTAATTAAACAATAACACCTTTTTGAGAACCTAAAGGGACCGTACAAAATTCACAGTAAGGAAGGAAAAAATATTTAAACCATTTAGTCCTAAACAGGAATTGCAAGGTAGATCCTCACTGAGAAAGAAAGAAATGAGAAACAAGCGGAAATGGAAGAAGATAAGTAAGTTATAGGAGATGGAAAAAAGAAAAAGAATTAATCATACGCCAATAATTTAATTTTTACCATCACTAAGCTCATGTATGAGAGTAAAATTCAAACCATGAATTGAGTAAAACTGCATGTGTTACGAGAAAACATGCTTCGCAAATGGGACATCACTAGGGAAAATCATGCTGCTAAACAGGTCCATCAAATACAAATAGAGATAGAACAAGTATAGTATTACACATACTGCAAAGGGTGGAGAATCTCAAAAAACGAACCTCACCAGTACCCTTCTTGGCTTGCAACGTGGCAACAACGTCTAAGCACTTCTCAATATCAGGGATCTTTGCCTAATAATCAAAAGGAAGGAATCCAATATTACTACATGGGAAAAAAAAACATTGGAGAAACAGTATAAGTTGATATAAAACACATCAATCCGATTTTTCAGATACTGAAGTCACAGGTCAGGTACAATCATGAGTGAAGCAATTCCATAACATGTATTTATATAAACAGAATATGAAAAATCACTACAATCATTTTCTCTCACACCTAGAATTGGGGTCAAGTTAACTACGAAAACTTGGTTTTTTTTGTTTTTTAGAGCCAAAGTCCAATATAGCTGCAGATTAGACTCAAGGTCTAAAGGCAAACTCCAACGTGCCACTGTGCCAAGTAGCATCAAATTTCATAAGTACCGGCGAAAGCTATAAATGGGGTAAAAACAAAGTCAGATACAATGGTGTTGAGTCTGTAGACAGACTGTCTAATAATCACTTGTAGCTGGGTGCTTTTCGAAACAACACACGAGCCACGTAGACTAATCGAATAACAAAGAACACAATGCTATGATCTAAAGAAAGGGCTTTGCCGACAAAACCTGAAGATCTCTCTGCTGAGCTTGAAGCTTCATTTCAACCAATTTGTACTGCTGAAGTCTGCAAGCAACAATCACACAGGGAAAAAAAACATTAACAAGCATCCATTTTAACAGTTTTTATTCCTTGAAGCAAAAAAGTACCGGAAAAATAGCTCTTTCCATATATTTCAATCCAAATTTAAAACGTACGAATCAAAAATCCGATCACAGAATTAAAATTACTTTAAAGGGTCAATAGAAAAAGGAGTGAATCGAAATGGGCAGAACCTTTCTTGGAGAAAGGCGAGGGCAGAGTTGACGTCGAGGCCTAACTGGGTGAGATAGGTCTGCACGTCCTCTACGAACTGCGCTCCTGGTATTCCTCTCCGCTCTGTCACCGCCGCAGACGACGATGATGGCGATTCCGTAGCCATTCCCTCTCTCTCTTCTCTCTCTCTCACTCTCAGGATAATTGCAATTTCAGACGGAGAAACGACTTGTAGTTGTGGATGCCTCCACAGTTTTGACCGAGCTGAGAACAAGTGCAGGGATGGAGAGGGAGACCGAAAAACGACGTCACTTTTGGTTTAGGGTGTGTGTTATTGGACTGCAATCTTCGAGTCGAGTGTGGGCCGGTGGGATTAGTAAACAAAAAGTCCATAATTCAATATTTCAAAAGCCCGTTAGTAGGGTTTAAAAGATATTGGGCCAACTTGAGAGGATTTTGCATTTGCGGCTCTATCCAATCATCTTACTTATTGCATGTTGCAGCACCCGAAAGACATTCCAATTCTAAGCCCATTTGGAAAATTTCAGTTATTAAAAAGAAACTTCAACGAAAAGCTCCTGGTACTGTTCATTTTAACGAAAAACCATATTTTTACACTAAAAAGTCAATCTTGGTACCATTCACTTTACCCTTTATTTTATCTTTATCGTTAAAACTCAAAGTTTTCAAGCCATTTTCATTAGTTTTCCTTTATTAAAATGACCATTTTTCAGATTCTGTTGATATGTTTATGTTGTCAATATTTGATCGATAATGAGGATTTGTCATTTCCCCTAATTTCCGAACTTCTTTTTGTAGGGAACTTTTGACTTTCCTCCAATATCAAAACTCTAAATAAATGCATAGTCCTCTGAACCAGCCCGAATTATGAGAGAGAAGGACATGAGTAGGACAATTTACGACGAGGGAACTTTTAAAGGAGGGATTTTTTTTCTTTTCCTGGTTCATAGTGTGTGGATGATTGACTTGAGTTTTGTCACGATAGAGGCTAGTGTAGAGTGGGATAATTTATGCTAGATCGAGCGAAAGGGTAATTTTATTTTCCATATATAAAGTTGCATTGGGATACAACCCATGCCAGCTTAAAACTACCTTTGACCATTGATGATATATAGGTTAAGAGTTCCATTTCGTCAAATGTGACATAAACTTCAAGGTGAAAAAATCTACTTGAAGCGTTCCAAGTGAAGAAAAATGGAGATGAAATGCATGAGCTCCGCAAGCTTAATACTAGAGATTTTTGTAAAGCATCGAAGACAAGATAGATTATTCCCATCTTTTATCAAATTTAGTGAATATATATATATATATATATATATATATATTGTGTGTGTGTGTGTGTGTGTGTGTAGTTTGAATGAATTGGGGATAACTAGAATACGACACTAGTCTTAGAATCGTATGGTGGGTTTAGTTTATATATATGTGGTCATGATAGAACAATAACATTCTTTGCTTGTGACATTGTCTTACTTTCTAATTTTCTCAAAGCTTCGAAGTAAGTCAAAGTTGGCTCAACCGGAAGACTACGTAACAATATCATATATATTGGTCAACGGCAGCTAGGGCACTTTGATAACGCATTAGAGGAATTTTTCTGGTATTTTGGAGTATTCAATGATTAAAATGTTTGAAGTAATATACTCTGAAGCACCATAGAATTGTTTGCACAATATTCATTTATCGGCTATCGTTGCATGCAATGTAATAGGATTGGTTTATGCAACATAGATGCATAAAAAAAAACTTAAATTGGAAAAGAAAAAAAGAAGATACTAATGATATGTATATATAGCCTTTGAAGAGTTGAGATGGTTAAATTATCTCCTCATTAAAGTCTTTAACAACGGTTTATATGAGTTTAAACTAAACAATATATTTTGTATCTAAACAATCAGACTCAACCCCTGTAGAACTCAGATTCTCCAACTTACTATGCGAACTTGGTTACAATTTGTAGGAATTAAACTCAAATTTCCAGTCCAGATTCTTTTCAACTGAAGACTAATTTATAAGATGAGAGTTTAAAAGCGAGAAAATTTGGCATCGTTTCTTGAGCGTTCTCTCATCTCTTTGACAAGGTAGCTGCTGTGTCACTGTATCACACACTTGTTTGGTCCCCGCAAGAAGATATTGAATATAATTATCTATGTGCATGACAACTAAACCGATTAATTACGACAACATTACTCCAATTATTGTTGATGTTATGTTTGACCGCAATTAGACCATGCGAAAACTACTCGTAAGAAAACAATTCTTTTTTACTTTTACCCATAACATGAAACTAATAAGATATCTAGTAAAGGGAAAGGGCATCAGAGCCCTCGAGAGAGAAGGGGAGATACAGCACGCATGGTGAGGGAGAGGAAACTGTTGGAATTTAGTTTGTTATTAGTTATCTTATGGGCCAAGGATTGCTATGGATGAGTGTTCTTATTGTAAAGGGATGCTATGGATTGCTATGGATGGGTTCTGCGGCAAGGTTTCGTAGGGTTGCTATGGATGAGTGTTCTTATTGTAAAGGGAAAGGGCATTGGAAATCCCAATGCCCTAAGTTGTCTCAGCAACATGAACTTCCACAGAAAGGAGGAACAGCTGCTGTTTTGCATATTGAAACTGATTCAAAATCTGAATCTAGGAAGGATGATTGGACGTGGTAGTTTGAAGTTGGCATCTGCATTGGCATGGTAGTTTGAAGTTGGCATCGGCATCAACATGGTAGTGGCATTCGCATTAGCATTAGCACTGGAATTTGGAGTCTTGCATCCACATCTTCTTTGGCAAACTCATGTCTGTGTTCCGCCATGAGTTTGACGGGGGGTGTTGGAATTTAGATTGTTATTAGTTATCTTGCGGGCCAAGGATTAGTTACTTGCCCATTAAGTATTTGAGTTTGTCTCGGATTAGTATTAGGGTTTTAGTCTAGGGTTTGCTTTGGTCTTTCTCTATATAAAGACCTCTTTGTTTTGTTTCTGATTATCCATCAATAAAGCTATGTTTTTCCGGTGTAGGTGTTGTTTGGCGTGAGCTTATATAGAACTGCACGATTAACGTCAATGGATGAGATTAGTTGGTCTGCAGGCTCCGTACAAAAGATCTGGAGGGGATCCAAGTCCGAAACTAATAAGATATATAGAAAAATTCCAGCAGGCCAAATGACAAACTACACACACAGAGAACCAGAGACTATAGAGTATAGGCAATCATAGCCCTTGAGGAGTGGCAAGCACCTACCAAGTTGAATGAGCGGAGATCTTTTTTGGGGCTCAGATATTCGAATTAAATTATGCATTGCAATCGGCATCGATCATTGTCATCTCTTTATTTATTTTATTTTATTTTTTCAAATAGATGTTTGGTAAGTAAAATAAAGAGCCATATCACCAACTAAATCTCGACAAAATTAAGTACAAGCCCTTCGGCCCCTGACGTGAACGAATGCTTTTCAATGAAAACAGCATACCTTCTTTCTTCTAAGACAGATCAGTGAAACACACATTAAAAGAGAAATATTTTCCCGTTATACAAAATTACGGTTAAAATTTTAACCTATATATATATCTAGTGTGTCAAGTTTTAAATCGTTAGATTTGATATAATGACGTAGATAGAATAAAATGCAAATAAATGCACAAAGCCTAAATATGGAGACTCGATATCTCGTACATATATACATGCTTTAAAGTTTGACATATTTTGGCAGAAAAATGTGACTTAATTATACATGCATATGATACCTGCAGAAATGTCTAGCTTGGTCCCCGATCCATTTAAGTGAATCACCCACCCATCTTTCTTGTATCCGAATTCCGAAGGTAAAAAACAATTTGGCAGATCTGTGCATGCATGCATGATGCATCCATTTACGAAAAGCAAATGAAATTTCCTCATCAAAACATACGTGCTTTGCATGGCTGCTCTTGCTACTGCTAGCTAGATGAAAACCCTCATCATACTCCTTTTTGTCCTTATTTTTTTTCCTTTAAAACTAAATTGCTCTGTTAGCAATTTTTCGTTGGATTTAGTTTATTAACTATACTGTGATAATTCATAAACTAATAAAAGTCTAAAACCACACATTAGTTAGCTAATCTCGGAAGATTAATAGTATTATTAGCTTTTGAGATGTTAAGCCAAATTGGCATCTTCATGCCCAATATCGATCAAATCATAAGCCATGCATGATCAGTTTTTAGTTTCTAGCACATTGTATTAATTGAGCGGAATGCATAAACCTTTGAAAGCTTGTGAAAAAACTTGTCACCCACTAAAGAAAAAGACTTGTCAAATCCAATCAATTAGTAATATGACATAGACAATATAAAAGGTCACCTAAATTAATGTAGCCCTGCACCAGATAAAAGAAGAGTACAACCAGCTTCTCAACTTGGGAAGCAACTTATGTATGATATGGAAATCCCGTTATCGTGGCATTTTTTGTCAACGTTATATGAAGAAAATTTTAAATATATCTTTATATAGCACGAGAAACTATGATGACAATGTACATGTATTAGTTAAATCTTTCTCCTCAACTTGAGCTTATTTCCATGGTCGATATTATTAATGTGGCCAATCCTAATTGCATCTCCAATGGTATATGCAATGAAAGTAGGCAAACTTGTATTATAAAGGCTTACGTGACATGTTGCATACTCAATTGCTTCATTGAAAAAGTTTGTCACTCCAATAGTTTAGACAAACCAAATAGGCAAAATTATATTTATTATTTTCTTTCATCTATAATTTTTACCTTTTAGTTTTGTGATAGAATATTTTACTATAAAAGGATATGTGAGGCCCCATTTGCCTGCTCATGGTATTGTAGGCAACATTGCCTACGTACTTTGGGAGAATAGGCAAAATCTATGAAGGTTAGTGCTTTTTACACACATTTTCTCACCTCATATACATGTTTTGTAGCCGTTAGATTGAACAATTAAAGTAAATTCAATAATTATGATTAACAAGGGGTGTGTATAAAATAAAAAGAGTGTGTTAAAATCACTATCCATTTGCAAACTTAATTGCCTATACCATTAAACGTAGTTTTTGCGTATGTAGCTCATCAAAATAAATTTGTCTACTCGATTGTCGACCCTATTAGAAGTGCTCTAATTTACAAGAAATTGCCCTCCATACTCCATATACAATAATTGGAGTTACTATTTAGTATAGTTTTAGTAATTAATCATCGCCATATGGGTTTAATAAAAGTAAAACTAATGAAAAGTCCAAAAAAAATTTAGTTTTAATGAAAAATGACAAATTAAGGTGTAGTGAATAGTACCAAGAAAAGGTAAAAATGTGGTTTTACGTTAAAAGTGAACAGTACCAGAAATGTTTCGATAAAATTCCCTTTAATAAATTCATCATTTCTAGCTAGGAACATTCTTCTCTTGTTTTATTCCTTTAATAATTCCGAAATCAATTGGCGATCCCAATAATCCAGATTGAATACTATAAATTGAAGAAAAATATCACTAATTCCTGGTGAATATATATATATAGGGTCTTCTCTATAAAATAAAAATGTGAGCTCAAATTCTAAGGGTGCGTTTGTTGCACCGGACTGTCTCGGACTGGATTAGCTGCAGGGACTAAGCTAGATTGGCTTAGACTAGACTAAGTTGGAATAGCTTAATGAAGCGTTTGGTGCAATGTCGGACTAATTTATGGACTAAAATTATTTTAGAGCCCAAAATATTTTTTTAATCTATATGAATTAATATTTTATTATTACTTATAATTTCAAGAATCATCTCGTGTATACCTCTTCTCTCCGCCCACTTCATCCCTCCTCCGCCTCATCTTCTCTCTATACCTCCATTTTTCTCTCCGCCCACTGCATCCCTCCCATCTACCTCTTTTCTCCTTCATTTTCTCTGTACCAGTGTCTCCATCCCCTTCTTTTCTTCTCCCATTTCACCTTTGTACCACTGTCCCCTCTCTTGTCCCTTTGTATTTATTTTGTTTCGCCTCAAAGGAAACGCCTGGCGCGGGAGCTGAAGCAGCAGAGTAGCGAAGATCGTTCACAGATCCTAAGTCTTTCAAGTGGAGATCAGGTGTTCTTTCGTGAAGCAAAAAGGAGAAATTTGGGTTGTGGGTTTGTTGGGAAGCAAATTAGGGATTGGGTTCACAGGATGATGGAGATCAGTGAGAAAGTAGGATTTTGGTGACTAGGTTTGCGGGATGATGGAGATCGGCAAGAAAGAAGGATTTTGGTGACTGGTGAGACGTTGGTGGTGAAGATGGGATTAGAAATCCCCTAGTTTGTAGAGGGTCTCGCTAAGAACAGCTAGCGAAGGACTTAGTCGGCACGAGTCCGACTTAGTCCCATTAAACTTAATCCCTTTCTGCACCAAACATGGACTTATAAGCCAGTCCAATCCAGTGAATCCTAAGGAAGCCAAACAAACGCATCCTAACAGAATCATACAATATATTAGAAGAAATTATGGTATGAAAATTAACCAATGCTATGTGTTTTCATTTTTCACTTGTTATTATATGCGGATCGATGTATTTAAACTTTAAGAGTCACCTTAACCTTCTAGAAACGAAAATAAAAAAGATACAAGTAAGAGATGAGGGAAAGGGGACATGAAACCTAACCCTTAAAGAATTCGTTTGATAATCATTTTATTTTTATTTTAGATTTTGTATTAGAGTGGAGGAAGTACATCTAGAAGTAAGGAAATGTACAAGATGGAAAGAAAAAACTGTATTAAACTAATTGGTTTCACTTTCAAGATTGTTTTTCATTCATTCCTCTTTGTTTGTTTCGTTGGAATTTAGTTTGGAATTTAGGTTGTTATCTTGCGGGCCAAGGATTAGTTACTTGCCCATTAAGTATTTGAGTTTGTTTAGGATTTGGTTTAGGGTTTTAGTCTAGGGTTTGCTTTGGTCTTTCTCTATATAAAGACCTCTTTGTTTTGTTTCCGATTAATTCATTCAATAAAAGCTATGTTTTTTCGGTATATTGTTCAATATGGTATCAAGAGCGGGTTAGCTGGACCTGTCTCGGTGCCGTCTGTCTGAGTGATTCATGAACTCGTGAGTCTACCACCAGCACCGGATCACCTTGCACCACTGGACGCTTCCGACTGCAACCTGCTACACCGACTGGAATTTATTTGACTGCAACCTGCTGCACCGACTTGAATTTGCATCTGCTCAGATCGCTGCAATCATCCAGCCAACTGGACCACCGCCACACCGCACCCACCATCTGCCGCACTGCTTCAATCTGCATCAATCTGCATCAGTTTGCATCAGTCGCATCTGCACCAGGTATCGTGCTCCTTGTTCCTCAGTATTGTCATGGCATTTGCAAAGGATGATTCCTTACAAGCTATTGGTGTGAAATTGAATGGAAATAATTATGTGTATTGGGCATATGTGATGAAGAATTTTTTGATTGGAAAAGGTTTGTGGGGCTATGTTTCTGGAATGATTTCTATTCCAAATAACCCTAAAGATGAGAAACATGTTGAATTGGTTGCTGCATGGGAGATGAATAATGCAAAGATTATTACGTGGATTAATAATTCTGTTGATTTGGCTATTGGAATGCAACTGGCTAAGTTCTCAACGTCTAAGGAAGTTTGGGATCACTTGGCAAAGTTGTATACCAAGGCCAATTTTGCTAAGAGGTATCAATTGGAAATGGAGATTCGTACAATCCAGCAAGGTGATAAGAGTATTCAAGTGTTTTACAATGAACTGACTAATCTTTGGGATCAACTTGCATTAACTGAGCCTGAAGAACTCGGCATTGTCAAGCTCTATTGTAAATATAGAGAAGAACAACGTCTTGTTCAGTTTCTAATGCCTCTTCGGGATGAGTTCGAGACACTCCGTAGCTCCATCCTTCATCGAACTCCTCTTCCATCTGTTGATTCTGTTCTTAATGAGTTACAAGCAGAAGAAGTTCGTGTGCAGTCGCATAGGCTCTCTTCATCGTCGTCAAATACTTCAGCATTTGCTGCAGCAAGGTCTCGTAGGGTTGCTATGGATGAGTGTTCTTATTGTAAAGGGAAAGGGCATTGGAAATCCCAATGTCCTAAGTTGTCTCAGCAACATGAACTTCCACAGAAAGGAGGAGCAGCTGCTGTTTTGCATATTGGAACTGATTCAAAATCTGAATCTAGGAAGGATGATTGGACATGGTAGTTTGAAGTTGGCATCAGCATTAACATGGTTGTGTTTTGAAGTTGGCATCGGCATTAGCATGGTTGTGTTTTTCGCATTGGCATTAGCACTAGAATTTGGAGTCTTGTATCCACATCTACCTTGCAAACTCATGACTGTGTTCCGCCATGAGTTTGACGGGGGGTGTTGGAATTTAGTTTGGAATTTAGGTTGTTATCTTGCGGGCCAAGGATTAGTTACTTGCCCATTAAGTATTTGAGTTTGTTTAGGATTTGGTTTAGGGTTTTAGTCTAGGGTTTGCTTTGGTCTTTCTCTATATAAAGACCTCTTTGTTTTGTTTCTGATTAATTCATTCAATAAAAGCTATGTTTTTCGGTATATTGTTCAATAATTTTTATTTTAGATTTTGTATTAGAGTGGAGGAAGTACATCTAGAAGTAAGGAAATGTACAAGATGGAAAGAAAAAACTGTATTAAACTAATTGATTTCACTTTCAAGATTGTTTTTCATTCATTCCTCTTTGTTTGTTTCGTTGTCTTTCGCACCACCCTTCATTTTTCATTTCCAGCATATGTTTTTTCCCCAATATCTCAATGACAAAAGATAAAAATTAAAAACAATATAATTTATCAAATAAATCCTAAATTTTATTGTCAAAGTTCATGTTCAGAAATAGATTGATTAGACACACAGTGTCACAATTTAAACGTCTTATATATTGGAAGAAAAATTTCAAGTTTATATATAGGATGGTTGGCCATCGGCCCCCCCGAGTTTCCTACCTTCAAAACCCAATGGACACTGGTTAGAGAAGTTGTCGCCATCCAAGACGACGAACCTGATTTGCTTCACTATAACCCCAGTTGGGATTATCAAATGAATCAACTCTCTCTCTCTCTCTCTCTCTCTCTCTCTCTCTCTCTCTCTAGATAGGTAGTGCTGACCATATGGAATTGCCATCTTCTCCACGACTTTTTCTTTTTCTCTTTTACTTTATTTGTTCTTGGAGTTTAATGAACAAACCCACGACCCCTCCATGTGGTCTACACAACTTTAATAGTCTAGACTATGCGATTTTCAAATGCATGTCCTTTTCTCTTCCCTTGGCTTTTCTTGTACTCACATGGCGCAAGACCCATATTTATGAGAAGGGTGATGCAATTAAATTTGTAAATCAAATTTTGTAAATTAAATATATGAAAGTTGATGATTGAATTATTACTAAAGTGTTGATTAACATGTTTATTTCTTATTGGTGACACATAATTTAGTTTGCAAATATAATCTCTCTAGCATTACTCATATGAAAAAAAGTAGATATATATGTGTGTGTGTATACACATATAAAGGGTTGGAGAGAGAGATATTGGTTCGTTGGTTGGTTGCTTACTTACATGGTCGAAGAAATTTAAAGGTGATTCAATGCAATACCGATCTATGTTGTTGGTCTATGCCTTGACAGATCACAAGCGACTAACGATTTTCCTCATGTGTGCCACTATATATATATATATATATATCTCTTCTTAGAATATCTTTGCCACAGTACCAACAATACCACTTCTCCTCCGTCTGTTGCTTCATTGAGCTGAGAATTAGATGCAATTTTCTCATTAGAAATTAATTAGGGTTGCATATTTGAAGGTAACTGCTGCTTCTGTATGACAAATGGGGTTTCGTCTTCATGATCATGTGTAAATAGTTCTCCACCGTCGATGGAACTTCAACCTATATATATAAGTATATACAAATCACAATCACATCAGAGAGATTATCGCAAACATAATACCATTTGATATTAATACCACTCATACATAAATTGCTCGTCTACAAGTCTAATCACTATGACACTATATATATGGTCCCGTCTCAACCTTTTGGAGAATTATGCATTAGTAATGTGAAGTGTGAAAGAAGGAAACTCTCTCACTGGTGATATATATATATATGGTTAAACTCAATTGAAAGCAACTAAAATAACATATTTTTAAGCTTTGATTCCATATAAAAAAAAGTTAGCAAAAGAATATATATAGATAATATATATATATATATATATGTATATATATATTATTAAGTAAAATTAGTGGAAGATATATACTATGTTATTTGTTTCTGTAACCTAGCTGGAAGCCTGGAACAAACATTTATATACCTAACTTAGTTTACAACGCTAGCTGGCCAAACAACATCATATCTATCCAACTCCGAATAATAAACAAATTAATCAAGTGCGTGCAATATAGTACTGCGAATGCAACTTATTCTGTTATATCCTTTCAAAAGCAATTGACTTTACTGTTCTAAAGCAGACTCATTCAATTCACTATTTCATGGTAAAATTCAATATTTATATAAAGCAGAAACATGCGTGCTTGGTCAGTACTACTGATGTAACTGCTAAGAGAAGCACATGCTTGCGACTAATAAAATGATGCTTTTGTGGAGCCGGTAACTCCCAATAGATATATGATTAGGTTTCATGGAGTTTGGGCAAAGTAAACATGCATGGATGTTAATTTCGTGTCCTTATCTTTGAGTGGGTCGGGGCTAATTAATATGCATGCCAACAACTCCGCCATCTCTGCAAACGGCTCTTTTGTTTTGTATAGTAATCGGGGAGATATAAAGATGACTGAATGAGAATCAAAATTGAGGATTTGTATCTCAATTGTTTCTTATATAAATTTAGCGCATGATCTTGAGTTTACGAATAGATGCCCTTAACGAGTTGAGCAACAAAATCCCTTATATCATGATCGTAAGATTAGATATGAATAGATGTGGTGCATCTTGTAAAATTTTATAAACCAGGTGTTTCCATCATTTATTTCTTTCAACAGTTAAGAATGTAATTTCAAAATTACACTAATATTATAACACGTAATTTATGTATTAAAAATACATACTCTAAAATACACATTATTGTCTGTTTGTACCATACTTAGGACCTCCGTATTTAGACCCTGTATAAATACTCGGGGGACTCAAATGTAATTATGTAATAAGTGAAGGGGCAAATATGTAATAAGTGAGGAGCCCTTATTCTATAAAAGTACTCCTCACTCTACTCATTAAGGGAGGCCAATTCTTAGGCCTGAGATCCCCAAAGCCTATCACCCTCTCAAAGCCTCTCATATTCATTACAGAGGCTCTCTCCCTCACAATCCTCTCAGAGAAATACAATAATCAGTGTGGACGTAGCCCAAACATTGGGGTGAACCACGATACATCTTGTGTTATTTACTTTCTTGCAGATTCACGATCGGATTTATGTTGTTCCAAGACCCCTCCAGTTTTGTGCATCAACATTTGGCGCCGTCTGTGGGAATCGATACGAAAAGTTATGTCGGTTCTCTTTCATTTTTTCACCTCCGCCGTGAATCTGCAAAATCACAAAAACCCAAAAACGAAAAAGAAACCTACTTCGTGTCTGCCTTCTTTTATTTTGGGGGCAATCTACTCTGTATATTTGAATCACACAAAAAACAAGAAAAACAGCTTCGCCACAATTTGTCTTGTTCATCGCACTATATGCTTCCTGGAAAGAGAGAAGCAGTAGGCGGAGAGGTTGCAGTAAACAAAGCCACAGAATCTCCGATTGCATCTCTCTGCAGCTGAACAACAAGAAAACCACCCTCAAATTTCTCTCTCTCTACATCCATCCATGGCGACGATCCAGAACATCAAGGCTAGGCAGATCTTCGACAGCCGTGGCAATCCCACTGATGCGTAAAATAAGTTCACACACAAAATTAAACCCTCTTTTTGTCAATTGTAGTATAAGTATAAGTAGGGTATCGTTCTAGGCCGGGGATTAGGAGGGCTTGCTAAAACCTCTTAAAAACATAAAAAAACAAAGTAAAAAATATTAAACAAGACTCAAGGACACAAAACTAGGCTAAAAACTCTAATAATTCGAAACACACTTAAAATGACTCAAAATAATAAAAACAATCAAAATAGACACTAGGAATTGAAATGGACGGAAATTGAATTAAAAGACTAACAACAATGAAAACTAACTAAATAATATAATTTAATAATGGGGGGTTTGGTTTTGATGAGAAGTAAATTAAACTTAAATAAATTACAGAATTGACAAAAACATGAAATTAAGGTGAAAGGATAGGTGATGGATTAGCTAGAGGGTTCTTCTCCACACATGACACATATGCAACCTAAATTGATTTTCAGTTGTTCTTTCAATAAGTTGTGAATCTCAACACTTCAGATTAACCGTGAACATCACTTTTTTAATCTTCAAGTTTTCCTTAAGTTATTGAATTGGACGGGAAAACGCATACAACAATTCAAAACATTCTTCAAAAGTCCCCTACGTGAAAAGCACAATAGAGATACAATCAAAGATCATTAAACTTTGTGAAAACTATAAGCATTGACGAGGCATTCGTAACTATGAAAAGCATGATACTCTTGCCAAGAATTTACTTAACACGATTGTAGATAACAACCTTCACTACTTGTGAATATAAGTTCATAACGATTAGGTGAAATTCATTTATATTCTAGCATCAAATTCATGCATGTAAATTAAGTATGCATCCTTAATCGACATACAAAAATAAGTTATCAATCAAGCAGTTAAGCAAATTAAATCACAACTTAGAAATCACAACTGAAGGTAATCAATTCATATTACAAATATATCATGGCTTTGAATTAACCTCTAGCCAAAATCAATTTATTTACACATTATTAAAAATAGAAATAAAATAGAAGTTTTAGAAAGATTTAACCGAGAGAGAGAAGGCTTGCAGCTTCTGTCCACCTGACGTTGTCTCTGTCCTCCTCCCATCCGCGCTACTCTCTTCTAACCTCTCTGACCTCCCTCTATTTTCTTTCTATTTTCTGTCCCTCACGCTGCCCAAAGGCAGCTTTCCGCTCTCCAATTCCTGTTCCGTGTGCTTTTCTTCACACGCTGCCAAGGCAGCCCTCTCTCCTTTGCTCTCTCCACTCTCACGCTGCCCAAAAGGGCAGCTCCCTGTGCTCCCTTCTGCTTTCCGTCTCTCCCTGACCCCCCAGCTGCCAAAGCAGCTTTTCTTTCCCTTCTTTTTTTTCTATTTTCTGTTGGTCTCTTTTATTCCCTCCGCGTGGACTCCTCTTTTTTCTTTTTTTTTCTTTTTTTCTCTGGCCAGCTGCAAAGGCAGCCCTTTCCATCCCCTTTCACGTGCTCTCCTCTCCCTCTATTCACGCCTACTACTCTCTGCCTTGCTGCAAGAGGCAGCTTCCTATTCTTTATTTTTTATTTTTTTCCACCTTATTTCTCTGCAGGTTCTCTCCTCTCCCTTGGATTCTTTTTCCGTCCGTTCCTTTCTTTTCTTCTACAAAACAAAACAAAACCATCATGATGATGTTTCAAACATCATCACGACTTATCATTATTAAATATAATTTTTAATTTAATTTAAAAGCTGATCTACACAGACAGTTTTGACGAATTTATTACATAAAATTTCACTTGTTCTATTTTTATTTTCTTTGCATAACAAATCCTATAAACACAAAAATAACGTAAATAGCTCAAAAATATAAGGAACTAACTAAGAAAAGACGAGTGAATTCGAAGTAAAAATATATATAAATATGATCCGATCAAATACCCCCACACTTAACTTTTGCTAGTCCTCGAGCAAAACAAAGAAATTATGAAAAAGTAATAACATGAAAAACATTAGCTTCCCTCTATGTGACCCTCATAGAATTTCATTCAAGAAAACAAATCATCAAGAACCATAGCTAGCATCAAGGAACTAATCCAAGTTCATCTTCCTTATTCAAATATTAGCAGTAATCTTTAAATCATCCTTGAAGTGTAGTGTGTGAGATAGCCATGCTAATGCAATTTCAAGTTTTTATTTTTAAAATCATCATATGCAAACTAGCGACCTTCTCACGGGATATGCACTCAATCACACATGTGTTTAGTTTTAATGTGTTTCGCTCAAAGAAACAAATGTAAAATTTCTACCATAAGCTTGCATAAAGATCACTTCTCCACAGTCATAATTGCAAAACTTAAATCAAGAGGACTTTTATTGGATGTAATGAGGCTTAGGGATAGGGTTATTGAAATGAAAGAATAGGAAAACACAAGTTCCAAGCTACATTGCAAGCAATTCTTTTCTTTAGATTTATAAGAACTCAAGCTCTCCAGCAATTCTTCTAGCACCTCCAACCATACTCTTAAACTGAAACTTTAAAAACTTTTTATTTTCTTTGTATACAATCTTTCTTTCTTTTTTTTTTTTTTTTTTTTTTTTTTTTTTTTTTTTTTTTAAATACAAACATGAAATACCCCCACACTTATTCTTTTGCCAAACACCTTTAAAGTACTTCACAAACATTTCTCATAAGACAATCTCGCATTGCTCGCTTGGAAAGGGTAAGGAAAAATATTTCAGGTATAAGGGTAGACATATCTGGTGATAAGAAATAAAAGGCTCAACAAACACGGCTCAAATTGGCAATCTAATGATATCATTTTTTCTGTTGGGAAACATGGTTATTTGGGCCATGGTGGTAAACTTAATGCCTCCATCATTTCCAAGTTCATGCAATCAATGACAAACATTTCGAAAGATCGTTACGCAAGTTCTAGAGATGTATCTCACATAAGTTCATCACACATGAAAGAATAGGAGTGTATGAAAAATGCACACACTTTCAATAGGCTCAAAAACTCACATAGGATGTATATGGTCACTAAATTCACATATGAAGCTTTAAGTCATACTTTAGTTTCACATTAACAAGGTTATGTGCATTTGGTTTTTCAAAGATGATCAAACATGTACAAAACTAACAAGAGAATTAGGAATTTCACAAAACACATGATAACTAAGTTCTTGATAATCATGATTCAAATTCGATCTAATTATATCATTGGGTCGGGAAACTAACAAAAAATCTAATTCAAAACAATAAGGGAAACAAGACAATATTTTTGGATTTTTTAAATTTTCCGATTTTTTTTTTTATAGAGAAAACAAAACTAAAAAAAAATAAAAAATAAAAAGCAACAACACAGAAACAAATGAAATTCTAGAGATTTCTACCCCCACACTTAAACTTGACATTGTCCCCAATGTCAGAAAACACTATAATGCAAAAATAAATAAAATAAACAAAATAATAAAAAAAACAAAATAAAGCAATTGGACTGAAAACTTCCCTAATTTGCAGTAAAATCAAGCGATGACCCTCAAGCTAAAATTCTGCAATCAACTTCAAGGGTGGAAATAACCAAAAGTTCCTGCAAAGAAAAGGAAAAATTCAGTTAAGTACGCAAGAAAATTAATTAAAAAAAATTGCAAACGAAAAATTGAAAATTACGATAAAAGATAATGAATAAAACTAATAAGTAATCATTGGTCGTGCTTGTTGACTTTCCACAGCTTTCCTCTTGAACAGGGTGACACTTAGCTTTTCACTTGCAAGTGATGATTTTATGATATTGTACGGCGAAGCTTTGCTCTTTGGTTATGTTGCAGTTCCTTATTTGTTCTCCAAGCAGATGTGGCAGCTTCTCTAGTTCCTCAGTTCGGACTCCTTCCGCTGGGATGATTGTGCAAGCTGCATTCTTCTCTGCTTGTTTCTTCTGCACAACGGGCAGGCACGAGGGAAAGGTGTTGGTCCTTATTTCTTTCTTCAATCTTTCCAAGTGCCCACCTCTTGCTTTCTTTCTCCTTGTCCCTAGCTGAATTGTCTCCACATGCTTCGAGGTATCATTTTCACTTCCCTTACTGTCCCCCAGGCAGATGTGGTAGACGAAGAGAAAGCATAAAATGATGAAGATGAGTACTCGAGAGCAAGGCTAGGTAAGCAATCAGGAAGGGGTTCCAGGCAGTTGGCTCCAGATTGGAAGATTGATACCAAATGCTGGCTGATTGCTCTCTTTCTCCTTGTCGGAAAACAAAGACAAGGAGAAGGACATGGAGAAAGCATGATATGAGATACTCTTGCTTTCAACCTTTATGATATGAAATACTTTTGCTTTGAATGGGTTGTTCGCAGGAGTATCCCAAGGAATGAGGAACACAGAGTGACTCGAGAGGATTCTTTGGGAATGCATTTTCGGAGATGAAGAGGTGTTGAGAGGGTGTGCTGAGAGAGTGTGCTTTTGCTGTGGAAGGCGAAGGTAGAAACTTATAGGACTTGTCTTCACAACCGGAACTGTTCTCTCACTTAGTGTCGGCAGCCGGTGGATGGGTGAAGAATACAAATTACGCGCTTTCTGACAAAGCTGCCCGTAATTTCCGCAAAGCTGATTCCTCATTGATATCTGTAATCGGCGCTTCGAGCTCTGAGCATCGTCGATTGTAGAGGTAGCATGTGACACGTGCGGATAAATCTGGAAAAGAAGATTTTCCCGTGGGTTGAAGCCCAGCTTTTGAGAAAGCTAGCGTGTCTTTGACTGTTGAATTTCCCTCTTCGATTTCTGAATTGGTGCTTCGACAAATTGCCCGAGATTTCCGCAAAGCAATTTGCGTTTGACAAGTGACGACACGTCTGGACAAATTGATCTTTTGAAATCCGGGGTTCGGCTCGTGGTTTCTGAGCAAGCCCAGCCTTTAAGAAATGAAACGCCTCTTTTGAGAAAAGAATCCGGCTTTTGAGAAAGGAAACTCCTCTTTTGAGAAAAGAATCAGACGTTTGAGAACGGAGCCCTGACTCTTCGATTTGCGAGAGGACGCTTCTCTGAGGAGCGCCTCTTTGATTTCTTCCTTTTTATAGAGACGTTAAGCTTGTTCCACAACACACTTGAGTACCCTCCTGTAAACACTCCCTTCTTGCACTTGTTTAATCTTGATCATTCCGACTCTCTTCTTTCTTTACCACCTCTGAAAAATGTCTGGCCCTTCTGATCGTCGTTTTGACTTGAACATTGGTGAAGAGGCAGCTCCTCCTTCACCAGACAACATATGGCGGCCATCCTTCATATCCCCTACCGGTCCCCTTACCGTGGGGGATTCGATGATGAAAAATGACATGACCGCTGCGGTGGTGGCCCGAAACCTTGTCACTCCCAGAGATAACAGACTGCTCGCAAGGCGGTCTGATGAATTGGCGGTCAAGGAGTCTCTGGCTCTCAGTGTGCAGTGTGCGGGTTCCGTATCCAACATGGCCCAACGCCTATATGCCCGAACCCGTCACGTTGAATCCTTGGTGGCTGAAATACAGAGTCTCAAGTAAGAGATTAAAGGGCTCAAGCATGAGAATAAGGAATTGCACAAGCTCGCACACAGCTATGCCACCAGCATGAAGAGGAAGATTGACCAGATGCAGGACACCGATGGTCAAATTTTACTTGATCATCGGAGGTTTGTGGGTTTGTTCCAACCGCATCTGCCTTCGTCTTCAGGGGCGGCACCGCGTAGTGAAGCTCCAACTGATCAACCTCTGCCGCCTCCTCTTTCTGTGGCCCCGCCGACTGCTGAAGCCCCGCCTACTACTGAAGCACCACCCGACCAATGAATACTATTAGTTTACATCATTGTAAAATATTTGTACTTTTTTTTTTTTTCTTTTTTTTTTTTTATTTATTTATTTTTTTTTATGTAATTTTTTTTTATTTATCATTAATTTTAAATTTTATCTTTTTTTTTTTATTTTTTATTTTTTATATCTTTTTTTTTTATTTTTTTTTTTATTTTTTTTTTATGTAAATTAAAGTAGAAAGACTTTGGTTAACCTTCCCCCACACTTAAACTAAATAATACAAACTCACAGAAATCAAACAAATAACACAACTAACTAAACAAAACAAAATGAAAGCAGTAAAGATAAGGGTGTAAAATTGCAAATCTGATTGGGTTAGCGATTCCAAAGTCTCCCTTCGTTGAATGCTTGGGTTGCCTCCCAA
This sequence comes from Malus domestica, assembly GCF_042453785.1. Lineage (NCBI taxonomy): Eukaryota > Viridiplantae > Streptophyta > Magnoliopsida > Rosales > Rosaceae > Malus > Malus domestica. Next base: position 11,441,608 of record NC_091673.1, read on the forward strand.
GAAGCGCTTGATTTAACGTCTTTAGCCGGACGCATCTTTCCTTTAAATTTCCCTCAGCTCCATTTGTGCCTAAAATCAAAGAAAGAAAAATAAATCAAATATCAAAAGTAAAATACACAAACACCAATATAAACATAAACAAAAACAAAAATAAAAGGATTAGCAAAGTTACTAATCCCCGGCAACGGCGCCAAAATTTGATGCGTAAAATAAGTTCACACACAAAATTAAACCCTCTTTTTGTCAATTGTAGTATAAGTATAAGTAGGGTATCGTTCTAGGCCGGGGATTAGGAGGGCTTGCTAAAACCTCTTAAAAACATAAAAAACAAAGTAAAAAATATTAAACAAGACTCAAGGACACAAAACTAGGCTAAAAACTCTAATAATTCGAAACACACTTAAAATGACTCAAAATAATAAAAACAATCAAAATAGACACTAGGAATTGAAATGGACGGAAATTGAATTAAAAGACTAACAACAATGAAAACTAACTAAATAATATAATTTAATAATGGGGGGTTTGGTTTTGATGAGAAGTAAATTAAACTTAAATAAATTACAGAATTGACAAAAACATGAAATTAAGGTGAAAGGATAGGTGATGGATTAGCTAGAGGGTTCTTCTCCACACATGACACATATGCAACCTAAATTGATTTTCAGTTGTTCTTTCAATAAGTTGTGAATCTCAACACTTCAGATTAACCGTGAACATCACTTTTTTAATCTTCAAGTTTTCCTTAAGTTATTGAATTGGACGGGAAAACGCATACAACAATTCAAAACATTCTTCAAAAGTCCCCTACGTGAAAAGCACAATAGAGATACAATCAAAGATCATTAAACTTTGTGAAAACTATAAGCATTGACGAGGCATTCGTAACTATGAAAAGCATGATACTCTTGCCAAGAATTTACTTAACACGATTGTAGATAACAACCTTCACTACTTGTGAATATAAGTTCATAACGATTAGGTGAAATTCATTTATATTCTAGCATCAAATTCATGCATGTAAATTAAGTATGCATCCTTAATCGACATACAAAAATAAGTTATCAATCAAGCAGTTAAGCAAATTAAATCACAACTTAGAAATCACAACTGAAGGTAATCAATTCATATTACAAATATATCATGGCTTTGAATTAACCTCTAGCCAAAATCAATTTATTTACACATTATTAAAAATAGAAATAAAATAGAAGTTTTAGAAAGATTTAACCGAGAGAGAGAAGGCTTGCAGCTTCTGTCCACCTGACGTTGTCTCTGTCCTCCTCCCATCCGCGCTACTCTCTTCTAACCTCTCTGACCTCCCTCTATTTTCTTTCTATTTTCTGTCCCTCACGCTGCCCAAAGGCAGCTTTCTGCTCTCCAATTCCTGTTCCGTGTGCTTTTCTTCACACGCTGCCAAGGCAGCCCTCTCTCCTTTGCTCTCTCCACTCTCACGCTGCCCAAAAGGGCAGCTCCCTGTGCTCCCTTCTGCTTTCCGTCTCTCCCTGACCCCCCAGCTGCCAAAGCAGCTTTTCTTTCCCTTCTTTTTTTTCTATTTTCTGTTGGTCTCTTTTATTCCCTCCGCGTGGACTCCTCTTTTTTCTTTTTTTTTCTTTTTTTCTCTGGCCAGCTGCAAAGGCAGCCCTTTCCATCCCCTTTCACGTGCTCTCCTCTCCCTCTATTCACGCCTACTACTCTCTGCCTTGCTGCAAGAGGCAGCTTCCTATTCTTTATTTTTTATTTTTTTCCACCTTATTTCTCTGCAGGTTCTCTCCTCTCCCTTGGATTCTTTTTCCGTCCGTTCCTTTCTTTTCTTCTACAAAACAAAACAAAACCATCATGATGATGTTTCAAACATCATCACGACTTATCATTATTAAATATAATTTTTAATTTAATTTAAAAGCTGATCTACACAGACAGTTTTGACGAATTTATTACATAAAATTTCACTTGTTCTATTTTTATTTTCTTTGCATAACAAATCCTATAAACACAAAAATAACGTAAATAGCTCAAAAATATAAGGAACTAACTAAGAAAAGACGAGTGAATTCGAAGTAAAAATATATATAAATATGATCTGATCACCCACCATCGAGGAAGTAGGAAGAACCAGTAGTGTGATTGAGATATGAGGTTTTGATAGAAAGTGAAGGAGAATGGCGCCGTCGTCAAGAAGGGGTGTTTCGGATTAGCCACCTCAGCAGCCACTGCGGAGGCGAATAACTCGAACCCAGACTGCCGGGAACCTCGGGGAGACGGCTTTCGACAATGAGATTGTGCCATCGTCCCTTGTCGAAATCATCCTCATTCTTCATGTTGCCAATAAAGTCGAAACCAACAATCCTAGAGTTGCTTAGCTCTCTCTGAACTCCCACGTCCATGGCAGACCCAACCGACGTCTCAGCCGGAATGTGCACACCACTTGCCTTGCCGTGACGGAGCCTGAAGTTTCGGCTCTCGAGCTCTCCGTCGGAGTTCCCCTGGACAGGTTGCCGTCGTCCAAGGCACAGGTTGCCGTCGTCCAAGACACAGGTTGCCGTCGGAGTTTCCCTGTCAGAGTTTCCCTGAAGTTCCACAGGCCGGAGTTTCCCTGGATAGTTTCTCACAGATGGATAAAAGTCCTGATCAAACAAGGGGTCAAGGCAACGACGAATCCTTTAAAGTATACATTATCTATCTGTCGTACTTCGAAGCTATTATCACAATGAGCAGAAGCTAGACTCGAAGAACAGAGAGCTGCTGATGTGGGCTCTGGTCAAGGTGGATCTCAAAACTCAAAATCTGCAGAAGAACATCAATCAAGAAAAACAAGTGTTGTCACTTTAGAGAAAAGGAATACAGAAAGCAAAAGCAATGAGCGGGGAGATCAAGAAAAGCAAAAGATAAGCTTCCTATTAATTCTATCATGATTCCTTTTGTCTGCCAGGTGGAGAGACATAAAGAAAAGCAAGAAAAGCAAGTGGGTGGTGTCAAGGCTATCCAGGCAGCTGTTACGTTTTACAGGAGAACATGCAGGAAATGGAAAAGAGAAAGTAAAAGCAAAAGCAATAGCAGAAAGCAAAAGAAGATAAAAAGAAGCAGACATAATTGCGATGCTGATGGCCTGCAGAATAAGGAATTATAAGCATGACCCATTGAGCAAAGGGTCAGATTTATTTTTGAATGATGTAATTTATTTTTTGTATCTTTCGGAGATATCTGTATAAACCTCATCAGAGGGTAAAAAAAAAACGGCAAGCCCAAAATAATGGGTTGCAATGTCATGTGGAGGGCAAAGGCCCATATGCTCAAAAGAGCTAGGCCTTATGGCTCCAAATTTATTCGGCATCCTGCCGCTATTATCACCAACCAGGTGATCAAAAGTACGCACAGTACTACAAAAAATTATTCGGCAGCCAGGCCCTCTATTATCACCAACCAGGTGATCAAAAGTACGTCCAGTACTTCAAAATTATACATAAGCATCACTCATGTCAATCATACATAAACATTCATAAGCATCACTCATGTCAATCATACGTAAACATTCATGACCATTATTCATGTCAACATTCATGAGCATCACTCATGTCAACATCCATGAGCATCACTCATGTCAACATTTATGAGCATCACTCATGTCAATCAACATAAACATTCATAAGCATCACTCATGTCAATCAGCTTCAAAAACTTCATTTACAGAACTCCAGCTTCAAAAGCTTCATTTACAGAGCTCCAGCTTCAAAAGCTTCATTTACAAAAGCACTAGCTTCATTTACAAAAGCACTAGCTTCAAAGCTTCACTTGCAAAGCTTCACCTACAAAGCTTCAGTGCAGGGTATACAAATACCGTATCCGAACAACCGCCACTTCGGCCCATACATGGATTCAATTTGAAGTCTCCAGCCAACAGACTCTATTGACTGAAGACTTGGGGGACTACACTATGTACCATATATTGGGCCTCACGAAAAATACTTGGGGGACTTAGCCCATTATTCATGTATTGAGGAGCGAGCCTTTATTCTATAAAAGGGACTCCCTCACTTTCATTAGAGAGCACCCATTATTCATGTAATGAGGAGCGAGCCCTTATTTTATAAAAGGGACTCCCTCACCATCATTAGAAGGCATCGTCACCTGTTGAGCAACCGCCTCGCCGCGAGCATCAACTCTAGCCCATCATTTATGTATTGAGGAGTGAGCCTTTATTCTATAAAAAGGACTCCCTCACCATCATTAGAGAGCATCGCCGCGAGCATCAACTCTAGCCCATCATTTATCTATTGAGGAGTGAGCCCTTATTCTATAAAAGGGATTCCCTCACCTTCAAAGCCGAGCCAACCGAGGCAACATAAGCCACAAGCAGACCAGCCTCTCAACATGTGCTACTTCTAGTTGAGCATCATTTCAGATTGAGCATCGCCTCATATCGAGTATCAGTTGAAGACGACATCTAGTTACGTCGGCCCACACATGGACTGTGTTTATACCATATTTAGGGCCTCGTATTTAGATCTCGTACAAATACTTGGGGGCTTAAATGTAATTATGTAATAAAGGAAAGGGCAAATATGTAATAAGTGAGGAATCCTTATTCTATAAAAGGACCCCTCACCCTCACAATGAGAGGAGGCCAATTCCTAAGGCTCCACACCCTCTCAAAGCTCTCACTTTCATTCAGAGCTCTCTTTTCCTCATAAATATAATCAGTGTGGACGTAGCCCAAACCTTGTGTGAACCACGATACATCTTGTGTTATTTACATTACATGCAGATTCACGGTCGGATTTACGTTGTTTCAAGACCTTTGGTTTTGTGCATCAACATTTGGTGCCGTCTGTGGGAATCGACACGAAAAGTTATGTCGGTTCTCTTTCATTTTTTTCAGCTCCACCGTGAATCCGCAGAAACCCAAGAACCCAGAAAACCTTCGTAGACTCTGCAGTTTTAAGAAACCATCCAAAAACCCATTTTCCATCTTTCTATCTTGTTTCTGGGGTTGTGTGCTTTTTAGTCATTGAGATCTGCATCAAGATGGGTTGTCCTATTTTCGTCATTGGCTTGTCCTGTTTTCTCCCACCTCGCCAGAAAAAGAGCAGCCAGTCATGACAAGCCCCTAAAATCAAACACCTTCCAATTCCGGTGTCAAAATCTTCAGCTTCATTAGAGTTTGGCTCGGTAGCCTATTACGTTTGAGTCATGACAAGCCTCGTGGACCCGCAATACCCGACCAAGCCAGGTGCAGTCGCACGGGCCGCAGATGAAAATAGCAATTCAACCCTCGCAGCACTCCGACAACGACCGGTTCAGCGGTGATTTCTCTACATACGGCTCGATTCAGCGGCATCGTTTTGGGTCCAACGATCGATCCCGCCGCTCCTTCTCCATCGAGCACTGCACCATCAGCCTCGTTTTCCTCATTTCCCGTTGTCGACTTCCCATATTCTCCTCCATCGTCGTCCCCGGTGAAGAAGCAAATTACGCATTTCGATCAGCTGGCTTTCAGAGCTTCTCATGGCCAGAACATGAACGCATCCAACAAGTTCGATCTCTCACCACTCAGCTAGATCTAGCCGTTAGAGGTATCGCCAAGTCGGACTTTAAACCCATGGAAACCGACATCGGGTTACAGCTCGATGCGGATGGTTTTGAGGGCCCCATCATTTTCAAGACGAGTCATGGTAGTGGCGAGTATTTCTCCCGAGTCGGGATTTGAAAACCATTGAGTCAGGCCTCCATGGTGCTTGACATTGAGAGTGACATCAGCTGGGTGCAGTGCACACCCGGTGCCGATTGCTACCAACAAGCCGACCCTATATTCGAAAATATGGATGCGAATAGCGCTCATGTCCTGGAGCTTCACATATCTGAGATAGAACAGTGAGATAGAAACATAGATATGGAAGCTTCACAGCTCTCTCACTGTCCTTGAAGTCGTGGTATTTGTCCCGTCTACGCAAATCCCGGCTCAATCTGATGTTTAAAAGCGTCTTAGAGGCCTCATTCCAAAAGATCTTGTTGACAGACTGTCATCGCTTCGCAATCAGATTGTCTTGGTTGCAGAGGATACTGGTGGATCTACTATATCTAAACTGCGGCGAGCATTGGAGGAGTACTTGTCTGTTTTAATTGGGCTCACTAAGAAAGAATATGGTCTGGAAAGATTGGTTGAATTCAAGTGGAAATGTTTGGAGGATGGAAAACAGGTAAATGGACCATAAAAAAACTAGCTGATCTAGCAGTTGAGGAAGGCATCAGTGCTTTGAAGGACTTTATACCCTACAATGGGGTCTTGAACTTGGAGGGCGTTCACAGGCCACTGCTAACGTGCAGATGAGGGGGAGTCGGGTTTCTTCTCGGGCTAGGGTTCAGTTTCAAAATTTCCAGGTGGTAGTGGCCTCGTATTTAGATCTCGTACAAATACTCGGGGGACTTAAATGTAATTATGTAATAAAGGAATAGGCAAATATGTAATAAGTGAGGAGTCCTTATTCTATAAAATGACCCCTCACCCTCACAATGAGAGGAGACCAATTCCTAAGGCTCATCACCCTCTCAAAGCTCTCACTCTCATTCAGAGCTCTCTCTCCCTCAGAAATATAATCAGTGTGGATGTAACCCAAACCTTGGGGTGAACCACGATACATCTTGTGTTGTTTACATTACATGCAGATTCACGGTCGGATTTATGTTGTTCCAAGACCTTCGGTTTTGTGCATCAACTGACTGAATTTCAAGTCTCTGGCCAAAAGACTCTCTTGACTGAAGACTTGGGGGACTACTGTTTGTACCATATTTAGGGCCTCCGTATTTAGACCTCCTATAAATACTTGGGGAACTCAAATGTAATTATGTAATAAGTGAAAGGGCAAATATGTATTAAGTGAGGAGCCCTTATTCTATAAAAGGACTCCTCACTCTCCTTATTAGGGGAGGCCAATTCTTAGGCCTGAGATCCCCAAAGCCTCTCACCCTCTCAAAGCCTCTCATATTCATTACAGAGGCTCTCTCCCTCACAATCCTCTCAGAGAAATACAATAATTAGTGTGGATGTAGCCCAAGCATTGGGGTGAACCACAATACATCTTGTGTTATTTACTTTCTTACAGATTCACAGTCGGATTTACGTTATTCCAAGACCCTTCCGGTTTTGTGCATCAACATTGTCCATTCATAATATAATCCCTAAATTAGTACCACTATGATCTTCTCCATAATAGGATTACGAGACATGCTTGGTGATAATTATATGAAACCAAATATGTTCTCAAATGCACGAGTAGACATGGTTTTAGTGATAATTTTATGATACCCGCAATATTGTAATCGGTCTTTTTATTAATAACTAGCCCCTTATTACCCACTTACGCGTGTGGTAATTGATTTTATTTATTTATTATGTTTATGTATTAGTAATTTTTTTGTTGTCAAATATAGTAATATTAATTTCATCAAGTAAACTACCCACATAGTGGGTGTTTTGTTTGAAATTTTCAAAATGATCTAGTTTTACTATTTTACCCTGGTTAATTAAATTGTTTTGTTGTGAAATTCTTAATTGGCGGGGGGCATTTTTGGCATTTTGAATGTGTCACCTTTTTAGTCTTCTCACTTTATATAGAAGGCATTTTTTGAATCACGGCGTGCTACATGCGACTTACATGTTTTAAATGTATTTATATGCGTAAATTGACAAAAGGAACGTTAAATATTTAAAGTAAATGAATAATCTTGGATTATGTTAGAAGAAACCCCTCATAAACCAATTAAAGCAGCTAAATTCATATAATAAAATCGGTCTCTATAGAATTTACATTAAGAATAGAGAAAATAATATTTAATAAACAATTGATTGAATCACATTATTGCTACATGCGACTTACATGTTTTAAATGTATTTATATGCGTAAACTGACAAAAGGAAAGTTAAATATTTAAAGTAAATGAATAATCTTGGATTATGTTAGAAGAAACCCCTCATAAACCAATTAAAGCAGCTAAATTCATATAATAAAATCGGTCTCTATAGAATTTACATTAAGAATAGAGAAAATAATATTTAATAAACAATTGATTGAATCACATTATTGCTAGCTCATTTGAGGCTAAGCCCACCCCCTCCTCCTTAGTGTAGATAATATCGTTTGTTAAATAAAAACAATCATTTGACAACTACTTTAATCATATTATTATCCGCGTGCGAAATACATTTTTTATAACCGGCATTACATTTCTCTTAAGACGTTTTGAACGTGTTTAAAAATAGAGAAAATAATATTTAATAAACAACTTATTGAATCACATTATTGCTATCCCATTGTGAGACTAAACTCACCCCCTCCCACTTAGTGTATATAATATCATTTGTTAAAAAAAACACAATAATTTGACAACTAATTTAATCACATTGCGTGCGAAAAGATCTTTTTATAACCGGCATTAAATGTCTCTTAAGATGTTTTGAACGTGTTTAAAAATAGAGAAAATAATATTTAATAAACAACTAATAGAATCACATTATTGCTAGCCCATTGTGAAAAGCTAAGCCCACCCCCTCTCCCTTAGTTTAGATAATTTTGTTTGTTAAAAAAAAAAATCGTTTGACAACTAATTTAATCACATTATTATCTGCGTGCGAAAGACTTTTTTTATAACCGGCATTACATGCCTCTTAAGATGTTATGAACGTGTTTAAAATAGAGAAAATAATATTTAATAAACAACATATTGAATCACATTATTTCTAGCCCATTGTGAGGGTAAGCTCAACCCCCTCTCCCTTAGTGTAGATAATATCGTTTGTTAAAAAAAAAAATCATTTGACAACTAATTTAATCACATTATTATCCGCGTGTGAATGACCTTTTTTATAACCAGCATTACACGCCTCTTAAGATGTTTTGAACGTGTTTCAACATGGAGAAATTGAATCACATTATTACTAGCCTATTGTGAGGTACTAATTAAAAACAAAAAAACAAAAAAAACAAACAACCAAACCACAAAAAAATTAATTATTAAAAAATACTATTAAAATGATGAAAATACCCATCCCCCTTAGTGTAGATAATATCGTTTATTAAAAAAAAAACTATTTGACAATTAATTTAATCAGATTATTATCAGTGTGCTAAAGACTTTTTTTATAACCGGCATTATACACCTATTAAGATGTTTTAAATGTGTTTAAAAATAAAGAAAATAATATTTAATAAATAACTGATTGAATCACATTATTACTAGCTCATTGTGAGACTAAGCCCACCCCTCCTTACTGTAGATAATATTGTTTGTTAAAAAAAATAATCATTTGATAACTTATTTAATCACATTGTTATCCGTGTGTGAAAAACCTTTTTTGATAACCAGCATTACATGTCTCTTAAGATGTTTTGAACGTGTTTAAAAATAAAGAAATTGAATCACATTATTGCTAGCTTATTGTGAGGTATTAATTAAAAAAAAGCACCAAAAAGTAAATTATTAACGAAATACAATTAAAATTATGAAATGCCCTTATCTTATTTGATGCATTATTTTGGAATGCCCTTGAAGTTTTTTGTTTTGGGGGCATTTTTGTTCAAATATTTTTGTTGAAGCATGGTGACACCAAATCACTATTCACTTTTTCCATTGTCTTTATATATAATAGAGAGATAGAAATAGATATACTCTAAATATAAACCTTCCCACTCAGTACTACGGTTTGATGGTATTCCGTTTCACTTGAAAGTGAGAGGTTTTAGGTTCAAATCTCATGGATGACGAATTCTATACCAAATTACACAAACTTCAGCGCAAAGTGTATATCCATCGCACAAACTTTAGTGCGACAGAAACTTTGTCGCGCAAAGATCGTGAAGAAAGACTTTGCGCAACGAAAAACATCATTGGTTGCAAAAACAATATGCGACGGTTTACCCTTCGTCGCACAAATTTTTTAGGAGCGAATGTTTTCGTCGTACAAAATACAAGGATACATACATGGGACGACTATTATTCGTCTCTCTAAACTTTGTGTGACAAAACCTAGTTTGTCGCTTGAGTTTTGTCTGATGAAGGTTTTCATCACACAAAAATATTTTTTTTTAATTTATTTTTACGTTCTGTTTTTTAAATTTTGTAATAGAAATAAATTGCATTTTTTTTTTTGTAATAAAATTAAATTGCAATTAAAAAATCTAATGACGAAAAAATTAATATATTTAAATTAATATAAATGTATGTACTATGTACAAGAAAAATGTTTAAAAAGTAAGGAAGTAAAAAACTAAGAAAATAATGCAGCATAATCTACGTGGTCGTCTTGCGGAGGCGGTTGGAAGGTCTTGAGGTTGTGGACAGGCTCAGACGTCGAAGGGGCAGAGGTGTGGCCATGCTCGGGTTGGAAGGGCTTGGAGGTCGATGGGGGAGGAAGATCCGGGAGACGAATGCCAGACTGACTGAGGGCTTGTGCAATCAGTGACATCTGGCTCCTATACGAGGCGAGCTCAGTTCTAAGGTCGGCCACCTCTGCCGTCAAAGCTGTCACCTGAATCTTTGACTATGATGATGAAGGGGCTCTAGGTTCCCACCGTCGGGCATTCCCCATGCCCCTACAATATGTCCCCGGCCTCCGCCCGAGAGTTTGATCCAAGATCTCCGTAAGGATCTAAAACCCCACATCCTCTGGGAGACCCACAGACTCGAGTACAGCCTCGGGAGGAAGTTGGGAGGCGGGCTCCTGAAAAACCAATTGCCTATTCTCCATCATCGTCGCCTGTGTAATATAACATCAAATATTAATTCTAACATTCATATAATAACCATGAAACTTGAATGCGTAAGATAATAATTAAAATTGAAGAATACTTACATGAAGGGACTTGGCCAACTCATCCCCGAGTCGAACATAAACGTCGCTAAAGACATCGATCTCTGGGAATTTTGAACCCTCCTGAATAGAACAAGAGAAGAAAAATGTTAGTACGAAAAAAAAAATATTCATGACATATTAAAAATTGAATATGAAAAACTTTATTATTACCCGTCGTCGTGCCTCCATCCTACATGAGAATGGCCTCGAACTGGAATGGTGGAAAAGAGTCTTCTTGACCATATTCCTCTTGTTGGCTATCGCCTTCTTCTGTTATACAAAAAATAAACGTATTAGTTCAAATTTAAATGAAATAAAAAAAATCAATAAACATTATTAAGAAATGTATTATAATTTTAAACTTAATATAAAAAAAATACCACATAGCCAAGCTCTTGAAAATGCCTGCAGAGCCACGCCCAATTATCTTCCTGACCCTCAAACTCCTTTGGGCAACCCTCCTCAAGAGCGACATGCGAATCATCAAATGTCTCAAAATATTGGTGCAAGTCGCTCTTTCACTGCTTGTACCATTTAGAGAAGAGCATGTTGACATACGCCAACATATCGTTGTTGATGTCCTCGAAATTGTCGTTTGTCTGCAATGTAACAAATTAATTACATACATTAAGTAATATAAATATATAAAATTTGAAGGAAAAACAATTAAAATGTAGGATACTTACCGACAACAGTGTGCGCACCTTCGTCTTCAGCTCGTCTAGCATCACCTTCCAAGACTTCCATTGCATAGGGCAATAGGTTTGAATGACATGACCAATGTTGTGGGCCAATGCGCTAATCTGCTCCGCCGTTGGTGCACCCCGATGCTGCTCGTTGTATCTCATAATGATATGTCTGTTGGTCACCCGGGTGATCTTCGCCATCTTCAACTGGCGATAAGGTCCCCAAGTGTTTTTCTTGGCTGCAAAGAAATATAAAATTAACGTTAACCCAAAATTAATAACAAATCCTACTAAAATTTAGGCATAACCTCCCTATAATTAAAACATTTCCCAAAAACCTGAAAATAACATAAACAATATATGTATCCAACAAAATGATCACAACTATTTAATAATAGGTTCATAACGATGACAACAACAAGCAATAAATATAATAATTGTTTAATCCTTAAATGACATAACTTAACAAACTGAACCTAAAATAACAAAACTAAGTTAACCAAATTCTTATCATATTTCATATTTGGTATTCCTTTGCCAACATTGTATGCACTTTTACAAAATGTAAATACAATCCAACTCCGCAATTTGCATTAGTAAACAATAATTACTTTCAGTTCAAGGAAGCATATGCATTTGAAAAGCACAATGATAAGTCTGCTTTACACATTTTCTTTCTACTTACCTAAATAACTAAAGATCGAACTTAGAGCAGCTAGAGCTCAAATTTTTGAACAAAATTAAACTAGTAAAACTCGGAATTAAGTAGAAAAATTGAACAAATTTTTTTAGAGACATGTTGTTCTCTACAAAGAAATAATGACCACCTTCCTAGCATCATTAAGCAATCCAATATCACGTACAACAGTCTATATGGAGAAATCACCAAGGCACTATAGGAAAAAAAAATAGTTATCAACATGCGGGGCATTATTAAACTTTACCTTTTGTGACCCCGAGGCATCAGTAATGGATGTTGATGGCGTGTCGGGCATGCGAGGGCGGCAGTGACCACGTCTGGCGTTAACAGGTAGAGCCACTGATGAGGCTGATGACGCCAGTGCCTGGGAAACCTCGGGACCAACCGGTAAGTGGTCCATTTGTGCAGAAGCAGTGGCAGCTGACAGATGAGCCGGGGGAGGCGAATAGGATGCAGTCGTCACCGCCTTACGACTTCTAATAAGGTTTGACATCTGCATAATTAGAAAGAAAAAAAAATCAGTAAGTATACATAAATCCCATTACTTGCCAAATTATGTGGCATATCACTCACACCAACCCCACGACTTCTAATAAGGCGAACAGGGTGCAGTCGTCACCACCTTACGACTTCTAATAAGGTTTGACATCTGCATAATTAGAAAGAAAAAAAAATTCAGTAAGTATACATAAATCCCATCACTTGCCAAATTATGTGGCATATCCCAGTAAGTATACAAAAATTCAGTAACTAAATCAAGCATTTGAACCATATATATACCGTTAAACATAAAACAGACAATTAAACCATAAAAGCATCTAGACCTATATGCATTTCGTTAAAGGTGGAACAAAAAACCAATCCACTTACCTATATGCATTTCATTCAAGGAGAAACCAAAAAGCAATCCACTTACCTATATGCATTTCCCCATTCAATTGACTTAGTTACATAATCTCTCATTCCGGTTTTATGCAGTACGTACTTCATATTTTTCTATAATCAAGACTCTCGCATGTGTGACTTTAAACAATTTATGTATGCCATTAAGAATTTTCTGTTCAATTTGTGGTATCCATCTATTATATCGTGGTAAGACTACTTGTGTAGGACAGTTTAGGTTAGGTTACACTTCATAAAATATATGAGCAACCATACCACACGACCCAATCTGAAAATGAATAAACAATACAAACCCTTGCATACAACAACGTAAACATTACACAATAGAAAGAAAGATCATGATACAAACATCCAATACATTTCTGAACTCTATCGCCTCCAACCGACCAAAAATATATAAAATTATGACCAAAGCTTTTTGACCTCATACACATAATAGATGCTCACATAATGAATCCACAATATAAACCAAGCCCAAGAAGCCTTCTGTAAATAGTCGTTTAAAAAATGGTCCAGCAGTCCATGTAAAGGCCATTGCTTAAATATAACTGTAAAACCTTTATATGGAAATGCATGAATATACTCATATATGTGTACCACTTTTCATCAGGAACCCTCATTACAAGAACAAACTGTCACCCCGTTAAAGTATAAATCCCACCACCAAAGTCATATTTTTCTCTCAGTAGAAAATAACCTCAGACCCTCACAACTCCAACCAACATTAGTACTCAGCAAATCTCATACACTAAAGTTACAATTCATAGAAAAAGCTTTTGAGTGATAAAAACAAACTAACATGTTAATATGTTATCGCTCTCACAGTGGCTTCCAAGAAAACTTCAAGTTAGTGGACAAATTTTGCTTGTCCCACAAATGTATTACACTCAAATCCTATAGCATAAGCAATTGGTCTGTTAAAGCCATAGATTCCTTAAATTGTTGGAAAAGTCGCTTCTTTGTTCTTAAAAAGCTACTTTTTACTTTTATTTAGCCAAACACCCTAAAAATGTGATTGTATCGGTTAAATTTGATATTTTTTTCCCACCTGCAAAAAAACACAATAGAATTCAAGGCATTCAATCACTAACCAGCTTGAACCCAAGCCTCTCTCATCACACATTTCCCAATCCTAAACAGTCCCAATCAACCAAACACCCACAATCGCAACCAAGGCCCCAAACAACAGATTGGGAATAAGAGAAAAGGATCTTAAAATCAACAAATTCCAACCATTTAGTCCTAACCCACGAACCAAAAACCACCCAAAAGAAAATTAGAACCCTAAAGCGGATTAGAACCCTAGTTCTAGCACCCTAATTCAAAGCAATCATCAAATCAAAGCAATTATTCAAAACATTAGAACCCTAATTGTAGAACCCTAATTCCTAATTTGACTAGAGTTAAGTAAATTGAAATTTTCCTCAGAGGGAGAGCATTGTCGGAGGAGGAAGATATAGGGTTGTCGGAGGAGGAAGAGAGAAAGTTGTCGACGGTGGAAGAGAGAGAGGGTGCTGGAGGAGGAAGAGAGAGAGATGCCAGAGGAGGAAGAGACAGTGCAAGGGAGAGCTAAGAGAGATGGTTGTCGAAGGGAGAGTTTGCAGAGAGGAAAGGTGAAGGGAAAATGGGAAAGTGTTTGCGATTTCAGTTTAATCTCAAGGTTATTGAGCAACAAACAGAAGATATTCGTCACACAATAAATTCAAATTTTCATGAAATTTATTTTCGTGCTCGCCCAATTTTCAGCTCATTGAGTGACAAATAGTAATTAATTGTCACGCAAAAGGTGAAGAGAAAATGGGAAAGTGTTTGCGATTTCAGTTTAATCCCGAGGTTATTGAACGACGAACATAAGATATTTGTCACACAATAAATTCAAATTTTCATGAAATTTATTTTCGTGCTCGCCCAATTTTCAGCTCATTGCATGAAAAATAGTAATTAATTGTCACACAAATGCCATTTGCATGACGAATAGTATTTTGTTTGTTGCGCAATGAGCTAAAAATTTATTTTACCCTAGTAAATTTTTTAAAATTTATATTTATTCAAATAAAACCAATTTATTTATGATATAAGATAATTAAATTACAAAAAAAAATTATTTACTATGTTTTACATGGCAAGTCGCAAATAAATTGCATTATTCATCATCTGAACTATAATAAATTTCGCTATCGTCGCTTTCGGTCTCCCAATCCTCCTCCTCCATAACTACGTCACCGTCGTCGTTCGGGCTCACTACAACATCGTAACGTAGAAGATCATTGAGGTTAATTGTAATTGACTGAATTGGTATTTCGATTGAAAACACTCCTTGTATCTGAAATGGTTCTTGGATAAGATTTGTATCTCGAAGTGTTTCCGCATCATTTTCCATTGAAGATTCTAAACGTTGGTCAGTAACATTGTCGGCGTCGTACTCAGTTGGGTCTTGTTCTAGTATAGCATACACGTTCATCTGATCCATCTTCTGAACAACTTTCCAACCTCTCCCGGCTTTAGGGTCATCTAGATACACAATCTGTTTTGCCATGTTTGCCAAAATGTAAGGGTTGTTATCATACCAAGTTCTGTTAATGTTCACATATAGTAAGCCATGGTCAGTTTTAACACTTCCCTGCCTATTTGGGTTTGTATCAAACCATCGACACTTAAACATGATCACTTGGTATCGGTCTTTGTAAAGCAATTGCACGACAGTTGTTAGTTTACCATAGAAATCAATGTTCGTACTTCGCCTCCACCTGGGACATGAATACCATTGTTTTGCGTACACAACTTGTTATCTCGTGCATTCCCCAAAAACTTGACGTCATTAACATGGCAACCTGAGAACAATTCAGCTCGAATTGGGCCGAACGTTAAGTTATATAACTCTTCACTGTAAGTGGGAGAATTTGATGCTTTCAATTCATTCACCTAATATTATACAAAAAATAAACATGTTAGTTTGAGAAAATTAAATACTACAATATATATGTCAAATACAAAACACTTATAACTTACATACTTAAGAAACCACTGTGGAAACAATTATCGGTGTTTCTTGGCATACAAATGTGATGGATGTTCTCGCTTCATCATCTCTTTATGCTCATCTAAATATGCTATTATGTCATCACAACTGTTCAGTATGAACCAATACGCTACCTCCATGTCATTTCTGGAAAACGACTTTCCTCGTATAGGATATCCAAAGGGTTGTGCGCTTTGGGCAAAAACAGAAAGTTTCTCCTTTCTCACACCCCCGTCATTATTGTGCTGAGGACAATTGAAAGCCGTCTCCACATCTTTTAAATACATTCCATAGAAAGTAAGCGACTCATATTGAACCCAAGCTTCTATAATTGATCATTCGGGTTTCGCCCTGTTGTGTACACTTTTTTTCAACTCCCTGAGAAGCCTACCAAAATAAAACAATACGATACAAAATAGTAAGCGTAGACTAATGATACATAAACAAATGATGATGATTATATACCTTTCTATTATATACATCCAGTGATAGTTGACATGACCAGCAAGCAATGCCTCTTCAGGCAAATGAACCATCACGTGGATCATACTTGTCAAGAAAGTTGTAGGGAATGTCATCTCAAACTTGCATAGTACTTGGACAATGTCATGGCGCAACTGATTAATGTCCGTCTTTCATAATGTTCTTGTCGTCTATTGGGAAAAAAAATCTGGACAACATGATTGGCTTCACTGCATCTGCCAGTAATAGGTGTCGAATACCCAAATGAAGTAGGCATTGCATAAACACATGGTAGTCATGGCTCTTTAGTCCAGCAAATTTACCTCCGTCAACATTCACACAATGCGCAATATTAGAAGCATACCAATTGGGAAACTTTACATACGATACAAACTTTAAAAACACTTTTTTGTCATTTGGTTTCATGGAAAAAAAATGCAAGATCCCTCATGGCTTTATCACTATCCCTATTCATCCATAAACCCCTATGTATGCCCATTCTTTCCAAATCAAGATGAGCTTTGATCGTGTCCTTTGTCTTGCCCTCGATATCTAGAATGGTGCCCACCAATGTGTCAAAGATATTTTTCTCAACATGCATAACGTCGAGGTTGTGTCTCAATTTTAGTTTCGACCAATACGAGAGTTCAAAAAACATAGGCTTGTGCGTCCAGTTCATATGTGTAGAAGGTCTAGTCTGACTCACTATTTTCCTGAACGGAGCAAAATCCAAACGGTTAAGCTGTTCCAAAATCTGATCACCCGACCATTCCCTAGGTCTAAGGCGATGTTCTGTGTTCTCGTCAAACTCTTTATCCTTTTCCCACCACTCGTGGTCTTATGGCAACCATCTCCGATGACTAAGGTAACAAACTTTTTCGGCATGCCAACCAGATGTTACATCATCCTTGCATACATAGCATGCCATATAACCCTTAGTGCTCTACTAAAAAACCATTGCATATGCGGGAAAATCATTCACAGTCCACATGACTGATGCCCACAAAGTGAACATCTTCCCAGTGAACTTATCGTATGTGCGCACATCGTTTGTCCATAAATCCTTTAGCTCATTAACCAACGGCCTCAAGTAAACATCGATTGACCTGCTAGAATCCTCAGTTATCAAAAGAGTCATCATCATGTATTCTTTTTTCATGCATTTCCAAGGCGGCAAATTATATGGGAATAAGAAAATTGGCCAAGTGTTGTGGTGTTGGTTTAGAACCCCGAACGGATTGAATCTGTTAGTGGCAAGTCCCAATCTAACATTCCAGGGATCAGCAGGAAACTCGGGGAACGTTCGATCGGACTCTTTCCATGCCTCCCCATTAGTAGAATGCCTCATCACATCATTGCCTACCCGTTTTTCCTTATACCATTTCATGTTGGTGGCAGTATGTGTCGACATATACAATCGCTGCAACTTAGGTTTCAGGGGCAGATAACGCATGACTTTTTATGAGATCTTAGTCGTTCTATTCTGAGATGTCATTTTGAACCTCGACTCATTGCATACAGGGCATTTATCCAATGCTTTATTCTCTTTGTAGAATAAAAACAATTATTTTTGCAAGAGTGAATTTTTTCATAACCCAATCCAAGACCATTCAACACCTTTTGCGCATGTCTATAGTCTTTCGGCCAACAATTGTCCTTCTAATGCATTCTCTTGAAAACCCCCAAAAAGTAATCGAAACACTGGTTCGACATCCAATACTTTATTTTTCCGTGCATTAGTTCCATAATGGCCATGAGAACGAAAAAGCTCTCACACCCCAGATATAACTTTTGGTTGGCATTTTTTTAATAGTTTTTCATACTGTTCGAACTCTGCACTGTCCATTGGTGTAGGCACGTCATCTTCCCGGTCTTGATTGGTGTTTGTCGATGCAAATGGAATAGCATCAATTATAATATCCATGACTTGTTCATTAAGATCCACAATAGGTTCAACATTGTCCACTCTTGTGGCATTTGAAAACGAACAATTGTCTAATTGTTCCCTATAATGGTTCCAAGTATTATATGTCTCAATCATTCCATTCCTTACTAAATGAAATCGAACATTTTCAATTGTCTCCCTTAATGTGTTGTTACACCTCCTACAAGGACATTGGATTTTAGTTGCACCCGGGTTGTGTGTACATGCAAAGTCAATAAAATCCTTGATTCCATCGAAGTATTCGTTCGCGCATCTATTCGAGTTCTGTATCCACGTCCTGTAAGGGCCCTATCCCATTCGGGAATGTATAGTCATGTCACGTAATTTACGGCTACATCATATTAGATTTCGACGTGGATGAATTTCAGCAACATCTTGATATTGTTCTTCAGGTGTACGACGTAGATATAAAATACCTATGTACCACCTGAAGAACGTACAGAGATGACACCGAAATCTCCACAACCGAAACCTAATCCTTCAACCATAAACTACGCGTCATAACTGTGCATTCCCAAACTGTCCAAATAATGGGACAATTCAAGAATTAATTGGACCGCAGTCATGCTTTCGTATCCATGAATGAAATCCAACTAATCCTCGAACGGGAAACTAAGTTTTACTAAAAATAAAAAATAAGTACAAAGTTAATTTCAATTAACTCCGTACATCACAACACATATTTATACGTCACGTACAAATTTAACAACATAATATAAATATAATTTCACAACACAATATAAACATAACAAACTAAGTTCAACATAATTTAATTAATTTTATATTTTTTAAAAATATAACGAACAAAATACATTCTCAATCATTCTCCACTAATCACTAATCACACACAACATCCCTATAGACAACGAAATTAATGGCGTTAGTATGAATTTACATTAATACGTTTACCCTAACAACAAAAAACGCTTACCAAACACACCGAGATAGCTCGATCAACCTAGAGAAGAAGATGGAGGGAGTATTAGATGATGAAATTAAGAGAAAATGGAAATGACAAATGCCGGATTAAGCAAAATCGAAGGGATGAGTGCAGAGGCATAATCTGCAAAAAAGTTTTGCAGTTTGCCTCTGCACATGGTTGAATCCATATTAAAAAGTTCACTTTGGGACGAATGATTTTGCGCGACGAACAAGGTCCTTGTCGCGCAAATACCATTTGAGCGACTAAGATGGTCTTCGTCACGCATATGACATTTGCGCGAAAAAAAAATAATCATTCGTCTCGCAAGTTTACCATTTTTTTATTTTATTTCCTTTACTTTACAATTTATTCTTTTCAACAAATTGCGCAACGAAAGCATGTGTCGTAGCACAATCCATATTTTTTTATTTTTTTAATGTTTTTCTGTTTTATTTGTATGTATTGTAAATTTTTATTTTATTATAAATCAAAAACTCAAACCTAATTAAACATTAAAGTAATTAACAAAACTAATTTACCTTCCCAAATAGAAATTATAATTAATGTAAATATTACTACTCATCATCCACATAACATATATTTATTCATTAAATTAAATATAAAGTCCACAAAATCTTTTTTTTTTTTTTAAACAACCTTCATTAACTTCAATCATCCCTCGCCCGCAACACATCACACTTCCACTGCCAGAAACTCTGCTTGAAAAGCCCATCCACATAAATCCGTTGCTTCTCATTGATTTCATCAACATCCCAATGAACCTACATTAATGCCAATAACAATAAATTAGTAATTTAAAAAATATTACGTTTTAACAAAAATAATTGTTCATTATTTACCACAAACTTACCGATAACTCTCCCAGCATGGAATTTTTCAACTTCTTAGGGACCTTTTTCGAAGACTCAAACTCGGCAAAACAATCCCTCCACACCAAATTCCCAATGTCATACTAAAATTCGACATACGCCTCAGCCATATTTTTGCCTTCAAAGTACAGCACTTGCTTTTGTTGATACCTCTCTGATCACACTACAAGTTTCTTTTTTCCAAAACCTTCTCCAAAATCGGCCATTCTTTTCAAAACAAAAAAAAAATTTGAAAACTAGGGTTATGAAACTGTGTTTATATAGCACTAGGACACCTTTGCACGGCGAAAGGGTTCGTCGCACAAATCTCCATGTTCGTCGCACAAAATGCATCATAAATGGGAAGGTTTGAACGCAGTCTGACTGTGCTTTGTGCGACAAACAAATGTTTTCGTCGCGCAAAGTTGTCTTATGCGATGATGTGAAAATTATGTTGACACACAAATTAAACCCTATTGATGACAATTGTAGTAATGATGCAAGTAGGGATCGTTCTAAACCGGGGATTAACTAGGGATGCTAATCAACACAAATAAGACTCAAGAACACTAAACTAGACTCTATAGACTCAAAACTACCTCAAAACACTCAAAACAGCAAATAACAACAAAAAAGACTCAATTCTAGACCTAACAAGTGACTTGGACGAAAATAGGACTTCAAAGACTCAAAAGACCAAAAGAAAACAAGTTTTGACTCTAAAAACAAGACTTAATGAATGGGGATTTTGTTTTGACGAAATTGAAAGTTAAAACATAAACTTTGAAAACAAACTCAACAAAAACGATGTTGGATGAAAAAGAATGGTGAAAGGCTAGTTAGAGGGTTCTTTCTCCACACATGAAACATATGCATACGACTCGATTTCCAGTTACTCTTTCAACAAACCATGAATGACAATGCCCCAAATTAACTAGATTGCACCAATTAATTCTCAGATTTCCCTAGATTCATTGAATTGAATGGAATACGCATTACAACCAAATTATTCTTATCAAGGACCCTAACTATGGAATACGCATGATAGAGACACATATCAAAGATCATTAAGTTCAATGGAAATCATAAGCATTGACGAGGCATTCATAACTATGGAATACGCATGTTACTCTTGCCAAGGATTTACTTAACACAATCGTGACTAGCGACTTTTACTACTTATGAATATAAGTTAATAACGATTAGGTGAAATTCCCTTATACTCTAGCGTCAAATTCATGCATGCGAACTAAGTATGCATCCTTAATTAACATACATAAACATGTTATCAATCAAATAGATAAGTAAACCACATTCACGATTCATGAAATCATAACTGGAGGAAATCAAGTCATATAAAACATATGATCATGGCTTTGAATTCCCCTCTAACTTATAAAGAAATTAGTTCCTCATGTTCGCAAATAAACAAAGATAAATAAATCTAAACATTGACATAAAGATAGAAAACACCTAGAAACGCTCCAACAATCCAAGCTCCTTGAATGGCATGCACGGCTCCAAGAGTCTCCTTCCTTCTCTTTTGCAAATTCACGGCACACAAGGGATGATTGGGTGAATGATGTAGTGAAAATCTGGTAGAGGGTGGTGAATGAATGGTGCGGCATAAGGTGGTATTTATAGGCTGAAAATCCCAACTCCTAGGTAGCAAAGGACAAGGTTTTAAAGGTCTAATCTGCATAGGACAATAACATACAATCCTATAAGGAAAACAAGTCAGAAATCCAAAAAGGAATGGGAGATAAGGTGCGGCACAAAGGGTTGTTTCTAGAAAGAAATACAAGGCAAATTTTTAGGCTTCTAGAAAGGTTCTAGGCGCCATCTTTGTAGGAGAAGATTAGGTCTTCTAGAAATCTGATTTTAAGCCTCCTAATCTAGTTAGAAACCCTCCCTTGCAGCTGAAATATGGGTAGTTTAGGATTAGGATAAGATAGGATAGGATAAAGTTTGTTTGGATAAGATAAGCTAAGATAAGGTTATGGATGAGGTTTTGGATAAGATTCCTTCACTTGAGCTGATTCTTTGGCTTTAACTCTTCTTCTTCACGTAGGAATACTTGCTTGAGTAGGAAACTTCATACGTCTAGGAATCCATCTTCAATTAGGACTCCTACATTGATTAGGAATCCTTCTTCATTTAGGAATCCTACATTTAAGCCCTTTCCTACTTCAACTAGGAAACTTTGTATCTTCAATTCTTCAACTTCAAAAAGACATTCCTAGCTTCTTCAATCCCTCAAATTCGTCCATCCTTTGTGCTTCACATGCATGAACTTCATTCTAGCCCAGTTTTGCTCCAAAATGCTCCAAATTGCATCCTTTTGCTTACTTTGTCCTTAAAACCTGAAAACACATGAAAATAGCTTAAAAGACTAACTTAACTAAGAAAACACAACATAAATGCATAAGAACTAACTAACTAAGGCGCATAAATATGCTCCTATCATGCGACGAGTGAAATAATTGTAATTATAAAGTTTACATAAACATAGACATCTATGTTTACGTAAACTTTATAATTACAAACAAATATTCTGAAAATATTTAATACCTTAAATATTTTTTCTATAAATAATTAATACTTTAAATATTATTCTATAAATAATTAATACTTTAAATATTTATTCTATAAATAATTAATGCCTTAATCCATACAATTATGTTTAGCATAAGTACGATATTCATTGAAGATTGAAAACACATATAAACCGAGGATAAGCTTCTTACATTAGGTCTCAATAAAAAAATCCAACAAGAATTGAAACCTAATTAGGTCCAAATACATAGCTTATAAAAAAAATTAAAAAAAAAACCTTTAATTTAAATATTGTCATACAAAACATAAATTTAAAACTACTATTTGGATGGTCCTGGTCCATTCCGCAAGACTTCATAACGCCACCGATTGTAACCTCCCTCCAACGCAGCATCCATCAACTTCATCGATTGTTCGTTCATATCATCATCAAAAGTATACTTACACTGTTACACATATATGCAAATAATTAATTCCAACAAATAACTAAAAATTTCACAAACATAATTATTGATCCATCAACAATATAGTTACTAATAGTTCATCCATCACAACCTTCTTCACATTCCCAGGCACATCTTCCCAAAAATGCCACTTAACAGTGGGAGAATTATTCCCCATGGCTACAGCAATCACATGCTCAAACTCAAAATGATCCCTCAAATCATGCGGGTTGGCATCACTCACACTCTCATCCTTATTTTTATCCGCCAACCCAGCATGAAAGGAGAACAGAATTGTGAAGAAAAATGACAGCAGAAGCGCATATTTATAGGAAAGTTTGGATCTTTGAGCGACGAAGGCTTTGTCACACAAACATCTGTATTAAATGCTGTATTGATTCCTCTGATTCACATGCAGTAAATGGTCAAAACTGACAGGAACTTGCGCGACGAATAATTGGTTGTGCAAAGGCCCCCTTTTCGTCGCGCAAGTTTTTCGTGCCAAAAAAATTTACCTTGTGTTTTCTTTCTAACTTTACGCGACAACGATGGTTTGTTGTTGCGCTTAGTATTCTTGAGAGACAAATATTTTCGTCCCACAATTTTTTCTTGTCCTATCCTTTCTGTTTTGCCTGACGAATTTGTTTTTCCGTCATGCAAGTACATCTTGTGCGACGAAAAAAATTTCGTCGCACAAAATATCGCCTTAAGCTATTTTTTTTTCTAATAGTGTTAGGTTGCCCATTGTGGCTTAGCCGAATTACACATCCCCTTTAGTATAAAAAAAAATATCGTTGTATTAAAAAAAATATATATATATATATAAACCTCATATCAATCATATTATAACACTTGAATTAGTAAGACACCAATGACCTCACAAGGAATACAAAACATTATGTTAGTGATAATCATATGAAACCAAATGTTGTCAAATGCATGAGTAGATTGGTGCATTTGGTGTGGTGGGTAGGAAAACCTTTAAACTTAACAATAAAGGCAATCTGCTGTTGAATGTCGGACTGATTACAAATGCTTCCTTAGCTCTCAATAAACACCATGATAATTTTAAGGTTATTCATCATCAATATGAAATCATACCACTCGTGGAATATATTTAAGTGGAGAGAGTAATTGGGCTACGTATTATTGCTAATGGATTTATAGGCTGATATTATTGAAATTTGCACTTGCGCCCCCAAAAAGGGAGAGAAGACCAATGCAATTATAAATATTTTTCTTCAGTATCTACATGTATTGAAGGTGGACATCCTTGAAGCCATTAGATCAAATCTAACGGCCCGCGATTATCAGTTTTAAGCTATTAAATCAAAAGCCAACGGTCAATTGTGAAACAACCAATGTCTTAGATATAATATAAGATCTCTTACTACTTTTAAGTCGTTGGATCAAATTCAACATCCAATCATGCAACGACACTCGGTTCCTAGGTACATCCAATTGTACATTCCTGACATAAGATTGTTTCTTTGGAGGCATGGGTTTGAACTCTGTTGACTTCCTAATCTAACAAATCTATCATTTGACAAACAAAAATTGTATGTTCCTAACATAAGATTGTTTCCTTGGAAGATATGTGGTGTAAAACTTTTGAGCATACAAGGCTACAAGTTAAATGTACTTTTTTGGTAGATGATTATGTAATTGATATTGTCAACACTTTAACCTAACAACAATTCATAATTGATATTTATAAGGCTACGAGTGCGCTTAAATATTTTTGATAGATGAATATGTAATTGATATTATCGATACTTTAACCTAACAGCGATTCATAATTTGATATTTATCACCTTCGAGAGATGTCGATATTCGTTTTGCTTTGACTTACAAGGTTACCGATGTATTATCAACGTTCAAAAGCCAAGACATGTCAACAACTGTCTTCAAAAGGACTAATAAGGAGAAGGGGGATTAAATAATGCACATGGCTTGCATGTGTAGTCTGGTGTTTGTATGCCAAATGAAATCAATGCCACCATGTGCTCTCTCTCCTCTGCTCCCTTCTCTCCTCTGCTCTCTTCTCTTCTCTCTCTCTCTCTCTCTCTCACGCTTCGTTTTCGTTTTCAAACCCCTGCGTCTGTGAGTCGTATGCATACATTGACAGTATGAGCAACTGTTGTGGTGCATGTGGTCCTTTTTGAACTATATTATTACAAGGGAGCTAGTTATCCTGCCCAATCAATCCAATTCAATCATCAAAAACCCTAATCCAATCCCACTGATAGCGATGAAACACAAACACCCGTGTGTGTGTTGAAGAACCCTTCATCTCTCTCTCTCTCTCTCTCTCTCTGGAGGGACACGTGGAGAAGGATTGAGGGTGACACTACTAGCTAGCAAAGTGAGTGATGAAAGAAGTATGATTCTCTTCCATCCGATCTCTTCATCTCTCACTTCTCTTTTCTCTTTGTATAAAGAAATCAACATCAAATGTTGACGTTATTTAACTGTGATCGTAAAAATATAAGAGAATTGAAAGACAAAGTGATTTAGAGCGGAGAGAATCATAACCCGTAATAAAATGAGAGTTTTTGTCCAAAAACGTATTAACCAAAATACGTTACCCCTGTGAAGAGGGGCAGGTGAGCACAGAAGGGGGCACAGATAGAACCAGCAATCGCCCCCAAATCGGGACTAGTGTGCTCTTGTCCGGTGGGGACGACAAACGCACATGCATATATGTTGTAATTGAACCCATCACCTCCTTCCCAGTAATTTTATGTTGCTCCGGATTATCGCATGCTAATAAACTGTTAGATTTTAGTTTAACAAAATCAGAATATTTAATACTCTGAAACACCATAAAAATTCCGTCATTCTTCAATTCTTCTTCTCTCATATTATTTGTATTGACACTTTCGGCAGCTTTTCTTTCTTTCTTTCTACCCCCATTCTTTTTACTTATCTACCCCCTACGGTCCTACTATAGCAAGCATTTTGCCCACTGAGATATGTGTATGACCAAAATCCCGTACGATATTCCATTCCATTATTCATTTTCCTAACATGTTTAAATTGCCCCTTCCCTCTTTCCTTCTTCTCCACAACATTCAAATAGGTCTTGTCATTTCTAAGTGGTTACAATGTGTGTGTCCCCAAACTTGCAAGTGATCAGTCATGTCAAAACTAACCCAATAGCTCCATAGAGTTCTATCCTTGCTACCTAAATGTTGTTGCAGCTTTCAGCTAAAACCAATTGACAACGAGTAGATGATGATTACATTATAACATGATATAAAAATAGATGATAAATGTGACAAACACAACGATATAACATGCGCGCGTCACCCAAACCATCCACATGTTGCTACATTGTGAGAGAATAATGGTATTTAAGACACAAACGAGACATCATAGCTCACATACTTTATAATACTAGTGGCATTATCAATGTATATAAAAATTTTCTATATGAGGATGCATTTTTGTGCGTCTAAATAGTATTTACTAAGATTGCTTAAAAGATTCTCTCCACAAATTGCCAATTAAATTTGAATTGAATTCTCAAATTCTTATACATACCGCTGAACTAAGAGAAAATTAGTCATACTCCATACCTTCAATAAAAAGATAGTAACACAATATTTGCTCTATTTTCTAGTTCAGAATTAGGCGCAAGTTATTTTGTACAATTTGAAGATTAAGATTATCATTTTCACAAAACTTTAGAGCTCATTTGAAAATATTTTTTAAAACGACAAAAAATAGTTTTGGTGAAAATATTTTTGAAATCAATCTTTAATAAAAAAAATCAAGTGAATACTGAAAGAAGCTTAAGTGCTTCTTTCAAAATGCACTTCAAATGTTTTTAAAACCCAAAAATATTTTCTTTAAAAGTATCTCCAAACGAACACACTTACCTAAATTATCCAATAATAATAATACCTATAAAAATAATAATAATTTGGTTATTCAATTGAAGATTTCTTCCATTTTTTCCATAGTGGTGTGGGTGGAAATAGAATTACTGGAAAATTAAAACGAGAAGAGCTAGACATCATGTATTTAACAGGATAAATGACAATTACTTGCACTGAGAGCCAAAAAAGAAAAAAAAAGGAGGAAAGAAAAAAAAAAAGCATTGATCGAGGAACCCATGGCAACATCCCAACCCCGTTCAATCAAGTGGAGCCGGAAGTTGAACCGGAGAGCAGCTGAGTGAGCCGGCTCATGGCTCGGACCTGCATCTCCAGAGCCGCGATGTAATCAGTCGCTTCTTCTAGAATCACCGGCAACGGCTGTTTCCGGCAACCGGGAACCAAACGGCCCAGAACCCGTACTTTCTTCTGCACGGCCGGCAAGCCCTTCCCTTTCAGCCGCTGAACACTGAACTTGGTCTTCCTGGGCCGGGTCGACCGGGTCCCCGACGCAGCGGCGGATCTCTGCCGTTTATGCTGGCGGAACTTGATTTTAAGGCGGCTGGTGAGAATGGCGCGGCTCCAGCGGGTCTTACCCTTAGCTGCGACGGCGAGTACTCTGTCGGCGGTCTCGCGAACGGCTCGGCCGCGTGGCGGAGTACAAGTGGAAGCGGAGGAGTTGGCGGCGGGGGCGGAGGAGTCGGGTGCGGGGTTAATGGAGACTTGGTTGAGGGCGTGGAGGAGCTTGGAGGAGTAGAGGTGCTGCTGTGCCTCGGACTTCCACTTGGTGTGGCTGTTGGCGGGTTCTTGGTGGTGGAGGTGGTCTTGTTTGGATTGGATTTTCTTCTTCTTTTTCCTTCTAGAAGGATCCCGGGCTCGTTCGGAGGTGGCTACGGGATTCGAAATCAGAGTCGACGCCATGGATTTTGATTCTCCCCTTAAATGGGGGGTTGAGGATTCGGAATCAAACGGAGGAATTGGAATTGGAATTGGAATGGTATTTGACAGAGGATTTCGGTTTTCTGTTAATCCAATAGAGGAATGAGAGAGAGAGAGAGAGAGAGAGAGAGGAGAACGGAACGGAGGTGGTTGGGGGTGGGGAGTTGGGGGGGGGGGGGGGGGGAGAGGGATGGAGAGAGTAGGGAGAGACAGAAAGAGGGTGGGGACTATTAAGAAGAGGAGGAACGGTGAGAGGAGGCTTATAAAGGAATCAAAAGATAGCACGCGTCATTTCTTTAAACGCACTGACTAGTTATTGTTGGGAAGTGTCGTTTCTTAGATTTATTCTTCCTTTTTCTTTTTCCGAATACCATTTTTACTACCGATATATACTCTAATCTACCATTAAGGAGGGGCGCCGGTTTAAACTCGGTAAGCAGTTAATTAAACAGAATAATCTTATTTATCAGAATAATCGATCACTTGCGAAATACGATAAAGCGTTCTAATAACCTTTCCCTTCAAAATTCATTTTCTTGCATTATATAAAGTCTAACTAACTAAAGTATTCTTCTGAATTTTTTTTAACGAACTGTTTCCTCAATACCATATGGGTAATAGACTAATGGTGAAATAGGATTGTGTAATTATTTAATTTTACTTCTCTACATGTGAAAAGAAATATGACTAGATAAATAGTTTAAGTTAATAATAAAAGACATGACAAATGTTTGAATTTTGTATTCAAACGCAACGAAATTTCTCTTATACATAAAAGTGCGTATCTTTATCTTAATTTGTCTACATGTGGTTTTATGCTGCTAAGTTTGATTAAACCACACTTTTAGTTCCAAATCAATCATAAATGACAAGCTAACTAAGATGGAAACAAAAGAACTCAAAAACTGTAAAAAATTAGTATCAATTAGTTTTAAGTTGAGTGCAGTAAGTTTATCATAAACCAACAAATTTGATCTTGTTATGCATTGCTATCAACCTTGCCCCTTCTTTGCTTAGGTCCAATTTTGTTCCTTTAAACCTATTAGGCTATAAACATGCCCTAAAATTTACTGAAAGTTGTATGGCATACCTAAATGACCTCCCTTTGACAAACAAAGTTTTGCCATTGTCCCTTTTGTGATCAAGCCCTTTACCTAAATTTAACATCTAAACTAGAAGAATACAAGTCACACAACTATGCTAACTTGAATAATTTAATTAATTAATTATCTTCCTAATTAGTAGCTAAACTAAGCCAACACACAAAATCCAAAACCCAAGGAACATTTAAATTCAAGAAAAAGTGAGAAGTAATACCAAAAATTCAAAAAAGAATTAAGAGAAAAAACAAAGTTTGATTTAGTGACAAGTAACACTTGCCAATGAAAAGGAAGGCCACCAAATAAAATAATTTAGAATTTGATTGAAGAGGAAACTTAACCCAACAAACGCCATCCAAAAAATTAATGATACACATGATGAAAGTATAGATTAAGGATTGAAGATTGAAGATTAAGATTAAGGGGGCATATAAATGTAACAATTTTATTGGCTGGGTGGTGGTGGTGTTGGCTTCCACTAATTGACCAGGTCGGGGGGGTCCCACATAAAATGTTTTGTTTTCATTCCC
Source organism: Malus domestica (assembly GCF_042453785.1). Lineage (NCBI taxonomy): Eukaryota > Viridiplantae > Streptophyta > Magnoliopsida > Rosales > Rosaceae > Malus > Malus domestica. The sequence goes on from NC_091673.1 coordinate 11,471,409, forward strand.
TGCAATGATTTTCTGAATGGTGGTGATCCAGAAAAGAAATGATAAACAAAGGGGAAATCCATGTGCAATGTGGGTTGCTTTCTCTGGCACTTTTGGTATCCCTCCCAGGCCTTTGTATTTGTACCGAGAAATGCTAAGGGAGTCTAAAACGAAATTATTTATGAATTATTTGCATTTTATAGTTTACTATTAATTTTTGTATTAATATTATAAAGTATTACGAAAAAACACAAAGTATCAGAAAGTTAATTAAATATCTCATTTTTAAGAAAATCCCCCTTTTGGCATTTTCTTTTGTATTTGTTAATGGTTTTGGAGTTTTCCTCCTCTGAGGTGTGGGCAGTTATGCTCCAACTCCACCTCCGCATTTCCTTCCGACAGGGCTTCTTCCTTTTATTAATGTTTTTATTTTGTTAAGAAAACAAGATATTTTTCATACCATAATCGCAATTTGCGACATAATTATCGTTTTATATTCTTAAAGTAAGAGAAAACCCTCTTTTGTTTTTTGTTGGCTTCCATAACCCATAGAACTGTTGTAGAGCTGGTCAAATTACACATTGCTCACCGAAAATTATAATAGCATTGCTTTCCTGATCGATGTTTGATATCTCAGTTTACCTCTTACCATCAATTCCCTTAAAAACTCCGTCAAAATCACTAACATGGCACCCAAGTGAAAAAAAATAAAAAATTAGAGAGTTGCGTCTTCGATTTTGACGGAATTGTTGACGGAATTGATGTTGAATGACAAATTGAGACACAAAACATTTGGCCAAAGAAGCGTTGTAAATTTCATAGTGCAATGTGAAATTTAAGCATAACTATGGGAACTAGCTAAGTTGTCACATAAGGGTAATAAAATAGCTAATTGAACAACCATTTACTCCAAATATCTAAATCCATTTTATTTTCCTCCCTTACCATAACTTGTGTTAACTTCTAACGCATGCATAACATATTTCATGAATGACACAATACAAGCACCAAAACACAACTGGACAATCCTATTTCTCTCGACTCTACTTTGATTTCATCCTATTAAATCTTAAACTCTAAAATTAAAATATAGCAAAAATGTTGAAAATAAAAAAACAATGAATTTTCCTAATTTACCCCTATGATTCTTATCCAAGGAACATTTCATCGGGCACAAGTCGGAGGAACACCACCGTAGACATAATTCCAATGCCAAATCTAGCAACAATTATTTGGTCCAAAACCAAAAATAAACAATTTTTTTTTAACGACAGATAGTGCTAACAACTTGACAATGGGATAAACGAAGGTCCAGAAGCGCATATCACTTATGGTTTTGGGATTAGTTTGGCTTATGTCTTAAAGTTTTGTTAATCATGAACCTAATCCTAATTCTCATCATAAATCATGGTGGGCATGTGTTATCTCCCAACCCTTTGAGGGGCATTGTATACTAAGAAACCTTAAAACATGCTTTTGAAAGATTAAAAAAACCAACCACAAGGTGGCATTATGATGCACCAGAGGGATTGTCTCCCCTGTGACAGACACAATCAAACAATTGAGGCACAAAAAAGTGGGAGGGGATGGAAAAAGACAAAACCCAAAAAATTAAAGATGGGTACATATGAATGTTGAAGGTTGGAAGGCGATGGTGAATAATATGGGTTCAAATCAAGGGTTCCGGAAATGAATCCTGACCAATGGTTGTGGTGGTTTGGTGTGAAGTATGATTATAAATATCTCACTAGCTTATCACTAAATATCTATCTATCTATCTATCTTTTTAGATCTCTAATCTCTATAGTAAATACTGTATGAACCTAGTCGGCAAAAACTTCTCTTTTTGCATCTCTCGAGATGTGGCTTATCACGTGATGTGGGATGCAAAGAGAGAAGTAGATGTGGTTAAAGAATTTATTCCCACTATTTATGCATCTCCTAGAATGTCACTAATCACATGATAAGAGATACAGATAGACAAAAGTAGAAGCCCGTTACATGTAAGTTATTCTCCAATAAGTATTATGTAACTAAATTCTAAGGAAACAAAAGAAAACTTGTGATATGTTAATTTGACACCTATATATGCCCTACTATGTGATTAAACTAGGTTTTTGGCACTAAGATAAATTTGTTTATGGGAAGATTGAACATAACCAAACCAATGATTTCAACACAGAATCTTCATCCATGGCAACTAGTGTTTTTCCCTCTAATTATGCTAATCACTACTTTAAACAACAACAAACTCTCCTTCCTTTGGGAATTATACCCAAATCAGAATCTTTGATTTTAAGTAGAGCTAGCTCTCTCCTTCTTTCACCGTCACTAAACTAAAAATTATTTTCAAGATTTAAAAACAAGACATTTACCTGCGGACCTTTCGTCGGTGCGATTTGATTGGTCCCCTCCAGCAAGTTGCTCTCACAGTAGAAGTTTATCCCGTTCTTCATCTGTTCTCCGGAATCCTTGTTACATTAAAATAAAAGCAATTAGGCCTCTGCCGTCAATTTATGAGGATTAAAGACAAAAGATTTAACTAGAAGGAAATAATTAATAACTAGAAGGATGACAAGCTTTGAAAAACCAACTTATAGCTGTCGTCTAAAAATTCACCTCCCCTCCATTATTCTATTCTCTAAGATTGTTTAGTGCTGTAAATTAGAACAAATCTTTGACCCTAAGGTTTGACTGGTTTTTCTTCCCCTTGTTCCAATTGAAATTCAACTTACTATCATAGTTTAGTTTTAACAGATTTTTTAAGATGGTATGATCGCATTGCTTATGTCATCACAGACCTAGCTTGGCTAATGAATGATGATTTCAACCATTCAAGAATGTGTTCTACCAGATTCACCAAGTGGATATATATATATATTTTTTTATCTAACATATTACTAAGATTCAGCTATAGTAAATCAGCAATCAACACATACTCCACCTCTCTTTTTTTCCAAATATGTCGATACAGGTAGAGAGCAAACAAAACGATAAACAGCAAATTAAGCAGACAAAATGATGAGCACCATGAAACCCCAATCCTAACAGAATGACAAATTAAGCAAACTAGTTGGTGGATAAACAGGGGGGCTCAAGCAACCCGTTTTGGCATTACCAATAATTACAGAAGATGATTCAAATGTTTAGTATATTGGAATGTCATAGTTGGGGCACCCATAACTTCTAGACGACGGACAGAAGTCACAGAACCATTTAACTAAAATCCTTGATCATACTCACTTGGTTAAATTTAAATCAATTAGTTATGTGTCGTCAAAAGTACGGTGTCAAACCTAGTTATGTGTCATGAAAAGTACGGTACCCAAACTAGTTTTCAGAATGATTTTCCAGACAAGGAAAACCAGAAGATCATATCAGGAGTTCTTTTACTTGCATTAACCTAAACAACTTAACATTAGGGCATCAAAGCCCTCTTCAATGCATTGATAAGATTGCACAAATGTGGACCATGTGTACATATGGGCCAAATCTGGGCTCAACCCAGTACTCAAATTTGGACATGTTAACTTATTTCTGTGGGCCAAAAGAAAAGAAACAAGAATTGTACAACAGAAGGGCTCAAGAATGTCCTTGTAAAAATGAGTAGATCTCCAATGACAAGTCACAAACTAATGAAGTTTGGCACGCTGAAAGACTAATAGTCACGGGAAAAAAAAATTACTAAGATTGGATTGGGGATACTAGAATATCACATTTGGGGCTCGTTTGGTGACTAGAATTGGATAGGAGTGGACAACTATCCATACTAAAGCCATGAGCATATATATGTGTACACAAAACTAATATTTCAGACATTGATAGAACTATCCATTGTGAACTGTGCATGTCCACAACCATGAGCACAATGCCAAGAACAAGAGTATTAAATCAGCTCAAATTGGAAGAATAAAAGCTAAACCACTAAGCCCCAAGACAAGAGGTCTTACTGCTCAAGTTGGCAGAGGTCCATGAAAGGTGCTTCGGTGTCCAGAGCTGAACGCCCAGACAGACAATGCAATGATCCAGAGCACGAAACACGCCATTGTTATGTAAACTTTTGTCGACAGAAGTTCAGTAACCCGGTCCCTCTCTGCAGGTGAAGTATGGAGCTCCTCTAAGACAAAGTCAACCAGCGCATCCAGAATCTTCTTACATTTAGTATCCACCTCGGAATTCAAGACCTGAGTCTGCGCTTGCCTGAGAAATCTCGTTACAATGTCGGCCTCCATAGAACCAAAGTTTGAGCCATCAAATTCGCTTGATTTACCACTACTCAGAGAGACATTGCCCAGCCCGTCCATATTAACACTGGCCTCCGGAGACAGTGAGACATTGGATGGAAGCAATGTCTCTGATGGCATCAACAGAGCTGGATCCGGCACCAGCATCAGACTCTGAACGATAAAATATGCAATTAAAATCCTCACAATCACAATTACACATTCAATTTCAAACCAACAGAAATATTCAGATATTTCATTTCATTCGGACATTTTCTCAGTAACCAAACAGGCACATTAAGATCGATTCAAATCCAATCGACCTGAGCTAAAACGTATAACAAATCAAGAGAAATAAAACCGATAAATCAAAAAAAAAAAAAATCGGACTGAAATTGAAGCTTACCTCGTTGAAATCCACATCAGAAATCACAGAAATCGGAGTGTAATCCACTGAAATCTTGGAATTCTCAGAAATCGGAGTCGAATCCACTGAAACCTTGAAATTATCCACCGGTTCGTCTTCCGAAACTGCAGAAAAGACGGTGTTCAAGCTCTTCTTCGGAATCTGCGAGAGAAACTCGGCGAATCAGAAATGTCGATCGAAATCGAATGTTGAGGTGAGGAAACTATTAGGGTTTCGAAATCGTACCTTCTTCTTGGGAACGGGAGTCGCGAGCTTCGCAGGTCGGGATTGGTCCTTGAGCGGTGTTCGGTTCTCTCTCATTTTCTCTAGTTCGTTTGCTTGGCGGGAGAAAAACGAGTTTTGATTTTCCTTTCCTTTTAATGAGCACGTTTGGAAGATGATGGTATATATGGGCCTAAGATGCAGACAAAATAAGAGACACAAGAAAAGGTCCATCACAAAATGGCCCAATTAAACTAAAGATGGGCTCAGAAAAACTAAAGGCCCACTTTCAGTTAAGTTGAGGGTTATTACGTCCATTCAGTTAAGGATGTTTTAAAAGATGCCTCGGTTCGATTTTTCTTGGGGCTTGGGTGTCTTTCTCTTGGTTCGAAGTGTTCTGAGTTCAAACCTTTTCACTCTCTGTAGTGTAGAGTAATTTAATTACAAGGCTCAAATCTAATTAAAAGTCAAAGCGCAAATCAAAAGAAGATTGTAAGTTTGGCGACATTGCTAAATTTTCCCTTCCTAATAAAAGTTGAATCAAATTTTGCATCAACACCATCGTATCTAGTTTGTCATCATCATTAGAAAATGAACCGCGTGCAGCACTGAAGTCAGTGGCGGAGTTAGGAACAACAATGGGATCATGAAAAGAAAAAAAAACCAACCAAAAGCCTATGAAGAATAAACGGCAATATATTCCATAAGATTTAGTTTGTAAATTTACTTTCCTAATCAATCAATCGGAAATAATCTTATAATCTAGTTATGTAAAATAATCATGCTTATGCACCTTAATGATGTTAAGGTTGAGCATTATTGTCGCTTTAACTAGCAAATTATTTGACTTTATACCTAAACTAGAAATATAATATTTCAAGTTAAATTATTTTAAATTTGGTATTTAAACCAAAAGCTCCTGTAGACTAACTTTTAAAAGTTGAGGAAAATGATAAAAAAAAATATGAAAAAGATTGTAACCATGAATGTGTGGTAGAAGCAAGGAAGAAAATATCGGTAATATCGGAAATATCGGTAGTCCGAAAACACGGAAATATCGATGGAAATATCGGGATAATATCGATATCGATAAAAATTACATGGAAACCACGGAAATTGTAAGAAAAACTTGGAAATTTTTATTGAAACTTTGCAGGATGTCTATTAAGTCAATTATCTATTAGTTTATCACAAAAAATTGGAAGGAAATGCATTGCATGATGGATTTAACATTATCAAGTTGATTATATAGCGAGCTGTCAAACATTGTGAGTGTAGAAAATATGTAGTAATTAATGAAAGAAATTTAAACACACCATAATCATTTATATATAATGAATTAGTACAATATTTTACACTTTATACATTGTATTTTTTTTTTCTCTCGGATAACACACACGGACTGACACATGGGCTGGATATTTTGAAAGCAGGTTTGGATTTTTTTTTTCTTCTCTCGGATAACACACACACACACCCCACGATACACACTTCAATAACACACACACACACACATCCCACTTCTACACACACACACGCACAGACACACACTTCAATAACACACACACACACACACACACATCCCACTTCTACACCAGGGACCAAGCCATTTCCTTCTCTCACTCACTTCGACCCTCTCTCTCTCTCTTCTCTGCACTGTCTCTCTCTCTCACTCTCTCAAAATCCTCTTACCTTTCTCCCTCTCTTGCCGTGACCACACACACACACAGCAGCAGCACCATCTGCTCGACTCAAGCAGCTCGAGGACGACACCGTGACTCGAGCAGCACCATCTTGCCGTGACTCGAGCAGCACCATCTTGCCGTGACTCAAGCAGCACCATCTTGCCGTGACCTCCACCGTGACTCGAGCAGCACCATCTTGCCGTGACTCGAGCAACACCATCTTGCCGTGACCACACATCATCAGTCTTCTCTCTCCCACCTCTGCGAGAATGGCGGACGACACCGTGACCTCCACCGTGGCGCACACTCCGGCGAGCACCATCACCACATGTGAGAGGCGCAGATCTTGGCAGCTGCGACGACGGAGCTCGGCTGCCGTTCCGATTCCGACGACGGAGATAGAGAGAGCGATATTATCGATATTATTGATAATATCGCGATATTATCACGATAATCAATTGGAATACTCTGAAAATATCGCTGTTGGAAAAAAACGATATTATCGGCGATATTTCGCCGATAATATCGATATTTAATTCCATGGGTAGAAGCTTAGAAAGTGTTCAAATCTAGATCATTGGAAAATCATAAACTAGCCACTTAAGACTAAAAAGAGTAATGATATTCATACTTTATTTTTATACCACATTTTTATAACATCTTAGGTGACATCTAATGTGGATAGCCACATCATTTGAATTAATCAGATTTTTAAATTTAGTTTATTATTTAATAAGCTAATAATTAAGAAAAATTAGTTAATTAAATGATGATTGTGATATACGAGGAGTCTTTCTTATTCATTTCCTTGGGTTTTGTAATTTTTCAAATAATGTAGCTGTCCACATCAGATACCACCTAAGATAGTATAAAACTATGGTATGAATAACATTAGCCGACTAAAAAAGTATCACATACGTACAGCGGTGCATACGTTTGTAAGGCTCTAAGCTATCTTGTCTTTTTCCTTATAGACAAGACTGATCCATAACACGTGAATCCTGAAGGCTGAAACTTTTGTGAATGCTTAACTACGCATTGCAGACTGCCGCTTATTAAATTCGCACGATTTTCATATACAAATCACAACGGCTTTTGGAGGGAGGCCCTCGCCTCTCTTATTTTACAAGTTCACAAAGCTTATTTTATGGCTTAATTGAATTAATAGTTTTCGTGGTGATAGAATAGTTAGAAGATAGTCTATGTCGTAAAAAAAATTAGAATTTAAATTTATGTGATGAAATCTGTTATAATTTAAGTTTAAAATTAAAAGTTTCGTAACTTTCTATTAATTGTTAATACATAAGACTCACATTTAAGGTTAAAAAGATAAATTTAGCTAAAGTTAGTCTCACATATAAACTCACAAACAATTAACGGAGAGTTTTATTTAACCCTTATATGTGTAACTCACGTGTTAATAATTAATGAAGAATTGACGGAAATTTCAATTTTAAACCTAAATCATATTAGACTTCATCACATGAGCTTAAATCCTTATTTTATTTTCATCGTATAGGCTATTTTCCGACTATTCTATTACTACATAGACTCATAATTCACTTAGACCTTTTATTATTATTATTATGGGGATAAAACGTATAGAAACAATAACAAAGAACCAAAAACATGTCTGGAAACTTGTAAATCGTTTTGTTACCAATTTATTCGTGGAGTCCACTTCCGTAGTGGCCAACTACGCACTTTCATCGTGCTTGACAAAGTTGAAAAAGCTTAGAACATGCTAGATGGGGGCCCTAAATATAATTAAAAAAAACTGTTATAAAGTTTTATTCTACAATCTTCACATGTGTATTTTTCTTTCTAACTCACAAATGTATTTTTCTTTCTAACTATAGAAAGTTTAGAGTGCCAGTAACAATTCCAAAAAACATTATAATATGAAATAAAGAAAAGTAAGAGAGAAATGTGAGAGAGAAAGAAAGAGCAAGAGTGAAACGTCGGTTATTTTTATTCTTAAATTAGAGACATGCTTTGATAACATGTGAGAAGGAAAGAAAAAAAACAAATTTTTTTCTGCAAAATCACTTCAATGCTCATGATTTTTCTTTTCTTTCAATTATACAAAAAAATATATATTGTTTAGAACAAACGATGATATCTACACTAAAAATGTGAGGAAGTAGGCTAAACCTTACAATGAGCTTACCGTAATACTGTACTTGCTTGCCACTAAATTTCGGCAAAATCATTCTTTGGCATGAAAGAGAATCCTCTCTGCTAGGAATGTACTCTTTTAAGGGGATGAGGTGAGTTTTAAGAAATGGTCAAAACGGTAAGTTTTGGACCTATAATTGGATTTTTCATTTCCCACTTTTCCATCTTGCCCCAGAAGATCAGAGATTAAATATCAACTGGAATCTTAAGCCCAGGCCCATCCTGAAATTTTACGAATCTATATTTGTTGTCCACTAGGTTTTGCAATCTAGAGCTTGTAGTGCCTTGGTGTCAACAACCTTTGTTTTGTTTTTAAACTAAACCTTATAATTAGCCTTCTATTTTTCACCAAATAAAAATTAATTCTTTTTTTAGTTTGTTCATATATGACAAGTTCTATATAATTTAGAGCAAAATCCTATTAATTATGCTGAAATTAAAATCTCATAGTAATATTTTTTGAGTTGTGACCTTATTTTTTTGAGTTCTTATGATATAATCATCTCAATACTATTCATAAAAATTTGAATCCCCATCACTATTGTTTGATAAATTTTCCATGCTAAAAAAAGAAAGCAAAAGAAGAGACCTTAAAATTTTCTCCAATATATTACTATGTTTGGTCTAATTTCTTTATACTTCTCAAACGTCCCTCCTAAGAGAAGTTTCTGACTCCGCCATAGCTTGGATCCAAATCGAGGAAAGTAGAAATGCTCACCAGAAGTGAGGTTTGTAGCAAAAATGTGGAAACTTTCTATTCCACATAAAGTTAAACTTTTAGTTGGATTCTTATTCGTGAAAGACTACAAACTACAAAAAGATTGAGTGGATTCAATCTAAATATCTCGCCTAATTGACCTTTATGTTATAATGAAGATGAAGATCAGTTGAGAAATATCAAAGATGTGATGATTGAATGTGATCCCAAGATGGTAAATGATGGGATTCTTGACCGTTGCAAGATCTCTTGGAGGTTCAATTCAGAACTATTATTAAGGACATAACATAGCTGGCGAACTCTTTTAATTATATTCAGTGGCAACAAGTTTTAGAAAAGCTAATTTCCTCGCAGATGCCATTACTTCCCTTGGTCTTAATGTTGAAAATATTTGTATTTAGGATAAGGTGCTTCCTAGTGAGGCTCACTAAACACTTTTATTTGATTGTATGAGTTCCAGGTGCTCCTGGAAATTCTCTTTACCTTAATAAAATTTATTTTTTAGCAAAAAAGGAGAGTCTAAATTTCAAGTGGGTTTCCACGTTAGTATTTTGGGGTACACGTAAACACACAAGTGTTTGGTTCAAATCGCGAGGTGGGTGTCGGTCGATCTCCTTCTCCCAATCCCCCCTTCTATAAATGGCAAACATTTCCCAACCCCTTTTTCTTCATATCCATTCTCCCATATTCTCCATCAGATCGTATCAGACGGGACACATCTCCAGTTTGTGCGTGAATCGAACCCCTTTTAGCCGTCCATCTGTTTGATAGATAATCCAACGGTGTTAGATTCACGCACAAACTCGTGATCAGTCTCCTCTATCAACACCTTATCTTTCTTTCTTTCCTTCCCTTTTATTTTCTGAATTACTTTTACTTTCCAAAAAGAAACAAAATTAGCTTTTTGGCGCCAGTTTCGATTCACATTTCCCTCTCAATTAGTTTTTGTTTCCCTCCAGACTCATAAGAAGAAGAGAGAATTAGCGAAGAGAGTAGGAATCCTGGAAAATTTGGGAATCGGATCGAATGGATTCGGGTTTGGACTCGGGCTTGGATTCGGGATCAACGGAGGATTACGAGACGGACGTGGAGCTTCTGAAGAGGGCGTGGCGGCAGGAGAAGTCCGCTCCGGAGATTCTTCAGTTCGAGAGTGCTTTGGTTCGGAGAATCGTAGAGCAGATCCAATTGATGGTAAATTTCCCTAAATCCAAAACAAACAAAACCCTAATTTCTGTTTTTTACTGTCATGCTTGAGTTGGTTGAATTTGAGCTACAAAAATATTTGTATTGGAAATTAAATGAATACGGGAGAAATGTTTATTTCTTGTCGATACATACGATATTTGGGAATCGAATAGGACCTCGGATTCAGATAAACGCTCAACCAGTTGAGTTATGAGCCCGTAGTGGATATAGGAGAACTGTTAACTTAGGGAGAGTATTCAGTTGAAATTTTTGAGGGATTTTAATTCTTTTAATGAATCTAGGGGTATTCAATTAGGATTTTAAGTGATTTTCTGAAATTGAAGGGGTATTCAATTAGAATTTTAAGATAGTTTATTAAAATCCTTAGAAATTTGGGACCATTCAATTAAGATTTTAAAGAAATTTATAACATTCTAAGTGTATTCAATTAGAAATTGATTTTAAAGAATTTGAGAAAGTCGAGGAATTAGAGGGAATTGGAGAGATTTCGTAGTGTATTTTAAGCATCCACAAATCTCACATCTCCGCATGAGATTTCGAAGGAATTGAATCAAAATTTTATATGGAATCTCTACAAATCAATTAAACTCCATAAAAATCCATTAAAGTCTATCAAATTCTCAATTGAATACAATGTTGATTTTGTTCCTTTTTTTTTATTTTAACTTTAATTATTCGGTAAGAGAGTGAAGAAATAATCTTACTGTTAGTTTACCGTGTTAATTTGGTGAAATTTGTGCTAGTAATTTGTGTTTTTGTGTTATTGCTAACCCCAATTGGATATATATGACAGGAAGAAACTGTGGAGGAGTTCACTGATAGTGGTATTGATCCGCTTACTGTGTCACTCTACCAGATGGATTTGGACAGGACGCAGTTCTTGTTGCGATCTTATTTCCGAATTCGTTTGCAGAAGGTAGCAATCGTTTCTCCTTGTTCTTAGTGTGTGTTTTGGTTTTGTTTTTTCATTGCATTTGAAATCAACTGTATGCTTCTTTGCTTGTTTTTTCGTTATTAGAGAGATGAGCATTCACTATGTTTCATGATGTTAAGTAGGACAGGTTTTTCAAGTCCGCGTTGGTTCTGCTTTGTGATTTGTTTCTCAAGTAACTTCGTTTTGCAGATTGAGAAATACATGTTTCACATCCGGGATAATGCCGAAAGCCGTCTCTCTGAGAAGGAGAAGGTGTTTGTTGAAAGGTGAGGGTTCCAACTATCTCATTACTTTATGTTCTATTAATGGACGCACATGCTTAAGGCTTACTCTGATTTGGAGTTGACATGGTTATTCGTTGCAGATGCTGTGCTGATTTGCAGACGCATCTTGAAAAGAGCGTTCTGTTGCAGTTGCCTTCTACTTATCAGTCTGTATTCCGTCAATCAAGTGAAAAGGAGACTGACATGGGTAAACATTCACATTATCCTTTTGGATTTTCGTGATGCATCTCTGTTCTCTCTCCACCCTATATGTGCATGTGTATCTATTATGGTAACAGCTCATTTACCCAAGATCAGTTCCAAATGCTGTGCTCAGTGCTATGGTTAATGCTTAAAGTTTTCATTCAAATATATCTAGTTATGTGGTGGCCTTTTCGACAATTTACCTAAGATGCTTGCATTTTCTGATATTGTTCGGCAGATCCACATAACTTGCTCTATACTATTATAAATTTTGATGTGATAAATGGTCAGTATTGTTGCTTAGAAAAAATTTAAAACATTAGCACGCGGTGAGATATCCAATGACAAGCTGGTGTATTGAACCAAGGATTTTTTTTTCCTACTGTTTTTTCTTTATTTGCAGACCTTTTGTGTGTTTAATAATGAAGTTTTTATCAGAAACAAATGCATTATTTTGTTTGACAAATTCTTAGCTTTCCCTCGTAGACTTGGTATTTCCTCTGTTATTACCGTTCTTGATATCTTGCTTTAACCGAATAGATTGCTTTAACTGCATACTATTTTCTACTAAACAGATTTTTTTTATTGATCATCTGGTAGGCAGTTTGTAGATTGGACTTCTGAACCCTAACAATGTTCTATGTTCGACTTTTCAGTGCCGAGACCACATTTGGATACTTTTGTTGTTTGCAAAACCAAGTACTATCTTGGACATATCCAGCTCGAGGACAATGCAGATGGAGAATCAGATAGCAGGCAACTCATATATTCATAAACATTTTTACTCTCATAGAAGAAACTGTTGTTTCTTGTTTTGTTTGCTTACGGGTTTGAATTCCCCTTGTGACAGTGCGAGCCAGAGACCATTGGATGAACCGTTTGAAATGGAGCCTAATGTGTTATACTTTGTACGTTATAAAGCAGTGAAGAAATTCGTAGAGGAAGGGAAGATTGATTTATACTGAGCACCATCTAGCACCTCATTGCTCGACCGGTTTCTTCAGAAGCTAAAAAGAATATGCAAGTCATGGGAGTGAGTTTCTGAGCAACATCCAGTGCTTCTACGTAGAATGTTGAAAATGATGAAATCCTCAAACCAAAGATGATGCCGCAGTCTCTCCGCCTTACTGCTTTACAACATTTGTTTGGAAACTATTGATGTTGCGGTGCCTTTCTTTCAAAAGAAACTATCAATGTGCAAGTTAGGGGAGCGATTTTCTCCCTAGCAAGATCTGTATGTACTCTTCATTTATTATTGGCTAAGACTATTCGTTGTGCGCAATTGGTATTCTTTTCGATGTTAGTGGAAGGGGTTTTGGGGGAGGGATGGGGGGGGGGGGGGGTGACATAGTAGGGCTTGAAGTGATACAGCTACTGGTTTTTCGGAATTAAGCTACATGTAGAAATCATTCATCATTTCAGAAATTTTTCCCTGCTACGTAGAATTGATGGCTTGGATTGATTGGCTTTATTACTTTTATTGTGGTTCCGTAAATTCAGACCATCAAATGTTACGTAGCATTAAAGTGGAACATCGTTTTTCCTACATCAACAAAAATCATTTCCTGCTCGTAGCTGGCCTCCAATAGAAACTGGCGAGACTCACAGTTGTGCATTGTGAAAGTAGGTGCAAATATCGGCCGTGGTTATCTGGCCCGGATTGCTTTCTCTCTTGTCTTTATCCGGCCCGGATTGCCCTTTGTTTTGAGGAGATCAACTAAAATTATTAGAAATCATCTCTTAGCTGATCAAAACCAATCACAATTTATTCGAAATTGATACATAAATCAAATCAAATGTGTACGATATATTAATAAATTGATATCCACAACTGATATTTGAAAATTGATCATTTTGACCGTTTAATTTAAAAGATGAAAGTTTGCGATGACAAATCGCAGTGTGCAGTATTAGACAAAGTTGAGGTATGCAGTTCATTGCCAATATGTCGCCACCAAGTATTTTAAAGTTAGATCCAAAGAAAAATCATTGAATATTAGGAGGGTGTATTCAATTGAGATTTTGAGGGTCAGAAATTTAAGTGATTATTTGAAATTCAATGTGTATTTAATCAGGATTCTTAGAATCCACGTGTATTCTGTTGATGCACAAAATCAGTGAGGATTTTGGTATAACAGAAAGTGTTAAGTTTGTGACATTCGCTAGATTGCTCCAGTCACTAGTGTGGATAAGTAGGTAAATGGATAAGGACAGGGAAGCAAACACAAGATGTACGTGGTTCACTCAAATTGACTACGTTCACGGAGTAGAGGATTTCGCATTAATTGTGAAGGGTTACACAAGTACATAGGTTCAAGCTCTCCTTTAGTGAGTACTAGTGAATGATGTAGCACAAATGACATTAGAAAATATTGTGAGAGAATGATCTCTATTTATAGAAGAGAGTTTCTAGTTTCATTCTAACATTGACACGTGTCGTGTTGTGATTAGCTTCTGATGTTGACACGTGTCGTGTTGTGATTAGCTTCTGATGTTGACACGTGTCGCGCTATGATTGGCTTCTAATGTCGACATGTGTCGCACTATGATTGGCCTCCTGGTTGGAGGGAAACTCTTCTGGGTCCTTGACAAAATAACGTTGACCAGTGCTCAGTAGTTTCGGGATTGATCAAGTATGGTACAAACATATTCAATTAAGATTTTAAAGAAGTTTATATTTAATTAGAATTTGATTTTAAAGCATTAAAAAAAAAAATTTGAGAGATTTTGTAGTGTATTTTAAATATTCACAAATCTCATCTCTTCCTAAGAGATTTTGAGGGAATTGAATCAAAATTTTACATGAAATCTTTACAAATCAATTAAACTCCATAAAAATCCATAAATTCATAAATCCACAAAAATTTCTCAAATTCTCAATTGAATACACTTGCTTAGTATAAAAAAAAATATTCCAAACAAATTTAAACAAAACAGACCAAAACGAAACATGGACCCACCCATCAATTGTGCTTTGTCATCACAAAGATTGTGACGACACCGTAATCCCCTCTCCCACCACTTTGCCGGAAAATACAGGGAAAAACTTGCTGGAGCTTTATTCTCCATCTATTATCGAATCGAATATTTAGTAAATTATATTATCACTACATTTAAGCCAAAAATTAAGACCTGGCAACTTGGACTTGGCCGACTTGATCAACGGCCAGGATCTTAAGCAAGCCAGCGTAAGTCACCCCTTGGTTCTCATCGCCACCGCCCAATTTTATCATGGCCTTGATTTCTTCGTCGCTGGCGGCAAAGCCTGCGCTGCTCATGTAGCTCTTCAGATCCTCGTGGCTCAGCTTGCCGTCCCCGTCCTTGTCCATCACCTTGAACACGTCCTCCATCACTCCCGAGCTTCTCGGCCAGCGGCCGCCCGCCAAAACGCGCTCGAACTCGTCGTACTGGACGAAGCCGTCGTTGTCGGAGTCGGCCGCCGACATCATTGAACCGATGAGGTTTTCGTCAACGCCGGAGCTGGAGAAGCCGGCGTAGAAGGCTCGGAGGTCGTCTTTGCTGATCTTTCCGTCGCGGTCGGCGTCCAGGACGTTGAATGCTGGAAGGAAGTCGGAGGTGAGCGCCGTCGTCTCCGTCTGCGAGCTGAGCGTTCGGCCGGAGGGACACATTGCGATGCGAAAAGGGCTGTGTGTTAAACAACGTGTGCGTGGAGCTTGTGGAATGCAACTTGGACTTTGTGAGAGCCATTCGGGTATTTATAGACGGAAAAGGTTGGTGCCACAATTGCGTGGTTCACAAGATTTCGAGAGTAAATGGTGAATTGCCACGTGGGTAATTCCGTGTGACTAATGCGTACAGAGTGACGTCATGAGTGTTAGGGTTTCTTTGGAATGGTGGGTGGACCGGAGAGATTTTTCAGTGTGACCAGTACACGGGTTGGTAGATCACGTGTTATTATATAAATTGTGAGATATATGTGCTAAAAAATTAATAACTTAAAAGTAAAATTTCTCACTACTTCTATTAAAATACGTGGTGTACCATTTATATTTATATCACAATTAAAAATTTATCGGGGGGAATGGTAGGTTTTGTTTGTTTGTTTGTTGGGAGTTTGATTGACAACACCGAGCGGTGCAGAACCAGCCAAAGACCAAGATGTCTTTATCTCCCATTTCTACGGTGAAGTTTGAACTTTGAATTATACCACATTGATATGAGATGGTGGTAATTATTGAATTAATGATGCATTAGGGTTTCATTTGATTAAGTTTAAACCTCCAATTAGTAGCATAAACCGACTTACCAAAACAAGTTTATTTCCTTCTACCAAAAAAACACAAAAAAACAAACAAGTTTATTTCCCCATTTTCTTTCTTGAATATACTTGACTTTTAATATATTATGGCTTATTAATATATTTGACTTTTATTTTCTTAACAGTTAATTCCCTTATTTTCTCTCTTGAATATACCATTGACTTTTTGTTAAATGTAATTTAAAGGAAACTACAATGATAGACATGTTATCGCAATGATGAAAAATAATTATGCCTATACATTTTTGTGCGAGTTTGATACCCACTTAAGCCCCTCTTTCACCCTACCAACTAGTAATTTAACTTACTAACACTATCTCGTTTGTTAAAAAAAGAAAACAAAGAGAATTACAATCTTTCAAAAGGATATCAAATCTAAATAGTCCAATGTGGCTACCAGACGAGCCTTGACTATGTTTACTGTATATTATTTGTATATAGAGGGTTTAGAAGTAAAACTAACAACACAGTTGATATTACTTTTTTTTTTTTTTGGTAAAGAACACATTTGATATTTCAAACGGTATCTAATTTGGATTGTACCATTTTATATCCTCATGAAAAATTAAATAGTGAACCAAAAAGTATCACATCACCTGGTGACTGTCGTGGCTCAATAAATTCCATCGTAATCAGATTCTAGGTTCGATTCCTGGAAGGTATATTTTACTTTACTATATTTCCACAAACGTTTGGGCTTTGGTCTTCTTCTTTTTTTCTGTAGGCCCAATAAGGTCCAGGAAGTTTTGGGTTTGCAGTTCCTAAATTGGGCTGTTTATGTTGGATCCAATCCAAGTGAGCCTAATGTAATGGTTCATTCGTAATATCACTAACACGAAGGGGCTTTTCATAGTATAAATCTCAACCATTTCATCACCCCACAACCCTAATCCTTCCTAAAAATTCCAGTATCTAAACACACCCTCCTTCCCTCCCCTCCCCTTCTGCTATTTTTTATTTTATTTTTTGGGTTTTGGGGATAAAAATGGAGAGAAAGTATCGTGGTGTTTGCTATCGTGCGCCTCTTGATGAAGCCTTGGATCCCATTAATCTGGATCTTTAGGGTTTATGTTCTTTATAAAGAACGAGGAGGTAGATTTTGTGCAGGAACGTTGAGTCGCTTCGCCTCTGAACAATAACCAGGCTCAGTGAATAACACCCTGCCAAATCCCCTTTTCATTTTTTATTTTTTATTTTCCATCCGACTGTTTGTTTGTTTATTTTTGCATCTGATATTATATTAAATTGATTTGTTGAAGAATTTGGATTTGCGTAGTGGGGGCTCCGATGATGGATTAAATCTTCGAGACCTGATCATGGAATTGATGATAACTATAAGCATGGTTTCTGAGGATCCCTTTAATTTTATTTTTTTATTTTTAAGAATTTTAATTTTAAAAAAAATATTTATTTGGAGTGAGAAAGTATAGATGATGAAGTCAGCACTGGGCTCTGAGTACATTTGATGCACAAATAATGCAGCCTAGAAAGCTATTTCTGATATATTCCAACTTCTCTCTCGTTCTAAATCATTTTCTTAGGAGATGGGTCAGCCACTTGAAGTAAACCAGCAGCAAGCACATCAGCAGATCGTTCCGTTCCATCTCATGGCGATGCAATGGATGTGAACCCCCAACGATCACAACTTCCTGGCCAACATGAGCCATTTTCTTCACCTGAGCGGGACAGATGAAACGATCAAACAAAAATATAAGTGGTTTTGGGTTTATGCATCTCAAAGCACAACAACGAAATTACTTCGGAGGAGAAAGTGAAAGAATTATTCTTGCTTCCACATTACTCCATGTACTTTCGGGCTAGGCTTCCCCTTCCTTGTGGTCTAACACACAGCACACAACGGAGTACTTGCACCTTAGAGTAGCATGTAACATATTCTAGCATTGGCTCTTGGAATACTGTCTGGGAAATACCTTGCTTTGATCACTCGAGCCCATAGAGAATTGGGTTCATGTATTAGACGCCAACATTGCTTTGCCAACAGGACGAGGTTGAACTCATCCCGGTTCCTAAAACCCTTACCTCCTTCCTTTTCACCAAGCCAATAGAAGCCCAACTAACCGAGTGGATTTTGTGCTCCCCTTCCTTTTGGCCCCACCAAAACCTGACAACTGCCGAATCGATATCGTTGCACAATTTTTCAGGGAAGCATAATACATTCATGGGATATGCAAGAATTGTGAAATCTCGTCCTTGGAATTTCGTTATTTAATTTACGTATTTCATATCTATTAGGTTTTATTAACTATATTTTTGTTAATATTAGAATTTTAATTATTTAGTTACAAAGTTTGGTTTTTCATAATTAGTATTAAAGAAAAAAAGAAGAAGAAGAAGAGACTAGAATCTACCAGATGACAGTAGGAGAGAGCCAATGAGAAAAGAAAGAAAGGATGGGAAATGAGAGAAAGGGTAAGCAGGGGATCTTTGACCCGCACCCTTTTGCGACCCAACCTGGTCGAAAACAATGGAACCTGTTGGTTCCTCTAGCCAAATTTTGGTGATTTAAGCCGAGCAACCACCTGGGAAACACTCCATGACCTTCCCTTTACCTATTCCACCCAAAAAATTGATGAAAATGGCTTTGAAATTGTGATACCCGCACGGGTGGGTGCGGGGGTCCCTTGCCATCAATCGACCAATTCTGAAATGATTCCCTTCGATCACCACCGCCTATAGCGAGCCCAGGAACAAAGCCCAAACAACTGTAGGGGCGACGGAGCACCGGAGGTGATGGATCGAAGCCACCCATTTCTAAGGTTTCCGGGGGGTTCGAGGGAAATTAGAGCTTTTTCCGGCCAAATTGGCCTTAGTCATAGGTATGAAATTTGCTCTACTCATTGAGATCTACATTTCTGTGAAATTTGGTAATCTTTGGAGTTAGTCGGAAAATTGGGTTTCTGTTCGTTGGAAACTGCCACTCGTGGTGGCCAGTGGACCCACAATGTCTTTCTAAGTCCAATTAGATGCCTTGATTTCATATTTGATATCCATATGATGTGATTTGATTATTTGAACCTAGTTTCACTATGATACATCACTTGATCATTATACGAATCGACAATTCGACCGTTGGATCGTCTCCAAACTTTAGTGCGTTATAGCACATAATATTTGAGCACATTAGAAACTGACGGATCGAGAATCTGACATACGGATCCTCCCGAATTGAATATCTAAGTTTGTAAAACTAATTGTTGACCGCCATTTGAATTGGTGATTGGCGGAGATCTAACCGTTGGATCACAATGAGATTTAAATATCTTGTTCTACGATCTTAATGAGACTCTTGGGAAGATACGGATATGAAATCCTATATATGAATCTTCCGGATTGAATTATGTAGAATTGTGGACCCCATCTTTGACCGAGAGTTGACTTTTGGGCATCATGTCTCGAAACATTCTAAATACTAAAATTAGTACTATAGGAAACTTAAGTGAAGTCTAGTGGGCCTACATTGGATAGAGAGTGAATTGAATATATGTGATATGGTTATTACCATGATTTCTTATATTGGTATTATTTGTGAATATGACTTGGTTTTATAATGTGATTTGAAATGTGATTTTATATATTTAACCATAGACCTATATTTATTAAACATGATTTGGCTTCTGTATTGATGATGATTGTGAAATGTGATTGATGTGCATATTTGAAATGTGGTTTGATTTGCATGATTGGTATAATGTGATGAAATGTAAGGGCTAGTAGTGGACCATTAACCCATTGCCATGGGGTTTGTTGTTTCAGAGCTTGTTTCATATCCCATTTCATTGTTTCATTTCTCGCTTCGTTGATCTGTTCTAAATTTAGTACTTGTGCTTTGTTTCATTTTGTTAAGCCTTTGTAAATTGAGCACTTGGTTCATGTTTTGTTCTTCAAGCCGTTGATATGTTTCTTGGCCTTTCGCTCGGTTCCGTTGAGTGATCCGAAACTGGGTATCTGCTGGGGTTCCATTGAGTGGTCTGGTTCCTTGCTCCGTCTGGATTTCGTTGAGAGGTCTGGAATCCCTCGTGATCCGCGATTCCGTTGAGTGGTCCAGAATCGTATCTTACCTTGGATTTCATTGAGTGGTCTGATATCTATTGTACTCCGCGATTCTGTTGAGTGGTCCGGAATCGTATCCACTTGGATTCCATTGAGAGGTCCAAAAACCCTTATATTCTACGATTCCCTTGAGTGGTCTGGAATCCCGCTTGGTGTTTTGGTTCCGTTAAGTGTTCCGAAACTTGATGTTGTTGGATTTCATTGAGTGGTCCGAAATCCCATTCTTCAGAGATGTAGGTTTCGGCCGAACATTGTCGCTAGCCCTGCATTTTAATGCTTGGTATATAATATAGATTGATGCGATTGTGGAATGGTGTGGAAAGCATGTGTGTACATGATTGGCATACCTGTGTGAATGAGATAATGAAAATTATTATTTGGCTTAGGGTTGATGTGTAACAGTGGTACATGGATGGTCCTGCTTGGTATATCCGCGATAGGGGACCATACATATTTCATGGGTGATCATGATTAGTATATTCACGATGGGTGATCACCGCCTGCACGATTAGACTATGCATATATAGTTCTGCTTGGTATATCCGTGATGGGGGACCATATGTATTAAGGGGTGATCATGCTTAGTATATCCGCGATAGGTGATCACTGTCTGCACGATGAGATTATGCTTATGGTTCTGCTTGGTATATCTACGATGTGGGACCATATGCATTCTAGGGGTGATGAGGATTAGTTGTACTTGGTACATTTGAAATAGGCGACCGTAGTTTAGTTGGATTTCGTTGAGTGGTCTGAAATCCTTACTCTTGCTCACTTCCATAAAGTTAGTCTGGCCCCTAGATTCGAGTGAATATAAATTGTTCACAGTAGACATTGTGTTTATAAATTGGATTTATCATGTTATTACTTGGAATCCAGGTAGGGAATTATGTTGAATTCCTTTATTAAATTTTGTGATTTGATATGTGATCTTGTTGACTGATTAACGTACTTAAATGTTAATATCGTGCATATGTGATTCATGGAATTGATTAATTGGAGTGATTGTGGAATGATGTTGGATATGATTGTTATTATTACGATCAGATTAGTTGACCATTGTGACTAGAGAATAATATTGTGCTTTGTTGATTCTTTAATATGTTAAATGCTATGAACTGCGAATTTATATGGGAAACATGATGATTTATGTGATGGATGAAATGAAAATGTTGATTGTTATGTGGGATTGCTATGTAGCTTGAAACTAGTAATTTCATGCTTGTCAAGTTCTAAAAATTGATTGATGAGTGCTATGATTTTCTACTTAAAAGTATTGTGATAAAAGTCGAGCGTAGTGTTTGACGAACTACGAATGGCTTGATCCCTGTTTAGGGTACGTAATGCAGCCATAATGTATACAAAAAATTACTACGCAATTGGATCGTGAGAGTGTGTATGGCTCATATCTCGAAAGCAGGGTATGATAGAAGTACATGTATTTAGTGATGTCATGTGTTGATCCTGGACGTGTGTCGAGATCGAAACGTGACAGGAATGGCCTGAGTCACAACCTTAATTAACACCTCTCTACTAGCTTGGGATAAGAAATTTTGTTTCCAACCTTGGATTTTTGCAATAACTCGATCCTTGACAAACGCCAAAGCCTACCTCTTAGATTTACCCCAAGTCGTTGGCATACCCATATACAATCCAGGGTCTTCCACCATTTGCATACCCAAAACCCCACACAACTCCATCCGAGTCGCGAACGGGATGTTGGCCCTAAAAAATACATGACTTTTGCATATTAACCTCATGTCCCAACGTTAAGCAATAAGAGTCGTGTAACATCCCACATTTACCAATGGAGAGGGGGTGATGTGCCTTCTATGTACATACCCACCTCCATATAACACGAGGCCTTTTGGGAACTCACTGGTTTCGGGTTCTATCGGAACTCCGAAGTTAAGTGAGTTCGAACGAGAACAGTCCTAGGATGGATGACCCATTGGGAAGTTCTCGTGTGAGTACCCAGAAACAAAACAATGAGGGTGTGACTAAGGCCCAAAACAGATAATATCGTGTTATAGCGGAGTCGAGACTGAGATGTGATAAAATGGTATCAGAGCCACTTTGCCGTGTGATGCGAGTGTGCCGACGAGGACGTTGGGCTCCTAAGGGGGATGGATTGTAACATCAACCAACAAAAAAAGGGTGATGTGCCTTATATGTACATGCCCACCTCCATATAACATGAAGCCTTTTAGGAACTCACTGGCTTCGGGTTCCATCGGAACTCCGAAGTTAAGCAAGTTCGGGCGAGAGCGGTCTTAGGATGGGTGACCCACTAGGAAGTTCTCGTGTGAGTTCCCAGAAACAAAATGTGATGGCGTGGTCGGGGCCCAAAGTGGACAATATCGTGCTACGGCGGAATCGAGACTAGGATGTGTCAAGTCGAGGATCCTCACAATTCTGACATTTCGGTATCGAAGTTGCAAGAGTATGAGGGTATCATCAACAAAGAATAGGTGGGAGAGAGTGGGGCCGTGCATACTAAGTCGAATTCCCTTCAAAAAGTCATCCTCCACCACCCTTGTATTAGCCTAGACAAGACGTCACTCACGATGAGGAAAAGGTATGCTGAGAGAGAATCCCTTTGTTGGAAGCCCCTCGACGGTTTAAATTTCTTCCCATGCTGCCCATTGATAAAGACAAAAAAATACACCATGGATACACATCCCATCACCATGTTGACTTACCACCGGTTGAAACCCATATGGAGCATAACTGTTTCTAAAAAAATCCCATTCTATGATGTCATAGGCCTTGTTCATATCAATCTTCATTGCTAATTCAAACTTCGTCTTGACTTTTTAGAGTTTTAGAAAGTGGAAGACCTCATGTGCTACTAGAATATTGTCCTGAATTTATCTTCCCCCAACAAAGGCATTTTGGCTCGGGGAGATCAGGGACGACAACTAGGGCTCCAGTCAATTAGCTAAGATATTCGATAAGTTTTATATGAATAGTTACAAAGGCTAATCAGACGGAATTGTCCCATCAAAATCGAGTTTGTAACTTTTGGAATGAAAAAAATATGGGTTGAATTAAGCTTCCTTAGGCTGTCATCACCATTAGCAAAAGCACGAACCATTGCATTTACCTCCCCTTGAATAACATCCCAGTAGGAGTGGAAAAACACCTCATCGAAACCATCGTGGCTTGAGGCCTGCAGACTACCCATCTGAAAAATGACCATCTTGATTTCAGCTAAATTAATCGGGCTCGAAAAATGAGAGTTCATCTCCTCAGTGACATATGGTTGTGCACTATTCAAAATCGACTCCCATTCCCGACTGCCCTAAGAGGTGAAGAAACACTTGAAATGTGCATTGACCACCAGTTGGATATCGACTAATCCCTTCTTCTAATTCTCATGCGCATCTTGCATTTTCTTAATCTTATTGAAGCAGCGGCATTGGATAGTAGTTTGGTGAAAGAAGCGGGAGTTCGAATCGCCTGTTTGTAGCTATTTGATACGGGATTGTTGATGCTAGAACTTCTCGTCCTTTTCCTCCAATTTATCTAGCAGAGCAGCGACACCTTTAATCTCATGTTGGTTTCCTTTGAAATGAGATCTACTTTAGTTCAGAAGATTCCCCTTGCAAAAATTAATGCGCTGTAGCCAATGGTCCACCTCACCTAAACCACCTATGATACTTCAACTTTTCTCAATCGCCACCCTGCACCCATCCACCTAAGCCCAGAAGGCCTCGAATCTGAAAAGTTTTTTTCCTTTGGGAATAGCCGGCTCCGTGCTTAAGATTAATGGACAGTGGTCTGAGCCATGCACTATGCCATGAACAACAGAGGTGTTAGGCCAATGGGATTGCCAGCTTTCATTAACTAGGCCCCAATCAAGAAGTTCATGTACCAAGCTATTATTCCTAGTGCCCTGCCATATGAAGTTTGGGCTGCTAAAACCCAAGTCAATTAGTCTCATAGTAGACATAAACTTCTAAAGATATCTTGGTCTTGTGTGCAAATCCTCCATGCCGCCTGATTTCTCAAATTCCCATAAGAACTCATTAAGGTCTCTTCCACAAAACCAAGGGTCAGCAGTGGGCTCCAACACCCTTGTAAGCCAACCCATAACTCCCTCTTGTCTGCCCTATAAGGAGTGCTATATATCCATGAGTCTTGAAACCAATCACAATGATCATTCTCTCGTATCATGGTATGGATCAAATTCTTAGTCGCAACTTTGATAAGAATTTCCATAGAATCGTTCCATTAGAGGCTCAACCTACCAGCCGTCATCACTGGTGGAACATCCCATTCATGAGTATACCCCATTCTCCTTCTCACCCTTTGTAATCTATGGCTTTTCATCTTGGTTTCAAATAAAAACACCACAGAGGGTCTATGTTTTCGTATGAGTCCGTGAAGGGCTCAAACCACCATGTTCGACCTTAGACCACGACAGTTCCATAAGAGGTGCATCATATCGATTTTACAATTGTTTAAGGTCGGCCGCCACCACCCCAGGGTTCTTTTCCCACCCTTCGCTCCTGACTCTCATCCTCAGCAATACCATTAAGGTAGTCCCAGATATTGTCTTCTTCCAACACTGGGACATCTTGCAGGTCATCCTCTGCAAAGATTGCATTCTCAACTGCAGACCACTGTTCTCGCATGGACATACCATCAAAACAACATTTTTTCCTTCTTCCTTGTGTTATGCTGCCTTCCCCAGCTTTTGCATTTTTCTTAGGAGATTGCACTCCTAGATAAGACTTCTTGTCATTGCTTCACTTCAAGCCCATCTATTCAAAGATATTGGGCTTTCCTTGGGCCATCTCCACCTCACATGGAATAGCCATATTGGAGATTACAAGATTTGGGAATGGGTCTCCAAAGATCCCCTGCATTATTGGGTTACTAGGTTGGCCACCAGATGGAGATGACTCACCTAATTTGGGTTTGTAGCAAGGCCCATCCCTCATACATTGTTCCACCAGGTCTTGAATGCTTACACCCCCCTCCCGGGCGGTGGGCTTGAGTATCTGACCTAATCAAATTAGGGTAGCCATGCCCAAATCCATCACCCCTCGTAATTATATTATGAGCCTCACGTGGTAAGGTCCCACCAATTGTTACTTGGAAAAAGCAGTTGTGTTCCTTACTTCTCGCGATGCCAACAAAGAGGGTTTTAGGTTCAGGGAACGTTGGTCTGTAAGCCCTCCCCCTCCCCCCGGTTGGGCTAAAATGAACACTAAGTGCTGATATGCCCAATTCTTCCACATTTGTAACAAAAGTCTTGGAGCTGTTCATACCTAAATTCAATTCATGAGTCCATATCTCTAGATCTTGGTAGCCAGCACCACGTGATGAATGGATTTCCAGTATTAACCAGGGTTTTTTTTACTCTTAGAAACCCTATCGCCGTCATTGGGTCCTCTAGTTCAATGAACTCCCCCACCTCGGCTGAGAAACGCTTGGCACTATTCTCAGTGCATAAGTTGAGGGAAGACCTTTTATCTGGGCCACTTCCAAGTAGATTTCCTCTAGAGACATGTTACTAGGCCATCTCTTCACATAGAAGTTTTGGTAAGACAGAGAAACCGCTAAATTGTCATTCGCATCGACCTAGTCCCAAATGATATTTTGGGTTTTGCATATATAAGCCTTTATCTAAATAGATCTCCATTTTTGGCAACAACAGTTGGAGACATTTTGAAAATATTATCTAGGACTCTAGGTCAACTTTTTGAAAATATCCAAAGGGTTTCCCATTTTTAATGGCCTCATCTTTTTCCTTTGTCACCTAGAGTCATGTAATAAATATGAACCTTATAAATTTTTAAATGCGTTCATTTTTGTTATTGTTTATTAAGAAAATGAAGGATTCGAGCTGGAAACCTCTTTTCTACAACTGAGAGAAAAATATTGCTAATTAAACTAAGTGTGTTAGGTTTTAACAATGCATAAACAAATCATATTTTATGAATATGATGTAGTTTTTTAGTTGTATAAAGGTAAACTAAGAATGTGATATCCACGGATGGAGAAAATGGAGGAAGTAATCTGGCATTTCAAGGAGCTAACCATTATTCAATGGAGGGAGGAGAGTTTGGAATTGTTTCTGGGACTGGGGATTTTACATTCTTTAAGGGGTATGGGATTATGGAAATAGAGTCCATGGATACAGAGAATCATAGATCTGTTCTTAAATTTAATGTCAAACTAAAGCACTACTAGTGAAAGTAAACGGCATTTGATTTCTATTTGTTTTTGCGAACGGTTGTTATTGACATTGCAAAAAGTTAATCTTCCTCATACAGCCATATTTATAATAGCAACAACACTGCAAAAATGTCGACCTCACTCTAACTTATAATAGCAAGTGCTTAGAAATTGTCCCAATTTTACTACTTAGGTGTTGAGTTTGTAAGAAAATACTTACTCATATACTTATAATAACAAGTGCTTAAAAATTAAATAATAAACATGCATATTTAAAGTAATGTTGTATTGTATTTTATACTTATCTTGTTTCTCCCACGTTTTTTGTGCAGCCGATGTGGGATATGAAACGTATACAAACAGCAAAGTGTAGATGGTATTGCCAAAAGCTAATTGGAACTTCAATTTGAGAAATAAAAGGGGATAATATATACAAGTGACAAACTAAAATGGCTGTTTTGACGTTTTTGAAACATTGTGTGAAAATTTAAAAGTAAGGCCCCTAGGCAAATTAAAGGAAGAGAATCTAAAAGCACATACGAGCTGGGACGAGGAGAGGAGGTCCAAAATAAAAATGAACATCGCTACAAAATTGGCTTCACACAGATTGATTGGTATTGCTTAATATAGGTTGGGGAATGAAAACTTAAAACTAGGATTTGGTGGGTTGTGCCAGGCCCAAGCAATAGTGCAACGCTTGGACGACACACGAAAGCTCTAGTAGCAAGCTACTAAAATGAGCTCTCACCCTTAAAAAATTAATTTAATATCATGTGGACTATTGGTCCACGTATCAGATATAAAACTGATAAGAACAGATACTACACTTGATCTTAGCCAAAAGGCCGAGAAAGGTATGCTTATGTTAATATTGGGCATTTGTTTTTATACGCAGTTCATTCTTCTACTTTCTTCCGTGGTCGATGTGGGATTCTAATGCACTATTTCGAAGTACTCTGTCTGTCCTCGTACTTCAACCCAAGTTCACCTAAGGCCTCTCCGCAGCTCCCGTAAAGCATACCCAGAAAAGCAAATGCATTAAGCTAATAAGATAAAAAAACTAGAAAAAATTAGTGAAAGTACATAACTGAAACTACAGCTCTTGGGAAATATGATGAAAACCGAAAGTTGCCCCCAACAGATTAACAACTTCTTGCGATATTTCCAAACCGCCAAAATTTTCGTACAATTATCCGTTAATGGATGTTTGAGATGATGGCCTTGAGCTTCTTCTGCAATGCTTCAATTTCTCCTCACCACCAACACCAAGGTCTCTTCTCTCTCTCTCTCTCTCTCTCTCTCTATAACAGTAAAGTTTTGTGCTAAAAATTTCAGCCAAAGTGAAGGTTACAAGAAGCAAAGGCCTTGAAGAAGCGAAGAATCTCATAAGAACTGTTGGGATTCCATAAAAAACCTCTTCTCCAGCAAAATCTCTTGAGAATGGCAAATGGGTCAAGCTCATCTGCGGCGCAAGCTTCGAGGATGTGGTTGATATCAGGAACCTTTCTCTGGTTTACACTCTTGCCGGAGATAATTAACTAAAATTTAACTGATTTTTTGCTGACTAAGTGAGAATAGATATTGGATTAAATTGATGTTAATTGCTTGACAAACGATTGGTTGCGATTGATTGCATAGACTCTGTAGCGGATGTGTCAGTGGTGAGTGCAGTGAACGAGGGGATTGATGCAGCAGTTGGGATTTTCAGTGGAATCACAGCACAGTGTTGCTTGTATAAAGGATTATCCAGAGCATCTCCTTCAGGCACTTAAGAGAGGCCGTTTCTTTGGTTGGGAACTGTCAATTGTTCCAATAAATACTTGAGTAATGGGCTACGTTTGGCTTCTAAATTCTAACCTAAACTGTGATAATACAAAAAACATAATTAGGTTGGGCTGTTAAAGACTAAACTATGATTTGGTGGGTTGTGTCAGGCCCGAGCAGTGGTGCAACGCTTAGATAACACACGAAGTCTCCAATATCAAGTTATTGTAATGAGCCCTCACCCTAAAGAAATTAATTTAATATCGTCTGGACTATTGGCCCACCTATTAGATATTAAACTGATAAGAATAGATACTACACTTGATCTTAGCCAAAAGGCCGAGAAAGGTGTTATTATTTCGTTGGTGGGCTTCCCTTTTTATACAAATTAACTCTTCTAATTTAATAAGTTGGCCGATGTGAGATTGTAATACTTTATTGCAGTGCTGTTTCTAACTTTGTACTCTAATACAATTACATCTTATCACTCTCAGGCCTACAAAACCATGTCTTATCATCAAAATCCAAAATTAAAAATAAAACTTAACACTAAAACGAAACTAAGCTTTACACTAGGATCTCCACATTAGGATTGAACAAAGAGGATTATACAAGCAAACTCTCTTTATTGATACTTCAATATCTTACAATGCTTGGTGAACCAAGTATGAATGCTCAACCAAGTCTCTACTACTAAGCCCTCTTAAAAGTCTCAATGCTCAACTCAGTCTAAGAATACAAAGCATAAGCACACCTATTTATAGGCAAGGGAGGATGTCTCCCGAACCTCACCTAGGACTAAGAAATATTATACTCTTTTGTCTCTTTTCTACAATAATGGGTGAGAATCTCTCTTTATAACTCATTACACTTTACTTTAGTCACACTCACTTCATGTCTTATCGATGCTACGTGTCGTCATCATATTCCACCACGCTTCCGCATGCATTAGTTCCATCATTCACATCAACCTAGTCCTAGATGATATTTTAGGTTTTGCATATATAAGCCTTTATTTAAAGGGAACTTTAACGAAAAGTATCCGGTACTGTTCACTTTAACGAAAAACCACATTTTTACACTAAAAAGTCAATCCTGGTACTATTCACTTTACCCTTTATTTTGTTCTTATCATTAAAACTCAAAGTTTTCAAGTCTTTTCCATTAGTTTTCCTTTATTTAAAAGGATCTCCATTTTTGGCGAACAATAGTTGGAGACTTTTTGAAAATATTATCTGGGACTCTAGGTCAACTTTTTGAAAATATCCAAAAGGATTCCCATTTTCAATGGCCTCATATTTTCCCTTGTCACCTAGAGTCACGTGGTAGATATGAACCTTATAAATTTTTAAGTGCATTCATTTTTGTTATTGTTTATTAAGAAAATGAATGATTCGAGCTAAAAACCTCTTTTCTACAACTGAGAGAAAAATATTGCTAATTAAACTAAGTGTGTTAGGTTTTAACAATGCATAAACAAATCATATTTTATGAATATGATATAGTTTTTAAGTTATTGTTTGGACCCAAATTTACACTAACGGCCCGTGCAATCAAGGGCTGTTGATTGAGCATAACTCCACACCATTAGATATCAAGAAGATAATTTTGTTATTGTTAAAGGATAATATTATGATTTTTCATCATAATAATTATTTTTTAATGATAAATTACCTTGATATTTTCTTGTACAAGATAAATGGGGATATGCATTAAGGCACGACATCAAATAATGAAGCATGCATGATGGAATTGAAGCATGAAAGATGGGATTGGATTTCTTGAAACTGTTATTATCCAATTCAAGTTTGGTGATAATGATGATGATTAAGTGTTATCATGCACTTGGCTTGGTACTGATCAGGATGGTCAAAGATGATGGAATAATCGTGAGATAATGATTACACTTCGCGATTTGTAACGGATTGCATGAGTGCATTTGGACAATAAAATGGAGAAGGGAGTCTCTTGGTTGAAGTAGGAAGCATGACTTAATGCATTATCACTTGGTCATTCATTGGGCTAGTGTGAAAATATGTGGCTATCAAGAAAAGCCATGTTATCTGCTCAAACTCATTAGATTCTTCATCGCTATAAATATGAAGCATTGTGCAACGTGCTGAGCCTCTCCAATTCAACACACAAATTGCCCTGCTAAAAGCCTCTCAACAACCTTTGAGATTTTATCCTTCTCCTCATTCTTCTTGCCAACACATCTTCAGTTTGGATAAATAGCACTGTGAAAGCAACTGACGACATCTTCAGTTTAGATAAACATCACTGGAGCCGTAGAATAAGCCGATCAATGAGCACTTTCAGTTTGGATAAACAACACTGCTTCAAGACAGATTGATTATTTATCTAAGTCTTGGTCGACAAGGACTTTCAAGTTCTTATTGGTAGAGGTCATTTCATCAGCCTTCTTGGCGAAGTGAGGTGTTACAGGTTACTAGGAAACGTTGAGTTGTTTTATGATTGGATATTCACAAGTACACTTTAGATTTCGGCATTCCGACGGTCGAATCACATTTATCATCCAGACATACATCTCTTTCAAGTATTTGTGTCCATATAGTCTGGTACCAGTTTGATGTGCTTATACTCTTACAAATATAATCACCGTGACCGAACCTGACATCGATGATTTGTGAACTTCGCAAAGACTAGCAGCTTTGTCTTTAGGCTCTAGAACCCGAAGGCCGATATGTGTTCCTTTCTTGACTGCAGTTGCAAGATCAAGAAGTTAGCAGCGTGCTCAACGCGACATCATCATATTTTACTCCTCAGCCGAGCTCGGCTGTCGAGTTGGCACACCTTGCACATAACCGAAGGACGTAGTTAACTCATTATTTACTCGGCATGTGCGCCATGTAGGCTTGGTAGTTTTTAGGGTCAACAGTTGTATAAAGGTAAACTAAGAATGTGATATCCATGGA
Organism: Malus domestica; assembly: GCF_042453785.1. Classification (NCBI taxonomy): domain Eukaryota; kingdom Viridiplantae; phylum Streptophyta; class Magnoliopsida; order Rosales; family Rosaceae; genus Malus; species Malus domestica. The sequence continues at coordinate 11,502,666 of NC_091673.1, forward strand.
TGGAGAAAATGGAGGAAGTAGTCTGGCAATTCAAGGAGCCAACCATTATTCAATGGAGGGAAGAGAGTCTGGAATTGTTTCTGGGACTGGGGATTTTACATTTGTTAAGGGGTATGGGATTATGGAAACAGAGTCCATGGATATAGAGAATCATAGATCTGTTCTTAAGTTCAATGTCAAACTAAAGCACTATTAGTGAAAGTAAATGGCATTTGGTTTCTGTTTGTTTTTGCAAACGGTTGTTATTGACACTACAAAAAGTTAGTCTTACTCATATAGTCGTACTTATAATAGCAACAACACGGTCCCTGCCCTCGTCTCTTAGGACTGCCAAAGGCACAACGCAAATAAATTAAATCAACTCATGTGTTGCTCAGGAAATACTTAAAAAGAAAAACAAAGGGGTGTGCTATCCACACACCCCAAATTACTTCTCACACACTCCTTGTTAATTTATGTCCGTTGATCTTCTTCAATTCATCCGATCCGACGGTCGAAAATTAGAAGAATGTGTGAGAAGTAAAATGGGGTGTGTGGATATCACATCCCAAAACAAAATAGAAACAAAGAGGTATTTTGTAGTCATCTATTCTCCAAAGTTAATTTTGGTTGTGCTCAATCAACTTATTTGATGAATTTTTTAGAGAGATCTCGTTGTGTTATTTCTCTAATTAGAAGGAATTGCTGAAACGATCTAGAGTGAATAACGCTCTTGCTCGCGTAACCACAGAGGAGGCAAGTCAGATCATCGATCATCCACGTGCCTCCTAGTGAGGTTTGCTTGGGAGGGTGTCATTACAAATTCTCCATGAACAAACCCCAACTTTGGGAAGAACACGAGCGCTTGCATATTCCTGAAGTTGCTTGGGTTGGGCCGTCAAATTTTATACTTTGATTTGGTGGGGTGTGCCAGGCCCAAGAAGTAGTGCAACACTTAGGCGACCCATAAAAACCCCAATAGCAAGCTATTGTGATGGACTCTTCCTCTTAAAAAATTAATTTAATATCATGTGGACCAATGGTCCACGTATCAGATATTAAACTGATAAGAACATATACTACATTTGATCTTAAACCAAAAGGCCAATAAATGTATGCTTATTTCACTGTCGGGCTTTCGATTTTATCCCACATCAACTCTCCTACCTCCTCGATGTGGGTTTCCCCCCATAGTCTCTTGTAGCGCTGTTTCTAACTTTGCACTCTTAACCAAGGAAGAAAAAATCAATAATATCAGCAATATTTCACCAACATTAATTGTTTTTTTGAAGGTCCGATATTTTTTTAACTATCCAAATGATTTTCATCAAAATATCACAATATTATCGATAATATCATAATATTTTTGAAATTATCAATAATATTGTAATATAATATTAAAAAATACTTAAAAATGTTGAGATATCTCAACACATAATACACTTGATCATAACCCTAAGGCCAACCAAGACATGCTTTTCTCAGCTTGGGAATGTGGGTTTTAAAGGCATTCTTGCTTGCTCACTGCCCTCACATGGGCGATGTGGGACTCGACCAAGGAAGAAAATAGGAATTTCGGCCGGAAATCCACACCCACTTTAAACGGCCATAACTTTGTCAAAACTCAACAAAATCTAGCAAGACAAAAACGAAAGTTGTAGCCCTCGAAGAGACGAAGAGAATGGTACCTCACACGACATCTGAATCGTCGTGGTTTGGCCAGAAAATTCCTCGAAAGTCACTGAGGTCGCCGGAAACTGGGTAAGATTCAAATGAGTGTAACTTTTTCAATACTCAACGAAATTGAGTGAAACAAAAAGGAAAGTTGTACTACTTGATGAGACGAAGAGATTGATACCTTGCACGCCGGCCAACTGGCCGTGGTTTGGCCGGAAAACCAGTGTCAAATTCGGCACATTATTCTTTATCATTTTATTCACTTCCCTTTTTTTTTTTTAATATCCTAAATAAAACCTCCCAATATTGTACTAATTAATTATATATAAATGATTATGGTGTGTTTAAACTTCTTTCATTAATTACTACATATTTTCTACACTCACAATGTTTGCCAGCTCGCTATATAATCAACTTAAATCAGTTAAATCCATCATGCAATGCATAATGCGTTTCCTTCCAATTTTTTGTGATAAACTAATAGATAATTGACTAAATAAACATCCTGCAAAGTTTCATTAAAAATTTCCAAGTTTTTCTTACAATTTCCGTGGTTTCCATGTAATTTTTATCGATATCGATATTATCCCGATATTTCCATCGATATTTCCGTGTTTTCGGACTACCGATATTTCCGATATTACCGATATTTTCTTCCTTGCTCTTAACACAATTACATCTTACCACTCTCAGGCCAAAACCAGGAATGTAACATCACATGGGATTGATCGATGAGAGCAACCAGTCCTCTTTCTCGTCCTCTTCCTGGCTGCATCATCTTTGCTTCTCCTCCGTGGCTCGGTTTGAAAGATAGAGCTGGAAACAAGAAATTCAGGGGGGAAGCCGAATCTGCAAAAGCTTTCGTTTAAGAGAATGCAGAAACAAGCCGGAACCATTTCAATTTGCTGTAGTTTAATTTGTTTAAGAAAGTTGATGTTTTGCTGAAAGCAAATTGCTCTAATCCAACTTATGCTGAAATAAACAACATATATTTATCGGATTCGCTTATTAGAGCAATTCCAGCTGTTCCCAAAAGAGGTAAGAGCCTTTTAACTGCCCAAAACATAAAAAAAATTGCTTTAGCGGGCCATGGCGATTAGGGGGCTCCGTCTAGGCCGTTGTGCTGCCCACCCAACTTTTGGCCGCCCTTCCATTGGCAATGGATGACATTAGTCAGTGGAGGGTGGGCCTTGCGACATACGCTAGCCGACAGAGTCCAATGGCTCTTTGCCCTGCGTGTCTTAGATTGTTGGATTTCTAAACGGTTATTTTTTTTCTCGAAAATCCTTTTGTTGTGCCATATGGAACAATCATGATTAATCTAATTGTAAAAAATAAAATAAAAAGAACAATTAAGTCTATAAAAACTCACCATCTTCTTTATTCCCCACACTACAACTCATTATTTATTTTCACTGTTCTAAAAATCTCCGCTTAAGCGTTGGGCGGTTGGCCATTGTCTCGATTAATGTCTAAGCGTTTGAAAATTAAGAAAGGGCGCCTAGACCTGCTGAGGCGCCCTCCTAGACTGCTTAGGCATGCACCTAGCCCGCCCAAACCCGCCTAGGCAACCGCCTAGATTGCTACTCACTTAGACACTTAGACAGAAAATAGATAACATTCATTTTGTATTTTTTTTTAATAAATTGTAAGAGACTTATTGAATACTTAAATGAACACACATTATATGCTTGTTTCCCATGTTTTTCCCTTATATTTCAATACTTCATATTATATATATATCATTCTATTTTGTAGTTTATAATGAAATTATTTATATTTTAAGTATAAATAGACATTTATTTACACAAAATATAATAGATCTACTCGCCTAGATGCCCGCATGACTAGCGCCTAGCATCTTTTAGAACCTTGTTTATTTTTACTACAATCTCTTATATTTGTTTTCCTCTTTCCAAGTACTTTTGCTACAAGGAAAAAAAAAGGGAGAGAGAAAGCAAGTTGATCAATCGGATAAGACGTTACACCAAAGGACGTTGCTTTGTTTGAGACTTGGGTGCTAGTAACTCATTATCCGATCGCGGGAAAGAGATGAGAGTGCAACACATGTGGAAGAAGATTTTTGCCCGTGACGCTACATAAATGGTTGAGAATCTCATCAAAAGTCTGGGCGAGTAGTATTAATGAATAATCACACATGACGAAAAAATCTTATTGGAAATATAAGATAATAACGACAAGGGGAAGATAAAGCCAACAAAACATTAAAAAAAGAAAATGTATATAAATAAATAGTAATAGCCTTTGCCCTTGCTCATACCCAACGGATGGAGTTGCCCAAATTCAATTCAAATGTCTTGCTCTTGCCATTTCCAAAGGATGCAATTGCTGTTACAAGCAGTTAAAATAGTTCCCTGGTGATGAATAAAACAAGAGGTGTAGCTGTATTGGAAGGAAAAAAGTTATAATGACACTACAGCTCTCGCATTCTGTTTCCGAGAGGCAACCAAACCAACTACAACATTCATTTAAGATACGACATAAACATGGAATTATACGACTCTGTAATTAAGTTACTCTTCTGACATTAAAACTTGCAAAGCCTCTTCAAAAACCAAGCATCATCTCCGGATCCCGGTGGTCTGTCTAGCCAATTCATCCTGGAAATTATTTCTCACGACAGTAGGATGATCGTTCACGCACATATCAGAATCAGGGGCAGCAGAGACATGTTTGATTTCATAAACGTATCAGTGGTCACGGGCACCTTTTATTGATACTGGGGGCTCTCGCGCTGTGCCTCTGGATATTAGGTCATGGTTTAAGAATAAAACAATGACAGTTATATCATCGTGAAAATGGCGTCTGACCTTCTTGTCAATTTTCCGAAGATCTGAATATCGCATCTCTCTTTTCCTTGCAGCTTCTTGGAGAGCCGTCTTAACAAGCCGCTTGGCACTTCCCTGCCAACACGGGTACTAGTCAGCATCAGAGATCAAGAACAGCATATAATCCCATTAAAACAGATATACACAATAAGCATCAGATACTAGAAAATGCTTAAAGCATCAGCTCAAAGCCAATGTTTCTTTTTACTTCCCTAAGTTGCAAATTAAAGGGCAAAGTATTTATCCTTACATCTATATTTCCCTCAATAGGTATTCAAAACTCAAGTCAGCACAAGCACCAATATCAGATAAAAATGTGACAGCGGGGAATAAAGATAAATATTATCAAGAATATTGAAACCTATATGTTTTGTCCGGGCATCCAGTCAAATATACTTCTTCTATAACGATCATTCTTTAAGGACATTTGATCTACACCAAGGCAGGTAAGAAAGTATGACATGAATGTGATTGAAAATAAGAATTATTTAATATGACTAAAAACTGAAAAGGTCAGAATCTTACTGCATGTGGATGATTGTGGACAATCTCAACAGCTTTTTCATTACTCAAGTGTTCCCATAGACCATCAGAAGCAAATATAAGGAAAGAATCATTTGGATGGAGGGGATGAGAAAGAATGGTTGGTTCGGCAGACAAGATAGGCATGGTCATTGGTTCGGGAAGTCTGAATTTTGCACTAATTGGCTCCCTGTTAAACCGTGCATGTTTCATATATACGTCACCTATAGATTTAGATACCTACATCAAATAAATGCAAGGAGTTATCACAAAACATCACTATTTAAGAATGAACAAACTTATGAAAATTTATAACGAAGCATTCATAATATAGCCCAAAAATCTCCTTCTAGAAGGATTCTAGCAAGATAACAGGCTTATGTAGATCTAAGAAAATACAAAGTATTTATACATTTGAACTCCTATGATCTTCAACAAATGCAAAATAAAATAGATACAGGCTTTAGTGGGAAAAGGCTTTGTTGTTGTTGTTGCAAAATAGATACACATCTATTAAAAAAAACTTGGCACTGGGGCAAATTTGAACTTGGGAACAAATCAACAACCTTCAAGTTCAGTATCTCTTGCCTATCAGACAAACAACCATGATTTCAATTAGACCTTGCAAAACAACCCATTTACCTCACAAAATTTGGTTGAATCAGGTAAAATCAAACTTATTGAAGATATTATGAATCAGCAAGGGTGTTATCTCAAGTTATAAACAAAGCTAGAAGCTAATGGATAAATTAGACTACTCTATCTTAGTTCAAAATGCTTATCAAAGGGACTCCTAATCCTTCACAATTCTAAGCTTTCAGTAATTCTTATGGCTGGATCCTAAACAGGACGAGCATAAGATGCAATACAGCACTGCAGATGCATGACAGACATAGGATAGAAATGCTCAGACTAAACACTGCATGCACAATACCTAGGAGGCTAGGACTAGGGTTCTTGCACCATTTCGACAAATATTGGCTTCAGAAACAACAGGTAGGAGAACAGAAACACCAATGACATAACTGTAGGTAGTTACAGATTAATGCACACCTTAACTAATGAGCTTTCAGATGAACAATATAAAATAAAAAATACCTGGATTATCCCTTTTACTCTCCAAACTCCATGCTTTAAAACGACAATTTCAGGATCATGTGGGTGCAAATCTTTCAGCTCACGCCTAACCTCCTCGAGATTTGCATTGTGTTCAGTGGACAACTGGATCGCAGCAATTTCCCCAGTGTTGCCCACTTTCTTCCCCAACACACACCGTGAATCTCCCAAGTTTGCCACAAATAGGGTCCCCTGACATATTACTCCAACCAGACAGCATGACCCGACAGTTGCTACTTGGGGTCTAGTACCCCACAGCTCCGAAACAAGGGCAGTAAACCCTTCCTCTGTTCGGAGAAAAGCATTTTGGATAGTCTCTGCCGTCACAACACCTTCGGACTCCGCTGATATTGCTGCATAAACACAATGCCTAAGATAGCCAACATAAGAGCGGCTCATTCTTCAATAGTTAAACAGGAAACCCGACCCCAAAACTGCCCAACTAAAGTAAAATAAAAACAATAGGAAACGAAAACTATGCATTACAACGAAGAACCAGGCAGTGTCCCACAATTTTTTTACTCGCTTAGCAAATTCTACGCGCAGAGATATATATTCAACTTTCTAAGGCATTGTATGCAGAGATAATCCGTGATCCAAACTCAAAGACAAATCAAAGTCACAACTTTAACAAAAAGTTCACAGCTTTAACAAACATCACGATTAACAATTCCGATCCACAAATTAACAATCACACATTCTCCACCAAGACGTGGCGAATTCGAAACCATGCCATTCAAATCTAAAAATCATATATATTTGAGAGGGTTGGGGATCACGAACCTTGGAAATGTTTAAATAAATTGTCGCAAACGTATCGAGCGGTCTCCGGGCCGCCATGTCCGTCGTATACGCCGACGAAGGTTCCAAAGGGTCCAGACTCGATCTGGCTCTGGTCCTCGAGCACCTGATTGGCTTGGACCACCGCCATGGAGAAATCCCCCCACGCGTACTTTCCGAAATCTCGGAACCAAAGCAAATTATCTTTGCCATCTCGTCCTCCACCGCCGCCTGCGATGTTCGCAGCGCCGACGATTCCGACAGAGCCGAGTCCCTCACCGTCGCTGCGCCCAAATGGCTTCCAGCAAAGAGAGAGGAGATTCATCAATGCCTGAAGCATCCCACATCTCTCAAAAACCCTAACCCGAAACCCAAAGACCCTTCAGGACTCCGAATTTGGGGGAAGAGGTTGAGAGGAGGGGAATCCTAGGTTTTAATGGAAATTGGGAGGGGAAGGTATAGGGGGAAGAGGGTGCGCAGGTTAAGGGTGGGGGTGGGTTAAGAGGGGAGGCGCAGGATAGAGAAAAGTGATGGCAGGGGGGCTGTGTTCGGTGGTAGAGGAACAGGAAAGGCCTCGTCCTCGGCTGTCTTGTGGGCAGAAGATGGTGTAGGGAAGCCTCTTGTCTGTCACCCTTCATCGCCTCTTTCTTTCTTTTTTTCTCCTTTTTTTTTTTAGTTTTTTTTATTTTTTATTTTTAATTTGTTTTTTCCACTAAGAAATTAAGTCAATGTTTCTTCCTTTTACTTTTAAGGCATGGGGAAGTGGACAAGATATATATCTTTATTCGTAAAATTTTTGGTTTTATATTCAGTTATATATTCGTTGTTTAGGATATGTAATGTTATATACAATTTAAGTACAATTACGCATGTGGTACTACTCAAACTATTAGAAGCACAAAATTTTATCAAGTCCTAATTCGAATAGCTCTAAATATCCTTGAAATGGTGTTATGTTTGTAGACAAACATATTTTCATTTTTTTGTCTAAAATATATAAGATGGGTAGATTCTACTATTTGAATTACAAACTCTCACAAAGCACGTCTCAGTCGTTTAAGTTTGGTTTAAATTTTGACATCTTGGGCACTTCTTTTTATTTGTTGCTTTCTTTTTGAGCAAAATTATTTTGTTGCTTTAGGCTTATTCCTAAGAGGAAAGTGTTTGTTTTTTTCTTTGCAAGAGTGTGTACCTATGCGATCTTATAGCTCAAGGCCAATTTGTCTTCCTTCCACAATGTATCGCTCGCTCAGTCCAACATATTGGATTTAAGCGCATCACAATCTTGATGCATACAACATATATGTAAATTTTAATAACGATAAATAATATCCACGCATTATTGATGATCTATGAATAATCAAATATTTGTTTTACAATCGGATTAATCTTATGTAAAATGAAGAATACCGCTACTCTAACAACTTTGCGCAGCGGAAGCTTGTCTTGCGCATTTTGCAAGTGGATCTGAAGAGTGTTTCCTCTACGAATGGTCATCAATTTCCTTCGCTATCTGTACTGTCGCAGAATAGGAGACAGATAACCAATTTTAAGCTCCACCATACACAATGATCCAAAACCACGGTGCTTGCTTGGTTATTCCAAATTTCTCAGCATAGCAAGTTGCCCCGAAAACAACATAGCCAGGCGAAAACTGGGTCCGATTCAACGACTGTTAGGGTAGCAGAGTGTCAATCCTAAACGACCGTGGTTCAACAAAGTCCGTTGTGGCTGGAGATATACGTTTCCAGTGACTCGTTTGATGTAACCATAGGAGCCCCTACCTTCTAACATGCATGTTAAGATATTGCCGGAAAAATAGACATTAGCTATCCCCGGTCTCAATTCTTGCAGAAGATTGTGTGCCTGTAGTTAATGTAATTGATTAACTAATTTTTTAGTTTGTTTCCCAGGCCACTGATATTTTCTGCATAAATTAGTACATGGTCTAGTAAACTAGTAGTGGTTTCAAATTTATTGTGTTACGAACTATTACATCAAACAACCTTTCTTTCAACAATTTAACAACGAAGTTTCCAACATTCCGGGATTTGATATACAATGATCCAATATGTTTGGACAACGTCCTGTGACGGTTAGTAACCTATTCATGGAAGGTTGAAGGTTGTTCCATGCCTAGACTATTTAAAACCCCTATTCATGTATGGAAATAAATCATTCAGAAATTAAGAATTACTTTTAAACTTGGTTTAGTGAAGAGTGTTTTTCTTCCTATCCGTAAACTCTTATCTCTTTGGTGGATTCCTTAAAGTGGCGAGTTGTTTATCTTTGAGTGTTCACTTGTGGTTTCTCTTTAAGCTCTGTTATTTGGTGTCAAATTGGTAATAAGAGCTCTGTCCGATCATGGTTGGGAGGCATGGGCGTCGTGGAGGCCGACAAGCTTGCCAATACTCACCACATCGTGAGAGACATCTACGTGACATTTAGATGGACGACCTAAGGAGACAAGTGCAGTAGCTTCAGCAACGTTTTGAGCGCTATGAGCCTCTGGAACATGATGATCCCCGTCATGAAACAGAGAATGATGGATCTGATGAAGAGGACGAGAATCCTTTTGGTGGTGGTGATGATCGAGTCTTGGATGATGAGAACGATCGTAGACAACGTCATCATTTTCAACAAAATTTTGATATCAAAGTTGACATTCCAGAATTTGAAGGCAAGATGCAGCCTGAAGAATTCATGGATTGGATCAATACCATGGAAAGAATATTTGATTACAAGGATGTGGCAGAAGATCGCAAAGTGAACCTAGTGGCTATCAAATTGAAGAAACATGCTTCAATTTGGTGGGAACATCTCAAGAAGCAGCAGGTTCGAGAAGCTAAAAGAAAAATTGTAACATGGGAAAAGATGAGGAGAGAATTGAAGAAGAAATTTCTACTAGAAAATTATCGACAAGATTCTTTTCTTATGTTTCACAATTTCAAGCAAAAAGATTTGTTTGTGGAGGAGTATACAACAGAATTTGACAAACTCTGAATGCTCTGCAACATTGTTGAGCCAGAGGAGCAAACAATTGCTCATTGTCTCGGGGGACTTCGCTTGGAAATTAGCAATATCATGCAACTCCAGACCTATTGGAGTTATAACGATGTCGAGAAATTGTCAAGCTTCATGGCATTCCAAAGACAATCACATCTGACAGAGACAGTAAGTTTGTTGGGCATTGGCGAACTCTTTGGAGAAAGCTAGGCACTACTTTACAGTTTAGTTCTTCCCATCACCCCCAAACGGGATGGGCAAACGGAAGCGGTCGACTGAAGCTTGGAAAATCTGTTAAGAAGTTTGGTGGGTAAAAATATTCGTCAATGGGATCTTGTTTTAGCTCAAGCTGAATTTGCCTACAATCAATCTACCAGTCAGACAACCGGTTCTAGTCCTTTCATGACAGTTTATGGACAAAATCCAATAAGTCCTCTAGACTTAGCTCCACTACCCACAAGCTATCAATTTAGTGGAGCTGCTGAAGAACAGGCCGAGTATATAAAGAAATTACATGAACATGTGCGGGAACGTATCATTAAGCAAAATGAGAATTATCAAAGGCAAGCCAACAAGCACAAGAAGCCGGCTACATTCAAAGAAAGAGATTTGGTGTGGGTTCATCTTCGCAAAGAAAGGTTCCCTCGAGGTAAGAATGGGAAGCTGAAACCACGAGCTGATGGTCCTTTCAAGGTGCTCCAATGTGTCGGAGACAATGCTTACAAGATTGAACTTCCAGGAGACTATGGAGTATTAGCAACCTTCAATGTTGTAGACATTTCTCCTTATCATGGTTGCGAAGACGAAGAGAAATTGGGGACAAGTTATTGTGCAGCAGAAGTGTATGACACCGAATATGGACTTGTCTAATTATTACCAAATTTGGACTCGTCTAATTATTACATGGTGCATTCATCATATTTAATTCAAAGATGGTTCATGTTCTCATTTAAGTTCATGATTAGTCTTACATTAAGTTCATGCTTAGTAACCTATTCATGGAAGGTTGAAGGTTGTTCCATGCCTAGACTATTTAAAACCCCTACTCATGTATGTAGATAAATCATTCAGAAATTAAGAATTACTTTTAAACTTGGTTTAGATTACATATTGATTATAATCCCTCAATTTGTCATTAATTCAAAATATTTAATGTCTCCCATTAAATACTTAAATTTATTAAGATACAAATTTTAATTTATTTTTTGACCAAAAAAGAATTTTTTAATTTTATATGATGAATGCACCTAAATGTAAGTACCGAAATGTATTATATTAAACTAATGTATTTAAATGTTAGTATCGAAATGTATGTACCGAAATATAATGTACTTAAATATTTGTATCGAAATGTATGTACCAAAATGTGTGCACCTAAATATATGCACCGAAATGTATTATAATGAATTTAATGTACCTAAATGAAGAAGACAAAGTACATCGAAATATATTGTATGACAAAAAATAATTTATCTAAATGTTTACAACAAAATATATTACAATAATAAAATGAAAATGAAAATTATAATCAAATAAAATTAATACATTAAAAATTAGGAAGAAAAAGATAAATAATTAAAAAAATAAAAATATAATTAATAAATGAGGTTATTAATGTATCAAGGGACTAAAATTAGATTTTGATCTTACTCATAGTTTTAATCTAAAAGTCATCTTTGTTAAGGATTAAAATGAAGTTTTCTATATTAAAAATGTAGCAATCTATATAAACAAGCCGCGACACATCATCAAAAGTCATATATACAAAGTAAATACTCTTAATCGCTTGATTTACGAGTTCTTTCCTGGTTTGGTACATTTTTCAAGTTCAAACAGATGAGTATAAAATGATGAAGCCATCTATGTTTCAACTTATGACATTTTTCATTAGTGAAGAGAGTGGGTATTGCGGTATGCATGCAAGTCTTCCCTTGTACTTGAGTGTGATTGACATGCATGGTAGTTGCATTGTATTCAACGCATGTTTCATATTTGTTGAAATATGTTATCTATGTATGTATCAAAGTCAAGTTATTTTTGTGGAAAGCCATTCATCAGTTTCTACCTCTCGTTGCAAAGAGCTTTTACGACGTAAGATTCACTAATGAAGGCATCATCATCTCTTCTATATGGGATATGATTGTCTGACTAGTAGTCTAGGATGCTACAGTAGCAATGAATCCGTTGCATAAAATTGATTATCATTAGGTAGGAAATGAATTGAGAAAATTAATGGATTCTGCCATGTGCTGGATGTTTGTCGTCGAAAGTGACGAAATTAATGGCAGTTCGACTCAAAATAAACATTGATGGGTCATGTGATAATGATGGTTGGAAGAGATGGTTAGACATAGTAACTAATAGTCATGTGCTGGATGTTTCGGGCCGAAGGTGACGAAAGTGGCAGTTAGACATCTTCAATTTATGTGGAGGTGGAGCCTGATGCAAAAGCTGTGTAGAGTGAATTCTAACACATGGTCCGGAGTACTATGTTGTTGATCGTGCAGCCCCTATCGATGACATCAAGCGTTTAGAATTTAGTGACTCAATTGTCATTCACTGCATCCAATCCTAGAAATTGTAATAAGGTAGCCCAATTGGCTATGTATGCCTTAAATTGGGATAATATGGATGTATGGATGGAGAAGAGGCCACTATATGTCTCTCATTTTTTATTTATTTATTACATGAGATAATATTATTATAATCTACAATAAGAAATTGGAGTATATATAATTTGAACGCGGAACAAAATAAATTAAAAAAGAAAGCCATATTTACTAAGACAATCCACCACTTGTCTTTCATTTATCAGATGTTAAATTAAACAAAATCTGGTGTCTCAAGTCTCTAATTTTCAAACCTCCATCATGATTTTTATTTCTTCATGAATCTTGTTATTACTTATTACAACAAATATAATATAATCAACAAGCTCTTCTGGGCAATAGTTTATACTCTTTCTTCTGTCTTTTTTTCTTTTAGTTGCAACCATGCTTTGCAATTACTAATTTACTACCCTATAAAACAATGAGTTTTATATATTATGAACCCAAAAGAAGAAGAAGAAGAAAAATAATAATTAAATAACTACTGAAGAATTAACATCATTCATTTGATTTGTTCTCTTACTTTAGCCAACAGATTTAATTAAGACTGAATAAGTTGGAGAACATTGATGGGCGAAATGTCATTGGAGTTCCCATACAAGAGACGCCTTGCTATGATTAAATTAGCAGCATCAGAAGGATGGTAGGGATCCCATAATATGTACTTAGATATCTCCCTGCAAACTTCGGACGGAGGGCCGCACGGAATAAGACCCCCGAAGCGCCCCGCCACATGGCAGCATGCAGAATTTGCATTCACAAAACCTGCATTTAACATAACAAAAAACATTCAGCACTGCATTACACTTCGATCTGTAAGGAAAAATTGAAAATATTCATATGGCCTTCTCATTGTCTGTTGAGAATGAATTCCACATCGATGGGAAGAGGGACCTTGCATGAGCTTATAATTGGCAACATGGGGAGTCGCTCAATCTCTTATAAGCTTGCGCAAGGTCCCTCCTGTTGTGCTATGACAACACCAAACCTTTTTGGAACCAACTCAAGCTAACCCACAGGAAATATATCAAATGAAATGCAAGAACAAAATATTAAAGACACCAAGATTTTAACGAGGTTCCTCAACAGTCAGTGTAACTGGAGTACGTCCTCGGAGCAGTAGGAGCTCACCCAATAATCCACTATCAACCAAATGGAAGTTTACAAAGTGTTGGCAAGCTCACAACCCAAAACCCCAATACAAACAATAGCTCTCACACACCAAATAAACAAATAGAGAAAAATATAATGAATAATTTCTTCTCTATACGAAGCTCAAAGCTAATACACAAATACAACTTTAATTGAGTGAGAACTAACAAAGAAAGAAAATCACCTTTCTTTCTTATATGGGAGCTGCGTACCTCTCTTCTTCTTTCTGTTGCTCCCTCCTATTTTCTTCTTCTGCGGCTGTTTTCTTCTCATAACAACAAAAACAGCAATTGCTGCTCAATAATTCCTTAAGTCACCCCGTGACTTCCCACATGGGCCAAAGAAAAAAAAGTTTTCTCCAACATTATCATTTGTCATCATCACAAAGCAAGGAACAACATCATGATGTCTCCCTTTTTTTTTCTTTTTTTTTGTTTAATAGCCAAAAGGTAATGGCCACTTGGCCACCATTCAACAATCTCCACATTGGCCAAGTTCCGAAAACGCCATGATAAGCCAACCAACACAATTGACCCAAAAAATCACTCTCAAACACTAGCAAGAAAACAACTCATGCCGAGCCAAATGCTCCAAAACTCCTACTGCTCAACGCCTTCTTTATATAGGCATAATGTGAGCCAAGTTCAAACAGTGAACAAACTTGGCTACACCAACAACCTTAGTTAACATATTAGCGGGGTTGTCTTTAGTTGGAATCTTCTGGAGAATGATTTCCCCTTCACTAATAATTTCACGAACAAAGTGATAACGCACATCTATGTGCTTGGTCCTCGTATGATGAACCTGATACTTGGCCAAATAAATGACACTCTGATTATCACAATGTACCTCCACCTGCTTCTGATCAACTCTCAAATCTCTAATCAGCCCATGTATCCAAATGGCCTCCTTTAAGCTTTAGCAACTGCCATATATTCAGCCTCTGTAGTAAACAAGGCAACAGACGACTACAAAATGGACCTCCAACAAACTGGTCCTTTAGCCATAGTAAACACATAGCCTGTAGTAAACTTCCTTCCATCCAGATCACCTGCATAATCTGAATCAACATAACCAACTGCAAAATGACCAATACCAGAGTCATCCCTTTCAAAGCATAAACCAACATCTCGAGTACCATGGAGATATCTCAATATCCACTTAGCTGCTTGCCAATGCTCTTTACCTGGATTATACATATATCGACTCACCATGCCAACTGCATGAGCAATATCCGGTCTAGAGCATACCATTGCATACATCAAACTACCAACCAAATTTGCATATGGTATATTTTTCATTTGCAGCTTCTCTTTATCAGTTTTAGGATATGTAGAGAACTCAATTTAAAATGAGGAGCCAAAGGGGTACTAATTGATTTGGTTGAATCATGAACTCCAAACTTCCAGATCAACTTCTCAAGGTATTGTCTTTGATTCAAACTGACCAAATCCTTCTCTCTATCTCTAGTGATCTCCATGCCAAGGATCTTCTTCGCTTCACCAAGATCCTTCATCTCGAACTCGTTCTTCATTTGTTTCTTCAATTTCTCAATCTCTTCAACATTCTTTGAGGCAATCAACATATCATCAACATATATCAATAAATAAATGAAAGACCCATCTTGCAACTTCTTGAAGTACACACAATGATCATATTGACTTCTAGAATAATTTTGGCCTCTCATAAATTTATCAAACCTCAAATACCATTGCCTTGGAGATTGCTTCAAGCCATAAAGTGATTTCTTCAATTTGCAAGACAAATTTTCCTTCCCTTTCACTATATACCCATCCAGTTGACACATATAGATCTCTTCATTCAAATCACCATGTAGGAAAGCCGTCTTCACATCGAGTTGCACAAGCTCAAGATCATATTGTGCAACAAGAGCTAACATAATATGAATTGAGGAGTGCTTCACAACCGGAGAAAATATTTCATTGTAGTCAATGCCCTCCTTTTGTGCATACCCTTTAGCAACTAATCTTACTTTAAATCTCACATTGCTTTTCTCATCAGCATCCCCCTTCTTGGCATACACCCATTTGCAACCGATGGCTTTCTTGCCCTTAGGCAATTTAGCTAACTCCCAAGTCTTGTTCTTCAAGAGAGAATTCATCTCATCACCCATGACATTGCACCACCTCTTCTTCTCATCACTCTCAATGACTTCCTTGAAATTTGATGGAATATCATTAATGATAATAGGAAGAGCAAAAGCAACATAGTCACTATACCGAGCTGGCTTGGTAATTTGTCTCTTTCCTCTGTTCTTTGTAATAGACTCTTGAGGTGAAACTTGCTCTTCAACTTGAATAGAATCTTCAAGTTCAACTTCTTCAACATCCTCATGGTCTCCAACTTCTTCACTTGTAGTGGCTTCGACATCAGCGGAAATAGGATTTGAAGTACCAGAGGCAACTTTCTCAAGCTCCACTTGTTGGACATCTTTCACATTCTTCTCAGAGACTTTGTACATACTTTCTTCATCAAATGTCACATCTCTGCTGATTACAAGTTTTTTCATCTCTGGGCACCACAACCTATAACCTTTGACACCACTACTAAAACCAAGAAAGATAGCATTTTTGGCTCTAGGATCAAGTTTATTTTCAGTCACATGAAAATAAGCAGGTGAACCAAAAATACGGATATAGTCATAATCAGAAGAAGGTTTTCCAGTCCATACCTCTATTGGTGTCTTACCCTGAACAGTAGCTGAGGGTAACCGGTTGATGATGTAACATGCATAATTAACTGCCTCTGCCCAAAATGACTTGCTTAAACCCGACTAAGACAACATACATCTAACCTTCTCAAGCAAGGTTCGATTCAATCTTTCTGCAACTCCATTTTGTTGTGGAGTTCCCCGAACACTGAAATGTCTCACAATTCCTTCCTCTTTGCAAACTTTAAAGAAAGGATCAGATGTGTATTCACCACCATTATCCAATCTCAAAATCTTAATCTTTCTCCCAGTCTGGTTCTCAACCATTTTCTTCCAACCCAAGAAAATGCTTAACACCTCACTCTTGTGCTTCATAGTGTAAACCCAAGACCTTTTTGAATAATCATCAACAAAGGTCACGAACCAATATCTACCACTTAAAGATGGAGTCTTTGTAGGACCCCAAACATCCGAATGCACATAATCAAGAATGCCATTCGTTTGATGTACAGCAGTACCAAACTTCACTCTAGTTTGCTTCCCCAAGACACAATGCTCGCAGAAATCAAGCTTACAAGTCGTGGCACCTTTTAGAAGACTTTTTTTCACAAGCCTTTGTAAAGCTTTCTCACCGGCATGGCCTAATCTCATATGCCACAGTCTAGTAGTATATGAATCAGATGTGCCCATATTTTCAGAGACTACAGATGCTTCACCTGTCACAGTGTTTCCCTGCAATAAATACAAATGACCACATCGAGGAGCTTTCATCACAACAAGTGCACCATAAGTAACTTTCAATGTCTGTCCATCTGAATGAAACCTGAAGCCCTTGGATTCCAAAGTACCTAAAGAAATAAGATTTTTCTTCAAATTTGGTACATACCGAACACCTGTCAACTCTTTAACCATGCCATCATGCAACTTCAAACGAACTGTACCAATCCCTTTTGTTGTGTAAGGATTGTCATCTCCCATGAACACAACACCGCCATCAAACTCTTTCAAGCTTGAAAACCAATCATTGTGAGGAGTCATATGATGAGTACAACCCGTATCCAACACCCATTTAGTAGCACAATCAAATGATGAGGAAGTGGTTAAAGCAAAATAAAAAACACCTGTTTCAACCTCAGCAACATTGGCTTCAGAACTTTCTTTTCCTTTGGTCTTCAACTTAGGACAATCTTTCTTCCAATGACCCTTATTATGACAAAAGGCACATTCATCCCTTTCCAAGGTTTTTCTACCTTTAGAGTTTCCTCTAGGTCGAGAGTATGATTTTTTCTTACTAGAAGATGACTTCTTCTCCAATGATCTACCTCTAACAAATAAAGCTTCAGAGGTACTATCATGATTTTATCTCTATGCCTCATTTCATAATTCATCAAGGCATTTGACACATCTTCAAATTTCACAGTTTCTTTACCATGCATAATAGTGGTAACAAAATGCTCATAAGAGTCCGGTAAGGAATTCAACAATATTAAGGCCTTATCTTCATCCTTAATATCCTCATCTAAATTTAACAAGTCGGCAATCAACTTATTAAAAGCATCAAGGTGTCTAATCATTTTTGTACCTTCTTTGTATTGAAAGCGGTAGAGCTTTTTCTTCAAGTGTAGCCAGTTCTCTGCACTCTTCGTCATATACTTGTCTTCCAATTTTTGCCACAACACACTTGCTACCGTCTCCCGCATCACAAAATACTTCTGAGTTTTTGCAAGGCATAACCGAATTGAAGAGCAAGCCCACAAATTTAATTTCTCCCAGTCCGGCTTCGACATAGCTTCTGGCTTCTCTCCCAAAGCGGCAAGTAGATCTTGTTGAGCGAACACATCTTTGACCTTACATTGCCACATCCCGAAGTTGTTTGTGCCATCAAACTTTTCCACTTCGAACTTTACATTTTGCACCGTAGTTCTTGCAAACCCGGAGCTGCTTCCAAAAGGATTTTCATCTTGCCTGTCTGACATCTTTGGCAACTAGACAGTACCCAAGAGCAACCAGTGCTCTGATACCAATTATTGTGCTATGACAGCACCAAACCTTTTTGGAACCAACTCAAGCTAACCCACAGGAAATATATCAAATGAAATGCAAGAACAAAATATTAAAGACACCAAGATTTTAACAAGGTTCCTCAATAGTCAGTGTAATTGGAGCACGTCCTCGGAGCAGTAGGAGCTCACCCAATAATCCACTATCAACCAAATGGAAGTTTACAAAGTGTTGGCAAGCTCATAACACAAAACCCCAATACAACCAATAGCTCTCACACACCAAATAAACAAATAGAGAGAAATATAATGAATAATTTCTTCTCTATACGAAGCTTAAAGCTAATACACAAATACAACTTTAATTGAGTGAGAACTATCAAAGAAAGAAAATCACCTTTCTTTCTTATATGGGAGCTGCGTACCTCTCTTCTTCTTTCTGCTGCTCCCTCCTATTTTCTTCTTCTGCGGCTGTTTTCTTCTCATAACAACAAAACAGCAATTGCTGCTAAATAATTCCTTAAGTCACCCCGTGACTTCCCACATGGGCCAAAGAAAAAAAAAGTTTTCTCCAACATTATCATTTGTCATCATCACAAAGCAAGGAACAACATCAAGATGTCTCCCCTTTTTTTTTTCTTTTTTTTTTTAATAGCCAAAAGGTAATGGCCACTTGGCCACCATTCAACACCTCCTTCCTTCGATGTAGAACTCATTCTCAACATTCTCACCATATGATATGTAGTTCTGTGTAATGTCATCTACAATGCGATAAACATCTGCATAAACAAATTTGGACCCCTCAAGGTTGGCGTTAAGCTCCGTGAGAAGGCTCTTCAACTCGGGGTTGAACAATTGCGCAAACTGATTTGGTTTTTCGACACAGGAGTCTCCTGCATCAAGATTTGTATCCCTCTCTTAGGGTATGCACCCAATTGGTCCTACATTTGTCACAAGAATCTTCCTTGCTCCCAAATTGTACAGTCTCTGCAAGGGTAACGCGTCTATTACATAAAACTGCAATGCCGAATATTCATATGTAAAAAGCAAAGGAAAACGATAGTAAATTTACTGTAAGTTGTAATCTGTATATTGAAATCAAAATTCCCACAAATGTTTCCGGAGGTATCAATTTTTGCTCAGGAGCTGAGATCACCGGCGTCAAGTAGTTGTTAATGAAATCGTTCGACCCCATTGTTACGGAGAAGAGAGCCTTGCTTAATTGCTCCAGAGCTGCAGGAAGGCCAAAGCTGGAGATAATGTCTTGCCTGGTATTAGCAAAGAAATCTAGCTGTTCATCCATGTTTAATCGACCTCCCTATCAAATTGCACTAGGTTTACGTCAAATCAAAGCATTGTATGTACAAATAAATAAAAACTCCAAACATTGAGTGCACAAGAAACCTTACAAAAATCTTCCCTGTGTGATTAAGGATTCCACCTCCACCAGAAGCATAATTTATACCCTGCAGAATTTTCGGCCCGGCAGTTGTTGGAGATAAGTAAGGAGGAGTGAAACCTTTGAAGGCAAGTTGCTGACCTGTAAAGACTAAAATCAATTAAAAAGAAGGAAGAACCAGGAACAAAATATAAAAAAAAAATAAAAATGGAGAACTTGCCTATTATGTCAATAGTTGTTCTTCCATTTGTGTATCTTCCAGTTGGCTTTCCGAAATCGATTCCATTGGGAAGATAGTTGGCCTTGGAGAGTGACACAAGGTAGTTGTTGTTTCCCGCATCGACCAAAGAATCCCCAAACACAAAATTAGCAGGAACCTGTTTTGCCAAGCATATTCTCCAAAATAGCACAAAAATTGCTGAAGTTTGGAAGAAAATGCCAAGCTTAGTGAATGTTCTATTTGATAGGCCATCCATTGCAAAGAATGTGAAGAAAGATAATACAAAACTTTCACAGATTAAAAGGAGGCAACATCAGCAGCTATTCTTACATGGAAATTGAAATATATAATGTGAGGAAATATGATTATTTGCAGGCTGCTAAGTTAGAGAGTGCTTTGACCAGCTTTTAATATTAGCAAAAGGGCATCTCAAAATACCAAAATAATAATTAATTAAGTTGAAGACAAAGAAGGAAGTTGAGTTTCCACAATAAAATTAAGGGAACTTTAACGAAAAGCACCCGGTACTGTTCACTTTAACGAAAAACCACATTTTTACACTAAAAAGTCAATTCTGGTACTATTCACTTTACCCTTTATTTTGTCCTTATCATTAAAACTCAAAGTTTTCAAGCCCTTTTCATTAGTTTTCCTTAAAATTAATTCATAATTCAATCTCTTTATAAGCACAAGAGTTAGTAAACTTCCAACGTGAAATATTTTTTCTCATCCTTACAAAAGAAGATTTATTAACCTCACTTTAAGTACATATACATGGATGATATAAGACCATGAATTGTGATGATTAAGGATTGCTTAAGAGAAGAAGAAGAAAATTGAGGTTACACCATAAAACTAATTGGAAATATGAGGAGTAGCCCAATTACTTCATTTCCCCCCGATGTGGGATTGATACTCTCAACAGAAGCGTATATGGTAAAACACAATCATAAAAATATGAGGTGTCAACTTTGTTTGTAAGGAAAATGCTAGAATAAATCGTGCACACGTGTATGAACTGATGAACACAAGCTTAAATAATAGTCATGATCAACTCTGTGTGAGACCGATCCTAACACTCCTCTTGTTTGTAAATATTGATTGCCTTGCAAAATTAGCAGCAACCACCCGTGGGGACAATGCCGCAGGTGCAGTTTCAACGCCAAAAGACGTACATATTCAAGTGACTAAAGTTGCACTTGCATATATGAGGCCAAATAAAAGAAAAAAAGTGGCTAAAGTTGGAACCCAAGTGTGTAGTCCGTGCACTAGTTATTTCTTTCAACTAACAATGAACCTATCAAACCAGTAAATAGGAATATCATATGGAGGAAATTTAATGCAAATAAGTCTGAATATTTCCTTTAGCTTCGGAGCAAATTTGCAGCAACTCATAGCCTAAAACAAATCTTTTACAGGAATAGTAGTTAATTAATTAGGATTCTTGTCGTGCAGTTCAGGCAATACCTATAAACCAGTCGGCATTTATAAGCTGCGTGACTGACCGGTGCCTAATAAAAGTCATAAGAGTTACCGGCAACTAGGTGCATATGCCATTTTCTTTGAGGCGACAGATAGACGGAACAGGTTGTGCACCACAACTAGGTTCGATTTATGGAACTTGCTACTCTAAGACAATCTCCAATAGGATGGGGTAATCACCCCTAATTCATGTATTTAGGCGGATTAAAATTTGGGTTTGTCACATTTTTTGGCTAATTCCTCTGATTAATATGTGTTTAGGCGGATACAAATTTGAGTTATGTCACATTTTTTTTTTTAACGTTTCACCAATTGATATTTTCTTTGAGTGATGCTAGGCTAGAGAGACCATCTACTTGTGTCATATTTTGTAAATCACATGTTGTGGTGATCGGGTTGAATTTCTTCTTTAAATAGGAGATGGAAAGCAGGCATGTAATACAAGTGATATTAGGGTATAAGGGTATCAAATCTCGGGATCCTAGGTGTAAGGGCTATCAAACCTCGGGACCCTGGGTGTATGGGCTATCAAACCTCGGGACCCTGGGTGTAAGGGTAAATATTATTTAACAAATTGAGTTATAAGCTTCTTATAGCTGAATTGATATCACCAAACAACCCAAACTAAATCTTTGACAACAACAACAACAAAACATTTTCCCATTAAGTAGGTTACTAAATCTTTGACAAAAAAAAAAAAAACCCAAACTAAATCTTTAACAATAAAGGTTTGATCCAACGATCCAAATTTAAAATCAACAGTAAAAACAATAATGTTGATTATGTTCTAATGAATTAAATCTGTTTTCGGAGTTAATTTTTTAAATTAAAATGTTCACAAAAAGAAATCAAGATAGTCTCTAAACACAAACTAACTTTAAAAAAAAAAAGGTTAAAACAATTCATAAAACTAGGAACTCAAATTTTAGTCACTAGGGTGAGGCAAAATAACTGTTTGAGTCAAGGCCAAATTTAAATTTGTAGCCTTTACCAATGGAGAAGTATAAGAAACCTATTCTTCATAATCTCATAATGGTACTTCCAAAGCCACATCAAATTTCATATAAGGGTTTCCAGGCCACTGGTCAAGATTGCATAAGTTGTCTTAAATTCATTGGTGACATATAAGTTAAGTCACCATCCATTAGGAGGACTAATCCTATGTAATCCATTAGCTAAAGTTTGTCCGGACAGATCAAAGTATGTATTCTGGGATCCATTCCACTTAACAGAGGCTGGTAATCTGGATCCCAGAATACATACTTTGATCTGTCCGGACAAACTTTAGCTAATGGATTACATAGGATTAGTCCTCCTCGGGGCCCGGCCGTTGAGCAGCATGCAGAAATTCCATTCTCAAACCCTAAGAAACCTATTCTTCATAATCTCATAATGGTACTTCCAAAGCCACATCAAATTTCATATAAGGGTTTCCAGGCCACTGGTCAAGATTGCATAAGTTGTCTTAAATTCATTGGTGACATATAAGTTAAGTCACCATCCATTAGGAGGACTAATCCTATGTAATCCATTAGCTAAAGTTTGTCCGGACAGATCAAAGTATGTATTCTGGGATCCATTCCACTTAACAGAGGCTGGTAATCTGGATCCCAGAATACATACTTTGATCTGTCCGGACAAATTTAGCTAATGGATTACATAGGATTAGTCCTCCTCGGGGCCCGGCCGTTGAGCAGCATGCAGAAATTCCATTCTCAAACCCTAAGAAACATAACAAAGGTACGTACTTACTATTGTTACTTAGTTGTTAATTTCATGATATATTAATGAACAATGCTGCAGTTTCATGCCCTCAAAATATAATGTGAGGAATATACCGTATGATACATAATTTTCGGTGAGATCTGTTAATATCTGGTAAATATCTGCATAAACAAAGTTTGCCCCTTTGAGATCCTTGTTAAGCTCAACGAGCAAGCGCTTCAACTTGTTGTTGTACATCCGGGCCATCTTATTTACTACACGAGCACAAGTTCCCCCTGGAAGGAAATGTAAATCTTTCTCCCATGGGATGCACCCACCTGGTCCAGCATTACCGACGATAAACTTTCTTGGATTCAAGTTGTAGAGTGTCTGCAAGGAAAAAAGGGCCAAGTTTATGTTTAGAAAATTACCAGGGAATATTTTGTGGGAGATTGACTAAAAATGATCAGAAATCAAGTTCAATTATTGACTAATCAAAATCAAAGATCGACGAAATACTTTTAAAACTGACCATTTCAGTAATTGAAATTTCGAAAATATTATCATTTGGCCAATTTCCTTATTTTTTGGTATGTGTTTTTGTTGTTGCATTCAATATTCAATAATCCAAAACTACTAGGGATTAGTCTTTTAGGATTTTTACCCTGAGTCCTAATTTGAGTCTTGAAATCAATAAATCCAGAAAAGCTTTGTCTGACATAGGCTTGGGAGATGTCTCCCTAAACATTATGTCGTTAGAGCCAATTGCGATGCCATAAATTGCTCTTCTCAACAATTTCTGAGCTGCAGGAATACCAATCCTCGACATGATAGCTGCAGCAGTCCTCCCATGGTAACTGACTTGCGTCTCAAAATTGATTCGATCCCCCTATATGCACATACAGTTTTGATTTTAAATTGAACTTGTTCGAAATAAATAGGTATGAAAGAGATCATGCGATCTTGCGGGTATATATAAACTGATTAAGTTTGGAATTAAGACTAGCTACCTAGCAATTTCATCAAATCCGAAAACCCTAGCAGATGATTAGCAGAGAAAACCTACAAAGATTGAACCAGTGGAGTTGGAAATTCCGGACGCACTGGAAGCATAATTGACACCCTGGAGAAGCATGTCTCTCCAACCGTAGTTGGTGCCAAGTAAGGAGGAGTAAAATTTTTAAAACCCAACTCCTGTTCTGTCATAACAAAATAAGAACACTAACAGTAAATAACAATTTTCCAGAGTTGAATTCCAAAAAGCACGTTAGCTAGGCTTATGTATGAATATTTCATTAAAATGTACGTACGAAGAATGTCGAAAACTGTTCTCCCGTTTGTAAATCGTCCTGTTGGATTCCCAAAATCAATTCCATAGGGATAAAAGTTTCCCTTTGCTACAGTTTGAAGGTAGTTGTTGTTTCCCACATCAACTAAGGAGTCGCCAAAAGTGAAAAAGGCAGGAACATTTTTGGCTGATGAGCAGGTAACCATTTGGAATAAAATCCTCATCGTGAACTATAATGTGCAGAAAACATAACTTTTTTTCTTTTTGGTAAGAGGGTTTGTTGGTTATATATACAACTTTATAAATTTTTGCGGGGAAACTTGTGCCTAACTGGCAAATGAAATTCCCCTTTTCTTCTAAATTTGTGCCCAACTTTCTAGGTCGGCCACATCTGGCCTCTGTAATCAAAATTGCGTGACCATCATGAGCCATCTTCTTTGGCAATTGGTATTGGGTGTTTTTCTTGTTTTCATTATAAAGCTGGTTCACTTTTAAGTGTTTGGTGAAAACAAAACCTAAGTATTTTAAAAGAAATGGCCTCCAAACAAAATTTTTATCCATGACGAGGGAAAGTTCTATAATTATTTCAATAGAAGAATACAAATCTGACCGCGCTAGCTGATAAGCAAACTCAAGTGTAAAATAAAATGATATTGTCACATGAGTAAATGAAGCTGGAGACTTCGACATGAGTTCATAATTTCGAGTTATGTTATGATATTAATCACATAGATTCTCGTTGCAATAAATTTGTAGCTCAAATGATTAAGATATTCACTTTAATTAAACCCGAAGCCATGTGTTTGATTTATTCTTTCCTAATATTACAAAAATATTTATAGTTTATGAGGTCATATAGAAAAACTTGAGTAGGATGCTCAATCATATCATCTAAATGGCACATCTTACGGTGATCCCTCGTTGATGCTACCAATAGTAAAAGTTCTCTCGTAAGGTAGATCTAAGAATTTTTTTTTGAGGGCATGGCTCAAGTCACTAGGGGCATCGTGATTCTCCTGCTAATAAACAGGGAAAAGTATTATTTTCCCTTTTTTTGAACTTTTAACTTTTGAAGGTAAAGTGAGATATTTGTCACAAAAAAATAAAGTGAGATATCGATAGCAGCTTGGTAAAATGAGGTGCATGCATTAGAGCAACTCCAGTGTAGGAGCCCTCCCCCCAGGCTATTCACTATTTAATCCACCTAGTGAACAGTAACTGCTCTTAATGAATAGTGCATTCCCCTGGCAATTGCCTTTTGCATTTCCACCCCTGCACTGAATAGCCCTGGCAATTGGCAATAAAATATTAGTATTTTTTTATTTATAATTAATATTATATTATTTACTTTGTATAAATTAATATTATATTATTAATTATATTAATATTATAAAGGAATCCAAAACTATCTCCACAACTAAAAAAATAAAAAATAAAACGCACGGAAGCTGCGAGACAGAAACCATGAGCGCCCAATTGCGCGAACACGACGACGAGTCGTCGAAGCTGCGAGACGGCGCGGACGATGATGAAGCCAACTGCCTGCTGCGCAGCCGCAGTCCCTGTCGCTGCCGTCGTCGACATGGGACGACGAGGAGGAGGTCGCGTTAGAGGCGCGGGAGAAGATCCTGATCTTCGATGATGCCGTCGACGACGAGTCCACGGCTGTCCCACCTTTTTCATGGAAGAAGCTGTGGCTGTTCACCTGGATTCGGGCAATTTAGAAGGGGATCTCAATCGTTGCAGAGGAGATGATGGCTGACGTCGCCTAGACGTCAGCCTTGCGTCACATGGCCTTCGGGCTCTCAGGCTGGCAATCGCTGCCGGGCCTGTCGCTCGGGCTTGGCCTGTCCCTCGGGCTCCCAAACGCTGGAGCATGTCCACCGGGCAACAACCCACTGTTTAATCCACTGTCCCCCGAGCAAATGCTCCCGCTGGAGCTGCTCTTACCACGGCCCCTCACGACTTATAGGCCCCTTGATGCCTTCTTGGCCGTTGACGGAACTGAGAGGTTAGGAGCGAGGATACTTATTCAAACTATATGATATAGGCAATTGGTTAGTCAAAATAATTTGTTATCAAACTCGTAATTCACCGGAGTCAAATTTAAAATTTTCCACTTATAAATAGAGAGAAATGTATTGCCACTAAGCTACATATGTAGTGTAGTGATGAATATCCTAATGAATAAAGCATTTATTTTTACCCATTGCACTTCGTATTTGAACCCTTTCATTTTTCCCTAGTTTAGTTTATAAGTTAAAAGAAAAGAAATTTATCAAATGTATTCTGTAACTCAAACCGTTTTCCATTTTATTTTATGGCTAAATGTCAAAATTGGATGCTTGCATGTGGGTTTTATGAGCTGCTTAATTGAGTAATTGAAAATTGGTTTCGTCCAATTTAACAATATTAGTCTTGATATTCCCATGAAGTGATCTTCGTCGAAACCAACTCACTCACACACATCATATTCAACTTTGCACAAGTTGTCTTAAATTCATTGTTGACATATAAGTTAAGTCACCATCCATTACATGTCTTGCAACAATGAAGTTAGCAGCCTCTGTTAAGTGCAATGGATCCCAGTATACATACTTTGATCTGTCCGGACACACTTTAAACGATCCCTGGCATGCGATTAATCCCCCTCCAAGGGCCCCCCCCCCCCAAGAGCAGCATCCAGAAATTGCATTCTCAAACCCTATTAAACACAACAGACCAGTTATTAGTATTGTTAATTACATTATAAATTAATTAACCAACGATGCTGCAATTTTGAATGAAAGGTGAAAAAAAAAAAAAAACAAAAACACAGGATATTTATACAAACCATATGACACATTATTTTGGGTGATATCTTCCAACATTCAGTAAGTATCTGCATAAATAAAGTTTGCCCCTTCGAGCTCTCTATTAAGCTCCTCGAGTAGGATCTTCAACTTCTTGTTATATTTCTCGGCCAACTGATTTGGTAGTCCAGCACAAGTACTTCCCTCTGCAACTAGATGTAAACTTTGTTAGAATTCCTTTGTCCCACATCGGCGAGAAGGTTTGAGAACAAGCGATTTATATAGAATTACTCCACTCTAACTAACATTGAGACCTTTTGTATTAAAACCCCACACCTGACGGATTGAGTAGGTGGCCAAGTGGGGACAGTATCGGTGTTGTTGGAGCGGGCCCATGGCCCGTCTACCTAAAATTTAAGATGGTATCAGAGCCAGGGGACGGGTCTGTACATCCACGTGAATGAGTGGGTCCCCTTAAGCCCCGCGCAAATGGGTGAGCCCCGACTTGGCTCCACGTAGGCCAAGAGATGCCACGTGCATTGGCCCAGCGCGAACGGGTGAGCCCCGGCTTGGCTCCACGTGGTTGTCGATGTGTGGAACTCCATGTGTGACCCATAAAATGGGGTCTCAAGTGCGGGGGAGTGTTAGAATTCCTCTCTACAGTAATCAGTTTGCTCTAACTAATAATAGGTCTTAGTTTAATGATTGAGCGTATCAACTCTGAGAGCAGACTATATATATACAACATAATCCTCGCCAAATCCCATAAGGATTCCCCTATTAGAATCCTTATAGACAACCAACATAGTGCTTCAGCATAACATGGATTACAAATCCATTCTCAATAAGACTTCCTATGCAAACTTGAATCAAATAACTTAATCCACAAATTCATACTCATGCTCATATTCTAACAAACTTTTTCTCAAATGGGATACATCCAAGAAGTCCGGCGTTGCTGACAATAGTGTTCCTAGCATCCAAGTTGTAGAGTGTCTGCAAACAAAATCAATGGCTAAATGAGTTCAAATGATTAAATTAAAAAGATCACTTAACGTGATTAGTCCCACAAATATTTTTAACATGTAAGAGTGTCTTGTTCATCTCAGCAAACCATGCTTTATCCTCTCTAATAGAGTCTCTAATAGAGATGAAACCTCACGTCTATAATAGAGTTCGATGTGTTGAAGTATGTAATTAAATTTCCACATAGCAAACCTAACGAAATTGAATCCCGCTTATACATAATGATTTTACCACTAATTTCATTGAGACCGTTCATATAAAATACTACACTTTTTGGATTGCACATTTAAGTAAGCTGAGAATAATAATATATCGATATTGATTAGTAATGCTGGACTTGTTGGAGTGTCTCTGAAATTTGACGACATGATGTACATTGTCAGTTACAGGTATAGACAATTGTCGGTCAGAACTCTTGAGGAAATTTTAGCTCAAGTTCTAATCTGAGAGTTGAAATCAACTGATCCAATTACGCATCTTGTGACAGAGCAAAGGCCGCTGTCTCCATAATCTATACATCGTTAATACCAATCATAACTTGCTTTTCTCAACAATTTCTGAGCAGCAGGAATTCCAATCCTTGACTTGATAGCTACCGTAGTTCTTGTAGAAGGTGATTCGATCACCCTTTCAAACATATATTAGGTGTAAAAAAAAATCTAAATTAACAAATTTAATATAATGCGGAGCAATCGTGCGTATAAATAATCGTTGAGTTTGGGGTTAATTAATCTAAAAACTCTAATAGGTTTAGTAGAAGAGTAAACTTGATATTAGTCCAATATTGTAAATCACTAGTGGGTTTAGTTCACTATGTTGGGTTAGGTCTACTCGTTGATTATCCACATCATCTTAGACCATCTCCAAACCTAGGCTAAAAGCCAAATTACCCCCCAAATTACCCCCCCCCAAACACTCTCCAACCCATGTTAAAATTTTAGGCTAAATGCCAAATGTTATTTCTAGGCCAAATACCCCCCCCCAGCTTTCCCCCCGGGCTAAATGTCAAATGTTTATCGGAATTTAAATTTTTTTAGATTAAAATGTTCATAAAATTAATTTACAATAATCTACATATTTAAAAAAAAAATTGATTTAAGAAAAAAATTAGCCTAATTTCATTCTTTAATAATTCCGGGCTAAAATTTTAGGGCAAAAGGGTTGGAGCAGAAAAAATGTTTCTGGGCCAAAAGCCAAAATTTTCGGGCTAAAAAATTTGGCTTTTAGCCCAAGGGTTGGAGATGGTCTTATATTGATTATATTTGTATATCTTTTACTTAACTTTATTATTAAATATAATAATTAAATATTTTTCTTCTTCTTTTTGTTGTTGTTGCAAAGTCTGAGGTCTATCACACTCTGAATGATTGAGATAGTACTAATTCCTAGTGGTCCTCAAAAGGTTGAAGGCATTTCAGCTCACTCTTGGCTACAATCAAATGACACACGTCCTCTTAAACCTTTCAAGTAGGGAATGATCACTTATGTTTTTCCCAACTTTTATGTCTCGAACTCAAAACTTGGGAGCATACCTGACTGGAAATTCTATCGTATTTTCCTTGGACCACTAGCTATGGTTTGTTTTGCCTTCTTCCTACTTGCAATCTCTGTATTCTCAATTTTTTTTTCTCCTACATCCATGACATGCTAATTGCATTAACTAATCTATGTTGTATGTAGTATATATACTAGTATGGATCTATAAATGTATGAAGATAAATTTTCTTTGAACTAATCTTTTGGATGATAGGTAAATAAATTTTATTTATATTTGTATATTCTTCCATCACAAGTTAAATGTATTTTATCAACCTATGATGTAAGTATCATATAAGATGGCTAATAAATTTTCCTTTAACTGTTTCCCAAGAAAAGTGATTAGATCTTTATATTTACATAAGGAAAAATTAGTATCCGGTCCCTAGTTTTTACTGTTCATTGACTAAGACCTTATTAGTTCTCAAATTTTGATTCAAGTCCCTAGCATTAATGTGATAATGAATTTACACGTTTATTATATAATTTTTTAATATAAAAATTAGTAATTAATTTAGGGTTTAATACTCACACCTCTATTAAACTTCTAATTAATTTTCAATTCAAACATTTCCAAAATAATAAAAAATTAAATTAAATTAAGTTTGTACCTATTAGTTTTTTTTTTATATATAAAAAGATTCTCAATTTTTTAATCTTAAATGTACCCATTCATATAATTTTTCAATTTTTTTAATCTTAAATGTACCCATTCTCAAATATATCAATTTGTTATATGTAAAATGTACCCTTTTTTAATATAAAATCCATTCAAATTTTTTAATCCATGTTTAAACTTATATGGGTACATTCTTTTTCGTTGATTTGAGAATGTATCCACGTTTTGGTACAATAACTTTTTTTTGTTAATTTTGGTTAATGTACCCATACATATATGTATATACACACACAATATAATAGAGAGTATAATTTATATTTTATTATTTTTAATCCCATAAATTATGGGTGTGAACACGAAATTTTCCTGAAAACGAAAGAGACAAGAACAACGTGCACAAACAAATATTTGTATTTAATGATTTTGGGTTACAATCTCTCTCTATTTTGATCCTCTGATTCGATCTCCGTAAGGTATTGATTTGTGAATGTTTCGTTGATCCAAGGGCCGTCGAGGCTTGATCTTGGATGAACTGTTGGAAGTTTCTTCAAAGGGCCGTGGGCTTGATCTTTGAAGGTGGATTTGAGCGGATCTTCAAGAAACCGTTGGGGCTTGATCTTGAGGATGAGTGTTTCTTCAAGGGCCGTTAAGGCTTGATCTTGAATAACGGTGATGAACTGGTCTTCAAGGGCTTTTGGGCTTGATCTTGAAGAACAGTGATGAGCGGATCTTCAAGGGGTTTTGAGCTTAATCTTGAAGAACAGTGATGAACGGATCTTCAAGGGCTTTTGGGCTTAATCTTGAAGAACGGTTGGATGTGTGGATTTGTCGACGTTGTTGATCCAAAGGGCCGTTGGGACTTGATCTTGGATGAACAGATGAACGAAGAACGAAGAACGAAGAACACTTTCTTCAAGAGCCGTCGGGGCTTGATCTTGAGTTGGTGATTGTTGATCCAAGGGCCGTCGGGGCTTGATCTTGGGTTGGTGATTGTTGATCCAAGGGCCGTCGGGGCTTGATCTTGGAAGAACGATGAACGAAGAATGAAGAACACTTTCTTCAAGGGCCGTCGGGGCTTGATCTTGAAGAACGGTTGAATGTGTGGATTTGTTGATGTTGTTGATCCAAGGGCCGTCGGGGCTTGATCTTGGAAGAATGATGAACGAAGAACGAAGAACGAAGAACACTTTCTTCAAGGGCCGTCGGGGCTTGATCTTGGAATAACGATGAACGAAGAACGAAGAACGAGGAGAGCTTTCTTGATTCTTCGGGAACCTGGATGCTTGAGAGCTTCGGAGTTTCAGAGCTTCAGAGCTTCAAGAATTTTGTCTAATGATTTTGGTTTTCTCTAAATGAATGAATTAGCCTTCTATTTATAGAAATTTCCAAGGCCTAATTTTGAATATAATATTCCAGATGAAATAAGTCGTTTCTGCCAGGTGTTGACACGTGTCATGTTTGATGACTTTTCCAACTTATTTCGATTTTTTGTTTAGACACACGCTACGTGTAAAATTTATGTAATACATGAGCGTTGAAACTTTGATTTATCGGTCAACATTTATTTACCGAAATTTCGATGTCTACAATGGGTTTTATTTAAAATCTCATTAATATAAACAATTACAAATTTCAATTTTTAATTTTTAATTTAAAAAATATAGTAACTTACATTATTACATTAATGTCAAGGACCTCAATCAAAAACTAAAAACTAACAAGGTTTCAATCAAAGAATATTGATAGCTAGGGACCGCATCCAAAGTGTCCCTTTACATAATTTAATAAAGATTCATAAATCAAGAAATTTAATAAAAGTAGAAAAATAAAAAATTGCTTGTGTTTCTTACTCTCATAACCTTTCTCAACTTTCTTCGTTATAGGTTTCGTTTCGTTACAAGTGGTTTTGAGTTTGTTTATGATCTTTTAAGGTCAGGGTTAGAATTCATGTCCTCTTGACATTTTTATTTTTTATTTATTTTTAATAAATTTACATCATAGTCTCTTCCCACGATAGAAATGCTAGACTGTGTTTGACTCTGTAATTTTTTACCCAAAAAAGAAAAAAGAAAACAGAAAAATAAGAAATAGCCTCAGCACAAAACTCACCCCCTAAAATCCAGTGATACTGAAAATTCCCGAAGCAGCAGAAGCATAATTGACACCCTGTAGAAGCATGTCTCCAACTGTAGTTGGTGCCAAGTAAGGAGGGGTGAAATTTTTTAAACCCAATACCTGTTCTGTCAAAAACAAAGTTAGAAAATAGTAAATTAAGCGTACGTCCATATATCTCTAAAATTGTCGCAAACAGCACAGAAAATTCTAATTTGTCATATATAGTTGATGGATATCATCAAAACAAACGTACGAAGAATATCGAAAATTGTTCTCCCATTTGTAAATCGTCCTGTTGGCTTTCCAAAATCAATTCCAAAGGGGAAAAAAATTCGCCTTTCCTAAGGTTTGAAGTTAGTTGTTATTTCCCACCTCAGCAATGGAATCACCGAAAGTAAAAAAAGCTGGAACATCTTTGGCTGATGAGCAGCTAACAAAAAACAAGTAGCCTACCAAATTTTGGAATAAACTCCTCATGATGAAATAATCTGCATATAATATAAGACTTTCGTTTTTTTTTTTTTTTTGGTTAAGAGGGCTGGTTAAATACAAATTTGTTAATTGTTTAGGAAACTTGTGCCAATCAGTGTACCAAACATTAACAAAATTTAAGCATAGTAAATTCTCTAGGCTGGGCAGGGCAGTGACCCAATGAACCTTGTTAGAGCTAGTTTGGTATTGTTGTGTTTTAAAAAAAAAAAAACTGCTTCTGCTAATGCTGTGAGAATAAATAACTGTAAAAAAATAGTTGAGTATTTGGTAATCTCTTGTTATAGAAGTGCTTTTAGCAAAAAACACAATGTTCAAGTGTTTGATAACTTTTATGTAAAAGTGCTATGAATGTGTAAAACGACCAAAACCAATATGGTAGTAAGTGTGAAATATAATGGATGTTAAGAATTTTCGCATAATGTTTATCATTCTTATTCATATGTGGCGAATTTTCAAGCCAAACAAGTGGACAACACAAATTGGGTGGAGCACGTGTGGCTGTTGAGCTTCACACATGGGCTATCTGTTTGATACCATGAAGAAAGTTGAGGTTCCATCATAAAATCAATTGGCCATATTGGTGTTAATTATTGAGGTTCCACCAACCTCTTATAAGCCCTTATAAGATTTCTCCTTTCACCAATGTGAAACTCTTTTTCCTTCACATCCTCGCATATAGCAACTTACGTTCCTGATTAATTATTTGCTTTCTCTCTATCTTGTTTTGGCTTTGCTGCAGACGTTCCTGATTAGCAGCAAACGTTCCTATTGATTTCAACTTGGCTTGATGGATTTTAGATGGCTTTCTCTTGTAAAACCAATTATCAAATGATGAGAAACCAATTATCAATTGATTTGATTAGCTTGATGCTATTTCTGTTTTATATTAATGATATTTCTAAATATATTAGTCATGAAAAACAGGTGCAAATGATATAATGGAAGATATTAGTTTTAATATGAAGTTGTTACAACAAGTAATCTTCAATCATAGTCATTAGTTGTTACTATTTGTTTTTTAGTCACAAGTGTTGTTGTGACTAATAAAGCTTTTGTTTAGAGGGTTATTGTACAAAGAATTTAAGTTATGAAGACCGGTTGTGACTAAATAATTATTAATCATTATAAGAGCGTTGTAACCAAATTTTTTTAGTCATAAAGAGTAATTGTAACTAAAAGGATGTTGTGACTAAAAATTAGAATTTGGTTTAATTTTCTAGTAACAAGGCATGTTGTGAATGATGCATATTTAGTCAGTCAATGTATTGTGACTAAATTAATCAGTCACATGGTTTTTAGTCACAATCCCGTTACAGAGTTTTTCACAACTAAATGTTAGTCACAATGTTTTGTACTTTTAGATACGACTTTCGTTGTGACTGAAGTCTTTTTTTAGAGTGTAAGAGCTATCCCATTTTTCCAACAAATTTTCATGATTCCTAATCAGTGTTAAGGAAATTTCCAAGTTGTAATGAGTGTCGTCTTGATGGGTTGAGGTTTCAGAAGTTTAGGATTTTAGGATAGGAAAAATGAGATGTACTAGAGTTGATAAGAGTAGAAAGTGAGGAGGCAATTGGGGAGAAAATGTTGATGCGCGGTCTATATATTAGAGAAGTATATGTAGGAATATTTGTGTATTTGAAACGAAAACTATTTTTGATAAAATGGGATTTCTAGTAATTAAGGTGGCTGATTTACCAATAAAGAATCGACATACTTATCGATAACATATATATGTGATGTTAGTATTTCTCAAGATTCTAAAAAATGCTAGGCGCTAGTCGGGCGGTCAGCTGGCGCCTAGCGCCTAGGCGGCTAGGCGGCGCCTAGACGGGTGCCTAGACGGCCTAGGCGGATTTAAGTATATGTGTAAAATTTGAGGACTTTTTATGTTGATTTTGTAACATTTAGTCAGCCTATTTATTTTAATCATTGTTGGGGATAACGACATGAAGGGATCCAAGTCGTGAGGAGTCACTCATTGGGTCGTGGACAACCAAAGAAAAACATGAAGAAAGGCCCAAGAAAATAGAGACAAAGTAGCCCATTTTTCTGTTCACACACACAACACACACAAGCACCAGAAACCCTAGCCGGTTTGAAATAAACATTGGATGCTCATGATACATTTGCCTCGAGCCCAGAGCCTCTTCTGTCCATTCCCATCTCCTTTCTGAATAATAATAATGTTGCTTGTAGAACCCGAAGCCTCTCTCTCTCTAGAAAATCCAAAAGCCATATCTCTTGCTCTCATTTCAAACCTATCCCTCTCATCCCTCTCTCTCTCTCTCTAGAAAATAAAAAAGAGCTCCCAGTTCTCCAATCGCAAACCTAGCGCCCATATTTACAGCTCATCCATTTCATAGCAATTAAATCCATTTCAAACCTATCATTCGCCGTCCCTCTTCTTTACCTTTCCGCTCCTTCACCTTTCTCTGCAATTGCAGATCGATGGTTATCACTCTCATCCTAGCCAAATCGTCGTCTCACTTTGTTTTCTCTGCAATTGCAGATCAAAACTGTAGGGATGTTCGCCCAGTCGTCCAACCTCATTACCACAGCAAAGGAACGACGTTGTAATCGACTTACCATCAAAGCCGCCTAGGCGGTCGCCGAGGCCGCCTAGCCCGCCTAGCGCCCGTCTAGGCGCCGCCTAATACCATTTCCGATTTCTTCAACGATTTTGATTAAATCGCAGCGGCGAACCACCGCCCAGCGCCTAGGTGGCCGTCTAGGCCGCGTTTTCGAACACTGGTATTTCTTGTGTTATAATGAGTCCAAGATATAATTAATTAAGAGGTGTATTCAATTGGGAATTTGAGAGATTTTAATAGATTTATAAATTCATGAATTTTTACGAAGTTTAACTGATTTGTAGAGATTTTATATAAAATTTTGATTCAATTTCCTCGAAATTTTATGAAAAGATATGAGATTTGTGGATACTTAAAATTCTGATTAAATACCTCTAAATTCATTAAAAAAATTAAAATTCCTCAAATACTTAATTGAATACATCCCCTTAGTATGTCTCACTATAATTTGAATTAAATAATAACACAAAAAAATTTAATACTTAAAATGGTTACAACGTGATGGGGTTGGACACGAAAAAAAATGCTACCTATTAATGGGGCCACAAGACACAGATTTAAATATTCTTCCTCGCCTAAGCTAGCTAAATAGTGGATAAATTAAGAGTGCATTTTTGCTCACCACCATTTAGTGTGATCTATACTCTTCATCCTATTTAAGAATTAATGGTACAACACGTTGTTAAATTTAAGAACTAAAAAAAATTAATATGAGAGTTCAAAGATTAAAATCAAATTAGGTGTAAAATTCAAAAATCATTGCTACAATTAAACCAAAATAAGCTGACAATAATGTCTAATATTCCGACTGTAACACCCCACCCCGAAATATTTATTTTCAGGAAATAATTCCGATTATAGGCCCAATTCAAACTCTTGTTTATTTTTACTACCATTAAACACTATTCTTTATTTAAATTTTCTAATTACTCACAAAATCTACAACCAAAATTTACTTACCAAAAACATAAGACTTAATTTCGTCTTATTCATCGGATTTCTTTTTTATTTTTATAAATCAACTTCCAAACAAAATATAATTCTCTATTATTTAAGGTTACATCTGACCCCTATTAGACTACCTACGTACTCTTAAACGGGATTAAGCCTTTCGTAGTTCACCATTCATTCTTTTATCCATTTTCGAAATTATTCTAGTAATAGAAATATTCAACTTTAGCTTTCACAATCGAATCACCTCAAATGGGTACCAATTACGGATTTAAAATGTCAAAATTTGCATGAAAAGGCAGCGTCGGCCCACTGGCCATGCACCGCCGCACACGGTGGTTTCCAACGAACGAAAATCCAATTTTCCGACGAACTCCAAAAATTACCCAAATTTACAGGCAAGTAGAACTCAATGAGAAAAACAACTTTCATACCTAGGCCGAAATCTAATTCAGCCTGGAAACACCTAAAATTGCCCATGAACCGCCGGAACCCTAGAATTGGGTGTGCTCCGATTTGATCTCCATACTCATTCCAACGCCTCCTCCACTGATTGGGTTTTGTTCCTGAGGTTGAGGGTAGTCTATTGGTGGTGGTAATTAGCTGAATTGGCTTCACGATTGGCGGATCGCCGCCGTACACCCACACGGACCACCGTTCATTTTTCCCCAAACTACCGCCAAATTTCTTCTAAATTTGGGTGAAAAGGGAAGAGAGAATGACGAGATGATGATTGGGCATGGTAAAATGGTCCAATTCGTTGGAAACCCGATGGAAAACCATTGGAAAATATGGAGAAAATGGGTCGGGTCATGCGGGTCAAGGGAAACCCGGTTTCCCCCCTTATTTTCTCCTTCCCTCATTTCCCTCCTTTCTTCTCTTCCCATTGGCCCATTCTCTTGCTCTCTCCTCTCCCCATTTGGCCAACCTCCCCTCCTCCTCCTTTTCTCCTGAAACTCCTCTCTCCCCTTTTCTCTTATTTCCCTCCTCTATCACGCTGCCATTTGGCAGCTTCAAGACTCCTTTTTTTTTTTAAGCCTCTAATTTCTTTGTTTCAACTTCGATTCACAAACATTTTTCGCCCACGCTTTCGTAGGGTCGAGCTCTATCCAATTATATCAAGAAATACGATAAAATATATGAGGATAAAATACGTCCTCGTAAAATTACATTTAGTCAACTAGGGGCATTTTCGTCTTTTCCACTTATTGATAAAAATTCTGGAAACAATTTTTTTTACAATTTCTCAATTCAATTTTCATAACCATAAATCAATTTATTTTCGATTTCTCCTCATATTCGTAATTATGAATATCTAATTCATATATTTAAATTTTTAAGGTATTACACTAACACTCCTAAAATTCTTCAAATTAAACTTGTAAACTGGGAAATTTGTATAAAAGAAAACTCGTAGACTTGGACTTGGTTCCAATATCAATTATTTAATCAAAAGGTCATCTCGTTTGTTTTTTAATTACAAACATGATAGTCCCACTTCATATTCATGTCATTTCAGGTTCACGGATCACTGATTAAACTTGCAGAAGTTGCCTTATATTCATTGGTGACATATAAGTTGAGTTACCATCCATCATATGCCTTGCTGCAATGAGATTACCAGCCTCCGTTAAGTGGAATGGATCCCAGAATAAATACTTTGATCTGTCGGGACAAATTTTAGACAAAAAGGTACACGGGATTAGTCCCCCTTGGGGCCCGGCAACGGAGCAGCAAGCAGAAACGCCATTCTCAAACCCTATGCATGAAACATAACAGAAAGTACCACTGTTTAATTAGAACGAAAGCACCACTGTTAGTTGTTACTTACGTTGATAAATTGATTAATAATAACGCTGCTAGTTGTGGAAAAATAAAAATATTATACGAATTAAGTACCATATGACACGTAATTGTTAGAGAGGTCTTCCAACATTTGGTAAATATCTGCATAAATAAACTTTGCCCCTTTGAGATTCTTGTTGAGCTCCACGAGCAGGCCCTTCAACTTGGCGTTATACCTCTGGGCGGTACGATTTAGTATACGAACACAACTTCCCTTTGGAACTGGATGTATATCTTTCTCATATGGGATACACACAATAAGTCCAGCATTAGCCACAACAATCTTTCTAGCATCCAAGCTGTGGAGTGTCTGCAAAGAAAATGGTGGAATATATCTGTACAAATCTATGTATCATGTTGTATTTGTGAAAATGTGAAGTTTATCATATCTTGCATGTGCTTATAAAGAGTTCGATTACTTCGCATAAAATCAATTGATAATGCGGGGAGTGGCCTAACTCCTTATAATTTATCCCTCTTGCAAGGTTTATTAAACTGTTGATGTTGGAAAAATTCTTCATAACACGGCCTCTTCATGTCATGTGGGTGAATTTCCAAGCCTCACACATGGATAACACAAATGTAGCGAACCCCTCTCATGGCCGAACTAGAAATGTACTTGGATTAGAAATCCTCACCCTATTTTGATCGGATTTCGGCCAATCCTAACCCCTATAGGACTTTGAACCAAGCTTCTTAATGAACCAGATTCATTCCCTAATTCTAAGCATCTTCAGCTTTAAGACTCATTGTTGCCCTAGGGTTTGACTACTCCATCCTTATCCAAAACAATCCTCCCCATAACAGGATTTGGCCGACCTTGAGTGGACAACCTACGACAAGATTCCAGATGAATGTCACTGGACCGAGAATGACTCTAAGCTCAGACCAAAATATTATTTTGGGCCCAAACAGAACGACGTTGAGATTCCACCATATATAAAATTAAGTGGCAATATAGGGAGTAATCTAACTCTTTATAAGCCCTTGCAAGATTTGTTAAACTTTCGATGGTACATATCCACAAATCCTCACAATAATATAGTTTAAACCTATAAGAAATTTTACCTTAAGTCCTAATTTGAGTCTTGAAATCAAGAAATCGAAATAATCTTCTTCGCTCATGGAAGAAGTCTCGGAATACATAATATCGTTTGAGCCGATTGCAATCGCATAAATTGCTCTACTCAACAATTTCTGAGCTGCAGGAATACCAATCCTTGACATGATTGCTATCGCAGTCCTCCCATGGTAACTGATTTGTGTATCGAAATTGAGTAAAGTGCCCTAATAATACATAGATATCCGACTTGTTATTACCGCTCATGTCATGCAAGCATACTTCTATCATAAATAATATATAGATAAATAAATAAGAAAGATGAAGGACAAGGAGAAATCTTGCATATAAAAACTGTTTATGTTTGGAATCAAGACTAGTTAACTTCCTAATTGCCGAAAAATCTAGCAGATTGATCAGAAAAACTTACATAAAATGTTTCAGTGGAATTTGAAATTCCACTGGCAGAGGAAGCATAATTAACACCTTGTAGAAGCATGTCTCCAACTGTAGTTGGTGCCAAGTAAGGAGGAGTAAAATTTTTAAAACCCATTTCCTGCTCTTTCATAACAAAATAAAAAAATTAACACAGTAAATAATAAATGGCAGAATTGAATTCCCAAATAGCTAGTCTTATATGTGAATCAATATCGACCAAAATTTACGTACGGAGAATGTCGAAAACTGTTCTCCCATTCGTAAATCGTCCTGTTGGCTTCCCAAAATCAATTCCATTGGGGTAAAAGTTTCCCTTTACTATGGTTGGGAGGTAGTTGTTGTTTCCCACATCAGCCAAGGAATTGGCAAAAGTTAAAAAAGCAGGAAAATTATTTTTGGCTGAGCAAGTAACTAACAAGAAGTAGACTGTAACAGTTTGGAATATAATCCACATCATGCAATAATTTGGAGCTAATTTAACCTATTTTACATTTTGGAAAGAGGGTTGGTTATATACAACTTTTTAAATGTACTGGAAACTTGTGCACCAAACATGATTAAATAATTTTTGCCTAACTCTCTAGGCCGGCACAGTTCGATTTGTTATTTTTCCTGACCACTAGGAGAACATCAATTCTTACAGGTACAATACCATTTCATAGGTTCAACCATTCAAGTAAACAGGGAGAAACTCATTTTTGGGTCCAATATTGCCGCAAAGTATTAATACAGACGAGAAGTTTCGTCGGGACTGTCGTTGATAAAGTGGCAATTCTTTTTCCAAACTAGAATCTCTTCAAATACCACTGCAACAATTGATGTATAATTATAAGAATACTTAGGGACATCTGTAATGGGAGATGCAAAATTCTTCAATGGAGAAATGTAAATTATCCATCTTCGTTAGAAGATATAAAAAAAACTTAAATTTATAATTTCTTTTACATATTTATTGGGGATCCTATTAATCAAATAGAGAAAATTAAATGCAATCTCAAATATATATACTCTTATCAGAGGAGGCGTTGAGGGAGAGCGAAATGTGCAATCGCAAAAGACCTTAAATTTGGAGGGGCTCCAAAAAAAATTTCACAAGGCCTCAAATTTGGAGGGCCCCCCAAAAAAAAAATTCATCTAAAATTTTTATGTAATAATGTTATATATGAAAAAAATTTGAGATCTCATTGTGCACTCCTTATAAGTATATATAAAAAAAAATTCTTTCTAATTATAAAAATTTGGAGTGCACTGAGATATTTGAAGTACCAATAACAACACCCTAAAAACGAGTTTTTCAACTATTAATAATACTATATATTCAAGTAAAACTTTGAAATTAGAGTTTTTGAAGCTTTTTTTTCTTGTTTGGTTGTTTAAGATTGAAGTGCATTTGATTATTTGGTGAATGTTATGTTTGTAGCTTTTTTTACTTAATATTTAAAAACATTTATAAATTTACAATCATTGAGTCCTAAGTTCATTTTGATTTAAGTTATTACTTTCTAACATCAATATTTTGTTCTACTTTTTTTGGAATACTATCAGAAGGAGAGACCTTTTATAAATTTCGCACAGAGCCTCCGAAATCTCATAGAAGTCCCCGACTCTTATTGGAGGAGATTTTCATTTACATGTTGAAAATATAATAGGAATGTACATATAGTTTTTACATGTTAAATTTGTATTTCTCCATTGAAGATGCCGTTAGGCATACAGAGTTTCTCCTTTTCTCGCCTACTTTCGGCCAATGAATAAGACGTAGTTGAACGTGCACCAAATATTTGTGGATTGTGGACTAGGCTCCTCCATTTGTACTTGATGGTAAGCCTTTATGACCTAGACCAGATCGAGTTATTCTTTTCTTTTCTTTTCACATAGACCATGGCTGGTCTGGACGCCCTCAAACGGCTAGCCTGATTGTGTCCACTCTCTCTAAAACACACTATGTTTTTTTATCAAGTTATATTGTATCAAAAATTTATTAATTATGTACAATATACTTATATTGATCCTTCTGGTCACTAAAAATTCTTAACCCTAAACATTAATTATGTACAATATGCTTCTAATTTATAATTTATAATTTTAAACTAAATTTAGAATTACTGAATATCATATCTAAACAAGTCAATTAGCAAGCAATTCAACTCTTAAACCTTACCTTCTATTCAGAGTCCCCCTCTTTGCTTATTGCTTTTGGCATCTCCAAGACATCAAGACTCCCTGTTTTTAATTTTTCTTTGAATCAAATGAATCATGTAATTAGGTAATCACTGAACTCTAACTTTGCAATTTTCTTTGAACAAAATACCACGAATTAGCTTATATCTTTTTTTTAGGGATGTAATATCCAC
Source organism: Malus domestica (assembly GCF_042453785.1). Taxonomy (NCBI): domain Eukaryota; kingdom Viridiplantae; phylum Streptophyta; class Magnoliopsida; order Rosales; family Rosaceae; genus Malus; species Malus domestica. The sequence goes on from NC_091673.1 coordinate 11,544,942, forward strand.
ACAACCCATTTTACTTCTCACACAGCCTTCTAATTTTCGGTCGTTGGATTAGATGAATTGAAAAAGATCAACGGATAGAAATTAACAAGGGTGTGTGAGAAGTAATTTGGGGTGTGTGGATAGCACACCCATTTTTTTATATGTTGTTTATTAGTAGGCGTGAGAAATTTTTTGTTAAAAGATATGTATTTTTATTTTTGTTTTTGTTATTATACTCCATCCTTATAGTTATTTAAGATTAACTTTTCTTGAAATACTTTTTGACTTCGCCACTCATCACGCACCCATTTTTTTATATGTTGTTTATTAGTAGGCGTGAGAAATTTTTTGTTAAAAGATATGTATTTTTATTTTTGTTTTTGTTATTATACTCCATTCTTAGACCATCTCCAACCCTGGGCTAAAAGCCAAATTACCCCCCCCAAACATTCTCCAACCCATGCTAAAATTTTAGGCTAAATGCCAAATGCTATTTCTGGGCCAAATACCCCCTAGCTTTCCTCCCGGGCTAAATGCGAAATGTTTATCGGAATTTAAATTTTTTTAGATTAAAATGTTCATAAAATTAATTTACAATAATCTACATATTTATTTTTTTTTTAAATTGATTTAAGAAAAAAATTTAGGCTAATTTCATTCTTTAATAATTCCGGGCTAAAATTTTAGGGTAGAAGGGTTGGAGTAGAAAAGATGTTTCTGGGCTAAAAACTAAATTTTCCGGGCTAAAAAATTTGGCTTTTAGCCCAAGGGTTGGAGATGGTCTTATAGTTATTTAAGATTAACTCTTGAAATACTTTTTGACTTCGCCACTCATCACCCACTGGTTGTCAAACTACTAGCCTTACTCTCTTCTCGTAAAAAGCAGTCGGGAAGAATCAAAATTTTCGGAATTGGGTCTTTAACTACAAATGCAATCTACTTTCTTTAGAGCGATTAGAAAGAACTCAACAGTCAATCTTGATAGTGTTCTCCTTATATTAATTACAAGAGAAAAAAAAAAAACAACATATGAATACGTGAGATTCAACCATTCATAACTCATAATATCAGGAAATATATTTTCACACAATTTTCTTTTGGCAACAGGGTTACATATAACTTTTTGATGAACCCATGGAATCTTCCTTTTCTTTTAAGAGGGTTGCACCAAACATGGTTACTGTGTGCCAAACTATCTAGGTATTTTGACTTATAATTGTTTTTTGCCTCCATATTCCTTCGACCTCAGGGATATGCTATATAAAGTGAATTGCTGGCAATTAAGTGGCAACCTAGCTAATTCCTAAGACCATCTCCAACCCTTGGGCTAAAAGCCAAATTTTTTAGCCTGGAAAATTTGGCTTTTAGCACATAAACATCTTTTCTGCTCCAACCCTTATGGCCTAAAATTTTAGCCCGGAATTATTAAAGAATGAACTTAGGCTAATTTTTTTTCTTAAATCAATTTAAAAAAAAATAATAAATATGTAGATTATTGTAAATTAATTTTATGAATATTTTAATCTAAAAAAATTTAAATTCCAATAAATATTGAAAAATCATTAAATTTTTCACAAAGCAAGCTACTTTCACCAACCGTTCATCTTTCACCAACCGTTCAACACAAAACTTTCAACTTTCACTAACCGTTCATCAATCATCCTCTATATAAACACAGGTCCAATATTAGTTGATCACACAATCTTTCAACCTTCAATCATCCTCTATATTCACCAATCTTTCAACTTTCAAAGAGTTTTTGTTTCCTAAAAATTCTCAATATCTCATCAATGGGTGATAGAAGAAGGCGTAGCAGGGCAACAGAGATGGCACAATACCAAGCAAGGCTTAACCTTGAGGAATCAGAACTGATCAACGCCGAAGCTGAACTTGTAAACTCGTTTATGCAATATGAGCACCATGACGAATCTAGCCATCGTGGTTTTGTCACGAGATGTTCATTCGTGCAGCATGATAGAGAAGAGTGTCATGACCAAATGATGAAAGATTATTTCATTGAGCGGCCGAGATATCCTGCTCATGATTTTCGGAGGCGGTTTCGGATGAGAAGAAAGCTTTTTAAAGGCATCTTGAACGCAGTTGTCAATCATGACCACTACTTTGCAAGGAAGATAGATGTTGTAGGCCGACAAAGTCTATCACCTCATCAAAAGCTCACATCTACATTTCGAATGCTAGTTAATGGGTGCTCTGCTGACTCAACTGACGAATATTGCCGACTTGCGGAGAGTACTGCTATTGAGAACCTGAAACGCTTCTATCAAGCAATTCAAGCCATTTATGGAGCCACATACCTCCGCAAGCCAACTTGTGAAGACTTGAAAAGGCTTCTACGCAAGGCAGACAAAAGAGGCTTACCTGGCATAATAGGAAGTCTCGATTGTATGCATTGGGAATGGAAGAATTGTCCTACTGGTTGGGCTGGCCAATTCAAGGGCCGTCATAACAAGCCAACCATCGTGCTGGAGGTTGTGGCATCTTACGACACATGGATTTGGCATGCATTCTTCGGCTCTCCCAGATCAAACAACGATATCAACGTTCTTTGGTCTTCTCCTTTGTTCGATGAGGTTGTGAATGGATGGGCACCATAATTTCGATACAAGGTAAATGGTAATAGGTATGAGCTAGGTTACTACCTAACTGATGGTATTTATCCTAGTTGGTTTACCTTTGTTAAAAGTTTTTCTCATCCCGATAGTGTAAAGAAGAAATTATTTTCGCAGAGGCAAGAGTCTTACAGGAAGGATGTGGAGAGAGCGTTCGGGATCTTACAAGCTCGATGGGCCATTGTTAGAGGGCCTGCACGATTTTGGCAACCCGAAGACCTCCATTCAATCGTGATGACGTGCATAATTTTGCACAATATGATTGTGGAAGATGAGTACATCGAAATTGGAGAAGATTCAGACGAAGATGTGGATGATGACCAACCAACACATGCAAGAGCTATTGCAAGAGATGTTGAATATCTCACTCCAACCACATATGAGACCCGACATTATAGGGTCACCTTGGGTGAGTATATGAGACGTTTAAATAGAATTCAAGCTCCTCAAATTCATGACACACTCCGCAAGGATTTGGTTGAGCATGTGTGGCGCCGAGAAGGTGAACGTTGATGATGTTGGTTGAGCATTTATGTAATAATTTTAAGTGTACTATGTTGTTATTTGTCTACTACGTTGGATAATTTATTAAATGGAGGTTGAATTATTGAATGGAGGTTGAAATAATAAGTACAATAATTATTGAAGACATCTAGATTAAATAGAAACAATAATTAATAAGACATAAATTTAATAAAGTACATAAACCACATAATAAACAACATAAACTTAATACAAACGACAATTAATAAACTTAATTAATAAAGCACATAATTCATACACTACATAAACTTAACAATCATATCCACCATCTTCACTTGGTGATGGACTTCGTTGAAATGTTGGGATATAGGGTTCAGAGGATTCATCATCTTGAAACATACTCCTTAAGGCAGACTTTCGCATAATTTCCTTTTGCTTATCACGTAAGAACTTCTTCCTCTTTGGAGTGTATTTGCTGAGGTCCTTCATCTTGAATTCAATTTCAAACCTATTTTCCTCCCTATCCAAGATTTCCTTCATTTGCAAACGCAATCGGGCTGCTTCTTCTTGGCGAGCGCTATGAGTTTCGTGCAATTTTGCAATTTCGGTAGCAAAGTCTCCGCTCGACGAATCTTGGGACTTCCCTTTTCTCTTTGCTTCCTTTTGCTTATCTCTTCCCAGGGGCCTTGCTAAAGAAGGAGATGGGGTCATTTCATCGACACCTTCATCGACACCTTCATTTCTCGGTGCGGCTTCACGTTGAAATAATCTTCCCCATTGTTGGTCTGCATCGGTTGCCCACCTTGGACAATCCTTGAGGACGTCCCAAGCATGTTGCAACTTAAAAACTTGATTTTTTGGTGTTACTCTTGTCTTGTAAATTTCCATTGCTTTGTCACCCTATGCAAAAAATACATAAAAATAATTAGTTGCAAAATAATATTATGTACATGACAAATAAAATATCAAGAAAAAAACTCACAATTTCTATGACGCTCCTTCCACTAGGCATGCCAACCATGGCTCTCTCTAAGCTTCCCTTCCATAAAGTGCATGCTTTGTTGATAGTCTTCCACCGATTATAAACACCACCACCGTCCCGCCCGCCGCCGTTGCAGTTTTCTTGAAACTTTGCAATGATTTTATCCCACAAAACCTTTTTATTTGGATTTGTGCCAACTGCACCATCTTCACTAACAGAAACCCATGCCAAGCATAAAGAAACATCTTCCTCAAAGGTCCAATTATGACCTCTAACATGCTCTCTTGCCATGTTGAACAATTTGGAAATGGAAAGAAATGATAGAAAGATAAATTAGAAGAATTGTAGGAGAAAATTGAATTTTGTGTGGATGTTTGAACAAATACATAGGTATTTATAGAGTTTTTGGGTAAATTTTGTGTTAAATAAATTTATTTAATTATTTTAGCCGTTGGATTTTAATTTGGGCCGTTAGATTTTTTTTTTTACCGTTAGATTTGAGTATATTCAATTTCAACCATTGGATTCAATATATTTTAAAATAACATATTTTTTAAAAATAAAATTTGAATCTGGACCGTTGGATCAACCAACGGTCCTTTCACAATGGTCGTCAAATGCGGAAAAGAGCCGTTGGGCTTGGGCAACAGGCCGACAAGGTTCTGACGTTGGGTCCTACATTGTCGGGAAAGGAAAGCAGGCGCCCCGCATGGGCGCGCGTTGGAGAGTGAACAGGCTGAAAGTGGCTCAAAGGCCAGCGAGTCCAGTCGCACAAGGGGGGAAAGCTGGGGGTATTTGGCCCAGAAATAACATTTGGCATTTAGCCCAAAATTTTAACATGGGTTAGAGAATGTTTGGGGAGGTAATTTGGCTTTTAGCCTAGGTTTGGAGATGGTCTAATAAAGCTCAACTAGGTTAAATGTGTGGCGCAACCTTGGGCCATCTCCAACTTAAGAGTCCAAAGGGCTAGAGAGCCAAAAATAGCTCGAAACCGTCTTCTACTGAGGGCTAGGCCAAATGGCTTGTGGGTTCCATGGGACAAAAAATGGTCAAAGGGCCAGCCCTGGGGTGGGCCACAAATTTGAATGCAATGGCTAACTGATGTTAGCTAGCCGTTATATTTGAATTTTTTTTTTACAATTTTTTTTTATTTAAAATTCTATTTTTTTTCCTATAACTTCTTAAGCCATTAAATAATATTAAGTAACATGGAACAACATTAAACAATGTTAAACAAAATTACATAACATTAAACAACATAAAAATTATACAACATAAAAAATAAAAATAAAACATGATCATGTTGTAGGTACTTGTTTGTGCAAAGATGTGCAGCAAGATCCTGTTGTAGGTACTTGTTTGTGGCACGGGAACATATCATCCTATAGCACCTCATGTACTCATTTAAAAGGATACTACCAGTTCTTAGATTCAAAGGCAAATTAGGCCCATCATATATTTTTGCACGAGTCCTTCTTGACCTATTTGGATCCTCTTGCTCGTCATCATACTCTCCATTAATATACTCATCTCGCTCCTCCTCCACAGTCATGTTGTGTAATATGATGCAAGACTTCATGATGGAGTCCAAATTTTCTCAACAATCATGTTGTTGTAATTTTTAAATTTAATTTGTGTAGTTTTTAAATTTAAGTTGTAGTTTTTAAATTTAAATAATAAATTATGTTTGGCCCTCGGTTGGAGATGGTTTTTTGTCACAGGAATATGTTTGGCCCTATGGCCCTCGATCGGAGATGGTAAGAAATATGTCATGCACTGTTCATTAAAATATTAATTTTTTGGAGGGAGCCCTTTGGCCCTCCTCCGGTTGGAGATGGCCTTAATTACGGCCATTTTGAAACTACGGCGCTGCCTATTATCTAAATGGAAAGGGGTGGACTTAGCCTCACAATGAGCTAGTAATAATATGGTTCAAATTCGTGTTTGGTGAGAACTGAACCCAAGACCTCTCACTTACAAGTGAAGAGGAAGATGAATACCACTAGACCTAACTAAAGGTGTTTGAAAATTTGTATTTTTGAAAGTGTTATAAGTATAAAAAGCACTATAAAAAAGTTTGGTAAACTTTAATGTAAAAGTGTTATAATTGTATATAATGACCAAAATGGACATAGAAGTGGGGATGGTGGCAATGACAGTGGTGGTGGTCAGGGTGATGTTGGTCGCAGTCATAGTGACAACAACAAAAAAGTTGGGATGCTGGTGGTGCTAATAGTGGGGTGTGGTAGTTGGAATGTAGAGTTAACATGATAGTGTGGTGCCGCTCACTTTGTTCTTCAAGAGATAAAATGAGTGTAGAAGATTAAAACAATATTGTTCTTAAAAACTACTGAGGGTATTATAGAAATTAATAGGCTTAACTATGCTTTTTAATAAAGCAGCTTTTAAAAGTAACCTGCATGCTGCTTTTAAAAGTTGATGTCTTAAGGCCATTGCTTTTAAAACAAGCATGAGTTTGAGATCTCGAAGCAGCTTGTAGCACATGGGGTAAATGTTACACTCACATCTAGAGACCACAGTGTGTAGGGGTGGTTTAGTATGGGATCCCAAACCGAAAATTTTCGGGATGGGAATTTAAAGATCAATTCCGAACCAAAATTTTGATATTCCTAATTTTCGAGATTCCGAAATGTTTTCGGTATTTCGGGATGGATCGGGATTGGATTTTTGGTTTTGGGCTTTTGGGTTTTTGGGTTGAAATTTGAGATTTTTTGGATGTGGGATAAAATATGGGCTTTTGGCCTAAAATTTTGTTCCCCAATTTCATATCAATCGAAATTTAGGTTTTTTACCTTATGTTAAATTTGAAATTTCATACCAATTGAAATACCAATTCATTCATACCAAGTCAAATTGGTGTTACAAAGTTACAAACTACTTAATTTCATACTTCTATTTCTAATATAGTCTACTATCAAATACTTAAATTCAATATTCAACATGCATGCAACAAAAAAAAAAATATATATATATATATATATATATATATTTTGTTCCTGTTTGGAATTTCCGAACCATTGAATATGTAATCCGGATTTCCATACTAAAAGGTTCTGGATCGGTTTAGTATGGGTCCCAAAAATTTCGGTATTATTGATTTGAGAATTTTTCGGCATGAGATTGGATTTTTTTTTTGTTTGGTTTTGAATTTTCAGGGAAATTTTCCCGACAGTGTGGGGGTTGAAGCGGTTAAGGACTCCCAAGAAGGTGGTCTCAATGTGTTTTGCCATTTAGCTCGATGTGTTAGGCCATCTCCAACCGATAGCTGTCCAGATGGCTCGTTTTAGCCATCTGGCCCTCCAAGATCCTCCAAGATATTAATATTTTAATGAACAGTACAGGGTTATATTTGCCTCCGTCTCCAACCGAGGGCCAGAGGGCTAGAGGGCTCGTTTTAGCCCTGTCACAAAAATCGTCTCCAACCGAGGACCAAAGGGTCATAGGGCCAAACATAATTTATTATTTAAAAATTACAACTTAAATTCAAATCCAACGGCTAAGTGACGTCAGCATGATTTATGTTGGTTAATGTTATTTAATGTTGTTTTATATTGTTTAATGTTGTTTCATGTTACTTAATTTAATTTAATGTTTTATAATGGCTTAGGAAGTTATAGGAAAAAAATAGAATTTAAAAAAAAATATGAAACAAATTTTGTGAAATAAAAGTTATAGGAAAAAAATGGAATTTAAAAAAAAATATGAAACAAATTTTGTAAAATAAAAGTTATATGAAAAAAAATCTGAACCAAATTTTGTAAAATATAAGTTGTAGAAAAAAAGTTACAGGAAGTTATAGGAAAAAAAAGGTTTAAATTCATTAAAAAAAATTTTTTGAATACAACGGCTAGTGATTGGCTAGCCGTCGGAATTCAAATTAGAATTTAAATTAGTGTCAGTTATAACCGACACAATTGGAATTCAAATTAGAATTAGTGACGGTTTTAACCGACACTGTTCAAACTGCTATTATATTAACATTGCTATTGGTGTCGGTTATAACCAACACTAATAATATAGTAAAAAATATTATTTCTATCGGCTATAACCGATAGAAATAACAAAACATTAAAAAAAAAAGGCCAGCCCTCTAGCCCTCTTTGATTCCGTGGGGCCCTCCCAGATTCCAGATCCCTATGGCCTAGCCCTCGGTTGGAGACAGTTTTCGGGCTATTTTCGGCCCTCTAACCCTCTGGACCATTCGGTTGGAGATGGCCTTAGCACCGCGGTTAAGGACTCCCAATAAGGTGGTCTCAATGTGTTCTGCCATTTAGCTCGATGATAATTGATAATACGCTTTCATAGAAAACTCTCAATTGAATTAAGAAGAAGACACAATGAAGGATTATAAAATGTAGTTCAGCAATATGATTAATTATTTTTTAATTAAGTTTAAAAATAAATTTACATATTGAATTGAGTTTGTGAGGATAGTTTAAGTTGTAAATTTGAGTTTAAAGAGAGATTGTTATTTTAATTAAAAATGATATAGTTGTAGAGAATAAGTCAAGTATAAAGTAAAATAATATGAATTCAAATACAATTTTCTTCGACTGGGTTGAAGGTCTTGACAAAGTTTTTATCAAGATGATCGGATCATATTTATATATATTTTTACTTCGAATTCACTCGTCTTTTCTTAGTTAGTTCTTTATATTTTGAGCTATGTACGTTATTTTTGTGTTTATAGGATTTGTTATGCAAAGAAAATAAAAATAGCACAAATGAGTTTTAAATAATAAACAGAAAAGAAAAACAAAAGCAGCAGGATGTGGAAAATAGACTGGCAGACAAAGAAGACAAAAGGAATAAAGAAAAGAAAAGAAAAAAAAATAAAAAATAGAAAGAAGATAGAAAGGAGTGAGGACGTGCAGCACAGGGCCAGCGAAGGAAAGAGAGTTGCTTTGCAGCTGGGGGAATAATTTTAGAAACAAGAAAGAAAAAGGCTGCCTTTGCAGCTGGAAAGAAAGAGAATAAAAACAGCTGCCTTTGGCAGCTGGGAAGGGGGGTCAGCGAGAAAAAGGGAATAAGAGACTGGCGCAGGGGACTGAGGTCAGAGGGCAGCAAGGCTGCCAGAGAGGAAAACAGAAAGCTGCCTTTGCAGCTGGGCGCGGGAAGAGTATAAAAGCTGCCTTGCGGAGAGAAGCTGGGGGGCCTGTCTGGGAGCGAGAGAAGGGAGCTGCCCTTTGGGCAGCTCGCAGAGACGCAGGAAGAGGACCGAGAGGAGAGTGCTGCCATTGGGCAGTTTGAGGAAGGGAAGTCAGTGGCGAGGAGGACAGGAGGTCAGCATGAAAATGCAGTTCAGAGTCCAAGCAGCAGATCCTTTCTTTCGGTTTAATCTCTCTAAACTTCTATTTTATTTCTATTTTTAATAATGTGTAAATAAACTGATTTTGGCTAGAGGTTAATTCAAAGCCATGATTATATCTGTAATATGAATTGATTACCTTCGGTTGTGATTTCATAAGTTGTGATTTCAATTTACTTATCCGTTCGTATAAAAACTGATTTGTGTATGTTGGTTGAGAGTGCACGCTTAATTTACATGCATGAATTTGATGCTAGAATATAAGTGAATTTCACCTAATCGTTATGAACTTATTTTCACAAGTAGTAAAGGTTGCTAGTCACAATCACGTTAAGTAAATTCTTGGCAAGAGTATCATGCTTTTCATAGTTACGAATGCATCGTCAATGCTTATAGTTTTCACAAAGTTTAATGATCTTTGATTGTATCTCTATTGTGCTTTTCACGTAGGGGACTTTTGAAGAATGTTTTGAATTGTTGTATGCGTTTTTCCGTCCAATTCAATAACTTAAGGAAAACTTGAAGATTAAAAAAGTGCTGTTCACGGTTAATCTGGAGTATTGAGATTCACAATTTATTGAAAGAACAACTGAAAATCAATTTAAGTTGCATATGTGTCATGTGTGGAGAATAACCCTCTAGCTAGTCCGTCATTTATCATTTTACCTTAATTTTATGTTTTTATCAATTCTGTAATTTAATTAAGTTTAATTTACTTTTCATCAAAACCAAACACCCATCCATTATTAAATTATATTATTTAGTTAGTTTTCTTTATTGTTAGTCTTTTAATTTAATTTCCGTCCATTTCAGTTCCTAGTGTTTAATTTAATTGTTTTCATTATTTTGAGTCATTTTAAGTGTGTTTCGAGTTATTAGAGTTTTTAGCCTAATTTTGTGTCCTTGAGTCTTATTTAATATTTTTAAATTAATTTAGAATAGATTAGCAATCCCTCCTAATCCCCGGCCTAGAACGATACCCTACTTACATCTATACTACAATTGTCAAAAAGAGGATTTAATTTGTGTGTCAAGAAATTCTCACATCACAAGACCTATTTGTTGCACCATGTCATCAATGATGTACTTATTCCATGATATTTCAATAAATAAATATCATATTTTTCTCAAAAAAAAAAAAAATCTGCAATTTCTTTTTATGGATTAGGGGAGTCAAAACAACAAAACTGAAGTATCAAAATGTGGCCGGGATTGAGGGTTTTTTTTTTTTTTTTTTTTTTTTGGAAACGCCTAGAGATCGAGTTTGGCACAAATATTTTTTAGCGCAATGCTACCATTAATCACTAGAGAAATTTTGAAATAGGTCCAATTTTTAGTGACTTCTAACTTTTGAAATATGTTCAATTTTTAGTTACTTTGGACCCATATCAAAAGACATCACAATCACTAGAACACTACTACACTTTATGACTTTAGGAAATGAAATGGCTTTTATACCCTTTTCATTTTGCTTTTTCTTACCCTTCTTTTTGGAAATGGAATAAAAAAAATAAAAAAAAGAATCGATTTGTACTGGGGAACGAGGAAGAAGGAGAAAGAAGAAGTGTAAGAGAAAGCAAAACGCGAAGGGGCATAAAAGCGATTTCATTTCCTATACGCTGAATGCCCTTTTTTACCCATGCGTTATAGGTTCAAAATTCTCATTCCTTTGAATTATTGTAATGATTTTGCATTTTTTTTCCCTCACCTTAATAATAATAAGGTTTTATTTAAAAGAAAAAGGTTTACAAGATAATGGGACATGTGTCAGTCTCACAGAATAAGTGAAGAATAATATTATTATATATACTACGAGTTTAGCACATATTTAATACATGTAAAGGGGATTCAAAAAAGGTCATATGTATCACTATTATCAATCGATAAATCTAATTTCCTGCTGGACTAGTATTCACCATGGGGAGTACTATTATGTTCCATACTTGTATAGTTTACTTCTTGTTAGTGAGGACTTGCTCATAAGCGCAAAGCGCTTTTTTCATCTTTGGTGATTCTGCGGCAGATGAGGGAACTCAGACGAGAACTTCTCAGTGGGTCACCCATCATAAGATTGCTCTTGCGCGTTACTCGCTTAACTTCGGAGTTCCAATGGAACCTGAAGCCAGTGAGCTTCCAAAATGTCTCGTGCTAGGTAGGGATGAGAATATACATATAAGGATCACTTATCTAGGCGATGTGGGATCTTACAATCCACCCCTCTTAAGGGGCCCAACGACCTCGTTAGCACATGGTTAAGTTCTGATACCATATTGTCACATCCCGATCCTGGTCCACCACATCCCGGGCCCGTTCCACCACCGTAGCACAATATTGTCTGCTTTGGGCTTCCCATTCGTTCACGGTTTTGTTTTTGGGAACTCACGAGGAACTTCCTAGTGGATCACCCATCCTGGGAGTGCTTTGGCCTCCTTCTCGCTTAACTTCGGAATTCCTACGGAACCCAAAGCCAGTGAGCTCCCAAAAGGCCTTGTCGGCACACCACGGCCAGGGTTAAGCTCTAATACCAATTTGTCACATCCCGGCCCGAAGTCAACCACATCCCAGGCCCGTTCCACCACCATACCTCCTTCTCGCTTAACTTCGGAGTTCCTACGGAACCCGAAGCCAATGAGCTCCCAAAAACAAAATCGTGAGAGAATGGTAAGCCCAAAGCGGACAATATCATGCTACGGTGATGGAACGGGTCCGGGATGTGACAGAATGGTATCAGAGCCTAACCCTGGCCGTGGTGTGCCGACGAGGTCGTCGCGCCCCTTAAGGGGGGTGGATTATAAGATCCCACATCGCCTAGAGGAGTGATCCTTATATGTATATTCTCATCCCTACCTAGCATGAGGCCTTTTGGGAGCTCACTGGCTTCGGGTTCCGTAGGAACTCCGAAGTTAAGCGAGAAAGAGGCCAGAGCACTCCTAGGATGGGTGACCCACTGGGAAGTTGCTTGTGAGTTCCTAAAAACAAAAACCATTAGGGAATGGTAAGTCCAAATCGGACAATATCGTGCTACGGTGGTAGAGCAGGCCAGGGATGTGACAGTGACGATAGGGTTTGCGCGACGAAGAAATAACATGCGTTGCGCAAAGTGGCTTTGCACGATGCACGGCCTACGTCGTGCAAAGATACTTTGCGCGACGCACTTCCTACGTTGTGCAAAGCCACTTTGCGCGACGCGCGTCCTACGTCGTGCAAAGCCACTTTGCGCGACTTGCGTGCATCGTGCAAAGTGGCTTAATGGCTTTGCCCTGTTTTGCGAGACGTAAGGACATGCATCGCGCAAAGCCACTGCTTTGCGCAACGTAGCCTACTTCTTTGTCGCGCAAACCCTTTCTTTTTTTGACAAAAATATTTTTTATTTACTTTTAATAAATATTGTAATTAAATTCTAAACAATAATTAATATATAAACCAAGAAAAAGTATTTAATTATAAAATATATACAAATGTACATACAAGATGTCCGAACGAAAATAGAAAAAACTACAATAACTATGTTCTAGGTTTGATACATCAAGCTACTGGGTATCGGCTGGGCGAAGTGGCTGGGAGGTCAAAGGTAGAGTAAGATTAGGTGCTGGCATCGGGATTTTGCTTCACAGTCTTCATAGTTAGCCTGCTCAGCTCCAAGGCATCAAGTAACTGCAAGAAATTGTGAAGATCAAATATCCTACACAACAGTGCTTATTATATGAAAAGAAAGATAATTACTTTTTCCATCTGTGCTCCACCAATCAACATTATGCAAATTTTTCAAATAATCTTTTATAGATGGTGAAAAGAATTCTGCTGCACTCTTCAATTATTCATTCATAGTTGCGGATAGTAAACGTCTAAAAGAAAATTTTGCTACGACAGCACGTAATCCTCTATAGTTTGGTTTCCAAAAATAATACCGCAGAATCTGATACCTATTTCTGCTTTCAAAAACAACCTGGGAGGTATTCGTGCAAATAATCCTACGTATTTTTAAGAAAATTACTTGTGAAAGTCTGTTGCCCAATAGCACAATAGAAGACACCTCACTAGCAGCTCCAACACCACCACCCATGGCAATTCCAACATGCGATGAAGCCAATGCTGCAGCATCATTAATTCCATCACCAACCATTGCTACGACGTTCTGATCCTTCTGAAGTTCCATTCTGAACTTCTTCTTTTCCGTCGGTTTAACACCAGATATCACCTGCAACCCACAGCATAGGCTATACAATTAAATTCGATAAAGAAAAAAAAATCTGGGATCCAGTTAGATACCGGGCAACTATTTGGGCATCAGTTTCAAATGAGTTTAGGGATTGAGTATTCTCACTCTTCTATAATGACGGATGTGTTAGCAGCTGTGATTAAGTTTATGTTTCAAGTCTTGAGGTTTTTGTATTTATAGGCTAGGTATACAGATTGTGGATACCTTATCCAAAAGTTGTATTGTTTATGATATTATTAAAAATCTGTTTCATTTAAAAAAAATAAATTAAAATAAAGGATAGAGGACAAGCTTTTGGTGTTCTGCTTGAAGTTGTTTAACGATTTTTTACATTTTTCCAAATTGATAAAATTTTTGTTTCCCATCAAAGAAAGAAGTAAAAGAACTCCTTACCTTCTCTTTCGGAATACCAACAGCAGACGCGACGTACTCCGCGTTATTGCTTTTGTCCCCAGATAGCATGTATACATCGATCCCTTGCTTAGATAAAAATTAACAACTTGCCCAACATCTACCCTTATCTGATCCTCAAAATAAATGAGACCGGCAAGAGCAGTATCAATGCCAACATATACAATAGATTGACTCGTATGGGCTTCTACTTCTTCAAATGGGTAACTCCATGCCTGCATATATTTAGTTTTTCAATGGGACCTCAATACATGATCCAAGATTAAATTATTTGTCATATTAAGAAGGAAAAAAAAAACAAAAGATATCTTATTTGGAAGATGAAAACAACTAAGCCTTTGGTTCCCAAAATTAATTTCCATGGTAAGCAAAATAGTCAATCCATCTTCTGGGGTCATTTAAGAGTTCGGCAAACAATCAAAAGTAAAATTTAGAATTGGTCCATGAACCAAAAATCTGTTAATTGAGATCCCTAAATTTAAAAAAACATGCGCCCTTGGTTGCCTTCAATATACCTTCAATTCCCTAACACCAAATGAGCCCTAAAAGTTTTCTAAGATTCTACATATCTTTAATGAATCTCTAGGATTTTCTTTTACGTTTTGATGCTAGAAACCTTTAGAAAATAAGGCTCACTTTTGTAAGCCAAAGTCAAATTGGAGAAAGAAATAAGCATCTGTTGAAGTACCCCTATATCTTCTTAGTCTCTCTAAGCTGCTTATGTTTTCTACAAATTGTGCAACTTATAGAACTTCATTTTAGTGCTCCTGTAAGTCGAATCTGTCAAGCATTACTTCTCCATGTACATTGTTATTTATACCCTAAGGAGTTCATCATGATCATAGACAGCACTCTATGTTGTCCTAAATGAATCTAAATTTTCAATAATAGGATTCTAAATTCTCTTAACAATGGTCCAGGGCCAATGCCTATCAGCATTACACCTTTACAAGAAGCAAATTCACATTCAAATATGCAATGATACAAACTATTATATTCCATTATACCCTGTAATTACCTTTGAACCAATTCCAAAGTCCCAACAGAAACCTTTTTGTTCTCAATAGTTGCTACAACACCAGAACCAGGTTCTTCCAAGAATGTTCCATCCGTAACCTGGAATAAAGTGCACAGTTTAGGATCTGAGCATCATGATTTTTTCGGAACCTTATCCAGCTAATGCATGCACTTAAATAACCTGTGAAAAGAGAAAATATAACCTATAAGAATGTCCCAAATAAAATCCATTAGCTAATGCATATTTAAAGATCAGAAGGGTATTGAAAAGATGAGGATTGAAATCTGGGAATCACTTGATCGGGGACGACGAAGCTTGTCGACGCAGCCAATCGTGGATTTACTCAACTCAACCAAGTCAAATACTTGATGTTTGAAGAAGAAAACACTCTCTTCTCAAATTTACTAATTTATTTTTAATACATATGGAGCCCTTTAAATAGGAGATTACACATATATTGGTATAAACTTGCGCAACAACCATCAATTAAATTTGTGCCTAACTCTCTAAGTTGCTACTTAGTACTACGGTCTAGTGATATTCCTCTTCACGTGTAAGTGAGAGCTCTTAGGTTCAATTGTCGTCAAAGACGAATTTGAACCACTCTATTGATAGCTCATTGTGAGGTTAAGCACACTTCCCCTCCCCCTTAATGTAGATAATATTATTTGATCAAAAAATAAAAAGGTCGTACCCAGTGCACAAGGCTCCCGCTTTACGCAGGGTCTGGGAGAGGTGAATGTCGGCTAGCCTTACCCCCATTTATGGAGAGGCTGCTCCCAAGTCTCGAACCCGAGACCTACCGCTCATGGGCGAAGGCACTTGCCATCGCACCAAAAAATAAAAAAATAAAACTCTCTAGGTTGGCACAGTTCTTTTATTTTTTTTGTTGAAAAGAGAAAACCTATTAAAATGAGGAATCAGATAGAAAGTACAACAACAAAAGACCAAAGCAATAAGTGAGCTACAACTCAATACAACTGGCCAACTAGGGAAGCCCACACAAATTTTGACCCAGCAAAAGCAACAATACGAAACCCTAATCTTAGGTGAGCTACAACCCAATACAACTTGGGAGGCCCACACAAACTTTGGCCCATCAAAAACAACAAAGTATCAATAGAAAACCCTAATTTTCAACGTTAGAGATCAACCGGATGCACGTGCTACGCAGGTAGCACAAACTTTGGCACATTTCTATTTGTTATTTTTTCCGACCATTAGACCAACTCCAACCATGGCTTATAACCTAAAATTCCCCTTCCCCTCCCCCAAAAACCCACTCCAACTCATGACCTAAAACTAACCTAAAACCTAAAACCTATTCTGAGGCCAAATACCAACCCCATTTTAGGTCACAAAGCAAACTGGGCTCCACCAAATGAGACTGAAATAGGGGCTCTGAAGCTCATTACCCAGCTCCCAATCGCCCTCAGCCCGTGCACGCGCTAGAGAGTAACATAAGCTGGGTCCACCCACGTGGGGTTGTCCCCCAGGTGTCAGCCAATTATGTAGCCCAACGGCTACTTTTCTTTATCCAACGGTCCAGGTTCAAATTTTTTTTTTTAGTTTTATATTTATATATTTATTGAATTCAACGGGTTAGATCAAATATAATCAAATTCTAATGGTAAAAAAAAAGATCTAACGGTCCAAATTTAAATCCAAAGGCTAAAATAATTAAAAAAATTATTTAACTTAAAATTCATACCTATGTATTTTGTTTGTACCATACTTGACCAATCCCGAAACTACTGAGCACCGGTCAACGTTATACCGTCAATGACCTAGAAGAGTTTCCCTCCAACCAGGAGGTCAATCACAGCGCGACACGTGTCGACATCAGAACCAATCCTAGCGCGACACGTGTCAACATCAGAAGCCAATCACAACACGACACGTGTCAATGTCAGAATGAAACTAGAAACTCCCTTCTATAAATAGAGATCATTCTCTCACAATATTTCCTAATGTCATTTGTACTAAATCATTCACTAGTACTCACTAAGTGAGAGCTTGAACCTATGTACTTGTGTAAACCCTTCACAATTAATGAGAACTCCTCTACTCCGTGGATGTAGCCAATCTGGGTGAACCACGTACATCTTGTGTTTGCTTCCCTGTCCCTATCCATTTACATACTTATCCACACTAGTGACCGGAGCAATCTAGCGAAGGTCACAAACTTAACACTTTCTGTTGTACCAAAGTCCTCACTAATTTTGTGCATCACCATTTGGCACCGTCTGTGGGAAACGACACAAAAGGCTGTGTCAGTTCTCTCTCTTTTTTTTCACCTCCGCCATGGATTTGCAAAATCTGCAAAATCAACACTGTAAAATCTGCAAAATCAACACTGCAAAATCTACAAAAACTCATAAACCTCACTGGGCTTTTCCAGAAAAAGCATTCACTAAGCTCCAAAACTCATCCCTTAAACACTATCTCTCTCCCTCTCTCTAAAAATGGAAAGACATCATCACTCACAACAAAGCAACAGCAACCTCTGCTCGCCAACATCGCCACCCACGACCTTTGTTCAGGCAGACACAAACAACTTTAGAGACCTCGTTCAGAAGCTGACAGGCTTATCCAGCGACTCGGAAAAGCTCCCCATCACACACCCAGCAAGGCACTACCCTAAAGCACCCATAAGTACCGGTGACCCCACCGACCTTCGCTGGTCACCATTCAAGCTGCAAGAGCGAAAACACACCATGAGAAAACTCAAGATTAAGCTTAGTCTCGCAACCCTACACGGCTCTCAGCCGATTCCGAGTCTCGTCACCCCACTCAGGTTCAAGTCGTTTTCATTCTCGAGTTCTGGTTCCGAGTCGCTGTCGTCTCCAACAACGGTGGCCGAGGAGAAGAAGACAATTGTGGAGAAGGGGTTTTATTTGCACCTTTTGCCACTCAGTACAAAGCTGCTAGTTAAGATCAGGGCAAGCTGGATCGACAAAGCTGATGTTCTTAGTCCCACCGATCAGGTCCTCATGATCAAGCAATTTCATGCCGGATCAACATTTTTAGCATCCATGAATCTGCACAAAGCCGATCAGGTCCTCCAAACCCAAACACCTGGAACGACCCACAAAACCTGAACCCAGTTCGATCCCAACCGGTTCGAACCATGTCCTACCATTTCACTCCCTCCAGTAGATCGATTAAAGATTTTCTAGCAGCAGCTGTCTGAGAGTCACAGTCTCTGAGTGCTTCTCTCTCCTCAGCTTAATTCCTCAAGGCCATCTTTGCTTTTTTGGTTTTCAAGATCTTAGCAACTTCAAAAATGAGTGATTCGCTGAGTGATCCGGTGGGTAAACACGTTATCAGTTTCAAAGATTGTCCGGCGGAGGCGAAGGAGGACACGATGGCATCGGCGGCACCGGTGAACGGGGTTGAGCCGGCCCACCAAATGTACCGAGAAATCAAGAAATCCCGCATCCATTAAGGTAGTTTGGAAAGTACCATGAGTAAGCATCCAGAAATCCCAGGGCAGGGACGAGTTCTTCAAGACCCGCATCCAGAAATCCCAAGCCTTCGCCCTCGCGAGCTTCTGGCCACTTTGTCAATCAGCTTCTGGCCTTCGCCCTCGCGAGCTTCTGGGCACTCTGAGTCCCTGTGGGACTTTGCTTCCTACTCCGAAACAGTCGCCCAAGAACATGCTCGCCGGAGCACCACCTCCGTCGATTCCAAGATCTTCAAAGCCCTGCAGCAGTGCCCACGACGATGCTAGATCCGAATCCGACAAACAAGCATCCAATGAAAGTGAAAAGCACCCTAGTGCCCAACAAAGTTGCCCATCAACAGCAATGAAAAGAAAAAGCAACGGATGTTTACAGAAAGCAAAAGAAAGGAGCGGGGAGATCAAGCAAAGCATAAAAGCAGTGGAGAACAAAGCAGAACAGAGAAAAGCAAAAAAAAAAAAAACAAACAAAGCAGAAAGCAAAAGAGAAAGCAAAAGAGAAAAGCAAAAGATTTTCCTATTATTATGATTTCTTCTGTCTGCCAGGTGAAGATACAGAGAGAGGGCAGCAGAAAAACACTGCAAAAGTAAGGAATAAACACCCCATCTGAATGATGTAATTTATTATCTTTCGGAGACATCTGTATAAACCCCATCAGAAGGTAATTAAAAAAAACGGCAAAGCCCAAAATAAATGGGCCGGAATATTGTGTGGATAGCGAAGGCCCATAAGCCTAAAATAGCTCTAACCAGGCGATTAAAAGTACGCCCAATACTTTACAATTATTCGACAACCTACCGCTATTACCACCAACCAGGTGATCAAAAGTACGCCTAGTACTCCATAATTATTCGACAACCTGTCACTATTACCACCAACCAGGTGATGAAATGTACAACCCGTACTCTAATATCATTTGGCAACTAGCCATTCATGCCACCAACCAGGTGATGAAATGTACAACCCGTACTTTCCTTCATGCCACCAACCAGGTGATCAAAAGTACGTCAAGTACTCCAAATTATACCTGAGCATTACTCATGCCATTCATACATAAACATTCATGAGCATCATTCATGTTAACATTCATGAGCATCACTCATGACAACATCCATGAGCATCACTCATGACAACATCCATGAGCATCACTCATGTCAATCAATATAAACATTCATGGGCATCACTCATGTCAACACAGCTTCAAAAGCTTCATTTACAGAACTCTAGCTTCAAAAGCTTCATTTACAGAGCTCTAGCTTCAAAAACTTCATTTACAAAAGCTCCAGCTTCGAAAGCTTCATTTACAGAGCTCTAGCTTCAAAGCTTCACTTGCAAAGCTTCACCTACTAAGCTTCAGTGCAGGGTATACAAATACCGTCTCCGAACAACCGCCACTTCGGCCCATACATGGATTCAATTTGAAGTCTCCAGCCAACAGACTCTATTGACCGAAGGCTTGGGGGACTACACTATACACCATATATTGGGCATATATTGGGCCTCAACTGGGCCTCATGAAAAATATTTAGGGGACTCTAGCCCATACTCATGTATTGAGAAGCGAGCCCTTATTCTATATAAGGGACTCCCTCACCAACATTAGAGAGCATTAACTCTAGCCCATCATTCATGTATTGAGGAGTAAGCCCTTATTCTATAAAAGGGACTCCCTCACTAACATTAGAGAGCATCAACTCTAGCCCATCATTCATGCATTGAGGAGCGAGCCCTTATTCTATAAAAGGAACTCCCTCACTTTCAAACGCCACAAGCCGAGCCAACCAAGGCAACATAAGCCACGAGCCGAGCAACCTCGCAACGTGTGCTACTTCTAGTTGAGCATCATTTCAGATTGAGCACCGCCTCATATCGAGCATCAGTTCAAGATAACATCTAGTTACTTCGGCCCACACATGGACTGAATTTCAAGTCTCCAGCCAAAATACTCTCTTGACTGAAGACTTGGGGGACTACTGTTTATACCATATTTAGGGCATCATATTTAGACCTCGTATAAATACTCGGGGAACTTAAATGTAATTATGCAATAAAGGAAGGGGTAAATATGTAATAAGTGAGGAGTCTTTATTCTATAAAAGGACCCCTCACCCTCACAATTGAAGGATGCCATTTCTGGAGCCTTCTCACCCCTCTCACATCTCCTCTCATTACAGAGGTTCTCTCCCTCACCTCTCAGATAAATACAATACAATCAGTGTGGACGTAGCCCAAACCTTGGGGTGAACCACGATACATCTTGTGTTGTTTACATTACTTGCAGATTCACGGTCGGATTTACGTTGTTCCAAGACCTCCGGTTTTGTGCATCAACATATTTGTTCAAACATCCACACAAAACTCACTTTTCTCCTACAATTCCTCCAATTTTTCTTTCTACCATTTCTTCTCATTTCCAAAATTTTCAAGATAGCAACAGAGCATGTTAGAGGTCGTAATTGGACCTTTGATGAAGATATTGCTTTATGTTTGGCATGGATTTCTGTTAGTGAAGATGGTGTCGTCGGCACCAATCAAAATAGAAAGGATTTATAGGGTAAAATCGTTGATAAGTTCCATGAAAACTCCAACGCCGGTCGAAGGGAAGTTGGTGGTGTTTATGATCAGTGGAAGATTATCAACAAAGGTGCACTTTGTAGAATTGAAGCTTGGAGAGAGCCATGGTTGACATGCCTAGTGAAAGGGGTGCCTCAGAAATTCTGAGTTCCTTTGTTGATATTTTACTTGTCATGTACATAATAGTATTTTGCAATTAATTATTTTTATGTATTTGTTGCATAGGGTGACAAAGCAATGGCAATTTACAAGACAAGAACTACACCAAAAAATCAAGCTTTTAAGTTGCATCATGCTTGGAACATCCTCAAGGATTGTCCAAGGTGGGGAACCGATGCGAATCAACAATGTGGAAGATTATTTCATAATGAAGCCCCACCCCTAAATGATGTCAATGAAGGTGTGAATTTTGCTGACAATGAAGGTATCGACCAAATGAGCCCAACTTCTTCTTTGCCAAGACCCTCGGGTAGAGATAAGCAAAATGAAGCAAAGAGAACAGGGAAGTCCCAAGATCCGATACGTGCACAATTTGCTAGCGAAATGGCAAGAATGAACGAAAATCAGTGTCGTTGGCAAGAAGAATCGGCCCAAATGTTTTTGGCCGTGAAGCAAGAAGGGGATAGGGAGCAAAAAAGGTACGAAACTAATTTGATAATGGAGGACCTCGACAAATACACTCCAGAGAGGAAGAGATACTTACGTGGTAAGAAAAAAGAAATTTTACGAAGGAATGCCACGAGGAGTATATTTCAAGATGATGATTCATCTCAAGACTATCACCCAAGTCCACCACCAAGTCAAAATGATGGATATCATTATTAGGTTTATGTAGTCTATGAGTTTTCAATTGTATTAAGTTTATGTGGTTTATTAATTGTCTTTTTTTTTAAGTTTATGTGGTTTATCATGATTTTCACGTATTGATTTAGTAATTTTTCAAAATTTATTGGAATTTAAATATTTTTTGTTAAAATGTTCATAAAATTAATTTAAGATAGTCTACATAATTTTTTTTTTTTTTTAAAATTAGCCTTAATTCATTTTTTGATAATCTGGGGCTAAAATTTTATGCCCAAAGGGTTGGAGTAAAAAACCTGTTTCTGGACTAAAACCTAAATTTTCTGGGCTAAATATTTTTAAGTTTTAGATCAGGGTTGGAGATGGTCTTAGCAGAAAGTCAGATCTCGAGCATCATGGTATTTCGGAACGCCATTTCATAGCTTCAACCATACAAGTAAACAGGCAGAACCTCACTCTCCGGGCCAAAAATGGGTCATGGCTATGAACTGAAAATTTACTAGATAATAGGCTTTCTGGGTGAAATTTTTACTCAATTTTCTGAAATTTTTTGTCAGCACGACTATCGGGCAAAGAGAGGTACCTCTTTTTCCAATATTAAAATCTCTTTAAATACCACTACAACCTCTTATATATCTTATATAAATCCTGCTGAAATAATCTGCAGGAAAGATAATTCACAGGTTTTTCTGTTGGCAAGATGGTTTATATTTAACTTTCTAAATCAATGAATTTCTCTTTTCTTTCAAGAGGCCGGTTGCACAAAACATGGGCTAAATGTGTGCCAAACTCTCTAGGCACTTTTGATTTGTAGTTTTGCCTCCACAATACTTCGACCACAGGGACAGGCTGCACAGCTATAAAGCCAATTGCTGGCAATTAAGTGGCAACCTAACCAAAACCTAGTAAAGCTCAGCTAGTGTATGTGAAGCTCCTAAAGATGGATGCTTCCAATATCCGATGCCACTGGCTCAACTTGATCTTAAAGCCTCACTTTCTGCTTATGGTGGCACAACTTTTATATTAAGCACCAACCTAATCAGTAGTTAAGAACACATGCAAGTGTTTAAAAATAGACTATGAGGCAAAACAACCCGAGTTGTATTCTCCACCTGTTAAGCTTGAAAATTCGCCACACGTGAGGAGCGTGTTGAGAATGAATCCCACATTGATGAGAGAAGGGATCAACTTCAGGTAAAAAATTATTTACACTACAATTTGTTGGAATATTTTCAACAATATTAAGTAGAAGCGGTGGGTTTGTTGTGCAAAAACGGTTGCCATGTTTATGAATACAAACTTGAGCAATTTGTTGGTAACCACCGCTTGGTTTGTATGGCAGCCACCTATAAGAATCATGAAAGAGATGTGTTTCTTGGTTATTACATTACTATTAGCTGTTATTAATTTCTAAAGCATGACAACTCTTGATCAAGACTTGTGTCTGAAACCAAGTGGTATTGTCGAATGGGTATACACCTTCCGAAGATACATCAACCTCTATAACATATTTGAATGGTCAATAATAATCATTCTTTCTATTCGTTAATATTCCTCCTCCTCCACTTATATATAAAGCTCTAGAAACTAAAACCTACAGTATTATAGTTTCTAGTTAAATCTTGAGCGTTCTTGTCTATCTCCTTGAGTGTTTACAGTTTGTCTTAGGAGTGTGCAAAACTTTGACAAACAGTAGGCGTAAGGCCGGAATTCATTGTATCCACAAGGCCTATTAGCATATACCCTTCGCACCCTAGATGTGGGCAATAGAGTCGGAAAGATAGCATATTTATACACACCTTGAAGCAATCTTTCATCCTTCATCACGAACAGAACCCACATGTTAACAAAATTTCTCCAACACAATGGCTAGCACATATGTAATGTAATGGCAGAATATTGAAATGGCTCCGTTAGTACTCAATATCTGCATAAAAAAAAATTCAGACACTCTACAACTTGGATACTAGAAAGATTGTGGTAAACTGAATTGGACTCATAGGCTGTTGCCCATTTGTCAAAGATGTATTTTCTGTTGCCAACGGCAAGTGTTATGATCCATTCAACCAATTAGCCCAGATGTATAACAAGAAATTAAAGAGCCTGATCATGGTGCTTAACAAAGATCTGGAGGGTGCAAAATTTTTTTACGTAGATACATACAAAACAACGAAAGATATCATCCAAAAATATGTGTCATCTGGTGTGTGCGCTGTTGTTTTTTTAATAATTGATAGAATTGTCTTTATTTAACGGCTTAATTTAATTACCTTGCTTTCCTGTGTTTAATTCATAGGTTTTGAGGATGCAACGAATGTAAGAAAATGAGATTATCAACGAATGTATTGATAAATAAAACATAAAGCTTCTTGATCTGAAGTTGTGAAAAACACTGAAGATTCACATTCAACATGAACTGAACAGTAATTATACGAAATTTACGGAAAAAATGGTATGACAAACTATGAGCACCTCTTGCTCTTCAGTCTAATGCATTGCAATTCTTTCTGACAACGCCTTGATTCCCAGTTAAAACTCCTGAGTTGGAGAGCTTGACAAAGGCAGAAGAAAACGCCTGAAAGAAATCATCCTGATTCGCAGCAAATCGCTTGACAGCCATAGCTGTGCGCGGGTCCATTATCATTTCAGTATCAACTCTGAGGACCCCGTGGCCTCTAATTACATTCTTGTAGTAGTGGTTGTCAAATGTAAGTGTTGTAGGGTCATTAAGAACAAAGCTTGCATTTGATGCCAAAGACCCTTGTGGACAGTTTAGCCTTAAAAACGATTCAAACCCAGGTGCCATGCCTTGTACTTGGCCACCTTCATCTGCTTGGTTTAGACGATTTAGGATGTTCAAACAGTGCGTAACTCCTAGCGTGTGGGCACCTGCAAAAAATGAAACACTATGTAGTCATATGTGACGAGAGAGGTGGACACCTAGTTATAATTAACCAGTTACGCCTAGGATTTTCTCCCAAATTTAACATATCGGTTTCTTAAAAGAAAGAAAAAGGTTATTTAATTTGATGGTAATACCCATGATGGCCACAGATTCTTCAACTGTCATTTCTTTATTGGCAAATAATTGAAGCATGCCATCAACTCCAGTAGTGGCAGAAGGAAGCAAAGAATCTGCATGCTTGTAGCTTGGAGCAAAAGGGGAATCTCTCCTTCCCAAAGCAACCTTTATTTGCGGCCCTCCTGACACAACCACAGCTTCTCGAGCCGCCAATACAAGAATGTCAGCACAAGATACCTGTTGGGGACATTGTAATTCAACCATTGATTTCAGTATGTTTATCGACTCCCTCTTTCGGATGCCGAAGTTTTTCCCTGCGGCCATCTCGGATGGCACGTTGTTCGCATTCAGATCCACAAGAATTGAAGCATCACAGCCCTGTAATTACATTGTCATGCATTCTTATTGAGCAAACAACTGCACTCAGACATGCTAAGCTGAAAAATAAAATATATAAGACCCTAGTTTGTTAATTTTTTTTTTAAAACATGCACATCAGCCCCATTTTGGGAACCAATGTCTCAAACGCCTAAACTGGTATTATATACACATTTTTTTAGCAAGGGTATCAAGTTAAATTCTTAAACCAAGACAGGTGGTCCACAATAATGTTAAGGAGTTCAGAAACGTTAGTAAAGGCCCAGGAAGAGTCAACTGTTTTGTTTAACCGCCTAAATATGTGTGTATTAAATAAAATTGGAGGAAGATTACCTGAACTTGGCAATCATGGAACATGAGCCTCAGAAAAGCAGCAGGAGAAGTGGGATCAGTAAGAAAAATAGGCTGGATGGCAGCTCTAACAATGGCTTCAACTTGTGGGCATGAATTCTCATAGAAATTATAAGAAAGGCCTTGCCCTTCAACACAAATGCCGAAAACAAAGAGATGTAGTCCTACAACTATAGCTATCAGATCCATTGTGATGATTGGCTGCAGTATTATAATTAAATCCTAGTTGGAACTTCACCGCTGCTGGTATTTGAAAACTCAGGACTCTGCCTGGCTCTGCCACACCCAGTAGCCAGTAGGTGAACTTAAAGAGAAAGATATCAACTTTTTCTTTTTTCTTTTTTTAATATGTTGATGCAATTATGAACTTGTAGGACTTTTGTAGCTGCTAATTACAAGTAGGTGCGAAAAGAAAAGGTATTATAAAAACAGTGATGGAAATTGGAAACCTCAAATTAAAGGGTTTGCGGATTAGACAGGGATATTAAATATTTTCTGTCAAATGGTTTTTGCCATGCCAAATAATTGCCTTTAATACATTGCATGGCATCGATCCGAGGAACAATTTATCCTTTTTCAGTGTCTGATAATCTTGTAAGGTAAATGCTAGAATTCTACTTATAGTTTGCGACTGATATTTTTTTTCTTTGATGCAAATTTCTTATGATATATCCTTAGTTTTCATCCGGTTGAATTTTTTTTAACGCAAAATACTTGTTTTCTTGGATGTAAAGAGTCATGAGTGCAAAATTTCTCTTTTTGTAATTATGACGAGTTACTTTTGCATGTAGCATGGTGACCTACTCAACTATCATCATATAAAAGAAAAATGTTTTCTTATATAAAATCTCAAACAATGTTCCTTACAAAACACTAATTAGTAAGTAGTCATAACCGAATTAACTCTTTACACCCCACTCCAACTACATCCCACCCTTTTACCATAGGACTCGCTAATGATATAGTTCCTACAATCATCATAGTAATCGGTAGAAAGCTTTATCTTTCGTGGTATAATTACTAATTAGTAGAAAATTTTACTCAAATCTCACCAACTTAACATAAATCAAGGTTCGATTCCTTTCAATATTCACGCTTAGGGGTCGACGTACGTTTCTAAATAATAAAGGAGCAGATAAGTATGGTGGTTGACTAGAGAACAACTTTGAAGAGAGCGAAGAGAGCACATGCCCAATTCATCATATGTTTGTCAATAGCAGGAAATTAAGTTAGCAAGGTACCATGGCTCCCACAAACTTTGATTATTTTTGCTTTGTCAAAATCAAACATGCAATGCCCTTGATAGTTGATCACATATATTCATATCTAGATCCCCACAGTTCATTGTATATTTATTCTTGTAAATTTAATTTGGATTGAGGCATTACTGCTCCCTGCTTCTCAGAATTGCTGTATATGTTGGATCAAACCAAAAACAGAAACGGCACCCAAAAGGTGAAATCAATTGCAGACTCTGTATAGTTTGGTCCCTCTTGGTTTCGAAAACGACTTGCAACTACCTAAGTAATGAAACAAAGCATCATCCACATGATCACCCAAACCATATGTTTGTGTACAAAAGGCATGGTCTTAAAATTACTCACCTGTATTCATAACAGGTTTTTCAATGTACTCATAACACTCATCACGTGGTATTATTTAACTCAAATTATGACACATTTATGTTTTTAGTATACCTTAAAATTTAAATCAACATCATCGTTCACTCTTAATATTTATGTGTGTGTGTGTGTAAATATATATATATACACATATGTATACATATGTTGAGTGGAAAGATACATCACGTGACAAGTATTCTAAAACACACATACTCAAATTATGATACATATTTATGTTTTTAGTATACCTTAAAATTTAATATATCAACACCATCATTCACTCTTAATATTTATGTGTATATATATATACATACGTTGAGTGGAAAGATACACGTGACAAATATTCTAAAACACACATACAAACTTCTCCGCATTAAGAATGCAATGAACAAAAATAGGGACACTTGTCAAGTTGGGAAAGTAGAGACTCTGAAAGCGGCTGAGATTTAACCTAGCAGCACCGCTAGCTGTCAGAGTCAGCAAGAATGTCATGAGGCTGTAACTTTTACCAGTGTAGATCTTCTTCTTCTTTGATATACTGTCACTGCTTTGGGTTTTGGGTGGTTTTTCAACCACAATTGATCATAAGACCCTCCTAATCTCTCTACTCTTCCATCCCCTCTTATTTAAACGATAACGGTTAAGTCACGTCAATATTTTATATTGATTTTTATATAAAAATAATAAGACAAAAATCAATGTGTAAAAGCAGAGGAAAGAAATGGATGAGAATAAGAGAGTAGAGAATCCTCCTCCCAGAAGAATAGACCCATCCTGCAAATGTGGATTTTGGACCAAAAACTTGGCTCTATACCCATTTATGAAGTCTGACAAGTCATATTTTGGAGTTTTGAGCCCTTTTCATCAAGGAAGGGTTCACTTGTTCACCAATTGTTGTTCCATCTAATTTACTTGACTCGCTCGTTCTCTCTCTCTCTTTCTCTCTCTCTCTCTCATTTAAGAAGTGCGACGCAATTGTTTATCTAACCTGTAAGTATATCTTTTAACTTCCTCGAAAAATCTTTCAGCTCGTTTAGAAATATCTATAAAATGATTGAAATCTCTTTAGAAGATGAGACATTTTTGAAATTAATACTTAATAAAAATATAAGTGAATCATAGAAAAAACGCTTGAAGTGAATCTTAAAAAACCAATGCTTAATAACTGGTGTTTCTTGCATCAAGTGTTTTTGGAACTCAGAAACATTTTATCAAAAACGCTTTTAGTCATTTTAAAAGTACTTCCAAACAAGTCTTTTATTGTTTTCAGGCCAAATTATACTAATAGTTTTTTTTTAGGTACTCGTATTTTAAGTTTCATCTCACTAGTTTTTTTTTCCCTTAGGGGCCGTTTGTTTGCCCTCACTAAAATTCATTGGACTGGACAGGACTAAGGATAAGTCCAGTCCCAAGTTTGTTCCCAGTAGGGATTAGATTTAATGAGACTAAGTCTCACTCGCCTAGACTAAATCATGGGCTAGCCAGTCTTAGCGAAGCCCCCCAAAAACC
Source organism: Malus domestica (assembly GCF_042453785.1). Lineage (NCBI taxonomy): Eukaryota > Viridiplantae > Streptophyta > Magnoliopsida > Rosales > Rosaceae > Malus > Malus domestica. Next base: position 11,573,714 of record NC_091673.1, read on the forward strand.
ATGGGACTAGCTAAGACTATCCTCTCTCTCGTCCTCGTCATGCTCAACGACCACTCCCGACAGACTCCTCGTCATCTCCGATCTCCTAGATCAATCATTAACTGTCTGATTCGACTCTCTTCCAAATCCATTTCACAACCAACTTTCATATAAAATATACCAAATTGAAGCTGAGAGTGACAAGATTATGATTCTACCTGAATCGAGGCCAAAAGGTGGTCAAATATGGATGAAAAATGGCCTGGAAGTCTCGGCCTATTTGGGCTTCTTCGAATCCATGACAGATTCAAGCATGCAAAGATAAGATCTCGGTCCAGGGATGGTGAGGATTTTTTTGGCGGTGCTAACTTCATCCGATTCAACAAGGGTTGGCCAAAAAACAAGTTAGGAAACCTACAACTCGTGGGAAAAAATGAAGCCGTGAGGTTCCGTTCGAACAACGCATAGCTAAAGAGGGAGGACAGAGAAATAGAGACTGGAATCGTTAAGGAGTTTGACCGGGAATAAGAGAAAGACAGGAATCGAGAGGTCTGGGAGGAAAAAAAAAAGGGAGAGGGTGGGACGAAGAACTAAGAAAAGAGGGAGAGAGTGGGACGGAAATGGTAGGAAAAGATGGAGAAAAAGATAAGATCATAATAAAATATTAATAATTTATAGATTAAATAATATAATATTAGAATTTGTTATTATCCAGCTTCTTAGTCCAACACTGCACCAAACGCTTCACTAAATTAGTCCAGCTTAGTCTAGTCTAAGCCAGTTCAGCTTAGTCCTTGAAGCTAGTCCAATCTGAGATAGTCCGGCGCAACAAACACACCCTTAATGTTTTATTCCATTAGCAATAGTCCAATCTTCCAAAGGAAGCAACAGCTTCCAAATTGAGAAACACTTGAATTTTGTATGCCACACTCTTGATGTTCAAGATTAGCTTTTGTGCTTAAGCATGTTTCAAATTATACATTTCATATTTTATTTTTTAGGATTGATAAAATGTAGTAAGACAATTTGAAGCTCAAAAATGACCATTAAAACATAGGAGACACAAAATGGATGTACGGATTGTTTTTGTTTATAACCATTATTTTTTGTTACAAAGCGCTCAAAGTTGGTGGCAGATTCTCTGCCCTCCCACTTCATGTGCCGTCCTATTTTGTGTAGTCACGGTTAAGCTACGTCAATATTTTATTTTATTTTTATATAGAGATTATAAGACAAAAAGAAATAGTAATATAAAATGTTGACGTGGCTTAACCGTGACCACACAAACAGGAGGGCACGGAAAGTGGAAGGGCAGAGAATCTACCACTCTAAAATCGAAAAGTTCTCAAACTTTAACATGATTAAAGCCTAAGAAAGTTTACACTCACTCTATCATAATTTGGAATTCTGAAAAAAAAAAAAAAAAAAAAAAGAGTTTTACGAAATCTCCAAGCTCATTTTAAGCAAAAGAAAAAAAAACAACATTATGAAATGATTGATGTAGATCAACAAGAAAATTGAAGAACAAGTCAAAAAGCATAAATCAGGTCAAAGAATCAAAGATTTGCAAATATGAGCTTTGGAGTTCAATTTGGGTCCTTGACCCATCATTTCGAAGAGAACGGCAACGCACATTAAACGCATCACTATGTTTGCGACATATGGGTTTTTCAGCCAAATTTTGTTGTTTATAATGTTTATGTTGATGCACAAAACCGGAGGAGTCTTGGAACAACGTAAATCCGACCGTGAATCTGCAAGAAATGTAAATAACACAAGATGTATCGTGGTTCACCCCAATATTTGGGCTACGTCCACACTGATTATTGTATTTCTGAGGGAGAGAGAGCTCTGAATATAAGAGTGAGAGATTAGAGAGAGCTTAGGGCTTAGGGGATGTGAGGAGGCTTCCGGATTGTGAGGGTCAGGGTGAGGAGGCCATTTTATAGAATAAGGGCTCCTCCCATTTTTACATATTTGCCCCTTCCTTCATTACATAATTACATTTAAGTTCCTCGAGTATTTATACGAGGTCTAAATACGGATGCCCTAAGTATGGTACAAACAGTAGTCCCCCAAGTCTTCAGTCAAGAGAGTCTTTTGGCTGGAGACTTGAAATTCAGTCCATGTGTAGGCCGAAGTAACCAGATGTCGTCTAAAACTAATACTCGATATGAGGCGGTGCCCAATCGGAAATGATGCTCAACCACATGTTGCGAGGCTGCTCTGCTTGGCTTATGTTGCCTTTGTTGGCTCATCTTGTGGTGTTTGAAAGTGAGGGAGTCCCTTTTATAAAACAAGGGATCGCTCCTCAATACATGATTAGTGGGCTAAAGTTGATGCTCTCTAATGATGGTGAGGGAGTCCCTTTTATAAAATAAGGGTTCGCTCCTCAATACATAAATATGGGCTAGAGTCCCTCCAAGTATTTTTCATGAGGCCCAGTTAAGGCCCAATATATGGTACATAATGTAGTCCCCCAAGTTTTCGGTCAATAGAGTATGTTGGCTGGAGACTTCAAATTGAATCCATGTATGGGCCGAAGTGGCGGTTGTTTGGAGACGGTATTTGTATACCCTGCACTAAAGCTTTGTAGGTGAAGCTTTGCAAGTGAAGCTTTGAAGCTAGAGCTTTGTAAATGAAGCTTTTGAAGCTAGAGCTCTGTAAATGAAACTTTTGAAGCTAGATTGACATGAGTGATGCTCATGAATGTTTATGTTGATTGACATGAGTGATACTCACGGATGTTTGACATGAGTGATGCTCATGAATGTTGACATGAGTGATACTCATGAATGTTGACATGAATAATGGTCATGAATGTTTATGTATGATTGTCATGAGTGATGCTCATGAATGTTTATGTATGAATGACATGAGTAATGCTCATGTACAATTTTGGAGTACTGGACGTACTTTTGATCACCTAGTGGGTGATAATAGCGGCAGGTTGCCGAATAATTTTGGAGTACTGGGCGTACTTTTGATCACATGGTTAGTGATAATAGCAGCAGGGTGCCGAATAAGTTTTTGTAGTACTGGATATACTTTTGATCACCTGGTTGGTGCTATTTTGGGTTTATGGGCCTTCGCCCTCCACACAACATTCCAGCCCATTTATTTTGGGCTTTGCCCTTTTTTTTTTCTTTTTTTTTTACCCTCTGATGGGGTTATACAGATATCTCTGAAAGATACAAAAAATAAATTACATCATTTAAAGTAAGGAACTCTTATCTTCCTCCTGGGTCTTCCCGTAGCTTTCTTAGAGAATAGGCAGGGAACATGCATTCCCTTTTATGATGAAAGTTTCATTGTTGGTAGGCATCTTCTTTGGTGGTCGACACTCTTTTTTGTTTGTGGATGTTCACATGTTAGAGCATAATTTCCCACTTCCTTTTTTTTCTCCTTTTGCTTTTGCTTTCTTTAACATCATGGTGTCGTCTGTGAATAGTGGGAACGTGCACCCCTTCATGACGAGGGTCTTTATCTTTTTCAGAAGTTGATGCCTTTCTGAATGGCTCCAGCTATCACGTTCGAGAGCATCTTTTAGTTAGGGTTTTGATATTGAGGTACCCATCCTTTACCCATGTGCTTTTGTGGTGGAATCTGAGGTACCTATCCTTTACCCATGTGCTTTTGTGGTGGAATCTGAGGTATCCATCCTTTACCCATTCTCTGTTCATTCACTGACCAATCAAAAATGCCGCAAACAATGCCGAGCTGCGACTTCGACACCGGCTCTTCATCCTTCAGCTTGCCCTTAACCGATTTGTAAATGGTGTCGAGCATCTTGAAGGCCTAATTCTCGCTGAGAGGCTTGGTCGGTGTGGGGCCCGTGCAAACCCAGGTCCTCCACATCACGCTCATGCAATTTCGCCTACCGGGACAACCCCGACATGGTCAATCTACAGTACGCATTACTAGGGAACTCAACCTCGACCAGCGTGCGTGACCCCATGGGCTATATATATACCAACATGCTGAATGCACAAATTGATGATGTTCGATCTGTGATAGCGATTTTACCACTTGTAAAACAAAGGGTTAAACCATAGAAAATTCTTGCAAGAGAACAAGTGTTTGTAGTATAGAATGGCTCAAGCAAGGTCGATCTCCTCAGGGACTGATATAAACAATTTACGAGTTTTTGTGTATTTAACTTATTTAACTCTAAGAATTACACTAATTTGACGAAACTAAATATTACTGGGTGTGAATTAAACAAATATCTAAAATAGGAATTGATTTATAGGAATAATGATTCAACTTAAACAAAACAAGCAAATAAGGAAATTCAAGATAAAATAAATGATTGAAGAAAAATAAATTGACAATATGCTAGAGTTCAACCTTTACCAACAACACTTCTACGTAGCTATTCCAATTGCTTAAATAATTGAAAACACACATGCTTTGAAGGTTGGATTTTCCTTGTGTATATTTTACTTGTGACATTCAAGCTAAAACGCATACCACTACATGCAACTTATCCATGACATTTGGATTAAATATAAACATGAGTGATTCATTAATCTTGGTGAAAATCCTTTTGTTAAACCATATAATCCCTAAGAGCATGATATTTACCTTAGGAGAGTATAATTCTCAATCATAAGAAGCACAACCAATTTTAACGTGACATTCGTTCAAAATTGCATCCGATAACTTTTCTAAGCATCCTAATGGTGTTCAAGCATCAAGATACATAGATAGTTTAATTTAGTGATTGAAAATATCAAAGCAAGCATATAACAACACTTAAGCAATTGAAAATTAAAACTACGTATTCATGTTGCGGCTCATGGCCTCACTCTAGCATAATAAATTAGTTACACATAATTATGTTCATACATAAGAAATTATCCATAAAAAATAACAAGAAAGAAAAACACCCGTTTTTGGTTCTTGGTTCCTTCTCTGCTTTTCTTTTTCTCCCCTGCACTGCGCAGTACGTGCCTCTCTCTCTTCCGTCTCACCACTGCTCTCCCTCTCTTTTCCCTGCCAGTCACGTTTTCTCCTGGTCTGCCCTGCTCTCTGTTTGCGCACTCCACTTATTCCCCTCTGCCCGTGTCTCTCCTTATTCATTTATCTCAGTCCCTCTTCCTCTCTCCACGCTTGTTGCCTTCCACTTTCAATTCTTTTCTTTTATCTTTTTCTTCCGTGCTCTCCCACTTCTCTCTTTTATTATTCTATCCATCCTTGTGCCATCCTCACTGTCTATCCTTTATGCCGTGTCTTCCATCAACCCACTTTCTGCTGCCTTTGATATTCTTTTATTCTTTTCCTTTCACTCTTCATTGTCTGCAAGCTTTTGCTTTAAACAATAAGGCAATCATCCTTTCAAAACATCACCCCGTGGAGACAAGCTCCACTTCCATTTCTCTTATTTGTTTTTATTAATTCCTTTTCTCTATTTTACTTGAAAGTGATCCTAAAATAAATTTAACTGCACATTAACACAAGATAAGGTAAAATGCCACAATTTTAACACGAAAACATCACAAAGACTTTAGAAATTGATGATATAAATGCATGAAATATATGCGTGATCAAATACCCCCAAACTTACATTTTTGTTAGTCCTCTAGCAAAACAAAACCACTCAACTAAGACTAGATTCAACAACTTAGTAGCCAACTTCTCAAATTCGATTTCAGAGATAAGTGCTAATCATGATACAGACAATCAAGAACTAATCAAGAGCTCAAAACATCGTCCAATAGTTAACCAAATTTCCTTCAAACAAAAACGTTGAAAAGCCATGTGTGAGCTAGCCATGTCAATGCAATTCCAAGCTCCTTTAAATCATCATATGCAAACATGTGAGTTTCTCACAAGACATACGCTCATTCACTCATAAGTTTTGGTTAATGTGTTTCACTCAAGTGATCTCATTGTACATGCCGCCATATGCTTACTTGTCCACCTAACTCGCTCATCAATATTTAAGTAATACCTTGGATCAATAGGACTTTATTACGGTTGTAATGGGGCTAAAGGTGATAGGCTAATGAAAGAGAGGATATGGAAATCAAAAATTTTGAGAAAGTACACTTTGGTAGTTTTCCAACACCTCAATATCACACCACCTAAAATTGAAAGCAAAATAATAAAACCTCGAGCACCTGTTACTCCCCAAATTTAACTTTAAAATGAAATTTATACTCTACCGACACATTTTCAACAAATCAACACTCTCCAATTTTCATATATTTCATTTTTTTTTTTTTCTCTCTTTTTTCTTTTTTCTTTTTTTTTTTTTTTTTTTTTTTCATTTTTGTTTTTTTCAATGAGAGAAACAAATCTGCAAAAGCTACATCACCCATCAAATTCACATGTCATTATAATACACATGCTCCATCCATCTTTCTACATAAATGAACTCCCAAAAGCACAACCCATGTAATACTTTCTCAAAACAATAAGGAATCAATTTTTGTGTATGGGCTCAACTCCAATATTGGAGCAAGGTAAAGAGATGTGGCTAACAAAGAAATGGTTTAGTTAAAGGCTCAATGGGCTACTACGGATAAACATAGCATATAAGGTAGGCATGAAAGGCTCAAACGATCCAAAGATGGCCTATATCACTTCCAAGTTATTACATGAATTGAGTAATGAATCGAGTAGTATAAAGCAAGTTCTAGAGATACATGTACAGTGAGATCATACGCACAAGAAGGAATGAGATTGATGCATAATGGTTCAATCATGTATAGGCTCAAAAACTCACAAGGTTTACATAATCTCACATGATTCACATATGAAACGCTAAATCATGCTCAAGTTTCACATTGACAAGACTAGGCACATTTATTTTTCAAGTTGATTTCTGGAAATCACAGTTAACACAAAGACAACGAAAAGAACTTAGACTTCTTGAAAGTAAGAAGGAAATTAAATCAAATCTCATCATTGAATTGAGAAGTAGCTACAAACAACAATAAAAATGCAAAAACTTTTTTTTTTTTTTTTATTTTTAAAATTTAATAAATAAACTAACGAAATATATTTCCACCCCCAAACTTAATTATAGCATTGTCCCCAATGATAATGAAAGGAATTTTTTAACAATAAGACATAAAAATGGAAGGAAAGAAATATAAAATGAAATAAAGACACAAAAAGAAAAGGAAAGAACACACCAATTTGTGTAAGCGAGGAGAGCAGTAGTGTGAGAGATGCTGACACGTCTGGAAAAGCAGATTCCTCTCCGATTTCCGAGCTTGCCTCTTCGAAATCTGAGCTCCGTCGAGTGCAGAGGTTGCATGTGACGAGTACGGACAAATCTGGAACAAAGGATGACCCGTGGTTTCTGAGCAAGCTCAGCTTTTGAGAAAGCTAGCGATTCTTTTGATTTTTTTAGTTGGCCTCTTCGAAATTTGGAATTGCCTCTTCGATCACCGAAATCCCATCGCGTGCTGATTTTTATAGAGGTATGCAGGACGTTCAAAGCACACTTGAATTTCTGCCTTCAAAAACTCCCTCTTTGCATTTCTACGATCTTGACTTGTTCGACCTCTTCTTTCTTTAACACCTCTGAAAAATGTCTGGCCCTTCCGACCGTCGTTTTGACTTGAATCTTGGTGAAGAGGCAGCTCCGCCTTCACCAGATAACATATGGCGCCCATCCTTCATATCCCCTACCGGTCCCCTTACCGTGGGGGATTCGGTGATGAAAAATGATATGACAGCTGCGGTGGTGGCCCGGAACCTTGTCACTCCTAGAGATAACAGACTGCTCTCTAGACGATCTGATGAGTTGGCTGTGAAGGAGTCTCTGGCACTTAGCGTGCAGTGTGCGGGTTCTGTGTCTAACATGGCCCAACGCCTCTTTGCTCGAACCCGTCAAGTTGAGTCGTTGGCGGCTGAAGTAATGAGTCTCAAAGAGGAGATTAGAGGACTCAAGCATGAAAATAAACAATTGCACAAGCTTGCACACAACTATGCCACAACCATGAAGAGGAAAATTGACCAGATACATGAACCTGATGGTCAGATTTTACTTGATCATCGGAGGTTTGTGGGTTTATTCCAACAGCATCTGCCTTCGTCTTCTGGGGCGGCACCGCGTAGTGAAGCTCCAACTGATCAACCTCCGATACCTCCTCCTTCTGTGGCCCCGCCGACTGCTGAGGCCCTGCCGACTACTGAAGCTCCTCCTTCGCAGCCTATGTGAAAGCTCCTCATTCGAAGCTTATTTTTTTTATTTATCTGCTCAATGTTCCTTTCCCTTTTTTTTTTATGAATGAAAAAGAAAAAAAAAATGTTGCAAGAAGTTGTGGTAGAGATTGCAAAATCATTACCTGCATAAAGGAACACAAGTAGGACTTAAACACAAAAACCAAAAAAACAAGAGAAAAACAGAACAAGAACATTTAAAATTATTCAAAATAAAAATGAAAGATAGAAAGCTTGGGTTGCCTCCCAAGAAGCGCTTTAGTTACTGTCTAGAGCTAGACATTCTGTTGGCAGCTTGATTCAAATAACAGGTTCCTTCAAAGTGATGGAATCCTTAGCAAGATCATATGGAGACTCCTTGTATAACTTCAAGCGATGTCCATTAACTTTGAAGACAAAACCAGTTTGCATGTTTTGGATATCCACAGCCCTATGAAGATGAACCTGTACAACAAGATATGGACCATTCCAACGTGATTTGAGCTTTCCTGGGAATAGTTTCAATCTTGAATTAAAAAGTAAAACCTTCTGGCCCGGTTGAAACTCTTTACGAAGGATGTGAGCATCATGAAATTTCTTGGTCTTATCCTTGTAAATCCTTGCATTCTCATAAGCATCATTCCTTATTTCTTCAAGTTCATTCAACTGCAACTTCCGCTTCTCTCCCGCTGCTTGGTAGTCAAAATTGAGATGCTTAATGGCCCAATATGCCTTGTGCTCAAGTTCCATAGGTAGATGGCAAGCTTTCCCATACACCAAACGAAAAGGAGACATCCCAATTGGTGTCTTATAAGCTGTCCTATATGCCCACAAAGCATCTGTAAGCTTTAAACTCCAATCCTTTCGAGATGAACTAACAGTTTTCTCAAGAATCCTCTTGAGCTCCCGATTAGATACTTCAACTTGTCCAGATGTCTGTGGATGGTATGGAGTGGCTATGCGATGGTGAATATGATACTTGGCACAAAGGGTAGCCATGGTGCGGTTTAAGAAATGCGTACCTTCGTCACTGATGATAGCACGAGGTACTCCAAATCGGGGAAAAATAGTATTCTGCAAGAAACCTAACACCACAGAACTTTTGCATGTTGGAGAAGCTATTGCCTCCACCCACTTAGAAACATAATCAACCGCCACCAAGATGTAGAGATTGCCATGTGAAGAAGGGAAAGGTCCCATGAAGTCTATACCCCAAACATCAAATAATTCAATCACCAAAATACTTTGTTGGGGCATCTCATTTCTTTGAGAAAGATTTCCAACTCGTTGACACTTATCACAAGCCTGGCAGCATAGGTATGCATCTTTGAATAACGATGGCCAAAAGAAACCACTCTGTAAGATCTTGGCCGCTGTCCTTCTTGGTCCAAAATGACCACCACATGCATAGTGGTGAGCAAACTTCAAAATGCTTTCTTGTTCTTCTAAGGGGACACACCGACGAATGATTTGATCTTGGCAATGCTTGAAAAGGTATGGCTCATCCCAAAAGTAGTGTTTTACAGTGGAGAGAAATTTCTTCCTTTGTTGGTAACTGAACTCTGATGGTATTTCTCCAGAAGCCAAATAATTTGCGATGTCAGCATACCATGGTACTTGATGAGTAACTGCTAGAAGTTGCTCGTCTGGAAAGCTCTCTTGCAGGGGCAATGAATCTGCCTCATCAGTGCTTGCATTTACTAATCTTGAGAGATGATCCGCCACAACATTTTCACGTCCCTTTTTATCTAGGATCTCCAAATCAAACTCTTGCAAGAGAAGGACTCATCAAAGCAATCGTGGTTTGGCCTGTTTTTTAGACAATAAGTATTTGAGAGCAGAATGATCAGAATACACAATGACTTTAGCACCAACTAAGTACGATCGAAACTTTTCAAGAGCAAATACCACTGCAAGTAATTCTTTTTCTGTAGTGGCATAATTCAGCTGAGCATCATTCAAAGTGCGGCTGGCATAATATATAACATGGGGGAGCTTGTCACGTCGCTGACCAAGAACAGCACCCACAGCGTAATCGGAAGCATCGCACATGAGCTCAAAAGGAAGGGTCCAATCTGGAGCTGTTATAATTGGGGCTGATGTGAGAAGATCCTTCAATTTGTTGAAAGCATCATGACAATCTGCATTAAAATCAAAACAAGCATCTTTAGCAAGTAAATTACAAAGAGGACGACTAATTTTGGAAAAATCCTTGATGAATCTTCGATAAAAACCAGCATGTCCCAAGAAAGATCTCACATTCTTCACAGAAGTTGGTGGTGGTAATTTGACGATCACCTCAATCTTTGCCTTGTCGACCTCTATTCCTTTGCTTGAAATTAGATGTCCTAGCACAATGCCATGCTTAACCATAAAATGGCATTTCTCCCAATTTAACACAAGATTAGTCTCCCTGCATCTTTCCAAAACCAAAGACAAGTTATCCAAACATATATCAAAAGAATTACCAAAAACAGAAAAGTCATCCATAAAAACCTCAACAATATTTTCAACCATTCCAGAAAAAATACTCATCATGCATCGTTGGAAAGTGGCAGGGGCATTGCACAATCCAAATGGCATTCGTTTGTATGCAAATGTACCAAAAGCGCATGTAAATGTTGTCTTCTCTTGATCCTCAGGGGCAATTGGAATTTGGTTGTACCCTGAATACCCATCTAAGAAACAATAGAAAGAATGACCAGCTAGTCTCTCGAGCATCTGATCAATGAATGGCAGCGGAAAATGATCCTTTCTAGTGCTGTTATTGGGCTTTCTATAGTCAACACACATTCGCCATCCGGTGGTCATCCTTGTAGGCACAAGCTCGTTGTTATCATTCTTCACCACAGTAATACCAGTTTTCTTTGGAACCACCTGAGTCGGGCTCACCCATTTGCTATCCGAGATTGGATAAATGATACCTGCATCGAGTAACTTCATCACCTCAACTCTTACGACTTCCTTCATGATCGGATTTAGACGTCTTTGAGCTTCAACAGTTGGTTTAGTCCCAGCCTCCATAAAAATCCTATGCATGCACAAAGCTGGACTAATGCCTTTTATGTCAGCAAGTGTCCACCCCAGAGCATCTTGATACTTGCGAAGAACTCTTAGTAATTTGTCTTCCTCCGTGTCATTAAGATTAGCAGCAATAATAACAAGTAAGGTCTCATTCACCCCGAGATGAGCATACTTGAGGTGGCTCGGCAGTAGCTTGAGCTCTAACTTCGGAGCTTGCTCACTTGAAGGAAGAAGGGGCTGCTTAGGTTCTCCAAGGCTTTCATAAACATGTCGCCACTTTGGATTATGAATTGGTGCACTATCCAATGCAGCGATGACGTCCACCACATTTTCTTCCATAGATAAAGTAGCATCATGGTTGGTGAGGCAAGTTAACAGATCATCATTAGATGATCGTGAGGCAAAGTTTGCATGCACAATCCCATCCAAAACATCAACACGAAAACACTCTTCAGGTTCGAAAGGACGCTTGACAGCTTCAAAAAGTTTGAATACAACTGACTCTCCTTGCACTCTTAAGGTTAAAGTACCTGCTTCCATATCAATAAGTGTCCGGGCGGTGGCCATGAATGGTCGGCCTAAAATGAGAGGCACTTCCTTGTCTTCCTCCATGTCAAGTACAAAGAAATCAGCTGGGAGATAGAATTTATCCACCTTAATAATCACATCTTCCAAAATACCCAAAGGATAGGTCACGGACCTATCTGCCAATTGAAGACTCACAGATGTGGGCTTGAGTTCTCCTTCACCTAATTTTTGAAAAACAGAATAAGGCATAAGGTTAACACTTGCTCCTAAATCAATCAATACTTTATGAAAATCAAGACTACCAATAGTACAAGAGATAGTGAAACTCCCCGGATCTTTCTTCTTGGGTGGTAGCTTATGTAAGATGACAGCACTGCATTGCTCAGATAAAATCACCTTCTCGTATTCCAAGAACTTTTTCTTTTTAGAACATAGCTCCTTCAGAAATTTGGCATATGATGGGATCTGTTTAATAGCATCTAATAGAGGCAAATTAATTTGAACCTTAGCCAACGTCTTCATGAATTCAATGCATTGTTGATCCTTGGAACATTGTTGCTGCCTTTGTGGAAATGGCAAAGGTGGCTTGTATGGTGGCTTGTCAGAAGGTGCAAATAAAATACCAAGGCCTTTTTCCTTGTTTGCATCAGAGTTGCGTCGAGATTGCACATTGTCACTTGCACTAGGATCTGGAATACTTGCTTCAGAAATAGCCTCTGACCGAGACTTTGCAGCTAATGGTGCACTTTCAGTAAGCTCTTCTTCTTCCACTTCGGCTTCATGGTGCTCCACTTCTCTGTTGTCATAGCTCTTGCCACTTTTCAATGTCCGTATTACTTTGCAATGCTCCATCCCTCTTGGATTTTGCTCAGATTGGCTTGGAAACTTTCCTTTCTCTCTTTCATTGAACATGGTAGCAAGTTGTCCAACTTGAGTCTCCAAATTCCCCACTGATGCCGTGAGATTCTGAATGCTAGTTTGTGTGGATTGGACAAAACTGTTGGTGCTAGTAGAGAGAGCGGACATATGTTGAGCTAGCTGTGACATTTGGTCTTCAAGAGATGGTTTCTTAGTCTCACTAGTTGATTGGTAAGACTGTTGGTATTGACGTGGCTGTTGGTTGCCACCCCAACTGAGATTGGGATGGTTCTTCCACCCAGGATTATATGTATTGGAATAAGGGTCACTTCTGGGTCTAGTGAAATTATTCACCATATTCACATGCTCTTGCACAAGCTCAGGATAGCTATCCTTGTTGGGGCATTGAGTGATGTCATGAGTTGTTGCACTACAAATGATGCACGCTTCTTGGGCATTGGGCATGGAAGATACCTGCATTAAGGCAGCAAATTTGGCATTAAAATTATTTTCCATTTTAGCAATTTGAGCTGAAACATTAGGATAACTGTGAGAAATCTCAAAAACTCCCCTCTTTTGTGTTTGTTCTTCTGTCCATTGTTGGGATTCAGAAGCCATCATATCAAACAACTCAAATGCTTCCCTTGCTGATTTTGACATTAATGACCCTCCAGCAGATGCATTCACGTGACTCTTGGTGGTGGCATTGAGACCATCATAAAATATGTTCATTTGAAGGTTAGAATCAAACCCAGCATGAGGACATTTTGTGTACATCTCATTATACCGTTCCCAAGCTTCATGGAAAGACTCGTTCGGCTTTTGAGCGAAAGCCAATATCTCTTTCTTGAGTGCAAGCGTCTTGGAAGAAGGAAAAAACTTATTGAGAAATTTGTCTTGCAATTCTATCCATGTTGTAATGCTATTGGCAGGCAGAGAATGCAGCCATGCCTTGGCTTTGTCCTTCAAAGAGAACGGGAACAAACGTAACTTGATAGCTTCAGAAGAGAAACCTCTGATTATGGTGTTGTCACATGCCTCAATAAAATCAACCAAATGCATGTTGGGATCACTGTTTGGCAACCCATGAAAGGAGGGCAATATGTTGAGGATGTGAGGTTTGATTTCAAAGGATGTCCCATCTTCCACATCTGGATATATAATGCACCTCGGCACTGCATTGATTCTCGCCGCCAATGAATTCCTTAAAGGTTGACCTGCTGCAGGTAAGGCTAGGGCCATGTGTGCAACTGGTATCAAAGGTTGGAAAATAGATGTGCCGCTCTCAGGATCACGGAACAAATCCTTAAGAAAAGTATCACCAAGGTTGGAATCTTGTGCTAAATATTTTTCTCTAGCTAACTTCCTTGCACTTCTCTCTGGTTCAGGGTCATAAGGAATAAGCACTTGATTCTTGGACCTTGTTCCAATCACCATATACTACACCTGAACAAACAATAGAAATATTAAGCCACAATAAAAAATAAAAGTAAAATAAAATAAAACTTAACAGAAACTAACTAAACAACAAAAACAAAAAGAAAAAGAAAGTAAGTAAACCTAGATGAATTAAAAACACAAATTATGCAAATTGGCAACCACTAGTTAATTAAACGAAAACAAAAATCTCACACCACACATCCACTACACTTAATAAAAGATCAAAACTCACTAAATTAATAGCTGTTTTTTTTTTTTTTAATTTTAAATAATTTTTTTTTTTTTAACTTTAATATAATAATTTTTTTTTTTTTAATAATATGTGGTTTAAAACAGAAATTTGTGAAAGGGATACATAAACAGATTTCTAACGCAAATATACAACATTATTACGGTACCAAAGTTAATCAAGAAGGATTCTTTAAATAATTTTTTTTTTTTTAAATTAATTTTTTTTTAATGATTAATAAAAATAAGACATAAACATAAGTATAAGAAAAATAAACACAAAAACTCGGGAACTGTTGGCACAGTCCCCGGCAACGGCGCCAATTTCTTGATAGTGATTTTACCACTTGTAAAACAAAGGGTTAAACCATAGAAAATTCTTGCAAGAGAACAAGTGTTTGTAGTATAGAATGGCTCAAGCAAGGTCGATCTCCTCAGGGACTGATATAAACAATTTACGAGTTTTTGTGTATTTAACTTATTTAACTCTAAGAATTACACTAATTTGACGAAACTAAATATTACTGGGTGTGAATTAAACAAATATCTAAAATAGGAATTGATTTATAGGAATAATGATTCAACTTAAACAAAACAAGCAAATAAGGAAATTCAAGATAAAATAAATGATTGAAGAAAAATAAATTGACAATATGCTAGAGTTCAACCTTTACCAACAACACTTCTACGTAGCTATTCCAATTGCTTAAATAATTGAAAACACACATGCTTTGAAGGTTGGATTTTCCTTGTGTATATTTTACTTGTGACATTCAAGCTAAAACGCATACCACTACATGCAACTTATCCATGACATTTGGATTAAATATAAACATGAGTGATTCATTAATCTTGGTGAAAATCCTTTTGTTAAACCATATAATCCCTAAGAGCATGATATTTACCTTAGGAGAGTATAATTCTCAATCATAAGAAGCACAACCAATTTTAACGTGACATTCGTTCAAAATTGCATCCGATAACTTTTCTAAGCATCCTAATGGTGTTCAAGCATCAAGATACATAGATAGTTTAATTTAGTGATTGAAAATATCAAAGCAAGCATATAACAACACTTAAGCAATTGAAAATTAAAACTACGTATTCATGTTGCGGCTCATGGCCTCACTCTAGCATAATAAATTAGTTACACATAATTATGTTCATACATAAGAAATTATCCATAAAAAATAACAAGAAAGAAAAACACCCGTTTTTGGTTCTTGGTTCCTTCTCTGCTTTTCTTTTTCTCCCCTGCACTGCGCAGTACGTGCCTCTCTCTCTTCCGTCTCACCACTGCTCTCCCTCTCTTTTCCCTGCCAGTCACGTTTTCTCCTGGTCTGCCCTGCTCTCTGTTTGCGCACTCCACTTATTCCCCTCTGCCCGTGTCTCTCCTTATTCATTTATCTCAGTCCCTCTTCCTCTCTCCACGCTTGCTGCCTTCCACTTTCAATTCTTTTCTTTTATCTTTTTCTTCCGTGCTCTCCCACTTCTCTCTTTTATTATTCTATCCATCCTTGTGCCATCCTCACTGTCTATCCTTTATGCCGTGTCTTCCATCAACCCACTTTCTGCTGCCTTTGATATTCTTTTATTCTTTTCCTTTCACTCTTCATTGTCTGCCAGCTTTTGCTTTAAACAATAAGGCAATCATCCTTTCAAAACATCACCCCGTGGAGACAAGCTCCACTTCCATTTCTCTTATTTGTTTTTATTAATTCCTTTTCTCTATTTTACTTGAAAGTGATCCTAAAATAAATTTAACTGCACATTAACACAAGATAAGGTAAAATGCCACAATTTTAACACGAAAACATCACAAAGACTTTAGAAATTGATGATATAAATGCATGAAATATATGCGTGATCAATCTGCCATTGATTCATTGGGACTTGGCCACCGTAAGGTGGAGATCATGGTGTCGGAATCTGGGTGGCCGTCCAAAGGTGATCATGGTGAAGAATGAGCTGTAGAGGTCCACGTTGGAACGGAATCAAGGAGTTTGTCATTGATTAAGGGGTTCGCCTTTGATGAACAACTGGGTGCATTTTATCGTGGGAGTCTTGACGAAGGAGTCGAAAGTAGAGGTGCTGTTGAAATCACTCCCCATGGCTGTCGTTTCCTTTAGTCTTCTCGCTCTATGTTTTGCTCTGTTTGTTTGTGTGGAAAAAGGAAAGAGAGGCTCTAAATATGATGCGTTTGTTCTCCAGCTTAGGTCAGTTTCTCTCTCTGGTGGGCTTAGGCTCTCTTGAGGGCTTGCGCTCCCTTTAATGCAGTTTGCTGCCTTCACCTTTGGAAACATGCAAAAATGTGAGGCTTCTTTGCCTTTCAAACAAATAGGCATAATAGAGTGTCAGCCATCCTTTGGCCCTGATTTCATGCTGAAGGGTGAAACCAGGAATTAATAAAAGCCTTGTCCAAATCTGTTGTTGGAAGAGTGACACTCATCACCGAGTGGAGGAGCCAATGCACCCGCCGCCGAGACGCAAAGCAGCCATTTTTTTTT
Organism: Malus domestica; assembly: GCF_042453785.1. Taxonomy (NCBI): domain Eukaryota; kingdom Viridiplantae; phylum Streptophyta; class Magnoliopsida; order Rosales; family Rosaceae; genus Malus; species Malus domestica. The sequence goes on from NC_091673.1 coordinate 11,590,438, forward strand.
TAAAAAAAAAAACTTCAAAGCAGAGAAGAGAAAAAATGTGCGTTTAGGTGGTGTGTGGCTGAGACCCACACATTATTTTTCTTCTTTCTCCTGGTCCTGATAGAAATCAGAAGGTGAAAGCTGGCGCAGATTTACGGCGAAGGTGAAAAAAAATGAAAGAGAACCGACATAGTTTTTTGTGTCGATTCCCACAGACGGCGCCAAATGTTGATGCACAAAACCAGAGGGGTCTTGGAACAACGTAAATCCGACCGTGAATCTGCAAGAAATGTAAATAACACAAGATGTATCGTGGTTCACCCCAATGTTTGGGCTATGTCCACACTGATTATTGTATTTCTGAGGGAGAGATAGCTCTGAATATGAGAGTGAGAGCTTAGAGAGAGCTTAAGGCTTAAGGGATGTGAGAAGGCTTCCGGATTGTAAGGGTGAAGAGACCCTTTTATAGAATAAGGGCTCCTCCCCTTTTTACATATTTGCCCCTTCCTTCATTACATAATTACATTTAAGTCCCCCGAGTATTTATACGAGGTCTAAATACGGAGGCCCTAAGTATGGTACAAACAGTTTATATTAGGGTTTTAAGGACCTTCAAGACGTTTTAGGCCAAAATGTATTATTTACATTCAAGGATGTTTTTGGTATTTTATTAGGGGTCTTTTTTTTAGGAAAACTAATGAAAATGGCTTGAAAACTTTGAGTTTTAATGATAAGGACAAAATAAAAGATAAAGTGAATGGTACCAGGTTTGACTTTTTAGTATAAAAATACGGTTTTTCATTAAAATGAACAATATCGTAAGTTTTTCGTTAAAACTCCCTCTTTTTTTTGGAGAACGTGTTTTATTAGGGTTAAGTTACATTATAAATAGAATGTTTTGGTTTTAAGTTTGGTATCTTAGTAATTATGCAATATTAAACTTTTGAGATTTTCTCATACTTTGTGATGGATTTCAGTGTTCTTATTCTTTAAGATTAAAGTTGTTTGATCTTCACTCTGTCACACTGCATCCATTATATTATTCACAAAATGGATGAAAGCATCAACTAATTAGTTAACGAATTGAACAAAGTGGAACAAAACGAAACTACAAGGATGAAAATGCAGAAGTCAATAAATTACCTAACTAGTTGAGTGAAAGTCCGGAAAAACTACCAGAACCATTATGCAAAACTGTCATTCTTAATGTTTTATGCCGGACCGTCTACACACACATATATACAGACATATAAGCTTTAAGCATTTTTCCAATGTTATCTTCTTTTATAAACGATCACGATAGTAGGACTGGGATATATATATATATGTATGTATGTATTCTACTTCGATAGCAGATAAACAAAAATCAACTTAGGGTGCTTGGAGATTTGTTGACGCAATAAAAACTGATGGTGCTGTCTACACATTCATTTTTATCTTTTACGTATTCTCTCAATTTTTGAATTATCAAATCGAATGAATTGAAGGATTCAAATGATATAATTTAATAAAAAATGTGTAGAATGTAAAAACGGTTTACGCGAGCCCATTAACCTATCACCCAAATAAACCCCGTACGTAGTCACGCTATACCATTCATTGTTGGACGTGCATGTAACATCAAACATTTTGTGTACCATTAGTGTGTCCATACTATTTGTGACGCTAAAACACAAAGAAGAAAAATTTGTAGCAGAATCATACTACGTCATCATCATGATATTACACTACAAACGCTCAAAGAATGACATAATATTAAAAGTGAAAATATATTTTCTTTATTAAATTTTAAGACACGTGTATTGGAACTACACAACAAAATTTTAAACATAAACAAAGTTCCTCTGAAACACTTATTATAGGGTTTAAACTCATATGTAGCGGAGTCTACTAGTTTGTGTCTCTCTCTTCTTATTTTAGAATGCGCATTAACCGACTGCCTGAATTACTCGTGAAAATCAAAGAAAGTTGAGCTTTAACCAACGGAAGGCTCTCTAAAATAGATAGAATCTTGTTAGCCAATTAACTTCCAGCTTCGATTTGTCATGTACGCTCAATTTTTCCAAATAACCGCACCCGTAAATGAATAATAAAAAAATTTTAAAAAAAAACCCTTCACGTTGAGAACCTCATTGCCTCACAAAAAACATCCCCCTAGGTGAACATTATTAATTCACCCAAACTGCAGATTGTGTTTCTCCCTAGAAACATGGCTTGGTCTTCGTCCACAACATTCATAACCTTTGCAATCATTTTTTTCACCTACGTAACTCTCACGAATGTTGTTCATTGCTTGACAGCGCAAAAGGTCATTGATTCACCCTTATTGACTCAGAAGATTCACACGAACCGCACGCTTAAGGTTGACATCAATGGCAAGGGAGATTTCACATCTGTTCAAGCAGCCATTGATGCTGTTCCTGAAGGCAATAAGCAGTGGATCATCATCCATGTTAGGAAAGGAGTGTACAGGTAATTTAACCATCAATGATTCACTTTGTTAATTGTGAAATGAAAGCAAAATTAGCTATACATCATGAATAATTAACAAGTTTAATTATGTTATTTACATTATATGTTTTGGCTGCCAGAGAAAAGGTGATCATACCACGTAATAAGCCCTATATATTCATGAGAGGAAATGGGAAGGGGAGGTCAGCCATTGTTTGGTCCCAAAGCTCTTCGGACAATGTTGAATCTGCTACTTTTAGTGTCGAAGCTTCCCATTTCATTGCCTTCGGGATCAGCTTCAAGGTTCATCTTCATTCCCTTTTTTGTGTATATGTACATTACGAGTAGGTTCTACAAAAACGTATGTCAAAATGATTGTCAAAAGCGTGTCTCCGATCCTAATCCACATATATATAAATATGACATTATTCTGTAGATCTAATAGATGTATAAAATTATGCAATGTTTTGCAGAATGAGGCCCCGACCGGTGTGGCTTACACCTCCCAGAACCAGTCAGTTGCAGCATTTGTAGCTGCAGACAAAGTTGCATTCTACCATTGTGGATTTTACAGTACCCATAACACCCTCTTCGATTACAAAGGCAGACATTACTATGATAATTGCTACATCCAGGGCTCCATTGACTTCATCTTTGGACGCGGTAGATCTGTCTTCCACGTATGTAGTACTTAATCACCTTCTTAATTAATTATGAAAACTGTTATTAGCGCTCTAAAAAGATCAGCCAGCATGTATCAAGGTGCATTGAATAAGACTAATTAATTAATCATGGATGCATCCATCCATGCAGAGCTGCGAGGTCTTTGTCATTGGAGACAAGAGGGTGTCGATCAAGGGGTCCGTGACAGCTCAAAATAGGGAGACTGAGAAGGAGAACAGTGGATTTGTTTTTAACAAAGGCAAGCTCTATGGTGTTGGTGACAGTGTGTACCTAGGTAGGGCAAAGGGCGCTTTCTCCAGAGTGATTTACGCAAACATGTACCTCTCCAAGACCGTCGTGCCACAAGGTTGGACCAACTGGAGCTATTCCGGCACAACTGAGTAAGAAACATGCACCCAAATAATTGATCAAACACACATGTTTGCATCTAAAAATATTCCGATTTAATTTATGATTTAATTTTTTGTGCATGAAATGAAATCTGCAGAAACCTATACCATGCCGAGTACAAGTGCAAAGGGCCAGGAGCAGAGGCTACAGGGCGTGCCGAATGGGCAAGACAACTCACCGAAAAAGAAGTTGCACCCTTCTTGTCTATCGACTTCATCAACGGCAAGGAATGGCTGCCAGTTTGGCTTTGAATTAATTAATGTTCATCGATCGTTAGCCGGGGGCCGAGTTACATCAATGATGAATGCAAGAGGCAATCATATGTTTGATTAATAATTTTCTTTCCCTACGAATGTAAAACTGCATGTTGTTGTATTAATCAAAATTACATATTTAGATAATATATGTTTCTGTCCGAATCCAATCAAGGCTACAATCTGACCGACAACCGCATGTCTAGAAAAATAAAATTTCTCTCTTATGTGTTGAATTTGGATAGCATTTGTGCTTAATTATTAGGTGAATTTGGATAGAATTACCAAACCACTTAAAAATTGTACAATGTCGGCAACTGTTCAAACTTAATTTGTTGTTTAATAATGAGAAAGTTGATCTTTCCATTAATTTTACGGATTATTTGCTTCTTGCATGCCTTTCTTCGTATTCGTTTGTGCCAAAGTTAGACATATTGAGAACACAGTGTTTGCATGGAAGAAGTAAATAAAAGGTAGTACCTATATATGGCACGTTACAGATCTTCATTTATTCTCTAGTAGTAAAAGGTAATACAATTTCCATGCAAGTAATCTGACACGACTTTGCATGATGGCGTAGCCTATAGCTGCAATTGGGAGTTAATATCCACCACCAATTCCTCCACCAACACCGCCACCAACTCCTCCTCCAACACCACCACCTGCACCACCACCAAAGCCTCCACCAGCACCTCCACCGGCACCACCTCCGCCGCCAACTCCTCCAACACCACCACCTACACCACCCCCAAAACCTCCACCAGCACCTCCACCTACACCACCTCCACCGCCAACTCCTCCTCCAGAACCACCTCCGCCGCCAACTCCTCCTCCAGCACCACCACCTCTACCGCCCCCAATGCCTCCACCAGCACCTCCACCTACACCACCTCCCCCACCTTTGCCTCCACCGCCAACTCCTCCTCCAACACCACCACCTATGCCGCCCCCAATGCCTCCACCAGCACCTCCGCCTACACCACCTCCGCCACCTTTGCCTCCACCAGCACCTCCACCAACACCACCTCCCCCACCTTTGCCCCCGCCAGCACCTCCGCCTACACCACCTCCCCCACCTTTGCCTCCACCGGCACCTCCACCTACACCACCTCCACCGCCAACTCCTCCTCCAGCACCACCACCTCTGCCGCCCCCAATGCCTCCACCAACACCTCCGCCTACACCACCTCCCCCACCTTTGTCTCCACCAGCACCTCCACCGACACCACCTCCCCCACCTTTGCCCCCGCCAGCACCTCCACCTACACCACCTCCCCCGCCAGCACCTCCGCCTACACCACCTCCGCCACCTTTGCCTCCACCAGCACCTTCGCCAACACCACCTCGCCCACCTTTGCCCCCGCCAACACCTCCGCCTACACCACCTCCTCTTCCACCACCAACTCCGCCTCCAACACCACCCCCTCTTCCACCACCAACACCGCCTCCAACACCACCTCCCCCACCAGCTCCGCCTCCAACACCACCTCCTCCGCCAGCTCCTCCTCCAACACCACCCCCAGATCCACCTCCTACACCGCCGCCTTTGCCACCACCAACACCACCTCCACTTCCACCTCCAGCACCACCCCCGGATCCACCTCCTACGCCACCACCTTTGCCACCTCCCCCACCAACACCACCTCCACTTCCACCACCAACTCCACCTCCTGCACCACCCCCAGCACCACCTCCACCTCCAATTCCACCACCTCCGCCAGCCCCACCACCCAAACCACCTCCTAGGCCTTCTGAAAATGTTTCTTTCTCAATCTTACGACACTCAACTATTGCTAGCACCACTACAAACATCACAGCAAACAACCCAACATACTTAGAATACTTCCCCATGTTTCCCCAAATAACAAATAAGTTAAAGAGAGATCGATATATAGGAAGCGGGGATCGTGAACTGTTTGGTTTGATAAACTTCGGTCACGAGCATTGAATATTTATAGTGATGCAAGCAGGCATTGGAGTACAGAACTGTAGTTCAGGGAGAACACAATTACATAAATGCATGCAGTTGGATGCTTAAGTTGTGGACTAATTTCTACGAACCATGATTAATGAAATGGTGCAAAAATCAAACCCCATTTGACAAATACTCATAATTAGCCGGTGCAACCATAATTTTGTAAGTAGTCCCTGCCACTGTCTGTCCCTGTGGTGTCCCAGCAGCTGTGCTCAACCACTAAGCCTGGTAGATAATATAAGGCATGACAGTCTAAATATACCCCTTGTACTGTATATTATATTAAGGACATATAGAGGGCTCAGTTGTAATAGCACTGGAAATAGCTACCTAATAGTAAATATCCATATGATTTTGCTAGCAAAAAGAGAAGAAAATCCATGTGATTAGTTTAGTCAACTTGATTAAATGGACCACCGACAACACTTTTGTTGTGATAACATGGGATTTGCATGGCACGTAAACATCATCTAACGATCTCAAAGTATTAGATCAATTGTCAAGTTGAATATGGATTAGTTGAACTTTTGAAGAAATTCAGCCGTCGACTTTAAAACTCCACCTTTTTTTTAAACAAACGATATTACCTACAATGAGGGGATGGTCTTAGCCTCACAATGGGTTAGCAATAATGTCATTCAAATTTACTTTTTACGAGAATCAAACTTAAAACCTTTCACTTACAAATGAAGATGAATATCAATACATCGTAATACTAAGTGGCTTAAAACTCCACTTATTCACAACACTCGAGGCTTCCCTTTGATAGGATTCTGTGTACTTGCTGACTCAACACGTTGAATTGGTGATGTGGCAATGCTGATTAGGAGGAATTAGGGGTTGGTTTATCAGATGAGGTTGTTAGGCAGTTAGTTAGTCGGTGGCCTAGAGGATAAGCTACCTGGTTACTATATTAGGGAAGTTGTAAAAGGAAAGTGGTTGTTGATGTTGTAATTGATTGTAATAAGAAATGCACCATTACTGCAACATTGAGGAAGACGTAGAGCTTGCGTTGTATCACCCTGGGGTAGTGTAATCACTGATCGGTCAAGCTTAATAAGGAAGCTTATGTGAAAAAAGGACGAAGCATCGATTTTGCCTAATCTACGTTTTATTTGATCCAATTAAACTCTCAGTTGACCTAATTAAAAACTGTATTGATTTACACTTTGCACCCTAGGGTTCAGGTTTAGTAACAATCTAAAAAAAAAAACCAACCATACAATTATAAATTGGCACATATGGCCCCTTTGTTCATTTGTCTATCAAGTTGAACCTTTTAGATGTGGTTTGAAGGCTTGACTAAACAAACAGTCTATTTATTTGTATCAGTTAATTAACTACGGGCATTTTGATAATTATTTTGTTTTTAGCTTTCAGTTTTCACTTGTTTGTAAATAGAAAATTAAAATATTATTTGGTAACTACTTTTAGTTTTTAATTCTTAAAAAATAAAAAGTAAAAACTCAAGGTCAAATTTTGAAAATTCAAGAAAGTAGTTTTTTTTTTTTTTTTTTTTTGAACATTGAAGGTAGCTATCAAACAAGATTTCAATTTTAAAAAACGTGAAAACCAAAAGTGAAAATGAAATGAGTATCAAACGGCCCCTAAATGGTCTTAGTTTATATTAATTTTTTATAAAGATAATCTTCGTATAGTGATTTATAATATGAACAGTTCGAATTATAAGCACGAAATTCTGTGAACCGGCCAATTTTAAGGCTGAATGGCCATGATTGCCCAATCAAATTCTTGTTGGGCCATTATCAAATTCTAGCCCGCTATTGACATGCTCAGGCCCCCAATTCTCAGCCACCGCCAGTCACCACCGCTTTCAAGTCTTCAATTCTCAAAAGAGGGCAAAAGCTAGGGTTTTTTACCAAATTCCTTCAAAAATACAGAAGGGGGTTTCAAATTTCAGTTTCTGAATCGCGAGAATCACACGAAGAAAGCGCAATCGAAATCGAAGAATCTGAAAAAAATGGAGGGAGGTGGAGAAGGAGTAGAGATGGTGGTGGACTCCAAGGACTTGCAGCAGCAGAGCAAAGCCTTCGATAAGCTCACCGACCGCGTCGAAGATCGCCAGCTCAATTCCACCCGCGTCCAGGAGGCCATGGCTTCCATCGCCGCCTCCTCCGAAGCCGATAGGAATGCTATGCGATTGAGGTCGGTATATTCCAATTTAGTCTGTACTTATATTTATCAAAAATTTCAATATTGAATTAACTTATGATCGAGTTTGATTCGTATGCTATTGAAAGATTAGATTTTCCTTGTGACTCAGTAGTAAGGGTTTGAAAGCAATAGTTTTTTCTTTAGGCAAGCGATAATGGGGAGGGTAGGGATGCACGGCGGTTACAGCGGACGGGTAATCGCGGTTATTTACTCATAATCGTTTATGTTCATACTTGCATAACAGTTTACCTAGTGGATAATTGCATAAATGGTTATACCCATACCCATAATCGTTTATAAATGGTTAATCATATGTACCCATTTACCCATAACTAACTGTTTACCCATTTAACCATAATCATTTACCCATTTTGAACTCGTTTATCATTTTTTTTATCCTTTTTTGACCTATCTACATGTTTTTTTTTTAACAACTTAAAAATTATAAAAAAAAAATTCGTTTTTTGACAATTAAACACCGTTATAGGTACATTTTAGCATGCATTGCTCTATTTTAATCATTTAGGTCATCATATAATTCTAATAATTGAAATAATAGTTTACGAACGATATTTTTCTACTACACCCGAGCAAGTCTTTAATTATAATCCATATGGGTACAAAGTAAGCTTCTAAAAACAAACATTTTTCTACACTAATACCAGTATTTTCTGTGAACCGCAAGATAGATCATAAGCTTCAAGTCAGCTCTTTGATTTTTTCTCCTTGTGCTTCAAACTTTTTGTATACGAAAAGTTTAGCAACAAATACAAAAACGCGTTATAACTGTTAAAAATATTATAAATTTTACATATATTAAATTAAATGGGTAAATGGATACCCGTTATAACCGCGGTTAATATCCATAATCAATGGATACCCGTTATAACCGCGAGTAATACCCATAATCATCCATTTAAATTTCACGGATAAACGGTTATACTCATAACCGTTTGTTTATCTAAACGGTTACCCATAACCGTAACCGTGAACTTTAAATAAGCATGTAACCACGGTTACCCAAACCCATGGGTATTTTGCCCATCCCTAGGGGAGGGAACAATTGGATTCAGGACCTCGAGCTGAATGCTTTTAACCAACTGAGTTATAAGCCCGTTGAGAAAATAATAGTTAGATGCACTTACAAAGCACCAATTTGAAGAGAAAAAAGGCTGAACGCGACTATTATTACACCCGACATTAATAGTTTATAGTTGATAGGTGATGGATTATTTTTTATGTAGTTTGATACTTGAAAGTGTTTCTCACTAACATTAACGATTGTTGTGGTGAAATTTGTATAAAATTGTTGACTTGATACGGGGTTTTGGGCAGAACTGAAGGTGGGGTAGCAGTAAATTTACATTTTCGATAGTGTGAAGTGTAGTAACTGGATCTTTATGATGTTCAACATAAGCATAAGATGAACTCGTTATTTGCTGAGACCGGCGTGCCCATATTGTAAAGCTTGCTTCGTTACAATTTACAGGGAGAAGGAATTGGCTGCTGTGAAGATCAATGCAGGCGATGTAGACATAATCGCAAATGAACTAGAGTTGGACAAGAAGGTAGCTGAGAGGACTTTGCGGGAGCACAAAGGTGATGCCGTTGCTGCCATTCGACACTTGCTTCGCTAGAAATGAATTCCCAAGTATGATTAGAATTTGGGTTTCTTTTTTGCTTCAAATTTTGCATCTCCAACGCTATCAGATATATTCAGATATCGAATGACAATTACATTGCTGTACTGTGAGTTGCGAGGATAAAATAATCAGAAACATGCACCTTAGTGACTCATTTCACATTTGGCATCAGTTGAGCTAGATTTATTTCTTTTTCGGAAACAAGTGGTAGCGGGGGAGGAGGGAGAGTCGAACACAGGCCCTCAGGTACAAATGCAAGGATGAATAACCAACTAAGCTACAAGGCTCTTGCGACTTCAACTTTTTTAGCGCTTAACAGAAATTGGTGGTCACCAAGAGGGAGCCTTTACCTTTAGACCAGTGGCATGAGTGGCCATCCCAATCCCAAGATAAGATTCCATGACAATTATAAAGTGTGTTCATTTTCGTGCCCATATTTGTCTGTTACCATCATATTATGTGGTTGGCCTAACCCTATCTTCAAAGTAAACTTCTTTCTCGAAACCTTTTCTGCTGCGGTGGATATTATCAACTTGTTGTCACAAATTAGAGAATTCCTCTGTTGATCTGCAACATTAATACCAATGTGGTTTTGCCAAGGTAAGATTTCGCGCAAGTGATTTCTGGCCGTTGATGAAATATGGGTTCCCATTCGTGAATGGTCAAAATCGCTCGTTGTCCTGTGAGCAGCGCACTGTGTAGCGCTGCTCATCCACTGTTAAGAGTGGCATAAGACCGATCGAACCATTTAAACCTTATAACACCATAAAAATGTATTTTTGGACCAAATTGAACCAAATTGTACCGGGTTTGGTTTCGCCTACATAAAAACGCTCTAAATCGAACCAAATGATTCAATAGTAGTTTGGTTTGGTTTGGTTTGATTTTGGTTTTTTCATTTTGCGCTCAAATTGAATCAAACTGCTCCGTTTAACCGTTAATCTGACCACATTTTAGTGGTACTTGTTTTTAGCAAGCACAACCATTGCAAATCACAACGTCGACAAATCACCCATTGAATTTCCAGCTTTATTCCGCAAAAGATCATCCCATCTAAAAATGGTAAAAAGTAAAAGTAATAGAGATGGTTTATTATGCAAAAGAGAGATTGATCACTCTATTTACTCAAATGAATACAGATTGACCCGCTGCCAAGTTTTTTTTTTTTTTTTTTTTTTTTTTTGTTTCCCTCATATTTTTTTACATTTTTTTATAAATCACAAAAACTGGTGACATATTATCATGTGATCCAATCCAACCGACATGACTCCCTCTCGCACTACACCCACACATTAACCATCACAACCAAACCCATCAACCGTTTTAATACGACATGCCGTTTGTGCCATCTGACTTTCCAACTTTGTGGTTCCAATACGACATGCCATTTGGGGGCTGTCTCTGGCTAATTTACCCGTTTTGTCACTGTTCTGCTTCGATTCATCCACACAGTGGTAGGGAAGTGAGAACACTGATGCAACATAAAGATCCAGCCGGGAGGGGCTACAATTCTTTCGGGGCGTTATCACCCGTGGCGGTACGCGCTGCTTGGAACTGAAGATTGTACTGTCTCTGCAGGTCTCTGAGCCTCTCCAGCAGTTCTTGAAATGTTGGCCTGGCAGCTGCATCACTGGTTTTCATTCAAGTTGGAATATCAGCACATTAGCAGTTTTACCAAAGTTTTGACTTAAAAAATTGAGGGGCCGTTTAATAACTATTTCGTTTTCAGTTTTCAGTTCAACTTGTTAAACACCATACAGCATTGAATAAAGAATTAAGCTTGACCTTCTGATGACAACAAACGCATGCCAACTACCCTTTACCAATAAATGATAGAAACCGACCCACAAAAATCAGACTGAATACCTTTTGACAACAATAAAATATCTCTAATTATATGGCTAACACCTCGGCAAATCAGTGGGCCCTACTCTTGCGACCGATATCACTTTTAAACAGAGTTGATGGGAGGGGGCAAAGTGAGACGAGAATTGAGTTTCATCTTTCAGGGTGAATTTAATCCGCGAATCTAATATATGAAATGAACCGAGCATGGAAAGAATTACTACCTCTGCCAGCAGCTCTCAATCAAAGAAGTCCATTGTGGGTCCACATCCTTTGGGATCTCTAACCTTTGGTCCATGAACCCTACAGCTCCAATCACCTACGAGTACCCTAAATAAATTGTTGTTCATACATGCACACAGCATATTTGAAAAAGATGCTACCAAGATATTTTTCCCAAAGAAAACAATACCTGCATTGAGTTCAGATTATCCCAAGGGATCTTCTCAGTAGCAAGCTCCCACAATATCACCCCATAGCTGTATATATCAGACCTGTGTACATCCGAAGTTCCAAACATCACGAAGAGATATAAATGTAGTTTAGAGAAGCCGTAGAATGACAGAAAATTTAAGGGAAGTATTCCAGATGAACAATGGCAACATACTTCTCGTCTGAGGGTTCATTACGTAGAACTTCTGGTGCCATCCATTGAGGCTACAAATGAGAAAATTGGCATATTTAAGTGAGAACCTCACGTGCTAACATTTAGACCGATTGGTTTAATATATAGTAAAGAGGATATAGTGGTGTGAGTTGAAATACCGTGCCCTTCCCGGTCTTGGTTGTGAGAAATGTTTCGTGCTTAAGACGTGAAAGACCAAAATCACCAACCTGTTCAGGATAACATCAAACGGGTCATTGTTTAACTTGATCAAACTGCTGTAAAAGCACAAGAAGAAAAAACTCATGGAGAAGGATTTAGAAATAGAAACGTGGCGGATGACAGACCTTGACCGTCCAGTTCCTATCAACTAGGAGATTTGAAGACTTCAGATCTCGATGAATGATAGGTGGGTTGAAATGATGAAGATAATTCATGCCTCGTGCCTGTCAAAAGGTAGTGAGATACTAAATCCTAAGATACTAAAACATTACAACAGAAAAGAAAAGAAAAGAAAAACAACAATGTATAACAAAATTCCCAGACGGGGGCACTAGATCTATAATCATATAATATGTATATATATCTCATTTTCGTATTGTTACTCAATACTCACTATATCTATCGCCATAAGAACACGTCGCCTCCAGTCTAGTTTTGATGTGTTCCTTTGTAATAAGCGAAACAAACTTCCACTGCATGAAAAAAATATTGATACAAGAGGCACAGTCAGCTCTGAAGTACTTTAGAATGAATGCATGAAACACTAATACACTGGTTGAAATGATAAACCTGAATATAAATACTGGCAAAGATAGATATTTCAGAAAGGGAAGTTTAGAACCAACCGAGGGAGGAATTCAGTTACGATGCAGAGACGCTGAGGTGAAGTCACAGCTCCCATAAAAAGCAGAACATTTGGATGTCGAAGCCTTTTCATGAGAGACACCTTGATAAACAATACCATATTGTGATATCAGTGTTGAACAAAAATGAATGACAATCACAAATTTAACCATAAAGGAAAAAAGTAAAGGAATATTTTTACAGTATTTCAAACATAATCCCACAGGCTTCAAGAGAATCACACCTCTTGTCTGAAGGAAAATATCACATCTTCTGAATATTCTTGCCTGGAGAATACCTTGACAGCAACATCCTATAAGAGCAAGGATACCATTAAATCACACATGAAGAATACATGCTTAACATACTCCTAATGCTTCCTCACATTTCATAATCTAAAGGCGATGAACATCCCACATGCAACATCGATATTACTCCTAGTTCGTGTGAATAAATGCTGCAAAAATATAGTTCAATAAAAAAAAATTACCCGTATCAGAGACTTTGAGTGGTATATATGGCATTTCATCCAATTTCATGCTTTATGCAAAACATGTAGGCATGAAAACCCTATGGTTATGAAGACATTTGCGGAGCTTTTTTTATTTTTTTTTACTTCTTGCAAATTGAACTGCATTTTGTCTTTCACTAGGGTAACCGGAATTCTTTTACTATCTTGCAAATTGAACTGCATTTTGTCTTGCAAATTTTTTTTTTGAAAAGAAAAGTAAATGGAAATCATCACTCGACCATATCATTTCAGTTAAATCTCGAACTACTTTTTTTGGGCATCCATTTAAAGTGAAGATTAACCAAAGAAGGAGTAAAAAGAACATACTGATCCATACCACAGACCATGGTATACGGTTCCCCATGATCCTGCAGAATGGAGGAAAACAGCAAATACATGTCAGGAAGAAATTCAACCAAGCAAACCATAAAATCATAAACTTGCAAGAGAAAGGAGCATAAGTTCAAGAGAACTTTTGTTTGGTCAAGATGACCAATTCTAGCTACTGAAAAAAATACATTAGATGAATGTTTTGGAAATTAAAAAGTCATTTACCCATGTCATTAGTGATTCAAAGAAAACAGTAGATGATTTGGGAAAGATCAAATATACCTTGGACAATTAACTTAATCACCTTTGCTCATTTGGGTGATTACAGGCATGCTTTACCAACATCAATTAAACAGTTTCCAGAGTGAAGAATATCAATAATTCAGAAGCATGACGGTTCACTGGAAATATGATTACCTTGCCCAACTTGTTCTCCAATTATCAAATCTTCCCATAGGATTTCGTAGTCCAGGCTGTCAGTGTCTACATCCACCTTATTCACAGCACTGCTGCTAGTACTTCCACAGCTGCTGGCACTGCTTGTGCTGTTAACATTAAATGAGGAGGTCCAGGATCCTGTGGCCTCATTATTTGGAGTTCGGTTATTTTCATTCACCCGACTTTCTGGTTTTGAACCAAAATAATTCTTCTGATGAGCTGAATCATTCTCATGTTCATTATGCAACCAAGGCCAAACAAAATGAGTATTCTTAGCCTCTTGCCCTTCTCGCCCATTTCCTTTCCATGGCCATGTTATCCCTTTCTTACCCATCCATGATTCTGCTTTTGAGGATATCATCATCTGGATCGAAGGTTTTCCTTCACTCTCATCACCAGAATCTTTGTAGGGCTTTCCTGGAGACTTCTCATCAATATTGGAGAATACTCCAAAAGGAGATAGGGGCAAATCTCCTCTAGGTGTGCTAGCCCCACTTGAATTCGCATCCTCCCTATGATCAGAGAGAACACAATCTGAACCATGATCAGAATGATGACAACCACTCTCACCTTCGTGATCTATGTTGTTTTCTCCCACCCGAATTTTTGACTTTACTTTGTTGCTCACTTTGGATGCCTGTTTCAGGACTCTAACAATCAGGATACACTAGTGAATAATAAATCAAAGGAACAAGAAAACTATAAGACTAACCAAATTTGTTATTTTGGATGCAATGGCATTTTGTAGAGGCTGCTGAGGATCAAGGCCAAGTTTAGCAGTAACACGAGCTCTAGACCGGCTGTAGCTTGAATCTGATTCTGGGGGCTTTACTCCTGACATTGGAATCTTAATTTCTCGAAAGGGCCGGATATCACTTGACACGCAAATAATCCCAATAAAAGTGCCATCATCATCATAGAATGGAGTATCTGTTACAACGGCCGTAAACCTCTCCCCAGCTTTGTTCTTGACAGGGAACTGCCCAGTCCAGCTCTCCCCCTTGCTGACACGATGGATTATAGTGTTTGCTACAGCATAGTCTTGAGGATCTACTAAGAGCTCAATGGGACTATGTCCAAGTGCTTCAGCCGCAGAATAACCATATAAATTTTCAGCAGTTTTGTTCCTGCAATAATCAATATTCCCAAATGCACCAAGTTGATACCTTCTACCACTAAAACCATATTTCAAAGAGGAATTTTTATACGAAAATAATCAAATGCTGATCAATTTAGTTTCATCAACAGAAATTCAGCATCACAACCAACATATATACAGTCAATCTCAATTCAACGAACCTAACAATTCACATTTGCAACCAGAGTTGAATTTATATAACCACCCAGTAATCGAATAAATACTAGAAAAATATCAAGCAATTCATGCTAGTGACAGATAAAATTTACCAATACAAAAACGTAGACAAATGAACATCAAAATCTGCAAAACCAAGCCTTGATTGAGCTACTTACCAGTAAATTATAAGCCCATTGATATCAAATATATGCACAGATTGCCCAATTGACTGCAATATGTTCAGATACTGCCTGTCAGTAAAGTTCACAGCTGAAGGTCCGGCGCTACTGCTTCCTCCACTGCCGCCGCCGCCGCCACTGCCTCCAGTGGGAGGATCATGGCTGCGGCTCTCCCTCTGAAGCGGCGAGGAATGCCGAAATGAAGAAGACCCTCTCTTCCAAGCCGCCGCATCGTGACCTCCATTACCAGCAGCACCGCCGCCCCCAGCGACTCTCCTTCTGGGCACAGACGAGAACCTTGAGCGCTGCGGCGAGACGGAGTGGGCCCTCTGGTGCTCTGATTTGACATCCTCGGAGTGCCTGAGCTTGGTCATCTCCTTCTTGAGGTCGGCCTGACCCGCTTCCAGCACTTGGATCTTCTTCAGAAGCTCCTCCGCCGGCGGAGTATCCATGGCAGCAGAAACCTCCAAAGCTTGAAGCTTTGCACCAAAACCCACCAACCCAGTTGAAAGTCTTCAATGAAATGAAGAACCCAGTTCTGGAAATGGCAGCAAACCGAGCTCAAACGGAAGAAGACTCATGGGTTCTCTCAGTTTTCTTCTACTCCAATCAAAAATTTGAAAACAATGGACACCCAGTTGAGATTATGATCTTGAAAGCTATAAGCAAGTATGGGGGTTGAAATTGATAAGACGGACTCAGAGGGATTGATTGATGAATCTCTCTCTCTCTCTCTCTCTCTCTCTCTCTCTCTCTCTCTCTCTCTCCAATAACTGCTCTTCTTTTTCCTTTGCTTGTATAATAAGTGCAGTCAATTACTTGCTGATTTGAGAGGTCAAATAACATATTAGCATTCTGCTTTTCATCTTCCTTCTTCTTCTTCACCCTCTCTCTCTCTCTCCTTCCTCTTTTAGGTTTAGCTTATTCCTTCTTCTCTCTCTCTCTCCTCTCCCTCTCCTCCCCCTCTCTCTCCTCTCTTGTTTTTGGGCGGTTAGCTGTTTCCTCCCATTCCCTAATTTTTTTTATTTTTTGTCGCATCATCATCTGAATCTTAACCATTAAGACCAGAAGTAAATTTACATGCTAAATTCTGCAAATGACGACCCACGCGCCAAATACCGGAGTACGAACACCAACCAATCATTGTTCCGGATAATCCCCTTCCCATGACCAATCGGAGATCAGCGTCCTCCGCACGCGAGCTGCTGCGTTTAGGTTTTTAACCTGGCTTTGCATTTTCCGCTAAAAGGCCCTCCAAATTGGACTATTTCCGCTCCTCTTTTTATCCTGCCACCTTCCTCCTCCTTTTTTCGGAGTCCATGAAAAATATTGTACAAAATAAATCCCAAGTGCGCAATGTCCCTTTTCGTCCATTAACTTTCCCTTTATTTTCTTTTTTCTTTTTTTTTTGGTAAAGTACTTTCCCTTTATTTCCTGAGTTCTAATTGGTCCTCCCAAATCCGGATTAATATATTAGGATTGGATTAACTTGCGGCTCAGATTACTTCATTTGCAATTGCACATTATTCATTGGTCTGACTTATAATTCACCTACATTGAATTTCCCAACTTACCCCTAGCCGTCTTTTAGTTAACCTAATTATGAGCTTATTTGAATGTCCTTTTAAAATGACTGAAAACGCTTTTAAAGAAAATATTTTTGGATTTCAAAAGCACTTAAAATGCTTCCTATAAGAAGCACATAACTGGTGCTTCTTGCATAAAGCACTTTAAGTGTTTTTCCAGAATTTACTTGCATCTTCACTAATGATTGGTTCTAAAATAATTTTCATCAAAAACATTTTCACCAAAAACGCTTTCAGTCATTTCAAAAACACATCCTAACGAGCTCTATTATGGTAACAAAATTGTGTTTTATCTATGGAAACAAACATATATAATTAAAAAACATAAGTCAGCAGAGGTTGGTTGAGTTGATAAAGATGGTTCTCTTTGCTAGACCAATGATTAAGTTCGAGTCCGCTGCCAGCAACAACTCTACTTGTGGTATGTTGTAACTCTGAGATGAGGTAACCTCCCCTTCGGCAAACTTTTTTCAACCAAAAAAATGAAAGGACGGATAAGGTTAGGTTTGTGAGCTCGGATGAAGTATTTGTGTTCATACATATCACGAGAAAAGGACAACTTTGGAGTCTAAATCTAAAAGTTGTCTAATTAATCAAGTGTATTGTTTTGCCTATTTAGGAAAACTGGATCTACCATGGAATTATATGCCGTGAATGGAGAGGGGCATCTGTTGCTTATTTGGCATCACCTTCTCTGAAGACCTTGAAAATTCGCTGCATCTATATGGCCCTATGGGTTGAAAGAGTGGTGAAACATAAGCACTAATTGGGGTTTGACTATGTTCTTTCCTCTTTGAATTTTGCATAATCGGGTCTTGTTTACTCTTTTCTTAAATAAATAATAGTGTTTTTATCATTAATTTTGCGTATGGATGTTGCAAATCAATATCGTCAATCATTTTGAATTCCATTGAAATTTTTGTTAGTATGTTAATGTGATACATTGTGGAGCCCTCCACTCCAATATTATAGGAATTGGATCCGATCCTAATCCACTTTGTGGGGATCCTAAGGATCCCAACATCTTAGTCATTCATCGTTTATCATGCAATCAGAAATCATTTCACTTTTTTATTTAAAATTAAACACAAATAATATTTGACAAAAATTGATCGCACGATCTACGATAAAAGGTTAGAATGTGGGGATCCCTAAATCCCCACAAAGTGGATCTGGAAAAGATCATTTTCCAATATTATAATGTCATGTAGATAACAGAAAGTTTTTAGTCTCTTAAGCACATCTAACTTCACGCAATTTTATGTAAAGTAAAAGTTGCTTTAGTCTTGCAGCCTTACCAAATATCTCGCTTGGAGCTTGTGTTTATATTACATTTGTCTTTTAATCGTACATTTTGAGCTTTACTTTCAACATTTGTGTAGACTAATGTGAGTTATTAATGTTTGTGTTGACAATCATTCATATACGAACAACGTTTAATATATGTCTTGTATTTATTCATTATTCATGTGCGTAAATAACATTTAGAATTCGTTTTGAGCAAGCGGAATTTAGGACTTTGTTCCTCTTTGCAAACTTTTGCATAAATAACATTTATATGTCTTGTGTTTATATTACATTTGTCTTTTAATCGTACATTTTGAGCTTTACTTTCAACATTTGTGTAGACTAATGGGAGTTATTAATGTTTGTGTTGACAATCATTCATATGCGAACAACGTTTAATAATTGTCTTGTATTTATTCATTATTCATGTGCGTAAATAATGTTTAGAATTCGTTTTGAGCAAGCGGAATTTAGGACTTTGTTCCTCTTTGCCCTTCAAACTTCCAATTTGGCTTTGATTTCCGTTATGCTTTCAATTCGTGCAAGTGGCAATTCTGTCGTGATCTTTTTATCTAAATCGCGTGCAATGTACATGGCCAACTTCTAGGGGCATATTCATAAAAAACAAAGTTCTACATTCACAAATAAAATTGTTAAATAGTTGAAATTATGATAACTGAGTTATGAGAATAAAAAAATTAAGAGGAATTGAAGCTTGCTGATTTACAACAAATTCAAAAACTTTTACCATCTAAAATGGACGGAGTAGCCACTTAGTATTTCGGTCTAGTGATATTTCTCTTCACTTTTAAGTGAGAGGTCGTAAGTTCAATTCTCGCCAAATGTGAATTTGAATCGCATTATTACTAGCCCATCGTGAAGCTAAGTCATCCTCCTCCCTCACATTTTCCACTTCGTCTTTCCTTCTTTATAAAGAAGTCAACACAAGATGTTGACGTAGCTATTGTAACCATTCAAATAGAAGTGGAGAATCCTACTAAAATATGGACAAATGAAGGGGAATTGGCATGAACTAAAAGTTTAAGAAAGCTCAAAACCAAATTAAAATTAAAAAAACAAAGTAATTAAGACTTGTAAGTAATAAGGCATTGCTTAATTATTATTTTTCCGTCCTTAAGCTATGTTTGAGTGAGAAATTTCTATGCTGCATGGAATTGAGGTTAAGTTATTAAACATTATATAATAAGGATTAGAAACACCCTTGTTAAGCATTACAAATGTCTTTGAAAGAGATCAACAAATTCCTACTTTTAATAAATCATTTCTAAATTTCCTTCACAGGCATTTGTAACGATTACAAGCGACAATTATAACCTCTCACATCTATCGTTTTGTACTTCATTTCTTATAATTTTACGTCAATTTCTTAGAACTTGAAAATCCCACGCTTAAATCGTGTCTTATATTCATTTTGAGGCGGCTAACATTTGTTTCTTTATTTTTCCATGAAAAGTTTTGTTTTTTATAATAGGACACTATCAACTTTGGAAGCAAGCAAGAAGCAAGTTGCACAAAAGTTTTAGCACTTGAGCTTTGGTTTGCGTGCACAGCACTATCGTGGACGTGCATGCGCACAATTTTTGGAGTGAAAGAGACAATTAGCAGCAGCAACAAAATCTCCTTAGTTATCTTTCCTAATTAGAGAATTACCACGGAGTGATTTAGTGGTTGGGGACGAATTTCGGACCCGCATACAACAAAGCACATTTTGGATTCGATTCCAGGTGTTAGTGAATCACACGATGGTGACTAAGAGAAAGTTAAAATGTC
Organism: Malus domestica; assembly: GCF_042453785.1. Taxonomy (NCBI): domain Eukaryota; kingdom Viridiplantae; phylum Streptophyta; class Magnoliopsida; order Rosales; family Rosaceae; genus Malus; species Malus domestica. Next base: position 11,610,703 of record NC_091673.1, read on the forward strand.
TCTGTGAGTTTTTTCGACCTCCAAAAAAATGGACTGTTATGGTGAAGTCACTAGCTAATCCCTTTATAAAAGAAAAAAAATATTTCCTAATTAGAGGAGATAATATTATCATTAGCAAACAGAACAAGTGACACTTCCATTATTACCATTATTAAGTGCTTAAACTTTACCATAAAAAAAATAGACCACCCCAATTCCATGCCCTCTAAAATATCATTATCTCAAATAACAAAGCCAGCTCTTATAAAGCTCATGGTGACCGACCTATCCAGTTGACTAAATTAATTAGGCATACTAACTACATCCATTTCTATAATAAATTAAGTAATGACCTACTTGGACTTCAATGCCCACGCTTGCTTTATTAAGTTATAATCTTAAATTTCAAATTTTGTCTCACTTTCGAGTCATTTATGGTGCATAGAAATAGACTGGATCAGATAATCCTGAGTTCTGAAGTTTATTAAGTTATATGAATTAGATGAATTAAGAATCCGCTCTTCTGCCCCCATAGCCTAAGAAGTTGGGTTTGCCAAGGGTCATCCACGTGTTTAAACCTACTATTGCGGAGGCTGGAATAAGTAAGTTTTTACTTATTCATCGTCACTAATTCATCTTCTACCTTCTGCTAGACAAAACTTAGAAGTTGGCCTCCGTCTTCAACATTACCTATGGCTATGATCTAGATTTAATAATCTCTTTTGCTCGATGAACCGACAATTAACCATAGCTCCTTTGGCAAGAGAAAAAACTTACTATTGTGGAGGCTGGAATAAGTAAGTTTGTACTTATTCATTGTCACTATCTCTGACATTAATCAGAAAATGAGAAATAACAACAAATGGTATGGGCCATTCATCACCATCTCAAACATCAATCCACTCACCCCATCACCATTTCATATATGAATTAAATAACATAACGTCAGTCAATTTATGTTACATTTACCCAGCAGCTAGAAGAGGACCATCAGCTTTATTACACAGGAGAAGATTTATACATTTAAAGGGAAAAGACCAAAACGCTTTCGTCGCAGACACTTGAGAACAAGTGGTGTAAAACGATTTAGTACAAACAATGGAGTAGAATACATGCGTGGAAGAAGTACTACAAGAAGAGCCTTTGAATGCACCCTCTCGGTCCTTTTCCATGAATAACACACAGCAGCGCATTAATGCAGTAAGGTTTGGCTTAACTGCATTAGAGAAATCATTAAGACTGCACTTAGGCTACCTGCTATACCTTGCTCGAATGTCTTGGTGAGCTGAATTGGTGTTGTCCAACGCCAGTCTTGGGTCGCTTGCTAAAGTGGGAAGAAATATGTTCTGTTTAGTACAGTAAAAAAGAATCCGGCAGTTTTGGTGGTGCCTGTGCAGTTTGTTCTTGGGATAAGAAGCATCCCCTGTTGAAACTGTAAATTCTTGGAAGTTTGATCAGCTAGTCACTACTATTTGTAGGTCTCCGAGGCATAGGAAGCTCGAGAGTAATTAAGAAATAACATCTTTCGGACTCTCTGATATATTGGACATCACCATTCATGAGCTTTAAAATCTTTCTGCACATGCTCAGTCCTAGCCCCTCCTGAGTCATCCATTGACTGCTATGGAACATGTCTTGAACTAATTGAGGAGGAAGACCTTCACCAGGGCATACCAACCTTCACCATAAACACGGGATTAGTCGTTTAAATATCACAACGGTAATATTTATGTCATTAACAATATAAGAAGAAAAGTGACGATTTTAAGTGTTGCATTTTGTAAGTAGTGCCCAACGAGACTAGCCATTACTGTGAAGAAAGCTGGGAGAGAGAAATTGCAATTACATGAAGCATACAATCATTCTGGTTAGACTACGCCAATAGAAAGTAAGAGGTTCATTAGGTACAAAACCGAACTTTGCATTACTAACTCCTATTCATGAAACCAAGTCATTCAACATACATCAAGTAAGTCACTGGCTCCGAAACCATGATCATAACTTTCTCTTTTTAAAGCACATAGCATATATATGTTAAACCCTACGTGTTGAACATGATTATCATTTCAGCCCACAGGACACCAGGCAAAGTCAGGTTGCAAGGACAAGTTGCGTACATTACTCTGTTATCTCATCCCCATCAACATCCACAACTAATAAAATATTAATAGTGAGAAGACAAACCACCTGAATTCAGTACGAACCAGAGTGATTCCATCAGGTACTTTCTTCAAGATTGGAAGAACATGAATCTCCACCCAGCCTTCAGGAGAGGGTGCATAACGTACCATATTCAATAAGAAATCAGCCAAGACCTGCTGAATTCTCACTTGATCACCATAAACAGCCAATGTTTTGATTTCTTCAGGAATATCCCGAATCAACTGTAGATCTCTTTCTCTCATCAATAACATTACTTGGCTAACAACAGCATTTATGACACCCCCAAGTAAGAATTCTGCCTTCTCAAGCTGCAGTGATCTAATTGAAAAGCCAAAAAGAAGTAAGAAACTTAATTATGTTTTTCTGTTCAATTATGAAAAAATTAAGGTGCCAGTATTTATATTAAAAAAAAAAACACTGGGATGTGAAAGGATCAGTGGACACAGAAAGAATCAACAGATACAAATAAAAATTAAAGCAAGGGGACTGATTTGTATTATGTCTCAGGATAAGAATGCAGTACTAGCAGAAGATAAGAAACAGAAGACATGTGAGAAGAATTTTGTTAAAAGAACGTAACAACATAAGTTTATAAGAAAAACTTACCCATTGTCAATACTATCCAGATCTACATCTTTTATAATCTTCAAAATTTGCTTCTCACAAGCAGCACTAGTCTCCAGAAACTGCCTTTGATCTTCAGTTAAGTCTGTAGCCTCCAAAAGTGAGTTAGTAAAACGTATACCGCTTAAAGGATTTTTTACTTCCTGGCAAATGTAAGCCAATTCTTTCATCCTAGATAAACATTCCTTTTCCTGTTGCCTCTGAACATTAAGAGCCTGATGCAGTTCTGGACTAGCAATCTGCAAAAAGCAGAAAGCTCCAATAACCTGACCTTCTGTATTCACCCTCTTATTTGCTGTCAAGAGAGCTTGTACATATTTCCCATTCCGGTCAAAGAATGAAAAGGGGAATTTATCTGTGTCTAGCCCTTCGATGGCATTGTGCAAGACAATCATGAATTTTGTCATAGCATCTGGACCCTTGATACGACAGCAACTGCCGAAGACCTCTCCAACCAACATTTTTCCAAGGATTTCTCCGTGGCTCCACCCAGTGAGCTTTGCCATGGCAGTGTTCCATTCCGAGCAACAGGTGTTATCATCTGAAGCGAATATGGGTGGGATCAAAGGATTGGGGCTATGAACAATGGCCTTGTAATCACCTTGTATTTTTATGAATTTGTCCATTACTACTTTTTGACCAGTAACATCCTGACCAACAAAGCAAACTCCAACTATGTTATTAGCGTAATCCTTGCTAGTGCAAGCATTAACCACAACAAAAACAGGCTTGTTATCATGCTCTGGGCCAAATGTCCTCATTTTGATTTCCACATTCTTATCTTCTTCACCTGAATTGAAAAAGCTAATGTGGTCAAATATCCAACCTTTTCCAAAAATAGACTTACTTTCAGACTTAATATTAATCATTCCATTCAAATCATCCATGATGAAACAAAAAATATATCAAATAAAAAGCTGTTTTGCCCCCTATCTTTCTTATCTTCGCTTTTCTTTTTTGGAAATTCAATTTCATTCAAGGATACTGAAACTAAAACAATCCAAGAGGGGAAACAACTAACAATCAAAGGCACAAGTTCTAAAACAAAGCAAAACCAAGGAGGCATGCAGGCCCGAACAACAAAATATACCAGGGAAACATCAGTTGGTAACAGGGAGTCTCCACTCCACAAAAATATTCAAGTTATAATTTGATGTAGAAGGTTTGAGATTTAAGGCCAGCAACTAATAAATGGTCAATTAGGTGTTTAGCCCCATATTTTGCCATACTCAGCCATGCTGACATTAACGGTATGCACCTGTTTGTTTTAAGGTAACATTCCAAAATTCATACCTATATGGTATGCAAACACATGCTCTGCCCTTGTTGCATTGCTACTGAGCAATCACCTAATTGACCAGTTTCAAGGCAGAAAAAGTAATGACCTAAGTCTCTCTTGCAGATAGAATTGCATTATTAAGACAGAATACAAGCGATAACTACAATACATTGCTAATACAAGAAAGGCTAACATTTTTGGATCTTTCCAGTGAAGCTTAATTAATTAGAAGGTATCAAGTCATCACAATAAAACTATCTCAGTGAAGTTCATGTAGCACTTGAAGTATCCAAGATTGCTATGACTTTATCCTGTGCCATTCAAAGATTTACTCGGAGAATTTCAAAATTTGACATACACCCTTCATGCATCAGTTTTATGATGACAACGTTTGGCAAGAAACTTATATTTTGATTAGCGGTGTGGTGTCACTGATATTGAGAAAATACTTGAAAAAATGTCAATAACACCGCATAAATAAACTCACTAAGTAAACAGGAATAAAGACATTAGGTCCAAAAAGATTACCTTTTAACGCGCGGGACAGAAGTTTGTCAACAATTTCTTCAGATTCTTTGTAAACGAGATCATGAACCAAAGACTTCCCGGTAGCTTCCTCAACTGAGAGTCTGGTCAACTCTGCAACCTTTGCATTCCACCCATTTATACAGCCATTAATATCGACAGCAAATATGGGAGCAGTTGCAGTCTCTATCAACCTAACCATTTCTCTTGCTACAGAGCTGAGCTCATTGATCCCTTGGAACTCCAGATCACCAAGCTGGGTCTGCATAACAGCTTTTGAATGGTTTGTCTCCGTGTCCTTAAACGAGTCACGCAAAATAATCTGCAAAGAGTGTATTGCATCCATTTCTGCATTCTCCCATGGCAAACTCCGGCTTTTAACTACTTCCAGAAACGCCTTGAATGAAGAGCGTGGATGCATCCTCTGCCCATCATCCTTGTCCTCTGGATGATGCTTTGCTCCACCCCATTTGATCTCTTTCCCAGTGTGGGATCGAAACCAGAACAGAAAATCCCTTTTAGTACTATAAGCAGCCGCCATCCCACAAACTGCATCACCAAGAGAGGCAGCTCCAGGGTACCCGGCATCACCCAAACTATCTGTGCTCAAACCAGTTGAACTTCCATGGAAAGCCAACAACCATTCCACAATGTCCTTTATCTGGGCTTCGGTAGGCGTCACACCAAGCGGGTAGTACCTCCCTTGGTAGTAGAGTGCAGCACCATCACACTTAACAAGGTCCATGATACTAGGACTTTGAGTGACAATGCCAGTCGGGGAGTCACGCAGAAGCATGTCACACAACAGAGTCTGCGTCCTTAAAACATGTTTCTCAGACATTTGTGAAGCCAATTGCAATTCCATATTTAACTGAAGTCCAAAGGCCTGCATTAAAAACTCACAAGCATACCGAAGCGGAAATGGAATATACCGAGCGGAGGTGTGATGGCAAACAACCAGGCCCCATAATCTCATTGAATTCCTCCCTCCAAGAGCTTCCTCATCAGTTCCATTGATGATTACGGCCAACGCCAATGACGCAATGGACCCCATATTAGCCATGTACTGGGAATGGCAACCATGAGGGGCTCTTAGTGTGGATCCGACCAAGCACAAAGGCTGCATCAACCCTTCATCCTGAATCACATTAACCGGATTGGCGTGACAATCTACTATCATTCGAACCCGGTTCTGCCTGAACAAGAACCTTGACGCCTGTGGAATATCCGTGGCCGGGTAGTGCAGCCCAATGTACGGCTCCAAGTCAGGCCTTTTGCTCTCAGCCACAACCTCACCATGCTCATCCTCATGAAACTTATAAACCATAACTCTATCATAATCAGTAAGCTCCCTCACACTCTCCACCACAGTATCACACAAAAGCTTAATGTCACCGCCTGGCAGTGACTGCAGCTGCGAGATCGCCCTCACCGCCAGCTTCTGCGACTGCACCGCGCCGGCAATCGACAGCGCAGGGTCCTCTGTTCTTGCAGGCTCCAAATCAATCACGACCCCAACATCAATCCTATGCAAAATTGCATAGAAGGGCTTTCCAGAAATCTTGGAGTGGATCCAAATCGGGTTCAAAAGCGTAATCTCCCGAGCGCCAAATGCCTTCTCCAGCAAAACCGCGCTCGACGGCGTGAACAGCGTACGGATGTCGGTCCCAATTGTGAGAATCTCCGGCTTCTCAAGGATAGGAACTGATTGCGGCGTTAGGTCGAGCATGTCACGGCCGTTCTCGCTGTACGCAATGACTCCAAACGTGGCTTCGTCCACAGCCATCATGCACCCGAACGGTTGGACATGGCCGCCCCTCTGAATCCTGGACAGGTACGCCGTAATCTGCTGCTCCGGAACCGAATCTTTGGTGGTTTTCATGCTCTGCGAGTAGTCGAACGACTTGCCGGACTCGCCGGACTGCTCGAACACCGTGTGCAGCCGAGCATCGACGGTGTACTGAGCAATGGCTTTGCTCATAGACTCCGTGTTGTGGTGAGCTTTGATATTGCTGGTGCCCGACGACTGACCGCCGGACGCCATTTCTGCTGACTTGGGTCCTCCCCGTTTGACTCAATTCTCACTGGGTTAGTCCTATATTCGCTGAAAAATTATATAAAAAAAAAAGGGGGTAAATTCCAATACCCCATGAAAATTCGACGCCGATCAAAGTGAAAGCTTGTGACTTTTTTCAAAAAAAATGTAAGAAAGCTTGTGAATTCTGATGGCGGTCCGTAATAAAGCTGGTTTGGCTTGATTCTTTTTTGTTTTGTTGTGTTTTCTTCTCTGTGCTGGGAGAGAAAGAAAGCGAGCGGGGAGAGAGAGAAAGAAGAAATGAAAACGACACTTTATTTCTCTCTTCTTTTTTCTTTATTTTTTTTTCTTCTGAATTGTTGTTTTTTTGTTTGTGTGGATTTATCTCTAATTTTCTTGATTTTCGTTTTGCATTATTCGTGGTGAGAATAAAAATGGTGGCCATCATTCGATTGGTGGTCCTGTGCGTTTGGGAGTTTGAGCCAATGAATCAATGACAATAATTTTGAGAAAAATGTTAACGACACTTTTTCAAAGTAGAATTTTACATTAATTTTTTATTATTTCATAATTTAATATCAATTTTCGTGTTAAAAAAATATATATATGTGTAAAAAACTGAGATGATAGAAAATACATACAATCCTACTTTTAAGATAATTTATTTTAAAAGAATCTCCTTCACATTTTTCTAATTTTAATTCTCCTGTATACAATTCTTATTTAAAAAATAATTATTGACACTTTAAATATTAAAATTTTGAAGTAATATTAATAGTAATTTTTTTTTATCTCTTTTATATAAATCTTTGCATATTTTATTTTTGCCAATTAAAGTTGGGACTTAAAAATCTTTGCACTGACCATGAGATCCAAGTCAGGTTCTTTCCCCAATATATTATAAAAGTAGAACTATAAATGGAAGGGAATTCAGTTGTCCTTTCTAATTTTAGCAATAAAGAGACATTGCTGAAGAGACCTTGCTAAAGAGACCCATTCTAATTTTAGCAATAAAGAGACCTTGCTAAAGAGACCTTGCTAAAGAGACCCATGTCTTAAAAGTTTATCTATACTAAAGGAATAGCGAATGAGTTAAGCTTCACTATGAGTTAAACTATAATAATGTAGTTCAAATTCGTTTTTTGCGAGAATCAAACATAAGACATCTTACTTATAAGTGAAGAAAAATATTACTATACTATAATACATTTCCTTTTTTTTCTTTTTCTTCACTTGTAATATATCGATTTAAATAAATCTAGAACTCCCTAAACTTATAGAGGATATGATCAAATATTCTTTCCAAATTAATCAAGAACTTATTATGTATTGACGGTTCAATGCGCGTTCAATAACTAATTTGGAGGTGTTTTGTGAGTGGACAAATTTATACCAACAACATTTAAATATCTTGTTATAACGCGTAATGTTAACTTGGAGAGAGGTATATATGGGTTAGACAGACACAAAATTACAAAGAATATATTGAATAAATGCATTGTCTCGTTGGTGTATAAAAAGTCTGAAAAATTATTAAGAGTAATGCTATTCATATTTTGTACCACATTTTTATACCAACTTAGGTGACATTGATGTAGACAGCCACATCATTTAAATTAATTAGATTTTTAAATTTAGTTCATTATTTAATAAATTAATAATTAAGAAAAAGTAGTTAATTAAATAATGATTGTGGTATACGAGGAATCTTTCTCCTTCATTTCCTTGGGTTTTGCAATTTTTTCAAATGATGTGGCTGTCCACATTAGATGCCACCTAATGTGGTATGAAAATATGGTATAAAAATATAGTATGAATAGCATTACTTAACGCTACTTTATGATGAAAATTTCCACAAAAAGAAGTTCAACCGATAAGACCAATTTACATTTTATGACTTTATACAACGCTAGTTTTGAGAAAATATTTATCCTGTGAGGCAACAAATTTCTATTTATTCGGTTGTTTTTTCTCGAGAGAGAACAATTGCACACACTGTTGATATATCCAATTCCCAGTTGCTCTACATTCTCTCCCAAAACCAGAAACCAAGAAATTTATACGAAAACATAAATTTGTCTAGTAAAATGATCGAGGGTTCTTCGTTTTATGAACTTTCGATACGGACTTGCAAAATGAAAGATAAAAATCAGCTCCAGCATTAGCGATACACACACACTATTCTAACAACCGAACAATAATCGTTCCAGGCGAATCGTAGACTTGAGAGACTTGGAAACAACAATGCTCGTCTAAAAGCAGGTAGTCCGGAATCAGAACCTGCTATCCGATGTTTTTTCACTTGGTGTAAAGAACGTCCTCCCATGGGTGGCGGTATAGGGGCTGCTTCAACCTCTTCTGGTCGAATGTGTGCCTGAAATTTGGAGCAGAGAGAAATCAGTCGAGTAAAAGTATATTCTACGGATGTACTCAGGAAAGCATCATATATACAAGCAGAAAATGATGTCTTCTCTCCCTTGTTTATCTGATCCACCATCGAACGGTGATGAACCTCATTGTCATTAAGAACAATCAGTTGTTTTGTGTTACCCTCAATGACAAAGCCAGGTATCTAATCCTATATTATGCCAACAGATCGGAAATTGACTAGTAAGTCCTATATGTATCAGTGACCATAAGACCGTGTCTGTTTAGGGACGGTAGGAAGTCCAAAGTACATTATCCTTGCAGGTAGAGGAGATGTGTGCCTATGTAGGTTCAGTGTTCTGATTGTTGATGTGTCGTTATCTAGAATATGATTGTACCTTAATCCGCAACAACATAAAACTAACCTATAAAATATCTGCGGAAAAGAATAAATAGAGAATAATTCTAGCCAGTACTCACCCAATCAAACCAATAGAACGTGCCAGCACGAATAGCCCATTCAGATATCCAATCTCAACAATCTCGTCAATCTCTGGTTTGGCGAACATTCCACTGCCAGCAAGAAGATCCAAGAACAGGGTTCCAATTGCACCATCAACATTGAGGACCAGGTTGTTTGCCTTCGAGAGTGTGTAGGTTTCAACTTGAACGGCATATTCCATGTACTTGACAGAAGGGAAATGTGTGCGTGCAAACGCTTGTAGAAGCTCTACTCTCTTATCTCTGTTGTCCCCTCTCTTGATCCTTTTTCACAGCAAAGAAACAAAAACTTCCATCAATAAGATTTCAAACGCAGCTACTAAAATGCATAAACTGAAACTCCAAGATTGTACTGTTGCATATTTTTGAAAACTCTCAATACCTATGCCCAATCCCTGGCACACGAATGCCCTTCTTCTTCATACTTTCAACGAACTCATAAGGTGTAAGATTCTGATAAAACACAGCAAAGGGACTGCTTGTTTAAAACATAATTTTAAGGTTTAAAGTTTCAACGATTAAACATGAAATGCCCAATAAAGCTCACCCTGTCATATGCATCCTTGAAATATCGAGCAGCATCATCAACGGCACCACCAAATCGTGGTCCAATTGTGAGCAAACCTGTTTCAGAAGCTCATCTTTGAGTCCGCAACCAAATTATCTCTAATCCTTAAACTAGAAACTTTATAACAAAGTATAGAACATTTTCTGTGGGAATATATCTACCTGAAACAAGGCAGGAAACAAGGTCCTTGCCAGCCCTAGCAGTTACTATTGAGTTGTGTGCACCAGAGACGCAAGGACCATGGTCGGCACATAACATGATGCAAATCTGATATCAATGTCATACATATTAGTGAAAGAGCTACAATATGCAAATGTGCTTCTAGGACGACCACATTAAACAGGAGGGGGAAAAAGTACAAGTAAGCAGCTTTATAGTAATGAGGAACCTACCTCAATAAATTTAGTACAGTAACTGGGAAGGCTACGCTTGAACCACAAAAGAGAGATAACGTCACCGACACCATAACCCTGCTCAACAATGGAAGACATAGGTACACCAGCATAACATGGTTCCTCACCTGCATAGTAGATAAAAAGTAGAAGTCAATGATAATGTCTTCTGCCAAACACATCAATAATATACAGGAACATTGTAGGGTTTAGTATATACCTCTGTCATCAGAGATTGTGGATATGATATGAGTTGGAGCACGAACTTTTCCGCTCTTAATCGCAGAGTTGAGATCTTCAGGTATTTGTGGAGGCTTGAATTCCTTGACTGGTGCAATCTTGCCTTCTTCAACCTGCACAAATAAGCGAAACATGTAATGTTAGTCTGCCACAGATCCTCATGGAATTCCATAACTAAGTCAAGCAATCTTTGTGGAGTTTATCTCAAGGCGTGCTGTAATTACCAGTTTTTCAAATGTTTCCTTGATAGCAATTTCCAAAGCTTCATATGAAGTGGGAACAACAGCACCAGCATCCCTCAGGGCTTGATTCTTTGCTTGTGCAGACTCCATCTCACCACCACTTTTTGCGCCCTGATTTACATAACGTCAAGGAAGAATTAGAATCCTTTGCCCACTTACTGTCTTCAGAAGATATTATTCAAGGGCAACTGAGATGAGAACTTACAGCATGACCAAATTGCACTTCGGATTTGAAAAGCCTTGCACAAGTCCCACTAACCCAAGCAACCACTGGTTTGGTAACTTTGCCCTGTTTCAAAGCTTCAACTAGAGAATACTCGTCTCTCCCACCAAGTTCCCCAAGTACAACAATAAGTTTGACCTGCATTCGATCAGAAAACCAGATTCCGAATTTTAGAATTCTGATGACTTCCTACAATATGCAAATCGTGGGCAGTCCCTTAAAAAAAAGTAATGAAAGCATAATGTACCTGGGGGATATTGTTATACCGCAGAACATGGTCAGAAAGAGTAGACCCTGGGAACACATCACCTCCAATAGCAATACCTGAAGAGTTTCAAGACATACCAAAATTGTATTAAAACCTTGTTCAAATATTGTCAGCTATTAAAACAAAATTAAGCAGAGCAAATATGGACACCTTCAAAAAGCCCATCTGTTACACGAGCTACAGTATTGTATAACTCATTAGACATCCCACCCTGCAATATCACAAAAATTCTTTTGTAAGAATTCTAGAACACAAATATGACTTTCTTGACAAGGCACACCACATTGCGGATTGAATAACTATGTGGTAACTCATGGCACATCAAATAACCAGACTACTCTTGGTGGTTTCTAAAACATAAGGGCACAGGACAGAAATGAATGAACTGAATTCCAATACGCTAAACGTTTTAAGGTATATACATCATGAAAGTCTTATGAATAACCATATTTTCTGAAGTTCAAGATATTGGATTAGCTACATACAGATTTGGAGACAAAACCAACAGATCCAGGCCTGTATAGCTTGCAGTGAATAATGTTATCAATTGTTCCAGCAGTGTCACCAATCTTAAAAGCTCCAGCTTGAATTCCTCCAACAGTAGCTGGGCCAATGACAACCTGCAAAAGATACGTTAATTAAAGTTAGTATCGCCAGTTCATTTTCCCACGTTAGTGAAATTAAGATGACTTTGCATCAATCGTGTAACCTTGTTGTTTGCCCGTGCATATGCGATCAATTGCTTAGTGTCTGACTCAGGTACACCTTCAGCAATGATTGCCACAACTCTAATGGTTGGTTGCTTCAGAGCAGCCATGGAAGAAGCGGCAGCACTGGAGATAAATCAAAATACATTCATTCTTAGGTACAACCATAGAAGTTTCGCACTCCAAAACACTACTCATAGAATAATCACTGACCTTCTGTATGAAGCAAAGTTGATAAAGACATCAGCAGTAGGATGTGCAGCGCATGATGCTTCAATGCTGCAACAGTTATCAACCCAAAGGTCAGACAATCTTGAAACAACAGATCAAGAATGGTAACTGACTAATAACATGATTTGAATATATTGGATATGGAAAATTAAGATGAACCATGCATACATGCATATACATAACTATACAAAAGGTGGCTTGCAGCCATGAAAGACGAAATCTAGGAAGAGGATGAGAGAATGGCGACTTACTTTGAGTGCACTGGTATGGCGATTTCCTCTTGACCGAAAAATAGCTTCTGAAATCCCTCAGAACCGGGGTTAATGATTCCAGCAACTGATGGTGTCTCCCTCCCTATTACAAACCTCAGTTATTACATTTACATCTTTTTCAAAAACTAAAAACTATAAGTAAGATCAAGTTCTAAGTCAAAATTAGGAAATGACACACACCGCAAAGGAAGTCAAAATCGAGCATGCGCTGGACTGGGAGCTGCTTGTAGTTGTAGAACAGCGCCTGAGTGGTGCGCGAAAAAAGTTGTCCCGTGGCCATGGTTTTCGGGTCAAGAAAACCTCCGGCTTCTGATCACAGAATAAAAAACCAAAACATCAACTACTAATTCATGGTGATCACATATCAATTACATGATCCAAACAAAATTCACAGCTCTGGTTTCGACAATTACGGTTTAGGATTAGCAGAACAATTACAGGTAAGCAGATCAAATCAAATGGTGAAGTTAGGTATAGATCTACTGGTCGATTTCTGTTAGAAAAACTCACCTAATGCCAAATAGATATGCAAATATGGTTAGCAAACAGATCTCTACGCAATGTACCAACCAAACCGCTACCAAACAAAACCCAACAACCCAACTATCCAAGAAAAGCGAAGCAGAAGCAGATGTTAATCTCCAGGAACAATGCTAACCATAATTATACACAACAAATCAAGCAAAACAAACAAAAGAAACGATAAAAGAAAACCGGGGGAATTTGAAGCCCGGACAGGAAATGGGATCCCGGAAACGGAGCCAAACAGCGGATCTCTCCTAATCCGGGGTGGTTAGTCCACCGGAAATCCGAAGTAAATCCAGAGCAAAAAAAACTATAGAGAGAAATTGGAGCTTACCCGATTCTGGTTGTGAGAGTGGAATCTGGGATTTGAGGCCGAAATGCAGATGCTGGGATTTAGGAAGGATTGGATAGAGGGAGAGATTATATAGAGAGAGAGAGAGAGAGGAGGGAGAGGAGAGAGAGGGGGGAGGGTCGGAGATGGAGAGGTTGCTACCAACGAGACAGAGAGAGAGAGGGGAAGGAGGGCGGGATGAGCTGGTCACGTGGCGCAGGGTAGTTAGCTCACCGAGCGCGACTTTTTTTATTTATTTTTTGTTTAATTTTATATTAATATTTGTTGGCGCTGTACAGAATTTACTACTCTTTTGATTATTGTATGTGACTGAGGAGGTGAGTTAGAGAGAGACTGGAAGAGAGAGAAAGAGAAAGGTGGGCGGAGGGGTGGCTGGTTGGGTGGTAGGTGGTAGGTGGATACCGGGGACCAAGAAGGGGAGAGGAAGGTTGGCTTGACCATTTATTTTATTTTATTTTATTAGATAAATGACATGATTTTATTCACATTCTTGTTTAATTCATTTGTTTTAACTACAAAAAATAAGTAAAAATATTGTGGGATGATTATTATTTTTAAATAATTATTATGAAAGTGAGGGAAATGGTTCGAAGCTATTACAATAATTTAGAGGTGAGAGGATTTTGAATTCGGAACACATTGGTAGAAATCTAACATCATATCCACAAGGATATTGGACCACGAATCCACCATTATATTTCCTTATTTCCCTTGCCCACAACCCTGCCATGAAATTTGAACTGCCCAAAAGGAAAAAAACCACATTCCTTTGTCAAAAAAATCGAAACAAATAGTGTGAATTTAATGAAATGATTCTAATTCCTAACTTTTCCTATGCTAAACATATGTAGAAGGATGATGGTAATTACTAATTAGACACAGTTGTTGACACTCTCTAATACATGTATGATTCGTATATAATGATAGGGCGTTCCTTTATAAAGGAGTGTGTTAACAAATGTATCAGTTTTATGTATTCAAATAGTTTTATCGAACATATAATTAGAAAAGTATGGAGTTCACCTGTTTTTTTAGGACAACAATATATTTTACACTAAGGTGAGAGGAGAGTTCGGTTAAGCCACACAATGAACAACCTATTTTGGTATCGAATTCGCCAATGTAGTGTACATCCCTCATCGTCTCTTAAGTTTGTATTCCTCATTATAGATTAGTATAGTTTATAATAAAATATTACACCATAAATCATCATAATTCTAGCATTATATTACCTATTATATTATGTATAGTGTATCAATAGACATCTTGGGTTTTTTGTAAGAGATGACCTGATGGTGGCAAAGTCACGATAGTCTACCTTTTCAGGAGAGGGGTACGTAGGAAATACCCATATAGGTATTTTAACCTTCTCCTGATTACCATCGTGTTATCCACTAAAGCTAGAAATCGAATACAAACCAACCATATGAAATACGAGCCTGAAATTTGTCCAAACCACTAGACCACCCCGTGATGACTTAGGTTTTGTTTATATTTGTTAAATACAAATATATTATACTTTAAATATAAGAATTTGAGCCAAATTACACAATAAATCAGTCACAATAATTAAGTACAGACTATCCATTACCGCCCTCCTTGTGCTCGATTAAAATCGTAAAAAGAAAAGTTGATGTAGTCAACCCTATCAATTAGTTTCAGATATGATCCTCAGTTTTGCTGGTATAGTGCTATAATCTAATTCCAATGAGGATTTTTGGCCATGGTTTTTTGCCACATGCAATGAAAGTGATCGTTCATATATATATATATATATAGTGCACATTCGATGAACTATACATTTATTTTAAAATCAATAATGCTAAAACCACATTCGATGAACTATACGTTTAGTATTATATCGGGGCATTTTATCTAGATACTTGGTTTTTGAATTTTTTAGACTAACATCTAAAACTTTTAGAGATTTGATCAAACTACTTTTCTACAATTTTATTTAATTTTGAATTACACAAATTGTTAATTAACTTACTAATTAAATTCAATAAATAACAAATTTCTAAAATCTTGCTAACAAAAGATATTGTTAATTTGTGTCCCATTAATTCAATATATTAAAGAAAATTCTATAATGACAAAAAAAAAAATTTAAATACAATCGTTTGTTTAAAAAAAAATGTGGGTGAAAAAAAGCCGATAGTTTTTTTAACAAAGAAAAAGCCAAAGGATGATATTTTGGAAGTACCAATGTAATCCAAATGATATTACATACATTATATATATATTAAAATAGTGTACTAAGAATTTGGTACATTATTGGTATGTTATGTAATCCAAATTTGTGTACAAAATATATTTTTGATATGTTATTTACTTTTTTGTTTAGATACATACCAATCTACTGGTGTGTTTATATTATCATAATTTTGGTATGTAAAAATTAACGCCAAATTATGTGTAACCCTAAAACCTATCGGTATGTTTCAAGCCAATATGGGCACATTTCAATTTAGTAAGCATACATTTTAATTCAATATGAATATGTTTTAATTTAGCATAGGTAATTTGAGAATAAATTGAATTGTACATATCAATTTTTATTTTTAAAGAACGATTGTACATTTCAATTTAATCATACTTGAATTTTTAGAGAAGAAAATAAAAAATGAGAAATAACCATTAACAACAATAGTAAGACTAGTGAAGAAAAAAAAGTTACAAACAATTTTTGTATAAAACAAGGTTACAAATATTATATTCCACAAATTGAGTAAGGGAAGACATTCCATAAAAATAGCAATAAATTAGTTAATATTTTTAGTGCATTTTTGACATAAAAATGAATTTAAAAGACACGTAAATTAAGAATATACTTGATATCCAGCATTGTGTCCTTCAATCAAAGTATTCAAATTAATAAAGTTTCAGTCTAAGATATTACTCAATTGAGGACCGGAACCAAAAATTTCCTTTTAAAAATGACATTGTTTATAATTATCTTATTGTTAAAAACACCTTCAAAATGAGGATAATGCTTAAGTAATTATTTTTTTATTGTTAGCTTCTTTGCTTGTTGATGAGGTCAATGTAAGAGAAGCAAGGATTGTGTCATGCTTGAACAAATCTTTGTCTTGCTATATTTGGATACTCCAAAAGTCTACTCCTTGAAGGGTATATACATTTTTTTTTTGTAGTTTTGCACATGTTCAAAGAAAGTGGCCGATTCCAATTGGTCAACAATAGTCAACTGCCGTTTCCCCCCTCTTCTTCTATTTTATTTTTATTTATTTGTTTAAGCAAAATATAGAATGTTATACTAAATTTATTTAAATTCAGAAAAAAAAAAAGAGATTCAAATTTGAGCACACTACTCTAACAAACTTAACTAAATATATGTCTATTTTTATTTTTATTTTTTTTGGAGCGCCATCTTTTTCCTCAACATGGACTTTGATATCTCATGCTTTCTTTTAGGGTAAATTTATTTTCCCCAAACCACACAATATATTAGGTAAGTCCTCACTGATAACTTGTTCTTTATTTGCAATTTTATATACTTCATATATGAGTTTGTAAATTCATTTTCAGTTGAATAACACGAGTATTTTGCTAAAATATTTGGTTATCGAGCTTTGTGAATATATATATACGGTTGTATGCAAAAATCTCCCAAATATGTAGCTCAATTTTTTTCAAAATTGTCAAAATATAGTTCGCCGAGAAGCTAAAGGAGTGATCATGTTGCTTTCATGTGAAATGTTATTGTTACTTCAGCATTTAAAACAAATATCAATCACATACACATAGATAAACATATATAAACACAACATGTGTTTTTAATTTTTTTTTTTTTTAACATAACAAATCGTAGTCATTGTAGTCAGATTTCAACATTAAGATTTGGTTATATCATGGCAGGTTCATAAACTAAGCCGAATTGACATCAATGCAAATACAGTGGAGAATCCATAATTTGAATTTTGGGAGATCCCAATGTTAAAGGTCTAAGTCTTTTAGATAGAAACAAAGTGCACAAAAAAAAAAAAATCAATGTATTCACTGAGGCATTTCATTTAATACTTGGTGGGTTTGTTGTCGTTAGCCAAACTAAATTCCGTACATGTCAAATGATATTGACATATGACGAAGCAAATCTAATGAGTGTTATTGCTAAAATTTGTTGAGTGTTATCGACGCAACCTGCGAAAGGCATTTCATCAAATACTTAGTAGCACAACAAAGACCCGTATCAAACTTCAAGGGATCCTTGAAAGACCTTTATATGTATATTTCTTAAACTCCAAGTGGTCTTTGGACTATTGGCACTCCAAAAATCTTATTTTGTACTCTAAACTTTATATAATTAGAAGAAGAAAAAATACACTTATAAGAAGTGTCAAATGAAATTTTTATAGTGCAAATAACAATTTCCTTTAAGAAATCAAACAAAAACTTACCAGAAAATATGTATTTGGCACTACAATCCATGTATCAATCGTATTTATTTATTTTACATATTAAAAAAATCGTATAATCTCTATTAATTAATAAAACACTTATTGTCAACCAAAATCATATGAAATTATCAGTTTAACTCTCTATTTAAAATAGAACATGAATAAGAAATATGGGGAAGAAATGTAATTTCACACAACCAATTTTTTTTTTCAAAGCCTCACCTACATGTAATCCTAACATATTTCTAATTTTTAAAAAAAATATTCCACTCCCATGTTCTCTATTACTCCCTTTCTCTCTCCTTCTATTTTAAAAACAATAATAAAAAAATTTCTCGTACACTTTGTGTGTCACAGCCCGTCCCGGAATTTTTAATTCCGAGGACATGAAATTACGAAAATGTCCCTAATACGTGACTAAGGTATAATTTTCACGTTCGTTATATCTAAGCTCCAAAAAAATTTGGTAATTAGAGTGGAGACTTAGACTTAAATTTTATGAAATTGGGATTGGATTGGACATGTGGGATCCCCACACCTCAAAACCCTCCCCATTTCCCGTATACTATCCTTCATACTCTCTCTCTTCCTCAGACCTCACTCTCTCTCTCTCTCACCCTCTCGAACACACAGGCAACCACCCAAAACCACCTAAAACTTATACCAACGTCGGATTTAAAGCTACCATGGCATTCCTGAGGACTCCACGATCACGTAGACACCAATTTCAGGTAAGTTTTACTTCGGAAAACCTAGATTCTAAACTCCCCGTGAAAGTGCACTGTTCATGATCTTCGAATTGACTTTGTTTTAGGACAATCCAAGCTCATAGCAAGCTTGGTGAGGTCCCAAGGAAGCTCGGAGTGCTTCGTTGGAAGTTTTTGGACGTAAGAACACGGAGATCGACAAGTTCAAAGTTTGGCCGGAGCTTTCGAGGCGTTTTCCGGCGAATCCCCGGCGAGTTAGGAGTCAAGGTAGGTATCAATCTCTTCGTCTCGTCAAGTACTACAACTTTCCTTTTTGTTTCACTCAATTTCGTTGAGTATTGAAGAAGTTATACTCATTTGAAAAATACCCAGTTTCCGGCGACCTCCGAGGCTTTCGAGGCAGTTTCCGGCCAAACCACGGAGAACTAGGTGTTGTGCAAGGTACCATTCTCTTTGTCTCTTCAAGGGCTACAACTTTCGTTTTTGAATCACTTGATTTCGTTGAGAAATGACAAAGTTATAGCAATTTGAAAAACTGCCCGGAAAACGGCCGCCGGAAATACCCAGTCCGGCGACCCAAGGAAGAAGAATGTGCTACAGTAAAAATAAAAAAATAAAAAAAAAATTATTTTAAAAATATGTCGACGTCCGTGACGTCGAGTAGATCACTGTGGTATATTCATATACCTAAATTGAACACCGTATGAGAAAGTTATTGAGGATTGTTGGTTAGGTGTTCAAATAACGTTTTATAGTTTTCACATTAGGTGAAAATGTGAATTGATGATCCGACCGTTGGATCATCACCAAACTTTGATACGTTGTAATACGTAATATTTGAGGATTATTGGAACTTACAGATTGGGAATCCGATTTGCGGATCTTCCGGAATTGGAATTGTAAGTCCATAATATAAAATGTTAACCGTCACTTAGTTTTGGAAATTGACGGAGATCCGACCGTTGGATGGTAATGAAATTTTAGGATGTTGTCCTAGAGGTATAATGTGGACCTCTGGAAGTTATGGATTTAAAATCTGAGGGGTGGATCTTCCGGATCAATCTACGTAGTGACGTATTTTATATAAGTTATATATTCTATCGATATGAATTCTGAGGTTGGAATTGATTATTGTTTTAGGCGCCGATCGTCATGACGCCTTGGCGTATTGTGCTAGGGAGTTGTAGGGCGAACTCCAGGTGAGTGGGCAGTTTTGTTTTCCGTATATATATATATATACTTGACGTTTCCCAGAAATTGAATTGAAATGAAAATATGTTTAAAATGAAATGCATATGAGTTATGTGGAAAAACGGGAAGTGAAATACCATGCATAGAATTGATATGAAAAGTATATAGAAATGTGAGTTGAAATGCCATGCATGAATTAATATATGATGCATATGTATGAATTGGTGCGGTGGACGCACAAGTAAGAATTGATTTATGATGCATATGTATGAATTGGTGCGGTGGACGCACAAGTAAGAATTGATTTATGATGCATATGTATGAAATGGTGCGGTGGACGCACAGGTGAGTATTTAATTACTGTTATGATGATGATGATATATATTGAGCTCAAATCCTGCACCATGGTTTAGTGCTTATAGTATTCACCGCATCGCACGCTCGCCTTGAATCCAAGTAGATGCTAGTCGTACAGTCCACGCGGAGTGGGTACGACAGACCAGTCGCGAGAGTGTTAGTGAGATTCCGACTGGTGGGTGACCTTAGATTATGTGCACAGATGATTTATGAGAAGCACTAGAGCGTAACTTGCGTGCAGAAGGCCGGACGGGTCACAGAGGTGACTCCGGTAGAGTGATAATGATAGATTTTGAGCTCTAGGTTCAACCGTACAGGGCTATTAGAGGGCCTACGGTTGATTACTTTCTTGCACCTGATATGATTATGTTGATGCATTCATACCTTATTACTGTTGAGATGATGTGGCATGGCATAATTAATATGAGAAATGTTGAGATGATGTGGCATGGCATAACTGATATGAAAAATGTTGAAAAAGTGAAATGAAGTATTGAGAATATATATGTATATTTATATTTTACATTTCTGGGAAAGTATACAGGTTTTACGGAGAGGGGTTACAACGTTATGAGAAATGTTTGGATTTGGAAAAGAATTGTTTTACTGACCCACTCAATTTTGGTTTTGCGCCCCTCCAGGTTCAGGAATCACAAAGGTGTGGTGACTACGAGGAATACGGCGGGGTTCTGACAGATTGGACAAAATTAGGACTCACCTTCGGGTGTATCAACTTATAAATTGTATCTTAAAGCTTCCGTACTGTGCAAATGGTTACGTCACTCTCACGTGACGGCCAGCATGCCCTCCTTCGGGACGGGGTGTGTCATTGTGTGTGCCCAAAAGCTAGTTACTTATTAGTGGACCCTTGATGACGTCCATTCATTTGACTTTTAAACATTTGGTATTTTCATTAATTTAGATTAGTCCATTATAACACTCAATTATAAAAGCGACAAGAAAACAACCAATATCCAACATGGTTGATTAATTTCCTTTAAAATGAAGGGTGTTTCGGCCTACAACATCTATACCAACGTCCACAGAAGCATTCCACTTATCTCTCTCTCTCACTCTATTGTCTAATGCATTGTTTATTATCCTAAAATGCCCTTTTTCAACAAAAATTATAGTTAGTTGTAGTAAGAAATGGAAACTGTTGATGCACAAAATCAGATTGATTTTGGACCAATTTAGATCTGACAGTAAATTACACGCACAAGAACACAACGATATATCGTGATCCAAGATCGACCCGATTTGTGCATCAACATAAACAATGTCTTAGAACTATTTATATTCATTTGTGTTTGCAACACTCGTTCAACGTGTTTATCTTCAATTAAAAATTAGGAAAACTAATGAAAATGGCTTGAAAACTTTGAGTTTTAATGATAAGGACAAAATAAAGGGTAAAATGAATAGTACCATGATTGACTTTTTAGTGTAAAAATGTAGTTTTTCGTAAAAGTGAACAGTACCAAGAGCTTTTCGTTAAAGTTCCCTTAAAAATTTGAGTCAAAATGGGAATAATTATAAGCTTTATTCTACTATTTTATAAGTTAACTTGAAAATTTTGAATTACGTGAGGGCACCTAAAAATATTTCATCTCTTATTCCTTGTTTCTCTCGAATAAGAATAACATCTCCCTTCAAACAATCTAATTCTTTTAAAACGAGGAGTTGAATTCCTTATTAGGTGCAGGCTCTCTCTATGTTTTGATTTACTCATTAGTTAATGAACACATAAATACACCGTAATTTTTTTTTGTTGAAAAATACATCATAATTTGGATCTATTTTCATTTTTAGGGAATTATTATTAGCATTCTACAAATTTCATTCTACATTCATCGCAAGTGTTTTTTCTTTCTAATTATATTGAAATGCAAAATGAAAATTTTAAAATGACAATAACAATTTCTTTTGTTTCTTGTGGTTATAAATTAGCAAACACACTGTAAATGAACGACGCCTAATCCCCTATAGGTCTATATGCCTTACCGTTTCCCAATGATTGCTCAGCTATACAAATATGACCGAAGTGTGTGATTGATATAAACGCACTTATTCCTTTTTTTAGATGATATATTTGTTAAATTAAATGTTAGATAAAATATCAACAGAGTTCAAACATACGATGTGCTGTAAGAGTAACACTCTTTCTACCACTGTGGTAGAATGGCCACTTGCACACGTACAGATTCTTCTACTCATTATTTTCTTGAGTTAGAATTCCCAATTGCCGTTCCCTCACTTGTCCCAAGTGAAATCATCATTATATCCATTCCTCTACGCTAAGCATGAATATATAAATCAAATAGTTCACGCTTCACACTCATTAGTGCAAGAGCAATTTACATAGAACGGATTTACTGTTACGTAATGTCCCGATTTCAATAGTATAATAGTATGTGTTGAAAAAATTGTACATGTCATTGTTTAATTAGAACGAAACGCCGTAATAACGATGAATTCGTTTCATGTAAGTTTTTCTACACTACTGCCCCTTGTTTCTATACATAAAGCATATAGTATATGATATAAAATACACATTGTGTATGATATTGCAGCCCCTCATCATTGACCAATGCATTTCTGTGAGGTTTTGGACTGATTCTACCTGTCGTGCAAAGCATTCAATAAGGATTTATTGAGAAGGGTAGCCTTTAAAAGCCATGCAAGGTAAACAACCATGGCGTGCTATATATTTTTAATGTTCGAAAATTGCACAATTAGCCAATCCCATAAATATATGTTGTTTATTTCAGCATAGTTGTGGTCGATCTTTTTGTTCTCAAAACATAATTCATAGATTGTACTCTTCATCGATGAAGCCTTGGGATGCCAACGCGTAGAACAAAGAGGAAAGTCATGCAGGTACTGCCCTCCCAATAGCTGGGCAAGGCATGGCAGGGTGGTATTTCTTTTCCGTTTCATCTAAATCCGTCTGTTTCTCATAAATTTCTTCACCTTAACTTCCTTCCTAATTATAGTATTAAGTGGTTGGTGACTTCCTTTAACTTTATTTCTTGGGCTCATATTTTTAGATGAACAAATTTCTTAGCAGATATGATCACTAGTACTGATTTTCAGTTCAATAATTTTCGTATTTGGGATAAAACTTTATTTCTTGTGACAAGAAAACTTATTTCAAATTTTTGTCCAAGTCAAACCTCATAAGTCAAATTTTGAAGTCTCATCAATCAATGCTGAATATCTTACACAACATGGTTGTTTTTGGTGTGTGAAATAAGCATAAACTAATTGCAATACGGGTATAACGAGGAAGGCATGTGAATAGTTTATATCGATCCTCAAAGTCAGCACAAGAACAAGTAGTGGGGAATATTTTTGCTACTTTCTTTTTAATTTGGGGTTTTATAATAAATAATCTCTAAAAGTAACACACCCAATTAAAGTGATTCATGAAATTAAAAATCAATCAATGTAGTCATTGAATATTACTGCTGAAAATCAATGTGGTCATTTCATTAAATTTTTGTTAAAACTTCTGTTAATGGCTGACATGACACAATTAGGACCCAATATAATTAAATATTCCCAGCTACTCCAGCTGGTTCTCACCGAACCACGTCCACCATTGCAAGGTTCGATTCCTCCCTCTGTCTGCAGCGCAGCTGCTGCCATGTCCATGACGTCGAGCCCAGTCGTGGTATTGTTAGGGTCGCCCGAGATTGAGTGAGCACCCTACTCCACTGCACCCTTCCTCCCTCCCTGGACCCTTCATCTGTCCCTGTAAATCCAAATCCCTGCACCTTTCCTTCCTCCTTGCAAATCCAAATTCCTACACCCTTCCTCCCTCCTTGCAAATCCAAATCCAAATTCGTGCAAATCCAAACCATCACCATCCAAATTCCTGCAAATCCAAACAACCACCATCTTTTAAATAAATTTGAAAATGAAAAAAAAAATGAAAAAAAGAAACCAACCCATGACAAAAAAACGCAGGAGTAATCAGAGGGAGTATCAGCATCGAACATATTTTTCGAGAAGCAATTTTGGTTGCCGACGCTCTTGCAAACTTAGGTCAATGACGTTCTTCTCCCCACGTGTGGATTCACAGTATCCCTCCCTTTGACCAACATGGACAAGGTTGGATTAGAGGTTTTTCTATGGTAAACTATTTCAGTTGTTTTATTCAGGGAAAAGAGCATAGTTGATTGCCTTAGTGTGTCTGTGCCTTAGCATTTTCTAGCTAGAGCAATTTGCTCTCAGCAAAACATCAACTTTCTTAAACAAAGTAAACTACAGCAGATTGAAACGGCTCCGGCATGTTTCAGCAATCTCTTCAACGACTTAGAAGCATAAATATTTCAAGGAACAGAAAGCTTTTGCAGATCCGGCTTCCTCATTTAGTTTCTTGTTTCCAGCTCTATCGTTCAAACCGAGCCACAGAGGAGACTCGAAGTTGGTGCAGCCAGAAAGAGCACTGGTTGATCTCATCGATCAATCCCATCCCATGTGATGTTATATTCCTGGTTGCTGGTGATAAGATGTAGTTTTGTAGGCCTGAGAGTGGTAAGAAGTAATTGTGTTAGAGTGCAAAGTTAGAAACGGCGCTGCAAGAAACTATGGGGGAGTCCCACATCGGCTATCTGAAGAAGTAGGAGAGTTAAGATGTGGGATAAAAACGAAAGCCCAACATTGAAATAAGCATACCTTTCTCGGCCTTTTGGCTAAGATCAAGTGTAGTATCTGTTCTTATCAGTTTAATATCTGATACGTGGACCAATGGTTCACACGATATTAAATTAATTTTTTAAGGGGAAGGGTTCATTACAATAGCTTGCTATTGGAGCTCTTGCGTGTCGCCTAAGCGTTGCACTATTTCTTGGGCCTGGCACACCCCACCAAATCTAAGTTCAAATTTTGACGGCCCAATCCAAGTAACTTATTTGCTAACCGCTATAATCCTCATAAATGTTGTGATGGAATGGAACGGATGACGGAGTTTCGGATTCAGGAATGTGCAAGCTTTCGTATTCTTCCCGAAGGTAAGGTATGCGCATGGAGAATTTGTAATGACATCCTCCCAATCAAAGCAAACCTCACTAGGAGACACGTGGGTGATCGATGATCTGACTTGCCTCCTCTGTGGTTACGCGAGGAAGAACGTTTTTGACACCTCTCTGTGGACTACATAATATTATTTTAGAGTGCAATTCACTCCATATCGTTTTAGCGTTTCAACAGCGTTCTTCTAATTAGAGAAATAACACGATGTGATCTCTCTAAAAAATTCATCAAATAAGTTGATTGAGCACAACTCAAATTAACTTTGGAGAATAGATGACTACAAAATACCTTCCTTTGTTTCTATTTTGTTTTTGTTTTTTTAGTAACTTCCTGAGCAACACATGAGTTGATTTAATTTATTGGTGTTGTGCCTTTGCGTTTTAAAGCAAACGCAAAACAAAATACCTTGGCAGTCCTAAGAGACGAGGTCAGGGACTATGTCACAAAACGAAGTCATGGTAGTTAACGTTGCGAGACAAGGTCACATACAGCGTCGGGACTTGGGATGTAGAGAGCGAGATGAGGCATATGGTTCTTTCGTGAACGTTGGTGTCGATTTCACACAGGGGAGATGTTATCCCAATAATTTGGCTCGAGTAATTACTCAATCATGAAAACGAAAAATCACCAAACGTGGAATGGGATACAAATTTTACTCTCTTGTTGTTAACTTTACTACCAAATGATCCCCTAAAGATGTTAGATTGCATCAGATTGGAATGGTATGATATCATGCGGCATGTTTCAACCATAGCATTCTGCAATCTCTCCAGTGAGTTAGAAGCATTAACTAGTTACTTTTCAGATTCCACTTACCCATCTAGTTTCTTGTTTCGAGCTTTGTCGTTCGAATCGAGCCATGGAGAAGAAGTACCAATCTCCAAGATGCAGCCAGAAAGTGGATGAGTTGATCTCAGCTACAACTCTTGTACTGGGAAGAACAAGACCAATGGCATGGGTATGATGATGATTCGGAAGAGCTGGATGACGAGTACTGGCCCAGTGATGGATGGGACTAAGGCATGCGGAAGCGTGGTGGAATATGATGACGACTCGTGGCATCGACAAGACATTAAGTGATATCCAAAGAAACAGTATCTTAAAATAATATGTGATGTGACAAAAATAAGAATCTATGAGATATAAAATGTAAGTGTGAATAAAGTAATGTCTAATAAGTTGTAAAGAGAGATTCCCTTTCATTGTTGTAGGTAAGCGACAAAAGAATATAATGTCTCTTAGTCCTAGATGAGGTTCAAAAGACTTCCTCCCTTGTCTACAAACTTGGTTGAGCATTCATACTTAGTTCACCAAGCATTGTAAGATATTGAAGTATCGTTAAAGAGAGTTTGTTTGTTTAACCCTCTTTGTTCAATATTCTTAGCTTGAGTGAGTCATCCTAAAGAGCAGAGGTCCTAGTGTAAAGCTTAGTTTCCTTGTAGTGTTAAGTTTTATTTTAATTTCTGGATTTTGGTGATAAGAAGTGGTTTTATAGGCCTGAGAGTGATAAGATATAATTGTTAGAAACAACACTGCAAGAAAGTATTATAGTCCCACATCAGCCAGCTTATTAAATTAGGAGAGTTAATTTGTATAAAAATGGAAGCCCAACAATGAAAGAATCATACCTTTCTCGGCCTTTTGGCTAAGATCAAGTGTAGTATCTGTTCTTATCAGTTTAATATCTGATACGTGGACCAATGGTCCACAGGATATTAAATTAATTTTTTAAGGGTAAGGGCTTATTACAATAGCTTGCTATTGCGGTCATCGAGTGTCGTCCAAGAGTTGCACTACTGCTCGGGCCTGGCACAACCCACCAAATCATAGTTTAGTCTTTAACAGCCTAACCAAGAAGCCAAACGTAGCCTATTACCGAAGTATTTATTGGAACATTTGACACTGACAGTTTCCCAACCAAAGAAACGGCCTCTCTTAAGTGCCTGAAGGAGATGCTCTGGATAATCCTTGATACAAACGACGCCGTGTAGTGATTCCACTAAAAATGCCAACTGCTGCATCAATCCCCTCGTTCACTGCACTCACCACTGACACATCCGCTGCGCAGTCTATGCAATCAACTGCAACCAATCGCAACCAATCGGTTGTGAAGCAATTAAAATCAATTTAATCCAATATCTAATCTCACTTGGTCAGCATAAAATCAGTTAAATTTTAGTTAATTACCTCCTGCAAGAGTGTAAACTAGAGAACGGTTCCTGATATCAACCACATCCTCGAAGCTTGCACCGCAGATGAGCTTGACCCATTTGCCATTTTCAAGAGATTTTGCTGGAGATGAGGTTTTTGATGGAATCCCAACAGTTCTTATGAGATTCTTCACTTCTTCAAGGCCTTTGCTGCTTGTAACCTTCACTTTGGCTGAAATTTTTAGCACAAAACTTAACTGTTAGAGAGAGAGAGAAAGAGAGAGAGAGAAGAGACCTTGGTGTTGGTGGTGAGGAGAAATTGAAGCATTGCAGAAGAAGCTCAAAGCCATCATCTCAAACATCCATTAACGGATATTTCCCAAGAGCTGTAGTTTTGAGTTATGTACTTTCACTAATTTTTTCTATTTTTTTAATCTTATTAGCTTAATCCATTTGCTTTTCTATGAATGCTTTACGGGAGCTGCTAGGTGTACTTGGGTTGAAGTACGTGGACAGAAAGAGTACTTCGAAATAGTGCATTAGAAACCCACATCGACCACGGACAAAAGTAGAAGAACGAAGCTGCGTATAAAAACGAATGCCCAATATTGACATAAGCATACCTTTATCGGCCTTTTGGTTAATATCAAGTGTAGTATCTGTTATTATCAGTTTAATATCTGATACGTGAACCAACGGTATATATGATATTAAATTAATTTTTTTAGGATGAGGGCTCACTACAGTAGCTTGCTACTGGGGTTCTTGCGTGTCGCCCAAGCGTTGCACTATTGCTCGGTCCTGGCACAACCCACCAAATCCTAGTTTAAAATTTTCAAGGCCAACATATATTAAGCAATACCAATCAATCCCTGTTGGAAACCAATTTTGTAGCGATGCTTTAGTTCAATTTTATTTTATACCTTCGCTCCTTAACCTAGGTCGTATCCCTTTTTATTTCTGAAATTGAAGTTCCAATTAGCTTTTGGCAATACAATCTTCACTTCGCTGTTTGTGTATACGTTTTCATATCCCACATCGGCTGCACAAAAAACGTGGGAGAAACAAGACTTATGTTGTAAACATAGACGTCCCATTATTTGGTTTGAGGGGATGACATCATGTCTATGTAAGCAATGACATCGTTGCTTATACATGCATGATGTCATTGCTTGTAGCGGTGGGCGCGGTTCGGTTTGGTAAGGTTTTGAGTGAAACCAAAACTGTAAGTTTTTGCAGTTTGGTTCGGTGCGGTTTTTAGGCTAAAACCGAAATGAAACCAAACCTTTTGGTTCGGTTTGGTTTGGTTTTAAACGGTTTTGGTTTGGTTTCATTGTTTGAAAAAGCTATTATGGTTACCTAGTTGTATCTCATTTCATCCAATTCAATAAAAAAGTTTTGGTGTTTGAAAGAGACATTATGTAATGCATTATGACATAATGAAAAATAAATTGTTCATCCAATTCAATAAAAAAAATTTTGGTGTTTCAACTTACTTTGCGACTCTTAAAAAAGACCAGCACCAAAAATCACCAAGTGAAAGTAATTGTAATTTACCACTAACCTCATTGTCCGGTTGAATAAGCAGCTCATCGATGAACTGGTAGACCGATCCAACTTGAAAGCTAAGCTCCCGAAGGTGCTTACTGTCGATTTTTGATCTCTCACTTTCATCGACAAGCTGTCTTTACAGAATAATCTTGTAACCTATGAACGAAGTCAGGGATACTAATTCATAAGCTACTTAATGATATCGAAGAATAAATATAAGAAATGCACTTAGTTCATATTGTCTACTTCATGCACATCATGCTACCAATGTGCCATATCCATCCTCCTCAATAAACCAACTGGAGATGCCACATTCACCTCAAGAATATCTTCTTGGACAGTTCTGCATCCTTTCCAACACACTACCATCTTGATGGTCATCTAACTATATCAAAATCAAACCACAATTGTTCCGAGCAATGTTATCACAAACTCACAGCACCGAAAATGTTGAAACTATGTATCTACATACTTCGTATGATATACTCCACCTCTATTCATCTTTCTTTTCTTCCCCATCGAGAAGGACTCCCCTGTAATGGGGTGTATATCCTCATATTCATATAGCTTTCATCATGTGGCATAGTGCATTGAGAGCTATAGTAACATGGGAATATGGACCCTGTGAGAGACAAGTTTTCCTCGTCCGCAAGAGTAACAGAACCAGTGTTAGCTATAAATTACTTGTAAACTATTAAGCCACTATAAGTAGAGTTATGAGATTTATGATATCAAAGAATTGAATCTACATGTTTTGAACCTTCCATTTTTAAAACTATGAAAATTTCGGAACTGGAGGTTCGAATAAAACTCAGGGATTTAATTTGTTACAGATGATTGGAAAGAAAATAAAAGAGGAAGACAATCAATTTACACGATGCAACAAAAAATTACCGCTAAAAATGGGAAGGGCATAAGTCTTACTTTCCGGTTACTCGTAACGAAGCTCCTTGCTTGAAGTATAAGGAAGATGGATGCAGGAAAGTCATGCAGGTACTGCCCTCCCAATAGCTGGGCAAGGCATGGCAGGGTGGTATTTCTTTTCCGTTTCACCTAAATCCGTTTCTCATAAATTTCTTCATCTTAACTTCCTTCCTAATTATAGTATTAAGTGGTTGGTGACTTCCTTTAACTTTATTTCTTGGGCCCATATTTTTAGATGAACAAATTTCTTAGCAGATGTGATCACTAGTACTGATTTTCAGTTCAATAATTTTCGTATTTTGGATAAAACTTTATTTCTTGTGACAAGAAAACTTATTTCAAATTTTTGTCCAAGTCAAACCTCATAAGTCAAATTTTGAAGTCTCATCAATCAATGCTGAATATCTTACACAACATGGTTGTTTTTGGTGTGTGAAATAAGCATAAACTAATTGCAATACGGGTATAACGAGGAAGGCATGTGAATAGTTTATATCGATCCTCAAAGTCAGCACAAGAACAAGTAGTGGGGAATATTTTTGCTATTTTCTTTTTAATTTGTGTTTTTATCACAAATAGTTCCTAAAAGTAACACACCCAATTAAGGTAGTCCATGAAATTAAAAATCAATCAATATAGTCTCTGAATATTACTGCTGAAAATCAATGTGATACTTTCGTTAAATTTTCGTCAAAACTTCTGTTCATGGCTGACATGAGGGAACCAATATAATTAAATATTCCCAGCTACTCCAGTTGGTTCTCACCGAACCACGTCCACCATTGCAAGGTTCGATTCCTCCCTCTGTCTGCAGCGCAGCTGCTGCCATGTCCACGACGTCGAGCCCAGTCGTGGTGTTGTTAGGGTCGCCCGAGATTGAGTGAGCACCCTACTCCACTGCACCCTTCCTCCCTCCCTGGACCCTTCATCTGTCCCTGTAAATCCAAATCCCTGCACCCTTCCTTCCTCCTTGCAAATCCAAATTCCTACACCCTTCCTCCCTCCCTGCAAATCCAAACCATCACCATCCAAATTCCTGCAAATCCAAACAATCACCATCTTTTAAATCAATTTGAAAATGAAAAAACAAATGAAAAAAAAGAACAAAGGAGATCGAACGATCTCCTTCCCCCTCCGACCTAATCTGGTAATCCCTTCCACACACCACCCTACTTTCCAGATTACTCCCTCTGATTACTCCTGCGTTTTTTTGTCTTTGGAAGAACCAAAACATGCAAGAAACCAACCCATGATTTCGACCTCTCTCTCTTTCCCTCCTCTTGGTCTCTCAAAGATTGTGTGTTTCTACAAAACATGGTGGGGAAAATGGTGGCTTGGTGCTTGGGTTGGGTGCTCACAGGTCACAGCCTCTTGGGTGCTCACATGGCAGCAGCTACGTTGCAGACGGACACGGAGGGAGGCAATTGTGGACATGGTTCGGCGAGAATCAGTTGGATTAGCTGGGAATATTTAATTATATTGGATCCCACATGTGCCATGCCAGCCATTAACAGAAGTTTTGACGGAAATTTAATGGAAAGACCACATTGATTTTCAGCAGTAATATTCAGGGACTACATTGATTGATTTTCAATTTTAAGGACCACCTTGATTGGGTGTGTTAATTTTAGGGACTATTTGTGATAAAAACCCTTTTAATTTTATGTGTTTGCTAAGCAACATGGTGATGGAATTCCTCTTGTGCTGGCTTCTCTCCCCTTGCTTTTTTAGATTTCTCTCTTCTGAAGGTATGGCTCTCAGAGATGGATTGTTACGAGCTTTTTACACAGGACAGTAAACAAATTTGAAAATCATTATCGGTTATATTAGTGACATGCTCTATTTTTTGACGTATTTATATAGTTTTTTGAGATATTATAATTCATCATGAATTCTTAGTATCAGCATTGAACATATTTTTCGAGAAGCAATTTTGGTTGCCGACGCTCTTGCAAACTTAGGTCAATGACGTTCTTCTCCCCACGTGTGGATTCACAGTATCCCTCCCTTTGACCAACATGGACAAGGTTGAATTAGAGGTTTTTCTATGGTAAACTATTTCAGTTGTTTTGTTCAGGGAAAAGAGCATAGTTGATTGCCTTATTGTGTCTGTGCCTTAGCATTTTCTAGCTAGAGCAATTTGCTCTCAGCAAAACATCAACTTTCTTAAACAAATTAAACTACAGCATATTGAAACGGCTCCGGCATGTTTCAGCAATCTCTTCAACGACTTAGAAGCATAAATATTTCAAGGAACAGAAAGCTTTTGCAGATCCGGCTTCCTCATTTAGTTTCTTGTTTCCAGCTCTATCGTTCAAACCGAGCCACAGAGGAGACTCAAAGTTGGTGCAGCCAGAAAGAGCACTGGTTGATCTCATCGATCAATCCCATCCCATGTGATGTTATATTCCTGCTTGCTGGCGATAAGATGTAGTTTTGTAGGCCTGAGAGTGGTAAGAAGTAATTGTGTTAGAGTGCAAAGTTAGAAACGGCGCTGCAAGAAACTATGGGGGAGTCCCACATCGGCTATCTGAAGAAGTAGGAGAGTTAAGACGTGGGATAAAAACGAAAGCCCAAAATTGAAATAAGCATACCTTTCTCG
Source organism: Malus domestica (assembly GCF_042453785.1). Classification (NCBI taxonomy): domain Eukaryota; kingdom Viridiplantae; phylum Streptophyta; class Magnoliopsida; order Rosales; family Rosaceae; genus Malus; species Malus domestica. The sequence goes on from NC_091673.1 coordinate 11,643,136, forward strand.
GCCTTTTGGCTAAGATTAAGTGTAGTATCTGTTCTTATCAGTTTAATATCTGATACGTGGACCAATGGTTCACACGATATTAAATTAATTTTTTAAGGGGAAGGGTTCATTACAATAGCTTGCTATTGGAGCTCTTGCGTGTCGCCTAAGCGTTGCACTATTGCTTGGGCCTGGCACACCCCACCAAATCAAAGTTCAAATTTTGACGGCCCAACCCAAGTAACTTATTTGCTTGCTGCTATAATCCTCATAAATGTTGTGATGGAATGGAACGGATGACAGAGTTTCGGATTCAGGAATGTGCAAGCTTTCGTATTCTTCCCGAAGTTAAGGTATGAGCATGGAGAATTTGTAATGACATCCTCCCAATCAGAGCAAACCTCACTAGGAGACACGTGGGTGATCGATGATCTGACTTGCCTCCTCTGTGGTTACGCGAGCAAGAGCGTTTTTGACACCTCTCTGGACTACATAATATTATTTTAGAGTGCAATTCACTCCATATCGTTTTAGCGTTTCAACAGCGTTCTTCTAATTAGAGAAATAACACGATGTGATCTCTCTAAAAAATTCATCAAATAAGTTGATTGAGCACAACTCAAATTAACTTTGGAGAATAGATGACTACAAAATACCTTCCTTTGTTTCTATTTTGTTTTTGTTTTTTTAGTACTTCCTGAGCAACACATGAGTTGATTTAATTTATTGGTGTTGTGCCTTTGCGTTTTAAAGCAAACGCAAAACAAAATACCTTGGCAGTCCTAAGAGACGAGGTCAGGGACTATGTCACAAAACGAAGTCATGGTAGTTAACGTTGCGAGACAAGGTCACATACAGCGTCGGGACTTGGGATGTAGAGAGCAAGATGAGGCATATGGTTCTTTCGCGAACGTTGGTGTCGATTTCACACAGGGGAGATGTTATCCCAATAATTTGGCTCGAGTAATTACTCAAATCATGAAAACGAAAAATCACCAAACGTGGAATGGGATACAAATTTTACTATCTTGTTGTTAACTTTACTACCAAATGATCCCCTAAAGATGTTAGATTGCATCAGATTGGAATGGTATGATATCATGCGGCATGTTTCAACCATAGCATTCTGCAATCTCTCCAGTGAGTTAGAAGCATTAACTAGTTACTTTTCAGATTCCACTTACCCATCTAGTTTCTTGTTTCGAGCTTTGTCGTTCGAATCGAGCCATGGAGAAGAAGTACCAATCTCCAAGATGCAGCCAGAAAGTGGATGAGTTGATCTCAGCTACAACTCTTGTACTGGGAAGAACAAGACCAATGGCATGGGTATGATGATGATTCGGAAGAGCTGGATGACGAGTACTGGCCCAGTGATGGATGGGACTAAGGCATGCGGAAGCGTGGTGGAATATGATGACGACTCGTGGCATCGACAAGACATTAAGTGATATCCAAAGAAACAGTATCTTAAAATAATATGTGATGTGACAAAAATAAGAATCTATGAGATATAAAATGTAAGTGTGAATAAAGTAATGTCTAATAAGTTGTAAAGAGAGATTCCCTTTCATTGTTGTAGGTAAGCGACAAAAGAATATAATGTCTCTTAGTCCTAGATGAGGTTCAAAAGACTTCCTCCCTTGTCTACAAACTTGGTTGAGCATTCATACTTAGTTCACCAAGCATTGTAAGATATTGAAGTATCGTTAAAGAGAGTTTGTTTGTTTAACCCTCTTTGTTCAATATTCTTAGCTTGAGTCATCCTAAAGAGTAGAGGTCCTAGTGTAAAGCTTAGTTTCCTAGTAGTGTTAAGTTTTATTTTAATTTCTGGATTTTGGTGATAAGAAGTGGTTTTATAGGCCTGAGAGTGATAAGATATAATTGTTAGAAACATCACTGCAAGAAAGTATTATAGTCCCACATCAGCCAGCTTATTAAATTAGGAGAGTTAATTTGTATAAAAATGGAAGCCCAACAGTGAAATAATCATACCTTTCTCGGCCTTTTGGCTAAGATCAAGTGTAGTATCTGTTCTTATCAGTTTAATATCTGATACGTGGGCCAATGGTCCACAGGATATTAAATTAATTTTTTAAGGGTAAGGGCTCATTACAATAGCTTGCTATTGCGGTCCTTGAGTGTCGTCCAAGAGTTGCACTACTGCTCGGGCCTGGCACAACCCACCAAATCATAGTTTAGTCTTTAACAGCCCAACCAAGAAGCCGAACGTAGCCTATATTACCCAAGTATTTATTGGAACATTTGACACTGACAGTTTCCCAACCAAAGAAACGGCCTCTCTTAAGTGCCTGAAGGAGATGCTCTGGATAATCCTTGATACAAGCGACGCCGTGTGGTGATTCCACTAAAAATGCCAACTGCTGCATCAATCCCCTCGTTCACTGCACTCACCACTGACACATCCGCTGCGCAGTCTATGCAATCAACTGCAACCAATCGCAACCAATCGGTTGTGAAGCAATTAACATCAATTTAATCCAATATCTAATCTCACTTGGTCAGCATAAAATCAGTTAAATTTTAGTTAATTACCTCCTGCAAGAGTGTAAACCAGAGAACGGTTCCTGATATCAACCACATCCTCGAAGCTTGCACCGCAGATGAGCTTGACCCATTTGCCATTTTCAAGAGATTTTGCTGGAGATGAGGTTTTTGATGGAATCCCAACAGTTCTTATGAGATTCTTCACTTCTTCAAGGCCTTTGCTGCTTGTAACCTTCACTTTGGCTGAAATTTTTAGCACAAAACTTAACTGTTAGAGAGAGAGAGAGAGAGAGAGAGAGAGAGAGAAAAAGAGAGAGAGAGAGAAAAAGAGAGAGAGAGAGAGAGAGAGAGAGGAGAGAGAAGAGACCTTGGTGTTGGTGGTGAGGAGAAATTGAAGCATTGCAGAAGAAGCTCAAAGCCATCATCTCAAACATCCATTAACGGATATTTCCCAAGAGCTGTAGTTTTGAGTTATGTACTTTCACTAATTTTTTCTATTTTTTTTATCTTATTAGCTTAATCCATTTGCTTTTCTATGTATGCTTTGCGGGAGCTGCTAGGTGTGCTTGGGTTGAAGTACGTGGACAGAAAGAGTACTTCGAAATAGTGCATTAGAATCCCACATCGACCACGGACAAAAGTAGAAGAACAAAGCTGCGTATAAAAATGAATGCTCAATATTTGACATAAGCATACCTTTCTCGGCCTTTTGGCTAAGATCAAGTGTAGTATCTGTTCTTATCAGTTTAATATCTGATACGTGAATCAATGGTTTACATGATATTAAATTAATTTTTTTAGGGTGAGGGCTCGCTACATTAGCTTGCTACTGGGGTTCTTGCGTGTCCCCCAAGCTTTGCACTATTGCTTGGGCCTGGCACGACCCACCAAATTCTAGGTTAAAATTTTCAAGGCCCAACATATATTAAGCAATACCAATCATCCTTGTTGGAAACCAATTTTGTGACGGTGCTTTAGTTCAATTTTATTTTAGACCTTCGCTCCTCATCCCAGCTCGTATCCCCTTTTATTTCTGAAATTGAAGTTCCAATTAGCTTTTGGCAATACCATCTTCACTTCGCTGTTTGTGTATACGTTTTCATATCCCACATCGGCTGCACAAAAAACGTGGGAGAAACAAGACTTATGTTGTAAACATAGACGTCCCATTATTTGGTTTGAGGGGATGACATCATGTCTATGTAAGCAATGACATTTATGCAACATGTTCCATAAACATGCTTAATATAAAATCAGTTCATAAACTCGTAAGGCATGCTATTCATTTATGCAATTAAACTATGAAATCATGTAATTTTAGAAGGGGTCCACTCACAGATACTCCGTAGCAATAGAGTTGTGTGTATAAGGATTAAGAATTTTCCCATTAGCAACTTCACCTAAGCACAAAAAAATGTACAATTTATCAAATTACCCAACTATAGAATTTCAAGAAATGAAAATGGGTCTTAGGTTTGGATCCGGATTAGGGTTTAGGTTTAGGTTAAATAGGGTTAGGACCTATTGGGTTTTGGGTTTGGATAGTTTAGGAACAAAGGGGTGGTTTGGCTTGAGCCCAAACCCACACAACACACATACACACACGCCAGCACATGCACAACACACACACACGTGCACCACACACATTCACACACGCTTACACACACACACACACGTGCACCACACACACTGCACACGTGCACACACACGACACAACACACATAGCACAACACACACACACACACACACACATCGCAGCCCACACCACACATACACTGTACTGCACACACATTTACGACACTGACCAACAAACAACAAGGTAATTAATTACCTGGGTTCGAATTCAAAGGGGTCCGTGCACCCACAGCAACAAACTCGCCGAAGTTCGTCCTCGGGGAAGGTATGCATGCACATGTAGCGGATAACAGGGCTGAGATTAAGGGTAAGAGCTCAAAGCTCTCGGGTCTTCAATGGCAGAGGACTCGGAGTTGCTCTGATGTTGCATGCAAAGCTGCAGTCGTGTTCCCTATGTCCCAAAGGTTCGAAGTATCAAGATTTGGGGTTAAATTTGTGAAGGAACGAGCACTGGTGGTGGCTGGTTTTGATGGAGCTAGAGAGAGAGCTTCGGGAGTTAGAAGGAGAGTGAGGTTGCAGGGATGAAGAAAAAGAAAAAGAGAGAGAGTAAAAGTACATTTTAATAAAAAAAAATGTAAAGTAGTGTTTGATGGTGGTGAGTGGGTAGATAGAGAAAAAAAAAATGTAAGGGAAAAGAGAGAGAGTGGAAGAACCGGTTAAAAGGAAGAGAGAGAGAGAGAGATGGCTAGGTTTAAATGAGAATAAAGACTAAATTGATAGACCTAAACATGTTTCAGGAGGAATATAGAAATATAGCTAAAAAAACAGGTGGGGGTGGGTGGGTACAACATAAAGTCTTTTCTTACAAACTGTTGAGTGGTAAAGTTGGACAATTTCTAAGCACCTGCTATTATAAGTGTGAGTAAGTCTTTTCTTACAAACTCAACACCTAAGTTGTAAAGTTGGGACAATTTCTAAGCACTTGCTATTATAAGTATGAGTGAGTCCGACTTTTTTGCAGTGTTGTTGCTATTATAAGTATGGCTGTATGAGTAAGACTAACTTTTTGCAGTGTCAATAACAACAGTTTGCAAAAACAAACAGAAACCAAATGCCGTTTACTTTCACTAATAGTGCTTTAGTTTGACATTCAACTTAAGAACAGATCTATGATTCTATGTATCCATAATCCCATACCCCTTAACGAATGTAAAATCCTCAGTCCCAGAAACAATTCCAAACTTTCTTCCTTCCATTGAATAATGGTTAGCTCCTTGAATTGCCAGACTACTTCTTCCATTTTCTCCATTCGTGGATATCACTCTTAGTTTACCTTTATACAACTAAAAAACTAAATCATATTCATAAAATATGATTTGTTTATGCATTGTTACAACCTAACACACTTAGTTTAATTAGCAATATTTTTCTCTCAGTTGTAGAAAAGAGGTTTCTAGCTTGAATCCTTCGTTTTCTTAATAAACAACAACAAAAATGAATGTACTTAAAAATTTATAAGGTTCATATTTATTACGTAACTTTAGGTGACAAAAGAAAAATATGAGGCCATTGAAAATGGGGATCCCTTTGGATAAAGGCTTATATATGCAAAACCCAAAATATCATCCGGGACTCGGTCAATGCGAATGACAATTTAGCGGTTTCTCTGTCTTACCGTTGTTCTCCAACCAATACCGACCTCCTATCCCAACGTCCCCTACACCCCTGGGACAAAAACACACACACAATCAATTTCCAAAGAAAACAAAGATCAAAAAGAAAACAAAGATGCAGTAAAAATGAAAGCCAAACAATTTGTTTTCTTCCAAGTTTCCAAGTTTTCCTGTACTCTAACACAATAGACCTTTTTCCTCCCTCACCACTAACCTCTCAAATCCCCTCTCAAAGGGGTTTCTCTTTCCAGCAATGATCTACAAATCCCACATTTTGTTTCCTCTGGTTTTGTTATCCTTGTTCTCATCAAACACCGTTCGTGTTCGAAGCGAAGGCTCCGGCTCAGAGTCCTATATACTTTCCTGTGGCTCGTCTTCCGACGGGGAAACGGATTCTGATGGCCGGAAATGGACAACGGATTCCAAATACCTCGTCGCCTCCAACAATACGAAGACTGCGAAAGCCGAGTACCAAGACCCTGCCCTGCCATCCAAAGTCCCATTCACGACAGCACGAATCATGAACTCTGCAACATCATACAAGTTCTCTGTTCCATCAAGCAAACGCATGTTGGTCAGGTTCCAATTCTACCCATCCACGTACGACTCCGCCGATTCCTTGAACGGGGTTTTCGAAGTCACCGCCAACGGCCTCACCCTGCTTAAAAACTTCAGTCCTTTCATCACAGCGTTGGCCCTCACGCAGTACTACATCATAAGAGAGTACTCAATTGTCCCCGCCGAGTCCGGCATTCTCAATATCACGTTCACGCCGTCCCCGAATCGCGAAAATACGTTCGCTTTCGTGAACTCAGTGGAGGTGATCCCAATGGAGGAAATCTTCAAGCCGACCGACTTGATCGGCTTCCGAGGCCAAACTATCGACGTCCAAAACTCCTCCCTCCAGACAATGTACAGGTTAAGCGTCGGAGGGGAGTACATTCCCGCAAACAAGGATTCGGGACTCGCACGAACATGGTGGGACGACTCGCCATACCTACTAAATTCAGCTTACGGGGCCTCGTATTTCGACGGGGCATTTCTCGGGGTTTCGATCAAAGCTCCTGAAAATGTCACCATCGGACACACGAAGGACGTCCCCGAATATATTGCTCCTCTAACGGTGTACAAAACTGCGAGATCGATGGGGCCGAACCCTCACTTCAACGAGAAATACAACCTCACTTGGGTTTTTCAGGTGGACGCAAATTTCACCTACGTCGTTCGGTTCCATTTCTGCGACTTTCAAAACACACTGGTGAACCAGAGAACGTTCGATATATATCTCAACAATAAAACGGCGGAGGAGTCGGCGGATGTGATCCAGTGGGCCGGGGCAATCGGAATCCCGGTTTACAAGGATTATGCCACTCATGTGAACGACAGAGACGGTGATGATCTTCTTTGGGTGGGTTTGCATCCGAATGTGAAGACGCATCCGCAGTACTATGATGCCATACTCAATGGACTGGAGGTTTTTAAGGTTAATGACAAGCACGGGAACTTGGCGGGTTCAAATCCTGTGCCTTCAAAAATGCTTCTTAAGGCAGACGCTGCAGCCAGGGGTATACTGGCAAACACTGCCTAGGGTTTTGAAGTGATTTTCTGGAAAGGATACCTTGTAATTATACTCCAAAAAGTTTGATTCACTGGTTTTAATTTTAAATTTGTTTAAATTTGACAATTTTGATTCTTTTTTGTAACTTTAATTTGAGATGGTCGACTATGGTCTGAATAAATTTGACTCAGGGTTAATTTCACCTATATAAGCTAACAATTAGTGTAAATATCCTTGTCGCGTTTGAAAAGTCCTGAGACGTATAAACTCTTTACTAACACTAATATTGTAACTTTGAGATAATCACAAAATTTGAGTGTCCGTAATTGTTTTTTCCTTCAACTTGTGTATTGATTTCTGAAAAAAGCATTATTTAATTTTCCACATGCAATCTAGCTAGGCTAAATCGTCAAAATGGTCTCCGAGATTTGCATAACTTATCACTTTGGTCCTTGAGATTCCAAATCGATAAAAGTGGTCCCTGAGATTGTCCACCATCCATCATTTTGGTCATTCCGTTAAAAACTCCATTAAGTGTTCCAGATCTCTTGGCCGGAAGTTTGAGCAATTTCAAATTTGAGGCTATTTTTCGGCCATCTCCAGCAACCATTGTGCTTCAAAATAGGTATAATCTTATTCTACACTTTCCTATCTTCATTTTGATATATTATGGGTTGAATTTGATTAAGAAACGATTGAGTTACGAAGCTTTGAAAATTGCCCAAACTTCCGGCCAAAAGCTCTGGGACACTTAACGGAGTTTTTAACGGAATGACCAAAATGATGGATGGTGGACAATCTCAGGGACCACTTTTTTCGACTTGGAATCTCAGGGACCAAAGTAATGAGTTATGCAAATCTCAGGGACCATTTTAGCGATTTACCCATCTAGCTATAATAAGGAAGACTAATGGTAACATAATCTTGGGCTTGTTTGAGAAATTTTTTAAGAGAAAATATTTTTGGAACCAATTTATAGTAAAAATGCAAGTAAATCTTAGAAAAGCACTTGTGATTATTTTAGAGCAAGTACGATATTCATTGATAGGCAAAGGAATATGTAACATAATTGAGTATAGGGTGCAATAAATGGGCCTCGATAAAAACTTTATCGGGGATTTCAAACCGGATGAAAGGAAAAAGAGCGTTCAGCAGCAACAAATTACAAAGTTGTACCATCCTCAAAGAGAAGATCCAAAATTACAGTAGGGTTCCTCAAACCAAATTAGTTGATTGTCTAAAGCCAAACTCAGTCTTGCCAATAGATGTGCCACCTTGTTCTTCTCTCTTCGACTAAGCGTGATCTTCGAGTGGGGAATTGAATGCATAACATGGTGAGCATCATTCGCTACGTGCCCAGAGGGAGAGGTATCATCTGCGGCATCCCGTTACAGTGCAACAAGTACCAACTGCGCGTTGTGATTTTGAAATGAAAAGCCAGACAGAGAAGACTCTTTACAAGGGCCATGCATCCTTTAAGTTATTTTTGTCCACTCGATTTTTTGGTATATGGGAACCTGCTACGTTGGCCATTTACAAGGAAACGTACAGTATCGAGTGTGGTGGTGGACCTAGTGGAAATGGCACTTTGGTTACAGAAAAGTGTTAATTCGTTAAACACATTAGTCACGGTTCCGTATGGAAGTCCTACAGAATTCATAATAGTTATTGGTTCCGGTGGTGGTACTGTTAGTGATGGTGGCCGTGGCGTTCGGTTCTCTCTTAAAAACAGACTATAAAAGTTGCTCGACTACTACGAGATATATAGTTGTACTCACGTTGAAGGCATTTATCAAAATGGTTAACGTGAGAAAATATTTAAGAAAGGATTAAGAAACAGCTCTTTTTTTTTTAACAGGTAGGTATTTCAATGGGACTTTTCTCGACTATCTATTTACAGGCGTAAGGCACGACGAGTTAAATGTGAACAACATAACAAAAGAAAGAAAAATCAAAATTTCTCCTTATTTGATGATGTGTTTTGTGCATAAATATTGTATACATGTTCATGTAGTCATCATAGTAAGCTGACTCACCTCCTTTATGGAACAGCACATTTGTAGAAAAATGATTTCTACACACAATTTTTCTTCTCATGCACACTGATATTTATTCTAGTATCTAAATCGAATGAAGCACGAGTCACTTAGTACTATAGTCTGGTGGTATTACTCTATACTTGAAAGTGAGCCGAATTCTTCATTCCTATAAAAATATCAATGTACTAAAAAAAATCGAATAAAGCACGAGTACCAATGAACATAAATAAGTATGAATGTGCAAAAGGAAAAAAATGATGTGCAGTAATTATTTACCCATTTATATCCCAACAATCTAAATGCATCACCACCCAAACCTAACCTAAAGAAACGCCAAGGCAGTCAATACCAAAGAGCATTTACCGTTCCTCTCTCTTGCCCCGTTACTCTCTAACCAGTAACAACCCCTCCTATCCTAACGTTCCCGTTAGACCCTGGCAAAAAAACCTCCCTCACAAAAAAAGGAACAAAAAATACAGAAGAAATGAAAGCAAAACACAGTTTGATTTTGTAATTCTTGCCTCCTCTTGAAAATCCCAGGTAAATTTTCAATCTTTACCTTTCAATGAAACAAAAAAAAGCAGATCTAGTTTCAGTCAAACTATTGTCATTGAATTGAGCCCTAGAGAAGTCCATTTTGGACAGGAAAACATTTCCTCTTTTGTTCTTGTTCTCCTGTACTATTTTTTTTCCTGTGTCCTACATCGATCATCTTCCTCCCTCACCTTTCAGTTCCTGAATCTCCCATCAAAAGGGTTTCTCTTTCCAGCTATGATCTCCAAAACCCACATTTTACTTTCTCTGATCATATTATCCTTCTCCTTAAACGCCATTCATGTTCTCAGCAAAGACACTGGCTCTGAATCTTACATCATTGCTTGCGGCTCTTCGAGCGGTGGCACCGACTCCGACGGCCGCAGATGGGTACCAGATTCCCGGTTTCTAAAATCCTCGGAGAATTCAAAGACCGCGACGGCGCAATACCAAGATCCTTCTCTGCCTTCCCAAATCCCGTACATGTCTGCAAGAATTTTCAACTCTGCAGCATCCTACAAGTTCTTTGTTTCCCCACGACAGCGCCTACTGGTCAGGCTCCATTTTTATCCGTCTTCCTATGACGGCCTCGAGGCTTCGAACTCGTATTTCGACGTGATCGCAAACGGGTTTTCACTCCTCCGCAATTTCAGCGCCGCCATTACAACCCAAGCTCTCACGCAGGCCTACATCATGAGAGAATTCTCACTCGTTCCCGCCCAATCCGGCAATCTCAACATAACATTCGTACCCTCGTCGCAACATGATAAGTCCTATGCTTTTGTCAATGGCATTGAGGTAATTTCGATGCCGGCCGAGATGTTTCAGCCAGCGAACATGATCGGGTTTCAGGACCAAACCATCGATGTACAAAACTCTTCCCTTCAGACAATGTTTAGGCTCAATGTCGGTGGACAGTTTATTCCGACAAGAAATGATTCGGGGCTGACAAGAACATGGTACGACGATTCGCCGTACTTGTTCGGTGCAGCATTTGGAGTCACATGTCAGGCTGAGAAAAATGTTAGCATAAAATATCCTAGTAATTTGCCGGAGTACATTGCTCCTCCCAACGTCTACGGCACTGCGCGATCGATGGGACCGAATTCGAAAATCAATCAGAATTACAATCTCACATGGGTTTTCACCGTTGATGCAAATTTCACATATGTTGTTAGGTTACATTTCTGTGAGCTTCAACTCACCAGGATCAATCAGAGGGTGTTCGATATTTTTCTCAACAACCAAACAGCGCAGCAGACTGCGGACGTTATTGCTTGGTCAGGGTCCATAGGAGTGCCGGTTTACAAGGATTATGCAACTTTTGTTAATGACAGAGATGGTGACGAAGAAATATGGGTGGCATTGCATCCATCTGTGTCCGAGAAACCAGAGTACTATGATTCGATTCTTAATGGTTTGGAGATCTTTAAGCTCAATGATACGCGTGGGAATTTAGCCGGTCCCAATCCTGTGCCATCTAAGATGCTTCAAGACGCTGAGGCTGCTGCAGCAAGTACTTTTTCTCCCCCAGCAGGGTCCAAGAGCAAGGGTGAAGTAATTGGAATAGCTGGCGGGGCTGCTGGCGGCGCGGCTGTGGTTGCGGCATTGTGCATTGCTGTGTACATAAAGAAGAAGAGAAAGAGTGGAATGGATCCCGGGATGGGCAATTGGTTGCCTCTTTATGGTAACTCTAACACATCAACTATTTCGGGCAAGAGTAATACAGGTAGCAGCCATCTTTCGAGCCTGGCTGCAGGTCTTTGCAGGCATTTCTCATTGCCTGAGATCAAACATGGCACCAAGAATTTCGACGAATCTCAAGTTATTGGGGTTGGAGGATTTGGGAAGGTTTACAAGGGCATTATTGATGGAGGCACCAAAGTGGCTATTAAAAGATCAAATCCATCTTCAGAGCAAGGTGTTCACGAGTTCCAAACGGAAATCGAGATGCTTTCAAAGCTCAGGCACAGGCATTTAGTCTCTTTGATTGGTTTTTGCGAAGAGGACGGCGAGATGATTCTGGTTTATGATTACATGGCTAATGGGACTCTAAGGGAGCATTTGTACAAGAGCAAAAATCCTTCCTTGTCATGGAAGCAAAGGTTGGAAATTTGCATTGGAGCTGCTAGGGGACTGCATTATCTTCACACTGGTGCAAGATACACCATCATCCACAGAGATGTGAAAACCACAAACATATTGTTGGATGAGAATTGGGTAGCTAAAGTCTCTGACTTTGGGCTATCAAAAACAGGTCCTAATCTTCACCAAACCCATGTGAGTACAATGGTGAAGGGCAGCTTTGGGTACTTGGACCCCGAATATTTTCGGAGGCAACAATTGACGGAAAAATCTGATGTTTACTCTTTTGGGGTAGTCTTGTTTGAGGTCTTGTGTGCAAGGCCGGCCCTCAATGCTTCATTGCCTAAGGAGCAAGTTAGTCTTGCAGATTGGGCAATACATTGTCTAAAAAAGGGAATTCTCTTCGAAATTATTGATCCACATCTCAAGTCAGGGCCGCCTATTAATCCTGAGTGCTTGAAAAAGTTTGCAGAGACAGCTGAGAAATGCTTAGCTGATCATGGACTTGAACGCCCTTCAATGGGGGACGTGCTTTGGAACCTTGAGTTTGCTCTTCAACTGCATGAAAACCCTGATGGAGAAGCAGTTGCTGCTCAAGATAAAGCAAATGATGCTTATGCTATGCACAATGCCACACTGACAATTGAGGAAGAGACCGTTTCAAGTGAGGCTACGATCGATGACTTAAACACAAGTGCAGTTTTTTCACAAATAGTGAATCCAAGAGGAAGATGAGACAGACTATGCATATCGTTTACCACTTTTTTCCTATGTTTTATTTTGTCTAGGAATTTTGTTTTGTAGGCTGTGTTCTAATATTATATATTATGCTTCTTCAATTCAGTTTTTCACCTTGATAGATATGAGAATAGAGGATTGAAACTATCACAGAAATTGTTTTGGAGGTTCGATGCATGCCTTGTAAATTATATTCCAGCACACTTTGCCAATTAGGTTGAAGCCTTCGTTAGATCTTGTTTTGGTTTCTGTATCTGAAGGAAATGAATGGGGGAAATAAATTGTTCCAATCTTCAAAATCAAATAATATTTGCAGCTGTTCACCAAAAAATAAAAAGAATTTTTTTGCATTTGGTACTAAATTCATGGCTATATAGATACGGAGTTCATTAATTCAAAAACTACAGTACCAAAATACCTAAGGAACAATAAGCAATTTGTGAGGCCATTTTTTTTTCTAAAAAATAACACATAACTTACGCAGGAGTTGAAAATTTAATATAAAAAAATATTATTACATCAACATATAAATCATATCGGAAATAAAATATTAGCTATAGTAGCTAGGGTTTGGAAACTAAAAGCTGAGCTACATGCAAGATGCAACTGTTTATTATATCATCTCTTGAAAGTGTTTGGGGCTCAGCAAAACTGGGCAGACTTAAAAGAAATGGGGAACTTGAAGGTGGTAGCGTAAGTGAAGCTGATGACATCATGGGGCCTCAATGGCTCTCCTCCATTCACCAAGCAATCGTCGTCCGCGATCCTTGTGAAGACAGATGGGGGTATAACTTCTGCGGAGGCAAACTGACCACAGTGGACATGGATTTGTGAAGGAGCACAATCAGTACAGGTGTTCACAATCTCTACTGCGTACTTTGGGATCCCAGTTGCTGAAATTTGGCCCTGTGAGATGCTTATGTCTCTGTCTCCGCAGCTCGCTACAAAATTTATTCAAACCTTATTAATTAAGTAGCATGTTACAATTAAACAAAATTTTGAAATTCTGATTTATTTGTGAAGACAACAAACTTATGAAAAACTATATTGTCATGGACTACCGAAGATGAGAAATCTATAGTACAGAGAAGTGTGAGATGACATTTTTTAAGTGTCAATAACAATACAAATTTTTTATTTGATATTTACCTTGTTGCAAAAGCTTTCTGTGGGTTGAGTTCGCATGTTGTGATTCCAAAGTTGTTGCTGCAGATAAGTAAAAAGTCATGAATCACTCACTTATACATTTATATCTTGATATGAGGACACACACACACACACACACACACACACAGGTGTATTATGTATATACATAATTAAGCAGAGGTGAGAGTTGCAGTACCAGAATGTGCTCCATGTAGAATGCAGAATCTAAACATGAGCATCATGAAAAAGTAGGCGAAGCATAAATGGGAAGAGGCCATGTTTTCTTTAGTCAAAAAAGGGAGAACCTGAAAACAAAGTTGGATTCTCAAGAGTCACGAAGTGGCTTTTTCCAAAAGTGCTTGATACAATCCAATCAACAATAAAAAAAAATATTATATATATATATAGATGCACAACAAAGAAGTACACGAATTGAACAAAGTACTAAAACAAGAGAATTTCTAAATTGGTGCATGTCAATTTATAAATTCTGATTTTTACTTAAATTCCAAGTTTATTTCCCTCATTTAAATCTCCAGACATGAGAAAAGAAAAAACTCTTGGCATATAATGGTTTAGGGTTTTTTTTCTTTTTCTTATGGTTTTCATTTTTTTAGGATATCTGATGTTTTAAACAATAGAAAATCGAAGTGCATACATGAGAAGCGACTAATTAGTGCAAGAAAGAATTAAAGGGCATGAAAACTAAGTACAGGAATCGAATTGATCGAGAGTTCGGACAAAAAAAAAATATAGAGTAACAAAAAGAAAGAAACTACAAGAACAACAATAAAGACACCTACAAAATTCATATGGATTTTAAACAAAGATTTTAAGGGATTTTAAAAGTGATAGATTTTATAGGATTTAAGAGGATTAAAGACACCTACAAAATTCATATGGATTTTAAAGAATTTGAATGGATTGTGGTGGAAGGATTTGAAATCCTAGGGGGGTGAGGTTGGATTCTTTCTAGTCTTGGTTATATGTACTTTTGCTCTCAAATCCCACAAAATCCACAACTTATTGAAATTCTCCAAAATCTTAATTTTTTTAATACACTTAGATTTTGATGGATTTTAAAATCCTTTAAAATCTTTTAATTGACTACACGTAGATTTGAATGGATTCTAAAATCCTTTAAAATCTTTTAATTAACTACACTAGGATTTTAAAGTCTTTTAAAATCATCTCAAATCCGAGTTTGACTACACCCCCTTAGTGTTTGAGAAACCTTAATTAAAAAAAAAGCTACTTAACAAAAGTGCTAACACTTCAAAAATTATAAACTTACAAGAAATCTGGAAGTAAAATGGGTAGAAAAGATAAACTACATAAAGAAATTTACCGGAGAACGAAAGGTAGGAGGAGAGGATAGCAAAACAATTTGGGTCATATTCTGTTAAACCTTGGTTTATATATAGGGTTTTTTCCCAGGAATTATGAAACATTACTTGGCACATAATTCACTGCCTTCAAACCATTTCTGGTTTGGTCTTCTGGGATTAATTCTTGGGATTGAATCCGGCTGTCCGCTATCTTCCTGATCTGAATCTTGATTCTTGCTCCAACTCTGAGATTTTCTTCCTTACTTGGACTCCAAGACACGCAGATACTTTCCTATGTAATTTTTCAGCGGTTTCATTCCATTACTGTTTTCTTTGTTCGTTAAGACAGATGGGTCAAACTTGAATTGTAGTAAAAAACGTGGAAATTACTGTAAAGGGAAACTTGAATTATTATTTTTTAAATGATGAGTGAGTTGATTTGAAATAAGTAAAATTTGACTCATCCACAATAATATAATTTTAAACTCGCGACTTATAATATTGTCGGATGAGAAATGCTAAGGAGACTTTCTAAAAAATGAGTTTTTATCACCTTATTTTTTATACGATATTTTATAATGTTGGGACGATAATTAATGTTAAATTGTGAGGGGGCAGAAAGTCTCACTTTGAGAGAGTCTTCTTAGCATTTTTCATGGGAATTTAGGCCTAATATGAAAAATAATTATTAGGGTCGCTCATTTTCAGAGTCTCCTTAGCATCTAGTCGTTTATGTAGTACCATCAAAAGATTCAATCATTAATTAATCGTGTGTGTGTGTATATATATATATATATTGATTTACATGCATGGTTATGCTTGTTTATCATCTCATCAGTGTGGTACACGACTACACTCCACCAATAACTAATTAGAATCACTCATTGGAATCATGTGTGCTGATTGACAACAGAATGACCAAAAGAAATTGACCAATAGCCAAATGATCAAACGATAGTCCTCCTTTATTAATTGATTGGAGAAGATTGTAAATTCGATTCACGTATATGCATGGGCAGTACATTATACATAAATAATTCGATAACTGGGTGTGACTAATCCAACTGTGACGACGTAACTTTGTTGTGTAAACCCCAATTTAAAATGGTATTGCCATTGATGTTGTCCAGTAAATTACAAGGGCCCCGATAGAACAATTCAAGCTTTTGAGTCAGAGATATGAAATATACAAAGCGAACCCTCAAAATTCATGCTACAAATTAATCACAGAGGCCATAGAAAGGAGGCCTCTTAATTTATCCCAGTATATATACTGCAACCGGATTTCAGTGGGAGATTGCAGGGTCAAATGAATCCTATATACGATTCAAATGCTCTACCTTTTCTGTACTAGAAGATCCCTCTGGAGATCCTCTCCATCTTATGTAACAGGTTCTCCATTGGCAAATCTCACTACAATGCTCACACTCTACTTCTGTTTACCGGAAAAGGCCGCGAGGTCACCATCTGAACTTCTAGCTTTGATGGGTCTAGAGATAACTTTTCCTTAACAAATGCATCCACATCGAACCCACTCTCGCTTTCCATGTCATTGCTATTAGAGGAAGGGCTGATTGGCTCTTCATCGATGCTACTTTCATTTGCTCCAACTATTGTTCGCAAAGCGTCCTGTCGCATTTCTTTTGAACTCTGGTCCAACCTCAAGATATTCTTTATACGTTCAAGGGCCGGATCTATGATGTCTAAGAATCCCATAACCCATGAAGCATCGTCTACAACTTCAGTACGCT
This sequence comes from Malus domestica, assembly GCF_042453785.1. Classification (NCBI taxonomy): domain Eukaryota; kingdom Viridiplantae; phylum Streptophyta; class Magnoliopsida; order Rosales; family Rosaceae; genus Malus; species Malus domestica. Next base: position 11,660,047 of record NC_091673.1, read on the forward strand.
GTTGCAAGAAGCCAAAAAGAGTGTTCAATGTTGAGGGCCTGAAGCCTTCCAAGACTTGCATCCCAAACAAATAGCCTTTTCACGTGTAAGATGCAGTAACCTAGCTAATTAGTGAGTACTAACCTGCTGGAAATAGAGGTCGCGAATTTCCTCTGCCCGTACAGCGTTTCCTTGATTTTCCTCTAATGATGCCCATGTCATCCATGTGACATAACTCTGAGAATTTATATTGAGGGAGGACCTAAATAATCTCCTGGCCGCTGATAGGTTACCAACTCTCTGTTCTAGAACTCCCCAAGCCTGCCACACAAACAGATGGTCATTGCCTAAAGCCTTCATAATCACACATGTGGATAACGTTGCAATGACATTGATTGATCTATGTTTCATCTTTAAGAATATTGCTTCTTATGTGTCGTTGCTAATCCTTTTGCTAACAATCATGATAGAAAGGACGCAAAGGAAGTTTCATTAAAAACTTAGCTGAACATTCTATATAGTATATATAAGATACCAGATACCTAATTACGGTCATTACCTGTAGGCAACGAGCAGCAGTTTCACTAGTTGAATTAATAGACAATGCTTTTTGATACAATTTCCTTGCTGTCTCTATGTTTCCTTCTTTCCATTCCATCCACCCCCAAGCCTAAACATCCGAAGATTTTGCAATCAATGAATTAGTTTTGTGTTAAATTCAATGATGCATGTATACACAAACAAGCCCTGTGATCCTAAAGATACTTCTATCAGGTTTTATCAGCAAGTAGTCAATGCATAAAAGAGGGAAATCACTTTTCTTTTGTACAAAGAAATTATGATGTTGTATGAAACAAAGATAAAAAAGAATGTCATGGTAAGCAACAAGAAGATGCAAGTCACTTTATGCAGGCAACAAAACGCCCAATAAATTAGCGGTATACAAGTCACAGATTCCACTTGTATCAGGTTTATGATTTACAATCATTATCTATATTAATTTCAAACATTACCTATACAAGTCACAGACATAATTTATCAGGCCGGTCATATCAACAACAACAACAACAACAACAAAGCCTTTTCCCACTAAGTGGGGTCGGCTACGGCCGGTCATATCAAACAAAAAAAATTGCATCAGGTTTATGATTTACAATCAAACTCAGATCTCTGTACTGATAAGAGAGTCATACCGTCCACACTGGTTGATGCCTTGGATCCAACTCAGATGCTCTCCTGAACAACTGCCGAGCAAGATTCGCGGTTGAGTTTTTATATTCCAATAAAGCAAGGGACTGAAGGAGAACTGGATCCCTTGGATTGAGTGCATGGCCAATCTTTAAAAGCTTTCTTGCCTTGTCAACATTACCTATATTAATTTCAAACATTCCCCAAACGTGCCACGCAAACCTATTCTTGGGGCTTGCCTGTATCGATTTCTACAGAGAGGTGGAAAACATCAAAATCAACACCAGAAACACAGAAAATAAACCGAAACAAAATAACATAGCCCATTTAGTAACTAAATCATTCTAAATTTCTAAGAAAAAATACTGCTGCAAAGTCCTAAGACGAACTGATAGACATGCATGACCTATTTGATAATTTACTAATAAAAAATCACCTCGAATAGTTGCCTGGCAGCACGATTATTTTCTTGTTGCATCTCCAACTGAGCCCATGCCTGCATTGTAAGAATTGGACAAATTAATAGGAGAAAACATTTCAACAGACCAGAAAAGAAATGAAAAGTTACTTTGTCATCGAGAAGCCTGCGTGCGTGCAAGAAAATGATGACTTACAAGCCAACTGGCACAGCTTTTGGGATTGCACCTAGTGGCCTGGCTGAACAAATACCGAGCCTGCTCATAGCGATTTGCTTTAGCTTCCAGCAATGCAAGTGTCTGATATACGTACTCATTCCCGCCACAAAATTTTAGACCTTTAGCAAGCAGATGCCTTGCCTTTTTTATATTTCCCTGCTTTAGCTCTAGAACTCCCCACCCATGCCAGGCAGCAATGTGTTTCTTATCAGCAACCGTGGCGGCATCAAATAATTCTCTAGCCCTTCTTATGTTTCCCATCTTAGTTTCCAAAACAGCCCAGCACTGTAAAAAACCACCTCAATTAATAAAATCAATCAATCAATCCTAACAAGATCTATTCCCACATATAGTTCCCAACAAGATTCTTTCGGACGCTTACAAGAAACAACGGAGTGCCTGATTTGTTCATATCCATAAAGAATCAACAACTAAATCATTCACTAATTTAGGCAGCAACTCCATCTTTCTTAGTGAATGTAAGCGGCTCATCTTAACAAAACCCGAAAACTAACATGCATCAATAGCCATTGGTCATAATCAATGAAGTTCCAGACATCTATGCTTCCATTTTTCCTAGATGAATAACAAATTGCAGAGAGTTCACTTTGGAAAAACAAAGAAAACCCACCTGCCAAATGTATGGATTTTCTCCTTGAGTAGCTTGGCACCCTTTCTCATACACAGCTCGAGCTTCCGCGGTCTTCGATTGTTTGCTCAACGCCTTCCCCAATGCCACATAAGCTCTCCCATCTTCCGGCCAATAATATATACACTTTCGCAAACCAAAAAACAAATCAAACAGAGCATTACCAATCAAGCACTCCAAAAATATTCAAACTCGCATTTTCACAAACACTTTCCCAAACTCCATATCCATACATACCTTCTCAAGTATCTGCTCCGCTTCCGCATACCGGAAGTTCCTGGTCAAGATCTTAGCTCTGTACAACGCCAAGTCCAAGTTCACCGCCAACGGCTTCTCCTTCACGCCCGACTCCGCAGCCTCCGGCTCGAATATCGGCATCTTCTTCGCCAGCTCGGCAAGCCCTGCGTCGAGGACAGTAGTTGCCGCACCGCCACCATCTCCCTCGCCGGAGACCTCCATCGCCGGCCGGCGAACCACGAGCTCACGTTTCGCGGACTCTGTCTCCGGCGGGACATCATTACTCTGGCTCTCGGTCGAAACGGTGGCGTTTGCGGGGAGCGGGTCGAGGACAGGGGTGGAGGAGTCCCGGGAAGAGCAGCGGGGAGGCGGAGGGGCGGGGAGGGAATAGGGGGAGGAGTGGAGGGGCAAAGTGGGGATCCGGAAGGTGAATTTGGAGAGGGGGTTAGGGTTTTGGGAGGCGGAGAAGAGAGAGAAGTTGGGGGGGTTGGAGGAGGAGGGAGAAGAGAGAAGGTGCATTTCTGTGACTCTGTCTGTGTGTGTTTTAACGGATTAAACTGTATTGTATGATCCACGTTGAAACCGCGAATGTGAGGCGGGTAGAGGAAGAATGCCGTCTGTATAATTACTATTATATCCTTATAGCCGTGGACGTGCGCACTTTTGGACCCTACACATTTCTCTTGTATTAAAAAAAACAACAAAAACCAAAGTAAAAAAGGTATTTCTTCTCATTTTATTTGGTATTGAAATGATAGGCATGCATGTGCTTAGCACATGAGAGTTTAATAGATTTTCACTGGAGTAATAAAAATAAAAAATTTAGAATGACAAATCGGCTCATAGCATGAATTAAGTGAACAAATAACAAATGATTTATTATCTGCAAAATTTGGATTTCGAATAATCATGCTAGACAAACTTTGAAGTTTTAGGTGATAAACTGGTATAAAATTCAACTGGCACATTATTTAATTTTAGTTGATCTAAAAAGTTGGATTTCGAATAAAAGTTCAGTGGCAATTTAAGCACATTTCTTACTTGGAATATGAACGATTTTTTTTTTTTTTTTTTTGTGGCTGGGGAGATTTGAATGAGATTAACGATTCTTGCATTACAAGCTAGTGTTTTTTCAGCAAATGAGCGTTGCGATTTTCAGTAAAGTTTGTGTGAAGTTACTAGATTATATCATTTTGTTATAGTTTCTTGGGATTTCGTATTCGAAAGGATATTTTAGTCAATTGGAATTTCCAGAAGAGCAATCTCAAAACTAACGGTCACCGGGTAACAGTTTCCTCCAAGTGAGACGACATGTACTTGAGTTGAGTAGACTGGTCTACATTTTGCCACGTTTCCACTCTTTTTCCTGGGTTCTGATGAGGACAGATTTGTTATTCTACGTGGAACCCCCTCATTGGTCAGTTTTTTAAAGATCAGATAGCGCATCCGACAAAAACAATCCAAAATCTAAACATGCGAGCATGTGTTTTTAGGTAGAACTCTCTGCAGTTCCTTTTCTACATGGCCACATATCAGGAAAGCTCATTGTAATCCGATGAGATCAAAAAATAGTTCGTCTCATTTTTTTTATAAGAGGCGTTGTATAGGATGACATTGGCAGTGTGTCTTACCTAAGTTTTTTAATGTAGTCGGACTAAGTTTTTCAACGTAACCAGACGTATATTACCTATTAGTATCTCTTACATCGCATAAAACGTAGGATCCCTTTTTCTAGATCTCATTTTCTTCCATTTAAAGCATGATCAGTCATAAAATCAAATTTTAAGGAGTAACCTGTATAAAGCAGGACAGTAGCTCACACAATGTCAAAATATGTGATCAAAATTAGCTGAGCTTGTATGCCATAACAAAATAAACAACCAGCTATAAAGCTCGCGTACAGGCAAGAACGATATTAGAGTGAATGGCATCAGTCTGCATTCTGAACAAAAAAAACGTAACGAATTCGAGCAAAAAATTCATGAACTTGATGTTTGGCCATCTGCAATTGATCATCACCATCACTTTTTCAAAGAAATAAGATTGTATGAGAAACTAACAGAAAGCAGCGACTCCCTACGAAATTGTACAAATCCTCAAAAATGAATCACCATGGGAGATTATTATTATTATACCAATGAGCTTTTTTCAGGTAGGGAAAATGTCAGTACATTTAGATATCAAATCTTTCCTCCAATTTCAATGAAAGAGGAAAGCAAATTAAATTTCTAACCTGATTCTTCATCTTGATTGCTGAGTTGTGTTTTATAGTTTATTGACCTGCTTCAAATAGCACAAGTCATCCTGTCAAAGACTTCAACCACAAGTCTCCTAAACAGCCTCTATACCGCCCCACCTCCTCTTTCGGCTTGGCCTATGTAACTGTGCTTCAGCTGTTTCAACTAGATCAATCTCAGGCTTGGACAACTTGTCTGGCTCTTTTTTCAGGGTGATTGGCTCCTTAAAACGCTCCCCACGTTTCTCCATTTTTGCCTTCGTCGCAAGAATCCTTTGGTTGTCATATCCTTCTGCAACCTTGTCCCCACTGGAACCAATTTCTCCACAGAATGTTCGCCTATTCACATTCTGAGCTGCTGATGAATACTCAGAAGCATGTTTTCCCTGTAAGGGATGTGCCGTCTTGAGGTCTTCTGTCAGAGTCTGGCCCGCTTCAGCATCCAAATCACCATTTTCAACTGGAAACTTATCGAGCCCTTTTGTATTGTTTTGGTTGCGTCCGACTTTTTGGGTGTTAAATTGGACTGCCCTCACCTTCTCATATTGACTACAATCCGCTAAGGTTGTCTGCTCACCACCAAACTCTGGATCCATATTTTCCAGCATACCATTGCGAATCAAACTTCCACGTTTGTGGCTTCTTACAGACTGCAGCGTAAAGCAAGGAAATGTCACACTTTTGTAAAATATTAGTCAACTAAACAGTAAAACAGACGATTAGAAACATGCAGCAGAATGAACCACCAACAAATTCCAGCAAGTTCCAAGTATGATGTAAAAGACTTCAAACTAAGGAAATATCACCCAGGCCCTGCAACATCCGTTAAAATGTCTTCAAATAGGTGGCAGATGTAAAAGACTAGGTAAATAAAGTGAAGGGACTATTCAATAAGTATCACTTGTGTTCAAAGGACATCTAATCAATCAAATCCAGGAGACAGGAACTTTCCTTTTTCCCTTTGATACTGAGATTTGATGTAAGAAACACAAATATTTGATTTTCACATTGAATATTCAGTTGATACTTGGTAGGAGACTGCCTAACAAGGATTAAGAGCTCTAAATTGTCGGTGCATTGCAGGAATATTCAGACAATAGAAAAGAAAAGTAAAGAGCATGACTGCCAGTAGGACATTAGCCATAGTTTGAAGTATAAATTAACAGAGCATGGAAATAGCAAAGAGACAAAGGTTGCAACTTTTTGACAGCAAGAAAGAAAGAATCTCAATAAATAAAGAATGAAAGACGATAGCTAAATAAGGGAGAATCCCTCCCATTTTCTTCTTCAACTGGGTATGTGCCCAAAAGGAGTCCCACAACTACTGGAATTAAAATAATTGCAGACTAATAATGAAATCACATTAACCCAATGGTGTTACAAAGAAGACCAAAGTTTTCAGATCAAATGAACCCTAAAAATCAAAACACAAACAAACATGGAAATAAGAACATGAAATTGTACAAAATACATTCTATAAATGAGAGATAAATATGAAAACCACCCAAAACTATAACAGAAGCATGTGATGACAGGTAGTGTGGAAAAACAAGCAAATTTGAAAAGAAACAACAACAACAACAAAGCCTTTTCCCACTAAGTGGGGTCGGCTATATGAATCCTAGAACGTCATTGCGCTCGGTTTTGGAACCTTAAATACTATAGATTCTGTTAACTTGAACAATATCTCAAGTAACACCCATTGTTATCATATGTCATCCAATATAAAACACCTATTTTATTCAAATATTTTAGCACCATGTTTTGATTTGCAAGGTGTAAAGCAGTCTCTTTTACTTGTCAACCTCCATGAAATCAACAAGCATGACAAGCCTACTTTACCCAGAAATTCCTGACAGATAACGAGGAATAGGAAAGTATAGAAGATTCTACAATAATGCCTTAATGATTGACGGGGAACCTTATTCCCCCAACTTACATGCTTGACACACTGGATATAGAAGGCCATCCTAATGGGAACCAACAATTAAGAACATATAGGCAACACATTACTTAAGAGAGAGGAAAGTTAAAATACGATATAAGAGGAAAGGAAACAAAAAAATAGAGAAAAGAAGAGAGCAAAAGTGCAATGAGATAGCATTAAAAAGAATAAGAAGGGATTGCTCAACTCTTGTCGAGCACTCATATATACAAGTACAATGATACAAGGTTTCACCTTGGGTTCCCCCAACTGTACCTTTCCTTCCCCAACAACCAAGTCAATCGAACCTCTGCACCTCAGGGCCGTCCGCTCATGCTTACCGATATACATCTTAGAACTACTATTAATACAGTTAGCACTACTTCCTTTTCTCATCAATTCTAGTCTATCCTGCTCTGATAGCATATCAACATGCATTGCATCATTGTAGGAACCATATTTAGCATGAAATTTGTCATGTCTTACAAATTTCTGATATGAAAGGGATGACTTCTCAGAATACAATTTATCACCACGGCACCTGACAGTTAACTGATCCTCAGTCCAGTGTAGGACTTCAGATCGCTGGTTAGATCTTCTCCACTTAAATTGATCACTCGGATAAATGATGTCATCAATTTCATCAGCATTATAACGATTATCAAACCAATTACTTTCTTTGAATTCAGCAGAGTATGTTTCTCTAGCATGTCTCCAATATCTTTCATCAGTTGCTCTTGTGTGAGAAACATCAATTCTTGGTGATAGGGAATCAATCCACCTTCCTTCATCCCCTGCGTATGATTCTTTGTAAGACTGATCGAACAAATATTGATTTTCTCCATGTCTGCAATATTCATTTTCAATTTTCTCAGACCATGAATCATCCCAATCAAAATTGGGACTGTCAACATATCCACCCCTTCCCCTGGAGTGTTGTAATTCTCTCCTGAGCCGAGGAAACTGCCTTTCATCAAATTCATCCAAATTATTCGTTCTTTGATCAGTGAATGAAGCACATTTCCTAAATTTTTCTCCCACAAAGTCATCTTCACGTTTATAACCGAAACGGCCACCACCATGGATGGGTATTTTCTGAAACTGCAGTTTCTTGGCATTCCTTCTAAATTGAGCATCCCTTTCTTCAACAGTGTGTGGGGAATAACTGGAATGCCACCCCCTGGACTCCCTGCTCGAGAGAGGACTCCTCTCCTTAGAGAATCGTGCTCTTCCAAAACGATGCCAATCTCTATCCCTATCTTCACAAAAATACTCCCTTTCATTCCAGTTTTTTCTGAAAAATGGATCTAGCTTGTCTTGGATCTTGTGATTACCTTTTCTATCCACATAATTTGTTTTAGCGGTATGAACATGGTTGTCGGCATATCTCCGAGATTCTTTATAATCTGAAATATCTTCTCTATCACTACAGCCAAAATCTCGCAGAATTTTTTTCTGTCTGCTATAATTCAATGAGCTATCCCTGTCATAAAGGTCCTCCATTTCCGAGGTGAGGGAAGCATCATCATCATCATCATCTTTAATGTGAATCTTTGGTTCGACAACACTGTGAAGCCTCCTTTTCTGATGCTTATGCTCCTTTTGAGCATGACTATTACGTGTGGAATAATTTTTTATATCAACTATTGTTCTCTTGATGCCATTGCTTTTCGAGTTCTCAAAAGATGATGTGACAGGAGTATGAATATCTTCTGGATCAAAATGAACACCATTCTTTGATGCTTCAGAATCACTTCCAAAACAGGATGAAGTGGGGCTAAGTTGATCGTCATCACCAAATGATAATTGTGCCTCCATCAGGCATTGATCAGCATACAAAGTATCCTTGCCAACACCGTCCCTTGTTTTATTTGCAATTTCAGTAGTCTCCAATGAGACAGCATTCCCCTGAATTTGGTCATACCCATCCAGAGCAACGACCTGGTTATTTCTTTGATCAGAATCTATTTTCATTGGACAAGTGGCACTGATCCTCGGGGAACACCTGATGATGTCAAGGAAAACCATATGAATTATGGGTGCCTTCAGAAATTGTAATTAAATTTATATATGGAAATTGGAACCTAATAATTGAATTATTTAGGGCTCCACATATAACAGAATACAAACCTGTCTGATCTTCTTGTGTTCCCTTCCGGAGTTCCTACCAATAAATCATCTTCTTCGGCAGGAATAATTTGGTTGCCATTTGCAGTTAATTCTCCATTATCAGATGCCTCATGTGCAGTAAGATTTGTATGGCCCTGTTCCTCACCAGAGTTTGAGGTTTCCTCAGTGCCATCCTGCACCGCAATCTGCCCAATCAATCAATTAGTGATAACTTAATATAAGGTAGATGCAACAAATCCATCTGACAATTCAAAGTGACAGCCAACCTGTATCACAACATCAGAATCCAAACTACGTGGATGCCTACTATCAAAAGATGGTTGGCGTTCAACCATACTATCTTCAACCTGAATTGCTCTTCCTTTTGGCTGAAGAAATCAAAAGCCAAGTCATAACCATCTCAACCAAGTTTTCTAAATACAAGAATCAGAGAATAGTAATAAACTGTGACATACTAGTTCCAACTCTCTGAAACTGGAATCAGAATCTCTAGATGGAGGCGGAGCAAACTTTGTTGGTCCAGCATTGTTCGTTTCTTTATAAATAGTTTCCTGGGAGAATTTCTCATACGCAGATCCAGCTTCTTTAGCCTATTTTATGTAAGGAAGATATTAGTGGACATGTCAACACGTAAAATTTGAACAATTGTTATGGTGATATAATGAGATTCTCAAAAAATTAGAACAAATAACCTGATAAAATTTTGACGCTTTTGAGACAGGGATCCCAAACTGCATAGATGTTAGCCATAGTTGTTCCTGCAATGCATTTTAAGTATTAGGATTTTATTTACTCAGAGCTGTGCTAAAGAAAACAAATGAGAACCGGTTGGCCATATCACAAGACTATTAACGGCACAGCCACAAGTACAGCATAGAAAGTTTCGGGAAAAAACTTTTTCAACCTGCCAGAACATCTAAATGGGATCTAGAAGACTAGAACGGACACTATTTTTACACCATAAATTTCTTTGGGATGATAAGCATGGCATTATTTCAGTTACCAGGGAGATGCAGTACTGTTTCCAACAGTCCTCGTTCAAACCGAAATTGAAATAATCTGTTACATCAACTCCAGGATACTTCCATGGCTTCTCCTCAAATGATTCAATGTTTACATCAAGTATGGTCCTGGAATAAAGAAAACAATGACGCTAATGTGTCATAGTCCAGTTCAGTATTACTCTAAAACCGTCGTTTTTAAGAAGGTTCAAACTGTAGCCAAAATTCCCAATTATACATAAATTGGGTCTGTCCAATATTTAAAATTTTGTTTGTAACTTACTAACCTATACCAAGGAAGTCTGAAACCATATCTATTTTGAGCCACCATTCGATTAGGGGGATCACGAATACCACTAATCTGAGAGCTCGACCCCTTGTGTTGATAGCACATACTATTATCATGGTACTGCACAAAGCACAAAGCACCAAGCATCTATGAATATGAAAAATCGTAATCATCATCTATGAACATCTAGTTCTGTAAGCAGAAAGATTTCGATTATACATAAAGATTCCGAATACTTGAACTTTCTGTAACCAAAGATTGAAAATTACTCGTTTCAAGTTAATTTAGACAAAAAAAAAAAAGATAATACCTTATACTCTTTCGTAGGCGGAAAACCATCATCACCCTCATCCTCATGCTCATCATTCTTCACTCTCCCTCGGCCGCCATTTGGAAACACTTTGCCCTCACAGTCCTCATCATTCAGCACTATTTTCAGGTCATCCTCGCTATCACTTCCATTGAAGTCCTCATCCTCCTCCAAAGCCGAAACTTTCTCACCCAACTCCTCGCAGACAGAATCGGGCTTCTTCGAATCGGAGCCAGGACTAGCGTTTTTCGCCTTTCCATTATCATCACTTACATCTTCTGTGTAAAAGTGAGCGAAGTCTGCTACGCCATTGATGGCCAAACTGGCCTGCGCTTCAACGCCTGCATACAAATCCCCGAAATCATCGTCGAAATCCTCCATAATTTACAAACCCTGGAATTGAAGAGGGAAAACTGTGCTAGGGTTTTGCCTGACGGTGATGGAAAACCGCCATTGGCGACGAAATGATAAGCTTTGGATGCTTTGATGAACAAAAGACTGGAGCTTGAAGTGCTTTCTGTGACTTAAACCCCCCCTTAAACCCTGAATCCCTAAAACCCTAGTACGGCCAATTATTATTTATAGTTATTTTCCTTTTATGGGCTCCTACAAATTTTGGCCCGCCTAAAATAACAAGCCTCATCATCTAAGCAAATTGCTAATACATGTTTATACGGTGCTCAAGCCAACAGTACTACTCACAATCAAGATGGCAAGGAAGATGCAAATAAACTCTAATGTCCGACACGACATTATCCGTAAAGATCTATTCTTTCTTGTAAAAGAAATGGATTTATTCGTTTTCAATACGACTCTATAAGCTTTAATCTGAACACGCTGTTTTCGTTCAGCAACGCGTCGTGTACGACTCTTTCATAAATTATAAAGATAACCTTTATGTCTTCTACTTTCATTATAACGCAGTCAAATATACCATTACAATTACGCCTTTTGTTTCCATTATATCACGGTCAAACATATCACTAAATATATCTTGAATTTTAAGATGGATTTGGTTTTCATTGTGTTCTCACACAATAGTAACTAACCAAAGTTTAACTCTAATTTTTCATTTTTATATACAACGATATTTTATACTAATAGATTAAAGTTTTTGATTAAATCGCAAAACAAACCCATCATAATAATGTTTAAAAGAAACTTGTCATCCCACAAACGTCAAACCTAAAAAATCTCAACGGTTCATTGCCCACTATTTGTGCAAGTTGAGGATAGTTTCGAAGATAAGTAGCAGTGAATACTGAACCGTTGGTCCGTTTTTCTAAAAAAAATTCCACTTCATTTGCACCAAAAATATATCGATTTCTTATTATACTCTGCTCACACAAAATTGAACTACCTACTCGAAGATTAAGAGTATTACACTTTCAAGCCAACGAATTATTCATTGTTCAATGCCCGAGTGATCTCCCATGAGACGCCTTCAATTTCTTGCATAAGAGCATCACTGCCTTCACAACCCTCCCGCTTGCAGTTAACAATCGCGACCGTGAATCGCTCTTTCGCTAATGACGCCAGATACATATCTTGTTCATCCTGGGATACAGAGCAAAATTTTAGATCAATAAGAACTTCGCATACACCAAAAACTGGAAGCGTTTTCTCGACAAAACATCGATACAGATCATAAAATTAAGGACCCGAAAGAGGAGATCCTTGTGACTCGATTGTAAAAGTGACATAGGATTACCTCAGGCAGTTCATGGAATTCGTCAGGAGATATTTGCAGCAACTCTGCAGCAGCATGACCAGTACACCACGCAAAAACCTTCCCACTCTCGTCTGCGAGAGTGATTTTCAGGTGGAAAGTGCGGATAACTGCAGCGCCACAGTTGTTGTCATTACAGAAGCCACACTCCATAACCCCATTGGGGAGCTCGGTAACGAAATGACCACATGTGGTATGTGAAAATCTTGTACTGACATTGGACTGAGCCCCCAGCCAAACTGCCCAAACCTGAACTATCTGTCCACATGATAAACGATAACTACACATCCAAGAGAACTGATTCAAAGAAGGGATGCAAGATAATTTTGTCTTAAAGTTACAGAACTATGAATCCTTTATATTTTAGGTGTGGTTTTTCTACTAGTTTTGTATGAGCGGTGGGTGTTGGTGTACTGATAATAATTACAAAACCAATGCAGGAGCACACTCAGGAGTCAGGCCTACCAATCTACCATCGTTCCTTGATTCCAAATCATATTTTGGAAACAAAGTTGTGATAAACTGGCCAACATTTGCTATTGATAAGCTCAAACACGAAGAGAAGCTGAATATAAAGGCCAGTGAACATAGTAGATTAACAGCAGAAAATTCAGGAGTATAGACAAGCGAATACATACAGAAACTTAAGTCAAATGTTTTATCATGGCTACTAGCCAACAGTTAAGTTCATACAAATCCCGTACCTGCGTGCAGCTACCCTGGCTGGATAGATCAGCGAGTCTTGACAACTTACGAAGACAAGATGAATTTAGTAATGCTGGCAAGCAACTGAGGTTGAAGAAAGAAGCTCCAGCACTGTTCTCAAACCATGATGCTTCCAAGCTGCCAAGCAAATATGTTTAAGTGGAAACCAAACTAAATCACATATCTAGAAACAAATCAGAAAGTGTCCAAACAAAAACTATAAGCTGACTTGTTGCCAACATTAGAAAAAACGTTAACCAGCCTACATACTGACATCAGAGGTGACTAATTGTAATTCTTGAATAAGCTCACCACTTCCGCTTTGTCATAGAGCATGTCAGGCCTGATATGTACACTGTGTGACCAAGGCTTAACCTTCCGAGCGACCTAGGAAATAAATACATAGAAGTAAAATCAGCATCAGCATTATATATGTAAAAATTATAATCAGGGAAGAGACTGTAAAACCATCTGTATTCAATTAACTAATTCTCCATACCAATTCTTCACAAAATGAAACTTTGCCCAAATTGGTCCAGTGGTATCTTCAATTCTCAAGGAGAAAACTGCTTCTGCGGTATGTTTTTCTTTGAAAATATTGGTAACAACACCATAAAGACTGACACCAGTCATCTTGTCACGAAGGCCAGAAACAAATGACTGCAAAACTTCACAAGCAAGAGATGTTAATAAAAATTAAGAACAAATGGTAACAAGAGCGTCAGGACAGGCAGTTGATTTCACATGAACTTGGGTGATTCATTGGGTAGTAGATAAGAGCACGATAGGTTTACATGAATGGATAAGGACATTAAAGATAATTCCTGAAGAATCATAGTATGACTTAGACAGATACACAAGGAACCCGTGCAAAAGTTATATCCAGTAACGCTTCAAGCTTCAAACAGTAAGCCATTGATAAAGTAAACATAATGCATTCCTTTAGAAGCACGGTACTCGTAGCTTCTAACAGAAGTTAAATTAGAGGCATGGCTAAATAGCAGTCAATAAAATGAGGAAGTATAATAGAAAGAAACTCACTCGGAAAGGATAGCTACTGAAGTCAATAGACCCATGTGAATCACATGGCAAAGAAACTTGAGAGACTTGTGGACCCTGACTGGGATCTATTGTGCTCAGAAGTCTTGACCCTTGATACCGATTTGGTGTCAGTGCTACACATACCTGATTAATACAGAAATTAGTCTGCAGCACTTCAAGTGATAACCCAATTAGTAAAACGAAGATAAATGACTTACTTGCTCCTCATGTTGAATGAAAGGCACCAAAAACAATTGCGTTGCGCTACCAAATTCAAGGCAAACTTCACCACTTGTTTCGATACCACTATCTATAGCTCTAGAGACATATGGTTTATCCAGTGCAAGCATACTTCCCACACTGAAGAAATTGAATTATGGACATAATAAGGAACAAGTATTAAAAAAAATATGAAATCTAGTGCAAGAGTTTACCTCAAAAGATTGGCCAGGACAACCTGATCACCCCACAGCAGAAATTGTAGCTTGACATCATCTTCGTTAACAAGAGTAATTTGTTTTCTCTGTAAAGTTCCAAACTTCCCATGAACTTCCAGTGGCCCAATAGATTCAATTCTATGCATACATAGGAAAACCAAGGTAAGTGGTTCACCACCACGCACAATTTAACCCCACGAAACACCTCTATACCTCATAGAACATCTCGATTTATTAAAATATAAAGAAAATTTATCTAACCTTGCATACAATGAATAAGGGACATCTTTATTAGCTGCAGAAATTGAAGAGAATGAATCCGAATAAAACTTAGCTCCTATCAACAATGAATCACCATCGTCATCCTACATTAGTGAAGACAAAAAGGAAATGTAAGAGAAAAAAATTTATAAAATCATACCCAAACCTTTTCCCAACCGCAAGGCACCGAAGAAGTCCAACAGTAAAAGTTACCTCATCTAGCAATATCACTAGATATTCTGTTGGCAACAACCGCGGATAGCTAGATCCTCCTCCGGTGGCAGGACGAAGATAGCACCCAGTGAGGAAGATCTCCCTCCCCTTCTTCAGAATCCCATTACGGGGATCTACTAAGTCACAGTACCTGCAGGCACAAGAATTCAACATTTTGGTTTCGGATTAAACTTAAATGTAATTGTAATTTGCAAATACACATATAAAAGCAGTAGACTCCAAGATTTCGGGTAATTACCGGCGGTGGAGATAAATGTCAATGGTATTGGAGCTCCAGTAATCCCCCAAGGAAAGCATATGGATGTTGGTACCTGAGAAAATACAAAATACTAATTTCAACAACAAATGCAAACAAAAATCACATTGCAAACTGAAATTTTCGACACGAGAGACTACCCGGAAGAACAAAAGCCTCCACAACAACGGCCTCCAAAACACTACTCAATGACAAGAAATTCTTCTCATAAATGGAGTCAATCGTCACGGTGTTCGGAAGCTTCCGCCTCTTATGCTTCTTCCTCAACTGCTTCACGCATTCCGGCATCTTCTTCAGAGGCCTGTCCCTACGCTGCTCGCTCCACGCCTATCGGAAACCAAACACAAACTCTCATATTATTCCTTTCTTTCATTTCCCCACATTTTCTCGGCAACCAAACAAAGAGAGAGAGAGAGAGAGAGAGAGAGAGAGAGAGAGAGAGGAAATCGATTAAGGGCAGTACCTGGGCGAGGTCTGAGAGCAGAATCGCGGTGGTGACGCCGCTGGAGTAGGCGCTGCAAGTCTTGAGGATCCGAGAGGCGGTCCAGTTCCAGCTGGGTCGAGTACTGGTCTCCGGTCCGTTTTGATTCGGATCCAGATTTTCGTCCGTTTCGGGCGAGAGGACGGACCTGGCGTAATCGATGAATTTGAGAAGCGGATCTTCGTGGTCTTTCTGCTCATCGATGTCCATGGCCGAGTTGATTGAGTTCATTTTCGCTGAGTTTACAACTCGCCCTGGTAATCTGCTCTGAGTGAATATTGCATTAAATAGTAATACACATTTTTTTGGTTTTAAATGGGAGGGAAGAGAAATCGTTCCGGTTTTTGGCGCGAGTTTTGAAAAATATGGGTTCGGTAGTGGACTGGGCCGCAGTCCATATGATTGGTATGGGCCTCGCACGCGCTAATTCCATCAGGATTAGTCACTCCCCACCCCTTTTCATCATTAGACGCTGCCAATAAATTCCGATAAAAAAGTACAAAGCTCTTGTTGAAGCTCTGCCCTCGTAGCTTGACAACTCTGTCCTATTCTCTTAGGCATAAAATAACAGAAAAACTAATTAAATGAGTTTGAAAACTTTGAGTTTTAACGATAAGGATAAAATAAATGGTAAAGTGAATAGTATCAGGATTGACTTTTTAGTGTAAAAATGTGGTTTTTCGTTAAAATGAATAATACCAGGAGCTTTTCGTTAAAGTTTCCTAAAATAAAAGCTCAATTGTCGTTATGCCCTCAGAATTGTGATATAATGGCATTCGCGGGGTTGGCAAAATCTGTGGCTCAAAATTGACTTTTCCAATGTGATCTCCTACTTTGCTTCTACCTCTTTTTATCCTCCTTGGCAGCTTCAAATTCGTTGGAAATATTGCCTTTTCCTTTTGCAGCACATGGTTTACCATTGCTCTCATATTTTTGAGAAGGGAATGCCATCGCTAATAAATTGGCGAATTTAGGGTTGCTTTCGTCTTCCCTTGTATGGTATCTCTTTTCTAGACATGATTTTTAGACATCCCAACCAACCTAAGGTTTGTCTTCTCTTTTTGATGATTTTTGTTATTTGCATGATCGTCTTTTCTTTTTGTTTTGCAGATTATTACCTTTAGACCATCTCCAATGGTTGAGCTAAAAACCAAATATTTTAGCCCGGAAAATTTAGTTTTTAGTCCAGAAACAGCTTTTATGCTCCAACCGCTCTAGCCTAAAATTATTAAATAATGAACTTAGGCTATTTTTGTGGATAAATTTTTTTTTTAAATAAATATGTAGACTATCGTAAATTAATTTTATGAACATTTTAATCTAAAAAATTTTAAATTCCGATAATATTGAAAAATTTAAATTCCGATTTATGGGCTAAATTTTGGGAGAAATCTGACCTTGGTTTAGCATTTAGCATTTAGCCCAAATTTTCCCCTTGGGTTGGATTGGGTTTGGGAGGAAATTTTGGGAGATAATTTGACTTTTAGCCCACCATTGGAGTTGGTCTTAGATTTTGTTTTAAATGAGTTAAATTTCATGTCCCCCTTTTCCTTGTATCTTTCTTATTTTCATTTCTAAAAGGGTAAAGTTTATGTCCATTCTTTTTCATGTATTTCTTTTCTTTCTTTTTTTTTGGTATTGCGAGGGGTAAAATTCATATTTCTCAATTAAGTGTAACTTCTTTTTTTCGTCAATCAATAAAATGTTCCTTATAACGTCGAGGTTTCTTAATAATAAAAATAAAAAAAATAAAAAAATAAAAGGTGACTCAATTCTCACTTTGCCCTCACAACCATTTTGTCTTAATTGACCCATGAACCTTGGAAAGAGTGATACAGAGAATGTTCATGGGGCGAAGTCGGACAAAATGAGGTTCGGTGGGCAAAGTGATATATGAGTCACAATCTAGAGGGCATAACAAACTAACAATAATTAAGCGTAATTTGAAATATCACACAATGATTACCACAACAAACTCGCATATCAGATTTAGCTGCATTGTCGTATTTTGTCCACCCCACATATGGAATCTGTACCTAGAAAAAAAAAGTATCAAAACTCCCCCCTCCCCACTGCAAATTACAACCCAAATCGAGAGAGGAGGAAAAATCGGATGGGAACATCAGAAACCTAAATGATGTACTGTCACAAACAATGCAAGAGCAGTCCAGCAAGACGACGCTCAAACCAGCAACGATGCTGTGCATGTATACTTCACATTAGAATTGAGTTGCCCTTAGATCTCATGTTTCAGAATCACGCCGGTGATCCCTACAGATGATTTAGGCCGATAATGTTCATCTGTATCGACCTCTTCAATTTCCTGAATGGAAGACCGTATGCAAAGCATTATAAATTAGGTATTATCCAAGTCTAGGCATGATAATAAGTTACCCAAGCTGCACAGAATTTTATACCTGTACCACTTCCTCTCCTTTGATGACCCGTCCGAATACAATTAGCTTATCATTTAAATCTGGTATTGGTGCAGTTGTGATAACAAGCTCAAATTCTTTGTTGTCTGGTCTAGCCTTCGTAGTTCCAAGCATAAAAGCTTCATGCTTCGGACTACAGGTTCACACAGGCAAGAATAAGCTATCAGCTTTGCAACACAGGACCAACAGGCCACACAACCAATGTAAAAGTTTTATCTATGAAACAAACCTCGTAACAAGTTGACTACGAAGCTTCCCTTTTGATATCCAATCTTCAGCAGCTCCAAGTCCTTGGGAACCACCCCCTTTGATTATATAGTGCTTGATCACGTGACTGAACGACATCCCCTTGAAGTGTCCCTTTTGACTGCAAAACTAATGCCTTAGAAGTGCCATGACGGCATAACACACTATTGCCCTTACAACCAACAAAAACCAAGCAAGTCTATTTCTGGATGTTACTGCTACTCAGAATCTTGAAATGATTTCTAATCGTCGAAGTTCTAATTTTATTTACAATTTAGCCTGGATACAAGTCAACTAGGTCTCCATATCACCAAGGTTATATGAACCTTTAACCTGTTGTTGCGTATTTGATAATTTACAAAGGAGTTACAACAAAATATACCCCTTGGCTTATAAGATGATAAAAATATTAAATAATAAACCCCTTGGATCCGAGCAATTTTACTAACAGCTATGTACAAGGTCACCCCGTCCCATAATTTTAACTTTATTCTCTTACTCTGTAGAGAAATAGCTTCAAATAGAGATGATTTAATATTACTACAGCAAGTATGCATGCAAGATACATGTGATGTCGAATACTCACCATAAGTCAATAAATCTATCCACGACCTCTGGAGAACCATCCTTGAAAAGTTCCACCGTGATAGGACCTTTTGGTGTATTTAGAATCTACAAAATACACAGGGAAGTGGAAGAAGAAAGAAAGTGAATAACTATAATTGTGGAAAAGCAGACAGGTGACTTACACTCTAAAAATAAAACATCAGCGGAAAGACTAGGAATGAAATGACACCGAAGGAAACCGGTGCAGCAATCCTAATTGTTAAATTTTCCCAACCCAGATACCTTCCGAGAAAAGAGGTTTATTGATAAACTTTGCTACATAACAAATTTAACGGCCGCAGCAACACCACAAGGTCCACAACCACCCCGCCGCGTTAATTCTAGAAATCGAAAATTGCAGGTTCATGCAATGTGACACCAAATAGAAAGTTGGCAGTACAGCAAATGTGTTTAAGAACTTAAGAAACTTACAGCATAACCGGGAAGATCGCCCTTCTTTCCAAACCCATCAAAATCCTAAACAAACAAACAAAAAAAACCCACCTAATTTAGTCAACTACACATTTACGCATAATTATTATCCAAACAAGAAGATTAATTCATTCTTAATTAATTACGCAAATGGAAAATACCCATTCCAAATTAATACCTCTCGATTAGATAACTCCGACCCAGATTGGTCCAGCGACCTACGAGGGCAAATTAGCGCGCACGATAAAAAAAAGTAGCTGAAACTACCCATATATAATCCAACTTTCCAAACAGATAAAATCATCAAAATTTTGAAAATATCAGTTGAAATGGTACCTTCGGAACCAATAGCGATAAGTGGCGACTAACGACAAGGCAGCCAAGGCGATGATTAAATTGCACATAACTATGGTGGTGATACTGATTCGAGTCGGCCCCTTCTTCTTCTTGCTCTGAAGTAACAGCGCCTGCGGCTTTATCCGCGCCATGAGGTTCGAACTTCAACTCTAATCACGAAATCTGAAGCAAAAAAAATTAATTAAAACTAAAAAATTGGTTGATGAATCTTGATCCCCAAATCGATTGGAATCGAAACCCTAAAAATGAAGTGGAATTTGAAATTGGTGAGAGAGTACCTTTGGGGGGTTGGTTGGATTGGGTCGCAGTGAGGTTCAAGTGTTTGAATCGGATAGAGAGAGAGAGAGAGAGATTAGAGTTTGGTGGGCGATTTCAGTTTTAAGTAACCGGTCTGGTTCGAATTTTTCGATCTTTCTCGTTGAATTTAATTTTGTGATTTCAAAAAATTTAAGTTGGTGGATGGAGATGGAGCCCACGTGAGATTATTCGCCGGAGAAAAGAAAACAAATCTCTTGAAAAATTAAGGAATGGACGGTTGTGATTGAACTAGCGTGTTGATTTCGGTTGTTTGGCGTTTGGTTTTGTGGCAGCCTGACGCGGGGTTTGTTCGTACCCGCCTTTGCTAAACGAACCGGTTTATAATTTTATTTGTGAGTAAGAGGTTTCAAATTTGATTCAAAAGAATAATAATTTTATTCATATTTTTGAAAAACTGGAAAAAATAATCCTTACCGATTTGGAATCGAGATCCGAAGAGGATCTCACATTCTAGATTTCACAGATCGAGAGATTCAGACTGCTTATTTTAAAACTTAAGGTCTCGATTAGCCTGCCTACATCATACAATCGAACTAGACTCTCTTTCCTTTTCTTTTCTTTTTTGAACAAAACCATATTATCTATATAAAAAGAAGAGGTAGGTTTAACCTCATAATGGGCTAGCAATAATGTAGTTCAAATTCACTTTTGACAATAATCGAACCTAAGACCTTTCATTTACAAATGAAGAAGAATACCACTAGACCGTAGTACTAAGTGGCACCCCTCCCTCTCTTAAATGGTTCGAATTTCTCAGTTCGTCGATTCTGGAAAGGAATTCACCAAAAGGCATCCTGTTTTTCTAACCAAAACTAGTATGCTTATACATGGCAAGGCCAAAACAACAAGATGTGAAAAAAGGAATGAGGATTTTCTTCGGATTATCTTTGTGAAGATTTTAGGGATCATTTAATCGTGTTCATTCATCGTAAAACGTGCGATCATAAATCATTTTAAAAAATTTATTTAAAATTAAACACAAATAGTACTTGATAAAAACTGACAACACGATTCACAGTGAACGAATATGATTAAAGAATCCTCTGGTTCCTCATTCCGTAAAAAAGGGCATGACATGATTCTGCTCCGAAATGTTTTCTTTCATGTATCCTCTCATTATTTAATATTGCCAAGAAGATGGTGTTATGCTTCTCAATTAAGTTAGGAAATTATTTTCCAAGCACCCGAAAATAGAATTAGTCCACCAAACAACGTCATTGGCCTATCTATTCGTCAGATTATCAAGTTAACCGTATTTTGACAAAATTTGCATATTACTAACAATCTCTCTAATGCTCAGTGCTTTGCAAGAGGAAGACAAAGGATCAAGGACAGAGCTGTATAGGGCTTAGGAGGGCATCCGCCCCCACTCAATTGTGTGTGTGTGTGTACTTTTGCATTCCAATTTCGAAGCCCTAATTAAACTACAAATGAAAAATTGGATTGCATTTCAATTCCAACGTCAATTCTAATTTAACTATAAAAAAAATGGTCTAATGGAAAAAAGACAAGATATATCCGCTAGTTTACATGCTTGTGACATTAGCATTAACTCTTCTAGTTGCTATTGTTGTTGGATATATGTAAACAATCTGTGACTATTTATATATGCTAATAAATAATAAATGCAATAGGAATTAACAGAATATAAACTAGAATACGAATTATAAAACAGACAACTTGAAGATCGAGGCTTGCGTACCGCAATGTCCTTGAAACAGAAATTTCGTCCCTACTATGTGCTTGTAGTTCTACAGACGTCTGCTTCACCAGGATTCAATGATCAAGTTAAAATTCCAGCACCGGAAAATTTAACTTCTAGCGAATTTAGTGTGGTTCTCTCAGTAAGAAGGTTTAGGAATGTAGAAGATGAAGTTGATTATTTTCTGTATTCTAAATGCCATGCAGATGGATGTATATGTAGCAGATGGATGCCTGTTTGCAACAGGTATGAGAATGAGGTGTGATTGTTAGGAGACATCTCTTCAGAATGGTGCTTTGCTTTATGTTCAGAAAGAACTCTCAGACTTCATCTGAAAATATGAGTCTTTTCATAAAAAATAAATAATTAATTAAATTCGAATTTAATTAAAAATAATTAAGTAAATCAGAAAAATAATTAATTAAATCATTTAATTATTAGAGCCCCAAGGCCCATCTTTTGACAATTAAATATATATTAATTACCAATTAATTAGTACACCTCAAAGCCCAACCTCAAGGGTGAGCCCAATTTTAGTCTCCAGGCCTATTACTCCAATCACTTTCTCTAAAGGACAAAGCCTTATAAAGTGATAAAATCTTTTGGGAATGGGCAATGTGGGACAAATAAATTTCTACTCAAACTACTCAAATTTCCAACAATACCCCACATTTGAGTTGAAATTTCATTCAAACTCCAATAAGTACCCCACATTTGAATGCAAATGTAAATGCAAATGTGTGACTAGGCTGCCTAAAACTGAGAGAGAATAGTCATGATATGCATCAGGTGAAGTGTCTTTTGGACTTGAACTTACCCTAGTGAAAACATATCGGGTTTACTTGGTGACGCAGTGGATGTGGAAGATCTTGAACTGTTCACCGCAGTAGTAAACAGAGACAATATGCTACACACATATCATGGCTGCCACACGTCAATTCATACGGTTGTGTTCATTTTGGCCCTGAACAGATTCCGGATTTCGTAGGAGCTTTAGAGAATTTAGCTATTTCAATTCTCATAAATGTGGCCCCATTTACTCCTATATAGGTGACATTAATTAAGAATAGTCTGCCATATTCCTCTTGATAACAAGATATTAAAGTCATTAAATGTATAAAACATAACCCCTCAAACGTCAACAGACAACACACATTTTATCATAAGAATGGGTAAGGTGTGTGTTCAACTTTTGAATCAAACTCAACCAGTTTGCCTATTGAACCTAGACCATGGGATCTCCAATCAGCTAGGTTAGGTTTCTGCCCAGTTCGATTCATTGAATTGACTTAAGACCTATTCCCTTCGATGTAAATAATATTTGCTCTCTTGGTAGGCCTTTTGTCAAAGAATCAGATATATTTTCCTTTGACTTCACATAATCAATGGATATTATTCCATTGGAGAGCAACTTCTTAAGAGTATTATGTCGACGCCTAATGTGACGTGACTTCCCATTGTATACATGACTTTTGACCCTTGATTGCGCGGCCATACTATCACAATGTATACATATAGCCGTGACCGGCTTTGGCCACATCAGAATATCCTCCAGAAAATTTTTGAGCTACTCAGCTTCTTCGCCAGCCAAGTCTAAAGCTATAAACTCGGATTCCATGGTGGACCGAGCTATACATTTTTGTTTGGAGGATTTCTAAGATATTGCTGCACATTCTAAGGTAAAAACATATCCACTTGTCGACTTGGATTCTGTAGTGTCAGAAATCCAGTTGGCATAATCCAGTTGGCATCACTGAAGCCTTGTACAACATGTGGATATTTTGTGTAGTGTAATCCGTAGTCAAGTGTATTTTTTAAATACCTTAACACTCGTACTAAAGCATCCCAATGCTCTTGTGCCAGATTACTTGTATATCTACTAAGCCTACTTACTACATAAGCTAAGTCGGGCCTAGTTGAATTCATCAAGTACATCAGACTTCCAATTACTTGAGAATATTCAAGTTGAGATATGGCATCGCCTTTATTTTTCTCCAACTTGCATCCAGGATCAAAAGGAGTTGCAGCAGGTTTGCAGTCAAATTGACCAAACCTTCGTAATATTTTTTCTGCATAATGGGATTGTGTGAGGACATATCCTTCAATATTTCTCTTAATTTGAATTCCTAAAATAACATCGGTTTGACCTAAGTCTTTCATGTCAAAACTGGAATTCAACATTTTCTTTGTTTTGTTGATTACATCTTTATTGCTTCCCATTATGAGTATATCATCCACATACAAGCAGACAATAACACAAGTTTTATCATTACTCTTAATGTAGACACATTTATCAGATTCATTTATCTTGAACTCATGTGTCAACAAAGTATGATCAAATTTCTCGTGCCATTGTTTTGGTGCTTGTTTAAGTCCATATAACGACTTAACTAATTTGCACGCTTTGCCTTGTTATCCTTTAAGCACAAACCCTTCAGGTTGTTCCATGTATATTTCTTCATCTAGTTCTCCATTTAAAAATGTTGTTTTTACATTCATTTGATGTATATCAAAGTTGTATACAGCCGCAATCGCTATTAACGTCCGAATTGACGTTATGCGAGAAACTGGAGAATAGGTGTCGAAATAACCCAACCCTTCTTTTTGGCGATAACCTTTGGCTACTAAACGTGCCTTGAACTTGTCAATGGTTCCATCCGCCTTAAGTTTCTTCTTGAGAATCCATTTATGACCAATTGGTTTACTACCAGGAGGTAAATCAACCAATTCCCATGTGTTATTTTCCATAATGGATTCCATTTCACTTTTAATTGCTTCCTTCCATAAAGGGGCCTCAGAAGAAGACATTACTTCTTTAAAAGTTCTAGGTTCATTCTCGGACAAGAAAGAAATGAAATATGGTCCAAAGTTTTTAGAAACTTTGATTCTTTTTCCTCTTTTTGGTTCCACATCATTTCCTTGGACACCAGAAGAAGAGACTTCATCATGACTATGATCATGAACCCTCTTTGTATTAGAACCAGATTCTTTTTCTTTGTAAGGGAATATATCCTCAAAGAATTATGCATCCGCTGATTCTAATATAGTGTTGACATTTATGTCAGAAATCGAGGATTTCACAACAATGAACCTATAAGCAGCACTATTATTTGCATATCCAATGAATACACAATTAATAGTTTTAGGTCCTAGTTTCGTTCTTTTTGGTAATGGAACTTGCACATTTGCTAAGCAACCCCACACTTTAAGGATTTTATAAGTGGGTTTATGTCATTTCCATAGTTCATAAGGTGACTCGTCAATTTTTTTAGAGGAACCTTATTCAATATGGTATTTGCAGTAAGTAAAGTTTCACCCCACAAACTGTGTGGAAGCCCATAACTATTTAACATGGAATTAATCATATCTTTGAATGTTCTATTTTTTCTTTCGGCAACACCATTTTGTTGTGGTGTGTATGGAGCCGTTGTTTGATGTATAATTCCATGTTGTGCACAAAAATCTGAGAAGGCAGTAGACTCATACTCCCCTCCTCTATCAGATCTAAGTGCTTTGATTTTTCTCTCAAGTTGATTTTCAACTTCAGCTTTATATGTCTTAAACATATTCAAAGCTTCGTCCTTACTATGAATCAAATAAACATAACAATACTTACTGCAATCATCAATGAAAGTGACATAATAATTCTTTCATCCACGAGTTGGTGTGGATTTAAAGTCACAAAGATCACTATGAATTAATCCAAGTAATTCACTTGATCTTTCCAAAATTGACTTTCTCGTTTGCCTAGCAAATTTTGATTCAGTACATGTTTCACACTTATGATTAAAATCAATTTTGAATTTAGGTAATAATTCTAATTTAACCATTCTATGCATAGAACGAAAATTAACATGTCCTAATCTAGCATGCCAAATATTAGAAGACTCAACAATATAAGTAGAAGCATTTATTTTATTAGCATCATCAATGGCAATTACATTGAGTTTCACAAGGCCATCAGCCACATAACCCTTTTCCAACAAACATCCCACCCTTGGTAAGTACAAATTTGTTGGATTCCATTACAAGTTTAAAGCCTTTAGCAATTAGAATTGGTTTAGAAACCAAGTTCCTTCGCATTTCAGGAACATGCAGCACATTCAGCAAGGTCAAACTTTTCCCATATGTGAATTTGAGTACCACCTTGCCATATCCCTCCACAGCAGATGAGGCAGAATTGCCCATATACAACTTTTCTCCAGGGGCAGCAGGG
This sequence comes from Malus domestica, assembly GCF_042453785.1. Classification (NCBI taxonomy): domain Eukaryota; kingdom Viridiplantae; phylum Streptophyta; class Magnoliopsida; order Rosales; family Rosaceae; genus Malus; species Malus domestica. The sequence goes on from NC_091673.1 coordinate 11,686,081, forward strand.
TGATATTCGATGAACATATTTATGTCAGCGCATATGTGCTTCGTAGCACCATTATCCATCAACCATTCACTCACATTCGAGACCATGTTAACCTCGGATACAACAGCAGCCAATTCTTCATCGGTGGTTGCCATGTTAGCATGGTTGTTGTTGTTTCCGTGGCCATGATTTCCATCCTTGCGATAATAACAATCTTGTGCCTTATGACCAGATTTGCCACACACATAGCAGGCGCCCTTAATCTTCTTCAGATTCTTGCCTTTAGGAGCAAGGGCAGATTGCACAAACTGCTTGGTTTTCGGAGCAGGAGCCTTATTCTTTTTCGGCTTAGCCTTGGAGTTTCCTCCCTCAACATAATTCGCATTGGCTTCAATGGCTGCAAACCGTCCAGAACGGTCTGCCTTTCTGTGGTCTTCTTCCACACGTAGCCTCATAATCAAATCTTCCATATTCATCTCACGACGCTTGTACTTGAGATAAATTTTGAAGTCATTCCAGGAAGTTGGCAATTTCTTGATTATCGCCCTAACTTGGAAATGCTCATTGATCTCGCATCCCTTAGAATGCAATTCATAGATCAACTTCTGGATTTCTTCGACCTGAGATACAATAGATTTTGAATCCACCATTGTATATTTGAGAAACTTACCGATAACAAATTTCTTTGAACCGGCATCATCAATCTTATACTTTTTCTCCAGGGATTCCCACAACTCCTTCACTGTCTTGCACAAAGAATAAATGTCATAGAGATTGTCATCCAAACTATTCAGGATATAGTTTCGGTAACAAAACTCAGAATGATTTCAAGCTTCAATTGCCATGACAGTCTCTCTCGTCATTGGATTCTCATTAGACTTTGGAGCTTCTTCCTTGACAACATGAGCGAGATTCATTGTTGTCAGGAAGAACAACATCTTCTGTTGCAATCTCTTGAAGTCCAACCCTTTGAACTTCTCAGGCTTTTCAGAGTATTTTGGCACAGTGCCATTCACATTTACAGATTGTTGATCCATAAATTTTCTGTTTCAAGATTGTTGGATATATGTCAACAATCTGTGACTATTTATATATGCTAATAAATAATAAATGCAATAGGAATTAACAGAATATAAATAAGAATACGAATTATAAAACAGACAACTTGAAGATTGAGGCTTGCGTACCGTAATGTCATTGAAACAGAAATTTCGTCCTTACTCTGTGCTTATAGTTCTACGGACATCTGCTTCACCAGGATTCAACGATCAAGTTAAAATTCCAGCACCGGAAAATTTAACTTCTGGCGAATTTAGTGTGGTTCTCTCAGTAAGAAGGTTTAGGAATGTAGAAGATGAAATTGATTATTTTCTATATTCTAAATGTCATACAGATGGATGTATATGTAGTAGATGGATGCCTGTTTGCAACAGGTATGAGAATGAGGTGTGACTGTTGGGAGACATCTCTTCAGATGAATGCTTTGCTTTGTGTTCGAAAGAACTCTCAGACTTCATCTGAAAGGATGAGTCTTTTCATAAAAAATAAATAAATAATTAAATTCGAATTTAATTAAAAATAATTATGTAAATCCGAAAAATAATTAATTAAATAATTTAATTATTAGAGCCCAAGAGCCCCAAGGCCCTGACAATTAAATATATATTAATTATAATTAATTATATATTAATTAGTACACCCCAAAGCCTTAAATATATATTAATTATAATTAATTATATATTAATTAGTACACCCAAAGCCCAACCCCAAGGGTGAGCCCAATTTTAGCCTCCAGGCCTATTACTCCAATCACTTTTTCTAAAGGAAAAAGCCTTATAAAGTGATAAAATCTTTTGAGAATGGCAAATGTGGGACAAAAAAATTTCTACTCAAACTACTCAAATTTCCTACACTACTGCCACAATTGAAAGAGCATTTTCGGCAATGAAATTTCTGAACATCGAATGAGAGATCAATGGATCAATGATAACATGATTATTTTTATAGAGAGATCTATTTGCATGAAAATGCGTTGAATAATATTGTAAGATGTTGTATGAAAAACTTTATGGATTAATATATAAGTGTTTTGTGCAGTAAATTCTTGAGTTTTTTAATTGTACCTTGTTGTTTGAAGATGCCCTCATTCTTACAAATTTCTAGCTTCGTCCCTGCAAAAGATGATGCTATTAGCACTCATTTTTTATCTTTCTCACATTTTTCTTAATTTTCAGCCATAGAATCGAAGAAATTAAAGAAAACTAACGGACAGATATTAACGAGAGTGTGTAAGAGATAAATAAAGATGTGTGAATAGCACTATCCAACTACCAATAGAGAGGTCCATTTTCTTCTTCTAAAAAGTCGTCACCATGCGCGTCCTGTTTGATTGGGAGGATGATCCTATGGAATCGAGAAGAAAGCAACCGGTACCAAATGAAAGTCATTTGGTAAAAACCGCAAAACTGGCATGGTCCCTGTTTGCTGGGGTTCCGGATGCCAAATTCATCCATCCATTTATTCAAGATGTGAATTTGCACTTCCTATTTGTTCTATTAAATCACCAATAATCAGTTTATCAATGATCATGTCGATAACAAAGTCATTTGTAACTCAAGTAATTTATTATGCGTACAACGTTCCAAGTTTGATTTCTTTATCCACTGAGCTCTATATTCGAATCTCCTATTCTTAATATTGTTTGTATTAAAATAAATAAATAGAAATATGCAAATCAAGATTTTTGTTTTGAGACCTGATATAAGAGGAGATATTTGGGCTAAGGTTTTAAAAGATACTAGGCACTAATAGGCCGGCGGACAAAGACCTAGCGCTTAGTCGTCTATTAATAGTTTTGTTTTTAATTTTTATTAAATTTATATATAACATTTTATATAAATAATGTCTATTTATACTTAAAATATGTATATAATTGTATTAGGATACATAAATTGTAAAAATAGAATGACATATAGACTATAAAGTATTAGAAAATCTATCATTCTCAGTAAAATGCATCGTGTTCGAATTCTAATTGCTTTTACGTGAGAAGAGGGGACCACCCTCTTGCTAGCCTATCGTGAGGCTTAGCGCACTCTCCCTACCTTCTTAGTATAAATAATATCGTTTGATAAAATAAAATAAAATAAACTCACTTACAATTTATTGAAAAATAAAACGCAGAATGACAATTATCTATTTTCTGTTTAAGTAAGAGTCGTGACCTAGACAAGTCTAGATGTCATTTCTTATTTTCAAACCCTAGAAATTAATGGGGGCAATGGCTAGCCGCCTAGCGCCTAGACAGCGGTAGGCATAGATTTTTAGAACAATACACGTATACAAACATGAAACAATTTGAATGAATCAATATATAGAAATGGTGTCATAAAATAAAATAGATACAAACAAAGAAAAAGGGAATACTTTCTTCATGCATTGACCTCAATTTTCAAACACCTCAAATTTAAATAACTTAGTAGACTAATAATATTATTTATTTTATTTTGTAAATAAATCGGTATGACACCCTTCCACTTAACACTTCAAATATAAGTGATGGGAAACAAAAGCTATGTTCATAGGGTTTCATAAACAAACCATTTAAGCTACACCATAACTCAAATTAACCAACCCAAACAATTCACACACACAAGAATTAAGGCAGCAAAATTCTTGACACCAAAAGACATCAAATTTTCTTCAATTTAATCACATGAACCACTGATGCACAGCAACTCCAAGATCCCTCAGCCTCCCATACAAAGCAATGCATTCCCAATAAGCTCTCTTGCTCCCACCATTCCTCCTCCCACTCTGCCACCATCCGTTGCTGCACTCCAAGAACAGCTCGTCCACCAGACAGATTGTCCTCTTCCTCACCATGTCCACCACCACTTCCGCTTCCGCTTTCATCACAACGTAGTCCTCTTCCCTCACATTGTCTTTCAACCAGTCCGAAACGTCGTTTTCAGGGGTGCTTGAAGCCTCTTCGGGCTCTACCTCGAGGTTGTAGACCTCGAATTCATTGTTCATTTTCGGGTAGTTTTGATCAAACCATTCGATCATGCCGCGGTTTTCCTCGTTTAGGTCTACATTGACAAACACTCGGCGGTTGTAACTGTCGAGGGAATCACCCAACAACTCGGGGAGGAACTTGATTTTCTTCAAGTATTCATTCGATTTGGCCAAAACGAGCCTCGGCGGTTCCAGCAGCACGTCTTCCAGACCCTCTAACACCGTCTTCTTTTCCTCGGTTTCCAACTGACAAAGCCGCCGGGACGTCACGGGCAAGTCATAAGCCGGACTTATCTTCCTCATTGCCACAAAAGTGGCAGCGTATCGGCGGAGATACACGATTTTGTAATTGGGTTTTGGCCTAAAGGCGTTCGAAGGGTCGATGCTTATTGGAACGGCAACAATGCCGCCAATCTTCAGAATGCGATCAGCAAATTTAGCATCGGCCAAGTTGAATGCGAAAACGAAATCCATAGACTCGTCCAAGAACGAGCTTTTCGGCACCGACTCCGAATCCACAACGAAATCAAATCCATTGAAATCAAAAGGGTGAAGATTTTGAAGCGTACCGGCGTTGCCAGGAGCCACAATGAGAGATGTATCACCCTTTCTGCGCAGGCCTTCGCCGGCCAAATCACGAAAAAGCAGACCCAACTGCTTGAAATTGAAATTTTCGGATTCGAAATTCAAATCCAATTGGGAAACTTTTAATCCCCTCTGAATTGTTCCAAAGCAGGGCAGTGAAAGAATAACTAAACCCAGAAAAACGGAGCACCAAATAATCCGCAATGCCTTGGAATCCGGAAGATTGATCACCAAGTAAGTCCCGGAATCCAATCCCATCTGTCCACCATGAAGGTACTTCACCTTGTTTTGATCCTTGGCTGCAAACCCGTCAGCCAATTCCATTGCTCTGTTAATTTTCAACACTTTTGGTCCAAAAATCCCGCGAAAAGCTCAGCGAAAGCGCGGGATCCGATCAAAGAACAGCTCGAAAAGCCGGTTTGGGGAGTACCCAGATGCGGAAAAGTTTGAAAGATTGCAAGTTTGCAACGTTTTTCACGAAGGAATAGAAGGCAAAAAAACAACAGCGAAGAACATGATGGGATTTAGCGGGCGCAGAACCTGGCGGCGGTGTGATTAGCACCCACGAGAGCCACGAAGGAGTTTTTACACCAGAGAAGTAACAGCTGCCTCATCCTCTCAACCTCCATTGTCGTCGTCCTCTCTATCATAAACTCACTCTCTCCCCCCTCTGTCTCTCTTCGATTTTTTCACAAACCAGTGCGAGAATGGCGTTTCAGAATCTTACCCAGATGCTATTTTGCGACGGATCATCATCTGAAAGCCAGCCGTTGTCGACCGGAGCGGCGGATTGCGACGGGAGAGAGCGAGAGAGAGGGAGGCTGGGGGTTTGTGAAGAAAAAAATGATGGGGTTGGAATTTGGGTGATGGGATTGGAAAAAGCATGGGGATTTATTTATACAGAGAAATGAAAAATTATGGGAGAAATGTGAATTCGCATTACCGTTGGAGTTTAAGCAACTTGCTATTTTTGCGATTTCTGTGTTTGGGCCGCGTTCGGCCCACCTAAATGTAGAAAATGGGGGAAGGACATTGGGATGGTTGAGGAAGAAGACAAGCTAAATATAGTGTTCTAGGTTGGCATGGTTTGAGTGGATTTGTTTTGTTGTTTAGTTTAAACTCAATTATGCGTTGTTTTGTGCATTGTGTGTTCCAAGATTGTGTTGCATAGAAGCTGACATTCCAGGTGGGAGTTTGTAGTTAGAAAGTTAGTTCGATCTTGGAGTTGACTCAAGCGGCGATGGAGGGCGAGTAGTGAGTTAGGATTATGACAGGTCTAAAAACAACAATGAAAAGATGATGGGGTTATCGGGTTCACATGATTCCAACCAAGTTAAGAAATTTCACCTAATTTTTAGTTTTGCACCCCTAAAGGAATTTAAATAATGTAATGTTGCACTAAGACCAATATAAACGTGTATATGATATGTAAAATACATTCAAAATAACATATGAGTCAAGCCATATTTGTCTTAGAGAACATTTGAGTTCTTTTTTAGACTCTTACATACTTTTGTTTAATCACTTCTGTTGTTTTCATTTGATCTATTCAATCCAACAACTAAAAATAAAGAGATGCGTGTGAGGAGTTAAAAATGGTGTGTGAAAATCACCTCTCTTATTTTATCAAATCCTGACTTCACACTACACATATTTCAATTCCTTCCAATGTATCAAAACATGAATTTAGTGCAACTATATCAACCACTTTGGTTAAACATTTGAATGTAGTAATACTAATATGCTTACGTGCATATTCATAACTTTACTTACGATTTGAAAACATAGCTTCGTTAGTTCTTTCTTTTTCTTTTTCTTTTTTGTTGACAACGGGGCATAAGTCCGAAAGAAAATGAAATATTACTACTATGGAATTTCTTTTCTTCTCTTTGTTGAAATACTATTATAGAACTTGAATTCCTCGTGGAGGGCAAGACTTGGGTTTGAGCCTTGGAATTTAGAAATGGGTTTAGGCGTGGCTCGAGGCTCTACAATGCCAGGAAAGTCCGGTCCAATCTTAGTGAAGCATATGAAAATTTGCAAGGAATTACAGCCCAAGACTAATTTGTAGGTGCTAAAAAGTTTGTTAGAGTGAAATTTCCACTAGAAGTAGATAATTTAACTGACAGAGAAATGAGAGTTTTGTACTTTAATCTATTCGTACCGACAAAAATCCCGCTCAATAATTATTTATTTTGAGCACGGATTTTTTCTGGTCCAAATTTATCTTATTTTTACCTTGAATAATTTTTCATAGAGCTGGACATTTTAACCGATAAACTAATGAATGAAGCTGTACTGAAATGACAATAATAAAAATTTTGGCTTGAACAAGCTCGATTCTTGTTGTCACTTAGTACTACAGTCTAATGGTATTCCTCTTTACTTATAAGTAAGAGGTCTTATGATCAATTTGCGCCAAAGACGAATTTAAACCACATTATGCTTAACCCATTGCGAGGCTTATTCCACTCCCCCAGCCCTTAATATGGATAATATTATTTGTTAAAAAAAAAAGTTCGATTCTTGATTTTTGCCACTTAAAAAGCAAATGTGACCAATTATATGAAGTTAATCTTATCGATGTAACTAGTTTTTCTTATATTGAAAGGATAATGTTATTCACACACTTATTTTTATTACATACCTTTGTAAACTTTTTGCCGTTGATCTCTTTAATTCATTCGATTCGACGATCGAAAATTAAAAGGCGTGTGAGAAATAAAATAGGTGAGTAAATAGTACTACCCATATTGATATCTGAATTAGCATCCCCCTATCTCCCCCATTGTCTCACCCTTCCTTCCTCATCTCCATTCTCTCATTCGAGAGATTCTTCAGTGTGAGAAATTTTTAGTTGTAACGGGAACACAAGTGGTATACCACGTGTTTTAATAGGAATTGTGGGAAATTTTATTATTTAAGTTATTAACTTTTTAACACACATATCCCACCATTTGTTTAGTGACACGTGGTGTACTACCCCGTGTACCGGTCACATTGAAAAATCTCTCCTTCGGTGTTCCAAGAACATGAAGTGGTACACCCCTTTTCTCCACTTATATGATAATATGTGATGTACCTTTCGTGTTGCGCGTACAATAAAAAACTTATCCTCCTTCACAGTCTTGCAACTTCCATCCACACTCCGATGCAATGCGGTCATTCACTCGATTTTTCTAGTTTTTATTTGATTTGAGTTCGTTGGTGGGTATTTGAACCCAACAAAAAAACGATCAAATGAGTTTAAGCCCTAAACGAATAGAACCAATGGAAACGTACCTGATTATTTTAGGAGTGTGTTATCCACACATCCTGTTTTACTTCTCACACATCATTTGTTAATTTTTGCCCGTTGATCTTCTTCAATTCATTCAATCCGACGGTTGAAAATTAGAAGGGTGTGTGAGAAGTAAAAATAAGTGTGTGGATATCACACCCCTGATTTTATTCGGTTCAAGATTTTTCAGTTTTAAGGGTGAAACTCATTTCCCAATTGATTTTATAAACCTCAACTTCCTCCACAAATAAGTTTATCTAGAATTAATACAAATTAGAACATCATATTAAGCCTCGTTTGGTGGGTTGGTATGGTTAGCATAAAACGAGACTTTGAGAAATGGATTGAGATGAGTAAGACAATACGATTTTGAGCCTATGCAAAACTTATCTTGTGTTTTTATAAATTTGGAGTGCATATAATTTTGTAAAGTGTTGATAACAACTCCAGAAAATATCCATGTTTAAGTTATTATTGTCTTGAGCCACATGCACATCTCTTTTCACTTCTCACACACCCTCTGTTAATTTCCGTCATTCGATATTTATTCGATCTGGTAGCCGGAAATTGAAAGAAGTGTGTGAATAGCATCACCATTTGGGTAATAGCTCACCTTAATCCTTACTCATGAAGTCAGGATAGGATTAATAGTTGAAATAAGATTAAAGGGCTATAAAACTTCAAAACCCCTCTCTGGTATGAGCATGAAAACAATTATACTATTCTTTGCTTTTAATATAAGCCTATTAATTAGTTGTAGTCCTATGGTTTAATAAATATTCTTCGTAAGAAGTCTTAAATTCGACTCTCATAAATAAATAATGAGTAAGTTTTGAAAAAGAGTGATAGCTATGAGTTGATTGAAGTCTATCTCTTATAACATTAATTTGTAGCGAAGTAAAAGGTGGGGTATGTGAGAATATTACTGTCGGGAACCCTCCAAAACGTACGTGTCAAATTGTGGGAGACTAACTCATGTCCACATTGTACTCAAACAACCTCATTCACACACCTTCGACATATCTTTCTGGAATTTTTTCTGGCACTGATAGATATTTCAATTTCCTCGTTTCTGATATCGTCGGCACACAGCAAAAAGGTTATGCGACCCCCTCCACTCATTACCACGTTGAAATTGCTCATGTAATAATTCTTTGCAGGTGCAGTTTTATAGCCCTAGATCAAAAATAATTACACAAGATTCTGTACACATTGCGCAACACGACGAGTTCTCTGACTGTACAAAGCTACAAAACCCTAGCCAGGTCTGTGAGACAGTTAATTTTGAGATCAATTTCATCTTCTTACTGTCAAACTGGAACCCTAGTTACCAGTGAAATCCCATGTTGAATCCTGCATGAGCTATGTAGGTGTGTGTGCTCGCGTGTTATGGAAGCAGTAACACGTGGAAAGGTACTGCATTCTGCAGTTAAGTTACTGGAACTAGGGTTAAAAGGACAGAGAAAGCACAATTATAAACGTGAAGACTAATTTCAAAGAACATCTATGATGTTATCTGAAACTGGTAGATCTGCGCAAACATGTATAGCTCAATGTGATTGAGGTATTCCTTTTCACATCATCTCTTCTTCTACATAGACTGGCTTTTTTGGTACATCAATTAAAGAAGTTGGTATATGATGGACGAAGAATTTATTTTTTTAACAGAAAAAAACAATAACATCAGTAAAAGCATTGGAATAATGCCAAAAGCAACAATCTGAACAATTCACTTGCTAATCGAGCGAGTTAAGCAAGGGAATACACAATTCAAATGCTAATTGTCTACTCCATGCGTGCACCTTCTCACATGCCCTCATGTAGTGACATTTAAGACAAACACGTGAACAAGATGACATCAAATATTTGTAGTCGTTGAGCTTCGCACTTGTGTCAACTTGCTTTTATATCATGAAGGAATTGGTTGAGGTTCCACCTTGAAATGATGATTCGTAATGGGAGGAGTAGTCCAACTCCTTTAAAGCCTATGTAAGGTTCTTTATTAACTTTCTGACGTGGGACAACCTTTCACATCTTACACGTTCTCTCACGTATAGCAAAACCAGTGTTTTAAAAACCTTGCCCCAAGGCGCACCTAGTCGGCTTTAGAGGTGGGGTGGGAGGAAAAGCGCCTCTGTTTTGTGGGAGTGGGCAAAAAACTCGCCTAGCTTTGACGAGGTGCACCTAGGCACCCGAGGCGTGCCTAAGGCATTCATTGAGCATCCTTGTTTTCCTTTTTGAGTTGCCCATATCTGAAATTTTCTGATTGCAGACCATTTGTCTTCCCAACGAAGAAGATGAGTGGCGGGGGCTTTTTTTTTCCTTTTTTTATATTTTTTTTCTCTTTAGAGTTTAAAATGATCCTACTTTTCTGACATTTATTACGCACTATCTTCTTTTATGTTAAGTTTTATTTTTTATATTATTTTTTTCTCATATGTAAGATAGATAAGCATCTTTAATTTTTGTTTTTATTTTTTTTAGTATAAAGAAGCATTTTTTTTCTGAATATTTTGCCAGCAGGAAAAAAGATAAACATCTTTTTGTTTTTATTTTTTTAAAGTTTTATTATTTTCTTAAAAGAAACATTATTTTTTTAAAGCTTTATTATTTTCTTAAAAGAAACATTATTATTCTTATTTCTTTTTTTAAGACTACCTATCCTATCCAAATATTACCAAAAACTCTATGTATATGCACTTCCTTAAGATTCTAGATGTCTGATTCTACTCTATTTGTTTGATTGTTGATTAATTTGATTGCTTGGTTAAACTTGTTTGTGATGCTGTATGTGACTAGTGCACTTTTGAATAACAATGAATATTTATTTTACAAAGTATTATATTTTTTTTATATGTTATATATAATCGTATATAGTAAAGGACGTGGACAACACATTATATTGAGTGATGTCGAGCATATGTGCTCATCAAGCTTTATGCATGGGTCAACCTGTTTTGACACAAAAACGGTGGTTGAGGCTCCCCTCCAAAACTATTATAAGCTTATACAAGGTTCCTTTAGGTATCGTTTGGTATGTAGATGAGACGAGACGGAACGAAATGGGACGGGACGGGACATGACTGGACGGAACGGAAAGAGAGCAAAGATGCCCTCTGATGGAAACGAGGAAGAAGGAGACATAGATGTTATAATTTTGTGTTCCACGGATGTGATGTGGAACGAGTCGTTCCAGGGGGTGAGGCGGAACAAAAATTCACCCAAAATTCATCTCGTGGAACAGCCTGTTCCACCAGTTTTAGGTGCACCAAATATAAGACGAAACGCCTCGTGCCACTTCGTTTCGTCCCGTACCACGTACCAAACGGTACCTTAAGTCATCAACGTTGGATAGCTCTCAACCTCTTGACACAAACCACGAGGAAAAAGGAGAAAAGACAAAAAAGAAAACAAATTATACAATTGATAGCTAGGGTAGCATAAAAGTATATATATATAAGAATGCAACAAGAGGCACTTCATGAAAGATTCATCTACTGAAGATTGATTTCCACTTCACATCTAATAACCAACTTGCTACTTTCAAAGCAAGAAAAAACATGGCTGAAATTGCAGATCACACCAAGGTTCTCATAAGGGAATTCAGTGAAGACACAGATATTGAAGTGGTGGGGAAACTAGAGAGGGACTGTGAGCTAGAGTCTAAAAAGGGGTTCTCCATTTTCACTAGCATGATGGGTGACCCCTTTTGTAGGATTAGGTTCTACCCCCTTCATGTTATGCTGGTAGGTTAATTAGGGTTTACTATTTTCCCTCTTATATTTTTCCAACACCAAACAGTATGAAAACCTTTTCAATTTTCATATATCACAATCATTAATCCTTTTCTATCTCTCTTCCAATAAGCATTTGCATGATTTATATATTTCTTGGAGCTAGCTACTTTTTATACAATAGTCCCTTTGTCCCCCAGCCCTCCAAGGGGTTGTTAATGCAAATGACCCGTAGCATTGCTACACCGTTAATATGTTTGAAAATTGCCAACAGGTAGCAGAGCTGCTCGAAAACGGGGAACTTGTTGGCGTGGTTCGAGGATGCATAAAGCATGTAGGGACTGGTTCCGGGGCAAGATACGTGATAGGTTGCATACTAGGCCTTCGCGTCTCTCCTATACACCGGTATTCTCCACTTTGTTTTTCGGATAGCATAACAAAAAACTGTTTTACAAATCATCCGTAACTAGACAACTTATAACTATGTATGTTTTCCATTTAGGCGGATGGGAATCGGGTTGAAACTCATGAACTCGGTGGAGGAGTGGTTGCTGAGGAAGGGAGCACAGTACACATTCTTGGCAACTGAAGAGAGCAACACCGCGTCCACCAATCTATTCACTTACAAATGCAACTACAGGAAGCTCAGCTCGCTAATCATATTTGTTCAGCCAGTTTGTTCTGCTGTAGAGGATCCGATGCCTCGAGATATAAAAATAGAGAAGCTACATGTCGACGAGGCAATTTTCTTGTACAAAAGCAGACTAAGGAGCAAAGACATATATCCAACAGATATTGACGTGATCTTGAAGGAAAAGCTCAGCCTCGGCACTTGGGTGTTCTATTTTGAAGAACAAGGCTGGATCAACTTAAACAGTCAGGAAAGTAGTAAGGACACCGCCGGCGAAACTCAAAGCTCTTGGATCATCTTTAGCATATGGAATACCTGTGAAGCTTACAAGTCTCATCCACTGAGATCTTTGCATGCTACCCTAAGCCATGCAACGGAGAAAATTTTCTCCTGCCTAAATCTGCCGGTCAGTGTCTCCATGCAAAGCTCCTTCGGGTTTCTCTTTCTCTACGGGCTTCATGGAGAGGGAGAGAACGTCGGGGAGCTTATGAAATCCGTCTGGAACTTCGCCTCTAGGTTGGGACAAACTGTGAAGGACAGCAAACTGATTTTAACTGAGCTGGGGTTATGTGATCCTCTTATAAAGCATGTCCCTAAGGATTCCGATATGTCATGTATCGAAGATGTCTGGTACGGCAAGAGTTTGATCAACCACGCTGATGACAAAGATGAACTGCTTGTAAAGGGATCACTTGGGAATGTGTTTGTTGATCCTAGAGAATTCTAGGGTTGATTACTATGCTCTTAGTGCCAATGTTCCAAAAACATCCCCAGCTCTTCAGCATATCAACTTTGTTGTTGTATTCATCTTTTCTTTTAGTTAGTTGGAACGGCATTAAACAGTGAAGAGAGCCAATATCCTTAGGTTTTTCGGGTTGTAATTTGAGATTTGGAGTTTCGATTTTAACATTTGCTATTTGAGATTTGGCATCTGCAAGTTTCTGGTTAAATGGTTTGTCGTTTGAGATTTACCAGTTCCAAAACCCTAAGCACAATACCCAAACCCCAAACTGAACTCAAACCACAAGATACAAAATCCAGAGCCCGAGCCCAAAACCAGAAACACGGTAACGATTTTCGCACTTCCAGTTTTCCTTCTTCACTTCTCTTGTTTTTGTCTCTTGATTCTCATTTAATTTATTCCTTCTTAATTTCTTATGACCAAAAACAAGGGTAGAGTGCGGAAGGAGAAAAAGAGAGTACGAAATCCGATAAAATACGTTTGTCGAGAGTAGACCCTTAGTCTGCATTAAAATCAAAACTCATTGTTCCTTTTCTGCATTCGATTCAGAATATGTTTAGAAGGATTTAACAAGACATTCTTAGGAGAAATACATGCTGCGACTAAATTAGAACCAACAAAACAAAAGGGGAAGCAATTAGGTTGATGCTCCGTGATTATGTATTTCAACGGGAAACCAAAACCCGGGATATCTCGTAACTCTGCTAACCCATGAAAATGTTCCAATCCTCGTGTGCCAGGCTCAGTCATCTCTTCTCTTATTGTTAGCAGGAGAATTTTGCTCTGTAACGATCTTTAGAACATTAACCAATGCTCGCAAGCGGTCCCAAATGTTCATGCCATAGAGCGCTTCAACAAGTGATTCCTGGAATTCAAAGCCATTCTCCGCAACGGGATACTGTTGTTGGCCAAGTAAGAAAATCAGTCAGATTTGTAGTTTTAATGTGTGAGAGAGATGACATTACAGTTCAATTTTGTTATCTGACCTGAATAGGCTTCGGTATCTTGGTCTTAATGTACGGCCACCATCTATCCTCGACAACTGATTTTACAAGACAACAAGCTCGCAATCCTTCTACACCAGCAAACCTTCCGAATCCACTGTCTTTCACACCACCAAATGGCAGGGACTGAAAATTCGTGAGAGTACGAGACATCTTTAGTTCATTGGATTAACAATGTCATCATGTTGAACAAAATCATAACGAGTTATGTTGCAACAAGGATACTTTTACACCTCAACTAAAGAGATCTCTGATTTATCACAATGAAAACCTTTCATCTTCAACCAAAAATGAAAAGAACAAGGAAGAAAACTGAAACAATATCAATTGCTAGCTGATAAAATATTTACCTGACACATGTACGTTGATGCAAAATCATTGATTGCAGCAACTCCACAGTGTATTTGGGAAGCTATCTCTTTTGCACGACGCTGGCTGCCAGAAAAAACAGCGCAGCCAAGACCATATTTTGAGTCATTAGCAAGCTTGACAGCCTCTTCATCAGTGCTAAATTTCATTATTGGCATGATTGGTCCAAATGCCTGCAAAAATGTAGAAGGCATTTCTCCATGTAACTAATTGGAGATGAAAGGTGCACCAGAAAATGCCACAAAACACGCGAATTTAGATACCTCCTCTTGCATCAACTTCATCGTGTGATTTACATTTTCAATGACAGTAGGTGGGAAAAACTGATCAACTGCGCCTTCACCTATATGGCCAACACTTCCCCGAACAGCAAACTTTGCTCCTTTGTCTAGGGCATCATTTACAAGGTTTTGAAGCCTTTCAGAGTGCTCTTGCAAACATATAGCTCCCATATCATACTTTCCGGTAAGTGGTGGGCCCTACAAATAAGACCAAATAATTCACAAGTTTTAAACATTAAGTTCTTAAAACTGCTACTTGATCTCAACGGAATGCTTTACGTTATTCAAAATTATAGAATGCACAGCTCTTATTGGGCCCATCTATAAGTATACGTTGTATAACTGTCTCCACATAACTAGCTGCATAATTTTTCAGTATTTTTTTCCCGACCATTCCAGTCTATGTAATCACAAAGAACCTGGGAAGATGGGTCTGCGTCTGGCTGACATTGTAATTAAAAGGATATGTAGTGGATGCAACTGCTAACTGTGAAATCAAACTTCATTGAAATCGCGAAAAGGAAAAAACAGTTGCAAAACAACCTAAAGATTCATTTTTCATACCAAACATGCTGAAAGGGACATACTTACAGCAGAAACAGATTTTACAATTTTGGAAACTTGACTGACAAACGAAGAATAAATCTTCTCATGAACATAGAATCTCTCAGCCCCAGCACAGTTCTGTCCACTTGACTGAAGAACTGCCCTCACAGCAATTTGGGAAACCTAAATTGAGTAGTTTAAACAGTGTTAGTGAATACAAAAAACTATAATCCAAAATATTGGCAATTAAATGTTCATGTCTGATGAAATACATGCAGAGGTAGGAAAAAAACCATACATGTTCCACATCCACGTCTTCACAAACAATGAATGCATCTTTTCCACCAAGTTCAAGTGTAACTGGTGTAAGATTCTCAGCAGCCCTTCTCATTATCTGCAGAAATAGCAGAAGTGAAAGTTGGAAGTGAGAAGCCTGTTCTAGGAATTAAACAAGAACAGGAAATCCATCCAATCAGGCAAAAGAAGAACATACCATCTTACCCACACCAGGCGATCCAACAAATATGATCTTGTCAACAGAAGACACCAGTGCTTCTCCAGTTTCAGCAAACCTAGTGAGATAGAAAAAGTTTGATCATAAGCAGACAGTTAAACAAGACTAGAGAAGTAAACAACCCCACTCCCAACTTAAAAAAAAATAAATCAATACCCTGTTACAACGTCAACTAAATTTTCAGGTGCTCCTACAGCAGCAAGGGCTGATTGAATTATTCGGAGGTAGAAACAACCAGACCAGGTTGCATGTTCTGAAGCCTGCAATTACAAGCATATAACTCTGTCAAATTAACAAATAATCTTCAGAGCAAATCATTAGAAGATAAACTATTTATATATACTTTTTGTTCTGAACCAGGTTTTAATGATATATAGCCTAAATCCCCAGTAACGAATAATAGCTAACACTGATATGGGGTGTTTACACAACCATCAAGTTGAATGGAATAAGGTTTTAGGGATACAGAGACAAGTGAAGTGTCTTTCTAACAAAAAGTACAAAAGTGCAGCTAGTGATTAAATAAAATAACAGTGGGCATTCTAACAATAACTACCTTAATCACAATGCCATTTCCAGAAAACACTGCTGCCAACATTGGATTAAAAATATTATGAAAAGGATAATTCCATGACACAATGGCACCAACAACTCCAAGGGGATGGAATTCCACTTTGGATCTCTTGTGAAGCATTGACCTTCCGCAACATCTGAATTTTTTTTCATGAGCAATAATCACAATACAGTACAATTATACGTCTATTGGTGGAAGTGAATCTATGTTGCCTAAAAACCATTAAAAAAATAAAGATAGAAGCTCCTTATATGGGTTAAAAAGCAAGAAATTTGATTGAAATGGTAAACTTGATTTAGTGATAAGGTGAATGCCCGAAAAAGAGTACATTATAAGAAGTCAACATTAACATAAAAATTTAGATGGTACTGATATCATTCAAGTCAGCAAACATCGCAAAATGTATATCACTGATATTGCAATTAAATAAACCATGATGGAGATGGCCAACAAGGTATTTATCACAGCAGACTGTTATCCTACTCAAATTAACGGAGATCAGATAATATACAGAAAATGTAAACAAAGCAGAAGAAAAAATACCGGTATTCAGGCTTTAGCCAACGCTCACCCTCTGAAAGAAGCCAAGTGATCTTCTCACATGTTGTCATTATTTCCCCTAGAGATGCATCTACCATAGTCTTTCCCGTATCACGTGAAGATATTCTAATCAAAATTTATGTGTGTAAGTACACAAACTAATCTCTAATAAAAACACAGTACATGTGGAACCCATATATGAGAGAAAGAGAGAGAGAGAGATTTGAATAGAGTACTTACTCACATATAAGCTCCTGGTGTTCGATAATATACTTCAGCAGAATCCGCAGAAACTGGCGTCTTTGCTTGAAGCTACTCTTTGCCCATGCTTTTTGCGCCTTTCTTGCTTGAGCTACACGCTTCTTGACCTGACATTTACAAAGCGGAATTCACCAATTTTGTGATATTCTGATCTGGGTGATCTCCACCTCTTTTATCATTTGAACTTGTTTGTAAATGCAAAATTATCTGCCCATTTAATGCAGGCACAAAATCAACCTCATCACTTAATACCGAATGGAACAATAATCTGCCCATTTAGAATTCAAGAAAGACGAGTACAATATTTAAACACCCTACACATTTAATTCACCAAACCCCACATCCAAGCATGCATAACACGTCTAACCTCAACGGGTGTCAGTGCAGGGAAGTATCCCAAGTATTTCATGGTTGCAGGCTCATAGCACTGAACCTTGGTCTCCGCTTGTGGTGTCCTTCCCCTCGGAGGTACCTGCACCGTAAAACCCCAATGAGAGGCTAACCAAATGAATGCTTCACACAATCACATTCAATACAACTCAAACGACAAGAATAAGTGCATAAGGAAACAAATTTGAATGCAATTACAAGCAATTTAATTACTTCCAAAACTATAACTAGATCAGATTAACCGATAAATGCGAAGAAATTAACTACAATCAAAGAACTGGAGACAAATGCTTACAAAAATTTACAAATTCTAATAACAAATACAATCAAAAGGGCGAAAAATCTTTGAGAAACTCACGTATATGAAACTGTTCTCCTGCGTCTGATTCCCGTCATCCAACACTGCCATTGATCAAACCACGCCCAATTAATCAATCAATCACACAATCTAGAGAGAGAAAGAGGAGAGAGAGAGAGAGGGAGAGAGAGGGAGGGAGAGGGAGGTAGCAGCGTACCGTCAGAAGCATCGACATCGATAGAAGGCACGTTGTGGGGAATGAGCAACAAGAGGAACCGACAAACGGCGTAAGCAAATCCGAGGACGAACAGAGCCCACCAAAACGCCATCGTTTAGAAGCAGAACACAAATCAAACGTCCTTACGCTGGAGACGAGAAGGCTGAAACAAAAACTTGCAGTTGCGTTTTCTGGCTACGAAGAAAACAAAACGAAAACAGGAAAACCCGAAAAAGCGACGGAGGGAGAATCTCTGGGAGGAGTTGGCTTTGGAAGTGGATCGAGCTTACTTGTTTACTGGGGCTCCTCTTCCACTTTCTTCGCCGGGATATTTTGAGATGGACGGCTGCGATGACATCTGTGATTTGATCGGGTCAGGCATGCTTGAGTTCAAGTGGAAGGATTTTTTTTTTTAAATTTTTTTTTAATGGGGACTATTGATGGTAAATTACGATTATCCATTTATTCTTGGGGCTATGAAGATTCACACTTGGCCACAAGTGTGGCTTCCATACCAGCAGTGAGTTTCGAATCTGAGACCTCCAATTTATAGTTTGAAAGAAGCTTCGTAATCCTTTCTTTACCGGACCACCAACTTGTGGTCCAAGCAGAAGGACTGGAGTGAGGGAGAAATGTTCGTGTGTGGATCCTGTAAATCACGTGTTAATCTGCTACGGCGCGTGAGGTACTAAATTTTTTAGTACTATTTTTAGCGGTTAGATCTTGGTTATTTCAAAGAAAAAACCTCACGTCATCAAAATCAAGTGCAATCCATATTCATAGACCATAATTATGACTATTATCACAAATCAAAGTCTCCGTTCTCATAGCACATGGTTCAGATGTTTTTTCAAGATCATTTGCATTTTTATTAAGAATTAGTTACTAAAATATTTTCATTAAAAACACTTTTAGTTATTTTAGAAGCATTTTTAAATGAGGGTTCAGGCTTAAACCCATGAAACTTGAAGCACACGGCCGTAAGGTTCCTTACTTCTCTAGCTTTTCTCATATTCTTGTAGTAATTATCTTGAAAAACCAAAAACAAATTAACAACTAGCAAGAAACCATGTTGATGCGTTCATATTTACACGCTTAGATAAAACCACAATAAGTCATGATTAATTAATAATGATATGAATTGATTGTATGTACATGATAAATAATGAATAATGCGTCATCAGATATTTCTACATTTATTAGAGTTGCGGATCACATATTTCACTAAAGTAAAAAAACGAGATGCAAATAATTAAACATTATTTATTAATCATAATACGGACCGTTTACGTTTCTCACATGAAATAAAAGAACAAGAAGCAAGCAATTTTGCCTATTATGATTTGAGAAGCGATTTTTCTAAACCATTTTCTCCCTTTATACATTCAAGTATAATTTCGTACATTGAATTGAATAATTCAAACGATAATTAAATGACAAATCTAAACAATTGGGGATTCGGGAGTAGGTTTCTCTCCCTCCTATTCTCATCCCATTCATTCTCCTTCTCTCACACTTTGTTTTTTATCTTATTGTCTTTATAAAAAATCAATATAAGATATTGACGTGATTTAACCATAATCATTCAAGTATGATAAAAAAGAAGAAGAGATATTAGAAAAAGAGAGAATCATCCTTCGTTTCACAAACAATGATTATTATTTATAGAAAACTTCATTTTAATCCTTAAAAAAGATGAGTTTTAGATTATAACCATATGTAAGATTAAAATCCAATTTTAGTCCCTAGCACATTTAATCATATCATTTATTAGTTGTATTTTGATGTTTTATTTTATCCTTTTATTTTTATTTTAATGTATTAATTACATTTAAATTTAATTTTTATTTCATTCATCATAATATATTTTAATGTCTACATTTAGGCAACTAATTTTTTTATAATATATATTCCGATAACAATTTTGTATGTTCTCTATTTAGGTACATTAATACATTTGAATATTTTGGTATATCCATCGGTACAAACATGTAGTTACATTGATTCAATATAATGCATTTCGGTCAATATAATGTATTTCGTTATGTACACTTTGGTACACACATTTGAGTATCGACTTTTAGGTACATTAATTCAATTATTATATTTCGGTAAATACATTTAGGTACATACATTTTGGTATTGATATTTAGGTACATACATTTTCGGTATTGACATTTAGGTACATACATTTCGGTATTGACATTTAGGTACATTAATTCAACATAATACATTTCGGAACATACATTTAGGTTCATTATAATATATTTCGTTACAATCATGTAGGTACAAATATTTCGGTACAAAAAAAAGTCAATTTTATATATTTTGGCACAATCATTTATGAACACTTATGTATTTATATATTTTTGTATCACAATTTTTTTTTAATATTTTCTCATTTACATTCATTTCTAATTAAAAAAAAAACTAAATATGTGCATATTAATAAAATTAAAATTTAATATGGAGAGATTAAATAAAAATACACATTAAATAACAAAAATTGAATGTAAATTTTGATAAAAGTACACTCAAGGGATTA
Organism: Malus domestica; assembly: GCF_042453785.1. Lineage (NCBI taxonomy): Eukaryota > Viridiplantae > Streptophyta > Magnoliopsida > Rosales > Rosaceae > Malus > Malus domestica. The sequence goes on from NC_091673.1 coordinate 11,706,588, forward strand.
AATTGAATATTTAATCTAGCACCATATTTTTTTTTAAATTTTAATCTTTTGCAAGGATTAATGTTCAAAAATCCCTATTATTTATTAACAAAGGAAATTTAGAATATTAAATGCTCTAGAACACTATGAAAATCCCCAGGTTTGCAGTCTTTGCTTTGAATCTCAACCTTGTAAAAAACAAGCCGGAATCAAGCCTTCCATTTGAAGCTCATAAAAGCAAACGACATGTCGTTTCAGTTACGCGCGTTTTGGGGCGAAACACTCCCGGATCCCCAACACAGTGACACATAACCATTTTAACATATCAACTGTCATTATTCAATCGTGTCTTATTCTCATAATTCGAAGCAAAGACAAACAATATCACTTCCCCAAAACATTCACCGTCCGATGCCAAGAGGGAACGTCGGACAGAGCGAAATGTGTAGTCGCACAAAACCTTAAATTTGAAGGGATCTTTAAAATTTTGTCATATAATATTATGTAATAATGTTCTATATTTAGAAATTGGCTCTTGTTAACAGTTCAAAACCTCATTGCATTCCTTATAAGAGTAATTTTTTTTCCTTTTTAAATATAAAAGAGTAATGCTCAGACGACTAAATTTGTAAACTAAATGATGTGTCAAAAATAGGAAATGAGTACATATATCAACTCATTGTCTAATTTACAAAATTTTGTCTACAAATTTAGTCTCCCTAGCATTACTCAATATAAAAATTTAGAGTACAATGAGATATTCTGATTGTCGATAATAACATAAAAAAATGATGGTTTTCAAAATTTTAATATAATAATATTATATATTCAAGTGAAATTTTAAAGTTAGAGTTTTGAAGTTTTTTTTTTTCATGTTTGGTTGTTTAAGATTGAATTGTTTTTATTATTTAGTGAATGTTATGTTTGCAGTTTTTTTTAAGTATAATTAATGATATTTGTAAACTTACAATCAGTGAGTGCTAAATTTTGTTTTGATTTTGTAATTGTTTCCTAACATCAATACATTGTTTTACTTTTTAAAAAAAAAAAACTATCTTAAAGAGGGATTCTTTTATAAATTTCGTACATGACCTCCGAAATATCAGAAACGGTCTGCCGAAGCCTATTCCTAATTCTCGGGGCTCCACACAAAGAACCATCCAACGGCTAGCATAAACTACAAGTGGAGTCATCACATCGTTACACATACCCGAGTTCCCTCATGGTGGTCATTGCATGGAGAGCTCTTCTTTCTCAAGACTCTGAACTTTCGGTTGTTTCTGACCAGCTTTCCAGAGAGAGTGAGAGAGATGGAAGACAGGAGAGTAGGAGTGGCAGTGGATTTCTCGCCGGGCAGCAGGGCAGCCCTGAAATGGGCTGTCGAGAACGTTGCCCGGAAAGGCGATCACCTTATCCTGGTGGTGGTCCGGCCTGAAGAGTACTACGAGCAGGGCGAGATGCAGCTCTGGGGCGTCACCGGTTCACGTACGCCGCCCCCTCTCTCTTTCTCTCTCTATAAATTTATAGATCAAGATTTAAACTTTCTCTCTTGCTTTTGTCATTTGTTTTTTATTTTTGGGTTTTGTTTGTAATGAGTGTGACTCAATTTTCAGCACTGATAAAAAAAAAAACTGAAAAATACATAAAACTATGGTGGTCTCTATCAAGACTTTTTGTTTCAAGTTTGGAAAATTTGTGTTTAGTTTTTAAATTCGATTTGTGGGTTTTGTTTGAGATTATGAGTGCATGCATGGTGATTAGTTGATAAATCGATGGACTTGTTTGCAGCTTTGATTCCTGTGAAGGATTTTTCTGATCCCAACGTTATGAAGAAGTATGGAGTGAACCCTGACGCTGAAACCATCAACATCGCCAACGGTGCGACGCAGAAAGAGGTTAGAGTTTAGAAATTGATTTCTTTTAATTATTATTAATCTTGAAGAATCATACTAATTAAGCTATATTTTGATGATATGATTAAAAAAAAAATTGATAACTAATAAGTGGTGTGATAATTAATAATTATTGGGTTGGATTGGAGCAGGTTACGGTGGTGATGAAGATCTACTGGGGCGATGCCCGTGAGAAGATTCTTGAGGCTATTGACAAGACCCCCTTGAGCTTCCTTGTTATTGGAAGCAGAGGCCTTGGCAAGATTCAGAGGTACATATTCATATACATTATAATTCATAGCATGTTTTCGATTTTAATTTGAAATGAATTGCACCGTGCAAAAGTTGCAGTTAACTTGATAGTTTAATGAACAGAGAAACTGTGTCACTAGTACTACGGTTTAGTAAGTGGGAGGTTATAGGTTAAACTCCCTGAATGACGATCGAGTTTGATACCAATTTATTATGTTGGCCAATTGTGTGGCATAATTCAATTTTTCCACCCCTTCAGTGTAAAATAGCTTTGTGTATTAAAAATGGACACAGGAATTGTAAGTTTAGGGGTGGTTTTTGAAATTTTTTTATGATACGTCTACTAAATTTACAAGTTAACTGGCTAAAAACAGACTTAGAATTTCTGTTTGTGTTTTGGGATTGTTGTGTACATGTGGTGGAGTTGGTTGAGGATGTGTCATTCTTTTCCATGGGAAATTATTCTGAACCTTTTTAAGAATCTGCTTTTAGTTGACTGTATGTATCTTTGGATTCAATGTTTAGGATTATGATTGGATTTCGACGTGCTTGTTGTTTTTGCAGGGTTATAATGGGCAGTGTCAGCATCCATATCGTAAATAATGCTTCGTGCCCAGTTACTGTCGTCAAGAGTCACTATGAGTCTCATGACAACTAAATCCTTTGTCCTCAATGCCTGCTTGGTGAATAAGTAGAATGCATCAATTGCTTCCTTTCTTGCAGCTGCAAGCCTTTTAGTTTGCACAAGATTTAGTTTTTATCTGAATAAGATCTAGTTAACTTATGGTTTCAGCTGTTTGTTGCTGTATGTTGGAGTTGGACAAATTTGATGTACCTATATCGGTACATTATATGCATTTGCTACCGTATATAATGTGAATTCAAGTTGTTGTCCAAGATGTTGATGCTAGTTGACCTTGAGTTTAGCCCAAGTGGTGAGGAACAAGGAAGAGTAAAGGGTTAGGGTTAGGATTAGGATCGGCCAGGGTTCGGGGTAGTATATTAGGGTTAGGGTCGGTATGTAACAACAAACAACAAAAACAAGCTTAAGCTCTTCTTTTATAAGGTATGCAGTGCACAAAATAGCCGAGTAGAGAGAGAGAGAGAGAGAGAGAGAGAGAGAGAGAGAGAGAGAGAGAGAGATCATCCTCCTATTATAGGAGATTGAATTCTAGTCCCCTAATTTGAAAGCCAAAACTGTGAATACAAATAATGTGTTAAGTTAAATTCCATTGATAGCCAAACAATATAAGGCATTATTCACCAATCACACACGGTGGTTATTATCTTGTTTCAAAAATGATATATTGCAGAAAGCAAATGTAAGTGTTAACAAGAGAGAGAGAGAGAGAGAGAGATGAATTTTCACTTGTATTCCTTCATAACAATAATTACATTACAATGTGGTATTTATAGCTTATACTAATACCAACACTCCTAACTAACTCCATACATCAACCAATCACAATATGACACATGTCATTCTATCTAATACACTAATCATATCTGTCAACCTATCATCACACACAGTGGTTATTATCTTGTATCAAAAGCCTCCCATTCTTTCATTTTCTTCTCTTCGAATTCCTTCCACCCTACAAACAAATTCAGAAACAACAATGGATCCAAGGTGCTATACTCAAACGCCTCTCATCATCTTATTCTTCTTCATTTTCGGCTTTATAACTCCCGCGAAAGCTGTATGCAAGCCCCGGGACTTGAAACTGAGGTACCTAACTTGCAGGCTTCCGTGCCTCCTAGTAAGCCACAGCCGGGTCAAGTCTTCCCTTCATCGCGGTCAGCAGGCCCCCCACCAACCCGTAGTCCTACTCCGGCCCCCGGCCCCAACTCCCTCCCCAAACCCTCCTTCACAGCCTCCACAAGCATCACCCCCTGCTGGCAATTCATTTTCTCCATCTTCCTCCTCATCCTTTCTTCGCCGTTCTTCTGTCAGCCCGCGCGGAAACCTCTTTGCGCAGCCTTTTGTTCTCAACACGGCCTCATCATCAACCCCTCCTAACCCGGCGATCCAAGAACTATGCAAAAACACCGACTACCTTGATCTTTGCATCTTATCCCTGACCCCTTTCCAACCACCCAAGGTTGACCCCGTATCCGCGCTTGGGATGGCAATCAAGGTTTGCACCGCACACGCCCAGATGTCTCTAGCCGCAGCCTCAAAACTTCTGACAACGCCTAACACTGCACGTGGAACGATCGCTGCTCTCAGTGATTGCAAGGACATGTACTCTAATGGACGGCCTTCAGAGCGCCATTGATGCAATCCAGAGCCACGACATTGGCACGATTAATAGCATGCTTAGCAGGGTGGTAACCGATGCTGTGCCGTGTGGGGACGGGTTTGAAGGAGAGTAATCTCCGCTGGGTGATTACGACGACAAGCTTCGTAAAATGGCTAGCAATTGCCTTGCCATTGCTTCCTTGATCAAGTGATGATCAAGATCTCTCTGTATATATATCTTCAGTTCCTTCCCTTTTGTTTTGTGCTGTTTCTTGTTGTACAAGAAAAGCATCTCACATAACTAGCAAATTGATAAGAATAGAGATGTAGGAATACATAAATTAAAGCTTACATTTTGTACTGTAGCATGTATTATTTGTCTTTATTTCTTGAGAAGCATTACACCTAGCCTACAGGATTTACTTGTATATATGCTATTATGCAAATTCACTTTTTTTTGTATCACATTCATTTCGGGGTATAGGGATTTGAAACTTGAAAGAATGTGTTTGAATAGGGGATCTCAAACCAAAGATTTGGAGTATTTAAATTTTGTGGTTAATTGTTTCATGAGATTTTGATAATATTAATCAGTTCATCGAATCCACATATATTTGATTATTTAAGGGTATAAACTTTGAAGAAAATTATTATTAGCACTCTTAAAAATGTCTATTATGTCTGTACACCTCTCTTATTAGAAAATTAGAGAGTGATGTTCGTAGAGCAAATGAAAAAAGGGAGAAATTGTATTTCGAGAACTACATCACTTATTCCACTATGTTTGAAGAGTACTTGATCGAGATAAAAGAGAAACAAATAAGAGATAAAGAGTTATGTCAACCATTCAACTATACATCTTTCTATCTACATCTTCTTTTTTGTTGATATTCGATAATAAGGGAGGAGCAATTATGAAAGATCTGGAATGCTCATGTAAAAATATTTAATCACTCGAGTTATAAGCTCCTTACCAAAAATATTAATGTTACAAATACGTAACAAAAATCGTCCTTTTGAAAGTAGACAATTGAGACACAAAAGTTAAAAAAAAAAAAATTATTTACAAGAATACTTCTTTATGAGCAAGGATAAATAATATAAAAAAATGGAAACAGCTAGTCTGTAGCTTTAATTCGAGAAATATTCAAAACTAATCTTAACTATGGAAAATTGGATCCTAAGTTGAATGCAGAAGACACACATGGGTTAACTAACTTTAGTTATGTCGAAATCTACAAAAAACTAGTACGTTCTTCCATGGCTAATCAAGGTAAGCAGTGCTTTGATTCTGGACCGTCAAGGCCAATATCTTGCACGACATCACCGTTGAAGAGAATTATCATTTAGTATTATAATTTAATGATATTTATTTTTACTTATAAATAAATAATCTTAGGTTTAAATTTTGTGAATGACGACTTTGTCACTAATTCATACCCCATCCCATATTGTAAATATCTATTGTGAATGCAAATTTCCGTCTTCTTTTTTGACGAAAATGCACCTGCAAAACAATCAACACCTAAGATCAGGGTCACATTTGATCTTGATTGAGCCGTTATTGTCCATTGCATGAGCATGGAAATCCTGATGTGTCTCAAGAGTAATTTTGTATTTTATTATAAAAATCCACGTGTCGTCTCTATAATTTTTTTGATTATTTTTTGGTCCACATACACAGTATTAAAAAAAAAAAAAAAAGTCAGCAGTGTTTCCCGTTTGTGCTTGGCAGGTCTAGCCTCAAGTATTGAGTTTGACCGCTTGAGCAATATTCCCAAGCCTACGACTGGTTTCGTACACAAAATAAAGGAGGTTGATTCTCTGCCCTCTCATTTTCATACTCTTTTTATCACTTTTTATTTTATGTGGTTATGGTTAAGTTACGTCAACATTTTATATTCCTATTACTTTTTGTTTTATTATTTTTATAAAAAAATTAATTTAAAATATTGACGTGACTTAACCGTGACCAGACAAACAAAATGGGATGAGAAGAGTATGGAAATAGAAGGGCAGACAATCCACCTCACAAAATAAAAAGAATGGTGCTACTCATATATTTTTTCTTTCCTTCTTACGCATGTTCCGTTAATTTTTAATTGATTTTTTTATGGGATGTACTATCTACACCTCTTTTTACTTCTCACACACCCTTTGTTAATTTCTGTCCGTTGATCTTCTTCAATTCATTCGATCCAACGGTTGAAAATTAGAAGGGTGTGTAAGAAGTAAAAAAATATGTATGGATATCACTATCTTTTTTTATTTGATTCGATGATTAAAAATTAAAAAATATTAATTTTTATGTTTTGATATTTTTTTATTTAATTTGATGATTGTAAATTAAAAAGTATATAAAATATAAAAAAGACGTGCGGACAAAAACACCTAATAAAAAACTAATTGCATAGAAAGCTGCGCTAAGTAAATGAAGAAAAAAATAATAATAAAAATGATTTAGAATTTAGAATTTTAACTATAAAAATAAAATAAATAGTAAAGTAAATTGTAATATAATTAATTTTTTAATATAAAAATATAAATTTTTATTAGTATGATTTTTCATTAACGTGAACGAAAATTTTAGTTAAAGTTTCGAAAAAGAAGAAGAAGAAAGTGAGGAGATAATAATCCACTTTCATGCTTTACCAAATCAAGACCATTCCCAAAATGCCATAATCCCACTACTCTCGCACTCTCACTCACTGCATTTCAACCATTCGTTTCCATTTCCCCCGGTTAGGGTTAGGGTTTCTCCTGGCTCTTCCATCACTGTGCTTCCGCCTGCTCCCTGACTTCGTCAAGGTAATTATGTGCTTTTGACTTCGCTTTTTTAATTTCCAGTTTCCGCAATTTTCTTTTCTTTTATTTTCTTGTTCTCTGTTTGTTTCCACTGAAAATCTGAAATACCAACCCAGGATTCAAGAAAAGAAGCCAAAATGTTGGGAGTTACTTTCTTGTTTTTTTCTTTTGTTAGTTTTATGGTGAATTAGAGTACTGGACGTTAGTGGGGCCTTAATTTTCTGTTTGGTTGCTCAGAAAATAGGAAATAGGTGAAAGGAGGAAAACGTACTCCAAGTGGTTTGTTCTTACAGTTAATGTTGTCTAAAAAAACTAAAAAATCCATAGGGAGACCAAGGCAATGAAAATCTTTAAGCTTCAGTTTGGACCGTTTGGTGCTGTTTTTCTATTTCTGGCATCCTCATCAGTATCACTGGTGTGCTCATCCGTTTGGGAGTGCTTCTGTAGGGCTCATAAGCGTTTTTGGTAGAAGTGATTTTATTAGAAATACATTAAATTTATAAAAAAAAAATCGAAAGCCTCGTGATTAAGCACTTGGAAAAAGCGCTTCAATGACCTAGAAGCACGTTTAAGTTTTTCTGACAAACATGGTCAAACACTTTTAGTCCTCTAAGAAGCAGCCCCGGACATGCCCTAGGTGACTTGGTTTCTTTCATACAACTTGCTGGCGCTATTAGATTCATAGGTTCATCGTGATTTAGTTCTTACTGAGGGACTTGGTATTATTATCTTCCGGTTCACTGTGGGGTTTGTAAAATAATGGAATTGTGTTGATCTTCCACCCCTTGTTTTCTGAATGTTAGGTATCATAAAAAAACTGCAACTGTTTCGGCATAGATGGAAAGCTTCGGTGGCGCTGGGTTTTCGCCTGGAGGTTGCATTGTCAGGAAGAAGAGGAGTATCATATCACATAAACCTCGGTTAAATCCACCGACATTTTCACTCAGCTATAATATCCCTATTGGCAAAGGAACCATTGATGGGAATCAGAATAATAAGAAGAAAATAGTGCGTTCTGATGGATTGGGAAGTAAGAACAACCCGAAGAAGTTAAAGCTTAAGTTTGGAGGTGTTACTCGTACACTCAACACCAAGTATATAGCAGATGTTGGCAATGATGGTGGCTCGTCCACCGCTAAATCTTTAAGCTCTTTAGATGCCTTCACACCCCAACTGAATCCCCTTCCCCTTGCTCTGGTACCTCACCCTGATTCTCGTTACTATTGCAATTGTTGTCTCATTTTGTACGACCTGTACAGTGGAATTTATTTGTCACCCTGTCTGATTTTTCCAATGATTATTCTTTTAATTCTGTGTAATCACAACTGTAATGACAAGGAAATCTTTGAAAAGTTTCTAGTTCAGCGGTTGCTATTTGGTTTCAAAAGTTACCCCCATTTTTTTGTGTGATTTGTTCATGATTACATTGTAACAATGCCGTGTATCATAACATTATTGATGCAGGATGATGCAGGTGGAGGTGGGGTCAATGAGCCAGTTCGGAAGAGCAAGCGGGCTCCTAAGAGAAGCGCCTTGGATGCTGGATTTAATGAAGATGACGATGAAGATGAAGAAATCCGATTCCTTGGAAGACTAAGTGCATCTAAGGTTGCTCGTTCAGAGAGAATTCAAATGGACGTTCGCTTTCATGGATATGATAGTGGAGACTATAAATCATCAAGGCTAGGAACAGCTAGTAAAAATAGGTCAAGGTCAGAAAAAATGCACGAGGATAAAGAGTATTTGGGAGAAGACGATGAAGAAGAATTAACATCTGATGATGAACCTGAACCAAATGGGAAGAAGCTGAAAACAGGATCTCTTAGTCTACTTCTAGAAGGGCGGAAAGAATCAACCCTCACTACACGTAACCGGACCCTCCAGCCTGGAAAAGATATTTTACCTGGTTCAGGTTTTCTTGACATTGCAAGTGATTTGCTTTCTGTCCCATGTAAAAGTGCGCATATTCTTTCCGTGTCTGTTGCATAATTCTGATTATATTCATATGCACACCCGTACTGAACTTGTTTTCAGTTTTTCTGTTGGCTGGTTGACCACAGGCAAGAAGGATAAAATGTCTGAAGTGGAACGGCAATTAAAGAAAGCTGAGGCTGCACAGAGACGGAAAGTGAAGTTAGAGAATGCAGCTAGGGAAGCTGAGGTTTGGCCTTTATATCACGCTTTATAATATTAACTCAGGTGGAAAATGTAGAAACAGTCTCACCTCTAATTTTTAGGCTGGGGCAATCAGAAGAATACTGGGTCAAGATTCCAAGAAGAAGAAGGAAGAAAAACTGAAGCAGCAAAGGGACGAATTGAATAAGGTCTTTGAGAGATTATTATACATTTTTCACTCGTCTTCCTTTTTCTCGTGGCCCTTCACATTTATTCTCATGCAGTATTAACTAAAATATTATGCAGGGGAGGACCGGCTGTCCTGTCACACTGGCACCAAACACTGTCCGATGGGTTGTCGGTCCTAATGGAACCACCGTTACATTTTCTGATGATATTGGTCTGCCTAGTATTTTCAGTCCAGTGCCTTGCAGGTACAGCATTTGCTTTCTTCTAACCAGCCCCAGTTGTGTGTTTTTAATCTTGCTTTTTCTTCTTGAGATTGACAAATTTTATAACTTAGATGGTTTGTGTTATTTAGCTATCCTCCCCCACGCGAAAAATGTGCGGGTCCAAATTGCACGAATGCATACAAGTATCGGGATTCCAAGTCGAAGCTTCCCCTGTGCAGTCTCCAGTGTTACAGGGCAATACACGAAAAGATGCAGCCTCTAATTACTTGCTGATACCATCTCCTCCTGCGCATCATCTTGAACCAACTAATATGTTCGATATAGGTTGCTAGAAGCTGGACAACGGATAACTCATCATTTTGAAGTCAGGCACCCTGAAGCCGGTCATGGAATGGCGTAGTAGCATCGTCACTTGCCAATTTATTTTCCGATCACTAATGCTGTTAGAGTAGGAAATTATGAAAGAACAGATGCTTCGGTGCTTCGATGAGAGATCACATTGTTCGATCCCGTGTTTTCCCGTCTCAATCGAAAAGTTTCTGTTTATGGAGAAGTTGTCGACTTGGGATGAAATATTTCACTGCTTAATGAGCACGTTGAATTCAACATGGAAAAACTTAACGCCTTAAGCTAATTTTGGCGCGAGGGGAACATGTTTGAAAAAGACCGTTCTTAGTGCATGGATAATTAATTAAAATTAGAGCGATGACAAGCATCCATCCTTTTCTCCGTCGCCTCTTTATTTCTGGCCATCTGATTGAATATCAAACGAGAACAACGCATGTAATAAACCGATACATTTATTATATGCGTTTAAATACGCACATAACGATTTGTTGACAGGGAAAATGTTTCTGGGATGCCAAAGCTCACGAATGCAAAACATTTTACGTTTAATTACAACTGTGTACTTTTTAGATGATCGTAATGGATCACAAATACTTCAAATATATGTAAAACTTTAAACAGATGTCTTTTAACTACCGTATAAGATATACGCATATTCTGTTACAAGGGCAGCTCGAATCGTCACTAAATCTACGATCCGTCCATGAAAACAGCACCGTGTCCGCCGGATTTCATAAACTTCTTAAATAGAAGAACCATGATTGCGATGGTAAGTCCAACAGCAGCCCATGTGAACAAGCGATCGTCAGCTGGTTTGTGTACTTTAACTTCTGGCCTTTGTAGCAGCTGACTTGATCCAGTGGAAGGAGCTTCGTCCACCGCCCTTGCCGCTACAGGGGCAGGGTTAGCATTCAGAGGGGCTTCCTGAACTTCTTCGACAATCCTGTCTCCTGCTGTTGGGTTTGCAGGCCCTTCCCCAGCAGTTTCCTCCGCGGGTGTGGATCCAGCGCTTGCGGAACTCTCCTGAACATTGCCTTCCTTGTTTGAAGGATGCTCTTCCGAAGCCTGTGAGGGGCTCAGTTGAGGAACAGGGGGTGCCTTGCTCAGCATATATTCATGAATCTGTGAAATTAATATTACCCATTAGCAAGTTTCTGTCATGAGATCTTCAATTGTGTAATTGCAACGAAACTTTCAGCGGATATTTTACCTCGTCCATTAACTTCTGGCGTTCATCAGTGCCATATCTTGGGGCTGCTGCACGAGATTTGATGGCCAGGGCACGCCTTTCTTCCTTCTTGTATTCCAGTGAACCTAATGCACCATTTGGGTTGGTAGGCATGAAAGCAATAAGTGCAACTAAAGCAGTCCGCACTGCCAACAGACACAGTACATTAGCAAGATGACAATAAAATGTCAATCAGCCAGGAATCAAATAAAATTTCAGTTGTGTGAAACACATCACATCAGCACAGACTGTGTTCTCAATACCGCTTAAAATATCAATAATTGAATAGAGACACGTTAAGAATACAAATAGGAAAAGTCCGAAAGAAGGAACACCATAGTGATATGGTCATTGGACTAAAAGCTGGTTTGGTATTGCTGTGCTTTGAAAAAAAGCTGCTATGAGAATAAGCGGCTGTGCTGTGAGAATAAACTGAAAAAAATCAGCAGAGTGTTTGTTAAACATTTTTATAAAAGTGCTTTTGGAAAAAAAAAGCAGTCTGATAGTGGGTCTTTTCATTAAAGGAGCACTGTAACTCCGTGTGCTTAAAAAAAAAACCAATTTTCCAAAGCTGCAAATAGCAGCTTCAGCTTTTTCCTTTGATTTCAGCTTATTCTCACAACAACTTCTAAAATAAGCCCTTTTTTTTTCAGTTTACCAAACACCTAAAACCCTCACAGCTTTTTTTCATGGGTCCTTTTTTTTAAGCACCTCACTCCCAAACCACCCCTAAGCAAGTCCAGTTCCAACTCCATTTCAAGCTAACCATGACTTAGTGACGTATCTATACAATGTTATGAGTTCGGGTGTGGAATTGGTCTGAGCAATATGGATGCTGCTTAGAAAATGCATATTGGAACATTGCCAAGCCTATCTACGTAAAATAATAAGCTTACAAAATTATAGCTCTTGAGACATTTTGTCTGCATAAACCATACACTAGCACACGCAATACGTAAGAGAGTGTGGAATTTACCGCTCCATGACGGTTGCCAGTGCTCGGGATGATGATTCGATATGCTCAAGCAAATCTTGGTTTGGGTTTCGAAGCGACCATTTGGCTGCAAGTGAAGTAAACAAGTCAACACATCATGACTGAAAAACTATTCCAACCGGCAAACTAGCCCATTAACCTCAAAAAATGCACAACACATTACCGTCAGCAACATGAATGAAGGGGGTTTGAACGGGTACTCCGCCGGCAACTGAATCCGCCCGTGGTAAATCCCACCTTCGAATTCGGTGTCCCTAGGGCCTCTGATTGCAAATTGCCAGTCAAATATGTTCTCCTGCAAACAAACGCTAATCAGCTAACAATATTGATACATTGATAATTAGCATCTAGTCCAAACAATATCCCCAATTTCAAAATACCCCTAAAATTGAAAACCAATTGAAATTTAGAAAGAGAAAAAAAGGAAACAAAAATCAAAATTCAGCTCGAGCCCCCAATATTTAAATTCAATTAAATTCAAAATTCGGGTATCAAATTCAAATCTCACCAACAAAGTGAATTAAACAGAAAAAATTACAAGATCAACAGTCTGAATTTGTAAAATTATCGGGAAAAGTGGGAAACCTCGAGGGGGAGGCTCATGAAATCGTCGGAGGGTTTGGATTGCATCTCCTTAACCTCCTGCAAAATCCGCTTCACCGCCGGGTTCTTCCGGTTGTACTTGTCCTCCGCCATCGCCGTCCGGTCCGATCTGCACCGATCCGATCCACCACCACCACCACAACCTCTCCCGGTTGAATTAAATGAACAAATTATATACGGAATACAAATACGAAGCGGAGAGGAAAGAGAGAACCGGGCGGTGTTTATACGATATTTGTTGGGTCTATGCCACGTCGACTGATGTATGATTTCTGAGGTGTCAGAATATGATTGGGGGTCGTGGCTTTTAGGTAAAAGTGGCGGGTTAATTGGCAAGTCACACAGTAAATCTAATTATATTGGGCCTTAATCTTTAATGGGCCTTAATCCATGTCAAAAGCCTGCTTATGAATAGGTCCAGTCTTATTCTCATTTGAGCTCCTAATCCATGTTTAGGTTATTTATCTTCTGAAAAGCAATAGTTTAATTAGCTTAAGAACTTACAAACATGGAATTGGAAAATTGGGCCAGTTTTGAAGTTTCTTACTTTAGAGGCCAATGTAGGAGGCTGGGCTCTGCATTTAGGCCTATTTGTTCGTAATGTTTAGTTGTCTCGATTTAATTCACACTAGCATTTGCTTACACACTTTATGTGTATGAACACATTTTTTTAGAAATTGAGAAGGAGAGATAGAGAGAGAAAGATAGAGAACGTGGGGGAGTGAGAGGTTTTTGTTTTTTATTTTATTTTTATTTATTTTTTATTTTTTAAATTTTTAAAATTTTAAATATACTTGTAGGTGAGGCTTCAATAAAAAACAGTAAAATTTGGACATGTGAAATTATATTATTGCCCATCATTTTTTTTGTGTAATAGAAGACTAAGTTATCTTTTCACCATCCTTTTGGTTGACAAAAAGGATTTCATTAATTAATAGAGACAATATATTGATTTTGAAATTTATGGACAATGACTTTATTTGATCAACTTTTTATGAAGCAATTGCGAGGCTTGTTCGTATGTCACACACGTTTTAATTTTGTAAAAAATTTGATAAAATTAAACTATTGTTTTAGCAACAATCTGTAAACTAAAATTGAAATTTTCTCCAAATTATAAAGGAAATTTTTATTGATTGCTTACCATAACGTAGGTGTTTAAGTTGCATGCCGGCCATGGTCAGCAGTTGCACCAGGTCCTTAAGTTGGGGAACTTTCTTCAGAATTTGTTTTAATTATTAGGGTTTATAGATCAACGCGGCTTAAGCTTGTTTAATCCTGAACATTTCAGGCTTGATACAGATATGATTTATAAATGATGGTTATGAAACTGAATGATCAATTATGAAATTTGTGCGATTAAATTACGTTAATCACAAGTGGGTGAAAGAGATGTGCTACAGAGGCGGATGCAATACTGACCTTTGGATATTAGGGTTTATACATCATGAATCTTGAAAATTTGATTTTTTTTTTAAAGAGATATTGAAGAAAGTTGAGGGTTTTACCATAAAAACAATTAACAATATGATGAGTAGCCGAACTTACTTATAAGTCCATGTAAGGTCTCTTATTTCGTCAATATGGGATCCATTCTCAACATATATTCAATGATGATTAAAAAATAGGTAAATTACACAGTACCCCTTTCAGGTTTGAGGTCTATTACAATCGCATACAATATTTTCAAAACATTTCACTTTCATACCTCAACTACTATTTTATTTCAATATAGTACATTCGTTACATTTTCTATCAATTGATCCGTTAAATACTGACGTGGTTGCCAGATATCTGCCACGTGGCAAATAAAAATAATTTTTTATTTTTTTTAAAACCTAAATTTTCTCAAAAAAAAAAAAAAAATTGAAACCCACTATCCCTCACCCCCACCCCCTTCCAAGCGACCCACATCCCCATCCCTAACCTAGAATCCAAAAACCTGCAAGAAGAAGAAGAAGAAGAAGAGGGAGAAAAAAGAAAAAGAAAAAAAAAACCCCAGTTCGTCCCACCCTAGCCACTCCTTTCTCCCATCCCCCATCACCCCTCCTAAAAATCCCCCCATCACCCACCCCCAAAAATTCCACCCGAGATTAGGTGGATCTACCACAAAACCAGACCAAAAATCATCTCAAACTCAAAAGTATTTTCAAAACTCACCCACACTAAAAATCACGAGATCCTGGCGGCAGGGGGAAGGGAGGTGGGTCGCAGGTCGTGGTGGGGGGAAGGAAGTTGAGGTATGAAAGTGAAATGATGTTGTATGCGATTGTAATAGACTTCAAACCTGATGGGTATTGTGTAATTTACCCTTAAAAAATTGATTTTTCACTTTTAAGTTTTAAAACATGTCAATAATCACAAATGGTTGGACAAAGAGGTGACGTTAGCGTTGTTCTTTAAAAATTAGGGTTTATACATCAACGCCTTGTTTGAATCATACTATATTGAGAATTATGTATATTAAATTTACATCTGTTGGTGGACAAATGGCATTCATATTTTTGGACTTTGGGATGCAGGCCATATTGATAACATAAAAAACATCGATGTCGTTGTTCTGCCCTTGATTTCCATGCGATATAGGACTCTGTCAAAATTGGGTAATATTAAATTTATAATGATGCTTTCATAAGTAAGGAACTAGGAATAAGAAACTCAGACGATCTTTAATGTGTTCATGTTTGCGATTAAAAAGTGCTTTTACCAACTAGAATTGAGAGCCTAAATCGTGATTTTTCGTGATGACGAATGCTATGTTTTCTTTCGGGGATTTCAATTTCGGTGGAGTTCATGATATATTCGGCTCAAATGAGAAAGGTTTTGATGGCATGGAAGCGGAGAACAATGTCGGGAAACAAGTGAATTTGTTTGGAGCAGAGGAATGGGGGAAGTTGGGGGAGTTTGGTTCCGTTGATTCGGATCATGGATTCTGTGGAAATGACTACTCCTCTGGAGGAAACTTGCTTCCCAAGTATCAACAAGAAGAACAGCAGCAGCCACTGATTCCATACTATGGACTGTATGATGCCATGCAGTTTGATCCTCTCTCAGTGCCATTCCAAGCGTGCTTAGGGAAGATTGCAAAGCTCGAAGACATCCCGAATTTGGTTCCACATGTTGAACCAAAGAAAGAGAAGCGAGACCCTTTCTCCTCATTGGCAGGGCTTGATCTCTTGAACAGCTATGGCAGCGGGTTTAAGCGGTTGAATGGAGAAAGAAATTTTGAGTCAAGCAACTACAAGACGTGCACAGATCAGGTGGCTACAGGCAGGAAGCTTTCAACTGAAGAAATCATGAGGGTGGCAGGAGCAAGGTTCATTCAGACTTATTCTCAAGTGTCTGATGTTCCCTCCATGCTGAGTCATCCGTTTGGATCCTCCTTTTCGGGCCTGTCAGATGAGGAAGCTAGAGACGTGGAGCTTGTTGAGTTCCTTCTTGCTTCTGCAGAGAAAGTAGGTTATCAGCAGTATGAGCGTGCTGGGAATTTGCTTAAACGTTGTGATTCACGTTCTTCCAGTACCGGGAATCCAGTTGAACGAGTGGTTCATTTTTTTTCTGAAGCTCTCCTAGAGAAGATTGATCGAGAAACTGGAAGAGTCGCACCAAAAGTTTTGGGGAACAAGCAGTCATTTGATGTTGATATAGCAATGAAGATTCCTAATGATACCTCCCTGACATGTCAAATCAAGCTTCCCTTTGGGCAAGTAGTACAATTTGCTGGAATTCAAGCCATTGTGGAAAATGTGGCTGAGGCTAAGAAGGTACATGTGATTGATCTGGAAATCCGGAATGGGGTGCAGTGGACAGGTCTGATGCAAGCCTTAGCATCACGTTATGATTGTCCGCTTGAGCTTCTCAAGATAACTGCTGTTGGAACTACTTGTCGAGAATCGGTTGAGGAAACAGGTAAGAGGTTGGGGAGTTTTGCACAAACCATGAACTTACCCTTTTCTTTTAAAATAGTGATGGTAGAAGACATGCTAGATCTCAAAGAAGACATGTTCGAGCTAGATTCTGAAGAAACAGTTGCGGTCTACTCTGAATTCGCGCTGAGGAGCATGGTTCCAAAACCAGATCGACTTGAGTCTGTAATGAAGGTGATAAAAAACATCCGTCCATGTGTAACTGTGGTCACTGAAGTTGAGGCAAATCACAACTCGCCAGTCTTTGTAACTCGCTTTATTGATGCCCTTTTCTACTTCGCTGCGTTCTTTGACTGCTTGGAAACTTGCATCCAACGAGATGATCCAAACAGAAGTATTTTGGAATCAATGTACTTTGGGACCGGAATTAGAAATATTGTGGCAAATGAAGGAGAGGAAAGGAATATCCGAAATGTGAAAATTGATGTTTGGAGGGCATTTTTTGCGCGGTATGGAATGGAGGAGATAGAATTGAGTTCATCGTCGTTGTACCAAGCAGACCTGATTCTTAAGAATTTTCCGTACGGGAATTCTTGCACGCTCAATATGGATGGGAAATGCCTGCTTCTTGGATGGAAGGGCACACCTCTCCATTCTCTTTCTCTTTGGAAATTTCTTTGATGAAATAAATAAAAAGGAGGTTGCCTGTAGTTTTAAATCTCTGACATCTTATTATCTTCTTGGTTGAGCTTCAAATTCTAGTTTCTGATATATATGTTTCCCATGAGGGATTACAGAATCTACGAACATGGGAGAAAGCACCAGAACTGTACTTTTGTCACATAAATTCTAACGAGTGAATTTGTTAACAATAAGTCGAATATTATGGTACTCTTTGAATTTTCCTCTTTGTCCATCGAGATGATGATCGCATTGCTCTAGTTATCATTGAAAGGATGCCCGCGCGGAGAAAACTGAGCTGTTAAGAGAGGCAACTGCTTATGAACACCATAAACATGTACAAGTGCATCCAAACACGTCTCTACGACTATGGATCATAAGTTCATAAGACACTGGATGTATCAATTTATTCCACAGCTATCTAAATTCAAATACCTTAAACGTAATACAATCTGTAGTTTCATGTGTATGCATATTACTCAAAGATCGGATGTTCTTGATTTTTCATGTGGTTTTACAGTTCTTGTATTTCTTCTTTTCTTCCATGAACTCGATTATTCTGTTCTGCGATGCTTTACGAAAGCCATGCTTCCAGTTTGTACTTTCTTCACTCTAATATTCTGTGGTGTATTTTTTTTTCTTGCTTGTCTTATCCCTAATCCTTATTCCTTTATCCTTTTGGTCATAACATGCCGCCTGATGTCCAAATCAAATTTACTTATAGAAATATCAGATCCTTGGTGGTGAAAACTATATCAGCAGAACGAATAATTTGCTTCTTGCTTGGATCATGTCGTCGAGCGCTCACATACTCCTAGCTTTACATGCACAACCTTCGTATGTAGCGTTTGGATGTATTAAACTGTTGCCAGGCTTTTGCGGATCAACAAGAATCATTGGAGGGAAACCATAATTTTTTCACTGTACTAATTAGTTTTCTAAACATATGTCCTAATCCGATCGAGTTACTTAACAAATTCAGTTTTCATACAGCTGTTGACAGACTGGCCTTGGAATTTCACAGAAGGCCAAGCTATATAGCATATCCTACAAATTTTGTCAAAACATGTAAACAAGTCATAGCGTAGAAGGTCAGCTTATAAAGAGACACAAACCCACAAGAACATTCGTACACTTTTCGCACTCCGAAAAACAAGGAAAGCTCAGCTGTATTCTTCTCTTGAAACCATGAGTTGTGCCTCTGGATTGTCAACTGTCGAAGTAATGAGAGTTGCAAGGGAACGGTTCATACAGTTCTCTTCCCGGAGGCAAACAGATGACTGCATGGCTGACCATGTTCTAGGCAGCACTCCCTTCGGCCTCTCAGACCAAGAAACAAAAGATGTTGGGCTTGCGCACCTTCTTTTAGCTTGTGCTGAGAAGGTTGCAAAGAAACAATATGGCTGCGCGAAAAAGCTGCAGAATCTATGTGATTTCCTGTCTTCCAGTAGCGGAAATTCTGTTCAAAGAGTTGTTTACTATTTTTCCAAAGCTCTCCAACAGAAGGCTGACAGAGAAACTGGCAGAAACACATCACAGGGATCGGAAAGTAGAGATGTTGCCACTATGCATGTCGAGGAAGCAATGGCGGCTTTAAGTCCTTCTTTAATGGCATGTTTCCTTGAAGTTCCCTTCTTTCAAGTTACCGAGTTTGCGGGCATCCAAGCGATTGTGGAGAGTGTGGCATCAACCAAAAAGATTCATTTCGTTGACCTTGCAATCAGAACCGGGGCGCACTGCATCGTGTTGATGCAAGCGCTTGCGACAAGATATGAATGCCCAATTGAGATGCTAAAAGTTACTGCTGTTGGAGTGAAATCAAGGAAGAAAATTGAGGACACCGGCAGAAGGCTGGCTCAATTTGCTGAGGCATTGAAGTTACCTTTTACCTTCAAGATAGCCATGGTAAAAGATATCAAAGATATCAAAGAAGGTATCTTTGAGTTAGATACTGGTGAAGCAGTTGCAGTTTACTGCCCTCTACTGCTATCCAGTATAATGAGCCAACCCAATTGCTTGGAATCTCTGATGAAAGCCCTCAGAAGCCTCAATCCGCGCCTCATGGTGGTCAAAGAAGTCGAGGCAAATCACAACTCTCCGATCTTCATAAACCGTTTCTACGAAGCACTCTTCTACTACAGTGCATTTTTTGAGTGCCTCGATGCCTGTATGGACAGAGGCAGCGCGCTACGGATGGAGTTGGAGGAAACATATTTGAGTCTTGATATCAAGAACATTGTTGCGAGTGAAGACGAAGAGAGGGTAAACTGGCGGATGAAAATCGATGGGTGGAGGAGTTTGTTTGGAAAATGTGGAATGGTGGAAGCAGATCTTAGCTTGTCATCCCTGTACCAAGCAGACCTTACGGCCAAACAGTTTGCTTGTGGGAGGAGTTGCACAATGGGGACCAACGGGAAGTGCCTTCTTGTTGGATGGAAAGGAACTCCAATTCTCTCTCTTTCTGTTTGGAAGTTCCATGCAGTCAATGTTAAGACTTTCAAACGTCTCTTGTAGGAGCTATAGCCCTTGTAGAAACAATAATAACGGGAGCATATGTTTTCGTGGTTTTGTTTTCCAAACAAGGTGACATGAATGCATCCTAAGAATCAATGGGGAAAATAGTATAATACGACAGCAGACATAAAAAATTTCAACACATGAACCAAATTAACTAAAGGAAATTATTCTGGAGTAACAGTTTACATTTGACGTACTCTCTTACCACACCCTGCTTCGTGATCTCATACTCATCATAAAATCACGACTTACCCGCTACACGCAACGCCATGACTAAAAATTCTTGTTATATTAACAGAATGTGAGTTTATACCACTAATCGTGTTGATTCTGTTGATACCTGAATGCTAGTGCGTGTACTTTCATCCTCAGCATTCGCAACGGCACCGTCGATCTTTCCGGCTTCACACGCTGGCTGGTATATAAGCCGCAAACTACAGTTGGTTAATAACGTTCGCTACTGCGCCGTTTAAGGGGGAGTTTTGACTTCCGTGAATGACGAGTTTTATAGTAATTGTACCATGCTGCCGCATTGTGTGGGTGAGTCCAAATAATTGTGAGAGCATTTGTACCATTAGTGGTGAGTGTGCTGGTAAAAGCTTGCAAGAAATCCGATCACAAAAGCGGTGATATCGAATTGATATTGAGCGGGTTGGCTGCTCTGAATGATGAGATTGAATGAATGGTTGAAGCAAGAGGCTTCCAATGGGGTGTTGAGCTATCTGGCGTTGTTCCTCAAAAACCAATCCAGGATTGCTGCAGCTTCCATCTTCATTTATAACTCCAAAATTGCTTGCTTAGCACCTAGCAATCACTCATTATTTGTTATTTTTAAACATTGAGTGGTTCTGGTTCACATTAATGTGTTAATTCCTCTTGGTTTAGACTAATGTAAATAAGTGTCGTAAGTAAGAGACTACGTGAAAGAAGATGACAAGAAGTCAGTGTCTCAAACCTGTTGTACATTTTAATTTATATTAGTGATGAATTTTGAATTGAATTTAGATAAAAGAAAGAAGGAAATATTCGAATATTTGTATTGAAACAAAAGGCTTAATTGTAAGCAACAATAACTTATCATTATCAAAGAAGCATGATGTACGTTGAGAGAGAGAGAGAGAGGTTGGTTTTGGTGCTTTGGGGGAGAGAGGTTTTTGTTTGAGGCCACTGGATGTGATGGGCTAGGCCTGTTTGGTATTCTATTTGAAAATTTTCATTATTTCTCAAAATATTTCTTAAGAACATTTCTTGAAAACAATTTTATTTAAGATTCAAAAACTTGATTGATATGTGATTTAAAAATTTTAAATCTAAATAATTAAACTGGACAAAGAGATCCAAAACAAGGAGAGATTTTTCAGTGTGACCATCACACGAGGTGGTACACCATGTATCCCTATATAAATTGTGGGTTATGTGTGTTAAAAGGTTAATAACTTAAAAATTAAAATTTTCCACCACTTGCATAAAAATATGTGATGTATCATCCGTGTTCCCGTCACAACTAAAAATTTCTCCAAAAAGAGGGGTTGAGAGAGAGAAAGAGGAGAGAGGAGGAAAGAAAGTAAGAGATGATTGGAGGAAAGAGAAAGAAGATGATCGAGGAAGATGATCGAGGAAGA
The DNA here is from genome assembly GCF_042453785.1 of Malus domestica. Classification (NCBI taxonomy): domain Eukaryota; kingdom Viridiplantae; phylum Streptophyta; class Magnoliopsida; order Rosales; family Rosaceae; genus Malus; species Malus domestica. Next base: position 11,728,145 of record NC_091673.1, read on the forward strand.
TGAGTGAGAGAAATAACCGAAAGAATGAAGAGAGTGGATTGGATGAGAGACGAAAAAGATTATAAAAATAAAAAAAAGATAAGGAGGAGAGAGAAAGAAGAAAAGAGAGATCAATTTGGAGTGAGAGGGGAGGAGGGAGAGAAAAAAACATGAGTGAGTTTAAGTTTAAAGACTCTAAAAACTCACTTTTTTTGTTTTTAAAGAATATACTATATTTTTTTGTTTAGTTTTTTAAAATAGTCATACCAAACTTGGAAATTGTTTTTGAGTTTAAAAAGTTGGATTCAAGTTAACTACCAAACAACCAGGCTCATTGGGATATTATTGCAGCAGATGTGAATGAAATAATTAAGGAATTGATGCATGGAACTGAAAACCCTTGGCATATCAATGCTACTCACTTGGTGTTGATTCCAAAGGTTCAAAATCCAGTGTATGTGTCATAATTTCGCCCCATTAGTTTATGCAATTATTCCTATAAGGTGTTTTCCAAGGTGTTGGCCAACCGCCTCAAGCAGATTTTGCCAAACTTGATCTCTCCTACCCAAAATGCTTTTGTGGCAGGTAGGCAAATTCAAGATAATATTGGTATTGCGCATGAGCTTTTCCACTTCCTAAAAACGAGAAAAGCGAAATGCAAATTTGAGTTGGGAATCAAGTTGGATATGCACAAAGCCTACGATAGAGTGGAATGTGATTTCTTAATGGCGGTTATGGAGAAATTGGGCTTCAATGACAGTTGGAGAAAGTTGATAATGAGCTGTATTTCTTCGGTGAACTTTGCCATCTTGCTCAATGGTCACCCGGGTTCAAAGTTCGCGCCATCTCGTGGTCTTAGGCAAGGTGACCCATTATCCCTTTACTTTTTCCTCTTGGTCAGTGAAGTCATATCGCTCATCATTCAACAACCCTGCGATAAGAAGTGGATAAGAAGGGTGCAGATGAATCCATCGGGTCCAAATATTTCCCACATTCTTTTTGCAGATGATACTCTCATCTTTCTCGAGGCGGAGGAAGGGAATTGTAAGCACCTTATTCAGTTGATTGATGACTTTTGTGCGGCTTCTGGATAACAAATCGATAAGTCGAAATCCAGTGTATGCTTCGGCTCCAATGTGCCTGTGGAGGTCACACAACATCTGGCGAACATTCTTGGTATGGAGAAGGTCGGGGATCCGGGAATTTACCTCGGGGTTCCGGCTATGTGGGGCCGATCAAAGAAAGCCGGTCTTGCCTATGTAAAAGGGAGGCTACTGGAAAAGCTTAAAGGTTGGAAAAAGTCTACTCTTTCACAAGCAAGGCGGGAGATCTTTATTAAGGCAGTGGCATAAGCAATCCCGGCTTACCCAATGAATTTGTTTAAGTTTCCCACATCTTTTTGTAACGAAATGGATGCCATGATTTCGAAGTTTTGGTGGGGACAAAAACAGGGTGAAAACCGGATACACTGGGTTTCTCGCGAGAAACTGGGATGATCAAAGGAGGAGGGAAGTCTTGGTTTGAGAAGCTTTTCGATGTACAATGATGCCCTTTTACCCAAGCAGTGTTGGAGGTTGATTATGGAGCCAAAATCTCTATAGGCGTCGGTGCTTAAGGCCCGGTACTTTATGAATTCCTCTTTCCTCGAGGCTAAGCGGGGTGGGAGAGCATCTTGGATTTGGTCTAGCCTCCTTGTTGGAAGGGAGATCCTATGCGATAGGGCTCACTAGCAGATTATGGATGGTAATGATACTCGGGTCTGGGTGGATAGGTGGCTCCCTTCTATTCCCCTAGGTAGACTTTCCCCTTTAAGGACGGTGCCGGTATAAAAAAATCTAATGGTGAAGTCCTTAATTTGCCAGGACAGTGGGGAGTGGGACATTGATTTCTTAAATTCGTTCTTGGCGGAGGCAGATTTTGAGGCGATCTTGGGGATGTAAACTGGTGACCTGGTGCTTAAGGACATGCTAGTATGGCCCTATGAGAAGAGGGGGTCATATTCCGTCAAATCTGGTTACTATTGGAACTTGAATCATAATATTGGAAGGATCCATTCACCTGTCACGTCGACCAATTGCCCCGGTGCTATATGGAAGATCATTTAGAAGCTAGAGGCACCGCCGAAAATTAGAAACTTCATGTGGAGGACTATGCACGGGGCTATTGCTACTATGGCGAACTTATATCAACGTCGGTCCTCTCCTTCTCCGTTGTGTCCCATTTGTAAGTCACATGATCAGTCAATAGAACATATGTTTCTTAAATGCCTTTGGGTGGATGGTGTTTGGTTAAGGAGTACGTTGAATATTAGAGCGAACTGGCTGCAGGATTCAAACTGGGCAAATTGGCTTCTTCAGATGTTTAAATTGGCTATTGGGTTGATGGAGGTACAGATTATGCTCTTATCTTACATAGCCTTTACTTGCTAGCATATTTGGAAATCAAGATGTGACTTCCTATTGAATAATCTAATTCTTAACCCAAGGAGGGTTTTAGCAGCTATTTCCCTCTCCGTCTTGGCTTTTAAATAATATATTCCAGCACCAAGCGTTAGGTCTTTACCCTGCCCAAGGAGTGAGGATGAGGTAGTCCAATGGTCCCCACCGATTCCGGGTGCTATTAAGATTAATGTTGACGTAAGTTGGGTGGCAAGTGATGGGATGGGTTTCACAGGGGTGGTGGCGAGGAATGAGGAGGGTCGTTTCCTGGCGGCTTGTAGGTACTGTATAAAGGCTAATGGTGTTGCAATGGCGGAGGCTTTGGCTATTTTGCATGGGTGCAAGCTAGGGGCTAATAGAGGGTGAGACTCGATAATTGTGGAATCGGACTCACTCGAATCAATTTCTTGCCTTAGAGATTTGGCAAGGAAGGGCAGTTGGGATGCTTTTCCCATTCTTAGGAAGTGTTCCAGTTTGGGATCGGTCTTCCAAGATTGCCGTTGGTCTTGGATCCCAAGACTGACCAACTCGGCTGCGGATTTCTTGGCGTCGCGGCATTGTAGGGAAGTATGTGACTTAATCTGGGTCGATTAACCCCCATCTTCCTTGGTTCATGTTTTGTGTAATGATGGGCTTCTTTGCCCCTCTTGATTGTTTTTGGTAGTGTGAGAAGAGACGCTTTAGCATTAGATGCGGCGTCATGATTTTTGTTCTACCTTCTTGCACTACTGTTTCTGTAGCTTGTGTTTGTGCTTGTTTGCCTCGTTGTAGGCCTTCTTGTAATCTTTTGGCATCTTTGCCCAGATATTGCATTTCCAATTTACAAAAAAAAAAAAAAAAAAAAAAAAAAAAAAAAAGCCCTTACTTTTGTGTGGGTTGGACAAGCTATCTGATCATGATCTCGTACGTTAGACTTGATTGGACCATGAAACTGTGTTGTTTGCTTATTTTTGTTGTAGGGTATGAATGACGGACTTGGATTGTCTGCCCTCCCCATCCCATGCCCTTCTCATCCCCTCCTATTTCTGTGGTCACGGTTAAGTCACGTCAACATTTTATATTGATTTTTTTTTATAGAAATAATAAGACAACAAGTAATGGGAATATAAAATGTTGACGTGGCTTAACCGTGATCATAGGAAATAGGAGAGGATAGGAAGGGCATGAGATGAGGAGGGTAGACAATCCAAGTCCATGAATGACAACTTGTGGTCTGGTAAGAGTTTTTATAAGTTGTTATGTACTTATAGGTTATGCTTCTAAAAATAAATTAATAAGTAAACAATGGTAAAAACTTTTGGTAAGAATTCTAGCTCAAGTGGTTGAGAATTTTAACGAAAAGCTTCCGGTACTGTTTATTTTAACGAAAAACCACATTTTAACACTAAAAAGTCAATCCTGATACTATTCACTTTACCCTTTATTTTGTTCTTATCGTTAAAACTCAAAGTTTTCAAGTCTTTTTCATTATTTTCCTTAAAAATACTTATTTTTTCATAAAAGGTCTTATTTCCTCCTCCCAATATCGCTGCTTTAAGAAACGAAATGAAACTTAATTATATCTTGTACAAAGTCAAAATAATCTTACACCAACACTTAATCCTTGTTAAACAAGTGGTTAAAATTATTTATCTTTTAATTATGTTGAATAAATACGAAGATTTCATAAGTTCAAAACTTTGAATTACGCAATAATGAACCCTTTGCGTATTAACCAAATTATTGTATTATAAGATTATAAATCGCAAGTGGTGAATTGCCTTGCAGTCTTCCTCTTTAATTTTAGTGTAGCTTACAGACTTATTAGTAGTAGCATCTCATAATCAACAAAAAAAAAAAAAAAAATTAAAATATCACAAGTGACTCTTCATAATCTATGTCTTTAAAACCCTTATTCGTAACTTGTACAATAATATATTCAAGAAAAATGCTAAGAAGACTCTCTCAAAAGTGGAACTCTTCATGGACTCTCTGCTACCTTATGTTTTTTTCACAATATTTTCTAGGGAACTTTCATGAAAAGGGCTTGGGCTAAATTTATTTTAACAAAAAACCAAGCTATAATTTTATTTAATGAAAAAGACTTAAAATTTAATGAAAAACCCTTAAACTTTAATAAAAATAACAAAAAAAATTTAAATTTTAATGAAAAAAACATAATTTTAATGTTAAAAAAAATTAAAAAAAAACCCGGGTCATACTTGAGTATCACATTGTAGACGCCCCACTCCAACTCTATCTTCCTTATCAGTGAACCGAAAATAGTCTGACGCGCAGGACCCGTGCGTCGTCACAGATACTGTTTATGAAACTTATTACATTGTTTATGAAACTTAACGGTACTACACTGTTTAATGAGATTTACTACACTGTTTATGAAACTTACTACATTGTTTATAAAACTTAATGGTACTATACTATTTATAAAACTTACTACACTGTTATGAAACTTAATGGTACTACATTATTTGTGAAACTTAACCGTACTACACTGTTTATGAAACATAACGCACGTTGAGCACACATGTTTATATTTTATTAATTTTTTTGTCATTATCATTAAATAAAGTTATTCGATGGTTTTTGGTTAAAATGTAAAGTTTTCAAAACCTTTTATTAATTTTCCTTATTTTTTTTATAATATGTTGGAACGGGAATGAATGTTATACTATGGGATAATGTTAACGGGATCAAATCAAAATTGTAAACCAAATGATGTGTCACTAATTGAAAATAAGCACGTTATCAAAATTAATAATTCAATCATCAACAACCACTTCATTTGGTTTACAAAATTTGGTAAAAATTTGGTCTTCATAGCATTACCCTAAACTTTGAGGTGGTAAAGAGTTCATGGAGAGTGTTTGACCAAAAAAAAAAAAGTCTACAGAGAGTTCTACTTTGAGAGAGTTTCCTTAGCCTTTCTCTATTTTCAAAGGAATAATGCTAAGGAGACTAAATTTGTAGGCAAAGTTATGAAAACTAAAGGACATGAAATGATTGGTTTATTATTTAAACGTTGATAAACGTGTTAACTCCTATTGATGACACATCATTAGTTTGCAAATTTAGTCTCCCTAACATTACTCTTTTCAAAACGATTAATTAGCTTACAGTAGAATTTATATTTTTTTAAGTTGAAAGAGACCCATAATTCGAATCACCCCTTAATCAATAAGAGTATCTAAAACATCCTTCGTTCATAGTAAAGCATCCTATATATACGTTGGAATGAAACGAATACATTTGCAAATACTATGGAAAGTCAAATTTGGTTAAGCCAAAAGGAGAAAAACATAAAGAAAAATGGAATAAAGTTTTTCTTTTCGTTTGATCCTACAAATAAAGTTGATTGGTGAAGTCGTATATATCTAGCCCTACCAGCTGTGCTACTTGTTGTAAGAATATTATTTAGTTGGCGATAATTAGTGGTAAGAATATTGTGCAAACCTATTAGCATGAAACTGTGGTCGAATTGAAGAAAGTTGAGCCTCCGTAATAAAATTAAGGGAACTTTAACGAAAATTTCCTGGTACTGTTCACCTTAATGAAAAACCACATTTTTACACTTAAAAGTTAATCCTGATACTATTCAGTTTACCCTTTATTTTGTTTTTTTCGTTAAAACTTAAAGTTTTCAAGCTATTTTCATTAGTTTTCCTTAAAATTTAATTGGTAACATGAGGAGTAACTCAATTTGTTTATAAATTCATGCAATATCTATCCTCTCATGTGGAATTCACCTCAACACGAAAGACTTGAAATTCTGCCAACATTCTTATTGCGCGAAAACAACATGAACTGACATGTCCGATAACAAGAACCGAAAGCTAATCATCCGCTATATTCAGAATTCGATTCTTTATGCACGAAGGACGTCGATCAGGAAAATCATATTCGCTTCTCGAAGCTGCTGAGATTCCTTTCTCTCTTACTTCGACTATAGAAGGACAGAAAGCTCATCGCAAAGATGTATGCAAAGAAAGAAAAATGGACACAGCAGGCACGCTATTTCTAAGGCCTCGCAATAATCACAAGCAAGTTGGTTCGGAAGAACGTACAGTGATGCACATTGAGCACCAAAACAGCAGGTGCTCCGGGACACCATATAGTGCATCCCAGCCTGCAGCTGCCAAGAACGGCAAAGTTACTGACAGCAAAAGAAAGAAGGGCCACAAGAAAAAGAATGGCAAGCCGGAAGGCGATGTTTTTAGGGTACAAGGGAATACCATTAACGGGGGCAAAGCCGACAAGGCTGGAGTTTTCGGCTTTGGCAATAAGTACATAGGCCGAAAGAAACAAGAAGATGATGAATCCACCGAAGATGAAAGTGACACCAGCGAAGATGAAGAGTGAACTACTATATATCAATGGTTTTTGGACCATAACTGAATAACCAGTGGCTTGTTCACTGCCTTAATTATATGCATTATAATATAAAAATACATATAATAACCGAGGTCTGTAGGCCTCTTTCTGCGTTTTATGTACATTAATTTACATGCTTATATATTTACATAATCATCTCTAATTATGTGTAATTTTAAGAGAGAAATAAAGAAAACTTATATATGTAGTTAGTTTGCATTGGATTTTTATAAGAGGCTAACACTTACAATGATTCATCCCTCTGCTTTGCATGGGATTAGCAAAATAAAAATTTGCACATCAATAATTGTAATTCATCCGCTAGCTTGTCAATGATGGAAATCATACTTGAGAAACTATTCTTATGATTTTCACCTAGCCTATGAATTCAAATAAAACCATTACGTACTTCACCGATCAATGGTTGATCAAGGTATCAATTACAGACTCAAAATCGTTTGATGATGTACTACTAAAGTGTTTGACAAATCATATTTATATTCGTAATTAAATGTTTATTTTTAATCTTTCATGGTAAAATGAGACAATCTGCTTATTCATAAAAATAAAATAAAAATTATTATGAGACACATAGCGTGTTCCACAAAACTTAGCTCTTTCATTCGTAAAAAAAGAAGAAAGGTTATTCATTCACTAAGTTCAAATTAATAAATAACTCTTCAAACTATTTTTTATTTATGAACAAACAACTTGTTAGGAGAGTGACTTACAAGGAAACGAAGTTTCTCAAGCATAGGCAAAACTGAAATTTGCGTACACATATATGCATGTGATAGATTTGTATTATATTGGTTTCACAATATGATGTAACAAATGATACATATAACCAACATTCAATGAGTGAGAAGTCTAATGATATTCTTCTTCACTTGTAAGTGCTTGTAAGTGAGAAGTTTGAGTTTCGATGACCAAACTATGCACATGGTATTCTTAGTACTAGTATGAAATGTAGGCTTTTTAACCAAAATGGTCCCTGAAATTTGCATAACACATCACTTTGGTCCATGATATTGAAAATCAATAGAAATGGTCATTGAGATTGTCCACCATCCATTATTTTGGTCATTCCGTTAAGAACTCCGTTAAATGTCCCGGAGCTCTTGACCGAAAGTTTGGGCAATTTTCAAAGCTTCGTAACTCAATCGTTTCTTAACCAAATTCGACCCATAATATATTAAAATGAAGATAGTAAAGTGTAAAACACGATTATACCTATTTGGAAGCCCAATGGTTGCCAGAGATGACCGGAACATAGCTTAAAAGGTGACAGGTCAGCGGGAAAATTGGAAAACTCACCGGAAACAGGGTAAATTTTAAACGTTCATAACTTCTTCAATACTCAACGAAATCGAGTGATTCAAAAATGAAAATCATACTTCTCAAAGAGACAAAGAGAATGGTACCTTTCTTGACAACTAGTTCGTCGTGATTTGGCCGGAAAACGGCTCGAAATTGGCTAATTCGAGACAAAGATAGCAACTTTCTAGCCGTTTTCCGGCCAAACCATGGCAATTTAGCCATCGAAAAAGGTACCATTCTCTTTGCCTTGTCGATAAGTATGATTTTTTTTTTAATCACTCGATTTCGTTGCGTATTGAAGAAGTTATGAACATTTAAAGTTTACCCAATTTTGGACGAGTTTTCCAGTTTTCCCACAGACTAGTCATCTTTCAGACTATTTTCTGGCCTTCTCCGACAACTATTGGGCTTCCAAATAGGTATAATCTTGTTCTACACTTTCCTATCTTCATTTTGATATATTATGGGTCGAATTTGATTAAGAAACGATTGAATTACAAAGTTTTGAAAATTGCCCAAACTTTCGGCCAAGAGCTCTTGGACATTTAACGGAGTTTTTAACAGAAAGACCAAAACAATGGATGGTGGACAATCGTAGGGACCATTTCTATTGATTTTCAATCTCAGGAACCAAAGTGATGTGTTATGCAAATCTCAGGAACCATTTTGGCTAGAAAGCCTAAAATGTATTTACACTCGTTAATGCCTCAACAATAATGTTCGTTCTAGTGACATTAAAATTAAAAATGGACCGCAAAATATTATTTTTCAAAAAATAAATGAAAAAGACTTGTTCGAAGACCACCGTTGATAGAGGAAAATGGGATGTCCTTGGAACCTAAATTCTATTATTGAGGATATTCGTGGGATGGCCTCAGAGTTCAATCACATTGAATGGAACCATGTTTTCTGAGAAACAAATTTTTTACGGATGCATTAGTTTATCTAGTTCTCACTCTTGATAATCCGCATTTTTGGATTCATGGTCTCCCTTCTATAGTGTTTAATGCCCACAACTTTGATTGCTTGGACATCGGTTGTTGTAGAGGATTCTCCCTTTAATAAATCTTTGCGGATCATTGTCTTCCTTATGTAGCGTTTAATGCCCTCAACCTTGATTGCTTGGACATCAATTGTTGCCGAGGTTTTTCCCTTTAATAATTTTTTTTAATAAAAAAATGTTGATAATTTGTAGTTTTTTTTTTTTTTTTTGTACATATGATATTATTTACTAGGGTCGAGGGAATTGGCTAATCCTAATGATAAGATTTTTACCACCTGCAAAAGTAGGGATAAACATACAAAATACTTGCAAGAGAACAAGATAGTTGTAGTATAAACGGCTCAAGTAAGGTTGTTTTCCACAGGGATTGAATGAATAATTTATGTAAATATCAAATCTTAATTAATTATTTGAAAACAAAGTTTGGAAGAGGTTGATTTTATGACCTATAATATTAAAAACGAATTTTAAATTAAACAATTAAATAAATTGACAAAGTAAAGAAAACAAAAGAAAACGTTTTGAAAACCAAATTGTAAAAGCCTAGGGTTCCGTTATCCCCTTAACAATCCAATGTAGATTTACCAATTACTTATGAATTACACATGCAATTTTGAAGGTTAGGTTTTCCTTATGCATATTCTACTTGTGGCAGTCAAGCTAGAACGTATATCAAACATGCAATTCATCTGTGACATTCAGATCAAATATAAACATGCATAACTCATTACGCTTTGTGAAAACCCTTTGAAAAACCATGCAATCCCTAAGACATGACATTCGCCCTAGGTGAAATTACAACTATTAATCACAAGAAGCAATACTCAATTCCCTGGTGGCATTCCGACTAAATTGCATTAATTACTTATCTAAACATCCTAATGGTAGTTAAGCATTAAGACATAAAAGACAATTTAAAGTACAATGATTAATAATTCAAAGCATGCATGCATAATATCATAAGCAATTAAATAAAGACTACATATTCATGCTAAGGCTCATGGCATCTCCCTAACAAACGAAAATTAGTTACTAACAACCATAAAAGAAAAGAATTTTCAAAACACCTTAAAAATAAACTTCAAAAACTCCCTAGAGTAGTGTGTGCGTTTCCCCTTCTAATGGCTAAAAAGCCTTATTTATACTATTAGAAAATAAAATCCTTCCTACAAAAGGTCTTCTAAAAACCGATTTGGTCCCAAAAGGTCTCTTTTTAAAGCTTGAGACGTCCCTAACAAATCTTCAGAAGGAATCCTCCTCAAAATATGCCATCTTGACCTTCAAAATACCCAAAACGTGCAGAAATGTCAATATGGGAAAGTTGCGCGCTGGGTCTTTATTTCATTGCATGGTCAAACGGCGTAGTAGAAAAATCTGGATTTTTGACACAATCATCTTGAAAGACTTACGAACATCCTCCAATTGGAATCACTCCAAAATTCATTCGTTTGATCACTTTTTGCTCTAGAGGAAGTCGAATGTCCTACATTGAAAATATATAATAAAGTATCAAAATTCTACCAAAATAACTAATAAAGTAATACTAATAATATGGTAAAATATATGGTATAATATCGACACATCACCTAACAATGAGTTAACCATTATAATTTGGTTTGAATTCACCTAACAATGAGCTAGCTATTATAATTTGGTTTGAATTCGCCTTGGGTGATAATCGAACCTAAAACCTTTGTTCACTTATAAATGAAAAAATACTAGACCGTAGTACTCAGTGGCAATTTATAAGTTACATAATTAGCTTATATTTCTATACATTGTTAGTAAAAATACAACTTCTAAAATCAAAAGTAATGATGTTACAAGGAATACGAAGCTAAATTGTGGTAAGGTCATTTCCAATCGAAGGGTCCAAAGGGCTAGATGGCCGAAAATAGCCCAAAATCGTCTCCAACCGAGGGCTAGGCCAAAGGGCTCGTGGGCTCCACGGAATCTGAAAGGGCCAAAGGGCCAACCGGCTAGCCCAATCCAGCCAGCCAGCTAGCCCCGGACTGGGCTAGAAATTCTAGCATTCATGTCGGTTATATTCGACAAGAATTCTAGGCCAAATTTCAAATGCAACAGCTAGCTGACGTTAGCTGTCACATCCCGGCCTGGGCCCATACCACATCCCGGGCTCGACTTCTTCGAAGTACGATATTGTCCGCTTTGAGCCCCGACCACGCCCTAACGGTTTTGTTTCTGGGAACTCATGTGAGCTGAACTTTCTAGTGGGTCACTCATCCTGGGAATGCTCTTGCCCATTTCTCGCTTAACTTCGGAGTTCCTATGGAACCCGAAGCCAATGAGCTCCCAAAATGCCTCGTGCTAGGTAAAGATGGGAATATACATATAAGGCTTACAGGATCCACTCCCCTGGGCGATGTGGGATGTTACATCAGCTAGTCATTATTTTTTAATTTTGTTTTTTTTTACAGTTTTATTTTTATTTTTTTACACAATTTTTTTCCTATAACTTCTATTTTTTCTATAACTTCCTATAACTTCTATTTTACAAAATTTGTTTTATATTTTTTCTAAATTATATATTTTTTCCCTATAACTTCTATTTTACAAAATATGTTTCATATTGTTTTTTAAATTCTATTTTTTTTCCTATAACTTCTATTTTACAAAATTCGTTTCATATATTTTTTAAATTCTACTTTTTTTCCTATAACTTCCTAAGTCATTATACAACATTAAATTAAATTATGTAACATGAAACAACATATAACTTCTATTTTACAAAATTTGTTTTATATTTAAGTTGTAGTTTTTAAATAATAAATTATGTTTGACCCTTTGGCCCTCGGTTGGATACGGTTTTTTGTGACAGAGCTAAAACGAGTCTTATGACCCTCGGTTGGAGATGGAGGCAAATATGGCCATGTATTGTTCATTAAAATATTAATATCTTGGAGAGTCAGAGGGCTAAAACGAACCCTATGGTCAACCTTTGGTTGGAGACGGCATAAGTAGATTGCAATTTGATAAGTCCGAACCAAGGCACATTGCCAGGCTAGAGTTGGACAAAAGTTGATAAAGACTTGCTCGTTGTAGGTTACTTGGATTAATATTCTATGAATTGTGGAATTCAATGTGATAGTGCCATTATGATTGGTTGAAAAGAGTTGTAGAAATTGAGGTATCATTTGGTATGCTTTATAAAATTTGAATATAAGTTTAAAATTAGTGCAGCATATAGCATCCTTGCTTGTGAGAGAAGTTTCATCCCCAATTTCAGGTTGTTTTCAAGGCATATGTAGCAGCCTGGCAAGCAAGCAAAGGATACTCCAAAATCCCTTGGTTCACTCATCTATGTAAGGGCTTTTATCTTGAGTCAAACCTAGCGAACAAGGCAAATAATTAAGCAACCATTATCCTAATTTTGAGCCTCCAATCTACAAACTGAAACATAATGAGAACTTTTTATTGCTTGTTGCCCAAAAATAATCCAGATCAGAATTCCAAAACCAAAAGAAATGGTGAGCCTGCTCTTGTAAGTCAACGATCTATAATATGCTCGCTGAAAGTATTAACCTTGAGAAGCCATTGATATGAACAAGATTGAACCATGAGCATCAACAATAATGCTCACATACCCATTTCAACGATAATGATAATCACACATCCATTTTTATATCTTATACACCCTTATTAATTTTCAAATCCAATTATATAGCAAAAAAAATTAAGAACAAATGTGTGAGAAATAAAAATGAATGTTTGGATAACTCTACCCTATTTCAACTACCGCACCAAAGTAGATGCGTTAAGGTTGCCGCGAAGCCATTGGAATCTTTTCCATGTCAAAATGTTTTGGCATTCTGAGAGTACAATTGTCAAAAAAACACCGGCCAATTAACTAAAGTACTACGTGTCGGTTCCTTCAGGAAAGTTTCGTGTTGTAATTCTCTTCCCTTTTTTCATAAAAACTAAAAGTTATTCCAAGAGGTCACATTGCACATCTGGGCTATCAATCTAGCATGCACTTCAGGTTCAGAGTACTTAATATTCCTTTTAATTTATGCAGAATATTAATTTATGCAAGCCTCCAAGTGCTCACATTTACAAGCGACCGTGGTCATGAAGAATCCAGAGTGTACATCGAACACCCAATGCATTATGTTGCATCCGCATGCATGGTACTTTGGAATTTCGGTTTAGCAATCACTTTGCAAGTATATCAATATTCGAATAAGATCATACTATAAGATTAAAGGAAATTAGTCGCGGAGTCAAAATTTTACGTGTAAAGAAGCTTCACATAAATGTTAAAAAATAAAATAAATAGATAGTAGTTATAAGAGAGTAGAATACATGTTTGGAGTTGTGAGCAAATTAAAACTTTTGAGTGGCAGCCATTTAGTACTACGATATATTGATATTCTTCTTCATTTGTAAGTAAAAGGTCTTAGGTTCGATTCTCGCCAAAGGTGAAATTGAACCACATTATTATGACAAGCTCATTATAAGGTTTATCTCACTCCCTCACCTCATTAGTGTAAATACTATCGTTTGTTTTTTTTTTTTTTTAAACTTTTGAGTGGCTAAATGCTTTTTTTTTTTCACTTTGAAATTGACCTTCCAATATCAAGTCAATTAAAATGCTAGAGAGAGACCATATTTTTTACTATATTTTGGAGACCAAATAATGTGGCGATTGATGATTAGATTCCTTGTTTAATGGTTTAAAGAAGTAGTCAAACCATTAACAGCCAAATCATGTGTCTCAAAATATGGTTCAAATAGATGATCTTTCTAGCATCAACCCAAGTCAATATAGAATGGATTGTGAATTTTCGACAAAAAAATGAGAAGAATGGCTCGAAAATTTGGATAATATAATATATGAAATTTTAAAAATCTAGTGAAAATTTAAAGAGAACAGAGAAATTTACAAATCTTAATATTGTTGTGGGTTGAGGTCATTTGGAGGACAAAATATATAAATTTCAAGAAAGGGAGAAGGAAAAGCTCAAAGTTTATTATTCTTTGGTTGGACAATGTGAAAGAATTTTTTATTTATTTTTTTAAACTAAACCAGACTTTAGATTTTAATTTTAAGAGTTATTGATTTGTTCATCAAATAAGGTATTAAATTTAGATTTAAGATGAGTGATGTTAGAATTGAAAAGAAAAGGAGTGAGGGTAGGCCTAGGCCTATGCTTGCCTTATTAGGTGCATTTGTTGCATCGAACTATCTCATACCAGATTAACTTCAGGAAATAAACTGGACTGGCTTAGATTAGACTAAGACGGGTTGGCTTAGATTAGACTAAGATAGACTGACTTAGTGAAGCGTTTGGTGTAATATTATACTAATAAGCAGGATAATGAAAATAGTATTGTCCACAGTTTGGTGTTTGCTCGGACATGGACTAAATTATTATTCAATTTTCTTTTCTATTAAGGATATTTTCAAAATTAATATTATTGGATGAGAGTGAGAGTCAATAAAAAATACAAACCAAATTTCTTTCCAACGAAAGAAATATACATGATTCAAGAGTAACATAATAACTTGTAACTAAATATTTTACAACATATTTACAATAGTTACAATATACGGCGTATACGCTAGCTACTACATTCTATAACATTTTCATTCAAAAGTAAATCCTCATGATTCACAAAAAGCTAATTAACATTAGCCAAAATATTTCACAATGCATGACTAAGTTGGAAGCCACGAACTAATGTTGTACGATTAACAATAGTCAAGAACTCCTACTGGTAGGGTCAACAATCCAATATACTACCTTCCAAATATGCACAGTAGTTTAGCTTGGGAATTAAGCTAAGGCTTGATACGTATTGGATTCCTCTTCTTCATCCATATAATAACCATAAAGTTATAAATAAAAAAGACTTTACTATGAGATTAATCTTCACCTTGTCCATTTGTTCTAAGGTTTAAAATCATCTATGGATATTAACTTAAAAACAAAAAAATTTATTTGACTCAAAAATTTAAAACCTAAAAAGTCTATTTCCATCCCGAAACTTAAATCACACATTGTTCTCAAGGTGTGGAAAATAAAATAAAAATAAACCAAAATAAGTTATAAAAATAAAAATAAAAATAAACAATAGCTAATATTACGAAAGAAACGGACAATAAAAGACAATTAAAAACAAAAAATAAAATAAAACAAAACAGAAAATAAAACAAAAAGAAGGAAAAGAATGCACCTGGGGAGGATTCGAAGTGGCGACATGGTGCAAGAAACAAAGGCCCAGGAAAAACAATGAAAAAGAAAGCACTAAAGTGCAGCGCGCTAGTATCGAACCCATGACCTGCTGGAACAACATAATTGCTGAGCCTCTTCACACGGACCACACGTGCTGATGGGAACCCTAACGAGCTGCGATTTAAATGGAGCTCCAGCCGTGCCTTTCTTATTTCCTCACTGCTGCCATTCAGCCGTGCCTCACTGCTGCCAAAATAAAAATAAAATAAAAAATAAAAAGTTAGGTACAAAAATAATTAACTAAGAATATGATAAACACAAATTATTTAAAACAATTCCTAGCAACGGCGTCAATTTCTTGATAGGATTTTTACCACCTGCAAAAGTAGAGATAAAAACACTTAAAAATACTTACAAGAGTGCAAAGTTGTTGTATAGCGGCTCAAGCAAGATCGTTTTCCATAGAGATTGAATGAATAATTTGTGTTTAAAACCAACTCTTAATTAATTATTGAAAACAAAGTACAAGAAGCCCTCTTCAATTTCAGGCTGATGTTCCAACAAAAATTGCATCAAATTACTTGTCTAAAAACCCTAACGGTGGCGAATTATTAAGACAATTAGATAGTTTAATCGCGGTGATTAATAATTCAAAGCAATCATGCATCATAAGCAAATTAATAATAAAATCACATATTCATGCTAAGGCTCATGACTTTGCCCTAGCAAACGGAAATTAGTTATGAACAACTATAAAAACTAAAGAAAATGTATTAACTAGAAAAAGGTTTTAAAACACCTTGTAGCTAAAAAGTCTGAAGTTCTCCAAAATAATGCGTGCGTTCTCACCCTAACCCTAATGGCTAAAAAGCGTTATTTATACTACTCCAAATTAAAACCCTCATAGAAAAGGTTTTCTAAAAACTAGGAAATAAAATAACGAAAGGATAACTAGGAATTACATTCCTATTCCGACTAGAAAATCAGCCCATAAAAAAGATAGCCATGTTTTTGAATCTTCAGAATTCCAAAATAGGCCCAAAACTAATGTTGGAAGCCACGAACTAATGTTGTACGATTAACAAGAACTCCTACTGGTAGGGTCAACAATCCAATATACTACCTTCCAAATATGCACAGTAGTTTAGCTTGGGAATTAAGCTAAGGCTTTATACGTATTGGATTCCTCTTCTTCATCCATATAATAACCATAAAGTTATAGCATATCATTCATGAGACAGGACCAGGCAAAATTAAACCAATTCTTGTTTCAAGCCTCCAACTAAATCGATCATACAAGGAAAACCCCATGTCCGAGCGCTGCAGACTAGAGTCAATGTTATACAGTAGCATTACTCCTGGACAATCATATCCTTATCCGGATTACCATCCTGCCCAGCCTCCTAATCAATATATGGTAATTCAATATTCTCCACCACCACCTCCTCTTCCTCCGTATGGATATGATGATCATCTTCAGTATTACGGTAGTAGTACTACTCCAGATCCCGGACATGGGCAGGGCGACAACTATCAATCCCAGCTTGCTCCTCGCCAAGCCCAAGAAGCCCAAGAAGCCCAAGAAAAGCAAAAAATCTGTCAAACAAACATCGTATAAAGTTTGCAGTAATCGAGTTAGCCAAAGCACAGAGGACAATCATAAGACTTACAACATTGCCATCAAATACAGTTTTCGTGATTTAAGCCATGCGGAGGACAAAGAAGAAAAAGAAGAAGTCGGCATCCAATACGGTCGTCGTGACTTGAAAGAAGAACAAGAAGAGTGAATATATTAGGGCAATTCGCTGCATATGCATTATGTTCCAGCGATTCCCACACCACAATAAAACCATCTGCTGTCCTATGTGCCTTAATTAATTAATATATGTATAAGAAGGTTTGTTTAGAACATCCACCGTACGAGAAAAATTTATTGATATGAAAATGAAATATAAGAAGATTATATTATGATAACTTTCAAAGTACTGTTGAGCTAATCGGTAGAGTTCTTTCGTATATCTGTTTTGAAGTGTTGATGGTACGCCTAAAATTTGACTAAAGTCCAAAAGGGAAAGAAGAAATTAGTATATATGCCCATATCATGTGGGGGTATACTGATCGTGTTGGTAAAATTATTAATTGCATTCTAGGTTGGAAAAACTATATATTGTATGCTGTTAGAACATTGTTACTTGGTATACTCGATACATGCATTATATAATGGGGTGTGATATCCACACACCATTTTTTACTTCTTTCACACCTTTTTAATTTTCGGTCGTCGGATCGGATGAATTAAAGAAGATCAAATGACAAAAATTAAGAAGGGGTGTGGGAGAAGTAAAAAGGGGTGTGTGGATAGCACACCCCTTATATAATATGTATAGATGACGAGTTTATGTTATAATGTAATATTAAATAAAAACGAATCCACGTGTTATAATAATATGGAATAAGTAAGTTGAGGTTTTATTATAAAATTCATGAACAACATATAAAGAGAGTAATATCACTTTTTATAAGCATATGTAAGGTTTCTTAGTTTCTAATATGGATTCAGACTCTTAAAAAGCCCTTCATGGCTGAGTCATTTAAATTTAACACATGAAAAACACATGTTGGGTGACGTGAGAGCACGTGGATTGTTTGGCTCAACACGTGGGTAATATATTCCAATATCATGCATGAAGTTGAAGTTCTATCATAAAACAGAGTAATTTAACTTCTTATAAGCACATGTAAAATCATATAATTGTCCAATGTAAAATTTACATTCTCAACATGAGTGAACTTGTTATACCACATAATGGTGTCAATTATCTCTCGCTGAGTTGAGAGTCTAATTAACTGATAGTAAACTGTCACAAATAAATTATGCCATATCTATGGAAAAAAATTATCGTATTGTACTGTAGCGCACCAAGACAAGACATGGTAGAACTAATCCAACTAATCCATATGTCCAAATATCCGATGGAATGCTCGTTCGAAAGTGCTTTTAAAATGACTGAAAACACTTTTGGAAAAAATGTTTTTGGGTTCTAAAAACACTTGAAGTGCTTTCTGCAAGAAGCATTAGGTGTGTGCTTCTTGCAACAAAACACTTCAAGTGCTTTCCAAAATTCACTTGCATTATTGTTAAGGATTGGTACAAAAAATAATTTCACCAAAAACGCTTTCAGTCATTTTAAAAGCACTTCCGAACGAGCACTATATTTTAGAGTATAGTATATTAATAATCAATCCACATTTAGTAACTAAATTATGAGTAGATTAGTTATACCACCTAATGTGTTCCGGTACCGCATAATAATTTTTCATATCTATGTCTACATAAAGTGAATTAAGACCAAGGTACGCTTCTACTGAACAAAGTTTTTATATTAATTTTATGAGTAAATTGTAACAATGGTCCCTTAACTTTAACTCAATTAGAGCAATGGTCCCTCAACTAAAAATCCATTACCATTGGTCTCTCAACTCATCAAAACGTGTAGCTATGATCTCTCAACTAAAAATTAATTACCATTGGTCCCTCAACCTTAATCCAACTGGAGAAATGGTCCATCAACTTTAACTCAATTGTAGCAATGGTTCTTCCAACATAACTCATTTTGACAAAAGACAAAGTTGACGAAAATGACCATAATTACACGTTTTGATGAGTTGAGGGACCCCAATTATAGCAATGGTCCTTCCAACATAACTTATTTTGACAAAATTCTAACGAAGTTGACGAAAATGACTATAGCTACACATTTTGATGAGTTGAGGGATCAATTGTAATGGATTTTTAGTTGAAGGCCATTGCTCCAATTTGATTAAAGTTGAGAAACCATTGCTACAATTTACTATAATTTTATATATGTAGATTTTTTAGCATGAATTCTAATTTTTTATTGTTATTTTTTACGAAAAAACACATTTTTGTACTATCTTTTGTAGAAAAGTGTGACTTACTTATATTGGTAGATTTCATCTCTATAATAAAATTTGATCATCGTATCAATACTCATTAGAACGTGATTTAACAAGTTGCTAACTCAATTATTATTGCCTATTTGTTGGATTTATCCAAATTATAAGATATGGTGATCAACTCCACTAGCACGTGTGGATTATATACATGATAGAAATGTATACGTACCACAAAAAATAGCTTGGAAATTAAGCAAGCAACTTGGTATATATTCCCACTCCATCTCCTATATATAGAAACGAGATAGTTGCATCGGTGACTACAGCAAACAAGAAATCAAGTAATTTTGAGCCTCCAACCAACACAATGTCACATACCCTCTTGTACCGTGGCAGCATGCTCGCCAATGGTTCAGACCCTATGTCCCCTCAGCCTACATACAATCCCAGCTTTGGCGCTCCTCCTGCAGGTTACAATAACTATGGTCCTCCTCCTCCAGTACCAAATTATAGTTATGGATACTACGGTAATAACCATCCATCAGCGCAGTCTGCTCCACCTGCTCGTGCTTCGTATCAGTCGCATGAATATACTAACTACTACGCTCCTCAACCTCAACCTCAACCTCAACCTCAACCTCAGCCTCAGCCTCAGCCTCAGTCGCATGAATATACTAACTACTACGCTCCTCAACTTCAACCTCAACCTCAACCTCAACCTCAACCTCAACCTCAACCTCAACCTCAGCCTCAGCCTCAATCTCGATCTAATTATGGATACTCTAACCAAGAGTATTCAACACTGCAGCCTGCTCGACGTCCCAAGGCCAAGAATGGTAAAAATGGGAAAAGTGGTTCTAGTGGTACATCGTACAAAGTTTCTGGGAACCGAGTCAGTGGAAACAAAGGAGACCACAACGGAATTTTCAACGTTGGCAACACGCATGGTCGTGGCGGCACGGACAATGAAGAAGAAGAAGATTGAATATGAATTATGGAAATATTAATAAGTCATGCATGCACGCTAAGTGCATGTAGTAATTCGCAGTTCCAGAAGGGCATGGTTTCATATATCATGGGCTAAGCTCTTCCTTACATTTATAAATAATTAAGAGATGATGTACTAGTACTACACTTTCTGATCATGGCTATTGACCTTTAAGGTTGTAGAAACCGTGTATTCAATAATTGGAATGGAGATATTACAACCTATTTATACATGAAGTGTATGATTGCTAACCTAATAGTTACAAACAGAAATGCAATTCTAGCCTAAAACATCTAATAACATCATAACGGCAAAACAATAACGTGTTGACATTCATTGGCTTTAAAACCATCCTTGAAGAGCCTTAACTATGGTAACTGCCTAACAATTGCTTAATAATTATTATTTATCTACTAATCATTACTCCTATATAATGATAGATTCTGCAATGGGCTTGTACTCAGGTGCTCATATAGTTAAGAGTATTTACCTTTGTAGTCAAGGTCCAAAGTTTGATTATGGGTTATGCATCGGAAAGCACCACGTCCTCTTGTATCAGTTGAACAAATTTGACAACTTGATTTCTAGCCGAAATATTTCAGTGATAAAAATATGAAATTCAGATAACATGCCCTAGCTAATAAAAATTGGTAGATGTAAAATGTATTTGGTAACGGGTGCTAACCCAGGAATTAATCTTGAATATCTTAAACAATTAATTGCTAAACATATGAAACTGCTGATGTGCAAGGTATGGCCAAATTGGTAAACCAGATAATCTTTAGTTTCAGAGATACATATATAGCAGACTTAATTGATCTAGCTAGAACCCAATGCATGCTCATAAAATCAAAGAAGCAATTTGAATTGAAGTTGTTGTAAGTCCTTGCATATGTATTTATACCCGTTTTTGGTAAAGAGTTGTACATCAAATCTTGGCGTTCATTGAAGCTCACATTCGGATTGGAACTTGGATTAAGCTGGCACTTGCAAAATTTCACTTGAACTGGGTGAGCCTCAGTTAGGCCTCGATTGCAGCCAACCTCTCACTTAAGAAACAGTTGGCTGCTTGCTTGCGAAATCAAACATGAGATTCGCTAATTGCAAATCACTCTTAAGGGGACTTGATGCATTATACTCAACTGGAGTAATAGTTTGTGATCTTCCACAAAAAATGTTATTTGGTCTCAAGCAATGAATGATTTTATCTTTTTATAACTGGGTGAATTTGAGTATATCGGATCTTAATTCTCTTCAATTTGCTCTGAGCGGGGGAAAAGTGGCTTGAAAGAATAACACCGATGATCGAGCCTAAGCGTCTAGTATCTTGTTTGCTTTCTCTCCAATGCTTATGCCAAGTACACTTCTTTACATGTAAATTCTCACTCAATCAACGAAATTATATTAAATTCACTACAATTGCACTAAAAAATGACTAGACAAAGAACTTTCAAAGTGTCATTAAAAAATATTTCAAATATATTTCATTTAATCATATTTTCAAAGTCCTTAGCAAGTTAGCCTAAAATCCATTGCGACTTTGTATATGTGGATTGTCTACTTGGCATAGGGATTGGTCTTTAATAGTGGGCTCGGGTTCACAGAAGCAAAGTTTGGTCCTTTAGGCTTAATATGGGCTCCATCTTTTGCCCAAACCAAATAATTCCTCTCTTGGGCTCCCGTTCTGGCCCATTCTAGGTCTTTTGAGCTCAACTTTTGAAAGACATGCATATCAAATTGCATATTTAAGTTACACAACTGAAGAAAAAACTGTTAGATCGGTTGATTTAACAATAATCTAACAGTCCTTGTTTCAATATGCTAGTTAGATGTGCAAACTTGATGTGTATCGGAGAATTTTCAAAACTTTTGAGGCCATTCATGCTATATAAATTTCTTGGTACTCTACTCTCCGTTTCTATAATTTAATTCCAAAAAAGATTTTCCTCCTAATAATGTTATGTTTGCAATAAACCTGTCAAGCATTGTAATGCATAATGAAAAATAATAGTGTTATTTAGACACAATAAAAATCAATACATTTGTTAATAAAAAATAGACACAATACAAATGAGTCGCATGATGGTCCAATTATATTAGATATAGATAGTGTGCCAAGTTTGCACATTCAAAATACTATTACCGATTGAAAAAAGTCTAAGTTGATTTGATTTCCTTATAGATTTGTTAGTTCTTACAAAGACAACATACTTGTGAAAGATATTAAGAAACTGATGGTACTGTTCACACTTATTTTTACCTCTGACATATTCTTGTTAATTTTTTATCATTGATATTCTTCAATTCATTTGACTTGATGTCGAAAAACTAAAAAATATGTGAAAAATGAAAATGAGAATGGGGATAACGCTGCTCAAAATTTATTCCACTAAACAAAGCCCAATGGACAACCGTAGAAAACTAGACGTTGTAATAGCGCAGATGATGCCCTAACCAAAACTTTTGAATTTTTCCTAAAAAAAAAAAAAACTAAAACTTTTGAATTAAATTTGAGCTGTGAAAGTACGATAAACACAACGTAGAGAGGACCATACGACGCCGTTACACGTCGCAACGCATGCAAAAGTGTTTTTTGCTAGTTACCAAAAAAAAAAAAAATGTTTTTGCTTGACAAGTATCTGTACGGGAGAAGTAGAGGGGGCATAAAGGTCCAAAACGCTGCGTTTGGAGCCTGTTGTGGCTTCCTTATTCTTTCGGCTTCCTTCACCTCTTTCACAGAGAGAGTGGAAAATCCAAGCAAGTAAAAGCCCCAGAGCTCGCTCTAAGAATCTAAAAGAGCCCCTCTTTTGGCGCGTGTAACACACTCTCTGACATTCCCAATCTTCCCATTTCTTCCTTTTAATTCAAAGGAAAAAATTGAATTGATTTTTTATTATTTCCGGTTCTAAATTTCTGGTTTTCCCCCCTCTGGATTCTAAATTCTGGAAGCAGACGCCACTATAATCTACTGAAAGATGCCGTCTTGAAGGTACTCACAGAAAGATACTTTCTTTTTGGAATTTAATTATTTTCTGCCCTTTGGTATATGTATTTTTTCTTGCTCGGGGAATTTAGACAAGGGCTTTGTGTTATTGGGTTTTGTACAAATTGTGTTTTGCTTTGTTTGTCTGTGTGTTTGTATTGAATTGTATTGTAGTGCAACGGAATTGAATTTTTAGGGTTTTAATGGTTGTTACAGAGGAGTGCATTGTGGATTGTGGAATGTGAAGGGTTTTCATGAGTGTGGTAATGGTGTTTTGGGTTTCTTTGGATTGCCCATTTGGTTAAATCAATTGTATGACTCATTGAACTGGTGGTTTTGTTTTCCTAATGAGGTAATTTTAGTTGATTGTTTCAATTAGGTTCAATTTAGGAGTTTCTAATAGGTATTCCGATTATCTTGAATGTTATCTGATTTTTAGTGTTGCTCATATGGTGTTGGTGTGAATGTTAAAATGGTCGGGACTCGGTTTGCATTTTACCCTATGGTTTAGTTTAGGGTTTTGGAGTTTGAGACTTAAACAAGTGTTTGCTTACCTAGATGGTGTTTGTTGATGAGCTAATCTTAGTTTATTTTGGATTCCCACCGTCCAATCTGGTTTCCAACTTATGGATGCAGAGGAGTCCATGTTTGTGGTGTCTGGCACTGTTTCTGTAAAGAGCATGTTTTTCTAATTTTCATTGTCAAGTTACCACTGTGCCTTAATCTTCACTTACCTTCACTTACTTTTACTTGTAGGTTTTACGGGAGCTATGGCTCTTCAAAAATTTCCTTCTCGTGATGCACCTTCTGTTAGTATGAAACCTTTGAGCTTTCTCAGTAAGGTGCATGACAAGAATCAACCTGAGGATCTAGAGACAACTTATATAACTCATGCTAAGGAGCCTGATGCGGATATTGACATCAGAGAAGTGTATTTTCTTATCATGCATTTTCTGTCAGCTGGCCCATGCCATAGAACTTGTGGACAGTTGTGGAACGAACTTCTTGAACATCAACTTTTACCTAGAAGATATCATGCTTGGTATTCAAGGAAGGGTATGCACAGCGAGGATGAAAATGATGATGGGAAGTCATTTCCTTTAAATTACAATATG
The DNA here is from genome assembly GCF_042453785.1 of Malus domestica. NCBI lineage: Eukaryota > Viridiplantae > Streptophyta > Magnoliopsida > Rosales > Rosaceae > Malus > Malus domestica. Next base: position 11,752,454 of record NC_091673.1, read on the forward strand.
CTGGTGCACAGGTATGTAATTTGCCTTTTTATTTTATTTTTTATAAGTCGACCTTTATAATAGCCAGTTATTAGGTAACCTTCATTAGATTTCACTGCGTCTTGTGATACTCAATATTGTGTGGCATTAATTAATTACTTAGACAGACTTAGATCATAAAATGAAAAACAATAGCTATTTTTTTATCATGCTGTTCTAACTAAAAAAATGATAACATAGATATAACTCATAAAACAATTTTTTTTTCCTTTCATGAGTTGTTTTCTACTTGTTTTTGAGTTAATTACATAGAAGCATTTCTTCTTTATTGCTTCTTCTTCTTTTCTTTTTCTGAGAATAAACAGTGGGTATGATCTGGATTCTGGCCGGCACTGTTCAAGTTTGTATGCTGTTTTCTATATGGGCGACTCTTACATTATTTATTAATTTTTGAAACTTGATTAAATTTTTTTTTTCTTTTGGGATGGTTGGAGGGTGGTGTGATTGCTTACCTTAATCTACTTGTAGCTCTGTCATGACTTTTTGGGATCATGAGATATTATCCAGCAGCTGTAGTCTTTGTTTCATTCATCTCAATTCAAATGGACGTTTTGTAGATCTTAGTCTTTCTGGGGATCCTCTTTCTAAAACCCATGTAGGGCACACTTTTTATTTGCTGCTGCTTGTTCTGATAGTTCTGTTCCAAACTTTTTCACGCCAGTAAGCGTAGTCCTTGAAGGAAATAAGTATGATTGTATTATATTTGTTATTTTCCTATAATATCCTATTGATTCCCTTTCCTCGTCGTATAGGTATCCTCACATTGAAAATGACCATTTGGTAAAGCTTTTGAAGCAATTGATTTCAAGTGCAGCCCCACCATCAAGAGGTACGAGTGGTGGAAATGCTCCAAATGCAGCTGATGTACCTACTCTCTTGGGACGTGGTTCATTTTCGCTTCTGACCTGTAGGTGACATTTATTAAGCTTTAAATGCTTAATTCATATGCTTGTGATACCTTTAATTGTTGAAGTTATGATTTTTTCGTTATTGACCAATGTTTTCCTTATTCCAAATTTGTTTCTTGTGTGTGTATGTGTGTGTGTGTGTACTGTATACACACATACATATATAACTTGGTGTGTGAGTGTGTGTGTATGTATCTTAAACTTCATTTCAAGTTTTCATACTGTTATCATGTTCAATCATCTGTTGGGGGTTTGAAAACGTTGCCCTCTCTTTTTGGAAGTTCTTTCTGCAACATTTACATTTGTTTTACTGGTGATCATCCTCAATTTCCTTTCCTGTTCGAAAATGTGTTTCTTCAGTATATCTAAAAAGGAATACCTTCTCCTTTTTCAGATGAAAGGGATCAAATACACAATGAAATGAAACCCCCTCCTGCTCACATGCGTTGGCCTCACATGAAAGCTCATCAGGTTCAAGGGCTAAGGTTGAGAGAAATTGGGGGAGGTTTCACCCGACATCACCGTGCACCGTCTATTCGTGCTGCATCTTATGCCATTGCAAAGCCCTCAACCATGTTTGAGAAGATGCAATTTACCAAGAGGATAAGGGGCCATCGAAACTCTGTCTACTGTGGTATGTTTTCTCATTGTCAGAGTTTACTACTGTTAGGTAGACGTGGAAGTTCATTTTACAAATTCTTACTACTATTAGCAAAGAACCAAGTTACTTCAGTTCGCAAGGAAGCATAGGATTTTTTTTATACCTCTCTCTCTCTCTCTTGTTTGTATGCTTATGTAATTTTAGTATCTAGTTTCATCTAGGATTAAGAGAATTGATATATGAAAAGGAGACGGAAAGAATATATTAAAAATAAAGAGAGAATTATTGTAAGCTGTTGTCTGCTGTTTCACTCTACCAAGTTTGCAGTTTCACACCTTTAAAATGTGGTATATTTCTAATGGTGGTTTTATTTGGACATGAATGATGCAGCAACATTTGATTGCTCAGGCAGGTATGTTATTACCGGTTCAGACGATCGCCTAGTGAAGATCTGGTTAATGGAAACTGCATTTTGCTTAGCCAGCTGCCGTGGACATGAAGTAACTTGTTATTGGCCCCTCAAAGATATAGTTTTCCATTGTTGTCCCTCTATTTATACTCATTTTATCTATTTATACTCCTTTTATGATTAAGGGAGATATCACGGATCTGGCTGTGAGTTCCAATAATGCTTTGGTGGCATCCTCCTCAAATGACCATATGATTCGAGTAGTAAGATTCATCTGTTGCCAATATATAAGGATAATGTGTATTTTTGCTTTTTACTTTTTAGCTTTGACCTATGCTGGGAACTCAATGTTGACTTGCTTTAACTTTTCATGTTTACTAGTGGCGCTTGCCAGACGGACTGCCAATTTCAGTATTGCGAGGACATACTGCAGCTGTTACTGCCATTACATTTAATCCCAGGCCAGGCTCTATGTACCACCTTCTATCGTAAGGCCAATTCTCTCACTCTATTTAAATGAATTCATGTGGAGTGTCTAATTAGCTGTAAGTAGTTTACTCTTCTGTTCGACCTTGCTGATCCTTATGCAATTTGCAATGTAATGTTGATTATTCTTTTGTTTTTCACTGGTTATCATTTTGCGATGCTGATTTCAGCGACTTCTAAGTATGGAAACAATTTGTTATTGAAAACTTTTGCTACTAAAACTATTTTTTTGAATGCGAGAGATCTTTAGGGATGTGAAAGAAGAAAAATGGAAATGGAGGATAGTTGAATTCGATAAGTAAGAGGATGATTTTAGGAGGGGAAATATCAAAGATTAGAATAAGATTTGAGGTAATAGTTTGTAGAGGAAAACCTATTTGGAGACAGAAAGCCATGGGCTAAGGAAGGAAAGATTGTTAATCTTGTATTTTGTTAGCTTGCAACATGTTTTTGGTGGGGACCATTGTTATTATATATTCTTAAGTCTTTCTATTTATTAATTAACCTTGTGCTGTTCTTTTGTCATTTGCAGTTCATCTGATGATGGAACATGTAGGATATGGGATGCCAGGAGTTCTCAAGTGAGTCCAAGGATATACATTCCAAGACCTTCAGATGCTGTAGTTGGTCAGTGGTTTCTCTAGTGCAGCTAAGTTCAATGAACTTATTGACTGGTGAAGGAGAACTTAGTGTGGTCGTATAATTGTTTGACTGCAGGGAGAAACAGTGGTCCATCTTCAAGCACTGTCACACAGGACCATCATATCTTCTGTTGTGCATTCAATGCTAATGGAACAGTCTTTGTCACCGGTAGCTCGGACACTCTTGCAAGGGTATATAAAACCTTCATGTTCCTTGTTATTATTTCTGCAGCCTTACTTTTGCTTCAGTAAAATGAATTTTCTGCCTCTAAAGAGTAATGAATAAACTCATGACTTGTATCTTAAATAGTTTTCAGTTCAAATATAAATGAGGGAAAAAAATCATTTATATATTTCTACTAAAGAAATACCAAAGAGCGACCGTTTTCGTTATCTAGGATCTATCTTGCAAAAGAACGGAGAATTAGATGGAGATCTCAACCACAGAATACAAGCTGGATGGATGAAGTGGAAGAGTGCATCCGGCGTGTTGTGTGACCGCCGTATGCCACTGAAGCTCAAGGGAAAATTTTATAGGACGGCAATAAGGCCGGCGATGCTGTATGGCACAGAATGTTGGGCGGTGAAACATCAACACGTACACAAAATGGGTGTAGCGGAGATGAGGATGCTTCGTTGGATGTGTGGGCACACGAGAAAGGATAAGATTAGGAATGAGGATATCCGGGGTAAAGTAGGAGTAGCCGAAATTGAAGGAAAGATGAGAGAAAATCGGTTACGGTGGTTTGGACATGTGCAAAGAAGGCCTACTGACGCTCCGATTAGAAGATGCGACTATGGGACAGAGGTTCAGGGCCGAAGGGGTAGAGGAAGACCTAGGAAAACTTTGGAAGAGACTCTAAGAAAAGACTTAGAGTACTTGGATCTAACGAAGGACATGACTCAGGATCGAGCACAATGGCGTTCTAAGATTCATATAGCCGATCCCACTCAGTGACTTGGATTTTCCAAGTCTCCAACCGAGAAGTTTTCCTCACTCGGGAAATTAAGGGAACACTACCCCAACCTACATGCTCCACTCAGAAAGCTTCAACATACAAGCTTCAACAAAAGAAAATTCAAAGAACTTAGCGAAGAAGGCTTTGGTGTATTTAACACAATACGTTGAAATGAAGGAAAGCTTATTTATTGATATCCCCGATAAGCTACAAATATGTACATATACATGAGTCAAAATAAACACACAAGAGGGAGCCTTCACAAAGGTTGCTTAGGAGAAGTCTCAGCAGTCGGTAGAGCCCCAGAAAGAGAAGGCACCGGAGGGGGATCATTTGGAGCCTCAGTACTGGACAGAACCCTGGAAGGAGGAGGCATCAGAGGTTGATCATTCGGAGCTTCATTACGTGGTACAGCCCCAGAAGACGAAGGCAATAAATGCCTTTGGAACAAACCCACAAATCTCTGATGATCAAGTAAAACCTGACCATCAGTTTCCTTCATCTGGTCAAGCTTCCTCTTCATGTTTGTAGCATAGTCATGTGCGAGCCGGTGCAACTGTTTATTCTCATGCTTGAGCCCTCTAATCTCCTGTTTGAGACTCATCACTTCAGCCGCCAATGATTCAACTTGGCGGGTTCGAGCAAATAGGCGTTGGGCCATATTAGACACAGAACCTGCACACTGAACAGTGAGAGCCAGCGAATCCTTAACAGCTAACTCATCAGACCGTTTGGAAAGTAGTCTGTTATCTTTGGGAGTGAGAAGGTTCCTGGCCACCACCGCAGCGGTCATATCATTCTTCATCACGGAATCCCCAACGGTAAGAGGACCAGTAGGGGAGACGAAGGATGGGCGCCATATGTTGTCTGGAGAAGGCGGGGCTGCCTCTTCAACAAGGTTCAAGTCAAAACGACGGTCGGAGGGGCCAGACATTTTCAAAGGTGTTGAAGAGAGAAGAGGTCGGACAAATCAAGATCTTAGAAGTGCAAGAATGAAGCTTCTACTAGTGGAGATTCAAGTGTGCTTTGGAACTTAATGCCAGCCCCTATAAAAATCTGCACTCGACGGAGCTTCAGAAATCGAAGAGGCGCCTGCTCAGAAATCGAAGAGGCGTTTGCTTTCTCAAAAGCTGGGCTGCTTAGAGATCACGAGGGTTGATCTCAGAAATCGAAGAGGCGTTTGCTTTCTCAAAAGTTGGGCTGCTCAAAGACCACGAAGGCCGATCTCAGAAATCGACGAGCCGCTCGCTTTCTCAAAAGCTGGGCTCCCCAGAGACCACGAGGGCCGATCTCAGAAATCGAAGAGGCACCTACTTTTCCAGCCTTGTCAGCACCTGTCACACGCACACTCAGCTTTGCGGAAATTATGGGCATTCTGTCGAAGACTTCTGGGGAAGTAGAAAACACATGAATCTTACTGTTCAATCACCCACTTCCCACACGCAACAATAGCTCATGGGTACCACAGATAACTTTGCCAAAGTTCTCTGCCAAAGTTGAGCACGTGAAGCTTGCAGCTCCCACTACATCGCTCTGACCAAGAAGGGTAAAAGAATAGCAAAAAAACAGCACTAACAAAGTTTAGACCCATAAATTTTGAAGGTCTAGCTACCATATTATTACCCACAAGGGTAAAGGAACAGTACCACTGCTGGATAATTGGAAAGTCCCTGTGTGTCAACCTCTGTGCTTCGTGGCAAGGTAGACTAGCAAACATGTCCAACCTTTACTCACATTCGAGAAAACACTCCCAATAAGATTGCTTGCTCCAAAATCGAAGAGGCACCGTCCTCCGAATCTCGAGAGCCAGACTCCCAACATGACTACTTTCTTAAAAATCGAAGAGAGGGTAAAGGAACAGTACCATTGCTGGATAATTGGAAAGTCCCTGTGTGTCAACCTCTGTGCTTCGTGGCAAGGTAGACTAGCAAACATGCCCAACCTTTACTCACATTCGAGAAAACACTCCCAACAAGATTGCTTGCTCCAAAATCGAAGAGGCACCGCCCTCCGAATCTCGAGAGCCAGACTCCCAACATGATTACTTTCTCAAAAATCGAAGAGACACTGCTCTCCGAATCTTCGAGAGCCAGACCCCCAGCATGATTGCTTTCTCAAAAATCGATGAGGCATCGTTCTCCGAATCAATCGAAGAGGTGCTCGCTTTCTCAAAAGCTGGGCTGCTCAGAGACCACGAGGGCCGATCTCAGAAATCGAAGAGGCACCTACTATTCTAGCCTTGTCAGCACCTGTCACACGCACACTCAGCTTTGCAGAAATTATGGGCATTCTGTCGAAGACTTCTGGTGAAGTAGAAAGCACATGAATCTTACTGTTCAATCACCCACTTCCCACACGCAACAATAGCTCATGGGTACCACAGATAACTTTGCCAAAGTTCTCTGCCAAAGTTGAGCACGTGAAGCTTGCAGCTCCCACTACATCGCTCTGACCAAGAAAGGTAAAAGAATAGCAAAGAAACAGCACTAACAAAGTTTAGACACATAAATTTTGAAGGTCTAGCTACCATATTATTACCCACAAGGGTAAAGGAACAGTACCATTGCTGGATAATTGGAAAGTTCCTGTGTGTCAACCTCTGTGCTTCGTGGCAAGGTAGACTAGCAAACATGCCCAACCTTTACTCACATTCGAGAAAACACTCCCAACAAGATTACTTGCTCCAAAATCGAAGAGGCATCGTCCTTCGAATCTCGAGAGCCAGACTCCCAACATGACTACTTTCTCAAAAGCGAAGAGAGGGTAAAGGAACAGTACCATTGCTAGATAATTGGAAAGTCCCTGTGTGTCAACCTTTGTGCTTCGGGGCAAGGTAGACTAGCAAACATGCCCAACCTTTACTCACATTCGAGACAACACTCCCAACAGGATTGCTTGCTCCAAAATCGAAGAGGCACCGCCTTCCGAATCTCGAGAGCCAGACTCCCAACATGATTACTTCCTCAAAAATCGAAGAGACACTGCTCTCCGAATCTCGAGAGCCAGACCCCCAGCATGATTGCTTTCTCAAAAATCGAAGAGGCATCGTTCTCCGAATCTCGAGAGCCAGATACCACAGACCACTTTTTCAAAGTGCTCTGACAGAGTTAAAACATGTGAAACTGGCAGCTCCCACTACCGTGCTATGACCAAGCAGGGTAAATGAATAGCATTACTACTTGTTGTTAGGGAGATTCCTATATATGTCGACCTCCATCCCCAACGGACAGGCATACCTGCAAAAATGCTCAACCCTTCATCATATCTGAGAGGGCACTCCCAACGAAGCCTTTCGAAATATTCAGCTTTCTTTCCCCCCGATAATACCTCTGCAAACAAGCTATACTAGAGCAAGAATATCTCATATCATCAGGGTTAAAAGCAAGAGTATCCCATATCATGCTTTTTCCCTGTCTTTTCCTTTGGCCTTGTTTTTACCTGCAAGACAAGGAGAAAGAGAGCAATCAGTCAGCACTTGGAATCAAGCTTCCAGCCAGGAACTGACTGCCTGGAACCCCTTACCTGATTACTTACCTGGCATTGCTCTCGAGTACTCATCTTCAACATCTTATGTTTCCAGGGAAGATTCCGCATCTGCTTGAGGAACAGATAGGGCAAGTGCGAAGGATACAAGGAAGCATGTGGAGACAAGCGTAACAGCACATGTGCCGATACATCCATTACTCTGTCAAAAGCAAAAGTATCCCATATCAGCAGGGTGGAACGTACTCTAGATTTGATGGACTTGTTTTGACCCTCAAATTCTTCAGTCGGCCTTATACTCTGGAGGAAACCAGAAAACCCTCCAGCTCAGTTCAAGAATAAGCCTGTGGAAAGTTACTTCTTCAAAAGCAAAAGTATCTCATATCATCTCTTCTCATTTTTCTTCTCTTTATCCTTCATGCTGCTGCAAGATGGGGAGAAGGTGAACAATCAGTCGGAGCTCTGATTGCTTACCTTGTCTGTCACCTCTTTCAGCAGACCCCCTAGCTCGGCGACTTGGGGGACTCCTACTACATGGTTTGTATCGCGCTTGACCAAGCTTGAAACTACAAGTAAGCTTCAAGTGAAATTGATACATTACCTTGTGCATCTCCACCAGTTAAAGATACCACCCCTGGATGGAGGAAGAGTACTTCCAGAGAAGATGCCACATCTACCTATGAGACAGATAAGGCAAGTCAAGACGACACCACACTCCGATACTTAGAAGTTTCGTGATTACGAGATCATTCTCCCACAATATTTCCTAATGTCATTTGTACTAAATCATTCACTTGTACTCATTAAAGGAGAGCTTGAACCCATGTACTTGTGTAAACCCTTCACAATTAATGAGAACTCTTCTATTCCGTGGACGTAGCCAATCTGGGTGAACCACGTACATCTTGTGTTTGCTTTCCTATCTCTATCCATTTATATACTTATCCACACTAATGACCGGAGCAATCTAGCGAAGATCACAAAAAGCGACCGTTTTCGCTACCTAGGATCTATCTTGCAAGAGAACGGAGAATTAGATGGAGATCTCAACCATAGAATACGAGCTGGATGGATGAAGTGTAAGAGTGCATCCGGCGTGTTGTGTGACCGTCGTAGGCCACTGAAGCTCAAGGGAAAATTTTATAGGACGGTAATAAGGCCAGCGATGTTGTATGGCACAGAATGTTGGGCGGTGAAGCATCAACACGTACACAAAATGGGTGTAGCGGAGATGAGGATGCTTTGTGGGATGTGTGGGCACACGAGAAAGGATAAGATAGGGAATGAGGATATCCGAGGTAAAGTAGGAGTAGCCGAAATTGTAGGAAAGATGAGAGAAAATCGGCTCCGGTGATTTGGACATGTGCAAAGAAGGCCGACTGACGCTCCGGTTCGAAGATGTGACTACGGGACAGAGGTTCAGGGCCGAAGGGGTAGAGGAAGACCTAGGAAAACTTTGGAAGAGACTCTAAGAAAAGACTTAGAGTACTTAGATCTAACGGAGGACATGACACAAAACCGAGCGCAATGGCGTTCTAGGATTCATATAGCCGACCCCACTTAGTGGGAAAAGGCTTTGTTGTTGTTGTTGTTGTATATATTTCTACTAAGAGCTTGCTGGTTGTAGGTGTGGACTGCTTCTAAGCCAGGCTCGGATGAGTCGGACCAACCAAATCATGAGATTGATGTTTTATCTGGCCATGAGAATGATGTCAATTATGTACAATTTAGGTTAGTTTGTGCTGAAATTTTGCTGACAACATATATATCAATCTTTGCATGCTGATTTATGTTGCTTCATACACTGCAGTGGTTGTGCTGGAGTATCTAGATTTATGGTAGCTGACACCTCAAAGGAAGAGAACACTCCCAAATTTAAAAATTCATGGTTTGTTTCTCCTCTCCTTGTGATTGTCATGTTAATTTTTCTCCTCTCTGTGCACTTATATCTGTCTATTCTACACTTTTCCTTTTGGGATTAGGTTCACTACCAGTAGTACATGATCTACTTTATTTGCCAGGTTCAATCATGACAATATAGTCACTTGTTCTCGCGATGGGAGTGCGATTATCTGGATTCCCAGATCACGAAGATCACATGTAAGTTTTAGCAAAGATAACTTATAACTTCCCTTCTAGCCTGCCCTTTTTCTCAGTAAGCTTTTCTAATGAAACAGTTGTATCCACCATCTTTTGAATTTTTCGCTTTAAATAGGAAAAAAAAAATATGTATAGCTAATTTCATACTCCAGGGAAAAGCTGGTCGTTGGACACGGGCATATCATTTGAAAGTCCCACCTCCACCAATGCCGCCTCAGCCTTCCCGAGGAGGCCCTCGCCAGAGGATTCTTCCAACTCCTCGTGGTGTTAATATGATTACCTGGAGTCTTGACAATCGCTTTGTCCTTGCTGCTATCATGGGTAATTTGTTTGTTGTTTCTCATGTACAGTTTATGTATTAGAATTTCATTTCTATGCATCATAGTAATTGTCAAATGCCTTTGCATACAGTAAAGAAACCTAGGTCTTGCAACCTTTCACGGACTAGGATTAAGTTGAAGGCCTTAAATTCTGTAATTTAACATTTCAAAATTCTTCTTGTAATGCAGATTGCAGAATATGTGTGTGGAATGCTTCTGATGGTAGCTTGGTGCATTCACTGACAGGTCATACTGAATCTGTATGTGGCTCAATCTTTTCGTTATTGATTATCCTTTTTTTTCCTTAATTCTCCTTTCGAGAATTTTATTATTTGATCTTGCAAAGAGAAGTATGGTGAAGAGACTGAGTTAAGTAGCGTGTGCCTCCAGAAGTGGAAAAAATATATCTTACTGAACACTTTTCGGGTAGCTTATCATTTTTTTATTAGAAAAACATGACACTGCATTATTGTGGAAACTTTCTTTGGTGTGTAGACAGTCAGATGTTGGTTAGGTCATTGCTTTGCTTGATCTTTTCAATTGGTTGCCATAGTCGTCCTTCTTTATCTATTGCTGCCTTATCTACAATGTCTTAGTGCTGTACAGAAATGGGGCCCTTTTGATTCTTTTGATCATTCATATATCATGTGCTAGTCTACCTACAAATTGCTTTTGCTGTTTATGTTTTCCCAATATCCTGATTTAGTGTTCTAGTCTTCTAGCTATCACGTTCCATTTCCTTTTGTTGATTTATTGTCTGTCGTATTGCTTCAGAAAGTCTAGGTATTGCAACCTTTCACGAACAAGTGAAACTTAAATCTCTGACAGTATTCACTTCTGTTATTGATAGACATATGTGCTGGATGTTCATCCTTTCAACCCCAGGATAGCAATGAGTGCTGGCTATGATGGAAAAACAATTGTCTGGGATGTGAGTTTCCAGTTTCCATATTTTTCTTCCAATTATTTTTATGTTCTATGGTTTTGAATGCTTTGTTGACTTGCGATTTCAGATATGGGAAGGCATACCTATCCGGACATTTGAAACTTCCCACTACAAATTGGTAGATGGAAAGTTCTCACCGTAAGTGAACAATAAGAACTCTCCATTTTGAAAGCTTTTTTTCTATACCTGTCGTATTGTCGTTAAATTTTCTTTATTCTTTATCTAATTATAACCGTATGAAACCCTGTTTCATTGGTGTTCAAATTGGCTATTTATATGGTACTTTATGCCCTAGCTTTCCATGATTCTATGTAGCTTTAACCCTAGCTTTCCATGATTAGTTATTTTTGCTTCTCTTTTGCATGGCAGATCTTATCTGTTGGTATCCGCGCACCCCATTTCTCTCTTTTCTTTTTGGCTACTATTTGTGAAATATACTTTGCTTTCCGAACTGCTTTCTGGTAGTTACAAATGGTTTTTTCTTTGTAATATAGGGATGGGACATCAATTATTCTCTCTGATGATGTTGGCCAATTGTATATATTGGACAGTGGCCAAGGGGAGTCCCAAGATGATGCACAATATGATCAGGTATGCTTTTTCCCTTCAATTTTTCTAGCAAAATCCAAATATATGCCTTTAGTTTGGTTGGATTTTATTTTTACACTTTTTTCAAGTTGTAATTAATTGTGCGTACACTTTGACAGTTTTTTCTTGGTGATTATCGCCCACTCATTCACGATAGTTTTGGAAATGTTCTTGACCAGGTTAGTTGGCCATTTGCACTATTGTTTGTAATCTACCTACCATAACTTAATTCTGAATGTATTTTCAATGCTCTTATGTTGGATGTGTATTATAATTATTGCATGATGTGGCCACTTAGTTTGAAATATTCACAACATTTGATTCAGGAAACTCAGCTTCCAGCATACCGGCGGAATATGCAAGATCTACTTTGTGATTCAGGTTTCTCTCTACTCCTTTTCCTGTACGGAATTATTGTCTTCTGGAAATTTATTTTCTCAAGCATTGGTTTATGGTGGAACCCTAGGCATGATACCGTATGAAGAACCCTACCAGACTGCATACCAGAAGCGGCGGTTAGGAGCTCTGGGTGCTGAGTGGCGTCCTTCCTCTCTAAGACTTGCTGTTGGGCCTGACTTCAGTCTAGATCCGGATTACCAAATGTTGCCTTTGGCAGACTTGGATATATTGACTGAGCCTCTGCCAGAGTTTTTAGATGCAATGGATTGGGAACCAGAAAATGGAATACGTAGTGATGATACGGATTCAGAGTACCATATTACTGAAGATTATTCTACTGGAGGGGAGCAAGGAAGTTTAAGTTCAAATCCCTCTATCGATCCAGAGTGCAGTGAAGAAAGTGAGGATGAGGATGCTGAAATGGATGGACTTCGAAGATCAAAAAGGAAAAAACAAAAGGCTGACGTAAGTACTTTTTCAGTAACAAATTATATTTCAGAATTTGGTTAGGACCTGCCTGAATGTTTCTCTTTTCTGTCTTCTGTTTCCTCAGAACGAAGTCGTGACTTCCTCTGGTAGGTGTGTCAAAAGAAGGAATTTGGATGAGTGTGCTGCCAATTCATCCAGAAGTAACAGAGCAAGGAAATCAAGACATGGACGAAAAGCTTCAAGAAAGAAATGTTCCTCATCATTGAGACCTCAAAGAGCTGCTGCACGTAATGCTCTTAGTCTATTTTCTAAGATTACTGGAAGATCTGCAGATGGAGAAGATGAAGATGGATCGGAAGATGATATGTCAGGAAGTGAATCCCCACTTCAAGATTCCAACATTGAGAGTGATGAATCTGATAAACAATATCAGCAAGGCAAGCATTCAAAAGGAAAAGAGGTTTTACTCGATGAGTCTGAAGACATGGTTAAACCTATTGAAGAGTTTCCGGTAAATACGGGGAGCAGGAGGAGATTGGTGCTTAAATTACCAAGACAGGAGTCAAATAAGCTTGTGTCTAGAGAAAGCACAGTAAATAATCGTAGTAATGAGGATGATTTGGTTGACCAATCATATAGAGTACCTCAAGAAGCAAATGAGAATAATACAAGTCCTCAGGATCCAATGTCCTCCCCAGGTGACGAAAAATGCAGCAAATTTGAAACAGCAGTGAGTGGGCAGTCACAGAGAGTAGAAAATCATTTAAATTTCAAAGGGAGAATTAGTTGGGGAGGGTCCAGAGCACGAACAGCAAAGCGCCAGAGATCAGGAGAATTCATGTCATTGGACGCACTTGCCAGAGCCAGTGCAGTTGTTGGTCACAATGAAAAAGACTACACAAAACCTGAAAATGATTCTCCTTATTCAGAAAGCCAAAGGTTCAGGGATAAGATGGACACAGTGGCTATAGGGAATGAGAAAACCACTAGGGCTAGTACCTCCGATGGCCTTAATTGTGAAGTCAATGTTAAAGAGCATTCAGATTTTAGTGAATGCAAGGATCATGATCAATTGCCTAAATCTGTTCACATGGCTCCTTGGGATGCAAGCACTTCCTCTTGCCTTGATAAGGATGGGACTGGTTTCTCTTTCAAACAAAATGAGAAGTTCATACCTGTCTCAACGAAATTGAGGTCGAGGAGGATTTCAAGGGATCCTAGTCCTTGCAAACATGAAATTAACTCTGTGGTAGAGAACATGGAAAATGATAGGACGATGGAACAGGGTCCAGTTGTGCCAGAGGATGATGGAACCCATAAATTTATTCCAGATCATAGATATGATGGTTCACGAGAATCAGACAATCAATCTGATAAGAATGTTATTGCTAGCACACATGAATCTGTCGAATCCAGTTTACAGAAAAACAAAATGTTCAGTGCTGTTTATAGAAGGGTGAAACCACATAGGGGTAGAAGTAACTTAGAAGGTGATAGTGGTGTCAACGGAGAAGGCTGTTCATATACTTCAAATACAAGCAACCACAATATCATTGCTGGAGACATTCAGGATGACACAACTGATGGAGGATGCAAGACACGGTCCATGGGGTTCAAGGCATCTGCATGTGATCCAAGTAGTCCAGATCATGATCCTAAGTTGGCGGAAGGACATGAGCCAGGTTATACATTGAACCGGAAAAGTTCCATGGATAAGTTTCAACTTGGGAATGAAGAACGGGGATCAAGTTCAAGGACGAAAGTTGGTTTGAGGTCTACTAGAAACAGGAGAAGCAGTTATCTCGACATGAGTCCAATGGATAAAAGGAAGCCGCATCAGTCAGGAAAGAAAGTATCATGGTTAATGTTGTCAGCGCATGAGGAGAGCTCAAGATATATCCCCCAGTTAGGGGACAAAGTTGTTTATCTGAGACAGGTTTCTCTATATCTTTCTGCTGCCTTTTTTATTTCTTCCTTTGGGCGGGAGGAGGGTGGAGCTTGTACCTTGGCAACACAAAATGGTATCCCTAAGTGACCCATTGGTCGCACAAGTTACATAAACAGCTTTTCTTGAAATTGGGTTAGAGCTGTGTATGTTTGCCCTCCCCCAGCCCCGCACTGTCCCATGCTTGTGCACTGGGCTCCCCTTTCTTGTTTTGGTTTTGTCATATGAATGTCGATAGTATCATTTACTTTGGTAACCTCCTTTTCTTTTTCCTTTCTTACCAGGGGCATCAGGAGTATTTCGATCTGGGTGGATTGAGAGAAAACCCACCGTGGAGGTTTATAAAGGGGAGAATAAGAGCGGTCGAATTTTGCAATGTTCAAGAGCTTGAGTATTCTTCACGTGCAGGGTCTGGGGATAGCTGCTGTAAATTGACGATTCAATTTGTAGATCCTTCTTCTGATGTGTATGGTAAATCTTTTAAGATGACTCTGCCGGAAGTTACTGGTTTCCCAGACTTCATTGTTGAAAGAACTCGCTTCGACTCTTCCATGGAGAGAAATTGGTCATGTAGGGATCATTGCAAAGTCTGGTGGAAAAATGAGGGCGAGGATGACGGTAAGTGGTGGCATGGCAGGGTTAAGTCTAAACAGTTTAAATCGTTGGAGTTCCCAGACAGTCCTTGGGAGATGTACACTGTTCAGTACAAGAGTGATCCTAGTGATGTACAACTACATAGTCCTTGGGAGCTTTTTGATGAAATTACTCAATGGGAGCCGCCTCACATTGATGATAAAAGCAAAAAGAAGCTGCATTCGGCCTTTGCCAAACTAGAGCGATCAGCCGGAAGTCGTCAGGTATTAAGGAGAAAATACCTTTTACTTTTAATAACTCAAAAACAAAATTTGGCCAATGGTCCCATCTAGCAAACTCTTTGAAGACTTACAAGGATTTTTCTCAATATTGTTGTGTACAATTCAGGATCCTTTTGGGGTTGACAAACTGATGCAACTTCAACAGAAGCCAAAGTTTACGAACTGGTATGTCTTCGTTATTCTTATAGCGTTCCTCGAATGTATCATTGGATTTCCATATCGTGCATGCTCTGTCCGTCAAACTGTTGACATGTAGTCTTGTCTTGTGGAATTCTCTCAGGTGTGTGGTTCCGATATCTCTTGATGTGATCCAGTCCAGGTTAGAGAACGACTACTATCGAAGCCTGGAAGCGCTGAAGCATGACTTTAAGGTCATGCTGGCAAATGCTGAAACCTATCTCGAGAGCAACGCGGTCAAACGCGCATCAGATAAAGAGCTTTTAGGGAAACTGAAATGCCTATCAGACTGGTTCACACAGACAATATCCTCCTTGTAGCTCCCATTGATTTGCAAAGAAGTTGAGTCACTAATGAGGTTGAAGAAGCCCATCTTGATTTTTACTTCAGCTTTTACCCCCTTCTATTCTTTCTTCCTGCGTTTTTTATTTTTATTTTTATTTTTATTTTTATATTTTTTTAGGTATTTGACCATTATATCCTCGAGGATTTTACCATTGTACCATTGCTTCAATTTTGGAAATGGGTTAATCCTTTGGGGTATTCTGTTTAGAAGGGAATTAGAGATCTGCTTGTGTAATTTTTTTTTACCAGGGAATTCATTCTTGTACAGCCATTCGGTTTTATTTAATCACTAATAACGAAAGGAAAAAAAAAAGTTTGATTTCCCACCCCATTTTTTTGGTCACTCTTGGTTTTCTCTAGATATACTTTGATTTATTTAAAAATGGGCGTGTGAAAATCACTTCCCTTCCGATACTTTTTATCCAGGGCGGGTTTCACCATTCCCGCCCCGGGCTTTCTCTTTCTGAAAAATGGCCTTGCCTGTTACCCATTGTGATTCAAAATTGCATGGAAGCAAAGTATTGTGGCAGAAACAAAAGTAATTTTTGAATCCACGCCAAATTGGATGTCAAAGGATAGTCTAAACAAATGCGGAAGTGCTTTCAACACAAGTCTTTCGAACTGATCTCCATCCTACAGTCACATTTTTAGGGAACAACGCATGTTTCCGGTAGAACAAAAACTGAGCAGATAAAGAGGTGGGCGTGAATCTTAGTCTCTCCACCTATGGCCGCAGCTGGGGTTGCAGCAGACGAAGAACAATGTCATACCCTCCTCTCCTCTAGCAGTTGCCTGCACATATACAATAAACTTAAAAGCATTAGCAGCAGTTACAAATCTCCATCATAGAGTAAACAAACAGCTATCAGGTGCAAGTTTATTGCACATGACTTCAATCTGACTGTTCAATATGGTATCACTGTATGCATGGTAGAGAACATATACCCCCCAGAGACGAAAAGAATCCGACTTCCCAATGATACAATGGCTGAGATTTGCTCAAAACAGAACGATGTTTCAATACAAAGTGGCCTACCAATCTCTCTAGAATATATAACACAAGAACTCGGGCTGAATACAAGTTAAGCGTCTCCTAGGAGAATCCATAATCATGGTCACTAATTTTAATAGATACTTGGTTAAATTAAATAGTCAACTGAAATCTGAAGCGAAAGGCAAGAAGCAATGATACACGAAGAGCTAGAAGTTTACAAACACCAGAAAAAATCTTTAACCCTGATACCTTTCTAGAGTTATCTTAAACTATACAAATAGCAAAACTGGCCCTAGCGTCGTGAATCCAATTGTCTAATGATAAAGAGATTAGCAGTTGGAATTTCATCCAAACAAGTGACGACTTGGAATATTTATGTGACATTAAAATAATTAGCATTGCGCTCTTGAACACCAAAAGTTTGAAAAGGCAACTACCAATAAAATTCACAGAGGATTGGGCATATAACCTGAAAGAAAACAGCTTCTCCATGCTTGCACTCAGCACAGCGCACGGCTTTAGTTCTTGGAAGAGTAGGATCTGCAGCTACATCCTGCAATATCTGAGTGCGCTCACCAACAGCGTGGTGTATCTCGTTTCTGTAGACACAGTTGGTCTCAGCAATCTCCTGCAAACAAAGAACAACATAAAATCTAATAAGTACATAACACAGTCCCCATCAACCCTGAGAATTAACTGGTCACGGAATATATAAGTTAAGAGAATAAGTTCATAAAAACAAACAGAGATGAGTATGAATTATCGGATTTTTGTTTCACTTTCCGGGCATGAACTTTTCGGGATCTAGCAAAAACCCTTAAAGAAGAAAGTAATAGCAAAAAGGAAAGAATTGGGAACCCTAACTGAATTCCAAAATGTGGGTATCAGAATGGTCTACATTTGTAAAAAGACAGAAAATTTTGATGCAATTCACTCAAAAGAAACCAAGAAAAAAGTTCCATCCTTGTACCAAGCTTCAGTAAAGGCCAGATTAACCTCGGGTTATGGAAATTAATAGCTTAAACCTAATTAACCAAATGAGATTACGAGGCATTAGGGCAAACCACTTACCGCAGGACTAAAATGAAACAAATCATGCAAAATAATTGCTAAAGAAAAAAAAATCAGGGGGAAGCGAGATGGAGAGTGTGAGCTGACCTGGTGATCGCAGTTGCGGCAGGCGTAGAGGAGGCTCTTCTGCTCCTTGTCCTCCTTCGGGTACAGAATGTTGTTACTGAAAACCCAATTGAAAATTTTAGAAGAAAAAATTAAAAAAAAATATATGAAAAATTAAAATACAGTGTGGTGGGATTTACAGACCATTCGCGGCAAAATTTCATGGTACTCATTGTGGAGAAGCTCTGAGTTTTTAGGGTTTGGAGAGTTTGATTTTTTGCTTTTGGCGAATGGCGGGTTTTCTGCTATTTCTTCTTCTTCTTCCTAATACCAGATCTTATAAGTACTCTGCTTCAGTCTTGACCGTTATTCTCAAGAATGTTTAAGGGTATTTTCGGTAAACTGGAAACGTAGAGGCCTAAACAATAAGGCCCCAAAGCCTTTAGCACCTGCAAACGAAGGCCCCAAAGGCCCAACGTTTTTATTGTTTTTTTTATCTATTTATTTATTTATTTTGTTGATACAAACGATATATTTACATCAAGGAAGTAAGAGATTCGATTCTAAAACCTCTAGGTAATTCGGCAAATTAACCAGAGCACTGTGCCCATATACAGAATCTGAGTTCAAGTTTCAATCCTCATATATAATATTTGAGTAAGTTGATGTGTCAAATTATCGTTTTCCCTCTTCCACATCGCGTTAGTGCATGTTTTATCCCCAAAAATTCTGAACTATCATTTCCCTCTAGATCTGCATTCCAATCATCAAGAACTAAGCCTTTCAAAGCTTATCGATCAAGAATGGAAAGAACTGTTAATCCAATCTGTTAGTAACCAATTGCATCTTTTTTTGTCTCTCTCGCACAATAAACGCAAACAGCTATATAACTGTGAACAGCTAAGAATTCGCTCGATGAAAAGCCATCAAGAATCTTGGTCCTCTCACAAAGGATTATCAACCTAGACCTATAAACGGGTCGGGTTTATCGGATTTGTGTCGGCTTCAATCTGATCCGTTAAGTTAACAGGTCCCCCGAACCCGACATATTAAGTTAACGAATCACCCGAACCCAACCCGTTAAGCTAACGGGTTACCCATTTCACCCGTTAACAATTATTATTATTATTATTATTAATTTTACATGGAGTTTATTTTTTGTTGTTAAGACTTTACTGAAATTACTAAAACATCCTCAACTAACGGATGCTAACAGATCTAACGGGTTGACCCAAAATGATCCGTTATTTAACAGGTTCACCCGTTAGCGATCTAACCCGTTAAGCATACATCCAAATACTAATATTAACGCGTCGGATTGGATCGGGTTAACGGGTCGAACCTAAAATGCCAGGTCTAAATCAACCGATATGAAACAAACTCATTTGGGCATAAGCCAATAGCCAGTTGTACAATCAACTCACTCTCACAAAGATATTATACTAAATATGCATCAGTTTCAAACAAAAAAGCTGGCTTCCACTGTATGACCAACTTTTTTGAAGAAGAATTCCAGAGCGAAAAGAAACACAACCTAATTTAACATTACACATGTTGAACCAAATACACAACTGCTCTCCACTATGCTCGACCACCTCGTTTAATGCTTTCTGTCGTGCCTCGTGCTCTTCTTCCGGCTCCTCCTATCATCAGAATCAGATTCGGAAGCTGACTCAGAATCAGTTGATTCAGATGATGAGCTGTACCTTCTTCTACGCCTTGCCATCTTTTGCTTCTTCTTCTTCCTTCGGTGCCTCCTCTCCTCCTCTGAGTCAGTAGATGAGCTGTAATCTGAGCTACTCTCCTCCGAAGAATATTCAGATCCTGTAACTGATGATGCACCACTATCAGTCTCAAAAACTGAAGCCTCGCTATCACTTCCGGAATCAGAGGCTGAGCGATGCTTCCTCTTGCTTTTCTTTGACTGCTTTTCTTCCTTCTCTTCCTTAATTTCTGGACTGTCCAAATCATATGATATTTCAACCTTCATCTTCAGTTTAGGATTTTTGAGTTGCTGGGTCCTAGACGGTCTCGAGATGTAAACGCGTTCATTCTTGCATTCATATGTCCAATGCCCGGGTTGGTAACACTTCTGGCATTGTGAAGCTGCACCACCAACGGTAGACACATTTGACTTGAGGTCTTTCCGTTCACCCAATCTCACAGCCTTTTCAGTACTCATCAAATACATCTGTCTCTTGGCTTCCCTTTTCTCCTGCCATCTGCTGGGTCCTTCTTCCTTCTGCCCATAAGCATTAACATTCCGAGCAGCTGCAGCAGCTGCCCTTTCAGCCTGAGCTCGACTAAGACCTTTTGCAGCACTCAAGGCTGCTGCCTTGATCCTTTCAGCCGCAGCTTGAGCTTTCTCTTCTTTCTTACTTGACATGTTCTAAATCACAATGTTCAAATCAGAATACAAGCAATTGAATGCCAACAGCCTGAAGTTCCAAGGCAATCACTGCCACAATCTCCAAATGCTCTCAGACCCTGCATTTAATTGGTAATTAGGTCATTCAGATACATTGAATATTTCGGTCAATAATGTAAAAAACTCCCGTTTTTCAGTAAATATCAAGAATGAAAAGAGTAAAAAAGCCAAAAGCGAAAACATTGAAATCAACTAGCTTTAAAAAACACGTGAAACGTACAGGTTGAAAACCGACAAAAATGACCAACTTTGTATGGCTGGAAGAAATTTCAAACTCCCCAATCAATAAAAACGAAACATAACAAAGATTTCTCTCACATACAAAAAATCTACCAAAATAGAACTACAACTTATAAGCTGGTAATCTATC
The DNA here is from genome assembly GCF_042453785.1 of Malus domestica. NCBI lineage: Eukaryota > Viridiplantae > Streptophyta > Magnoliopsida > Rosales > Rosaceae > Malus > Malus domestica. The sequence goes on from NC_091673.1 coordinate 11,773,012, forward strand.
GGCAATAAGCATACAAAAGTTACACAAGATCTCCCTGTAAGAAGAAGGGCTGATAAATCTACAAGAATCATCAGACTACAAATTTAACTGGAAAAAAAAAAACATATTCGAACATTAAATATATGAGCATCAATACCTTTGTATAAACAAAACCTAGTACATAAAAAACTTTCTTGGGTCAATTTCTTCAACTTAATTATTCATTCCTCAGCGTCATCAGTTTAATTCACAATGTAACCTACAACTAAGCATTTTCTTCAACAAGACTACCAATCTAACCTAGTTTTTGTTAGGATATCAAGTGGCATCACTTAGTTAGCCCAGGTGTCTCAATTGTTGAGTTGGAGATCTTTAGCATGCAACCAGCTATGTAAGCTGAGATCCGTGCAGATGCAAAGTGTGAATGAATATTTGATTGTATTAGTGCTTTTGTTAAAACTTTTACATTTGGGTAAGGTTGAAGTCGGGTTCAAACAATTTTGAGTCAGACAAACTGCAATCTAAACCCTTTTTCCCCCTCAAACTACTAAGGCCGATAAGTTCAAGCAACATCGAAATTACAGCAATACTTGTACCAAAAAACCTAAAATTTACCTAAATTCACACAATCAAGCACCCAAAACAATTAAAAAGGCATTCTTTCCCTACCGATCTACTCGAAAACAGTTGCAGAGGCAGAGATTAGAGCAATTATTTAAACAATAGCATAGACAAAATAAAAACCCCAGAAATTTGAGAGGAGGCTTACCTTCTTCGGGTCGGGTATCGGTGAGGGAACTTGAATTAGGGCAGAGAGGCAAATCTGGGTTTTGGGGGAAAGGGGTGGTTCTTTGCCTTTAATTTAGATTTCCTTTAGGCGGCTGCGGCTGCGGCTCCATAGAGAAAAGCGGTCCTTTTTTTCTTTATGTTAACACGCAAAATTTGATTTTGACGTCATAAACCGATATGTGATTGGCTACCCTTTTCTTGTTTGGTTTGGAGACATTAAACTTATGAGCGGTAATTCTGCGATCGATTCATGACGCTTGTAAATCACGTGAAAGTGAGGTCATCTCCAACTAAAGGTATTATGTTTAACCCATATTCTGATTATAGTCCTGTAAGAAATTATTCGAAAGGAGCTATTTTTTAGTCTCCTCAATAATTTATTATTTTAAGTTTGTTCTTTAATTTTATTAGTTAATTGAATTAAACTAACATATTAAAATCAGGTTTCCGACATATTTTGAGTGCCACTTGAAGATGTGGCCATCTGAAAATAATTTAAAAAATTACAGGAAAGATTATTGGAAGAGGTAAAAGAGGGGTGTGTATGAAAAGAGTGTTTGAGATTAATAGAATATGAAGAATTGAAATAAAATGAGGTAAGATAGTATATAAGGGTGAAAATGATGTGAGAAATGTCTCAAGTATTTAGAGGACAAAATTAGAATTTTAAATTTATTTTTTTAAATTTCATCTAAGAAAAAAATTTAAAAAGCAACTGGGCCCAACTAAATGAGTTGGCTGGCTGGCTAAGGATGTTCGGCTTGCTAACCATGTGGCTGGATTTTGGCCTGGTGGGTTCCAAGGTTTTTTCACTCATACTTTCGTTGGAAATAAGTTTTGTGTCAAAAAAAGGTTATCCTTTGGCTTTATGGCCCTATGGCTGGCCCGATTTGAGATGATATGATAGAGAGGCTAAAATGCCTCTACTCCTAGAAAAGTGGATTGTCGTGGTTTGACCACCAGCTAGTCGCATTAAAAAAAAAAAGAAAAAAAAAGGGGGCTTATGAGCGGTAGCATAGCATAAGTTCTCATATTCCTCTAGTAGAGAAATGTTTGTTTATAAGGATAATATTGTCATGGCGGTGTTATTAATTAATATTATCAAGTACGCGTGAGTGGGTTGCTAATATTGCAATGCAAGAACAAAAAATTATCAATTTGTTTACCATACATTGGACTATATTTTTTACAGGTGTTGGAGGAAATCATAAATTTGAATCCTATGATTGGTCTGTCTATAATAAACATAAAGGAAAATAAAGGTTTAGCTATGGTTTGCATTGTGGTTTAATGTTAAGTGGAATAGTGTCTTATTCGTAATAAGAAGAAAAACCCTTAAAATTCAAATAATGACGAATAATGACTTGCATGACATTAGTATATTGGAGTCGCAACATCTAAAAACTTGCCGATGCCGATAACCAAAATGAACCTTCAATAACCAACCATCTAAAACATCCGGAAATCTCGATACTAAACCAGTGAAGTTTAAGCATCCAGAAAGAACAAGGGGCAACATTATAGATGGTGAAAGCAAAAACCTAACCACAAGTTCCTTAAAACAAGAGAGATATGGGGCAAAGTCACATCTCTGCATTATCAAAAAGAAGGCTTTCTGTGGGACTACATATGAATATGATCCCAACCAGCAGCTTAAAATATCCCAGAAAGAAGATTTGCAGCGGTGGATATGGCAGCTCCGGTGATGGCGCCTTGCACTATCTGCTCATGGGACGAACCCTCCGATGTGAGTGCCAGGGCAACGCCTGTAATCGCTCCCGCAACTGCACTGTTTTTCTGCACCGAAGAACCAAGCGCAATAACGGCTTTAAGCACCATACAAGTATCAAGCTCTTAGTAATGCTGCAGCATTCAATCCATGACAGAAGATAATTAAGCATTACCCAATCGTGAGCTCCACGAGCCTCTGCCAGGCCATATGTAAGACCCGAATACACCCCCGCAGCCAGCCCTGAGAAATAAAATAAGTTAACTTCCTTCAAATCCTCCTTCAAATCCCAGTGGTACATGACACTGTTTCCAAACTGCGCATACATAATTGTAACCAGGAAAAACCGAAACCTATAGCTTGCAAACTGATGCATTTCATGTTTGCAATTTGATTTAGAAGATGTGCTTACCCCATTGTAATGATTCCTTTCCTGTATTCTTCACCTGGAAAACATTGTGACAATAAATCAGTGACTACTAACTGCATCACGACTTTGCTAGAGCTTACTCAAGAATTCGAAGTACATAAATTATCAAATGGCAGACAAGCCAGAAAGCTCCAATGCAGATAAGGCCAGACAGCCGCAAGAGAATTCAATTATTTATGGATCAATTTGTGGTGGTTCATTAAGGAGGTATAACATTAGAGCACCTCAATATATAATTGATTGGTAATTTGAGGGCAACAACGAAATACAATCTTGGTAATTGGAATTAGCTTGATTGCTAGTTTTCAACTCACCATAGCTTCAAGAGATTTTCTGTTGTTTTCACCTGCAAACCACATAACAGCCGCTTGAGACACAATCAATTGTTCAATATACCAACAACTGAGCAAGCACATACATAATATTGCAAAGGGTTCTCTCGTAATCTACATCCGTAATTTTGTAGTCGGGCGGGCATACTACATCAATAAAAGTTATAAAAATAACTATGGAGTAGCTAGCTGCATATATACCTCTGAGGTCAGGGAAGCGTTGCCTTTTGTTTCCTGGAACTGAGATTTCGGGCGGAATGCCATTTGTACTTGAATCGAATCCTGCACATTATAATGAACACGTATACGTACGCATGATTCAACAATTGTCTGTCTCTTTAGATAGACAACATTAATTATATGCAGATAGCTCAAATCCCAAATATGGTTTGTCCCATCAAGTTATTCAGATAATTAAAATTTAAACGAATAAGTGTAGATCCATACATATACGTACGTACATGTGTAAAAACCAAGAAATTCCAAAGTAGAAGGAAACAGAAAGATTATATGGTTATTACCTTCAATGGCTATGAAATAAGCCTCACGCGACACAGCCTGAATAGCTCCGATCTGTCCATTGCAGCAACCCAACCTTATTAACGAAATGCTCATATATTTTGGACGTACTTTTGTTAACACAAGGCACACGGACACATATACAGAGAGAGAGAGAGAGAGAGAGAGAGAGAGAGTGTGTGTGTGTGTGTGTGTGTGTGTGTGTGTGAAAAATGGAAGGGTAAGGAGAGGATACCCCAGCGGCCTTGACGAAGCTCTCGGCGATGCGGTTGAGGAGAGGGTGGCCGAGGTCGAAGAAGCCGCTCTTGTCGAAGCTGCGCAGCTCCGGCAGCAACGACGGCTTTGTTTCCAAACTAGTGCTGCTGGTCGTGTTCAACATATCTTCACACTGCTTCAGTATTACTTGTTCGATATCGTAAAAGTTTGAGGTTATACTGCTGTGATGAGTGATGAGACTGAAGCGGGGAACCAGTAGAAAATGAGGCAAGAAGGTACAAGGAAGACACGTACTCATGCAACGCTACGTTCGTGTCTTTCTCCTGCGAACTTCGGGGCGACTTGTTCCAACTGTTTGCCATCTGTCCCCTATTAACCTGCCTCACAAACAAACACTATGGTAATGAGTTTGGACTGATATGCTGGACAGGAAAAGGATCATCTCCGGATTCATTTTGTAGGGATCTTCAAATTCTAGTTGTTATCGTACATCGTGCGATCAGTTTTTATCAGATACTATTTGTGTTTAACTTTAAATAAAAAAAATCAAATGAATTTCTGACCGCACAATACATGATAAATTGCTAAAATATGAGGATCTCTAGAATCTCCATAATTTGAATTCAGATGGGATCCAAATCCTGCTGGACAAACAACAGACTGGATTTAGAATATCAATGCATCTCAAATTTTCATCACTACCCTAAACTCCATCTATCACGTTCCAACATAACATTCTTGACCTTAGATTTTGATATTCGTTCGTGAAATTTAGAATTTGTCACTCAACTGGAGTAGACAACCAAACATCACAATTCAACGTTATCACTTGGCCCTGAAATTATAATCGAATTTGATTTGTCCCCTTTTAGGTTGGGCAGTAAGGGTTAGGGGTGGGCAAACGGGTTCAGGAACCGTAGGTAGGGGCAGGTAATTCAGGTTCGGGACGGGTACAAGGCGGGTCCAATATTTCTAAACACAAAACGGGGCGAGCGGGCCTTAAAATAGGAGGGAACGAGCCCCCAGCCCGACCCATTTCTTTTCCTCATCCTTAGTCTTCTCGATCTCTCCTCCCCAATTCCTTTCATTTCACTCATACCTCGAGACCACCTCCTAACTCGCTCCCAGCCTCCCACCGTCCCAGCTCCATACCCCGCCACCATCATCATCAAACCTCTATCTCTCCTGATTCACTCATGTCTTCCTCACTCCGTCCACTGCCATCATCATCAAGCCTTGATCTCTCCTGACTCACTCTCTAGAAATCAGTCTCTCTCTCTCTCTCTGACAAACTCAAAGGGACGGACGAAGTCGAACAACTCGAAACGACGTCTCCTCCGTCTGACTTAGACCCATATTCGCAGCGCACAACTCTGCTCATAGTCCTCTTCAGTTTTAAGGTATTACATTTTCGGGGATTTAGGATTGAAAATTAAATTAGGGTTGTCTAGATTTAGGGATTTTGTTGGGTTCTTGAACCTTGACCTCTGTTATGTTCCAATTTCAAATCTTTTATTGAATTAAATTAAATTGAATTTGAGCAAGAAAAGAGGCAGATCTGAGTTGGCCAGCATTGAATCTCATTGTGGGTGGCGATTTGGAACTGGGTTTGGTGGGTTTGGATCTTGTTTGTACCATACTTAGGGCCTCCATATTTAGACCTCGTACAAATGCTCGGAGGATTTAAATGTAATTATGTAATAAAGGAATGGGCAAATATGTAATAAGTGAGGAGCCCTTATTCTATAAAATGACTCCTCACCCTCACAATTAGGAGAGGCCAATTTCCTAGGCCATCAAAGACCTCACTCTCTCCCTCAGAGGCTCTGAATCTCTCTCCCTCACAAACAGAGAAATACATAATCAGTGTGGACGTAGCCAAATATGTAATAAGTGAGGAGCCCTTATTCTATAAAAGGACTCCTCACCCTCACAGTTAAGACATGCCAATTTCCTAGGCCATCAAAGACCTCACTCTCTCCCTCAGAGGCTCTAAATCTCTCTCTCACAAACAGAGAAATACATAATCGGTGTGGACGTAGCCCAAACCTTGGGGTGAACCACAATACATCTTGTGTTATTTACATTTCTTGCAGATTCACGGCGGATTTACATTGTTCCAAGACCTCCGATTTTGTGCATCAACAGATCTAATGGTGAGGTGGGCATGGGCGAAGACGGCATTGAGTGGCGGTGGTTTGAGTGGTGCTATTGAGTTGCAGAAGAATACAAAGGAAGGGGTGTGGGCATGGGTGGATATCGCAATCTCAATTGAATTTTTTCTGATTTTGTTTGTGATTAATTGCTTGTTTATGATAGTTATTGATGGATCTTGACATGCCCATTTGATTGTTATTGTCAATGCTGGCTTGATTGTATCAAATTCAAACTGATTGAATTGTATCCCAGAAGAAAAAAAAAAAACAAAAGAACCGTGGACCCACCCCTAGTAAGGGTCAGAGAAAAGGACAATCACTCATTCTTAAAACCAGTATTTTTAAGATCAAAAGGTCGGTATTTTTTTTCTTGCAATGGAGGTAGGATACCAACAAATCAAAATTTACTAGACTTTCTTTGGGGTTGCATGTTATTAAAGGTAGAAATCATTCCATAAGTTACCTTGGATAATTATGAAAACTCAACAGCAATTTACAGCGAGTGCAAAAATGAAAATTTCACTCCCTACTGAAAAACCCCTACTCACTACACTCTCCTCTCTCATTCTCTCTCTATTACAAGTTACAACCAACCCACACCCCCACCCCCACCACAAATATACTTTTGGCATTAGAGGCACAATCCCACCCAACACAGGGCTTTTATAATTTGGTGCCCCTTCTAATTTCTATCACAACAACAAAACTTTTTCCCACTAAGTGGGGTCAACTATATGAATCCTAAAACGCCATTGCGCTCGGTTTTGTGTCAAAAAATAGAAGGAACAAATCGAACAAAACACAAAACTTGAGATGAAAGGCGAAAAAAGAAGAGAATTGGATATAGAGAAACCAATGCTGATGAATGTTTTACAAAAACCAAAATACTTCAAAAGCCCCAATAACGCCAAGTGAAGAGATGATGATAGGCTTGGCCACCCCACAATGTGACTATTGACTTCTTTTTTCTTTCCGCGTCGCAGTGGCACTATACAGTATTCACTCCTACCATCGTCGATGGAAGCCATAGACCAAATTTATCCTCTCTTCTCTGTCGGTTCACTTCCTCTCTTCCAAATGTATGCTCATCTGCGGCCTGGGACCGCTTTCTGGCACCAAGCACGCATTCACAAGTTGCATAAAAAACACAAAGCAGTAACCCCGTTGGCTAAATATAACTTACGACCCATTTACAGCCATTTCCGGTGAAGATTTTGGTGGTATCAACGGGCAGTCCTCTCCACCCAACTGTCTATCATCCGGAGTGCCATGCAAGTGATCCGAGCAGCCTCTAGAAGTAGTAGGCTCATTTTCCCTATTGTCAGCATCATCGCAACTGTTGTTCTCAGAACAGCTCTTAGAAACAGCATGCTCATCATTCTCTTGATTTTTCCCTTCACCTGAGTTGACCCCCTCAGCTGTGCGAGTTATTTTCTTATTCGGTAGCACTGCCTGGCTTAGAGTTGTACACAAAGCAGCAAACACACTTTCTTTTGGCTTGGAGTTTTTACCCAACCGTTGCCTCTTTGCTAGCTCGGTCTCCCTATCCTTAGAAGCCAATTTCCGCTTCAACCTAAGGGACTCCATTGTTCCTTCATCTTCATCAGAAGGTTCAGGATGTTTCTTGGGCGGTGGCTTGTAGTCTTCGTCGTCCTCATCGTCATCATAATCCACCAGCCCGACAGACCTTGGACTACAAAAATCAATATGAACAAATGGGCCGTATAGCCAAAAATATTCTGAAAATGCACTCTGATAAATCTACACTAGAAGAGTATAATACCTGGATGGTGGATAACTTGCAGCAACTCCATTGGATAAAACAGGTTGCGGTTGGGTCTGTACTTTTTGGGTATTTGGCATGGATGCAGATGCTGTATCTTCTTCATCACTGATTACCAAGTTCCATCATGTTCAGTGGCTATCAGTAACAAAATAGGGGAAAGAGTACTATCAATACATGATAAACGTTCAACACAAAGACATACCTGTCCTCGTTGAAATACTCTTCTTCTTCTTTCTCCAAAGCACGCTCATCGTTTCGTTTTCTAGGGTCTGACACATTAGCGGTGCCTTTGGTTCCAAAATGTTCTAGGCACTGCAAAAGCACGTGTCAAATACAAAAGCTCCAAATTTAGGAGTGGAGAAAATATAGGAGCATAGTACCTGCTCATATTTTACTTTGAGGGAGATAACCGATGCAAAATTCTCAAATCTGACCAACTGATCCCAGAATGAATCAACCAAGTATTTAACCAAAGACTTCAAGTTTTCCTGGAAAAAAGAGAAACACAAATAAGATGATACATTCAAGACATACTTTAGCTCCAGAAACTGTGTCAAAAAGAGAGTAGCACCTTCCGGATGAACTCAAAAAGTTCTAAAATAGCCGAGTTCAGCAGGTTATATCGATTTCCATTACCAACAAATGCATCGACAATTGGCTTCAGAAGGTTGTTCTTAACAATATGATTTATCAGATGCTCATCCTGCAGAATCACGCATTACCCAATTATTACATGAACAACTTAGCCCAAAGAGAAAAGAAAGATTGCATATTTCACATATCAGAGCAGGTAGAGAGAGACTATACGTACAACAGGGCACAAAGATGATAATAAACATTCTTATATGTACTATGGAAGCTGAAAAAGTTGCGCAGACTAAGAACCTTTTTGAAATATAACATTCTTTTTATCCAGATTTCCCACTACGATCATACTGATGAGAAATTCTCACTATGAAACCACTATGCTCAAATCTGCACAAGTTATACCGTCACGATGTATTGACTTCTAGTCTTGCATGGCAAATCGCTCATCTTAACTTTTCTTTTCTTGAAGCACATGACATAATATATTTTTTCATGCAATTTTTTTTTCAGTTTGTGCTATGGATAATTTGTCCAAAACAACAAAAATGATCACCTCCAGATCATTTGGATCTCTTTGGGATTTTAGCTGAGCTCAAGGATAAATAAAACTTTTTTATTAATCAACATAAACTCACATGACGTGAAAGAATAGTGCGAACAAATCGAACTGCAGCAACAACTAAATACTTTTCTCTTCTTTGTGTAACCAACAAAACTTTATCCATCACATTACTAAGCAGAAAGTTACACCTGCAAGTGACAAAAACCAAAACATTCCAATGTCAAGGGTCAGCAGCAGAAATCCATTTATGAAAATTGTACAAGGAGCCAAAATATTACTTTATTCTGAATGGATGGTGAAGGACACAAAAACAAAGCAATTCGCATATATTTGATAATATTTCAGGCTTCGCAACACTCTGACTTTCAACTCTTCCACCAGAGATAGAAGATTTATCAAATGATTGACCATTGCCTTCCAAAGAACATGACGCTGTTATAACATCAATTAACTGCCCCAGATGCTTCTCATAGAATATCTCGATAATTGCATCTCTCTGTAGCAAAATCAAACGAGATAAAAAAAATAAACTCAATAACCAACCCATGCAGTACAAGTATAAAAACGAGGCATTGGAAAAAAAAAAAAAATTTCTTACATGCAAGTTTTACCGACATGATATAATAAACTACAAACCAACATTCAAATTGTTACACCCGCAGAAATAAACCGTATTGCAAACTCCATGAAAAGCTTCCATATATGAAACTTCTGAATTTGTGATAATAAAAAAAATCATCATACTCTACATGAAAGAACAATCCAAAGAACTATGAGATGGACTAGAACAAAATTGACCACAGAAAGTAACTTCAGTAAAAAAAAGGGCGGAAAATCGTTAAAAGGAAAAAACAATGACCTGGCCCAAGTAAAACGGCAAACAAAACAATAAAGTAATCAAATCAATGAGATCTACAATTGACCATAACCCTAGAAGGCATAAAGCCTCTTGTTATTTTCTGATATTATTGATAAGTATTAAAATTATACGTATAATATGCAAGGGAATATGATTATTTAAGAGCTAGAGAATATAACGAAAAAGCTCATAATAAAAGCTCCTAAAAGAGAAAAAAAAGCAATTAATATCCCACAAATGGTGTCAACATGTGCACCAACTTCTTAAGTAAATATTACATGTACATATATGCACACAAGTACAAAGAGAAATACATAATTATACAAGTGCATATTTGTTATGCCCCTCTAACCTAAGTGGACCTACTGGTGAAGTTACTGGTGTAGCGCCAGTGGTACATAATTAAAAAAAAAACAGTTGCAGTTCAAGAATGAAAAAAAGTAGACACACTATAGGACAACAGAGGAGAAGAAAGATGATATCCACAGAAAACTATTAAATTTAAGGAACCTATAGGTGAGTCCTACGAAGAGTGACAGTGACAAAATACATTTAGCGAACAAATGTCTAGAGTAGATACCTGAGCTCCTGACAATGTGTATGAATCTAGTAGACTACGAAGAATTTCAAGAAACTGGCAGTGCATGTCCTCTCCGAAATCTGTAATCATTCCTTTAACCTGTAAGTAGACAATTAAATATCAATATTGATAGAGATAATTAAAACACTTGAATCAGGATTTATAAATTTTAAATGACTGCGACCAGTGTGGTCAACTAAACTGGAAGTAGCCAAAGACAGTCAATGTCTTTTCCATGCTGGATGCTTATATGCAGACATCAGATTATACATATTATGAGTGTGGGGAAAACAACTAGATTCCTTTTAGATACAGTTGCTATGTCCATTCACCTAATATCAGTTCTAAAAATGCAGACATCAGATTATACATATTATGAGTGTGGGGAAAACAACTAGATTCCTTTTAGATACGGTTGCTATGTCTATTCACCTAATATCAGTTCTAAAAATCTAATACAAATATAGGCAATCCCCAAAGCAATCACAAGTATAACCTGTTGCTTGCCTAATTAGGTGGTTTCTCCTTCTGTTATTAAACATAAACACACATATTGTAGTTGATTGTAATTTCGCCTCACAGGCCATAATCACATCATCGATACGACATTGAAACTGAATAATTCACTATAAGATTTCTTTGAAGCTCAACTAAGACAGGTGAAGGTTATTGTCCAAGTCCATTCATAGACAAAAAATAATTTGGAAAAGTGCATACCAAGAGTCCAAAAAGTGGAGTTCCTTCCTGACGAACAACATATGAGCGCAGAAGGTTTGGATCCTGATTCATGAAAAGACTCAGGATATCTGTCCTGCATCCATTATAATCACCAATTGTTAGGATTATGACACGAGCGAAAAAAAAATGAGAGAGACGCAGCAAACTAAATACAAAATACAGATTCCTAAACATCTGATTACCCAGTTAATACAAGCTTTTTGTCTTCACTCTGCAACACATCAGTTACAATGTCAAAGATTCCTTCATTCATGAGATCCCTACAGACATTCAGCATTTCGCACTTTAAAACAAAGACATCTTAAAAGAAATATTTTTAGCTAACAACCATAACATAAGTACCAAAATTTAATAAACCAACGGAGAGTTACAAAACATAATAGCGGGTAAAGAAATGTAACTGCAGGATTTTTTTACCTAAATAGCCGAAGCTGCTGGACCATCTGCAGGCTTTTGCTTAAACTACAAAACTCGTGCAAGAAATATACCTACAATGCAAAGGGAATGATAAGCACAATCAATTCTAAGTGACGTCAAGAAAACTAACCAGAGAAACGCAGCCACAAATTCTAAGGTCACTATCATTACTATGGTCATATTAAAATGCGGTAAAGTTACAGGTGCTGACATTAAGAAAATAAAAATAAAAATAACCACCATAAGACTTTTTATCAACGTTAGAGACATTAATAAATATTTCTAAATAAATTGGAGGAAAAAGAAAATCAAAAGAGAGAAATTACAACATGTAAAAATCTAGTTACATATTCAATACTCCCTTTGAGAACTGCAGTGCACCAATATCATGCTGCAGAAGTCAGAAATACAATGAAAAACCACCTATGGAAATCAAATTACCAAATTCTTTTTAGATTCTGCAGAGGTGGATGGCGACCGTAATCTAGCAAACAATTCTTGAATAAAGGTACTGTCATCCTTTAGCAAAGAAACAACCTAAAACAAAATAGGAACATCAGAATTAATATACGTAAAGCCCAACATGTTCAAAGAATGAGTTGTAAAATCTTACAATAGCGTTGTTTGCATGAATAATGGAATTGAGATTTGCAACTGTGGCCTCATCCAGAACTCTAGCCAAAACAACATCCTAAAGAAGTAGTCCAAAGTAAGAATTGCAACTGAAGTAGTAGGAAAAACAAAAAGGTTAAACAGAAAACAGGCAAACCTTTAAATATCCAACTTTATACGTCTGGTGTATCTTTGACAACACAATAGCATCTTTAATCGGTATGGCCTGTGCAAAATTAAATTGTCAATCCAGATTCACAGCAAAGAAAGAACCAAGTCGAATATAAATTAAGATGCTATCCAACATCCCTAGTCCTTGGCCCCAAATCCCAACAGCACAAAAATTATTACCTCCTTAAAAACAACATGTTCTTTCAAAAAGTTACGATGGTGTTGGACATTAGGTACTTCAGGGTCATCTGCAAACCAAAATTCAACAACAATATCAACAGAGTACTGAATCATAATGAACTAAGAATCAAATTACCAGGCTACAACTAAATCACATTCCAAGAACAGAAGGTTATATGAGCGAACACAAACCAATTACAGAACTCACACTCAAGGGAACCGATGATATCCATGATTAAATCATCACCGAATATTTTCTCAAAGATCTGAGGACTATTCAGCAGAACTGCAGGTAGAAAACAACATATCACTCAATAAAAAGATATACATACATTTATGTAGCAGATTCTGAGAGTGAAATACCAAAAAGGAATACTTACTGATCCCCCTTACTATTTTGTATATCATGTGAAGACCATCAACATTTTTTAAGTCTTCACAGATTCTAAATAGGCCCATGAGCTTTCGAAAAAACTCTTGCTGCGTTAAGATTAAAAGACTCATTAGGAAAAAGCAATATAGTATATACATGAACCAACAAGCTGTCGATGAAGGTTAAAATAATAAACAAATTTTATGATTAGGATAACATGTTTGGACGTACTTCAACAATTGATTTTTTTTTATAAAATAAGAACCATGCTAAATAATTCACTGCACATTTCTTCAGAGATCCACAAAGTTGTACAAAGCTTACATCAGTCAATATCAATTCTGTAAGTCGCATCTGATCAGCAATGCCACTCTCGATCACAGTCTGCAAGACAAAAAATCCACATGATTGTCATCACTTTGCAAGTATGATGAAAAGACAATCTCAAAAATTAATGAAAAGTGAAAAGTAAGAAAGATAAAACAAACATATGAGATGCAAAAGAACTAAACCACCTTAAGGATTAAAGGAAGTGTGGATAGCTCAACCGTAGGGAGCTCCCTCAACTCACTGTTTGCACTGTGAAATGTCTCATCTACAGATATCGAAAAAGATTGACAATTCATGTCACTGATTTTCAGATAAAAATAAAATTTAAGAACACACAAGCACAATGTAACCAATAACAAACGTCACAAATTGGAATATAGAAAACAATGAAGGTACACATGGACATTATTTAAATTTAAGGAAAATTTATTTTTATTCATATTACTTGAAACAATTTCACTCTTTCTCATACAACAGATATAAACACTGCAATCAGAGATAAGAGAAGCCATATTATTATTGAAACACACCCTTCCTTCACGCAGAAAAGTAGAAATATTAATTCAACCAATGAGCTTTGACTTAACCCAGAATGGCCAGAAGTTGATGAACAAATTCTTTCTTCAGGGATTTAGGTACCTTTAATAGTTTCATTATGCATTCCTGTGTTAAATATCTTGTTTTAAGGCGCAGATTTTTAGTCTTATAATATAGAGATTGGATGAACTTTATAGGGTTCCACTTCCACAAATACGCAATTCCTATTACACTAGTAAACTTTCTGAAATCAATGCTTCATGGCAGATAAATCTTTCATCAAGGAAAATATTTGCATGCACTTTTAATTGAAAAATGGAGAGAAAACACAATAAACGTTGACTAAGAAGAAGGTTACAGCAGTCACATATCTAAAATGCAAGGTACAGAGAGGGAGTACATTTTGAATCACATTGCAAACACTTACTGTTAAGAGAATTAAAATGTATACTCCTTTGAACGCTGCATATGTGGTCCCTGAATAGATCACATAAAATAATTAGTAACAACTATGTTATCAGGAAAAACAAAGGGCAAAAATTAGGTAGTTACCATATGTAAGAGCAGCCTGTAGGCTCCTGAAAACTGAGAGCTAATTCAGTAGAATATTCTGGATCCCTCCATGAGATAATTGTATCTTAACAAGAAAAAAACCCGAACTTCACAATTTAGTATCAGCCTAACCCGTATAAAAGTAAAGCAAAATTGTGTCACTTAAACTTAAAATACCTTCTTGCTTTCTGTAAATGTCATCCGAGCTGATTCGATGCAGAAGTAATGTCTCATTGTCTTCTTCATCAATAACAAACAAACCCAGCTCTTCTGAACGCTGTGTTACCACAGTTGCATTCAATCAAAATGCAGGGTAAGTTCAGAAATCGTTTATAAGGAAATGTGACTCAAAACAACTAATTCTCACAAATTTACTGTGTCTATCAGATTAACAAATGAATGAGATAAACAAACCTCCATATAGTCAACCGTGACATGACCAGTTCCCTGATCATCCCATTTTCCATCCTCACTCAGACGGTAAACCTTAACACGCTGAGATACGAAAAAAAGAAAAATTAGACCAACAGCTTCAACTACATGCTATATACCAACATCACATCATTAATGCAAATTCAAACTATAAGATGGCCACGGAGCAGATACATAATTTTGAAATCTTAAAAAGCTATGGACATTAACTTTCTTTGATTCCAATATTAGAAGGAAAAAAAGGCATGGTTTCACAATCGTAAAAGCAATTTAAGAGGAAACGAAAAGGCAAACACAGGTAACAGACCATTATACTGAACAAAGATGTGAATAAAGTAACATGTTCACATTAAACATAAGAGATCCTCATAAAAAGTTAACACACTCATCAACACAAAATTAATTATTGTAATCGAAAGTGTAAATGTACATACTACTTGCTTACAGCTACCTCATGTTATTACACAGACATTATCACAGCAAATCGTGCAAATACGCTACACAAGCAATGCAATATACCCTAAGTCTCTATAACACTGAGTTGAACACAGCATCTCTCTGCTCACATTTGATACTATTCTTCATTAGAAAAGAATAACTAAAAATAAAATCTCAATGTTGATATTAAACCCAGCACATCCTAGTTCTCTAATGGAAATAGCGAGTTTATATAGTGCAAGCATTATGAACTCTCTCTGAAATAGAGAGATAAAGAAACACTCCCCTAAAACCAAATCAATTCTCAAGACGCTCTTATGATCAGATTAACACTGACAGAAACAGTACAATGCAGGAGCCATATAATTGATAGAATGAACTACTTGTCAGACACACCTACATAACACTAGCACTCCCTTCACCAAAAAGGCTGAACCTGAATTGTAAGTTGTGATGATTTTCCAGAATAACAATGAAGACGATGAGCATATAGGAGCATTTAGCACAGTGAACTCATTTCTGTTTCAGGAGGATCCTTTTCTATATTTTGATTGTTAGATTTGAATTTTGTTAGACATAGTGTTTTCATGAAGTTATAACTGATGTTTTGCATACTCGCCATCTAAGTTTAGATAAATTATTTGCATCATGCCTGCCATGTCATTTCATAAATTTTTTAAGATTTTCAAAGAAAACATTTCCATATTTGTGTTGGTTTTTGGCACATAAATAAGCAAAAGTCTAATTTTACAATGGCATAAAGAGATAATTACCAAAGTCAAGAGTTTAGTGCATATGTGAGACTCTAAAAACTAGCAAACACATACAAAATATATAAAAGTGAGCATAAATCAGAAACAAATAAAGTTAAAGGATATGGTGATAGTCCAACTTTCCATTTTTCTCAACATGATAATTAGGGTTAAGGAATTAAATTTCAATATACCGTCACAAATAGTGTCACTTATTCAATGCGTTTGTTTAAGATTAGAAAAAAAAATTGTTAGGGAGACCACATTATTAATCACGTCATTTTACATCATTTAACTGAAAAAAAGGGGTCAATTATGGGAAATATAAAGGTCCAAAAGCTAGGAATCTAGCCCAATGAAATAGGTATTGTAGAGGTCACCAAAAATAATAGAAAGCAACAAATGTCATAGAAAGGTTGTTATTTCACACTACGTCAGCTACCTATCACCGTACAAGGAAACTTTCTAAGGAAGACCAATACTTCAGCAAAAACAAAACAACAACGACGACAACAATCTTCCAAATTTTACCATTGTCAACATAGAGACAACATCAGTATCAGAAACACCATCACCAAATTAAACTCGGTGCCCACCTTTCAAGTTCCAGAAAGTTAACTAGCTTAGGAATGTGAACTTTTGCATGGAGCTCAAACAAGCTGTGTACAACAGAATATTTCAAATAAAACACTCAGACAGTCCCACTAAACTACTTCCTGTGATAAATGAACTAACCTCATCCTCCTCCAACTTATAAAAAAGCAGTATCAACCATGGAGACTCCAAGCTACAAGTCCTGATTATAAAGATCAATTCTACCACATCCTTCGACCCAAAGCAGTACCTTTTTGGACACTTCAAAAACATAGCTTCCCCTCAAATGATCAAAAGATACTTATGCTACTTACCCGCACCGCCCAAACAGTAGTTATTCGCCTTTGCAGTGAATAACACTTTCCTTACTATTAATAGAATAGAAACCAAGTAATGCTAAGTCTCTTGTTAACCGGTGTCACACACAGTGCAACAGCTCTTAGAGCTCCAACCAGCTAATTTGATATGTACAACACTTTAAAAACTTAGACAGCTCGAAGAACACAGGCAATATTTATTTTTGCACCGAAACCCTAACGGAAAAGAATTCAAAATGCTAACATTCCCAAATGAATATAACCAGCCCTCCACCCCCCCCCCCCCCAAAAAAAAAAAGAAATTGAACAGCTAACAAAATTACGCAGAAAGCAAAACAAGATAAAATTGGGAGTGAATAAAATCAAGCTGAAACCTCAAAACCCGCAAATAACAAAGAAACCATTACTCACTGCCATTCTAGGTCAAAGTATCGAGCTTCCTAATTTTGCAGGGAAAGAAAAAGCAAACTCACCTGCATCGAATTCGAATTGACCGGCGCTTTATCTGGCGCGCCCATCGTAGCTCCGAAGTCTGCGATTCGAATTCGGAGCAAAAATTGAATAATTGGGCAAGAGACTGAATCGAACAGGAGAATTGGATAAAAAAAAAAATGTTAAATTAGGGTTTTGAGGGGCGGGGGAAAAGAGAGATTGGGGATGATAGAGGGGGTGATTAGGGTTCCCGGTGATCAGTAGAAAACCCTAACCGCCATTAACGTAGCAGTGTGAACCTCCGATTTTTCTCGCACTCTCTCTCTCTAGCGCTCACTCTCTCTCTCTCCGCTTCTTCTTCTTTTCTGCGCAAGTGTCTCAGCGCCCGACCTTCGCCTTCGATAAGAGAAGAAAGTGGGAAAACTATTACGCATGTTGGGATTTTGTGGTGTCCCCGTTATACCCCTGGATTTCGAGTGAAATTACGGGGGAGCATTGACCATAAAGAGTATGTATGGAAGGGTTTGATACGTATACGGACAGAATGGGATGTGATGTCAGCAGATGGAACGGAAGTTCAAAGCTACATTCAGCATGCGGATGCTCTATCTGTCGTTTGATACAATGTTTATAGAATTGAGTAGGATGGAACGCTTTTTTTATTGTTGATATTTCAATACATATATATATATGCTTATTTATAATATATTTACTACAGTAACACTTATGAATATCTATACTTATTTAAAAACGCAATAGGTAATAAAGAATTTTGATATATTGATTACAAAACAAATCGTGAGTGAAATTGCTTGATCTTGTGACCTAATAAAAAAACATTCTAGAACTTATAAATGTGCAAACAAGGGAAGATGCAATTGGGAAAAAGTAAAAGAGAAAATGAAATATCCCAACTTGAACATTTTTCCTGACTTAAAAAAAAATATTGACTTGCTAAAACAATAATGAAACCATCACATGTTAATACAGTTCATCCTACTTATAGCATCGCATACAATTTATCCTACTTTACAAACCCCCCAAATGGTACATTTTAATGAAATATGACTTGTGTGAGTCATCCAAGATACACCAAATAAGCAACATATTAGTATGTTTCACTAACTTCATTGCAACTCGTAGCACATGACATATGAAAAACCTCATGGCCTGAAGCTCATAAGGTAACCTCGTTTTCCTTCCCCGAAAGTAAAACTTTCACCCAACTTCTTCATTTCAGTAACTGTTCTATCACAACTTGCATCATAATAGCTGCAATGTCTGCATCGGCACATCTTCCTAATAGGTTTAGATAAAGTGGATGCACCAAGAGAAGGCCTTGCATCCCACATTTTCGAACCTCATGTTTTCGATTACATATGTTGATTCAGCTATGTGGCTTGGTCTTTCCCAAATATCATGGACAAGATTGGATACAACGAGAATGGCTTATTTAGTTAGTAAGTTGCATGAAGATGTTTCCATAATAAGAACCCGTAGAAAGCAAACCCACTGGTATCCAAACAACACTTTTTTTTATTGTCATCCCAGCCAAACCCACTGGTATTCATCATGTTACATGCAATTTCATACTTGTCTTTCAGACGCTTCACTTTGTTTTCTACATGTTTCACTTCTATAATAATGCTGAGAATATTTCCCCGCATCTTGAAGGCAATCGTTAAGAAAATACTAGCTCTAAAACGGCCAACCTCCGCTTAACACCATCAGTTACCATCTCCTCGGGGATGATAAGCAATACATCTCCTCATGATCAGTTCAATTTCGTGAGGAAGCCATATAATCTATCAAAGAAGTCAAATAATACATACGTAACAATAACATCACTTAAAGAAAATTGTCATAAGAAACAAATTGTCTTTACATATCTTGTGACACACCCCAACCTAAAATCAAGGCGTGCCGGCCAGCATGCCTTGATTTTAGGTCGGGGTCACGCCTTGATTTTAGGTTGGAGTGTGTCATCTTGTATGAGTTCAGTAACACAAACATTTTAAAAAATATATATATATATATATATATATATATCAATAAGAACAACAAAAAATAATTACAACAACAATCATCTTAACCAGTTTTCAAGCCCTCATTTCTCTCTAGTCATCATACAATGCTTTTGCAAGATCATCCCTCCATTGAGTCTATCTCTTGCTTGACTTAACGGTTTCACTGGAGACTATTACTTCTGGTAAATCTTCCACTATAGGCAAGTCAGCAACTGTAAGCGTTGTGTTTTCCTCAAGGTCAATATCTATATACATTCTAATAAAATTATGAAGTAAACTACATAATATGATTATTCATCCCTAAATCCTAATTGGATAGAATGAAGGACTCCACAAGATAGCTCAACGCTTTTTAAAGAAGCCAAAAACCTCTCAATGACATTCTTAGAGCATCTACAATGGAAGTCCCTACTTAAGTGCTCCCACCACCACTTTTGAGGACTCATTTAAGAGTTTTAGAGGAATATTCGAGTCGCTAAAAGAATATTGTTTACAATGGAAATTCCTTATAGCATAATTTCTAATATAGAGACTAAAATATTAAAAAATTATTATTCATTTTGTTTGTACTATACTTAGGACCTCTGTATTTAGATCTCGTATAAATACTCAGGGGACTCAAATGTAATTATGTAATAAAGGAATGGGCAAATATGTAATAAGTGATGAGCCCTTATTCTATAAAAGGACTCTTCACTCTCCTCATTAAGAGAGGCCATTTCTTAAGCCCCCTCATCCTCTCAAAGCTTTCATCCTACGGGATAACAGAGAAGCTCTCTCTCCCTCCTCAACATCTCAGAGAAATACAAAATCAGTGTGGACATAGCCCAAACATTGGGATAAACCATGTATATCTTATGTTTGCTTCCCTGTCTCTATCCATTTACATACTTATCCACACTAGTGACTGGAGCAATCTAGCGAAGGTCACAAACCTGACATTTTCTGTTGTACCAAAGTCCTCGCTGATTTTGTGCATCAACATTTGGCGCAGTCTGTGGGAATCGATACGAAAAGTTATGTCGGTTCTCTTTCATTTTTTTCACCTCCACCGCGGATCTGCAAAAACCACCAAATGGGTGTTCAAATACACAATTTGTCTCTATCTTCCCTGATTATTTTGATAATTTCAGCTGCAAGTCTGCAACTTTTAGCATAACCCAAGACTTTCTGGGCCGACATTGAAGCTCTCAAGGAGTTCAAGAACTCACTTAACCCCGACTCAGTGAGTCCCGGCCCGTGCGTCAGCTCCTAGGACTTTACTTTCGATAGCGAGACAACCTCATCTGAGCTCTCTCAACTTCACCGAGCTAGCCATGGCCAGTACTAAACTCATGGTGAAAGTTCACGATGCAAACGGCCTGATGCCCAAAGACGGCGACGGGTTTGCGAGTTCCTTCATTGAGGTCGACTTCGAGGGGCAGCAACAGTGGATTCAGACCAAGCCCACAGACTTCAATCCTTGATGGAACGAGAAGCTCGTCTTCAAGGTCGACGACCCATCCCGCCTCCACCAGAAAAGAACATGAGAAAGTTCCAGATCAGAATAAGAGCTCCGTGGTAACAATCTGCTCCTAGATCTGACTCGCCGGACAGTCCACGCCGCATATCTAGAGACTCCGACGTCGACGGTGGGGAGCGACGCCATTGGGTTCTCTCTCTCCCATTTCTCTTTCTAGATTTCTCTTTTTTTCTCTCTACGAAGAGAGCAAGAAAAAGATTGGCAGAGAGACATAAAAATCCAGAAAGATGACGGTGAAGTGGGTGGAATTATTAGATACGGGGGTGAGAATAGCAGTAAGGTTTCACTCTCATTGCCCACAAACCGGACGGTTGTATTACCATCCTCCCTGCAGCTCTTCTACCTCCGATCAAAAACACCATCATCTTCCTCCCCAGAAGAAGCCCACCACCAATGGCAGATCAACCGATGATGTTATCATGACCAGTTGCAGCGTCAAGGCGGCGGCGGAAACTTATATGGAGACCAACACCACCAATGAGTTTATGTTATATCCTGTTTTGTGATAAGAAAGAAAGGAAAAAATGAAATATTAATTTGATTATTCCTAATGAGATATTACAATATCTGAAGGTACATCTGACGGCAACGCCACTCTCAATGGCCTTCTAACCTCCACCGCCACCACGTCGACAATGTTAACCGATTTGGAGGAACAGAGTCTTTTTCCTACTATAGGGGACGGGATGAGTATAGAGAAGAGACAGAGTGTGACATTGTACGGACGGCGATGATGAGTAGAGAGAGGGAGACAAGCGTGGAGAAGTGGGTGTGTTTCTCGGAGTTAGTGGAGGGGAAGCCGCAGATCCATTCTCAAGTTCAAGCCCACCCTCATCCAACCGACTCTTCACACACAAACTGACAGAAAATCCTAGCTTATTCCAGAAGCACATTTTCCAAAAGCTCATAGTTTCAGTTCAGAGGGTGATAGATATAGGTTCACTCCTCCTCCTCATCCTCACATGAAGATGGCGATGAAGATGGGTTCGTATTTCCAATTCCAACCTATCGTTGCTCATGTTTTTGTCAATCCTGCTGTGTTCTACATCCTCAGTGCCGTCATCATCTCCGACAACAATCCATTGGAGAAGAATTGAAAGGGTGGAATTAATCATGATGTTAGAAAAAGAAAA
This sequence comes from Malus domestica, assembly GCF_042453785.1. Lineage (NCBI taxonomy): Eukaryota > Viridiplantae > Streptophyta > Magnoliopsida > Rosales > Rosaceae > Malus > Malus domestica. Next base: position 11,795,094 of record NC_091673.1, read on the forward strand.
AGGAAGATGGGCTAAACGTGGGCTGTACTAGTTGTTGAGAGACTATTTCAGAAAAAGAAAAGAGCAAAGCAGAAAAGAAAAGAGAAAAGCAAAAGTAAGAAAAAGAAAAAGAAGGAGGATAAAAAAAAATCATGACTAGGCTGCACATGTTTGTGGATGAACTTCCTAGAAAAAACGGGTGGGGTAAAGGCAAAGCAGAAGATCCCATCATCTTTTGAAAAAGAAAACTTTCATCATGCATGTTCCCACTTTTCTGAATAAGCCACTGGAATACGCACATGGAAAAAAATCTGCAGCAACCCAGTACGCAGTAGGTGCAGTACCCACCAACGATCTGCAACTGTCGAAATCTTTATTTTTGAATGATGTAATTTATTTTTCTTATCTTTCGGAGACATCTGTATAACTCCATCAGAGGGTATTAAAAAATAAAAAATAAAAAAAGGCAAAGCCCAAAGTAATGGGCTGGAATGTTGTGTGGAGGACGAAGGCCCATAAGCCCAAAACAGCACCAAGTAGGTGATCAAAAGTACGTCCAGTACTCCCAAATTTATTCGGCAGCCTGCCGCTATTACCACCAACCAAGTGATCAAAAGTATGCCCAGTACTCCAAAATTATTCAGCACCCTGCCGTTATTATCACCAACCAGGTGATCAAAAATACGCCCAGTACTCCAAAATTATTTGGCAGCCTGCCGCTATTATCACCAACCAAGTGATCAAAAGTACGCCTAGTACTCCAAAATTATTCGGCAACTTGCCGCTATTATCACCAACCAGGTGATCAAAAGTACATCCAGTACTCCAAAATTATACATGAGCATCACTCATGTCAATCATACATAAACATTCATGACCATCATTCATGTCAACATTCATGAGCATCACTCATGTCAACTTTCATGAGCATCACTCATGTCAACATTCATGAGCATCACTCATGTCAACATTCATGAGCATCACTCATGTCAATCAACATAAACATTCATGAGCATCACTCATGTCAATCAGCTTCAAAAGCTTCATTTACAGAGCTCTAGCTTCGAAAGCTTCATTTACAGAGCTCCAGCTTCAAAAGCTTCATTTACAAAAGCTCTAGCTTCAAAAACTTCATTTACAGAGCTCTAGCTTCAAAAGTTTCCTTTACAAAAGCTCCAACTTCAGAAGCTTCACTCGCAAAGCTTCACCTACAAAGCTTCAGTGCAGGGTATACAAATACCGCCTCCGAACAACCACCATTTTTGCCCATACATGGATTCAATTTGAAGTCTCCAGCCAACATACTCTATTGACCAAAGACTTGGGGGATTACATTATGTACCATATATTGAGCTTCATGAAAAATACTTGGTGGACTCAAGCCCATTATTCATGTATTGATGAGCGAGCCCTTATTCTATAAAATGGACTCCCTCACTTTCATTGGAGATCACCCATTACTTATGTATTGAGGAGCGAGCCCTTATTCTATAAAAGGGACTCCCTCACCATCATTAAAGAGCATCGTCACCTGCTGAGCAACCGCATCGCCGTGAACATTAACTCTAGTCCATCATTTACGTATTGAGGAGCGAGCCCTTATTCTATAAAAGGGACCCCATCACCATCATTAGAGAGCATCGCCGCCTACTGAGCAACCGTCTCGCCGCGAGCATCAACTCTAGCCCATCATTTATGTATTGATGAGCGAGCCCTTATTCTATAAAAGGTACTCCCTCACCTTCAACGCCACAAGCCGAGCCAACCAAGATAACATAAGCCACAAGCAGAGTAGCCTCGCAACATGTGCTACTTCTGGTTGAGCATCATTTCAGATTGGACACCGCCTCATATCGAGTATCAGTTCTAGACGACATCTAGTCATTTCGGCCCACACATGGACTAAATTTCAAGTCTTTAGCCAAAAGACTATCTTGACTGAAGACTTAGGTGACTACTGTTTGTATCATACTTAGGGCCTCCGTATTTAGATCTCGTATAAATACTCGGGGGACTCAAATGTAATTATGTAATAAAGAAAGGGGCAAATATGTAATAAGTGAGGAGCCATTATTCTATAAAAGGACTCCTCACTCTCCTCATTAAGAGAGGCCATTTCTTAAGCCCCATCATCCTCTCAAAGCTCTCATCCCACGGGATAACAGAGAAGCTCTCTTTCCCTTTTTAACATCTCAGAGAAATACAATATTAGTGTGGACGTAGCCCAAACATTGGGGTGAACCACATACATCTTGTGTTTGCTTCCCTGTCTCTATCTATTTACATACTTATCCACACTAGTGACCGGAGCAATCTAGCGAAGGTCACAAACCTGACACTTTTTGTTGTACCAAAGTCCTCGCTGATTTTGTGCATCAACACATTTCATTTAAATATTGTAACCATTGATAAAAATAAAAATAAAACTATCTCTACCATTGATTTTTTAAGAATTAAAAAAAAGGCAAATGAGAAGTTGCCCCACTTGGGTGGGTTCAAAAAACAAAGAAAAAAACATAAAGAGCAGCACCATTCCCACTTTAAATTAATATGGAGTCCACTATTTGAGTCTCTATATGTAGTCCTCATATTTGAGAATTCTTTTGAGGTATCTGACGAGTTCCTATATATTGAGATGCTTTGAAGACTTCAATTCCGACCCATTGGAAGTCAGTTGTCCCTATATTTAGGAACCATGTGGTTGTAAGGACTCCATTTAGGAGAGATGCTCTTAGCATGTGAGTATTTCACATTAAAATATTTTTCTTGATTTCTAGGTGCACATGAATCAAGGGTGGGGCCAATTAACCCTTAAAAGGGTCAGCTTTTAGGTTTTAAAAGGCGCTAGTTGGGCTGTGGAAAGGGCCTAGCCCCTAGGCTTCTAGGCGGAGGCCTAGGCAATTTCTTTTAATTTTGATTAAATTTTATTATATAACATATAAATGAATGTCTAATTACACTTAAAAGATACATAATTGTATTGAGATACATAAATTGTAAAACAAAATGACGTATAGATTATAAAGTATTAGAATAAAGTACGAGAACATATTAAAGTTATGGGAAACAAGTATATAATGAATGTTCATCCAAAATTCAACAAGTCTCTTATAATTTATTGAAAAAATAAAATGCAAAATGAAAGTTATATATTTTTTGTCTAATTAAGAGTTGCTACCTAGATAGGTGTCTGGATGAGTCCAGGCAGGCACCTAGGCATGTATAGATAGTCTTTCTTAATTTTCAAACGCTGGGATTAATTGGGGTGGTGGCCAGCCGCTTAGTGCTTCTAACATTTGCACCATTATAGTAATGTAGTTCTTCTTCTAACATTTTTCTAAGTTTGTTCAGTTTTGACCATTCTCCACCTGGTAATTATTGAATTCCTTATTAATGTTGCTTTAACTTTTAAATTGTTTTTTTTTGTCACACGATAGATTTTATTAGATTATATGTTAGATTAGCCACTGATGGGGTTTGAACCCATGTCGTCATGCATGGACTCAATACTTTTCCACCACTGTGGTAAAGGGCCACTTGTGCTTTAACTTTTAGTTAAAGTAGGTTAAGAATAATCCATATATAATAACTTTTGGAATGAAAATTATCAGTCTACTACATTGACATATTGAATTTATTATAAACAGTTATGAGAAATAGTGAAACGCTAAAAAGAAAAACAATAAAGATACTACACAATTAGAATGAATTAGAGATTATATATTAGTATTTAAGATATATAGCATTTGTGGATGTGTATTTTTTTCTCTATTTTGGATGAACAATAATGAGTTCAAATTTTAAGCACTTATCATTTTTCATTAAAAGTGGGAGGATTTAGGTTTGACTATACTTGTGTGACTTAGTCAAATCTCTCACCTAATTGTGTAAAATAAAATATCGTTGTATAAAAAAATTAGAACTTATATATGTAAAATTGACCCCCCATGGAAAAATCTCAGACGCCGCTGACGACGTGAATTATGTCCCCACTCTTATAAATGGTATCTAGTACTTCTAAATGGTGCCATAAAATCTTCATCATTTGTATATCTAGCAACAACTTAATAGTATGCACATATATTAGTTAATAATTAATTTTAGATGTCAGCCAACAAAAGTAAGCAACAATATTAGGTAATTGTCTATCTTATCGGTTGGGACCTTGAGACCATTAGCTCTAGTCACAAAGTCACCACGAACTCTCAAATCAGTAGTTGATCCCCCAATCAGGCAACACATATACGAATTTCAAATCAAGTGTGCATACTCCTAACACATTAGTTACTATATAACCCTTCCTTGTTCGATACGTTGGTATGTCGACCTCAGTCACAATAACCCCTATGTATATTACCTCTAGCATTCCTAAACAACCCTAAAAAAAACTTATACTTATTATTAAATATAAATAATTTTGTTATATTTAATGTTTTATTACAATGCTTACCTTAAAGCATCTCCATCAAGATTTCGTGCACTCCTCTGGGACAAGGGTTGGATTTGCAAAAAAACACATCTTGCAAACCAAGTAACACATACAATACTCAGTGGACATATCGACTAATAGTTTCACCAGACTTAACAAATCTAACTTGAATTGTCCTTTTTTTTTTGTGGGAGGGTAATATGTTTATAAGAGTAGCTATTTGCTTCTCTATTGTAGCATGACCATCGTCTACCAATCCACCACGAGTTTTTAGTAAATCACATAAAATGACAAATTATACATTCACATCTCCCACAAACAATTAGTCTCACTCACTCATGAGAAATGTGATACAATCTATCTCCTATCCCCTAGCATGAAGTCTAATAATTGTCCTTTGCTTTAAACCACCTTTTTCCGTTTGTCTCCTTTGTGATTGTCTATACCACAACAATTATGCATTCATAGTATACACTTGTACCAGTGTAATCCAAATGCTCATAAAAATAAAGAAATGAGTCTCAAGTTCATTCATGTATTCGTATGCAACAAAACAAATATGTATGATTGCATAAATCATTGAGGCTAATTAACTTTGATATTGGAACTATATAGGTGTGATATGTCATTGCCATGTAATTATGAATTTGAGACGAGCGACTAGGATGTGTAAAATTTTCAACATATACTCACCGATCAAACTGAGTAAGAATCAAAACAATGCAAATGAGTGAGTGTACCAAATACCAATGAGCGAGATTCTTTTTTCATGCTGAGGATGTCTTTGGGTTGGGGATGGCAGGTGGAGCAGTTTGCTGATGAGCTTATTTTGAAGGAGGAAACGGCGAAGAGAAAGCGTTTTTGGGCGGTGGGTGATGTGCTTCAGATAGCAAAGGCTATGAGAAGACACAACAGATTAGAGTTTGTTTTTGTGATTTAGGTAGTGAAATTATTAAAAAAGAGAAGGGGTATTTTTGTCTAGAAATGTATAATTTTGTGTTCTATGAGGTGGAACAAGTTTGTTTCAATAAGAGTGATACAAAAATTGTATTAAAATTCGTCATAAGAACATACGTGTCCCACGCTATTTTGTTGTACCTGTTGTTGAAGTGTGTTCTTTCCCAGCCTCTAGAGTCTGCTACCAAGTGTGACCCCTAGGGTAAATCTCTAGGGTAAGGCTCAATGTAATCTCTAGGGTAAGGGTAAGGCTAAATGTATTATTGTAAATCAACTTTCCCTTGATTTAAGGGAATAAACTGATTGGGGTACTGTCTTTGTGTAAGGTTTAGATTAGGTAGGTAATGTGCCTTCTTCTTTCTTGTCGGCTGCTTGCAGCAACCATCGTTTCCATCTGTTTTCCCTCTCTCTTCTCATATATACCCGGACTTACTTTTGTACACAGAATATATGAAATATACGTTGAAACTTTAAATCAGAAAATCTACATGGTATCAGAGTAGGTTCATTTGTGACATGTCTCTACCATTCTTGCTACTGCATTTTTCGTCCAAAAATCTGAACCATGGCTGAAGAAAGTTTAGTGAACCGTGATGAAGAAACTTAGCATAGTCTCTCCCCAAATTTCTCAGACGTCGAGGTTAACACCAATCAACTTCTGTGTTCAGTTCTCTTGAACGAGTTTAATTATCTCCCTTGGTCTCGAGCTGTTTATCTAGCTCTTAGAGGCACAGGAAAATTAAGGTTTGTAAATGGAAGTGTTGAAGCTCCATACAGCTCCTCATTTACATACGGTGCATGGCTTTGCAAGGATCAACTTGTCATGTATTTGTTGCTCAACACCATAGAGAAACATGTTGCTAAGATTTTTAGCTAAAACAATTCTTCATGTAAGCTTTGGAAAGTCTTGCAGGATATGTATGGAAATCAAAACAACTATGCACATGTTTTTCAACTTAAGAAGGATATTGCCAATGCTCAACAAGAAGGGAAAACATTTGCTTAACACCTTGGAAGCCTCAAGGCTATGTGGAATTAGTTGGATGTAAACCTTCCACATACCACAAATTCTACCATTCTACTAAACGAGCCAAGGAAGATAGAATCTACTAGCTGTTAGGGAGTTTGAACTCTGAGTACAATGATCTAAGGAGTCACATCTTGATGAGTCAAGAACTGCCCACTTTCAACAATGTATGTGCAACTATCCAACGAGAATAAGCAAGGAAGAAAATGATGAATGATAAGTACAACTTAAGATTAACTAAGACTCGTGCATATGCCTCAAATTACAAAACCTGAGGCTAAGATGTACAAGGGTAGAAATACACACCTGAAATGAAAATATTGCAATGGAGTTGGCTATGTGGAAGATAAGTGTTGGGAACTTCATCCTAAACTCAAGCTTAAGTTCAGCAAAGATGGAAAAATGATACCAAGGTCATCACAACAATTTCAACCTTATTACAAGGCTCAACTTGCTAATGCACATCCTTATATTATCTCACAATGATCCATGGAGTTCACTGCCAATTCATTGTCACTTATCAATGAGTTTGCAGCCTATCTGCAAAGTAAGGGATACATAGGAGGTTCACAAGCTCAAGGCAAAATAAGTAAGGGATACATAGGAGGTTCACAAGCCTATCTGCAAAGTAAAATGAGTTTGCAGCCTATCTGCAAAGTAAGGGATACTCAGGCCTATTTTATTCAGGCCCTTCACCCCTCTGAAGTTATCTTGTCTAAACTGTTTCCAAATTTTTGTAAATCTCATTTTACTTGTGATACTTTTCAATTTTCTAAGTTTACTACACTACCTTTTGGTAACTCAATGTCTAGGACAAGTAAACTTTTTGAAATGGTACACACTGATGTATGGGGACCAACAACTGAATCAATAGAAGGGTTTAAATACTCTGTCTTATTTGTTGATGACTTCTCTCGAATGAGTTTTGTGTATTTTATGAAATCAAATGGTGAAGTCCAAACTATTTTCAAAGATTTTCATATGCATGTTAAAACACAATTTCAAGCATACATTAAGGTGTTGAGATCAGATAACGGCACTGAATTTTTATCTAACAACATGTTTCAATAAATAAGTTCTTCGGGCATAATACATTAAACCAACTGTGTAGGGACTCCCCAACAAAATAAAGTAGCTGAGAGAAAAAATAAAGATCTTTTGGAGAAGACTTGTGCCCTCATGCTTCACATGCATGTTCCAAAGAAATTTTGGTCATTTGTTATCCTCACTGCCACTTACCTCATCAACCGACTTCCAAGTTGTGTGCTAAGGTTTAAATCTCCCTATAAAGTACTCAAGGGTAGAAAGATTGATTTGACACACCTCAAGGTATTTGGATGTGTTTGCTTTGTTCACATTCAAGCCTTGAACCATGACAAATTAGATGCCAGGGCAACCAAGTGTGTGTTTGTGGGGTATTCTTCACCCAAAAGGGATACAAGTGCTACAATCCAGCCACTAAGAAGTGTGTTATGTCAAGGGATGTGAAGTTTGAAGAAGATTACCTTTATTTTACTCACAAGGGGAATACTACAAGTTAGGGGGAGAAACTGTTTGAAATGTTTCCACTTCCTCAGAACATTAATAATCTAGTGTTGGAAGAAAGCTCAGTTACTATGATACCAGATATTGAAGAAATACATACTGACTCAATCAGTGATAGTCGTATCCCTGCTAATGAGACAGAAAATGAGTCTCATTTTTATCATTCGCAATCTCCTACATAGTCTTAAGGGCTTAGAAGAAATCCTCCTCGAACCAGAAAACCTCCAACTAGGCTACAAGACTATGTTACTTATGCCTCACGTTATCCTATCAGTGAAAGTATCAGCCTTGGTGAGTTTTCAACATATCATGCTGCATTTCTCTATGAAATTGATAAACACGGTGAACCTAGAAGCTTTCAAGAGGTTTCTCTCCTCCCACAATGGAATCAAGTCATGACAAATGAGCTTCATGCTCTATAAGAAAATAAAACTTGGAGCTTGGTTCAACTACCACGAGGAAAAAATGCTGTTAGAAGTCGTTGGATTTACAAGATTAAATTCAATGCTGATGGTTCTATCGAGAAACACAAGGCCATGCTTGTTGCTTAAGGTTTCATCCAAACATTTGGGGTAGATTACAAAGAAACATTTGCACGTGTGGCCAAGATGATGAATTCAGTGAGGGTTCTACTCTCAATTGCAATCAATTGTGGGTGGACTCTTTATCAAATGGATGTGACAAATGTTTTCCTTCTGTTTGGGCCCAAAATATTGGTTTGGGCCGAGCACTAAATTGTTCTCGGCCCAGAGGCTATACTTAGGAGTCATTGGGGGTCATCTGATTTATGGGCCACATAACCAAGGCCGGCCATGTCCTATTAGGAATCCATGGGTAGTTGAATCCTGATATGAGAAAGAGTTTCGATAAGATAAGGATTTTGGAGTTTGGGATTGAATTCGACTTGATAACGGGTTGAGTTCAAAGTCCTAGTAGGAGTAGGACTGGCCGAGATAAGGGGGGATCGAGGAAATAAGTCCTAATCCGAGAATGGTTGTGATTCAATCGGAAGCAGGTTAGCTACTATAAATAGGGGGATGAGGACATCATTCAGCCTCTCCAATTCAACACACAAACTGCCCTGCGCAAATTCTCGCTCTACGTGAAACCTCTCAACAACCTTGAGATTTTTACTTTCTTTTTCCGCCGACACATCTTTAGTTTGGATAAACAACACAGTTGCCGTAAAATCAGCTGACCGTGAAGCACCTTCAGTTTGGATAAACAGCACTGCGACAAGGCCGACTGGTTATCTATCCAAGTCTCGGTCGAGAAGGATTTTCCAATCCTTATTGGCAGAGGTCATCTCATCAGCCTTCTCGACGAAGTGAGGTGTTACTAGGGCTCGACACATTAAACGCCGAGTTATTTTATGATTGGATACTCACAACTAGGCTTTAGAGTTCATCATTCTGACGGTCGAACCACATTTACCATCAAGATATATATTTGTTTTGAGTATCTGTGCACCTATACTCTGGTGTTGATTCGGCGTGCTTATACTCTTACGAATATAATCACTGTGACCGAATCTGGAGCCAACGATTTATGAACTTCGCAGAACTAGTAGCCTTGTTTTAAGGCTCTAAGGCCCAAAGGTCGGGACCTGTTCCATCCTTGGCCGGAGTCGTAAGATCGAGAAGTTAGCCACGCGCTCAATGCAACATCAACACATTTTACTCCTCGGTCGAACTCGGCATATAAGTTGGTACGCCCTGCATCAATCGAAGAACGTAATTAGCTTATTAGTCACTCGGCCTACGCGCCATGTAAGCTTGGTAGTTTATCGGGTCAACACATTCACAGATAATTACAAGAATAAGTGTATATACAGCCTCCTGCAAGTTATGATGGTATTAAAGACAACCTGGTTTGTAAGTTTCACAAGGCAATCTATGGATTAAAACTGTTGATGCATAAAACCGGAGGGGTCTTAGAACAACGTAAATCCGACCGTGAATCTGCAAGAAGGTAAAGAACACAAAATGTATCGTGGTTCACCCCAATGTTTGGGCTACGTCCACACTGATATTGATATTGTTTCACTCGGAATGATGAATATACAAGAAGGTTAGAGGCAGTGTGCTCTTTAGCCAATTTTCTGTGGGCTCTCTTCCCATGGCCTAAAACTTGGCCTCGGCCTCGCCCAATGAGAAGAGTGAGGATTCCTTTTATAGAATAAGGACTCCTCACTTATTACATATTTGCCTCTTCATTTATTACATAATTACATTTGAGTCCCCCAAGTATTAATACGAGATCTAAATACGGAGGCCCTAAGTATGGTACAAACAGTAGTCTCCCAAGTCTTCAGCCAAGAGAGTCTTTTAGTTGGAAACTTGAAATTCAGTCCATGTGTGGGCTGAAGTAACTAGATGTCGTCTAGAACTGAATACTCGATATGAGGCGGTGCTCAATGTGAAATGATGCTCAACTAGACGTAGCACATGTTGCGAGGCTGCTCGGCTTGTGGCTTATGTTGCCTTGGTTGGCTCGGCTTGTGGTGTTGAATGTGAGGGAGTCCCTTTTATAGAATAAGGGTTCGCTCTTCAATACATAAATGATGGGCTAGAGTTGATGCTCACGGCGAGGCGGTTGCTCAGCAGGCGGCAATGCTCTCTAATGATGGTGAGGGAGTCCCTTTTATAGAATAAGGGCTCGCTCCTCAATACATAAGTGATGGGCTAAGAGCGATGCTTGCGGCGAGGCGGTTGTTCAGCTGGCGGCGATACTCTCTAATGATAGTGAGGGAGTCACTTTTATAGAATAAGGGCTCGCTCCTCGATACATGAATAATAGATGCTCTCTAATGAAAGTGAGGGAGTCCCTTTTATAAAATAAGGGTTCGCTCCTCAATACATAAATAATGGGCTAAGTCCCCCAAGTATTTTTCATGAGGCCCAGTTGCGGAAGCCCAATATATGGTATATAGTATAGTCCCCCAAGTCTTCAGTCAATAGAGGCTGTTGGTTGGAGACTTCAAATTTAATCCATGTATGGGCGAAGTGGCGATTGTTCAAAGGCGGTCTTTGTATACCATGCACTGAAGCTTTGTAGCTGAAGCTTTTAAAGTGAAGCTTTGAAGCTGAAACTCTGTAAATGAAGCTTTCGAAGCTGGAGCTCTGTAAATGAAGCTTTTGAAGTTGATTGACATGAGTGATGCTCATGAATGTTTATGTTGATTGACATGAGTGATGCTCATGGATGTTGACATGAGTGATGCTCATGAATGTTGTCATGAGAGATGCTCATGAATGTTGTCATGAGTGATGCTCATGAATGTTGTCATGCGTGATGCTCATGAATGTTTATGTATGATTGACATGTGTGATGCTCATGAATGTTTATGTATGATTGACATGAGTGATGCTCATGTATAATTTTGGAGTACTGGACGTACTTTTGATCACCTGGTTAGTGATAATAGCGGCAGGCTGTCGAATAATTTTGGAGTACTGGACATACTTTTGATCACCTAGTTGGTGATAATAGCAGCAGGCTGCCAATAATTTTGGAATATTGGACGTACTTTTGATCACCTGATTAGTGATAATAGCGGCAGATTGCCGAATAATTTTGGAGTACTAGGAGTACTTTTGATCACCTGGTTGGTGATAAAAGCGGCAGGCTGCCGAATAATTTTGGAGTACTCGGCGTACTTTTGATCACCTGGTTTGTGATAAGAGCGACAGGTTGCCGAATAATTTTTTGTAGTACTGGACGTACTTTTGATCACCTGGTTGGTGATAATAAAGGGTCTGGCTCTTTTGGGCATATGGGCCTTCGCCCTCCACATAACATTCCAGCCCATTATTTTGGGCTTGCCTTTTTTTTTTTTTTTTTTTTTTATGATTACCCTCTAATGAGGTTATACAGATGTCTCCGAAAGATAAGAAAAATAAATCGCATCATTCAAAAATAAATCTGACCCTCTGCTCAATGAGTCACGCCCATAATTCCCTTTTCTGCATGATATCACCACCGTAATTATGTCTGCTTCTTTTTATCCTCTTTTGCTTTCTGCTTTTCTTTCTACTTTTCTTTCTGCTTTTCTCCAAACATCCTTTTTTCTTTTTGTGGGAGTGGTTGAGCTGTCTGATGGTTTGCAATGATGAAAGTCTTATCTTACTTGACAAAAACAAAAGAAAAATGTCATATCTTTTCAGATTCTTTTGCAGAGCTCGTCGTTCATGGAGGAGGGTCAGAGGCCGGTCTGAACGTCCCAGAGCTTGGTGGTCCGATCAGCGCTGCCAGTGATGAGGCATGAAGAGTCTCGGGAAAAGTTGCAGCACCAAAGAGCCGCTTCAGACCTGGTGACCTTCATACTGATCAAGGAAGATGTCTATCTCCAACACGCTTAGTGAAAATTTGAAGCAGAGTCTCCTGATCGTCCTTATCCACCAAAATCCCCAACTCCTCACACTCTTTAATCTGCTCATCCGTCAGCACGTCCCCCACTATCTTCTTCAAATTCCTGTAATACATCAGCGGCGGCGCTGGCATGAACTGAAACCCACCGACGCCGCTCCGGCTCCGCATTTCCCTTAGCATCCTGAATATGTCATCGCTCACCAGCGCCAAATGATGAACCTCTGCACCCTTGTTGTGCTTCAGGTACGTCTGAATCTGGCTCTTCCTCTTCGTCTCGTACACATGCTCATTCATTGGAAACAACATTATCTCCTCATTGTTCACCAAGACAACAGAGTTGAGTCCAGTCTTGCTCGTCCCGATGTCCTCGACAATAAACTCAGCTAACTCGTGGAATCCAGTGAAGCCTTTGACGTAGGACACTGCCGATTTGAGATCCTCCACGTTGCTGATGGCGTGGTCGAAGTGGCGGATTCCGAAGTTGATTGGGAACGATGACGTTAGGGATTTGAATCCAGGAAGGAACCAAAGGTGGAGGTCCGGTTCTGTGAGGTGGTTGTGGTCCGTATAGCTGACGTATCGCAAAATGACATCACCGTATAGTTGGACTTCGGTGATGGTGACACGGTTGTCCACAATGATGGGGGCCGCTGAGGGTTTAGTGTCGTGGGCAACACTAGCTATGAAGGCGGAGACGGTGTCCTCGACTTGGATAGCGACGGCGCGGATGCCAAGGCCGTGGGTGGCGGAGAAGGTGTGGAAGGTGGAGTAGTCGAAGGTGGGGATCGAGGTCGCCGGAGCGGATGAGGTAGGAAACGTGGGTTTGATTGCAGGTGGATAGGTCTGACTTAGCTACAATGGGCATGACGAGTCCCTAGGAGAATCGAAGGGTGGCATTGGTGGCGTCGGTGCACCAAAACTCGACGTGATGGAAGCGGTGGACTTTGAAGCGTTCGGACCGGGGGTTGGTCCGTACGAAGTTGGAGAAGCCAACGAGGTTGAACTGGGTGTCATTTTCCTGGCCCATGGTGCTGCTGGTTGCGATGGCTATCATAGTGGTGGTGTGGTTGGGATCTATGGTCATGGTGGTGTCTGCGGGCAGTGGCGGGGAAATTTGGGAATTTGGTGCGCTTTGCAGCTTCTTCTTGTCTATTATCTTCGTAGCTGTGTCTCTGTGTGGGTTTTTGCAGATCCACGGCGGAGGTGAAAAATTGAGAGAGAACCGACATAGCTTTTCGTGTCGATTCTCACAGAAGGCGCCAAATGTTGATGCACAAAACTGGAGGGGTCTTGGAACAACGTAAATCCGACCGTGAATTTGCAAAAAGGTAAAGAACACAAAATGTATCGTGGTTCACCCCAATGTTTGGGCTACGTCCACACTGATGTTGATATTGTTTCACTCTGAATGATGAATATACAAGAAGGCTAGAGGCAGTGTACTCTCTAGCCCATTTTCTGTGGGCTCTCTTCCCATGGCCTAAAACTTGGCCTCGGCCTCTCCCATTGAGGAGATTGAAGAGTCCTTTTATAGAATAAGGGCTCCTCACTTATTACATATTTGCCCCTTCATTTATTACATAATTACATTTGAGTCCCCCGAGTATTTATACGAGATCTAAATACAGAAGCCCTAAGTATGGTACAAACAAAAACAATCCCCAAGAGCTTGGTATACCAAGCTCAATTCAGTTCTAGAGAATGCTGGATTACTACGAAGTAATGTTGATTCCTCATTGTTTGTAAGAACTGGCACCAGAGGGAAATTGGTGGTGCTCATCTATGAGGACGATCTCATCATCACATGAGATAGTGCTGCTGAAATTAAGGCACTAAAACTCTCATTATGCCAAACCTTTGCTATCAAAGACTTAGGGAAGCTGAAGTATTTTTAGGCATCGAAATGGTAACCTCTTCAAATGGGTTGTTTCTACATCAACGAAAATATGTATTGGATCTTCTATAGGAAGCAAAAATGCTTGATTGCAAACCTGCCATCACTTCCGTGGACTCTAAACTAAGGCTCAACACAGATAGAGAAACCATGTATGATGTGAGTTACTATCAACGATTGGTGGGCAAACTTATATATCTCACCAACACATGTCCAGATATCACATATGCAGTGAGCTTGGCAATCCAATTTATGCATTCTTCTACAGTTGATCATCTTAACATGGTTAAGAAAGTCATGCGTTATCTCAAAGGTTCGATAAGGCAAGGAATCATGCGTAACAACAATTCCACTGCCATCAGTGGCTACACTGATGCAGATTGGGCAAAAAATGCACTTGACAAGAAATCTACCACAGGCGATTGCACGTTTGTTGGTGGAAATCTTGTCACTTGGAAGAGCAAGAAGCAACATGTCATTGCTCGCTCCAGCACAGAAGCTGAATATCAAGTCATAGCAACCACTGCATGTGAATTTATATGGCTTAAAGGGCTTCTTTTAGACTTAGGGTTTACTAGTACTATTCCCATGTCTCTTATGTGCGATAATCAAGCAACCATGCACATCGTTGCTAACCCTATGTTCCATGAAAGAACGAAACACATTGAAGTGGACTGTCATTTTGTTAGAGCTCAAGTACAAACTCAAGTCATCCGGACCATCTTCACGCGAAGCCATGATCAACTGGCAGATCTCTTTACCAAGGCTCTGGCATCTACTCCATTTCATCATTTTTTGGGCAAGCTTGGCTCGATTAACCTCCTCGATCCAACTTGAGGGGGAGTGTTGTTGAAGTGTGTTCTTTCCCAACCTCTAGAGTCTACTACCAAGGGTGAACCTTAGGGTAAATCTCTAGGGTAAGGCTCAATGTAATCTCTAGGGTAAGGGTAAGGGTAAGTCTAAATGTATTATTGTAAATCAACTTTCTCTTGATTTAAGGGAGGAGACTAATTGAGGTAATGTCTTTGTGTAAGGTTTAGATTAGGTAGGCAACATGCCTTCTTCTTTCTTGTTGGCTACTTGCAGCAGCCATCCTTTCCATCTATTTTCCCTCTCTCTTCTCATATATACCCGAACTCACTCTTGTACACAAAATATATGAAATATACATTGAAACTTTAAATCAGAAAATCTACCGTACCAAATATATGCAACCAAAAGTCAGAGAATAGTACAAATTTATACCAAATATACAGCAGTTGAGTCAATTCGATTGGTCAGATACTTAAGTTACAGGTAACCAACATCATGAGTGAAACAATTCATACCATGTATAGGCAAAAACAATATGACAGAATCACTACCATCGTTTTCTCTCACACCACCAACTTGCCCCAAGGGAGGGTGATGAAATGGGGCAAATTAACCACGCAAACTTGGTTATACTTTTACTGGCAAAGTCCAACAACCTATAGCTACAGATTAGGCTCCGCTCGGCAAACTCCAACATGTTACTATGCCATTGCCGAGTAGCTAGCATCAAACTTCATGAGTGCCGGCGAAAAACTATAAATGGGTTAAAAACTTGAGTCTGTTGTCAACCGAACAATGAAGAAAAAGCTATGATCTAAAGAAAAGGGATTTTCTGAGCAAAACTGAACTGAAGATCCCTCTGCTGAGCTTGAAGCTTCAGTTCAACCAATTTCTACTGCTCAAGTAAACAAGCATCCATTTTAACAGTACCTATACCTTGAAGCAAAAAGTTAAAATTACTAGAACAATGGTTAATGGAAAAAGGAGCGAATCGAAATGGGCAGAACCTTTCTTGGAGAAAGGAGAGGGCAGATTAACGTCGAGGCCTGCCTGAGTGAGATAGGTCTGCACTTCCTCCACGAACTGAGCTCCCGGTATTCGTCTCTGCTCTGTCACCGCCGCAGATGACGATGATGCCGATCCTGTAGCCATTCCCTCCCTCTCTCACACAGACTAGTTGCAATCTCAGACAGAGAAACGACTTGTAGTTGTGGATGCTTCAAACAGTTCGACTCAGCTGAAAACAGGTGCAGAGAATAAGAGATGGAGGAGAGAGACTCCAACGACGTCACTTTAGTTTAGCCTTTTGAGGCCAGTGTGGGACGGAGGGATTGGTTAAGAAAAGTCACGTTTCATACTTGCATGGGGAACCTATCCACATTCAATCATCTTTACTTATTGCTTGCATGTAGTAGCACCCAAAAGACATTCCCAATTTCAAACTTATTTAGAAAATTTACTAAACGATGAAAATACATTTGTCCTTCAATTGCTAGAAATGATTATTTCAAACTTTTTTGTAGTGAACTTTTGGCTCCCCAATCTTAAGACTATGACTAAAATGCATAGCCTTCGGAATTATCCCATATTTTGAAAGACAAGAAAATGAGTTAGGATTATAATAGGCAAAGACGAAATAAAGGAATTCCAAGAGTTAAGGAGCGTATTCTTTTTTTTTCATTATTTATAGTGCGTGGATAACTGAAGACTTTTGTCTTGATAAAAAGTTAGTGTATAGTAAATTAACTTATGCTAAATCGAGAGAAAATCATTTCTTTTATTATTATTTTTTCCTTGAAAAAGTTGCACCGGGCAACCCAAGCCATTCTAACACTACTTTTGCCGTTCATGATAGGTTAAGAGTTCGATTCAGTCAAATGCGACATGCAAACGAGCAAAGAGGCCATATTCTGCTTCTAGTTTCTTATTATTTTGCTGCTTGCTTGCCTCTCCTGTGGGCTTTCATTGTATTTCTGGCTTTTGCCTTGTTAATGAGAATTCCAGTTCAACAGAAAAAATGAAGGAAAAAAAAAAAAAACTAGGATTCAATTTGATAGACAAACGAGCAAAGAGGCCACATATTCTGCCTCAGTAGGCCCCGTGCGCATTTTAGCAAAGGCGCCAACTAACACAAACAAGAAAATAAGCAGAAAGAAAGAGTAGTTTATCCGCCGCACTTTGATATCTCCGTCCATTTGTTCTACCTCTTTACTCCTCAACGGACCACTCGAGGTCTCCTCCCGTCCCATAATAACACACTCCCTCTCATTTCCTTCCTCCTATTCACTTTCTCTCTCTAGATCTCCCTCTCTCTCTCTCTCTCTCTCTCTCTCTCTCCCTCCTCAATCCTCACATTCCCAAAATGCAGGCCTCCCTCTCTCTCCTCTCCCCCGCCGTCCCCAGGCCAAGCTACGTCGTTCAGTCCGCCCTCCCTCTCCCGCCATCCAAGCCTATCAATCTCCGATTCTGCGGCCTTCGCCGCGAGGCCTTGGGATTCTCGCCTCTCGGCCGCTCCGACTCGCACCGCGTCCGCCTCTCTGCTCCTTCCCGCTCTTCCACAATCTCGGCCTCCTCGTCCTCGGGCAATGGCAGCCCTCCCAAGTCGTTCGATTACGACTTGCTCATCATCGGCGCCGGCGTCGGTGGCCACGGTGCCGCTCTCCACGCCGTCGAAAAGGTACGCTCACTCTCACACTCTCCACACACTCCTTATGAATTTTGCTGAGAAATTTCGGCTCTGAGCTTTGGATTCAGCTCAATTGTCAGTGATTGGTTGCTATTTTAGCTTAAATAGTATTCCAGAAGCTTCAATTATCTGTGCTTTTTGCTTAATAGAGTATACTATGTGGAAAGTTTTGATTTTTTTCTTTTTCTGGCTTCTTCTACATTAAGTTGAATTATTCGATCGAAGGTACCGAAAATGTACTTGTGGCAAGTGTATCTGCGTTTATTTGATGTTATGGCAAGAAAAGCCTACAACTTTTTAGTTTAGTACCTGAAAAATCAATGCTTGGACTTAGAATATTCATGTGCCTGTATTTTTGTATAAGTTTCTGTATATAGATATATTTTTGTATATCGAATGTTTTTCGTGTGTTAACAAATGGATCTTTAAGTTGGTATTTATTGAATTTGCTTTCCTCAACGCAAACAATGCAGGGTTTGAAAACTGCCATAGTGGAGGGAGATGTGGTGGGTGGAACCTGTGTTAACAGGGGATGTGTTCCGTCTAAAGCTCTTCTGGCAGTTAGTGGTCGGATGCGTGAGCTTCAGAACGAACATCACCTCAAGGCCTTAGGTTTGCAGGTAAATCACAGTTTTATGTCATCAACTGCATGCACGTGTAAGAGGTCGCACTTGGTGCGATGGCAAGTGCCTTCGCCCATGAGCGGTAGGTCTCGGGTTCGAGACTTGGGAGCAGCCTCTCTATAAATGGGGGTAAGGCTAGCCAACATTCACCTCTCCCAGACCCTGCGTAAAGCGGGAGCCTTGTGCACTGGGTACGACCTAACTGCATGCACGTGTAGATACAAGAATTTATCATCGTAAATTGGTTACTTCCAGTTACGGTTAGTTGTGAAAACATTTGATTCTTATGGTGCTGCTTTCTTGTGACTTACTGTAGGTGTCAGCTGCTGGATACGACAGACAGGGAGTAGCTGATCATGCGAATAATCTTGCAACAAAAATTCGTAATAGTCTGACCAATTCAATGAATTCTCTTGGAGTCGACATTTTGACAGGTGTTGGTACAATTCTGGTAAGTTGTACGTTCTAATATATTTGGTGGCAACACAAACTAACGTCTCATGTCCAGTTTTCTTTTTTCTTTTTTTAAATGAAGCTTGTTTTGGTACAATGTTGAGCTGGTTAGAGCATGGCTATGATTAAGTTTGAAATCTCTCATACAATATAAGTGCTGGCATCCTGATAGTTATCCTGACATTGGTTCTCTTGTTCATGAAAATATCAGGGCCCTCAAAAGGTGCAAATTGGATCGTCTGACAAAGTAGTAACGGCAAAAGATATAATCATTGCCACTGGTTCTGTTCCTTTTGTTCCTAAGGGCATTGAAGTCGATGGTAAAAATCATTTGTTTCTTCTATTCCTTGCTATCTAATGGTTGATCAAATCATTTTTTGGTTTTAGAAGACGCGTAAAAGTTAACTGATTTGGGAGCATTGGTTACTAGCCTATGGGATCTTTGTGACTAACTATATAAGTAACCTGCAGGGAAGACTGTGATTACAAGTGACCATGCTCTCAAATTGGAGTTTGTTCCAGAGTGGATTGCAATTGTTGGAAGTGGTTACATAGGTCTTGAGTTCAGTGATGTTTATACTGCACTTGGGAGTGAGGTAGTTCCTTTCTTTCAATTTACATTTCATCTTCTGAATTTTTGCATTATTTCGACATAAAAAATAAAAGGAAGCTAATTCTATGGGTCAATTAGTGACTTCTCTTTGTGTACACCAGCTCAATGAGCCACCTTTTCATATATTTTAATCTTTCAAAAGATTTCTTTGGTACGACCTTGGAGTTCTTGTCTCACAGGGGAGCCTTGACTAATCTTAAGTATTTTGCAGGTTACTTTCATTGAAGCTTTAGATCAGCTTATGCCTGGTTTTGATCCTGAGATTGGGAAGTTAGCCCAGAGGGTTCTAATAAATCCACGGAAGATTGATTATCAAACTGGAGTATTTGCATCCAAGGTAAGTGGATGTTTTTATCTGATTGTTCTGTTAAGTGTTTTCAGGATTGTTGCTTCAGTTTTTCACTGTCTTTGGTTTTTTATAGATCACACCCGCAAAGGATGGGAAACCAGTCACCATTGAACTAATTGATGCAAAGACCAAGGAACCAAAAGAAACTCTTGAGGTAATTGACTGGATCTTTTTAAACCGACGTAACATATCTAAAGGATATAGTTTTCTGCCATTAACGGATTTGGTCATACGAATCTGATAGACACAACCACATCCTTTTTTAGTTGAATAATACCCTTGTGAAGGAACCTGTTCCCATATGTATGTTGTTAAGTTGCTAATTTATAGATTAACCTGCTGTGATTCTGTGTTTGAAGTCAGGCATATGTTTAGACTTCCAAATTGATGCCTTAGTAGCTTGAGTGCTTGCCTTAAAATTACTATAGGCATAACTGTTACAGTTCAAATGTATGAAAGGTTTTTCCAAGGAATTTGTGATAGACCGTTGTACTTTAATCTTCTCCCAGGTAGATGCAGCACTAATTGCAACTGGAAGAGCCCCATTCACACAAGGTCTTGGATTGGAGAATGTATGACATCTCGATTAACATATATTTAATTTTGGAGTGTATATATAGTTATTCAGCAAAACAGCAGCAATAGGATCTGACATTACTTTTATGCAGGTCGATGTAGCAACACAACGTGGCTTTATTCCTGTTGATGAGCGCATGCGAGTAATAGATGCAAATGGCAAATTGGTATGTTGCAAATTTTCTTGTGATCATGAACCCTAGCATCAACATTATCGATTGTTTCTGATGTGAATTTTGAATATCAGGTTCCTCACCTATTTTGCATTGGTGATGCTAATGGCAAGATGATGCTTGCTCATGCAGCCAGTGCACAAGGAATTTCAGGTTAGTGCACCTAACTAATTTCATTTGAATCTCCCTGTCGCTCTCTCTCACGCACAAAAACTTAACTATCGTCAACACCTTTTTTTAGTGGTTGAACAAGTCACAGGAAGAGACCACGTGCTCAATCATTTGAGCATTCCAGCAGCATGTTTCACACATCCAGAAATCAGTATGGTTGGACTGACAGAGGTGAGTAATTTGCTAATTGCCATATTTTTGTTTTCAACATCTATCACAAAGGTTACACTTTTATTTATCATTTTTTATTTCACATTCTGTTTCTTTTGACAGTGTTAATTAGAGATATTTTAGCTTTCATAAATATTGGAAGTTTAACTAAATAATTACCATTTTCAGCCTCAAGCAAGAGAGAAAGCTGAAAAGGAGGGATTTGAAGTAAGTATTGCCAAGACCAGTTTCAAGGCCAACACAAAGGCCTTGGCAGAAAATGAAGGAGAGGGACTCGCTAAGGTGCTTTCTTTTTTCCAAATTTATCTTTCGACTACACAGAAAATTAGTACCGAGTACTGGTGTTGTCAATGAATTGTTCTTTATGGCTGATATGTACCGTGGATATTTACGATCCCCTTTCTGCTTTGTTTTTATGCAGTTGATATACAGACCAGATAACGGAGAGATTCTTGGAGTTCATATTTTTGGGCTACACGCCGCAGACCTTATTCACGAGGCATCAAATGCGATAGCATTGGGGACACGCATTCAAGTAAGTACCTATTTAAAGCTACTGTGTTGGCATGCCCCTGCACTGCAACTTCTGATGTGCCCCCTATAATCTACCACTCCTAACTTTCAGTTTACTTATATTACCGTCCATTTGATCTTGCAGGATATCAAGTTTGCAGTCCATGCACATCCTACTTTGTCCGAAGTCCTAGACGAATTATTCAAGTCCGCAAAGGTGAGCTGCTGACGTTAATTTCTTAATCCACGCTTCATCGATGCTAGTTCTTTTTCCTGATGTGTTTTTACCCAGATATCTTTTTACATTATCGTCGGGCAGGTAGCTCATGTTCCTAGCCCAGTCAGTGAACCAGTTGCAGTCTAAGCTTCCTCAATACTCGGGTATAAATTTTGCAGACATTTGCTTGTAATTGGGAGTTTCAGGAAGTTTTGTATCAGAGGACGGAAGAGATCAAAACCCAGAGAAGAGAAGGAACTTGAGGGAATCAAGGACGACTTGCCCCGAAATATTTGTCGCCTTTGTATCTTGGATTCTTGGTTTTGTTAATGGCTTGAAGAAACATTTGTATTCATAATTGTTTTTACACTCCAAATTTTCTATATTAAGAAAGAAAAATACACTTGTGAGGAGTATAGAATAAGATTTTTGGAACGTCAATAACAGTTCCAAATTCGAATTACTATCAAAATTGCTTTTTCTTTTAGGAAAATAGCGGTGAATAAAAAGTTTTGGAGAAGGTAATGAATCCGTCCTCTAGGTGGATCAGCATGTTTCTGACCAAATTTTGTTCTTAAAAATTTAAATTATTCAATTATTGGAATTTTCTAACCGGATAATGCTAGAAAGACCAAATTTGTAAATCAAATTTTATAATCCAAATAATGTGGATGTAATGTTTGAATTGATTAACGTGCTTATTATTTCATATTGGCAACACATCATTTGATTTGCAAATTTAGCTTCTGAATTCGGTCTCACTAACATTATCCTTTCTAGCCCTAGTTTTAAGACCTACCGGTCTGAAAATTAGGAATATAAAATGAGGTGGAGAATTCCAATAATTAAAACTCAACCAATAACCCAATGAACAACAAAATATACAAGCATTCTAAACAAATGAAGAAAATTGAAATTACCGTAGAGCATTTTAACAAGAAAACAGCAGCAATGAACACCAAATCATGAAGCTACTACATTACTAGTAACAAAGCGTAAAACTACGTCAAAATCAAACCACTCTGACCGGGAAAACCCAATCAGAGCCAGGATTTGGAGATCTCACTCTTCCCCAAAGTAAGAATAAAACCCAAACAAAATCCAAAGAACCCTAATCTGGAAAATATAACAACTATATCCTAGAGAATCACATTAGAATACGAAATATAACAAGACTTGTAATAACACAAATATTTCAAATAAGTTTACGATACTGGATCTACTCAAATACTAACTACAGTTGTGAATCCAAATTTTAATCTGCAGAGACCTCGGCAGTAAGGGCGTCGATGCTGGCAATTCTAGTTTATCTCAGAAAATGGACCAGACCATGAAACCCAAGATACAACAAACTTAATACATACGCATTTCTGATGCTAAAATCCTTCACAAATAATGTGTCCAACCAAAAATGCTTAATAAAAAACCGGAGCAGCTAGCAGGGAAAATACCTGACAGGGCACAATACCAATATCAACCACAATCTGAACAACTAAACAAAACTGAAATTCCATATCATGGTAGTAAATAAATAACTTGCACTAATAAGATTTAAGAGTGAGCACTCATCGATTTCAATCAATAAATGAATGCAAAACCACAAAAAAATTATCTCAAAAACTCAATCTCTTTAACAAAAGTAGCAATCTCAAGAGTGATGCTCGTACATTAAGTTGAAATAAAGCCCACCAGAGTAACATCAGACTACTATGTTACTAACAGCAAATTAAACATAAATTGACATCGAAATCAACAAACCCTAATCGAGAAAACCCCAATCAGAGCCATGATTTTGAAGGTCTCACTCTACTCTTCCCCGGAGGCAGATTCATTCTTGGTGTTGTTGTGCTTCCTGGCATACCTCTGGTTCCTCAGAAACTTGGGGTCCATCTGAAACCCAAACCCCGAAAATTAAAACCCAGAACTCAAAAATTAAAATCCAAAGTTCAACAAATAAAACCCAGAATCCAAATAATTAAACCCATAAGCAATTATTAACAAAACAAAATTAAAGTAATGCAAAAATTGATGAGATATAGAAAGGTAAAATGGATACCCCTTTGGTGGAAGTGTGGCGGTGCCTCTTAGGCTTCTTGATGCCGTTCCTGTGGGCCTTGCGCGACTGGTTGTGGGCGGTGTGATTCTTCGACTTGGCCATCTCTGCAAATCCAAAAAAACCCAGATCACAATACACGTAATCAGCACCAAAATGGAGTGGAGATACTGATCGAGTTAGAGAGAGACATATGAGAGAGTGATAGAGAGAGAGGGAGACGAACCGGAAAGAGAACGTTGGAAATAGCAGCGACGACGCTTGGGTGGTTTAGGGTTCTCTTCGCCGCTGTAAAATGGGAAGTTGAGCTTTATATGAGAGCTCCTCCAAAACCCTAGCTGCCGGGTCTTGTATTTTCGTAATGACGAAAGTACCCTTTTAGTACCGATTGAAAAATTTGGGCTTGGGTTGGGCTGGACATCATGTGCCCAGTATTAGTATAATTGGGCTTTATTGTTATCATCACAGACCCAATATTATTTTCTTTTACCTTTTTTACTTGAAGAAACTCAAAATACACCCAGCCATTCCCCTCCCCTGCGTCCATGTGCTTTCCCTTAGATCACTTCCACCCCTGACAAATGTGCTAATTCAAAGTCTATTTTTTAGGTCAGCTCCCCCAAAAACCCACTCCACCCCACCCAATAGGCTGGCCCAAAGTGGAGGCCAGCTTTGAGCACAACACATAATGGACTGAGCAAGAGACCGGCCTACATGATGCCAGCTGACGTCAACCATGTGAATTTTCTTTTTATTGCCGCTAGCGAGTGGAATACACGCGCGCATTCCAGCATTAAAAAAAAAAGGTTAGATCTTACCTGGGCCACGTGTCCACTTTTGGGCGGTTGGATTTCTGTTTAAAAATACATAAAAAAACAAAAGATTATTATATATATATATAAATACCTAACCATCTTTCACAAAAATTGTACTTTCGGAAAATAACACGTGGCGTGACAAGATTGATTAAAAATTATATCCGAAATTAAAAATAAAAATTTTTATTATTATTTTATAAAAAAAAATTTAATAATATTTTAATACGAATTGAATAGACTGTTGCCCAGCTCATTTTTTAGGGGTGAATATGTACTTGGCCAATTACTGTTCATTTGAGTCAATTAGTATTCATTTGGGTGGATTAAATGAACTTTAGGCCAACTTATTTTTTAGGGATGGGGTTGCTCTAATCTCTCATTGACTCTAGTGACGACCATTGTGAATTTGTGATACAAACCAATGTGAAGAAGATTATCTTAAAGTAAGGTTTTTTATGGATTATCAATATTTGTCACTTTATTATTTAACATTAATTTATGTGCCAATTAGAACACATAGAACGATAAAGTTGTGTTTACTAACTAAGAATCGAAATAAGCATGAGTAGGAATTGGTGTACGTAGAAATGGGTAATAAGCGGGCATCGAAATCAGAAATTTATGTTGAACTATTTATAATGATGTCATAAATTGGAATCAAGCATTAATAAACAATTGTATTTAAAATTAACTAAATTTTATTTATAAATCTATTTAATATACATGTATGTTTAAAAATTATTATGGTTCAGGTGAGTCAATCCTAATGTAATTAATAGTACTTCAACCTAACTCAATTCGCCTACTGACCGAGTTGTCAAATTTTTATGCCAAAATAAAGTTAATGTTAGAACCCAACCCAACTTATACAAGGTGAGTTGGTAGATAGGCCCGCCAAAATTCAACGTAAATTTTATTTTTGTTGTAAAATAAACAATGTTTAAGTGGAAAATTGAAAAGGAAAAGATTTCGAATTTCAGTCAACTAATGAACCATTTCAATTTGGAACATAGAGGTATCTATTTTAATTTTATTGTGAAAATGGGAGGTATTTCATCTTATTTAGCTAAGAGGAAAGGATCCCTTCCATCTAATATTTTTTATTAAACAATCCGAATCTTTGAAATTTGATTCAACAACTAAAAATACAGACCAATTCTAAAAGTTATAATAACTTTAACTGTTAAATCAAATATCAAATATCCAAATTATTTGATAAAGAAAATTAAGGAAAAGGAATTCGGAAATGATCATTTCCTAACTAACTAAGACACCTAAATAATTTCCCATTCGCGTTGATGGTCAAAAGTCAAAGCGACAGAGAGGTATGTGTAGTAACATGACAAGAAGTCAAAAGACAACCAAAATTACATAAATATATAGGTGTGATATCCACACACCCCTTTTTACTTCTCATACATCTTTCTAATTTTTGACCGTCAGATCAGATGAAATGAAAAAGATCAACGGATATAAATTAACAAGGATGTGTGAGAAATAAAAAATGATGTGTGGATAGCACATCCTTAAATATATTAGGTAAAGCATATAATATTAATTTCCAGAAAATACAAATATATATATATTTCCCTAATTATTCATCACATATTTCCTCACCACCGCCACTTGCAGAACCCATCAGAGTCCAGGCTCCTCCAGTTGTACCGCTGAACAGGATTCGGTTGTCACCACCAAAACGACAAATCCCCACAAACCCATTTGTTAAATCCCCTCCCATTCGATCTCTTCTCCCCCGATTCGTTGTGGGTGTTTTGGTCCTTCCTTAAAAACTCCGCCGATCTGCTCCCGGAGAAGAATCAGCCGCTGCCATGTTTCTGCTCGACTGGTTCTACGGCGTCCTCGCCTCCCTTGGGCTGTGGCAGAAGGAGGCCAAGATTCTGTTTCTGGGTCTCGACAATGCCGGCAAGACAACCCTCCTCCACATGTTGAAGGACGAGGTTTGATTCTCTTTCTCTGAGTCCTCGTTTTTGAGGTTGAATCTTTGCTGGGTTTTTGTTGTTTTTGAGGAATGTGTGTGAATGTGGTGGTGGGTTTTGTTGCAGAGATTGGTGCAGCACCAGCCGACCCAGCATCCCACGTCGGAGGAGCTGAGCATTGGGAAGATTAAGTTCAAGGCTTTTGATTTGGGCGGACACTCGATCGCTCGGCGAGTCTGGAAGGATTACTATGCTAAGGTATTAGATTTGTTGAATTGGTAGTGTTGGAATTTGATTGGATAGTAATTTTCAGCTGAATTTTTTATCCGCATATTGCTTTGGTGTATGAACTTCATACTTTCACTATAACTCCGGCCACTACTTGTATGTGAATCGTGATCTCTTGTTTTGTTTTGATTGAGTGGAAGTTATGTTTTTTCGATTCGAAAATATCAACAATGCTGTAGTTTTTGAGATTTCGATCGATTTCAACTTGGGACAGGTTGTTTCAAACTTCATTTATTTCTATATTTCGATGTTTGTCTTTGTTGCGCAGTACATTATGATTATATTGTAGCTCCTTGTCTGCATACATGTTCTAACCCAACAATCGGGTTGCAATACATTTGTTTGCACCCGCTGGTCAGCATGTTTTGCCTTCATAATCCCGGATGAAATTTCCTTGAGTTTATCTGATTCATGGGAGGCAAACATTTACGGTGGAGGTTTTGCAGAGAGCACCTCTTTTCTTTTTACCAGGAGGTATTTTACTAAGTATCTTTCCAGACGTGATGTCCTTAAAAATGCCATCATGCTTCATGATTGTGGCTTGGTCTTAGAGTTGAAAACTTACTCTCTCATTACGAACAAGTCACAAAACATTTCCTTGTGAGTTAACTTGACAGTGATTATTTACATTTGATAAAAACATCAGAGTCTGGTTAAACACACTAAACCAAATGAACCTTTATTCTCCGTCTCCTTCTATCCGTGTTTTTCTGCTATTATTTTCCTGTTTCTTTCCAACATATGGGAAATTGTTTCAACTCAATTTTCTATGATTCAGAGTCTGGACCTTTAATTTTGCAAGAGTCCTATCTTTTCAAAAGTCACGTATCCACGTCCATGCTATCTAGTTTTAATAAATCACTTCATAAACCTTCTCCATGCTTCCTAATGGAGAAGTCATTCATCAAGAAGAGTGAACAAAGAGAAGACAACTATATTATGGAAAGTGGACTTTATGACTCCGCTATTCCAGACATTGGAAGATTTAGTTGTGGTTGCTTCTCTTTGCAAGTGAACCAATCTATTGTGATTTTATTTTGGATCAGACTTGATGACTTCTTTATCAGAATAGATGCTTAGTAGCTACATGCTTGCATTCATTTTGATTTCCCCTTGATACACCAAGTCTCACCGCTTCATGATTCCATATAAAATTCTCAGTTCCTGCTCCAACCTCTCCTTGACCAAATATATTAAGTTCCATAATTCCTTTTTTCTCTCAAGTTTCTAGTTTGTCGTATGGCGTTTATGGTCCATATTCTTGGCCGTGATTGTTGTTAGAGAATTTAAGTTGTCTTGAATTTCTCTTGGATTTTGCTGATTTACATCCTAATTGCTGCAAGTTTTCCATTTTCTCCGCTGTGAACAGGTTGATGCAGTGGTTTATCTGGTTGATGCATACGACAAGGATCGTTTTGCAGAATCAAAGAAGGAGCTGGATGCCCTCCTTTCAGATGAGAGCCTTGCAACGGTTCCATTTCTTGTGCTGGGCAACAAGATCGACATCCCTTATGCTGCTTCAGAAGATGAACTCCGATATCATCTAGGACTGACCAATTTCACAACTGGCAAGGGGAAGGTGAATCTTACAGACTCCACTGTTCGCCCTCTCGAGGTTTTCATGTGCAGTATCGTGCGCAAGATGGGGTACGGGGATGGCTTCAAGTGGGTCTCCCAATATATCAAATAGAGATTAGTGTAGGTGGATAACATTTCTGCTCAGTATGTGTGGTAAATTTTCCTGCGAATTTGTAGTTTCTGACCACAATTATAATGGAAGAGGGATTTCTTATTCGAGTTTGATCGGATTGATGGATTAACAACTCATGGTATATCATTTGTCGCAATGTTCGATTTTAAATCTGTGCTTCCTGAACTAGATCGTGATTCTTTTATGATGAATTATGAATCTTATTAAGCTCTGTTTTTGGTTCTGAGCAGTTTCGTATTCACTTACTTTTGGAAATCTTTGTTGTTTAATCCATTTTTCCCTTCTATGATGGATTCATTTGTCTTTCCATGAGCATGGATTTCTTCTTGTTCAAGATTGCAGAACGGCTAAGAGCGTTTTAGATAACCAAAATCGCTCTATCTACCATTTGACGGGAAAATCTAGAAGTGTATCTTACAAAAGCATTCTCGAGAGCTTTGTAACTCAATTGGTCAAGGGCATTCATTTTTACATTGGAGTTTGAGTCCTCCTAAATACCGTTTTTATCACCCAAATATATCGCGTTACTAGAAACATCTCCAATGGCATAAATTTTTTGGAATGTTCGAAATACAGGATGATATATCATATGCCATAATATAAGTGGAGGAAAGTTTTACTTTTCAAGTGTCTCTGCACTTGTAAATGACATGTGATGTGTTAATCTT
The DNA here is from genome assembly GCF_042453785.1 of Malus domestica. Classification (NCBI taxonomy): domain Eukaryota; kingdom Viridiplantae; phylum Streptophyta; class Magnoliopsida; order Rosales; family Rosaceae; genus Malus; species Malus domestica. The sequence continues at coordinate 11,824,129 of NC_091673.1, forward strand.
TCCAGCATACTAAAAAATCTCTCATCCAACGATAAGATGTATTTATCTTATTTTGTATTTCCGGTTCAACCAAAAATGTATATTACACATTTCAAAGCATTTACATTGTCGTTAGAAATGCTCTAATACAAAATAAATAAATTGATAGAAAGTCGTGTCCACGAAATTCAAATTAAGAAATAAAAAAAGTGATGATTACGGCCTAAGATTACTTCACGCATCCATTTATGTCAAGGACAAAGAAAAGAATGGGGATCATTCCCACTACCAGTTTCCAAATCGATGGCTGGCACACGAGGACACAGCCTAATGACGCATACCATCCAATAACATATTTCCACGTAGGGTCCGCACTCCCAAAACCGGCATTTCCCAGTCACCGTACTTATTCACCGGCTCCACGTCACCACCTTCTTCACCGAACCCCTCCGCTTACCTACCAAAGCAGTCACACCCTGTCCAGCTTACGCACTCTGACAGTCCCCGTATTAATATATTTTCCCGGAAAATCTTTCAAAATGCCAACCAAAACAGAAAATTAGGATTTTCCGTCACTTTCTTGGGAAAATCTCGTCTAAATTTTTGTCTTTGGAAAATTCAAACTTTCGCGATTTGAATATCTGCTCCGACTGAAAGAGGAGAGAAGAAACCATGTTTCTGGTGGATTGGTTCTATGGAGTTCTGGCTTCTCTAGGGCTATGGCAGAAGGAGGCCAAGATCTTGTTCTTAGGGCTCGATAATGCCGGAAAGACCACCTTGCTTCACATGCTCAAAGATGAGGTGTTGATTTATTTGAATCTTTTAATTGCTAATTTGAATTTGAATTTTGGATTGAAGAATTTAGGGTTTTTGATTTGGTGGTTGCAGAGATTAGTTCAGCACCAACCGACGCAGCATCCGACGTCGGAGGAGCTGAGTATTGGGATGATTAAGTTCAAGGCCTTTGATTTGGGCGGGCATCAGGTCGCTCGCAGAGTCTGGAAGGACTATTACGCCAAGGTTGACATTTTACTCCAATTATTTATTCAAATTTCGGTTCCTCTACTTTTGATGTGCTAATTTAGTGTTTGATCTGATTTATTTTTCGAAATTGTGGTTGCATGGTGTAGGTGTTCGATAAAAAAAAATGAAAACCCTAAACCCGAAAAATATGAAAATGCATCATATACATGCGGCGAGTGTATGGTACTTTTGTGGGCATATATATACAATGGATTGAACCGCCATTGGAATATAGGATGATGGTTTTTAACCTTGACTGAATGAATATTTAAGCAACGCCGGGGTTTTGATATCGCATTCATGTGGTGAAAAATTCAGTGGATTTTGTGTTATTTTGTTCCCAGTCACTTGAACTTGTAGTTGTAGGTGCAGGGTTGCAGTCAAGAGTTTTGTTTTTCTGCTTATTTTAATGCCAATTGATTGTTATTTTGGTTTATATTGATTCCGGGTGTCAAGGGTGACTTGTTAGTGCCCAACCTAGGATAATTTTTTCAAATTGGGGATTAGTTCAAGATTTTTCTTAACGTGATGTGCGATATATTCATAGATATTCTATGCTCTTTTGATTGTTTAGGTGGATGCTGTGGTGTACCTGGTTGATGCTTACGACAAGGAGAGATTTGCAGAGTCAAAGAAGGAGCTCGATGCTCTTCTCTCTGACGAGTCATTGGCAACTGCCCCGTTTCTTATCTTGGGAAACAAGATCGACATACCTTATGCTGCATCAGAGGATGAGCTACGTTACCATTTGGGCCTGACTAACTTCACCACAGGTAAGGGGAAGGTCAATCTGGCCGATTCCAATGTCCGCCCCCTTGAAGTGTTCATGTGCAGTATTGTCCGCAAGATGGGGTATGGTGAAGGCTTCAAGTGGCTGTCCCAATACATCAAATAGTTTATGAATGGACAAGCAACCATGCCACTGGCGGTCCAGATGGTAGTTTCCTGCAACAGATGCTGTCCGGTTGACTTGATGATGGCGATTTCTAAGCATAGGTGCTCGTGTGAAGTGGATATGTTATCTTAGGTACCAGTTTTTTGCTTCGAAACCTACCGTGTTAGTTTTCTGCAACAGATGCTCTCCGGTAAAAGTACTATTTTTCGTTTTACATTTTATTATGTTCTGGATAGATGTGTTAGCTTTCTTAATCTGTATTGGTAACTAGATTGCAGAAGTAATAAATATTTACAGAACGTCTACTCTGCCTCTGTGCTTTCTTTCTATTTTCCACTGCCATTTAGTTAGGCATCTGCAAGTAGTATTTGTGCCCACTTTCCATTCAATAAGTATTGTCTCCCTGCGTTGCACTGGTCCCTTACCCGTGAAAATCAATTGTGCACCAAACCAGTAGCTAGATCACAAAAATTGCTGGATGTACTAATGGTCGTTGACGGTTCATAACGGATACAGATGTGGTTTGCGAGAGGTTTGTATTTAAAGTGGTTGAGTGCATTTACTCCTCCTGAGATCTTGTTTTCGATTCCTCGTGTAAAAAGATTTAATGTCTAAACAAGCAAACGAAGAAAAATACCTTTCGGATACGAGGGTTTAGGTCAACTCTAATCGAAATGGCTAAACATATTTTTTTTTGGAATTACAGTCCTGCAAAAAAATATTTTTAAATGGACAATGCAGGCTATATTCGTATATCATTTCCAATCGAAAGGGTTGAACATAGCCCCTCAATAATTTATTAGGTTTAAGCTTAAAAACACTGAATTATTTGGAGATGTAGCGCTGAAAACGTTCACGATAACATTAAAAATCGAGAAGCATATTAGCACCGACTACTGATCATACAACACTGAAAGAGCCTCCCAACAATCCTAGAAACAATCTGAAAGGGTAAAGGGCACATAACTAATTGTTCTAGGCATTTACAAGATGTACAGGATACACAAGCAGAGAGCACCATCCCCAAACGTTGTCATTTGCCCGTCCGGAGCTCGGGTATTTCTTCAATTATCCATGATAGCATCGGGGTCGAGAAAATCATCGAATTCCAGCTGTAGAAGATAAAAGATTTGATTGGTTAATGTATCTGCAGAACTGTAACGTAACACCGAAAGAAGATCCTAACCAGATCACTCACCGTTGCTTGATTGTGAGCCATCTTCATCCTAGTATATTCTTCTTGTGCTTTCTTTGAGCGGAACATGGCCTGAACACGTATAACAGATCTTTCAACGCGCTCTTCAGCCTGTTTCCGGCTGGCCCTGTAGAAGTCTTCTTCTGTATCACTTTCCTGATCCTGATCTACACTCACTTCAGCCGGGGCCACATTAAGTCCACGAAGCCCTCTTCTTTTTAAGCGCCATCTCAGAACAACTTTCTCAAGCACTCCAACTGACCAGAGAACTTTACGGTACTGCCTCCGCACTTGGAAGCCCCGAAAAGCAGCCTGCATAAGATGCCAATTCAATTAACAGGGTTTTCCTGGACTTATAAGAGTTAATCATACACTGGTTATGCAAATCCAGCTGCAACTTCCATGCTATAGTCATTGTCTAACAACAAGTAACAATCCAAGTTAAAGCTACTGAAAACAAAACAATCTTGCAATTTGACCAATCATAAATGTTTTTCAGTGGCGACTGACTGACACTAAATAGATTGACTAAATCTTTCCTATTTAAATTTGATCTTCCAAAAGGATTTGGTATATCCCTGTGTGGCTCATACCAGCTATATTCACTTTCCAACTACACCAGAAAGAGGAAGAGGGAAGAGGGTTTACTTGAATTTTGATAGTTTGACGGCGCAAACTAAGGAATTCTTGACGCATCTTCCAAGTACGAAACCTATATTGAATGCGAGCAGCAGCTTGGATCTTCTTTTTTGTCTCATAGTTGCGAAAGGCATGTTGAATTTTCAATGCTGCAATTATACCACGTGCTTCAGCCTCTGGAATGGAATACTGAACCGCTTTAGTCTTTTTTTTCAGTGCGTTCTCCCTGAAGGCAGCCTGTATTCGTGCTGCTGCATCTGCAGTTGTCCGATAAGCTGCCAAAGTATCCTTCAGATATAGATCTTCCTCACTGAGGTTCTCAGAGTTTGCTGCATAGGTTGAGCTAATTTCAAGAGAGCCACTAACATTTCCAGCTACGCTCATAGCCTTGAATTGTTCTACCAAAGCCTTCTCTGAAAGATAAGCTGCTAAGCCATCATAGCCCTTCATGAATGCAAAATCAGCAGCAGTGGATCCACCAGGGTTATCTGGCGTGGGGTCTGTGACCAAGTTTGGATTTGCACCAGCAGATAAAAGTACTGCAACCATTTTCTCCCTACACATGGAGTGTTTTAGCATTAAGAAAATCTCCTCGGACGATATACTTCCAATCTTATCACAGAATGCATGTAACAATGTCAGATGCAAGTAAAACAAATATATGCCCAAAATCAATATGATCCAGAAGATAAAAATTATTGACTTAAAAGCTCAAGCTATCGCGAGCAGAGGATAGAGATGGGTAAGTTCTAGTATACGAGTACCAAAACTTAAAGAAGACACAGAACATCTAAGTAGTGAATGATGTACAAGATATGTTTCAGACAAATACAACTTAAAACAAATAACTGAATAAATGCATACCTTCCGCAATATGCCGCCCAATGAAGGGCTGTCCATCCACGTCTATCACGAAAGTCTAACGACAAGCCAGACCATGAAAACAAGCGAACAGCCCATGTATATTCTAGAATAGCACATAAATGGATTACTCCTTGACCATGAGCATCATACTCTTTTGTTTTAGAGACCTGAACAACCTTTTCCAGCAGCCAATCCTTTAGCCTGTTCTTCAGAATTAGTTCAAACAGACTATCCTTTGCCAGCTGTAAGGGAGTTTTGTTGTCTTCAACAACCTTCATCAAATATGGCCAGTTATTAGATATGTGAGAGGTTCTGTGGGAAAACTTCTTGGCTTCTTTCAGGGCATTCGGGGGCACTTTACTAGATATAATATTGAGGCTGTGAGATGAGGAGAAAAGCAAATAAGCAAGCCGCATCTGTGCTTGGAATTCTTCCCATTTGTTCCCTTCTGAAGAAACTAATGTATCACTCAAAACAGGAGCACGATATTCGAAGTTTAGTACTTGGCTGATGGGTTTATGGCCATCAATGCTCATAAAAAGGTTTACTACTCTTGGAAGATGTGGTGGTACAAAACAGCGATACACCCCAGCTTGAACAATTTCCGCAGGAAGGCATACATCACCACAAATACAAAGTAGATCGGACTTTGCAAGTTGAAAAAACTCTTGATGTAAGAAGCCAGTGATTAGAATCTGCAAAAGGACTTGATTAGAGGCTGAAATTTATGCTAAGTAGTAGAATATGGGGTTTAAAGCAAAGAGGATAACCTTTGTTTTTTCGTTTGAAAAAGCCCATGTAGGCGAGATATCAGTTATGTTAAATATTTGCTGAGGAACAGAAGATTGAAGATGATTCATAGTGGGAGAAGCAAATGAATTTTGGGCAGCTGAAAATGAGGAATCAAGTACTGGGTCTTCCACTGAGGCTGGAGAGTCTGTCATGATCTGGTTTATCCACCTTCCAAAACTGTCCTGACTGTGTAATCCATTATTATGCAAAACGTCGGCCTTGGCATTATAATCCCTTCTCTGGACATTTGAATTCACATCACCCACCAGAGTCTCAACATAAGGAGTGCCTGAAAGATTAAACTGAATGTTTTCACTCCCCGCGGTTGGATTGGTTAAATTACCAAAAGAAGAAATTTCAGCTGATAAACTGCTGGCTCCCTGCAAAGAGAAACCATTTATCATGAAAGGTATGCTAAATAATTGAATGCCAGTGTGTAAACGAAACAATAAATTGCCAATGTGGAAGGACTACAATAAATGGGCAGTAAAAAATAAGAATTATGAGTAATTCTACTTACGCCACTTATGGAGCCATTTCCCACGACTTGATTCTGCTGGTCATAGCCTGAGATGTTGTCTGGCACCACAAAATCCCCCACCGAAAAGAAGAGACAGGGAGAATAATGGTTAATATTTTCATCACTCTGGGTTCTGCTCTAGCAATAACTGTTATCTTGTCACTTACCTCCTTCAAGATCATTTTTAACCAGAAGTTCATCCCATTCGAGTGTATTAATATCATGGAGCCTCTGTTCATGATTATTAACAGTCAATCCGTCACCAAGCTCTGTAGACCATCAAAACCAAAGAGTAAGGACCTTGAATATCCGTTTCCAAGAACAATAGCAATAGGGATTAGAAGTAACAAACCTTCACTAAACAAGGAAAAATCATTAAAATATCAAGAAATAATGAAAAAACCAATTCTTATCATGAAAAGTAATTTATTTCTTCTAACATCACCACACTCCAAATTCTGTTATGGTTTCCTGAAATGACACAGCCTATTCCAAAACAAAAAATGAATAATATAAGTCATCGTGCAGAAAGTTCATATATAGTCACCTTGAAGCTCATTTTCACCAGCACAATATGCGTTGTTAGCCACAGAATCATGTTCTTCTGATAAAAATGACGGAGCAGATGGGTCAGAGACGGAACTAGAGTTTGAATTCACAGGCGTGACTGGAGAACCCTGCAGTAAGCAAACAATCCATCAGAATATCTAGTTGGTTTCTGAAAAGAATGCAACAAATAATTTGTTCCAAAGACTGGCAAGTTCGTGAAGGTATTACGAAGTTCTCACTTGGTTTCACCCTAAACCCCTAAATGGAAATTGTTGAAAAATAGCAATAACAGACTTAACTATTCATGCCCTGAGAAGGAGCACAAATTCTGAAAGTACTTAATCTTGAACATGGAAAAAAAAAAAAAGCTACAGAAAAACCACCTCTTGTGTTTCACGGTAATGAACAAGAACTATATGTTCTAGACTCCTGCAACCAGACAAACAATAATACTGTCAGTAAGACTACTCCCTAAGAGATAATAGTAACAATATGATACACTAATGGATCCATATAAACTGTAATAATTACATACTTATCAAGCAGCCAATAACACCTCCGGACGAAGGTTGGGCTGTCCTCACCATGTGCATAATATACATGCACTCTTTCTTCAGTACCAACCTGAACGATTAAAACAAATGAAAAAAATGTGATAGAACTGTCAATAATCATTCCATGGCAAACTAAGCTCTGGCACTTGTACAGGATTTTCAGGCAAGTTTTGATTAAGGAGATTATGTGCAGTTGATTAAAAAAAAAACTTGCAATATTTAAAACTGAGAACAAAGGAAATTTCCATGATACAAGTGTCGGTGCAGCTTTTTCAATAATCAATCCGAATCCCAACTCTACGGGGTTGTTGAAAAAATTGATATTCAACAGTATGCACAACTAACACCTTAGAAGAATAAGAAAGAATAGGCAAATAAAAAATGGAAACTTACTTTCAAGTGCTCATGAGCTTCCTTAACTGTCTTCCCATCCTTTTTCTTCTTCCAGTTATGACCATCTTTCCTGAAGTTTCTAAGCAACTTCCGGTCAAACAATACAATAGTGCCACCTGTACAAAAAATGACCAAGATAGGAAACATAGCAGTTTCAATATTTGTTGAAATCAGAAAAGAATGAATTGAGTGTGAGAAGGGACAATAGTTATACGACAAAACATAATCATCTCACTATTAACGGTAACAGATGCGTACTTTTGGGCGAGTTCACTGGCTTGAGTTGGATGGTGAAATACTTGTAATTGTAAAGTATTGCATGAATTTCATTTGGGCGGAGCCATCTTGATTTGGCTTCCTCCATAGTAGTCGCAACATCCAAATCTGTGCATGAAACAAGAACCCACAACAAGAAAAATAAGCAAGGGACCTTACATCCTGGTAGTAACATGTGAAACTATGGAATCTGATCAAGAATGCAGCCATAATCGGAACTGCAATACGAACGAGGGAGGCACGTAGGGACACGAATTCAACACAGACAAAAAAATCCAATCCAACCATTTGAACAATATCAACCTGATATCTAATCTATGTCATTTTATCTTCCCTTGCCTTTTCCTTTGTTCCCAATTCCCCGTAAGTCTTGCCTACTAAAAACTATCGCAAATTTGCAAATTGCAATAGTAAAATTTAGTTTGACATGGTTCTTTGGGATTTCTAGGCTGGGGACATGGGCACTAATCATCCTGAGCTTTCATTGTAAGAGCTCAGCCAGCAACTTGGTTGCTTCCCATACGCGCTCTACAACACAGAAACCATAAAGATGAAGCCTTTCAATAGCTTTGTTTCCTCGACTCCCCACAAACTGTCATCATTGATCAATAAAGACGAGAAAGAAGGCTCTGTTCTTTTCGACACATATATGCATTTCTTTCTCTCTCCCAATTAGCACATAAAAATACTATCTTTATAGCTTCTATCTTTTTTTTTTAAAGGGAGATAGGGAGTGGCAAGTCACCGTTATCCATCCCTTCTAGGGGCCGGGAAGAGTTCAGAGGTATTTCAGCCTCCTCTGGCCACAAGTTATTCATGCTTCTGGATTCACTAGATATCACTTCCTGTGAGGAATTCCATGCTCTTGCTTTCGCAGAACATGTAAATTACTGCCGAAAGGCGATAATCCAATGAAAAATTCAATTGCTTCAATAATCAAAACCAATCACTTTCCATTATATACCAAATTACACACACAGAGAGCAAAATAACAGATTTTTTTATTATTTTAATTACAAATAAAAAATGAAGACACATCCGCACCTTGCATTGTACGGAATCCATGAATCTCTGAACCCACGAGCTGATTCTCCATCATCAATAAACCCTCCAAGTAATCCCAAAACTTCCCTCAGTCAAAGCCTTAAACCCGTCAAAACCCAATACAAAAACTTGATCAATAATTTCACAAAAATAACAGAAAACGATCAAAAGCAAAACAAAATCAACCCAAAAGTACTTAATCAAAATCCGAGCGAAAGGAAAATCTTCCAGCAGTGAGAGCCTCTCTCTCTCTCTCTCTCTCTCTCTCTCTCTCTCTCTCTCTCTGTGATTGTCGGTTATTTCGTAAAAAATGAGAACGCATGAATATATCCAAGAAGTACGGACTTAAAACATTTTTCGGCTGTAAATAAATATATTTGTTGTAACAGGACAGGTGAAGTCAGCTGCTCGTCAATGCCGGAGAAATTCGTTTTCTCCGATGCGCGTTTCAGGATAACGATTCTACGGAGGCGGAAACAGGCCGTTCGATGAGGAAGATCTTAGCCCACTGATAAAGACACTTGTTATCACCACCACGTGTACGGTGAATCCCACCGGTTGGTGGGGTCAACTAATGACTTTTCCCTTTTTTTTCCCGTACTTTTTGCCTATTCTTAGTGGTCCAACCTCCATAATACGTTATATAAAATTCAACGAGAATTGAATTATTTGAATTCACGGGACCACGTCATCTAAAACTAAATCAGGTCGTAATATTTTATAATATTTTTTTATTGTTAGTGATATTAATATATTGGCTCCCAAATATGTTATTTGTAATAATTTACGTAAAATTCTGACTGTGGATGCACTTGAGGTCTGTACGTTAACATTAGTTAAAATTCATCTTATTTTTGGATGAGTAGATCAAAGGGATAATCGCATTATCAAGTGTTAGGTAAAATACTCTCGCACAACTAATATGTTTTAGTGGCATCATTATCTAATAAATGCATCACAATTCACGAGTGAAAAAAATGCATTTATCATTTAATGACACGAGAGTGTCTCTCGCGTGTTGGGGTTTTTGCATCAATTGCTCAAAAAACATCACGCGGGGATCAATGCTGGACTTTTTTCTTCATCTATATGCAATCTTATTTGGAGATTTTATTGTCGGCCTGTGCGGACCTGGATGTTATGCTAAATTTCGAATGAGGCCGCTGTGTAGACAGAAGAGTGAGGACACAAATTGTGTTTTCTCATGTACTTTCGACTCGATCACGATTTTCACACGTTATAAAGGTGGAGATTGCAGTGATGCAATTTTCGAAGTCCCCACTTCCCTACCGACGTTAATATATGTGCATGAACGATGGTAGGGTTCGTGCTAGGTTCATCGAGTCTTTGTCAAATGTGTATCACAATTCAAATGGCTTCAGCTACATATGCATTAATCAATAATAATAATAATAAAATGTGTTTTGCAAGTTCCGTGAAACTTTATAAGACTGAATCGAGCTCAATTTCAATCATGTCTAATCTTAATCACCCACTAAACAGATCTAAGTACTCAAGTAAATAACACATTGTTTGCTATTAAACATTGATTCGAGTCCCACCACTTTTGCTTTAAGAGTGATGAGAACAATGCACTCCAAATTGAGAATGATGGCTGCAAATCAAGAAAGCTTATTGGATCAACTAGTTAAAATACTATTTCTTTGTAGGCAAAACAAAGTAATTAAGAGGACTGAGTGGCTCTTTTTTTAATTATATATATATATATATATATATATATATTTTTTTTTTTTTATGTATTTCCAAAACGCCCTCCTTAATGATGGAATCATTTAACATATGGAAAATTTGAAATAAGTCCAATTTTATAGGCCTACTTTTAAAGTATGTTCAATTTTTAATGACTTTTAATTTTTGAAATAAGTTCAATTTTTAGTTACTTTGGACCAATATCAAAATAATCCTTTAACATATATGGACAAGGCTGCAGGTCTGCTGTCTCTAAGTGGCTGTCTCTTTCGTATATCTCTAATATTAGAAAGCCAGAAGCATACTTTGGTGTCTCAAGGCTTCACCAAAAAAAATTGGACTGAAAAGCCCCTTAAACAAAAAAAAAAATAGAACTGACCAAATTTGATACATGAAAACACACAGGGGCAATTTTGTAAAAAAAATAAATCTAAAATTCATTTTATTAGAAGCAAAAAATAAAAAAAAAATAAAAAAAGGGAAGACGTGTATTAAATATCACTAGAAAAGGGGGCAATAACCCCACTCCTCCTCCATTTTAGGAGAGAGATTATTGTCACAGCCCGTTCCGGAATTTTTAATTCCGAGGATGTGAAATTACGAAAATGCCCCTAATACGTGGCTAAGGTATAATTTTTACGTTCGTTATATCTAAGCTCTTAAAATTTGGTAAGTAGAGTGGAGACTTAGATTTAAATTTAGGTTAGAATTTTGTAGTTGGGGATTGGGTAGGATCCCACACCCCTCAATTCTCTCCCTCTTTCCCGTACCCTGTCTCTCTCTCTCAGTTCACTCTCTCTCTTCCCTCACGACTCTCTCTCACTCTCAGTTCTCTCTCTTCCTCTCCGACGCTCAACCTCACCCAAAACCACCTAAAACATAAACAAACGTCCAAGATAAGACCACATTTGGACTCCTGGAACTTCCACGATCACGTAGACACCAATTTCAGGTAAGTTTTACTTCGGAAAACCTAGATTCTAAACTCCCCGTGGAAGAGCACTGTTCATGATCTTCTAAATGACTACGTTTTAGGCTAAAACAAGATCACAGCGAGCTTAGTGAGGTCCCAAGGAAGCTCGGAGTGCTTCGTTGGAAGTTTTTGGACGTAAGAACACGGAGATCGACAAGCTCAAAGTTTGGCCGGAGCTTTCGAGGCGTTTTCCGGCGAATCCCCGGCGAGTTAGGCGTCGAGGTAGGTATCAATCTCTTCGTCTCGTCAAGTACTACAACTTTCCTTTTTGTTTCACTCAATTTCGTTGAGTATTGAAGAAGTTATACTCATTTGAAAAATACCCAGTTTCCGGCGACCTCCGAGGCTTTCGAGGAAGTTTCCGGCCAAACTACGGCGAACTAGGTGTTGGGAAAGGTACCATTCTCTTTGTCTCTTCAAGGGCTACAACTTTCGTTTTTGAATCACTTGATTTCGTTGAGAAATGACAAAGTTATGGCAATTTGAAAAACTGCCCAGAAAACGGCCGCCGGAAAAACCAGTCCGGCGACCCAAGGAAGAAGAAGGTGCTACAGTAAAAATAAAAAATAAAAATAAAATTATTTTAAAAATATGTCGACGTCCGTGACGTCGAGTAGATCACTGTGGTATATTCATATACCTAAATTGAACACCGTATGAGAAAGTTATTGAAGATTGTTGGTTAGGTGTTCAAATAACGTTTTATAGTTTTCACATTTAGGTGAAAATGTGAATTGATGATCCGACCGTTGGATCGTCACCAAACTTTGATACGTTGTAATACGTAATATTTGAGGATTATTGGAACTTACGGATTGGGAATCCGAGTTACGGATCTTCCGGAATTGGAATTGTAAGTCCATAATATAAAATGTTAACCGTCACTTAGTTTTGGAAATTGACGGAGATCCGACCGTTGGATGGTAATGAAATTTTAGGATGTTGTCCTAGAGGTATAATGTGGACCTCTGGAAGTTATGGATTTAAAATCTGAGTGGCAGATCTTCCGGATCGATCAACGTAGTGACGTATTTTATATAAGTTATATATTCTATCGATATGAATTCTGAGGTTGGATTTGATTACTATTCTAGGCGGCGATCGTCGTGACGCCTTGATGTGTGGTGCTAGGGAGTTGTTGGACGAACTCCAGGTGAGTGGGCAGTTTTGTTTTCCGTATATATATATACTTAACGTTTTCCCAGAAATTGAAAATGCATGAAATTATGTTTAAAATGAAATGCATATGAGTTATGTGGAAAAACGGGAAGTGAAATACCATGCATAGAATTGATATGAAAAGTATATAGAAATGTGAGTTGAAATGCCATGCATGAATTAATATATGATGCATATGTATGAATTGGTGCGGTGGACGCACAGGTAAGAATTGATTTATGATGCATATGTATGAAATGGTGCGGTGGACGCACAGATGAGTATTTAATTACTGTTATGATGATGATGATATATATTGAACTCAAATCCTGCACCATGGTTTAGTGCTTATAGTATTCACCGCATCGCACGCTCGCCTTGGATCCAAGTAGATGCTAGTCGTACAGTCCACGCGGAGTGGGTACGACAGACCAGTCGCGAGAGTGTTAGTGAGATTCCGACTGGTGGGTGACCTTAGATTATGTGCACAGATGATTTATGAGAAGCACTAGAGCGTAACTTGTGTGCAGAAGGCCGGACGGGTCACAGAGGTGACTCCGGTAGAGTGATAATGATAGATTTTGAGCTCTAGGTTCAACCGTATAGGGCTATTAGAGGGCCTACGGTTGATTACTTTCTTGCACCTGATATGATTATGTTGATGCATTCATACCTTATTACTGTTGAGATGATGTGGCATGGCATAATTAATATGAGAAATGTTGAGATGACATGGCATGGCATGATTGATAAAGAGATAATGTTGAGATAGTAAAAATGAAGTTTTGAGAATATATATGTATATTTATATTTTACATTTCTGGGAAAGTATACAGGTTTTACGGAGAGGGGTTACAACGTTTTGAGAAATGTTTGGATTTGGAAAAGAATTGTTTTACTGACCCACTCAATTTTGGTTTTGCGCCCCTCCAGGTTCAGGAATCACAAAGGTGTGGTGACTACGAGGAATTCGACGGTGTTCTGACAGATTGGACAAAATTAGGACTCACCTTCGGGTGTATCAATTTAAATTGTATCTTAAAGCTTCCGTACTGTGCAAATGGTTACGTCACTCTCACGTGACGGCCAGCATGCCCTCCTTCGGGACGGGGTGTGTCAGTTGGTATCAGAGCATGGTTGCAATTTTGGACATCTTGAGAAGTTTATAGTGAATTCTGTCAGAACTACACCGCCTCGTAGCAAACCACGTAGTTAGAGGAATTTAGTCTCCCTGATTTAGCGGTTTGGGGGAAACTATTATTATGGTGATTCAGTATATTATCAAAATAGACATTTTAAGACGGGTTATGAGTTGAATTTGAATCACCTTATGAAATGATGAACCTGAAGGAGCGAAGTAACGGTTTAACCATTTGGAAAAGATGTTTCGGATTATGCAAGTCAAAGGAATCTTCCTTCTGACAAGGGGTCGAGATGACTACCTGGTTTGAGTTATGAACGTGTATCCTGATGGAAGCAGGAGTATTAATTGTTGTCACCGGAGGAACAGCCGATTTAAAATTGTTTAAGGACTTGTTTAAGGAAAAGTTTATCCCTCCGGCATTTATCGATGGTAGTAAACAAGAGTTTACAAATATGAGACAAGGAAGGTGATGATCGAGGGATATTATAGAAAGTTTTCAGACTTGCCTTGTTCCATCCAGATATTGTTGTTATTGGTGGAGGTGTTATGTTGTTTTAAGCTGGGTGGCAAAAAGGGAAGTGGTATTTTGGGTGACCACTATCCATTATACTTCTTACCAGGAATATACGAGATGCTGTTGAGTCTTGAGGACTCTGAGAACATGATCAACAAGAATAAAGAAGAATAAGAAATGAATGGGAATTAAAAGAAGACGATAAAGTTAATGATTCGTCATATCAAGGAGATAGAAAGATTCAGAGCTTCGAAAGAAGTGAAGCTAAAGTTAATTCTTCCAGCTGAGTTTTTAATGTCGCTGGTCAGAATAAAAGTGATGGATATACTGGTAATCCCAGATATTTGAGACAAGGTGTTTCGAGTAAAGGAAATGTACCTTGTGCAGCAGGTACAAAAATTAACACTTTGGGAAGTGTGGAATTAATGAATGTGTTTATGTGAACAGAGGGGACACAGAATTGTGAATCGTCCCTAAAATCAGTTGTACCCAACAGTTTTCTATGACATCGTAGTATCGATTCAGCAGGTTTATGGACTTAGTAGTTTGGTCGGATTGACCGTGAGTACAGAGAGATTTGATGAGTTATATGTTCAGCTGTACAGACCATGAGAAGTGGATTCGATTGACACATGAGAAATTGGTGAGTTAGAGGCTCGGCCGTACCGACCACGCGGAGTGGATCCGGCCGACGTATTATTGAGATAAGAGTTGAATCAGCCGTATTGGTCATTCTAGTTGACTTCGGCTGATATATTTCTTATTATGTATGATATTACCTAGAGAATGGTAAATAAATGTAGTTGAGACGAGTGTATGTATTTTGCATTGAGTGACAAAATAGTAATGTTATATCTTTGTGAGTGGTTGCCTACTTATCGAGACAACGATGATTTATCAGTATTGCGGGCTGCAGACCGTAATATTAATAACTCATTCGTGGATTCGTTAAGCAAGCAAACCGGTAGGTTATTTTATGTTAGTGTTGTACTTACTTAGAATGTTCAGTAATAATAAAGTATGTATTGGGTCAATTAATTTTATTCCATTAGAGTGATTGTTTATAGTTGTGACTAGATGGAATGTTACGGGAAACCAGTTACTTTCCATCGATCTGGATGACCAGAGATTACTTTTGTAAGTATGCAAAGTGGATTGAGTCAGGCCGTTATTTATGCTGTGAGAGCAAAGAGATTGTTTTCGAAAGGCTGTCAAAAAAATACTTAGCTCATGTAGTGTTAAATGATGTTGTTTGGAGTAGTGTGAATAATGTCGAAAGGGTTAGACTTTTCTTGATGTCTTCCCTGAAAGTATACCTGGATTGTCTTCAGGCAGAGATATGAGGTTCATTATTGATTTGTTGCCAGGTATAAATTTATATTGGAAATTGGTTCATGATGAGTTAAGGGAATTGGAAATTCAGTTGAAAGAATTGGTTGACAAAAGTTTCATTCAACCTAGTACAATACTTTTGAGGAGCCCCAGTTTGTTGATGAGAAAGAAAATGGATCCTGAGACTGTTCATTGATTATAGACAATGGAGTCGGGTAACGATTGAGAACCGTTATCCATGGTAATGTACTGATGTTTATTTAACCAGCTTAGAAGTAATTGCGAAGATTCAAAGATTGAATTGAGATCTGGTTACTACCAATTGAATATTATAAGTGACGTTGATCATAAGATGGTTTTCTGGACTTGTTATAGTCTTTATGAAGTTTGGTGATGCTATGTGGATACTCATGCTGTTTTATGAGTTGATGGATGAAGTATTCCAATAATGCCTTGATAGATTGATATCATTTTCATTGAAGATATGCTGGTATACTCTAAGCCTAGAGCAGAGCATGTTAGATATTTTAAGTTGATGTTACAAAGATTGAGAGAACGTTGGTTGTATGCTAAGTAGCAAATGCTAAAGTTAGATGAATCAAGTGGCATTCTAAGATTTGTTATATCTGTTTAAGGTATTCAAGTGAATCCTTAAAAGATAGCAGAAATTGAGAATTTGGAACAACCACGAGTCGTAATTGAGATTTGGAATTTCTTAGCTTACCAGGCTATCTTGGATGGTTGTGAAAGATTTTTCAGTCATTGCTTTGTCATTGACGAGACGGTTGAGAAAAGAGGTTATGTATGAGTGGGAAGGAAATTGTGAGCAAAGGATTCAACAACTGAAGTATTTCCTCACTCATGCACGTATTTTGGTATTCCCAGAGAATAGTGGTAATCATAAATTTTTAGTGATGTTTCTTGAATGGTATTGGAGGCATGTTGATGCAAATGTTAGGGTGATTGCATACGTTTCACGATAAATGGAATCTCATAAGATGAATTACCCTACTGGTGATTTGGAAGTCACGATTACCATTCTTGCTGTGAAGTTATGGAGACATTATATTTTAGTGGGAATGCAAGATTTTTTTTTACGAATCCAAAAAGTCTTCAATATCCATTACTCGGAAGGATTTTGATATGAGGCAGCGAAAATGAATTGTATTGCTTAATGAACATGATTGTACGATCAGGGGGATCATAAAGTTTGTTCTAGCTGAAGCACTTGGTGAGAAGACTACAGTAAGATTAATGTCTGGCACGTTTGCCAAGAGTATCATCTTGTGGATTGAAAACCAACGAAAAAAAAAAAAAAAAATTAAGAATGGAAGATCGAGAAGAAGTTATACTTGTTAAGTAACAAGTTAGTACATTTACTCCAGTGTTGAGTAACAACCTTTCCCAGACAGTGCAACACTACTTATTTGTTTTATGGAAAAGAGAATTGGATTACGGAACTGCTAAGTTTCTTAAGTATGTTGGTTGTGCAGTTTCCGAAGTAACGCCATAAGGACCATGAAATGTGTCACGTGAGTCGGTTTTTGATGACTTGTGAATGGAATGTTTCTGGGTAGAGAAAGATTCGATCAAAAATGAGTTTTAGTAGACCCTGAGACTATGGATGAGTCTCCTCAAAGTATTCATGTGATTAAGTTAACCTAAAAGTAACCAGGAATGACAAAAGAGATCAAGAGATGGATATGCCACTAATCGAGTATATAAGGTAAATGGTTTTATATTTTCGAAGTGTTCACCATTGAAAAGTATAATATGGAGTGGAAAAAGAAGGTCCTGAGAATTAAGATAGAGTAAATGGTAAAAGTTTTGTGAAGGAAATCATTCAGTGGAAGAAAATTACGTGGGAGAAAGAGAATCGGATAAGAGAGATTTACCGAGGTTGGTATGAGTAGATGTTTGGATTGGTTGTGGAATTTCGGGGACGAAATTCTATAAGGAGGGAAGATTGTCACAGCCCGTTCCGGAATTTTTAATTCCGAGGATGTGAAATTACGAAAATGCCCCTAATACGTGGCTAAGGTATAATTTTTACGTTCGTTATATCTAAGCTCTTAAAATTTGGTAAGTAGAGTGGAGACTTAGATTTAAATTTAGGTTAGAATTTTGTAGTTGGGGATTGGGTAGGATCCCACACCCCTCAATTCTCTCCCTCTTTCCCGTACCCTGTCTCTCTCTCTCAGTTCACTCTCTCTCTTCCCTCACGACTCTCTCTCACTCTCAGTTCTCTCTCTTCCTCTCCGACGCTCAACCTCACCCAAAACCACCTAAAACATAAACAAACGTCCAAGATAAGACCACATTTGGACTCCTGGAACTTCCACGATCACGTAGACACCAATTTCAGGTAAGTTTTACTTCGGAAAACCTAGATTCTAAACTCCCCGTGGAAGAGCACTGTTCATGATCTTCTAAATGACTACGTTTTAGGCTAAAACAAGATCACAGCGAGCTTAGTGAGGTCCCAAGGAAGCTCGGAGTGCTTCGTTGGAAGTTTTTGGACGTAAGAACACGGAGATCGACAAGCTCAAAGTTTGGCCGGAGCTTTCGAGGCGTTTTCCGGCGAATCCCCGGCGAGTTAGGCGTCGAGGTAGGTATCAATCTCTTCGTCTCGTCAAGTACTACAACTTTCCTTTTTGTTTCACTCAATTTCGTTGAGTATTGAAGAAGTTATACTCATTTGAAAAATACCCAGTTTCCGGCGACCTCCGAGGCTTTCGAGGAAGTTTCCGGCCAAACTACGGCGAACTAGGTGTTGGGAAAGGTACCATTCTCTTTGTCTCTTCAAGGGCTACAACTTTCGTTTTTGAATCACTTGATTTCGTTGAGAAATGACAAAGTTATGGCAATTTGAAAAACTGCCCAGAAAACGGCCGCCGGAAAAACCAGTCCGGCGACCCAAGGAAGAAGAAGGTGCTACAGTAAAAATAAAAAATAAAAATAAAATTATTTTAAAAATATGTCGACGTCCGTGACGTCGAGTAGATCACTGTGGTATATTCATATACCTAAATTGAACACCGTATGAGAAAGTTATTGAAGATTGTTGGTTAGGTGTTCAAATAACGTTTTATAGTTTTCACATTTAGGTGAAAATGTGAATTGATGATCCGACCGTTGGATCGTCACCAAACTTTGATACGTTGTAATACGTAATATTTGAGGATTATTGGAACTTACGGATTGGGAATCCGAGTTACGGATCTTCCGGAATTGGAATTGTAAGTCCATAATATAAAATGTTAACCGTCACTTAGTTTTGGAAATTGACGGAGATCCGACCGTTGGATGGTAATGAAATTTTAGGATGTTGTCCTAGAGGTATAATGTGGACCTCTGGAAGTTATGGATTTAAAATCTGAGTGGCAGATCTTCCGGATCGATCAACGTAGTGACGTATTTTATATAAGTTATATATTCTATCGATATGAATTCTGAGGTTGGATTTGATTACTATTCTAGGCGGCGATCGTCGTGACGCCTTGATGTGTGGTGCTAGGGAGTTGTTGGACGAACTCCAGGTGAGTGGGCAGTTTTGTTTTCCGTATATATATATACTTAACGTTTTCCCAGAAATTGAAAATGCATGAAATTATGTTTAAAATGAAATGCATATGAGTTATGTGGAAAAACGGGAAGTGAAATACCATGCATAGAATTGATATGAAAAGTATATAGAAATGTGAGTTGAAATGCCATGCATGAATTAATATATGATGCATATGTATGAATTGGTGCGGTGGACGCACAGGTAAGAATTGATTTATGATGCATATGTATGAAATGGTGCGGTGGACGCACAGATGAGTATTTAATTACTGTTATGATGATGATGATATATATTGAGCTCAAATCCTGCACCATGGTTTAGTGCTTATAGTATTCACCGCATCGCACGCTCGCCTTGGATCCAAGTAGATGCTAGTCGTACAGTCCACGCGGAGTGGGTACGACAGACCAGTCGCGAGAGTGTTAGTGAGATTCCGACTGGTGGGTGACCTTAGATTATGTGCACAGATGATTTATGAGAAGCACTAGAGCGTAACTTGTGTGCAGAAGGCCGGACGGGTCACAGAGGTGACTCCGGTAGAGTGATAATGATAGATTTTGAGCTCTAGGTTCAACCGTATAGGGCTATTAGAGGGCCTACGGTTGATTACTTTCTTGCACCTGATATGATTATGTTGATGCATTCATACCTTATTACTGTTGAGATGATGTGGCATGGCATAATTAATATGAGAAATGTTGAGATGACATGGCATGGCATGATTGATAAAGAGATAATGTTGAGATAGTAAAAATGAAGTTTTGAGAATATATATGTATATTTATATTTTACATTTCTGGGAAAGTATACAGGTTTTACGGAGAGGGGTTACAACGTTTTGAGAAATGTTTGGATTTGGAAAAGAATTGTTTTACTGACCCACTCAATTTTGGTTTTGCGCCCCTCCAGGTTCAGGAATCACAAAGGTGTGGTGACTACGAGGAATTCGACGGTGTTCTGACAGATTGGACAAAATTAGGACTCACCTTCGGGTGTATCAATTTAAATTGTATCTTAAAGCTTCCGTACTGTGCAAATGGTTACGTCACTCTCACGTGACGGCCAGCATGCCCTCCTTCGGGACGGGGTGTGTCATTATTATCCCATATAAATGTATAAAAATTTTAAAATTTTATTTTATTGGGAAAAATTTGATAAATCCCTCAACTAGAACGTGGAAACTGAAAACTGCACCCCCGTTGAGCAAAAAGCTGTTTGATAAATCCTTCCACAAATCTCATTTAAATTCAAGAATCAGAAAAGAGAAACGTGCACAGAGTCTCCATCTTACGAAATTCCCAATTTCTTCTCAACCAGGTTCACTACATATTATCTGATTACACAAATATATTTTTTTATAGCAAATTGTTTATCCGTTCATTGCAGGGGCGCGAGAGAGGATGAAACAGAAAGATAAATTGACAAAGAGTCTTCCTCGGTACAACTTCTCAACTCTCAATCTTTATCTTTTATTCTCAATTCTCAATCATTTCCTCCTGTCAATCTTAATCTCAGTATTTTTAGTTTGTATCCCTTTAAATTAATTAGTATAAATTTTCATTTTTATGTTCCTTTTGCCAATGAGTTTATTTTAATTAATTTAATAAAATTTTCATTTTTGGTTTCTGGGTAAGTGAACGTTTGAAAAAATTTAATTGGTATAATCAGTTTTGAAGTTCGTTTGACAGGAAAAATACTGAAAATGTATATTTTGCACCATCCAACTATGAAAGGTTTCAGCCCCCCTTCCATTTGTTTTATTGCAAGTAGTATGAAAATTTCTGTTAACTTCATTATTATATACGTACTAATTTATTAGTTAAATAATGGTTACTCATTTTTGCAGAATTTAAAGAGGGGGGAGGGATTTTAGTTTCACTGTCCATTTTAATATGATGGTTTCCAATTTATATTGATTACTTATGTAATGCAAGGTGGATGTACTCATTAATCTTGAGTGACGAAGATATTGCTATCAAGTTTTTAAGGTACACTAATGTGTATTTTTATCTTATTTTTTTTGTGATTTCACAAACCCCTAATTGTGTTGCACTACTATGTTAACAATTTATGGTTTAATTTTATTAAGGTATTGTATTGGATACAAAATGACACTAATTCCATTAATTGTGTTGCCCTTTGTTTCAAATTGCTACCACTCAGAACTTGGAATTATCACAAAGTTTGGTTTACGAATGCTTGGAATAGAGATGGTTTCAGGGAAGAAAAGATATGATGGAGTAATACTTTGCACAGGCAAGGAAGAGGAGAAACATGTCTTGGTTTGCATGTATGTGGATATTGGTTTCTCCTTTTTAGCTAACATTTTTATTATGTTATGCTTAAAATGCTTAATATACATTTTTGTGTATTAAGGTTGTCTTTTTGTGCAGTTTATTTACTCAGTTTGATGATAATTTAAATGGTGTATTTATATGTGACTTTTTTGCTATCATTTGGACATAAAGTTTCAATTTTGTGGCATTTGTGATATGGGAGATCGATCGTGAACATCATGTTTAGCTTAATTTCGTTTATGTGCTTCTCTCTTTTAGAGGCTTGCAATATCTTAATTTAAATCTAATGGTGCAAAAGTTAATACAATTTTTTAGCCTAAAAAAATAAAAAAATAAATGAAAGAATGTCTCTTGACAAGTCCAAATTTTATAATTAAACAATGTACGTTGCACTTAGCACATTGTAATTATAACAATGTCTTTATGCATGAGTGAATGTAAAAAGAAAAAATGACTCTAGATGCCGCGCGTAGCGTGTCGTGATGTAAAAAAAAACCTTTCACACGCGCATAAGCGCGTGCAGAAAGGCTAGTTCTTGTTAAAATTTCGGCACATGTTTTACTATTTAACAAAAAATTAACGATGTTAAGTTATATCTTAAAGCTTAACGAATAAAATAATAATTCCCTAAAATTTTCATGTTTATTTAACCCATTACTTTAACCGACCACTCTCTCTCTCTCTCTCTCTCTCTCTTTCTTTCTCTCTCTATGTTTGGGGTCCCGTCATGATATAATTAACCACGGGAAGTCTTTTCACATTTTTGATCTCCTTAAAAATTGTTTTAATTTTCTTAGAAGTATGTCTGCAAAACCTAACTTGCATGACCCAATAAACTCAAGTTCTTAATTTTGAGCAATTACAATTAAGAGGTTTCTTTTTGGTGGTACGGAGGAGGAGGAGGTGGCGTACCATCGGCGGTGAATTGGGAGGATAAGGAGGAGGAGATTGCTCGGTGGTTTTAGAAGGCGAGAGAACATTACGGGATTATTCTTTGTTTCATTATGCTTAATATAGGCTATGGTATTTTAACAGCGTCAATATCTATCAAGTTTAAGGATACATGTTAAAATTTTAATAAAGAGACAAGGAAAGAGACACAACTTAAGGACAACAGACTCGCATTCGATATCATACAATCGACCTATCAAATCATATTTTAAGAAATCGCTACATAAATCCCACCTCTTTTTTCTATACAACAATTTTAGGGAGGAAGATTTAAGTTAAGTCTCCCAATGAACTAGTCACATTAAGTATCAAATTCAAATGTATCATTCATATGAGTTGGATCTAAGACACTCAATTATAGTTACAAATAAAAAAAAATTACAATTAGACTGTACTACTAATGATAATATCACCTCTTAATTGATTAAACATATAAGTAAAGTGATTTGACATACTCCGAATTTATTTTTCTATTTATTTTTTTCAGATTTTGGGCCACAAAGATCCAACCAGCAAATTTCCAATTTTAAGGTCCAAAGTGGACTACGCCAAGAGAAGAGCCAGCCAACTCAATAAAAGCCCAACTAAGTTCCAAACCTTTACTCCTGAAAACACAGCAAAAGCCCATCTGGATCATAAGTGGCGAGCAAAAGCTGATCGAATGCTCACTGCTTTTTGCTTCCCTTGCACTCAAAAGAAGAAATTAATTTGAAGCAAAAACAGAAGGTGGTGGGTGAGCGTTACACATTGACAGTCTCCTTCTAACCTTATTTGTTGCACACTCATTTTCTTTCCTCTTCACTCCCCCCAACCATTAATATTCTGAATTCCATGTATAAAATCTCATTCCATTTCCCCCTTCATCATCCCACCACACAAAATTAACCAAAGCAAAAAAAATGGAGAAAAAATGGCTTCTGCTTTTCTCAATGGCAGCTGCAACACTGCTAGCGGTCGACGTTGTGAATGGTCAAGAGGAGTCAGCGGTGAAGCCGTTGGTGAAGATAGTGAAGGGCAAGAAGGTGTGTGACAAAGGGTGGGAGTGTAAGGGATGGTCTGTTTATTGCTGTAACCAGACAATTTCTGACTACTTCCAAGCTTACCAATTTGAGGACCTTTTTTCCAAGCGTAACTCGCCCGTGGCGCACGCCGTAGGGTTCTGGGACTACCACTCTTTCATCACAGCGGCCGCTGAGTACCAGCCTCATGGATTTGGTACCACAGGTGGCAAGCTCCAGGGGATGAAGGAAGTTACTGCTTTTCTTGGCCATGTTGGCAGTAAAACTTCATGTGAGTTATAAAAAATTTCTTTCTAGGGTTTTTTTGGGTTGATTTGGTTGGAATTTCTTTAGGATCTCTTTTTCTCTATACCACTAAAGGAGGGCATCAGGCACCAATCTACATGATCTGGTACCAAATTCCAATATACTATATGCGGATCGAGTACTAATTTATAATACTTGATATCGAATATCAACAATCTACTGTATTTGGTACCGAGTACCAATCTACAGTATTTTGTACATTGTCGATAAAAGATGATAACGTTAATATATTGGCCAAATATCAACAATCTCAGGTATTGTAGATTGGTGTGCAGTGCCAAACAATCTTTTCTCATCATTCAAGTATTCAACTAGTACTTGCTTTGAAATGGATTTTATTAGGGTTACGTAAAATTATTTTAGTTTAAAATCCCCACAATTGCAATTAGGAAGAGTTGAATAATTTGGAATTTGGGGTTCTATACAACGGAATTGACACCTTAATTTGATCCTAATTAGCTTCTCACAACGCAGGATAAAAACTATACAAATCTAGGAATGTTGAGTGTTGTTGCTGGAGTTTATGACTCCAAAATGCTTTTCCTTGAAGTGCTTTTGAAGCTTAGATTTACAAGGATTTTATGCAGTCTTATATGTAACGAAACAAAGATGAAGTGATAATAATTTGTTTCAATTTTCAGGTGGCTATGGGGTTGCTACAGGAGGACCAACGGCTTGGGGTCTATGCTACAACAAGGAAATGAGCCCTAGCCAGTTATACTGTGATGACTACTACAAATACACTTATCCCTGCTCTCCTGGAGCTTCATACCATGGCCGTGGTGCCTTGCCACTCTATTGGTATAAACAATCCACCTAATTCCCAGATTTTTTTTCATATCCAGAATTTTGAGCTGTTATTAGCACTAAAAAATAGTCATCGTACGTTCTTTTCTAATGAAAAGAATATGGAATGTATGATAACTACTATGGAGTGTTTAAACAAAGATATGAGTTAGCTTCTTTCGTAGAATCTGTCATTCTTCGTTCTCGTTCTTGCAAATCATAGTTTGAGACGTACATAAATTATTCATAAAAAACACAAAGAAAAATTACTATACATGTAATTGTAAACTTGATTGACAAGAGGTTAGGAATGCTATTTCTAGAGGAAGGGATTCAAGTATATTGTTAATAACAATTCTTGACTTTCTAATTTTTAAAATTCAGAACTGTACTTCAAAATACTAAAATAGTCATCACACAAACTCTCTTACGGAAAAATTGGAATGGAAAGGTGTCAAACGACTATTTTAACAATTCAGCATCACTTTCTACTTTATGATTTTGTTTCAATTTTTGTTTTAGTTTTCATTTACTTTTGGGTGATTTTGAACTTAGGAACTACAACTATGGAGAAACGGGTGAAGCCTTAAAGGTGGACTTACTAAACCATCCAGAGTACATAGAACAAAATGCAACCCTAGCCTTCCAGGCTGCAATCTGGAGGTGGATGACACCAGTGAAGAAGAAAATCCCGTCAGCCCACGACGTCTTCGTAGGCAAATGGAAGCCAACCAAGAACGACACTTTGTCCAAAAGGGTTCCTGGCTTTGGCACCACCATGAATGTGCTCTACGGGGACCAAGTCTGTGGCCAAGGTGACGTCGACTCCATGAACAACATCATCTCCCATTACCTGTATTACGTTGACAAAGTCGGCGTCGGCCGCGAAGAGGCTGGCCCTCATGATGTGCTCAGCTGCGCTGAGCAGAAGGCTTTTCAACCTTCATCATCTTCTTCGTCTTCTTAAGGTTTTTATTCGATTTGTCTCAAGTTTATCTTTGTGTGATGTTGCAGTAAGCCCTGCTTTTTATTATTTGGTGCAAATTTTGTGATTTGTGGTTTACAAGTTCTGAATATTATCTGCATCTATGCAATTTGAATTGTATGAAACTGTGTTATTGTTGTATAATGCATATACTCGAAACTCTTCAATCTTCAATCCCATTTTTGGTTAGAGCCTTGCGCATGTATATATATCTGTGTGTATATATAATTAACACTTACTAGTTCTCATCACACAAATTTGGTTTTGCAATTGTACAAGATTGTTCTACACCCTGGATTTTTATTTTTATTTTTTATTTTTTGACAAACGATATTATTTACATTAAGTTTTTTGAACAAACGGTATTTTCTACACCATGGAGAAGAGGTGGACTTGACCTTACAATGTGGTCCAAATTCTTCTTTGGCGAGAATCGAACCTAATACCTCTCACTTATAAGTGAAGAAGAATATTACTAGATCCTAGTACTAAGTGATTGCACCCTGGAATTTAAATGCACAAAACATTGATCAAAATAGGCATTTAGGTTTAGGTGCATTGTTTTACAATTTTTTTTTTTGAACAAACGATATTATCTACACTAGGAGGGTGGGTGAATGGGTTAAGCCTTACACTAGGCTAGCCATACTAATGCGGTTTAAATTCTCTTTTGGTGAGAATCGAGTGAATAAGAATACTACTAAACCATAGTACTAAGTGGCTTCCTACTAGATTGAATTTGAACATGCATAACATTACGGATTAGGTCTATTGATATTCATACTTAATTTTAAGTTAAAGGTCTTGAATTCGATTTTTATATGCAAGCATTACATATCACCGACACTCACATCTCACATTTATCTACACAATTAGGATATGTCAATGATTTTTATTTTTATTTTTTGGATCAAATGATATATTTAGTTAAATTAACCATCGATAGAGTTTGAACTCATACCATCATACTAGAACTCAATATCTTTCTACCCCTGTAATATTTCAATGATTTCATTTTCTCTTAAAAGATGGTATTAGATGGGTTCGGTATTCGTGAGTGAGGACGGATCAATTTTTTTCACTTAACACAAATAAACAAGACTCTTGACTTTTAAACCCATTCTCAACTCAGTGACTAACCAATACCATTAAAGACACCTGGACTAATAAAATTATGCCAGGATGTCAGGATCTCAATATTTGGAAGAGAAGTGCAACTAGACCAGTTATTGAAAATTTGCAATCTTATCGATTCTATATATAAAGTCAATGACAAAGGTGAATAGTGATTTTGGTGTTATCAAGTTTCAATAAAAATTTGGACAAAAATACCCCCAAGATAAAAAATATCAAAGGTATCCCAAAATAATGTATCAAATAAAACAGGGGCATTTTCATCATTTCAACAATATTTGTTTATTAATTATTTTTTTGTGGTTTTTTTTTGTTTTTTTAAATTAGTACCTCACCATAGGCTAGCAATAATGTGATTCAATTTCTCTATTTTTAAACAAGTTCAAAACATCTTAATGTCGGTTATAAAAAAGTCATTCGCACACGGATGATAAATGTGATTAAATTAGTTGTCAAATGATTATTTTTTTTTACAAACGATATTATTTACACTAAGGGGAAGGGGGTGGGCTTAGCCTCACAATGGGCTAGCAATAATGTGATTTAATCAGCTGTTTATTAAATATTATTTTCTCTATTTTTAAATACGTTCAAAACATCTTAAGAGACGTGTAATACCGATTATAAAAAAAGTATTTTGCACGCGGATAATAATGTAATTAAATTACATTAAATTAGTTGTCAAATGATTGTTTTTTATTTATTAACAAACGATATTATTTACACTAAGGGGGAGGGGTGAGCTTAGCCTTACAATAGACTAGCAATAATATGATTCAATCAGTTGTTTATTAAATATTATTTTCTTTATTTTTAAACATATATTCAAAACATCTTAAGAGGCGTGTAATGCCGGTTATAAAAAAAGTCTTTTGCACGCGAATAATAATGTGACTAAATTAGTTGTCAAATGATTGTTTTTTTTTTAACAAATGATATTAACTACACTAAGGGGGGGAGGGGGTGGGCTTAGCCTCATAATGGGCTAGCAATAATTTGATTCAATCAATTATTTATTAAATATTATTTTCTCCATTCTTAATGTAAATTCTACAGAGACCGATTTTATTATGTGAATTCAGTTGCTTTAATTAGTTTATGAGTGGTTTCGTCTAGCATGATCTAAGATGATTCATTTACTTCAAATATTTGACTTTCCTTTTGTCAATTTACGTATATAAATACATTTAAAACGTGTAAGTCGCACGTAGCACGCACTGATTCAAAAAATGCCTTTGTCATTTTAATTAGTTTTTTTTTTTGGTGCTGTTTTTTTTTAATTAGTACCTCACAATAGGCTAGCAATAATGTGATTCATTTTTCTATTTTAAAACACGTTCAAAACATCTTAAGAGACGTGTAATGCCGGTTATAAAAAAGGTATGTCGCATGTGAATAATAATGTGATTAAATTAGTTGTCAAATGATTATTTTTTTAACAAAATATATTATTTACACTAAGGAAGAGGGGGTGGGCTTAGCCTCACAATAGACTAGTAATAATGTGATTCAATCAGTTATTTATTAAATATTATTTTCTCTATTTTTAAACACGTTCAAAACATCTTAAGAGACGTGTAATGCCGGTTATAAAAAAGGTCTTTCGCACGCGGATAATAATGTGATTAAATTAGTTGTCAAATGATTTTTTTTTAAATAAACGATATTATCTACACTAAAAGGGAGGGGGTGTGCTTAGCCTCACAATGGGCTAGCAATAATGTGATTCAATCAATTGTTTATTAAATATTATTTTCTCTATTCTTAATGTAATTTCTATAGAGACTGATTTTATTATGTGAATTCAGCTGCTTTAATTGGTTTATCAGAGGTTTCTTCTAGCATGATATAAGATTATTCATTTACTTCAAATATTTGACTTTCCTTTTGTCAATTTACGCATATAAATACATTTAAAACGTGTAAGTCATGTATAGAACGCCGTGATTCAAAAAATGCCTTCTGCATGTGCGTGAGCACGTGCATGAAGGCTAGTTATATATAAAGCTGGAGGCCAGTTTTGGTGTCATGACTTCGACAAAAATATTAGGACAAAATTGCCCCTCAACCAAAAAAATCCAAAAGCAGCCCAATATAATATATCAAATAAAGCAGGGAAGAGAGAAAAGAATAAAAAAAATGGAAGGATGAGTGAAAGTTGATGGTGCCCATGTGACACACCCCGTCCCGAAGGAGGGCATGCTGGCCGTCACGTGAGAGTGACGTAACCATTTGCACAGTACGGAAGCTTTAAGATACAATTTAAATTGATACACCCGAAGGTGAGTCCTAATTTTGTCCAATCTGTCAGAACACCGTCGAATTCCTCGTAGTCACCACACCTTTGTGATTCCTGAACCTGGAGGGGCGCAAAACCAAAATTGAGTGGGTCAGTAAAACAATTCTTTTCCAAATCCAAACATTTCTCAAAACGTTGTAACCCCTCTCCGTAAAACCTGTATACTTTCCCAGAAATGTAAAATATAAATATACATATATATTCTCAAAACTTCATTTTTTACTATCTCAACATTATCTCTTTATCAATCATGCCATGCCATGTCATCTCAACATTTCTCATATTAATTATGCCATGCCACATCATCTCAACAGTAATAAGGTATGAATGCATCAACATAATCATATCAGGTGCAAGAAAGTAATCAACCGTAGGCCCTCTAATAGCCCTATACGGTTGAACCTAGAGCTCAAAATCTATCATTATCACTCTACCGGAGTCACCTCTGTGACCCGTCCGGCCTTCTGCACACAAGTTACGCTCTAGTGCTTCTCATAAATCATCTGTGCACATAATCTAAGGTCACCCACCAGTCGGAATCTCACTAACACTCTCGCGACTGGTCTGTCGTACCCACTCCGCGTGGACTGTACGACTAGCATCTACTTGGATCCAAGGCGAGCGTGCGATGCGGTGAATACTATAAGCACTAAACCATCGTGCAGGATTTGAGCTCAATATATATCATCATCATCATAACAGTAATTAAATACTCATCTGTGCGTCCACCGCACCATTTCATACATATGCATCATAAATCAATTCTTACCTGTGCGTCCACCGCACCAATTCATACATATGCATCATATATTAATTCATGCATGGCATTTCAACTCACATTTCTATATACTTTTCATATCAATTCTATGCATGGTATTTCACTTCCCGTTTTTCCACATAATTCATATGCATTTCATTTTAAACATAATTTCATGCATTTTCAATTTCTGGGAAAACGTTAAGTATATATATATATACGGAAAACAAAACTGCCCACTCACCTGGAGTTCGCCCTACAACTCCCTAGCACAATACGCCAAGGCGTCATGACGATCGGCGCCTAAAACAATAATCAATTCCAACCTCAGAATTCATATCGATAGAATATATAACTTATATAAAATACGTCACTACGTAGATTGATCCGGAAGATCCACCCCTCAGATTTTAAATCCATAACTTCCAGAGGTCCACATTATACCTCTAGGACAACATCCTAAAATTTCATTACCATCCAACGGTCGGATCTCCGTCAATTTCCAAAACTAAGTGACGTTTAACATTTTATATTATGGACTTACAATTCCAATTCCGGAAGATCCGTAACTCGGATTCCCAATCCGTAAGTTCCAATAATCCTCAAATATTACGTATTACAACGTATCAAAGTTTGGTGACGATCCAACGGTCGGATCATCAATTCACATTTTCACCTAAATGTGAAAACTATAAAACGTTATTTGAACACCTAACCAACAATCTTCAATAACTTTCTCATACGGTGTTCAATTTAGGTATATGAATATACCACAGCGATCTACTCGACGTCACGGACGTCGACATATTTTTAAAATAATTTTATTTTTATTTTTTATTTTTACTGTAGCACCTTCTTCTTCCTTGGGTCGCCGGACTGGTTTTTCCGGCGGCCGTTTTCTGGGCAGTTTTTCAAATTGCCATAACTTTGTCATTTCTCAACGAAATCAAGTGATTCAAAAACGAAAGTTGTAGCCCTTGAAGAGACAAAGAGAATGGTACCTTTCCCAACACCTAATTCGCCGTAGTTTGGCCGGAAACTGCCTCGAAAGCCTCAGAGGTCGCCGAAAACTGGGTATTTTTCAAATGAGTATAACTTCTTCAATACTCAACGAAATTGAGTGAAACAAAAAGGAAAGTTGTAGTACTTGACGAGACGAAGAGATTGATACCTACCTCGACGCCTAACTCGCCGGGGATTCGCCGGAAAATGCCTCGAAAGCTCCGGCCAAACTTTGAACTTATCGATCTCCGTGTTCTTACGTCCAAAAACTTCCAACGAAGCACTCCGAGCTTCCTTGGAACCTCACTAAGCTCACTGTGAGCTTGGATTGTCCTAAAACAAAGTCAATTCGAAGATCATGAACAGTGCACTTTCACGGGGAGTTTAGAATCTAGGTTTTCCGAAGTAAAACTTACCTGAAATTGGTGTCTACGTGATCGTGGAGTCTCCAGGAGTTCGATGGTGGTCTTAACTCCGTCGTTGGTGGAAGTTTAAGGTTGTTTTGTGGTTGGTTTGTTCGAACGGAGAAGAAGAGTGACAGAGAGAGAGAGATTCGTGAGGGAGGAGAGAGAGACAGTATGCAGAAAATAGGGAGAGGATTGAGGGGTGTGGGGATCCCACGTGTCCAACTCAATCCAAATTGTTAAATTTTCGCCCCTTAGTCCCGTTTAAGGGCATTTTCGTCTTTTCATGTCCTCGGAATTAAAATTCCGGGACGGGCTGTGACAATCTTCCCTCCTTATAGAATTTCGTCCCCGAAATTCCAGCAACCAACTAAATCAACCATACTCCAACAATAGCTTCGGGTAAATCTTTCTCATCCGATTCTCTTTCTCCCACATACTTTTCTACTGAATGATTTCCTTCACAAAGCTTTTACTACTTACTCTGTCTTAATTCTCAGGACCTTCTTTTTCCAATCCAAAGTCGTCCTTGATTCCTTATCAAGTCGAATCCAATTTAATTCTCAATAGTTACACCAGAATCTCATGTGACGAATCTGCCACCTAGTGACAACGCATCGAATCATAAAATATGTTTTGCACCTTAACCAATTCTGAGGGCATCACAAGCTTGTAAGCAACTTCACCAACTTTTCGATAATCACTTAAGTCCGATTACCTTAGGATTTAACTTACCTTCTTTCTCTACCTTGGTTAATTCTTAAATTTCTTCGTCAAGCATTTAAGTTTCAAGTACGACCTTACCAAACAGGCCTAACTTGAAATTTAACAAGTATAACTTCTTCTCGATCTTCCATTCTTAATTTTTCTTCCGTTGGTTTTCAATCCACAAGATGATACTCTTGGCAAACGTGCCAGACATTAATCTTACTGTAGTCTTCTCACCAAGTGCTTCAGTTAGAACAAACTTTACGATCACCCTGATCGTACAATCATGTTCATTAAGCAATACAATTCACTTTCGCTGCCTCATATCAAAATCCTTCCAAGTAATGGATATTGAAGACTTTTTGGATTCGTAAAAATCTTGCATTCTTACCAAATATAATGCCTTCATAACTTCACAGCAAGAATGGTAATCATGATTTCTAAGTCACCCGTAGGGTAATTCATCTTATGAGATTCCATTTATCGTGAAACGTATGCAATCACCCTAACATTTGCATCAACATGCATCCAATACCATTCAAGAAACATCACTAAAAATTTATGATTACCACTATTCTCTGGGAATACCAAAATACGTGCATGAGTGAGGAAATACTTCAGTTGTTGAATCCTTTGCTCACAATTTCCTTCCCACTCATACATAACCTCTTTTCTCAACAGTCTCGTCAATGACAAAGCAATGACTGAAAAATCTTTCACAACCATCCAAGATAGCCTGGTAAGCTAAGAAATTCTGAATCTCAATTACAGCTCGTGGTTGTTCCAATTTCTCAATTTCTGCTATCTTTTAAGGATTCACTTGAATACCTTAAGAATATATAACAAATCTCAGAATGCCACCTGATTCGTCTAACTTTAGCATTTGCTACTTAGCATACAACCAACGTTCTCTCAATCTTTGGTTCACCGACTTAATACGTTTACATGCTCTGCTCTGGCTCAGAATATGCCAGAATATCTTCAATAAAAATGATATCAATCTATCAAGGCATTATTGGAATACTTCATCCATCAACTCATAAAACAGCATGAGTATCCACATAGCATCACCAAACTTCATAAGGACCATAACAAGTCCAGAAAACCATCTTATGATCAACGTCACTTATAATATTCAATTGGTAGTAACTAGATCTCAATTCAATCTTTGAATCTTTGCAATTACTTCTGAGCTGGTTAAATAAACATCAGTACATTACCATGGATAACGGTTCTTAATCGTTACCCGACTCCATTGTCTATAATCAATGAACAATCTCTAAGTCCATTTTCTTCCTCACCAACAAACTGGGGCTCCTCAAAAATGTTGTACTAGGTTGAATGAAACTTTTATCAACCAATTCTTTCAACTGAATTTCCAATTCCCTTAACTCATCCTGAACCAATCTTTAACATAGATTTATACCTGGCAACAAATCAATAGTGAACCTCATATCTCTGCCTGAAGGCAATCCAGGTATACTTTCAGGGAAGACATCAAGAAAAGTCTAACCCCTTTTTGACATTATTCACACTACTCCAAACAACATCATTTAGCACCACACGAGCTAATATTTTTGACAGCCTTTCGAAAACAATCTCTTTGCTCTCACAGCATAAATAACGACCTGACTCAATCCACTTTGCATACTTACAAAAGTAATCTCTGGTCATCCAGATCGATGGAAAGTACTGGTTTCCCTTAACATTCCGTCTTGTCACAATTATAACCAACCAATCTAATGGAAATAATTTAACCGACACAATACATACTCTATTACTACTAAGCATTCTGAATAAGTACAATACTAACATAAAATAATCTACTGGTTTGCTTGCTTAACGAATCCACGAATGAGTTATTAATATTACGGTCTGCAGCCCGCAATACTGATAAATCATCGTTGTCTCGATAAGTAGGCAACCACTCTCAAAGATATAACATTACTATTTTGTTACTCAATGCAAAATACATACACTCGTCTCAACTACATTTATTTACTACTCTCTAGGTAATAACATACATAATAAGAAATATATCAGCCGAAGTCAACTAGAATGACCAATACGGCTGATTCAACTCTTATCTCAATAATACGTCGGCCGGATCCACTCCGCGTGGTCGGTACGGCCGAGCCTATAACTCACCAATTTCTCATGTGTCAATCGAATCCACTTCTCATGGTCTGTACGGCTGAACATATAACTCATCAAATCTCTCTGTACTCACGGTCAATCCGACTAAACTACTAAATCCATAACTCTGCTGAATCAACACTATGATGTCATAGAAAACTGTTGGGTACAACTGATTCTAGGGACGATTCACAATTCTGTGTCCCCTCTGTTCACATAAACACATTCATTAATTTCACACTTCCCAAAGTGTTAATTTTGTACCTGCTGCACAAAGTACATTTCCTTTACTCGAGACACCTTGTCTCAAATATCTGGGATTACCAGTATATCCATCACTTTTACTCTGACCAGCGACATTAAAACCTCAGCTGGAAGAATTAACTCTAGCTTCACTTCTTTCGAAGCTCTGAATCTTTCTATCTCCTTGATATGACGAATCATTAACTTTATCGTCTTCTTTTAATTCCCATTCATTTCTTATTCTTCTTTATTCTCGTTGATCATGTTCTCAGAGTCCTCAAGACTCAACAGCATCTCGTATATTCCTGGTAAGAAGTATAATGGATAGTGGTCACCCAAAATACCACTTCCCTTTTTGCCACCCAGCTTAAAACAACATAACACCTCCACCAATAACAACAATATCTGGATGGAACAAGGCAAGTCTGAAAACTTTCTATAATATCCCTCGATCATCACCTTCCTTGTCTCATATTTGTAAACTCTTGTTTACTACCATCGATAAATGCCGGAGGGATAAACTTTTCCTTAAACAAGTCCTTAAACAATTTTAAATCGGCTGTTCCTCCGGTGACAACAATTAATACTCCTGCTTCCATCAGGATACACGTTCATAACTCAAACCAGGTAGTCATCTCGACCCCTTGTCAGAAGGAAGATTCCTTTGACTTGCATAATCCGAAACATCTTTTCCAAATGGTTAAACCGTTACTTCGCTCCCTCAGGTTCATCATTTCTCTTAAGTGATTCAAATTCAACTCATAACCCATCTTAAAATGTCCCTTTTTATAATAGACTGAATCACCATAATAATAGTTTCCCCTAAACCGTTATATTAGGGAGACTAAATTCCTCTAACTAAGTGGCTTGCTACGAGGCGGTGTAGTTCTGACAGAATTCACTAGAACTTCTCAAAATGTCCAAGATTGCAACCATGCTCTGATACCAACTGACACACCCCGTCCCGAAGGAGGGCATGCTGGCCGTCACGTGAGAGTGACGTAACCATTTGCACAGTACGGAAGCTTTAAGATACAATTTAAATTGATACACCCGAAGGTGAGTCCTAATTTTGTCCAATCTGTCAGAACACCGTCGAATTCCTCGTAGTCACCACACCTTTGTGATTCCTGAACCTGGAGGGGCGCAAAACCAAAATTGAGTGGGTCAGTAAAACAATTCTTTTCCAAATCCAAACATTTCTCAAAACGTTGTAACCCCTCTCCGTAAAACCTGTATACTTTCCCAGAAATGTAAAATATAAATATACATATATATTCTCAAAACTTCATTTTTTACTATCTCAACATTATCTCTTTATCAATCATGCCATGCCATGTCATCTCAACATTTCTCATATTAATTATGCCATGCCACATCATCTCAACAGTAATAAGGTATGAATGCATCAACATAATCATATCAGGTGCAAGAAAGTAATCAACCGTAGGCCCTCTAATAGCCCTATACGGTTGAACCTAGAGCTCAAAATCTATCATTATCACTCTACCGGAGTCACCTCTGTGACCCGTCCGGCCTTCTGCACACAAGTTACGCTCTAGTGCTTCTCATAAATCATCTGTGCACATAATCTAAGGTCACCCACCAGTCGGAATCTCACTAACACTCTCGCGACTGGTCTGTCGTACCCACTCCGCGTGGACTGTACGACTAGCATCTACTTGGATCCAAGGCGAGCGTGCGATGCGGTGAATACTATAAGCACTAAACCATCGTGCAGGATTTGAGCTCAATATATATCATCATCATCATAACAGTAATTAAATACTCATCTGTGCGTCCACCGCACCATTTCATACATATGCATCATAAATCAATTCTTACCTGTGCGTCCACCGCACCAATTCATACATATGCATCATATATTAATTCATGCATGGCATTTCAACTCACATTTCTATATACTTTTCATATCAATTCTATGCATGGTATTTCACTTCCCGTTTTTCCACATAATTCATATGCATTTCATTTTAAACATAATTTCATGCATTTTCAATTTCTGGGAAAACGTTAAGTATATATATATATACGGAAAACAAAACTGCCCACTCACCTGGAGTTCGCCCTACAACTCCCTAGCACAATACGCCAAGGCGTCATGACGATCGGCGCCTAAAACAATAATCAATTCCAACCTCAGAATTCATATCGATAGAATATATAACTTATATAAAATACGTCACTACGTAGATTGATCCGGAAGATCCACCCCTCAGATTTTAAATCCATAACTTCCAGAGGTCCACATTATACCTCTAGGACAACATCCTAAAATTTCATTACCATCCAACGGTCGGATCTCCGTCAATTTCCAAAACTAAGTGACGTTTAACATTTTATATTATGGACTTACAATTCCAATTCCGGAAGATCCGTAACTCGGATTCCCAATCCGTAAGTTCCAATAATCCTCAAATATTACGTATTACAACGTATCAAAGTTTGGTGACGATCCAACGGTCGGATCATCAATTCACATTTTCACCTAAATGTGAAAACTATAAAACGTTATTTGAACACCTAACCAACAATCTTCAATAACTTTCTCATACGGTGTTCAATTTAGGTATATGAATATACCACAGCGATCTACTCGACGTCACGGACGTCGACATATTTTTAAAATAATTTTATTTTTATTTTTTATTTTTACTGTAGCACCTTCTTCTTCCTTGGGTCGCCGGACTGGTTTTTCCGGCGGCCGTTTTCTGGGCAGTTTTTCAAATTGCCATAACTTTGTCATTTCTCAACGAAATCAAGTGATTCAAAAACGAAAGTTGTAGCCCTTGAAGAGACAAAGAGAATGGTACCTTTCCCAACACCTAGTTCGCCGTAGTTTGGCCGGAAACTGCCTCGAAAGCCTCAGAGGTCGCCGAAAACTGGGTATTTTTCAAATGAGTATAACTTCTTCAATACTCAACGAAATTGAGTGAAACAAAAAGGAAAGTTGTAGTACTTGACGAGACGAAGAGATTGATACCTACCTCGACGCCTAACTCGCCGGGGATTCGCCGGAAAATGCCTCGAAAGCTCCGGCCAAACTTTGAACTTATCGATCTCCGTGTTCTTACGTCCAAAAACTTCCAACGAAGCACTCCGAGCTTCCTTGGAACCTCACTAAGCTCACTGTGAGCTTGGATTGTCCTAAAACAAAGTCAATTCGAAGATCATGAACAGTGCACTTTCACGGGGAGTTTAGAATCTAGGTTTTCCGAAGTAAAACTTACCTGAAATTGGTGTCTACGTGATCGTGGAGTCTCCAGGAGTTCGATGGTGGTCTTAACTCCGTCGTTGGTGGAAGTTTAAGGTTGTTTTGTGGTTGGTTTGTTCGAACGGAGAAGAAGAGTGACAGAGAGAGAGAGAGATTCGTGAGGGAGGAGAGAGAGACAGTATGCAGAAAATAGGGAGAGGATTGAGGGGTGTGGGGATCCCACGTGTCCAACTCAATCCAAATTGTTAAATTTTCGCCCCTTAGTCCCGTTTAAGGGCATTTTCGTCTTTTCATGTCCTCGGAATTAAAATTCCGGGACGGGCTGTGACACCATGTGAAGGGGAAAGAAAAATATAATAAAAAATAAGGAAAATCATGAATATTGTATTAAAAACATCTTAAAATGCACGTAGTACCTCATAATAGGCTAACAATAATGTGATTCAATCAGTTGTTCGTTAAATGTTATTTTCTCTATTTTTAAACACAATCAAAATATCTTAAGAGGCGTGTATGCCGGTTATAGAAAAAGTTTTTTGCACCTGCATAATAATGTGATTAAATTAGTTGTCAAATGATTTTTTTTTTACAAACGATATTATTTACACTAAGAACGATAGGGGGAGGGGCGGGCTTAGCCTCACAATGAGCTAATAATAATGTGATTCAATCAATTGTTTATTAAATATTGTTTTCTCTATTCTTAATGTAAATTCAATAGATGTTGATTTTATTTGTGAATTTAGATGCTTTGATTGGTTTATAAGGGGTTTCTTCTAGCATGATCTAAGATTATTCATTTACTTCAAATATTTAACTTTCCTTTTGTCAATTTATGCATATAAGTACATTTAAAACGTGTAAGTTGCGTGTAGCACGCCATGATTCAAAAAATGTCTTCTGCACGCGCGTGAGCGCGTGCATGCAGGCTAGTAATATTAATATTGTTGTTGCAGGTAGGTAGAATTACTTAGTTGTATTTATACCATCTATGTATTGGAATACTGATTTTTTTTTCTCTTTAGCAATGTTTAGAACATTCCACTTCTTGTTGCGTTAAGAGAACATACAATTCTTCATATATGATAATGTCCAAAGTTTGAACGAGAAATAGAGTGTCTCTAATAAGTTTTTATATATGTACAATACTTTAGTAAATTTACCTATACATTAATCAGTAACATTAACCTTAATAACGATTTTATGTTTTTTTTTACTGATGAGTACTACAACACATTCCAAGAATTTTTTCCCAACTCTTGCATATAGAGTAGCTTCAATAACAAGTCTTACATAATTTTATAATTTCAGAAATTCTGCGTTATGTAGAAGAGTTGGCATAACAGTTACAATAATAAACAAATCATTAAACCACTTCAAAAATCAAGATGATATTCTTTTAAAAAACTAAATAAAATTGACGACGTATAATCCATTGCATTTTGAGTTTGAATTATTTCTTTCGTTTCGTGTTGTTGGAAAAGTGAGAGTATTGGATGGCTAGTGGTTTAGGCTAGTTAACATTCTTTGTGTAAATTAGGCAAGTTAGGCAAGTTAGGCAAGTTAGGAAATTAGGCAAGTTAGGCAAGTTAGGCTTATGTCTACTTTCTTTCCCTATATATATGTTTCATCTTGTAATTGTTTCTTAATGAAATACACATAAAAATTTCTATATGGTATCAGAGCAGCAACTCTAAATTCCTGGCTCTGTTGATGGCTTCCGCTAAGTTTCTTTTACTCTAAGCCAAGATGGCTGGAGAACATTATGAACTCTAAGCCAAGATGGCTGGAGAACATTATGAAGCCAAGATGGCCTCCGCTAAGTTTCTTTTACTCTAAGCCCAGATGGCTGGAGAACATTATGAAGCCAAGATGGTTGACAAGTCTTCTGTTTGATTTAGGGTTTCACAGTAAGGAACCTATATCTATGTTCTATGACAATCAAGCTGCCATGCATATTGCTTCCAATCCTATATTTCACGAGAGAACGAAGCATATTGAAGTGGATTGTCATTATGTTCGAGCACAGGTTCAAGCCAACATCATCAACACTCATTACACTCGCAGTCATGATCAATTGGCTGACATTTTTACTAAACCTCTTTCTACGGTTCAGTTCATGCGCATTCTGTCCAGGCTTGGCTCAAGGAATCCCCTCGATCCAGCTTGAGGGGGAGTGTTGGAAAAGTGAGAGTATTGGATGGCTAGTGGTTTAGGCTAGTTAACATTCTTTGTGTAAATTAGGCAAGTTAGGCAAGTTAGGCAAGTTAGGAAATTAGGCAAGTTAGGCAAG
This sequence comes from Malus domestica, assembly GCF_042453785.1. NCBI lineage: Eukaryota > Viridiplantae > Streptophyta > Magnoliopsida > Rosales > Rosaceae > Malus > Malus domestica. Next base: position 11,863,806 of record NC_091673.1, read on the forward strand.
TTAGGCTTATGTCTACTTTCTTTCCCTATATATATGTTTCATCTTGTAATTGTTTCTTAATGAAATACACATAAAAAATTCTATACGTGTGCTTTAGATTGTTTGTATTAAACAAAATAATATGTACGACCACAGCTTCAAATAAAAAATTAAAAAACATGCACGACCATTCTCATGTATTCCAGGAAATGCACGATACAAAGTGTACGCACGACAAAGCATGCCCAAGGGGAAAAGGTGTAAACTAGAACCCTACGTGTTCCACAAAAATTTAAAAAAAAAAAAAAAAAAAAAAGTGGCTGGAAAATCTGGATATATGAGTCACTTCACTGGTGGTGGAGGCCAACAATGTCAGGCTGTCAGCTTCTTTGTCATAATTCTGAACTTCTGAGTCTCTGAGTCAAAGAGAAATAGAGAGAGAAACAGAAAGAGAGAAGAAATCACCATCCTCTAGGTACCGTTTGGTACGCAGATGAGACGGGACGGGACGGAAAGAAATGAAATGGAGGTTCGTGTTATGTTTGGCATGCATAGGACGGAACGGTTCGGATTTCGTGTTAAATGACTAACTTAGCCTTGTTTGTACACCTTCTTCCCTCTGACCCACCAAACTATTTTACTCTCTCTCTCCCCAACCTCCCTCTCCAAATCGAACGATTCCGTCCTAATCCAATGGTCCGACATCGACTCGCCTTCCCGACTTAACTGGCTCGGCATCTACTCGCCCCTTTCCTCCCACCACGACAACTTTATAGACTATAAGTTCCTTTCCTCCGCCCCACATGGAAATTTGGGTCGGGCTCCATTTCCCTCCCTCTGGTCAATCTCCGATTCAACTACTCCTTCTGGATTTTCCGCTGGAACGAGTCCGAGGTCGACCCCAACCACCTCGACCAGGACCATAACCCCCTCCCCGGCACCGCCCACCTGTTCGCCACCTCAGATGACGAGCTTAGCTTCGAATCGAGTCGTGTTCCGGATCAGATCCACCTCGCTTACATGGACGAAGATGACGAGATGCGGGTCATGTTCGTGACGCCAGACGGTGCCGGAGAAGAAGAGGGTTTGCTATGGTGACGTCGTCGTCGTCTGATGGGTTTGCTGGGATTGGGTTAGTAGTTGGGTTACTGGGTTTGTGGTGGAGGAAGAAAAGGGCTACGGGAGAGACAAGGGTAGAAGAGAGGGAGGTAGACAATGTAATTAATGAAAAATAAGATGGGTATTGGTGTCCAAAAAAATATAATTTTGTGTCTCACGGGATGGAAAAGCCCGTTCCAGGGGGGAGGGGGAACCAAAATCTAACCCATTTTCGTTCCGTGGGACACGCGTTCCACATAATTTTAGCTCACCAAATGTGGGACGGAACGCGTCCGTCCCACTCTGTTTCGTCCAATCCCACGTACCAAACGCACCCCTAAGGAATACAAATTTTAATTCTACTCAAAGGAATACAAGTTTTAATTGAAAAGAATAATTAGAATCAAATTTAATCTAAAATTTACACAATCACACTTAAATTGTTTAAGAAGTTTACAACACATTCTTATATATTAATATTGTTGTTGCACACAAGTAGAATTATTTAGCTGTAATTATACCAGCTATGTATCGGAATACTGATATTTTTCTCTCCAACAATGTTTAGAGCATTCCACTTCTTGTTACGTTAAGAAAACATATAATTCTTCACATATAATAATGGCCAAAATTTGAATGAGAAATAGAGTGTCTTTAATTAGTTTGTGTATACGTACGATACTTTAGTAAATTTACCTATACATTAATCAGTAACATTAACCTTAACAACGATTTTATGTTAATTTTTTTTTACCAATGAGTACTACTACACATTCCAAGAATTTTTTCCCAACTCTTGCATATAGAGTAGTTTCAACACCAAGTCTTACATAATTTTTTAATTTCACAAATTCTGCGTTATGTAAAAGAGTTGGCATAAGAGTTACAATAATAAACAAATAATTAACCCACTTCACAAATTAAGATGACAATCTTTTCAAAAACTAAATAAATTTGACGACGTATGATTTATTGCATTTTGAGTTTGAATTATCTTTCTTTCTTTTTGTACGTACTTTAGATTATGTATTAAACAAAATAATATGTACGACCATAGCTTTAAAAAAAAAAAAAAAAAAAAAAAAAAACACATGCACCACCATTCTCATGTATTCCAGGAAATGTATGCTACGACCATCGCTTGAAGAAGTATACGCACGACCAAGCATGCCCAAAGGGAAAAAGTATAAAGTATAACCCTACGTGTTCCAAAAAAAAACAATAAAAAGGCGGCCGGAAAATCTGGCTATATAAGTCACTTCACTGGTGGTGGAGGCCAGCAATGTCAGGCTGTTCGATTCTTTGTCATAATTCTGAACTTCTGAGTCTCTTAGTCAGAGAGAAATAGAGAGAGGGGTTTTCCGGTGCAACAGAGATGGTGGTGGGGCGAGACATTGACGATCTGCCGAAGAACGACGCCAACTACACGGCATTAACGCCGCTGTGGTTTCTGGATAGAGCAGCTCTGGTGCACCCCACCAGAACATCCGTGATCCACGGATCGATTCGCTACACGTGGCAGCAGACTTACCAGCGGTGCCGCCGTTTGGCCTCCGCTCTCGCCAAGCGCTCCATCGGCCTCGGCACCACGGTAACTTAAACCTTAATTATTAGTTCTGTCATCCATTTGACCTGAGTGCTAAATTTGTTTGATTTTTAAATTTTAGATTTTATTTTTTGTAATATAAGTTTTATATTTTTATAATTTTCTTGTCGAATTTATGGGAATGGGAAATGGAAAAGCGTTATCTTTCTCCTGTTTAATTGGTATTTATGGAAATGAAATTGCAGTCGGAAATTGTGTATTTGATGAAGCATTTAAGATCTCTGTTTGGTTTATTTATCCAAAAATGGTACTGTGTTGGGCTCGGTTCAAAGGCGCTTATGCAAAGTGCTTTTTATAAACATGACGGAATTTTGTTAAAGGTCCATGCTTTAAGCACTTGGAAGTGCTTCCTGCTAAACACTTCTCCACAAAGTGTTTCTACGACTCAGAAGCACTTTTAAGTTTTTCTGCCAAAAGTAGTCAGAAGTGTTTTTGTAGTCGTTAGAAAGCACTTAGAGGCCTTCGAAAAGCAATTCGAAAGAGTAGATTGTTTGGAATTTAGCTTGTTACCTTTTAATCGTGACACTTGAACCAACACATGTACTTATGTACCCACATTCGGCAGAAATAAGTGCTGCTCTTGACGATTGCTTTCTTGTTATGTTATGTTTCACATTCAAAAGCTCAATTTCTTTGTGTGTTGCCTTGGATTCATCCCTGTGTACCTCATATTTATATAATCCCCTTGCTTTTGGTTTTGTACCGACTGTCCGTTCTGCCTTTTGTCATTGTATTTATTTAATGGATTTCAATTGGTTTAACTTTGTTTTGTACTTGAATATTCAATGTTGCTGAGAAGAAACTTATAGACACTTGTGGCAATGGTTTCCGTATGTCTTTCCCATGGTAGAGTCCATTTCTCGAACTGCCCATTTTTAAACTAACTTCAAGTAACTTTATCGACCCAAAAACGATCCTTCCAAACAGCATTGGTTTTCCTTAGAAAGAAAGGGAAAAAAATAATCTCCCATGTCGATATGGAATCCAGTTAGAGAACAAAGAAAGACTAGTATTGTCCGTCTTTAACTTCAATTGGACAATTCGAAGATCCAATAACTTACCTGTGGTCCTGTAGAAAAAATACCTATTTCTACTCCAGATGCATGCGAAGAACTATAATATGAAATACAAATGCATCATGACCCTGGTCATTTGCAATGAATTGCTTTGGTAACATCTCCCTTCTCCTCTAAAATGCAGATGGGTAATAGCTTTCACCATCATTTCTTCTTTTTTAATCTTGTCCTTCCTGTTTTATGATCATATTTTGTTGAGATAATGGCCTTTTTGATATGTTGTCTTGCTTTTTTATCACCCCACTTCCGCGGCTGATAATTATGGTCTCTGCCCCATGCTAGTTATTGGGGCTTCTTGAAGTTCCTTTTTAGTTGTTGATATTCTATCACGAGATATTTTGTACTTGAAAATTCATAATGGTATCCTTTTCATGGACTTATTCACTTTTGACTAGCATGGAAGCATGGTTCTTTTGTTTCTTTGGTTACCAAATTTTCGTTTTTCATCGTATCGTAATACTTTAGCCGACCCCACTTAGTGGGAAAAGGCTTTGTTGTTGTTGTTGTATCGTATCGTAATACTTGGATTTCTTAAAAGGAATTCATTGTAATCTCTGAAACCATAAATCACACCTCTTTAAAATCTCAGATCAATTTTTTAGGTACCTTACGTATTGTATTATACTCTTGCATGGGATCTCACCATCAGCTTCTGCTATATGCTTCTTGTGTTGTGTTGGAGCTTGTTGATTGACACATCGCTTTTCTTATATTGAAACAGGTATCGGTAATAGCACCAAATGTGCCAGCCCTCTTTGAAGCTCACTTTGGAGTTCCAATGGCAGGAGCTGTATTAAACACTGTCAATGTTCGTCTAAATGCGGCGACTATTGCTTTCCTTCTTGGTCATTCATCGTCTGTAGTTGTGATGGTGGATCAAGAATTTTTTCCCTTGGCAGAGGAAGCTTTGAAGATCTGGTCAGAGAAAAGCAAAGGCCATTACAAGCCTCCACTCTTAATTGTCATAGGTGATGAAAGCTGTGATCCTATGGCACTAAAAAGTGCCGTGGGAAGAGGTGCCATTGAATATGAGACATTCTTGGAAACTGGTGACCCTGAGTTTGCTTGGAAACAACCAGAGGATGAGTGGCAGAGCATTGCTCTGGGTTATACTTCTGGCACAACAGCCAGCCCTAAGGGGGTGGTTTTGCATCACCGTGGGGCTTATCTGATGGCTTTGAGTGGTCCTCTTATATGGGGGATGACTGAAGGAGCTGTATATTTGTGGACTCTACCCATGTTCCATTGCAATGGTTGGTGTTTCACTTGGTCACTTGCAGCTCTTTGTGGGACAAACATATGCCTTCGACAGGTAAATTTCTTATATATGTAGTTACAAAAGCTGTACGTTTAGTTCAGCATATTAACTAGTTTTGTTATTCTCCCATGAATTTTTCAGTGTTAAAGCTTATATTGCATTCTATGTAGTCATTACCGCATCTTTAGAATATAGAAGGCCATCATATGCATGCGACTGTTGAATCCTCGTGCACAGAATGGCACGGTACGAACTTGTTGGCCCCAAGTACCATAATGACCCTGATTCCCCGAGTAAATATTAAGACCCCAATACAACATGCTCTGTGGAGCTCGTATGTACTTTCTGCAGTTTGGCAACAAGCTGCAGTTAAAGTAGCGTCAAGTTTTACATGCGTCATAAATCTATAATGTTCAGCCAACATTTTATGTTTGGTTGCACCCCTCTTAAGCTTCAGAACTGAGCCTCACATTTTCTTTCTCAAATTCTAAAATGTCTCTGTAAGTTGATGTTGGATTTATTTGGAGGTTAATTATTTTAGTATACAGTTCAGATATTTGCTATCTTTTCATTTAGTTTTCCCTGGTTGATTCGCTTAGACGTCCATGCCCACACTGCCCTTTGTTGATTTTCATAGGTTACAGCAAAGGCAGTCTATTCAGCGATAGCTGAGCATGGCGTGACTCACTTTTGTGCTGCACCCGTGGTACTCAACACTTTGGTCAATGCTTCCCCGGAGGAGACTATCCTTCCTCTGCCTCATGTTGTACAGGTGATGACAGCTGGTGCTGCTCCTCCACCTTCTATTCTCTTTGCTATGTCCCAAAAGGGCTTCCGAGTCACGCACACTTATGGCCTATCAGAAACTTATGGCCCCTCCACAGTATGTGCGTGGAAGCATGAGTGGGACTCACTCCCCCATGTAAAACAAGCGCGACTTAATGCACGCCAAGGTGTTCGGTACATTGGCATGGAGGGGGTAGATGTTTTCAACCCTGAGACTATGCAACCTGTTCCTGCAGATGGAGCTACCATGGGAGAGATAATGTTGCGGGGCAATCTTGTGATGAAGGGGTATTTAAAGAACCCAAAGGTGAATGAGGAAGTTTTTGCCAACGGGTGGTTTCATTCTGGGGATCTTGCAGTGAAGCATCCAGATGGCTATATCGAAATCAGAGACAGATCAAAGGATATTATCATCTCCGGTGGTGAGAACATCAGTAGCGTGGAGGTCGAGAACACTCTATATCAACACCCAGCCATATTCGAGGTATCAGTGGTTGCAAGGCCACATGAGAAGTGGGGTGAAACTCCTTGTGCTTTTGTGACATTGAAGCCGGGTGTCGACAGTTCTGATGAGAAGCATCTGGCAGAAGATATAATGAAGTTCTGCCGGTCCAAGCTGCCTGCTTATTTTGTTCCGAGATCCGTGGTATTTGGACCGTTGCCAAAGACCGCTACCGGGAAGATACAGAAGCATTTGCTGAGGGCCAAGGCCAAAGAGCTGGGATCTGCCTCTATGAGTAAGTTATAACTGCATTGTATTCGCCATTGTATAAAGGGCTAATAACAGCTTGAGTCATATTCAGTGCCTAGCTAGGTTCTCTTGCTCTTCTGTCATTTTTCTTTTGGTAAAAAGCGGGTGTAAGATTAAGCGACGAGAAGAGCGAAGGTCCAACATTCGCCTTCTCGGGTTTTAATGTGTGACCTAAGTTCTCTTATACAGATTACAGAACTATGAAAAATATATTGAGATTCTCTCAAAGCTTTACTCACGGTGTTTGATTTGTTGTTGCCGTATCTGAGGTAATCACCTATATTGACCTAGTCTTAAGTTAATACCATTTTTCAAATGTCTGATTGATTCAAAGGAACCAAAAAGGAGGATGTGACGATTTGGTAAATTATCCAGTTTAGTATTGGTCTCAAGAACTAAATGATGTGATAATTGTTAGGTCAATTCCTTTTAAGGTCCATTATTAGGTTTGATCCCAGCCATTGAGACATATTAATGACAATTGCTTATTAACGTAACCAAGTTAGCTATATCAGTGTGTTTTCAAGATTCAAGTTCGAACCTAACTTCTTCTCCGCTACCCTCTAGCTAATAAATAAAAAAAGATAATTGCTTGGATATATAAAAAGAAAATTAAACAAATCTAGAGGTAAGGGTACAAGCCTTAGTAAAGTGTGTATAATGTGAAGACTTGCATGAAATAAAGATGCTAAGCTGTTCCAGGCTACTACCATATAGAAAACTTTAAACATGTTACATCGTATTATGGTCCGATGTCACGTTAATATCTCGAGGATGTAACTAAGTCCTTCATCTATTCGGGAGTCCCGCTCCAAATCTATTTATTCAACTCTACATCAATTGAGAAATTATAAGGGTTTTTGGTCACTTGGAATTATGTGACTTTCAATTGTTAAATATCTCTAAAGTTCTACAATTGGAACAAAACCAATTTTATAACTTTAAGGATGTTCCGCGATTATTACTTAGGTGTGGTTAAAAGATATTATTTATTGACGTAGTTATCCTTAATCAATGTTGTATTTCTTAAATAGGATTTCTTGGGCGTTAAATATTTTATTTCTTCGTATTTTTGTACTTATAAACAATTATAACTATGTGTAGGCGTATTTTCTTATGATGGGACCAAGAAAAAGTATAACGTATTATGAAGTTTATTCCAATGCATAACTGGTCCCAAGTTGGAATAGAAAATTTTTATGACTTTAAGGAGGTTGTTCAATTATAGAGTTTTACTTTAAAGAGATTTTACTCTATATGGAATCGTATCTCATTAACAACTAGGAATCCTTCACTCGCACAACTAGTGGTGGGCACTTGGTATCGAAACTGAGACACGAACCAAATCAAATCGGATCGAACGGTTTGGTTTTTGTGGTTTTGAAATGATTTCAGTTTGAAATCAAACCGAAATTTGAAATAAGGTTTGGTTTGGGTTTATAATATATGGAATCAAACCACATATATACATATATATATATATATATAATTAATTTAATTAGCAAATTAGGTGTTGTGATGTAATTGGTTATTTGGTGGAGTACATAGATGGATTTGGATTTAGATACTTGAATTTTAGCATAGGTTATTGGTTTGTGGGATTTGTTTTTCCTTTTGATTTTGAAGAAAATTCACAAGGCATTTCCTTGAATTTTAGCAATGTGGTTATCAATTTTGGTTTTACTTACTGCAAGGTGTTCTTCTCTCCAATTTGGAGGTCAAAACAAACTTGAAAAACTACCCCAAACCAAAACAAGCCTATAAAACAAGCCAAATTTTTTAACAGGACAATAAGTTTGGCCAAAACCATTTGAAACCGAGCCAAAACCAAATGGTTCGGTTTCACTCACTAGTAGAAAAACATGTTTGCGCGACCGAAAACACAAAACGTCGCGCAAATATCCTTTGCGCGACGGCACTTTGCAAGACGAAGGTTGGCGTCGCTCAAAACCGCTTTGCGCGACGAATATTGACGTTGCGCAAAACATCTTTACGCGACGCAGGTGCACGCACATCGCACAAAATATCTTTGCGCGACGCATATGCACCTACGTCGCGCAAAGTTTTTTTTTTTTTTGGTTCTTGCATTGCCTTTTTCTTTTGTTGTGTAAATGTTTTAAATTGATAATCAAATTAGTTCATTGTATTCATAAGGGGTTAAAGAGTGTAGCTGTAAAAAATCATCAAAATCGTAGTTAAAATAACCGTTAAATCGTGATTTTTGGTTTATAACCGTCGAAAAGTTTTGTCCTGTTACTTGATCTCTAAATGTTTTTTATTTTTATGATTTTTGGCATATGCGATCTCGAAGCATATACAAACAAGTTTGACGGTTTGATCGTTCAAACTAGTTTCATACAATGCGTTTCCCATCAAAATCAATGGTATATATATTTACTAAGTACATTTTCATTTATTTATTTTGTATTTATAAGCAAAAGGGCCCAAAAAAAAAAAAAAAAAAGACTTTGCGCGACGTAGGTACAACTACGTCGCACAAAGACGTTTTCCGCGACACATCGGTACCTACGTCGCGCAAAGGCTTTTTTTTTTTTTTTTTTTTGGGTTCTTGCATTGCCTTTTTTTCTTTTTTGTGGTATACACTTGTGTAAATGTTCTAAATTGATGATCGAATTGGTTCATTGTATTCATATAGGGTTAAGAGTGTAGTTGTAAAAAATCATCAAAATCGGAGTTAAAATAACTGTTAAAACGTGATTTTTTGTTTATAACCGTCGAAAAGTTTTGTCTCATTACTTGATCTCTGAATGTTTTTTTTTGTGATTTTTGGCGTATGCGATCTCGAAGCATATACAAACAAGTTTGACGGTTGGATCGTTCAAACTAGTTTCATACAATGCGTTTCCCATCAAAATCAATGGTATATGTATTTACTAAGTACATTTTCATTTATTTATTTTGTACTTATAAGCAAAAAGGCCCAAAAAAAAAAAGACTTTGCACGACGTAGGTACAACTACGTCGCACAAATATTTTTTGCGTAACGCATCGGTACCTACATCGCGCAAAGGCTTTTTTTTTTTTTTTTTTTTTTTTTTTGTGGTATACACTTGTGTAAATGTTTTAAATTGATGATCGAATTGGTTCATTGTATTCATATATGGTTAAAGAGTGTAGCGATAAAAAATCATCAAAATCGGAGTTAAAATAACCATTAAATCGTGATTTTTTGTTTATCATCGTCGAAAAGTTTTGTTCGGTTACTTGATCTCTGAATGTTTCTTTATTGCTATTTTTGGTGTATGCGATCTCGAAGCATATACAAACAAGTTTGACGGTTGGATCGTTCAAACTAGTTTCATACAATGCGTTTCCCATCAAAATCAATGGTATATATATTTACTAAGTACATTTTCATTTATTTATTTTGTACTTATAAGCAAAAGGGCCCCAAAAAAAAAAAAAGCCTTTGGGCAACGTAGGTACCACTGCGTCGCGCTACGTCGTGCAAAGGCTTTTTTTTTGTTTTTTTTTTTGGGTTCTTGCATTGCCTTTTTTTTTATGGTATACACTTGTGTAAATGTTTTAAATTGATGATCGAATTTGTTCATTGTATTCTTATAGGGTTAAAGACTGTAACTGTAAAAAATCATCAAAATCGGAGTTAAAATAACCGTTAAATCGTGATTTTTTGTTTATCACCGTCAAAAAGTTTTGTCTCGTTACCTGATCTCTGAATGTTTATTTTTTTCAATTTTTTCCGTATGTGATCTCGAAGTATTTACAAACAAGTTTGACGGTTGGATCGTTGAAACTAGTTTCGTACAATGCATTTCCCATCAAAACGATAGATTCACTAACACTTGGAATTTATTAATACTTTCATCAACTATAACATAAGATTTTGTGGTATCCACTTGTATAAATATTTTAAATTGAGGATCGAATTAGTTCGTTCTATTCATATAGGGTCAAGGAGTGTAGCTATAAAAAATCATCAAAATCGGAGTTAATATAACCGTTAAATCGTGATTTTTCTTTTATAGCCGTAAAAAAGGTTTGTCCCTTTAATTGATCTCTGAATGTTTGTTTTTTGAGATTTTTGGCGTATGCGATCTTGAAGTATATACAAACAAGTTTGACGATTGGATCGTTGAACTAATTTCATACAATGTGTATCCCATCAAAACATTAGATTGACTAACACTTGGAGTTTATTTATACTTTCATTAAGTATAACATAGGATTTTGTGGTATCCACTTGTGTAAATGTTTTAAATTGATGATCGAATTGATTCATTGTATTCATATAGGATTAAAGAGCGTAACTGTAAAAAATCATCAAAATCGAAGTTAAAATAACTGTTAAATCGTGATTTTTGTTTATAACCGTCAAAAAGTTTTGTCCCGTTACTTGATATCTGAATGTTTGTTTTTTGCAATTTTTGGCGTATACGATCTCGAAGCATTTACAAACAAGTTTAACGGTTGGATTGTTGAAATTAGTTTAGTACAATGCGTTCAAAACGATAGATTCACTAACACTTGGAATTTATTAATACTTTCATCAACTATAACATAAGATTTTGTGGTATCCACTTGTGTAAATATTTGAAATTGAGGATCGAATCAGTTTGTTGTATTCATATAGGGTCAAGGAGTGTAGCTGTAAGAAATCATCAAAATCGAAGTTAATATAACTGTTAAATCGCTATTTTTTGTTTATAATCGTCGAAAAGTTTTGTCTCGTTACTTGATCTCTGAATGTTTGTTTTTTGCGATTTTTGGCGTATGCGATATCGAAGAATTTACAAACAAGTTTGACGGTTGGATCGTTGAAAATAGTTTCGTACAATGTGTATGCCATCAAAACATTAGATTGATTAACACTTGGAGTTTATTCATATTTTCATTAAGTATAACATAAGATTTTGTGGTATCCACTTGTGTAAATGTTTTAAATTGATGATCGAATTAGTTTATTGTATTCATATAGGATCAAGGAGTGTAGCTATAAAAAATTATCAATATCAGAGTTAAAATAACCGTTAAATCGTGATTTTTCGTTTATAGTCGTCGAAAATGTTTGCCTCGTTACTTCATATCTGAATGTTTTTTTTTTGCGATTTTTGGCGTATGCGATCTCGAAGCATATACAAATAAGTTTGACGGTTGGATTGTTGAAATTAGTTTTGTAGAATGCGTACCCCATCAAAACAATAGATTTACTAACACTTAGGAGTTTATTTATACTTTCATTAAGCATAACATAAGATTTTGTGGTATCCACTAGTGTAAATATTTTAAATTGACGATCGAGTTCATTCATTGTATTCACATAGGGTTAAGGAGTGTAACTGTAAAAAATCATCAAATTCGGAGTTAAAATAATCGTTAAATCGTGATTTTTCGTTTATAACCGTCGAAATGTTTTGTCCCGTTACTTGAGCTCTGAATGTTTTTTTTTTGCGATTTTTAGTGTATGCAATCTTGAAGCATATACAAATAAATTTGAAAATTGGATCGTTGAAATTGGTTTTGTAGAATTTTATAATAATTTAAAAAAAAATTTATATATATAACTTGCGCGACGCCTAAATGGCATCGTTGTGCAAAATCACTTTGCGTGACGACGTAAGGTATACATGCGTCGCGCAATGTGTTAAAAATTTGGCGGTAGTTTTGTAAAAATTAGGCCTTTTTTTTTTTCTTCCCAAATTTGGTCTCACTCGGTCTCTCACATCTCGTGTAGTAGCCTGAGCCTCCTCTCTCTCTCGGTCTTCAATCACTCTCTCTAACTCTCTGTCTCTCATTCCCAACACCATCTCTCGATTTCTCTCTATTTCTGCCTTCATCCAAAAAAATTTCACACACCTCCATCTTAGCCAAGCTCTCGCCGCCGTCAATTTCGATGTCCTCTTCAGGTTCGCACATTCAATCTCATTATTTGTATATTTAATTTAATGATTGTGTAATTAATTGTGTTGTAGAGAGAAGAAATCAGATCCATGGTTGAAAAGGATGGATCTGCAAAGGGAATTGTTTTCAGCCAGTTCACATCGTTCTTGCATATTTCAAGGTCCGACCCGAACCCCAAATTCTGTTTCTGCATGTTTTTAGATTTCTAGGGTTTTATATTTGTGTATGCGAAATGGGATTTTATTTTTTCTGGAGGCATATTTGCGTCGTTAGCGGCGCTGATGTTCAATTGCATAAAAAACGTGGACAAGAATGCGAGTGGAGGTGAGCAATTGAATGCACAACTCAGATATTGATTACTCATATAACTGCATAAGAAATTAAAAACCTACCCAGTTGGTAAGCCATTTGATTCTCATGTTTGATTTTTTGGTTTATCTCTCTATCTTTCAAAGTTTTCTCGATATATATGTTCTTGAATCCAAAGAGTCAATTCCTTGCTCTCTCCTCCTTTAATTTGGCAGATGGGTTTCTCGATTTAATTCTCCACCCAAGACAGAGAGTCCGTGTGTAAAGAGAGAAGGCAAAGAGGGTCTGGCATTTGGGCGGCGACGATTGAGTTGCTGCTGCTACTGCTACTGCTACTGCTGCTGCTCAAAAAATGGATTGCAACAACGACAAGTACATATAAATACCCCTTCTCCTTCTTTCTATCATTTTAGCTTCTGGGTACTTTCGGATGTGGGTTTTTTGCTTTCTGATTTACCTGGTGGTTCATTGTTTTGTACTTTTAGCATAATTTTTTGTACTGTATGGCTTAAAGCAAAATGCCCAAATGCGGATTATTATATTCTGCTAATTTAGCTTAATATTTTATGTAGTTGAGTTGCTGCTTGAGTATCATTAAAGTAAGAAAATAGCGGTGCTATAACGGAAGAAGAGGGAAGAGAAACAGTTGAGTCATCCTCTTTCTGTTTTAGGTAACATAGTTTCGTCACTTTTCATTTTTCCTTATCTCCATGATCTCTTACCTTTGAGATTAATCAGTTTTGGATCATCTTACTTCCATTTCAAAATGGCAGTTACTAAACACAATAGGTTTCACTTTATGGTTAAGAAGTTCAATCTGATTAAGTTAAAAAACCTTGTGGGTTTAAGAACTCTGCTGCATTCATGCTTATAAGAATAGCACATGGTTTTTCTTTTTTTATATGAAGTTTATGAAAAGAGGATTGTGGCTGAAGCTGGATGCTTTACAGTATCGTAAGAAGTGTCTGATGATAGTCATGTCAAATAGTCAAATATGTATTCATGAATTCCATTGGTGATGTATGAACTAGGCATACCACCAAATGTTACTGTTCTGTTCAATATGTATGTAGCGGTTCCAATTTATTGCGTTTGTAACCCATTTCTCATTTCAGTTGAATATATAATCTTGATTTATGCTTGTATGCATTTGATCAATTATTCTATATCATTTAGAATTAACACAGTTTGTAAAATGGTGCACAGGGACTGGGAGAAACTTTTGGGAGAGTGACAATTGAAGCCATGGCATTCGGTCTTCCGGTATGACATTTTATTCCTCATCCCACTTGGATGATAGTTTTTTTTATACTGCAGCTAACATTTAGTCTCCCTAATCGAACCTCAAATATGCAAAGGCATGCTACTATATGACTGCTTTATGGCATAATCTTTCTTTTTTGGCTAGGGATAGTATAGCCGTTCTTTTTTGCATCGTGAAAACAAAATGGTGTTTTTTAGCGTTGTATGCCTTGTTCCGGTTTCTCCTCGAAAACAACAGAAATAGTTATAAAAGATAAAGCCTCTTTTGAAGCAAAATGGCATTACTAATACTGATCTCGATCGTTTGATTAAATATAATTCTTATGTATTTGCTTTGATCAGGTGCTTGGAACTGAAGCCGGAGGCACAAAAGAGATTGTTGAACACAATGTAACAGGTCTGCTTCATCCTGTGGGGCATGACGGAACTCGTGGCCTCGCCGAGAATCTCCGGTTTTTGCTTAAAATGTGTGCAATCAAAGCATTCCATCTAACCATAGATGTTGAAGAGCTATAGCTGTTTACTTTCCCCAGGCACTAAATTCTAAATGTTGTTCTCTCTTTTAGTTCTATTATTATTTTTATATTCATGTTATTTCTTTTTTGTTTGCACAGCAGAGGTTGATGCATTGAAGAACCATAGATGTTGAAGAACCATAGATGTCGAACACAGCAGAGGTCGATGCATTGAAGGCGGAAGTGACGCACCTGAGGGTCGAAGGCGAGCAGATGAAGGCGCAGCTGAGGGCCCAGGAAGAGGAGATGAAGATATGTGTCGGGAGGGTGCAAGAACTTGTACAAGCTATACAGATGTCCGGCCTCCAAATCTCGCTACCAGCATCTCATCTTGCTTCACCTTCGACCTCAGAGCCATCTCGCCCTGCCAATACCCAATAGCCTGATGTATTAAACCTAGTTCACTTGTAGTTTTTTCTTTTTTGTTTGGACATCTTGTATGTACATTTTCATATATTTTATAATTAAATACTTTTGCTTGGTTAATTAATTATTCTTTAGAATTTAATTATAATATTTATCAAAAAATATAAAAAAATTCACTAAAACAAAAAAAAATATTTTTCACTAAATTAAAAAAAAGAGTTTGCGCGACGCACGCCCTAGGATGTGCGTCGCGCAAAGTATCTTTGCACGATGTACGACGCGCGTCGCGCAAAGTGATTTTACACAACGTAGGTCATGCGTCGTGTAAAGTGTCTTTGCGCGACGCATGTTATTTCTTCGTCGCGCAAACCTTAGTGTCACGGGCTTAGCGCGACGGTTAGCGTGCGACGAATGTTGCGTCACGCAAACCCTTGCGCAACGATTTTTGACTTTGCACGACGAATGTAGGTACGTAGCGCAAAGTGTTTTTTTTTACTAGTGACTATTGTTCCCACTGTTAAACCAAATTGTACCGAACCACAATAAATTTCGATTTCGGTTTTAGTTTTATTCCATAACCAACCGCACCAAACCGTTCTCACCACTAATCACAACTCAAATATATGTTTTAATTTGACCAAAATCAATTCATGTTCCATGGCACGACTACATCTTTTTAGAATAGGAATGTTTTATTGTATATCGATTGTATTAGAATTCCTTCCCTTTATGGGATTCCTAAATTAATTGTGATTAGGGTTGTACAAGTATATATATTTATAAACATTGAAGTATTCATAAATTCTAAGTTGGTATCAGAGTAGGCTATTCTCTCTACATTTCCTAGGCCGTAGTTATTGGGCTCGAATAAGCTTCCTTAAGTTTGGCTTTCAAAAATTTGCACTAGCTCCAACTTAAGGGTATTGATTGAATGATTAGGCTCAAATATTAGTGTTGGCTCCAATGACTGAATATTGACTAGGCCTTTGAAAAGATTGGCGTTGGCTCTAGTGACTGAATACCGACCGATTAGGCTTTCTATTTGATTGGTGTTAGCTTCGGTATAATGACTTGACCAGTTCCTGACGTGATAATTGGTTTTCCCTTGTGACCCTGTGTGGGGCCACTCATGAAGGAGCGCGTTGGATAATAGGATCTCATATCGGGTATATTACAAAAACATACACAATTAACATGTAGGAGATTCCACTCCTAATACCACCGAGGTCTTTTATAATAAAACCCACACCTAGAGAAAGGTCAAGTGAGGATAAGATTGATGATGTTGGTAGTGAACCGTGCCTGGACCTGAAAAGTTTATCACATCTTCAGTTTGATATTTCTTATTAATAATATAACGTCATGGTGTAACTGTGGTAGTCTTTCTCCAATTTTGTAGCCAATAGTCCAAGTTTTTCTGTGATATGCTCATAATAATGTGGGAATGAGCCAAAGGCATTCATTTCTGAATGATGGGAGAAATCCCTTTCACTACAACTTACAAAAGTTGTAACTTACAGAGGCAAACCAACTTCCGAACAACTAAGGCTTTTGATCTTGCGGCGCATAACGGTTTACAGGTAGACGTGCATTTATGAAAGTTTGTAAAAATTTGACAATGACCAAACCGTTAAGAGATTTCTCCAAACCAGTAAGCAACCAAAAAAAGATGAGCGGGAGAGGAGAAGCATCTCAGATTCATTCATACGAGGCTCGTTGTAAAAGCTATCTTTTTGCACTGATTGATAGGTTCTCAAGGATAGGAATGTAATGGTCAATCACTATCCGCGCCCATGCTACTGTTTTTGTAGTTTAAATCAGCTCAATTTGTTATCCATGCATCCACAAAAGATGATGGTTTCCTCCATGCATGGTAACAATGGTAGTGTGTCACGTGGTTGGGCGTGTGGGACAAGCTAATAAGACGTTCTCATGCTGATACAAGTGGGAACATATTAATAAAAAAGCACAGAGAATTTGTAGGTATTTGTGGAGAAAACAACTTACATAACACAAGTATACTGTCACTATGACATCTTGTGTCAATAATACAACGTCATGTGAAAAGAAATTTATCTAAATCATGATATTATTTCCAAAAAAACATTACATTAACAATGGATTCGAGCTATAAAAGTCCAACGTTTGTGAGAGGATGTGGTGTCAAAGAAGCACCCATTTGCCCTACTGAAGTTTTATAATTTCTTTTTGTTAGGGGGTCTCTGTTAGTCAAAAACCCAAAGATAAGGAGGGCTAAGGCGGCTCCCATACGCATCCTTCATTATCAAGTTAGGTCTTTTTATAGGGCCTCTTATTTTGGTCACATCTCCAACGGATGATTATTCTTTCTTAAATTTTCGTTTATGGTTGCATTCCTTATTGTCTACTCCAATGGCCAAAGCGAACCAGCTAATCATACATAATGCATGGAAATCAATCATACGATTTTCCAGCCAATAATAGATAAGGAAAACAAAGAGTGTTAGAGTTAGCAAGATTAAATACAAAGAGTGTTAGAGTTAGCAAGATTAAATAAGGAAGAAGATAAGCCTAGCTACCCATGGAGTCCACCCAAGCTGCTAGAAATAACCAGATTCTTTAAGGAGTGAATGAAAAACTTTAACAAACGCCTTCTAAACTTAGTACCGTTTTGAACTTTTAATTTGTTTTTGAGCTCTTAATTTTTAAAAACATGTCAATGTATTTGACTTTTAACCAAATTTATCATTCGTGTATATATTTTCGTATATTGGAATATAAAAACTAACAAAAATTGTGATGAAGTTGATGGTAAAAACAAATTATCTAGGAATCCTGAATACGGTTTGATTGTTTGAGTGGACAAATAGTTAATAGAGCATAGCTAGTGAGAGGGTTTTTTTTTTTTTGGTGTGATATCTACACACCTCATTTTACTTCTCACGTACCTTTTTAATTTTCGGCCGTCGAATCGGATGAATTGAAAAAGATCAACGGACAGAAATTATCAAGGAATGTGTGAGAAGTAAAATGGGGTGTGTGGATAGCACATCTTTTTTTTTTCTTCCCAAGAGATGAACCATAAAAAATGGTTAGTGTAGAAAAGGTTTGTTCGTTGAACCACTTCGCAAGTCACTGGCCAGCCAATTGGCTCTCAAGTCTAAACCGCGTCATTTCACGTGGTGTATAAGATGATGAGATCCCCTAAACCCAAAAAAATCAAATACATGGTACTGATGAAATGTAAAACCATTAAAGCATGGTGACATCAAATTCATAACTGGTTTCTGTTGAAACATTAGGGGTCCCACAGAATATAAACATTGAGTTTATCTGAGAAAATTGTAATGTTCGTTCTTCTTTTTCAAAGTATATTTTGTTACTTTCTTCACTGGACCTTTTTTTTTCCTTGGTTAGGTAAAGAGTTGTGTTAATTGGGATTATATATTCTCATGTACTAGAAAGTTGTATATACTTGCATAAATAAAAATTTTTATTTGAATCATTGACTTTTCTTAATTTCTTACTATAGCATTTGTCTACACACTTTGCGTGTATAAACACATTTTTTTTAGAAATGAGAGAGAGAGAGAGAGAGAGAGAGAGAGAGAGAGAGAGAGAGAGAGAGAGAGAGAGAGAAAACGTGGGGGGAGTGAGAGGTTTTGTTTTTATTTATTTTTTTATTTTTATAAATATTGGAGATATTTTAACATCATTTGTAGGTAAGGCTTCAATAAAAAACAGTAAAATTTAGAGATATTTTAACATCATTTGTAGGTAACATCATTTAGTTTACAAATTTAATCTCCCTAGCATTACTTTGTACTTTATTCTCATTTATTTCTAATTTAATCTGCATTTACTACCATGTGAGAAATACAAAAATATATAATTCTCATATTTCAATCTTTAATCCAATTTGTGGAGAAGAGTTTCAGCGTATTGTGAACACCCGTATAATATAAGTGGTTGGGAATTATTTTTTTTTCAATTTCCTTCTTGTCCATTTTATGTATCGGCCCTGAATAATATAATTATATAGTTCTCCACGCCACAGTATATTTTCAGCTTATCTGTCACGTATCAAATCCTAATTAGTAATTAAGCACTACTATTATCTATCTATATAAATATCGGATATGGTTAACAAACGAACAAAAAATTGCTACCGCTTGTCCACACAGAACTGTAAATGCGTTTTGAATTCTACATGCATTAACATTTAGACATTTTAAACGCATCTGTGTATTCAGCGTAGCATAAACAGGCAAATATTTAAAGAAAGAAGTAGTTTGGACCAGTTAATAATCTACAGTACATATTTTGTATCCATGTTCATGTAGATCGGTCGATCGAGTATTTTAAGTTAGCGCATGGTACTAAACTACCACTCTATATATAATTTGCATGTGTGTGTATATATATATATAGAAAGAGAAGGCAAAAGAGTGAAGTTTATATAATTCAAAATTGTCGTTTTCCTGTTATGATTTCAAAAGAAAAAAAACAAAACCACCCACATAGTGTGATTGTGGGTGGTTAGTAATTAAGTTTATTATTTTCTAAAATATATTTTCATAAAAATAATAATAACTAAAGTAAAAAAAAACTAAAAAAAAACAATAAATAAGATATATCAGATAATAATAAAAAAAAATAAAAAAAGAGCACACGTCCGAGAGTGTAGCAAGAAGCTAGTACGTATAATATGATGTTGATGTTGGGTTCAGTTCGAAGCATATTAAGCCATTGACTGTACAAACTCACAAGAACAAAATAAAGGAAAGAAGAAGACAAATGGTTTTGTTTCATCGATCGCTGGTAGAGACTTGAAATCGTAGTAGCTAGTCACGAGATGGACTTCCTTTAGGTCTCGTGTAGTAGTCTGCACAAGCAAAAGTCACGAGAGCAAATAAAAAAACTTCTGCTCCCTCCAATTCCTTTTTGTGAATAATTATAACTTGGAAGGACGAAACACTGCATTGTTAGGGCAGAAAAGCTTCCAAGAAGCAAATTCTTTGTCCTTTATAACCATTTCTCCTAATTATTTTACCCAAAAAAACTAGGAAAAATCACACTGGTATGTATACATATATATTTTTCATATTTGTTTCTGTTGTAAAATTATATAGAGTCAAGTAACTGAACCAGATTATCAAGACCACGGGTCCTTTCATTTGGCAACGGAATCTGAAATTTATTCAATTCTGTTGAATATTGCATAACCATTCTCCACATTCCCTGTAAATATTTTGTTTTTTTGTTTTTTCAAATTTACTTCTGTGATAAATTAAAGAAAAAATAAAGTAGATTCTCTCGTCCGTGATCCCAACATTTCTTAAATATTTATGGTAAATATTCTTCAATTATTTTATGTCTCCTTTTGCCCGTTTTGCTTCATGGTTATGGCTCATATACTTTTCTACTTCTTATACCTCCTTACCCTAAGTGACCATCCAGTGCCGACTGCGTGTTGCACTGACAGACTCCTGCCTCCACTCTCTCTCTCTCTCTGTCTCTCTCTTCTTTTTTTTGGTCGATCACTATCTTTCTCTCTCCCCTTTTTTCTGTTTTGGTTAGCTTCAAAGTTCATAATCTGATCGTCTACGTGGAAATTCAATCATGAAAAACCTCTCCTCTCCCTAAACCATCCTCCAAACGCAACCTTCTTAAAATTCTCTCTATAAATACACACATACCAAACCTTTCACTCACAAGAAACACAATACCCAAAATATCACAAGGAAAAAAAAAGGAAAAGTATACTCAATATTCCATTTTTTTCAGATATGGCATACAATATTGCCAAACTTCTCTCACTTTTTTCTCTTCTGTTCTTATTTTCTTCCCTCTGCAACATTGCAGTTGTGCATGCTCGTCCGCCCTTCGCCTGCGACCCTCGAAACCCGATAACGAGAAAGTTGAAGTTCTGCCGGGTGAGGGTGCCAATCCACGATAGGGTTCACGACTTGATCGGACGGCTGACATTGCAGGAGAAGATCAGGCTGTTGGTGAACAATGCCATTGACGTGCCTAGGCTTGGCATCCAGGGCTACGAGTGGTGGTCTGAGGCACTTCATGGTGTGTCCAATGTGGGACCTGGAACCAAGTTTGGTGGGACCTTTCTTGGGGCCACTAGCTTCCCTCAAGTCATCACCACCGCTGCTTCCTTCAACGAGTCGCTCTGGGAGGAAATCGGACGGGTGAGGATTCTTTCTTTTTCGTTTGTTTACTTTTTTCCGCAGTATAAAACTTGAGAATTTTAACGAAAAACTTCAAGTACTATTCATTTTAACGAAAGACTATATTTTTACATTAAAAATCAATCCCCCTTATTTTATCATTATCGGTGAAACTCAAAATTTTCAAATTCATTTCATTAGTTTTCCTAAACTTTAGAATAGAAAATAGAAGGCAAACTTTTTTTTCTTTTTTATTTAATGTATTAACCATCACTTTGGACCTATAGCCTATAGGCTATAACTCTTTTATCTCCAATCATGTGATCAAAATTGTCATATCTGTTATACCTTAATACTAAATTATTAGTGTAGACCAGTACTCGTGTAAATTATATATACCTGACATATTATGCTATTATACATTATTTAATAAGATAAGCGATTTGCTACCATCCGATTTTGATTAATTGTCTGACAAATATAGTGTGATAAACTTTCGGTGAGAGAAGGGTTTTGTGATTTATATTAAATAATTTAACATTTTAAGGAAATAGGGGTGAAATTTGCATGGTACATGTAACATAGTGGTACATGGCACGTGCATTGGAAATTCGATGAGCTACCTAAATTCAACATCCCTTCATGAATTGGACAATATTGGCGGCAAAGGATATTGACTAGCAAAGCCAGATTAAGCCTTAAAAACCATGATGATTCCATGAAACAAACAACACAAACGATATTTTCAGTAGCTAATTATTGTGGTTGTTGCTCTTGTTTATTTTTCTTTTCAAGACATGATTGAAATTGTTTACTAAATATGCACGCAGACGTATATAGTTGAACTATATATAAAATGCCCAATAAAACATGCTTCAATTTAAGTATTAGTTTATAATAGTCTCACAGATAATTCTTAGTTACGAGTCGCATTAGTCATGTTATGACAAATTTCATTAGTAGCCAACCCAAAATCAAAATGGCATCGATGAAGCAAATATGAGTTTAGTTAAGTTGATTAAAGTAACGTGATCTTCCATCTGCATCCAAATTCAACTCTCTCTATCTATGATTACATAAATTTAGTCTAAAATGTTACTTGTAAAAGAAAAAACAAAAGCACAGATGGGTGCAAACCGTCGATGAATTCAACTGGGCAAGTTGCCATCACAAATTTGGTGAAATTTTTACTTTTTGCACCCCCTTTTGGGACCCATCTTAGACTCTTAGCTTCTAAAATTGTTATCTTGGATTATATAGTATATACATACACCCCTTATTACATGTACGAAATATTGGACCACTTTCTTGTTGTGGCAAAACCGGAAAATAAATTAATAAAGTTCCTTTGTCGATCAATATTTTCCTAATTGAAAGCCTACTCATTTTCTTTTATTTAAAAAAAATGAAGGGAAATTAAATTATGTGGTCATATAATTTTTTGTAATTGGATAGGTTGTGTCTGATGAAGCAAGAGCAATGTACAACGGGGGCGCGGCTGGACTAACATTTTGGAGCCCAAATGTGAACATATTTCGTGACCCGAGATGGGGTAGAGGGCAAGAGACTCCTGGGGAAGACCCTGTCTTGGCTGCCAAGTATGGTGCTAGGTATGTCAAGGGCCTCCAAGGTGATGGTGTTGGCAATCGCCTTAAGGTTGCTGCATGCTGCAAACATTACACTGCCTATGATCTCGATAACTGGAACGGTGTTGATCGCTTCCACTTCAATGCTAGGGTAACAAAATCTTAATCTAGCTTGTCATTTCATATTTAAGCATATTCACATGTATGACATGTTACGTTGTCATTGCACCAACCTAGACGTAATCAATATTTTGAATTGACAGTTTGACGTCATAATTAACATATTAGATTGTCAGACGAAACAACGTTTTCGTATATATATGTAGAGTGTGTATAAAATGTTTTATGTGTGACATGTGCAGGTTAGCAAGCAAGACTTGGAAGACACATATGATGTGCCCTTCAGAGCCTGTGTGGTAGATGGGAATGTTGCTAGTGTTATGTGCTCCTACAACCAGGTCAATGGAAAGCCTACTTGTGCTGACCCTAATCTCCTCAAGGGCACAATCCGCGGCCAATGGAGACTCAATGGGTGAGTCTCATTGATTTGAACTAATGATATATAATTCCCTTAATTTGTATTTGTAGCCTTTAATATCTGTTTAAGCTTTCGGTGTACGTGCCCAAATAGGTATATTGTCTCGGATTGTGACTCAGTTGGTGTTTATTATGACGACCAACATTACACCAAGACACCAGAAGAAGCAGCAGCAGACGCAATTAAAGCAGGTGATTAGCGGTTTAACCGTGCGCGTGCATGAAAGATAAAGTTATGAGAATCTAAATCCAAATTTGTAAACTGTAGGTTTGGATTTGGATTGTGGGCCGTTCCTCGCCATCCATACGGAGGCGGCCGTGAGGACGGGCCTGGTAAATGAGATTGACATTAACTACGCATTGGCTAATACGATCACGGTCCAAATGAGATTGGGCATGTTCGATGGCGAACCGTCCACTCAGAGATATGGAAACCTAGGCCCAGCAGATGTGTGCAAAATGTCCAGCAATGAGCTAGCCCTTGAAGCTGCCAGGCAAGGCATTGTTCTGCTTGAAAACCGTGGGAATTCGTTGCCCCTCTCAACCACGCGTCATCGTACCGTCGCAGTAATCGGGCCCAATTCTGATGTTACTGAAACAATGATTGGAAATTATGCTGGTAAGTTTACTAAAAATGTAAAACTGTACATATATATATATTGTCAATTTAGTCCAATTTCTTAGCAAAGATTTAAAATTTGATCCATTGGATATTTTTGTAATTGTATGTAGGAGTTGCATGTGGTTACACTACGCCACTACAAGGAATTGCGAGGTACACAAGGACCATACACCAAGCTGGGTGCTCAAATGTTCATTGCAATGGAAACCAACTAATTGGTGCTGCTGAGGCTGCAGCAAGACAGGCTGATGCAACTGTCTTAGTAATAGGCCTTGACCAATCAATCGAAGCAGAGTTCAGAGACCGGACCAACCTCCTCTTGCCCGGACACCAACAGGAGCTGGTGTCCATGGTGGCTAGGGCCTCTAGAGGACCAACCATATTGGTCATAATGTCTGGTAGCCCTATTGATGTTACGTTTGCAAAAAATGACCCGCGCATTGGAGCCATTATTTGGGTTGGGTATCCTGGTCAGGCTGGAGGAACTGCCATTGCCGATGTTTTGTTTGGCACTACGAACCCAAGTAATACTCGAACAAATGAGAAATTTATATTTATGACCGTCACGCTGCCACGTGATATTGATTAATTATGTTTTGTTTGTGTAGGTGGAAAGCTCCCTATGACATGGTACCCTCAAAACTATGTGGCCAAATTGCCAATGACAGACATGGCCATGAGAGCAAACCCAGCAAGAGGCTACCCTGGCAGGACTTACAGATTCTACAAAGGCCCAGTTGTCTTCCCATTTGGGCTGGGCCTAAGCTACACCAGATTCTCCTACACACTAGCACAGGGGCCCACACTGGTCTCGGTCCCACTCACTAGCCTCGTTGCCGCCAAAAACACAACCATGCTGAACAACAACGGCATCCGAGTCAGCCACATAAACTGCGACTCACTCTCACTCGACATCCATGTTGACGTCAAAAACACCGGAACCATGGACGGGACCCACACTCTTCTGGTGTTCGTGACCCCACCGGCAGAAAAATGGGCCCCCAACAAGCAACTAGTGGGCTTTCACAAGGTCCATATCGTGGCCGGGTCGGAGAGACGGGTTAGGGTTGGCGTCCACGTGTGCAAGCACCTGAGCGTCGTTGACAAATTTGGGATCCGGAGAATCCCATTGGGCGAACACAAACTGGAAATTGGTGACTTGAAGCATCATGTTTCTGTTGAAGCAAATTTAGGAGAGATTAAGTTCTAATTAGGAGCTATCAAAAAATTGGTAGTCACCCCAAAATGTTACGGGATTAGCATTTAATTATCAATTAGTTACTTCTAGTCTTCCTTTTCGAAGTCACAGAATAGGAAAGAAAAAGGAAAATTCTACTGTACAAGTAAAGGAAAGACTATCCAAAAGACAGAATATTGATTAATGAGCCGTAAGGTTTTAATAAAATAGTAATTTTGAATCTCATGTGTTGCTATACTACACAAGCAAAATGTTGTAATTTGCAATTTGAAGAGTACGAACTCTAAATCAAGCATATACTCTTAATCATCATCTTATCTACTCTCATCAGTAGGCTAACCTGTAACGTATTTGTTTGAATGCATTCAAAATGGCTAAAGCGGAAGAGACTTCTTCAAGAAGGAAAATAAATTAATGCTTGATAGATACAAACAATGCAAGGTTGGTTTGTAGTTATAATCAAAAGTAGGTACACATTATCCTGTTTTTTTTTCTTCCTTGTAATAAATTGAAGTTGTTGGGTTAATTATCTTTTCTTTTTGTTCTAATGGATTTTCCTGCCAAAAGAAGAGAATCCGTGAAAGAAACAAGCTGAAATTCATGAGGTGAAAACAAATTTGATTTTCATCTCAGGTGCAATGTTCTACCCGACAAACTCATCCAGCTCACCTTCAATATTATGGTGAATTCTCAGATCAATCCCACAACGACTATACTTGCCTTTTACGTGACTATGACAACACATGTTCAGTTTTTGGAGTTATATTAAGAAAGACTGGAATAAAACAATAACACGAAAAGAGTTAAAAATTAGACTACGTATCAATATGAACAAACCGACTACAACATTTACGAGACCTGACATTGCATTTGCAGTTAATGCAGTATGTCAATATATGAATTCCCCTACTGAGATACATTTTGGTGCTGTCAAACGAATTTTACGATATTTGCAGGGAACCCTGCATACTGGGATAGTGTATTCTGCAGCATCACATCCTACTCTCACTACTTTCTCAGATTCTGATTGGGCTGCAGATCTCAATACAAGGAGATCAGTTACTGGGTATGTGGTTTATCTTGGGGAAAATCCGATTTCTTGGCAATCAAAGAAACAAACATCGGTGTCCAGAAGTTTTACAGAGGCTGAGTATAAAGCTCTAGCTCATACAGCTGCAGACATAGCTTGGGTTAGACAGATTCTCAGAGATTTGAAATGTTCAGTGCCTCAACCTCCTATAATACATTGTGATAACATGTCTGCGATAGCCTTAAGTTCAAATCCTGTCTTCCATTCCAGAATCAAGCATCTGGATACAGATTATCATTTTGTAAGGGAAAGAGTACAGAGAAGAGATCTTGAGGTTCTCTACATTCCAACAGAAGAACAAACAGCAGACATTCTAACTAAGGGGCTGCATGGTCCTTCATTTCTCAAGCATTGTTACAATCTAAAGCTTGGAAATCCCAGCTTAGATTGAGGGGGAATGTTGACTATACACCTATGACTCACCTATGGCCAGCTCATCAGTCAATAGTTAGTTAAACGGTTGAAATTAGTTAGCTGAGTTGTTATCAGTTAGTTAGTTAAAACAGATTACAATACAAGACAGTTAGAATGGCTATATAAACTGAAGTCTGAAAGTGTTAAGATTTCATTCAGTAATAATACAATCGTTTTGCTTCTCTCTTGCTCTCTAAACACTCATACTGTTCTTAGTAGTTTTTCTGCATTCTTTGTTACTCTGTTAACATGGTATCATCGCCGAGTCGATTCTTGGTGCCTTTCTTCCGCTGATTTGGGATCGAAAGGGAGGAGACGTTCTTCGATCATATCGTTTCTGGTTTGGGTACAGATTCAAGAACGCAGTCCTTTCAGGTTCTTTCTGATTTCTTGCATTCTATATGTTTGATGAAATGTCGAAGTCACAAATTCTGCTTCAAGTTGCATAATTGTTCGAGGCCGATAGTCATTAGTCTTGTAATCATGGAATGGATAGATCAATGAGGTATTTGTTGGGATAGAAAGGCCAATAGCCATTTCCCTTTTATGTTTCACTTCAGAAAGGCCGATAGCCAGAAGTGTGTGTGTCGAAGTTTTGTTTCACTTCAGAAAGGCCGATAGCCAGAAATGTGTGTGTAGAAGTCTTGTTGTGTTCTTCAAAAGGCCGATAGCCAGGAGTTGTTGACGAGTTCTTCCGAAGATTTCATTTGTTGTTAAAGTTGATATAATGGCTGATTCAAGTGTCAAAATTGAAGCATTGTTGGGAATGTTGAATGTGAAACTTCAAGATGATAATTTTGTTAAGTAGGGATATCAATTTCAGTCAGTTTTGAGGGGATATGATTTGTTTGATTTCTTTCTTGGAGAGAATCCTTGTCCATCTAAGTTTGTGATTAGTCCAGACACCGGTATAACAAAGGAAGTCTCTGCCGAGTATAAAGAATGGGTGAGAAAAGATATGGCACTGCTAAGTCTTCTTATTGCTACTTTATCTGATGAGGCTATGGAGCATGTCATTGGGTGCAGAACATCTCATGAAGCCTGGACATGTTTACAAGAAAGGTTTGCATCGATTTCAGTTGTTCGAGTTAATCAGTTAAAGACTGAATTACATACAGCACAAAAAGGAGGGGAATCTGTGGATAAGTTCTTAATGAGGCTGAAGAATATAAGGGATCAACTTGTTTCTGTTGGAGAAAGAATTTCAGATAATGATTTGATGATTGCTGTGTTATTTGGTCTGCCTGCAGATTTTGAGATGATTCGGACAGTGATCTTAGCAAGGGATACAACTCTATCTTTAAAAGATTTCCGGGCTCAACTTCTTGTTGCAGAAGGGAGTATTGAATCCAAGATGCAATCTTTGTCAAGTTCTATGGCTGCAATGTGTGTTCAAGGTGAAGGTTCTAGCGCTCAGCGATATCAGAGCTATGAACATGGTGAAAGCTCAAATACACAAGGGATGCAAGGAGGATATAATGGAGAGCAATTTGGAGATAGCTTTCAAGGTGGATCTGGTTTTCTGGGCAATGGAAATAACAGGAACAATTACAATACTAGAAATGGTAGCAACAACAATTTCAAGAAGTTTGGGAATGGAAATAACAACTTTAAGAATTCATCTTCCGGGTTTCATAACAGGAATGCAAGTGGAAGTACTAACAATCACTTTGGGAATGGAAACAACAATTATTCTGGAAATGGAAAAGCTCATCAGAGTGGGGGAAATGGATATTCTGGAAATAGTTATGGGAATGGAGGTTCGTTTTCTGGCAATGGGAGTTCAAATGGCAGTTCAAATGGCTATTCTAAGACAAACTGGGCTGGAAATACCAATTTTAAGTCTTCTGTGTCACCAGAGTGTCAGATTTGCTCAAGAAGATGACATACTGCACCAAACTGTTATTACAGATCTGATAATGGGAATGTTCAGAGTTCCGGTCCTGTGATATGTCAAATTTGTGGAAAAAGAGGGCATATTGCTCTTGAATGCTATCATAGGAACAACTATGCTTACCAAGGTAATCCTCCACCTTCTTCTCTTGCTATGACTGCTCAGGCAAACATTGAGACAAATGCAGCTGCTGGTTCAGTATTTCCAAATGAAAATGGACATGGTTTTTCTACTGAAGATCATTGGATTATTGACACGGGGGCTACTCATCATATGACTGCTAATCTAAATCATCTCAATAATGTCACTCCATACAATGGTGATGAGAAGATTACTATTGGGAATGGTACAGGTTTATCAGTTACTCATATTGGTTCAACTTCTATATCTATGCCTCATAATGATATAGTATTGAGAAATGTGCTTTGTGTTCCTACAATTGCTGTCAATTTGTTATCTGTTAAAAAGATGTGTAAGGATAATGGTTGCTGGTTTGTGTGTGATGATATTGTGTTTTTTATACAGGACAAGGCAACAAGGAAAATACTTTACCAAGGAAAGAGTGATGGTGGGGATCTGTTTACAATACCGGTGAATGTGTTTGCCATGTCGTTTGCTGCAAAGTTGGGAAAATGTTCAGCTTTTCTGGGAAAGAAAGTTCATGTTTCAGTATGGCATCAAAGGTTAGGACATCCATCTGTGGAGGTACTTGCTGCAATGCTAAAGAAGTCAAAGGTGGTAGTTCATGCTGATTGTTCACAGTCCTTATGTTCTTCGTGTATTAGTGGTAAAATGAGTATGCAACCTTTTCATGTAAAACAGTCTAGAGCTACTTTTCTTTTTGAGAAGATTCATACTGATGTATGGGGGCCCTCTCCAAAAGTGTCTGTACAAGGATATAGGTACTATATTAGTTTTGTAGATGAATTTTCTCGGTTCCTTTGGATATTTCCTATGAATAATAAATCACAAGCTTTTGAGATATTTGTGAAGTTTCATGCCTTTATTTTGAATCAATTCAATGTTACAATCAAGTGTTTACAATCTGATGGAGGGGGAGAGTTTTTGAGTAAGACATTTATCAATTTTCTGGAGAATAAAGGGATTAACCATATGATATCTTGTCCATATACTCTTCAACAAAATGGCATTGCAGAGAGGAAACATAGACATGTGATTGAAACTGCTGTGACTTTGTTGACTGAAGCAAATTTACCTACCCAATTCTGGTATCATGCTTGCACACATGCTGCATTTCTTATTAATAGGATGCCAAGTAGAAACCTAAGTATGCAGTCCCCATATCAGGTAGTTTTTGGACTAGAACCTGAGATTCAACATCTAAAAGTGTTTGGTACTGCAGTTTATCCATTTTTGAGGCCATATAATGAGAACAAACTGCAGAAAAGATCAATTCAGTGTGTTTTTCTTGGTTATATGATGGGATATAAGGGAGTAGCTTGTTACAATATTAGTACTGGTAAATTGCTCATATCAAGACATGTTGTTCACGATGAGGAGGTTTTCCCATACAGAGGCAAATTAATCACAGAAATGCAGAATTCTGTCAAGTCAACACAGCATAATCCACACAATCCTTCAGCTCCAATTGTGATACATATGCCATTTCCCAATGATAATGGTTATGCAGGACAGGTTATGGAAGTACAAAATGAGACTGCTAATACATCGGTTCAAGCAAGTGACTCACCTGAAGTCAGTGGTGCAAATTTACAGTTATCTTCACACAGAGATGGGTCTCATAGTTCTGATCAGCATTTATCTTCACACAAAGATGGTTCTCACAGTCCTGATCAACATGATAGTTCCCCTCATCATCACTCTGGTATCTCAACTAGTATTTCTCCTATGTTGCCTGTCCATCACAATTCTCAGCTTGAGGTAATTCTGCCTATCTCATCATTAACTAGCTCATCTTCTGAGTATTTACTTGATGCAATACCAGAAAATGTTGTTCAAACAAGGTTGAGAACAAGTGCTATTGAACGAAAGAATTATGCAGCATTGATGTCTTTCTGTCCTCAAATTCAAAGTTTACAGATCACAGATGAAGATCCATTTGTTGGAGGCTTTTCTTTTATGTCTGAGATTACAGATCCAGTTGAACCTTCATGTTTCAGAAAAGCAGCATCCATGTCTCAGTGGCAAATTGCGATGCAAGAAGAGTATGATTCTCTTCGAGCTCAAGGTACATGGACACTAGTACCTACTCCTGAAAATAGATCTATAGTTGGCAGCAAATGGGTGTATAAGGTGAAAAAGAACCCTGATGGTAGTATTTCAAGATACAAGGCGAGGCTTGTGGCTCAAGGGTTTTCACAGGAGCATGGAGTTGACTATTCTGATACTTTCAGTCCTGTTGTGAGGCATACAACTGTAAGGATAATTATTGCATTAGCTGCTATGAATCGGTGGGAGTTGAAACAACTTGACATAAAGAATGCCTTTTTGCATGGGGAGTTACAGGAGGAGGTGTACATGAAACAACCACAAGGCTTTGTGGATCCTAGCCATCCAACTCATGTTTGTAAGTTGTTGAAATCCCTATATGGGTTAAAACAGGCACCTAGAGCCTGGAATTCAAAGTTTACAAGTTATCTCCTATCAATGGGATTCACTGCATCAGTTTCAGACACAAGTTTGTTTATGAAAACAGACTCTGCGGACATAATCATCCTACTGTTATATGTGGATGATATTATTTTGACTGGATCAAGCTCAGTTAAAGTTCAAAATGTAGTCCAAGAATTATCAACAGTGTTTGATTTGAAAGATTTGGGCAGGCTCACTTACTTTCTTGGTCTGCAGATTCAATATAAATCAAATGGGGATATTTTTGTTCATCAAGCAAAGTATATAAAGGATCTCATTCATAAATCAGGAATGGATTCGTGTAAACCAGCTGCTACTCCTTGTAAGCCTCATAGTCAGCTTTTGTGTTCCGAAGGTACTCTCCTTGCAGATCCTAGTACATACAGAAGTGCTGTGGGGTCTCTACAATACTTGACATTTACGAGACCTGACATTGCATTTGCAGTTAATGCAGTATGTCAATATATGAATTCCCCTACTGAGATACATTTTGGTGCTGTCAAACGAATTTTACGATATTTGCAGGGAACCCTGCATACTGGGATAGTGTATTCTGCAGCATCACATCCTACTCTCACTACTTTCTCAGATTCTGATTGGGCTGCAGATCTCAATACAAGGAGATCAGTTACTGGGTATGTGGTTTATCTTGGGGAAAATCCGATTTCTTGGCAATCAAAGAAACAAACATCGGTGTCCAGAAGTTTTACAGAGGCTGAGTATAAAGCTCTAGCTCATACAGCTGCAGACATAGCTTGGGTTAGACAGATTCTCAGAGATTTGAAATGTTCAGTGCCTCAACCTCCTATAATACATTGTGATAACATGTCTGCGATAGCCTTAAGTTCAAATCCTGTCTTCCATTCCAGAATCAAGCATCTGGATACAGATTATCATTTTGTAAGGGAAAGAGTACAGAGAAGAGATCTTGAGGTTCTCTACATTCCAACAGAAGAACAAACAGCAGACATTCTAACTAAGGGGCTGCATGGTCCTTCATTTCTCAAGCATTGTTACAATCTAAAGCTTGGAAATCCCAGCTTAGATTGAGGGGGAATGTTGACTATACACCTATGACTCACCTATGGCCAGCTCATCAGTCAATAGTTAGTTAAACGGTTGAAATTAGTTAGCTGAGTTGTTATCAGTTAGTTAGTTAAAACAGATTACAATACAAGACAGTTAGAATGGCTATATAAACTGAAGTCTGAAAGTGTTAAGATTTCATTCAGTAATAATACAATCGTTTTGCTTCTCTCTTGCTCTCTAAACACTCATACTGTTCTTAGTAGTTTTTCTGCATTCTTTGTTACTCTGTTAACAGTAATCTCCAATTTAAATTAAGGAATTGAGCGGTTTGATTATATAATTTGTACACTCACAAAGAGTAAAATATGTGTTTTCTTCCAACGGGAATGCAAGTATTATTCATTATTTATTGGTTTTCTTTCTATATTTCTATTTAAAAAGACAAAACCATACAAAACTCTCCCATGTTTTTCTCCCGCCAGTCACTACTCCCTTTCTTCTTTATTCTCTGCAACAATGGCATGTCAAAATCCACATATGAAAACAAACAACAAAAATTGCAGCGGTTGTCGGTGAGTAAAGTAGATAAATGGCCCGTGTGAACATGTACTCTTTGTCTTAGAAATTAGACTGGACCAACAACCAATGGTGAGAATTTGCTGAGTGTCCTAAAAGCCCTCCTAACCCAATAGTATTTGAGATTTTGCTCACATTCCATGAACCTCAGCCTCAACTACGCTATCTTATACGCTTTATTAGGAAGATTTTATCTACTTACCATACCAAATATTTATCTTGGATTTTCATCCACTACGTACCGTTACATTACGAGAGTTGTCTGATAACACATGATAAGAATTACCCAACAACACGTAATAAGAAAGAGAAAGAGAGGAGATATGCAATTATTTGTTTTGGTCAAACAAAGATATGATTATAGATAAGTTTTTCTTGTTAGTTTAGAGAGATTTTTCAGTGTGCTAGTATTAGAGTCTTTATACCAAGCAGCATTATTCAAATGATTGAAATTTTATTTTCCAAGTATTCAACAACTAGTATAATGATATTTGGTGTACTAAACTGTATTCTCGATATATTGAAAAATATCTCGTTAATTTGGACTTTCTACATTGTATATCATAAGTATACTTTCTCAAATCAAAATTAAATACTAAAACACAACACATATACATAAATACAGTTATATTCTTATCTTACCATCTCACTCAACCTTCATTCATCATCTCTCTCTCTCTCTCTCTCTCTCTCTCTCTCTCTCTCTCCCCCCCCCCTTTATTTCCTTTCGCAACTTGTCGTCTCAACATTTCTGTTGCATCTCTCACTTTGCTCTTCCACAAGGTAATGCCAAGATCCCGTTTACCTCTCTTTTAGTTTCTTTCCTCTTTTTGGTCCTTATGTGTGTGTGTGTATGTGTGTATAATTATAATTTATATATATACAGATTACTAACCTACTCCTACCCCATTTCAACACTTCTGCTACTATTTGCAGCTGCATTGTTCTTGTTAGCCATCTCTCTCTCTCTCTCTCTCTCATGTCTTAATTCTCAATTTTCATGTCAAATTTCTGCTCCCCTTTTCTTTTCATTGGTGATTAGTTCTTAATTTTGGCCCCAAGATTGATTAGAATCAATGATCTTGCAGGAGAGCTGAGATGGAGGATTGCAACAGAGGCCAAGACTACTTCTCTGCCCAAGACCATGAGGTAAGATCTGCTCCTATTTCTCTCTCTCTCTTATTCGTAATTCCAACTTATTATTTGTTAAATTATTGAGTTTAGACTAATTAAGCCCCAAAAACTAATAAAAATTGAAATTCAGAGAGGATGTGATTAGTTAACCACCGTAGAGGCGTAGACTATTTCCATGGTGTCGGTTCAAATGTATAATTAAGAAATTTAATGGCCGTTTCTGCAATCCTTACTGCATGAGTCACGGTCATACGCTCCGCATCCTCTTTATTTCAATTAAAGTTGGTGGCAAATATTTTTATTTTTTATTTTTTTCCTTTGGTGGCAGTTTTTTAATTCATTAATTTACTAGCCATTTCACACATGTGTTATCAGTGTTTAAAATATCGGTATTGGTGCAAATATTGATATACAAATTTGTATAAAATATCGATGAATATATTGAAAATCGATATCAATTGTCTTCGACAAAAATGTTGAAAATTAAAAATGAAACTTTAGATATTGTTAATAATTGGTTTATACTAAATATAAGAATTTTATTGATATTTAACCGATATGTCAAAAATATCAATATGTGATGAAGTTTAAATTTCACACCCCTTTTCATATATTTCTCTGATTTGTTTATATTTCCACAAAAATATTGACATTTTTAAGCTATGTGCTTTACATATAGTTTCTTCTTTTTTTTTTCTTTTTTTCATTGAACAAATAATTTTGTTTTTGAATATACGATATTATCTACATTAAGGGAAGGAGAGTGAGCTAAGCCTTACTCAACTATATAGTTCAAATTTATCTTTGACGAAAATCGAGCATAAGGCCTCTCACTTACAAGTGAAGAAGAATATAATTAGACTGTAGAACTAAGTGGATGTTGAGGTTTTAAACATGAGTAAGAAGATATCCACATCTTAGCCATTCATCTTGTATCGTACGGTTAAAAATCATTTGATTTTTTATTTAAAATTAAATATAAATAATATCTGACAAAAACCGATCGCATAATATACGATAAACGGTTAGAATGTGAGAATTCCTAAAATTCCCTCAAAGTAAATCCGGAGAGGATCCCTTTCCCTGCAATTGACATTTGGTGGGTGGGGACGGATATAGGAGTGAAAAATTGAAATGGGACCGACATTTAGGATATTATTAAGTAACGGCTAGTGTCTTGACACGATAGGAGAATATGTCTTCCCTATTCGAAATGTCGGCAGCAGGTACGGTGGTTACAACTTACAACTATGGGCACTAACGTAGACTACCAACATCCTTCATCCCCAGCTGTGGTTGCTGCTGTTGACTTTCCCTTGTATTGATTACTTTTCACCAATTTTTAAAGGGGTAGGATTATCTCATCTTCTGTTTCCATTCCCTTCCCTCCCCTCCTCTCACCAATTTTTAAAGGAGTAGGAGTTCGTGGTTCCAGACGACTATGACGTTGCTAACCACCAGCGCTAGGGAAGCCACCATGCCAGCTCCGGAGAAGCTAGGATGCCGACTCGGACGGTAAAGAAGAAGGATCCGGATGGGGATGCTCCGGAGACGATCCTATGCCCTCATAAACAAGAGGATTTCCTCTCCAATTCACTATTTAACTAATTTATAAAACTTCATGTTTATATATTATAATCGAAATTGCTCGTATTATAAATTAATATGTAAATATCAACTACGTAAAAAAATAAAATAAATATGTGACCATTTGGTCATCAAATTGTATCAGATTTTGAACAAATGGGTGCATCCAGTAAATGAATTACGAAGTGTTCCTCTATTTGCTACAATGATTGACTAAACAAGCTTTGTTTTAATTTATTTTTTGTAGTGATGATCTTTACATAGTGGCGGTTCCGATCATAAACAAAAAGTTCTGTAAATCGGCCACTAAGTGAGTTGAAGAGGAAGTCCTCTTGGCTCCTCAAGATTGAGGAAGAGTTCTTCCGCAATTCACTTAGTAGTCCCGAGTCACAGAACTTCATGCTTATGATATCATCATTGTGTTCATCTTCATTCCCAATTTACGGTTTTCTTACAATACTCCGGTGTATGAAGTGATTAGACTTTGAATAGCCACATTGAGGCTGTCGAAGTTTTAGCCATACAAATACAGGCGTTCAATACTCGGTGCATTGACTGTCAGTTTGTTTTTCCGTTTTAATTACAGTCAGCAGCTACCAACAAATATGGAGGACTTGCGCCAAAGAAGAAGCCTTTGATTTCAAAGGTAAATTGTTTACCACTTCAAAGAGTTCATCAATCAGTTTTGTTTTTCTGTTATATTCCATTAAACCCATCTAACAAAACCCTAATTTGTGTGTGTGCATGTATGCATGCAGGATCATGAACGTGCCTTCTTTGATTCAGCAGATTGGGCACTATGCAAGGTATTATTAACCCCTCCTAAAAAAAATGAAAGTTAAACTCCTCCTTTACTTTTTACTCATTTTGTAAATAAATCAAAAAATTCCATTAATTCATGGATGTGTAACAGCAAGGTGCAGGGGTGAATCCAAAATCAACAGCAGCAGTGGAGACCTTACAACCAAAGCTCCAGGTATAGAATTATAACTACACATAAGTGCATTACTTTCAGGCATGCGACAATTTTTAACGTCAATTTGGATGAGGTTTTTGAAATTTGACGATAAGTCCCACGTCACGAAAACCCTATCTTGATAGTTCAGGGGGCAAAACAACATATAATTCGTGACAAAATGTCAATGTTTAATTAAGAATTGTTCTCGTTTCAAAAATTTAACTCGCTTTGAATAATAAACCCAATTAACGTGACAATATGCAGAGAACTCCACACCAGCAGCTCCCCCCAAGGAGACCTGCTTGTACATCTGGCCATGAATGATATGCAGCGTCGTAAGTTCATATATATATATGCAATTACTCATCATTATTCGTAGTATGTTAATTATATTGAATAATGCTAATTAATTTCCCTTTAATGTTTTATTATCTTTGGTTTATGATGTTGCAGGGAGCATAGAGTCGTCGAGGGCTCAAAGTAGTTTGTTGTTTGAGAGAATTAATGTTGATGACAAAGCTATATATATAACAAGCATCGGAATTGGCTGAATGTAATAATTGTCAGTTAGTCTTTTTTTTTATTTTTTATTTTTTATTTTTAATAAGAGTAGTTCTCTCTAAAGTTTGCTCTTCTCTATTAATTTCGCAGTTCGTTTTGTGATTCCAACTTGAGTTGAATCCATAACCAAAACTGGGACTTTATATGAAAGACTTATATTAGACAACAGTTGCCTCAACCGCTGGGGCACACAACGGTTTGATCCATGTCCTTAAAAAATTGGCAAAGAAGTTGCAAAACATCCAGTCCAGACACCTTTAGCCTTCTCTGTCAATCATCTGTCAAGTTAACCATTTTTAATTTTGACGTAACACTCAAGTTCGCTCACTTTTTGTTTACAGAGATGCTGGATTGATGAACGCAAATTAATATACAGATATATGCCACATGGACAACAAACAAGATCTTTCTTCATAGAAAACTTTAACCTTATAGACATAGACAAAAAAGGGGATGAAAAATGGCTTTTCGACATAAATCAGGCTTCCATGTAAATAAAAAATAGGTGAAATGAGCTCTTATAAACACAAGAATATAAAATAACCGTTAAATTATTGTTACACCATAGCTTTTTATTTCAAACTATATAATGTGATAGACGTAGAAGAGACATGGTGTTACAATTTGTAACTTAATGTTATTTTATATAAATTTTTATCGCATATGGACCAAATTGTGTCCTAAATCAAATGGATGCAAAGTATAATTTACCTTTCTAAAGCGCAATTTTCTTTGGTTACAAGAAATTCATATCTTCGGGCCAAAAGAAAAGAGAAAATGTAGTAAAACAAAAACACATTCAATTTTCCACATTTGAAAGAGAAAAAACTGTGCCCTAGCCACCAATAACATGCCATATGTCACACTATCTTGTGGTATTGCCTAGGCCATGAACCAAACTCAAACTCGATCAATTTTCTTTCTAATTGTACACCATCTTTACTTGCAAGGTATACAATTGTACAATGCTCATGCAAATTTTTAGGTTTGATTTTTCACTCTCTAGAAAAATTTCTCAGCAAGTGAAAGTTGGTGACTTGCACTCCAACTGCGCTCTTTCTTCTAGTCCTCGGCATTCCTCCAAATTCTTTACCACTTTTAGAGAGCAACCCCATCAATCGGTTTTCCTCTTTCCCAATTAAAATCCACCAACTTCTACTTTTACCAAATTTTCCCATCCACAGAAGTTACTTTCTTATGTTTGTTCAAGGTGACTATCAATGCATGTATATGAGAGAATTTAGTCAAATCAGAGACTGAAATGTGGTTTATGTTTAATTCAGTCAAGAAAAGTAGATTGGTACGCCAGGTTGTTCATATGTTAAATTTGGGTATTTAGAACCTCCCATTATATTGCTAGGGGTCGGTAACGCTCCATCGGTATACATTTCTGTGGAGCCAAAAATATTCACTAGGCGACACGTGGATTTGTGAACGAAAGAGGACAAAAATACCCTTGAGGTATATCGGGATTCCTACGCGCAAGTAGTGGGTAATCATCCTCAACCAATTCAAAAATGCTCCAGAAGAGGTAACTAATTCCAAATTATCTTATTTTAGGTAATTATTTCCAAAACTTAATTTCCCTAATATATTATTTAGTTAATTAATTATCTAAATAATATATTCTTCCCATATCTCCTAAAATCATCCCTTAATTACCAATTTGAAACATCCACTCAAACCTAAAAAATGGGATAGGGCCGGCTACCCCATTCAAAGTCTATTCCATCACCTTTTTTTCTACCTTTTCCACCTTTCCTTCCCTTTTAAATTAGCCAATCAATACCATAAATAATAAAATATCTCCTTTCATATTTAATTAGCCAATTAATTGGCTAATTAAACCTAAAATTAAACCTAAAAATCCCATAGTAACCGGCCACATTCCCTCCCATCTTTTCCCTACCTTTTTTTTTATTTTCCTCCACTTTATTACTCAAATAAAGCTAATCATTTAAGACCCCATTCATTTCTATTTTATTAGCCAATAAAGGGGCTAATAAAAAACCACAAATTGACTAAGAAAAGGGAAGGGTGTGGCCGGCCCTTCCTTGGTGAAAAATGGGGAAGCCTAATCCTATAAATAGGCTCCTATTCTCACCAAAAATTCATTCCAAACCTCTTGCAAAAATTCCAAAACACTCTAAACACTATTTCTCTCTAAATTTCTAACTTTGGCATCGGAGGTTCTTCGGCCAAAGCCCCCCCCATTCATCGTGGGCGCGTGAGGCTTTTGGCCTTAACCTAAGGTGCTAGTTGTTTTGTAGGTGCAAAATCGTCCAAGATCGAAGAGGAGAAAATTTGCATCCACAAATTGGTGCTTTCATTGAGAGTTGTAATCCATACTCGTAGAAGACTCTCGTACAAAAAGGTTTTTTCTTTATTTTCTAGTCTATTTGAATATTTTTCATACGTTCTTATTATTAGAATTTTCTACTTGCAAAGGTTCTTTGATAAAACGTATAAGAAAAATATAATGACTAGAAATTTAGAAAATTCCGCAAGTAAAAATTCTAGTATTCAAGAAATGGGACTACGGAGATCCATGAGGCAAAATGCGACAAGAAGGGGAGCGACATCATCACCACGAGCTTCCACCATGGGAACCACCGTGATGGCTACCTCGGTAGCCACCCGCGGCGAGGTCCATGGTGCCTTCACCACGGCCGCCATGGGAACCACCACGGTGGCTACTTCGGTAGCCGCTCGTGGCGAGGTCCATGGAGCCTTCACCACAGCCGCCATGGGAACCACCACGGTGGCTACTTCGGTAGCCACTCGTGGCGAGGTCCATGGAGCCTTCACCACGGCCCGAGTCGTGCCATCCAAGTTTACGTGGACCAAAGCCCAAGCCTCGCATTCACATGCACCGCGCATTGAGCAGCCTGCTCCCGTGATCCAGCCTGCTCTTGTAGCCCAGCCTGCTCCAACGATCCAGCCTGCCCCAGTGATCCAGCCTGCCCCCGCAGCCCAGCCTGTTTTCATGGTTTCCCAAGCTGCCCAAGTCCGCCCGAGACAATCTCAACCATCCGGACCAATCATCGAGGCTGAGGCGTTTTCACCGCATTTCTCTGCAGATTTGACATTCCCCAACTCAAATCTCGCACCTGGAGTCAACCACCCTTTCATTGTTCAAGGAGGTGCATTCCATCCAAGTTCTTCCAATCCGAATGGCGAACAAAACTTGTCCCGACAAGTCATAGAATTGACGAGCGCCCTTGCACAACAAACCACCTTGGTGAATCAACTTTTACAACGTACTGAGATGCATCGCGCTCACGATGAAGTTTCCCGGAGTAGAACAAGGGTAGACAAGGAGCCTTTTAAACAGCGTCCTGGAAAGCAGCCATTCAACCCATCACAAGTGGAGCATTCAGACAGTGCACACTCTCGATTGGGCCCCCGAAATAGCGTATACTCCCGTCTTAGCGCGCGGATGAGCGTGCACTCTCGGTTAGGCCCACGAGCAAGTATACATTCACGGTTGGGGCCACGCTTTGATAATCAACATGGGCAACCTTCCAGGCAAAGCATTCATTCGCGATTAGGCTCACAAGGAGTATCCTCCACATCACATCGGAGCAGGCAGCCTGACAAACGGAAGGAAACGATCGTTCAATCTGGCTCTAGTTCAACCGGTAGCCTGCAAAGAAATCCCTCGCCTGCTAGGAATCTATCTCATCCATTGCAGCCACAGCGTAGACGAGCCGAGCGAGAAGAAGAGCAGCCTAGACCGGTAGAAAAAGACCAAGGGCAGCAAAAAGCTCCGCTACCCCAACAAAAGCAAATCCAAGAAGAGGTAGAAAGGCTTTTCAATGAGCGGATGCGTGATTTTCGGCGCAACGAAATGGTTGATGAGGCACTAAGGCGAGATATGACCAACATGAGCAGGTCACCTTTCGCGGATGAGATCGAGCAGGCAGAGCCTCCGCGCAAGTTTAGCATGCCACACTTCACATCTTTCAAAGGAGATGGGGATCCCGAAAGACACTTGAAGCATTACCGAAATGCGATGGTCCTTTATCGGAATAATGACGCCCTTATGTGCAAAATATTCGCCACTACTTTACAAGGCAAGGCA
The DNA here is from genome assembly GCF_042453785.1 of Malus domestica. NCBI lineage: Eukaryota > Viridiplantae > Streptophyta > Magnoliopsida > Rosales > Rosaceae > Malus > Malus domestica. The sequence continues at coordinate 11,904,737 of NC_091673.1, forward strand.
CAAGATTGGTTTCATACCTTGCCGGCACGATCCATCCTGAATTTTGATGATCTTTCCTTGGTCTTCACCAAAGAATACTCATCTTATCGATCGATCAAGAAGAAGTCCGATCACCTGTTCAACGTAAAGAAAAACCCAAAAGAGTCGCTTCGCGATTACGTGAAGAGATTCAAAGCAGAGAAGGCGAAGATCGTCGGATGCGACAACTCGATAGCAAGTGCAGCCTTCCAAAAAGGACTACCAGCAGACCACCCACTGTTTGGAGAAATGATCATGAAAGAAGACCTAACTCTAGCAGATTCCTTTGCTCTGGCAGAAAAGCATGCGCTTTGGGACGAGGCTCGACAAGCAGAAAAGGCTCCCGAACAACCTCGAAAAGAGTTGGCAGCTACTCAAAAGAAGGATGAAAAACAACCCAACAAGGGCAGGCAGGAGTTCAAGCGCAGGGACCGACCCACGACCAAAGAAGGCCCGATGACCAACAACTATTCTAAGTTCTCAATTCCGATTCATCAAATCCTTCGTGACGTCAAGAATGAACCATGGTTCAAGTTGCCGAAGCAGTCAAAAGGAGATACTTCCAAGTTGGACCACACTAAGTATTGTGCATTCCACCGAGGTCCCGGTCACACAACCAACGATTGCTACACTTGGAAGAACTACCTAGAGAAACTCGTGAAAGAAGGCAAAGTCGATAGATATTTGGACAAGCCAGCTGAGCAGCAAAAAAGGAATGCAGACGGAGATGAGGAGCCACCAACTAAGACGATTCGAATCAACGGCATTTTCGCTGAGTCCGAGCACTTAGGGGCTACTAATAACTCCAAAAAGAGGAAGATCCAGCAGGCCTTACTAATCTCACAAGTTCATGCAGTCGATACCCAACATGGACCTATCATTGGCTTCACGGAGCAGGATGCAGAAGGAGTCGACTTCCCACACGACGATGCATTAGTAGTATCTGTCCAACTAGCCCATGCTATAGTCGACAGGATGATGGTTGACAATGGAAGTGCGGTCAACCTACTTCAACTTTCAGTCATTCAGAAGATGGGCCTGGAAAGTACAATCATACGCCGGGCAGAGGTACTTACTGGATTCAACGGACACACCTCAACTGCCATCGGTCATATCATACTTGACGTAAAAACACCGCCAGTCGTCTCAAAGCAAACATTCACGATTGTAAGCGACCCATCTCCCTACAATGGGATTCTTGGGAGACCTTGGTTGATCAAGCTGGATGCTGTCACTTCCGTCAAGTATCAAAAAATCCGATTCCGCATCCCGGAAGGAGGAGTCGGAGAGATCAAGTCTGACCAGGCTTCATCCCGACGATGCACTGTGCAAATGTTAAAAGAAACAAAGAAAAAGACCTTTACCCCCGTAGAGGTTACCGAAGTCCAAAAGGGCAAAGAAATTGCCAAATAGCAATTACAGCAGGTGGATCGAGAAGATGGCACCCAAGCAGACAGGATAGGATGGAAACCCGAAGAGGACGCCGAAGACATCATTCTTGATCCCCAGCAGCCGGAAAAGACGGCTAAAATTGGCTCACGACTAAGCCCAGACGAGAAGGAAGAACTCACAATTTTCCTTAGGAAAAACCGAGATATCTTCGCATGGTCACCATCCGACATGCCCGGTATTGATCCCAAAGTGGCCTGCCACAAGCTGCACGTCGATCCAACTGCCAAACCGGTAATTCAAAAAAGAAGACATTTCGCTCCCGAACAAGTAGCGATCATCGAGGCAGAAATCGACAAACTATTGGAGGCCGGTTTCATAGAAGAGGTAGCACACTCGGCATGGCTTGCTAATGTCGTACTAGTCATGAAGAAAGAGAAGGGCAAATGGAGGGTTTGCGTAGACTACACTGACCTCAACAAAGCATGCCCAAAAGACCATTATCCTGTCCCCCGGATTGATCTATTAGTAGATTCAACTTCTGGAAACCAGTTACTTAGTTTCTTAGACGCATACTCCGGCTACAACCAAATAGCCATGCATGAGCCCGACAAGGAGAAAACTGCGTTCGTGATAGAGCGAGGCACTTACTGCTACAAGGTCATGCCTTTTGGCCTCAAGAACGCGGGAGCCACTTACCAAAGGTTAGTAAATATGATGTTCAAAAAGCAAATTGGGGTAACCATGGAGGTCTATGTCGACGATATCATGGTAAAGGGCAAGCAGCGATCAGATCACATTCGCAATTTAGCAGAAGCTTTCAATATCCTTAGAAGGTACAAGATGAAGCTCAACCCCACCAAGTGCACGTTTGGAGTATCTTCAGGTCGATTCCTAGGGTACTTAGTAACCCAACGAGGAATTGAGGCACATCCCAAGCAAATCCAAGCAATCATAGAGATGAAATCTCCAACTACCTTGAAGGAGATCCAAAGCTTGACCGGACGAGCAGCCGCCCTCAATCGCTTCCTCTCACGATCCACCGATCGATGCAAACCCTTTTTCAAAGCTATCAAGAGGGCATAAAGAAACAAATGGGATGAAGAATGCGAAAAAGCTTTCCAAGACTTGAAGAGTTATCTCACATCACCTCCCTTACTATCCAAGCCGGAAGCAGCGGAGGATTTATATATTTATTTGGCAGTTTCCGAGGTAGCAGTGAGCTCTGCTCTCATACGAGAAGAGCTGGGGGCCCAACTGCCGGTATTCTACACTTCTAAAGCTCTTCTCGATGCAGAAACAAGATATCCGAAGATCGAAAAATTAATTTTGGCGTTAGTTGTTGCGGCTCGGAAGCTCAGACCCTACTTTCAAACTCATACAGTCATTGTTATGACTCAATATCCCTTACGATCAATATTACATGGTCCGGACGCTTCTCAACGAGTGATGAAATGGGCATTGGAACTTGGCCAATATGGTTTAGTTTTCCAACCTCGCACAGCGATAAAGGCCCAAGCCTTGGCGGATTTCGTGGCAGAATTCACACCTAGCCTAGGCAACGCAACAGTGCGGCCCAACGACGCCCCAGAAGCAGCAGAGAGTACCTTAGCCACACTTACTCCATCCAATAAAGATTTCTGGAACTTGCATGTCGACGGTGCATCCAACTATAAAGGCTCGGGAGCAGGTGTAGTTCTTGTTACTCCAGATGGCTCAATGCTCGAGCAGGCGATCACTCTAGGTTTCAAAGCATCCAATAACGAAGCAGAGTACGAGGCTCTACTAGCGGGCCTCCGAATGGCAAAAGACTTGGCGGTGAAGAAACTCGCAATTCATTCTGATTCCCAACTAATCACCAGCCAGGCTACTGGGGAATACACTGCAAAACACCCAAGGATGGCACAATACCTAGAGAAAGTACGCCAGCAGCTTGAAGCATTTCAGACTTACACTCTCACTCAAGTTCCGCGGGCAGACAATGCACATGCAGATGCACTAGCTGGTTTAGGCTCCGCCCTTGACCACCAATTCAAACGCTCTATTCCGGTGGAATATCTAGACAAGCCAAGCATAGAGATGGAGTCGATAGCCGAAGTGTCACAGGTTAGTGTAACTCCCACTTGGCAAAGTTCAATTATAGACTACTTGGTCAACGGCACATTACCCACAGAAAGATTGGAGTCAAGGAAGCTTCAAATTAAGTCGGCACGCTACTATATGTGGAATGGCATTCTCGTCCGAAGATCCTACACCGGACCACATCTCCGCTGCCTGGCACCTCCCGATGACTTGAAGGTTCTAAGCTCAATCCACGAAGGCGTTTGTGGGAATCACTCTGGAGGTCGATCCTTAGCCCAAAAGGCTCTTAACGCAGGCTATTACTGGCCTACCATGCACCAAGATGCTAAGGAGTTAGTACAAAAATGCGACCGTTGCCAACGCTACAAACCAGTACCAGCACTACCCGCCAGTGAGCTACACCCGCAAACGAGTCCTTGGCCATTCATGCAGTGGGCAATCGACCTGGTAGGGCCTATGCCGCCTGCTACGGGGGGCAGATGCATGATGATCGTGGCAACCGACTATTTCACCAAATAGGTAGAAGCAGAACCCATGACAACCACGACTCAGACGGATATAGAGCGCTTTATATGGAGGAACATCATTTGCCGATTTGGCATCCCTCAGTCCATCGTCACTGACAACGGTCCTCAATTTGTGGGAAAAGATTTGGCAAAGTTCTTCCAAAAATACGGCATCAAACAACACATGTCCACACCAAGATATCCTCAAGGCAATGGGCAGGTTGAAGCATCCAACAAGACGATTCTCGACTGCCTCAAGAAATCCCTCACCGACAAAAAGGGAAAATGGCCAGATGAGCTCCCAGGATGTTTATGGGCATATCGCACCACCAAAAGACGAGCAACCGGTGAAACTCCTTTCTCTTTGGCGTTTGGTTCGGAGGCAATCATACCTCCCAACATCATCGTGCCAAGCATCAACACTCTATTGCTAAACGTTGAGCGGAACAGTAAAGAAATGGCCACAGATTTAGATCTGGCAGAAGAAAGGCGCGAACAAACCATCACCCGCATCGCAGCCTACCAGCAGCAGCTCATTTCCAGCTACAACAAAAGGGCCAAGATCCGGCAGTTCCAACCTGGAGACCTAGTCCTAAGAAAAGCTTTCATCACTGCCCGCAGAGAAGGCTCGAAAAAAATGGACCCCATCTGGGAAGGTCCTTACAAGATCAACAGAGTCGGCGGCAAAGGCAGTTATACTCTTGCTACCATGAATGATAAAGAGATCGAGAAGCAATGGAACGCCTACAATTTGAGGAAATACCATGTGTGACTTCACACTATATCAAGACCCGAAGACTCGAGCATCTCAACGGTCACCACCTCGTAAACCGAGGACTATCCAATCATCATGCAGTTTTTGCAACCAAGTTATTCGCTCATTTTATTTTTCAATAAAGAATTCAAAAGTAATTTGTAATTTGGCTTTAATATATGTCTACAACAACTTATTTCTTTCTGCATTTCAAAAGAAAATTACACCCCTCAAGGGACCAACTGTGCTCTCCAAGGAGGGAGGATAAACTCAACACTCCGAATATCCAGACGTGGATGAGCTTGGCTGCCCTAGAATGACTAGGTGCATGATGGCTTGCGCCGGGATTCCTAGAAGTAGCCACAATGGTCTGTTTCAAGGCTTAGCTAGTTGAAGGATTATGGGTCTATCGGCTTAATCCGCAGGGAACCGGGCCCTAGATACGGAGGGGGCACATTATGCAGCACACCCAATGGGCGGCTGCCCTGGAAACCTAAAGCTGCTACCGAGTGCACTAAGGTAGCCTACGGATTTCCAGAAGACTGCCTACGGCTTGCCCTTCGAGCAGTAGAACCACGCTAGACTTATGCAACCGCACATTATTGTGAAAGGTTAAACAAGTTAGCGTGCACACACGAAGATTTTATCCACTACCGACATGCTACGTAGTTGATAAGCTTCACCTCTGTCAAACGCAGAATAACTTATACCAAATCCTAAAGTGTTGTGATACTTGCTACACGGCCTACGGAATTGGAAAAATCCAAGGTTGAATAACCAAGTGGTTACGCGGATTCGTCTGCTTCTGTAAGTAAGGCATCCGGCTGCCAACCCTATGGTTAATAACTTTGCAGAAGTTTCTACATCAACACCTACGGTTGCATAGGCTATGTGGGCCTGTCTACTTATAGAAAAGTAGCACGCCTGCCACTGGCTTATAAGGTCTAAAGGTTAAAAAAAAAAATGGGAAAAGCAAAAGAAGCGAGTTTATTAAATTTTATAGCAAAATTGATAAACAACAAGCAAATACCAAAAGAGTTCAAGCAAAAGCAACAAAGGAAAGAAAAGGAAACCCTAAAAGCTACCTAGAAGACTACTCTTCGGTAGTTTGGACATCTCCCAACTGCTCGGTTGTTACACCTTCAGCAGCCTTGGTGTTCTCAGCAGCGGCATCCTCCGGACCTTTACCCTCGACTGTTCCAGCCTGGGTATCAACTCCTCCAGCTATTTCACCGATAGAAGACTCAAAGGTAAAATCGAGCAAGTCTTCTGGGGAAATAGAGAAGGTCTCGAAGTCTTTACCGGAAAACTCAAAGTCAGACGGCCGCCCATAGAGATGATCTACATAGCCCAGCTTGTAGAAATCAGATTGGTTCTGAATAAGCGAAGCCTCGAAACCATTTTTCTCACTCTTCAACTGCTCATTCTCCTCAAACAGGCAAGCACGAACTCGCTGCAACTCCTCAATTTCTTTCTTAAGATTGTCGTTGGTCTTCAAAACACCTTGAAGTTCCGACACTTGAGGCTCAAGCCTGTCAGCAACCTCTTTGAAGTGGATCGCTTGGTTGTAAGTAGTAATCAATTCTTCATCCTTTGCATAAGCAGCGGAGCGAAGTTCAGATATGGAGTGTTCAAGATCTCGAATCTGAGGTATGTAACGCTCGATTTCCTTCTCTGCACTTTCATTCTTTGTTTGGACCGCATCAAACCTAGTCTTCAAATCCATGATCTCCTGGTGAGCGGCCTCAAGCTGCTGAGAAGTGGGGTCAGAAGTATGAGATTCCTTCAAAGCAGCAAGCTCAGATTCCAATTTTTTGATTTTTTCAACCGAGGAATAAGCTTCGGCAGCCATAGTTCTTGCCATCTCTTTAGCAGCCTTGGTGTCCTCTTGGTCAAGGAACATAGACTCGGCTGCCAGAATTGTTGTTTTCTGCATCATGGCTAGCAGAGCAGTCTTCCTATACTCGGGTGTATGCTTTGCAAAAAGACTCGGACCAACAATCTCTTTGACGCCATCAACAAACTGGGCGCATACATCCATGTCTTCAAGAAGATCTGGTTTCAAAAGAGCACAAATCTTAGCAGCCTCTTCAGAAACGGCCTTGGCGGATTCTTCAAGCCTGCCTGAGCGAGCAGCTTCATTCTTATCAGCAGACGAGATGGTTGCAGCAGCGGAAGAAGCAGTATTCGGCGCCACTTTAGCAGACAGGGGCACCTTATCACTCTTCATAGTAGCAAGTCTCTTCAAGGGTAAGTCAGGTTTAGTCCCGGACGGACGTTTTGGCACAAACTTCGGTACCAAAGGCACGAAAGAACTTTTACGCTGAGCAATTTTTTCAGCAATCGAGCTAGCAGCCTTCGAAGCAATAGGCGTTACTGGCACAAATGTAGCAGTTCGTTCTTTCTCGCCCTTAGAGGAAGTCAGGTCAATCACAATCTTGGGAGCAGCCGGAGAATCCCCACGAGCAGTCTTCATTTTCTTCTCAGCAGGTATCTCTTGAGCAGGCGGGGAATGTTTCTTTTTCCCACCTTCATTGGTAGTAGGCTCCACCACAGTGATAGGACGAGCCATCGCGTCTGCCTTGATCCGTTTTATTTCTTCTTCTGGGGGTAGTCCACCTTTTTCCCTACGAAGAGGACTAAGCAGCCAACGCCACTCACGATACTCGGAAGGAATACCCAGAGCGACATGCACTTTTTTCATATCTGGAGAAACCCTAGGAGTTGAGCCAAATTCCGAATCTACAAAAAAAAAGAAAAAAAAAAACAGAAGACAATCAGAAAATTGAAGAATGATTTGGCACTAAAGCAAAGCAGCCGAAAAGACTAAGCAGTCTGCTTACCAGATATGAAGACCGTTGATACACGCAGCTCGGGAGAAGAATCAGATTCCCATTCTCCACTTATCTCCAAAGTCTCTTTGGCCCAATCATGATCTCCTTTACTCGAATTATCAAAAAGCTTATGACGGATTCGCAGTTGTCCAACTCCATCAATACGACCTATGTCAAAGAAATACCAAAATTCGTTAGTGGTTAGTCCCAAGTCAAAGAATTGGTTCAAATTGTGGAACCCCACCATCACTCGGACCGCATTCGGGGAACATTGGGCAGGCGCACATTTCATAGAGCAAAGCACTTCTTGGAAGAAACGCGGTATAGGGAAAGTAAACCCTAACACAAAATAGTAAGGATGGAACTTGATAGTTCTCCGAGTTCCACTGCATGGTTCTCGGCTGCTACCATCTTTAACTCGTCTCACACGCACTCCCGACGGAATGGCATGCCAATACGTTTCAAGAAAATCTCTAAACAAATTGTCGGAGCTAATCTTGATGTGAGCAGCTTTGAAGTAGCCAATCTTGCTCAAAGACCCGCCTTGACGGTACAGCGGGGGCACACCATCATCATTCTTACGGCTCGAGGAAGACATGCTTGAAAATTCTACAAAAGTACAAGGAAGATTTGTTAGAGAGTTGTTAAAAAAAAAAAAAAAAAAAAAAAAAAAAAGAATTAGGCTTAAAGCCGCAGGACCAGCAAACCTGCCAGGCCCCACGGCCTGGCTTGCTTCAACGCCCAGCAAGAAAAAAATATATATATTTTCATGGCATTACCATGCCATGGTTCACCAGATCAACCTATAACAAGTCTCTGATTCCCATCAGGCCAAGAATCAAGATCCAAAGATTCCAGAAAATCAAGAAGACAAGAAAAATAATTTTTTCTTACTTGGAAGCAACGAAGAGCGATCCTTTACACGGGCAAGACGTAGAAGATTGCTAGAGGAGGGGGAACAAATATCCTCTAAGCTCTCTTTTTCTCTTGTAAGGATGAATAAGTTTCACTCTAAAAGTTGATTTAACAATCCACTTAAGGTGGACTTAAATAAGCTTTGGGGAAATTTATTTCCTTTTCCTAGAAGGATTTAATTTCCTATTGAAAGAAAGAATCAACAACAAAATAGGAAACAGTTCAGAATTTCCTAAAGCAAGAAAATCTCTACACCTATTGCCCTTTTCTGCAAACAGCTCAACAGGTGTGGGGGCATTTGTGGAGCCAAAAATATTCACTAGGCGACACGTGGATTTGTGAACGAAAGAGGACAAAAATACCCTTGAGGTATATCGGGATTCCTACGCGCAAGTAGTGGGTAATCATCCTCAACCAATTCAAAAATGCTCCAGAAGAGGTAACTAATTCCAAATTATCTTATTTTAGGTAATTATTTCCAAAACTTAATTTCCCTAATATATTATTTAGTTAATTAATTATCTAAATAATATATTCTTCCCATATCTCCTAAAATCATCCCTTAATTACCAATTTGAAACATCCACTCAAACCTAAAAAATGGGATAGGGCCGGCTACCCCATTCAAAGTCTATTCCATCACCTTTTTTTCTACCTTTTCCACCTTTCCTTCCCTTTTAAATTAGCCAATCAATACCATAAATAATAAAATATCTCCTTTCATATTTAATTAGCCAATTAATTGGCTAATTAAACCTAAAATTAAACCTAAAAATCCCATAGTAACCGGCCACATTCCCTCCCATCTTTTCCCTACCTTTTTTTTTATTTTCCTCCACTTTATTACTCAAATAAAGCTAATCATTTAAGACCCCATTCATTTCTATTTTATTAGCCAATAAAGGGGCTAATAAAAAACCACAAATTGACTAAGAAAAGGGAAGGGTGTGGCCGGCCCTTCCTTGGTGAAAAATGGGGAAGCCTAATCCTATAAATGGGCTCCTATTCTCACCAAAAATTCATTCCAAACCTCTTGCAAAAATTCCAAAACACTCTAAACACTATTTCTCTCTAAATTTCTAACTTTGGCATCGGAGGTTCTTCGGCCAAAGCCCCCCCCATTCATCGTGGGCGCGTGAGGCTTTTGGCCTTAACCTAAGGTGCTAGTTGTTTTGTAGGTGCAAAATCGTCCAAGATCGAAGAGGAGAAAATTTGCATCCACAATTTCGATTTAGCTCCAACTGTAGCTATATTTCTCTACCGAGATAGTTGCTGTAGTTTGCAAGCTTCTGTCATGGCATTAACGATGACCCAACTCTCAGTTTTAGCTGCAGCTTTCATCTGCATTTCTCTTTTCTGCTGCAGAACAGGTCTATATGTGACATAGAAACCTAATATTGGTTCCTACTTCTTATTCTTAATTTTCTAATAAAATATTAAGCGGAACTTTTTTTGGTGCATAAATTTTTGCAGGGATGGCAGATGAATATACACCCGAAAGAGGTGATGAACCAGAAAAGGGCACTGGCACTGAACACCAGGATCCAACTCAAATTGTTGCCAAAGCCTTGCTGTGTTTCAATGACAAATATGTAAGTCACACCATCATTCAGTTGAAAGCACATACCATATTCAAATTTGATTAGTCCGTCTATGGAGCTAACGTTCTGTCAATATTCTATCCATAATGTGTTAGGTACCATTGTTGCTCACAAAATATACAAACACGTTATAGATCCACTTTTGACAATACTCATGCACGCCGTTACTTCATAGGATGTTCATTTCTGAATGTTTACGTACATGTGAGACATTAGGAAAATAAGTTCACTAGGAATAAAATATTCATTTGTGGATGTAAACACAATTGTAATGGAAATATATGTAATGGTTTGGAGAAAATTTCAGGTATACAGCAGCTGTGAAGAGTCTTACAGATTGAATGAGAGTGGAGATCTGAAGGTGCCTGCAGAAAAAACTGATGAATACTGCAATGGTCCTTGCATGACGGAGACACAGCTTGTGCTCGATTGTATTGATAACATCATGACCAATTTCCTGTTTTACAACAAGGCCACGATTCAAGACATTCGAGACACGATTCATGCCGGATGTGGCCACGGCAAAGAAAGAGGTAACCCTTTGATTTAATTTGTACCTAGTCATGGTAGTGTGAAGAGATTATATTTTGTTTTGGTCAGCTGTTATTTGTATAATCTGTCATTAAATTGCATTTTTTCCAGGTAAATTCGACGTGGCTGAACACATCATCAGAGCTGAAGGAAGCAATGCGTACAAGGCTGCAAACCAGATTCTGATTGGGATTGTGCTGATGATTGTGGGGAATGGATTACTGTTCTAAATTCTAATATGTATGATGCCATAAAATTAATTCCCATAGCCATGTATATATGCAAAAGTATAATATATAGTGGTAACGTTCAGACTATAGTAACAACAACAACAAAATCTTTTTCCACTAAGTGGGGTCGGTGTCATTCAGACTGTAGTAGTAAAACAAAAACGGAAGATAATCAATATATAATTACTGCTGTAAAAATGTGTTTTCAGAATGAATATAAGATTTTAAGACACTTATAGCTAAAGTAATTAAGAACGTTTATTCATGTATTTGAGATTATGTGTTGTTTCTATCCCTAGTTCTTTTATCGTTTGGCCAGAGACAAAAGAAGGGCGAACGACTATAAGATTAAACTTTGATTTGAAGGCTCCAGTTTGAAAAATGATGACCAAGTACAAAGACGACACAGTGCACACCATACAAGCATGACAATAGTTCCGCATATAAAGTAGTTTCGCTTAACTTTAAGTTGTAACGATAATGACAAAATAAATAGTAAAGTGAATAGTATTAAAATTGACTTTTTAGTGTAAAAATGTGGTTTTTCGTTAAAGTGAACAGTACCGGGAGCTTTTCGTTAAAGTTTCCTTAGCTCACATATGGGAAGTATATGCAGTTTGATGCGGGACAATAAATATTATAATGAGTCTATGTAAATTTCAGTTTTAGTAACCATGTCATATTTGATCAGACATTGATGACACAATGATGACATAATGATCATACATTTATGATATAATGATGACATTTAAAAACTGATCATTTTTTCAACCAAATCTTAAAAATTGATCATTCCAGCTAATTGCCCATTTTTCATCTTGTTATATTTGCCCACCTATTATACTCGTGTCTTTTTTAGGCATAGTAGCATTTTTTTTTTGTTTCGAGCAAGAGATTTGTAGCTTAAATGGTTAAAAATGTTTACCTTTACACTGAAGTCTGAAAGTCATGTGTTTAAATCACCATCTGCTAGTATTTCTTGTACCAACAAAAGAGAAAAATCCGTCTCATATTTTGTATCATGTTACAAAATAAGCGAATCAATGACACTACAAATGTGAGGATCATAAAGTTATTGTGTCCAATAGCCGAATAAGGTGGACTACCTAATTACTTACAAAGAAGTGTGACCCTTGCGGGGGTTGTACATGTTGTGATTTATGGGTCAAGTTAAAGTGTTGGATACAAATTTGGAAGTGATGATCGGTCGGACAAAAGCATAGAAGAAGCATTTGAAGAGTTCTGACATTAGGGCGATCGATCGGAGGTGGCGGTCGATCGATCAAAGACGGGAAGAGAAATCCTCTCACATTTCCTTTTTAGTTTTTTTTGGTCCTATATGCGCTGGGTTTTAGATCTCTTGGTTGGATTCTTTGCTTCGTGAAGAAGTTTCGATAATTTACTCATTTGATGAGAATAAGAATTTGATTTCCTTGCCTATTAGGACTTGGATTTCCTTTCAATTAGGATTAAGATTCTCATTGTAACTTAAGTTCTATGCATTATATACAGGACCTTAGGGTTTGGTTTATTTTGTGTGTCATCACCATTGGTTTAAAGATTTTACTCTCTTTTGGTTTTGGAACGGAGGTCACCGTTTGGAGTGATGAGTGTGTGGCAAATTCATGGCTCCTTCGTTTGACATTGGTGAGAGTTAATTTGTGAGTTTGAGAGTTAGAGAACAATTTGGGAGATCTCTCTGTTTGCTTTGGATTCTCTGCTCATTTGGTTTATGATTTGTAATTTATGGGATTTGAATTGTGAGAGTTAAACACTCATTTGTAAACTTTGTTTGTTTAATAAAAGATCTTGCCCTCATTCGCTCGTTTGAATCTTCATTTTTACCTACAACGTTGATATTTAATATTTTTATTAGAATCATTTTCCGCTTACGTATAAAAGTACAATAGTACAAACATGAGATCAAGCGCTACCTAAATGCTCATTATTTTATGAGTCGGTCAAACAATCTACCTGATATGATTGTGGAACACAAAAATTATCATAAACGAGGGTATAATTCTTTGTAGGTTACTGATCACTCATATATTTCATGCATTTATACCATCCATTTCTAAAGTCTTTGTGATGTTTTTGTGTTAAAATTGTAGCATTTTACCTTACCTTGTGTTAATGTGCAGTTAATTTTGTTTTAGGATCAAAGAAATAAAAAAAAAGAAAATAAAAGAAATAGAATACAGAAAGAAGTGGAGGACACACTGGCATAAAGAAAACAAGAAGGGAGTGCAGCACTGACAGAATAAAAGAATGAGGAGTGGGAGAGCACGGCATGAATAAACAAAGGGAAAAGTGGGTTGATGGGGGAGACACTGAAAAGAAAAGAAATAAAAAGAAACGGAGAGACAGAGAGATAAGGGAGATAAGAAAAAAAAAAGGAATAAAAGACTAAGAAGGAAATATAAGAGGAAGAGAGACTGACGCGACAGGGCGGACGACGCAGAGAAGACGGAAGCAGAGGCGCAGCAGAAGCAAAAGAAGTCAGGAGCAGAAGAGGAACCAAAAACGGGTGTTTTATTTCTTGTTATTTTTTTATGGATAATTTCTTATGTATGAACATAATTATGTGTAACTAATTTTATTATGCTAGAGTAAGGCCATGAGCCGCAACATGAATACGTAGATTTATTTTCAATTGCTTAAGTATTGTTACATGCTTGCTTTGATATTTTCAATCACCGAATTAAACTATCTATGTACCTTGATGCTTGATCACCATTAGGATGCTTAGAAAAGTTATCGGATGCAATTTTGAACGAATGTCACGTTAAAATTGGTTGTGCTTCTTGTGATTGAGGATTGTATTCTCCTAAGGTAAATATCATGCTCTTAGGGATTATATGGTTTAACAAAAGGATTTTCACCAAGATTAATGAATCACTCATGTTTATATTTAATCCAAATGTCATGGATAAGTTGCATGTAGTGGTATGCGTTTTAGCTTGAATGTCACAAGTAAAACATACACAAGGAAAATCCAACCTTCAAAGCATATGTGTTTTCAATTATTTAAGCAATTGGAATAGCTACGTAGGAGTGTTGTTGGTAAAGGTTGAACTCTAGCATATTGTCAATCTATTTTTCTTCAATCATTTATTTTATCTTGAATTTCCTTATTTGCTTGTTTTGTTTAAGTTGAATCATTATTCCTATAAATCAATTCCTATTTTAGATATTTGTTTAATTCACATTCAGTAATATTTAGTTTCGTCAAATTAGTGTAATTCTTAGAGTTAAATAAGTTAATTACACAAAAACTCGTAAATTGTTTATATCAGTCCCTGAGGAGATCGACCTTGCTTGAGCCATTCTATACTACAAACACTTGTTCTCTTGCAAGAATTTTCTATGGTTTAACCCCTTGTTTTCCAAGTGGTAAAATCGTTATCAAGAAATTGGCGCCGTTGCCAGGGACTGTGCCAACAGTTCCCGAGTTTTTGTGTTTATTTTTCTTATACTTATGTTTATGTCTTATTTTTATTAATCATTAAAAAAAATTAATTTAAAAAAAAAAAATTATTTAAAGAATCCTTCTTGATTAACTTTGGTACCGTAATAATGTTGTATATTTGCGTTAGAAATCTGTTTATGTATCCCTTTCACAAATTTCTGTTTTAAATCACATATTATTAAAAAAAAAATTTATTATATTAAAGTTATAAAAAAAAAAAAAACAGCTATTAATTTAGTGAGTTTTGATCTTTTATTAAGTGTAGTGGATGTGTGGTGTGAGATTTTTGTTTTCGTTTAATTAACTAGTGGTTGCCAATTTGCATAATTTGTGTTTTTAATTCATCTAGGTTTACTTACTTTCTTTTTCTTTTTGTTTTTGTTGTTTAGTTAGTTTCTGTTAAGTTTTATTTTATTTTACTTTTATTTTTTATTGTGGCTTAATATTTCTATTGTTTGTTCAGGTGTAGTATATGGTGATTGGAACAAGGTCCAAGAATCAAGTGCTTATTCCTTATGACCTTGAACCAGAGAGAAGTGCAAGGAAGTTAGCTAGAGAAAAATATTTAGCACAAGATTCCAACCTTGGTGATACTTTTCTTAAGGATTTGTTCCGTGATCCTGAGAGCGGCACATCTATTTTCCAACCTTTGATACCAGTTGCACACATGGCCCTAGCCTTACCTGCAGCAGGTCAACCTTTAAGGAATTCATTGGCGGCGAGAATCAATGCAGTGCCGAGGTGCATTATATATCCAGATGTGGAAGATGGGACATCCTTTGAAATCAAACCTCACATCCTCAACATATTGCCCTCCTTTCATGGGTTGCCAAACAGTGATCCCAACATGCATTTGGTTGATTTTATTGAGGCATGTGACAACACCATAATCAGAGGTTTCTCTTCTGAAGCTATCAAGTTACGTTTGTTCCCGTTCTCTTTGAAGGACAAAGCCAAGGCATGGCTGCATTCTCTGCCTGCCAATAGCATTACAACATGGATAGAATTGCAAGAAAAATTTCTCAATAAGTTTTTTCCTTCTTCCAAGACGCTTGCACTCAAGAAAGAGATATTGGCTTTCGCTCAAAAGCCGAACGAGTCTTTCCATGAAGCTTGGGAACGGTATAATGAGATGTACACAAAATGTCCTCATGCTGGGTTTGATTCTAACCTTCAAATGAACATATTTTATGATGGTCTCAATGCCACCACCAAGAGTCACGTGAATGCATCTGCTGGAGGGTCATTAATGTCAAAATCAGCAAGGGAAGCATTTGAGTTGTTTGATATGATGGCTTCTGAATCCCAACAATGGACAGAAGAACAAACACAAAAGAGGGGAGTTTTTGAGATTTCTCATAGTTATCCTAATGTTTCTGCTCAAATTGCTAAAATGGAAAATAATTTTAATGCCAAATTTGCTGCCTTAATGCAGGTATCTTCCATGCCCAATGCCCAAGAAGCGTGCATCATTTGTAGTGCAACAACTCATGACATCACTCAATGCCCCAACAAGGATAGCTATCCTGAGCTTGTGCAAGAGCATGTGAATATGGTGAATAATTTCACTAGACCCAAAAGTGACCCTTATTCCAATACATATAATCCTGGGTGGAAGAACCATCCCAATCTCAGTTGGGGTGGCAACCAACAGCCACGTCAATACCAACAGTCTTACCAATCAACTAGTGAGACTAAGAAACCATCTCTTGAAGACCAAATGTCACAGCTAGCTCAACATATGTCCGCTCTCTCTACTAGCACCAACAGTTTTGTCCAATCCACACAAACTAGCATTCAGAATCTCACGGCATCAGTGGGGAATTTGGAGACTCAAGTTGGACAGCTTGCTACCATGTTCAATGAAAGAGAGAAAGGAAAGTTTCCAAGCCAATCTGAGCAAAATCCAAAAGGGATGGAGCATTGCAAAGTAATACGGACATTGAAAAGTGGCAAGAGCTATGACAACAGAGAAGTGGAGCACCATGAAGCCGAAGTGGAAGAAGAAGAGCTTACTGAAAGTGCGCCATTAGCTGCAAAGTCTCGGTCAGAGGCTATTTCTGAAGCAAGTATTCCAGATCCTAGTGCAAGTGACAATGTGCAATCTCGACGCAACTCTGATGCAAACAAGGAAAAAGGCCTTGGTATTTTATTTGCACCTTCTGATAAGCCACCATACAAGCCACCTTTGCCATTTCCACAAAGGCAGCAACAACGTTCCAAGGATCAACAATGCATTGAATTCATGAAGACGTTGGCTAAGGTTCAAATTAATTTGCCTCTATTAGATGCTATTAAACAGATCCCATCATATGCCAAATTTCTGAAGGAGCTATGTTCTAAAAAGAAAAAGTTCTTGGAATACGAGAAGGTGATTTTATCTGAGCAATGCAGTGCTGTCCTCTTACATAAGCTACCACCCAAGAAGAAAGATCCGGGGAGTTTCACTATCTCTTGTACTATTGGTAGTCTTGATTTTCATAAAGTATTGATTGATTTAGGAGCAAGTGTTAACCTTATGCCTTATTCTGTTTTTCAAAAATTAGGTGAAGGAGAACTCAAGCCCACATCTGTGAGTCTTCAATTGGCAGATAGGTCCGTGACCTATCCTTTGGGTATTTTGGAAGATGTGATTATTAAGGTGGATAAATTCTATCTCCCAGCTGATTTCATTGTACTTGACATGGAGGAAGACAAGGAAGTGCCTCTCATTTTAGGCCGACCATTCATGGCCACCGCCCGGACACTTATTGATGTGGAAGCAGGTACTTTAACCTTAAGAATGCAAGGAGAATCAGTTGTATTCAAACTCTTTGAAGCTGTCAAGCGTCCTTTCGAACATGAAGAATGTTTTCGTGTTGATGTTTTGGATGGGATTGTGCATGCAAACTTTGCCTCACGATCATCTAATGATAAGCTGTTAACTTGCCTCACCAACCATGATGCTACTTTATCTATGGAAGAAAATGTGGTGGACGTCATTGCTGCATTAGATAGTGCACCAATTCATAATCCAAAGTGGCGACATGTTTATGAAAGCTTTGGAGTGCCTAAGCAGCCTCTTTTTCCTTCAAGTGAGCAAGCTCCAAAGTTACAGCTCAAGCTACTGCCTAGCCACCTCAAGTATGCTCATCTCGGGGTGAATGAGACATTGCCTGTTATTATTGCTGCTGATCTTAATGACACGAAGGAAGACAAATTACTAAGAGTTCTTCGCAAGTATCAAGATGCTCTGGGGTGGACACTTGCTGACATAAAAGGTATTAGTCCAGCATTGTGCATGCATAGGATTTTTATGGAGGCTGGGACTAAGCCAACTGTTGAAGCTCAAAGACGTCTAAATCCGATCATGAAGGAAGTTGTAAGAGTTGAGGTGATGAAGTTACTCGATGCAGGTATCATTTATCCAATCTCGGATAGCAAATGGGTGAGCCCGACTCAGGTGGTTCCAAAGAAAACTGGTATTACTGTGGTGAAGAATGTGAGATCTTTCTTGGGAGCACTCACACTAGAATTTACACCATTGCCGGATCACTTCAAGTATCACCTTCCATTCGAAGATCACTTCCATGCCATGGAACCTAGGGGAATGTAACTGGAGGCATCGTCCGGCTGCAAGACGTTAAAGAAAGCGCTTCTTGGGAGGCAACCCAAGCTTTCTATCTTTCATCTTTATTTTGAATAATTTTAAATTTTCTTGTTCTGTTTTTCTCTTGCTTTTTTTTGGTTTTTGTGTTTAAGTCCTACTTGTGTTCCTTTATGCAGGTAATGATTTTGCAATATCTACCACAACTTCTTGCAACATTTTTTTTTCATTCATAAAAAAAAAAGGGAAAGGAACATTGAGCAGATAAAAAAAAAAAAAAAGCTTCGAAGGAGAAGCTTTCACATAGGCTGCGAAGGAGGAGCTTCAGTAGTCGGCGGAGCCTCAGCAGTCGGCAGGGCCACAGAAGGAGGAGGTATCGGAGGTTGATCAGTTGGAGCTTCACTACGCGGTGCCGCCCCAGAAGACGAAGGCAGATGCTGTTGGAATAAACCCACAAACCTCCGATGATCAAGTAAAATCTGACCATCAGATTCATGTATCTGGTCAATTTTCCTCTTCATGGTTGTGGCATAGTTGTGTGCAAGCTTGTGCAATTGTTTATTTTCATGCTTGAGTCCTCTAATCTCCTCTTTGAGACTCATTACTTCAGCCGCCAACGACTCAACTTGACGGGTTCGAGCAAAGAGGCGTTGGGCCATGTTAGACACAGAACCCGCACACTGCACGCTAAGTGCCAGAGACTCCTTCACAGCCAACTCATCAGATCGTCTAGAGAGCAGTCTGTTATCTCTAGGAGTGACAAGGTTCCGGGCCACCACCGCAGCTGTCATATCATTTTTCATCACCGAATCCCCCACGGTAAGGGGACCGGTAGGGGATATGAAGGATGGGCGCCATATGTTATCTGGTGAAGGCGGAGCTGCCTCTTCACCAAGATTCAAGTCAAAACGACGGTCGGAAGGGCCAGACATTTTTCAAAGGTGTTAAAGAAAGAAGAGGTCGGACAAGTCAAGATCGTAGAAGTGCAAAGAGGGAGTTTTTGAAGGCAGAAATTCAAGTGTGCTTTGAACGTCCTGCATACCTCTATAAAAATCAGCACGCGATGGGGTTTCGGAGATCGAAGAGGCAAGTCCAGATATCGAAGAGGCCAACTAAAAAAATCAAAGCGGCGTTCGCTTTCTCAAAAGCTGAGCTTGCTCAGAAACCACGGGTCATCCTTTGTTCCAGATTTGTCCGTACTCGTCACATGCAACCTCTGCACTCGACGGAGCTCAGATTTCGAAGAGGCAAGCTCGGAAATCGGAGAGGAATCTGCTTTTCCAGACGTGTCAGCATCTCTCACACTACTGCTCTCCTCGCTTACACAAATTGGTGTGTTCTTTCCTTTTCTTTTTGTGTCTTTATTTCATTTTATATTTCTTTCCTTCCATTTTTATGTCTTATTGTTAAAAAATTCCTTTCATTATCATTGGGGACAATGCTATAATTAAGTTTGGGGGTGGAAATATATTTCGTTAGTTTATTTATTAAATTTTAAAAATAAAAAAAAAAAAAAAGTTTTTGCATTTTTATTGTTGTTTGTAGCTACTTCTCAATTCAATGATGAGATTTGATTTAATTTCCTTCTTACTTTCAAGAAGTCTAAGTTCTTTTCGTTGTCTTTGTGTTAGCTGTGATTTCCAAAAATCAACTTGAAAATTAAATGTGTCTAGTCTTGTCAATGTGAAACTTGAGCATGATTTAGCGTTTCATATGTGAATCATGTGAGATTATGTAAACCTTGTGAGTTTTTGAGCCTATACATGATTGAACCATTATGCATCAATCACATTCCTTCTTGTGCGTATGATCTCACTGTACATGTATCTCTAGAACTTGCTTTATACTACTCGATTCATTAATCAATTCATGTAATAACTGGGAAGTGATATAGGCCATCTTTGGATCGTTTGAGCCTTTCATGCCTACCTTATATGCTATGTTTATCCGTAGTAGCCCATTGAGCCTTTAACTAAACCATTTTTTTGTTAGCCACATCTCTTTACCTTGCTCCAAGATTGGAGTTGAGCCCATACACAAAAATTGATTCCTTATTGTTTTGAGAAAGTATTACATGGGTTGTGCTTTTGGGAGTTCATTTATGTAGAAAGATGGATGGAGCATGTGTATTATAATGACATGTGAATTTGATGGGTGATGTAGCTTTTGCAGATTTGTTTCTCTCATTGAAAAAAAAAAACAAAAAAAAAACAAAAAAAAAAAAGAAAAAAAAAAAAAGAGAGAAAAAAAAAATGAAATATATGAAAATTGGAGAGTGTTGATTTGTTGAAAATGTGTCGGTAGAGTATAAATTTCATTTTAAAGTTAAATTTGGGGAGTAACAGGTGCTCGAGGTTTTATTATTTTGCTTTCAATTTGAGGTGGTGTGATATTGAGGTGTTGGAAAACTACCAAAGTGTACTTTCTCAAAATTTTTGATTTCCATATCCTCTCTTTCATTAGCCTATCACCTTTAGCCCCATTACAACCGTAATAAAGTCCTATTGATCCAAGGTATTACTTAAATATTGATGAGCGAGTTAGGTGGACAAGCAAGCATATGGCGGCATGTACAATGAGATCACTTGAGTGAAACACATTAACCAAAACTTATGAGTGAATGAGCGTATGTCTTGTGAGAAGCTCACATGTTTGCATATGATGATTTAAAGGAGTTTGGAATTGCATTGACATGGCTAGCTCACACATGGTTTTTCAACGTTTTGTTTGAAGGAAATTTGGTTAATTATTGGATGATGTTTTGAGCTCTTGATTAATTCTTGGTTGTTTGTTTCATGATTAGCACTTATCTCTGAAATCTTAATTGAGAAGTTGGCTACTAAGTTGTTGAATCTAGTCTTAGTTGAGTGGTTTTGTTTTGCTAGAGGACTAGCAAAAATGTAAGTTTAGGGGTATTTGATCACTCATATATTTCATGCATTTATACCATCCATTTCTAAAGTCTTTGTGATGTTTTTGTGTTAAAATTGTAGCATTTTACCTTACCTTGTGTTAATGTGCAGTTAATTTTGTTTTAGGATCAAAGAAATAAAAAAAAAGAAAATAAAAGAAATAGAATACAGAAAGAAGTGGAGGACACACTGGCATAAAGAAAACAAGAAGGGAGTGCAGCACTGACAGAATAAAAGAATGAGGAGTGGGAGAGCACGGCATGAATAAACAAAGGGAAAAGTGGGTTGATGGGGGAGACACTGAAAAGAAAAGAAATAAAAAGAAACGGAGAGACAGAGAGATAAGGGAGATAAGAAAAAAAAAAGGAATAAAAGACTAAGAAGGAAATATAAGAGGAAGAGAGACTGACGCGACAGGGCGGACGACGCAGAGAAGACGGAAGCAGAGGCGCAGCAGAAGCAAAAGAAGTCAGGAGCAGAAGAGGAACCAAAAACGGGTGTTTTATTTCTTGTTATTTTTTTATGGATAATTTCTTATGTATGAACATAATTATGTGTAATTAATTTTATTATGCTAGAGTAAGGCCATGAGCCGCAACATGAATACGTAGATTTATTTTCAATTGCTTAAGTATTGTTACATGCTTGCTTTGATATTTTCAATCACCGAATTAAACTATCTATGTACCTTGATGCTTGATCACCATTAGGATGCTTAGAAAAGTTATCGGATGCAATTTTGAACGAATGTCACGTTAAAATTGGTTGTGCTTCTTGTGATTGAGGATTGTATTCTCCTAAGGTAAATATCATGCTCTTAGGGATTATATGGTTTAACAAAAGGATTTTCACCAAGATTAATGAATCACTCATGTTTATATTTAATCCAAATGTCATGGATAAGTTGCATGTAGTGGTATGCGTTTTAGCTTGAATGTCACAAGTAAAACATACACAAGGAAAATCCAACCTTCAAAGCATATGTGTTTTCAATTATTTAAGCAATTGGAATAGCTACGTAGGAGTGTTGTTGGTAAAGGTTGAACTCTAGCATATTGTCAATCTATTTTTCTTCAATCATTTATTTTATCTTGAATTTCCTTATTTGCTTGTTTTGTTTAAGTTGAATCATTATTCCTATAAATCAATTCCTATTTTAGATATTTGTTTAATTCACATTCAGTAATATTTAGTTTCGTCAAATTAGTATAATTCTTAGAGTTAAATAAGTTAATTACACAAAAACTCGTAAATTGTTTATATCAATCCCTGAGGAGATCGACCTTGCTTGAGCCATTCTATACTACAAACACTTGTTCTCTTGCAAGAATTTTCTATGGTTTAACTCTTGTTTTCCAAGTGGTAAAATCGTTATCAAGAAATCGTTATCAGTTACAAATTTCTCCCCGAAGACAGGTCGGTCCAGCACTGCACCTAGCCAAAGCCATTCCGTACCTCTGTAACCTCACCATGTCGACATAAAAAAAATTAAAAGACCATTCTCCACCCAAAACGACCGAGTTCTGGCTTGGCTCACACGCTCAGAAGTTGAGAACATTGATCCTCCCTTTCTCTCCCTGAAGCACTGCGCGCGATACCGCGAGACCAACTGGCATTCGTCGCCGGAGAAGATGAAGATCAGCATCAATTCTATGGCTCGGCGAGTCGAGGTCGATAATCGCTATCCTCTCCGATTTTACTTCCGAATCGCCGATAATCTCCTCAAACAGGTTCCCTTTTGATTTTCCTCTCTTTGGTTCCATTTTTCTTTCGTTGTATTCAGTTCTAGAGTAGTTAGGGTTTAAATTTGATTGATCAATGCTAATTACCTACATAAAACTTCATTAGGGAGCCAAATTTTGTACTTTTAATTGAAATTAGCTGTTTAAGGGTTTTTTTTTAATAATTTTTAATTTTTAATTTTTTTTTTATCAGCGCTAAGGCTCCCCAATCACCATAAAAATTGAGTTTGAATTTTAATTTTCACATTGAAGCTGAGTTCTGTATGAAATTTGGAAACAGTAAGTTTTGTGATTAGAAAATAATTGTTTAATCCTAACTAATTAGGAATTTATGACATAATATGGCAATGCTATGTATTAATCTAGTATTTTGATGAGTATCCTGCATTGTGTGTTTAAAATTGTCAGTTTTTTGTTTTTGTTTTTTAAATGTACTCTTCAAATGCTCAGGCTAATATTTACCGGGAGGAGAAAAACATCCTAGATTTGTACGTCATACTTATACGATTCTCAAGGTACGTAGAAAGCGTTATTAAGATACCATTTTGTGGGATTGATAGTATATAGAATAATTGAGATTTGTAACCTTATTGTTAAAATTTTACAGTTTGGTGTCTGAAACTATACCATGTCATCGAGACTACCAGACGTATTCTCCAAGAGAGAAAACTCTATACAGGAAGGTAAAATATGCAAGTTCTTTTGGATAGTTTTTAATTTACTACTTCTTTGCACGTTCAATGTGCTTCAACCTCTTCTGATTTGGCTGTCGTTTCATCATTGCAGAAACTTTTAGATGTACTAGATGAACTTGAATCTTTAAAGGCGGAAGCCCAGCGCCTAGTGAGCAAACTTAACGAGGCTCATGCAGTTGCTCAACTACCTCAACATGAAAGCCTAGAAGGCACTTCAAATGGTTTGGCAACGTCTTCTTTAGAATGGCCTCCCGTGAACAATAAATCATTGAGCCTAAGCGCTAAGCAGGTACTGAATGCTTCATCGATATTATGGGATTAGTTCTGTTGGTTCTCATTATCTAGTCATTGACTTCATTGGGTTGTAAAGCACTTATAAGATTTGTCATAACCTTGTTGTGCCTGCATGGAGTATTTTTAGTTTATCTGAAGTTTGTTGGAAGACTATGGATAATATACTAAATTACTTCCCTATTTTCATGTGCAGCCTGGTAACTTGACATCTCAGTCGTCATGGAAGCATAAAAACGATTATTCACAGATTTCAACAAATACTACACAAATTGACAGGCAGTTCCAGAAGCTGTGAGTGTATTTCTTCTAGCTGTGTATAGTATACTGATATCCATAGGCGATAATCTGAACTATGACAACAATTTCTTGAATTTGCAGATCTTTTAATCTACCTCTACCGAATAAAGAAACTTTGTCTAGACACTCATTTTTGGGTCCAAATGGTCTTCAGGGCCAGTGGCTAGGACCTAGTGCAAAGGTTAAGGTAAATTGTTAAGTGCGGTTTCAAAAGTATTTTTATTCCTGAGCTAGCAGAACTCGATTAAGCTATTCACCATGCAGGTTCAATATCCAAGCAGTACTGACTTAATCGCTAATAATATTTCAGAGTGAGTTTTTCATGCAATACTTCTTGGCTAAACCTTGTAACTGTGATTCTTTTCCGCATATTTATTTCCATGTTTTGCTTCCTTCTAAGTATATTATCAAAGCTTGCTTGATTAACTTTGAAGAAATTTCCTACTAATTTTAGTTGCTTCTAACATAGTGAATTTCATGTCATTCATGGTTATAGCCTGAATCAGGTACAAGATGGTGATCCAGGAGGAATTAAATCTACAATGGAGTCGGTGCTCTCCTTGAATGACGGTGCATGGCCACGTCCTTCTCAGGAATCAAGTCCTTCATTGATTAATGAAGCAAGGGAAGATCCTTTTGAGTTGGTCATCCATCAGCCTTCTCCTCCTCCTGTACTTGCTCGAGTGCAGCAGGAATATACTCCAATTCCTCCATCAAAAGTGGCAGATCCAAGGCCAGGACCTGCAAAACCGTCTCTGGATGGGATGCCAAGTTCTAGTTCATATCAACATTTACACGTTGTAAGCTTCCTATTCCCAATCCTTCTTATAAATGGAAACGCCTGATCTTTCTCTTGCCGAATTACAATCCTTGAGAAATTATTTTTCTTGCTTCTAATGGTGAAGGCTCTGTATTATTTTTTAATGTGATGCTGGTGGCATTTAATTTGTTTTGCAGCCAGTAAAATTGATGGACGATTTCTTGAGATTGGCTAGGGCGAATACAGATAAAAACTTGGAGACCTGTGGTATTCTTGCTGGTGCATTGGTAAGAATATAATGGTCTTTTCGTTGTGAGAAAACTAACATAATTTGATTCCTTTGGGTTCTCATTGTTTCATTTTTTCTTTTGTGGCTGCAGAAAAACAAGGTTTTCCATATCACCACGCTAATAGTCCCAAAGCAAGAATCAACCTCTGATTCGGTAGGATACATCACATGTCAACTTGTGGTTTGCCTTTCCATAATCTGGTTGTCATACCAAATTTTTCTTCTTGGGATCATTAGATGGTTAAATTATCATTTTTTTTTCTACACGAGGAGCTGCAAACCACATACCAAATAAATTAGATGACCAATTTTGCTCGAGATCGGAGATACTCATCCCACTTATGGATAACTTATCATTTAGAATCAAAGAAGCATTTTTATGTAAACTCAATGTGTTGAGTATCTTGACTGTGATCTCCCAATTTTATATGTGTCTTCTTAATAGTGCGTTTGTCTATTTCTATCAACAGCATTCATTACCTTGTGTTTTATGTTCAGTGCCAAACATTGAATGAGGAAGAAATATTTGAGGTTCAAGACAGATTATCTCTTTTTCAACTTGGGTGGATTCATGTAAGTGTCAATAGCTTCAGTGGCTTCAATGTGCATTAGTTATTGCTCTTGTACATGTACTCATTATTTTGACTTTCGTATCCATGTGATGCACCAGACACACCCATCACAGACCTGTTTCATGTCATCGGTTGATCTGCACACTCATTATTCATACCAGGTAAAAAGCAATCACCTTTCTTTTACTGTATTTTTTTTTTTTTGTATGAATAATAGGCTCACGACAGTCTAGGCGTCCCCTTTCCCTAAACCGGTCCTCACTCTTTGGTAATATTTATTTTCTGGACTTCAATCTGTACTTTCTAAATTTCCTCGCGGCTTTAGTTCTTTTTGTCGAAATAGAGTCTCTACTGTGAAGGATTTGTTACATTATTAGATACACTTTGGTTATTTGTCCGTGTTCTCCAAGGTTTCATTGCACTTCATATAACGGGGTCGCTATGGTTGTTTTTGTTTCAGATTATGTTACCAGAAGCAATTGCAATCGTCATGGCTCCTACAGATACATCCAGGTGGGTTTGTTTAACCGTCGACGAAATTGATAATATATCATTTTATTATGTAATATAATCAACATGCTAGGTTGTTTCCCATGTTATCGCAGTCCACACGGCATATTTCATCTCTCCGACCCAGGTGGTGTGTCAGCAATTCGTAATTGTGATCAGCGTGGGTTTCATCCGCATGAAGAGTCCTCAGATGGAACCCCGATTTATGAGCATTGTTCTCATGTGTTTATAAACTCCAATTTGAGGATTGATGTTGTCGATCTGCGGTGAGATTTTGACTTTTTACCTCTTAAACATGAAAATTGAGATAAACTTTGGTAAATATGTAAACAGAACAGTAATTATCTCGTCATCAGTAACTATATTGTAAATTCAAGTGGTTTCTAAATTCGAAATTTGATGGAAATATGGCACAACTCATTTTAGTGGAAATATAGCACAACTCATTTTGTAAATTCATCTTTCTCACCTCGCGGTGAGCTCCGACAGCGATGGCGGCGCAAACAAATACAAATGGAGATGGACATCTATAGGCTAAAAAATGTAAAAATATTTGTTGAAAGTATGTCTCTTGATCTTAACCTCTAATTAAAGTGTTATTAAAAATAAATATTGGGATAAGATAAAACAAAAAAGAATAAGGGCATTTTAGTAATCATATTGATTTCTTTTCCGATTCACTTGTAAACAATTTATATGAATTCAGTTTCATTTATATTTCGATTCCAGAACATTTAAGTAAACAACTTTAACAAGAATTCGATTCTCAATTATGCTCAATTCAATTCATCTTCAATTCAATTCCTCATGTTTTGATTATAATTACGTAAACCGGCCATAAAAGAAAGCATCCCTGCTTCTATTTTCCCTGTTTGTGCGCTCATATATACCAGATTTAACTTCGCTCCTGCCCGATGGAAAACCGCCTCTATTTACTTGCACGAAAAAGGAGAGCTGCCATATTTGAGGAGGGCCACGCCTATAGGCTACAGACCAAGGTGCTAATCTTTGTCCAATAGGTATGGTTCCCGACCCAACTCTTTAGGCAAGTACCCAACGTTTGGTATACCCCCAGTCACAACCCACTGTTTAAAGTCTCAAGCGGTGTACATATATATATATCCCTAAACATTGGGGTGTGTAGATATTTTATACACACCCTTTTAATTTTCGGTTATCAGATTGACTGAATTAAAGAATATCAAATAACAGAAATTAACAAAGAGTGTGAAAAGTAAAAAGAGATGTATAGATATCATACCCGCTATAACTTATGTCTTGTACAATATCACAAGTTTTTTTCTGAGATATTGGAATATTATTATGACATGCTACATTGAATAAGTATTGGAATTGTTCTGATTCATGAATTTTTTTTTTCGTTTATAAAACATATGTTATATGTATTTGAATAGAGAATTGTTATTAGCACTCCAAAAATTTCATTTGACACTCCAAACTTTCTATAATTAGAAAGAAAAATACACTTGTGAAGAGTGTAGAATGAGATTTTTTGAATGCTAATAACAATTCCCTTTGAATATTATATATTCTTGATTGCTTTGTGTTTTATAACATATTACAACAACAATAACAACCACCACCACCACCAAGCGTTATCCCATAAAGTAGGTTGGTTGTATGAATTATAGAACGTCATTATACTTTGTTTTGTTCCAAGTTTTCCGTTAGCTCCAAGTACTCCATAATATTTCTTATAGTTTCTTCAAAATCTTCATAGGTCTTCCTCTACATTTTTTGCCTTGATCATCCGTCCCATTATCGCATCTTCTAACCAGAGCATATATGTCTTTAAATGAAAACATAAAAAAAAGTTCAGTCTTTCAATATATAATTTCATGTTTTGCATAGTTCAATTAGAGGTCGCACTTGGTGCGATGACAAGTGCCTTCGCCCATGAGCGGTAGGTCTCGGGTTCGAGACTTGGGAGCAGCCTCTCCATAAATGGGGGTAAGGCTAGCCGACATTCACCTCTCTCAGACCCTGCGTAAAGCGGGAGCCTTGTGCACTGGATACGACTTTTTGCATAGTTCAATTGAAAAAAGTCTATCTTCAAATAAGGTCGATCAACACTACTTTTCGTAATTTTCTCTTCGTTGACTTTTAATGGCACGAAATTCTGATTTCCTTAGTGTTAATATAAAAAATTCTATGACTTTAGGCTGAATACCAAGAAGAAAAACAAATGTGGATTCACATTAAATTCCGTAACCTAATCCTTGAAATTAACTAGAGAAGGCTAGTCATTCAGATACACCATTCATTCTTTCCCTTCTGAGGTTCATGACTTTCTTAGTTTTAAGTAAGTAAACATGTCATTAGAGTTGCAATCCTAACCACTAGAGAGAAAATATTGTTTGTCGCCAACCTTGAGATTGGCGGCTAATCCCTCTTGGTCTCTTCCTCAATCTGCTTCTTCCATCTTCTAACCATCATCCATTGGTTGTGGTTTCTCTTTAACTCTACTGAAGAGAGCTTTCGTGGTTGTGTCGCTCTCTCGTTGTGTTAAGGATTTGTGTGTTTTTTTGTTTTTTATGTGTGGTGGTTCCTGCGCTTGTTAAGGGAGTATGAGGAAAAAGCTTGATATTTATTGGAGGAGACTCATAATAAGGTTTCTTTGTCGACGATTGAAACATCATTAGATGACATGGTCTTTTCTTTGTGTTGGAGAATATGATCTTACATTAGTCATATGATAAAGTAATATACAATTAATATATGAAACTCTTAATATCAT
Source organism: Malus domestica (assembly GCF_042453785.1). NCBI lineage: Eukaryota > Viridiplantae > Streptophyta > Magnoliopsida > Rosales > Rosaceae > Malus > Malus domestica. Next base: position 11,933,481 of record NC_091673.1, read on the forward strand.
TGAAACCTTTTGTGATAAACTCAACACCTAATAATAAATGGTTAAATTTGAACAATATGAGTGATATGCAGGGCCGGCCTTGAGAGTAGCCCAAGTAGGCGTCCAAATTTTTTTTATATCATGTAATTAACATATAAATACAAAAAAAAAGTAAGAAATATCATAATTCATTTGTTAGTGGAATGGAAATATTCGGTTTCATTTTTCTTTGGGGTGTTGAGTTCGAAACACAGAGCTGCCTTTCAGTCACTAGATTTTTCTTGTTTTTCAAATTGACTCCCAATCCTTCTGTCCAAATGCATATAAAGTTATAAAACTCAAGTCTATTTGCAATCTTTTTTTCTTTCAACTTTTCATTATCTTCATTTCTATCTTTCAACTTTTCATTATCTTCATTTCTATCGAATGTTTAAACCAACTTTCTATTCTCTCAATTTCTATTAAATGTTTAAACCAACTATCACTTGGTCTTAAAGATTGTATTTTAAGGTAATCAAAACTTTGAATTTATATTTTTCTTTTCAATAACTTTTTATTGAATATTTTAATATTCAATTCGTTAGTGTGATGTTGATTTTAGAAAAAAAAAAACACCAGAGAAACAATTGGCGTTGTTGAATTTATTATAGTCGTCAATCAAGTTTTATTGTTTTGTACTCTCTTGATCATCAAGTTTTATTGTTCTTCACTCTCAATCTTAGACTCTTGACTGCAAACATTTAGTACATTTGCGTCAAAAAACGTGAGCCGTGTAATGTTGTAGTAATGTTTGTATATGTATATTCTTTTGATATTAATTTTTAATGATATTTGATGTGAAAATAGATTTTTTTGTGTTTAGCGAATTATTTTTTATACAAATCAATATACAAAGAACTGAAGATCAGAGAACTTTAGGACCCCACTTCGAGAGCTCACCTAGGACCCCAAATTCTCAAGGCTGGCCCTGGTGATATGGGTGGTGGACCGCGTTGTACTTACAAAGTTTATCACTTTGTATTTTGCCTTCGTGGTGGTTCTCCAGAATGCAAGCAATTCTGCTTAAAGAGAATCATATACACGATAATATTAGGGCATGTTTTTTTGCACTCACTAGACTCACTGGACTGGACTAGCTTAGCTAAGATTATTAAGCCATGTTTGGTGCAAGCCAGGACTAAGTTTAATGGGACTAGCTCGGACTCGTTCCGACTAAACTCTTCGCTAGTTGGGCTTAGCGAGGCCGGGCAAAAATGATGGGATTGCTAAGACCATCGCTTCGCTTCATCACCGTGCTGATGCTTTGACTTCCTCAGTCGTCTTCCTCTTCATCTTCCACAGATCCCCAACCGCTGCAATTAAGCTTTTCCTCTTTCTCGGCCTACAATCAACCGATTCGGTAGCACCAGCTCTCGCACAGGCCCTACCTGCAGGCTGCATCTCCAGATCTCGCGCCACTGATCGTCGCATCTTCCTCGAGGCCGCCAAGCACTTTGCCAGGAGGATGCGTTTGCAAGTTTGTTGTCGATTTGTAGATCCAACGATCCGAGCCTTTGCAAATTGAAAAAAAAAAAATTGGGATTTTTCTGGATTTGATATGAAGAGAAAGTAAATTAAAAGAAGAGAAATATAAGTTTTAATTGAAGAGAAAGCAAATGAAAAAAGAGGAAGTTTCTAGGTTTGATTATTAGTGGAAGCAAATCTGGGCTTGCGAAGAAGAAAATGCAAACCAGAGAAGAAAAGTAGAGGGATGGGGAGAGAGAATCAAATAAATAAAGTGTGTAAATATTAATAAAATGAATAAGAAAATGACAAAAAAGTATTTTAGCATAGTTCAACATTACATCAAATGCTTCATTATTCTTATACTACTTAGTCCATGCCAAGCCAATCCAGTTTAATCCCTAAAGTTAGTCCAGTCTGAGATAGTCCGGTGCAACAAACGCCCCCTTAAAGAATTATAACTTGTTGCCCATATCATCCTATAAACCTGAACAGATTACTTATTCCTATTTACAGGGTTGTACTGGTGGGCCTCTCTCTCCACCCTCACTTAAATCGCAACTCTGAATTCAGTTTTCCCAACTATTCATTCACATCGAAGAAGAAAAGAGAGAAAAAAGGGGTGAAAAAAATGAATGCTACGAATACAAACCTCAGGCTTCCCCTTCTTCGTAGCTGAACAGTGCATGTGATTCAATTTAATTTTTGGTATGGATATTGACATTGACGTTCTAAGGTGATGGCTTCTAAAATCTATTAATATATGTGTATTGGATTCAAATAATTATCAAACAATTAGATGTTACGGTTAAATCTAAAGTATTATAACCTTAATTATCAAATAATTAGGTGCTACAGTTAAATCAAAAGTTCTATAACCTTAATTGTCAAATAATTAGGTGACACGATTAAATATAAAGTATTATAACTTTAATTATCACAAATAATTTGGTGTCAAAGTTAAATCCAAATCTGTGAAAAGTAAAAAGCTTATGCTTCATGTGCATGACTAAAATTTTGTTTTAATTCCTACTTAGCCATGCATGGAAAAACAATGTCACTTGAAATGTAGAGTTTTTATTTTATTTTTATAGGAAGGTGGGGTTTTTATTTACCCATCATCTCCTCATGGTTTACCAAAGGTATGATATTAGGTTTGGGGTCAATTAAATAAATCTCCACAGCCGACCTTGAAAACTCTATGGCCTAAAGCATCAATATATGGCTCAGTTGGATATGCATAACCGCCAAGCACCGCGCTGGCCTGCAACCCAGTCACATTAAGCACTCCCCAAGACGACATCGTTTTGACGTCTGACCCATGGTTGCAGCCCTTTGGGCTTGCCGCGAGTGAGAACAACCCGACCTTCTTGGCCAAGAATTGGTTTGGATTGGGCTTGCAGCCTTAGCCCACATACCAGCAGGCTTGTATCCGTTTGCTGGGCTCTGCATTCGCACCCATAACCCATCACTAGTAACCCGTGTATTGCTAGACCTGGTCCTGCGTCTTTGGTCCGCCTGTAGCAAACTCGTGTTGCTTGCTGGATTTTGCTACCCCTTGGCCCACTTGCCCGCAACTTTTGTTGCTAGGCTTGACTTGCTCTGACCCAAAAACCCGAAACCCAGCCTCGGTTGGGCTTCCCTGTAGGACAGCACATGCTGGGCCTACATCTATGCCTTATTTTTTGGCCCAAACCAGTAGCATTTGCTGCTGGGCTCACCCAGACCACATGGCCCAGAGGTTTGCAACCCTCCCAAGGCCCAATGGTATGCAGTCGTGTTGCAGCACAAATCCCTTGCCCTCACGGCCCAAAACTTCAAGAATAAGGGTAAAGCTACCGTTCAATCGGTTTATACTGAAATGGATATGTTCTACTGTTGTGGATCAAATGATCATTGGTCAGGTGTGTGCAGCGTTGCCCCAAAGCTATTGCCAAGTATCATTCCCGTCGTAAGTGTAACCTTGCCAATGTGGAACATCTCGAAAATGCTACTACATCCATGGAGATATCAAATTTTCAGGAAGCATCAGCTCCTATGGACGAATAAGTTTTATTCTTCTAGACATGTTTTTAGGGTGTTTTTACCCTTAGTGGCCAAACCCCCCCTATTTTTTAGGTTATGGTTTACTTTTTAGGCAATTTTTCTAAGTATTTGGAATAATTTGTTTGGTTTTGGTTTGTTTTGAATTGTGGATAATTATTTTATGGATATTATTTCTCGACTAATTAATTAAATGAATGGAATTATATTTATGCATGTGACTAATTCAATTAATTTATTTTTAGGTATGACTAGTGGGGAAGTTAGTTGTCTGGCTGATAGTGCTACTACGCATTCCATATTCCGTGAGTGACACTATTTTACTAAGTACCTAAGAAAGAACCTTTGACAACCTTTTCAAGCTCATCCAACCTGATTGAAGGATACGAAAAGGCCCGTATAATATTATCTAATGGTACTGTCTTAACCATTAAAGAGGCCCTCTATTCTCCACGTTCCAGAAGAACGTTGCTGAGTTTTAGAGACATTCGAGATAATCAATATCATATTGAAACCACTGAAGAGAAGGGTTCTGAATTTCTTTGTAACACTTCTTACAAGTGTGGCCAGAATCGTATTCACGAGAAGCTGGAGCATCTCCCTAGTGGGTTGTACATCACAACCATTCACGGCATAGAGACCCACCATGTGGTCGGCTCTGAGTATTGGCATGATCGTATGGGACATTTCACACGTGACATGATGTGCCGTATCCTCAAATCATCACATGGGCATCATTTACCTCCCTATGTTGGATTCCTGCCATGCAAAGCTTGTTCGTTGGGGGAAGTTGAATACTCAACCCTGAATTACAAAGATTATTCACAACCCTCATAAGTTTCTTCAGAGGATTCAAGGGGATATTTGTGGACCTATCCAACAAACATGCGAACCATTTAGATACTTTATGGTGTTGGTTGATGCATCGACACATTGGTCACATGTCTGCTTATTGTCCACACACAACGTTGCATTTGCGAAACTTCTAGCACAAATTATTAAGCTTAAGGCTCATCACCTTGATTATCCAATCAAGTTGATTTGATTGGATAACGTGGAGATTTACTTCACAGACTTTTGACGACTATTGCACGTTAGTTAGGATTGAAGTTGAACATCTAGTACCCCATGTTCCATCCAAAATGGCCTAGCAAAAGCTTTCATAAAGCACCTTTAATTGATAGCTTATACTTTGGTTATGTGAACCAAATTGCCAATATTTGCCTAGGGCTATGCAATATTGCACGCAACTATGTTGGTCCGCCTGAGGCCTACCGCTACCCAACCTCATTCGCCATTACAGTTAGTTACTGGATACGAGCTTGACGTCTCGCATTTACGTGTGTTTGGGTCCACAGTCTATGTGCCAATAGCGCCACCACTACGTACCAAAATGGGAGATCTCTTTACCGCACGTTTTGCGGATTGTCACTTTTATGAGACATTTTTCCCGTTGTTAAGGGGAGATAAGAACGCTAATGTTAATGTAGAACGCTGCGAATTGTCGTGGGATGATATTGAACCACGTTTCGTTGATGAATGCCAACATAGAACGAATTAGTCAAACTGGAAATAAACAATCTAGGTCGAACTCGATTTGCTTGCGAAACGTAAGGTGTTTGGGCTTGTAGCTCATACTCCACACATGTGAATCCCGTGGGCTACAAGTGGGTTTTCATGAGGAAACGTAATTAAAAGAATGAAATAATGCGATACAAAGCACGCCTCATAGCGCAAGGCTTTTCTCAACGCCCTGAGATTGATTACGAGGAGACGTATAATGGATGTCATAACGTTTCGTTACCTTATGAGTTTGGTAGTTTTCGAAAAACTGAATATGCAACTTATAGACATGGTAACCACGTAACTCTATGAGGATCTAGATACAGATATCTACTGAAAGTTTCAGAAGGACTTCCATTAACTGGTTCAAATAGTTCTAGACCACATAACACTCTTTATTAGATTAAGGAGATCACTCTACGGATTGGAACAATCCAGGCGGATGTGGCATAACCGTCTGAGCGAATATTTAACAAGTCAGGGTTATGTGAACAACAAACTATGCCCATGTGTGTTCATAAATAAGTCACATTCTGGATTTACGATCGTTGCAGTTTATGTTGATGACATGAACTTTATCGAAACTCCCACAGAGCTTGAGGAAATTGTCATTCACTTGAAATCGGAATTTGAGATGAAAGATCTTGGAAAACTCGATATTGTCTCGGCCTGGAGATTGAGTATTGTTAGGATGAAATCCTAGTACATCAATCGAACTACACCTAAAAGGTGTTGAAACGTTTTAATGAGGATAAAGCGAAACCTTCGAATACTCTTATGGTCTTTCGGAATCTAGATGCTAAACGAGATCCCTTTCATCCCAAGGAGGATGAGGATGAGATTATGGAGCCCGAAGTTCTATACCTAAGTGCAATTGGTGCTTTATTATACTTTGCTCAATGCACTAGACCTGACATCTCATTTGCTATTAATCATTTGGTTAGATACAGTAATGCGCCTACACGCAGACACTAGAATGGTGCTAAAGACATTTTTCGCTACCTCAATGGTACGACGGATTTGGGTTTGTTCTATACCCATGAATCCTCGAGATGAGTCGCCGCCCTCTTCAGTTTTCGAGTAGATTCCTGCCTCGTTGGTTACGCAGATGCTGGTTATTTGTTTGACCCATATAGGACATGTTTCAAACTGGCTATGTCTTTACCGTTGGAGACACCGCTATATCTTGGAGGTTTACCAAGCAAACGCTAGTTGTGACTTCTTCGAACCATGTTGAGATCCTCGCCCTGCATGAAGCATCGTGTGAGTGCTTTTAGTTGAGAGCAGTCATGAAACAAATTCGAATCATTAGTGGTCTTACTATTGTTGTTGACCTTCCTATGACGATCTTTGAAGACAATGTAGCATGTATCGAGTAGTTAAAGAAGGGATGCATCAAAGGAGACAACACCAAGAACATAATGCCAAAGTTCTTTTATTCTCACCAGCAACAACAACATCAGAACATTGAAGTCAAGCAAATCCGATCCCAGGACAACCTGGCCGATCTCTTTACCAAGTCATTGCCCAGGTCTACCTTTCAGAAGCTTGTCCAAGGAATCGGTATGCCTAAATTATCTGAGTTGAATTGCTTGTAGTTCTCTTATTTGGAAGTTTTGTCTAACTTAATGGGAGTATCCTGAAGCATACTCACTTGATCTTTATGTATTATTTTTCCTATGGTTAGGAGCATTTTTCCCATTGGGTTTTTGCTACCTAACGAGGTTTTGATGAGGCACCCATCCTGGGATGATCATACTCCGTTGAGTTCACTACTTTCATCGTATTTGACGTTTGTTTTAGACATTATGCATACTTCTCACCTTTCTCCTTAGTCTATGGGTTTTCACTTGCCATAGGTTTTACCATAACGAGGTTTTGGAGTTTTACTACCAATGCATATTTTCTTTAAATTTGAGACTTGCATTCACCTGTTGTGTTGTCGACTTCATCAATTGTTCTAACTTATCTGCTAAAGATCTGATGCAATGTTTTGTTTGAGTATTTCCACACTCAAGGGGCAGTGTTGTAGTCATATTTAGAATGTGAATATAATTGTGTAAATCCTAGTGTATCTAGGGATATCTTAGAATATTCCCTTTAGTAGTTATTATCCTATTAGAGTTGTAATTCTATTAGGGTAAGAATTTAACCTATCCTACTATTATAAATAAAAGCACAATAAGGAGATACAACACACACCTTACAATTAAATCTCTCTCTTCTCTCTTTTGCAGCCGGCATCTCTCCCTCTCTAGTCCTCAATACAGTTCAGTCAAATAGGCCTACAACATCATAAGTACTTTTCGTATAAAATTAGCATACAATTTTATTCAATTGTTGATGAAAACTCAATAAAAATTTAATGATCATTAACAAAATGTTACATAATTCAAAATATACGAAGTTGACAAGTTTTTAACTTCAATCCATGGCCCACGATGTTGAGCTTGAATTCGGTGATGAAGATGTAGGAGATATGCAAAATTAACAAATAACATACAAAATTAAGATAAGAAGTAAGAGATATACCTCCACAAAAATTCAAAGTGATGAAGATGCGAGAAATTTGGGGAAAGATGGAGACCAAGAGGACGGCTCCAGTCTCCAAAATAATCTGAAAAGAAAAAACCCTTTGGGTTTTCATATATGACAACGTAGAACCTAGAAAAAAAAAAGATAATTATAGTTTTGAGGTTTTTTTAAGTGTGATAACATTTTAGACTTTGCAAATTAAAAAATAAGGTTAATTTTGAAATTTAAAAAAAAAATCATTAAAGGAAGCAAAGTGCTACCTTAGTTTTCTATGCGCTTATACTTCCAACTAAAAGCACTTTTAAAATATTTGCTAAATGACCTTTTTTTTTAAAACTAAAGTGCTTTTACTCATTTGGAAGCGCTTTTGGGTCTTTCAAAAACACATCCAAATGAGCCTTATCGAGGGTTAGAGCAAGACAACTAACCGTGCATGCATGCTGTTTGTATTTTTTGAGGGTAAGAAATTAAATATATAAGGAAGAAAATTATAGAACCAACCAACTCTATGGAGATGTCAAATTTCATTTTTTTTTATAGTGGATGTGGCAAAATAACATTTTGTAAAGTCTTTTATTCAAACCGAGATGTCAAATTAAAATACTTTTTGATTATTTATATGATCAAGTGAGTTGGAATTTAATAATAAAATAACCAATAAGTGAAGAAAAATAAAGAAATATGTGAGCCCAACATTAAAATAAAACAACAACAAAAATTGACGTTGTCTTCAAATTTAGCAAGAAAGTGGAGAATGTCAATGGCATCTCCTTTGGAACCAGAAAACCACCTTTTTATTGTCAAAACAGTCTATGTAGGATTTTACATCTCATTTAGAGATACTCTACGACCATCTCCAAATAAGATGTCAAATTTTAAACATAAAATTTAAATTTGAAGGCTTATGTGGTACTTTGATATTTTTCTTAAATTTTGTTCTTCACCTATATTATTTATTACATTATTTACTTTTCATAATTGTAGTAAGTATTTTAAAACAAAAAGTACGAATAAATAATAAAAAATATTTATTAATTGCTAAAAATAGATTTAAAGTTGTTGTCAAATTTGACATATCGACAAAATGATCACACATTTGTATATTGTTAGTGAAATAAATTAGTCATTTTTTATGGAGAACAACTTTTTTCTATATTGCCTTCATGTGTACTCCATATTGGCAACTATACAAGTAGTAGAACTAGAACTGAATGAATTGTGTGATGTTCAATCAGTTTTTAGGTGCATGTCTTTATTGTGCGAGGAAAATGATCACACATTTGTAATCACATCTGATTAAGGCATTAGTTTTTTTCCTTCTTTCACATCTGAAAGTCCAAGTTTTGATGAGCCTATTTAATCAAATCCAAGAAAATGCTGAAAATTTTTCAATGAGGTGGCTCGCTGGCTTGCTCGCGCTGGAGTTGGAAGTTTTCAGGAGTTAATATGGCTGACGGAACTTCCGGACTTAATTTTGGATGCTTTATTTGTAGATGCATCATATTAGTTTGTATTTGCCTGGTGATGTGAGGATAGTAAACATTTGTTTATTTATGCTGGATGTTTTTTTTTTTTTTTTTTTTTTCAATCAGGTTGAAAGTTCCGGCAAAGTTTTTATTGAGGCCCATGTTAGCATACTATCCACATTTTGTATGTATTCCCCTCTTATCAATGAATATCATACTTTCCTTCAAAAAATAGGATCAATAAGAATTTAATGTGATGCTTAAGACGAAAATATTGTTATAAAAAAAAAAAAATGAAGTGAGCCTTTTTACATTTTAGTACCTTAATATGATTTTTTTTTCTTTTCACAGGGATACATCAATTTAGGAGTGTAGTCAATTGAATTTTTGAGAGATTTTAATCCTTTATATAAAATCAGAGGTACTCAATCAGGATTTTAAGTGATTCTCTAAAAGTCTAGCTGTATTGAATCATGATTTTAAAAGAGTTTGTAACATTCTAGGTATATTTAATTACAAATTGATTTTTAAAGATTTTAAGAAGTTAGAAAATTTGAGGGAATTAGAGATATTTCGTGTAATATCCCACATCGCCCAGGAGTGAGGATCCTGTAAGCCTTATATGTATATTCCCATCTCTATCTAGCATGAGGCATTTTGGGAGCTCACTAGCTTTGGGTTCCATCGGAACTCCGAAGTTAAGCGAGTTCGCGCGAGAGCAATCCCATAATGGGTGACCCACTGGAAAGTTCTTACGTGAGTTCCCAAAAACAAAACCGTGAGGGCATGGTCGGGGCCCAAAGCGGATAATATCGTGCTACGGTGGAGTTGAGGTAGGGATGTGGTGGGGGCCCGGGCTGTGATGTGACAATTTGGTATCAGAGCCAATCCTTGGCCGGAGGTGTGCTGACGAGGAAGTCGGGCCCTTAAGGGGGGTGGATTGTAACATCCCACATCGCCCAGGGGTGAGGATCCTGTAAGCTTTATATGTATATTCTCATCTCTATCTAGCATGAGGCTTTTTAGGAGCTCACTGGCTTCGGGTTCCATCGGAACTCCGAAGTTAAGCGAGTTCGAGCGAGAGCAATCCCATGATGGGTGACCCACTGGGAAGTTCTCGTCTGAGTTCCCAGAAACAAAATCGTGAGGGTGTGATCGGGGCCCACAACGAACAATATCGTGCTACGATGGAGTTGAGCCCAGGATGTGGTGAGGGCCTGGGCCAGGATGTGACATTTTGCAATCTATTTTAAGAATTCTTAAATCTCACCTCCCCCTGAGAGTTTGAGGAGATTCACTCAAAATTTTGATAGAATCTTTAAAAATCAATTAAACTTCATCAAAATTCATGGATTGATAAATTCATTTAAATCCAATAAGAGATTTTATTTTCCTTCTTTCTAATAAAAAAATACGATGAATGATGAAGATTTTATGATAACACTTTCCAAAGGTTTACTAGACGCTTTTTTTCGTCCTTTTATCAAGTAGTTTTTAACTGATTTACCCCCTAATTTGTACCTTGCCATAGGTTTTCTTGACTTTGATTTTGATCAATTGTCCCCAAACTATTATAAACAGATAAGGTATGGTCATTAACCTTTTGCAAAATAGTTTTTTGTTTTCCAAACACAAAAGTAGGTGAAAAATGCGTTCGACATACTGTTTTGATAAAATATACTAAAAAAACAATATTTAGCCTAAGTTCTGTAAATCATCAAATTGATCTCTGTGGTAATGCATAAAACTGGTGATGCGCTAACAAAGGTTGAATTGATCAAGTCGTTATCCTTGATGGACTTGAGCTTTGCCAACAAATACGATAGACACAAGATTTAAGCAGTTCATCCCTAAAAACTAGGCTACATCCACTAAGTTTCTTGTATAAACTAAAAACAACGTTACAAATAGTACTCATCTATAATAGTACAATTCTATCTTAATTCATCTAACTCCTTCTAAGGAGTACTCATCCTCCATATATAGGCCTTCATCTGAATCTTCAGCCTCTAAGTTTAAGTCCATAACTTTCTTTGCATTTAATGTGTTGAATCCATTGACTAGACCTGCTAGCTGACATGTGGCACGAAAAGACACTAAAGCAAGTCCACTTGTGTTCTTCTTTAGGATGACGTAGTCGAGCGCCTTACTCGACCCTGGAGGTGGTGAGAACTTGTACCCGAGCATCCTACTTGTCAACCTTTATGGCCATTCATAGGGCTTTGTTCCTTTGTCTAGCCGCATGTAGCTTGGAGTTGACGTTTGACTAGACCTCCTCTACTATTCCTGGCACATTGTGCCTTAAAGCTATCAATGACCAACTTGGCCTTTGGTGCTCAGAAGACGCTTTATGGGGAAACGCTCGGCGTAGTTGCTTACAAGACACTTGAATACCATGCGCCATCTGAAGTGCTCAGCTTTACCTTTCTATACTCATTAGGCCTTGACTTTCCTTTGGACCTGTGTTCTTTTAGGTCTGTTAGGGTTGGAAAGGACCCTGCGTTAACAAGTCCTCCAGCTCTCCGTTTATACAAATTTGGAGTCGTGTATCACGTTTGAGTTAGAGAATCTTAGAATTTACTTAGTTAAGCACTAAAGCAATATTTTTCAGGTGCAAGCTTGAGCAGCTTAAAAAAAATGCAAGGCGCCTATTGAAGAGTGACACTTAGAATTTCTTTGAATAGAGCCCTGCAACTCACATTTTTTTCGATTAAACCGTGTTGATGAAATTAACTGTTTTGATAGTCTTGGATGAGACTTGAATAGAAATTTGTTAGATAACCATATGATTGATTTACTTATATTGGTGATTTATTTTCACCACATGATCTTTTATATATCAAGTATAGCCGTATGATATTTGCATGTGATATAATATTTCTTGTATAGGCTAGATTTGCTTGTATATGTTAGCTATGCACAGATAAACAGTCCATGTACACTTGAATGTTTTACTCTTCTAGTACATGCTAGTAATATGCGCGGATTCTAATTGATGATATAATTGTGATTTTCTTTAACTATACATTGTAGTAGATACTAGTATGTAGTTTTTAAACTATATGAGTTTTTCAAAACAGAGGTTATTATGTTTGAAATGATTTTAACTAGATAAATGAATATGATCCACTCATAGTTTGTTTTTCGCTTTTTCAGAACCTAATGAGCATAATACGACGTTTAAGAACGAGTTGGTGTGGCAGTAGTGCAATCTTCCTACTGAGTGGGGTGATTCTCCTTCTGCTATGTTATTTATCTAGTGTTACAATAATGCATGATCAAACTTTCGATTATGCCTGTACAACACATACTTTTGTAATAAATGTTGTATGCACTATAGTTATGCTCTAATTAAACTGATGTGAGTTGCGTTGAGCACTAATGTGCCCCCAAGTGGGGAAGTTGTGTGGTGACTTGTTGGATAGTTTTAGCAATTAATAATGAGAGGTTTAATTCAAATTGGTTCACATTAATATCCTTATGGCTTCGTCGTCGGATTGGTGGTATTTCGTCACCATCATGCTCGAATAATGAGATGTTTAGTGGGGAGGTTGCTTGCCATTAATATCCTTATGGCTCCGTCACCATCATTCCCACTTCTCAACCACCATTTTCACAACCATCTCTCCTAACCATTGTTAAAACAACCATCTTCTACCACCATTGTCGTCCTCGCCGCTGCCACCACTACCACCATCACTCCCTCCACCATTGCCCTCTACCCTGTTATTGCCACCACATATATCTCCCCACTATTACCACTACTCAAACAACAATTTCTACCAACATCACTCTATTCTCAGCCACAACATCCCTACCGTTTTCAATGTTTTATTATCTGAAATCAGTCTCGATCTAAATTACCAAACACATTTTCAAATCATAAAAAATAAAAAATTGTATTCGTTATTTTTGTTTTACAAAACAGTTTTTCGAAAATTTATTTGTCACTGCCACAAAATTGGACCCTAATTAAGAGATTTCAATGCACTATTGCCAATTTGTAGCCCGACAAATCAATCTGTAGTCAAGGACACACGCAGGACCCCTAGCCACCACTCGTACGTGTACATCATCACCCACCCCTATACAACCCTAGCTATTGCTAGATTAATACTACTACACGAGAAGTGTCATACGCTCAACTATAACTACCTTACCTTGCCTCCCTTTCGATGAACATTTTTTTCTCAAAGAGTAGTAGTCCAATTAAGATTCCATATATATGGGAAGAGCACCGTGCTGTGAGAAACTTGGGCTCAAAAGAGGAAAATGGACAGCTGAAGAAGATGAAATCTTGACCAAATACATTCACGCTCATGGAGAAGGTTCTTGGAGATCTTTGCCAAAGAATACGGGTTCGTGTTTATATATATTAAACTCACACACGCGCGCGCACACATATATATAGTCGCTAGCTAACCTTCAAATATGGTAACACGATAAGACCCTTAATTTATATGTGTATACATTTGGTTTGTTCTTTTTTGTTTTTTTTGAAGGATTGCTGAGAAGTGGGAAGAGTTGCAGACTGAGGTGGATAAATTATCTGAGGGCTGACTTAAAGAGAGGGAACTTCACTGCTGAGGAGGAAGAAACCATTGTTAAGCTACACAGGGCTTTGGGTAATAGGTATGTCTATGTTCCTCAGTTTCATAATTTATATAATTAAGTGCTTCCACTATGAATTTCACTATACATAATACCTACAAGCAATGAAGTCATGGATATATATATATACAGATTGCTTAAGGGAAGGGATCCCCATTTTTTTGAAAAAAATGGGGATTAGGTGTGGGGCCCACTCCACATCGAATTTCAACGATCCGAATCGTCTATTTTGTTAGTCTCGATTCATAGATCATCCTTGCAAAAATTCAATTCAATCCGAAACCGTTTGCCTATTTAATTATCAAGATCAAATTTCATTTTTTCTTATATAACAAAGTATTCGTTCATTTCCTTGAACCCAATTAGATGTCTTAAACATTTCCGATTTAGCTAATATTTTGCAAGGATGATCTATGAATCGAGACTAACAAAATAGACGGTTCGGATCCTTGAAATTCGATGTGGAGTGGGCCCCACACCTAATCCCCATTTTTTTCAAAAAATGAGGATCCCTTCCCTTAAGCAATCTGTATATATATTTGTATATATATGTGTGTGTGCGTGTGTGTTTGTATATATGTGTGTGTATAATTCATTGATTCATTCTTAAGTTTGAGAGTTCTAGGGCAATATTTTATAAATAATTGGACCCATTCTCAACTTGGTCATGCTAGCAGCAAGATTAATTGGGGCTCTAGCATTTGTGTTGAATGCACTGTTGCAGGTGGTCCTTGATTGCCGCTCATTTACCAGGAAGAACAGACAATGGGATAAAAAACTACTGGAACTCTCATTTGAGTCGAAAAATCTACAGCTTTATCAAGCTGGGAAACGAATATCTACCCACCATTCTCAATGATGTGAAGAAGATAACTTCATGCAATAAGCATCGTAAAGGCACTCGAGCGAGCAGATCTACCATGAACAACAAGAGCAAGAACAAGAACTTGGCCCCGTTTAACTCAAGAAAATCAGAAGCAAACCCTGAACTTGGAAACCCTAGCCTACCAACTGGCACCATTATTAATCTAGGGCAAGTGGGAAATGAGGACATCAATTTAAGGGGTTTGGAGTCTTGGGACCCAATAAAGAATGGAGATGGTGAGGCAATAGGAATGTTGGGGATGCAATATTCTTTTTTGGACGGTGCAGAAATGATTAATTTGGATCCTTGCGGTGAGCAGAAAAAAAGTGCACAATTGTGGCTTGGGAAAAAAGAAAACAATATTACTGGTAGTTCAACTGCAATATATGGAGATAATGACGGTGAAACGGAGGTTTTGGGGACATCTTGTGAATGTGTAGGAACTATGGACCTGAATAATAATATTTTTGAAATTGAAGGGAGAAGAAGTACAAGTATTTGGAGCTCATCAAATGCAGCTGAGAGTGGTGGCGGTGGCGGTGGTGGAGAGTTGTACTCCTTCGCTTCATCAATGAATTCAGGCTTTGATGATGAATGGCTTGATTGGGGTTGGGCAGGTGGTGGCCTTCAATGTCACAATGGTGAATTGGAATGGCGGGATGAAGGGGAGACAATAGCTTGGCTGTGGGAAAATGGCAGTACTGGTGAAGGACAGTAATGTTGCTACTTCATGTTTCATTCAAGGAAAAGAAATAACATCTGCAGATCTTTCTGCAACTGCCAACTACACAAAGTCCTTTTGCAATACTCCATATTTCCAAAAGTATAGAGTTAGCGTGGAGTAACATGAATCGCAAAGTCTTTTAACAAGAAAATGTGAGATCACTACTCACCAATCATCGTTGTATAATGGATATTACACATAGATGAGAGACTCGTTCGTTGTATTATGCCCATAGTGTATTAGATTCTAGTATACATACCAACACCAGCTTTTGGTCTGGTGGTACTTCATCTTCCAAAAGTTGGAAGAGTGCAAATCCCCCTCTGCCACATATCCATTTTCCATCTTTCTTATTTGCCTTCCTTGTAAAGGTTGAAACTTTACTAAGTCAACAACATTCACTATGCTATGTTACTAGGGGTTAACCTCTGGCCGATCTGACATGACATTGTTCACCATCATATAAATTTTCGTTGGAAGAGAATGACGTAGTCGATAGATTAAATCACACTCATTCAACTAATCTATTAAGAGAAACATATATGGATCAAACTTATAATCACACCTTTCCATCTTAAGTTCAATTTATATTGTTTCGGCACATAACCTAACTCGAAAGTTCAAGTTGTGATGAACAAGAGAAACATAGTGATATATATAAATAAACCAATAAACCTGAATACTAACGAGTATCCAAATACAAGAAGATCCGCAAGAGAAACATATGCAGGAAACTAATATCAACATGTCACATGCATTACAATTGCAAGATATCAGCAACCACTTCATCTACCAAAGAATCAAATATTTGACCCTCAACCTCTACTCCTACTGCAAATACATCGGTTTCGAAGTCCAGCCATCTGCCGTAGGGGCTGCTCATGTCCTTGACCACGAGCTCATCGACCATGCAATCCCACATGCCTCTCCAACCCGAGAGTTCCTTGTACACTTCTTCAGCTAAAGACGCCTTTCTCCTCACCACTGCTACTCCTTTCACCCATGAACTGTATCCCCCGCCCACATAACGGCTACATCTCAAATCCAACCATTCATTTGTACAATCAAATAGTTCCTTTCGCCTTAGCCTGGACTCGCCGCCATCAATTTCAAACTGTCCTCTTCGACACTCCAGCAGATTGAAGAGATGAGGGTTTATAATCTCCCTAGCCCGGCCCAATGAGAAGTCTTTAAACATCAATTCCACATTACATAGTGTCTCCTTTAAATATTCCAATTCCCACACATTTGATCTCAAAGATTCTTTTATGTGAACCGTAGCTGTATGGTTTCTTGCCACAGTTCCTATAGATGTTGAAGAAGCGGAATCCGATAACTCGGTGTCAGCTTCAACGGAATGAAACTTCTTGGAAGAACTTACAACATTAACTTCTTCAGCTTGAATGGATGAACACAACCTGCTTACTGAAGAAACGAAAAATATGTGCTCAGGCAACCTAAATAAGATACATTTCAAAATTCAAAGAGTGGAGAAGATAATAAAAAATAAAAAAAATATATCATATACCTTCTGTACTGTTACTATCAGTGCTAATCGAAGAATCAACACTATCAGTTGAAAAAGAAGGTTCCAGAACAGAGACTGGACTAGGATGCCGCAAACTCTGCATCTGTCCAGCTTCAATAGGACTGCTGCTATATTCGTCTGCCTTATCGACTCCCTGAAAATGTTGAATTTGTGTTGGCTATAGTCAGATCAGCATTGCTAAGTTATACTACTAGTAATTTTGTAACTTTGTGAGAAAAGGATAAACAAATTGGAAAAAGAAAACGGTAAAAAGAAGGGGGGCAATTCCATATAAAGTGACCAGCATATAATTTATCAATAGAATTAGCTTGTGATAGTGACACTGACAGTCGGCCCTACCTGAAACTTCTGTTTCAATCTGAATGCAGGAGGAGTGCCAGCTTCGTATTGGTCACCCAGTTTCTCTGTAATCAGATGTTGATCGCTCCGCTTATTTAACCTTTGCTTGGAGCTAACTGAATTAAAATTGGGTTTCACATCCAAATTTGAAGCAATTGAAGCTGAGTGTACTTTTGCGGATTCATGACTAGAAGATTCACTCCCATAAGATAATTCCCTTAATTTTTGTTCCAAAAGTGCACTCAAAGCATCACCGGCTACCACATTGTAACCCACTGAAGATGGCCTCATACTGTCTGTGTCAAGCAACAACCGTTTACCTCGGTGATCTGTGCAAAGACTGTTGCTCTTCTGCGCAACCAGAGCTGAGATGTCAGTCCCAGTCAGTGATCGTGTAAGTGGGGCTGTGAATGTAAAAGAAACAACATCCATGCCTTTCTTTCTGCTATCTTCAGCCCAACTATAGTGCCAGTCAATAACTGGATTCAACTGGACTGACTTCTGATTTTTGTCACTCAACATATCATCAACAGCATGATCTTTATTAAATTGAAAGTTTCCATCTATTGAGCGTTTCTTCCTAGGATAATTCCTTTCGTTTGAGTAGGACACTTCTTTTTCACTATCCATTGCCTCTGAGCCCAACTTCCTGGATCCAATTTTGGAATTTCCACTACTGCGAACTGAGCTTTTGTGACGACCAGAAGAAGAATCCCCAGACAGCACTTTTCTACCCTGCGAGTTGGAAACCAAAGGCTTTGAAGGTAATTTCTCTTTATCAACTATGCCATTTTGTTTCTGATTATTCTGCTTAAGAGCACCTGAAGCATTATGTGTAGACGGTTTCTTATGCAAATTCTTTTGAACATTTGGTTGGCTCCGGAAAGGCTGGTTTGAGATGACCTCATTCTGTTCTCTCTGACCTATCGAGCTTCTATTTTTACTTAAATTCTGACCTCTTTTCTGAACATTGACCTTTGCTTGGATTGCAAGAGAAATGGACTTCCCCTTACTTTCTTCTGTCTCTGAAGAAGACATGAATGATAAGTCAAGACATCCATTCCAGCTCTTATTCAAAGACTGTCCCTTAAGAGACTTAGCAGCATTTGACTCAACAGGCTTTTGGGACACTTCAAAAGGCCTCGTTTTCTTGTAAGCAGCTTCAACTTTATCTTTTAAATCTCGATCTTTCAAGGTTTCTGAAGAAAACCCAACCAGTGGAACTTTTCGGGATGCCTCCATCTTTTCTTTGAGAGCCTGAACCTTCAAGGGCTCTGAAGAGGCCCCTACTAAAGGCATTTTGGCCTTGGCGGTAGATGGAGGTCCAGGCTCAATAATTTTTGCAGCAGCTTCCATTATGTGAGCAGCATTCCTAGTGGAAATAAAGCCGGGGTTCTTAATGGGAGACAAAAGTTTATGGTGTGTGATCGGTATAGACTTAGATGATCTAGGCGGCAATGTTTCAGTCTGAAACCTCTCAATTGGCCTGTTTTGCATCTTCTGGGGATTTGACTTCAAAGAATTCCTGGTAGGGTGCTCCTTACTTTTTATGAGACTTCCAGAATACTGTAACTGATTGTCATGAGAGCACTCAATGTTTCTCCTGTGGTGATGAGCATCTTGGAGAGATTGACTGTCAAAATATGGGGTAGAGTATGGCTCAGAAAAACTGGATGTGGGTAAGGTGTCTAATCCCATAAGCCTGGCTACTACACTAGGGGCTTTCGCTCCAAATCCTTCTTCATCTGTAACTGATGAAGCACAACTATAATCGCTGCTACGTCTGACACTTGAAACTACCCTAGTTTCATCCTCATCGACCTAGAAATGTAACAAGGATTAAAAATAGTATTAGATTCAAATCCAATATCAAATTGGTCTAAAGAAATAAGCAGTGCAAAAACACTGACCACCAGATGCTGTTGCGTCACTGGCGAGTTCCCCTGGCTTTTCTTTCCTCCTTTTGAGCGTTCTAAATAAAAAAGAGGAAGAAATCAAAATTCAAAACAACCACCCATGAAATAGGAGAATGATACAAGACCATAAGTGACAAACATTGATACATATGCTGATACAATCAAACTGTACCTGGTGAATCTGAATTGCCAGAGAACAATGTTTTTCGAGATTTTGCATTCCAGTCAAACAGCTGAAAGAAACCGCCCACATGACCTGCTCTGCTTTTCGAACCTTCTCTCTCAACTCCCATTTTTCTAATGCAAAAATTAAGAATACCTTAACAGTTAGATAAAAGAATCAAGGAGGAAGACAATTTCTATTCCACTTAATCAGAACAAAATAATTTTTTGAAACGTAACAAGTAGGACATATCCCATAAAAATGGTAATTAGCATAGAAGTCCTAAGCAATATAAAAGACTACATAGTTCACAACAAATCTCCACTTAATTTTGATGTTGTTTGATGATTAAGGAAAACCATCTTTTTCTTAGTAAGTCAAACCATACAAAACAATGCTAATCTTATATCAGATGATCCAAAATGCTCTCTATGTCATTCAGGGAAGATTACTTCTATGGTAATGGATACTACTCAACCAGCGTTCTAGCTTTCGAAATCAAGACAGTGTGAACCTCAACCAGCACATTCAATGCTGAGAAACTAGCCTAGAAATTCAATAAGCTGAATCAAACTCTGACCTTTCTGTTTCAACTTAAGACATGCAACTACAATTTACCCTTGTATCATATGCTCTTCAAGTACCTAGCTTTCCAAACCAAATAGGATCAACAAATTGCATAACCAAATTCAGGAGATTATCAAACACCCAAATCCCAAATGTACCTAATCTAAGCATAAGGTCAAACAAAAGCAAAACTTCAAAAGGCAAATGAGAAGGAAATTTTGCATTTTTTATTCTTTATGCACCTAACTATGAAAAAAGAAATACATTCTGCAAATAAATAACTGGAAGTCAACATTCAGTGCAAAAAGTTCCCAACAACCAAATAATTCAAGTAAATTACATAAATGTAGAATATGCAGCAGAAAACAGATATCAATCTACTTAAATCCACCCTTTTCCCACATTTTCTCAGCAACCAATCACTCCCCCAAAACAAGATACAAAACAAAAAACATCAAAACAAATCCAACCCAATTCACAAATCTAAAAGCCAACAATAAAGATTCTAACTTTACAATGAAATTCAAAGTATTAATGGGCAGGAATCAAAACTTACAAGAACTAATGGGCAGGAATCAGCTGAGCTTCTCCCTCTCTCTCTCTAACAAGTGAAGTGAAGTGAAGGAAGCAATGAAAGATTCAGCAGAGATGTGAGGGAACACAATTAAATGGGAAAATCTTTCATTATTTTTTTTATGAGAGGTCAGAGTCTGCGTCCAGAAACTCACTGTCTCCCCTCCGCAGCATTAGCGAGGCCCCCGTCTAGTTCAAAGCAATAAATGGGGATAGAAAGTGGGACTTTTCTGTTTGTGGACAAAAATAAAATAATTAAATTATCTTTGGAAAATAAAAAATAGAATAAAATGCACACAAGGTTGTAATTTTCTAACGTCTCTTTGGAGAGGGGCTTTCATTTCAAATTCCAAATGGGGGCGTTGGAGTGGCCCCTCAGTGGTGAGGCAGCGCGATAAAGTTACCTAGCAGTGCATGTGGAGGACGAGTGTTTGTGGCGTGGGAAGTGGGGTGACGGGTACGTGGCAGTTGAATGGGGTGAGTATAAGTTAGTTTCCCATAATGATGCGTATCTACACACCTTATTTTACTTCTCACATACTTCTTGATAATTTTTGTCCGTTGATCTTCTTCAATTCATCCGATCCGACGGCCGAAAATTAAAAAGGTATGTAAGAAGTAAAATGGGATGTGTGAATATCACACCCCTATATTATAAGTTTGATATTCAATTATGGTTCTCTCGTGGATCCGATACTCCCAATATCTTGGTTATATCATATATACTAAAACTCAAACCCCCTGGTCACTGTGGATGACCAGTGTGTCGACCGTTTTACCCCTCCATTTTTTCTCTGTTTTGGTGTTCTCTTCAGTTTTTCGCACAGTAAAAACCCTATTTTGCCCATTCTGGACAGGTGTTGGTCATCGGAGTCAGTTGGTCCACCTACTTTTCTTCTTCTTTTCTCCCTTTTGTTTTCAGAATGGTGGACAGGTGTTGGTCATCGGAGTCAGCTGGTCTACCTACTTTTCTTCTTTTCTCCCTTTCGTCTTCAGATTTTTCATTGTTGTTTTCTCTCCTTCTCCCGCTCTTGCCAATCGCTTTCTTCCGTTTTTGAATCTTTCCCGGTTTTCGTTTTAAGCCAGCCACTGCTTCTTCTTTGTGTCTAGCAGCGTGGTGTTAGTTTGTTGGGAAAAAACACTACCGGTGGTTTGCGCTCTTTCGGTTGTTTGGTTGGGTTCGAAGGTTTTTCTATCTGTAAAGGGTGGATTCTCCTGGTTAGTTGTTTGCCTTTCTCATATTAGGTATTTCTTTTTGTTCCTTACCGTTTTTCATTTTTGTGGATGGGTTTCCTGTTTGCAGCTGTGTTTTGGAAATTTGGGGGTTTTGCTACCATCTTGGGTTTTTGGGTATGGTTCTTCGTTCTGGTTGAGTCTGGAATTTTTTTTTTTTTGTTTGGTTTCGTCCCAAACTAATTTTTAGTTGTTTGGTGCTTTTGTGTGCAGGTTTGCAAGCCGTGTTTGTTATTGGTGAGTGTTTTCCTTTCGTCCCTTCAAGGGTTTTGGAGAGATGAGTTTTGGTTTTTCCTGTGGTGTAAGAATTGTGTTATGCTGTATTTTGTTTGTGTTTAATGCTTTCATGTTGTCTTTGATTTAATTTGAAGGAAATTTGTGTTATTTCCAAGTTATGTAAAAACAAAAACTGAGTGATTGAAAAATGTAAAGATCGATTGACAGGCAAGAAAATGAAGTTAAATTTTGATTATCCAAAAATGAACCTGCAGAAAATTAAAAAAATTTGACAGTGAATTTGTTTTAATAGTTAAACACACTTTAATGGGTGATTGCAAAAATTTCAGATTGTGGACTCGATTGTGCCGGTGATGCATGACCATTGTTCTCTTCTTTTTGCCACAACAGAGTGCAAGTTAATCTCATGTAGCCAATAACGGTGTTGGCATTTTGTGCTGAGATTGATTAATGTCTTGATTTCTTACCCATTGTTGAATCATTTTGAAACACAAAATGATTAACTTCTCTCAACGTGTAGTGTGTGTTATTATTAATACATTTTACAGGTTCTTTGAATGTGACATTAAAGTGTATTTCGTTTTAGGTGATGTCGCTGTTTTCGTTTGTTTTATTTTTTTGGTTCTTCAGTTTGTTGTTTTGATCTTAGGTTAATATGCTTATACAAATGCTGAGCAATGGATGTAATAGATTGGATTAGGTAAACATTTTTGTGATGGTAATCATTCAGAAGTGATAAGGCAGTTAATAGATCAATAAGCTGTTTGAATAGGAGATGAAAATGTGTCTGTCGTGTTTGGCTGGAGATTACAAAAGGGATTGGATTTTGAGAAAAATTTAATGTTTCCTAAAATTTGTTTATAATTTTTGGGAAAAAATCAGAGCACCAATTGGAGTATGTGTTGAAACTGTTTTTTATCCGTTTTTCTAATGAGCGTGGTTTCATCTGCTAGGTTAATTATGTATGATTTTTTATTCCAGTTGATGATGTTTGTCTTTTTGCACTGTTACATATTTTGCACAGATTCTTCGTTCATAATTTGTATCTCTTAATTCAGTTGTGTTTAGCTAAGTATGAACATAAATTATGTGTAGTTGGAAAAGTATTGGTGGAGCTAAAAAAAATTTGATGGATTTTGCAGCATGTTTAATAGCAGTTAAAAATGTGTTTTCTTTTAGCTGACGACATAGTTTTTCATTTCTTTAATTCTTTTGGTTGTTTTCTTTGCTGTTGTAACCTCAGGGTAAAATGTTTATACAGATAGTTAATGACAGACTTACTAGATTGGATTATAAGCGTTTGGATCATGGTTAATCTTGACAGTTAATTTTACAATGTGATAACTGCTACAATCAAATGGATAACTGTAATATCTATCTTAATGGTCTCCAAATTTAACCTTTTATGTATAATGATTTTCCAATGTCTTTACTATTATTGGTATTCCCCTTTTGTAACACAACTTTTCACAACGCGCGGGCACTAAAAACTAGTTGATACTAAAGATAGTAGTGCCAATTTTATTTTGAAATTGTTTTTAATAACAGAGGACGGTTGGAATTTTCTTTGAAAATTAAGAAGAGAAATGCTAAAAGTCAATTGGTCAATTTAATATGTCGTGGTTGTAGTAGTAATATTTTTTTTAGATTTATTTCATTAAAAACAAAAATATTCGACCTTCATTTGTTAGAAGAAATTTCCAACTAAAGTTTCATGTACGATAGTTGTATAAAAAGAAAAAAAATTGGTGTTTCAACCGAGAGAACACCAACTCATTCATAGAAATTAAAACATAAAAGTTCTTCTTTGCTTTTTTTAATGTAACAAATATCTTAATGATTCAAGACATGCAAACTATTTAGGTATAGCACAGAAGGACCCATGTTTTCTTTTCTTTTGGTAAATAAGGACCCATCTTTAGTGACGTGTTGAACATACTAAGGTGCTCTTTTATTGGGAGAGTAGATCCTCTCATAATCATTAGTTAGGGTTATCAGAGAAAGTTTTAAATTCAGATATCATGAACGATAATAACTGTTTCTGAGATCGAATATTTTTAGTTGTACGTCAATCATGTACTAGTAACACCTTGGAATTCATGATCATGGGTGAAAAATTATTAAACTCAAGTTTCTTGGGTCCTAGTTTATATGTAAAATCCCATATATTCTGTTATGCTGGAATTTATAAGCCTAATGTTAGAGCAATTCCACCGAAGTGGACTTTGCCCAGGACCCAGCACAAAAACAAGGCCAGCACCCTGTCAACCAAGTCCACCCCCTCAATTTGACTGGTACCCAGCCCGAGTTGGGCTCTGGACCAGCCCAAAAGAGACTGAGCAAGAAGCTGGGCTGTTTACCTGGCGCGTGCGCTTCACGGAGGCGTGGCGCGAGTGCCCGACAGGATTTCAGAGCGCGGGCCCGCGTGCAGGCGCACTCAGTCCCCCCCCCGAGTTGGCGACGTGGCTCCCTTTGTGCCGTTGGATTTCCAACGGTAAAAAAAATTTAAATTTTACTTTTAAAATAGACCGTCGAATCAAAGATCAACGGTCCATGTTTTTTTCACAAAAAAGTAAAAAAAAAAAGGCCCAACGGTAAAAAATATGACCGTTGGCCACGTGGCAACTCCCTGTCTCTTGGATTTGAATATTTTTCAAATCCAACGGTCTAGATTAATTAACTATATTAAAATTCATTAAAAATTATTAAAAAAATACAAAAAAATTATTAAAAAATTTAAAAAAAATTACAGAAAATTTTGAAAAATGTTAAATTTTTTCCTATAAATACCTAACCCTCATCTTCCACCTTTACACCACATTTCAATATTTTCTACACTTTCTATACTATCTACATTTCAATATTTTCTACACTTTAAGAGAAAAAAATGTCTTCGTGGAAGCTCATTGAAGATATTATGTTGTGTGAATGTTGGGTTCACACTACTCATGACCCGATTACGGGTAATGAGATGGATAAGCGAGAAATGTGGAGTAAAATTACGAAAACGTTTTGCGATGTACATGGAGAAAACGCCACAACTAGTCAAGGTCTTTAAGGTCGTTGGGAAAAACTCAACGCATCCTTTACTTGTTGGAAAAACGCCATCTCTCATGCTTCCGGTAACCTCCGTAGTGGGACAAGTTTAGCGGATCAGGTGACAATATTTTTATTTATTTATATGCATTCCACCCACATCAATATTTTGATTTATTTAATTTCGTATGTAATTTTTATGTTATTTCTTATGTAATTTTTATATGCATTCCACCCGCATCAAAATTTTAATTTATTTAATTTCTTATGTAATTTTTATTTAATTTCTTATGTCATTTTTTTGTAATTTATATGCATTCCACCCGTATCAATATTTTGAATTTATTTATTTGTGTTACACCCGCATTTTTTAACACTATGTTATCCCACATTTTTATAGACACTACAAGCTCAAGCATTCTACAATTCAAAGAACGGGAACAAATCATTCACTAGATGGGAATGTTGGCAAATTGTCAAAGATTGCCCTAAATACAAAATTGTGGCAACTGGTCCAGAAGTTGTCATGCACGGTATGGGTCTACATAGTTCTCCAGAACCAGACATGGCCGAACAAGAAGTCGACACATTTCAAGACACGGAAGGGACGCCTGAACAAGTGCCCGAGACCCAACCGACTCGTCAGTCCCTTAGGCCCGTAGGTAAAAAGGCGTCAAAGAAAAAAGGTAGTTCTTCCAAGAATGACTACACTAAATATATGGAGGAACTTGCTTGCCAAGGTGAACTGAACATGGCACGGGAAAAGGTTAGAGATGAGGAAAAAGTTGCTACTATGGCAGCAATATTAGCAGCTACTGAGGCACGTGATGCGACGGCTGAGAGACAAAGAGAAGTAGTTAATCGAGAGAGCGAGCTGGTTAGAGAAGCACTTCATCGAGAAAATGAATTGCTTCGAGAAGAAAGGATGGCTCAAGCAAATCGTGACACTATGAGCAAGTCTCTAGTAGGACTGTCTCCGAATTCTAAATATTTTTGGACATCGGAAAAAAGAGATGTCATGCGAAGGAGGCGTGCAAGAGATGCGGAAACAAGTCAAGGGGGTTCTAGCTACTTTTGTGACAACCAAGATCCTAGCACCACATATCCTAACTCGAGAGACTTTGTATAATTTTTATGTATTTTTTATGTTTTTTCTTTCTTTTTTCTTTTGAACTTTATTTAATTTCTTATGTAATTTCTTATGTTTTTTTCTTTTTTTAGGTTCGAACTTTATTTAATTTCTTATGTTTTTTTCTTTTTTTAGGTTTGAACTTTATTTAATTTCTAATGTAATTTTTATGTTATTTCTTATTTATTTTTAAAACTTTATTTATTTTTATTTAATTTATTATGCAATTTTAATGTAATTCTTTATTTATTTTTAAAACTTTATTTCTTTTGTACTTTATTTAAACACATGAAATAAGATTACATAAACTCACCAAATAAATTTAAAAACAAAACACACTACATAGAATTACATAAACTCACCAAATAAATAGAATTACATAAACTCACCAAATAAACTTAAAAACAAAACACACTACATAGAATTACATAAACTTAAAAAAAAATACAATTTATTCTTCAACCACAAGCCTCATTCTAATTATCTTCGCCTTCATGCAATCCCCACTGGTGCTCAATCAAGTCATTCTGGCGGGTTACGTGCCAGTATGGCTCTTGCACATTAGTGTACCGCTGAACGATCAATTCATTGTAACGTCCATCGCGTTCCAACGGCTCGTGTTGCACTGGATCTTCGGTCCCGTCATGAGCACAATAGATACATGTTCTTGAGTTGTTCATCAGATCCGACTCATATTCATCGACGACATCATAATCATACTCATTTTCAACAATCATGTTGTGGAGAATAATACACGTCATCATGATGGATCGAAGAGCCTCAACATCAAACATTCTAGCTGTAGCCTTGATAATCGCCCAACGAGCTTGCAGGATACCAAAACAACGCTCGACATCCTTCCTACACCCTTCTTGACATTTTGCAAAGTGTTTTTCCTTTTCAGTCTGTGGATGTGGCACTGTTTTGACAAATGTTGACCACCTTGGGTAAATGCCATCTGCAAGGTAGTATGATCCCTCGTATTGGGTACCATTAACCCAATATGTGCATCTTGGCAAGTTTCCTTGCAGCAGTTCGTCGAACACTGGGGATTGGGCAAGGACATTTAGGTCATTCTGAGCTCCTGGAACACCAAAAAAAGCATGCCAAATCCATGTATCAAATGAAGCCACCGCTTCCAAAATGATGCTTTTGGCTCTTTTTTTGTTGCCATAAGCTCCTTGCCATGCACTTGGACAATTTTTCCAAGTCCAGTGCATGCAGTCGATGCTTCCAATCATGCCAGGGAAGCCTCGCATCTCACCCTTCCTCAGAAGCCTTCGCATGTCCCTTGGCGTGGGTGTCCGAAGGTACTCATTGGTGTAGAGGGCTTCAATTGCAGAGCAAAACCGCATCAGGGACTCCAAAACAGTTGTTTTTCCCATCCTCGCGATCTCATCCACTTGATCTGCAGATGCTCCATATGCAAGCATTCGCAAGGATGCCGTAATTTTTTGCTCGGGAATAAGACCTAGAACATGAAAAGCATCCTCTTTTTGCACAAAGTATGAATCATGGTTGCAAATATCACTCATGATTTTGTTGAACAAATTTCGTTGCATTCTAAAACGCCGTCTAAAAATATGATCAGGGAATATGCTATTGGAAATAAAATAATCTTCCAATAGATTTTTACCTCGTTTTTCCCTTTTTCTATTGAGGTTTGCAACACGTCTTGGTTTGGCTATCTGACCCACGGCTTCCATGACACGGCGGGAATGTGAGGCCTTCTGCCTTCTATGGTGATCATCCTCATCCTCCTCCATGAAGAAAGCCTCATCTCCATCTCCACCTCCACCTTCCTCGAGATTGGCCAATTCTGCCTGTTGTGCCAACAACCTTTGTTGTTGCTCCTGCAACTGTTTATACACCCTTCTTGAAGAAGACATTGTAATAAGAACTCAAGATTTGAAAACGATGAACAAGGATTCTGAGCTAAAAAGAAGGATTGAGCTTGGTGTGAGGATGGATGTAGGGATGTAGGGTTTATATGGACAAAAAAAGAAAGGATGAGGTTCTGGACAATGCCACGTGGCACTACGTGCTTGGTTGAAAATCTTATCGAAATCTTGGCTAAATTATTGTAAACCGGAAGTGACATGTGGCGTGTCGGGATTGGTTGAAAATATTATCGGAAATCTATCCACAAAATAGTACGTTCAGATAATGACACGTGGCATAACGTGATTGGTTGAAAATCTTATCGAAATCTTGGCTAAATTATTGTAAAACGGAAGTGACACGTGGCGTGTCGGGATTGGTTGAAAATCTTAGCGGAAATCTATTCACAAAATAGTACGTTCAGATAATGACATGTGGCGTGACGAGATTGGTTAAAAATCTTATCCGAAATTAAAACTATTTTATTTTTTTATTCTTTTAGACAAAATTTAAAAATATTTTAAATGGGCTGGGTGCCAGCGCATTTTGTAGGGATGGAGATCGTTTGTGCCAGAGCATTTTTTCACTAGGTGCCAGCGCATTTTTTTAGGGGTGGAGATGCCTTGGCCTATTACTGTTCATTGGAGTCTGTTACTGTTCATTTGAGTGGATAAATGCCCTGGGTGCTAGCGCAAAGTCCTTAGGGGTGGAATTGCTCTTAAGGTAAACATTTCAGATCCGAAAAAAATGCCAAAGAGAGGAAGACTCGGCGAAAATTTCAAGAAGAACAAGGCATTCATCGCATAGAAATAGATCACAAATGTCTTCCAAGATTTTCACATTATTAACCATAAATTGAACAAATCGAAAGGCAGAGAAATATGAATGGACAGATCGATTGCACAAAAATTGAAAGAATGAAACACAACCTTAATTCGAGAGGCTAACACCAAATGCATGCAAATCTAGCTAGCTAGAGTTTACGTGCAAATCTCAAATCTGAGATATATTCCTTTACTTTCTCTCAAACTACGCATACACAAGCGCATCATATTTGTTCTTGAACCAACGTACCCCATTCTTTAAAGCAGTCCTGAATTTGGCTTCAACGATGTAGGACTTGTACTTGGCCACCCGACGTTATCTCTTGAGCTCTGATTGGCTAGAGTTGTAGATCAAAGATGTTTTACGTGAATACCTTTGATTTTTCCATGGATAACCTTCGTGATCACGGTCACCATCAGGCATATACGATGATCGATAAGTTGATTGCTTCTCGTCCATCTCTCTCATCTTTCTCGCCTGCCAAGGTTGACGAGCAAAAAGAGAGAGAGGGAGAGAGAGAGAGAGAGAGGTGGACAACGAAAACTTAGTTTTGATGGAGAGCAAGGAATTCTTATAGGGGGACTTGCGTAGCTGTCATTTGTCTCTCAGATGATGTCGATTAAATAAGAAGGGTTGGGAAACCATTGTCTTAATTTGTGAGGATGTGACGAGGATACCAAGAAAAAAAAGAACGAGAGGGTCTGTGAAACCGCTCAAACTTAAAGAGGGTTTTTTTGCCAAATTAATGAGCATCCAGAAATCTACTCCAAGAAAAAAACGAGCATCTTGAAATAGATATTGGTGAGCACCCGAAAAAATAATTCCCTTTCTCTTTCACATTTCTTTCAAACTTCTTTCTCCCATATATTTTCCTAAAAAAATAAAAAACTGCTTCAGACACAATGTGTGGGCTTAGGCTAGTTTTAATTTGTTCACTAACTTGGAACCTTCCATAGATACTCTTCTAAATTTATGTACTTTGTGACTCAGTCTAAGACAGAACTCTTATTATTTACATTTGCTATAAATATTTGGGGCTCTAGAAAAATGCGAAATTTTATAGATGCGTTAAAACTGTACAAACAAAAGGCAGAATTTGCCCAAGAGAAAGAGAAAAGCAAAAAACAACTGGAAAAAAAAATGGGAGTAAATTGTTGAGTGGTATTTTAGGAGTATGGTATTCTCCCCTCAAAAGTCTCTCCCTTCCAGTCCCTTGCTATTTGAACGGTCACGATTAAGTCACGTCAAAAGTTGATTTCTTTATAGAGAGGGAGAGACAAAGAGGAAGTGAAAGAGAAGGAAAAGGAAGAGAACGAGATTTAGAGGGGAGAGAATCATACTATTCATGTTACCTTCCAATTTGTTAGGGGAGACTTGGTATTATAGGAGAAATTTTTCATTGTAACCAGAACACTGGTGGTATACCACATGTTTTTATATAAGTGCTGGGAAATTTTATTTTTAACACACATATTCCACAATTTATATAGTAACATGTGGTGTACCACCCCGTATTCCTATCACATTAAAAATCTCTCGTATTATAGGAACACCGTTGACTTATGAAAGCAGTGTGGTACGTAAATGGAAGAGCTAGCTTTTTCTTGAGCTATTAAATCAATTATATATGAGTTTTGCATGCCCAGGTAATTAAAAACATGTTTAATATATGTGTAATTATTTGAACAAAAAATAATTTCTTTTCTGGGCGATGTGTGTGTTTCAGTAAAACCCTAATACTAAAAGCAAACTAAAAAACAAGATTTCTAAAGGATTGAAAGAATACATACAGGTTCCAGGACAAGCAAGGAGAAGAATGGCTCCTAGAACTACATGCAACACCACCTAATCACACAGGGAATTACAACTTCATCCTTTCCTTCACCATTTGACACGCATGGTAGCCCGTCCCCAGAGAAAACTAACACTTAATGGATATGTGATGGTTGTTATATGGATTGAGTTTGTTGGAATCTGGTGGATTATAAGAAGGGTAATATTGTAATTCTAGGCAAGTTAGTTTTACTATAAAAGAAAGCTTGTAAGGCATTTGTGATTAAGATTGTATTTTTCCTCTGTGATTTGAATACAACAGTGCCTTCTTATTTCTCTCCTTTCGAATCCTTAAGTCTGTTCTTCATAATTTCTGAGAGTTAATAACACTAACGAAAGAGGAGACACGAATGCGAACTTATACGGTGTGTGTTTGTAGATGCACATCCTTGACTAGCTGAGGTTGCAGCAGGCTGTTAGCATAGTCTGCTCGGTTTGCCGACCTTGGAAGAAGTAGGAACCTCCGTTCGTAACTTCGAATGGATAGAGGACAGACACATAAATCGGCGTTGAATGTCCCTTATATTTTATAATTTCCACTTCTCCACGAATTATAAACAATGAGACTGACATTGGGAAATCTCATTTTTGCTAATTTCGGCTATATTAATCTCATTTAATTTAGATCGTTGATTATTTAGACTGTAGTATAACCATTTAGAGTTTAAATTCTAGGTTTTATACTGAGTATTTATCAAATATAGCCAGAAATGAACCCTTAATTTCAAAAATGTCATTTTTTTTATCAAATATATCCAAAATTCCACCTAAATAGACACAAATACCCTCAAATTTAACAATCAAATAAATTAGCCAAAATGATTCGTGACATTGACATAACTCTTTAATCTGGTCCTTAACAATTAATGATATTCAATAGTAGTGTTCTTGAATTTGTCTATCGTCAATCATTTTAGTCTTTCATTGAATTTGTCCATCATGATCATTTTAGTTTTTTCGTGAAAGATTTGTCAATTGCTTTGTTAGTGTGATGATTTGGTGTCATGTGGGTCTCACAAATATAATCATATAACGACATGTGGATTAACTTTACAAAACTATTTTTGTATTTAAAACTAAAAATGATATTAGTAAGAAAAAAGTTGTTGAAGACATGATTGAAATTTTGTTACTCCCACTTGCGGTAATCGGGGTGGCGCTCATTGTCGGTGATAAGGGGGTCGAAGGGGATAGGGTTGTGGAGGTGGAGTGTAGAAGCAAATGTGAAGTTGGACCGGAGCTTGAGGCGACAATAACTAAAAAGCCTTTAATTTATTTAATTGTTAAATTTGAGAGTATTTGTGTCTATTTAAGTGAACTTTTGGATATATTTGAAAGTTTTAATAAAAAGTGACATTTTTTAAATTAAGAGTTACCTTTTTACTATATTTGATAAATACTCTTTTATACTCTCAAAAATAGACTTTAACTTTTAAGTCTCTGATTTTGAGCGATCAAACTATAAATTGAACGATTAACTCTATTTACAAGATGAAAGCTAAAGAAAATTCATGAATCCATATAACCTTACATGGCTATGAACTAACTCTCAGTCTAATAGTATCTTTTCTTAATATTGAAAAATGTCCCGAATTGGAATTCTCTCTTTCCCATTGATTAGGAAAATAAAACTTCACATGGCTAGCTAGACTTTATGATTTCTTAAGTAAGGTACTCAATATTAAGATTCTAATAATGAAGACATAAACATATATTTCATAGCTTATGCATCGTTTGATGCATTGTAAAACGATGCTTGCCCATGTATGAGCTCGAACATGCAACTTTTTAGGGTTCTTCAGATGGCATCGG
This sequence comes from Malus domestica, assembly GCF_042453785.1. Lineage (NCBI taxonomy): Eukaryota > Viridiplantae > Streptophyta > Magnoliopsida > Rosales > Rosaceae > Malus > Malus domestica. Next base: position 11,965,863 of record NC_091673.1, read on the forward strand.
AACCATATAATTGAACATGCACGCAAGTTTTCAAGCATACAATGCCAGAAAAAGCTTTCTAATTAACCAGTTTAGTGAATTTTAAGACTCAAAGTCTCAAACGCAGATCAACATAATTTCCTTCATCTGTGTTGGGAACAACCTGTTCGATCTGGTTAAAGTACGGGCCGTGAAGGTTTCTGGGAGCTACAACAGACGGGACCCGAGCAGCACCAGCATGGTCACCATTGATATTGCTTGTGGACCCAGTAGAACAAACGAATATAGGTACACTTGCTGCTACCAGTTGATTTTGATCACGATGATTATGATTAGGAGGAGGATGACGAAGATGTTGAATATGTTCTAACATGGCCATCCTTTCAAGTTGTCTTTCTCTTTTGTGTTTGTTTTGATGACCTCCCAATGCTTGAGAGCTTTCAAACTTCCGGCCACAGTAGTGACACTCAAACTTCTTGCTCTCGATGATCACGGCGACTTGGTCACTGTCATCCGTCACTGAAAACCCGAATAGCTTCATTTTCTGATGAAAGAATGTGGTTCACGGAAATTGAAAACTAACGAAACTTATATATATTACTTGCGCCCTTAGAAACACCCAACCATACGCAGAGCTACTAAAGCACCATTGCATGGGCCTCCCCTGGTATTTGTCAGATATATACGATTCATTTGGAAAGTGATTTAAATGACTGAAAAGCTAAAATAATTAAAAAAATATATTTAACTCAAAATTCACCCAAATTTAATGATTTTTCAATATTTATCAGAATCTAAATATTTTTAGGTTAAAATGTTCATAAAATTAATTAGGATAGTGTACATAATTTTGTTTTTTAAATTTACATAAAAAAATTAGCCTAAATTTATTCTTTAATAACCTCGGGCTAATTAATTAATGAGACCTAAACGATAGACAAATTATTAAAATCAACAATATCTAACATTTCAATTTTGATAAAAAAAAAAAACAACAAAAGTAAAAGACAATTCTAATCGTGAAGCCACAAAATTCAATCCATATAAAACTCAAAATTGAATAAATCATTGTTCATAAGCTAGTATGCTTCCTATTTTGAACAGAACGACTTTGTATAGAAACCCTTGAGCCCTGTTTGTCACTCTACTAGGCTCACCATTATTTCATTATATTATGAATGCCTAGTTAAGTTTCTTTTATTTCATTTTTGCCATTGACGATACCTCTTTTGACATGTGGGATTGTCCTCGCCAATTTCCTCCCTCATCTCTTCTTTCCTGGTCGACTTTGATTCGAATAAAAAAAAGTTTATGCCCCAATTCAATTTCCTCCCCTTCACCAAATTTCAGGAGCAACTTTGTTTGAGATCGTTCCGATTCAATTTTCTTTCTCTCACCTTTTGCATGTTGAAGTCCACATCAACATCATATCCCTAAAACCTACGAGCTCAACCCAGATTCGAGTTTTTCGACGTGTTTCCAAATGATTATGGTAATGGCCGACCTCGAAGTTGGTTTCAAATGAGTCCTATACTTATTGCATGTGAAGATCTGCATTAAATTTGTGATTTCAATTTAATTGAGTTTAATTAGTACCCATTTTTTAATTTGCAACCATTTTGTAATGCATCCCAATTTTCTTTTTGGTTTTACTTTCCACCTATATAATGTTTTTTTTTGTGCCCATATTTTTAAACTTTTATTTGTACCCACAATTTTTTAATCTTTTATTTGTTCCCATTTTATTTATCATGTACCACTTTGTTATATATATGTATACTGTATCAATTTTTGTTTGTAAAATATGCACATCTTCTTTATGTAAAAATCTATTCACTTATTTATTTATTTATAATGTACCATAGTAAAATGTACTCTTTTTTAATTTAAACGTACCAATATTTGATCTAAATATATACACATGTATATGTGGAAACGTGATAACGTAATTATAAACTAATAAGATCATGATATGCATGATATTGGTATGAATTGCAGCCACCATAAGCTCACTAGGGGCGAATGCCCCCATTCACATGTAAAGTGTTTTAGCATGCCCCATTAAGAAAAATCTCTAACTCCGTTACTGTGCATGGTACAATATTTGGTCCATCAAATAGCTTGTAGTACAATCCTATCTCGTTTATTGGCCATGCCATCGATACAAGGGTTGAAAGCAATTGCCAAAATTCGACAAAACACTGAAAGGGAAAGGCTATATGTTGTTGCTGCATCCTCCTCCACCTCCTGCAGGTAGGGGCCGGAGGGATCAAGCCATATATTTGTTTTTGCATGCCCAGAAAATTGAGCTTTTCCATTGGTTGTGCGGATAATAGTACGCCGTACTTTTTTGCTTTAACGTGAATACAGTCCCCAGAAAAGAACTCATGGCTCGAAGATAAGGTCCACCAAATTCACCTCTTCTCGTCTACAAATGGTGAGGCAGCGAAGCTAGGCCTGCCTAGGTAGTCAATTGTTTGCTTTTGTTTGTTATGGTATTTTTGGTAAGGTTCAATCATATGAATCCCACTGACATTGCTTTCTGCTCATCATTTTGATTCCTCTTTCCATATTTAATCGCTAAATTTGGTTATTAGGGGGCTTCCTTTCAAGTTTCTAGTTTTGTGGAAAGTAGGGTTGCAGTACTTTCTGCTCACCAACTGGCAAGGTGGTGGACCTTGTGACCAATTAAGCAAGTTAACTGTGCCAACAGAGTAACACAAAACCCTGTTCACTTTCGAAAAGATATGGTGCTAGCTACGGAAGAATAATTGTTTGATATTATTGCGCCTATGTGATAGGACATTTTATACTATGTTTCAAATTATCTTATATTTAGAAAATTTTTGGATGTTAGAATTTTAGTTAAAGATATAATGATATATAGATCTGTTAAAAACTCTGAAGTGGAGAATATCCTTAAACATACTAGAACCTTTGAAATAGTATTATTATAGGATAAATCTAAACATACTAGAATTTTAGAAATAGTTTCATAAGATAGTTATGATATGTGTATGTAAGACTTTTGTATGTTTTGTACCATAGGTCGGGGAGACGCATGATGCGTAAAATAACTAAACACACAAATTAACCCTCTTGTTGACAATTGTAGTATGGATAAGTTGGGATCGTTCTTAAACCGGGGATTATGAGGGATTGCTAAACACTCTAAACTGACTCAAATATGTAAAACAAAGTTTGAAACACTAAACTAGACTCAAAGAATGCAAATCTAAACTCTAAAACACTAAAACAAAACAAAAGACTCAAAACAGCACAAAGACACTCAAAACTGCCTTAAAAACACTTTCTGGGCAGTTTTGAACTCTAACACAAACTTGGACGAAATTGGGTTATAACTTGAATCAAGACACTTAAAAACACAAACTAAATTGATTTCTAACTAATCTAACACTTTAAAATATTGGGGGATTTGGTTTTGACGAATTTGAAAACAAAACAAAACAGATTTTAAACTAAGCAAAGTTTGAACGAATTTGAATAAAACTATGGATAAAAGGATAGCTAGGAGGTTCTTCTCCACACATGACACACTTGCATACAAAACAATTTCCAGTTACTTTTCAATAAGCTATGAATTCTCAACGCCCTAGATTAACCGTGAATTGCACTAATTAAGCCTCAGATTTTCCAAAAGTTATTGAATTGGATGATTGCATACGACAACCCAAAGCATTCCCCACAAGTTCCCTACATGAATTGCATAATAGAGATACAAGTAAGAATCATTAAGTTCTATGAAAATCATATGCATTGACGAAGCATTCGTTACTATGAATTGCATGAAACTTATGCCAAGAATTTACTTAAAGCGATTGTGACTAGCAACCTTCACTACTTGTGAATATAAGTTCGTAACGATTAGGTGAAACTCCCTTATATTCTAGCATCAAATTCATGCATGAAAAGTAAGCGTGCACTCTCAACCAACATACACAAATCAGTTTTTATACGAACGGATAAGTAAATTGAATTCACAACTTATAAAACACAATTGGATGTAATCAAATCATATTGCAAGCATGAACATGGTTTCGAATCATCCCCTAACTAAGAGGGGTTTAGTTCCTCATACAAACAAAACAAAGATTATTGAATTGAAACATTGAAAACAAAAGAAAGATTACACCTAGAAACGCTTCAACAATCCAACGTCTTGAATGGCAAGCACGTCCAAGGGTCTCCGTCTTTCTTCTTTGCTGCGGCACAAGGGATGGTTGAAGGTTTTTGTGGTGATTTGTGGTGGTGGATGGATATAGGTTGGTTATGGTGAAGGGTGGAGTCCTTAGAATGGTCAGCAAGGGCCTTTATTTATAGGGGAAGGAAGGGCTACGAATTTGAAGTGGTTTTAGGGAAGGATTTATGTAGGAAAAGGAATGTGATTTTGGGTCAGAAAATAGGCAAGAAAGGTGCAGGAATAAAAGAGAAAAGGAAAGGGAAATTCGGCAGAAATTGTAGGACAGATTTAGGAATGTGTTTTGAAGCACAAAATAGGTAAAAAAAAATGTAGGGTGCGGCATAGGGTTTTAGGGAAAAGGAAATATGTTTTAGGACATAAAATAGGAAGGAGAATCTCTCCCTTGTGCGGCAAGGGATGGAACAAAACAGGAATGTGGTTTAGGTGTAGAAAATAGGAAAGAAAGGTTGTGTCTTGTGCAGCAAAGAACTAGAAATTAAAGGGATGGTGCAGCAATATCTAGGGCAAGTTCGAGGACTTCTAGAAATATGTAATTAGGCAACCTAACATGTTTTGAAACCCTTTTGTGGCTGGAACATAGGTGAGGAAAGATTAGGAAACTTCCAAGCCAAGAATAGAAACTTTCAAGAATGGAAACCTCCAAGAATAGAAACTTCAAACTTTAGAAACTTTGGCTTCCAATTCTGAACTCTTTGTTCTTCATTTTCATTTCTTCATTTCTTTCATCTCATTATTCATTCCTAGCCTCCTTTGATCTTCAATTTCGTCCATCCACCTTGCTCCAAGCATAAGCTATCCATTCCATGCCCAAAACTGCTCCAAAAGGCTCCAAAATGCACATGTTTGCATACTTTGTCCTTAAAACCTGAAATTGCACGAAAATAGCTTAAAATACTAAAATGATTAAGTACTAGCAACATAAATGCAAGGAAACAAGCTAATTAAGTCGCATAAATATGCTCCTATCAAATTCCCCCACACTTAGCTTTTGCTAGTCCTCGAGCAAAACAAAACAAAACAAAACACAACCTAGACCTTCCAACAATTGTCTTAGGGATTTCCAATGCATATGACATGTGATAGGAGCATATTTATGCGACTTAGTTAACATGTTTTCTTGCATTTACTTAGTTAGTTATTGCTTATAAGAGTGTTTTAAGCTATTTTTGTGTGTTTGTAGGTCCTAATAACTAAGTTGGAAAGAAAGTGCATTTTGGTGCAATTTGGAGCAATTTTGGGCCAAAATGGATTGCATGCATATGGAGCAAGTGGGATGGACGTTTTTGGTGTTTTAAAAAGGGTTTCAACACATGCAAAAATCTGAATAATGAAGTTGAAGTGTGGAAGTGTGCAGATACATACACTTAAGGAACAATTTGAAAGGAAAAGAAGTGAAAGATGCCATTTATTGGATTGCTTTACAAGATGTATTCACATTTTCAGCAACTACAAACATAATTGCAAGCTGAAATGATGCATAGCATGTGTGTAGAGGTGTAAAGTGGCCGAAAGTTGATGTTTGCAAGATGAAATGATGCAAAACATGTGTGTGAAAGTTGTCTAACAGCTAGTACATGTGGAAAAGGGATGGAATACAAGGCAAATGCATCAGAAATTGAAGAATGAAGGCACATAGACAGCTACAAAGGAGTTGAATTAGCAAAAGAGGAATGATTGCCTTTTGTTAAAGGCAGGACACAATGATAAAAGAGCATGTGAACTAGCTGTTTTTGCATCATTTTGGTCTTTGTTTGTATTGTTTATTGAAGCCACTTGAGTGATTCTTTGCTTTGGAGCTTCTATAAATAGGGAGTGAAGGGAAAAACACTAGAGATGACATTACATAAAAAACACAATTAACCACACCACTCATTCTCCATCCATTCTTTTAGCCAAACCCATTTACACATTCATACACTACATCACAAACACATTTTCAGCCATCTTTCTCTCTTTTGCCACACCCCCCATCCATCCTAAACACCACCATACCATCTCCCATCCATTCCTCCATACAAATACAATCCAAACTTGTCCCCAAAACCTTGTGCCACAGCAAAGAGGAAGGAGGAGAAGCCTTGGACGTGCATGCCATTCAAGTTAGGATTGCTGGAACGTTTTAGGTGTTTTCTTTCCCTTGTTTTCAATGTTTAAATTCAATACTCTTTGTTTTGTAAGTATGAGGAACTAAACCCCCCTTTGGCTAGGGGGAATTCGAAACCATGTTTATGCTTGCAATATGATTTGATTACTTTTAATTGCGTTTCACAAGCTGTGAATTCAATTTACTTATCCGTTCGTATAAAAACTGATTTGTGTATGTTGGTTGAGAGTGCACGCTTAATTTTCATGCATGAATTTGATGCTAGAATATAAGGGAGTTTCACCTAATCGTTATGAACTTATATTCGCAAGTAGTGAAGGTTGCTAGTCACAATCGCGTTAAGTAAATTCTTGGCATAAGTTTCATGCAATTCATAGTAACGAGTGCCTCGTCAATGCTTATGTTTTTCATAGAACTTAATGATTCTTGCTTGTATCTCTATTATGCAATTCATGTAGGGAACTTGTAGGGAATGTTTTGGGTTGTCGTATGCAATCATCCAACTCAATAACTTGTGAAAAAACTGAGGGTTAATTAGTGCAATTCACGGTTAATCTGGGGCGTTGAGTATTCATAGTTTATCGAAAAGCAATTGGAGATCGTTTTGTATGCAAGTGTGACATGTGTGGAGAAGAATCTCCTAGCTAGCCTTCCATCCATAAGCTTCATTCAAATTCGTTCTACAATCTGTTTTAATTACAAAGTTTTGTCTTATTTTCAATTTCGTCAAAACCAAATCCTCCTTTATTTTAAAGTGTTAGATTAGTTAGAAATCCATTTAGTTTGTGTTTTTAAGTGTTTTGATTCAAGTTGTAACCAAATTTCGTCCAAATTTGTGTTTGTGTTCAAAACTGCCCAGAAAGTGTTTTTAAGGCAGTTTTGAGTGTTTGTTTGCTGTTTTGAGTATTTTGGTTTGTTTCAGTGTTTCAAAATTTAGTTTTACATTCTTTGAGTCTAGTTTAGTGTTTTAAACTTTGTTTTTACGTTTCTAAGTCAGTTTTCAAGTGTTTAGCAATCCCTCCTAATCCGCGGTCCAGAACGATCCCTACTTACATACTTTGCTACAATTGATAAAAAAAGGGTTTAATTTGTGTGCTTATATATTTCGCATCAAATTTTTGGCGCCGTTGCCGGGGATTAGCAACATTGCTAGTCCCTTGGATTGTTTTATTTAAGTTTGTTTTAATGAATTCCAGATTCTGACCTTGTTTTGTTTTCTTGTTTTTAGGTACTAGTTTATGACTCGGAGTTCTCATCCGATTCGTGAACACATATTGGACTTTGACGACGATTTTGAGCGAGAATTGAGACGAAAAAGGAAGAATCCAAAACCTAGTGAATCAAATTCAAATTCAGAAGCCGAAGTTGAGTTTAAAGAAGAGGAACCCACGACAAGAGTGGGTGAAGTGGAGGAAGCCATGGCACAAGACAATCGTACAATCAAGGAGCTTTCGGCTTCGGGATTGGACAATGCCGCACCTCTATGTATTCAATATCCCGCGGCTGCCCAAGGAAAGATCGAGGAATTCGAGTTGAAGTCAAGTTTGCTACACCACATTCCAAAGTACCATGGGTTGTCCATGGAGGATCCTAACAAGCACTTGAAAGAGTTCGAGGTGGTGTGTTCAAGCATGACTCCAATCAATGTTGACGGGAGCATATTGAAGATGAAGGCTTTTCCCTGTTCTATCATGGAAAAGGCGAAAGATTGGTTGTATGAATTAGCTCCTGGAACGGTCACATCTTGGGAGAGCATGAAACGGGCTTTCTTGGAGAAGTTTTTCCCAACTTCCTGAGTCATTCTCCTACGAAAAAGGATAAGTGGAATTCAACAAGATGAAGGTGAGTCTTTTCCTACGTATTATGAACGTTTTAAATCTGTTGTTGCTTCTTGTCCACAACATCAAATGAAGGAGGAGCTTTTTCTACAATACTTCTATGAGGGGCTTATACCAATCGAACGTCAAATGCTAGATGCCTCGGCGGGAGAAGCTTTGGTGGACAAGACCCCCACGGCTACAAAGACATTGATAGCTAATCGAGCGTTGAATGCTCAACAACACGAAGGTGTTGGACGAAGGAGTACCCCACGGCAACACCAAGTGAATGAGGTAAGTGCCATATCCGAACTTCAAAATCAAATGGCTAACCTTACTACTTTGCTTTCTCAGGTTGTGGAAGGTCCAAAAGTGCAAAACGTGGCAGCTTTTGGCGTATGCTCCATGCAAGGACACCTTACGGACAAGTGCCCACAATTGATAGAGAATGGAGGTTAGGAGACCCTCAATGCCGTGGGTTTTGGACAGCAACACCAACCTAGAAATGATCCCTTTTCTAATACATACAATCCGGGATGGAGGGATCATCCAAATTTCAAATGGCGAGAACACCAACAAGGCCAACAACAAAGTACATTTAGGCAACAACCCCCGGGTTTCTATCACGTGTCAAAATAATATCCATTGAAACTTCTCACCAATTAAAGCCAAACCAAAATGAATAATGCACCATTACAAAGATTTGGCCTGTAACATCCAAAGATTTCCATGTGTAAAGAACTCATGGCTCGAAGATAAGGTCCACCAAATTCACCTCGTCTCGTCCACAAATGGTGAGGCAGCGAAGCTAGGCCTGCCTAGGTAGTCAATTGTTTGCTTTTGTTTGTTATGGTATTTTTGGTAAGGTTCAATCATATGAATCCCACTGACATTGCTTTCTGCTCATCATTTTGATTCCTCTTTCCATATTTAATCGCTAAATTTGGTTATTAGGGGGCTTCCTTTCAAGTTTCTAGTTTTGTGGAAAGTAGGGTTGCAGTACTTTCTGCTCACCAACTGGCAAGGTGGTGGACCTTGTGACCAATTAAGCAAGTTAACTGTGCCAACAGAGTAACACAAAACCCTGTTCACTTTAGAAAAGATATGGTGCTAGCTACGGAAGAATAATTGTTTGATATTATTGCGCCTATGTGATAGGACATTTTATACTATGTTTCAAACTATCTTATATTTAGAAAATTTTTGGATGTTAGAATTTTAGTTAAAGATATAATGATATATAGATCTGTTAAAAACTCTGAAGTGGAGAATATCCTTAAACATACTAGAACCTTTGAAATAGTATTATTATAGGATAAATCTAAACATACTTGAATTTTTGAAATAGTTTCATAAGATAGTTATGATATGTGTATGTAAGACTTTTGTATGTTTTGTACCATAGGTCGGGGAGACGCATGATGCGTAAAATAACTAAACACACAAATTAACCCTCTTGTTGACAATTGTAGTATGGATAAGTTGGGATCGTTCTTAAACCGGAGATTATGAGGGATTGCTAAACACTCTAAACTGACTCAAATATGTAAAACAAAGTTTGAAACACTAAACTAGACTCAAAGAATGCAAATCTAAACTCTAAAACACTAAAACAAAACAAAAGACTCAAAACAGTACAAAGACACTCAAAACTGCCTTAGAAACACTTTCTGGGCAGTTTTGAACTCTAACACAAACTTGGACGAAATTGGGTTATAACTTGAATCAAGACACTTAAAAACACAAACTAAATTGATTTCTAACTAATCTAACACTTTAAAATATTGGGGGATTTGGTTTTGACGAATTTGAAAACAAAACAAAACAGATTTTAAACTAAGCAAAGTTTGAACGAATTTGAATAAAACTATGGATAAAAGGATAGCTAGGAGGTTCTTCTCCACACATGACACACTTGCATACAAAACAATTTCCAGTTACTTTTCAATAAGCTATGAATTCTCAACGCCCCAGATTAACCGTGAATTGCACTAATTAAGCCTCAGATTTTCCAAAAGTTATTGAATTGGATGATTGCATATGACAACCCAAAGCATTCCCCACAAGTTCCCTACATGAATTGCATAATAGAGATACAAGTAAGAATCATTAAGTTCTATGAAAATCATATGCATTGACGAAGCATTCGTTACTATGAATTGCATGAAACTTATGCCAAGAATTTACTTAAAGCGATTGTGACTAGCAACCTTCACTACTTGTGAATATAAGTTCGTAACGATTAGGTGAAACTCCCTTATATTCTAGCATCAAATTCATGCATGAAAATTAAGCGTGCACTCTCAACCAAGAGGGGTTTAGTTCCTCATACTCACAAAACAAAGATTATTGAATTGAAACATTGAAAACAAAAGAAAGATTACACCTAGAAACGCTTCAACAATCCAACGTCTTGAATGGCAAGCACGTCCAAGGGTCTCCTTCTTTCTTCTTTGCTGCGGCACAAGGGATGGTTGAAGGTTTTTGTGGTGATTTGTGGTGGTGGATGGATATAGGTTGGTTATGGTGAAGGGTGGAGTCCTTAGAATGGTCAGCAAGGGCCTTTATTTATAGGGGAAGGAAGGGCTACGAATTTGAAGTGGTTTTAGGGAAGGATTTATGTAGGAAAAGGAATGTGATTTTGGGTCAGAAAATAGGCAAGAAAGGTGCAGGAATAAAAGAGAAAAGGAAAGGGAAATTCGGCAGAAATTGTAGGACAGATTTAGGGGTGGTTTGGGAGTGAGGTGCTGAAAAAAAAAGCACCCATGAAAAAAAACTGTGAGGGTTTTAGGTGTTTGGTAAACTGAAAAAAAAAGGCTTATTTTGGAAGCTGCTATGAGAATAAGCTGAAATCAAAGAAAAAAGCTGAAGCTGCTATTTGCAGCTTTGGAAGACTGGCTTTTTTTCAAAGCACACGGAGCTACAGTGCTCCTTTAATGAAAAGACCCACTATCAGACTGCTTTTTTTTTTTTTTTTTTTTTTTTTCCAAAAGCACTTTTACAAAAAAATTTACCAAACACTCTGCTGATTTATTTCACAGCCGCTTATTCTTACAGCACAGCCGCTTATTCTCACAGCGACTTTTTTTCAAAGCACAGCAATACCAAACCAGCCTTTAGGAATGTGTTTTGAAGCACAAAATAGGTAAAAAAAGATGTAGGGTGCGGCATAGGGTTTTAGGGAAAAGGAAATATGTTTTAGGACATAAAATAGGAAGGAGAATCTCTCCCTTGTGCGGCAAGGGATGGAACAAAACAGGAATGTGGTTTAGGTGTAGAAAATAGGAAAGAAAGGTTGTGTCTTGTGCAGCAAAGAACTAGAAATTAAAGGGATGGTGCGGCAATATCTAGGGCAAGTTCTAGGACTTCTAGAAATATGTAATTAGGCAACCTAACATGTTTTGAAACCCTTTTGTGGCTGGAACATAGGTGAGGAAAGATTAGGAAACTTCCAAGCCAAGAATAGAAACTTTCAAGAATGGAAACCTCCAAGAATAGAAACTTCAAACTTTAGAAACTTTGGCTTCCAATTCTGAACTCTTTGTTCTTCATTTTCATTTCTTCATTTCTTTCATCTCATTATTCATTCATAGCCTCATTTGATCTTCAATTTCGTCCATCCACCTTGCTTCAAGCATAAGCTATCCATTCCATGCCCAAAACTGCTCCAAAAGGCTCCAAAATGCACATGTTTGCATACTTTGTCCTTAAAACCTGAAATTGCACGAAAATAGCTTAAAATACTAAAATGATTAAGTACTAGCAACGTAAATGCAAGGAAACAAGCTAATTAAGTCGCATAAATATGCTCCTATCAAATTCCGCCACACTTAGCTTTTGCTAGTCCTCGAGCAAAACAAAACAAAACAAAACACAACCTAGACCTTCCAACAATTGTCTTAGGGATTTCCAATGCACATGACATGCTAAAAATCATTACTTACACAGATTTTAGTCATCCTTACCCTCGAGCACATACTTAATCGTAGTCACCATTCACTAGTTCGCATATAATCCATTAAAACAACATTTTTGAATGTAGTAACATGCCTTAGAGAATTCCCTCAATTCCTTACTAGATATGCACTCAATTTTCACTCAGATTTTCTGACTACACTCCCTACACTAGGTATATGTGAGAAGATTGATGTAAACATGAAACTAGTACTCCCATATGTTACAGCAAAGAAAGCACTTTTCTAGAATTATTAATGCATGTATATATATGATCTCATGAATGGAATGCTACTACTTAGAAGCGAGAACAAGTGATATCATATGCTCATACCAATTCCAAACTCCACATATTGAAATACACAACACTCAAGATTGAAGTCTAAGGGTTGTAACGGGGCTAAGGGTATTGGTTAACAAAGGAAGGTAAGGATAAACAAAGGTTCTTAAAGAAATAGTAAGCAAAGTAATGAAATGGACACTTAGAATTCACTTTTGAATGCAAAAATCAACTTTTAAACACAAGGGAAGATTCATGCAACACTTAGGGTCAAATTCAAACTTTTGGACCCTTTCTTCAACAACCAACACATGTGAGTTCATTCTCACTTATTTTTCAGCTCTTTTTCATTCTTTTCACACACTTTTCTTTTTCTTTTTCTTTTTCCACGAATTTTTTTTTCCTTTTTTTTTATTTTTTATTATGCCCTTTTCTTTCTTTTGGCACACAAAACACACTTTGAAAACCCTTCCCCCACACTTGTTTTTCTGCAAAAATCAAAAGGAATTCCCTCTAAGTCATGCTTCACTATTCTTTAAGAACAAGGGTGTGGACAATCCTAATCTAGGCTAGGTAGGGATAATGTGGTTAACAAAGAAAATAGGCTAACGAAGGCTCAAAGGGGGTTAAACCTACAAAACATATGACAAAAATGATAGGCTTTTTGGCTTTGGTGGTAACTAAACAACTTCATCTTGAATATGTGTTATGCACTCAATATCATGCTTTGAATGGAACGGCCATGAGTTCTAGTATTTGGATCTATAATGATGAAATGCATTCTAAGTAGCAACCAAGCAAAGAATGATGAGATCATGCAACGACTTTAGAAAAAAAGAATGCACAGATTAATAACTCTCCAAATAACGTTTAGGCTCAAGTCTCACAAGGATGAAGTGTTAGTTTGAGTTCCTTCCTTTAAGCATGTTACAAAAACTGATTTTTTTCCTTTTGTGATTACATGTGAATTCGTAAACTATAACTACAACCAAGCATAAACCAAAGAGCATATCAAACTTCCATCCATGTTTATAACTTTCTTTAACAGTCATGCACTTAAAAACCAAATCCTCATCATTGTGTTGGAAGGTACCCTAAGACACAAACACACAAAAACGATTCAAAAACAACTCTTTTTGGCTTTTTCAAAACAATTTTTCAAATTTTTATCAAATTTTCGGATTTTTACTTCAACACACACCAAAACAGCTCAAAATGCACTAAAAACACTTAAAAACAGTGAGAAACAACTTTAGAGGGGATAGGTAATAAAACCCACGAATTTGCATCAAAAATACTTTGTTATCCCCCCACACTTAAATCAAACATTGTCCTCAATGTTTTAAGCATAAACTCACAGAAAGCAAACAAACAAAAAAAAACAACTAAGTTTGATAAAATAAAGGCAGCAAAGATAAGGGTTTAGGAACGCAAATCTGAGTGTGGAGTGAAAGTTCCATCGTTCCTAAGTTGAATGCATGGGTTGCCTCCCAAGAAGCGCTTGCTTTAACGTGGGTGCCTGAATCATCAAAATCAACATGTTAGTAAAAAACATATTTGAAATTGGAGAAAATATCTTACCTTTTTGCTCCGATAAGAACTCAAGGACGAACACCACTTCTTTGAACGTTTCAGGGACTTTGCATTTGACCAGATGTACTACGATGGTTGTGATTTGTCCCGTGTCATCAAACTCAACTTCTTTGGGCTTTGTTGTTTCAAATACGTCCTCTTTGATGAATTCTTGACATTCTCCAGCCACTTCTTTTTCTTGAATCTTTCTTTTTGATGTACAAAGTTCTTCAAACAATTTAACACAATCTGAAACTTAGTTTGCTGTACCAAGAATTTGGATATCACTTTGCACCTTGGGAAGGGCTTCCACAATGTCTTTTTCACTCTCTTCTTTCTTGGGAATAAAAAATCTACGAGGAAAAGGGACATTTGATGGAATAATGTTAGAATGAATTGAATTAGGAACCACCTCACCTAAGTTGGACGGCATAGGGGCTTGAGGGGCTTGCAGCAAGAGTTCTTCTAAACTGCCCATATCATCATCCTCTTCTTCTTCTTCTTGCAGCAGCAATTCATCCACTTTCGGGCTATGTTTGGATGGTTCAGGGACAGCGTCATCCTCCATTTCACTTCCCAGAGTGATAGCCTCAACAATTGCAAAATCGTCCTTCGAATTTTCAATAGTTGAGTTGGAGAGTTTACTTTTCTCTTGAATTTGCGCCATGAACTCCATAATCTGGTTCAAAGAGGTGAGTAACTTACTGGTTCAAAGAGGTGAGTAACTTACTAAACATATCATTGTCCAAAGACGTACCTGAATTTGTTTGGGAAAATTGTGAGGGAGGTTGTGGCGGCTGCATAGGCGTGGTGTAGAACTCTTCATATGGCTGCCAATATGCATCTTGTTGAGCCTCATTGGCTTGATTTTGTGAGCCCTGCACCAAAGAATTTAATTCATTAAGAATTTGATTATAATCTATTGACGAACCAGAGTTTGATTGAGCATATTGCATAGGTCTTGAATAGAACTCCTCAGATGGCTGCCAATATCCTTCGTGTTGAGCTTGTTGAGATTCCCACCACATAGAAGTTGAATGATCACTCCAATCTCTTTGTGGACATTGATTGGCTTGATATCCTTGCCTATAAGACGCACCAAATGTAGGGACACTTTGCATTGTGGTCCTTTCGGCATACTGCGACAATTGAGAAGTAAGATTTGCCAATTGAGCTTGACTACTAGAAAAATCCATGTCCTACTTCTCTAGTACCTTAAATCAAAGAAAGAGACTAAATCAAATATCAGAAGTAAAATAAACAAAACAAAACAAAAGACACGAAAAGAAACAAAGTTAGTAACTAAAACAAAAGACATGAAAAAGAAACAAAAAGAAACAACGGGGGATTAGCAAAGTTGCTAATCCTCGGCAACGGCGCCAAAATTTGATGCGTAAAATAACTAAACACACAAATTAACCCCCTTGTTGACAATTGTAGTATGGATAAGTAGGGATCGTTCTTAAACCGGGGATTAGGAGGGATCGCTAAACACTCTAAACTGACTCAAATATGTAAAACAAAGTTTGAAACACTAAACTAGACTCAAAGAATGCAAATCTAAACTCTAAAACACTAAAACAAAACAAAAGACTCAAAACAGCACAAAGACACTCAAACCTGCCTTAAAAACACTTTCTGGGCAGTTTTGAACTCTAACACAAACTTGGACGAAATTGGGTTATAACTTGAATCAAGACACTTAAAAACACAAACTAAATTGATTTCTAACTAATCTAACACTTTAAAATATTGGGGGATTTGGTTTTGACGAAATTGTAGGGAAATTCGGCAGAAATTGTAGGAAAGGGAAATTCGGCAGAAATTGTAGGACATATTTAGGAATGTGTTTTGAAGCACAAAATAGGTAAAAAAAAGATGTAGGGTGCGGCATAGGGTTTTAGGGAAAAGGAAATATGTTTTAGGACATAAAATAGGAAAGAGAATCTCTCCCTTGTGCGGCAAGGGATGGAACAAAACAGGAATGTGGTTTAGGTGTAGAAAATAGGAAAGAAAGGTTGTGTCTTGTGCAGCAAAGAACTAGAAATTAAAGGGATGGTGCGGCAATATCTAGGGCAAGTTCTAAGACTTCTAGAAATATGTAATTAGGCAACCTAATATGCAAGGAAACAAGCTAATTAAGTCGCATAAATATGCTCCTATCAACGCACCATAACATTGAAGAATGCAAAGTTCTACATCAAAAACCTAAATGAATTAAATATATAGTTGAAATAGTTTTATTATTAATTGCAGCAAGATATTTTATATAAAAGCTCTACATCCATTAATATGTGCATGTGGTTAAGTTGGGGATAAAAAAAAATTTCATTATGGGTCACTGGACTGACTCTAAAACCTTGACACAGCATCAGAGTGGGCGAACCCTCGATCGATTGAACCTTGTTTGTACCATACTTGACCAATCCTGAAACTACTGAACATCGGTCAGCGTTATACTGTCAAGGACCCAGAAGAGTTTCCCTCCAACCAAGAGGCCAATCACAGCGCGACACGTGTCGACATTAGAAGCCAATCATAGTGAGACACGTGTCAACATCAGAAACCAATCACAACACGACACGTGTCAATGTCAAAACAAAGCTAGAAACTCTCTTCTATAAAAGGAGATCATTATCCCACAATATTTCCGAATGACATTTGTACTAAATCATTCACTAGTACTCACTATAGGAGAGCTTGAACCTATGTACTTGTGTAAACCCTTCACAATTAATGAGAACTCCTCTACTCCGTGGACGTAGTCAATCTGGGTGAACCACGTACATCTTGTGTTTGCTTCATTGTCTCTATCCATTTACATACTTATCCACACTAGTGACCAGAGCAATCTAGCGAAGGTCGCAAACTTAACATTTTTTGTTGTACCCAAGTCCTCACTGATTTTGTGCATCAACAAACCTAAATTGGAATCATGAATTAAAAGCCCTAGAGTCACAAGTTTGGACCATAAATTGAAAAACCTGAATCAAATTCACGAAACCAAATCAAATCAAATAGGGTTACTAATATGGAATTGGCTACGTATGTGGTACACTAAAGGGTGGTCTCAAAAGTGATGAGATGTTGAAGATTGTAAAATCCCACGTTAGAAACCTAATTGAAATGAATACAACTTATAATGAATGGTTTCACTATTAATTACATCCAGACCATTAGTATAGAACTCCATACCCGGTAGTTGGTGCTGGTTGTTAATCAATGACAATATCGATAACCGCTTGGACAAATATGTTTTGAACTAAAAGTTTGATCGGTTTGGTTGAACCAAACCATGAATTAGAAGTTATGAACTAAATCTTGGACTTGTTTGGCCTGCTCAATTATATTTTTCCATTGAAATTCAAAGCTTGAAAGAAAATAGTTAGACCAAACCGAACCAACGGTCTAGTTTAGGGCTAGTTGGGATTGTTGTGTTTTTTAAAAAAAAAATTGCTTCTGTTGTGTTTTAAGAATAAATAGGTGTAAATTAAATTAGTTGAGCATTTGATAAACTATATTTTTAAAAGTACTGTGAGTATAAAAACTAGTATAAATAAATTCTAAAATAAGTGATGTAATTGTATACATTGGCAAAACTAGAAATGGTAGTGGGGGTGATGATAACGATAGTGGTGGTTGCGGTAGTTGTCACCTTTGTGGTGGTGGTGGTTGAGGCATCGTTGGCCGTGATTATGGCAACGTTGGTTGTAGTGATGTCGGTAATGGTGTAAGGTTGGTGGTTGCAGTTATAGGTGGTAGAGACGAGGAATGTGACGGTGGGGGTGGGGGTGACAATTGTAATGGTAGAAGCAATGGTAGGGGTATTAGTGGGTGCGAATAGTGGGGTGTGGTGGTTGGGGTGTATAAGTGCCAATGGTGGTAGAAAATGGCGATAGTGATAGTGGTTATGGTCGTAGTAGTAGTGTTTGTGGTTGTGGCAGTGAAGGCGGTGACGATTTTGGCGACGGTGGTGGTGGAGGTTGTTGTGGTTACAGTGGTCGCAATCGTGGCTATGGTGGTGAGGATGTGGCAGTGATGGTGCCAACGATGGTGTGTAAGGTTAGTAGTTGTAGTGGTAGGTAGTGGCGGTTACTTTGCTCTCAAATGAAAAAAAAATGTGTATGGAAGGATAAATAATGTCATTTTTTAAAACTAATAAGGGTATTTGACACACCCCGACTCAAAATGTCCGCTAGGACTCCTAATCGAGCTGTGTTAGCCGACACCTAGAAGGTGACGAAGCCATAAAGTATGGTGATGTGGAAAATGTGAATAAATTTAAACCAAATAATGTCTAAAGACGAGAGTGCGCTGTGAGCGGGAATGAACTCATTTCACACACGAGGTCAGAGCATAAGTAAAGTACAATTATGTGGGTAAAGATCATACCCTTAGAGGTAGCCACCAATACTGAGATTCGCCAAAAATCTTCATCGATACGAACTTTCAGCAATTAAAACCTTGAGGGACGCAAAACAGAAAATGTGAGTGGGCAAAAACAAAACTTTTCAAAACCATTTCTCTTTCCAAAAGTAATAACCCTTCGCTATAAAACACGTATAATTTCCCAAAAAATAGGATACGTACATATAACAAAACCATACTCAAATTACCAAAATCCATATATATACCATGTCAAATGTCTCAGCATAATGAAATAAGTAAACCAGGTGAAATAAATCAATCAAAGTAACATGTCAGCCGTATCCACTTATTGTGGCCTGTATGGCTGAACCTATAGCTCATCAAGTATGCCTGCACACAAGTTGGAACCACTAAATGTAGTTTGTACGACAAGGCTGGGTGTAAATAAGTACACTCAAGTGCTACGATCACGTGAAGACTGTGCGAATAATCGCGGGTCACCTAAGAGTCGGAACCACCTATAGTGGTCTGTACGACATGACTGTTCACCAAACTTGGATCCAAGGTGAGGATGCAGTGCGAGAGGTGAACATCACGTGAAAGACTGTGCCTTGGCCACGGGCGGGAGCACTAACACTGAGGTGCATGTTTATGAGCTCTAAATGCATATATGTATAACCATCGTAATGCAACTCATAATCATCAATACCTATACTCACCTAGAACTTACTTGTGCGTCCGCAGCGTCAACAATATCATACATAACTACTAGAAGCATATTCTAAGATATAAAGCATTTGACATGGTATTTAAATCATAAAATCATTTAAATCAACTTTTCTGGGAAAAACATACGGTCGTAACCCCCTGAGTCTAGCCTAGCCCCACTCATCCTCAGGAAACGTCTCACCTATATGTGAAATAACTGATTAAACATTAATTCGATAGCATATACATAAAACCTAGGATCAACTTCTCATACGTCGCTCAATTAGGATGTTTGAATATACTATCGTGGTCTACTCAACACCACGAGCATCCCCTAAATTAAAACTAAGTGGACTTAATTCACTTGAAACATAAGGCCTAAACCAATTAAATGGCTTAGGTCCAAATTGAAATGACTAAAAGGTTGGGCTGGCCATACAGATTCCAAAATATTATTATTATTACAATATCAGTGAGGACTTTGGTACAACAGAAAGTGTTAAGTTTATGACCTTCGCTAGATTGCTCCAGTCACTAGTGTGGATAAGTACGTAAATGGATAGGGACAGGGAAGCAAACACAAGATGTATGTGGTTTACCCAGATTGGCTAAGTCCACAGAGTAGAGGAGTTCTCATTAATTGTGAAGGGTTTACATAAGTACATACTCTCATTTAGTAAGTACTAATGAATGATTTAGTACAAATGACATTCGGAAATATTATGGGAGAATGATCTCCTTTTATAGAAGAGAGTTTCTAGCTTTGTTTTGACATTGATACGTGTCGTGTTGTGATTGACTTCTGATGTTGACACGTGTCGCGCTATGATTAACTTCTGATGTCGACACGTGTCGCCCTGTGATTGGCCTCCTAGTTGGAGGGAAACTCTTATGGGTCCTTGACGGTATAACGTTGACTGGTGCTCAATAGTTTTGGGATTGGTCAAGTATAGTACAAACAGTGCTCCCCTAAGTTCCCGAGTAAGGGAAGCTCCTCGGTTGGGGACTTGCGAGATCCAAGCCACTGAGTAATCACGAAACTTCTAAGTATCGAAGTGTGGTATCGTCTTCACTTGTCTTATCTGTCTCATAGGTAGATGTGGCATCTTCTCTGGAAGTACTTTTCCTCCATCCAGGGGTGGTATCTTTAACCGGTGGAGATGCACAAGGTAATGTATCAATTTTACTTGAAGCTTACTTGTAGTTTCAAGCTTGGTCAAGCGCGATACAAACCATGTAGTCGGAGTCCCCCAAGTCGCCGAGTAAGGAGATCTGCCAAAATAGGTGACAGACAAGGTAAGTAATCAGAGTTCCAAGCAATCAGTTCCAGATCAAAAGTTTGATTTCGAGTTCCGGCTAATTGTTCTCATTCTCCCTATCTTGCAAGCAGCATGAAGGATAAAGAGAAGAAAAAGTAGAATAGATGATATGAGATACTTTTCTTTTTGAAGAAGTAACTTTCCACAGGCTTATTCTTGAACTGAGCTGAAGGGTTTTCTAGTTTCCTGATGCGAACATTAACTTAACACACAAATTTAACCCTCTTTTGACAACTATAGTATAAGTATAAGTAGGGATCATTCTGGACTGGGGATTAGGAGGGCTTGCTAATAACCTCTAAACTGACTAAAAAACATAAAACTAAACTTAAAAATACTTAACAAGACTCACAAGACTCAAAGCAAACTTAAAATATTCAAAACAGCTTAAAACAACTAAATAAACTTAAACTAGACACTAGGAATGACTTTGGACGAAAATTGACTTTTACTTGAATCAAAACATTTAAAAACACAAATTAAAACAGATTCTAACTAATTAGACACATTAAAGTAAATGGGGATTAAGTTTTGGACAAAGTTGAAACAAACAAACAAGTATGAAAAACTAGACAGATTGTAAAACAAATTTGAGAAAAAAGATGATGGATGGGATAGCTAGAGGCTTTTTCTCCACATATGACATGTATGCAAACAACTCGATTTCTAGTTACTACTTCATTGAATTATGAACGACAATGCTCCAAATTAACCGTGACATCACTAGTTAACTCTCAGATTTTTCTTGTTTTATTAGATTGGATGACATCATTCAACAACCCAAAACATTCTTCTAAAGTTCCCTACATGACATCATAATAGAGATACAATCAAAGATCATTACGTTTAATGAAAATCATAAGCATTGACGAAGCACTTGCAACTATGACATCATGTCACTCATGCTAGGAATTGAACTTAACGCGATGGTTTATAAGCGACCTTCACTACATGTGAATATAAGTTTGTAACGATTATGTGAAACTTCCTTATATTCTAGCAACGGATTTATGCATGCCAATTAAGTGTCGACCCTTAATTAACAAATACAAATAAGTTATCAATCAAATAGTTAAGCCAATTGTATTCACAATTCAAGTGTTCATAACTGGAATTTATCAAATTATATTGCATACATAATCATGGCTTTGAAATCACCCCTAGCCAAGAGGGCTTTAGCCACTCATATTTGCAACAAAACAAAAGGAAATGAATTTAAACATTAGAAACAAAAGAAAGAAAACACCTAAACGCTCCAACAATCCAAGTTGGACAGCAAGCACGTCCAAGCACTTTCATTCCCTTTCTTTGCTACGGCACAAGGTGTTGGTGAGTGTTTGAAGGTTTGTTTGTATGTAAGAATGACTGAATGTGTTTAGGTTGGATGGAGGTCACGGCAAGGAAAGAGAAATGAAGGTGCATGGAATTGTGTTTTTGTTGTGGGAATGTGTAGAATGGTTAAGAAGAAAAGACTCTACCTTGCGGCAGAATGTGTCTTCCTCCCTTCTCCCTAAACTGTCCCCCTGAATGTGTCTTTGGATGGATATATTTATAGGCTAGGGAGAGGATGTAGTGGGTGGTGGTAATGAGTGGATGTAGTGGTAGGTGAATGTGTTGGGTGGTTGAAATGAGTGGATGTAGTGGTAGGTGAATGTGTTAGGTGGTTGTAATGAGTGGATGTGTTGGGTGAAATGAGTGGATGTAGTGGTAAGTGAATGGATGTGTTGGGTGAAATGAGTGGATGTAGTGGTAGGTGAATGTGTTGGGTGGTTGTAATGAGTGGAAGTGTTGGGTTAAATGAGTGTGCTAAAATGGTTATTTATAGGGAGAGGATGATGCACAAACTTCAAATTTCGTCCATTCCTTTTGCTCCAAGCATATGTTATCCATTCCATGCCCAAAAATGCTCCAAAATGCACTTCTTTGCCACATTAACCCTTTGGACCTACAAACACACGAAAATAGCTTAAAATACTAAAATAACTACGAACTAACAACATAAATGCCAAGAAACAAGCTAACTAAGTCGCATAAATATGCTCCTATCAAATTCCCCCACACTTAGCTTTTGCTAGTCCTCGAGCAAAACAAAAGAAACAAAACAAAACAAAACAAAACACAACCTAGACCTTCCAACAATTGCCTCAGGGATTTTTAATGAAACATGACATGTTAAAAATCATCATTCCCACAGATTTTGGTCATTTTTACACTTGAGCACATACTTAATCACAGTCACCACTTACTAGTTCACAATTAACCAATCAAAACGATGTTTTGAATGTAGTAACATGCCTTAGAGAATTTGCTCAATTCCTTACAAGATACTCTCTATTTTCACACACATTTTCTGACTACACACCTTACACTAGTATATGTGAGAAGATTGATGTAAACACGAAAGATTAGGACTCACATATGTTATAAGAAAGAATGCAATTTTCTGGAGTTATTAAGCATGTTTAGATATGATCTCATGAATGGAATGCTACTACTTAGATGCGAGAACCAGTGACTCCATATGCTCATACCAATTTCGAACTCCACAAATTGAAACACACAACACTCAAGATTGAAGTCAAGGGTTGTAACAGGGCTTGGGGGTAATGGCTAACAAAGAAAGGATAGGGATAACAAACGTTCTTAAAGCGATAGCAAGCAAAGCAATGAAATAGACACTTGGAAATCACTTTAGAATGCAGAATCAACTTTTAATTACAAAGGGAAGATTTATGCAACACTTAGGGCCGAATTCAATGTTTTGAACCCTTTCTTTAACAAACAACACTTTAAAGCTCTTTTTCATACTTTTTTTTTTTCAATTCTGTTTTTTTTTTCTTTTCTACCCATGCCTTATTAAGGACTTTGGCACACACAGACACACAAGAATCACTTCCCCCACACTTGCTTTCTACAATACATTGATAAAAAAGGAGTTCATTTTAAGTCATGCTTTATTATGCTTCAAGAACAAGGGTATGGATGATCCTAACACTACGCTAGGTAAGGATAGTGTGGGTTAACAAAGAACATAGGCTTAACAAGGCTCAACGGGGTTAAACTTAAACACATAATGAAATAGGGGCACGACAATTTGGCTTTGGTGGTCACTACACAACTTCATCTTGAATATGTGTTATGCAAATCAATAGCATGCTTTGAATGAAATAGGCATGAGTTCTAGCATTTGGAACTAAATGATGAAATGCCTTCTAAGTAGCAACCAAGCAAAGAATAATGAGATCATGCAATGACTTTAGAAAACAATGATGCACAGATTATTAACTCTCCAAATAAACATTTAGGCTCAAGTCTCACAAGGTTGTAGCGTTCATTTGAGTTCCTTCTTTCAAGCATGTTACAAAAACTGATTTTTCCTTTATGATTGCATGTGAATTCATAAATTATAACCACAACCAAGCATACACCAAAAAGTAAATCAAATTTTCATCCATGTTTATAACTCTCTTTAACAATCATGTAATTAAAAACCAAATCCTCATCATTGTGTTGGAAGGTACCCTAAGACACAACAAACACACAAAAACAACTCTTTTTGGGTTTTTCAAAACAATTTTTCAAATTTTTATGAGATTTTCGGATTTTTATGTCAAAACACACTAACACTCCAAAACAGCATAAAAACACTTAAAAACAGCAAGGAACAACACTAGAAGTAATGGGTGATAAACTCCCACGAATTTCATGCAAAACAACTTGGTTACCCCCTACACTTAAATCAAACCTTGTTCTCAATGTTTCAAGCATAAACTCACACAAACACAAGCAACCAATTAAACAAACAACGAATAAACATGACAAGTATGGCAAAGTAAAAACCAGACAGAGTAGAGTTTAAGAACGCAAATCTGGTTTTGGAGATAGATGATTTTGTTGTCTTTCCACAGCTTTGATCTCAAACTGGTTCGGAATTTTGAGCGAGAGTTCCTTGGTTTCAAATCAGACTCCTTTTGCTGGGTTGATTTGATTGTGCAGTCTGCATTCTTCTCTGCTTGTTTCTTCTGCATGGAAGGCAGGCACGAGGTAGAGGTGATGGTCTGTTTCTTTCTTCAATCTTTCCAAGTGCCCACCATTTGCTTTCTTTCTCCTTGTCCCTAGTTGAGGATGAATTAGCACATTGTCTCCACATGCTTCGAGGTATCACTTTCACTTCCCTTATCTGTTCCCCAGGCAGATGTGGTAGACGAAGATGAAGCATAAGATGTTGAAGATGAGTACTCGAGAGCAAGGCTAGGTAAGCAATCAGGAAGGGGTTCCAGGCAGTCGGTTCCAGATCAGAAGATCGATACCAAGTGCTGGCTGATTGCTCTCTTTCTCATTGTCCCGCAGATGAAAACAATGACAAGGAGAATGAGAAAACATGATATAAGATACTCTTGCTTTCAACCTTCATGATATGAAATACTTTTGCTTTGGATGAGTTGTTTGCAGAGGTACCCCAAGGAATAAGGAACACTGAGTGACTCGAGAGGCTTTGTTGGGAAGGCATTCTCGGAGATGAAGAAATGTTATGTATGTCTGCGTTGCAATGGAGGGTGAAGGTTGACATTTATAGGAATTAATAACTGGTAATATTCTTTCACTTTTGTCTGCAACCGTTGGATGATTTAATAGTAAACTTCATGTGCCTTCTACTTCACAAAAAATCTTCGACAGATTGCCCGTAATTTCCACAAGGCTGAGTGTGCATGTGACAGGCGCTGACACATCTGGAAAAGCAAGTGCCTCTTCGATATCTAGAATCGACTCTTCGATAAACTGCCCGTGATTTCCGCAAAGCTGAGTGTATATGTGACAGATGCTGACAAGTTTGGAAAAGCAGATGCCTCTTCGATTTCTGAGCTCCGTCAAGTGCAGAGGTTGCATGTGACAAGTGCGGACAAATCTGGAAAAGAAGATTGGCCCGTGGTTTCTGAGCAAGCCCAGCTTTTGAGAAAGCTAGCCCTTCTTTGATTTTTGAATTGACCTTTTCGATTTCTGAACTCACCTCTTCGATCTTTGAAATCCCGTCGAGTGCTGGTTTTTATAGAGGCGTGCAGTATGTTTCAAAGCACACTTGAATTTCTGCCTGTAGAAACTCCATTCTTGTACTTCTACGATCTTGACTTGTCCGACCTCTTCTTTCTTCAACACCTTTGAAAATGTCTGGCCCTTCCGACCGTTGTTTTGACTTGAACCTTGGTGAAGAGGTAGCCATGCCTTCTCCAGACAACATATGGCGCCCATCCTTCATATCCCCTACTGGTCATTTTACCGTTGGGGATTCGGTGATGAAGAATGATATGACCGCTGCGGTGGTGGCCCGGAACCTTGTCACTCCCAAAGATAACAGACTGTTTTCCAAACGATCTGATGAGTTGGCTGTTAAGGATTCTCTGGCTCTCGGTGTGCAGTGTGCAAGTTCTGTGTCTAATATGGCCCAACGGCTATTTGCTCGAAATTCGTCAAGTTGAATCATTGGCGGCTGAAGTGATGAGTCTCAAACAGGAGATTAGAAGGCTCAAGCATGAGAATAAATAGTTGCACATGCTCGCACATAACTATGCTACAAACATGAAAAGCAAGATTGACCAGATGCAGGAATCTGATGGTTAGATTTTACTTGATCATCAGAGGTTTGTGGGTTTGTTCCAACATCATTTGCCTTTGTCTTCTGGAGCTATACCACGTAATGAAGCTCCAAATGATCAACCTCCGATGCCTCCTCCTCCTGGGGCTCCGCCGCCGAAGGGGTAGAGGCAGACCTAGGAAAACTTTGGAAGAGACTCTAAGAAAAGACTTAAGAGTATTTGGATCTAACGGATGATATGACACAGGACCGAGCACAATGGCGTTCTACGATTCATATAGCTGACCCCACTCAGTGAAGAAGGCTTTGGTGTATTTAACACAATGCGTTGAAATGAAGCAAAGCTTATTTATTGATATCTCCGATAAGTTACAAATATGTACATATACATGAGTCAAAATAAACAAACAAAATGGAGCCTTCACAAAGGTTGCTTAGGAGAAGTCTCAGCAGTCGGTAGAGCCCCAGAAAGAGAAGGCACCAGAGGGGGATCATTCGGAGCTTCAGTACTGGACAGAACCCTAGAAGGAGGAGGCATCGGAGGTTGATCATTTGGAGCTTCATTACGTGGTACAGCCCTAAAAGACGAAGGCAATAAATGCCTTTGGAACAAACCCAACCGCTGATGATCAAGTAAAACCTGACCATCAGATTCCTTCATCTGGTCAAGCTTCATCTTCATGTTTGTAGCATAGTCATGTGCGAGCCGATGCAACTGTTTATTCTCATGCTTGAGCCCTCTAATCATCTGTTTGAGACTCATCACTTCAGCCGCCAATGATTCAACTTGGAGGGTTCGAGCAAATAGGCGTTGGGCCATATTAGACACAGAACCTGCACACTGAACACTAAGAGCCAGAGAATCCTTAACAGCCAACTCATCAGACCGTTTGGAAAGTAGTTTGTTATCTTTGGGAGTGAGAAGGTTCCTGGCCACCACCGCAGCGGTCATATCATTCCTCATCACGGAATCTCCAACAGTAAGAGAACCAGTAAAGGATAAGAAGGATGGGCGCCATATGTTGTCTGGAGAAGGTGTGGCTGCCTCTTCAACAAGGTTCAAGTCAAAACGACGGTCGGATGTGCCATACATTTTCAAAGGTGTTGAAGAGAGAAGAGGTCGGACAAATCAAGATCTTAGAAGTGCAAGAAGGGAGCTTCTACTAGTAAAGATTCAAGTGTGCTATGGAACTTAATGCTAGCCTCTATAAAAATCTGCACTCGACGGAGCTTCAAAAATCAAAGAGGCGTTTGCTTTCTCAAAAGCTGGGCTGCTTAGAGACCACGAGGGCTGATCTCAGAAATCGAATAGGCGTTTGCTTTCTCAAAGCTGGGATGCTCAAAGACCACGAAGGCCGATCTCAGAAATCGAAGAGGCGCTTGCTTTCTTAAAAGCTGGGCTGCTCAGAGACCACGAAGGCCGATCTTAGAAATCAAAGAGGCACTTGCTTTTTTCAGCCTTGCCAGCACCTGTCACATGCACACTCAGCTTTGCTGAAATTACGGGCATTCTGTTGAAGATTTCTGGTGAAGTAGAAAGCACGTGAATCTTATTGTTCAATCATCCACTTTCCACACGCACCATCAGTTCATGGGTACCACAGATAACTTTGCCAAAGATCTCTGACAAAGTTTAGACACGTGAAGCTTGCAGCTCCCACTACATCGCTATGACCAAGAAGGGTAAAAGAATAGCAAAGAAACAGCACTAACAATATTTAGACACATAAATTTTGAAAGTCTAGCTACCATATTATTACCTACAAGGGTAAAGGAACATCACCACTGTTGGATAATTGGAAAGTCCCTGTGTGTCAACCTTTGTGCTCCGTGGCAAGGTAGACTAGCAAAAATGCCCAACTTTTTCTCATATTCGAGAAAACACCCCCAACAAGATTGCTTGCTCCAAAATCGAAGAGGCACCGTCCTCCGAATCTCGAGAGCCAGACTCCCAACATGATTACTTTCTCAAAAATCGAAGAGACACCGCTATCTGAATCTCGAGAGCCAGACTCCCAGCAGGATTACTCTCTCAAAAATCGAAGAGGCACCGTTCTCCGAATCTCGAGAGCCAGATCCCCGACAGGATTACTTGTTCGAAAACCGAAGAGGCACCCCTTTCTCAACTTCGAGAGCCAGATCTCCTTGGATAAAGCTTGTCTGTAATCTTCACACGCAACATCAGCTTTCCAGATACCACATACCACTTTTTCAAAGTGCTCTGACACACGTGAAGCTGTCAGCTCCCACTACCGTGCTATGACCAAGCAGGGTAAAGGAATAACATTACTACTTTTTGTTAGGGAAACTCCTATATATGTCGACCTTCATCCTCAACGGACAGGCAGACCTGCAAAAATGCTCAACCTTTCCTCATATCTGAGAGGGCACTCCTAACAAAGCCTCTCGAAATACTCAGCTTTCTTTCCCCCCGATAATACCTCTGCAAACAAGCTACACCAGAGCAATAATATCTCATATCATCAGGGTTAAAAGCAAGAGTATCCCATATCATGCTTTTTCCCTGTCTTTTCCTTTGGCCTTGTTCTTACCTGCAAGACAAGGAGAAAAAGAGCAATCAGTCAGCACTTGGAATCAAGCTTCCAGTCAGGAACTGACTGCCTGGAACCGCTTACCTGATTACTTACCTGGCATTGCTCTTGAGTACTCATCTTTAACATCTTATGCTTCCAGAGAAGATACCACATCTGCCTGAGGAACAAATAGGGAAAGTGAGAAGGATACAAGGAAGTATGTGGAGACAAGCGTAACAGAACATGTGCCGATACATCCACTACTTTGTCAACAGCAAAAGTATCTCATATCAGCAGGGTTGAACATACTCTAGATTTGATGAACTTGTTTTGACCTTCAAATTCTTCAGTTGGCCTTATACACTGGAGGAAACCAGAAAACCCTCCATCCCAGTTCAAGAATAAGCCTGTGGAAAGTTACTTCTTCAAAAGCAAAAGTATCTCATATCATCTATTCTCCTTTTCTTTTCTTTATCCTTCATGCTGCTTGCAAGATAGAGAGAATGAGAACAATCAGCCGGAATTCGAAATCAAACTTGGCCAGATTTGGTGTTTTGAGAGTTATGACTTGTCCGTGTCATAAAATCCAACTTCTTTGGGATTTTTCATCTCAAGTGTATCTTCTTTGATGAATTCTAGACATTCCCCATCCACTTCTTTCTCTTGATTCTTTGGAAAGGTTTCAAAGATGTCTTTCTCACCCTCTTCTTCCTTAGATTGCATGATCCTGCAATGAATAAGGACATTTGGTGAAACAGGGTCAAGACGAATTAAATTTAGGCTTACCTTGGTTGTAGTGGACGGCATATAGGGCATATGGGGCTGCGACAAGGGTGGTTCTTCCCTTGGTGTGGCCTTGTTATTCTCCTCTTCTTCGAGCATCAGCTGTTCATCCATGTTTTGGCTTGGTTTGGATGTCTTGGGTTCAGCTCCAACCTCCATAGCATTTCCCAAAGTGATAGCATCATGGATTTCAAAATCTTCCTTCAAATTTTCAATAGTTGAGTTGGAGAGTTCACTTTGCTCTTGAATTTGTGCCGTGAACTCCATAATCTCTCCAAGTTGATTTTTCAATTCACTCATCTCCTTAGCTTGATTGAGCATTGTTTCATTTTGATTTTGCTACCCCTGCACCAAAGAGGTTAGTAATTGAAAATTTTGATCACTATCCGTGGACATACTTGAATTTGATTGGAATTGTTGTAGGGGAAGCTGTGGTGGCTGCATAGGTGTTAAATAAAACTCCTCAGATTGCTACCAATATCCATCTTGTTGAGCCTCATTGGTTTGATTTTGTGAGCCCTGCACCAAATAATTTATTTCATTAAAAATTCGATCTTAATCATTGACGAACCTGAGTTTGATTAAGCATATTGTATACGAGGTTGTGATGGCTGCATAGGTCTTGAATGGAACTCCTCTTCTTGTTGCCAATATCCATCTTGTTGGAATTGTTGAGGTTCTATGTAATCTGAATAATCTCTCCAATCTGAATTGTAAGCGTTGGAAAACATGTTGTCCCATGATTGGCTATGGCCTTGATAACCCCAAGCATCTTCATTCGCAGCGAATTGAGAATATTGCTGAGTTGGATATCCTTGCCCATAGGACACACCATATGTAGGGACACTTTGCATTGTGGTCCTTTCGGCATATTGTGACAATTGAGAAGTAAGTTCTGCCAATTGAGCTTGAACGGTAGCAAAATCCATGTCTTACTTCTCTAGTACCTGAAATCAAGGAAACAAAACTAAATCAAATACCAAAAGTAAAAAAAAAAAAACACAAATAGAAACAAAGTCAGTAAGTAAAAACAAAAGACACGAAAATAAACAAAAAGAAATAACAAGGGATTAGCAAAGTTGCTAATCCCCGGCAACGGCGCCAAAAACTTGATTCGAAAATTAACTTAACACACAAATTTAACCCTCTTTTGACAACTGTAGTATAAGTATAAGTAGGGATCGTTCTGGACCGGGGATTAGGAGGGCTTGCTAATAACCTCTAAATTGACTCAAAAACATAAAACTAAACTTAAAAATACTTAACAAGACTCACAAGACTCAAAGCAAACTTAAAATATTCAAAACAGCTTAAAACAACTAAATAAACTTAAACTAGACACTAGGAATGACTTTGGACGAAAATTGACTTTTACTTGAATCAAAACATTTAAAACACAAATTAAAACAGATTCTAACTAATTAGACACACTAAAGTAAATAGGGATTGAGTTTTGGACAAAGTTGAAACAAACAAACAAGTATGAAAAACTAGACAGATTGTAAAACAAATTTGAGAAATAAGATGATGGATGGGATAGCACGAGGCTTTTTCTCCACACATGACATGTATGCAAACAACTCGATTTCCAGTTACTACTTCATTGAATTATGAACGACAATGCTCCAAATTAACCGTGACATCACTAGTTAACTCTCAGATTTTCCTTGTTTTATTGGATTGGATGACATCATTCAACAACCCAAAACATTCTTCTAAAGTTCCCTACATGACATCATAATAGAGATACAATCAAAGATCATTACGTTTAATGAAAATCATAAGCATTAACAAAGCACTTGCAACTATGACATCATGTCACTCATGCTAGGAATTGAACTTAACGCAATCGTTTATAAGCGACCTTCATTACATGTGAATATAAGTTTGTAACGATTATGTGAAACTTCCTTATATTCTAGCAACGGATTTATGCATGCCAATTAAGTGTCGACCCTTAATTAACAAATACAAATAAGTTATCAATCAAATAGTTAAGTCAATTGAATTCACGATTCAAGAGTTCATAACTGGAATTAAATTATATTGCACACATAATCATGGCTTTGTAATCACCCATAGCTAAGAGGGGTTTAGCCACTCATATTTACAACAAAACGAAAGGAAATGAATTTAAATATTAGAAACAAAAGAAAGAAAACGCCTAAACGCTCCAACGATCCAAGTTGGACAGCAAGCACGTCTAAGCACTTTCCTTCCCTTCCTTTGCTACGGCACAAGGTGTTGGTGAGTGTTTGAAGGTTTGTTTGTATGTAGGAATGGCTGAATGTGTTTAGGTTGGATGGAGGTCATGGCAAGGAAAGGGAAATGAAGGTGCATGGAATTGTGTTTTTGTTGTGGGAATGTGTAGAATGGTTAAGAAGAAAAGACTCTACCTTGTGGCAGAATGTGTCCTCCTCCCTTCTCCCTAAACTGTCCCCCTGAATGTGTCTTTGGATGAATATATTTATAGGCTAGGGATGTAGTGGGTGTTGGTAATGAGTGGATGTAGTGGTAAGTGAATGTGTTGGGTGGTTGAAAGGAGTGGATGTAGTGGTAGGTGAATGTATTGGGTGGTTGTAATGAGTGGATGTGTTAGGTGAAATGAGTGGATGTAGTGGTAAGTGAATGGATGTGTTGGGTGAAATGAGTGGATGTAGTGGTAGGTGAATGTGTTGGGTGGTTGTAATAAGTGGAAGTGTTGGGTGAAATGAGTGTGCTAGAATGGTTATTTATAGGGAGATGATGATGCACAAACTTCAAATTTCGTCCATTCTTTTTGCTCCAAGCATATGTTATCCATTCCATGCCAAAAAATGCTCCAAAATGCACTTCTTTGCCATATTAACCCTTTGGACCTACAAACACACGAAAATAGTTTAAAATACTAAAATAACTACAAACTAACAATATAAATGCCAAAAAACAAGCTAACTAAGTCGCATAAATATGCTCCTATCATTTCCTCCAGAGTATAACGCTGACTTAAGAATTTGAAGGTCAATACAAGTCCATCAAATCAAAAGTGCGTTTGACCTTGATGATATGTGATACTTTTGCTATTGACAAAGTAATATATAAATCAGCACGTGTTCTATTGCACTTGTCTCTACATGCTTCCTTGAATCCTTCTCACTTGCCCTATCTGTTCCTCAGGCAGATGTGGTATCTTTTCTGGAAGCATAAGATGTTGAAGATGAGTACTCGAAAGCAATACTAGGTAAGTAATTAGGCAAGGAGTTCCAGGTAGTCAGTTCCTAACTGGAAGCTTGATTCCAAGTGGTGACTGATTGCTCTATTTCTCTTTGTCTTGCAGGTAAGAATAAGGCCAAAGGAAAAGACAGGGAAAAAGTATGATATGGGATACTCTTACTTTTAACCCTGATGATATAAGATACTCTTGCTCTGGTGTAACTTGTTTGCAGAGGTATTATCGGGGGAAAGGAAATTGAGTATTTCAAGAGGCTTCGTTGGGAGTGCCCTCTCTGATATGAGGAAGGGTTGAGCATTTTTGTAGGTCTGCCTATCCGTGGAGGGTGGAGGTAGACATATATAGGAGTTTCCCTAACAACAAGTAGTAATGCTATTCCTTTACCCCTTCTTGGTCATAGTAATGTAGTGGGAGCTGCAAGCTTCACGTATTTTAACTTTGTCAGAGCAATTTGAAAAAGTGGTCTATGGTATCTGCAAAGCTGATGTTGTGTGTGAAGATTGCAGACAAGCTTTATCCAAGGAAATCTGGCTCTCAAAGTTCAAAGAGCGTGCCTATTCGGTTTTTGAACAAGCAATCCTGTCGGGGATCTGGCTCTCGAGATTCGAAGAACGATGCCTCTTCGATTTTTTAGAAAGCAATCTTGTTGGGAGTCTGGCTCTTGAGATTCGGAGAGCGGTGCCTCTTCAATTTTTGAGAAAGTAATCCTGTTGGGAGTCTGGCTCTCGAATGTGAGTAAAGGTTGGACATTTTTGCAAGTCTGCCTTACCACGGAGCACGGAGGTTGACACACACAGAGACTTTCTAGTTATCAAGCAGTGGTGCTTTTCCTTTACCCTTGTGGGTAATGGTAGGATAGCTGGACCTTCAAAATTATGTGTCTAAGCTTTATAAGAGATCTTTGGCAAAGTTATCTGTGGTACCCGAGGAGCTGATGTTGCGTGTGGGGATTGTCGACATACTATACTCAAGGAAAATCTGCTTCTCGAAATCTGGAGAGTGGTGCCTCTTCGATTTTTGAACCAACGACCCTGTTTCCCTTTATTTTATAGGGGCACCAATTGTGTGCAAGAAGTACGTTCAGAGAGTTATTGCTTGCGGGAATTTTCCCCTTATTTTTGTACTTCATAGATTTATTGCACCTTATTTCTCCTTCATCATTTCTGAGAATGTCTGGCCCATCCGACCGTCATTTTGACTTGAACTTTGGTGAAGAGGCAGCCATGCCTTCTTAAGACAACATATGACGCCCATCCTTTTTATCCCTTACTGGTTCTCTTACCGTTGAGAACTCTGTGATGAAGAATGATATGACAGCTGCGATGGTGGCCAAGAACTTTTTCACTCCTAAAGATAACAGACTACTTTCTAAACGGTCTGATGAGTTGGCTGTTAAAGATTCTCTGGCTCTCAATGTTCAGTGTGCAGGTTATGTATCTAATATGGCCCAACGTCTATTTGCTCGAACCCGTCAAGTTGAATCATTGGCGGCTAAAGTGAAAAGTCTCAAACAGGAGATCAGAGGGTTCAAGCATGAAAATAAACAGTTGCACAGGCTTGCACAAGACTATGCTACAAACCTGAAGAGAAAGCTCGACCAGCTGCAAGAAGCTGATGGTCAGATTTTACTTGATCATCAGAGGTTTGTGGGTTTGTTCCAAAGGCATTTATTGTCTTTGTCTTCTAGGGTTGTACCGCGTAATGAAGCTTCAAATGATCAACCTTCGGTGCCTCCTCCTTCTGAGGTTCTACCTAGTACTGAGGCTCCGAATAATCACCCTCTGATGCCTCCTCTTTCTGGGGCTCTGCCGAATGCTGAGACTTCTCCTGAGCAACCTTTGTGAAGGCTCTATCTTGTTTGTTTATTTTGATTCATGTATATATACATATTTGTAACTTATCGGAGATATCAATAAACAAGCTTTGCTTCATTTCAACATATTGTGTTAAATACACCAAGGCATTCTTCACTATGTTCTTTGAATTTTTTTCTTTTGTTGAAGCTTTGAGAGTGAAGCATGTATGTTGAGGTAGTGCTCCCTTAATTTCCCGAGTGAGGAAAACTTCTCGGTTGGAAACTTGAAAAATCCAAGTCACTGAGTGGTCGTGAGACTTCTGAGTATCAAGGTGCAGTAGCATATGGTAGTAGTCCCCAAGTCTCCGGTCGAGGGAGTTGACGAATGAGGCATTTCATTTCTAAGTGGTAGCCCAAAATTCCTTCTTCATATATATTTGTTATGAAAGTTGTTAGACCCAAAGAAGATGAGGCCTAGGCAATTTTTTTTTCAATTTTTTTTTTCAATTTTTTATTTTCGAATTTTCGATTATATGTGTGTGTATATATATATATATATATTTAAGCTTTGTAGATGAAGCTTTGGTGTTGAAGCTTTGTTGGGTACCATGAATTGATTTTGCTTCACACTATCTTGATCAAGATAGTGTGAAGCTTTTGTGTTGAAGCTTTTGTTGGTGAAGCTTTTATGGGTGAAGCTTTTGTGGTGGGTGAAGCTTTTGTGTTGAAGCTTTTGTTGGTGAAGCTTTTATGGGTGAAGCTTTTGTGGTGGGTGAAGCTTTTGTTGGTGAAACTTTTGTGGTGGGTGAACCTTTTGTGGATGAAGCTTTTATTGGTGAAGCTTTTATGAGTGAAGCTTTTGTGGTGGGTGAAACTTTTGTTGGTGAAGCTTTTGTTGGTGAAGCTTTTGTGGTGGGTGAAGCTTTTGTGGTGGGTGAAGCTTTTGTGGGTGAAGTTTTTGTGGATGAAACTTTTATGGGTGAAGCTATTATGGCTAAAGCTTTTGTGTTGAAGCTTTGTAGGTAAAGCTTTTATGGGTGAAGCTTTTGTTGGTGAAGCTTTTATGGTGGGTGAAGCTTTTATGGGTGAAGCTTTTGTGGTGGGTAAAGCTTTGGTGGGTGAAGCTTTTGTTGGTGAAGCTTTTATGGGTAAAGCTTTTGTGGTGGGTGAAGCTTTTGTGGGTAAAGCTTTTGTGGTGGGTGAAGTTTTTGTGGGTGAAGCTTTTATGGGTGAAGCTATTGTGGGTGAATTTTTTGTTGGGTACCATGAATTGATTTTGCTTCACACTATCTTGATTAAGATAGTGTGAAGCTTTTGAGAATTTGTAGTTGTCCTTCATTGATGAAGCCTTTGTTGGTGAAGCTTTTGTGGTGAAGCTTTGTTGGGTACCATGAATTGATTTTCCTTCACTCTATCTTGATCAAGATAATGTGAAGCTTTTGAGAATTTGTAGTTGCCATCCATTTGTTGAAGCTTTGTTGAATTTCCCTTCTGTTTTTTTTTTTTTTTGGAAACTAGAAATTCGAAAATGTGGGAGAGACAACATATACAAATTTTGCTTCCACACTATTGAGCAAGAGATTGTGATGTAAGCCACACCTTGTAGTAGTCGAAGGTTTGGATGAACCATATAAATTGAATTTGCTTCGAACAGTCTTCATCAATATTGTGTGAAGCTTTCTACGAGTTGTAGTTGCCCTTCATTGATGAAGCTTTTGTTGGCACCATAAATTGGTTTTGCTTCACACTGTTTTGATCAAGAGTGTGTGAAGTTTTTTAGAATTATGATTGAACTCCTTTGATGAAACTCTTGTTGGCACCATAAATTGGTTTTGTTTCACACTGTCTTGATCAAGAGTGTGTGAAGCTTTTGAGAATTGTGGTTGCCCTCCATTGATGAAGCTCTTGTTAGTACCATAATTTGATTTTGCTTCACACTGTCTTGATCAAGAGTGTGAAGCTTTTGAGAATGTGATTGAACTCCATTGATGAAGCTGTTGTTGGCACCATAAATTGGTTTTGTTTTACACTATCTTGATCAAAAGTGTGTGAAGCTTTTAAGAATTGTGGTTGCCCTCCATTGATGAAGCTCTTGTTGGCACCATAAATTGGTTTTGCTTCACACTATCTTGATCAAGAGTGTGTGAAGCTTTTGAGAATTGTGGTTGAACTCATTTGATTAAGCTCTTGTTGGCACCATAAATTGGTTTTGCTTCACACTGTCTTGATCAAGAGTGTGTGAAGCTTTTGAGAATTGTGGTTGCCCTCCATTGATGAAGCTCTTGTTGGCACCATAAATTGGTTTTATTTCACACTGTCTTGATCAAGAGTGTGTGAAGCTTTTGAGAATTGTGGTTGAACTCCTTTGATGAAGCTCTTGTTGGCACCATAAATTGGTTTGCTTCACACTGTTTTGATCAAGAGTGTGTGAAGCTTTTGAGAATTGTGGTTGAACTCCTTTGATAAAGCTCTTATTGGCACCATAAATTGGTTTTGCTTCACACTATCTTGATCAAGAGTGTATGAAGCTTTCTATGAGTTGTAGTGTTTGCATTGTTACAGAGGAGAAATGTTTGAAGATGATGCAAGAGGGCTGAATAGCTTGATCTTCGTATGCCATGCACTAAAGTTATTGTTGGCTTGTAATAAGACTTTGTTGGTGACTATAACTCTTGTTGGGCATAAGTGCTCCCCTTGTTGAGTTGTCAAGCTTGAGGGTTTTTGATTATTTGTGAATGCTTGAAGTTCACATGTACAAGTTGTACCACTTGTCTTCTGGTATGTGGAATGAATGGTGAGTTGCTTTCATCACTTGGTTGGTGGTACGAAGGTGAATTCCTTCATCACCTTTCATCATATTTCATCACCTGGTTGGTGGCACGAAGATGAGTTCATTCTTCACCTAGTTGGTGGCATGAATGGCAAGTTGCCAAATGATATTAGAGTACGGGTTGTACATTTCATCACCTGGTTGGTGGCATGAAGATGAGTTCCTTCTTCACCTGGTTGGTGGCATGAGTGGCAAGTTGCCAAATGATATTAGAGTACAGGTTGTACATTTCATCACCTGGTTGGTGACATGAAGATGAGTTATTTCTTCACCTGGTTGGTGGCATGAGTGGCAAGTTGCCAAATGATATTAGAGTACGGGTTGTACATTTCATCACCTGATTGGTGGCATAAAGATGAGTTCCTTCTTCACCTGGTTGGTGACATGAGTGGCAAGCTGCTAAATGATATTAGAGTACGGGTTCTACATTTCATTACCTGGTTGGTGGCATGAAGGAGAGTATAGGTTGTACATTTCATCACTTGGTTGGTGGCATGAAGATGAGTTCCTTCTTCACATTTCATCACCTGGTTAGTGAGAATAAGGGCAAAGTGTCGAGGCACATTGTAGCAAGTGTCGAATGACACAATGTTGAACCATTTCGAAGAACAGTTGGCTTATGTATGAATATGTTGGAATGTATGATTGAACGAATATACTGTGAAGCTGTTCGTTTATTGGTATAGTCTTGTTAACATATACTTAGACTTTGTTTCATGTTGGAAGCATTCATGTTGAAGCTTTGAACCTGAGTATTTCATTGCTAGGAATGTAAAAGGATTAGGATCAAGTTGTCTAAATCACCTCTTTATTGAATTCATGCCAAATAGTCTTCGTTACATAGGATGCCGAACGACTGAAGCTTAACACTTGTACAATGTGAGTTTACTTGTAATAGTACTTCAAGTGATCAACGTTCCATGGATGGCCAAGGGTCTTACCATCAGAGCTTCTAAGCTTATAGGAGTCATGGCGACTAATGCCAACAATTTCAAACTGTCCATCCCAGTTTGGACTAAGTGTTCCTTCACTCGGGACTCTGTCGCAGAGTAATCTTTTCTTCAATACACAGTCCCCCACTTTGAAAGAACGAGGTTTGACCCTTGAGTTATAGTAGTTGGAGATGCGCTACTTGTAGGCGACATTTCTCAAGTGAGCCTGGTTTATGTGTTCCTCGACTAGATCTAAGTTGAGGGTAAGTTGTTTGTCATTTTCGCTTTACCCATAGTTCTGGACTCGGAACGTTGCTTGCTCAAGCTCAACTAGGACAACTGCCTCTGTACCAAAGGCAAGTAAGAATGGCGTTTCTCCTGTTGATGTCCGATACGAAGTGCGGTATGACCAAAGAACTTGGGGTACAAATTCTGGCCAACAATCTTTAACCTTGTTCAAGCTAGTTTTCAAAGTTCGCTTGATTATTTTCTTGATGGCTTCAACTTGTCCATTAGACTGGGGATGAGCTGGGGAGGCAAAACATAAGTTGATGTTAAACTTATAGCAGAACATCCTAAACTTATTGTTGTCGAACTATCGTCCGTTGTCAGTGACTATCGCATTGGGAATGCCGAATCTGCAAAGGATGTTTTTCCATACGAAGTCTTCTATTTTTGCCTCAGTAATGGTTGCCAAGGGTTCTACTTCGGCCCATTTTGTGAAGTAGTCAACTGCAACGATTGCATATCCAACATTGCCCTTTCCTACAGGCATTGGGCTGATCAAATCAAGTCCCCATTGGGCCAAGGGTCAATGGCTGATCATAGGAGTAAGCGGCTCGGGATGGGAGTGAGGAATAGTTGTGTAGCGTTGACACTTATCACATAAGCGAGATATTCTGATGGCATCTTGGTGGAGTGTTGGCCAGTAATATCCATGGCGAAAGGCCTTATGTGCTAAGGATCGAGATCCAGCATGATCTCCGCAGATTCCTTCATGTATTTCCTGAATGACAGTTTCTGCCTCTGCGGGTGTAAGGCATCTTAGGTATGGTAGGTTAAAATCCCGCTTGTAGAGTTGGTAATTAATGATCAAGTAATGGGTAGCCTTGTATCGAATTTGCTTAGCTTGGACTTTGTTATTTGGAAGGGTGCCATGAGCAAGGAATCTATAAATCGGGGTTATCCAACTATCCTCCTGTTATAAGTTGCACACTTCCGCAGCCATGGTGCTTGGTGCTGCCAACAATTCGACTTGAATTTTTCTCCCAATCTTATCTTCCACCGCTAAGGCGAGGCGAGCCAAAGCATCTGCATGACTGTTTGCCGCTCGAGGAATTTGGGTGATCTGGTAGTGGAAGTGCTTGAGCAATAATTGTGTTTATGCCAGATATGCTGCCATGGAGCTATCCTTAACGTCAAAGTTGTTGATGACCTGGTTAACCACCAATTGGGAGTCATTGAAGATATCAATTCGTTTAACCCCAAGGTGTTTGGCCAAATGTAAGCCTTCTAGGAGGGCTTCATATTCGGCCTCATTGTTCGACGCCTTGAATTTGAAACGAAGTGCATACTTCATTGCCACTTTGTCAGGGGTCATAAGGACTAGTCCTGCTCCACAACCCTGTTGGTTGGACAAGCCATCAACATATAGACTCCATGCTGGGGCTATTGGTTCTATTTTCTAAGCTTCCGAGGGTAATGAAACCACTTGTTTAGGCGTAGAAACAATGTCAACATGATATATGAAGTCGGCGATGAAGTTTGCCACTGCTTGGCCGTGTCTCTGTATCTTATAAGGCCTTATTAGCGTAATAGACAGACCGTTCGACATTACCATCATTTCGAATAAGAACGAAACTTACTGCTGAAGCCGATACCGACAGATAGATAATGAGAGTGTCACCAACCTTAAGTTTGGAGAGCATAGGGGCTTTACTGATATAGTCTTTAAGGTTCTTGAATACCTCGGCACATTCATCAGTCCATGTAATGTACTTCTTACTTCCCTTAAGTGCTTTGAAGAAAGGCGCACATCTGTCCTTAAAGATGAACCTAGTTAAGGCTGCCACATTGACAGTAAGGCTCTGGATATCTTTTAAAGTTACCGGTTCTTTCATGTCAATGATTGCTTTGATATTCTCAGGACTAGCCTCAATACTTCATTGGCTTATCATGAAGCCTAAGAATTTGCCAGAGCCTACGTCGAAGGCACATTTATTAGGGTTCAACCTCATTCGATACCTCTTCAGAATGGTGAAAGTTTCAGATAAGTTGGTGATGTGTTGGTCAACATGTTTGCTCTTGATTAGCATATCATCAACATAAACTTCCATGCTCTTCCCAATCTGTTCAGCGAACATTGAATTGACCAGTCTCTGATAAGTCGCTCCTGCATTCTTTAGGCCGAATGGCATGACTTTATATTAATATAGTCCTCTATCAGTAGTGAAGGTTATGTGTTCTTGGTCCGGAGGGTTCATGAGGATTTGGTTGTATCCTAAGTAAGCATTCATGAAGCTCAAGAGTTTACACCCCACCGTAGAATCTATAAGTCTGTCTATGAGAAGAAGAGGAAAGCTATCATTCAGGCATCCTTTGTTTAGGTCGGTGTAATCGATACACATTCTTCACAAGACCTTTTGGAGCAGGAGACTTTCCTTGGTCGGATTCTTCTTAACAAGGACAACATTTGCTACCCACGTTGGATAATTGACTTCGCAGACGAAGCCTATGCTTTTGAGTTTTTCAACTTCTACCTTCATTGCTTCGTACCGTTCAGCGTCATAAGATCTTTGCTTCTGTCTCACTGGCTTGGTCTTGGTGTCAATACTTAAGCGATGACAGATGATATCGGGAGAGATGCCTAGTATGTCCTCATATGACCAGGCGAAGACCTCAGTGTTCTCTTGCAAAAAAGAGATCAATGCCAACCGAATGGGTGGTAACAAGGTGGTGTCAATCTTTACCATGTGATCTGGATAATCTTTTGAGATAGAGACCTTCTTCAGCTCTTCAGCGGGTTTTGCTTGCTGGGTGAAAGAGTCATCTCGAGGATCGTTGGGTTGACTATTGCCACCGTGAAGATCCAAGTTGACTTCGTCTAAGCTGGTCTTTATCACTTGGTCATGTATAAAAATGGTTTCCTTGGGAACAAGCAGGTGTTGTTGCTTGACCGAAATATTGTAACATGATCGTGCACTAAGTTGATCTCCTCTGATGTAACAATTGCCATAAGGGGTTGGAAATTTCATCAACAACATATGTGTAGATACCATGGCCTTGAGATCATTAATGCATGTGCGTCTGAAGATGACATTGTATGTCGTTGGGCAATCAACCACCAGGAAGTTAGTGGTAATGGTAGTTGTGTAAGGGCCTGTACCAATGGTGAAAGGTAAGTGTATGCTTCCCAAAGGTTGCATGATATCACCGGACAAACTTATCAGATGAGAAATCAAGCGATCGAGCAAGTGTTCAGCTACATTAAGTGCCCTGAAAGCTTCAGCAAATATGATATTGACTGAAGCCCCCCTGTCTACCAGGATTCGTTATACTTCAAAGTTGGCTATGTGAGCTTCCACGATCAGTGGATCATTGTGAAGGTAGATGATACCTCTTTCTTCCTCAGGGTAGAAACATATTGGATCCCAGTTAGGCTTTCGAAACTTGCCTTCCTTGATGTCTTCCACGTGAAACACTTGGTGGCCAGACCTTAAAGCTTGTTCACTATTTTTCATGGCCCTGTTGGAAGATTTAGATATGGTGTGCCACCACTTATGGAATATATCACATTCACCTGACGTTGGTTACGATTACCCCTTGGAGGGTGAATGAGGAATTGATCAATTTTTCCTTCACGTGCCAAAGCTTCAATATGATCATAAAGGGTGATACACTTCTCGCCGTCATGGCCGTTATGCTCGTCGTAGCAGTAAAACGTGCACATGTTCTTCGTAAGCTTGTAACCCGACTGCTTCGGCATTGGCTTCGATATCAGATGTGCTATGCTAGGGTAAATGGCCACGCATGTGGCGTTCAAATGTGTGTATGTCTCATACCTCGGGGTAGGGCCTATCCTAACACGTGTTTGGCTCACTGTGTTGACTACCTGGGGGCAGGCATTATCGTGGCGATACTCGTGGTTATCGCGATAGTGTCCCTTACTCTTTTTACTAAAATGGGACTGGTGAGGTTGGAAATCTTTCCTTTTGCCCTGAGATTGATATGTCTATTGACTTGGCGAACTATTAAGTAAGGCAGGAAGAGGCACCGCTGCCGTTTGGAAGGTCAAAGTCTCCTCATTTGCTTGGATCTGGCTTCTACTCCCTACTTGTTGATAAGGGGTGGTTGTAGGGGCTTTTCCTTGATATGTCTTTGCCTCAGCGGAGGCATGGTTGTAAGCATGTGCCATCACCTCAGATTAAGTCTTCCAAGTGTTGGCATTGATCATTTACTTGAAGAAACAATCACGTAGGCCTACTGTGAAGGCTTTGAGGGCATTCTTGTCGTCTGCCTCGGCACAAAGGGAATACTCATGGTTGAAGCGACCAGTATACATACGTAATGACTCGTCTGGCTTCTGATGAATAGTGTACAAGTCATCCACATAGTGCAAGCGATCGATCTGGAAAATATGTTGAGAAATAAACAGTTTCCTCAATTCCTCAAATGAGTATACCGTCTCAGGTGGAAGACGACAATACCAATTTAAAGCTCCGGCAAAGAGGGGGGAGGGGAAGAGAAGACATCGTTTTTCGTCGGTGTGCATCCGGTATGCCATGGTGGACTCAAAGAGGTTAAGGTGTTCAATCAGGTCCTCCTTTTCAGTATAGAGTTGCAAGCCAAGCTTCTACTTTGTCTTTGCTTAGAGTGGGGTGTCGAGGATCCTCCTTGTAAGAGGGTCAAGCCTAGGTTGGTTTCAATCAGGTATCTCAGCTTGTCGTTCGGCCTTAAACTTGTTTACTTCCTTAATGAGCTATAGGACAAGAGGGTCCTGAGTGGAGTTATATACCACTGGAGCTTTCTTTCATAAATCTCCATCTCCTCTTGGAAGTAGGAAAGTTTGATCAAGAGCATGTGATTTTTCCCTGGACTCACCGTATTGACTTCCAAGGTATGTCTGTCGGAACATCTCTGAGTCCCCTATACCTTCGTGTTTGTCTAGGACTTGTTGCCCCTTCCCCAAAATGGTAGCTAGCCTGGGACATGGGAAGGGACTGAGTCTTTTAGAGACCCTTGGGTCATTGATCTTTGAGCTTACATGGATGGGATTGTCTCGACGTTGCTTTAGGAAGTCTCAACAGTCGCGAAAGATGGCTTTCGATCCTTCCACTTCTTCTGTAAAAAGGTGCATTCCTCCACTCCTTCTGCTTCGGGTCGAAGCAGCTAGGTTGAGAAAAGTCTCATGTTGGTCGCCATTTCGATGAATAGCTCGTTCCTTAACCGGAATACCTATGTTGAGGGCAAATAACCCTCCGTATTGAGGGGTACCCAGTTGATGGTTGACTTCCATAGAGGTGTTAAGCTCGTGTGTTTTAGTATATCTAGCCTCGTGGAGCATCTCGAAGACCTTCTCATACTGCTCTTGGAGGATCTCATTCTTTATCGCTATCTTGTTGTTCTGAGCTTCCAGCTCATCGACTTTAGCCTGAAGAGCAAAATTCTTTTGTTCCTTCTTTCGTTGCTTCGCACCAGGTGCAAGAGGGGTGTCATTCTGTGTGTTGTGGCTTCCTTCGTTCCCCATGTGTGAAAGGGATACCTGGTCAAAATAGAGTGTACGAATAGTGGAAACCAACTTAACAAAGCTGAAGAGAGTGGGAATAAGTGTCGTTCCCACAGACAGCGC
Source organism: Malus domestica (assembly GCF_042453785.1). Classification (NCBI taxonomy): domain Eukaryota; kingdom Viridiplantae; phylum Streptophyta; class Magnoliopsida; order Rosales; family Rosaceae; genus Malus; species Malus domestica. The sequence continues at coordinate 12,009,709 of NC_091673.1, forward strand.
CAAATGTCGATGCACAAAATCAGTGAGGACTTTGGTACAACAGAAAGTGTTAAGTTTGTGACCTTCGCTAGATTGCTCCGGTCACTAGTGTGGATAAGTATGTAAATTGATAGGGACAGGGAAGCAAACACAAGATGTACATGGTTCACCCAGATTGGCTACGTCCACGGAGTAGAAAAGTTCTCATTAATTGTAAAGGTTTACACAAGTACTTAGGTTCAAGCTCTCCTTTAGTGAGCGCTAGTGAATGAATTAGTACAAATGACATGCGAAAATATTGTGGGAGAATGATCTCGTTTTATAGAAGAGAGTTTCTAGCTTTGTTTTGACATTGACACGTGTCGTGTTGTGATTGGCTTCTGATGTTGCCACGTGTCGCGCTATGATTGGCTTCTGATGTCGACATGTGTCGCCCTGTGATTGACCTCCTGGTTGGAGGGAAACTCTTATGGGTCCTTGATGGTATAATGTTGACCGGTGCTCAGTAGTTTTGGGATTGGTCAAGTATGGTACAAACATTATTATTTTATTTTATTATGTTTTTTTATTTTTTAAACTGAATTGGATTTTTTGTTTGGGCTATCAACACAGCCTAATAAATTAGGTTTTGGTTCTTGACTCATTTTTAACAAGGCTAATAAAATGAGGTAGGACCACTTTCACCCAAAACAAATTGTGGCATTAGAGAATAACACCGGAATTTGGTGTTCTTGCCGGACAATTTCTCCAACTCTGATTCAGGGTCAAAACTCAACCAAAAACCTTCATTCAAAACGCAAAATGAAGATCAAGGAGTAAGGATTTGAGCCTTACCAAGATGGAGTGACGTTGCCATCGAGATCGTCTAGAAAAAGCCCTAAAACTCACGACCACTCGCCGGAAAAATTCAAGAAATGTTTTTCCCCAAAGGTTCTACATCCACACCACTCCAAAATGTCTCAAAATATCCTTATCTAGTCTAAACATAATTTTATAGCGGTCTAAGGAGCGTACCTTAATCAAAAGGTTCGAGATCTTGTTGGAGTCACCATACCATGACTACACAATATTGGGGGTGAAAAAGGATAAGAGTAGGACGTGAGGGAGAAAAGGAAAAAGGTCTTGATGGTTGTAGTGTGTGTCCGAGTATGTGTGTGTGTTGTGTCAGGGACGAGAGCACCAAGAGAGGGAGAGGTGCGTGAGAGTGTGAGGGAGAAAATGAGAAGTTTTTGGAGTAGGGGAAAGGGCATGGGTAGGATGGGTAAATAATAAGGCCCTTGATTGGGCCATAGGATTTAAGCCCTAAACATGGGTCCAAAGAAGAAATAACCCAACCCAAAATAGAATTTCGCCCATTCTCATTCTTAATTCATGCCATTGTGCTCATGACGTCGACCACCATTTAATTTTGTGAGCGAGAAAATAATTTAAAACTATATATATCCATCCACGTCACTAAACCATAAGGGCATTATCGACATTTTACATACTGAAGGATAAAATATATAATAATTTGAGACGGGCTGTTACAACCTACCCCTTTAAGAAAATGTCATTCTATCGCGTTTGGATTGCACTTATTCCTCTTTCATGCCTCCAAACTCATACTTTCCTTCTTCAGTATAATACTTCAATATAAAATTCTTTATGAAAACCTCAAGTCAAAAAAATAGATATGTAAAAACATAATGTCAAATTACGTATATATAAATTATAACATAAAATTAAAGTAATTATACTAAAATAAAAAACCAAACATAGAAAAATTTCACCTATGCTTTCGCAAAAGGACCTAGATACTCACTTGTGTAACGAACCCAACAATAAGTTATTGATATCACAATCTGCAGCCCGCAATACCAATAACTCACTGTCGTGTCGACAAACAAGTAAGGAATTCCAGAGGGTGCAATATTACCATCTTGCCCCCTTATTGGAAAATACATATACATCGCCTAAACAAAGCCTCAATCATGCTCATGCACTACCTTCTCAGGACACATCGTCAATATCATAAAAATTTTCATCTTACAATCTCGATCATTCAAATACCTATTCGCAATACTTTTCTGTAAATCACCTACTGGGCATAAATACTTATACTATTTCTCAAACAATGCCACGGTCATAACCAGAAATGTAACCGCAGTTACACATAACTCTAACCAGGGTAAGTGCCTACCAGTTACGTACTGTGCATAAAATCTTTGTATATCGGTTCCAATGGCATCATATCTAAGCCAAAATTGTATCCGTAATTACAAGCAACTAAAATAAAGATAATGGTATGTTGCAACCAAGCTAATGGTGGAACGAACAAAATGCAACTCTTCCACTAAGGTTTGAGTAACTTGTTTCAATCTAATCGTTAGTCTTAGGGGTGGAAATATGATACTAAACAACATCTAATACTTATAACCTTCATAAAGACTTCCAAAGGCTTGGAAGTGAAACAAGTAGCACGATGAAATATAAATATGCCAAGATGATAATCTTGTCGGGTTTCTGTTTGCCTGAACCTGTATAATAGTCTAGAAGCAGCTTTCTCATAATACCATCATCCTCCGAAAGCAAACAGAGAAGAAACTGTGGTTGTCAAGGAAGTTTGGATTTTATTTCTTCAAACATCCTTTCTACTCTAACCAAAGGTGAGGCGCATCTAGACTAAGAATTCTCTTCAAACATCTCAAGTGGAGCCTAAATTTTAATTTCTTTCCTATCTCCACATTTGATCATATCACGAACAATGACTTTTAGATTACATCACGTGGAGAAGTTAACAAAATCCCACTTCTATCTTAGTTGTCTTCACAAGTGTCTTCTTGTTGAAATTTCAACGCCCATTTTAAGGAAAGAAATTATCGCCAATACTTTAAGCTTTGAGGCTGGAAGAATACAGCTTTCCACTTAAGTAAAGCTACCACCAATTGAAACACCATATACGCATAGCATTGGTTCAACATCATGATTAGTAATTTTCACATTCTCTACACATACAAAATAACTCGTATGGAGAGCGTATAATGATACTTCCCAACTCCATTCATTCAACAAAAGTGATTATAACCATTCAAACTATTTCTTAATGGGTTAAAGGTAACGCCATATCGATACTTGAATTTTCCAACTGAAATAGAATAGGAAAAGCTGAAAGTGTTCAAAGGTAGATATGTCCTTTTTATACAACTGGACTAATACACGATGATGCTCTCATAAATGTTGATTTAGTCCTTTTCACTGCCGCTATCATAATTTAGCTCATTCCAAGAGTAAATGTACTTAAGAAATTCTAAGGTGGATAATAATTTTGGACACGTTCTCCACAGAGAAATGTTATTTGATTTTCAAGCAAAGATGGTAAATGATGACTCCAAGTCATAGATAAGATGGCTCATTCCTAAACAGTTCTACATATTGGAAATATAGGTGATAATCCGTCATGCTGCCTCTGCATAGCTGAAACATCCAAAGAACCCGCCATCGTGGATTTCCCAAAATGATCAATGTCAATGAAAGATGTAACACAAAAGTAGATTGAGACCACAATTTGGTTGTCAGAATTTTATTCATACTAACATCACAACTAAACTAACTTTCCTTGGTTGCGAGTTGCGAGTGAGTACAAACATTATAGCCGAAAAATCTCTAACCAATTGTCGATAAAATCGACCAGACTAAAGATATCTCGAAATTCACAATATTTTGTGAGAATTTCTACTTTCTTTCGCTACAATCATTTTGGGAAAAAGAAAGAATCTCATCCCCTGATATCATCTCTCCCAAGAAAAGTATCCATTTAATCAAAGTTTACAGTTTAGGAATCTGATATAAAGCTAACTAACAAAGCTCAGGAAATTTGGTCTCACTGTCATGGCAGATAAGAAGGTCGTCGATGAGACTATTATAAATTTGTCAAACCATGGAGGCAAACTCGAGTTACAGAGGTTGGTCGGCTAGACCATCAGCTCAAAATAAGGGATAACGGCTCTTACTCGTCACTCGGTCAAGTTGTTAAAGTCTAGGTACAAACCTAGGGTTCAATCTTTCGCCTTCACAAATAGGTTTGAAGTTCCTTGAATAAAATGCTTGATTGGGTCATTCCCTAATTGTAAGCTTTAATAACTAAATTTTTCCAAATGGTAGGAGTTCCTCGAAAGGACGCAAGGAAACTAGTGTAATATGAGAAAGTAGATCGATGATAATATCTCATGTAAGGCTTTGGAATATGACGCTTGAATATACGTCCTCAAAACCTACCATAATATTTCCTTTCACCACGCCACGTGTTAATAAGTCTTCACAGCTTTCTCGATACTTACCATAATATCTACCCATGGAAGTGATCCAGAAGGTGGCTAGTCGAAAAGATTGTGTTTACCTAGATAGGTGATAAGGTAGAAACAACTATGAGTTTACCGGTGATAAGGTAGAAACAATTATGAGTTTACTGTCCTAATACAAAGCTTGCTCCTAACTTTTCGTAATTTAGTTTCTTCGGCTCCAGCAGTCGTTGTTAATCAGTTTATTAGTCGCGCCATTGATTGACGTATGTACGATAATTTTAATATTGCTCGTTACCCTAAAACTGTAAATCGACGTTCTGGCACAAGGGTATCACTTCCAGATACTAGCATGTGTCTGGTATCAAAAATCATACCGCCTAAATACTGGTTGACAATTCATGGATATCGGACAATATCATCAATTAGTAGTGCCACTATAGGCTGATAATCTACTTTAAAACGAGTTTAAACGGAAGTCGATCTTTATCCTGAAGATCCAAAATGATAACTAGTGTTTAAGAAAATTAGTACTATTGGGGACCAAAAGTGATTATTCCCCTGATGTTCTTATGTTAAGTGCTATCCTTTTAGCACTCTACTGTCACTCAAGACAATTTTGGAATCTTGACGAAGTAAACTTCGTAGAAATCCTAATAAATGGTGTACTAACGGGTATTGCCAAGGAATCAAAATCAATTTCGGTTACCTATCTCGAAAGGGTTGATAATGATGGCTCAAGAATAATGATGGATTTGATTTATAGATCCCTGGTGATACATCGATATCGATACATTAACCCTACTTTAGGGCCATCAACTAGTCTTAAGTCTACGTCTTTCCTTGGCAAAAACGTTTTTCGCTTTAAGCCTAAAAGCGTTCACCAAAATAATATTCTAAAATATCGACAAGTCGGCAAAACTACCTAAAACTTAGGAAAAACTAACACATTTTTTGCAGTCGACGAGGCAACAAGTTCGAAAATTAGACTCATAAAATGCTTTCATCATGCGTGTAATGGATGCAATACTGCCCAACTTATGCTCTGATACCAAATTGACACACCCCAACCAAGAATGTCCACTAGGACTCTAAATCGAGCTGTGCTGGCCGACACCTGGAAGATGACAAAGCCATAAAGTATGGTGATGTGGAAAATGTGAATAAATTTAAACCTAATAATGTCTAAAGACGAGAGTGTGCTTTGAATGGGAATGAACTCATTTCACACGTGACGTCAGAGCATATGTAAATAGTGTGGGTAAAGATCATACCCTCAGAGGTAGTCACCTATATTGAGATTCGCCAAGAATCCTCTCGATACGAACTTTCAACAATTAAAACTTGGAAAGGCGCAAAACAAAAACATGAGTGGGCAAAAACAAAACTTTTCAAAACCATTTCTCTTTCCAAAAGTAATAACCCCTCGTTGTAAAACCGTATAATTTGCTAAAAAATAGGATACGTACATATAACAAAACCATACTCAAATTACCAAAATCCACATATATACCATGTCAAATGTCTCAGCATAATGAAATAAGTAAACCAGGTGAAATAAATCAATCAAAGTAACATGTCAGCCGGATCCACCTATTGTGGCATGTACGACTGAACCTATAGCTTATCAAGTATGCCTGCACATAAGTCGGAACCACCTAATGTGGTTTGTACGACAGGGTTGGGTGTAAATAAGTACACTCAAGTGCTACGATCACGTGAAAACTATGCAAATAATCGCAGGTCACCTACGAGTCGAAACCACTTATAATGGTCTGTATGACTGGACTGTGCACCAAACTTGGATCCAAGGTGAGCATGTGGTGTGGGAGGTGAATATCACGTGAAGGACTATGCCCTGGCCACGGGTGGGAGCACTAACACCGGGGTGCAGGTTTATGTGCTCTGAATGCATCTATGTATCACCATCATAATGCAACTCACAATCATCAATACCTATACTCACCTGGAACTTACATGTGCGTCCGCAGCATCAACAATATCATACACAACTACTAGAAGCATATTCTAAGATATAAACCATTTGACATGGTATTTAAATCATAAAATCATTTAAATCAACTTTTCTGGCAAAAACATAAAGCATATATATATATAAATATTGAATACCAGAAGCCCACTCACTGGTATGTGGTAGGGTCGTAACCCTCGAGTCTAGCATGGCCCCGCTCGTCCTCAGGAAACGTCTCACCTGTATGTGAAATAGCTGATTAAACATTAATTCAATAGCACATACATAAAACCTAGGATCAACTTCTCATACGTCGCTCAATTAGGATGTTTGAATATACTATCGTGGCCTACTCAACACCACGAGCATCCCCTAAATTAAAACTAAGTGGACCTAATTCACTTTAAACATAAGGCCTAAACCAATTAAATGGCTTAGGTCAAAATTGAAATGACTTAAAGGTTGGGCTGGCCATACAGATTCCAAAATATTTTTTTTTTTTTAATTTTTAAATTTTTTTTTTTTAAACAGAATTGGGTTTTTGGTTTGGGCTATCAACACAGCCCAATAAATTAGGTTATGGTTCTGGACTCATTTTTAACAAGGCTAATAAAATGGGATAGGACCACTTTGATCCAAAACAAATTGTGGCCTGCTGGAACTATTAGAGAAGAAAACCGAAATTTGGTGTTCTTGCTGGACAATTTCTCCAACTTCGATTCAAGGTCAAAACCCAACCAAAAACCTTCATTCAAAACCCAAAATGAAGATCAAGGAGTAAGGATTCAAGCCTTACCAAGATGGAGTGACGTTGCCGTCGAGATCGTCCGAAAAAGCCCTAAAACTCACGACCACTGGCCGAAAAAATTCTAGAAATGTTTTTCCCAAAGGTTCTACATCCACACCATTCCAAAATGTCTCAAAATATCCTTATCTAGTCTAAACATAATTTTATAGCGGTCTAAGGTGCTTACCTTAATCAAAAGGTTGAAGATCTCGTCGGAGTCACCACATCGTGACTACACAATATTAGGGGTGAAAAGGATGAGAGTAGGACGTGAGGGAGAAAAGGGAAAGGTCCTAATGGTTGTATTGTGTGTGCGAGTATGTGTGTGTGTTGTGTCGGGGACGAGAGCACCAAGAGAGGGAGAGGTGCGGGAGAGTGTGAGGGAGAAAAGGAGAAGTTTTTGGAGTGGGGGAAAGGGGGGTAGGATGGGTAAATAATAAGGCCCTTTATTAGGGCATAGGATTTAAGCCCTAAAAATGAGTCCAAAGAAGAAATAACCCAACCCAAAATAGAATTTCGCCCATTCTCGTTCTTAATTCATGCCATTGTGCTCGAGCACCATTTAATTTCACGAGGGAGAAAATAATTTAAAACTATATATATCCATCCACATCACTAAACCACGAGGGCATTATCGACATTTTACATACTCGGGGATAAAATATATAATAATTCGAGACAGGCTGTTACAGTATTATATAAATTGAATATATTCATTATAGGCTCAACTCCTTTTTTTTAAAGCAGGTTTAAAAAGCAACCTACATACTACTTTTAAAAGGTGATGTCTAGACTAGAGGCCATTGCTTTTAAAATAAGCAAGATACTTAGTTGACTAAACAATATTTATTAATTAACTTTAAAGGGAAGTAGTTTTTAGTGAGAAAAGGTAATACGAAATAGAGTTTTAGTCACTTTCCGTTGTAGATTTATTGCCAACCCATTTAAGAGACGAACGGTTGGGTTATATAACATGAAACCGACCCAATTTTTTTTGTACTAGGTCAAGCCTGGGGTTTTCACAACTTAAACATGCCAAGCCTTTGTTTCCAAAGAACAAAACCACATGTTAGGCCTTCATAAGGGTTTGCTCTAAAATACGCCTAGGGGTGAGCACAAAAACTGCTAAACCAAAAACCAAATCAAACCATGATAAAAAAAAAAATACCATAAAAAATCGCATTGACCAAAAAAGTCAAAATCAGGACAAAAATCGAACCGGACCGTCTCAAATCAGTTATAATTCCAATTTAGAAATACTAAAAACTGGAGGAACCAGACCGAACCACTTTTAATATAAATTATTATATTTTATGTAAATAAGTCATTTTTTTCACGAATGCCATATGCATAAGCATATACTCTTAATATCTAAAAAGCCCAACCGCACCAACCTCTTCCCAGCCTGATGGTGAAGTGGACTTGCATGACACTTGTTGGTCCAAGTTCGAACGTTGGTGTGCTGCTAAAAACCCCAGCATCGTGGTTATAAATGGGTTTTTCCGATTTAACAAGGTGATAAATCTATAGCAGTCACTTAACATCCAAAAGGGAGACCTTTAAAATTTTTTGGGTGATCCTTATTCTGGGAAAAGGATCCACTTTGTGGTGATCTTAGGGATCTCCACATCCTAACAGTTCATCGTACATCGTGCGATAAGTTTTCGTCATATACTATTTATGTTTAATTTTAAATATAAAAAAATTAAATGATTTCTAACCACACGATAGATGATGAATAACTAGAATATGAGAATCCCTAGAATCCCCACAAATGGATCCAGATGGGATCCAAATCCCTTATTCTGAGCAAGTAACTCAGCATCATGGATCTTGCAAGTCCACTAAGGTGCTAAAGCAATTTGTGGGTGGGACATTTGTTACTTCCTCTCTCTAATCTTCGTCAACCACCAGTCATGAATCTTGTAGATCTAGTAGTAGAAACTCAAATTTGTTTGAATTTGTTGTTGAAATATGTGTTTGGTAGTGGAAGTAGAAGATTTGAAAAAATATATATATATATATATATATATAATTTTAGTTAGAAATGTAACATAAACCAAACTGTATGATTTTAATAACAAATTTAAATGAAATTACATAGAATGTCTCATGTATGACAAATTTTTATGTCGTTCAATATGTTACGTGTCAAAAAAATCTCCACCGAAACTTCTCACTAAGTGGAGCCCAAACCAACATGAATAATGCACCATTACCAATATTTGGCATGTAATATCCAAAGATTTCCATGTGTAAAGAACTCAAGCCTCGAAGATATGGTCCACCAAATTCACCACGTCTCGTCCACAAATGGTGAGGCAGCGAAGCCATGCCGGCCTAGGTAGTCATTTCTTTGTTATGGTATTTTGACAAGGTTCAATCACATAGATCCCACAGACAATGTTTTCTGCTCGTCAGCTTTGATTCCTGTGTCTATATTTAATCGCTAAATTTAGTCCCCAGGGGCTTCTTTTCTAGTTTCTAGTTTTGTGGAAGGTAGGGTTGCAGACTTGCAGTACTCTCTGATCGGATATATATGGACTTGCTGATCATCCTTCTTTATAATGATATACAGATGTAACTGTTAAAAATTCTGAAGTAGAAAATCTCCTAAACATACTAGAATTTTTGAAACTATTATTATAAGATAATAATGAACATATTAGAATTTTCGACATAGTATTATAAGATAGTTATGGTATGTGTATGTAAGACTTTTCATGTTTTTGTACCATAGGTCGGGATGATCTGCTTAGTTTCATTACTAATTACATCGAGACATTTTGTACAAAAACTTTACACCCATTAATATGTGCATGTAGTTTGGTTGGGGATAAAAAAACAATGTCGTTATAGGTCACTGAACTAACTCTGAAACTTTGACATGGTAAGAGTGGACTAACTCTCAGCCTATTAAATCTAAATTGGGATTACGGATTGAAAACCTTTGGATCACAAGTTTGGACCACAAATTGAAAACTTAAATCAAATTCACTAGATCGAAATCAAAGCAAGTAGTGTTACCAATGTGGAATTAGCTACACATGAGGTAGACTAAAGAGTGATCCCAAAAGAGATGACATCTTCAAGAATAAAAAAAGATGACATCTTGAATAATCTACAGTCCAACATTAGGACCCTAATCGAAATGAATAACGGTTTATGATGAATGATTTCACTATGAATTGCATCAAGACCTTTAGTATAAAATCCATACCCAATAGTTGGTGCTAGTAGTTAATCAGTGACTATATCGATAACCGCCTGCAAGCATGTTTTGTACTAGAAGTTTGATCGGTTTGATTCAACCAAATTACGAATTAGAAGTTATGAACGGAGTTTTGGACCAGTTTTGCTAGCTCAATTTGATTTTGCCGCTGAATTCAAAACTTGAAAGAAAATAATAGACCAATGGGTCTGGTTTAGGGACACTTTGGGATTGCTTAAAAAAAAAAATTATTTCTATTGCACTTTAAGAATAATCAGTTGTAAATTAAAGCAATTGAGCTTTTGATAAACTGTAATTTAAAAATTTTGTGAGTATAAAAAGCAGTGTGAAAACGTTTTGTAAATTTTAATAAGTGATATAATGTATAGAACGACAAAAATAGACATGGTAGTAGGGGTAGTGATGACGATAGTGGTCGTTGCCGGCGACGGTGGCAATGTTGGTGGTGGTGGTGGTGGTGATGCCAGTGGTGTGTAAGGTTGGTGGATGCAATTATACGTGGTAGAGACGATGAATGTGACGGTGGCGATGGGGCGGCGATTGTGATGGCAATGACAATGGTGGGTGCCAATAGTGTGGTTTGGTGGTTCAAGTGTGTAAGGGACAATGGTGGTAGGCCTCGACAGTGGTGGTTGTGGTTGTGGTTATGGTTGCATTCGTAGCATTTTGGTTGTGGTGGCTACGACGATTATGGTGCGATGGCGATGGTGAAGGTTGTTGTGGTGACAATGGTCGGAGTCGTGCTTGTGGTGGTGGTGGTGGTCAGTGGAGTACCCAAGAAATATTATTTGGAGGGTCAGTAAGAATAACGCACTTGCAAAATTTTTTGAACTGAATAGCATGCAAATTGGCATTTTGTTGAGCCTTGGAAGGCTTGTCGATAAATGCCAATCACTTTCGAGCAAGCGTGTCGACAGATGCTAACGTAGGCCGAATCAGCCTATCGACAGATGCCCATATCAGCACATACAAAGGTATGAGGCTAGCAGCCACCCAACTGTCCTTACAAAACGATGATAATCTTATATCATATGATCTAAAATGCTCTCTATGTCATTCAGGTAAGATTACTTCTATGGTAATGGATACTACTCAACCAGCGTTCTAGCTTTCGAAATCAAGACAATGTGAACCTCAACCAGCACGTTCAATGCTGAGAAACTAGCCTATGAAATTCAATAAGCTGAATCAAACTCTGACCTTTCTGCTTCAACTTAAGACATGCAACTAGAATTTACCCTTGCATCATATCCTCTTCAAGTACCTAGCCTTCCAAACCAAATAGGATCAACAAATTGCATAACCAAATTCAGAAGATTATCAAACACCCAAATCCCAAATGTACCTAATCTAAGCATAAGGTCAAACAAAAGCAAAACTTCAAAAGGCAAATGAGAAGGAAATTTTGCATTTTTTATTCTTTATGCACCTAACTATGAAAAAAGAAAAATATTCTGCAAATAAATAACTGGAAGTCAACATTCAGTGCAAAAAGTTCCCAACAACCAAATAATTCAAGTAAATTACATAAATGTAGAATATGCAGCAGAAAAACAGATATCAATCTACTTAAATCCACCCTTTTCCCACATTTTCTCAGCAACCAATCACTCCCCCAAAACAAGATACAAAACAAAAAACATCAAAACAAATCCAACCCAATTCACAAATCTAAAAACCAACAATAAAGATTCTAACTTTACACTGAAATTCAAAGTATTAATGGGCAGGAATCAAAACTTACAAGAACTAATGGGCAGGAATCAGCTGAGCTTCTCCCTCTCTCTCTCTAACAAGTGAAGTGGAGTGAAGGAAGCAATGAAAGATTCAGCAGAGATGTGAGGGAACACAATTAAATGGGAAAATCTTTCATTATTTTTTCTATGAGAGGTCAGAGTCAGCGTCCAGAAACTCACTGTCTCCCCTCCGCAGCATTAGCGAGGCCCCGTCTAGTTCAAAGCAATACATGGGGATAGAAAGTGGGACTTTTCTGTTTGTGGACAAAAATAAAATAATTAAATTATCTTTGGAAAATAAAAAATAGAATAAAATGCACACAAGGTTGTAATTTTCTAACGTCTCTTTGGAGAGGGGCTTTCATTTTCAAATTCCAAATGGGGGCGTTGGAGTGGCCCCTCAGTGGTGAGGCAGCGTGATAAAGTTACCTAGCAGTGCATGTGGAGGACGAGTGTTTGTGACGTGGGAAGTGGGGCGACGGGTACGTGGCAGTTGAATGGGGTGAGTATATGATATTTTCCATTCGTAAATCTGAAGTGTTAGTTTCGTCTCCCATATATTATGAGATGCGCTATCCACACACCTAATTTTATTTCTCACATATCTCTTGATAATTTTTATACAATGATTTTCTTCAATTCATCCGATCCGACGGTCGAAAATTAAAAAGACGTTTGAGAAGTAAAATGTGATGTGTGAATATCACACTCCTATATTATAAGTTTGATATTCAATTATGGTTCTCTCGTGGATCCGATACTTCCAATATCTTGGTTATATTGATACTAAAGATAGTAGTGCCAATTTTATTTTGAAATTGTTTTTTATAGCAGAGGACAGTTGGAATTTTCTTTGAAAATTAAAAAGGGAAATGCTAAAAGTTAATTGGTCAATTTAACATGTCGTGGTAGTAGTAGTAAGATTTCTTTTAGATTTATTTCATTAAAAACAAAAGTAGTCGATCTTCATTTGTTACAAGAAATTTCCAACTCAAGTTTCATGTACGATAGTTGTATAAAAAGAAAAAAAATTGGTGTTTCAACCGAGAGAATACCAACTCATTCATAGAAATTTACTAGAAAAATTGCCCGCGCTCCGCTGCGGGTTATGAATCCGTAATCACAATTTAATAACAAAGTGTCCCATAAGATACCACAGCTTTTAGTGTTCTATGATTCACCTCCGAAGTAAGTACCAGCAATATACAATTCGTATGATGAGTTTTTCATATGAATTTGAGACTGATGACTATTTAATTTATATCTAAGGTTAGTGGAAGTGCTTATATGCTGGATAGGTGGACCCGTACTTATGGTAGGTCTTCAGCAAGAATAGGTGGTGCATAAGCATCAAAGCTTAATCCAAAATTTACCATAGGTATCAATAATAATTTTATGCATATTTGAGGCAAAGTTACACTTGATTTTGCAACACATTCATTCCTAAACATTTTATAAATTAATAGAACAACTAAACAAACAGGGTAAAATAGGTTTTTCAGTTATAGAACATTCTATTTATTTTACATCAAAAGCATATTTACAATCCAAAGGGGAGATTTCTAAGTTTTACATTCATATACACTTCCAAAAGTCTCCCACTTTGTTTAGCGTTCATTTTGCACCTATATTTTACTAACTCTATGTTAAAAGTTCTATGTACATAAAAAAAAACGGATCTGAATGACTAACAGGATGGACTTGCAAGCCCCAAATATATACAGTTTCAAAAATTGTCCACATGGTTCTAGTTTTCATGTTGCTTCTTTGTCCTTGGGCTCATAAAAAAAAAAAAACTTCCATTTGTTCTGTATTGTTCAGAGAACTTCAATCATCTTTGCACTTATTCTTGCTGTAGATTGAAATTATATTCTTTGTATCAGAAATATGATAAAAAAGAAAATTAACCAACAACGATGTAAGCCATTGTCTAGAAAATGAGTAGATAAATAGACAGAAAGGAGAATTAACAAATTCTGCCCATCCAAGTTCAACTCTACACAAACATAAACTTAAGCATTTGACCTTTTCCTCATGTGTTCACCAAGTTGGGAACCAAATAGCAAAATTTCATCCCCATAGTCCTAACCACAAAGTAAAGCAGTACCTATGGGACCTAACTAGTAGTTAAAGCATTAATAACAAATAGATGTAACGTACCAGGTTTTGGAAGTAGTAGATACTATTTCAGTTTTGTTTGGAGACATTTTGTTCCTGAGGGATTTGATGGGAAAATCTTCGGTGTCCGAAGCGTTTTGTTCATCTATTTCTTCGGTAATTTCAGTTTCCCTTAAATCCATATAAACAGAAGAGAGATTAATACATTAGTAAATATCAGGTTATTTGAAAATATAGATACAAATGAGATAGTTACAATGAAAACTCTTACCTCTTTGGTTTTTTTTCTACTCTTAGAGCTGAAACGACCCTTTGGAATTGAACTTTCTGTAGACGATGTTGTGACAACAGAGCTGAAAGTCTGAGCTGTCGTATCTACCTCCTCAAATTCAACCAATGATTCATAAGAAGCTTTGGAACTTGATTGAACAACTTGTATTTTGTCGTCGAAAATCGCTTGGACCAAGAGATCATTTCTGTTGAAATCATTTTTCAAATTCCCAAATCGAAGTTGAAATTTTTTTATTTGTCCTTGACATTGGAGAATTGCATATGGCAGCTCTTGTTGATTAGTAAACCCTTTTTTGACAACTAAATCATAACATGAAATTCCAAATAAACGTTCAGCCGGTTTATCAATGATGATAGCACTGGTCTCATCGCTGGCGTCTTCGAGTATTAAACTTACTTTGAACCTAAGTATATGAAGAACAATGTTTAAGTATAAAGCTTGTGAAATTAGTAATAAACATTTGGCTTACAAAGGTAGGGGAGTTTGAACATTGTGCTTTACACAAATTAGTACGTCGTTATTTTCATCTTTTCTCAATTGTTTGTAGCAGCATGGACATGCTTTGTACCACCATCCAACATGAGTGTCAAAATGTGTAATGGCTGCTCTACATAAGACTGAAGCGTTCTGAAATTGCAGAAAAGAGAAACCAAATCTAAATTATATTTTTTCTTTCAATTATGTTTTTTTCATGTTCAAAGTTTAAAATCTAAGAATGATATGTACTTCACTAATTTGTTATATACCATATGAGGAATATAATTTATTTAACAACAATAAATGATGTGTGTTAGTATTACAGCAGCTACACATGTTTGATTTCTAAAACATTGAGAAAAGTTTGTTTACCTTGTACAAATCTGGATCCAAAACATTCAGATCCTGAACAGACAGTTTTTCAGCGTTTTCCAACTATTCTGATCCCATTAGTTGTCTTGCTGACGTTGGCAACATTTTTACAGAATGAGTCGGACCAACAAAGCTGCACATATTTTTGTATTCAAATTAAAGAGAATAAGAATCTAAACCATGAAGGGATACTAACATGTTCATTAAGCATTTATCAATTGAAAAAAAAAATTCAAATATTATACCATAAGAAAATTGAAAGAATAATTTTCATACTTCTATAGATCTATTGTATCACTATGTAATGCATATACAAACATGGCTTGTGTTTCTAAAGTGTGGGCTCTCAAAAGTTTGTCCAAATGTATATGTAGATGTTGTTATGGTAGACTAAAATAAACACATTCTTATGAGAGAATTTTTTTATGAATAAGGGAAAAAAAAATAGGTCCTGAATTTTAACAAACCAAAATATTTTGACCCTAAAGAGAAACAAATTCCGCTTCATCTACTATACAGTAACAACAACAATGAGTAGTATACATCATTTTTTTTTAAACAATTGTAGTCAACTTGACAAACCTTTCCAAGTTTGTACATAGCTTGCATAAGTTGACCATACTAAGAAAAAAATGTCTGCTAGTTTGCAATGTACAATTTCAGGTGGTTCTAGCCAATTATTTGATCAAACTAACATTGAAGAAAGCTAGATCATAGCCTTTTTAATTATAGAAACATGTAAACTAAAAGAAATATATAAACATTGTATTTCTAGATGTGTTTACTTGAATTAACAGTTTCATATTTATATGCATATAAATAGTAAACAGGTATATCCATAGTTTTTCCCTCATACTGAATTTCAACATGAAAAAAAATATTTTAAATCATTTGGAGTTTAGAAACTGACATTGCTTTGTAAGGAGTTGCTTCGGGAATGTCTGGATTGATGAAAATCATTATGGAAATACTATTGTTCAGCACAATGTTTTCTGGTTGTTTATAGATGAGGAATTAAATCATTATTCTATACAATAAATATGAACAATTGAAAATAGATCTGGAAATTTTTATACCTCTAAACCATCTAACTTTAAGGCTTGTAAAAACACCCAAAACTGGTGGGGTCAAGTGTTCCAGAGCTTTGAAATCAAAGGTCTTTGCAGTGTCACTCCACAATGTCAGGTTAACATCTTCTCTCCTAAGTGAACGGATATTAAGAAAAAACATTAGTATTTTGAATAAAATGTGCAACAATTTTGAGAAATTCAAATGTCTCCATATATTGTTGACCTGATATTTTGCAACTTCACTTCACGTATTTTCTCCATTGTCTAATTATTGATCATTCTGTCCTCCAAAGGCTTTACTGCAGTGATGCATCCCAGAACATCTCAAAATTTGTCCAAAGATTGTAGTTAGATCTCAAGATGCTTCAAAAGATATTGACAAAATGATACTAAACTGATGTTAAATTTTTTTATTTTTTATATATGTACAATTACCTGTGAGAATATCATCTTGATTGATGCGAGAAAACAGTTGGGAATAATCAAGTAAAACCGCTGTGAGGGAATGTTTGGATGAACACCTGGCAACTCTTCAAAATTTGTTTTTGTATTGAAGCACACTTGCGCATCATGGGGGACAATTTTGTAGGATGATTTACAACGACTAGTAGAAAAGCGAGTGATCTCATAAACATGATTAGCTTTAATTTTTGGAGCAACATACTCATAATCTATTTCTTTTGCAGATGCTTGAATTGCATCTTTCTGCATGATTAAAAATAATTTAACAAAATTAGGTAGATAAATATGAACAGTACATCTTTTAAAGTCAAAAAATATAATCCAATAAAATGATTTTCTTATTTATTTATAGGAGAATTCAAAAATTGCATCTTTCTGCCAAATTTAGGTCATCATTATTGATAAATGCATGGATCATGGTATTATCAAAATTAAAAACAAAATTCTTACCATTTCATCAACCAATATACATTGAAGACCACCAAACGTATTATCCTTTCCTATAACCTTAGGTCTCCAAATTCTGCATACACGGACTTTGATCTTCTTATTAAACTGAAAAGGTCCTAAATTTCGGATAGGATCTATCTTCATTCCGCTACAAAACTGCAAACAAATTTACATGGCATTAGATGTCAGTCGTCTGGGGTACTGCTTGTTTGATTTTCTTGAACCCCCTTTAAAACGAGAGTGTGGTATACATTATTTATAAATGTAGACATCTAAATTTGAACAAAAGAAAAGAATACCATCACATGAAATAACGCATTTCAAGATCTAGATTAAAAGGACAACTAAAATATATAGAAGAGTATCCAAAATGATATCCATTGAAATTACAGTTCCCCTGTTAACTGAATGAAAATAGAACATCAAAGTGAGATTCTGTTTTGTAATCCAATTTGGTGCCTAAAGAAGAATTTTGGCATTCAGTCAATTACGTGTGTTCAATGCCATTTCTTCGTAGTGGAATTCCATATAACAATGTCAAAGCCACATTCTGCAGTTTAAGCTAATTTAACGCTCGTATCCTAAATTATTATGATATCAATAGCTACTAACAGAGTTCCATGATCACTCGAACATCCATTTTTCTATGATCACCAGAATATCTAATGTTTATATCTTAGAATACTTATCAATACATATGCAAGGTAATTGCTTTCACTAAATTCAAGCAACATATTTTGTTCACCATAAAATTGTAAATAATTGTTTTTTCAGTCAAGTAGCGACCAGAAGAAGAGGTTAATCTAAACCAGTCTAGTAAAGAGTAGGAATACAAATAATCTAAACCATAGTCTTCTTTCTATCATTAAAATATTACCTTCCAAACTGAAAAAAGGAACTCACCCATTGAAGGAGGATTAGAACTATTAAACATAACTGAATTCCTAAACCACTCAAAATATTACCTTCAAAATATTCACCTCTCAGAAACACCTTGAAATCCCACAAAGTTGTCCAATTTCTAGTAGAATTCACCTTCTTCCAGTGTTGGGAAGCTATACCAGAAAACAGAAAGCAGAAGAACAAACACTTGGTCTGCACAAATTATTCAGATTAACAAAACCCATAATTAGATTCATTCAGGGTAAAACACACAAAGCAAAGAAACACCAATCAAATGAAGTAGCTTTCATATTCAAAAAGCTAAAAATAAAACAACCCAGAAAAAAAGGATAACAAAAAATGCTTTGAAAAGTTGAGGAATTTGGGTCTGGATGGTCCAGCTCCTCTTCTGAAAATGGAGGCTGCAAGCAAAAGCCTAAAAACCACAACCCAGGATTATACGACTTTAAGAACTACAAATTCAGAGTTTTGAATACTTTCATTTGTTTTGGATATACATACAACTAATTACAATTCAATCATATTAGGAAAATAATTAGACTATACAATAACATCAATTAAATCTTAAGAATGATAAAATTTGCTGTATTTCAAAAAACCCATATGGAAACGTGTAAACAATTCGCAAATGAGATTCAGAGTTAAATAAATACCTTGGGTACTTGATCATGAGGTCGCGAGAGACATGACAACGACAAAGACCGATGTACAGCGAGTCAAACGTGTGGAGGATGCGTTCATGTCATGGTCGAGCAGTTCAAATCAGCAAGGAAGTTGCCGCAAGGATGCTGGTGAAGAAATAACTGAGGAAACACAAAAGGAAAATTGTGGTTCATGGATTGGCAACGGAAGAAGATTCATGCGGTGGGGGAGGAAAACGGTGAGGGAAAAAAACTTCCACGCGTCGCTAAAGTGTTAAGCATATGACAGCAAAGCAAAAAGGGCAAGGTTGTAATAACATACAAATAAGTGAGGGCCAAAAAGGAAGAATTCCACCCAAACAGAAGTCCTCTGAAACTCCGATTTCAATATAATCAAACACAAACAAAATACCAACTCAACTTTGATTATAAAATAACAGTACACAACAACGATTTGATAAAATAACATTACACAACAATGATTTCAACGATCAGCAAAGGTTCAAGGCATAATCACCCTAATTAAAAAAAATTGACAACACCCCAAATCCTCCTAAAACTCCCTATCAGTATATACCAACTCATCCCCCCAAATCCTCCTAAAACTCCCTATCAGTATATACCAACTCATCCCCAAAAAATTTGCACAGATAACAAACAAACAATAGCAAATGCAATATATAGGAAAAAAAAAAAGAAAATCCAAAGCCAAAGAAAATTGGAACTTACCAAGGATGCACAAATGTGTGGCCAAAGAAGAAAAACAGGCGAGCGACTCCGTCCATAAGAAGAAAAAGAACACTGGAATTGAAGAGAAATCCGGTGAATCAAAGAGAAATCGGTCAAATCGAAGAGGTGTGCAAAGCGATGAACGCATGGGCAAAAAATGGAGGAACTGTGAGGAACAATGTGCAGAAGAAAGAAAAGAACGCTAAAATCGAAGAGGGAGTCACATGGAAAAAGAGGATGGCCAGGATGATCAACACGTGGCCAAAGAGTGGAAGAACTCAGACGAAACGAAAGGATAATAATAAGTGTTCGTGGCAGGAATTTCCGTGGGGAATGCTTCCTAGTTGACGAGCACATAGCTCCCCGAGAGGTTGACGCCGGTTGATGCTTTCTGTCGGGCTTCTGCTTTACTGGCGGGCTTGTCGGGTAAGGCTGAAAGAGAAGGACAAAGTTAACTTTGAAAGGTGCCTTTGTGAGGCCTTAGGTGTAGGCCTTGAGGCTCACAATCAAGATTAACTTTGAATTGCTCAGGTGTGCCACTACTATCTTCAGCATGGCAGATGTAGAACGGATGTTTGAGTTTTAATTATATATATTCAAGAGACTATGTTAGTTATTGACAACTGCCTTTGTGGGGCCTTAGGTATAGGCCTTGAGGCTTCCCATAAATAACTAACTTAGTACTCAAACACATAAGGTTCATTTTGTTGGTTATATGGGTCTTATAACCATCATACTTCTGATTACCTGAATCCAAATAGGTGCCTTTGTGGGGCCTTGAATAGGCCTTGAGGCTTCCCATCAGAATTTATCCCGTACTCGAACGTTCTTGCCCGAGAAATAGGATGAATCCAAATAGGTGCCTTTTGTAGGGCCTTGAATAGGCCTTGAGGCTTCCCATCAGAATTCATCCCGTACTCAAACGTTATATGGTCATCATAATATAATAGAAATAAAACTAAGTGGTAGGTCGATTACTTGCGCCCCAAGTAACTTCGGACTTTTTGTTTATCAAAGCTTGTCGTGGATGGGTTAAGTCCACATCAGGTTCTTTTTTATGCCTTGAGGCCATGGACTTTTTAGGGTGATCAAATCTTATATGCCCGAGGGCTTAGAGTTTAGATCTAGTTTGAACTGTGAAGACATATTCAAATCGGATTCAAGCGTTGAGAGAGTCTTTTAATAGCTATATAACTAGAAATAATTTGGATACAACTTGAAGTATACAACATATTGCTAGGCTAATGAATGAAAAGACAAAAACAAAGAAGGTCGGGCAAGGTTGATCGTCTTGCAACTTCCTATCTTTGTGGGTAAACAGAAGGTTTGAAAGCTTAGAAAAGGGGTTGGGAGGTGAGTTTGCAGAAAGAAAATCGATATTACAGCAGGCGTTGAGCAGTGTAGCAGAGCTATTACAAAGGCTTTGTCCCGAAAGGGATGAAGGCTTGGGCTTACTACAACTTCATTTTGAAGGCAAATCTGGCTTTGAGCAGAGTTTATGCTTTTGTTTGTTTGTTTTGAGTGTCCTTGATTCTGACTTTTCTTTCTCCTTTTATAGCCACCTTGGCTTGGCCTCCTGTAGCAATAATCTTGCCCGAATGTAGTTTGAAGGATATTGACTCATCAGCTATTTACTTGTATTGCCATCATAAAGTACTTTTGGGCTGATTAGCTGGTTGGTCTATACCACTTGGCCCTTAGGTAGTTGAGCAAGTGGTGCAAATGAGCTGCACCTAGTCGGGAAAGGCCTTTTCTGCTTTCTAGGTCTGGGCTGAGCTTCGGGCTTTTCCTTCTCTTTTTGGGCCAACTTCCTTCTAAGCCCAAAGTTTAAGTTTCAACCCAAACAGTGCCCCCTTTAATCAATATTCAGACTGGAGTTCCAAGCGCCAATATTGATTGAATATCCGCATACTTGCATACCCGCTCTTGGAACTTTTGTTTTTCTAGACATGAGGCCTACGACCATGCGTCTCTTGCTCTTCTCACGACCTTTGGGTTACCCTCTGAGGTTTCTATAAATTCAGGTTTGATTTTGCCTTTTGCTCAGTCAACCAAATTCCTTCAACCTTCGCTTCAATTAACCCCGAGTATTTTTGCCTTTTTAGTTTTCTCCCCAAGATTGAGAAATGATCTTTTGAAGATTCAAATGGGGTTTCCTAAAACTCCCTTTTCGTGAGAAAAAGAGTTTTCATCAAATAACCACTATCCCCAACACCCTTGGTCAGACACCCCGCTTTCCCCAACACCCTTGGTCAGGCAGTGCTCCTATGAAGACTTGCCTTCCCGCTCGTCGCCATGATAAATCAGGCTTCACCATCATATATGGTGATGACTCTGCCTGAGGATCATCTACCAGGCACGTCTTGGCCGCACAACCTGATCACCTGATCGGATTCTACCCATGAAGATACCAGAAAACCAGCTAAGACGTCATTGCACCTGGAAGGAGTCGTACCTAGTACATCGGGATTTAATTGAATTTGTTGTAAACTTCACCAATTTGTCGAAAATGAAATAAACAATATGTTAACAATCTTGTGTCTTTCTGTCTTCTTGAATGACTGATGAATATACACTATACTTTAGCATCCCGAAACCTGTTTTACCTTGCATCCTCCTCGATGTAACAATCCCTAACATCCCATAATGTAGGACAATACCTTTTCAAGAATTTAACATTAATGGGATGTTTCTGCCAATTCCTTTCGAGGTCCGCCAAGTAATATCCCCATTTGTCTAATACTTGACTAACTATGAAAAGACCTTCCCACATCGGGCTCCACTTTCCAAAGCCCCTAAGCTAAGCTCCTAGAGGAAGAACTGTCTTCCACACCAAATCTCCTTCCTTGTAAGACTTTGTTTTCACCCTTTTGTTATACGCTCGGGTAACAACTCTCTTTCCTTCCTGAATCTGGTTCAGGGCTTCAATTCGGGCTACATCTAAGTCTTCAATCCCTTGACACATGGCTTCGATGTATTCTTCGCTGTGTAACCCAAACTGATTTTGAATTCTAACAGAACTCACATTGATCTCCATGGGAAGCATTGCATCTTGCCCGAAGGTTAGAGCATAAGGAGTTGTCCTTGTACCTGCCCTCTTGGAAGTTCTGTATGCCCACAAAGTATTCCCCAGCTTTTCATGCCATTTTTCCGGACTATCAATCACCATTCTTTTGATAATGTTTACTAAAATCTTGTTGCTAGATTCTGCTTGGCCATTTGACTGCGGGTAATAAGGACTGGACCGGATCATCTTTATTTTGTATTTGCTTGCAAATTCTTCAACTTCTTTTGAAATAAAAAATGGCCCTCGATCTGTCACTATGGTTTCGGGCACCCTAAATCTATGCAGAATCTTGGTCTCAATAAAATTTTTGATCGCAGCTGAGGTTATGGTTTTCACCGCCGAGGCCTCCACCCATTTGGTAAAGTAATCCGTTGCTACAATGATAAAAGTGTGCCCCTTGCTAGAAGCCGGGTAAATCTGCCCGATGAAGTCCATTGCCTATCATCTGAAGGGCTAGGGCTTGACTACTGGATTTAAATGCACAGAGGGTACATGTGTGGAGATGACCGTGCCTTTGACATTCCTCACACCCTCGGGCATAGGACTTGCAATCTTTTTCCATGTCGGGCAAAAAATAACCATATCGCCTAAGTAATCACCTCATCTTTGTCCCCGCCTGATATGCTCCACATATTCCTTCATGTACTTCAGCCATCACTCTCATGGACTCCTCTTGGCCTAAGCATTTCAATAATAACCCGTCTGGAGTCTTCCTTAGTAGGTTTTTCGCCCATAAGACATACTTAGTTGCTTGCTGTCTATTCTTCTTGCTGATGGGTGAAGAGGGATCTTTCAAATGATGGATGATGGGTGATCTCCAATCTTCTATCTCAGCTTCCTGAACCATTACATCCAGGCTGAATCCCCTTTCCAGGATAGAAGGAAGATTTCTCCTTTAAATCTCGACATCCAACCCATATCTTTTTTCCTGTATTGGCATGCCCGAGGCCAATTGCGCCATCTCATTAGCTGCTAGGTTGGCTTCCCTGGGAACATGACTCACCGATATATCAGAATCCCAATAACTCAACAATTGTGTGGCCACCAAATAGTATCCGGCCATGGTGATATGTCTGCACTTGAACTCCCTATTTAGCTGGTTTATTACCAATTCTGAATCACCAAACACCTTAACTTCCATTGTCCCCAGATCCATCAAGATTTCCAAACCAATTATTAAGGCCTCATACTCTGCCCGATTGTTGGTATTCCCTTGATAATCCAAGAGAAATAAGTAATAATGATAAATCCCTTGAGGGTTGATAATCACAATCCTAGCTCATGAAGCCCTCTGAGTATAAGAACCATCGAAATACAGCTTCCAAGGAGTAATCCATAAATCAGCCACTCTTCTTATCTCCTGCTGGATCCACTCCTCTTTGCCCGAGATCCCTTTGCCTGGCGGGATCCAAACATTAGTAACTTCCAGGGTTCCTGGTATATTGATTATCTCATCTCGAGATTATTGATGTTCCGCCAAGAAGTCAGCAATTGCTTGGCCTTTTACTGCCCTTTGGGGGACATACTGGAAGCTGAATTCTAATAATGCTAGAATCCACTTCCCAATCCTTCCTGTTAACATTGGCTTTGACAACATGTACTTTATCATATCTTGTTTCTACCTTGGTCAGAATTCTACTGAAGTAGTACACTGCCTGCTCTTTCCCACCTTCATTATTCTGAGCCAGCAAACTCCCAATTGATTTATTTGAAGCGGAGATATATAGCTTTAAGGGTTTTCCCCTCTGAGGTGGTACTAATACTGGCGGGGAAGTCAAATAAGCTTTGATACCATCGAAAGCCTCTTGGTGCGGTGGTTCCCACTCGAAATTCTCTTTATCCTTCAGTCTTAACAAATGAGTCAGCGGCTGGATCTTGCCCGCTAGATTGGCAATGAATCTTCTTAAGAAATTAATTTTGCCCAGCAGCCTCTGAAGTTGCACTCTGTTGGTGGGTGAAGGTGACTCCATTATTGCCCGAGCTTTATTTTTGTCCACTTCTACCCCTCTTTGATGAACCAGGAATCCCAAGAAATTGCCCGCTTTCATTCCAAATGCACACTTTTTTGGATTCATCTTCAATTTGTGGATCCTCATTCTTGTTAATGCCTGCCTGAGGTCTATCAAATGATGTTCTTCCGTCTTGGATTTCACCACGATGTCATCAATATACACCTCCATATTATGGCCAATCAGATCATGAAAGATGGCATTCATTGCCCTTTGGTAAGTTGCACCAGCATTCTTGAGCCCGAAGGGCATGAACAGATATTCATATGCCCCCACATGCCCAGGACACCTAAAAGCTGTCTTATGTATATCCTCCGGGGCCATCTTTATCTGATTATACCTGGCATTTCCATCCATAAAAGATAAGACTTTGTGTTTTGCTACTGCATCTATGGATAGATCTGCCATGGGCATGGAATACTCATCTTTAGGTGTAGCACCATTAATATTCCTGTAGTCAACACAACATCGAACCGCTTTTGTTACGACTTTTAAAACGGGTACAATGTTGGCTAACCACTCCACATATTTGGCTGGCTTGATAAATCCGGCTTTTACGAGTCTCTCAATCTCTTCTTTGACCTTCTCTTTTATCTCATTCGACATCCTTCGTGGTGCTTGCTTAACCCGCTTATATCCTTCCTTGATGGGCAGTCTGTGTTCCACCAAGGTTGCATCTAAACCCGACATCTCAGTGTCATGCCAAGCAAAACAATCTCTGAATTCTTGCAAGAGACAGATAATTTGTGCCCGATCCTCACTCTCCAATAAACCACTGATTTGTATTGGTCTTGGGTCCTCCTTTGTTCCTAGCTCAATAACTTCCAAAGGATCTTGGACCTCCGGTGGTGGCTTATCAGGTTCTGCACACAAAAATTTGACTAGCTCCAGGCTCTCGGGCAAGTCATCTGGCTCATCTAGGTCATATATACACTCGGCCATTTGAATGGCTCTTTCCAATTCTTCTTGACAAGATTCCTCGTTGCTTTCATCCTGGCTGGTTGAAGCTCCTACCTGCCATTCCTGCTCTTCTCTGTCTAAGAGCTCATTTTCTTGTCTTCTTTCTTTCCCATACACCAACAGTCGTTTAATCAGGGATCTGACTACCATTACCTGATCCTTCATTTTTTTTTTCTATCATTGATGGTGTAGGGGTGTTGGGATGATACAAGGTCTGTCCCACTCCTTTCTAGTAAGGAGCATCCCTTGTTCTATGAGCTTTTGGGCCGTCACCTTGGTAGGGCGGTCGTTCTCATCTGCTCCTAAACACTTCAAGATTCCTATGTTGGGATTGTAGAAACTTGCTTCCGCTATATTGGTTGTGGGAAGAAATTGCCGTGATTCGGCCTCTACCATCTCCCAAAAGCCTGGCCCTTCCGTGCTTGCCTCATGATACACATCCACTTGTTGATGTAGGGTGGAGGGTACAGCAAGACTTTAGTGGATCCAATCTCTTCCAAATAAGGCTCCATAGGTGGAGGTGCAGTCCACCACAAAGAACGTCAGCATGATATGTTTAGACCCCAGATCTACTTCCAAAGGCAATATCCCAAGAGTCTTGGTGATAGTGCCCGAGAAACTAGAAACTGTGAGGTCTGTAGGAATAAGATCCTCTGTGCCTCTCCCCAACTTTTTCATCTGCTTGGCTGGTAATACATTAACAGCTGCCCATCCATCAATCAAAATCCTTCTAAAGGGCATTCCCTCCAAATGAGCTGTTACATATATGGGTTTTAGATGATTGGCAAGTGAAATGTTCGGGCGATTGAACACCATTTTGTCTGTGTAGATCCTTAAAGGACCCTCTTTGGATGCTTCAGATGATGCAGCTTTTCCCGACTCTCATTCTTCTGCTATTTCCATATTAACATGAGCCATCATTGGCTCAGTTGTTACATAATCTCCTTCCATGGCGGCGGGCTGATTAGGTTGAGCAACAAACATAGCAGATAACACATACACCATGTTTATATGAAAGTTCTTAGGCTCTGGCAGTTCCTCTTTTTTGCTCCCAATCTGGTTCATGAACTCATCCAACCACGTCATAGCATCTGGTGGAAGCAATGGTTCTGGTGCCTCATCTAGCTGATTCACACCTGAACATGGTGTTTGTTTTGGAACTTCCCAAAGGGATCTTCTAATGATAGAGAAGGTTGTTTTTTCTCAGGGGATACAGTTCCAAAGCAAATAGGCTGCTCTGCTTTCCATCCGGGAGTCAGCACCATAACCATATCTTCTTGAGCTCTCCTCAAGATTCTATATTTCCCAGGGTGTAGGCTTTGTGGCACATGATTTCCTTCGCCTTCAATCTTACTATTAGCCTTTTCCACCTCCTTCTTACTTCTCCAGCGGAGCTGACTGCTCCCCCCAGATGGCGTTTTCTCTAACTTTTGATTTTTGGAAGCTTCCGACGTCGCTGGGGTTTTCAAGGAATTCATGTAGGCTTTGTGTTGCCTCTGAACCCTTATGACCATGGAGGCACCCATTTGCTTAACGGGCTGTCCATTCTTCCCGACCACATACCATTTTCGCCCGAGGCGGGCATGATTATCTTTTGTGACGGGGTTTTTTATCCTGTCATTCCTCGTAACCTTTCTTCCTATATGGGCGTACTGAGAGTGCCCTACACTTCTCTCTTTTGGCTTCTTGGCATCTTTATCCTCTGCCTCCTTAGAAACTTCATGGTTACGAAATATTTCTGATAAAGCCCTTCGTTGGGAATCGCCTCCTAACCGCTGAAAGACACTTCGGGAGGTATCCCTTCCTGCAGTCCGCCGAGCTTTCTCTTGTGCCTCTTTTCTCTTTTGGTCTTCATTCCTCCTGATCAGTTCATGATCTATGAGGGCTCCCACGGGCGGTATTTCGAGTTTACACTCGCATTGGCACTTACTGCACAACACCCTTCCTTTGAATATGGCGGCTTTTGGATATTCAGGCAAGTTAACCCCCCCTTTTATGGGTTTGTCAACCAATCTTCTTTCTTCTTCTCTTGTGACCTTCTCTTTTCCCTTCTCCGCCCAGGCCATACTGATCATATTTATAGGGGCCTCTGAGAAGGGATCCGTATGTTTATCTGTCACCGCAGCTTCTTCTAGTGGATTGGTTTTAAGCCCCCTCTTCTCCCTATCATCTTTCTCCCCAAGATGAGGTAAAGACATAGGGATGAGTGGTCTTAGAACCGGATCATCTTCTTTTCTAGAGCCTGCAAAAATGTTCTCGAGTCTTTGTAGCATGTGCAACAAAGCAGTTTGGAAATCTTCTGATCCTTTTGACATATATTGCTTTGATCAAAGAATCCCACCGGGCGTGCCAAAACTATGTTCGTGGCGGGAATTTCCGTGGGGAATGCTTCCTGGTAGACGAGCACACAGCTCCCCAAGAAGTTGGCACCGGTTGATGCTTTCTGTCGAGCTTCTGCTTTACTGGCGGGCTTGTCGGGCAAAGCCTGTCAGGCAAGGCTTGTCGGGCAAGGCTGAAAGAGAAGGACAGAGTTAACTTTGAAATGTGCCTTTGTGAGGCCTTAGGTGTAGGCCTTGAGGCTCACGATCAAGATTAACTTTGAATTGCTCAGGCATGCCACTACCATCTTCAGCATGGCAGATGTAGAACGGATGTTTGAGTTTTAATTATATATATTCGAGAGACTATGTTAGTTATTGATAGGTGCCTTTGTGGGGCCTTAGGTATAGGCCTTGAGGCTTCCCATAAATAACTAACTTAGTACTCAAACACATAAGGTTCCTTTTGTTAGTTATATAGGTCTTATAACCATCATACTTCTGATTACCTGAGCTCAAAGAGCAGAATGAATCCAAATAGGTGCCTTTGTGGGGCCTTGAATAGGCCTTGAGGCTTCCCATCAGAACCCCTTCTGTACTTAATGTTCTTGCCCGAGAAATAGGATGAATCCAAATAGGTGCCTTTGTGGGGCCTTGAATAGGCCTTGAGGCTTCCCATCAGAATTTATCCCGTACTCGAACGTTTTTGCCCAAGAAATAGGATGAATCCAAATAGGTGCCTTTGTGGGGCCTTGAATAGGCCTTGAGGCTTCCCATCAGAATTCATCCCGTACTCAAATGTTATATGGTCATCATAATATAATAGAAATAAAACTAAGTGGTAGGTCGATTACTTGCGCCCCAAGTAACTTCGGACTTCTTGTTTATCAAAGCTTGTCGTGGATGGGTTAAGTCCACATCAGGTTCTTTTTTATCCCTTGAGGCCAAGGACTTTTTAGGGTGATCAAATCTTATATGCCCGAGGGCTTAGAGCTTAGATCTGGTTTGAACTGTGAAGACATATTCAAATCGGATTCAAGCGCTGAGAGAGTCTTTTAATAGCTATATTACTAGAAATAATTTGGATACAACTTGAAGTATACAACATATTGCTAGGCTAATGAATGAAAAGACAAAAACAAAGAAGGTCGGGCAAGGCTGATCGTCTTGCAACTTCCTATCTTTGTGGGTTAACAGAAGGTTTGAAAGCTTAGAAAAGGGGTTGGGATGTGAGTTTGCAGAAAGAAAATCGATAGTACAGCAGGCGTTGAGCAGGGTAGCATAGCTATTACAAAGGGTTTGTCCCGAAAGGGATGAAGGCTTGGGCTTACTACAGCTTCGTTTTGAAGGCAAATCTGGCTTTGAGCAGAGTTTATGCTTTTGTTTGTTTGTTTTGAGTGTCCTTGATTCTGACTTCTCTTTCTCCTCTTATAGCCACATTGGCTTGGCCTCCTGTAGCAATAATCTTGCCCGAATGTAGTTTGAAGGATAGTGACTCATCAGCTATTTACTTGTACTGCCATCATAAAGTACTTTTGGGCTGATTAGCTGGCTAGTCTATACCACTTGGCCCTTGGGTAGGTGAGCAAGTGGTGCAAATATGCTGCACCTAGTCGGGAAAGGCCATTTCTGCTTTCTAGGTCTGGGCTGAGCTTCGGGTTTTTCCTTCTCTTTTTGGGCCAACTCCCTTCTAAGCCCAAAGTTTAAGTTTTAACCCAAACAATAAGAGCAAGAAGATCATTTTCCTGTAGCAAAGAGAGACAAAAGTACGGGCAATGAAGAAATTAGAGGGCAGCTGGGGAGTTCACTGTTGGTGAACAGTAACCCCTCTCACATGATGAACAATGAGGAACTGAACTTTAGTGTATATAGATATCTACTAGACCAAAGTATTTTTCCGTTTCGAACATTAAATTTACAATTTTACCCCTGCTCTCCCCGTGTTGGTTATCGTGTAAAAGGACGGGATGGATCGCACTCTTCTTTCTGCTTTTCTGGAGTATTTTATAGGTAAAGGTGCTGAAGACACTGTTTAAGATTGTTTTATTGGAGGAAAGTAACAACCAGTGGAATTTTAGCAGACCAATTCTGAGCTTGATACTTATTTATGAGCAGGACACAAGTTTCGGGAAAGAAGCAGAAAAGCAGGAGGAAAAGGAGCAGAAAAAGGAGCAGAAAAGCAGGAAAGGTGCCAGCCCATCATGAGAAGCCGAAGGAAAAAGCAAAAAAAAAAAAAAAAAAAAAGAGAAAGAAAGGAGAGACATACGAAGGAGAGAGAGGGAGCCCAAAAAGATAGCAGAAAAGGAGAGAGAGCCGTGTGTGGTGAAAAGAGAGTGAGGACGAAGGAGAGAGAGGAGGGGCGAAAGAGGGCGGCGAGACAGACGGAAGAAAGCACAGCAAAGGAGTCTGAGGGTTTTTTAAACTTAATTTTAATGTTTCTTATTATGAATTCAGTGACAATTTCATCTTTGTTTCGGAAAATTTGCGTATGAATTTCGTTTATGTAATTTTGGGTGTTCTGTTTATATCGTTAGATTCGTCGTCCGAGTGTATGATTTGCTTCTGTTTTTTTTGTTTCAGGAGACGTTGCTCTACGTTTCTTTGGGCTTTTGTGTGCAGTTTTCGAAGCCCTTTGTGCTAAAGGTAAACAATTTTAGTTTTTTCCTTTGAGGCTTGCTTACTAGGACAAACAAAAAACGTTTTCATAAATGGATGCAGATGGTATTGAGAGTTTTGGCTATTCCCTCAGTACGTGTAGGTATTTATTCACGACGGGTTAAGTAGTTTTGGAATTCTCTTTTGCTTCATATAGAAACCTTCTTTTGGGTGAGTTTTGCATGTTTCTGACGGCGAGGGTTTTGATTTTGCATATTTTTGTGTGGATATCTGATATGTTTTGGTTTTGGATTTGAATGGGATTTGCCCAGCTGCTATTTCAAAGCTGGAGGAGCCATTGTTCTCCTTTCGTAAAAGTTTACATGCACACTTTCACTGGAAAACCTCAAGTATGTATTATGTAGTTATACTATTCTCTCCAACTCTGCTTTTCGTTGTCCGTATGTTCGAATATGACAGAACAGAAATGAATGTCCAAGCTAAAGGGGGGTCAGGCACACGGAACTGACCCAAATATTCTGCAATATTTAGGAAGTGGAAGAAATAAATATTTGAGGTCTGAGATATACTTGTATGAAAAAAGTTGATTTTTTAAAATTCTTCGTTTTTGGTTTTTTAATTTTTTAACTTTTTATGCAGGAAGAGGAAGAACCCAGAAAATATATGTTCACCGGGTTTGAGGGAATTGTGAAGAAAAATCATTATCCTCTTTCCTTTTTGAATTAAAATAAATAAATTAGGCTTTAATTTTTGAGCAAGTGCGTTGGACATAATCATTACTTTCTATTACAATTATTAAAATTAATTCAATTAACTAAAGTTGATTTGAATGTAATGATGATGGAGATATTTGCATAGGCGATGGAATCTCGCTGACAACTTCCGATAGAATCTCTGCCTTTGAAAAAGCCACAAAATATGGGCTAGACATCATGATATGCCTCAATTTTCCTTTTTCTCCTGCTTTACTGACGTGGAAGAAAATTCAGAAGAGGGAAAAAAATCATCACCGATTGTTACAAAGATAGATTATCTTGCTTACAACAACAACAAAATTTTTTCCCACTAAGTGAAGTCGGCTATATGAATCCTAGAACGTCATTGCGTTCGGTTTTGATAGATCATCTTGCTTAAAAAAAAAAAAAAAAAAAAAAAAAACTAATGAAAAAGATTTTAAAACTTTATATTTTAATGATAAAGATAAAATAATGATAAGACAAATAGTATCATGATTGATTTTTTAGTGTAAAAATATGATTTTTTGTTAAAGTGAACAGTATCTGAAGTTTTTTGTTAAAATTTCCTTAAAAAATACTAGGTAAATATCATCCATCTTTATTTTTTCTTTCGGTGTAATTTATTCAAAAATAAATTTGCCACATTAATCTAAATGTTTAGTTTTCATTTTCCTTTGCCTAGATTGCTTTCCTAGTGGTGAAAATTACTTGACCAAAACTTCAGTTGTTCCAGCCATCAAATTTACAGTCCTTTGTCAATATATGTATCAAACAATCTTTCTAACATTTTTGGCCATGTAAATAACTCTTTCTAATCTATGTAAATAATTCTGTCTAACCTAAGGAGCATAATATTTTTTGCATGTAAATAGTCCAGCACTTTACAATCTTTAGTATCTAAGTGCTTTGGTGCACAATGGATGACTAATAGTTTTTGTATGTAGATTACCAAACATTCTGCAATTTTTTACCTTATAGATTGCATAAACTAAACATTTTTTGTATTAAAATTTTCAATCCTTTTGATTGTCAATAATTTTAATGATGTTACACTGTTTTTACATGTTTCGAGCCCAGCGTTTGGTTCAATTGTTAATTCCGTAGCAACATGTGGACATGTTTTCTAGTTAAGACATAAAAGTTCTTCTTTGCTTTTTTGTAATGTAACAAAGATCTTAATGACTCAAGACATGCAAACTATTTAGGTATAGAACAGAAGGAACCATGTTTCTTTTCTTTTGGTAAATAAGGACCCATCTTCTAGTGAAATTTTGAACATACTAAGGCGCTCTTTTATTGGGAGAGTACATCCTCTCATAATCATTTGTTAGGTTATCAGAGAAAGTTTTGAATTCAAATCTCATGAATGATAATAACTGTTTTTTAGATTGAATATATCTAGTTGTACGTCGATCATGTACTGGTAACGCCATCAAATTCATGATCATGTGTGAAAAATTATTAAACTCAAGTTTCTTGGGTCCTAGTTTATATGTAAAATCCCATATATCCTGTTATGCTGGAATTTATAAGCCTAATGTTAAGGTAAACATTTCAGATCCGGAAAAATTACCGAAGAGAAGAAGACTCTGATGAAAATTTCAAGAAGAACAAGGCATTCATCGTATAGAAATAGATCACAAATGTCTTTCAAGATTTTCACGTTATTAACCACAAATTGAACAAATCGAAAGGCAGAAAAATATGAATGGACAGATCAATTGCACAAAAATTGAAAGAATGAAACATAACCTCAATTCGAGAGGCTAACGCCAAATGCATGCAAATCTAGCTAGCTAGAGTTTACGTGCAAGTCTCAAGTTTGAGATATATTCCTTTACATTCTCTCAAACTACGTATACACAAGCGCATGATATTTGTTCTTGAACCAACGTACCCCATTCTTTAAAGCAGTCTTGAATTTGGTTTCAACGACGTAGGACTTGTACTTGGCCACCCGACGTTTTCTCTTGAGCTCTACTTGGCTAGAGTTGTAGATCGAAGATGCTTTACGTGAATACCCTTGATTTTCCCAAGGATAACCTTCGTGGTCACGGTCACCATAAGGCATATACGTTGATTGATAAGTTGATTGCATCTTGTCCATCTCTCTCATCTTTCTTGCTTGCCAATCAAGGTTGACGAGCAATGAGAGAGAGAGGTGGACGACAAAAACTTGGTTTTGATGGGAGAGCATGGAATTCTTATAGGGGGACTTGCGTTGCTGTCATATGTCTCTCAGATGATGTTGATTAAATAAGAAGGGTTGGGAAACCATTGTCTTAATTTGTGAGGATGTGACGAGTATACAACAACAACAAAAAGAAAGAACGAGAGGGTCTGTGAAACCGCTCAAACTTAAAGAGGATTTCTTTGCCAAATTAATGAGCATCCAGAAATCTACTCCAAGAAAAAAAAAATGAGCATCTAGAAATAGATATTGGTGAGCACCCGAAAAAATAATTCCCTTTCTCTTTCACATTTCTTTCAAACTTCTTTCTCCCATATATTTTCCAAAAAAATAAAAAACTGCTTCAGACACAATGTGTGGGCTTAGGCAAGTTTTAATTTGTTCACTAACTTGGAACCTTCCATAGATACTCTTGTAGATTTATGTACTTTGTGACTCAGTCTAAAACAGAACTCTCATTATTTACATTTGCTATAAATATTTGGGGCTCCAGAAAAATGCGAAATTTTATGGATGCGTTAAAACTGTACAAACGAAAGGCAGAATTTGACCAAGAGAAAGAGAAAAGCAAAAAACAACTGGAAAAAAAATGGGAGTAAATTGTTGAGTGTTATTTTAGGAGTATGGTTTTTTCCCCTCAAACGTCTCTCCCTTTCGGTCCCTTTCTATTTGAACGGTCATGATTAAGTCACGTCAAATGTAGATTTATTTATAGAGAGGGAGAGACAAAGAGGAAGTGAAAGAGAAGAAAAAGGGAAGAGAATGAGGTTTGGAGAGGAGAGAATCATACTCTATGCACGTTACCTTCCAATTTGTTAGGGGAGACTTGGTATTATAAGAGAAACATTTCATTGTGACCAGAACATTGGTAATACATTATATGTTTTTATATAAGTGGTGGGAAATTTTATTTTTTAAGTTATTATCTTTTTAACAACATATTTCACAATTTGTATAGTGATATATGGTGTATCATCCTGTGTTCCGATCACATTGAAAATCTCTCTTATTAGAGGAACACCGTTGACTTATCCAAGCACTGTGGTATGTAAATGGAAGAGCTAGCTTTTTCTTGAGCTATTAAATCAATCATATATGAGTTTTGCATGCCCAGGTAATTAAAAACATGTTTAATATATGTGTAATTATTTGGATAAAAAATAATTCCTTTTCTGGGCGATGTGTGCGTTTCAGTAAAACCCTAATACTAAAAGCAAACTAAAAAACAAGATTTCTAAAGGATTGAAAGAATATATACAGGTTCCTGGACAAGCAAGGAGAAGAATGGCTCCTACATGCAACACCACCTAATCACACAAGGAACAACGTCATCCTTTCCTTCACCAGTTGACACGCATGGTAGCCCGTCCCCAGAGAAACTAACACTAACGAAAGAGGAGACACGAATGCGAACTTATACAGTGTGTGTGTGCGCAGATGCACATCCTTTACTAGCTGAGGTTGCAGCAGGCTGTTAGCATAGTCTGGTCGGTTTGCTGACCTTGAAAGAAGTAGGACCCCCGTTAGTAACTTCGAATGGATAGAGGACAGACACATAAATCGGCGTTGAATGTCCCTTATATTATATAAATTTCCACTTCTCCTCAAGGAGCTTTAGAGATTATCATAACATGTTACCACAATTTGAAACCCCACCCCGCCCGCCCCCCCCCCCCCCCCCCCCAAAACAAAAAAAAACAATATTGGGTTATTAACGAATTATAAACAATGAGACTGACGTTGGGAAATCTCATTTTTGCTAATTTGTCTTCGGCTATTTTAGTCTCATTTAGATCGTTGATTATTTAGACTCTAGCATAACCATTTAGAGTTTAAATTCTAGGTTTTATACTCTCAAAAATAGACTTTAACTTTTAAGTCTCTGATTTTGAATGATCAAACTATAAATGGAATGATTAACTCTATTAACAAGATGAAAGCTAAAGAAAATTCATGCATCTATATAACTTTACATGGCTATGAACTAACTCTCAGTCTAATAGTATCTTTTCTTACTATTGAAAAATGTCCCGAATTAGAATTCCCTCTTTCCCATTGATTAGGAAAATAAAACTTCACATGGCTAGCTAGACTTTATGATTTCTAAAGTAAGGTACTCAATATTAAGATTCTAATAATGAAGACATAAACATCTATTTCATAGCTTATGCATCGTTTAATGCATTGTAAAACAATGCTTGCCCATGTATGAGCTTGAACATGCAACTTTTTAGGGTTTTTCAGATGGCATCGGAACCATATAATTGAACATGCACGCAAGTTTTCAACCATACAAGAAATGACAGAAAAAGCTTTCTAATTAACCAGTTTAGTGAATTTTAAGACTCAAAGTCTCAAACGCAGATCAACATAATTTCCTTCATCTGTGTTGGGAACAACCTGTTCGATCTGTTTAAAGTACGGGCCGTGAGGGTTTCTGGGAGCTACAACAGACGGGACCCGAGCAGCACCAGCATGATCACCATTGATATTGCTTGTGGACCCACTAGAACAAACGAATATGGGTACACTTGCTGCTACCAGTTGATTTTGATCACGATGATCATGATTAGGAGGAGGATGACGAAGATGTTGAACATGTTCTAACATGGCCATCCTTTCAAGCTGTCTTTCTCTTTTGTGTGCGTTTTGATGACCTCCCCATGCTTGAGAGCTTTTAAACTTCCGGTCACAGTAGTGACACTCAAACTTCTTGCTCTCGATGATCATGGCGACTTGGTCACTGTCCTCTGTCACCGAAAACCCGAATAGCTTCATTTTCTGATGAAAGAATATGGTTCATGGAAATTGAAAACTAATGAAACTTATATATATTACCTGCGCCCTTAGAAACACCCAACCCATACGCAGAGCTACTAAAGCACTATTGCATGGGCCTCCCCTATTATTGCTTTTACTATTATTTGTCAGATATATACGATTCCTTTGGATAATGATTTAAATAACTGAAAGGCGAATTTGAGAGGTCTTAGTCAAAGAGGATTTGAATCACATTATTGTTAGTCCATTGTAAAGTTTAGCCTTCTTCTATTCCTCTTAGACCAACTCCAACCCTTGAAGTAAGTCATAAAATTTACCATCTATTCCCCTCCCATTTCCTTCCAACCCTTGGGCCAATTTGGGATTTTGGGTTAGAAGCTAAAATTGGGCCAAATACCGGCCAGAAAATAGGATTGGGTTAGTTAAGGAGCCCACTTGTGCAAGTGGAAGAGAGGGAGTTGGATGACAAGCGCCCAAAACCACTCGCGCCACATGAAGGACGCGTTCTAGCATTGCTCCAACATTTATCATTGCTGTTGTTTGGGTTAATATTTGAACTTTGGGCTGAAGGAAGAGAAGCTCGAAAAAGAAGCCCATAAGGCATGACTCTGCCTAAAGGCCCAGCATCAAACCTATTCGCCCAACCCAAGGCAAAATGATGATTCCACATTAAATGCAAAGGCTAGTAGCTTGAAAGAAGTAACACTTGATGGAAATCAGCATACTCTCAGCCCAAAAGCACTTTCTGGATGGCAGAGTACGTAAATTACTGATGAGCCACTACCTCTCAGTTGCTTTCGGGCAGGAACCAAGCTACAAGCAGTCAGACTAATTCGCTTATAAAAGGAGGAAGAGGGCCCAAAGATAAGGACACTCAACCAATCAAACAAACAAATACATAAACTCTGCTCAAGCCAGATTTGCATACAAAGCTGTAGTCAGCCCCCAACCTCAATCCTTTTTTAGGATCAGCCCTAACATAAGCTATCTTTTGTTTAGTGTAATAGCTCTGCTGCTCACCAGTATTATCGATTCTCTTGTGTAACTTTATTTGTCATCTATTCTCCCTTGAAACCCTCATATCCTTGTAGTGGCAAAGAAAAGAAACGACGAAAGGTCCAGCCTTGCCCAACAAGGTTCAATCTTGCCCGATTCCCTTTGTTTTGTCTTTTAGTTAATAGATCTGGTGTTGTAATGAATTCGCTAGTATGTATTCAAATCATTTTAGGTCTTTTAATGATCCAAAGTTCAGCTTACTCTTAGATCTGGTTTTAATTAAATGGTTTTACTATCTTAAGAGTGAATCCACTTAATGCCTTGATTAGACCCGAACCTCTGCCCTTTTACCTACAAGATACACAAAAGTCCTTGATCTCAAGGCATTGAAAAGAATATAATGTGGACTTAACTCATCCATGACAATCCTTTGATAATGAGAAGTTAGAGTAACTTGGGGCGCAAGTAATCGGCTTAAATCTACTCATTTTACATCTGCCATACTGAGATGGCAGTGGCACGCCTCAACACTTAAGTTAGTTTTAACTGCGAGCCTCACGGCCTATACTTAAGGCCCGACAAAGGCACCTTTCAGAATTAACTCTGTACTCTTTTTGTAGCCCGACGAACAAAGCGAGAACTCGATAGTCAACCAAAGTGCCAACTCCGTAGGGAGCTGTGTGCTCCAGCCAGGAACGTCCAAAGGCGACATTCTTGCCCGAACAGCTGTAAAGGGCAGTTTCACCCACGTAGGTGTGTCCAGCAATTGTCGGCCAAGAAAAGTGAGTCAACGTCATTTTTGGATAATCAACAGTTGAAATTCAAACGGGTCGTAGGTTATCCAACGGTCCACATTTAATTTAGTTAATGTTTTTGTTTTATATTTATAATTTCATTGAATCCAACGGTTGATATCTAATATGATCAAATTCAACGGTATAAAAAAGATCTAGCAGCCCAAATTTAAATCCAACGGCTAAAATAATTTAAAAAATATATATTTAACTCAAAATTCACCCAAATTTAATGAATTTTCAATATTTATCGGAATCTAAATATTTTTAGGTTAAAATGTTCATAAAATTAAATTAGGATAGTTTACATAATTTAAAAAAAAATTAGCTAAAATTATTCTTTAATAACCTCAGGCTAAAAAATTTATGCCATAAGGGTTAGAGTAGAAAAGCTATTTCTGGATTAAAACCTAAAATTTATGGACTAACAATTTTAGGTTTTACTCCAAGGGTTGGATATAATCTTAGTGTAGATAATTTTGTTTGTTTAAAAAAAAAATGATGAAAGCGTGTAAGATCCCACATCACCCAGGGGAGTGATCCTTATATGTATATTCTCATCCTACCTAGCACGAGGCTTTTTGGGAGCTCACTGGCTTTGGAGTTCATCGGAATTCCAAAGTTAAGCGAGTAGCACACGAAAGCAATCTCATGATGGGTGACCCACTGGGAAGTTCTCATGTGAGTTCCAAGAAACAAAACCGTGAAGGCGTAGTCGGGGCCCAAAGTGGACAATATCGTGCTATGGTGGTGGAGCGGGCCCGGGACAATATCGTGCTAGTGGGTCACCTATTATGGGATTGCTCTCGCGCACTACTCGTTTAACTTTGGAGTTTCGATGAACTCCAAAGCCAGGTCACATCTCGGGCCCGTTCCACCACCGTAGCACGATATTGTCTGCTTTGGGCCCCAACTACGCCCTCACGGTTTTGTTTCTGAGAACTCAGACAAGAACTTCCCAGTGGGTCACCCATCATGGGATTGCTCTCGCGCGCTACTCGCTTAACTTTGGAGTTCCGATGAACTCCAAAGCCAGTGAGCTCCCAAAAGGCCTCGTGCTAGGTAGAGATGAGAATATACATATAAGGATCACTCTCCTGGGTGATGTGGGATCTTACAATCCACCCCCTTAAGGGGCCCGACGTCCTCGTCGGCACACTTCCAGCCAGGGATACCACTACCATAAACCTTATGTTGTTATATATACATTTTCGACGGGACGTTAGTACATATAAATATTTTTGACATTTTGTTTTGTGAAAACCATTATATTATAGTATTGTACTGAAAAAGAAGGAAAGTATGAGTTGGAGGCATGAGAGAGGAATCATTGCACTCCGATCGCGACGGAATGACATTTTTCCTTTTGTGCAATCGCTCTGACTTGATTTCTTCGTTACCTACACATATTTTATTCTTCTCTATCTTTGAGTTTTGTATAACAAATGATTTTAAATTTCGGGGACAAAATTTTCTTAAAGGGGTGGATTGTAAGATCCTACATCGCGCATGAGAGTGATCCTTATATGTATATTCTCATCCCTACCTAGCACGAGGCCTTTTGGGAGCTCATTGGCTTCGAGTTCCATGGGAACTCCGAAGTTAAGCGAGTAGCGCGCGAGAGCACTCCCAGGATAGGTGACTCATTGGGAAGTTCTCGTGTGAGTTCCTATAAATAAAACCGTAAGGGGGTAGTCGGGGCCCAAAGCGGACAATATCGTGCTATAGTGGTGGAGCGGGCCCGGAATGTGGTGGACCCCGGGCCGGGATGTGACAATTTGGTATCAGAGCCCAACCTTGGCTGTGGTGTGCCGACGAGGACATCGGGCCCCTAAGGGGGATGGATTGTAAGATCCCACATCGCCTAGGGGAGTGATCCTTATATTTATATTCTCATCCTTACCTATCACGAGGCCTTTGGGGAGTTCACTAGCTTCGGGTTCTATGGGAACTCCGAAGTTAAGTGAGTAGCGCATGAGAGCACTCCCAGGATAGCTGACCCACTGGGAAGTTCTCGTGTGAGTTCCCAGAAACAAAACCGTGAGGGCGTAGTCGGGGCCTAAAGCGAACAATATCATGCTACGGTGGTGGAGCGGGCCCGAGATGTGGTGGACCCCAGACCGGGATATGACAAAGCGTTTATAGAAAAATATTTTTGAATTCTAAAAACACTTAAATCAGTGCTTTTCAAGATTAACTTAAATTTTTACTCTATAACTAATATTAGCTTTCATCCTCTTGAAAATAAGATGTCTTTAAGCGAGAAAGTCCAAAGACATTCTTGACCTAAACGAATATAATTTTAATTAGACTTAGTTCTTGAAGGGGTGATTAATGAGACCTAAACACACTATTACGATATTAGCTTTAGATGTCGGATGATGGTGACGGTTTAATAAGCCATTATGTCGGATAAAAGATATTCGACACATCATTCAGTTAGTGTCGGATAATAATGAAATCCTGTCAGTTATATCCAACATAAATTCATGGCGGATATTTAGTGTCGGATTCAACCACCATAAAATTATTATAACCGCCAGTATTTTTGAATTCTTTTTTTTTATATATATATAAATATTTTTAACAGATTTTGACGGTTTTTAAGTTAATGCTGGCGATTATAACCGACAGAAATTGACTATTTTCTTATTTTAGTTTCTGATGGTTCTTATTTTAGTATTCTGGCTGTTATAACCGACATAAATTGGCTATTTTATTATTTTTACGCCAAAAGTTTTTCAATTTGTTGTTCATTCAGATTTCTTCTTCTTGCTCATCTTCATTTTACTTATTTCTTTCTTTTCATCTTCAATCTTTTTCTTCTCTTAAGCAATTTTTTTTTAAAGAAACACAACAATCCCAACTAGCCATAAACTAGACCTTTGGTTCGGTTTGGTCTAATAATTTTCTTTCAAGCTTTGAATTTCACTAGCAAAGTCAAATTGAGCAAGCAAAACAAGTCTAAGATTTAGTTCATAACTTCTAATTCATGGTTTTGTTCAACCAAACCGATCAAACTTTTACTACAAAACATACTTGTCCGAGTAGTTATCGATATTGTCATTGATTAACAACCAGTACCAACTACCGGGTATAGAGTTCTATACTAATGGTCTTGAAGTGAAACCATTCATCATAAGATGTATTCATTTGAATTAAGTTTCTAACGTGGGACTTTACATTCTTCAACATGTCATCACTTTTGAGGCCACTCTTTAGTGTACCACATTTGTAGTCAATTCCATATTCGTAACCCTAGTTGATTTGATTTGATTTGGTTTTGTGAATTTGATTCAGGTATTTCAATTTGTTGTCCAAACTTGTGACTCTAAGTCTTTTAATTCGTGATTCGAATTTAGGTTCAATCGGTCGAGGTGTAAAACCCTGTCCCTGATTTATCATATTTTGTATTATCGAACTTATGAAATTACCAAATTACCCTTGAGTTGACATCGTTGACCGTCTCGTCAAAACACGTATTACTAATTTTTTTATAGTTTATTCTTATTGTACTTATCACCACTAATGGATTCGAGTTTGGAGTTATAATGAAGATTTTACGTTACGAAACGTCGAACATTTTTCAGATATTTCGTGTTTCATTTTTAGTGTTCTTAGATGGTGAACCGTGGGACCCACATGGGGATTATTGTCCTCTTATCCTTGTCCCTATCCGGATTCCCCCTCTTTTTTTTTCTTCAGATTTTCTCCCCTTCACTTTCTCTCATTCCATTTTACTCTCCCCAAGCTCTCTATTCTTTACAAACTCTCACTCCTTTCCCCGAGCTCAATAATAACCACCACATTCCTCACCAACATGATATGGTGACCTTGAAGCCTCAGGCAAGCACCGTGGAACTTCCACAGTGATGAGGTCACTATTCATCACTTCTCCAGATGAACTCCGACGTGTTTTGTGGTTTTTCTGATGTTGGTAAGCTCTTAGAAACCTTTGGGGTGTTTTAAGGTTAGATCAAAGCTAGTTTTAAATTGTATACACTTGTTAAACGTAGAAATAGCTCGGAGTGAGCTTTTCCCAGATTCCAGTGAGAAACCGTGCATTCTAAGTGATTTTCCAGCCAACTCTGACCATGACACGTCTCGAATTTGGTACGAACTTCTTCCTCTCATCCTAAGCTTCATTTCCATAGCTTGTATATTGAAAATGGTGAAGAAATAAGCTTGAACAAAGCTCTAGAACTCCTGCCCAGTTTCTGGCTGACCCATGGCCTGAAATCGAGTTGACCCGACTCGATACCCTTAAATCGAATCCAAACCCAACTTGCTATCCAGCCCAACCCAAACCTTAGGGTTATTAAACCAAGCCTAGACCCAACCCAACAAACCCAGAACCTAGATTCGACCCTACCTAATCGGATCCTAGGTTTCAGGTCAACGCGTGGGTCCACGCATGGGTGCCTGTCATGGCCGGCACGTAAAGCACATGAGCCTCCACCTGACGTTCTATGCTCCGCCGCCATCCACGGCAACAACCACAGCGGCGCCAGTGACTTTTCCAACCAACTTTCCGACGACCAAACTCGGTGCGACATCGCGTAAGGCTACCCAAGGTTCCCCCTTAGGTTTTTGACATCCTGAATTCGTTTATGACGTCTGTTTTATGAAATTCAACAGTTTCAGTAGAGTTTTATTAATTGATCCCTTTATGTGCTTAGGTGCGTTTGTTAGTGGCATTTTCGCCATCCTTAGTTCGCATGGTTCTTCAATGACGAAGTATCTGTGAGTGAACCCTTTCTAAAATGCATGATTTTATTATTAGAAATGCATACGTGAAAGCATGATTTTATGACTACGTTTTATGAAACGTTTATGAGGAAATCGGATTTACGCTTTATGATATTTCATGCTTTATCAAATAACTATTTACTGAGATATTTATGATATGATAGATATTGAGCTTTAATGAGATATATTTTGGAAATATTATGTTCATGATTTTATGTGCTTACTTAGTGGTTATTCATACTATGTGCCTATGGGCGAATAATAGAATCCCCGCAAAGTGAATCCGAATGGGATCCAATTCCCTTATTCTGAGCAAGTAACTCAGCATCACGGGTCTTGCAAGTCCACTGAGGTGCTGAAGCAATTTTTGGGTGGGACATTTGTTACCTCCTCTCTCACGAATCTTGTAGATCTACTAGTGAAATTAAATTTGTTTGAATTTATTGTTGAAATGTGTTTGGCTGTGGAAGTAGAAGATTTGAAAAAAAAAAATATATATATATATATATATATATATTTATTTATTTATTTGATTAGAACTGTAACATAAATCAAACCGTTTGATTTTAATACCAATTTTAAATAAAATTGTATAGACTATCTTACGTATGGCAAAAAATTTTGTCGTATAACATGTCACTTGTCAGAAAAATCTCCACCAAAACTTCTCACCACGTGGAGCCCAAACCAACATGAATAATGCACCATTACCAATATTTGGCATGTAATATCCAAAGATTTCCATGTGTAAATATCATTCGTCCATAGGCACATAGTATGAATAACCACTAAGTAAGCACATAAAATCATAAACATAATCTTTCCAAAATATGTCTCATTGAAGCTCAATAGCTATCATATCATAAATATCTCAGTAAACAGATATATGATAAAGCATGAAATATCATCAAGCGTAAATCCGATTTACTCATAAACATTTCATAAAACGTAGTCATAAAATCATGCTTTCATGTATGCATTTCTAATAATAAAATCATGCATTTTAGAATGGGTCCACTCACAGATACTCCGTCGTCAAAGAGCCATGCGAACTAAGGATGACGGAAATGCCACTA
The DNA here is from genome assembly GCF_042453785.1 of Malus domestica. NCBI lineage: Eukaryota > Viridiplantae > Streptophyta > Magnoliopsida > Rosales > Rosaceae > Malus > Malus domestica. The sequence goes on from NC_091673.1 coordinate 12,053,503, forward strand.
ACAAATGCACCTAAGCACATAAAGGGACTAATTAATAAAACTCTACTGAAACAGTTGAATTTCAGAAAACAGAAGTCATAAACGGATTCAGGATGTTAAAAAACCTAAAGGGGAACCTCGGGTAGCCTCACGCACTGCTGCACACCGAGTTAGGTCATCAGAAAGTTGGCTGGAAAAGTCACTGGCGCCGCTGTGGACAGCGGTGGAGCATAGTACGTCCGGTGGAGGCGCGTGTGCTCCACATGCCGACCATGACAGGCACCCATACGCGGACCCACGCGCTGACCTGAAACCTAGGATCCGATTGGGTCGGGTCGGATATGGGTTTTGGGTTTGCTGGGTTGGGTCTAGGCTTGGTTTAATGAGCCCATACTCTTTTTTAATTTAAACGTACCAATATTTGATCTAAATATATACACATGTATATGTGGAAACGTGATAAGTAATTATAAACTAGTTATAGTTAAAAACAAGATAAATGTTTAACCTGGAAAAAAAATGAGATAGGTAGTGCGATTCACACATTTTTTTTACTTCTTACACACTTTTGTTAATTTCTGTCCATGATCTTTTTCAATTAATTCGATTTGGCAACTAAAAATTAAGATAGATGTGTAAAAAGTAAAATGAATGCATGGATAACACCACACACAAAACTAATAAGATCATGATATGTATGCTATTGGTGGGAATGGAGGAATGCAGCCACATAGGCTCACTAGGGGCGAATGCCCCTATTCACTTGTAACGTGTTTTAGCATGCCCCATTAAGAAAAATCTCTAACTCCGTTACTACGCATGGTACAATATTTGATCCATAAATAGCTTATAGCACAATCCTATCTCGTTTATTGGCCATGCATCGATATAAAGGTTGAAAGCAATTGCCAAAATACGACAAAAACGCTAAAAGGGAAAGGCTATATGTTGTTGCTGCATCCTCCTCCACCGCTTGCAGGTAGGGGCCGGAGGGATGAAGCTATGTATTTGTGTTTCCATGCCCAGAAAATTGAGCTTTTCCATCGGTTCGGCAGATAATAGTACACCCTACTGTTTTTGTTTTTAGGTGAATACAGTCCCCTACTTTTTTTTGTTTTCCCCCATATTTCCGTCACAATTCTGTTAAATAATCTGTTAAGTGTTGATGTGGCACATAAATGAGTCTCATAAGTCCTATTTTTCCTCACAAATAGTCATTGATGTTGACCTATGACATCAAAATGGTCCCTGAAATTGACCTGCGACATCGAAATGGTCCCTTAAATTGAAAATTGATCAATGTAATCCCTCATGTAAGTGTCTTAAATCAATATAGTCATTCTGTCACAATTTTATAAAAAATTATGTTATGTGTTGATATGACACATAAACGAGTCACACAAGTCTAATTAAATTAAAAAAAAATTACAAATAGGCTTCATAATTTAATAGGTAATAAAAAAATTGTCAACCCAAAAAACCCAGTCCTGCAATCACATATGATCACAGTTCACATTTCTATACCTCCTTCACTCTCTATTCTCTAAAAAAAACTCAATACACCCATTTTTACACACTTTGACACCCTTCACCGAATTAAATCTAGATAGAGATCACCTTTGATGACGACTTGGTCCTATTAGCAACAACTATTGGGACATCACCGTTAACATTTAGGCGATCAATATCCACACAACCATAATCTTGGAGAGCTTGTTCGGCGCTTCCATGGTGGTCTAGTGATGCAAGGTACGACGAGATCTGCCTTGAGATAATGAGGTTATAACCGAGGTGCGTCCATTGTTGGAAACTATTTCCACACCCCCTCTTAAGCCTTGGTTAAGCCTTGTACCTTTGAGAATTTATAGAAGCAAGGTCTTTTCGGAGTAGGCCTTACAATAAGAAAAAAAAATTCATTGTGCAAAAAGGTATTTAAACAATTTTTTTAATTAATAATTAAAACCCATATCAGCACATAGCAAACTCTTTTACAGAATTGTGGCAGAAGGATCATATTGATTTGCGACACCAAGTTTTAAGGATTACATTGATTGATTTTCAATTTTAGGGACCATATTGATGGTGTGGGTCAATTTCAAGGACCATTTGTGATAAAAACTCGTAAATCTTGTAGGGCCTATTTATGTGCCAGATCAGCACTTAACGAAATTTTAAACAGAATTATGACAGAATGACCACATTGATTTGCAACATCTATTTTCAGGGAGCACATTGATTGATTTTTAATTTTAAAGACCATCTTGATGGTGACGGTCAATTTCAGGGACCATTTGTGATAAAAACTCTTTATCGTACTATGATAAATGCAAGTTGCAACTAACTAGATAGGTATAGACTTTTGTTCTTTTCCACCTTAATTGAGAGACCTTTTTTCTGTAATTGTTTCTTAGATTTCTCGGGTGAAGCATTCTCATATGATACTATATTATCATTCTGGTATGTCCGTTCTTGTAATGTGTGATTACTTCTTGTTCTAAAATGTATGCAAGTTGAAATTAGCTAGGTCTAGCCTTTTGTCCTCTCTGCGTAAATTGAGAGATTCTTATATGGTTTTCTCTTAAGTTTTGTGTCTGCCGACTAATTGGGGAAGGATATGCGTACTTCTCTCAGGATGTCAATGTGGCATTTCAAGTTATTAACATAATGTCATGTGTTTTAACTTTCTTATTTGATATTGTATTATTGGTTTGGACATGCTAATGGATTCATTGGGGTGCATGCGGAGACAGATTTACTAAGGGACCGAGGTGGTTCAGGGACCACTCGGAAGCTCGGATAAATGCCTGTGAGGATCTCTAATGACCATCTAAGTCTGGGTTGTGGTAGAAGAGAAGAGCAGCAATGACTGCAGATTGTAGGCTTTGCCCAAAAAAAACAGAAATAAGAAGACTTTTTTTTTTTAATGAACTTGGCCAAAACGACGTTGTTTTAGGCCAAGCCATTAGAAAAATTAAATGCACAACCACCATAAAAGAGCATTCAACAGCAACTTTTAATTCAGTTATAAAGTAATGGCTTGTTTTAGGCCAAGCCATTAAAAAAATTAAATGCACAACCACCATAAGAGAGCATTCAACAGCAACTTTTAATTCAGTTATAAAGTTCAAAGTTCAAACCATTAAATAAAAATACATAAAACCCAAACAACTTTTGAGTAAAGTCACCAATCCCAATTTCACGTCATCCAAAACCCAATCCCATATCACTTTACCAAATTATAATTCCTAATTGGCTATCCCCACTCCTTACCCGGTTGGATGGAGAGAATTTTTTAGTGTACCAGAAACACACCCTAGTATATCAAGTATAATAATACAATTGATTATTTCTCAAGTTTCCAACCAAATGTACCAATTGTATTGTTACATTTGGTGTACCAAATTGTGTTCACAACATACAAAATAATTTCTCGTACTGATATTCTATTGGGACCATCCGATGTTAAATCCTGGATCTGCCACTGGATGCATGTAAATCTCTTGACTAATTCTGAGAAAAACTTCAAAAAAACAACATACATCATATAACACGTTGAATAACATATATTACCCCATTAAAACATATCATGTGTTGAGTTTTTATGTCGCTCAACATGTCACGTGTCAAAAATATATCCATCGAGACTTATCACCAATTAGAGCCAAACCAACATGAATAATGCACCATTACAAGGATTTGGCATGTAACATCCAAAGATTTCCATGTGTAAAGAACTCATGGCTCGAAGATAAGGTCCACCAAATTCACCTCGTCTCGTCCACAACTGGTGAGGCAGCGAAGCCAGGCCTGCCTAGGTAGTCAATTGTTTGCTTTTGTTTGTTATGGTATTTTTTATAAGGTTCAATCATATGAATCCCACTGACATTGTTTTCTGCTCATCATCTTTGATGAGTGCATTTTTACTCATCATCATTTAGTGTAATGTATGATCATCATCTTATTTATCATCGTTAGATAAGTTTGAATATTAAGATTTGTATTTATCCATTACACGAATCTCAAAATTCAACTTCATCTAACAATGGTAATTAGGATGATGAACACACACCACCCTAAATAGTGGTGAGTAAAAATGCCCCTATCTTTGATTCTTCTTTCCATATTTAATTGCTCAATTTGGTAGTTTCCAAAAATAAAAATAAAAAATTGCTAAATCTGGTTCTCGGGGGCTTCTTTTCAAGTTTCTAGTTTTGTGGAAAGTAGGGTTGCAGTCCTTTCTGATCACCAATTGGCAAGGTGGTGGATATTTTGGGAAAGAGATTCTTTCCAGATCTTTCCCTCCAAAGTTTAGAGAGAAAAAAATTGCTAAATTTGGTTCTCGGGGGAAAGGGATCATCTCTGGATCCCTTTCACCTGAGCCTCATGACCCATAAATTCATACTCTTGAAATTTGATCCAACCATTACAAACAGAAGGTCCCATTAAAAGTTATAATAACTTTAGCAGTTTGATCAAATCAAAAATCCAAATTTATGGGTCATGAGGCTTAGGTGGAAGGGATCCAGAGATGGTCCCTTTCCGTGGTCTTCTTTTCAAGTTTCTAGTTTTGTGGAAAGTAGGGTTGCAGTACTTTCTGATCACCAACTGGCAAGGTGGTGGATGTTTTGGGAAAGAGATCATTTCTGGATCTCTCATTCTAAAGTTCAGGGATCAAGTAATCTGGACCTTTTTTTTTGGTCAAAGGATAGAATTGTATTAAAATGCAAATACGAATGGAAACATTTGCATCTTCAGCTAGAATATTAAACAAAAATTGAGGTCCTAATTCATCCCAACCATAACTCCCACCATGCTTTAAAATTTGATCCAACGATAAAAAATTATTATAACTTTTAAGAAATCAAATGATTCAGACCGTTAAATCAAATTTTAAAAATGATCACTTGATTTTTGAACTTTGAAGGAAGAGATCCGAAGAGGATCTCCTTCCGATATGTTGACAAATTAAGCAAGTTAACTGTGCGAACAGAATAACACAAAACCCTGTTCACTTCAGAAAAGCGCTAGCTACGGAAGCATAATTGTTTGATATTATTGCGCCTGCGTGATAGGACATTTTACACTATGTTTCAAATTATCTTATATTCGGAAATTTTTTGGATGTTAGAATTTTAGTTAAAGATATAATGATATATAGATCTGTTAAAACTCTGAAGTGGAGAATATCCATACTAGAACCTTCGAAATAGTATTATAAGATAATTCTAAACATACTAGAATTTTCGAAATAGTTTTATAAGATAGTTATGATATGTGTATGTAAGACTTTGTATGTTTTATACCATTTGTCGGGATGACGCACCGTAATATTGAAGAATGCAAAGTCTTACATCGAAAACCTGAATGAATTAAATGTATAGTTGAAATAGTTTTATTATTAATTGCAGTACGATATTTTATATAAAAATTCTACGCCCATTAATATGTGCATGTGGTTAGGTTGGGAATAAAAAAAATATTGTTGTGGGTCACTGGACTGACTCTGAAACTTTGACATGGCATCAGAGTGGGCTAACCCTCGTGACACGTCCTGATCCCGGTGTCCGAAGGACAACGAGATGGCTACGTGTTGGCCGACACCTGAGAGTGACGCAAGCTATTTAATGAATGCATATGCCGAGAATATGTGAAACATGTATAAAAATTTTGTGCGAACTACACAATGTAATATTAAAATACAAACCTTACAAAATATATAATAATATTTAACTGCCAACAAAATAATAGTAATAATACATGACATATTCAGAGCATACTACTAATTCAAAATACAAACGAAAAATAAAATAAAATGTGTTATTACAAGAGATGTCCAACGCGGTCATGTCAGAAAAAGTTATGGTTGCTACGGAAACCTAATATTTTGATATTATTGCACCTTTGCGATAGATACAAAAAATATATATAACATGAAAATCTTTTACTTTTAGTATGTTTCAAGATAATTTTTGGATGTTAGACTTTAAGTCAAAGATATAATGACATACAGATGTAACTGTTAAAAATTCTCGAGTAGAAAATCTCCTAAACATACTAGAATTTTTGAAACTATTAGTATAAGATAATAATGAACATACTAGAATTTTCGACCTAGTATTATAAGATAGTTATGGTATGTGTATGTAAGACTTTGCATGTTTATGTACCATAGGTCGAGGTGATCCGCTTAGTTTCATTACTAATTACATCGAGACATTTTGTACAAAAACTTTACACCCATTAATATGTGCATGTAGTTTAGTTGGGAATAAAAAACAATGTCGTTATGGGTCACTGAATTGACTCTGAAACTTTGACATGGTATCAGAGTGGGCTAACTCTTATCTGATTAAATCTAAATTGGGATTACGAATTGAAAACCTTGGGGTCACAAGTTTGGACCACAAATTGAAAACTTGAATCAAATTCACTAGACCAAAATCAAATCAAATAGTGTTACCAATGTGGAATTAGCTACACATGAGGTACACTAAAGAGTGATCTCAAAAGAGATGACATCTTGAAGGATAAAAAAAGATAACATTTTGAAGAATCTACAGTCCAACATTAGGACCCTAATCAAAATGAATAACGGCTTATGATGAATGGTTTCACTATTAATTGCATCAAGACCATTAGTATAAAATTCCATACCCAATAGTTGGTGCTAGTAGTTAATCAGTGATGATATCGATAACCGCTTGCAAGTATGTTTTGTACTAGAAAGTTTGATCGGTTTGATTCAACCAAATTACGAATTGGAAGTTATGAACTGAATCTTGGACCAGTTTTGCTAGCTCAATTTGATTTTGCCACTGAATTCAAAACTTGGAAAGAAAATAATAGACCAATGGGTTTGGTTTAGAGTCACTTTGGGATTGCTTAAAAAAAATGCTTATACTGCACTTTAAGAATAATCAGTTGTAAATTAAAGCAATTGAGCTCTTGATAAACTGTATTTTTAAAATTTTGCGAGTATAAAAAGCAATGTAAAAGCGTCTTGTAAATTTTAATAAGTAATATTGTAATACCTTGAAAAATGTAAATATATAAATTAATTATTTATGTTTATGAATATATGAAGGAAATAGGAAAATAAATCAATAAATGGTTAATGAAAGTTTAGTGGGAAAAATGTGAAAATCTGTTCTTGGATTTGAATATTAAAATAAGTATTTTGTAGTCGTATTTGTAATTACGACGTATATATAATTACGGTAGATATTTGTATCGATAAGTTAAAAAGATAAAAATGCCCTAGTTGGCTTAACGTAATTATATGAGGACGTATTTTATCCTCATATATTTTATCATATTTCTTGATATATTTGGATAGAGCTTGATCTCACGAGCGTGTAGGCACAAAATGTTCATGAAACAGAATTATAACAAAAAAGTTATTAACGTTTGCAGTTAGGGACATTTTTGTAAATTTAATCTTCACTCTAGAAGGCTCCAGAAAATCTAAAGCAATGGGTTGTGCCACATGTGCAGCTGGGATGAAGGGAAAAAAAGAGAAATGAGAGAGATGAACGGCTGAGATGAAAAAGAGAAAAGAGAAAGGAGAGAAAGGGGTGGAAAATAGCCCAAACAAGAGGGGAAATGAGGGAAATGAGGGAAATGAGAGAAAAAGGAAAGGGGAGGACTGGATACCTGCCAACCCATGCGACCCGGTTTTGACCCGAAGCTATATCCGGCGGTTTTCCGTCGTTTTTCTAGTGATTTTCACCAATTCACCACCTGGAAATTTTACACTGGCTTTCCCTCTTCAACTTCCACCCATGATTGACGGGTTTTTGGTCCTAGTTTAGTGAAGAACCTGCACAGTGGTGCCAGAGGTCTTGTGGTGGCGATCCACCAAACCTGAATAAAACTTTCACCACCACCACCATCAATGGACTCCCCTCAACCTCAAGAACAAAGCCTAAGCACTAGTTGGGGCGTCAGAACTGTTTTGGAGTCGAATCAAGAACACCCAATTCAAGGGTTTTCGGTGGATTTGAGTAAAATTGGGGTATTTTCCGGCTAAATTGGACCTCGGCCCAAGTATGAAAAGTGTTCCTCTCCTTGAGTTATACATTCTTGAAAAATTTGGAAATTTTTTATTATAGTTGAATTTTCAGATGAGTCGGGGCGGCCGACCGTCACCCGCGACGGTGCGAGCGGCGGTGCATGGCTAGTGAGTCAACATTTCGTTTTTATGCGAATTTCGTTTTTCCAATTATGTTTTAGTATCTATTTGACGTGTAGCAATTATTAACACGAATGTTGGATTTTCGATTAATTGAATATTTTTTGAATTGGTTTGAAATTGAAATATGAACTATGAAATGCTTGATTCCTCTCAATGGTACATAGGTAGTCTAACAGGGTTAGATGCAACCTTAATATTCAAGAATTAATTCTTTTGTTGGATAATTTGATCTAAGAGAATAAAATGGTGATAGTTTTAAAATATATTCATATGTGTGGATAAAAGAATTATGGTTATATATCATGTGTGTGATTAAAGAATTTAATTAAAGAATCGCGATCAATGGTAGTTAAATAAACAAGAGTTTAATTTGGCCTATCACCGCAATTATTTTCCGAAATAAATATTTCGGGGCGGGGTGTTATAGATATAATGTATAGAATGACAAAAATAGACATGGTAGTGGGGGTAGTGGCGACGATAGCGGTCGTTGCCGGCGGCGGTGGCAATGTTGGTGGATGCAATTATAGGTGGTAGAGACGACGAACGTGACAGTGGCGATGAGGCGGCGGTTGTGATGGCAATGATAATGGTAGGTACCAATAGTGTGGTTTGGTGGTTGGAGTGCTTAAGGGACAATGGTGGTAGGGTCCCGACAATGATGGTTGTGGTTATGGTTGTAGTAGTAGCGTTTTTGGTTGTGGTGGTTGCGATAGCAATGATAACTGTGACAATTATTGTGTGATGACGGCAACTATGGTGGCGGCAATTACGATGGTGAAGTTTGTTGTGGTGACACTAATTGCAGTCGTGGTTTTGGTGGTGGTGGTCAGTGGAGTACTTAGGAAATATTATTTGGAGGGTCAGCAAGAATAGCGCGCGCTTGTGACAACCCGTCCCTACTTTTACGATTTTATTAATTTTAAAAGCGTGAATTGGCAAAAATGCCCTAGAGGCGAGATTATTGACTTTCGTTTACCGTTAGTTTGTGACACATATAAGCTATTACTTTACCGTACTCGACGTTATGAACACGTAGGCACAAGCAAAATCGAAGTTGGAGTTACAATGAAGATTTTAAGGAGCTACGACTCCGAGAAATACTTTTGTGAAAAAGTACTATTTTATATTTTATATATTTTTTGAAATTATTATATTATTATTTTAATACTTTACGTTTCAATATTTTAAATATTTATTAATTATATTTATCCCGTGGGACCCACACTCACATCAAGTCACCACTCCATCTCTTCCGTGTGGCTTCCCCTCCTAATTCTCTCAAACACTATCTTCTCACTATCTTTTCCCCGAGCTCTCTCCTTCTACAAATATTGGAGCCATGACCATCATTGGTACATTCCTACTCAGGCAAACCTCACGACCACCTAAACCAAAAACATCACCTCGCCTCTGGGTTGTGAAAACAATATCTAGGCCTCAGATTACAACGCGAACCCAGATCGTGACCTCCATATTTTTCGATGAGAACCTCACGGATTTCAGTGTGGGTGAGTCTCGAAAATAATCCAAAACTTAGTGGATCATGTATTTCCCCATATTTTCCAGCGAACTCGGGAGTGTTGCAACATTTTTTCGGCGAAATCTGACCACGGCCGAGGAAACCAAGGTTATAATTCGAATCCATGTTCTTTAATCTTCATTTTGGTATATTACATAGATAGGTTTAGTGAAGTTTTCAGTTAGTTGGAACCGGAATTTATTCCGGCCATCTCACTCCTAGATTCTGGCGGTTGCAGTAGCAACCGACCGGAGAAGAAAAAAAAAAGGCCTTAAGCGCAAAACCTAATCCAAGTCCGTGACCCAAGCCTGGCCCAAACTTTTTGGCCGTTATTCCAGCTGGCCCAATTTTGAAATGGGCTCAGAATATTCCTAGAATATTCTTTGTAAATTGCTCCCCTTATTGAGATCTTCATTTCTGTAAATTTTGAGAATTTTAGGAATAGTTGAAATTTTCTGGAGAGTCAGGGTGGCCGACCGCCACCCACGACGGCGCATGGCCAGAGGGTCGTCAATGTTATTTTTAGGCTAAATTAGATGCCTTGATTTCAATTTTTATATTCGTATGACGAAGGTTGATTGTTTGTACCTAAATTCACTACGATACGTTACTTGGTCAATATAGGAATCGATAATCCAACGGTAGAATCGTCACCAAACTTTGAGGCATTATGATATGTAATATTTGAGGACCTTAGAAACTTACGGATCGGGAATCCGACATATGGATCTTTCCGAATTGGATTTCTTAGTTATAAAATAAACGTCGACCTCCACTTGAATTGTGTTTGGCGGAGATCTGATCGTTGGATCGTAATAAAATTTTAGTATGTTGTTCTAGAAGCATAATGTGAACTGCGAATGACTTGATCCCTTGTAGGGTACGTAGGCAATCTAACGAGGATGTTAGATGCAACCATAAAATAATCCAAATTTATTATTGTGCTAGAGAAATTATTATGATTATTAGAGTGGAAATTGGTCATGATTTTAATTTTGGCTTATCACCGGATATTAGCTTCCAAATAAGAATTTTTGGGTTGTTACAGAAGCCCTTGTAGGCTAATTTTGATGTCCCGAGTCCATTTTTAACATCCATTTGGTGAAATTCCAAAGTTTTAATATAGTTGATCACTGGGGCGTTTCGTTGGCTTTTTAGGGTTGACCGTAGACTTTTTACAAAATTTTCCGGGGACTCTCCTTAGCGTATTTCGACGCCCTAATTTCAAATCCACACTACGTTTTTTCAAATTTAATTGTCTTAGTGCAGTTTTACTAATGTGTCCCAATATTATGCTTAGATGCGATTACTAACGTAGACTCTGACTATCCTAGTTCGAATGGTTGCGACCTCTCAAGTAACTGTAAGTGGGTCTTTTCTTTTATATAGTATTAAGTGTGTGTGTGTGTGTGTGTGTGTGTGTGTGTGTGTGTGTGTGGTGTGTTTGTATATATATATTTGTTAGTTTCCATTTATATATTTGATGATGAATTTTCTATGTTACACATAGATTAGGGTAACATATATAAAACTATCGTATTCACGGAATTCATGCAATTATACTACGTCCTACTGGGCACACAGGTATGCGTATGAGTATGGATGCTTTAATAGTATTTACGGTTATGAATAGTATTTCACAGACTAAGGTTATTGAATTATTGAATTATCGACTAACCATTGCATGACTATATTTATGATATCTGCTCATCGTTTGCTGCACCGGTGTTAGTTCTTGCCTGAGCCAAAGCCAGTCTTTCACGTGTATGTGCACATAGTACCATACGCTCACTTTGGATCCATTGTAGGTGTTAGTTCTGTCCTAGATTGCTATAGGTAATTAGGACTTGTATGTGATGCGCTTAGCGCTAGTTAGGGATGGCAACGAGGCGGATTGGGTTCGGATGTGCTATCTCCATAGCCAAACCTGTTTAATTTCCCCGAACCCGAAACAGTAAAATCCCCGAACGAGGATTCCCTGTAACCGAACCCATTGGGTTCAAATTCCCCATCGAGTAACAGTTTTCCCCATTATGATATTTCTTTCTTGTGAAAATTAAGCAAATGTTTGTAACACTTTCTAAAATTCAACTAATAAAATAATGATTTTTAAACAACATTACTTAGCTATTCTAGAAAAGTTCATCATAATCCAAAGTACTTCAAAGAAAAAAAGGAAATTCAATAGGAAAAAAAATCCAAAATGCTCCAGCTAATGCATTGCCCACATAACATATTAACATCTAATATTTATCGCATCCACAAAACAAGAAACAATGCTTCATAATGTTCCTCCCTTACAACCATCTTCATGATGTTCCTTATCCACATACATATCCTCAAAGTTTGAGCAGCAACCAATATGTTCATCATCAGAAGAAGAAGTTGTTTATAAAGCAACAACCTAAATTAGTTTGTAAAATTCAATGCACAACAAAATATGCTCAAACAATAAGTAATAACACAATAAAATTATCTAATTAACAGAATCTGCTCAAACTAATGTAATCATATTCACCTAAGGTAGTTTAATGCAAGAAAAATATTTCCTTTCCTCCTCCAATTATTCGGTCATACGCTACTTGTTGAATACAAAGAATCAAATGCATTTTGATCACACAGAAGAGTTTGGAGAAAGCATACTTATTGTCTATTGATGGATTCCCCAAAGAAGAAGAGTTTGAAGAAAGCATACCTACTGATGTATTCGGAGACTTGGAGTTTTGTTTTAGCCAATGCAAGGAAACAAATGGCTGTTGCTATCAATTTGTAAGAAAAAAATGAATAGGGTTTCTTCGAAATTTGAATTGTTGAACCATCTATCCTAGCCTTTGAGCTCTCCCACACTCCATCATTGATTGAAATGATTGAATTTTTTTTTAATAAAGTTGTTGATGGCCTTTAAAGTCTCTTAGAATCATTTGATAAAGTTACTGGAGAAAAAAATACTTATATTTATTTCATTAAAGAATGCAAATGGGGCGGTTTCGAGTACGGGTTCGGAGTGGATACCCTAATAACCATAACCGAACCAATTACCCGATGGTTACCCATAACCGTAAAATACCTGAAATTTGATCCCCGAAACCGAACTGTTCGAATCAGTTTCTTGCGGGGATCGGATTTGATGGATTAAATTGCCATCCCTAGCGCCAGCCTTCACGTGATTGTAGTACTAAAGTATATATCATTATTACACCCAGTCATGTTCATGTCAGAATACCTTTGTATGAACTCGTGTGTCAACATGTGTCAATGAGCACTCGATATGATATGTTTGCTTATGCGAGATTATGTGATTACGGACATTATGTATTTATTTACAAATTTTGTGACGTATTGTATTCTTGAGATATTGCAGGCTACGGTAAGTATTTTCATAATATACATAATATGTATATTTTAGAAACTATACTTGTTTTACGACGAAGGGTTATAATGTTTTCAAAAAGGTTTTTATAAAACTTTATTTTTAGGCTCACTTACCCTTGTTTTTCGCCCTCCAAGTTTCAGTGACAATGTTCGTGTCAACAAGGATTTCTGGCAAACATTGATATCGAAGACTACTCCCATTAGTATAAGTCTTGTCCTAATTTTACTGTACTTTACTTATGCTCTAACATCACGTGTGAAATGGGTTCATTCCCGTTTACAAGCGCACTCTTATATTTAGGCACTTTTAGTTTTAAATTTATTCACATTTTCCACTTCACTACACTTTATGGTTTCGTTATCCTCCTGGTGTCGGCCAACACTGCTCGATTCGGAGTCCAGGTGGACATTCCGGATCGGGATGTGTCAGTTTGGTATCAAAGCATAAGTTTGGGCAGTATTGCGTTCATCACACACGTGATGTAAGCATTATCGGCACTTGAGCCCAATTTCTGAATCTTGCCACCTCGTCGAGTACAACAAATGTGTTAACTTTTTTCTAAGTTTTGAGTGACTTAGATGACTTATCGACATTCTATGACTTCGTTTTGGTGAACGCCTCTATACTTAAATGAAGAACCTCCGTGCCAAGGAAAAATCTTGAATTAAGACAAGTTGATAGCCCTAAAGCAGGGCTAATGTATTGATAATTGTGTGCCATAAGAGATTTACCAATCAATCCCACTACCATCTAGTCATTTCTTCCAACCCTTTCAAGATAGGAAACCAGAAGTAGTTTTGATTCTTTGGCAGTACCCGCTAGAATATCACCTATTAGAATTCCTATAAAGTTTACTTTGTCAAAATTCTAGAAATGTCTTGAGTGACAACAGGGTGCTAAAGTGGTAGCACTCGATGGAGGAACATCTGGGGGACATCCACTTTTAGTCCCAATAGCACTAATCTTTTCAAACACATTAGTGTTCATTCCGGATCTTCATAAGGAAGATCGATTTCCGTTTAAGTCCATTCTAAGTAGGCAATTAGCAAATTTCTTTTTCCAACCTTAGGACATTCCAACCAATACTAGTTTCTAGAATTTCTTTTGGTTCTGTACTCGTCATATTGACAAGCATAGGCACAGATGTACGAGTTCTTATACCTACGATCAGTAGAAATTCCCTAAGTAGTAAGTATTTTCCCTATAATCAACGGAACCAACTCACTGGATCAATTCCTTACCAATCATCTGAAACCATCCACCCGAGCAGGCTTTAACCTGTAATCAGCCTACGGTGGCACTACTAATTGATGATGTTGTCCGATATCCAGGAACTGTCAACCAGTATTCAGATGGCATGATTTCTGATACCAGACACATGTTAGTATCTATGAGTGATATCCTTATGCTAGAATGTCAGTTCATCGTTTCAGGGTAACGAACAATATCAAAACTATCAAAAGTATCATATGTGCGTTAATTAGCGGCGCGACTGATATATTGATTAACAGTGACTACTTAAGCCGAAGAAACTAAATCTTGGAAACTTAGGAGTAAACTTTGTTGGAGAACAGTAAACTTATAGTTGTTTTAACCATATTTTCCACTTAGGTACCCAAAACCACTTCAACTAGCCATCTTTCCAATCACATTCGCAAGTAAATATTAGTCTGAAAGATGACTTAGTTCCCTTATAAGAGCGAATTGAGTATTGAGGAAGTCGTGAAGACCTATTAGCACGTGGCGTAGTGATGGGAAATAGTATGATACGTTTCGATGACGTATACCTTTAGCGTCATTTCTCAAAATTTTACCTATGATATCACCAAGTGGTGAAATAAAGTACACCATCAATCCACTTTCTCATACTACACCAGTTTTTCTTGCATCTTTTCGAGCAAGTCCTACACCATTGAGAGAACTTAGTTACTAAAGCTTGCCAATTAGGAATTCACCCAACCAAACACTTCACCTTAGGGAACCTCAAACCCAACCTCGAAGGCGAAAGACCAAACTTTAGGTTTGTACCTAAACTTTGGCAACTTGATCGGGTGACGACGAAAAAAAAAAACCGTTAGCCCCTACTTCAAGTTGATGGTCTTTTCGACCAACTTTTAGAGCCCGAGTTTTCTTTCATAACATGACGAATTTGTATTAGCCTTGTTGACAACTTTCTCACCTATCCCAACAATGAGATTAAATTCTCTAATCACCGACAGTCAGCTTTATACCAAATTCTTCAAATGTTACCTTTGTTTAGATGGGTACTTTTCCTGGGGGATGTGATCCTAGTGGGCGATATCCTTTTCTTTTTCCCAAAAGGTTGTAGCAAAATAAAGTTGAAATTCTCACAAGTGTTGTGAAATGGGAGATATCTTGGCCTTATTGATTTTATCGACAATCCGTTAGCGACTTTTCAGTTGTAGTATTTTTCTATCCAAGTCGGCCGAGGAAAATCAATTTAGTTGAGACATGGAATATGATAAAAGTTGTGACAACTGAGGTGACGTCTATTTCAACCATTGTTCGTACGCTTCTCGATCACACTAATTATTATGAAATCTACTATGATGTTCCACTGAATTCTTTGGCTACGTATCGATGTAGCATGATGGTGTATCGCTTATTTTTTCCAATGGTTGGGACCGTATAAAATGAACCACCTTACTTATGAACTAGAGTCAACAATTATCATCTTCATTTGAAAACCGGATGATACTTCTCTGTGGGGAAGCATGTCCAAAATCTTTACCAACCTTAGACTTCTCAAATGCATTTTCATTTGACAGAAGAACCATATCAACTTCTACGCTTGCACTATCGTGTATTACCCCGATTGTGCAAATGTAATTACTGTTACAATAGAAAAAGACATATGTATCCTTGAACATCTTTAGCTTGTCCTATCCCATTCTAGTTGGGATTCACGAGTATCGATTTGATGTTACTTACAAATGACCAAGAATCATTCGAATGGTTATAATAATTTCCTGGATCTATTTGGAGTTCAAAAATATCACTATAAGCTCCCGATACGAGGTATCTTGTACAAGTGGAGATTATGGTCATGGTTTAGTGATTATCGATTGACGTAACAAGTCAGCTCACTCTTTGTTGGTCCATAGTGACCACATTTTAGACCATTTGGTAAAATTACCCATTCTTGAATTCATCAGATTTTCTAGCATTTCGATCAACATCTACTCTGATTATGATTCCATATTCACCTCTTGGTGCTGAAAGGCATTCCAGTCAACCTTGAGTACATGTCTACCCTACTAGACTTCGTATTGCTTCTGAAGCAGACAAATCGTTTAGGAAAATTGCTCAACATCTAATTTTTAGTTGTGACCATTAATTCTTCAATCACCTAACAAATACTATGCTGAACGAATCTTTATCGTTGGTGATTGAATATTCCAGAAGCTACCGTTGTAGTAAGATGTTATGCATTCAACGTTGTTATCTTGTACTCTAGATTTGAAAGACTTGTTTTAACCCTCAGATTCTTGAGTGTTTTTTTAGCCTTCTCGACATAGTTTTTCGCTAAATTCGAGATAAATTCAACAAGAATTTGCTCATTATGGCATTGTGAACTGCATTGCTCAGCTATATGGTGTGTGTGTCACTATTATATCTCACCGTGACACATGTTTCACTTCCAAGCCTTAGGAAGTCTTTTTGAAGGCAATGAGTACAAATTTGTTGTCCGATACCACACTTTACCTTCGGACTAACGGTCAGTTGAAACGAATTATCCAGACTTTCGTGGACATGCTGTGTTTATTCGTTCTATAGTTTTAGCATGATTGTAATAGACATTTATCTCTGTTAAAGTTGCATGTAACTACAATTACTATTTCGATTTTTGGTATGGCACCATTTGAGATTTGGCATAGAGATTCTATACATAATACATGATTGACAGAAGAATTTTGCGAATAGGTATATCGAAGGATCGAGATTATGATGTTGCAAATTTGTGTGCTATTGACGTTGTTATCCGAGAGGGTAGTATGTGAACGTGATAGGTGTTATTCAGTTGATTTATGTGTATCTCCCAATAAGGGGCAAGATGGTAATATTGCACCCTCGGGAATTATTTGCTTGCTTATCATGAGTGAGTGGTCGGTATTGCGAGCTGCAGACCATAATATTGATAATTTATTTGTTGGATTCGTTAAGCAAGTAAACAAGTAGGTCCTTTTACGTTAAAATTTTTAGTTATTTATTCATTTTTTGTTTGGGCTTAACTCAAGGATACTACACGCTTATTCTCGGAGTACGATACGCTACGAGTGCATAGGTGAAATCTTTCTATGTTCGGTTTTGACTTCAGTACTATTATTTTAACTTCATTTTATTATGTACGTATTTTGACAATATGTTACTATATATCTATTTTTGACTTTATGTTTTAAGAAAGGATTTTATGTTTTAGTATTGTACTAAAGGAGAAGGAAAGTTTGAGTTTGGAGGCATAAAAGAGGAATCATTGCAACCTATCACGATGGAATGACATTTTCTTTTATGCAACCACTCTAGCTTGATTTCTTCCTTATATATACTTTCTTCCTATCTTTTGGAGTATATTATGTATAGCAAGTGATTTCAAATTTCGGGGACGAATTTTTTTTTAAGGTGGGTAGATTGTGACAACCTGTCCCTACTTTTACGATTTTATTAATTTTAAAAGCATGAATTGACGAAAATGCCCTAGAGGCGAGATTATAGACTTGTGTTTACCGTTAGTTCGTGACGCATATGAGCTATTACTTTACCATACTCTCAAAGTACTCAACGTTACGAACACGTAGGCGTAAGCAAAATCGAAGTTGGAGTTACGATGAAGATTTTACTGAGCTACGAATCCGAGAAATACTTTTGTGAAAAAGTACTATTTTATATTTTATATATTTTCGAAATTATTATATTATTATTTTAATACTTTACGTTTGAATATTTTAAATAATTATTAATTTATATTTGGCCCGTGGGACCCACACTCACATCAAGTCACCACACTCTCTCTTCCGTGTGGCTTCCCCTCCTAATTCTCTTAGACACTCTTTTCTCACTATCTTCTCCCCGAGCTCTCTCCCTCATCAAATATTGGTGCCAGGACCATCACTGGCACATTCCTACTCTAGCGAACCCCATGACCACCCAAACCGAAAACATCACCTCGCCTCTGGGTTGTGAACACAATATCTAGGCCTCGAATTACAATGAGAACCCAGATCGTAACCTCCATATTTTTCGTCGAGAACCTCACGAATTTCAGTATGGGTGAGTCTGGAAAAATAACCTAAACTTAGTGGATCATGTTTTTGGTTTATGTTTCTAGCTTTTCTAAAGGTTTTAATGGAGGTTTTGGCACAAAAACATCACGGGGGGAAATTTTCCTATATTTTCCGGCGAACTCGGGAGTGTTGCAGCCTTTTTTCGGCGAAATCAGGCTACAGTTTAGGAAACCAAGGTTATAATTCGAATCCTTGTTCTTTGATCTTCATTTTGGTATATTACATGGATAGGTTTAGTGAAGTTTTCAGTTAGTCGGAACCAGAATTTATTCCCGCCATCTCATTCCCAGATTCTGGGGTTGTATTGGCAACCGGTGGGAGAAGAAAAAAAAAGAAAAAAAGAGAGGGCCTTAAGCCCAAACTCGGCCCAAAACCTAATCCAAGTCCTGACCCAGGCCTGGCCCAAACCTTTGGGCCATTATTCCAGCCGGCCCAGTATTGAAATGGCTCATAAACCCTTTGTGTTGACTTTTTTGGAAACTCTCGTAGGCTAATTTCGACGTCCCGAGTTCATTTTTAACATCCTTTTAGTGAAATTCCTAAGTTTTAACATAGTTGATCACCGGGGCGTCTCAGTTGACTTTTTAGGGTTGACCGTTAACTTTTTACAAAAAAATGTGTGGACTCTCCTTAGCATATTTCGACACCCTAATTCCAAATCCACAATACGTTTTCTCAAATTTAATTGTCTTAGTGCAATTTTACTAATGGGTCCCAATTTTATGCTTAGGTGCAATTATTAACAGAGATTCCAGCTATCCTAGTTCGAATGGCTACGACCTCGCAAGTAAGTGTGAATGGGTCTTTCTTTTATATAGTGTGTGTGTGTGTGTGTGTGTGTGTGTGTGTGTGTGTGTGTGTGTGTGTATTTGTTAGTTTCCATTTATATATTTGATGATGAATTTTCTACGTTACACATAGATTAGGGTAACATATATAAAACTATCGTATTGACGAAATTCATGCAATTATACTACGTCCTATGGGGAACACATGTATGCGTATTAGTATGGATGCTTTAATAGTATTTACGGTTATGAATAGTATTTCACGAACTAGGGTTATTGAATTATTAACTTACCATTGCATGACTATATTTATGTTATCTGCTCATCGTTTGCTGCACCAGTGTTAGTTCTTGCCTGAGCCAGGGCCAGTCTTTCACGTGTATGTGCACATTGCACCGTACACTCACTTTGGATCTATTGTAGGTGCCAATCCTGTCCTAGATTGCTATAGGCAATTATGACTCATATATGCTGCACTTAGCTCTAGTCTTCATGTGATTGTAGTACTAGATCATATATCATTATTACACCCAGTCATGTTCATGTCAGAATACCTCTGCATGAACTCGTGTGTCAGCATGTGTCGATGAGCACTCGATATGATATGTTTGCTTATGCGAGATTATGTGATTATGAATGTCATGTATTTATTTATGAATTTTGTGACATATTGTATTTTTGAGATATTGCAGGCTACGGTAAGTATTTTCATAATGTTTTCAAAAAGGCTTTTATAAAACTTTATTTTTAGGCCTACTCACCCTTGTTTTTCACCCCTCCAGGTTTCAGTGACAATGTTCGAGTTAATGAGGATTTCTGGCAAATGCTGATATCAGAGACTACTCCCAATGGTATAAGTCTTATCCTAATTTTACTGCACTTTACTTATGCTCTGACATTACGTGTAAAATGGGCTCATTCCCACTTACAAGCGCACTCTTATATTTAGGCACTTTTAGATTTAAATTTATTTACATTTTCCACTTCACTGCATTTTATGGCTTCGTCACCCTCCTGGTGTCGGCCAACACAGCTTGATTCGGAGTCCAGTGGATATTCTGGGTCGGGGTGTGTCAGCGCTTGTGTGCAAAAAAATTTTAATAGAAAAGCATGCAAATTGGCATTTTGTTGAGCCTTGGAAGGCCTGTCGATAAATGCCAATAACTTTCGAGCGAGCATGTCGACAAATGCTAATGTAGGCAGAATGAGCCTATCGACAAATGCCCATATCAGTGCATACAAAGACATGAGGTTAGCAACTACCTAACTGTCCGCAAAGGCAATTCGTCAAGCAGTTAGACATCTTTCAAGGACATCTTAGATTCTTAAAGGCCAGCACCTAGCTTTTCCATGAAAGACTTTGAAGCTTAAGAGGGTCAGCTGACCCACCTTACCCCAAGGTGGATCCGCCCTGGTAGTGGCGATGGTATGATTGTGATGGAGGTGATGGTGCCAATTATGGTGGTGTGGTATGTAGGGCAGTCACTTTGCTATCAAATGGAATAAAATGTGTGCAAAATAATAAATAATGCTATTTTTAGAAACTAGTGAGGGTATTACATGAATTGAATATATTTATGAAGGGTCAATTCCCTTTTTTTAATAAAAGAAGTTTTTAAAAGCAATTTACAGACTGTTTTCAAAAGCTGATGTCTAGAGATTATTGCTTTTAAAATAAGTAAGATTTTTTAGTTTACCTAACATTTTTTATTACTTAGCCTTAAAGTGAAGCAGTTTTTTGTTAAAAAAATAAAAGATTAAAAAAAAAAGAGAAAGTAATACCAAACCGGGCCTTAATCGCTTTCCATGGTAGATTTGCCGCCCACTCATGTATGGGACGAACGAGTTGGATTATATAACCTGAACCCGACCCAAATGTTCGTTTTATGGGCCAGCCTTGGGTTGTCACAACTTAGACTTGCCAGGCATTTGTTTATAAAGAAAAACATGCCAGGCCAGGCCTTCAATGAGGCCCATAAGAGATTACGGAACATCTAGGGTTTGCTCTAACATACGCCGCATACAATAAAGCGCACACTAAAACGCGCACATCTCGTAGACTCGTACCGGCAGTTGGTCCGCCACGGTGCGCACGAAAGCACACAAAACCCGCGCAAATCATGGGCCTACGACAAGCCCATTCAATCGTTCGCCAATCTAACGGCTTGAGAACCGCCGTATGCGCTCGATAACCTCGTGCATCCACACAGCGCACGATAGCTTGTCTCCGCCTAAATGGTTATCGTTCTCCCTTGGATGCGCTCTATTCTCCCCTCCCCTGCCTCCCCGCCACTTTCTTCTTTTCACTATCGCTCTTTTAATTTTCAGTTAGTTATTGACCGTTACATTCACTTTTCAGGTATTTATTTATATATTTTCCCCAATTTTATTAAATTAAATTATATCCGCTTGATGAAGTAAATGATAAACCAAATATTCAGTTCAAACTACCTGAGTATAAGCCATGTGCTGCTGACATATAATCCATGTGCTGCTGACATGGTGAAAGGACTATTCTAAATGAAACCCATGAAGTCCTGTCGAAGATGGGCAGAAGAATATTGCATGATCTCACATTATTTATTGCATGCGTGTACTATTGTTTATGGCATGCGGGTGTATGTAAAACTGTATAAAAACCATACTGCAATGATGCAGATTGTAAGAAAGCCAAACCATACTCCTTGATGAGTTTATGCAGTTCACAGTTTTCGAACCCTAGCTTAAACTCTTTCATGGTATCAAAGAGCTAAAGTCTAGCGACAATAATTTTTTTTCCCCGTTCTCCCATGGCTTCTCAATCTTCCTCTCCCATTCCCTTTCCTAATGTCTCCAATTTTCTCACGATCAAACTTGATCGTACCAACTACCCTCTCTGGCAAGCCCAAATGCTACCTCTCCTCCGCAGTCGAAATCTGGTTTCCTTTGTTGATGGAACTAGTAAGTGTCCCCCAGCATTGCTGACAGATGAGGATGGAAACATCACTGACAAAGTCAACCCTGATTTCGACACTTGGATACAACAGGATGCAACTGTTATGTCATGGATCAACTCCTCCGTCCATCCTACCGTGCTTGCTGCTTTAATTGGGAAAACCAGCTCCCACTCTGCCTGGACAACACTACGTGATCGTTATGCTTCTCAGTCCACCGGTCGCCTTCTCCAGCTTCGTAGTGAGTTGATGAATACTCACCGAGGTGATTCTTCCATTTCTGAATTTTTGGATAAAATTAATTGTCTCGCAGATACCCTCTCTCTCTCTGGTGCTCCCGTTTCCGACTCCGACATCGTTGCCATCATCCTCAACAACGTTGGTCCGGCCTATGAAAGTACCGTTGCTTCCGCTCAAGCCCGTGATGAGGCTATTACCTACAGTGCTTTGGAAGCCCTCCTCCTTGGCGCTGAAAGACGACAGCAAATACATTCCGCGTTTGGTACTGACAGTGGGCTCACTGTCCTTGCCGCCGCTTGCAATGGCAACCGCGCACCTGCATCTTCTCGAGGACGAGGATCCTCTACTGGCTTCCGTGGTCGTAGTAACTTCAATACTGGTCGCGGCTCTACCAATCGCCACTACAGCTCCTCACCCTCTCACCAAGGTTCCTACTATCACCAAGGGTCCAACTCTCACCAAGTATCCCACTCCCGCCCACATGATGGGATTCTTGGCACCTCTCCTTCCCAAGGTACTTTTACTACAAGCCGGATTCAATGCCAAATATGTAATCGTTATGGTCATTCTGCGATTGACTGCTTCAACCGCCTAAATATGTCTTATGAGGGACGTGTCCCTGCACCACGTCTTCAAGCCTTTGCTGCTCGTGCTCCTCCTGCTTCTGCAACAGCACCTGCCATACAGGAATGGCTGTTTGACTCCGGGGCCAATGCTCACATCACCAATAATCTAGCTACTGTTGCGCATCCTCATCCTTATACTGGCATGGACCAAGTCAATGGAGTTGTTGGTGGCACAGGTTTGCAAATTTCACACATAGGCAACACTTCCATTCGTACACCTACCTCTACTTTCACATTACCTAATACACTACTATGCCCTAATGCATCAACCAATATTATTTCTATCCATCGTTTTACTACCGATAATAACTGTTCTCTAACCTTATATCCCAACTCATACTGTGTTCAGGAACTCCACACGGGGAGGATGCTTTTACAAGGCCCGAGTAGGAATGGATTCTACCCTTTTTCTGGTGTTTCATCTTCCATTAAAGGCGTGTCTGCATTTTTAGGAACTAGAGTGTCCAATTCAATTTGGCACTCTAGGTTAGGTCATCCATCTTCTCATATTTTGCAAAATTTGGTTTCTAGGAACAAATTGCCTATTAAGGGCGTTGTAACTAGTGAGTTATGTCACTCATGTCCCATGGGCAAGAGTCACAAGTTACCTTTTCCATTGTCTGTCTCTAGGTCTTCATCTCCTTTACAATTGGTTCATTCCGATGTATGGACTTCACCTTCTTTTTCTATCAATGGTTTTAAATATTATGTCGTGTTTATTGATGATTTTTCTCGCTACTCTTGGCTATATCCCTTAAAATTAAAATCTGATGTTTTTCTCACTTTTGTGTCCTTTAAGAAATTGGTTGAAAACATGTTCCACACTACAATTAAATCCTTTCAAACTGATGGAGGAGGGGAGTACGTAAACAACAAATTCAAAATTTTTTTGACTCAACATGGCATTCTACATCGTTTTACATGTCCACATCATCCTGAACAAAATGGAATTTCCGAACGTAAACACCGTCATATCGTTGAAACTGGTCTCACTCTTCTTGCTCATTCCTCCTTACCAACTTCTTTTTGGGATGATGCTTTCCATACAGCAAACTATTTGATCAATCGTTTACCCACTAAAGTTCTCCATGATGAGTCTCCCTTTCAAAAACTGTTTCAAAAATCTCCTCAATATGATTTTCTTAAAGTTTTTGGGTGTGCATGTTTTCCATTTCTTCGTCCTTATAATACTAACAAGCTGCAATTTCGCTCCAAACGTTGCATTTTCTTAGGTTATTCATTAAATCAACAAGGTTATAGGTGTTTAGATACGTCCACAGGTCGCATTTTTTTGTCACGCCATGTCCTATTTGATGAAACCAATTTTCCATACAAAGAATCCATTTCTACAACGTCCTCATCCTCCCAATCGTCTATGGTACTGAACATTGACCCCTCTTCTTTCCATTATCCCTCTAGGAACCCCATTTTCCCAACTGTACCACCAAACCCACATCCGTCCAACTTATTCCCCATATTATCTCACCCACCTAACCCTAGTCCTATTCCCTGCCCTTTACCACCACATCCGCACCATCACATGCATCCCACTATACCATCCCCCCAACCTAACCCTATTTCCTCTAATTTCCCACCAAATCCGCACCTCCCTGCCCCTTCTTCCATTCCATCCCCTACGACTGCAATGGGTGTTGCTCCTGTCTCACCTTCCTCTCAGAGACAAATTCAACCTGTTCACTCCATGGTTACACGCTCAAAGGATGGCATTCAGAAGCCAAACCCCAAGTATGCTCTTGTTTCTGATGTGACTAATGAACTTGTTGAGCCCTCTTGTTTTACACAGGCAAATAAGTCTCCCGAATGGCGTATGGCAATGGCAGAAGAGTTCAATGCTCTACAAAGCACAGGAACGTGGTCCCTAGTTCCTTCTCATCCCTCCATGAATGTCCTACCAAATAAATGGGTCTACCGTATTAAACGGAAATCTGACGGTTCCATTGAAAGATTTAAAGCACGTCTTGTTGCCAATGGTTTCCATCAACAAGAAGGGCTTGATTACAGTGAGACGTTTAGTCCCGTCGTCACTCATGCTACCATCAGGATCATTCTCTCCGTGGCTCTTCATTTTAACTGGCCAATTCGCCAACTTGACGTCAAAAATGCGTTCCTTCATGGCTCTTTAAATGAAGAAGTCTACATGCGCCAACCTTCTGGTTTTGTCGATCCGCAGTTTCCGTCACATGTATGCCGTCTTCGCCGGTCCTTATACGGCTTAAAACAGGCTCCACGTGCCTGGTTTCAGTGCTTCTCTCACCATCTGGAGGAGCTCGGCTTTCAAGCCTCCATGGCAGATTCTTCGCTGTTCATTTTCTGCAATGGAACTAATGTCATTTACTTGCTCATTTACGTTGATGACATCCTCGTCACCGGTAATAATCCAGCTCACATCTCCACCTTGATTCATCAATTGGGTCGAAAATTCTCCATGAAGGACCTTGGTCCCTTGCATTATTTTTTGGGAATGGAAATTACGAGAACGCCAACGGCCATGTACTTAACACAGTCAAAATATATCCTGGACCTCCTCAAACGAACTCAGATGGCTGACGCCAAACCCTTGTCTACTCCAGCCCTCCCTGGCCGCAAGCTTAGTTTGTATGAGGGCGAGCCCTTGGCGGATGGAACAACCTTTCGAAGTATTGTTGGGGCTCTCCAATATCTCTTATTCACACGTCCGGACATTGCTTTCGCTGTGAATCAAGTCTGCCAGTATATGCATTCGCCCACCACTACACATTGGGTTGCCGTCAAACGCATTCTTCGCTATTTGAAAGCCACTCATGATCGCGGTCTCGTTTATAAACCCAGTTTTTTGTCCCTCACAGCATTTGCCGATGCTGACTACGCTGGTGACCCTGATGATCGTCGCTCCACTGGTGGTCATTGCATATTTCTAGGGGATAACTTGGTCTCCTGGAGTTCTAAAAAGCAGCGCGGCGTGTCTCGCTCAAGTACGGAGGCCGAGTATCGCCAAATGGCCTACACAGCTGCCACCTTATCTTGGTTCAGACACATTTTTTTGTGATCTTCGTCTTCCTCTCACTCCACCAAAATTGTGGTGTGACAATATCAGTGCACTGGCAGTGGCTTCCAATCCCGTTTATCAGGCTCGTATGCGTCATGTGGAAGTTGATTATCATTATGTTCGAGAGAAAGTCACTAGAAATGAACTTGTTGTGGGATATGTTTCATCTACTGACCAACTTGCCGATCTCTTAACAAAGGGCTTGTCCACCGCACGGTTCAGTTATCTTCTTTCCAAGCTTCCTGTTCGTCCGCGCCCACTCAGCTTGCGGGGGCGTGATAAACCAAATATTCAGTTCAAACTACCTGAGTATAAGCCATGTGCTGCTGACATATAATCCATGTGCTGCTGACATGGTGAAAGGACTATTCTAAATGAAACCCATGAAGTCCTGTCGAAGATGGGCAGAAGAATATTGCATGATCTCACATTATTTATTGCATGCGTGTACTATTGTTTATGGCATGCGGGTGTATGTAAAACTGTATAAAAACCATACTGCAATGATGCAGATTGTAAGAAAGCCAAACCATACTCCTTGATGAGTTTATGCAGTTCACAGTTTTCGAACCCTAGCTTAAACTCTTTCATGGTATCAAAGAGCTAAAGTCTAGCGACAATAATTTTTTTTCCCCGTTCTCCCATGGCTTCTCAATCTTCCTCTCCCATTCCCTTTCCTAATGTCTCCAATTTTCTCACGATCAAACTTGATCGTACCAACTACCCTCTCTGGCAAGCCCAAATGCTACCTCTCCTCCGCAGTCGAAATCTGGTTTCCTTTGTTGATGGAACTAGTAAGTGTCCCCCAGCATTGCTGACAGATGAGGATGGAAACATCACTGACAAAGTCAACCCTGAGCCAGGGCCAGTCTTTCACGTGTATGTGCACATTGCACCGTACACTCACTTTGGATCTATTGTAGGTGCCAATCCTGTCCTAGATTGCTATAGGCAATTATGACTCATATATGCTGCACTTAGCTCTAGTCTTCATGTGATTGTAGTACTAGATCATATATCATTATTACACCCAGTCATGTTCATGTCAGAATACCTCTGCATGAACTCGTGTGTCAGCATGTGTCGATGAGCACTCGATATGATATGTTTGCTTATGCGAGATTATGTGATTATGAATGTCATGTATTTATTTATGAATTTTGTGACATATTGTATTTTTGAGATATTGCAGGCTACGGTAAGTATTTTCATAATGTTTTCAAAAAGGCTTTTATAAAACTTTATTTTTAGGCCTACTCACCCTTGTTTTTCACCCCTCCAGGTTTCAGTGACAATGTTCGAGTTAATGAGGATTTCTGGCAAATGCTGATATCAGAGACTACTCCCAATGGTATAAGTCTTATCCTAATTTTACTGCACTTTACTTATGCTCTGACATTACGTGTAAAATGGGCTCATTCCCACTTACAAGCGCACTCTTATATTTAGGCACTTTTAGATTTAAATTTATTTACATTTTCCACTTCACTGCATTTTATGGCTTCGTCACCCTCCTGGTGTCGGCCAACACAGCTTGATTCGGAGTCCAGTGGATATTCTGGGTCGGGGTGTGTCAGCGCTTGTGTGCAAAAAAATTTTAATAGAAAAGCATGCAAATTGGCATTTTGTTGAGCCTTGGAAGGCCTGTCGATAAATGCCAATAACTTTCGAGCGAGCATGTCGACAAATGCTAATGTAGGCAGAATGAGCCTATCGACAAATGCCCATATCAGTGCATACAAAGACATGAGGTTAGCAACTACCTAACTGTCCGCAAAGGCAATTCGTCAAGCAGTTAGACATCTTTCAAGGACATCTTAGATTCTTAAAGGCCAGCACCTAGCTTTTCCATGAAAGACTTTGAAGCTTAAGAGGGTCAGCTGACCCACCTTACCCCAAGGTGGATCCGCCCTGGTAGTGGCGATGGTATGATTGTGATGGAGGTGATGGTGCCAATTATGGTGGTGTGGTATGTAGGGCAGTCACTTTGCTATCAAATGGAATAAAATGTGTGCAAAATAATAAATAATGCTATTTTTAGAAACTAGTGAGGGTATTACATGAATTGAATATATTTATGAAGGGTCAATTCCCTTTTTTTAATAAAAGAAGTTTTTAAAAGCAATTTACAGACTGTTTTCAAAAGCTGATGTCTAGAGATTATTGCTTTTAAAATAAGTAAGATTTTTTAGTTTACCTAACATTTTTTATTACTTAGCCTTAAAGTGAAGCAGTTTTTTGTTAAAAAAATAAAAGATTAAAAAAAAAAGAGAAAGTAATACCAAACCGGGCCTTAATCGCTTTCCATGGTAGATTTGCCGCCCACTCATGTATGGGACGAACGAGTTGGATTATATAACCTGAACCCGACCCAAATGTTCGTTTTATGGGCCAGCCTTGGGTTGTCACAACTTAGACTTGCCAGGCATTTGTTTATAAAGAAAAACATGCCAGGCCAGGCCTTCAATGAGGCCCATAAGAGATTACGGAACATCTAGGGTTTGCTCTAACATACGCCGCATACAATAAAGCGCACACTAAAACGCGCACATCTCGTAGACTCGTACCGGCAGTTGGTCCGCCACGGTGCGCACGAAAGCACACAAAACCCGCGCAAATCATGGGCCTACGACAAGCCCATTCAATCGTTCGCCAATCTAACGGCTTGAGAACCGCCGTATGCGCTCGATAACCTCGTGCATCCACACAGCGCACGATAGCTTGTCTCCGCCTAAATGGTTATCGTTCTCCCTTGGATGCGCTCTATTCTCCCCTCCCCTGCCTCCCCGCCACTTTCTTCTTTTCACTATCGCTCTTTTAATTTTCAGTTAGTTATTGACCGTTACATTCACTTTTCAGGTATTTATTTATATATTTTCCCCAATTTTATTAAATTAAATTATATCCGCTTGATGAAGTAAAGCTATTTCATATACGAATGCATCTCGAGGTTATGAATTTGATTGAATTTTTTGTAATTTGGTGGCTTTATTTTTCATGGGTAAAACGTGATTTTTTTTAGTAATTTTTTTTAAATTTTTCTGTTGGATTCAGGTGGATTGGAGATGTGATTGGGTGTTGGTGAGGTGGAAGATGAGCAAATTGTATGTGTGAGATTCTTGGGAGTTTGGAGAAATTTAATTGAGTTGGAGATCATAGCTCCAGGTAAGTTTATTTGGTAATCAACAATTTGTTTTTTGATACATGCGATAATCTGCACTAAATTCATCTAAACTACAGGGATGAGAATTCGAACTTGGGTTTAGAGAGAGGAGCACACTGCGCTAACCAACTTGGCTAAGCCCGTGTGACCGTGTCTGAGTTTGGTAATCATCAAATTTGATTCATATTGATGTACTGAATCAAGATCATGCTACTTTGGCTTTGGGTTCTTAATTTGATTTTGTTGAGTATAATTATTTGTTGGAAGTGTTATTCCTTTTTCTTTTGGAGTTTCATTTGAACTCTCCGCTGCTGCATTTGCCATGGTGTATACGTCTTGCAGATTGAACTCATGCAGATTACAGCCGTTTAACCGATAGAAGAAGCAGAAATTGAGTACTTTGTTGAGCTTGAGTTTCTTGCCTGCCTAGTCATAAGATTGGTAAAGATGAATAATTAGGCGAAAAGATCAGATACGAAGAAAGAAAAGTTGATTGAGTAATGGCAGACCTTTATGTGTTTGTGTCTGGGTTTGTATATCGTTAAGTTGGTTTATGGAAGCCATTGAAGTATCATCCTCCTTTGAAAATGCTTTTTATATGTTTGTCTCTACCAGAACTTTATCATTTTCCTATGATATCACCCACTTCCTTAGGAGTAGAAGGGTTTAGGTTAGCACGACTTAGGTTTTGTGACCGCGCTATTTTTGGATGTCATCTATTCATTCTGTTAAGCAATTTAAGTTTTTCTTGCAGGTTTATAACTGAAGTTTAATTCGTGTATTGAGCAAAGAAATGTCAGAAGGTACAAGTCTAGGGATGGAAGATTTATCCCAGGATGACATTGGCACAATAGAGGAAACAGCTGAAGACACGATTTTGTCACGACAGACTTCGGTGAATCTTGTTCCCTTTGTCGGACAAAGATTTGTTTCCCAAGAAGCTGCTTATGAATTTTATTGCAGTTTTGCAAAACAGTGTGGCTTTTCAATTAGGCGCCATCGTACACGAGGCAAGGATGGTGTTGGTCGGGGAGTGACAAGGAGGGATTTTACTTGTCATCGTGGTGGATATCCACAGATGAAGCCATCCGAAGATGGAAAGATGCAAAGAAATCGTAAATCTTCACGATGTGGTTGTCAAGCATACATGCGGATTGTTAAGCGGGCAGACTTTGATGTCCCTGAATGGCGTGTTACAGGCTTTAGCAACATCCATAACCACGAATTATTGAAATCGAATGAAGTGCGTCTCCTTCCCGCCTACTGTTCCATGTCTACTGATGACAAGAGTCGGATTTGCATGTTTGCAAAAGCTGGGATGTCAGTGCGGCAAATGTTACGATTGATGGAGATGGAGAAAGGTGTTAAGCTAGGTTGCTTGCCATTTACTGAGATAGACGTGAGAAACCTACTACAGTCTTTTAGAAATGTTAATAGAGATACTGATGCAATTGATCTTATAGCAATGTGCAAAAAGATGAAAGATGAAAGCCCAAATTTCAAGTATGAATTTAAAATAGATGGTCACAACAGACTGGAACATATTGCATGGTCTTATTCTTCATCAGTTCAATTGTACGAGGAATTTGGAGACTCAGTGGTTTTTGACACAACTCATTGGTTGGACGCCTATGATATGCTGTTAGGCATTTGGCTTGGAGTGGATAATCATGGAATGACTTGTTTCTTTGGGTGTGCGCTTCTGCGGGATGAAAATATGCAGTCCTTTTCCTGGGCATTGAAGGTAAGAATCTTATTGGCATATTCATTATGGAATGATCTTCATAATCTTTTTATTCTCTCCAGCACATATGAACATCGACAGTCTTTGGCTCACAAACTAATTTGTAACTGAGTTTGTACCCTTTTCTTACTGACTTTGTCTTGTTTATGGTTTCTGTTTGTTCCTAATACCTGTTGCATTTAAACAGACATTTTTGGGCTTCATGAAAGGAAAGGCTCCACAGACAATGTTAACTGACCATAACATGTGGCTGAAAGAGGCTGTTGCTATCGAAATGCCTCGGTCGAAGCACGCCTTTTGCATATGGCACATCGTCGCAAAGTTCTCAGATTGGTTTTCTGTACTTCTTGGTCCTCGTTATGATGATTGGAAAGCGGAGTTTCACCAGCTGTTTAATCTGGACTTGGTGGAAGATTTTGAAGATAGATGGAGGGAAATGGTTAATGAATATGGATTGCAGGCAAATAAGCATGTAATCAGCTTATACGCACTGCGGAATTTTTGGGCTCTAGCATATTTGAGGAATTACTTTTTTGCAGGAATCATGAGTACAAGTCAGTCAGAGTCAATTAATGCTTTTATCCAACGCTTTTTGAGTGCACAGTCTCAACTAGACCGTTTTGTAGAGCAGGTCTGTAAACTTTTCTTATATTGTTTTATTTTTCCGGCCATTTGGTTCATACATTCAGTAGAAATTCTTACCATGCTAAACACTTTTACAGGCAGCTGATGTCGTTGATTATAATGATCGGGTTGGGGTGAAGCAAAAGATCGAAAGGAAACTGCAGAGAGTTTGCCTTAAGACAGGTTCACCAATTGAATCACACGCTGCCTCTGTTCTTACTCCTTATGCATTTGGAAAACTTCAAGAGGAACTTGTATCGGCTCCACAATATGCATCTCTTGCGGTAGATGAAGGTTGTTTCCAGGTCAGACACCATACTGAGGCAGATGGAGGCTGCAAAGTGGTTTGGATTCCTTGTCAAGAGCACATTAGCTGTACCTGCTATCAGTTCGAGTTCTCAGGCATCCTTTGCAGGCATGTTCTTCGTGTCCTGTCAACTAATAATTGTTTTCATATTCCGGACCAATATCTACCCACCCGTTGGTGTTCTGTCAGTTCATCTTCCACCAACACCTTTGAGACTGCTACCATTGCAGACAATTCTGAGAAGATTCAGTTATTGGAGTCCATGGCTTCAACACTTATTACGGAGTCAGTTGAAACAGAGGAACGCCTCGATGCTGCCTGCGAGCAAATTGCAATGGTATTATCACGCATTAAAGACCTTCCCAGGACAACACATAATGCAATCGATATTGCTTATAATTGTCCATCTGATTCATTGATTCTGCCGGATGTGGAAGATCACGGTGATGGAATCATTCGTTTCAGGATTGGCAATTCTCATGAATCCGTTACTCTAGGGAAGCTCAAGGAAAGAAGGCCAAGAGATATGGTTGAAATTAGTAAAAAGCGACGGCATTGCTCAGGGCCTTGCTGTCTGAGCGTCCAGCAGTGAGAGGTTCGATTAACATGTTGAATGGAGTTACAACGGTAGGGTACTTGTAGAGTAAAAGATCGGAAATACTAGGAAACGTGTAACAAAGGAATAGCATTATACTTTCCCCAACCTTCTTTACTTTTGTCCGTTCTTGTGGAGCAACTGTGTATTTTTGTTTTGGCGAACCAAATGTCAGTCGAAGACAAACGACGACGACAAGAATCTGTTAGCGATCAATGTGGATTGTGGAACTAAGCTAAGAGACGAGAAAACTTGGGATTTTATAAGATGCCATGTTGGTCTCATCTTGTGTGATAAAGTTACCTTAATCGTAATGCCCCCTAATAAGGGGGACACCTTACCTTACGCCTAAAGAAACAAAAAGGAAGTTCGTAATCAGGTACTCTTACCATACACACACAAGTAACATTCATGGACTATAGGTTATCTGCACTTCGATTAAATTCTTTTGACTAACGCTAACTAAAATTGATATTTTGAACAAAATAAAAACATTCATTGAATCGTATTTTGTGCGGTAAGAAAAAATCTATTTGCACGCACATCTCAGAGACTAATTAAATAAAGGAAACAAAAAACAAAAACTTTGTTCAAGGAAAAGCTTTGTTATTTATCTTGCATTGCCAGAAGAAAAGGCTTTCCTCTTTGGAGGAGGATTCTCTACCCTCTTATTCCTATCCTCTCCTCTCACACATTGTTTTTTGTTTTATTATCTCTATAAAAAAATCAATAGAAGATGTTGACGTGACTTAACCATGACTATTCAAATATGAGGGCATGGAAGGATAAAGAGATTAGAAGGGTAAAGAATCATCATCTTTCCTTTTTACCAAGGCCAGCGTGGCCGATAAAAAGAAAAGAACAAAAAAAAAAGCTAGTGTAAGTTAAAATCAAAACCACAGGTCTTACCATTCGCACCTAAAAGTTTAAAAGAAATAGTTACTTTCTTTGATTTATAAAAAAAAAAAAAAAAAGAAATGATGCCTCTACAGTTTAGTAGTATTTCTCTTCACTTGTAAGTGAAAGGTATTAGATTATGTTGATGCACAAAACCAGAAGTCTTGGAACAACGTAAATCTGACTGTGAATCTGCAAGTAATGTAAATAACACAAGAGGTATCGTGGTTCACCCCAAGATTTGGACTACGTCCACACTGAATATGTATTTATTTGAGGGAGAGAGAGCTCTGAGAGTGAGAGCTTTGAGA
Organism: Malus domestica; assembly: GCF_042453785.1. Taxonomy (NCBI): domain Eukaryota; kingdom Viridiplantae; phylum Streptophyta; class Magnoliopsida; order Rosales; family Rosaceae; genus Malus; species Malus domestica. The sequence continues at coordinate 12,087,148 of NC_091673.1, forward strand.
GGGGAGAGGAGCCTTAGGAATTGGCCTTCTAAAAATGACCTCCTCCAATTGTGAGGGTGATGAATCCTTTTATAGAATAAAAACTCCTCACTTATTACATATTTGCCCATTCCTTTATTACATAATTACATTTAAGACCCCCGAGTATTTATACATACGAGGCCCTAAATATGGTATAAACAGGTTCAATTCTTGCTAAAGTCTAATTTGAATCACATTAATGTTAGAGAGACTAAATGTGAAACACCCCAGCCCCGAAATATTTATTCCGGGAAATATTTCCAATGATAGGCCCAATTCACTTCTCTTGTTTGATTATTTATCAGTACACTTTATTCTTTAAAAAAAAAATCCTAACTACTCACATAAGTATCCACCAAACTTACTTAGCAAAACGTACGTTTATATGTTTATTTCAACACCAATACCTTCATATTCACTCTATTTCCCAACAAGAGATCAAACTCAATTGTCCAATTACCATAATTACATAATTTCTTGCTTAAATTTATTAAACGTTCACACAATTTATAACTAGAATTTATATGTACAAAACATAAGATTTCCTTTTATAATAAAATTCCAAACTCCTTACTTAGTTCACTTTCTCAATCAAAGTTTTGTCTCGTTTATTTAATCTCACTTATTGTATGGTTGCATTTAACGTCTCGTTAGACTGTCTACGTACCCTAAATAGGGATCAAGTCATTCGTAGTTCACATTTCCAAAATTCAAACCAAATCCGAATATATTCATTTAATCCAACATATACCACAATCGTATTAATATTCAAACCATAGCAGTTAGGTCTCAAATCCTAATTAGAATAACTAAATTCGCATAATAACACAATGTCGGCTCCCTGGCCGTGTGCTGCCGCACCCGCTACCGCGGGTGGCGATCAACCGCCCCGGCTCGTCGAAAAATTCAATTACTTCAAAAAATTATCAAATTTTACAGGCAAGTAGATCTCAGTGAGTGGAGTAAATTTCATACCTGTGGCTAAGTTCAATTTGGGCGGGAAGTGCTCCAATTTCACTCAAACCCACCGGAAACCCAAGAAATGGTGGGATTCGATTCGACTACATTGATGTTCCGACGCCCCTGCTAGTGTTTGGGCCTTGCTCCTGGGTTCAAGGGAAGTCAACTGGAGGTGGTGGTGGGAACAGTGGTGACCAGAGACGATGGATTTGTCGTCGGAAAACTCTGAAACCCTCACGAGTCCATCTCCATTTTCTTCTGAAATCATGATCAAATCCAAGCCAAATGTGGAAGGATACCGTTCGTGTCAATGAGAGGAGTCAGGAAGGGTGGTGGCAGCACTCAATTCGCTGGAAAAAAAACATCGAAATCCGTGTTGGGTGTGCGTGGGGCTCGGGTCAAATGAGAGGGTCCGGTTCCCCTCCTTCTCCTCTCTCTCCTTTCCCCTCCCCCTTCTCTCTCCCCATTGGTCACCCTCATTTCTATTATTTTCCTTTAATCACAACCATCCATCTCTCCAATTGTTTTCATCACAGCCATACACGTAGCACAACTCATTGCTCCAGATTTTATGGAGCCTTCTAAAATGAATAAAATTACCAAAATGTCCATGACTTTAAACGTTAATAACTTCTTCGTTAGAACTCCATTTCACGAACGATTTGCGCCCACGAGTTCGCGAGATCGAGCTCTATTCAAAAATATAAATTGTGATCTCAAATGGTCTACATATTTTAAATAAATAATTTCCAAACTTCCAACTTCATAACTAGTTTAATTTAAAACTAAACTAAATTAAATTATTATAAATTCTCAAAAATTCATATAAAATCTCAAGAATACAAATACGTAATTTATAATAATTTCCGGAAATGAAACTTTAAAAGTTTTCAATTAAATTTTCCATAACCATAAATCGATTTCTTTTCAATTTTTCCCCACATATTCATATATTTAAATTTCCAAGGCATTACATTCACCCCCCCTTTAAAATAAATCTCGTCTCCGAGATTTCAACCACCGAAACAAAATCTAGAACTATTTCCACTATTTCTTTCACGGTGAATAAAATTATAACCCATGTCTACGATTTTATTCAAGTTGAAAATAAATAAATCAACGAAGAATTCATCGTGAAGCTCACATATTTTCTTAGTTTCCCAACCACATTCTTTGGTAAGGAAAAATACCAGAACTTCTAGCCACATACATTGGCAAAATAAATATCCGAAATCCCAGTCACACTGATTGGAATTTTAAATTATAATTATGGATAATACCATTTACCCTTACTTTTAACAATACCAACATCATAAAATACTCAATATTGGCAGCATAAATCTTATAAATTTCCAGGCATCACTACCCTCAGCCAATTAAATATCAAAATTCTAAGTCATCCATTAGTACCTAGTAGAATCTCAAAATTTTAAGCCAAAACTTTATAATTGACAAACCGAATATCAAAAAAAATTCAACCAAATTCACTAGAAATTTTCAATCACACTCACTGGTTAATGGAAGGAAGATTAAAACCAAATTCGCAACACTACTCACATAAATTCTCATTCTATGGTTAACTTCATTTTCGCAATTAACTAAATTGCCCATAGTAAAATTTTAAAGCCTTTTTAAATCTTTCTTTCAATCGTTTTTCTTCTTAATTTTTCTTCAAAGTGCAGCCACAATTATAATAAATGAGTGACTCGCACTTTTAGAATACCATTCACATTTCATCAATTAAAAGAGAAAATTTAAATATGTTAAACTCTATTGGCCAACAAAACTAAACCTTATTTATCGCATGGCCACAAGAATAAGTGCTCGTCATCACTTTGGTTTGCAATAGCCAATTCAACACTGAAAATTCATAATTGAGGTAACCAAACCAATCGAAATTATAATTACAAACTTCCCCATCAATTCTAGTTGTAATCATCAATGGCCAAGAAATTATCACAATGTCAAACCAAACCACTAAAGGTGACATTAGCAAAAATTCCAACAAAAAATCATTGTCACTATAATATAATAAAGATCCGCAATTTTCGTTACCATGGAATGAAATCAAAATCTCATTTCTTGATTTCCTTTGTTTCCACAATTTACTTAATTACTCAAGGCAAAATTTAAAACCTTATCATTCTCGTTGTTTCATGAACGGCATGGGAACCAAATATATATACGTTCTTGAACTCTTTCTAGGAGAGCCTCCCACATGAGAACATGAACTAGACAGAGAGCTCCAAAAGCTATTCAAGGACAACTCAATATCCTAATTATAAAGAAACCAAAGCTTGAAATTAAACATGCATCAATCAATCAAGGATATTGGTTGAACTTGAGAATATGTTCATCTATTGTATTTGAACTTAAGGCATCCATAAATCACACACACATGGCATGCGTTTTGTTATTAACCATATGTGCAAATAATACGAAATATTTCTCTAACAAAATTCAAACAATGCACATATAGGCACAATCATATTGATTAGAGCCAATATTCTTCTTTTAAACTAATAGTGGTCCAATTTTCTCTCACATTGACAAAATCAAATGTCAAATTCCAAGTCATGACTATCGTAGCCAACAAAATATCAAAAATTCACCCATAATTCGTTAATGGCAAACTAAACCAACAAATTTATATTAAAAACTTTCCCTATCAATTCTCTTCATCAAACGCAAAAACCCACGCCCTATTCCAAGATTTTTTATCACCTCAAACACAAACGACATCACAATGGTGATAACCATCAAATTCGACATCAAACTCCATGTCCAAAACTTAATAGGAATATTTTACCTTGTAATGCTTGAGTAGGCACGGATACGGCAATTGTAAAAGCGACATAAAATTTTCCTTTTCACTCGAAATTTTCATTTCGAACCCTTTTTGAAATTAGCACAGTAATTCAATCACTACACTAGAACAGTCATCCCATAATTCACTTTATTTTCAACAGGATAGCTTCTTCCACAACATGTAATATATCAAATAACCAACGAAGCACATCATTATTATCAAGCCACCCTGATCAACTAAAATAATCATAATATTAACAATCATATCCAATGTTATTCCACAATTCCGTCAATTAATCAATTCATGACCCAAAGATGCAGAATCTTAGTATTTAACTACGTTAATCAATCAATGCAGAAACATATCATTTCAGGAATTTAGCTAAGGAACTCTACATAATTTCCTACTCGAATTATAAGTAATTAAACATGGTGTATCTAATTCTCATTCACTTGAATCTAGGGTTCTAGATTAACCTTATGGAAATGAACAAGAGCAAAGATTTCAGAACACTCAACGGAATCCAAAATATTCAGCGGTTCCTCGTAATCTACCCAAATCTATCACATGTATAATCAGTGCCTACACCATGAGAATGGTGCACTGGCCAATTAGAACTCGGATAAATGTGAAGATCGGGTGAGTGACAATAATACAAGTATGTGATATTCAATAACAACAAAGACCATCTATCACAGTTTATAAACCTCAAAGATAAGTTCATAATTATGAAAACATAGTCCAGTCTCTAACAACTCCGAAACCACCAAGATTCTCAAAAACCATCGTTCATATGTGCATTAAAAACTAGGGCTAGAGGGACGCAGTTCGGCCGAAGCCTACATATATAACCAAACAAGAAGTGGCCTTCTATAGCAGATTAACCAAGCAGAGTCACTCCTACGCATCTGTTAGGCAGTGATCACAAATGGCGGATTAACCAAGCATGATCACCCCTAAGTGTATGTATGGTCATACCAAAGATATAAGGATTGCCTATCGCAGATTAACCAAGCACGATCCATAAATAGTATGGTCCCCTATCACAGATTAATCAAGCAGGACCAATATAACCAAGTAGGTAGTAACCCCCTATCGTGGATTAACCAAGCAGAGTCACACCTATAGAACTGTTAGGCAGTGATCACCTATTGCGGATTAACCAAACATGATCACTTCTAAGTATTTATGGCCATAAGGATCGCCTATCGTGGATTAACCAAGCATGATCCACAAATAATATGGTCCCCTATCGCGGATTAACCAAGTAGGACCAATAATGACCCCTATTGCGGATTAACCAATCAGGGTCATGGTCTCCTACTAGCCCTCATTTTAACAAACAATCCAATAAGCAATTCAAATCACTTTTTCACAAATATTACCAATCCATGAATCAATTCACATTTAATAAAAATAGATCGATGGCCAACAAGACTCAAGAAGGTTGCATATCATGGAGTATGATCATTTGCTTTGATACCATTTGAAACGCCCCAACCTCGAAATATTTATTTTCGGGAAATATTTCCAATGATAGGCCCAATTCACTTCTCTTGTTTGATTATTTATCGGTACACTTTGTTCTTTAAAAACAAAATTTAAGTACCCACCAAACTTACTTAGCAAAACGTACATTTATATTTTTACTTCAACACCGATACCTTCATATTCACTCTATTTCCCAACAAGAGATCAAACTCAATTGTCCAATTACCATAATTACATAATTTCCTGCTTAAATTTATTAAACGTTCACACAATTTATAACTAGAATTTATATGTACAAAACATAAGATTTCCTTTTATAATAAAATTCCAAACTCCTTACTTAGTTCACTTTCTCAATCAAAGCTTTGTCTCGTTTATTTAATCTCACTTATTGCATGGCTGCATCTAACATCTCGTTAGACTGCCTACGTACCCTAAACAGGGATCAAGCCATTCGTAGTTCACATTTCCAAAATTCAAACCAGATCCGAATATATTCATTTAATTCAACATATACCACAATCATATTAATATTCAATCCACAGCAGTTAGGTCTCAAAAGCCTAATTAGAATAACAAAATTAGCATAATAACACAATGTCGACTCCCTGACAATGTGCCGTCGCACCCGCTGCCGTGGGTGGCAGTTGGCCGCCCCGGCTCGTCGGAAAATTCAACTATTTCTAAAAATTACCAAATTTTACAGGCAAGTAGATCTCAATGAGTGGAGTAAATTTTATACATGTGGCTAAGTCCAATTTGGGTGGGAAGTGCCCCAATTTCACTCAAACCCGCTGGAAACCCTAGAAATGGTGGGATTCGATTCAACTCCATTAATGTTTCAACACCCCTGCTAGTGTTTGGGCCTTGCTCCTAGGTTCAAGGGAAGTCAACTGGAGGAGGTGGTGGGAACTGTGGTGACCGGAGACAATGGATTCGTTGTAAAAAAACTCTGAAACCCTCACGGGTCCATCTCATTTTTCTTCTGAAATCATGATCAAAACCGAGCCAAATGTGGAAGGATACCATTCGTTTCAATGAGAGGAGTCAAGAAGGGTGGTGGTGGTACTCAATTCGTCGGAAAAAAAAACACCGAAATCTATATTGGGTGTGCGTGGGCCTCGGGTCGGAAAACCGGGTCGAATGAGAGGGTCTGGTTCCCCTCCTTCTCCTCTCTCTCCCCATTGTTCACCCTCATTTCTATTATTTTCCTTTAATCACAACCATCCATCTCTCCAATTGTTTTCATCCCAGCCACACACGTGGCACAACTCATTGCTCCAGATTTTCTGGAGCCTTCTAAAATGAATAAAATTACTAAAATGTCCATGACTTTAAGCGTTAATAACTTCTTTGTTAGAACTCTGTTTCATGAACGGTTTGCGCCCACAGGTTCGTGAGATCGAGCTCTATTCAAAAATATAAATTGTGACCTTGAATGGTCTACATATTTTAAATAAATAATTTCCAAACTTCCAACTTCATAACTAGTTTAATTTAAAACTAAACTAAATTAAATTATTATAAATTCTCGAAAATTCATATAAAATCTCAAGAATACAAATACGTAATTTATAATAATTTCCAGAAATGAAACTTTAAAAGTTCTCAATTAAATTTTCCATAACCATAAATCGATTTCTTTTCAATTTTCCCCACATATTCATATATTTAAATTTCCAGGGTATTACAAAATGTGTAGACTAAAGTTTGTAAACCAAATGATATGGAAGTCGATGATTGGATTATTACTTAAACATTGATAAACGTGCTCATTTCCTATTGGTGACACATCATTTAGTTTGCAAATTTAGTTTAGAAATTTAATCTTCTTAGCATTACTCTATAGATAAAATAAATAAAGGGAATGCTAAAATTTGTAAATCAAATTTAAAAACCAAATGATGTGGTTGGGATTATTAATTAAGTGTCAATTAACAATATTTGTTTCTTATTGATGACACATCATTTAGTTTACAAATTTAGTTTAAAAATTTAATCTCTCTAACGTTATTTTTAAATAAAATGCATCGCATAATGCCATTGCCAACCAACATCCAAATATTCTTCCTTTTCTTTACTAGCAAGTACTTTTGGATTTTGGCTTTTCCAACTTTGGAGTTTTGATGCCTTTCTTCTTTGTCAATATTAGATGGCTGAAAAATCAAAGAATTTCAAAGCTAATGAGGAATATTTTTTATTGTTTTAGGAATATTATTTGAAAAATAAAAGAATTTCAAAGCTTATGACAAATATTAGGATTAAGCTAGTCGGTGTTCCATTTCCATTGCCATGCAGAAAGAATGTGTGGAAGAATACATACTTAATCGACCGACATGGCATATTGGCATTGGCATCAATTAATTTAAGGGAAAGTTTGAAATAGGTCCAATTTTATAAGCTTACTTTCGAAATAAATTCAATTTTTAGTTACTTTTGATCTTTAAAATAAATCCAATTTTTAGTTACTTTAGATTCATATCAAAATATCCCTTTATTTAATTAACGTAAAGGCTTTTTTGGGTCTAAAGAAATGAAACAATATTAAATGATTAGCCAAGAATATATATATATATAAACATCATTCGGGAAAAAGAAAAAGAAAAAGAACCAAATCGTTTTCGTTTTTACCCTATTATAAATGAAAGTGATTGAACTTGTCTCACACACACACATATATATGGTTAGAATTAATTTTGTAGATGCTAAAAGTACTATAAATATTGTGCGGTTGATGACAGATTAGTTGTTATAATAAAATTTGGTTATTTGAAAATGATTATGTAAAAAACACTTATACTGTTGAGAGTATTAATTTCACGTTTGAGAAATAAAGAGCTTTTTATGTATTTAGAGGAGGATTTATTGTTGAGAGTTTATGGTTTGTGGAGAGTTTATTCCACATCGGTGAGGACAAGTCTAGCTATGGGGTTATATGATCTTGTATAACTTCCTAAATTGCCAATTAATTTTATGTTGGAACCCAATTCATAGCTATTGTGGGACTCGAGTGGTCCCAAGATCTTCCGAAAGCAAGTAGAAGATCCTTTGAAGGACCTTCAAAGACCTCTCGATTCTCATGGAAAGTGGTGGTGGAGAGGTGGTAGGGACCTTTGCAGTTCCATAAATGTGCAGTGGCTGATCTGCAGAGAAGTTACGATGATGGTGTTGACACCTTGCAACCACGGTTGTTTGTTGCAGATTTTGCAGAGAAACTGCAAGAAAGATGAGACGAGCTGCTCCTGACAAAACGACTATGTTTTGCTTAAGTAAAAGACATTGTTAAAATTCTATTAAAACACAATGTTTTGTCTTTGGTTTTTTGTTCTATTTTCGTCTTACAAATTCTTTGAGTGTATATTAAAATTCTAGATCCACCTCTACATGTATTATAAGTAATTAAAGTTATTTTCTGCATTGTCAATTGATTTATAATAGAAGCTCAACTTTTTTTATATACTCATAAACTTTTTATTAAAAAACGAGTGTTATAATGCAATAATTAAAAATTCAAGTGATTTTTAGATTTAGAAAATCACTTTAAAGTACATTCTGGTGAAGCACCTAGTATGTTTGGTCCATTTGGGAATGCTTACGTAAGAAGCACTTATGCAAAAACACTTCTGCTTATAAGCATTTTTACTAGAAGTATGTAGAAAAATGTTGATTTTTTAAACGCTTCTATGACTCATAAACATTTTAAAAATTTTAATCAAATACAATCATAAATTAGTAGTGGTACTTCTTCTAAAAGCACTATATAATGCTCATGTAAACGCGCTTTTGGCTTTCAATATGAACAAACGAGCAGGATACCTTTCCCATGAGTCTTTCAAGAACCCAAGAATCTTGAGCTCTTAAGGCAACCTTTGTTCCAAACAATTCCATCCCTCTCTCTCTCTCATACATTCCAAAACTTAAAACTTCTTTTTTATCTTCCACTTCCTGAGCCTGCATGAATAATTGTAGACTCCAAAATGCCAAAGAGAATGGCAGTCACACATGCAGACCTCTCACCAAGTCGTCCAACCACCGGTTTAGGTAGCAAAACCGGCGCTTTCATCATGGTCTTAACCATTCTCTGCGGCCTCTTCTGCTTCATCCTATCTCTAATCGCTGAAGCTACCCGTTCCAAGGTACGCCGAAAAATGTGTTCAGACATAACAATATCATTACCAACTATGAAAAAAACTAAGCAAATTTTGCTGGTTGATGATGATTTTGTAGGTAACATGGTTGAGCAGTGATGAAGGGGAGGGGGGCGGGGTAAATGAATGTGTATACAGCGGCAGCGGGAAAACGCCGCTGCTATGTGCGACCAGTGCATTTCTGGGACTTTCGGTTATCATGGTGGTGGAACATGGATACATGTTGTTTGCAATTAGTAACTCACCTCCAGCAGCCTTGGTTTTTTGGGAGCCTAATTATTCTGGTCCTGCAAAGAGCTTGAAATGGCAAGCTGCCTTTTTCTTTGTTGCAACTTGGTATGCCACTAATTCTTAGTCCTTCATATTTCAATTTTCCTCACTTCCACTTAGCTCTTCTCTAATTGTAGGAATTGCTCCAATATTGTCGTCAACATAACCACTAAATCGAATACAATATGAGGGCTATCAGACCAATTTAATAACTTCTCCAATACATCCATTAGTTAATACCATCATCGACATAATCATAAGATCCAATACAGAGTTGGACATGTCAAACAAATTTCTGTACAACTTTATGAACAGTAACTTCATTTTCATTTTTCTTTATTTACTTCTCTCAAATCCATGTTTGAAATTTCTTCGATGTTGTCGATATTTTTGTGGGAATATCTGAAAAATCAGAAGAAAAAAATATATGGAAAGAAGGGATGAAGTCTAAACGTCACTACCTATTCAAGAAACTCTTAAATTTCGACTAAAATCGACAGATTTCATCAATATTTCTAGCAGTTAAATATCAGATAAACTATTATATATTGTCTAATAGTGTTTGACATTCCTTAAAGTTTCATTTTAAATCTTCATAATTTCCATCAAAAGCATCCGATATCGATACATCCATCGATATTTCAACAAATTTGCATATTGATATTTCTATCGATACGGATATTTTAAACATCGTCTCAAATTCAGTAGTTATAGCTTATAACTGCTTATGTGGGTGGTTGTGTTAATTAGGGTTTGTTTTGCTACTGGAGAGATCTTGCTATTGATCGGGGTAAGTGTGGAGTCCGGGCACTTGAGAAAATGGTCCAGACCAAGACCCAGTTGCCTTGTCCTCAGAGACGGCGTGTTATCTGCTGCCGGGGTGTTTGCTTTGACAACAGTTTTCCTTGCTGCTGGGTTATACTTGACTGCATTAAGAGCACAAAGAATCTCCCAACACCAAGAAACTCTGTGGAGAGGGGTGATCGAGGCCTCCGTACTCTATGCATCTCCGCCAACGTCACCTCCTCTCACAACCATTCCTAGGGAGAACCCCTCGTTTAGAGAAAGTCACATTGATCAGCCGCCGTTGATTGTGAATCCGACGGCTCTTAGCAAACAGTTAAATTTTTAATCTAGATAATTTGATGTTGGTGAAAACCAATGTAAATTGTACACAAGTGTGAACATTGTAAGTCGTAATATAGTTTTGCATAGGGGTGTGCTATCCACATATCACATTTTATTTCTCATACATCTCTTGATGATTTTTGTCCGTTGATCTTCTTCAATTCATCCGATCCGACGGCCGAAAATTAAAAAGGTGTGTGAGAAAAAAAATGAGGTGTGTGGATATCACACCCCTTTTGCATATAACCAATTGGTCGTGAGTTAAAATATTGTAGATGACAGTTGTTGGCAAAAGAAAATGTCGCAATATACTTTCGCATAAAAAAAAAACTTCTCTTATTTACAAAAGAGAAATTCAAACTCGGATACATCACTATTGAATGCAGTTTGATTGTGATCAGATGAAAATTTGGTATTTGCATAAATTTGATGATTCTGCGGCTTTGCCAATTGCTGTTTGATGTACAAATGTCTCTCAAATCTAGTGAATAAAATATGCATGTATAATATCTGAATTATTTTATAGCTGGCAGCCCACACTTTCAATTATATTTTGTTCTTTTATAAAAAAGTAATTTTCTTTTGTTAAATTTTATGAAATTACAATCTAATTATTGACTTATTTAATACCTCATCATTTCTCACCCCTTGAGTTGATTATAAGAGCTTCAGTTATACACGTATTTATAAAAAAATTTAGAATACATGTATTTATAATTAAAGAAGTGAAGAGTGTCATAAATATTCAAATAAAGTAGTCCATGATGTAATTACTAGTAATTACGCAATACTAGTAATTAGCGGCTGTTCTAAAGGTTGGTATAAAAAAAAATAATAATAAAAAAAATAAAAAAATAGATCATTGTTTTTTAGTGGATAGTAGAGGTAGTTCAGGGGGCTGTGTGTTCTTTGGAAAGATGAAATAAAGTTATTTTTACATTCTTACTCTCAAAACCATATTGATTTTGATGTGGGTGTTCCAGATGATATAGATTATTGGCGATTCACTGGGTTTTATGGTTATCCAGCTATTTGTGATCGGTTTAAATCATGGAGGTTGTTGAAATCACTCGTACACAATGATTCCATACCATGGTTATGTATTGGCAATTTTAATGAAATCCTTCAAGCTCACAAACAGGAAGGTGATAGTATTCGCCAAGATAGACAAATGGAGGGCTTTAGAGAGGCAGTGGAACAATGTTGGTTGATGGATCTTGGGTTCGCAGGAAATAAATTCACATGGTTCACGACGAGGGGAGGTGGAATTAAGGTTCGTCTGGATAGGGCTCTGGGTACTCAAGCTTGGATGGAGCTTTTCCCCAATTTTAAAGTGCAACATTTGAACAAAACTACTTCGGATCATGTGCCGGTATTATTAAACTGGTTGGGGCATTCCCCCATCCGAGTAAAGAAACATTTTCAATGTGAGGAAAGCTGGCATTTATGTGCGGGTTGTACCAAGGTGGTCCAAGATGGGTGGAACCATGAGGTAGATAGCTCTCCAATGTTCCAGGTTACTGAGAAAATCAAGATGACAAAGATGAAACTTATTAACTGGGCTCGGAACAATGCACAGGTGGGGCCAAAGGAAATTAGAGAGGTGGAGGATGAGCTTACGAGTTTGTTGGGGCAACCGTTTACTAATAAGTCTATCGAGCAGAAAAATGAGCTAATTCAAAAACTCAACAAATTGCTTGAACAAGAGGATCAATTTTGGAGACAACGTTCGAAGGAAAATTGGGTAAAATTAGGGGATCACAATACAAAGTATTTTCATCAGAAGGCTAATATGAGGCAGAAACGAAACTATTTATATGGGTTAATGGATGACAATGCTTGTTGGCGGGAGGATCGTAGGGGGATGAAGGAAATTGTGGTGTCTTATTTCACACAACTTTTTCGTTTAAGTGGAGTGCAGAGTTTTGATGATTTATTATGCCATATCTCGCCTAAGGTGACGGACAAGATGAATTCGTCCATACTTAGCCCACTTACGGATGAGGAGATAAAATGTGTTGTCTTTCAGATGCATCATACAAAGGCACCGGGTCCGGACGGTATGTCACCAGGTTTTTATCAAAAGCATTGGGGAGTGGTCGGCAAAGATGTGTGTAATGGTATTTGGTCAATGCTCAGTCATGGTAATATTATCTAGAAAATTAACTATACCCATGTTACATTAATTCCAAAAGTCAAAGATGCTACGATGATGACTTAACTTCGCCCTATTAGCTTGTGCAATGTGTTATACAAAATAGTGGCGAAGGTCCTCACAAATAGGTTGAAGCTTATTCTTCTGCAGGTTATATCTCATACTCAAAGTGCTTTTGTTCCGGGGGGCTTAATCTCCGATAATTACTTGGTTGCTGCTGAGGTTGCTCATTTTATGCATAAAAGGTCATCGAGAGTTAATGGGCTTATAGCTTTGAAACTTGACATGAGTAAGGCCTACGATCGGGTGGAATGAAAGTTTTTGGAGGCTATGATGCGAAGGTTGGGATTCGCTGAAAGGTGGATCCATATGGTCATGTTCTGTGCGTCCACGGTGACTTATTCCTTTAAGTTGAATAGGGATCCGGTGGGTTATGTTCACCCAGAAAGAGGAATAAGACAAGGAGATCTTTTCTCCCATTTCTTATTTGTGTTATGTGCAGAAGGCTTGTCAACTCTCCTGTCGAAGGCTGAGTTTGATGGAGAGTTACATGGGATCAAGGTGTGTCGTGCTGCTCCTAGTATTCATCATTTGTTCTTCGCTGATGATAGTTTTCTTTTTGCCCAAGGTACTATTGGTGAATGCCAAGTCATAAAACAGATATTGCGAAGGTATGAGTTGGCTTCGGGACAAGCAGTTAACTTTGAGAAGAGTTGTGTTTCATTCAGTCCCAACCTCAATATTTATGATAAGCAGTTATTGGCTGATAGTATTGGGATGCGGAGAGTGGATTTTCATGATAAATATCTAGGTTTGCCAGTTTTGGTCCGAAAATCGAAAAAAGAAACCTTTGCGTATATGAAAGATAGGGTGTGGAAAAAGTTGTAAAGTTGGCAAGGCAGTTTACTTAGTAGTGCGGGTCGCGAATTATTGGTGAAGACGATGGCACATGCCTTACCTACATATTCCATGTAATGTTTTCTACTCCCTAAATCCTTTTGCGAAGAGTTGAATATGATGATAGCGAAGTTTTGGTGGAGTGGTAATCTGGAGAAAAGGGAAATACATTGGCTCAGTTGGAGAGTGTTGTGTAAGGCTAAAGCAGGAGGGAGGTCTTGGGTTTAGAGACCTTTATGCATTTAATTTGGCTTTATTAGCCAAACAAGCATGGCATTTTCTGCACAATCCTGAGGCATTGGTGTATCGGGTGTTCAAGGCCCGATACTTCCCTACCACAGATTTTCTTGAAGCTCAGGTAACATCTAATAGCTCATATGTCTGGCGTAGTATTGCTGCTTCGAGATCGGTTCTCCATAAGGGACTTTGGTGGCAGATGGGTAATGGGAAGTTGATTAATATTTGGAAGAACAATTGGGTGCCGAGGGAGTCATGCCTCCGAATTTTGACCCCACCACCGTTACATTGGAATGGTGAAGCCACGATGGATGGCTTGTTGAGGCCGGATGTAAAGCAGTGGGATGAGAGTTTGTTGATTTCACTTTTTTTCTCAAGAGAAAGTGGAATTAATTCAAAGGATCCCACTTAGCTTGCGTGATATTGCTGATTGCAGAGTGTGGCATTATGATCGTCATGGCAGATTTACAGTCCAAAGTGCTATCATGTTGCTCGAGGAATAATTGCTGCTAGTAGGGAAGGGGTTGACGGCTCCTACTCGTACACTAGTAATAATGGGGACAAGCTGTGGACAGCTTGTGTTCCAGGGAAAGTAAAGATTTGTGTGTGGCATGCATGTTTGGATTCTTTGCCTACAAGGTTAAATCTTTGTAAGTGAAGGGTGCCAGTCGATAGTGGTTGTGTTATATGTGGTTGCCAGGTGGAAACCATATAGCATGTTTTGTGTGATTGCCATGTTACTAGAGCCGTATAGTTTCGCGGTTTGGGTGTACGGGTGGAAAGTGGGGAGGGTGTGAGTTTTTTGAATTGGTTAGCCAATCTGCATTTACAGGGACCTCCGGTGGGATTTGAGCTTGGTCTAATGTTGGTTTGGTCACTATGGCAATACCGGAATGAAGTTTTTTGGAACGGTAAGTACTCAAATCCGGATGAGATCGTATTACTGACGGAGGGTTGGTTGCAGGTATTCCATAGGTGCCATAAGACAGACATAAGGAAGGGGAGACGTGAGTTGCAAAAGTGGATAAAACCAGTGGAGGGTTAGATAAAGTGCAATTTCGATGGAGCATGGAATCACCGGTAACATCGGGGTAGGTATGGAATTGTTTTTGCGCAATCACTTGGGGGAGTTTTTAAGTGCTGCAGCAGGTCCCATTCATTGCTCCACGTCTGCTTTGCATACGGAATTCTTAGCAGCAAGGCACCCTGCACGGTTTGTTCACGGGTTATATTCAGTCAATGTCCAAGTTCAACTTGAATGAGATGCGGGCTTGGTATTGGCTGCCATTAAGGGTCAAGGTAAGGATATGTCTAATTTTGGACTCATTATTAATGATTTGAGATGTTTCTGTTTGGAGTGGTCGAAGTCGACGGTAAGTCATGTACAACGGGAAGGAAATTTGGCGGCTCATCGGCTTGCTCGGCTAGGGCTTACTTGTACTGAGGAGATTGTGTGGTTCAAGGAACCTCTAGATTTAATTCTGGATATTTTGTTCGAGGAAGGATTGTAAGTTTGATTGTTCATTTGAGGATAGGTCTATTGTTGTGCGAGACACTCTTTTCCTTCGACCAGGTTGAAATTCCCGACAAGGTTTTTATCGAGGCCCATTTTGTACACTATCCTCAGTTTGTACGAATTCTGTTTATTTAATGAATATCGTACCTTTGTTCAAAAAAAAAAAGATTGGTATATTGTTTTTTATTAGCTAAATTTCTAAATGATGTAAAATAAAAAAAAATTGGTGTAACCTCGAAGCATTTCTCTCTTATTTGTAACAAGGGATAAATTGTTTGAAAATATAAAATATTTTAAATATTAAAATAAAATTAAGTCAATTAATATTTTCTGCATTTTAGTAACAAAAAAAATATTAACAATTGACATTGACTTTTTAGCTCATTTGAAAGTGTATTTCAAATGATTGAAGCGTTTTAGATGAAATGATTTTAAAACTAATGTTTAATAAAAATAGAAGTAAATTATGAAAAAAAAACACTTAAAATACTTAATGCTTTTGGACTTCAAAAATATATTTTTTTAAAGGTATTTTTTATCATTTTAAAAGCAGCTCTAACGAATTCTTGGTTGGTGAAAAAATTTATTCGTCAGAAAATAAAAGAATGAAATGTGAAATTGTTTACTAGCATAAATTTAATTATTTTGGAGGAATAAAAAAATTATTTTACAATAATGAAAATACCTGAAAAACCATAATTAGTTAAGTAACCAGCTCTTGTAAAATCCCGAAAAAAAATAAAAATAAAAATAAAAAATTCAAACACCCGATTGGGGCCTATAGAAACCCTTCTCTCTTCCTCAGTCCCTCTCTCTCTTTCGAATACTCAGAGAAGTTCAATTTCTAGGGTTTTCTGTTGCTCTCCTTCTCCGTCTCCAACCCATTGGGATCACGATCAATCTCCCTTAGACGTACTCAAATCTTACGACATGTCGCTGAGGCCGAGCGCGAGGACCGAGGTCCGCCGGAACCGCTACAAGGTGGCGGTGGACGCCGATGAGGGTCGTCGCAGGAGAGAGGACAACATGGTGGAGATCCGGAAGAGCAAGCGCGAAGAGAGCTTGCTGAAGAAGCGTCGCGAAGGCCTCCAAGCGCAACAATTCGCGCCATCTCTCCAGCCATCAAATCTCGAGAAGAAGGTAACAATTTTGCTAGGGGTTTTTGTTGCCGATCTCTTCAATTGTGGCTTTGAATGGATCCGATATTGGACACTTAGGGTTTGATTTGATGTTTTGAGCAATAGGTTAGGGTAAAATTCAACTTATCGGTACTTATGTGGGTTTGTATATGATTGCAGTTAGAGAGTCTACCTGCCATGGTTGCTGGGGTTTGGTCTGACGACAACAGTTTGCAGCTGGAGTCCACTACTCAGTTCCGAAAACTGCTTTCGATTGGTAATAATACGTGATTTTTTTGAGTTTTTTTTTCTCTTTGTGTTTGTGTTTAATGTTTTTAGTTTATATGAAAAATTGGTAGTACTGATATAATCTAAATTTTTAACTTGTAGAACGAAGCCCTCCGATTGAGGAAGTTATCCAATCAGGAGTTGTTCCCCGCTTTGTGGCATTCCTCATGAGGGAGGATTTTCCGCAACTTCAGGTCCGAATTCTTTTCTCTGTTGCATTGTTATTTATGATTGTCTGTGTTTTTGTTTATTTGTGTTGCTGATGTATTTGATTTTGTCTAGTTCGAGGCTGCTTGGGCTCTTACAAACATAGCGTCAGGAACCTCAGAGAACACCAAGGTGGTGATTGAGCAGGGGGCAGTCCCAATCTTTGTAAAGCTTCTTGCTTCTCCGAGTGATGATGTTAGGGAGCAGGTATATGTTAACACTTATTGGCGCTGTCTGTGGCCAATGTATAGATTGTATTTTACCGGATAGATTATAGTTATACTAAACTGTTTCTGAAAATCTATTCCGAAATTGTAGGCTGTGTGGGCATTGGGAAATGTTGCTGGTGATTCCCCTAGATGTCGTGATCTTGTCCTCAGCAGTGGAGCCTTGATGCCGTTGCTTGCTCAGTTGAATGAGCATGCAAAGCTTTCAATGCTGAGAAATGCAACATGGACACTGTCTAACTTTTGCAGGGGCAAGCCACAGCCTCCATTTGACCAGGTTTGTGCCTTGTACTGCCCACTGTTTGGAATTGAACAATTCTTTGATTTATCTTTCTGGCGATTTATTAACTTTAGGGTCTCATTATCAGGTGAAGCCAGCACTTCCAGCTCTTGAACGTTTAGTTCATTCCAATGATGAAGAAGTCTTGACAGATGCCTGCTGGGCACTCTCGTATCTCTCGGATGGCACGAATGACAAAATCCAAGCTGTGATTGAGGCAGGTGTCTGTGTCCGACTTGTGCAGCTCCTCTTGTGAGTGTTACACTCTTCATCTCTGTGCTTTTACTTATCTTTTATTCGCCCATGATACTGATGGTTTGTTCTGTTGTTCCAGACATCCATCTCCTTCTGTTCTCATTCCTGCACTTCGCACTGTTGGTAATATTGTGACTGGAGATGATCTTCAGACTCAGGTATCCGGACCTTGAATTTCTTTTTCACTTACGTTTTCATTACTTGTGTTATTTAAATTTTTTTTTAGAATCATACAGCAATGATTGTTTGGTCAAGGGTATTACCTGACAGCGTTAAACTATGAATTTTTCTTTTACGCCAGGAAAATGTTAAGCATTTTTCGGTAATTCGAAATTATGGTAAAGACAGAACCTAATTGGAAAACTCTGTTGGTCATGTCATACAATATTGGGTGCTAGTTGATCATGTCTAGAATCTGAAATTCTGAATAACTTATTTACATCTTATGTGTGTTCAACATGTGAATCTGAAGGGTTTTTCGTTTTAAGTTTAAACCTTTATAATGAAAAAGAAATCCCTTTGTGGTTGAATCATGGTGATTGTAAGGTTATTAACTTGGTACTAATTACTAAATCTGATTTTACCATTATGTAATGTCATCTTGCTCTCATTATGTGACCCATTTTTATTTTTATTTTTTATGACCATGACAAGTAACTCTTTTCTTCAGTGTATCATCAACAATGGTTCACTCCCATGCCTTCTGAGCCTGCTGACTCATAATCATAAAAAGAGCATCAAGAAAGAAGCTTGCTGGACAATCTCAAACATTACAGCTGGAAACAGGGATCAAATACAGGTAATCATTTTAAAATAAGTTATTGTATTGATTATCCTCATTTCTAATATTGGCTACTGATGTCTTTACACTCAATTATTGTATATTTTGAGAATATTCTTGTGTATTATTGCTTTATGCATGTTAGTTGTTACAATAGATCTCTTGTTAAAATATTGGGGTTTTCTGTGTGGACATTCTAGCATTTCGGCAGTATCTACTGTCCTAAGTTCTGAACATGACACGTCTCTCTAACATTGAAACTGATGGTTTTGTTTTACTAGTATCAACTTTTTCCGTTCAAGTTTGGAGGAAAAGTTCATCATACTAGTATTTAACTAAATATGAGATTCTCAGTTTATGTGGGAACTTTAATTAGATAACTTGCCGCAAGTATGCAAAGGTCATCTCTTATAGAAGTGAATCATTTGAAAAGCTATCATTTAAATTTGTGTTCATGAAAATTAGTTATCCATGTTTACTAATACATTTTAAAATGACGCAGTCTATAATTGAAGCTGGTTTGATTGGTCCTCTGGTCAACTTACTCCAACATGCTGAGTTTGACATAAAGAAAGAAGCTGCATGGGCAATCTCAAATGCTACTTCTGGTGGCACTCCTGATCAAATCAAGTGAGTGTTCTCGTAATTGCCGTCTTTCGGTCCTCTTGGTTCTCTAGCTGTAAGGTTCTTATTATGTTTGATTTTTCTTTATGGGTCTCAGGTACCTGGTTGGCGAAGGCTGTATAAAACCATTGTGTGATCTTCTTGTATGCCCTGATCCAAGGATCGTCACCGTCTGTTTAGAGGGGTTGGAGAACATTCTGAAGGTTGGGGAAGCTGAAAAAGCTGCGGGTAACAGTGAAGTTAATTTGTATGCCCAGCTGGTTGATGATGCTGAGGGTCTAGAAAAGATTGAAAATCTACAGAGTCACGACAACACTGAGATCTATGAGAAGTCTGTAAAAATTCTGGAGACATATTGGTTGGAGGAAGACGAAGAGACATTACCAGCAGGAGACGGATCCCAGCCAGGCTTCCGCTTTGGAGGGAGTGAGGTTCAGGTTCCATCTGGTGGATTCAACTTTAGCTGAAGGTATGCAAAACCAGTCTGAGATAGATGGTTATCCTAAATACTGCGACAGGTTCTGACGTAATTGTGTCCCTGTTATTTACTGTTTTGGTTTTCAAAAATTGCAGGAGCTTGTGATTGAATGGAGCAGAAGTTTCTGATGAGGGTCAAGTTTGGGGTCAAGTTGAGGTCAAGTTGGAGTGGGTCGGGGGCATCTTGTGTGTCTGGTTTCAGTCTGGTCCGGTGTCCATTGTCGTCAGAGATGCCAAGGTGGGTCAGTTTATTCTACTATGACCGAATAAGAAGAGATGGGTGGGTTCAGTTGTGGCACATGAAGTTTGGTCGGCAGGGGTCATGATCGCTGCCTCTTACCATGAAATACTATGGGAAGTGTCGTAGAGGCTCGTTGCTGCATGAACAGGGCCCTTGAAGGAATGTGCTGGTGAGGGTTTTCTTGAATGCAGCATCGAGTTTTATAATTTGGAGTCAATAGTTTGTACGAGTAAATTTAGTTTTTCTGAAGAGTCGGGGATTTGTTTTGCCTTGTCAAGTGAATACAGAGTTGATGAAGTCATTTTCTGGTGTATTGCAAGGAAAATGATTAGTGGTGTTTTAGTATTATGACCTTGTGATTGTTGTATTATATTTTTCTCCATATTTCCAATTTTTACACCTGGAGCCTAGTTTAAAGTTTCACCTCTAAGTTTTTTACTCCGTATTTGTCTCACTTGGTTTTGTTTAATCAATCTGTTTGTTTTCGTCTGATTTATTCAATCACCAACTTTTTTTTTAGGAAGAAAGCCATTTGTATGGACTATCGGGGTAGAGTTATTTTTGTTTTGGTTGGGCCTACCCACCCTATTTGTTCCACAAATCTACTGGGCCATTTAGTCAATGGGCTGGGCCTTATAATTTGACATACGAAGACGAGTAAAAAAAGGAGGTAATTAGACGATGAGGTAAAAGTAAAACATGAAACAGTACAATGTGTGTGTGTATTATAATACACAAGTGTTTATACTGTAGATATGAAGATAAAACTGAAGGAAGGGCATCGATTTCCACAAAAACCAACCGAAGGATTTTTAGGGTTTTGGGAGTGACAGAACAAATCCACACTTGGGAAAACGATGTTTCACATTTTTTGACCAGCAAATCGATATATTGCCGCAATTTTCATGCTTTTTTGTTTTTATCTTTTTGTACGCATGTGAATTGTTTTCATGCTGTTTCCCTTCCTTTTTTAGAAGCCAACTTTTCAGGTTTTTATTTTTTTTATTTTTATTTTTTGCAATTTGCAGGAAAGAAGATCAGTAATAAAAACCTCTGATTTTCTCAGAAGGGTAAAAGAAATAAATTTTGTATGATATGAACATCATTGAAATTTGAAGATTGCCCCCTATAGCAGCACAGCAGGCATGCTAATTCTGCGATATATTGATTGGGAAAATTACATTTTAACCTTTGTATTTTGGGGTATGTGATCCCAATGTGGTCCAGGGTTATTATTGGGATTGTGGTGGGGACAGAAACAAAAGGTGGGCCATCACCATGAGCTTTCATTTTCCTTTGCTATATCATATTACTGTCTTTCTGGCAAATTTTTGTCTCTTGTTTCCTTCCTATCTATCTATCCATACAATTACAATTTTACAAATACAAACCTCGTGAATAGCGGCTACGGATCAAGAGGCAAAGAGTTTGAGAGGCCCTCTTTGGTCTTTTCAATCCAATCTTTTTATATCGGCTTCTGTGTTTGGGTGAGTTTTTGTTTGTGATTAGGGTGGTAATGGGATGAGATTTACAGGATAATAAAGCTCATCTTTCATGTGTGGCTTTCACCTTGAGGCAGCTACTTCTACATGTATTCCTATGGCTCTTCAAACTCCTCAACCCTTTTCCAAAAAGAAAAAAAAAATAATGCATTAGGTTTGATAGTATCATTACAAATATCATATTTTTAGATCGCATTTATCTGTAATAGCACGCGATATCTAATGCATATCATTTATATGTCAATTGCTACAAAATATGATCTTAAAAAAATACCACTCTCTCGTCGTTGCTGTATTAGCACTTGATATAGAGAAGCTTTATCTTTTTGAATAAAAATAATATTATTATCTTATTTTATACAATGGAAAAGATTAGCACCCTAGACATAAATGAGTTTAAAAGGAATTACTTAATGATAATGTTAGGAACATTAAATGTATAAATAAAATTTTATAAAATAAACGATATAGAAATTGATGATTGGAGTATTACTTAACTGTTGATTAACGTGCTTATTTTTAATTGGTAACATAATATTTAGTTTGCAAATTTAGTCTACCCGCTAAAATACAAGTTCAAACAACTAGCCGATCCAATTATCTTTTCATGTTTTATGACAAGTTTTCCCAAACGATGAGAATACACAAAACTAGCAGATACTATATAAAAAAGGCAATTAAAAAGACAGGAGTTCAGAAGTTTTGGTTCACTCACAAAGATTTCAAAAAGTAGGTAATTATTGACTCCATCACAAAATAATATCCCTTTTTAGCAACGGGAAGAAAATTCAAATTCAAAAACTCACTTAACGTTAGAAATTAGAAGTAGAAATTCCATCGAATTCAATCACTACAATGGCTTCCCGGCAAAATTCAATTCACTTAACCTTACCATATAAATTTAGTATATATAATATAATACAACCATAAATGGATGGAAAGTTAAATGGATTCCGTTGAAATAAATTGAAATAAAAACCCAAAAGAAATGAGGTGTCATTCTTTTAATTCATTTTAATTATTTATTTATTTATGGTCAAATCAGAATTAATTTATTAACTTTTATTAGAAATATTTGGATTTGCCGCCAACGAAAACATGTTTTGAGCCCCCAAATGGTAGTTGGACGTATCAAACGGTGCAGAACCTACAATATCTCTGGCTCATTCGTCACTCACTCACTCCCATTCCAATTTCCATTTAACAAATGATCATCTATTACAATGGTGAAGAGGAGTATTGTTCTTGCATCACGCCGTGTAAAGTTTGTCCTGTCGATTTTTTAATCTAACATCTATCCTGACAAATCTATCATTTAACAAAAAAATAAGGAAAATTAATTAAAAATGCTTGAAAACTTTGAGTTTTAATGATAAGGACAAAATAAAGGGTAAAATGAATAGTACCAGGATTGACTTTTTAGTGTAAAAATATAATTTTTCGTTAAAGTGAACAATACCGGGAGTTTTTCGTTAAAGTTCCCAAAAAAATCCAAATGCTAAACCCAATTGAATTTTACCACCCAGTTTATGGCGCCCTTTTTTTTTTCCCAATTCATAAAGCTTTTGGCGCGGTTGGCTCCCGTTGGATCGGATGTGTGGTTTCTTCCCGAACCGTGGGTATTTTCGTCATTTCAGGTTACCCGGGCTAGGGTTTCTTTTACAATTTTTATATCTGCTGCGCGGCGGGTGTGAGTGTGTCGGTTTGTTTCCTCATTTTGCCTGCTCACTGCGCAGCTCTCTCTCTCTCTCTCTCTCTCCCTTCTCTCACGGCATGTCGGTTTAGTCCGAGTGTTTAGCCTTATCATCCCAATCACCACCCGCCTCCATTGCTAGCCTCCTCTTTTTTTCTCATTCTTTTTTCTCTCTGCTTTTTCGGAAAGCTTTTCTATAAGAACTTTTGATCTCAGCTTCTGATTTGTGATCGATCTCTTTCCTTCTGGTTCCTCTGTTTTTTCCATAGCTAGGGTTTTCTGAGTCACTAAAGTTTCTTACTTCACGAGAAACCAATCGATCAAATTGATTGCGACCCAGTTCGATTTCCCATCTTTTCTCGACTGGGTTTGTCTCAGATCTTCAAAATATCTCATACAGAATGTTGGATCCAAGCGATAAAGTGAGTTTATTTGATCCAGAGCTTTCATTTGATCTGGGATTTTCGGTTTTGATCCGAACAGTTACTGATCGGATCGGGTTTCTGTGTTTTTACAGGGATCGGAGTCGGAGGAAATGACTATCAAAACCCCAGATGCTGCGTCATCGGAGGAAGGCTTTAAGAAGACCTGCGCCGACTGCGGAACCTCCAAAACCCCTCTGTGGAGAGGCGGTCCGGCGGGCCCTAAGGTCATTTCACCTTCCATAAACCCTGAATGTTTTTGAAATTACTATTTTGGGTTGTGTTCTGATTTTTTATTTGTGCTTTGCAGTCGCTATGCAATGCATGCGGGATCAGAAGCAGGAAGAAAAGGAGGGCTATTTTGGGATTAAACAAAGAAAACCCCAACGATAAAAAGGGCAAGAAGAACAAGCAGCTCGGTGACGGCTTGAAGCAGCGTCTGCTGGCTCTAGGAAGGGAGGTTTTGATGCAGCGATCGACGGTGGAGAGGCAGCGGAGGAAGCTCGGCGAGGAAGAACAAGCGGCGGTGCTGCTGATGGCGCTCTCATATGGCTCTGTCTATGCTTAAGCCTATTTTAGAGTTAGTATTAAGTTATAAATAATGTTATTAATTTTAGGGTGCAATGGCAATTCTAACCTCCATTTTCAGTGTAATTTCACCCCCTTCTATTATCCTGTCTCTTTTATTAGTGGAAATTTACTTTGTTCTTTATTTTTTAAGAGTGATCGAGCAAATGTAGAATTTTGGAAGATCTTGTTCTAATTTGCTCATATAATTCTACTAATTTTGGTATATTATGCGGATTTTGCAAGAATTTTTTGGTCACTTTCATGAATGTTTCCCCTTTTGGCCCATCATCAAATACCAACCCACCGAGCATAAAGGTGGAAAAATGAAAGTTATCTTGTATTGAATGAGAATGTTTTCCTGCAATTTGCCTATTTGTTCTGTTTGGCAACTGGGAAAATGGGGTGAGAGTACAAGACCTTTGGAGGGAATTGAATTTTATGAACAAATAGAGGGAAATTCAAAAAAAGATTATATTTTTTGGTTTCTAGAGGGAAAGTTAGATCAACAAGTAGAGGGAAATTCAAAAGATTCGAGTACTTTTTGCAGGTGAAGTCTAACGGTTGGGGATATTCTATGTGACTTTTAGAAAGATGAAACAAGAAAGAAATATTGAGAGAATTTAAGATTGAGAGCACTCACTCTATTATTCTATTTTTCCACTTACATTATGATTTTACCCACTATAAAAGTTGAAAAATTAAAATGCTATTCCCCACCCATTTTTATTCTTAAAATACCTCTAGGAGAACAACCGGGTAGGGGCAGGGGAAGTCTGCCATTTTTCAATGGGGTGTAATATCTACAGTCATTTTACTTCTCACACATCCCTTATTAATTTATATCATTTGATCTTCAATTCATTCGATCCGACGGCCGAAAATAAAAAAGGTGTGTGAGAAGTAAAAGGAGGTGTGTGAATAACACATTTTTTTTTCAATATCTATTCCGTCAACACACTCATCCCTTCCTCCAACCTCTTCGTATTCTAGCCTGAATCTTTCCACCTACCCCTCTCCTCTGCTGAACCCTCTCTTCTGCCAAAAGGTCCATCTTCCATCAAACCCAGCCCTAATCCCTTCTCCTTCGTCTGATTCACCATCGACCCGACTTCTTCACCGAATCAAATCAATCATATCACCTAATCAACAAAGCAGCCCTTCTAAATGAACTAAATGAAGGAAGTTGAGGTTTCATCGTAAAACCAATTGGCAATATGGAGAGTAGCCCAACATCTCCTTTATCTTCACATCCTCAC
This sequence comes from Malus domestica, assembly GCF_042453785.1. Taxonomy (NCBI): domain Eukaryota; kingdom Viridiplantae; phylum Streptophyta; class Magnoliopsida; order Rosales; family Rosaceae; genus Malus; species Malus domestica. The sequence goes on from NC_091673.1 coordinate 12,112,721, forward strand.
ACGCTTCCTCACGTGTGGTGAATTTTCAAGCCAAACACGTGGACACACGAATTCGGTGACGTGAAGCACGTGTAGCTGTTGAGCGTCACGCAGCTCTGATACAATGAAGAAAGTTAAGGTTCCAGTATAAAACTAATTGGCAATATAGGGAGTAGCACAACCTCTTATAAGCCTTTGCAATATTTCTCTTTTCACCAATGTGAGACTCTTTAACCTTAACATCCTCACACTAGAAGCAACAATACCGAGTTTTAAAGATTTAGATATTAACATGTCATTTTCTAAAAAATCATTTATCAAATTGCATTTGGAAAGCACAAAACAATGGTTGATCATTGGGCATGTATCGTGTCTGGGGTTTTTTTTTGTTGTTGGATCATGTATGGGTATTTGGCAACAGAGAAGAAGGGTGTTTGTTACGGGTGAAAAGAAAAGTAGGGTCTAAATTATACAGTGGATGAACAAATAGGACAATGAGGTATAGTCTCAATTATAAAGTATAGTCTGAATTTCTAGGCAACTTAATAGCACTCAAGTTAATAAGCCAGACTGATGCGCCAATTTATTAACCAACACAAAACCGAACTTCTAGGCAACTTGATAGCGCTCCAGTTAATAAACTTGAATGATGCACGGGTTTATTAATCAACCCGAAACCATTTTTAAAGCCTAAATACTAAATTAACTAGTGATGCGATTTCAATGCTACGTAGTAATCAGTGATACGACTGTTTTAGTCATTAAATTTGATTTTCCTAATTATTTAAATATTCTATTTTGAATTTCAGTTACTTATTTTTCGTACAACTATATACTAAGTCCGATCGAAGAAAAATTGATTAATTAGATAAAAAGAATTGGATTAACAAAAAGAAGGAAATGCAGTGAAGTGGTATTTACTGCCATGCATGATGCATGCATCTAATTTTGGATTTGATCATGATTGTTATATGATGAAGACGGCTGCTAGGTCCTTGTAGCGCCACAACTATTGGTGAATAATAGAAAGACAGGAAGGAACTCAACGGATCGTCTTTTTCTTCCCAAAAGGGTAAATCCTGCATTGACTTCTTTTTCATTGTGATTTGTTTGTTAGCCACCCTATCAGGCAATGGCGCCGTCACTGTCTGCCAGAAGCAATAGCATGCACCAATTTACTTCTACGTGTGTGGAATTTAAAATCATTTGTGGCATGTATTTACCAAGAAAAAAACTTTTATTAAACCAGCTGGTTAATTAAGTCACTCGTACAAATCCTTGACCAAAAAAAAAGGTCACTCGTACAAATGATGAGTCCGTGTATTTGTATTACGTTGAGTAGAATGGTACTTAAATACAATTGAGTTCATTCTTACGTGAGAGTATTTATCATCTAAATGTTCGAGTTGCCATATTCAAGTTTTTCTTGTATTTATGGTCCTTATTGACTAAAGGTGACAAACTTGAATATCACGGATTCATATAATCCCTATTTTTTTTCTCCCTTGTTGTGATTTGTCATATGATGAGAGAAATAAAAGAGATTACTATAATTTTGAAATACATTCATAGCCCAAAACGGGATGAATATTTACTGAACAAGACAAGAGATTAACCCCCAAGATCACCGGCGGTCACCCACCACATCATAGCCTCTTGTCTTGGGGGGGGGGATGATGTTCTAGTTGAATATCAAAGTGTAGGATGAACAAACGAATACAAACTACGATATTATTCTATTAATTGAAATCAAATAAACAAGAGCAAAGACGACTGTAAACTCAAGACTATAAGCTTAGGACTAGATTGTGACTGCTTATTGTTCTACGAGATATAAAGCATCTATTTATAGTGAAAACTAACCTAACCCTAATAAGCAAGGAAACAAAACCCTAATTCTAACGGGTTAGGGAGAAAAACCTAAACATTAAAATAAACCTAAATATTAAAATTTTCCAACAATTCCTTCTACGATGATGTTGGACAATTGCATATGATTCACAATTCTAAACAAGAGTTGTATTAACTTGTTTCATGTAAATCTTTTTCTCGTAGATGATATGAGAGTGAGTCAAAGCAATACTTCCCTCCTCATAATGTACAAAATGAATTGAAAACCATGAATACATGCACAATGTATAAAGATTATGCGCTTGGGAGTGGGACGGTTTGTTGTTGTCTAAAAGTGTTTCCAAGCTGACAAGCTAGCTATATTATTTCCTTGTTTTATTATTTATGTCATGGACATATATACAAGACTATATCAAAATAATTAGTATAATACTCTTAAAGATGGAAGCCATTTAGTAGTTGGAACCTTAAAGCTAAGCGCAATAGCCAAATATGTTTCCCCCTTTCATGTCAACACTACTATTTTAGCTTCACCAAATAATAGCATTGAAAGAACACTATTATTTTAGAGCACTTTGCTACTAGATGGTGCACGGTTGTTGAATGCTCAAACTTAATATTCTTAATTACTTTTTGTGCCGGATTTTAAGAGCAAGTTAAATGACTTGAATCATATGTTAATGCGTATTTCGCAGACCAACATCAAATATTATATGATCTATTTTTTACTTTTAAACCAAATTGAACTAAACTCGTCACTTGTGTCTGTTTCCCCAACAAAACCAAAAGCACTCAATGCGTGCTGAAAATGATCACATAAACCATGCACCTAATCTAACTGCTTTGTAATTTTGATTGTTGGGTATGGACAAAACCTACCTTGAGTGCCGCAATACATATTGGGTGACGTAGAAACACGTATGACTGACCGTTTGGCTAATGCGTGAATAACGTGGCTCTACGGATGTAGCCACATAACGAGCGTCATAAGGGGCATGTCCCTTGTTTCTTCCTCAACTGCTTGACCCTTTGGATTCCGGAGTCCCTCCTGCCGTATAAGGCCCCTCCTCCTTTGTAGTCTAGCTCCGCCGGCTAGCTTTGATAACTTGTTAGAATTGGAATCTCCAACTCATAACTAGCAGGCAATGAATGAAGAGACATACCAGACTACTTGAACAATAAAATTAAATCTTTATAAAGCATATAGTTGCAAGTTAACTTTATGTTCTCTGGGTGAATGTTTCGGGGGTCAGACAGAATGTTGGATTTTGTTCATATGTCATGTTTTGGGTGATTTACTCTAGGGTCATTTTGGTTCCGGTCCTTAATCAACCTAATTGTTAGACTGAAACCTTGTTTGTTTAAATATTTTGATCAAGTCCTTAACATCATTTAAGAGATTTAACTCATGCATTTATGCATTTAATGTCCCACAAATTATAAAATTTAAACAAATTCAAATAATATTTTTAAAATATAATCAATACTTAAAATAAATATTAGAGTAATATTGTTCTTCACAAAATTATAGCAAGAAAATAATGTACCCATATAATTATTAACATATTTTAAAAATTAACTACTGATATATTTTAAAACATAAAATAAATACATATAATTAGCATGGGTACATTTAACAAAATAAAAAATGGGTACAAATAAATAAAAAATATGGGTACAAGTACAAATAAAAAATAAAAAATAGGGGCACAAAAAGAAATTAATTAAAAATGGGTACAAAATAAAAATAAAAATATATGATAAAAATTTAGCCATAAATATAAATATACTAATTGTAACATTTTTAACACTAAATGAATATATTTAGAAATAAAAAATATTTTATTATTGAAATAATTAATGATGTTATTAATACTCAATGACCTTGATCAAAAATTGAAAAGAAATAAGGTTTTAATCAAACTGAGGGATGTGAACCTAATTTTACTCTATCCTAATCCATGAATGGTTTCTTGTGTTTTGGGCGTGTTGGTTCCAGAAATAGAGAATGTACTTGTAAATGCAGTAGAACAAGTTGCATACCAGCAATACGTGCCCAAGTCCTCCACATGCCTTGTGCTTGTAAACTTTCCCCACTGCCTTTTCTTTGGAAGACTTGATTCTTTTCCTAATTCCCTTGGCCTTTACTTGAGCTGGTTCATTGATCATATGTTGTTGAAGTTTTCTTTTCGATGGCACTTCTCCAACACCTAAACTTGAGCGTAATCCTTTAATTTCAAATTAAGCGATTCAATTCCTTTTCTTACAAGTTGAGCTGTTCTTCCACAAGGGATGATTCATCAATTAAGCATTGTGAAAGTGAGACAACTAAATATGCCTCATCACTTCATCCTGGAGCTTTAAAAATATTGTTTTTATATAAACCACGCATCTTCTTTTCAATTGGAATAATGTCTTCAATTTTGGTACTTCGTTAACATTCACATGATTAGAAACCAACTCTTTGTGTCTTTGGTGTCTAAGTGCACTTTCAACTCTTTAACTAGTTGACATTCCTGTAGAAAATATATGCATATAAAATGTAGGGACCCATTGCTTACGGAGTTTGTATATTGGGTGCAGCCATTCATGATTCTCCAATGCACTGTGTTGCAATAATGCATGCTTCCAAATTGTGGCAGATAAGCTGAAAGCATTGGGCTTCATCAATCTCATTGTGTGGATCCTTCTTTTTGGAAGCTTATTTGGGGACTGCACACTATGCCTAAGATAAAATTCTTCCTATGGTGGATTGCTAACAATTGCCTCCCCACGATGTCGGGCCTATACCAAAAACGCTCATGTGATTCTCCTCTCTGCCAGTTATGTTCTGAATATACAGAAAGTACGGAACGTTCTATTTTGCTTTGCCCTTGGACAAAGGCTGTTTCGTTTGCTTCTCCGCTGAACTATCATATTGATATCCAAGCTATTACCTCCTTTGACCAATGGTTTATTGCTTTGGCATCTCTTGGGGAGGGCAATAATCTTAGTCGCGGTCGCATCCTCTTTGCCGTGACCTTCTTTTGCTAGGAAATCTGGAAATCCAGATGTCACGCTTGCTTCAACGGCTTGCCTCCCTTTCCTTCCCTAACTGTCAGGAGGGCTATGTCGTCCATGGTGGAGTTCAATGCAGCCAATCCCCTTGAGATTCTTCAACCATCTCCGGTTGCCCCCATATCTAGCATCACTCCCTGACAGCCTTCTCCCTTTTCTTTTTTGAAGGTCAACTGTGATGCCTCATGGTCTATGGATTATAGGCGTTCTGGTTTGGGGGTGGTTATCCGTGACTCCCACGGCTCTTTGGTTGCTGGCAGTTGTGTTAGTGGTTCTGCATCTTCGGTTCTTGAGGCTGAGGCTAAAGCCGCGATTCTTGCTATGCAAACGGCAATATCTCGGAACTTGGACAATGTTCTTTTCGAGTCCGATTCTGCTTCTCTGGTCCAATACATCAATGGGGATAAGAAGAAGGTTTCTTGGTCTATCTTTCAGTTACTACGCCGGATTTGGAATCTCCATCACCGTTTCCATTTTTTTAAATGGTGTTGGGTTCCTCGCCAAGTGAATTCGGCAGCCAATTGGGTCGCCTCGCATTGTAGAAGAGGGATGTGTCCGGAGGTCTGGGTATCCAGAACCCCATCCGCTCTAGTTCATATCCTTTCCATTGATGGACTTCCTTGTCCCCAATGACTTAGCTCTTGGATGCTTGGTTCTTAAGGATAATGACTCAGCTAGGCTATATGTCTCCCCTATATGTCCTTAAGTTCCATGTCTCTCCTGCTTATGTGTTTTGTTCTTTCTTTTGGTCGACTTTGGCTTGTATTCTCTGTTGTTATTTATGGAAGAGTATCTCTGTTCAAAAAAAGAAAAAACAAAAGCTCAAAGCATTGGGCCTAGCTTTTGTGAAAACTTATCCTTAGACCATCTCCAACCCTTGGGCTAAAAGACAATTTTTTTAGCCCGAAAAATTTGACTTTTAGCCCAAAAACATCTTTTCTGCTCCAACCATTCTGGCCTAAAATTTTAGTCCGGAATTCTTAAAGAATGAACTTAGGCTAATTTTTTTCTTAAATCAATTTAAAAAAAATAAATATGTAGACTATTGTAAATTAATTTTATGAACATTTTAATCCAAAAAAATTTAAATTCTGATAAATATTGAAAAATCATTAAATTTTTTACAAAGCAAGCTTTCAACTTTCACCAACCTTAATTAATAAGACATAAATTTAATAAAGTACATAAACCACATAATAAACAACATAAACTTAATACAAACGACAATTAATAAACTTAATTAATAAAGCACATAATTCATACACTACATAAACTTAACAATCATATCCACCATCTTCACTTGGTGATGGACTTCGTTGAAATGTTGGGATATAGGGTTCAGAGGATTCATCATCTTGAAACATACTCCTTGAGACAAACTTTCGCATAATTTCCTTTTGCTTATCACGTAAGAACTTCTTCCTCTCTGGAGTGTATTTGCTGAGGTCCTTCATCATGAATTCAATTTCAAACCTATTTCCCTCCCTATCCGAGATTTCCTTCATTTGCAAACGCATTCGGGTCGCTTCTTCTTGGCGAGTGCTATGAGTTTCGTGCAATTTTGTAATTCCGGTAGCAAAGTCTCCCCTCATCGAATCTTGGGCCTTCCCTTTTCTCTTTGATTCCTTTTGCTTATCTCTTCCTGGGGGCCTTGCTAAAGAAGGAGATGGGGTCATTTCATCGACACCTTCATTTCTCGGTGCGGCTTCACGTTGAAATAATCTTCCCCATTGTTGGTCGGCATCGGTTGCCCACCTTGGACAATCCTTGAGGACGTCCCAAGCATGTTGCAACTTAAAAACTTGATTTTTTTGGTGTTACTCTTGTCTTGTAAATTTCCATTGCTTTGTCACCCTATGCAAAAAATACATAAAAATAATTAGTTGCAAAATAATATTATGTACATGACAAATAAAATATCAAGAAAAAAACTCACAATTTCTTTGGCGCTCCTTCCACTAGGCATGCCAACCATGGCTCTCTCCAAGCTTCCCTTCCATAAAGTGCATGCTTTGTTGATAGTCTTCCACCGATCATAAACACCACCACTGTCCCGCCCGCTGCCGTTGCAGTTTTCTTGAAACTTTGCAATGATTTTATCCCACAAAACCTTTTTATTTTGATTTGTGCCAACTGCACCATCTTCGCTAACAGAAACTCATGCCAAGCATAAAGAAACATCTTCCTCACAGGTCCAATTACGACCTCTAACATGCTCTCTTGCCATGTTGAACAATTTGGAAATGGAAAGAAATGGTAGAAAGATAAATTGGAAGAATTGTAGGAGAAAATTGAGTTTTGTGTGGATGTTTGAACAAATACATAGGTATTTATAGAGTTTTTGGGTAAATTTTATGTTAAATAAATTTATTTAATTATTTTAGCCGTTGGATTTTAATTTGGGCCGTTAGATCTTTTTTTTACCGTTAGATTTGAGTATATTCAATCTCAACCGTAGGATTCAATGTATTTTAAAATAATATTTTTTAAAATGAAATTTGAATATGGACCGTTGGATCCAACGGTCCTTAAAAGATGGCCGTCAGATGCGGAAAAGAGCCGTTGGGCTCAGGCAAGTGGGCGACATGGCCTTGACACTGGGGTCTCATGCTGTCGGGACGTGATGGCAACCAGCCCGCGTGGGGCGCGTCCGCGAGTGACCGGGCCGAGACTGGCCCAAAATCAGGCGAGTCCACGCGTGTTTGGGGGGAATTTTGGGGGGGGGGGGGGAATTTGGCCCAACTTTAGCATTTGGCTTTTAGCCCAATGTTTTAGCTTGGGTTGGATGGTGTTTGGGGGGAAATTTTGGGGGGAAATTTGGCAAATAGCCCAGGATTGGAGTTGGTCTTGTGTGCAAAATAATACTCGTGGAATGTAAGAGTAAAAACTTGAGCTGTGGCCCTTGATGTGGACCGCTAGGAATAGCTCTCGACCATTGCTTAAATAACTAAATGAATGACACAATTTTCTCATTACTTGACAACCCACAAGCAAATATAATTCTCTGGGTGTGATTGTTAACTCCTACAAATGGAGCAAAGATCATACTATACTTATTTGTGTTATAATTCGTATTAAAAGCAACTACATCACCAAAAAAACAAGTACGATTTTCTTGCAGTAGAATCAACCCAAAAACAATGGTTCAACCCTTATCATCTCTATCAATTTCGAAATAAAAAGATGGGTTCTTTTCCTTTTTTGAACCAAAATATTCAAGAAGCATGTCGGCATCATGTCCCTTGATATTTTTCTTCAAATCTCTTTCAACGTTTCTCAAATCCTTGTTAATACATCCAATGTTTGCAATTCCACCTGCCTCAAACTCCATTATTCTGAATTGTTGACTGGTAGGTACATTGCACTGCTTAGTGTTTCCATGTGAAACTTCTTTGCTTTCAAAACTTTGCAGTGTGAAGGTAGTAGAAGTACGTTTGTAGGAGTTGAAGGTACATGCTTATAATACTCTTCAAAGTTACAAATAGACCACTTCGTCCCAAACTTGTCAAAAGAGATGCTTAACTTTGCCTTACAACTCCTTCGTTATCTTTGCAAACAATTTGCCTTAGCTTTGCCTCATTCTTCATTATTCTTCTTTGTTTTATGATAAGTTTCGTCTGGTTCACCTTTCTTAGAACAAACAAATTGTTTCAAGGTAATTTCTTTCGTTCATTTTTCTTCTTACTTTAACCCATTCTGACACTAAACCCAACTTTTAAATCATCCTTTTTCTTCTTCTCCTTCTTTCTCCTTGCACTTTCAACACCAGCAAAACTTTACTAAGCTTGGCACATAAGTCGGGGATGACTATGGAATTGACGGAGAGCGATTGTGCTCCAAATGAAACGAAGTCTGCGAGATAGAGAAATGTGTGGGCTGCTTTGGTGTGGCTAGCATTTTGCTGGTGTTGAAAGTGCAAGGTGACAGTTTATGATGATGATGAGGTCTTCGTGCTTTTGGTTTGTAGAGATTTAGTACGCGAGGCTTGAGATCAAGTTCATGTATAAAAGTGAAAGGAATTATTCTGGCTATATATGATAGGCTTGATAAGCCAACGTG